>NC_136062.1:152657088-155444435 GCF_964261635.1 Lissotriton helveticus | reverse complement strand
CATTCGGACTACAGAACCCCAAATTGTCATTTTCGAAAATAAAACCTTTAATGAAGCGAGTGTTTTCTACCTGCCACAGGCCTACAACTGCCTCTTTATTGCCAGTTCAGCTGCTCAGGCCCTCATACCAAGATGGTCGAAACTCACAATTAGAACGGTACCTCCAGTAATTTTCAAAATATGAAATTACAACTCATGCACTAAACTCGCTTTCAGAATGTTTGATTGCAAAATGTGAAATTACCCTTAAAATGTGATAGGATAACTTCTAATCTCTCTGTAATTTACCATTTCTGATGTAAATCTTCTGAGTTCTTCACAAGAATATCGTGGTATTCATACATTCTAAGAATAACAGATACAGGCGGTGGGGAGTTTCAGTGATCAACTGAAGAGTGTCTTAGTATTTTTCAAAACAAGACTGTACTTTATCTTGTGCACTATTATAAACTTGTTTAATGTTTCTGGGTGACAAACTGCCTTTACGATATTAAAATCCAAGGCATAGAAGCCACTCACATTCTAGACAAAGATTGTCTGGTCAATTTGAGCACAAAAATGTAATTTCCTTATGCACAGATATTTCTAAAAGAAAGCTACTCTTTCACACAAGTGAGTAAAAGCAAAGAGTTGCAGAAAACCTTCTTCAGGCCATAACACAATTTCAGACTCCTGGAAATTATATAGTCAAGCTATCAAATTAGTGTTTCCAACAAAAGCTGGTAGCAGAGCGATTACGTATCAGTTGATAAACAGCCCAAGAATTTAATATAGCACATACTCAATTTGTGCTGATCAAAGCCCCACTTAACACTGTAAGTAGATGACTGAGTCAAAGTGTTTTCCATTTTCCTCCATTGCCAATGGAATATTAATTGCACACTGAAGTACAGCTTTTCCCAGCATTTCACTATATTTACATAGACATAGGGAATATTTTTTCAGACTGCAAAAAACCTCAACAATGTGAGTCGCTGTTTCTTCACCACACCGGCATTGATCATTTGGTCTCAATCATGATCTATATTTTTGTACACCTCCTCTGGTGTGCTACTCAATTAGGCAAATAAACAAATTTTTAAGTTTTCTTTTTGCTTTCTTTCAATTTTAAAATGCATGTTCACCAGTGGTTTCTTGGTGGTACAAAACTATGGAACTGAAGGGGAAAAAAAAAATCATAGTAGCATTTGTAATCTCATACAATGTAAGAGTTTTCCTGAAGGTTAGATAACTATTTTCTAGCCTCAAATTGTCCGGTAAAGAGTTCCAAAGAGGGAGATCCTGGATTGAGAAAGCATGATCTCCCATATGTTCCTTCTTATATCGCAGAATCTGGAAAAGGTTGGCACAGGAAGAGCTTAATACTGTGTAGAGCCATATATTTAGTAGTCTCTTCACTAAGAAGTATTGGGCTGACCCTTGAAGAACCTTAAATATTGTGTAGCACGCTTTAAACTGAAATGTTTGCTTAATAGGTAACCTCTGTAGTTGTTTTAGGGCAGAAGTTAGGTGAGACTGCCCAGGAGTCTAAATATGAGCCAGGCTACTTCATTCATCCCCAAGATGTACCATAATCTATGCAACCACCCAGTGTATGTCATTTGTGTCCGTTTCCCCCAATGTGATAAGATATTTTGAGTTGGTGCCCGTAGGGCCAGGCCCATATGTTCCCCCTTCTAGACTTCAAAGGGTAAGTCAACGCGTTAGGCAGTCCCAACACCACATAGGCTGGGAACCTCGGTATTTCAGTCTCGAATCATCGGTCCACATCATCGTGTACCTTGCTCCAATAACGTGTCAGCTCCTTACAGTCCCATAACAAGTGCACCAGTGTTCCTTCCTCAACGCATCCCTGCCAACAAGTCGGGCTACGTCTGGGTTCCCTTTGTTCAATCATACTGGCGTCAAGTACCAGTACATGGCTATCTTGACAGTGGATTCCCTGCTAGCGGTGTTGCGGGCCATGTGATTGGCCCTATAATATACGTCTCTCCACTCTTTCTCCATATGGTCCTGTCCCAGTTCGTGAACCCATCTTTTCTGGCCGGCAGTGGGCTGTGGAAGGGCTGGCGGGCGCAACATATCATACAATTCAGAGATCATTTTCTGGTCAGTAGGTTTCGTCACCAGCCACTTTTCGTATTTTGTCAATGTCCTACTCACTTTTGGCCGTACCTCCGGCTGCAGAAGCCAGTGGCGAATTTGGAAGTACTGGAACTGCTCTGAGTCTGGAAGGTCTTAGACTTGTCATACGTAAGGAAATGGAAGTATCCCCTCCAGGTCAAATAAGTGCCCTGCAACTATGCAGCCAGTCTCTTGCCATGCAATGAAAACCCTTTCATCCATCCCTGTTGTAAACTCCTGATTATCAAATATGGTAGCCATGGGGGAGGGGCCATGGGGGAGGGGAAGGATGTCAGGCCTCGTCTACTGGCCACCCCATCCCAAACTCGCAGCAAGGTATTCGTTATGGGCGAACCCTGGAGAATCAGTGACCTATCTGCCCTCTTCAAGAAGGGGACTTTCCACAGAGAGAGTTTCGCCAGTGCCCTGTCCTGGAATAGCCACCTCTTTTCGGATTCTGGTCGGCTCCACTCTGCTAAGTACCTCAACTGCGCCGCTCTAAAGCATTCCAGCATATTCGGAATCCACAGGCCTTCCTCATCAGGCTGCCTATAGCTTAGTTCCTTTCGGAGACGGGGGTGTGCCCCAGCCCATACGAATTGCTGTATCGCCTGCAGTAGCTTGTGGACAGTTCCTGATGGGGGTCAAACCGGTAACGACTAGAATAAGAACAGTGATAGGGAAGGATGAATGAAATGAAAATAACTTTTATAGCGCATGGCTACCCGGAGGCTGGACATCTTGATCACGGAGACCCGTCCCAGCAGCGACAGCTGGTGAGGTTTCCAGTGATGTAGCTCCCTAGTGACCTGAGCGAGAAGTTTAGAATAGTTTAGCGTGACTGTCTTTAGTATGGACGGAGGCAATTCAAGCCCCAGATATGGGATAGACTTCATTGCCTGTATCCTTGCATAGGGTTCCCTACCTGTCCCCCCTCCCTCGCTGTTCCAGTCTGAGAATCATTAACTTCCCAAAATGTACACAAAATCCAGAAACATGTCTGAAGGACTCCAGTTCTTGTAAGAATGACGGCACCGATCGCTCCAGCGTATCCAGGGACGCAATGTTATCATCTGCATATAGGCTCCACGGAGTGTCTTTCCCCGCCAAAGGGGATGCCCAGAATATCAGGGTTGTCCCGCATCTTCTGCGCCAATGGTTCAATATATCGCGCAAAGAGAAGGGGCGATAATTGGCACCCTTGCATCGTTCCTCGTCGACTCTCAAAAGGACTGGACTATATCCCATTCACCCTGTCGCTCTGAGCTCGCTGTGACAACTTGTCACCCAGAGTCTGTACTACTCTCTGAGGCCGAAGTGCGCTTGAGTTTTATCCAAAAATTCCCAGTCAAATGCCTTTTTGGCATCCACTGACAGCAGAAGGGCGTCCATGTTCGAGCAGTGGGCTTTGTCGACTAGATGGAGAATGCGTTTCATGTTATCTCTACTCTGCCGGTTGTGAATGAATTCGTACTGATCCAGTTCGATGATGCCCGGCATCAGTGGGCCCAGTCTGGCCTCTAAAACCCCAGTGAACAGCTTCAAGTCAACATTAAGAAGGGACACCGGGCGGTAGGAGCCGCAAAGGGTTTTAGCCTTCCCGTGCTTGGGAAGCACCACAATAGAGGCCACCAGCATATCAGGAGGGATTGTCCCGTGTCCAGTGAAGGAGTCAGAAAGCCATGCCAGGACCGGGGCAAAGAGCTGGCAAAAAGATTTACAAAAACCTGCCGAAAAAACATCTGGACCCTGCGACTTCAAAAGCTTTAGGCGGGAAATCGCCCCTATAACTTCCTCTATCCGAATCGGGGCCTCTAGGGCTTCCGCCCCCTCCTTAGTTAGTGCTGTCGTGTTGGCTCCTAGTAGGTATGGTGGGGCCTGGGTGCCTATCCCTTTGGTAAAGGGCAGAGTAGATGTCCTGAAAAGCCCTCGCAATCTCTGCATCCCTTTCCACCACCTCTCCTTTATCATTCTGGAGAGACTGGACCTATAGTTGCTGGGTATGGGCCCTCAGTTTACTCAACAGACCTAAGCTAAGGGCCACGTATTCATCCCTATCCAAATCGAGCCTTCAATTGGCGCCAAACTCTAGGTGCACCGGTCCTGCTGTGCACCCTTTCCAGCTCTAGCACTTGAGCCGTGAGAAGTTACTGCTTCTCCCACTAAGTCGTTCAGTTGGGTCGTGCCTAACAGGTAGTCAAGTCAGGCATAGGTACGGTGCGATTGCGGGTGAGCCACCTGCCAGATGTCCACCAGTCCTATAGATTGTAGCCAACTTTTCCCTGCATTAGACAGTGCGCCCGTTTGGGAGTATCGGTGACTGGATCTGTCTAGTGTGGTATCCATGACTAACTTCAAATCCCCAGCCTCCAGTAACCGCAGCTCCTGTGTGCTCAGGACCTGAGAGAGTCGCCGTCTGATATTTCTCCTGTCCCGAATTGGGCGCGTAGATAGATCCCACCACAAGTGGAGATCCCTCTATCCAGAGCTTAGAGGCGAAATTTAACTTGAGCCACTTTATCACGTACCCTCCCAGCAAATTGCTTAGAGACTAATATGGCTACTCCCGCTTTTTTATCGGTCGTGGAAGAAAAGAATTGTTGGGGAAAGGCCCTGGACTTCATCCGATGCCAATCTTTGGGAAGGAGATGAGTCTCCTGCAGGAGACACACATCTGCCCCAGGTTCTCCAGGTAGGACAGTATGGATTTCCGTTTAATAGGGTTGTTAGGACCCTGTACATTGAGGGTTGCTACTTGAAGTGTGGAATGAGGTCGTAGTATTACGGGGGGGTGGTGTGTCTGTGTGTGTCTGTGTGTGTCTGTGTGTGTCTGTGTGTCTGTGTGTCTGTGTGTCTGTGTGTCTGTGTGTCTGTGTGTCTGTGTGTGTGTGTGTGTGTGTGTGTGTGTGTCTGTGTGTGTCTGTGTGTGTCTGTGTGTGTCTGTGTGTGTCTGTGTGTGTCTGTGTGTGTCTGTGTGTGTCTGTGTGTGTCTGTGTGTGTGTGTCTGTGTGTGTCTGTGTGTGTCTGTGTGTGTCTGTGTGTGTCTGTGTGTGTCTGTGTGTGTCTGTGTGTGTCTGTGTGTGTGTGTGTCTGTGTGTGTGTGTGTCTGTGTGTGTGTGTGTCTGTGTGTGTGTGTGCGTGTGTGTGTGTGTGTGTGTGTGTGTGTGTGTGTGTGTGTGTCTGTGTGTGTGTGTGTGTGTGTCTGTGTGTGTGTGTGTCTGTGTCTGTGTCTGTGTGTGTGTGTGTGTGTGTGTGTGTGTGTGTGTGTGTGTGTGTGTGTGTGTGTGTGTCTGTGTGTGTGTGTGTGTGTCTGTGTGTGTGTGTGTCTGTGTGTGTGTCTGTGTGTGTGTGTGTCTCTTCCGCTGCTCTAACTGTCCCTGCATCGAACCCTTTCTGTTGAACCCTTTTCTGTAGCACACCAGTTCCCCCCTCCCAACCCTAACCTAGAATTCCCAACCCCCACAAATTGTCCATTGCCCGCTAACCGAAGTCGCGGGCACTTGGAAGAAGAAGGAATACAGAGCATCTTGTGGTCCACTGTCGGAGCCCTCTTCGTCCGAAGGAACTCCCTTCACGCAGATGTTATTCCACCAAGAGCGGTTTTCAAGGTCCTCCGTGTGCGCCTGCATGTCGAGCTGCTGTCCCCGCAATTGAATCACCTCTTGTTGGAGCTGCCCCACTTTTTCCTCTATGGACTGCTCCTGTTCATCTATGTTGGCTACTCTTTCGCCAATCGCATCCACATCTCGACAAATCTCTTTCACCTCCCCTGCCACCTCTCTTTTGAGTGTCTGGAAGTCCTCCCTCAAAATATTAAAGAGTGCCTCTATGAAGGAGCGAGTAATCGGGGTGTCCGCACCCTCCGGCACCAGATGAAATTTCGCTGTCGGGGGCAACCGGCCCCCTTTGTCCCCAGACTGTGGACAGCATATCTTTCAGTGTCCAGTCTTTTTTCCCCTCTCACTGAGGACATGTTTGCGGTATGGGGCCGGAGTCCAGAAGAGGGCTGCTCATCTTTGCTCTCTGGTCTACTTCAGGCATCCTGCTCCCCCAGTATTCCTAGGCCGCTATCCCGTATCGCGACTCCAACTGCTGTGCCAGTTGCCCTTGGGCTCGCTCGACTTGTGCTGTGATCCTAGACCTCCCGTGTCCCCCACCAGTTCCGTCCTGTGATGCACCTGGGCCTTGAGCTCCGGGACACAAGTTCCGTCGCCTCAGTGCCCCACTCCGTCAGCTACCTTCCAATTGAGTGGGGTCTGCTCCGCCTGTGGGGCTACTTTAGTCTCTCCCCAGCCCCCGCCTGCCAATTTGTAACCCTGGACGAAATGCCGTGAGGCGGGCCCCCAGCAATGCGGGTCTCTCTGTAGATCGCGGATGCCACGCTGCAGTCTAGCGCCGCTAGGCCTCACTAGGCCCGCTACCGCCAGTGTTCACGCCGGACTCAGTACTCAGTGCCAAAGGCATCAAACCACTGCTGCGTAGGCACTCACTATGGGGTCCCGGCTTTCTGCCGCGCTCCCCCTCTCGGCGATGTTCCTGGCCCTGTCGCTCCACACCAGCTCACCGCCTCAGCATCCCACACCAGTCGGGTGTACTGGCCGTTGCTCCGTGAGTCGGGGTGGCTGCGTTGGGCTCCCCCTTGACGTCTCCATGCTGTGGTGCACTATGTCCAGTCTTTGCCAGGCCACGCCAGACCCCTCTCCCAGTTATGGCCACACTGGTCTCAGAGGACCCCCGCCGCCCCTGCTCGGAACTGGATAGGGGGGGCCCTCAGTCCCTTGGAAGGCAGGGAACCCCTCCTGAGGCTCGTTTCCAAAAGGGTTGCACTTCCTCTCTCGTGTGCGGCAGTGTCCAGGCCCAGCGTGCGCTCACCCCCCCCCCCCCCCCCCCCCTACCCAACGTGCTCGGACCCAGGGGCCTGCTGCAAGCCTGAAACTCAACCCGCTTAGCAGGTCCGCAGCAGCTCGCTGTCCACACCGCTATCTTCGGCCACTGAGTCAGATTATCCCGTGGCCCTCGCAGCTCCTCTTATCTTCCACAGGGGTGAAAACTACGGGGCCCCAGTCAATCCTGCGTCACCTTTCCTGCACCGCCCCTCGGGCACCTCTGCTGCTCCCATGCACCTCTGCTGCTCCCATGCACCTCTGCTGCTCCCATGCACCTCTGCTGCTCCCGGGGTCTTCCAAGCCGCCCCCTGTCCTCCTGCGACTGCCGCGGACTCAGGCCAAGGGATCACGGGGCGCATCAGCAGCTGTTCTCTTACTCCCGGGGACATTACTTAGCACTGCAACCCTCCATTTCTCTCAGGGCCTCTCTGGGTTCGGCGCTAAATCTGGTGTCCGCCACACACTCCGGTGCTGGGCCTTCTCTAGTCTCTGCTGCCGTACGATTGAGTGCTCACCGCCTCCCCGCCAGTCGATACTTCTGGCGGGTATTCCGCTGCGGGAAGCTACAGCGTGGTGCTCTTCCTCTTCTCCGACACCCCCAAGAGCAGCTATTTGGCACAGCCTAGCCGGCCGCAGTGCATCTCAGGGCCCTCACCTACTGACTCGGCGTCTGTGCCACCACTGGGCTCCCCCTCTCACCAGTGCGGTTCGCCAGGTCCGCACGGACCTCGTCACGCGGCTGTAGGCCCTCAGCATCCAAGGTAGGGTCACAGCATCTAGTCAGGCCGTCACCAGCGTCAGCGAGCCCGTCCAGGTCCGGTCACCATTTATGATCCTGCCTCACTGCTTGTTTGGTCCCTGCGTTCTTCAATCGGGCACCCAGTCCCTTGCTACACACCTCCGGCGATGCCCCTGGTAAAAGGACTGCTTTTCTGCTTGTATGCGGGTGTATGTGGTGTCAAATACGTTAATTTGGCCGAATTAGGCAGCCAGGAGACGTGGGAAAGCACGTCTTACCAGCCCGCCATCTAGGTCACACCCCCCCCCCCCGCAAGCCATTATTTTTAGAAGGAGGGGTGAGGTCTGTTCGACAGTCTCTCATGCCATGCTTATTGGGAGCCTCAATTTCACCGATTTGGCAGTTCGTAAAATGTTGGACTATGGCAGAAAGAATTTTTACATCCTTATCATAAGCTCTTGGCTCTTTGACATAATATTCCGGTCTTGTTTGAGTAGGTTGAAAACCACTCTTCCCACTCAATGTGCGCAGGCTCTCATGCTATGTTTTTCAGGAGCCTCAATTCCACTGATTTGTTAGTTTGCAAAGTCTTTAATCATTGCTGAAAGAATTTTTACATCCTTATCATAAGCACTGGGTTTTTATATAATTTTTCAGTCCACGTCAGACCAAGTTTAAATCCACCCTTCTGATTTTAATGTACGATTACATCTTTATCATAAGCACTAGGTACTTTTATATTATTCTTCTGTTTGAATAGCTTGAAAACCACCCCTCTCACCCAATGTCTGATGAAATACACAATCCTTTAGTACTCAGGTACTCAATAATTGTATTGTTATGGCAGTTTATGAAGTTGCTTGTTTTGGAAGTAATGGTCACGTATATAATAAGAGCACTTGGTACTTTGATGTAATCTGTTTGTCCTTCGTGGAGTAGGATAAAACCACCTCTTTGTAATATCTGAAGAAATGAATCATTCTCATGCTCGCAAGTTTTTAATTGAATTGCAGTTTGTTTTTATGCTACTATCCGGTTCAGCCAATAACAGTAATCAAGAAAAGTTCATATTACGTACCTTGAATAATGCTACTGAAGGAAATAGAGATAGTTTTTATCTGCTTTTAAAAAAAACTTTAATGTTGCTTTTTAAGCCAATGCAGTAATAACAATCAAATAAAGGGTGTATGTTACACATATACACACACACACACATATATACATTATATATATATATATATATATATATCGGCTGCGGAGACGCCGACTAGCTGCGAATAGTGAGGCGGCTGTTGGCTGACTGAAGCGCCCGGACACCCACAGAGGAGTGATCGTAAAAGCATCAAGAAACACCCTCGTCACACCCACTGGTCGAGCGCCGGAGTGCTGGGTCGGAGGACGCTGTCACTACCGGGAGTCTCCCAGGTAAGCGGGGAAAGGGGTTGAGAGAAAAGCGCTGTATGTCGAAGTGAGGTCAGTAAGAAGAAAAAATTTAATCTTTCAAAAATAACCTGACGAACGAAACTGATTCTGTTCTGATTTTGACCTCGCATTTGGAACTTCATAATCAACAGACACTGAAAATTAATGACATCCGAAACAAGGAAGTAATTTCTATGTTTAAAACTAACGTCGGTTACCAGCTACCGAAAGAACACTTACAACTATAACGAGAGAGCAAAGTAACTGAAAGACAAGTCAGACTCACCACCTATAATTAACTGGCAATGGAGGAACGCGCCATGAAGAGATTAACACTTGCTGAAAGCATTTTCCAAAAAGGGAGAGAAAGATCAGAACGCGGCAGAGATGAAACAAGAAAGGAATCACAACCTACAATTACCACAGCCAAACAGTTGTTTATGCAACTAGAAAAGCTGATGAGAAAGGAAATTTCGAGATCATGGGAAATATTAACCCTTGAGAAATATATTGAACACAAAATGGTTCCTAGGGGTCTGCGTATTTTCACCCTCCCAAACCACCCCGACACCAAACCAGGGATGTTAGAAGAATGGGGTATGAACAACATGGACTGCTCACGCAATATGATGTTAATCATCATCAAATACGCGAGAATTGACGTGGACGAATTTCATGAAAAGATAAAAGACATTGAAAATCAAATTTCTGCCTTAAAAGAAGACAGTGCAATCATTAAAAAATTACGTGTGGATATGGAAAAAAACCTAGACAAACATGAGGAGGAAGTGCAACTACGGAAACAAAGGAAGTTCCGCAGAGATGAAGACGATTATGAATTTGGCACAATTTTAACTTTTGCCAAGAAGTATGACACATTCAAACAACAATGGAAACAACCAGGGGTACCCACCGGCACACCTTCATCCAGCGAACCGGAATCAGAAGTCAGTGAGGGGGAGCAACGCACAAATAGAAACCGCAGCAGGCTCTCTTTTTTAGAAGAACTGACCCTGGTATACCAGGAACAACTAGCACCGAGGGGAAGATACAGAAACAGGAACCCGGCAACAAAACCAATGACAAGGGGCACTTACCAGTCAAGAGGACGAAACGCAAAACAAGGAGAGGGAAGCGCAACGAAAAAAAGCGGATACAACCTGCGCAATCGCATACCCCCCAAAAAGGGAATATTACAAACCCACCTGATCAAAAACAACCAGACCTGATAATCAATCTCTCGAGATACACACCTTCAAATGATGAACGTAGACTTCTCAACAAAGGCCTGTCCTTCTGCCCGGAAACGCATCAGGACACTGTGGACACCAAAATTGACCTGTACAAATATGTGAGAAAACTCAAACTTCAAAAATACTTCACAAAACTGTCCAATCAACCACGCCAACTCCAAACACAAGAAGCAACAAGTCTAGACTCCACTGACACGTCAAAGGAATTCACAATTAATGAAATTCCGTGCCTACGCACAGCGTATGAACTAGCGCATCAAACACAGGCATCCTCAGTGACAGATACACAGATATTAACAGAAATGGAAATGACAACTAACAAAAGAAGATCAACACATTTCAAAAATAAATCAAAATTCTGCCCCATCTTAAATCCTGGGAATAAAATTGATACCTTCTATGACCTTGTGTTGGCAGATTTAGAGGAAATGACACAAACTGAAAACAATAAGAAAGAAAATCTATCAAAAGCAGAACGTTTGGCATTAAAAACTCTTAAAGACAACAACTCCATCGAGATCAAACCAGCCGACAAGGGTGGCAACATCGTGATTATGCAAAGAGTGGATTATGTAGAAGAGGCTATGCGACAATTAGGTGATAACAAAAACTACACTTGCATAACCCATGACCCAACGTTGAAACTCAAAACAGAATTGGCAACAAAATTACAGAATTGGAAACGTATGGGACTAATAACGGAGGAAGAAAAGAGATTCTTAATGGTGGAACATCCCATCACACCAACCATATACTTTCTTCCCAAGATCCACAAAACCCTCAATAAACCGCCAGGAAGACCGATCATTTCGAGCTGCGGCAGTCTATATGAACACATATCAGAATATGTTGATCATTTCCTTGCCCCGATAGTACCAACTCTCAGTTCTTATATCAAAGACACCGGGGACTTTCTGCGTATCTTACAGGACACCCAATGGCAACCCATGTACATGCTCGTGACCATCGATGTCATCTCATTGTATACATCGATAGAACACGAGACAGGCATTAAAGCAGTAGATTATATTTCCTGATGCAACAACCAATCACAGAACGAGAACATTCCAAGATGCTCATAGACATGATCAGAACGTGTCTATACAACAACGTTTTCCTTTTTAACAGGAAAGTATACATGCAAAAGTGCGGTACCGCGATGGGAGTTTCCTTCTCTCCAAGCTATGCGAACCTCATGATGGGGTGGTGGGAGAGGAGCATAGCTTGGAGAGAAGAAAACGACCACCATATGGCCAATGTAGCGTTATGGCTACGCTACATTGACGATCTCTTTTTGTTATGGAAAGGAACGAAATCTGAATTTTTGATCTTCTTTGAAGAACTGAACAACAATAAAGTTGGCTTAAAATTCACCTACAACATAAGCAGCAAAGAAGTGGAATTCCTGGATACGAAAGTATATGTTCAAGACAACCAAATACACACTACAACTTTCAGGAAGAAGACAGCCACAAACAGTATCCTGCACGGACAAAGCTTTCACCCTGAAACCTTAAAGAAAAGCATTCCGTATGGTGAATTATTAAGAATGAGGAGAAATTGTTCAGAAGAAAAAGAAATGGAGAAAAACTTCAAAGATACCAAGAAGAGATTCGAACAACGCGGTTACAAATACCAAGACATTCACCAGGGAGAAATAAAGGCCAGGACAAAAACTAGAGCAGAAACATTGTTACCTAAATCATCCAGTACTGCCCTGGGCAAAGAACAAACCAAGGCTGATCCCCCAAGAATGATCGTCACTTACAGCAAGGAATGTCACAAAATTCGCAAAATATTAAACAAGTACTGGCATCTAATACAGAAAGACCCTGATATAGGTAAAAACATTGGAGATAGACCTTTAATAACCTACAGAAGAGCTCCAAACCTAGCCAACCATTTGGTGCATAGCCATTATGAAGAGAAGAAACAGACCGATTGGCTCACTGAAAAGAAGAAAGGCTTCACTAGATGCAGTACCTGTAAAGCATGCAAGATAGGAAAAAACATGAAAACAATTACAGATCCAAAAGGCAAGACCTTCACCATAAGAGAACACATAACATGTGAAACCAGTTTTGTAGTGTACATGCTACAATGTGACTGTGGAAAACAATACATCGGCAGTACCACGTGCACCTTAAAGAAAAGAATGTTGGAGCACATCCGCGCAATCCAGAATAAAGATTCCACGTATGCCATGGCCAAACACCTAATGACCCACACAAATAAAACGTGGAAAGACACCCATTTCTTTGGTTTAGCAACAGTAAAACAACATGAACGTGGTGGCAACAGGAAGCAAAACCTAAGGAGACTGGAATCAAGACTAATCATGCGCTTTAAAACAAGACAACCGATGGGACTGAACGAAAATGAAGAACTTTATTTCCACCTCTGAAGAAAAAGAAAAAATGTGTTCTTTGTAAATTGCCAAAAAGGAAATTTCAAAAATCAACAAACACACCAGCCATTGAAAAATAATAATCGAAAAGAACCTTTTGCACTCTCAAACCAATGCACATGCATATGTAAGTGTCTGAAGAAATGGCAGTGTGAAGGGCACTCAGCCCGAGTAAATAGGAAATGACTGCACAGCCGGACCAATGACCTCATGGCTTTAACGCGAAGGACAATTCGAATTTATGTTCAGTCTACTACACTGCCAAGACACCCAGTCCTCGTGCTTAAAGATTTAATTGAATGTATGGCACTTAGCCTATAATCAAAACTAAATGTAAACATGCACAGAAATACTAAATTGTAAATAACAATGCGAAAATAATGCTAAAACTGCATGTCCCACAATGCACCTGGATAAGCATTATAAGCTATATAGTTGCAAGTGAAGTAGGACAACTGCTAACACTGCCGTGAGAAGGAACCATCTGGTTCGAAACGTGTAGGCTCTAACAGTGTCTGAATAAAACCTTAATTCCAAAGTGCGGAGTGCTGGTCTTCCTTTCGTGAACAATTATTCACGGGACCCGGTCCTGGTCCCGAACCAAGCACCAACTTGCCAAGCTGTTCCCTCTGCGACAGGATCGCTTGTGGAAATATATATATATATATATACACAAATACACATATGTACATACGTGTACATATACACACGTACATACACACATACACTTTTAATTACGCCATTTGAGAAAATTATGGAGTAGGTTTTATTGCACTGTTTGGATTTTTATTCGTTTTAGTCAATGTTTCCTTGAATTCGGTTTATTGAAAAATTTAGCATTTTGTGACGATTTTTATTAATCAGATAATAAACTTAAATTAAAAGTTTCAACTACCACACCCTCCCAAGTTTAAAAAAAACAAAAAGTAAAACAGAAGCATGCAAGAATTTGATGTGGAGTGGGAGGAGGGAGCATTGGGGTGAGAATGCAGGAGCAATGAGGAGAGAAGGCAGGAGAATTGGGGAGAAAAAGGGGATGGTGCATTGAGCAACAGCTCACACTGGGGAGGGGTAAGAGAAGCAACAAGTGTGTTAGGAAGTGGGGGGTGAGCAACATGGAGAGTGCTCTGGGGAATAGTGATTTGAAGGTGGGAAGCGACACACAACAGAGAAAGCAAGAACATACATGCACTTCCATCGAGTGCTAAAAGTAACAAACAAATTTTGGCAAAGCCAACTGATCCAGCCTATTTGACCAATTTCCTTTGTCAATACCTTTCGATGATGTTGTACAGTAAAATAAATAAATAAATTGTGTGCCTTGTAAAGCGCACTGCTACCCGCACCGCAGGCCTCGTAGCGCTATAGACCGCTGGGGAACCCGTCCTGGCTTTCCCTGTGAGATAGTCCCTCCTGGAAGTCTCCAAGGTGAAACCAGGCATCCCCGGCGTTTGTGAGGGGCCGTTGTGGAGATGAGGCAAGCTTAATGCCCAGAGTTGCCGAGTGTGATCCCTGGTTAGAGTAGGCACTGAGGCGAGAATTATCAAGTCCGCTGATCCTGGTCCAAGACCCTGCCGCGTCGGGAATCGAACCCTGGTCCCAGGCCGTTCTCTGCTCTCAGGTCTGCCGCCTCTAACCAGTGAGCCACTCCACTACAGCAAGATTATGTGCAGTATGGCCAAAAGATAAACAAAAAGTGTGATGATACAGTTGCAGCAGCTAGGCAATTTTGTAGGCACATGCATGTGTGATGCCATGGGTGCGCACTGGTCACAACGCATGAGGGTGCCTCACACGGGTGAGGTGATACAAAAGGGGGTGGTGATGGACGGAGCATCTGAACCAATCACTCACACCCAGTCAACAGATCTGGGTTTCATCCATCACCGTTCTTTAGCCCACTCTGCCACCACAGTTCAGACATGGCCATATGCAAATCAGTCTGACCCTGTGCCTCATGGGAACAGTCCAGCCCGAACTGCAAAAGCCATCCCATCCCTGGACCGGAAACAAGCTTCCGCGGACCGGTTTCTGGCATTCCTGCCGTCTTCAGCTCGGCTTGCTTGAATCCAGTGGCAAAGTGAGCAAGGGACTCACGTCTGAGCATACCCTGCCAACTTATGGCGAACAAAGTGGTACAAAAGGGGGTGGTGATGGACGGAGCATCTGAAACAATCAAACACTCACACTCCGTCAACAGATCTGGGTTTAATCCATCACCGTTCTTTAGCCCACTCTGCCACCCTAGTTCAGACATGGCCATATGCAAATTAGTCTGACCCTGTGCCTCATGGGTGTAGTCCAGCCAAGCCATCCCTTCCCTTCCCTGCCCAGACGTGGGTCCCGTGCTCACTAAGCCACTGGAGTCAAGCTATCCTGGCTGAAGACGGCTGATAGCCAGAAACCAGTCCTAGGATGCTGGATTCCGGTCCAGGGAAGACATGGCTTGGCAGTTCGGGCTGGACTGTTCCCATGAGGCACAGGGTCAAGACTGATTTGCATATGGCCATGTCTGAACTGGGGTGGCTTGGTGAGCACAATAACGATGGATTAAACCCAGATCTGTGACTGGGGGTGAATGTTTTGCCATTGTGCAACATTCCGTCCATCATCTTGTGTGTTTTGCTGTTCACACGGGTGAGCAGCACCATGGTGTGGAGAAAAAAGGCACACGTGGGAGGGTTTACAGCACAAAAGGGAGACAGCAACATGTAATGACGGGACAATCTATTTGGGGGATGGAAAGTACTAAAGATGGAAAATGCATGGAGAGCTTAAAGCAAAAAAAAAATATGTTCCCTAACAGTGAGCAGTAGAAGGATACTGGTCAGACAATCTAAAGGATGGTAAAAAGGCACTGCTGCAGGGATGGACAAACAGGATAGACAAGGCGAGCATTTGATTAAGAAGCAAGCAAATGAGAGTAACAAAGCCAGCCAATGTGGGCTGGATGAGATGTAAGCCTGCTGTAAGTTACTGGTAAGCAAAAAATGTGTATTTTTCAAAGCGACAGTGTGCACCATCTGGTAGCGGAGACCTAAAAATTGTCTTCCAAAATGTGGAAGGATACAAGTCATTTAAATTAAAAGTATGCTAAAGAAAGCTATTCTCCATAGCAGGAAGAAACAGAGGAAGAGGGGTCAATTACAAAAGCAAGCACGAGTGATAACAAAACTCAACAAATGGCAAGTAAAGTGCTGACCAAAGGCTACTGAAGTACTTGTCCAAAATAGGACAGCTACAAAGTGTCAGTGGTTCAGACAAAAAAAGAAAACAAGTTACTTACCTGTAACTTTGGTTCTCCAGTATTGGTAACTTTCATAGATTCCCACAGCTTGTATCATTCCCCGTCGTCGGAATGGGAGTCTCAGTAAACAAAATAACATAGCAGTAGGTACAAAAGAGAATGAAAAAGGCCAAGGCCTCATTCCATTTTGTAGCATAACCACCTCTTTTTGCAAAAGAGACCAAAATAAAGCAACAACCAATCAGATTAGCCTCACCCCATAGAACCCTCCTAAGAGAACCTCAGAGTCTCAGATTTTAGTAGCCGTTGTGTAACAGTATAACCAAAACAGGCAGGGGGCTGATCTTTCCCAGGGGAGGAGGGTGGGCGCATGGGAATCTATGAAAGTTACCAATACTGGAGAACCAAAGTTACAGGTAAGTAACTTGTTTTCTTACTCCAGTATTGGAACTTTAATAAGATTCCCATAGCTTGTATCAGAGGAGCTAGCAGTCAGAAAGCACATTTTGCTCCCTCATTGAAAACTCTTCCTCTATTACTTTTTTTTTTTCCAAAGTAAAACTTTCATCAACAGTGCAATCACAAAGAACACATAGCAAAATGTGCAAGTAACGATAAGAAAAGGAAGGAGGAAAGAAAGGAAAGCTCACCACTCAATGGAAGAAATTCTTCAGGACTGCCTGGCCTACGGCCGTGTCTTCTTGTGCCGAGGTCTCGAGGCAGTAATGTCTTGTGAAGGTGTGCGTGCTGCTCCAAGTTGCAGACCTGCAGATATCTTTAATCTGGACTCCCGCAAAGAGAGTCGTAGAGGAAGCCATGGACCTTGTTGAGTGTGCTCTAACTCTGCCCTCTAGAGGCTTGCCCGCTGCAGAATGACAGTACTGTATAGCACTGGAGATCCATCGAGCGATACCCTGCTTAGACAGGGGTAAGTAAGCCTTTGCGGGAGCACTAAATGCGATGAACAATTGAGTAGATTTCCGAAAGTCTTTAGTCCGGTCCAGATAAAATTTCAAGCACTGCTGCACGTCAAGCGAATGAAGTGTCCTTTCCGCCGGCGTAGAAGGCTAAGGAAAGAAAGCCTCGAGAATCACTGGCTCGTTCAAATGAAAGTCCGAAGGCACCTTTGGTATGAACTTTGGATTAGTCCTTAGAATCACTGTATTTCTTTTGAATTGGAGGAAAGGTTCCTGGATTGTGGGAGCTTGCAATTCTCCAATACGTCTTGCGGAGGTTAGAGCAAGAAGGAGTGCCAATTTCCACAAAAGAAACTTCATATCTGATCGATACACTGGGTCAAAGGGATGCTTCATCAGCTGGTTGAGAACCAAGTTCAAATGCCACGTGGGAGTCGAGGCCTCACTGGAGGAAAAATTCTAAATCGGCCTTTGAGAAATTGTTTGACAGTTCTGGATGACCAGAGAGAAGGGCCAGATGCAGTAAGTCGGTATCGAGAAACTGCAGGCAAGTGAACTTTTATAGATGTATGAGCCAGCCCTGCCTTAGCCAAGGACAGGAAATAAGAGAGAACCTGGTGAGGTTGAGACTAGAAAGGGTCAATCCCTTTTCAGCTGGCACCAGATACAAAATAGTTTCCATTTCAAATGGTAAGTCTTGTTAGTAGAAGGAGCTCTAGCATGAGAGAGAACATCTCTTATTTCCTCCGAGAGATGAAGATCTAGGAACTCTCACTGCTCAGGAGCCATGCTGACAGATGTAAGGAACGAGGATCCGGATGCCAGATCGGGCCCTAAGACATCATGAGAAAATCCGGAATCGCCCGTACAGGACGTGGAGGGGCCAGAGAAAGGAGGTGAAGCTCCGTGAACTAAAACTGGCTCGGCCAAGCTGGAGCTATTAGGATCATCTTGCAAGGCTCCGTTTTGATCTTCCTGAGTAACCTCGGTATTAACGGAATGGGGGGGAAGGCGTATACATATGCTCCTGACCAAGCTATTGAAAGCGCATTCCCCAGCAACCCGCGATTGCGTAAAACAGCCATTTTCTTTTCACCGTGGTGGAAAAGAGATCCATTGAGGGTTTGCCCCATTGATGGAAAATCTCCTCCAAGACAGTCTGCTTTAGTTCCCATTCGTGGCTGACAGACAAAAGCCTGCTGAGCCTATCCGCTTTTCCATTTAACACTCCTGGAAGATGTTCTGCCTGTAATGATATTCCGTGAAGGATCACCCACTCCCAAATCTTCTGCGCCTCCTTCGACAACGGAAGAGATCTGGTACCCCTTTCCTTGTTTATGTAGAGCATGGCCGTGGTGTTGTCCGTGCGGACGAGAACCGTTGAATCCTGCAATCGTGGACGAAATGCTTGTAGTGCCAGACAAATCGCTCTGAGTTTCAGTAGGTTGATGTGAAGGAGGCGGTGCTGAGGCAACCAATGCCCGCTTACATGCAAGTCTTGAAGCACCGCACCTCAGCCTTCCAGCGAGGCATCTATAGTTACCACTTGAGGAGCTGGATTGCTTATGATAGACCTTGGGATAAATTCTCTTCCTTTGTCCACCACAAGGCTGCTTTTTTCATTGCCGCAGTAATCACTACCTTGTCGTCGAAGGAGCCGTGCACTTGCTGCCACTGCCTGTCTAGCTGCTCCTGAAGAGTTGCATTCGCAACCTCCAGTGGGGTATCAGAGGAATGTATGAAGAGATCACTCCTGTGGAGTGGAGTGGAGCAGTGTGGCTCAATGGTTAGAGCGGCAGACCCTGATGCAGAGGTCTAGCCCGGGACCAGGGTTCAATTCTCCGCCTCGGCGGGTCTTGGGCTCAAAAATTCCACGGACCTGATAATTCTCGCCTCGGTGCCTATTCCAATCATGGAGTCCCACTCTGCAACTCTGGGCAATAGCTTGCTTAATCTCCACAACGGCCCCCACAACGCTAAGGATGCCTGACCTCCACCTTGGGGGTGCCGAGGAGTGGATACCTCACAGGGAAAGCCAGGATGGGTTTGTAGGAAGGGGGAGTCTCTGGTTGGCGCAGTGCAGCACTGGCGACAAACAGGGCCTCTCTCTTCCTCGTCAGGGCTGAGGGTTACCTCTAAGAACAACCTCTGCTTACCCTCTAGGTAGTGTGGCGCAAGCAGTCTAGGCTAATCTCTGGGGCACATAGGGTTAAACATTTGCAATATCATACCACCACAACCAACCCACCACACAATGACACCAAACTGTTTTGTAGTAAAAAATATATTCTCTTTATATATTTTTAAAATCAGGCTTGTAAATACAGTTTGTTACTTTAAAGGATTGCGAGGTTCCAGTTACTCTTATTTATGTTGCCACAGTTCTTTTTAGTAATGTACAAGTCTTTATATGCACTTCTGAATGTTTTCTCACTTCCTTGTAGTTCAAAAATGGAGATTTCTCTGTTAAGGCGCTTTTGTTATAAATCTCCTAATTTCACAGTTCTCTCAGTGTTCTTTCCTTTCAAAGAGAAAGCCTCTCTCTGTTCTGGGGCTTTGGGACCCTCCTCGGCCTTCGGAGCGCCTTGCAGTGCCTCTCCTGCCTTTAAGGGTGAAACTGACTCGGCCCCTACCAACTCTCACGCATCTCGCGGTAGGCTTGGAATGGACACCAGAGAGGGCCTCGAAGAAACCCTGGGCCTTTTCCAGAGGTGGGGGCTGAGCTGCGGAGCAGAGCAGCAAGCAGGCGATGAGAGGAGCCTCTGGGGCCAAGGCACCTTCAGGAATGCTTTCTTTCAGGACTTGTCAGTGCAGAGGGGTCCCTTCTGACAGCGGAGGATCTCCGGGAGGCAAGGCACCCTTCACAGTGCGGTGCGGCCTCTCCTGGGGGGGCAGAGCAAGGCAGGGCATACAATTGGGAGCACACAGCGCGGGCTAATATGCTGCTTGCTTAGCACACAATACCTTCGTGTCCTTTTCAGCTTCGGTGCGGCCGATGCCAGGCAGACGTCCCTGTTGTGGTGCCTTCCAGGAGGGTGACGTGGCACGGAGACCACAGGAGCACTAACCTCGAGGTTGGCGGTGTTCAGGGGACACAGGCTTACAGGCAGGGGCTGCGTCTTGGGTTCGCCTGGAGAGGGGTGCAGCGGATTGCGAGGGTCTCTGCAGGGCTCTTTCCTCCCGATGGGCACACGTACTGAAGTCCGTCTCCTCTTCACTTTCCACAGCGCGGGGGCAGCAGAAGGTGGTGATCGGACCGGACAGGTCCTCTGCTTTGCGTTGTCTCTTCCGGTCGGGGAGGCAGTCACGGGGCTGGGGTCAGACAGGCTGACCTTTGCGGTGCGAGCTGCGACGGCAGGAAATTACGGTGCTTGGCAGGACAGGGGTTAGCACAGGTCCTTTAGGGCGGTGATGCAGAGTCGACAATACACAGCAGCTGTTCCTCTTCCAGACGGGGGTAGCGCCCACTGTTCCTGGGGCGCTGGTCAGGGGGCAAGTTCAGCAGCAAGCCCTTGGAGATCTTTCAGCAGAGTTTGGCACAAGTTGAATAAAAGCAAAGTCTTTCCGTCTTTCTTCTCCTGCTCTCCTTCAGCAGCAAGGCACCCACCACAGGCCAGTCTCTTGGGGTCAGAGTCAGTACTTCTCCATGCAGCTTCCAGGGTCCTTCTCTTCAGGCAGAGCTTCTTCTTTGCGCAAACTGGATCTAATTTACAAGGAGCAGGGCTCCTTCTTTTATACCCAGTTTCTTTTGTTCTAGCAAGCCAGGGGGGCCTCTGCATAACTGCTCCAGTCTCTGAGTACTTGTTGTGGGTACTTCTGGCTTCTGTATTCAGTGTGAGTGCAGGCACATCAGCCGCTCCCCAGGGGGGCGGAGCCGGCATTGTGAGGGCAGGAGTGGCCTGAGCACTTTGTTGACAAGCTTCGGTCCTTCCTGGGCCAGGTGCAGGCTGAGTCATCAGTCGCTCCCCAGGAGGGCGGAGCCAGCATTGTGGAGGCAGAGCACAGCCTGATGCATCATTCAGGGGAAACTCCCACCACCCACTAAGGTGTCATCTGGCTATTCACTACCTGTCAACTCCCAGCCCTGTCACTCACACACACCAGACAGTCAGATCCACATCCAAGCAGAGGCGGGCTGAAATGGTTAGGCAAGCAAATGCTAACTTTCTAAAAGTAGCATTTGCAAACACAGGATATTAAAATAAACTTTACTAAAAGAAGTATTTTATTATTCTGAGTTCAGGCATACTAAACATGAATTTCTACCATGTTCCCTGAGCCTGCTGGGATTATAGAGTGTAATAATTCCAGCAGCCCATCTGGCCTAGAAGGGAACAGGTAGCCTTACAATAGTGAAAAACGACTTTGGTAGTAATTCACTATTAGAACATGCCACACACATCAGGGCATGTTCTACCTTACACTACAATGCACCCTGCCCTCAGGCCTACCATAGGGGTGACTAATATGAAGTTAAGGGAAGGTTCAGGGGCTGGCAAGTGTGTGCACTTGCCCAGCTAGCATGACAGTACCAGACTGCACGCAGGTTCTGCAATGGCAGACCCTAGACACATTTTAAGGCTGCTTCTGTGGGTGGCGCAACCAGCGCTGCAGGCCCACTAGCAGTATTGGCATTCACAAGCCCTGGCACTCCTGGTGCACTTTACTAGGGACTAACAGTAAATCCAATGAACCAATCATGGACATCAATCACATGTACACTTTACAACAGGGAGAGCATATGCACTTTAGCACTGGTCAGCAGTGGCAAAGTGCCCAGAGTCATTAAACCAACAAAAACAGGTCAGAGAGAGTATTGGAGGAAGGCAAAAAGTTTAGGGATGACCCTGCCAAGAGGCCCAGGTCCAACACAACCCCCTTCCAGCCAAAACGCAGGGTAGACCAATCACCACTGTGATGGGCTTCCCTGCTTTGGGCGATAGAACCTGGACCTGGCCCGCAACAGCAGGGGCACATTCCAGTTCTACGCCAATCTGCACCTCCTTCAAATCCTCTGTTCATACTCTCAGGGTCCACCAAGCCAATCCATGGGAAACCCTTCTCTACACCTGTGGACACCACCTGTGCAGCCTTGAACCTTAATTCGCTCACAGGTGTGTCCCAACAGGCAGACAGAAAAATGTCACAGTGGCCACTGACAGTAGTCAGGAATGAGACCCAAGCCTTACGCCTCTCAGGGCTCTCAAACCTCTGTGGCCTTAAAGAGTGGGGGGCATTAGCCCCAGGTGCTTGGCACCCTTGGTCCACTCTCCCTCCTGTCAGGTCAGGTATGCCATCCTGGCACTGACCCACCAGCCTCAGGTCTGTACCTGACGGCTGTACTAAAGACTGGGGTGGCCTCTCCCACACCCGGTCCTCCTCCTGGGGGCTCTGTACCCTCCCACCTGGAGTGGTACCCCCTTCCAGAATTGTCAGGGCACCTGTGGCAGGTGACCTGCACAATTCGCCCACCAGTTCAGGGGTGCTATCCTGCAACTGGGGCACCAGGTCAGGGGGGACACCCTGCACCTGGCCCTTAAACCTAGGGTCTAAACCCTCAAACTGCACCGGGGTCAGAGGCGAGGACTCCCTCCCTCTGCACCCCCTTCCACAGTACTGCCCACTCCCAACTGGAGTGGTACCCCTAGAAGTGACATGGGCCAGGACACTGATTACAGTGGCCCTGCCCTCCAGGTCAGACAACACCTGACCCTGGCTTCTCAACTCAGGGACCCAACCCTGCAGTTGAACACTTGCCTGGCGCACCAGGACTTTCCGGGGAGCACGCCTGCCCCCCCTGAGGGTGGCACATAGCTCATGTGTCGTGCAACAGCCTGCCCGGCGCGGATCTCCCAACCCCTGTCCCTCTGACAGTGCGGGAAGATCCCCCAGGACAGAAGTGGTGTCCCCCTGGTCATTCACTGGGGACGCAGCCCTGCTGGCTGGCCCCTGACCCACTGGTTCTTCCACTGGGGACTCTTTCCCCCTCTCGCCCCTCTTTCTGGACTTCTGCACCCTCCCAACTGGAGTGGTACTGCCAGTCACCAGAACTACTGGAGCCCTGTTTACAGAGCCTCCACGTTCTCTAGCCACTGGGGGATCCCCCTCAGCGGGTGACTCATCCGGACAGCCTAGGCTCCCCACCTGGTGTTCCCTTAAAGAACCATCCAGGCTCTGAGACTGAGGTTGGGCACTACCGGGACAAAACCCATTCTCACTCCTTCCCCTTAAGGACAGGACGTGAGGCCCTACACCCATCTCACTACTACAGGACCTAGCTGGGCTACTCTGCGCCACTTCCACCACTCTGGGCTGGAAGATACCTGAGACACTCCCCACAGGATCACACCCCAATGCCTCTCCAGACCCTCGGGAATCCACCACAAGGTCTGCCTCCAATGTGAGCTCCCTGGGGCCAGAGAACTCACTCTCAAACAGGTGTTGGCATAGCTCTGGAAAACTGGGACTTAAAGTATGCTCTCCCACAATTGGATTACACAGCCCCCTAGTAGGGTTAACCAAATTATCCTTCACCTCACCATCCAGCGCCTCACACACATACTCCACACCATTCTTCTGAGACTGGCCAGACAGTAGCGAACTGTCTCTGTCACACAACCCACACTCTTCTGGGCGGTCCTTACACTCACCCACCAGGACCTCAACCATGGGGGAATCCCTCCCACCACTAGGACCATGAACTCCTACGCCAGCTACCCTCTTCCCTTCAGGGACGCTGCGCACTACTGGAGCTACCTCATGCCCTTGAACCTCCTGGTGTATGTTAACCCCCTCCAAGTCAGGTGCCATATCTCTAGGTGCGCGCGCTATGCTGTCTGCACTAGATACCTGAATGTTGCTGCCACCATCTGAGCTGGACTCCACCTCCAACTCAGCAAAGCTCAATCTCTGAGCTACACACATTTCTTGTTGCTGGGCTGAAGCCCTCCTGGCCTCAAGCGCCTCGAGCTCCAAGTCAAGTTTCCTCATTCTTAAGTCATGCGCAAGCTCCATTTTCATTACTTCCAGGGCTAACCTCCTAGATTCTAGCTCCAGTTGCCCATTTATTTCCAGCTCTGCCAACTTCAATTCATGATCTCGGGTTGCCTGTCTGTCCGCCAGCTCCTCTGGCGACAGACCTCGGCCAGAAACACTGCTACCCAATGGGGAGGTTGCACCCCTACACTCTGGAGTCAGGGGTCCCTCCAGCTGCTGTTCTGCATCCTCAAATTCAAAATCCTTTCCAGGGGCATTCCTTGCCTTGACCCAGGCCCTCAGCGCCTTTTGGAACTGCTCCCTTCTGGAGAGTCCGGTCATGGAAATGTTCAAATTTTTGCAGAAGCTCCTGAGCTGTTTCCCAGTGTAGTTTTCTAGTTTCTCCCAATCACAGTCAATAGAAGAAATGGATGCTGCCTTTTCCATTTTCACTGACACAGGCATGACTTCAAAAACACATGGAGATCTCTTCTCGCAAATCATAAATCCAAAAAAAACAAAGTCTGTGGCTTAGTTACTGGACTGTCATCACTGTGCAATGGTCAATAGTTAAGGCATGAACACTGCAAATGTAAATTCGCCATCCTCACCGCTGCGTCCAATGTAGGAAGGGGGAGTCTCTGGTTGGCGCAGTGCAGCACTGGCGACAAACAGGGCCTCTCTCTTCCTCGTCAGGGCTGAGGGTTACCTCTAAGAACAACCTCTGCTTACCCTCTAGGTAGTGTGGCGCAAGCAGTCTAGGCTAATCTCTGGGGCACATAGGGTTAAACATTTGCAATATCATACCACCACAACCAACCCACCACACAATGACACCAAACTGTTTTGTAGTAAAAAATATATTCTCTTTATATATTTTTAAAATCAGGCTTGTAAATACAGTTTGTTACTTTAAAGGATTGCGAGGTTCCAGTTACTCTTATTTATGTTGCCACAGTTCTTTTTAGTAATGTACAAGTCTTTATATGCACTTCTGAATGTTTTCTCACTTCCTTGTAGTTCAAAAATGGAGATTTCTCTGTTAAGGCGCTTTTGTTATAAATCTCCTAATTTCACAGTTCTCTCAGTGTTCTTTCCTTTCAAAGAGAAAGCCTCTCTCTGTTCTGGGGCTTTGGGACCCTCCTCGGCCTTAAGGGTGAAACTGACTCGGCCCCTACCAACTCTCACGCATCTCGCGGTAGGCTTGGAATGGACACCAGAGAGGGCCTCGAAGAAACCCTGGGCCTTTTCCAGAGGTGGGGGCTGAGCTGCGGAGCAGAGCAGCAAGCAGGCGATGAGAGGAGCCTCTGGGGCCAAGGCACCTTCAGGAATGCTTTCTTTCAGGACTTGTCAGTGCAGAGGGGTCCCTTCTGACAGCGGAGGATCTCCGGGAGGCAAGGCACCCTTCACAGTGCGGTGCGGCCTCTCCTGGGGGGGCAGAGCAAGGCAGGGCATACAATTGGGAGCACACAGCGCGGGCTAATATGCTGCTTGCTTAGCACACAATACCTTCGTGTCCTTTTCAGCTTCGGTGCGGCCGATGCCAGGCAGACGTCCCTGTTGTGGTGCCTTCCAGGAGGGTGACGTGGCACGGAGACCACAGGAGCACTAACCTCGAGGTTGGCGGTGTTCAGGGGACACAGGCTTACAGGCAGGGGCTGCGTCTTGGGTTCGCCTGGAGAGGGGTGCAGCGGATTGCGAGGGTCTCTGCAGGGCTCTTTCCTCCCGATGGGCACACGTACTGAAGTCCGTCTCCTCTTCACTTTCCACAGCGCGGGGGCAGCAGAAGGTGGTGATCGGACCGGACAGGTCCTCTGCTTTGCGTTGTCTCTTCCGGTCGGGGAGGCAGTCACGGGGCTGGGGTCAGACAGGCTGACCTTTGCGGTGCGAGCTGCGACGGCAGGAACTTACGGTGCTTGGCAGGACAGGGGTTAGCACAGGTCCTTTAGGGCGGTGATGCAGAGTCGACAATACACAGCAGCTGTTCCTCTTCCAGACGGGGGTAGCGCCCACTGTTCCTGGGGCGCTGGTCAGGGGGCAAGTTCAGCAGCAAGCCCTTGGAGATCTTTCAGCAGAGTTTGGCACAAGTTGAATAAAAGCAAAGTCTTTCCGTCTTTCTTCTCCTGCTCTCCTTCAGCAGCAAGGCACCCACCACAGGCCAGTCTCTTGGGGTCAGAGTCAGTACTTCTCCATGCAGCTTCCAGGGTCCTTCTCTTCAGGCAGAGCTTCTTCTTTGCGCAAACTGGATCTAATTTACAAGGAGCAGGGCTCCTTCTTTTATACCCAGTTTCTTTTGTTCTAGCAAGCCAGGGGGGCCTCTGCATAACTGCTCCAGTCTCTGAGTACTTGTTGTGGGTACTTCTGGCTTCTGTATTCAGTGTGAGTGCAGGCACATCAGCCGCTCCCCAGGGGGGCGGAGCCGGCATTGTGAGGGCAGGAGTGGCCTGAGCACTTTGTTGACAAGCTTCGGTCCTTCCTGGGCCAGGTGCAGGCTGAGTCATCAGTCGCTCCCCAGGAGGGCGGAGCCAGCATTGTGGAGGCAGAGCACAGCCTGATGCATCATTCAGGGGAAACTCCCACCACCCACTAAGGTGTCATCTGGCTATTCACTACCTGTCAACTCCCAGCCCTGTCACTCACACACACCAGACAGTCAGATCCACATCCAAGCAGAGGCGGGCTGAAATGGTTAGGCAAGCAAATGCTAACTTTCTAAAAGTAGCATTTGCAAACACAGGATATTAAAATAAACTTTACTAAAAGAAGTATTTTATTATTCTGAGTTCAGGCATACTAAACATGAATTTCTACCATGTTCCCTGAGCCTGCTGGGATTATAGAGTGTAATAATTCCAGCAGCCCATCTGGCCTAGAAGGGAACAGGTAGCCTTACAATAGTGAAAAACGACTTTGGTAGTAATTCACTATTAGAACATGCCACACACATCAGGGCATGTTCTACCTTACACTACAATGCACCCTGCCCTCAGGCCTACCATAGGGGTGACTAATATGAAGTTAAGGGAAGGTTCAGGGGCTGGCAAGTGTGTGCACTTGCCCAGCTAGCATGACAGTACCAGACTGCACGCAGGTTCTGCAATGGCAGACCCTAGACACATTTTAAGGCTGCTTCTGTGGGTGGCGCAACCAGCGCTGCAGGCCCACTAGCAGTATTGGCATTCACAAGCCCTGGCACTCCTGGTGCACTTTACTAGGGACTAACAGTAAATCCAATGAACCAATCATGGACATCAATCACATGTACACTTTACAACAGGGAGAGCATATGCACTTTAGCACTGGTCAGCAGTGGCAAAGTGCCCAGAGTCATTAAACCAACAAAAACAGGTCAGAGAGAGTATTGGAGGAAGGCAAAAAGTTTAGGGATGACCCTGCCAAGAGGCCCAGGTCCAACAGGGTTCCACAGCGGTATTCGTACAAGCGCCTTGAGACCCTTGCGGGTGAGTAGTGCGCTATACAAGTATCAATTTATATATTTACATTTTACTCCTAGAAGGGATTTGTAACGGCGTACTGAAAGACACTTTCTTTTTCTCAAAAGATGAGCCATGGACCCTAGTTTCTCTTGCTTTTTGAAGGATGGAGAAGCCTTGCTGAGAGACGTGTCCAGGAGTGCCCCTAGGAATCGTGCTTTCTTGTACGGGTAGAGAGATGACTTCTCCTTGTTGAGAGTCAGGCCCAGATTGCTGAACAGAGTCATACATGCATCAACTGCCTCCTCCGCTGCCCGCCTGTACTGAGCCTTCAGCAACCAATCATCCAGGTAGGGGAAGACTTGAAAACGATGTTTCCCTAGGAAAGCTGCCACCGGTGCCAGCACCTTGGTAAAGATTCTCGGGGCAGAGCAAAGTCCAAAGGGTAAAACTTTGAATTGGAAGTGGCTCTTGGCTACTGTGAACCGTAGAAACCTCCTATGGGCTGGATGAATGGGTATGTGAAAATACGCATCCTCGAGATCGAGAGTGGCCATGAAGTCTCCCGGGTTGAGGAGACGCAAGATATCCTGGAGAGAGACCATTCGAAAGGATTGACTAATGAGATAGGGGTTTAGCTCCCTGAGATCTAAAATGGGGCGCCATTTCTCCAGCGTCTTCTTGACCAGGAACGACCTGGAATAGAAACCTTCCGATTTTTGAGAAAGGGGAACCAGCTCCACCGCTCCCTTGAGGAGCATCTCATGAACTTCTAGCCAGCGCTATATAAAACTCTTTAAATAAATAAATAAATAAATAAATAAAAGATGTTTTGAAGGCATGGCGGCAGGGGTGCTTGGTAGGTGGCATATCAGTAAATTCCAGCGTATGGCCATCTTGAATTATGTTGAGCACCCAACGGTCTGATGTTATCCGTTTCCAGTTGTGGGGGCGGGTACAGCAGGCAGAGCCAGAATGCCGCTATTGCCATTTGAAGGTGTCACAACCCTGGCGATTCTGTTTTCCACTTGTATTGGTCTGGCCTTGTCTCTGTTGGTATGATGGTCGATAAGACTGAGGCGTTGTACCATAAGAGGAGTACCTTTGTTGCTGGTACGAACCTCTGTAAGAAGTGGTACTCTTCCCTCTGGCACCACGGATAGGAACCTTCCGATACTGAAGAGTTCTCAGAGATCTTGCCGTCTCCGTATTCTTCTTTATGTCCTGGAGGGCATCGTCGATAGGTTTGCCAAAAAATGCCTCTCCATCAAACTGAAGTTCCAGGATCTTGTTCTGGACCTCCGGCCAGAACCATGTCACCCTGAGCCAGTCTTGGTGACGAAGAACAGCTGCGCCTGCCAGCGAACGGAAAGCGGTTGTGGCAATATACATTGCGCAGTCGATCACTTCTGCTGATCTAGCCTCTCCCTCCTGTAAAATTTTCTTGGCCTCCAACTTGGATTCCTGTGGGAGCTGGTCTAAATATGGCGATAGATCGCACCACATTTGGCCATCATATCTGCCAAGGATCGCCAAAGCATTCGCTGCCCTTACCAAAAGACTTACCATAGAGGAAAACCCTTTCCCCACATTATCAAGGTGCCTGCCTTCTTTATCAGGAGTCATCCTCAGGGGCGCAGAAGGATTGCGTGACCTTTTTTGAGCCGCCTGCAATATTACCGAATCCGGCTCCGGCTGACCCATCAAGGACGCTGGACTATCTTCAGGGGCCTTGTACTTTTTCTCCAGGCGTAACAAAACTGGAATGACAGTGGCTGGGTTCTTAATTGCCTTCAACCCCTCGTCCCAGACATGGCTGACAATGGGAATGGAACGGACGACTTTCCTATAGGGCTCCTTAAAATCATAAAGGAAGCATTCCGTCTGAACCGAAGGCATAGGAAGTTAAAATCTACTGGAGGCTCTTTCCATCAGTTTGTGAAACCCTCCAATGTCTGCCAGAGGAGTATCTATTGGATCCGGGATCACAATCATCCAACTCTAACACATTGGTTCGATCTGTTGCCATCGTCCTGATCCTCGTCCGAGCAATCGTCTTGTACTTCCTGAACCACTGGAGGTATACCTGGGCTGGATACCTGCGGCTGTGAAACCATCTGGGTTGGTTCTCCCGGAGAAACCACTGCAGAAGCTGATGGTGCAGACACTGCATGTAAAGGAAGAAGGAGGAGTAGGTTGTGAAAATCTCTTCCTATAATCCTGTAACATTCCCTGAAGATCTGCCAGAAAGGAAGAAGGGACTGAAATCATCTCCTCGCCTGCGCCTTCCTGAGGACGAAAGGATTGCTGGTATGAGCACTCATGAAGGTATTCACCCTCACAATCAGTGACTTGGCATTTTACCAAAAATTGAGAGGGGCTATGGGCATAGCCAAAAGAATCCTGGTAATCTCCGTCAGATTCATCTTCTTCTCCGAGCAACAGTGCGGGAGGCAAGGGGGTAACCCTCCTTGGCGACGTCCCATCAGGCGTTATTCTCTTTAAGGAAATAGTGATCCTTTCCGTCGACGAAGATGTCGTCGATGGTAGGGTTGTTAGAGAAACCATCGTCGTAGAGAAATCTTCGTTGACGATTCTACCGTCGACGGTGGATCTTCCGTCGATGGTAGAATCGTCGACAAAGAGATGGGCGTCGTCGACACTGCCGTCGACGAAACAATCAACGTTCCTGCCGTGCGCTGCTCAGCGAGGCTTTAGTAAGGACTTCAGAGCCTCACCACACGTGCATGTATTTTTTTTGCTGACAGCCTATTGGCCTTTGCGTGCGTCTGTCCAAGAAAGACAGTCCACAATTGGGCAAAGGCGGGGCATGTCCCACCTTTGCCTGGAATTGTAGCCGCCCACGCGCAGCCTGCCACACAGCGCCATCTGTTTCCAATTATTGCGCCCGCATCTCGCGTTAATTGTAAACAGATGCAGGTCGGCCTGGCCGGCCGGGGCACAGGACTTTAAATGCACCTCTCACATCTATGCCAGAACATTTAACTAAGTGTATAATCAAATGTTTACAGATGAATCCTTTGAACATTCACCATATAATTCAAGTAAATAAGCGTCCAAACAGCCGACAGAATGCCCTACTAGCATGCCAGAGATTAACAAAAAAGCCCACATTCAGAGTTAAATCCGCGTGTACAAGCCTTATTCACGCATCAGTTATCAAAAGTGTGCTGTGTGTACTTGGAAAGGAGTTTGAGGTAGGTTTAAAACTGACCAAGACCTCGTGCTGCATAGGGCACCTGGCGCCCAGTGGGATCCGTTCAGACAGCTAAATGTATTTATTGGAAGAGTAATTGTTTAATTAAGCACCGAACTAAAAGGTCGTGGTTTAGTGTCAGTTACAGCCCCGCAGGAAGCAAGCCTGGAGATGTTTCACTGTGTCTACGCTTGTTGCTTCCGTTTAATTATATGTTTCTATTGGGGTGGGCTTCTAGTCTATTACAGTATCCATTATTGACATTCAAATGCACGCCTCCGACCCTCAGAGTTTTGCGCTCGAGAAACGCAGTAAAAAGATGGCTGTGTGCACGTCAGCGGCAATTCCAACATGGAGCCCACTGCCTCAGAAGCAAGGGATTCTGTCTCACTTAGTTTCCATGGCATTAAAGATCACAATAGCTGGCTTCCTGATTTCATGCGAGAGCGAAACAATAAGCTAGAATGACCTGTCTCCTCAAACCGAGCGAGAGGCATCAACTTGCTGACGGGAAGTTCTGTGGTCTTGAGAGCTGCTTGCAGAATCCGGGAATTCCCACGCATGAAGTGGAAAACCTCTCTTGGCCTTATCACACACAAGACAACTGAGTGTACCCCTCTTTTTTTTGTCAAATCTGTTTATTGGCATTTATATATTTCAACATTACAATAGGTGCGTCATTGCAAATAGTGCAGCTCTTCAACCGTTCCCAGGTGACAAAGCACAATCACGGTGGCATGGCCAGGAGGCGCAAGAACATTACATAGAGATAGCAAGTAAGTTAACGTTGGGCGCCTGGGTATGTCCGGAGCTTAAAAGAGTCAATGCGCCCTAGCCCTGTGTGGAGAGACGAGACTTATATGTGTTTAACAACTGCAAAAAGTAATTTGCAACAAAACAGGTACAACAAACTGCGGCACTGTCACAGAGATACAGTAAATTTCGTCCCTGCACCCATCCCCAAGCCCACCCCCCCTCCCTGTCCTACGCTCTCCCCCCAAGCGCGCATGTCTCTATTTCTACATCTTCCTTGCCGCATTTTATGTGTGTTGTACACCAGTCAATATGTCAGGTGTGCTACTCGCTGTGTACCGCACCCATCACCTGCTGCGTCTGTCTAATCCCCTGTCGCCCCCCGCCCGCAGCGTTGTCTGCTGCCTGTAGAGCGTGAAGCATGCGCTCCCAATGTTCCGCCATAGGCTCCTTGCGTAGCCCCACTATTTCCTCCCTACTTATGGCAGTCCATTTTGCCCGGGCCCACAACTGGAGTGACAGAATCCATGCCCATACATTAGGTGAGTCACTCGCCTTCCATTTCTTAGTGAGGAGGCGTACCTCTACTACCATCCACAAATCCAGGAAGCGAGCCGATGCCTAGGACGATACCTAGGCGGCCGCCTGATATGATGTAAGAGATACTCAGGCCATTCACAAGGGATGCTGCGGCCAGTGCATTGCATAAGCAGTGCATTAATGTCCCTCCAGTAGGTACCTAGCCCTGGGCAGTGCCACAAAAGGTGGAGAAGGTCTGCATTCACCTCACCACATCTGGGGCAAGACGCGTCGGCCCTGTGAAAGTATTTATTGATTAAGTCGGGAGTGAGATAGGCCCTGTGGACTATGTAGACTTGGATTTGGCGGAAGCGCATATTTCTGGGGATGCGCACCGGACTCTTGAGAATCCTCTCCCACTCCTTGTCCGCCAGCGCTCGCCCCATGTCCCCGCTCCTACTTTCCGCGAAGCGGGCCAGATCTAGTTCTGTGTGCTCCCTTAGGGATGCAGCAAACCACTTAATAAGATGCCTGCCCCTACCCATGACATGTAGATACTGCATGGTCAAATGCTGCGCTGGCTCCTCCGTAATATCTCCCCACCTAGCCGCCATGCGAGCTGTGAGGGAGCAATGCATTAGGAACCCCCCTGTGGGAAGACCAATGTCCCGTGACCAGCGTCTCGTAGGGTAGAAGTGCTCCATCTTGGTACAAGTCACCCAACGTCTGGACGTCTACTTCCTGCCACAGCTCCAGCATGGAGTGCGTGAGGACTCCCTCGCCCCCCGGCAAGCCATCCAGCGGCATCGCAGGTGCATATGGGAGCACCGTTCTCGTAAGGTGCAGTGCCCTGCGGAAGAATTTGAAGGCCACCACTAGCAACAGCGGGGTAGGACGCGCCGGCGCCGCTAGCGGGTGGAATAGCGCAGTGATCCGCTCCAGGGTATATGGTGGCTCATTCATGGCAGTGTCTTCTCTCCCCTTGTCTGCTAGCCAGCGGGCGATCCACTGTAACTGCACCGCCAGATAATAATGCTCAAAACAGGGAGCAGCCAATCCACTTTTTTCCCTGGGCAGGAACAGTTTCCAGAGAGCCAGGCGATGCCGAGACTCGCCTCAAATAAAGTCACGCAGAACCCTGTTAAGTTTGGAGAAAAAGGAAGCTGGAATGAACAAGGGCAGATTCACGAAATGGTACAAAAGACGCGGGAGCATCACCATTTTGACAAGGGCCACTCTAACTGTGGGCGTCAGGGGGAGCGTGGACCAGAAGCCAATCTGAGTTTTAAGCGCCGTCACCGATCTTCCCAGATTCCCGTCTAGCAGGTCTGCCGGCCGCCGGTAGATCTGGATCCCCAGATACTTAAACGTGTCTGCCCTCCATTGGACTCGTGTGCCACGAAGGCTATACTCCGGATCGGCTACTTCACTGCTAAATGCATAAAGGCATGACTTGCCTGCGTTTACTCGTAGCCCCGATAGAGCGGCGAAGCGACTCAACAGGTGGGTCAGCGGCTCCGGTATACAGCCCACATCCCGGACGAAGACCAACAGGTCGTCAGCGTATAAGGACACCTGGTGAACACCGTCGCCCAGTGGAATACCATCAGCCAGGGTTTGTCTCATGGCCACTGCTAAAGGCTCCATGGCTAGCGCAAAGAGCAGTGGCGACAGAGAACACCCCTGACGGGTGCCCCTGCCCACCGCCACTTCCTCCGAAATATATGGCCCCAGTCGGACACGGACCACTAGGTTCCTGTACAAAAGTCCCACCATCTGCAGGAAGCTGGCTTCCAGCCCGTACCTCTCCAGCCCTGCCGACAAGTAGCCCCACTCAAGGCAATCAAAAGCCTTTTCTAGGTCTAGTACCAGGCACCCCGCTCTGGGCCAGGCTTTCGTCGCTTCCGCCGCCACCCTGAAGTACCTTTTGAGGGTCAGGGACGTGGACCTCGCCGGGACAGACCTGTTTTGATCCGGGTGGACCAAGTGCGAGACCGCCGGTGCCAGACGCTCTGCAAGTATTTTGGCGAATACCTTGTAGTCAATGTTTAGCATTGCCAGTGGGCGATAAGAGCCTACGGACATGGGGTCTCGGTCGAGCTTAGGCAGGGACACTAAAAACAATTCCCGCATGGATGGTGGGAGGTGGCCCTCGCCAACCGATGTCCTGTACACCCGAAGGAGCTGAGGCGCTAGGATGTCGCCATTTGCTTTATAGTATTCGCTGGCAGGCCGTCGGGCCCTGGTGTTTTCCCAATCGCCAGTGCCTGGATCGCATCTCCCACTTCTTACAGTGTGAGCGGGGCGCCGAGCTCTTCATTCTGGCTCTCCGTGACTGTAGGCAGCACAACCGACTCCAGGAAGGCAGCCATTGCATGTGCATGGCCTGTGCCCCGGGCTATGTAAAGGACCCGGTAGTGGTCAGTCAGCGCCCTGCGGATCTCGCGCTGCAAAAATACCACTGTCCCTTCCCCTGTGCGAATGGCACCAATCGGGGCATTGCGTCCTGTTGCTTGCACCAGCCAGGCCAATAGGCGGCCAGCTTGGTCTGCTTTGGCGTGTTTCTTGGCTGTATGCGCTGCATAGTTGTGGCATCACAGACATTTGATAAGGACCACGTGCTCTCCCCGAAGTTCTCCGAGCTTGTTCCCATGCCTACCAGCCCCCTCCCCTTCCCTCTCATATCTTAGGAGCTCCAACTCTATGCGGGCCAGAGAAGCGGACACCTGTGCGCGAACGTTCCACGTGGCACCTATGTAGTGCCACCGGATAGTCGCTTTGTGGGTGTCCCATTCCACCATGGGGTCACTTGCAGATTCCTCATTCTCTTCAAAATAGGCTAGAATGGTCGTGCCCAGCAAAGATCTGAACTCGGCGTCCTCCAACGCGGCTGGCTGTACCCGCCACATGGGTACCGGGGGGCGATCCGCCTCCCAGCTAAGCTGGAACCATATGGGGTTGTGATCGGTGTGCGTTCTACCCAAGTATTCCGGCTTAGTCAGAAGCGGGAGCAGGGACTGGGATCCCACTATTCGGTCTAGGCGGACATGCAGATCGTGCACTGATGAATAATAGGAGTATTTTTGTCCGCGGAGTGCTGTGCACGCCAAAGATCATGTATGCCCCAATGCAACATCTAGTCCCTAAAAGCCTGCGCCGTCGATGTCGCTGTCACCGCGGGAAGGAACGGTCTAAGTGCGTGTCCAGCACCATGTTGAAGTCTCCGCCCAGCAACCAAGGGAGGCCCATGTACCGCTGAAGGACAGGATTTAAAGTCGCCAGGAAGGCGGGCTGATCCCCGTTAGGGGCATAAATGGAACCCAACAGTACCTCCTGTCCATTGAGTCTCCCCCTTGCAAAGGAGTACCTCCCCTCTGGGTCTACCAGAGTGTCAGCGCATATGAATGGGACGCCTGCCCGTACCCAAATCAAGGTGTCGCGCGCTTGCACTGAGTAAGTCGTGCCATGGACCTGCCCTCTCCAGCGCCTACGGAGGCGATCCAGTTCCACTCAGGACATATGAGTCTCCTGTAGGAGCACGATCCCCACTTTGTGGCGCTGCATATAGGCGAAGACCGAGTACCTGCACGACGGGGTGTGCATGCCACGGATGTTCCAGGTCATGATGTTGGTGCACGCCATATTCTGTGTCGGGGGGTGGGGGGTGTCGCGTTGGGCCAAGGGGCAGGGTCTCGGGTGGAAGACTCTGAGTGCCGCTCCTGAACCATGTAAACCAGAACTAACAATGTAACATTATAGGAGAGTTCCCAACGGGGCATGCGTCCAAACTAGGCAATGGGAGTACCTCTTAATGTGACGTGTCCACAACGCAAGTGTATGCGGTGAAGCGCGCAGCCAGCAATTACATCAGGGCGCTCCCTTACCTAGGGCCACTAGTGCTTCTAAGAGGTGTATGCTAAAACTGATCAGTGGAACGCACCGAGCTGGCACGGGCCGCCTGCGGAGGCTAACCCGCACGTCTGATGTTAACCCCCCCCCCCCCATGATAAGGTGTGGTGGTGTGTCTGTGGCGCGCTAGCAATTCTCAGTGCCGAGCCTGCGCGAGGCACTAAAGCTGGCAACTAATCATAACAGCGCGCTGCAGCAGGTACATAAAGGATACAGGTAACATTTTATTGTACACAAGAACCATATCAGTCAATCTCTAGTCTTCCGCCAGTCACACTATGAAGTCAGCTGCCTGGGGCGTCACCACAGGTAGAGTAGTATCATCAGACACCACAGTGGACGGCGAGGACGATCCACTGGCATCTATTTCACTCCGATGTCTGGGCCGCCACTAGCGTTCGCCGCTCCCAGTGTCGCGACCGCATTGAGTGCCTCCTGTCGTTCCTGCCGTATCTGCTCTGGACTGGGCGCGACCTGGCCCACGCCCCGCCGGGTCCCCCTCTTCCTCTTCCGCCTCCTGGAGCGCTGTTCTTGCCATCCGCCCTCTTCCAGGCCCGCTGGCCTCGGTCCCGACCACTGCCCTGTCTCCTCCAGCCAATCCCAGACTTCCGCTGGGTCCTCAAAGAAGCGAGTGCCCTCCTTAGTGACCACCCGCAGACGAGAGGGGAATAGCAGCGAATAGGGTAGTTCCAGTTCCCGCAGCGGTTTCTTCACTGCCAGGTACAAGCCTTGTCTCTTCTGCACTGTTGCCGTGTAGTCCGGAAAAAACATCACGTGGCTGTTACCCAATTTGAAGTCACTCATCTTCCTAGTTTCACGGAGAACCGTATCTCGGTCCCGGTAGTTGAGGAGCCTGAAAAGAAACGGGCGAGGCAGAGTTCCAGGCCTCGGAGCCTGCGCCGGGACCCTGTGCGCCCTCTCCACTACAAAGTGCTGGGACAGTGTTCCAGCCAGCAGAAGCGCTCGCAGCCAAGTCTCTGTGTAGTGCTCAGGGGCCTTCACTTCCTCTCCCTCCGGCAGGCCGACCACCCGGACATTATTACGGCGAGAACGCCCTTCCGCATCCTCAGCCCTGTCCTCAAGTGCGTGAACCCTGTCAATCAGGTCTTGTAGAGCTGAGGCATGGCTGTGCACCACGGGCTGCAGCTCCTGGACCGTCTGGCGCTGCGCAGCGACTGACTCCGACAGTTTACGGAGGTCCGCATACAGCAGCGTGAAGTCCGATGTGACTATCTATCCGTGCTTCCAGCGAGGTCTTGGTTTGCGCCAAGGTGGTTCCAATGCGTTCCACCGCCGCCAGAACAGTGTCCATTTTGGCCGCCAGGGCGGCTGTGGGCTCCATGGCTGCGCGCCCCTGTTCCTGTGTGGGGGTCGGTGCTGCTCGCTTCCTGCTGCTTCGCCTGAGATTTGTCCCGAAGCCTGCCCATTGCAAGCTGCTGCGCCGTGGGCATCAACGTGCTTGGCTGTACGTCCAGGAGTGACTGCGAGGAGGGCCCCTCCTCTCAGATGGTCAATAGTGCGCACCGGCCGAGAGGGGATCAGCTGGACCACGCCTCCACCGCCAGGTGCCTCTGCCAAAAAGTCAGGGGTAGGCAGTCGCCCAGATCGACTCCAAGGCTCTTGTGCGCGTCTTCCCCCTCGGAGGCGTGCGTGCGTGCGGACGGCAGCCCTCTCTCAGATGTACCCCAGCTCCAGCAGCGTAGGGGTGGGGGTCTCTTCCCTACTGCCAGTCCCCAGCGTGGCCCCAGTGCCCAACGACGCCATCGAAGGGGAGTGACCAATGCAGCTCAGGAGTGGAAGCCACTCGGCGCAGGAGTGACCAAAATGGCGCCCGAGACAAGATGGCGCCCATGCATTGGATGCCTTGGCTAACGCTTCACAGTTCACCGCCTCCGCCGCCCTCCTGCGCCTCCCAATCACAGCTCCAATGTCCTTGCAGCCGCGGACCGGCGTAGTAGATGGTGGGCATGCAACGTCTCCCCTCCAGTCAACCCACCTGATGGCGGCAAGCAAAAGCAGCGGTGCCGCGCAGCGACTTTCCGCGCCAGCCAACAGGTGCTCTCCAATGGCCAAGACTCACCCCCGCAGCTCGGCGCCGGGCCGCCGCAGTGCTCCATGGGGGCTCCGCTATACCACCGCTCTGCTCCAGATTTCGCTGTGGGCCCCAAGTACTGCTGTCGCCTCAAGGGGTGCGCTGCGGGCTGCGTCGCGGCTGCTCTCCTCACTGCCGCCAGGGCCGACCAGTAGTTGGATCCCCAGCTCCGTCACCCTCTCTTTCCGTGGAGCAGCCCTGGGGGCGCACTGGATGGGGGCCCCCTCACCTATTCACAACGCAGACCTGTCACGGCTCACCTCCGCTTGTTTCAGGACCCTTGAGGTCCGCCGCCTTGGTATCAGCCGCACCGGGTGTCGTTCCGGGGCCCCCCTCGGCCTCCCTGGGCTTTGCCGGCAGCCTCCCGCTCTCCCTGGGGCCGCCGCTGCTCGTCCTACCGCTTCACCGCGGTCCGGGGCTTTGATCAGGGCGCAACTCCCGCAGCCTCATCCTCCTTCGTTCCAACGTCGGGGGGGGGTCTCCTGCGTATTAAGGCTCCGGGCGAGTTCGCACCTTCTGGCCTCTTCGCGCTGCCTCAGCCCGGTGACCGCCTCCACACCACCGCCGCCTCTGTCAGCTCCGTGCTTCGCACCGGCAGCCTCCCCAGTCGTTCCCACGTCGGATCCACCCGGTGCGGGGAGAATGAATACACACTCGCAGGATAAATGTAGGGGAATTCAGGGCCCTGCAGACGGACTCTAGATAGTCGCGTCCGCCATGTTGCCTGGCTGGCCACGCCCTTCCTGAGTGTACCCCTCTTGACTGGATTATGATCATGTACCGGGCAAAGGGTAGTCATTGGGAGACTCACACGAGCTAACGTAGGGAGGGAATGGTCTGTTTCCACCCCAAGGTAGTTCAAGTGCAGGTAACTGCAAGAGTAATGTGGATCACAAACTGAGGCCCTCATTACAAAAGACCAGAGAAATGGAAAGTATGTTTCCATTCCAGAGATACGGACACTGGGGGTACCAGAACTCCAAGGGCAGGGAATGTCTGGGCCATTTCAAGTGGACAATGATGGTTCACAAAAATGAACTGCAGGGGTAAATCAGGAATACTTGATCCGTTTCTTCTGGCAATACCTCATTTTCCTCTGGGTTTTAACCTGGAGGTTCCGTCAGCTAGCATCTGAAATCTCTGCAAGAAAGTAACTAGATCTGTGATGTTCCCTATAATCATATCATGCTGATGGGGCTGGTAATTGCTGCTACTTGTGTCAACAGGATTAAGTGACCGTTCGTAATGGACCGTGCAGTGCATGGAGCGAACTACAGAGTGAAATGCGAAAAGTCTCCCTACATTAAGATTAATACTTGCCTTATCCTAATGTTGTCACACCCTAGGATCCTTATTATCAACTTTCTTGTACCCTTGTACCCACCGGGGCATCGACATCTAACTCAACATCTTACTCCAGTTGTGTGAAGCCTGCAGTGCCACTTGGTGGGGGAAACATATTGGGGATCTCTTTTAGAAACATAAACCCCAGCAAGATTTTCCAGAATGGTACTGTGGTCTCTCTAAGCATACATATATAAAATGAATCCAGCACTCAGTTGCTTTGTATATAGGCTTTCTCTAAAGAAATTGTATTACAAACATACTGAGAATCAAATCTGCACAAGCCATACAGTTTTTACATATATTCATGAAAATAAAAGTAGCCGCATGATGATATCTGGTTTCCCAATGCACAGACAGACCTGCATGGCACAGCAGCTGCTAGTCTTTACCTGTCACTACTCCGGTCTCAAACGAATCGCCCTGTAGCACATGCACTAGCGGTCTCTCTCTACAGCTAGCTATGGCTTTGACTCGGTCACGCAATTAAATCTGGCAGGGGCTGCCCACTGCTTTCTTCTATGTGGCTGTGACACCTATGTATGGACTCCAGGCCTTGTAACTCCCAGCAAGCACTTCTAGCCTCCATGACATGGGACTCTAGCCGGAGTCTCACAGAGCCTGATTAACCCCATGTTTCAGATTTTTAGGGGAAACAAACAGGAAATTGGTGCGCACACCCAACAGTTCTGTGCCTCTGGTCCTGGCAGGCATGGTTTACACTCCTGGTAGGAGTTCCTATCAGAGTTCTTGAGGTGAGAAAGAAAGGCACAGCTCTCAGCCTAGTTGCGTCTCTGGGCAAGCTGGGATTTCCTTAAATCGCAGAAAATGTGTTTGAACGATAAATTGGTATTTGAGGGGATGAAAGTCAACACAAGAACCACCAGCAAGTGTTGTTACCCATCTGTGAGGTGGGCAGCGAACCCGTCTAAAACCTAGGTTGTGTTTGGAGGTTAGAAGGTTGGTATGTTCAACTTAAATATGGCATCACGTAAGATGGAAATGGTTTGAAAAGATTACTTCAGAATAGATTCAAAGACAGTAAATGTTACAGGATTGGCTTTGTGAGCTGGCGGGCTAAGGATTAGATAATGCAACTGGTGTGCCTTTCTAGGCTCTGCTCTTCGTGTGTGTCTCTTTCACAGACAAGGCCTGAAGGCCTGCCGTGGTTCTGTTTGTATTTAAAGTTCCATCAAGGGACCTCTTTATGCAACTCACCGCAAGCTAGACAGTCATCTGAGATTGCATTTAATGTTTTTTAACCAATTCCAGTGAAAGCACTGATGTCCAATGAATCACACACCAACATGCTTCCAAAATCGTAAACTGCTTTCAAACAGAAGACCTATTGCCCTCAATATATTAAATATGTACCTACATTGGGCATTGGATAAGCCACTTGCTTTTGATTGGATGGCTTTCTTGACTATCTCATTTCCTGCTACTTATACAATAGCTTTCCATTCAATTCTTTGTTTATTCTGCCTCTGGAGTATTTTCTTCTTCTTCATCCTTTTGATTGGAGGTCTTGAATGCTTCCACTGGTTAAATTCAGGGACCTACTTTTACACGCCACATAATTGCACTCTACTCAATGCAACAAAGGTGCAAGAAACTCAAGGCGCATCTAGACTTGGTTAATGAAGCCTCCAAGTCAGAGGATTGAGAGAAGTATGGTCTTTCAAGTATCTACCGCATAGAAGAAGATAAATCCAGTTTAGACGGTTTGCATACAAGAAAAAAACTGGTTGGTCTTTGGTTTACCAGCAAATGGCAACTTAAAGCAGGCCATGGACCTGAAGCGGAACTGGGTCGTAAACTTTGGGTGTGATCTACCTTGCTTCGTGTTTTGAGCAATGAACAGCTACACCTTGCACTCCCTGATGACCTTCCGGGGCACCAGGGCGCATCTGCCTCGGACATTCTCTTTATAGTACATAGGGTCCTGCCATAACTCATTTTTGTGGGAGTCTGCAGCAGTGGCACAGTTGAGGCCAGTAGTCTTAAGGGGAACATTTTACTACCATAATGTCGTAAAACTAAATGTTGAAGCTAGGACAACAGAGACCAAACGTTGGAAGCAGGGGTGCTGGATCAGAGTAAAAAAATCGACATGCATGGATGTTGCCTACATACAGAATTGTACCACCACTCCCAGAGGTGGTGTATTGCTGCCGCGGAGTCAGAAGGCATCACATGTCAGTGTGAAGGAGCAATTGCTGGAAAAGTTCTGGTCCTAGTCTGACGCCTGGGTGAATTCAAAACGTGGAGATTCCTCAATTAAAACTATCCACCAGAAAAAGAGGATTTGTGTATTCTGCAGGTTTTACAGGACTTGCTCTACTTCCTTCACCACGACAGACTGGGAAGGCAAATGCATGGTTAATATGAAAAGAAAAATTCAGAAAACCAGAAGAGGAAAACAAAAGGGTCAGTTCATTGATGGGGGGACGATTTCTATTGGCCATTGTAAGGTCGGTTGGTCACAAAATATCCAGTAAGAAAAACACAAAGCAGCATGGATCTAGTGAAAATAATCACAAACTTGGTGAATTCAGGAGAAGGACCATTCGATTTCCTTTCCCCATAGTGTCCAAGGATATGAACCATAGGATGAAAAGGAACTTCACGCTTATACCTGGGAGCATACTTAATCTGCTCCCAGTTGCAAATTACATACCATTAAGCTGTTTCACACTCATACTAATAACTATGCCACTGAGATCGGGTACATATAAATCATGTGAATGTTGTAGGCTGTTTTCAAACAAAAATGTTGTTCCATGTTTTGCTCCTAAGCAATTACTGTGCTCATGGAAACCTTCAACAACACACCTTTCAGAAAAAAATGACAGGCTAGAACATCCCCAGTGCAATGACCTGAACTGGACCCATTACACTGCTCTACTCATAATATTGAATGTGTGCCAGAACTGCCAGTTAATAGGGGCATCAATGACAACAACACTTCCACATCTAAAATATGTGGTTCCTAAACTCAAAGCTTTAGAGTTCCACTAAGACTGGAGCAAGTAGTGAATCTATAGTCATGCCATGAACTTCCAAGAAGTCACGTCGGCACATCAAGCCTCTACAGCCAATAGTGTCTAAATTAAGTTATTATTACCTTTCAAGGTCTCATGAGATCCTTAGCCTGCCTTCCCTCAAGAGGATTGTCCTTTCCATGTATAGGGTTCTAGGTACCTCAATTTACCAGGATGCATGCGCAAGTTTCTTAACTACGGAACTACAACAATGCAAGACACAATCCAGCTAGTGCTAAACACTCGCTAAGATCATGCTATACTTAGGACCTAAACCAGATTGCAACCCAGTATCGTAGGCCCCACCACCCCTCCACGGTTTAGTTAGGCATTCAAAGAGAGGATATCTTATCTTAATAAGATGATCAACCATTCGCTGCTTAGTTGCTGTGGAAGTTCCACTACTCATTCACATTCTGATCCCAAAATCATTAACTGTGGCCGAATGTCGGACTCTATCACACAGAGGTCGTCCCGGCTACTGAATGCAAGGACTAGCTAGTAAATATCTACTACACAGAGAATATAACTGTCTCTGCACTAAGCTTCACTTGTTCTCACTATCCTAACAAGACAAGCAGGAAAGATTCTGGTTGCTTCCTCCAGACCAACACAAACACCTATGAACCCAGCCATCTCAAAGAACATTTGGCTCAAGCGTTGAATAACAGACCCAAAAATTGTATACAAACCTTTTCGGTACATTTGACAAAGACCCGATGAAAATCTCTGCTAGTAGTGAATACATGAGCCCCCTCGCGGCCATCGCACGCCAACACAACCTCAACATCATCTCCTACGCCGACGACACCCAGCTGATCCTCTCCCTGACCAACGACCCCGCCGCCGCCAGAGCCAACCTGCACGAAGGGATGAAAGAGGTAGCCGAGTGGATGACGACCAGCCGCCTGAAACTGAACTCTGACAAGACGGAGGTCCTCATCCTGGGCTCTTCACCCTCCGCCTGGGACGACTCCTGGTGGCCCCCCGCCCTGGGCACCGCACCCAAACCGACAGACCATGCACGCAACCTGGGCTTCATCCTGGACTCCTCCCTCTCCATGACCAGGCAAGTCAACAACGTCTCCTCGGCGTGCTTCAACATCCTACGCATGCTACGGAAGATCTTCTGGTGGATCCCCACCGAGACCAGGAAGACCGTCACCCAGGCCCTCGTCACCAGCCGACTGGACTACGGCAACGCCCTCTACACCGGTACCACCGCCAAGCTCCAGAAGAGACTCCAGCGGATCCAGAACGCCTCAGCCAGACTCATCCTCGACATCCCACGAACCAGCCACATCTCCGGACATCTGAGAGACCTTCACTGGCTCCCCGTCAACAAAAGAATCACCTTCCGCCTCCTCACCCACGCACACAAAGCCCTACACGACCAAGGCCCAAGCTACCTCAACAGCCGAATCAACTTCTACGCTCCCAAACGCCACCTCCGATCAGCCAACCACGCCCTCGCCGCCGTCCCCCGCATCCGAAGAGCGACTACAGGAGGAAGGTCCTTCTCCTACCTGGCCGCCAAGACCTGGAACTCCCTCCCGACCGACCTGCGCCTGACCCAAGACCATCTCTCCTTCAGGAAGAAGCTGAAGACCTGGCTGTTCGAGCAGTAGCGGCACCCCCCCTCCCCCAGCGCCTTGAGACCCTACGGGTATGTAGTGCGCTCTATAAATGTCATTGATTGATTGAATATCACGTCATCAAATGTAGTCACACACGGTTGGCAAAATTATAATTCAAGTGTGGGTTTGAGTACACCTAATTCATAGGGTCGAGAGATCTGTGATAGCAGCAATAATTTTAGTGCAGTTTTCAAAACACTACACTTGCAATTTCAACTCTGGAGGAGGAACTTAACAGTCTCTTTACTATATTTGAACAAAACATATGTTTGACATAACTTTGTAAATCTAGAACAAGGTTGCTCATGTTGCTGCAAAGACACAAGAGATTCAAAGAACAGTGTATATATACTCCGGTTTAGATATAAAAACGAAAAGGAAAAGTAGGAGAATAAGCTAACAGCAAAATACTACATCATGAAAATTTCACACGTTTCTGTTCAAAACAGTACAAGATGCATGGGTTAATCGATTGGTATTAACAAACTGAAAAAGTCAAAACTACAGGCACATCACACAAGGTTTTTAGACCAGCTTTGTAAATACAATGTTCTGACTTGCAGGCTCGTAATTTCTCGCCCCAGAAAGCTCAATATTATGTGAAAATCAAATCTATTTCTAAAATGTTTATGCATGCTGGGCGATACAGGATATGGAAATTTTTACTGAGCACACCAACTTTGTTGCTGCAGTTTCTTATAAACCTCAATATATTTATCAAGTTCACAATAACTGAAGCACTGCTCTGAATTTTATGTGTATGTGTAAAGCACATTATCACCTTTTAGGAAATGCTGGAGCTGAGCGAAGGTTTCCGGCACTGAATGCCCCCTAATGCTTTGTCCCTTAATAATTCCCCAAGAACACAGTACTTATTATGTTGGCCGAAATATATCACAACATTTAAAGTCAAAACTATAGGCAAACTCAGTAACCGCATACTTTTCTGACAAACAGACATGTTCACAATAATCTACTTTGTGTTAACAGAGCTGGTCACACAGGATTTCTCTATCTAGAAAGGATTTGGAGCAAAGAATAATATATTGTAAATTGATTAAAACATCTATCCTGAAGCCAGTTCACGACAGCTGAATAAAGAATACTATGTGTGCCTATGTTCCTGAGGTCTATTGATAAAAAACGTTGGCAAAGCTAAAATGTGTGGCATTAGCTGCTGTCCTTTTGGCTTTGCAAAGCTTTATTTTGTTTATAAATGATTTTTGAATGAAGCCATTTTATGAAAACAAGTATTTTCTAAAAGCCAATGATTATAATGTTTTCAATGCAAAAGGACTCTTAGCACCAGTAGTCTCAACACTTATGGTGTGGATGTGCACAATGTTCAAGAGCAAATACCCTCGCTCGGTAAGGTAAGCCAACAGTGCCAGATGTTGTATGCTTTGGTGGGCTGAAGCAAAATATGGATTATACTACAGCCGATCAAAACATTGAGGACTGACTGAAAGTCCCTCTATATAGAAGACACACTTTTTTTAAACACAAACCGTCTTGATTAATGCAAGACCTAACAAGCGATGGGAAATTAATAGGTCTGGCCATTTGCATAGCTGTAGTACTTAAAGTCATTACTAGGTGTCCTACTGAGCCAGAAGTAACTGTCTAGCAAGTCTATCATAAAGTATCAACATATGAAGAGGTTACTAGCCAAGCCTTTTGTTGCTTTATTTTTGCTGTTTTTTCTTTATAATAAGAAAGCCAACGAGGGTTTATGATGATGAGCCAAAATTGCAACGTTCAATAAATGTGTTTAACAATATGGAACATTTGTGATCACAGTCTTGTATAAATAGGTACCAGCAGTCACTGGTAAATTCAAGAACCTTCAAACTTCCTTTTATCAAATTGCTTTTTAAGTGGCACTATACATATGTGTAGGTAAACTCCAGTTGTTAGGTCGTGTGGCGTCGACCGCGCACATGCGCAGTCCCGCTCGCGAGATTTTATGATTTTATGGGAGATTCTCTAGCAGGCTTTAAGCCCTGCCCCTCTTTCCCATTGGCCGGCATCACCGTTTATTGTAAACTTGGGAGCTTGCGGTGACGTACAGTTTTCTCTCTTTCTGCCGTCCCACTTGGACTAACTGCCCTGACTTCCTGCTGGCGTAAAAGGTTTGTTATCTTCTTTATGGGTCCAAACAGATGGCCCCATAAAGAGGATAATAAACCTTTTATGCCAGCAGGAAGTCGGCAGAAACAGAAAAGTCTACGCGAGCGCTTGTTTCTGGGTGAGCTCTCCGACGTCCGCAATCAGATAACACGCGCCTCCTACCTCCCCGCTTCGATCAGCAGCGCAGACCCTTTAAACTGCAGTCGTAAAGAAATGCTGACTACAGTGGGCGGGGCTTGATGGCATTTAGGAAAGTCATGTGAACAAAGCAGAAGACACCAAAACAAAGTCCGACTTTCCATTCGTTCTCCAGAGACCGGCGGGTAGGGATTACTGCTCCGCGGGCGGGCCCAGGCTGAGCCCCCCCCCACCCCAAGTCGTAGAACCCCTCCCCCCTTTTCCCACACAGGCATATGGGAACTGACAGACACTTCACAGTTACCAGCACTGCTGAGGTGGCCTTACGGTCAGTGACTGTACTCTCTGCACTGACGGTGCTCCCACTTACCACACGCGAGCTAAGTCGTGGTGGGGGGTTGTGGGGGGGGTGAGGCGGGATAGCGGTACGTACCTTGCATAACAGAGGGCAGAACGGACAACCAGGGTGCAAGCGTCCCACCCTCAAACAGACCAATTATAATGAGTAATAGGATCGAAAGCTTCAACCACACAGGTAGTGACAGCAAGCTTCCCTCGCATGTCCAAGAGAAATATGGCGCAGGCAGTGGTGATTTGAGCGTCCCTCACATACACTCAACAGGAACAGCACAGTCAGGAGTAGACGTAGTAGTGTAGGCTTCCCTCGCATGTACCGGGCAGCTGCAGCACAGGCCCTGCCCTGGGCAGCATTGGCAAAGCATGCTCCGCTTCGAACCCTCTGAGACCCGGCATGAACGAGGTGCCATGCTCCTCCCGCCCCCCACTGCCGTCTGGGTCACACCCTCACCGGTTGTTCCGTACTCGGGATAAAAATAATCCGGTACCTGCGAGAAATATACAAGGAATGTATGAGGGAGGAGGTGGGTGGGGAAATACAGGGATGGAGAGTGAGGTCACCGAACGAGGCAAGGGCACCTGGGGTGTAGGGCACCTGAAAAGGGAGGAGGTGGGTGGGGAAATACAGGGACGGAGAGTGAGGTCACCGAACGAGGCAAGGGCACCTGGGGTGTAGGGCACCTGAAAAGCGAGATCAGCAAGCGGGAAGTTGGGGCTAGATCACTGGGGGTGAAGACGCTTGAGGAGAGGGGTGGGCGGGCACGGAAGTAACATCTCCATTTAGTTAACCTGGAGGAGGGTTTGCGGTAGTGAAGTCACACGAGTCGCGAGGGGATGGCGCCTGGAGAATGCGTTCACCGAGATTAGTTGGGGATTTGTTCACTGTAGTGCAGTGACTGAGTTTGCTCACCTGAGATCATCGGGTGTTGATTGGAGACTGAGGTCTGCGGGTAGGCTCGTAGGGGCAGGCTGCGTTGAGGGGGCAGGGGAATTGAGGTCAATATAGTTGGGATAGGTCCGGGTGAGGCCGCTAGCGAGGCCGCTAGCGGCGTCCTGGTGGTAGAAGTGGGCGAGTTAACAAATTAGCCAAGTGAGCGAGGTGAGTGGTAGAGGCGGACGAGCCAATAAATTAACAGGGAGAGCCGAGCCAAGGGTCTGGCTCGGATCTTAGAGCCAGTGCACGAGCTGAGCCCGGGGCATTTTTCCTAAGTAAATCAAGCAACAAATATCACATAAAATATGATAAAATCTCTTCAAACTTCAGATAAGTTTATTTCTCTACCACGTGTAAGCATTGTTTTCTTTTTCTGAACAGCGTCGGCAAAAAATACACTGGCAAAGCTAATAGTTCTGAAGCAAAGCAAGATGTATTTACTTGGCAAACGCTTATTTTGGTAATCCTTTACTCTACCAACAACTGTGGAAATTCCAAACGCCCTGCAGATTTTCCATAGTTCTAAGTGCAATGTGTGGAGTAGCTTCATACCTCGATTCCGTGAATCAGGAACTCGTTTTTTGGATATTTTAGTATTAAATTAAGTATGAAAAACATTTTACGAAGCGGGAGCTAGCCTCTTAAAAGACTCCAAGACAGTGTTCCAAGGAGTCAGAACTGTACCTGAGGAACCTTGGACACCACGCCACATATTCCATAAAGGAAGTCAAGATCCTGATATACACCTTACAGGTAGGTATTTCACTACAACACCCCAATAGACAGGATCCACTGTTCCTTTTTCCCCTGCCATCACAAAATCCCTTCTCTAGAGTCCTGGTTGTGTGTCCCTTGAACATGACCATGGACGCCATGTAGAGGCAGCAGATGGTACCCTTTTGACTGCCCCTTTGGCACTGCAGTGATACCGTGGTCTATAGGGCCCTAAGGCCAGAAGGAGAACCGGAAGTGAAACCTAGCTCGCCCTTCTCATTGAGGAGCAAGAAGGCGGCTGCGGAGGGGCTAATGATGCAAGTGTTCGATCCTGTGACGTCATCAGGGTGAAAAAGACAGGTGATCTCACTACCGTTACTCCCGTGAGCCGGAGCCCTCTACACCAAGGGGCCTACCATGAGGCGCCTTGAAATGCACCCTTTTCACAGCAGACTCAGTACCAAGTTTAATAACGTCTACATGGCGCTATATAAAGTGTCAGGAGGCAGCATTTAGTCCTCTGGGCAGAGAGCTCTGATAAACAAAAACCCTGTTCTAATGGACCCCGCTGCTGACAGCGGCTCCCGGACGGTGACACAGCAGTGCACATCCATTCATTCATTCCTAGAGTGCGCGGCGGCACACTGACAGATATGAGCAATAAGCAATGAACAGTTTAGGCCGCGCCTGTTACCAGAGAAAAATGTTTATTGGCGCTGCGGAGGTTTGCTGTGCATGGTGAGGAGTTTGCACGAAAAGCGAAGGGGGCAGGGTGGCACGAGCGCGGGAGACGAGGGGGGAAGGTGGTAGGGCGGGAGAGGGCCGGGAGAGGGGAGACAACAAAGCGATAAGAAGGACTGGCTAAACAAACGGGGTGTTAGATAGAAAAAAAAAAAGAAATAAAAACAGACAAAAGTGCGTACAGAACGAGAGAAAGAGAATTATGGGGGTACCAGGAATAAAGACAATCAGAAAAGGCGTAGAGGAACGTTCTGAGAGAAATCTGGTAAATGAAGACAGTAGTTAAGTTTTTTTTGTTGTTGTATACAACATGAGTAGAGCGCAAGTTGACCCACTTGGAGTCGTTTGGTGTTGTTGATAGACAATAGTCATTTATTGTTACCCAAGTTCTAGGGCCCTCCTCAGGAGGTTACTGCAGCTTGCACCACCCGTTGCCCCTACCAACGTCACCAATTACAGTACCAACACCACTACTAACCATCACACATGTATAAGTGTGACAATTCAGACTATTGCAGACACCAAACGCTATAAGAATATCTTGGGAAATGGGCATTATTCATGTATATTGAAAGTAATAAACAACTGTTGTTGTTCCGGTCTCCAAATTAGGCAAACAATGCCACCATGTGTCAGCCTGCAATAAGTACCGGTGTTGACAATTAAGTGCCGGTTCGACCGGCTCAAATTAAGCACTGTCAATGGTACTCATTTTATCAACCTCAGAAGGATGAAAGTGGACATACTGAGAAATCGAACCTGCAACCATGAAGTTGAACACATTTTCTAGTGTGGACGCCTTAAGCCTCTGAACCACCAGACACAAGTGAATGATCCTAGGCACAGGATTGAAGAAAGTTTTTCCTGGAAAAATGCAATTGATAATATTAGCATAATTACCCGAATGGCAAGAAGAGATGAGGGAAATATTCTGCTTTGGCAGAGGCATTCTCCATTGTTCGGATTCAGGCAATGGATGAAGATTATATATATGGTCTCCAAGAAAGTGCTGCTTGAGGCATCTCTTGAAGGCGGAGACTAATACTGCCTGACTGATATGAACCGGCAGAGCATCCATATTTTAGGTACATTGGATAGAGATGAAGGGAAAAGGAATTTGAAAGGAAGGGGAATGCAATGCATGGTGGAAACAATATAAACAAGCATTCGCAATGCATAGGTCTCACATTGTAAATGACAATGCCTTTTATTCATTTGTTTTTAAAACCTGCAACCGGTGCATAAAGACGCACTTTAAACGTATTGTCCTTGCTTACGAGAAGCAAGGCTGGCAGTAAAAGAGACTGTCAGTCGTGCTTCTCATAAGCATAGACTAGAAGTACAAAGTGCTTGTTTACGCACAGCTTGCAGGTTTTCAAACGCATAAATAAAAGGCACTGTCATTTACAATGCCAATAGCTCAAACTTTTGCAAATGCGGGACCTATTGCATTGCAAATGCTTATATTTATTAAAGCCCACTGCCTTATGTTGTGGGCTGTGGTAGGAAGAAGCAAAAGAGTTCATGTCAGTTGAGCATATTAATTAGTTATCAGGTGCAAAAGAGCATAACTCGAGCAGTCCATTGGATAACGAGGGCTAACTAAAGGCCCTCATATGGATACATTTCTGTTCTATTTTTTTGGGGGCGGGGGAGGAGGGGATGTTAAGACCGGAAGGCCAGATCTAAAAAATGGGTTGTTTGTTTCCTTTGAGGATTTCTTACTTACAGGCCCGACCAGAAGCTGCAAATGGTATTTTGCCCCAAGATACAGTCGTTTCAGAATAAATATTTACCATTTCCAATATTAGGAGAAATAACGAATAAAATTATCTATAAATGAGGACAAGTTTATTTTAAAACTGATAAAAGCATATTTTCCATCAGTAAATCACAATGAGTAAATGTCCGACAATATTTTGAGAAGAAATGTCCAAAATACTAGAGTCCTCAGGAAAATAATAAGTCCATAGTCACAATAGCAGTTGAAATGTGGTAACTTACTGTAGTTTATCACTGCCACAGAAAATGAGACAAAAATATACAGGGTAATGTGGCATTTCACAAACCATATGGGATAGTGGCTATTAGCTCAGTCCGTGGGTCCATAGCAACATAGAAGGGGCTTGAAGATGAGGATCATATTATCACACCAAACTACACAGCAGCACAGCACTTTCCCACCCACCCCCATCAGAATTTATGAAAATGTTCCTTGTGGCCCAGACAGGTATTTGACATTACCCCAGACCTTTACAGTCTCTCAGTCACATTGCCGGCATCCTACCATCATGCTTTCTTACACCTAAAGGCTATGGATCCAGACAGATTTGGATGGGCCAAGTTATGGTGAGGGACAGTGCTATCAGTGTTAAAGAGCATATATTTCCTACAGTTCTGCAAATTGCTGAAATGTATGCATCAAGTCTCTTTGTTGTTTTAAGTGGAGAACAGCCGTAGACCATAAAAGGACACAGCTCTTCAAAGAAAACAACTACAAAAAGGGAAAGAGTTGCAGACACTATTTGAACAAGAATGCTTTGAACAGTCGGAAAAGAAATGCATCAAATTCATAACACAATTCACATCTGTATCAGATATGTACATTGTATTAAGTGCATCCTCCTCTGAAGTAGCACAGAAAATACAATGGTGAACAACAGTTTGGAATCTTATGGACTGTCCGTCTCATCACTGACTGCATACTTAAACACTTTACAATTCTGATATTTCAGTAGATAGTTTTGGAACCAATATGAATCAGATGTTCAAAGAGATTCTTTTGTGACACTCCAGTCATATGATCATGCGCTTCTCTATATTTAAAGACTTACTGTAGCAAGCCCGCAGCGGCTCTCTCGGATCGTGGCACAGCATCCAATAAGTCCAATGATGAACAAAAGCGTCCCCACGGCTATAATAATAACTGCAGGAATCAAAGTATAAATGTCTTCAAAGAAGTGGTCATAGTCATCATATGTGATGAATACATAGGCGCCCACATAGCACAGGATGCCTGCCGCTGCCTGGGGAGAAGAAAAAAAAAAGATAAATAAGATGATGACTGCTTATCCTACACCATAGTTCCGGATGTAAAAATAGTTTTAGGATACAATTTAGAAAGCACAGCTCCAGGTGTAATATAAATTACCTGCGACAATAAATAAGCTTCCCTGCACCACCGTTCACACCGCTCATCATGTGTAACATACCATTACTCATTTGAGTAGCACTCCCTGGCAGACCCTTAGTTGGATTTCAGATATGCTGCCATCATGCGTTCACCATGAGACTAACATCTCATACTCACTAGATGCTCAGGTCCTTTGCTTTAGCTGATACCAGTTCTCCACCAACTTAGAAGGCCTTTATTCCTCATTTTCTTACCGTTAATCCTGTCGTCAGCCATCCCCAACAGTACAGATAACAAAATGGTTGTCTCATTTGGTGGCAAGTACCACACTTCATTTCAATTCAATTTAAAGCTTTATTCGACATTTGTCATAAAAGCATCCATCCTAACCCTATACAATAAATACTGAAGCTAAAAAAAAAAAAAGCTTTATTCGACATTTGTCATAAAAGCATCCATCCTAACCCTATACAATAAATACTAAAGCTAAAAAAAAAAAAAGTTTTTTTTTTTTTTAAAATACATATTAAACAAGTGACAGTCGAATACTTCATGCAAATAAAATTTGTACAAAATTCATTTCAATTAATAAAAAAAGATTAAAATTCAGTAGGAAAACATTTAAAACATGGCAACCAGACTTCATTATGTTGCATTTAACAGTAATGTACGGGTGCGAATTACCCAGGACCAAGCAAGAAATTTTGCCACCGCAATCACGAATGGTGTGGAGCAGTCAGATTCTAATATTCTGAGTGCTGTCTATTGGCTGCGAGTTCCAATATTTAAACAAACTGGTTTTAACCATTTACGCCGTGGGCTTGCATATAAAGGGCAACAGAACAATAGATGGGAAATGTGCTCTATTTGATCTTTGCAGTGATGACAACGTTCATCCCACATCGGGGACCAATGTTTCTTAAAGGCATTCACTGGAAGTGTTCCAACACGGAATTGGAAATATAATTTCCGGTCATACGGGCGTTCAATTATGTCCCAATAAAGTTCGCACAATGGGAACATTTTAATGTCCAGAAAGCGAGATGACAAGTTGGATACAGATCTTTTGCAATACATTGATGAATACACCATCTCCCAATATATTTCTTTCAATTTTGCTTTCGAGGGAAAGCAAGTTACATCCGTGTTACCCCATAAATGATCCAGTTTTAACTTTACAAGTAGGCCCCGCAATTCGTTTAAACATACAAAACAATGAAAACGATCACTCTTAACAACATCTGACAAGGCATTGACATAATGACTTAGCTCTGGGGTCACCATCAGGCGCCTCCAATACAACAGTGGCCGTAGCCGGGCTATGTCCTCAATATTATTCCTGCCGAGGTCCAGCTTTAATGGGATTATGGGTGTGCTTTGGGGGGCCATTACGAGCCCTCGTAAAAATCTATTTTCTGCCCGCCCTAAATCTCCTAAATTTGAAAAACCCCAAAGTTCGGAACCATATAAGCAGGCGCTCAATACTTTCATTTTATAAATTTCAAGGGCACAGTTTATAGGTTTTGTCAGCGAGGTTCTATGTTTGAGGGCGACTACGCCTGCAAGCTGACTAAACTTTAGTATTGCCGTGTTGATATGCGATTTCCATTTCATATCACCCTGTAGAATAATTCCTAGATAGGAAAAAGCATCAACTTTCTCGAGTGGAGTACCCTTGTACGTTATCGCACCTTTAAACGTGTACTGGTGGTTGAGGCACATAAATTTGGTCTTGGTGGTATTCAGTTCAAGGCCCCGACTATCACAAAATTCACCAAAGGCATCAACCACTTTTTGAAGACCACTCGGTGTACGTGAAAGTAAAAGAGTATCGTCCGCAAACGTTAGGACGGGAACATGTGAGCCTGCTATGGTTGGGGCATCGCTTGGGAATTTATTTAAATAGTCAACAATGCCATTTATATAAATTGAAAATAAAGTTGGCGCCAGGACACACCCTTGCCTCACCCCTCGCTCCACCGGAAAGGGCTCAGTCACTTCTCCCTGTTTGACCCACCTAATTTTTGCAAAATTGTTTTCATGGAGACGCACTAGCAAAGTGAGGAGTTCTTGGCTTAGGCCTACATCAGCCATAGTCTGCCACAGTTTTTCTCTTGGGACCAGGTCAAAGGCAGCTTTTAAATCCACAAAGACCGCATACAATGTGCCTTTTTTTAATGTGACGTTTCTCCAATAAATGGCTATAAAATAAAAAAACTTGGTCAACACTGCTGGTCAAGGGGCGGAACCCTGCTTGGTATGGTGACAATATATTCTTTTCGTCAATCCATTGTTGCAGTTTGTTCTGAACTAAGCGCCCCATGAATTTCTGTGCTGTGTCAATAAGACTGATAGGCCTATAGTTTTTTGCCTGGGTTTTGTCACCTTTTTTAAATATAGGGATGATTTCCGCTCCCTTCCATGAAGCTGGCACATCCCCTCCCATAGCCACTGCGTTAGCCAGCCACATGAAGTAAGTACACCATGAATTCCGGTCAGATAGGAACACATCTGCCGGTATTCCATCCATACCCGGTGCTTTTCCCCCTGCTACACAATCCAAAGGCAAGTTAACATCTTTTTCATTAAATATTTGGTGTTTGAAAAAGACAGTTGGAGGAGGGGGATCGTAACTATGCAGTGGGTTGCGGGCATACTGCGGTTGGAAAAGCTCAATCCATAAATTTTTTGCAACATGGTTTTGTGGTTGTGCAGCTACTCCTCCCCTATCCCATTTTACTGTGGCCCAGAATAACTTGGAATCCTTGGCTGCGCAAGCCTGCTTCAGCTCGCGCCAGCATTCTTCATCCCAACGTTTCCTGGCATGTTTTTGGGTCAATCTATAGCTGTCTCTCGCCTTCCTAACAGCTGTGGCATTCCCCGTTCTTAGTACAGTGCTTAAATTATGTCGTGCCTGTCTACAGCTCTTATCATACCATCCCTGCCTTGGCTGTTCTTTTTTGACTCTGCTTGGGCATACAGTTTTAGTGAAGAAGGTTTGAAGTTTACAAAAGAGGTTTTTATGGGCCTCCATCATGTAGTTCTGAAAATTTGGATTCTCACAATGGGGCTTGATATTATTTATTTCCTCAATAACAACTTTCTTGAGGTCCTCTATTTTTGCTTCATCTTCTATCAACATTCTCCATTTCAAGTGGCGCTGGTTGTTTGAACACACAACATCCTGCGTCACCCACTCATTTTTGTTGACATGTTCAGTTAACTTGTTATATGAGTGAAAGGTCAAGCACAAGGGATTATGATCGCTTTCCATTCTTACTTTTACAACCATGTCTATCACTTTTCTCCAGGCCCTTACATCTACCAAAAGATAATCAATTCTGCTAGATGCACGGCCATTGTCAAATGTGTTATTCCCTTTTAAATCGGAGGGCGTGCGCCCATTTACCGCTCTCAGGCCACTTGCTAGGCAGAGACTCTTTAGCTGGATTGCCACAGCACTCCATCTTTTAATGGCGGGGACCTCCAGCTGAGGTATTCCCCACTTCATATCCTCCTCCTCGGACAAAATCCTATCCTCTTCACCCATGGGTTCGAAGGTGGAGTTGAAGTCCCCACCCACAATAATGTGAGGTCGAAGAGTTAACTGTTGAACATCCTGTTCTAAAATTGTTACTACTTCTGAGGATTTGCCGCCACCAACCCCCCTAGCATAAACATTAAACAGAGCGAGTTCTTGGCCGCTGTCCCATCTAATGTTAAGCGCTAGAATATTATTAGATGGTAAAGATCTTCGTGTTATTGAACAATTCAGTGACTGGCGAATCCAGGTTATTAAGCCTCCGGAGGGGCGTCCTAAGCGATTTCTGGTTGCTGGTATATGAAAATTTAAGTACCCCTGGCGGAAAACTGGGTTTATCGACCACGTTTCCTGTAGCATGATGATATCGTGCTGGTCAATAAAATCAACCCATTCTGTTGTAACTATCTTATTCGCTATGCCTGCTATATTCCATGAGATAAGGGTTAACGGGGGTTCTCCTAAGTGTAGCCCTAGGTGGGCCATCTCCACGTCATTTTTAGCAGGGTCAGCGCTTGTTATTTTACCGCCTTCCCATATTTCTTCTTTCACTGCCGTTTCCCTATTTTTATCATATGGGTCTTTATCTACCTCTCCAGAATGTGCAACTCGGGATTCCCTAAATCCTATTATCTGTGCATTAGAATGTTTACATACAATGTTATCTGGCCTTCCATTAGTTAGCGGTCCCTGTGGTTTGAGTAACAAATGTTTGCATTCTGCGAGTCAATCACATTCGTTTAGGTTAGATAGAGCCGAAAATCTGTTTTCCAAGTTCAACCCCCAGTCACAAATTTGACCATCCCTTGCCCTTCTACCACCCACAACTGACCGCTTGGTCCTTATTACACTTGGCTTTGCCACTAGTCCTCTTCTACTATAGAAGAAGTCCAGCGTGAGTGGTATTAATTCTGCGGTTCTACGCTGGGGGGGGAATAGATTAAGCAGAATTTCCGATAAAACTTCTGGGCCCTTTAGGTTCAAAACCACACAGTCCCCCGCAAATTTCTTAGGTTTATTCCCTATCCACTTTACTCGTCTTGCTGATACCAAGTCCTCTCACAACTTTTGTTTTCCCCAGGGAGAAATATGCATATTATTACTCAGCCATTGCAGGGCTTTATTCAACAAGGAGTCAGGTAGCTCGATCTGACCTGAATTCAGGGGTGGAACATTTGCGAGAACAAGAATCAGAGGTGAAGCTTCAACGATTAGTTCCACAGGGCCTATTTCTATATTGTGTTCTGGATCTGTATTGTTCCTTGAAATTACTGGGGAGCCAACAGCTACAGGGTTATCTAGTTGCATGGCAACATTTAATCTAGTTAACTGAGTGGGAGCTAATGCGTCTACTATTCCCCTGGTGGATTTACCATAGATTGCTTTTCATCAATTTTATCTGTTACCAAACTCGGTATTTCCCCCACATTGTCGTTAGTAATTTTTAGGAGGGATTCCAATTTACCAACTTTATCAGTGAGTTGGTAGATTTTTGACAGCATCGGTTTAATTATCCGATTTAATTTAGTATCCAACATGCCCATAAGTTTTTTTAAAATGGCATCGTCCCAACCTGTACTGCTATTTTCTTCTCCCACTTTTCCTACTATGACACTCTTAATCGGGGGGGGGTTGCAGGTCTTTTCCTATTGGACCGCAGGCCTTCTCTTTTAGAGTGAATCTTAGCATCCCCTCTCACTACTCTTGGGGCAGGAACAGGCGCCAGTGGAGATGGAGAATCCTCGACTAACTCTAAATCATTTAGGAAAGCATCTATGTCATCCCCATGTGCTATATCAACATCAATGTCTAAATTTGGGACTGTAGAAGCATTTAGCAATGGATTTACATTATTTTGCTGGGTAAATGAATCTATTTCAATTATTGGGTCAGAATCCATCGCATTCATGCCTAAATTCTCCCTTTGGGAAGATGTTGAGGAGGTACTAAGTCCCAGAGAAGACCTCCGCTCGTTATTTATTTTTGCACTAAATAATTATCCATGGTGTTGGCGGGGACAATAGGGTTTTTTTGTTTAGACATATATAAAGCTGGTATAAAACAATTTATTTGTATATCTGGCTAGTACCCCTTACCAAAATTGTTGTAGTCGCATTTATTCCAGGACAGTCAATATTGGCGCCAAAATGCAATTTTCCCAGGGGGATTGGTCCAGTCCAGTCGTGGCCAGTCTTGGACTGTCTTAGACTGTCCCGCCCTTGTCCCGGGCTTCTCCCGGCGCCGACCGCGCGCCGACCGCGGCTCAGGTCTTGGCTTTATCCCACCTGTGGGGGGCGTGACGGGGAGGCGGCTTCAGGCCCAGGTGTGTTCATTTAGTATTGTATTTCACCGCAGTCATATATACCCCGAAACCCACTTTGGATGATTCCAAACCAAATAATTTTTGCTCTCGCTCTCTCTTCTCCCTCTGGTAACTAAAGTTACCAAAGCTTATATCAACTCTATTCTCATCACTTTTATATAAGCCAACAATCTGCTAGACCCCTCTCAAAATGGCTTCCGTCCACGACACAGCACTGAAACTGCCCTTCTGGCTGTTACAGAACACCTGCGGAGCTCACTAGAAGTAGGAGGAGCCTCTGAGCTGATCCTTCTGGACATGAGCACTGCATTCGAAAGTGTCCCATCAGATCCTCTTGCAGGTTTACAAGATATTGGCATTGGTGGCTTAAACAAAACAGGAGCTGGAGTATGCTTTGGGCTCCTACGTGGTCTTAAACCTCTGGGGGGGTTTTTATGAACACAACTGTCAAGTTATTCTCCAGGCCACTGTACTGTCTAGGCTGGACTACGCAAGCTCTTTGTACCTAGGGGCCAATAGAGCAGAGATACATTGCCTACAAAGGGCTGCCACCTGGATGCTCTTCAGACTGCAGAGTACCGGCTCAATTTCAAACTTCATCAGCAGATTACACTGGCTTCCAGTTGAGAAACAAATTAACTTCAAAGCCCTCTGCACACCCAATCCCCTGATACTTTATCGGAGCTTCTCACACACTACCACCCACACGCCAGCTGCGCTTTACTGGTCAACACCTGGCGTTTGTTCCTCGGCTTAAGAAAGCCATGGCCATGGCTCTTTACGTGTTCTTGCTCCTAAACTCTGAAATTCCCTCCCTGTGAGCATCAGAAGCATCCACAATTTTGTGTCATTCCGAAAGGCTATAAAACCATATCTCTTTCCTAAGTTATCTGCCTCCCTCTTCTGCAACCCTCTGCTCCTCTGTCTGTTTGAGATCAGCGCTGGGACAGCTATGCACTTTACAAAACCAATAACATAACAATCACCATGTGATAACATCGAAGAGCAACTTTCTAGTCTGAAGATGTACACGCTATGAAGCATGCACAACTAGATTTCCACTATGACTGAGCAAGAATTTAACTAAAAAAGGGGAACTGCAATTACTATATGGCATTGAGGAGAACTAGTGCAAGATGTAAGAGAAACAACCGAATCCCGTGAGATACAGAGCATATGTTATGTTGGTTGCTTTTATGACACCTTAAGGACCAGAAGAGGCTGACTTATTTACTTTCCCTCGACTTAACCTCTTCGGTGCTCATGACATGGAGCAGCAGAAACTGCAGTCATGGTCTAATCTCTTTACTAAACTAATCCAATCAAGGGTAGATGAAGGGAACTACTGAAAATAAACACCAGAAACTTAGAAAACAAGCATTTGCAATGCAATAGGTCTTGCATTTGCGAGAGTTTGAGCTATTGGCAGTGTAAATGACAATGCATTTTATTTACGTGTTTTGAAAACCTGCAAGCGGTGCATAAACACACATTTAGTACTTGAAGTCATTGCTTACGAGAAGCAAGGTTGCAGTAACTGAACCTGCCTTGCTTCTCATTAGCAAGGACTATAAGTACATAGTGTGTGTTCAAAACACACAAGTAAAAGGCATTGTCATTTACAATCCCAATAGCTCAAACTCTCGCTACTGCAAGACCTATTGCATTGCAAGTGCTTGTCTTATAAGGCAAAAGGAACTCGGTTCAACAGAAGTCCATTACAGAGTATTGCAAACTCTTCCCAAAGCGTATTTTCCCCACTGGGCTTCATGCTAAGCAGCCTGTGCAAGGCCTGTTTGTTTATTTCTTTTAAGTATTTTTCCTCTGCACAAAGTGCATCAAGTCTCTGCTTGTAGAAGGTAGCAAGGCAGAAAACAAGCCATATGTCCAGAAAAGGCAGCTGCTGAAAGAAACATGCTGGTTTTAGGATTAGAAGTAGCAAGGAGATTTGCAGAATCGGGTCACGTGATGTGATCCTGAGCAAATGTCTCGAGCTTGTTCCTCTTCTTTTTTATTTTTTTTATTTCAACAAATTTTATTATTTTATTTCCAAACGACATTACATACAAAACATAAAACATATAGTCATCGTTGTTTTCTCGTTACAGGGTTTCAGCCAAAACTCGCTAATTTAGTGGCATCACATTACAGATTATACGTGCTAGGCTGTCCCCCTACCCACTTGCACCCGTGAAAGTAGGGGGAGGGGTGAAAGGGGAAAGGGTGAGAATTTGGGAGGAGAGAAAAAGAGAAGAAAAGGAGAAGAAGAATACAAGAAGTTTACTATACCTCGATACGGACTTGGCGTGTGGGGTATGTTGCGAGCAGAATGGTTACTATGTGTTAGTATTGCTTAAGGTGGGTCATATGTGTCTAGGTATTTGTCCAGGGCCTCCCACATGCCCCTGCGGGGTTGTTTCCACAGTGAATTTTGTAGGGTGATTGTGTTAGCCCCCCTCAGGTATGTCACCCAGTTGAGCCAGCCCTTAAAAGGTTGCCTTAGAGAGGCCAACCACATATTGGGAGAAAAAACTAGGGGCCACGCTCAGCGAGAAAGAACTCCACCTCCTATGGTTCTCCCCCACGCAAAATAAAATCTCCCCAGTGTTAGCACAGACAAAATTCTGGCTACTACACAAAACTACTGAATGCCAGACCACCTGTTGACTTTAGGTCTGAGGACAAATGACCTCTGCTGGAATTGTGACAAGGAGAAGGGAGACCTTGCACACCTAATATACCACTGCCCCAAGGTTAGAACATTTTGGGAGTAGATCTTTACCTTCATAAACAGAACACTGGGATGTACACTCAAACCAGAATTTGCCACCCTTACAACCACATTTCTGTCTACAGAGCTAGACTCGCAACATGACAGCTCGTTCCTCTTCTTTCTAAAATGTAGAATGCTTAGAAGTCTAGATAGGGATATATGTTTTATAAAGAGCTGTGTATTTGATCTAAAACACTTTTGGTGAAGTTTCAAAGTGGTGAGAGTTACAGGCTCGGAGTGACTACACATGTAACAGGGGCTGTCCTTGAAAATGGTCGGAGCTTTTAAAGCCCGTATCCTGAACACAGCAGGTCTCAGAGACAGCCCAAGCGCTGCCTAGGTGAGACCTAAAAAAATCAACACAACCAGGACGTTCTACAATACAGTTTCTCTCTCATGGGCTAGGCTCATTTACTTAAAAGCAATTCTCTTCAAACGCCACGGGTTCAGGCCCCGAGGCACCATCTGTTCAACTGATACTTCGCCAAGGTAAATTATTCAAGGTGCAGCCTTTGCAGGGGTAAACAAAACAGCACTTATTCACAGGCGCGTACACTTGATAATAAATATTGATGCTTCTTAGCAAGGTAACAAAGGGTAGAGGTAAATATTTAAATGACGAATTTTCCTGATCACGGCAGAATCACACAGTCGCTAGTATTTTAGACCACAACATCGGTCACAGACTGCGTGAAAGTAATCTGCTTCACTGGTTAAGCCAGAACAGGGGAGGCCTAGCAGGATCTATGAACAACCTGTAGCGTTCCAATACGGCTAAGAGAAGGAGATGTGGGAAGGTGCACACTGATAAGGGCACAAGGCAGTAATTCTTCATTTTCTTTGAGGAAACACACGAGCAGGTCAAACATAAGGGAGGGGGACATCACACCAGCAAAACAGCGAAGGGAGACATCACCAATATATGACACCACCAATATATGACACTAAAAGGCCTCTGTGGTTAACAAATAAATAAATGTTATTTCCTCACATCCATATATACAATACTGATTCACCTTTGTATTACAGGTATACACATAGCGTCAATCAAAGAATCAATCAATCAATCATAATTTGTAAAGCGCACTACTCACCCGTGAGGGTCTCAAGGCGCAGGGGTGGAGAATGCTGCTACTCCTCGAAAAGCCAGGTCTTGAGGAGTTTTCTGAAGGTCAGCAGGTCTTGGGTCTGCCATAGGTGGATGGGGAGGGTGTTCCAGGTATTGGCGGCGAGGTGGGAGAACCATCTACCGCCAGAGGTCGCTCTTCGGAAGCGGGGGACTGTGGCGAGGGAGAGGTCAGCGGAGCGGAGCTGGCGGGTGGGGGTGTAGAAGCAGAGTCGTCTGTTGAGGTACGTTGGTCCGATGTTGTGGAGTACCTTGTGTGCGTAGGGGAGGACCTTGAAGGTTATCCTCTTGTTGACCGGGAGCCAGTGCAGGTCGCTCAGGTGGGGTGTGATGTGGCTGCAGCGAGGGATGTTGAGGATCAGGCATGCAGAGGCGTTCTGGATGCGTTGGAGCAGTCTCAGGAGTTTGGCCGAGGTTCCTGCGTAGAGGGCGTTTCTGTAGTCCAACCTAAGGCTGACGAGGGCCTGGGTGACCGTTCTTCTTGTTTCAGAGGGGATCCAATTGTAGATTCTGCAGAGCATGCAGAGGGTGTTGAAGCAGGAGGAGGAGACTGTGTTGACCTGTTTAGTCATGGAGAGGGTCGAGGTGAGGATGACCCCTAGGTTGCATGCATGGTCAGTGGGTGTTGGGGCGGTTCCCAGTGCTGTCGGCCACCAGGAGTCGTCCCGGGCCGAAGGGGTAAATCAAAGGATGAGGACCTCCATCTTGCCCGAGTTCAGCTTCAGTCGGTTGTTCCTCATCCATTCAGCGACGGCTTCATTCCTTCATGAAGGTTGGTTTTGGCGGTGTGGGGGTCCTTGGTGAGGGAGAGGATCAGCTGGGTGTCATCGGCGTAGGAGATGATGTGGAGGTCGTGCCGACGGGCGACGTGGGCGAGCGGTGCCATGTAGATGTTAAACAGAGTTGGGCTGAGGGATGAGACGTGGGGTACGCCGCAAATTATCTCGGTGGCTTCGGAGCAGAAGGGGGGGAAGGCAACGCTCTGTGTTCTGCCGGAGAGGAAGGAGGTTGTCCAGTCCAGGGCCTTCTCTTGGTTACCGGCGTTGTGAAGGCGTGTTCGTAGTGTGGGGTGGCAGACCGTGTCGAAGGCGGCTAACAGGTCCAGGCTAGCAATCCCTAAATCTAGCTGCCATGCGGCCTTATGAATCCTTCTACGAGTTCTAGTTTTTAGTCAACAGCACTCTGCATTCTGGGAGTTGTATACATAAAGAAAGACTTAAATCCAAAGAATGCAGCATATTATTGGATAAATAGCCAGAATGGACTGAAGGCTTAGCTTAAAAATAAAAAGTTTTGTTCTAACCATGCTTTACAGACTGAAATTCAGGGGGAACTCACGCTTACGTCAGTAATGAGCCATAATTGTAGAAAAAACTTGGACTCAATTTGTACACAGGTTCTGGGACATATTTTCTTCTAGTAAGTCAAAATAAACCAAGAGCCCCATAACACCAAGGTCCTCCAGCCCTGACAGAGAAGAATGGGGAGGAACAGGAAACTGAGTACCAACTTCCCAGCAGATGATGTTTACTGTTTAACAAACGCTTACAAAGACAGCTCAGCCCTTCAATGGATAAGATATCCCTCCTTCTCCCCACAAACATAAGGTGCTGTCTGGGTCGCAATGTATAGGACGCTGGAGTAGTTAAATCCCAGGTACTAGTTAGCAAGCCATAGAGTCTAGAAACACAATCAATATTAACTGGCCCACAGTAGAGGCAACCAAGTAACCTCAGATAGCCACAACTGAATATCAATATCACTGGTTCCAAAAGAAGCTCAAGCATATCCCCCGACCTAAAATCCCTTAATTGGCTACCTTTTGAAGCTATAATACATCTGAAGATAGCATGTATGACACAAAGCCATTCACCTCAACGCATCTAGCTATCTGGTACAGAAACTAGCGCCCTCTTGGGGGGGTCAGATCTTCAAGTGCTAAAAACCTTCTACTGAAACCGCAAAGATTCAACAAGAAGAAAACATATACCTGAACCTTTTCAAGGATAGCGCCCAGAATATGGAATGCTCTACCCCCAGAAACCAGACTTAATCCCTCTACGCCATCTTTCAAAAAAGAAGTGAAATCACTTCTCATGGCTAAATTCACTTGGAGCATGGACTATGGTTATATTGCTACCAAACGTATCTACTACATAGAACCTTTTATTTTCTATTGTCCAACCGGGTCTTGGATACTATATCTATATTTTGCTTGATATACATTGAATGTTTTGTTATGTTCCAAAATTTGGCACAGCACCACTTGCACAACAAGTCCAATCAAATCATATCACTTAGAGTCCTTATTGAAGCGCTGAATTTTGGTGTTTATTAAAGAGCTTTTATTTTCCTTAAGTTTATGTACCGTAGCCAGCCGACGCGTTTCCTTCTGAACAACAGAACTTCTTCAAGGCGTTCTTATTTCCTTCCAAATATATCGGTATCCCGTTGTCATATAACTAGATATTCCTTCCAAATGTTAGACGGGTCGTATGTAAATTCTTATTCAGAGTAACTAGGTATCAATTTTACCCATGTAATTCGGACAAACTTAAGTAGTTTATAGCATCCTCAAAGTAAGTCTTCCAAAAATTCCAAAATATAGGACATGAGAATCCAAATCCAAATAATTCCCAGGAAAAGTCATAAACCGTATCTGTGGGTCATATCTGCCAAAACGCCGATATTCCGAGCAATTGAAAACACCCGCCAAAGCTTTGGCGGCTGTTTTCAACCTCTCGGAATATAAGAACGCCCTGAAGAAGTTCTGTTGTTCAGAACGAAACGCGTCGGATGGCTGTGGTACATAAACTTAAGGAAAATAAAAGCACTTGAATAAACACCAAGATTCAGCGCTTCAATAAGGACTCTAAGTGATATGATTTGATTGGACTTGTTGTGCTAGGGGTTCTGTGCCATATTTTGGAACATTTACAATTTACCCTGCTGTAAGGGTGGTGCCCATGGACAGGGGGCATCTTTGGAGCTGGCACACAGGATTTATATTTTTGGATTTAAAATACTGATCGGTCTGTACAAACCCAGGGGTTGGTGCTGTTCATGGTTTTTTCAGGTCCACTGTCCAGTGAAGGTGTATACATGTTTTGTTATGTACCGTAGTCCCATGTAGCTATGGTTGGAAGTTTATACTATCATTGACCAGCATTGAACCTATGTTATTTTCTTTGTATTTATGTAACTATGACACCTACCCTGTAAAGCGTTCTGATACCCGCAAGGGTCTGGTTCGCGCTATATAAAACTTTGAAATAAATAAATAAACCAAACTAGTTCCATTTAAACCACATTATTAACAGGAGCTACTTATAGTTTGTACTTCACACACTCCTACCTTTCATCTTCCAAAAGCAGACTTGGTATACATTTGCTCGTTATATTTTCAGGGCTTGGTCTTAATTTGAATAAACTCAGCTCTGGTGAAGAAGCAGGATGCAATATCCTTGAGCCACAAGATCATTACTAACACTTGTTGGGGAGGCTAATGGGCCAGACAGTCAGATAAAAGGAGTTAAAAAGTGGAATGCTGTCTTATGGAAGCATGAGACTGGTGAAGGGGTAGCGGGAATCAAACATCAACACTGCTAATATACCAAATAGTGTATAAATACATCTTTGTCTCAAGAAGGAGATTAGGTTAAGTCGATAAACTGAATACTTTAAACTTGAACAAACTGTGTGATCATAGATCAATCACATTACGAGTATTGTGTCCCAAATGGCCCTATCTGGCAGAAGTGGAGCACCAAGACACAGACCTATTGCCAGTATAAAATGATATTTAAAAACAGAGTTCTAGCAGTTACCCATCTGAGCCGGAGACAATGAGGGCATAGACTCATTGAGTAGGGTACTTGTCAGTTGAGACAATACTGTCTGGTTAGGTTGAAGTGTGAGAAAACCATAAGCCTATTAATTCTCTATGGGTAACGATATTCGGAGTCCCTACTCAGGAAAGTGATTTGAGAAACATCCTTCCAGGCACACTTACTTTAATATATCTCTGAAAGTTACAGCTTGTTACTCACAAACCAAGCCCTGTGAAACATGTTTGTATGCTGTTTAGTTTGGAGACAGAAAGCCTCGGGCAGGACCTGTTCAACTTGTTGAAGCACAATAACTTGGTTAAATGGTGAAAGAAATGCAACTAGCATTGATTTTCTAGATGTGTCACCTCTCAAGAAACTAAAAACATGCTAAATGGCTAAAAAATGTGCATTCCTTTTATTAGCCACAGGCACGTTGTCAAAGCATTCACGAAAGTAGCACAAATTTGTTTGAGACTAAGTGAACAGTCATTTTCAGCAGGAGGACAACTGCCTTCTCATTTCAATCTATATCAACACAGAACAGATTTAGAAAATAAGTGCACATTTACAAAATAAAACTACCAAGAATGGTGGAACAACAAGCCAGTAGTCAAACCACTTTATTCGTTTAATCAAATTAAAATAGTATGCTATACACTATACAGAACATTATAAAATGTGGTATACAATATAAAATACAATTAAAAAGATTAACAAGACAAATTCATTGTTAAAGACCAATATCAATGTACATAAGCTTATGTTATATGATTTAGCATTTCCAGTTGAGCTGCCTGTCTAACCCTCCTACTTCTGACAGATGCAACAAAAAAGCTGGCAACACTAAACATAATTTCAGGGGATTCCATCAATTGTAAAAACAGTAATGCAGGTTTACATTGTATGAAGTCCATCTTTTTCACTAGTGGAAAAATAAACCTTTTTCTGGCTTCATGAAAAAAAGGGGCAAAAGAACATAAAATGCATGGTGTCTTGGGGGGAGAAATCATCGCATTTACACGGGGTCGCATCTTCTAGCCTAGACCAAACCTGCAGATCCCATAGTACCAAGTGAATTTAATTGAAACGAAATTTGGTCAAAAGCCATCTGTGAAAAGGGTTAGTAACAATAGACAGATATGATGGCATTGCTAATGACAAAATTACCAAGAAGTGGGCCCTAACAGATGGTTTGCATAGCTCCACTGCTTCCCGCTCTGCAGTGCTTTGCCTAATAAAATTTTTCTTAACCCACTCTAAATCAGCTTTACATAAGGATTCGGGATGAAGGTAAATCTCAGGGCGCCCCAGTTTCTCAGATGACATTTTTACATGCGACAGCCACTGGATATCCTTCATTCTATCTAGTTTAATACAATCCTTTAGAATCTTATGATTTAAAGTAAGATTCAGATTCAACCAGATTCTAATCCATAACAAGATTGGGGCTATTTTAATTATGTCGCAAATATGTCCTAAGCCCAACTCGAGATGGACAGAATGGGTCGCAGTGGATTGTGGGAGACCAAGGAGGGCACGTAAGAATTTATTTTCTTCTGACTGTATACAGTCAGGTTTAATGAACCCCCATATAGCCACCCCGTACTTTGCAATTGCGATAGTTTTCATTTTATAAATAGCTAAAATAGCCTCAAAGGGTTTCCCCCCCCAATCTTTTGGCAAATCCTAGTATTGCGGCTGAAGAATTTCTCACTGCATTCACCTTTATAGAGAGCTGAGGTGACCACGTTCCCCTGTCGCCGAAAACAACTCCCAAGTAGGTGAACACTTTCACCCTAGAGATTTCTTCTTTGCCGCAGTGAAAGGATCTGGCAGTGCTTTTACCAGCCCCTAGGGCCATGATGTGTGATTTGCCATTATTGACCACTAGGTCCAGAGAGTTCATAAATTTCCCAAAAGAATCCAGCAGTCTTTGTAAACCCAGAGGAGTCCTTGCCAATAAAACGGCATCATCCGCATAGAGAAGCACCGGAACCGGTGATCCTCCCATACGCGGAATGTCCAGTGTAGCTGTTAACAAATTAGCTTCCAGCGAGTTTATGTACAGGGTGAACAACATGGGGGCCAGGATACAACCCTGACGCACCCCCCTTCCGGACTTAAAGCTAGCCGTACATTTCCCCTCTTGCGTCATCCTTATTGAGGCATTCAGATCTTTATGCAACTCGGCCAGGAAATGCGCGAGGGGCCGGTCAAGGCCCATTTCCAACAGCATAGTCCACAGCCTAGATCTGTTAACTAGATCAAAGGCCGTGGACAGATCCATAAAGCCCAAGAAAATGGAGCCCCTTGCTGCCTTCGTGTATTTGGATATTATTAAATGTAAATTGTGGCATTGGTCCTCCGTGCCCCTCCCGACTCTAAAACCATATTGGGCGTCGAACAGTATATCTTTTTCCAGAGCCCACTCTGATATCTTCGCTAATATGACCTTTCCCAGTATTTTAAAGGAGGAATCAAGTAATGATATAGGCCTATAGCATCTGGGGTCTCCCCTTTGGCCCTTCTTGAACACGGGAATAATAGTTGATCGAGACCATGATTTTGGGAATCCTGAAATGGCCACGGTATTGAAGACATTAGTTAAAATCTTTCCCCAATAAGTGGGATTAGTCTTGTACATATCTGAGGGAACCCCGTCAGGGCCTGGTGCCTTGCGCCCCGCAATGCCCTCTATTGCTTTAACAACTTCTGCTGTATTAAAATTTACAGGTATAATGGGTGGGTCAGAGATGGGAACCACAAAAATTTCCAGCTCTAAGTCACTCCCATAGATTTTTTTTTTTAATGGTTTAACCAATCCTCCTCTGCGATATTTAATTCCAATGCAGAGTTCTGATTACCAGAGAACAGGGGAGTATTAATTATAGACCAAAATTTGGCGCTATCTTTCAATGTCGCTTTATCATTTAGATCAGCCCACGCATCTTGTTTTATTTCGTTTTTCCGTGCCTGGACTACTCTTGAGTACTCCTTCCTGAGCTGTACAACTAAACCATTATTCCTTGGCCGATCGTTTAGAGCCTTTTTAAATAGATTATGTGCTTTGGTACATTTATGATTGAACCAGCCCAGTACAGGTTTGTTTTTCCCTACTTTACTCTATATTGTTAGTTCTTTAGCCACTTGAGAGCAAATGGCTTCATATGAGGTGATTACATCCCCCCCATAGGAATGTGGGTCCGCACATATGTTTAGTTCCTGTGCAGCCTTTGTTGTAATAATATGGAAGAAGTCTTCTGGAGTAACCTTACTCCAATTTAATCTTCTGCCCTGATCTTTGGCTTTTACCTCAGCTACAACCTGCGGCAGATCAGTTTTATTTAATAAGGAGAATCCATTTATCAATTCAATCACCACCGGGTTGTGGTCACTGAACGTGGAAGGTATAGCATTATAGAAAAGTACATATTTTAAAAATCCCGAAGAAAGAAATATATAGTCTATTATTGAATCACAGTCCCTAGCTACATACGTCGGGGTACGAACACTCTTGTCGAAGAACCCTGCCTCAAACAAATCATTGATGGACAGGAGTTTCTCCAGGGCTTCCCCCTTAGAATTATGCTCAAAATGCTGAGGGCATGTAAGATTAGGTCCATCAATATCAGTAATTTGACAATTTAGACTACAAGGATGGACATTAAAATCGCCCAACAAAATATAATGGCAAAAAGTGGTTTGCTTTTCCTTATAGGTGTTTAAAAAATTAGACAACAAATTAAGATGCTCATTGGGAAAATCCCCTTGCTGAGAGTTATAACAGTTCACCAGAATTAGTTTTGTATTGTTAGCCAAACTTATTTCCAGAATAAGAAAATTATGGGAAGCACAGTCAACCCATTTTACTCTTCCCCTTATGTTCACAGAAACCAAAATCATGAGGCCCCCTCTATCTCTCCCAGCAGGTGATCTCAATGCAGGGACAAAATAGGATGTGAAACCATCAATCCAAAAGTCACAGTCTTTATCCCATGTCTCTTGGAGAGCCACAATATCATATTGTTTCACAAGGTTTAACCAGTTACTATCATCCCTTTTGGATCGTAGACCCGCAACGTTCCAGCTTAACATCTTTACCTTGTCCCTCCCAGTTTTACTTATGCTTTCAAGATTACCACAAGTATTTTTAGGCCTTATTAAGGTTTCTTCAGGCTCCAAAAGTTCCCTAACTGCAGATGTAACCCCCCCCAAACCCTCACGTCAATCACACAACTCTAATCCAGATAGTGCATCAAATCTATTGTGAGTGACAATGTTAGGCCCAAATTTAAAGTAATTATCTCCCCCACAGCCACGCGATGATCCAGGGGGCCGGGTCTCAATAGGTGTGGATGGTGTAAAAGGTCTCATTTTCACACTTTGTGGAGGGGCTCTACTTAGATGTGAGTAAAAGTACCCGAGGGGGCGGACACAAATACTATTTGCATCAAATGGCATAGAGGCTGCCTTAACAAAACTGTAGCGCCGTGTTGTGGGTGTCTAAAATTTACAATTATGCATTCCCCACTACACGTCTTCCTAGAAGGCCCAATCCAGTTTGCCCTTCTAGTTGATATAATTTCTCTGGCAAATTTAGTTGGGAAGCCACAACTCCTGTTCAGCCAAGACACAGTTTTGTTTTTGAGAGATTCGTGTGTTTCCTCAAATTAGCTGGGCAGAACGGGGGTCAAAGTATGTATGTATGTATTTAATGCTTATTAAGCGCAACTGTCACCCAAAGGGTATCCTGGCGCTGAGACCATATCTAACCATCAGGTGAAGTGCACTACATTGCTCTTGGAAACAGGTAGGTCTTGAGATCCCTTTTGAAAGAGGACAGATCTTGTCTACTCCTCAACGTCAGAGGTGGGGTATTCCATAATGTGGCAGCAGTGAAACTAAAGGCACGGCCGCCCATCCTCACTCTGTTGATCCTGGGAATCCTCACCAGGAACGCGGAGGAGGATCTCAGAAGTCTAGCAGCTTGATACCAAGAAAAGAGATTTTGAAGTGGTATCGGTCCTAGTCCGTGCAGACCCCTAAAGACAAGGCATAAAGCCTTAAAGGCAATCCTCTGCTGGACCGGTAACCAGTGAAGATCGGCCAATGCTGCAGATGAAGAAGCAGAGCGAGGACGCGATAGAGCCAGTTTAGCCGCCATGTTTTGTATCCTCTGCAACTTTAGGATCAAGATCTTAGGGGCTCCCAGAAGTAGTGCTTTACAGTAGTCTAACCTACTGAGAATAGAACTACGCACTACCTCTGCTCTGGCTCCCCGGGGAAGTAGTGGCAGGATCTTACGTAGGGCACGAAGCAGGCCCATACAGGTCGCTGCAGTCCTATTTACAGAGGCATCAAGCTGAAGGTTAGGTTCAAACAGAACTCCCAAGTTACGAGCCGATTCTGCGGCCTCCACCGAGCCCGGAATGGAAGTTGGCCAAAAGTCATCCGGTAGCGCACGGGAGAGTCGGTCTAGGGAGCAGTGGAGTACCTCCGTTTTTGACCCATTAAATTGGAGTGAGTTAGCTCGCAGCCACTCTGCTGTAGCCGACATACAACGGTGAAAGGTGTCCCTCGAAACTATCTCAGTACCCTCAAATGAAAAAAATCAATTGAGTGTCATCGGCATAATTGATGACTGATATGCCAAATGACTTTATCAGATCTACCAGTGGTCGGAGATATAAGTTAAAAAGGATCGGACTAACCGCCGATCCTTGGGGGACACCTTGGTTCACCTGTCGTGTGGCTGATAGAAAAGGTGGTAACGCCACAGCTTGCTGTCTGTTGCAGAGATAAGATGTTAACCAACTTGAGGCCAGACCAGTTATTCCCAAGCTCCGAAGGCGACCCAATAGAACGTCATGGTCCACCGTGTCGAACGCAGCCGACATGTCAAGCAGCACTAAAAATGCTGACTTTCCCCTGTCGACACGCGTTCGTAGATCGTCCAACACAGTAACCAATGCGGTCTCGGTGCCATGGGCCGGTCTGAAGCCAAATTGGGCTGCATCCAGACAGGAGTTTGTTTCCAGGAAGTTGAACAAGGCTCTCGTGACCCACTTCTCGATAATTTTTATCGCAAATGGTAGAAGCGAAATGGGCCTATAGTTGGCCGAGTGGTACATTGGTTAAAACCACGACATAAGGGGCGCAGTCAGGCGGAAGATTTATAAATCTACTTTTCCTCACCTGACTGCTTCCCAATCTACCCTCTGGATCTGGGTGGGTTTGTGGGTCTGAACTAGTTGAGGTAGAAGGGACGAGCATGCCTGTATTAGAACTAGCTATGGGCTGAGGAGATTTCTGCTGGTTAACAACCATGACTCCCTTCTCAACTCCAACTGGACCCTTCCCGGTAGGTTTTACTCTGTCGGTCGGTGCCATTTGTTTTTCTAAGATCACTCCTAGCCTCTTTACTTCTGCCGCAAGAGTGTCCAGTTTGAGCACTAGGGGTTGAACATACTCTCCTAGTTTGGCTTCAAATTTAGCTTCCAGAGAGTGGACCAGTAGCTCAAACTGCTCTGTGTTTAGGTTAAAACTCGCTGCAATGCTTCCATCCTGCGGGATGGTAGCCACAGCAGGGGTATGTTTAGCTGGATTAGAAATATCGGCCCTTTTTTTAGTATACTTCCCCCCCACGTTTGCTTTGTTGTTTCCTGCATGTTCTTATTGGTCTGGGGGTTGGTGGGACTTCCTCCGATTCATTAGAAGATATGTTTAGATCATCGTCCTGTGGCTCTGGGTGAACCTGGGCATCCACTGTTATGACAGCCCGCGAGACCATCCCAGTAAGAACAACTTCCGGTAGTTCGACCACAGGGGTAGAAACATCTAGGGCTACAACAGGTGGACCCTCTCTACCTAGGGAGGCTCTCCTGTCGTTATTAATTTTGTTTACCATTTTAACCATGTAATTATCAATGGCGCCTGCCCCCACTATAGCCTTCTCACTTTTGGATTTGGACATGATATATCCTGGTTATAAAAACCTTTGCTACTACAAAGCTTGTTATATAACTGAAACAGTAAGTGTCTGATCACATGGTAGTTTACTACATTAATTAGTAATATAAAAATAAGTAACAATCTCACAGTACAGGGGCCCCGAGGGCGGTGGTACGAAAAGGTCAAAATCTGTGGCCCAGCCCAGTCTCCTCCTGTCCCGGACTGTCACAGACTGTCCCGCCCTTGTCCCGGGCTTCTCCCGGCACCCGCCCGCCCGCGTCCCGCGGTGCGGGAGGTGTTCCGCGTTCAAGCGCCTGCAGGCGCAGCGGTAGCGTCACGAGCGTGCCAGGTCCCGGGGCTGCTGGGTGGTGTAGTTCGCTATGCCCGCTAAGCCCGGAATGCATTTGCCGTTTCCCTCACGGCTGGTGGAGTGAAGAGTTGCTTGGCCGTTTCCCTCACGGCTTCTCCGCCACTGCAGGCAGGTTAGTTTCAGCCCCCAGGGAACGGTCGGTGCTCCGCGTTCTTCAAGCACCTGCAGGCGCAGCGGTAGCGTCACGAGCGCGCCAGGTCCCGGGGCTGCTGGGTGGTGTTGTTCGCTATGCCCGCTATGCCCGGAATGCGTTTGCCGTTTCCCTCACGGCTGGTGGAGTGAAGAGTTGCTTGGCCATTTCCCTCACGGCTTCTCCGCCACTGTGTGGTAAATAAATAAATAATACCTCTCTTTTTGACTAGACGTATATCATAACAGATAGCTCAATAAAATAAGAGTCAAGATTCGAGGTAGTAGGAGTTCTGCAGGTTTATTACAGCATAAGGACAGGAACAGGTCAACCTGCATAGGAATAGGATGACAGGGCCCAGCAGCTGCTGGGGCTGGATCTGGGATGAGCGCGCTGGCTTTTAATAACAATACATGAGCATATATACATAACGCAAACACATAGCATTACATTGCAGTAGGCGTAGCAGTGGGTGGAGCAGAAGGCGTGACGCGTAGCAGTCGCGAAAGATAAGGGCGAAAGTAGGTGTAACTGGGCGTATACATAGACATGTGATGCAAACGTAACAGGATATGTCATGAATGGGGCGGAAACCATGGAGGGGGCTACCTGAGGAGCCGGGACCTCTAACCTGATGGTGCGCGCAAACTAGCAATGACGTATCACTAGGAGAAACTGGGGGCTATGAACTCTGTGCTAGGAGCAGAGACTGAAGTCTGGAGAGTCAGGGCGACATGTACCTAAACAGTATCTAGTATCTGATGTTTAGAGAACATGTTGATATAAACTATAAGTCAGGAGAGGAAAGGCTAACTTGATTCTAAGACTGGACCATGTATTATTCTACATGTAGTAAGTGATGAAGAATATTAAATGACCATTGAATGCAGTATTTCTCTAACGTGGAGACGTGAAGGCTAGACAATGACGGAAACTATTGATACAGTTCAGTAGCTTAGGAATGCAGAGAAGGAGGACTGAACTGATAACTGGAACTATAACATATTCTTGGCAGACTCAGAGACTGAGCCAGGCTGGACCGGGCACTGCGAGGCAGGAAGTAAGTGAAGGGTCGAGGATACAGGTGGGGGCTGTATCGCTCCTCAGCGAGGCTTCAGGAGACAGGAGCTGAATCTGGTGTCCAGGCCCTTTTGAGGCCTAGAAACGGAGACTTTATAATAGAATAACGTGCACACTGAGAAACGTGGCAACGTATCTTTACATAGGCCTGATATTCGTAGTATTCACGAGGACTAGTAACTGGCATACTAGAGGTGGACACAACTGTAATTGCGTCATTAATCGGACATGGGGAATGCATATGCATATTTAATCATGCACACATAACATATTATGGATGACACGTAGGGACACAGAACATGGCAAAATTTACTTTTCCACATTCCCTCCTTGTCACTACGTTTCCATCAGGAAACATCAATTTTCATGATACCGTCTATCATTTCATACAGTATCATTTGCTCGTCTCGAATTATCCTGGAACGGGATTTAGAACGGGGCTTGGGACTAGGAATACAAGAGGTAGCACAAATGCCGCAAATCGCAGGGCCACATTGTATACAGAGGCAGCAGCTAAATATGATCGCTACTGCAATACCTAGAAAGGACAATATTTTCCATCCCCATGCGGAAATTATATTCCAGAACCAACCGGACCATGTCCAGGTGCCTGGGTCTTGGTGTATCAGATGGGCAATTTTATGGAGTCTGGTTATAGCTGAATAAACAGACGGCGCGTTATTTGGAATGAAAATGCAGCAACTAGATCCGATGACTCTACAGGCCCCGCCCCTATCGGCCAGTATGACGTCAAGGACGAGACGATTCTGTAAAACGACAAATCTCATAGCAGATTGCTCTTCAGTTAAGTTACCTAGAGCAGAGGCAGTCTCATTTACTACAGCTTCAAGGGTTCTGGTTAATCTACGGATTAACTTACTATTCTGGATAGGTCCTATAAAGAAGAAGAAACCTCTATTGAAATCTGTATACTGTTCTAGAGCAGTTTTAGTATAATCGACAATTGGGGACTCCCTTCTATGTCTAACGTGTACTAGATGTGTATTTCTATGATAATCAGGTGGGGCTAGGAAAACTGGTGGCAGTAGGAAGGCAATGTAACAGGTTCCCTCCCAATCGAGGGGCAGACGAACATATGCAGTTTGACCACAAATAAAATAAGAATGACGTGAAGCTTTGAAAATAGATTTCCCACTGTCACTATACTTGACAATAGTAGTACAATCACTATGTCCTACATGTACGGAACCATTATTTCGGACACATAATTCGCCTTTGACTGGTAGTACTGAAATAGCAGGTAAGTCTGGAGTAGTATCAGACTGAACATTCAAGACCATGAAATTCGACGAATAATTACCTAAATTATACACTTCATTTTCTAGATCTAAACCTGTTCGGTGAGGGAGACCTTGCTTGTCTGGGAAACATGTACTGTTAAGGAAAAACATATCTGTTGAGGATGACGTTAACGTGGACCATGCTCCACACGAACCATTATGTGAAAAAGGATAAGGAAAGAGTGGCAGAACTCCCTTCGGTGTCTGGAAAGGGGGGAGTCGACCACACACCCAACAATTAGTGGCATTGCTGGTCTGGTGTGAGTAATGTAACATGCGGATAAATGAGTTATTTCGCATAGCGAGGCGGTAAGAGAGTTCATGAGGGGGCAGATCACTAAACGTGTGCTCTACTGTAGCATTAGCAGACTTATTTACATGTGAAACTGGGAAACATAGGTAAAATGCATAACTGGTGCAGGAAATCATAAGGCTGGAAAACAATATAAAACATAGGAAAGCGATACATCGGATTGAGTTTTGACTAACTCTCTCACTATGGGGGTCTATTTTATACATGTCAGAAACAGTCTAACCGTTTCACCTAGGGGAGGACTTAGACAATCAAACTGACTGACTCATTTTACTAGACCTTAATTTCTGTTTATACTCCTGCTGCGGAGTTTTCTCTAACAGGGGAGGGGTTGTAGCAATGTCTTTTGCGGGACAGTCCTTGAGAACAATATTCTGGCAATCCTTTGAATCCTGGGAAATGTTCTTTAAGACGGGTTTCAGTCCATTAAAAAGTTTGACATGAGAAAGGTGTACCCAGCCTTTGCGTCCTTCCAACTTCACGGCTGTACGGGTAGTGAGGAGGACCTGTCGGGGCTCTTTCCATCGAGGCTCCAGCGGACTTGATCTGTCAAAGTTGCGGACCATCACCATGGATCCTGGAACGATTTCATGCGGTGCCACCTCGGTATTGTCTGGAAATGCGGCGGCAACCTGTGAACGACATGAGTTGAGGGCAGACATCAAGGAAGCTAGGTAATCTGTCAGCATATTACTTGAAACATCGGTAATACTTCGGGGTCTAGGAGTACCCCACATGTTAGGGGGGCGGCCGAATACGACCTCATACGGGGACAGACCTGATCTGGAATGTGCAACCATGCGCATATAAAATAAAGCGACTGGCAGAGCTACTAGCCAGTCCACACCTTTTTCTTTACACACTTTTGCAATACGGATTTTCAGAGTCTGGTTATGTCTCTCAACGAGACCGGCTGCTTCAGGATGGCGTACACAATGGAACTTCCACTGGTACCCTAGCAAAAGGGAAACATGCTTCATGAGTTCAGATGAGAATGGCTGGCCGTTGTCAGAATATACGACTCTAGGGAGTCCATAACGGGGGAAGAACTCACGAACCAACTGCTTGGCAGTGGTCGCGGCTGTGTAATCTGGGACTGGATATGCTTCTGTCCACCTGGACAAAGCGCATACAACTACAAGGACATACTTGAAACCTCGACATCGCTCCATCTGAATATAATCCATCTGGAGGACTTCAAAAGGGTGGTCAGGGGGCTGGAATCCACCTTGTTCCACCGGGACACTTTTACCTGGATTAAACTGACAACATATCATACAGGTACGGACTTTCTGCTTAGCTGCAGCTCGTAAATGCTTGTTGAACCAAATGTTCTGGATACTGTCTAACATAGCTTTTTCTCCTAAATGTGCTGGACTATGTGCGGTATTAATAATGACTTGAACCATAGAGTCGGGGAGAAACCATGTGGCTCTACCCTTTGTTAACCATCCTTGATCTGTCTGGACCCCTCCTTGTTCGGACCATTTCTTGATTTCTTCGGGAGTAGCATGTAACTGGATATCTATGACATCTTGTGTAGGGTCCTTAACTGTCATACATGTAATCGGATCTGGAGTGTGTGTCATGTTAACTGGACTGTCTAGAGTCTGTGCTGTAAGCTTGGCTGTGCGATCTGCTAGATCGTTACCCTGGGAAATAATGTCAGTGACCTTCGTATGTGCTTTGCATTTCATGATAGCAATGGATGTCGGTAAATGTATGGCATCTAACAGAGCTTGAATAAGGAGACCATGCTGAATCTTGGTTCCATGAGAAGTCATGAAACCTCTCTCCTGCCAGAGCACTCCGAAGTCGTGTACAACTCCAAATGCGTAGCGTGAATCTGTGTAAACATTAACTTTCAGGTTCTTGGCGTGTATACAGGCTTGTGTCAGAGCAACTAGCTCTGCTGCTTGAGCGGACAGGGTATCAATACGGTGTGTTTCAATAACTTCAGTGTCAGTAGTCACTGCATACGCGGCGACTAGTTCTCCTGTACTTGTTCTTAGGCATGAACCATCCACATAAAGTGTCAGGTCGGGGTCTGGTAACGGAGTATCTGTCAGATCTTGTCTTGGCTTTGTCATAATGTTAACTACTTCCACACAGTCATGTGTGTCAGGATTCGAAGTAACTGATGGTAACAGTGTAGCAGGATTTAAAATGTTGCAGCGTCTGATTTCTATGTGTGGCTGGAACAGTGTCAATTCATAACCTGTTAAACGTGCAATTGTCAAGTGCTGAGTTTGTGTTCGGTTCAGAAGAACTTCCACAGAATGTGGAACTTGTACTGTCAAGGTATGTCCTAAGACTATGGAATCACTTTGTCTGATAGCTAGTGCTGTGGCTGCAACTGACTTGAGGCACGCAGGCAAAGCCTGGGCGACTGGATCTAGTGTGCTAGAAAAATAAGCACAGGGCTTGTATTGTCCTGCTTGATCTTGTGTGAGAACAGATAATGCTGTACCTTCACGTTCTGTGATGAAAAGTGTAAAAGGCTTACTGTAGTTCGGTGTGGCTAGAACTGGAGCTTGACATAAAGCTTTCTTTAACTCATTGAAACTAAGTGTATGTTCAGATGTCCAAGGGAGGACAGTCGATACGGCTGCCTCCTGTGTCGTCAACTGTATCAGTGGCTTGGCTAGAAATGCATACTGGGGAATCCATTGTCTGCAGTAAGAAGTGAGGCCGATAAAAGCACGTACCTCCTTCTGGGTCTTGGGCTGAGGAAGACTCGCTATTAACTGGATACGGTCTGGTGTCAACTGCCTACCCCTCTTGGACAGTAAGTGTCCTAAGTAGACCACTTGCTGGACACAGAATTGAAGCTTAGAAGGGGACACCTTGTGCCCCATCTCGGCTAGGAAATACAAGACTGTAAGGGATGCCCGCTCGCAAGCACGTTCAGAACGGGCTGTGACCAGTAGATCATCGACATACTGGAGCAGGGCAGTGTCAGTTGGCATGTGAATGTTGTCTAGTTGTCTCTTAAGTGCTTGACTGTAAATACTAGGACTTTCTGTGAAACCTTGAGGAGCTCGTGTGAACATATAGCTCCTTCCATTTAAACAAAATCCGAAAAGGAACTGGCTGTCTGGATGAATAGGGACACTGAAAAATGCGTTCTTGAGGTCTATGACAGTGAAGAACGTGGCTTCGGAATCAATGGCTGTCAATAGGGAAGAGATGTCTGGGACAACTGGGTACTGCGGAATAACACATTTATTAAGCTCTCGTAGGTCGATCACTAATCGATATACTGGGGGTGCATTTGGATCAGTACGTTTCATGACTGGAATGATCGGAGAATTACATACATTGGAGTCAGTTTCTACAACCACTCCTTGAGCCATGAGCTCGTCAATAATTTTGGATAAGGCTGCTACAGCCTCAGGTGGCAATCTGTACTGTCTGATTCGTGGTAACACTACACCTGGCTTGAGAGTCACACGATAGGGTGTGATTTGCATGTAACCTACATCAGTTGGACCTTGCGCCCATAGATGCTGTGGAACATTAGACAGTCTCGAATCAAAATCTCGTAATACATAGTGACCCTTGAAGTCACGTAGGAACAATCGTATTCCCTCTGGGGAACAGCATATAACTGCACCCAACTCTTTCAGTGTCTTAATGCCTAATAGGTTTTCTGGACATGACTTAGTAAGTAACAGATCAGTAGTGCGGGACAATGGACCTACTTCTAGAGTAACTGGCTTTGAAATCTCATTTACGATAGGTTTTCCTGAAAATCCAAGGGAAACATTTCTTGAGCCTGAGAGCGGAGCCCCTGGAACTTCGGCGTGACTAATTGTGGTCCTACTTGCCCCTGTATCAATCAAAAACTTTCTGTCTTTCCCTAATACTTGACTGTGAACATAGGGACCTTCTTGATCTACAGGTATCTCGATGAGAGGCAAGCCTACCTCCCTCTCTAGGCTGTTTCATGAATACTGCTGGTACTCTGGATACTCAGACTGTGCATACTGGTACATCTGCGATGTAACATGCTGTGTTGCAGCGATAGGCTGCGGTGCGGTAACTGTCTGTTGTGCATTCTGTGGCTGAGGAGTCTGTGAAACTTGCTCTTGTCTAGGCGGACGTGGTCTTTCTTTAGTCTTACCAGTAGCTATGTTGTGTTTCAGAACTGCACACTCATTTATAAAATGACCTGGCTGTTTATAATAATTGCAGTTCCCTTTAACGGGAGCTGCAGGATGACTGGCTTGATTCGGACCCCTCTTCTGACTGTCTTGAGGAACAGATTGTGCAACTAGTACTTTCATTTTCGTGTCTTTCATACGTTTTCTCTCGTGTTCTTGCTCTTCCCTGATTCTATTCTGGTGGTACTGGAGCATCTGGAGCATCTGGGACGGAGTATTAGCTTGCCAGGTGCTTTCGACTTTCAAAACTCGATTTTTAACTTGTGGGCTTGAATTCTCGACTAATTTAGTAACAAAAAGGTGAGGGTATGATTCACTACTTGTCTTGAGGCCACTGTTGATACTAAAACATTTTTCAAATCTAGAATAAAAATCACTAATATCCTCATCTTGCTTCTGTTTACAGGCTGAGATTGCATCCCAGTCTTCTTTTCTAGTTGTCAATAATCTGGGTAGAACTTGTATTAATAATTCTGGTAATTCTTTACATTTCTCTCCTAGACCGGTACCTGGTACTCGTGCCTTGTCTTCAGCTTCTAGAACTGCCCAATCGATCTTTTTCTCTCCTACCTCCCATTCTTTTTCCTTTAGCTTTTCATACACCCCTGCGGGCAACAGGACCTTTAACATTTTAATGATATCTGGGTAAGTGTATTCTCCCATACGGAGCATGTCTTTTAATTCTCTATGGAACCCTGCTGGATCTTTGTCATGACAGGGAATTAATTTCTTCATTTCGAGGAGTTCCATCTTTGTAATCGGGGTGTAAACAAACACTCGTTGCATTTCACCGTCCTCTGTCTTAACTGGATGCACTTCTCGTAACGGGTTCTGTCTTTCCATGTAAAATGGTTTACTTTCTGGGGGTGAGACATGAACAAAATGCGGGTTCAGAAACGTTCTATATTTGTGGCGCTGTTCTAGAATGACACTAATTAAGTCGGTACCTAGACCTCTCCATCTATACTGGAGTAACTCGTCCAGGACATCGTGTAACGGACCTGGATCAGAGTGCTGACCCTCATACAGAGTAATGAGGTGCTGGATCATATACATACCCACCAGTCGTTGTTCGGCTGGGGGCATTTTCAGAAACATTTGTGCCACTATTTCGTCTGGAAAAGTGATAGAATCAGTAATCCATCGGACTGCTGATCGGGCTAGTTCTTGTTCATGCATGGTACTTAACTCACTGTAACCGATTCGTGATTTCAGAATGTGATCGGTAGCTTGGAACACTTGTTCTAGGGAACCTTGTTCTGGTGCTGAATGATGGAAAATTGGCTTGTGTTCTAGGCGTAAATGGCGATCTGGAAATCTAGATTTTCCTACATACGCTATTCTGGCGGGATTCTCGTCCTCTACCTCTTCAGTATCAGAGTTACTTTCTTTCTCGCTTACTTGTGCTGCTTTACGTTGTTCGTGTATCTTTATTATTTCTCTACGGATTTTCTTGTACATACTCTCCATGGCACTAATGGTATTGTGCTTACCCTCGGCTATATTATCACTCCACTTTGTCAGGGTTTTCATTTCGGCCGGATCTTTAGACGGGTAATCTTGTTCTCTTATTAGACAGTTAATTAAAAACTTTAATATCATACGCTGGATCTCAGCTTTCCTTTGAGACATGGCATCACTAATACTTTCTGGATCATCCCCTGTACGGATGAAACGATATATTCTGTCTAGATCTTCTTTCATATTGGGTAGGGTGACTAGATACTCGGTCACCCTCCTTACGCGTACTGAATATAAAACCATATTATTCTCGCCTGGGACTGGGTCATAGGCACATTCGCCAAGGGCTTGCCTGATTTCTGCAACAGACTTATTATTCTTGGGAGTACGCTGTGATGCTTGAGCATGTAATTCGAGTGCTGATAAACGCTTGCGTGGCGGCGGGGTTTGAGGAGGACCTCCTCCTGCGGCCCCTAGACTAGAATCATCGACTGATATTCTTCGTGGTGGAGCGGGAAATTGAAATGCTGGCTGGACCGGGGGTACCGTAGCAGGTACTGCATGGGGTGCCCCGGTGTCTGGAGGAGCAGGATGTGCCTGATTTACAGGGACTGGCGGAGCGCGAACAGGATCTGCATATTCAGGGACTGTGTCGTCCAGATAGGACGAAATAAAAATATCAGCTGCGGTCGGTTTGTGACGTAGCTTGGTCGGAACTAGTGGTGGCGGGAAATTACTGGATGCCTCCGGGGTCGCTTTTGGCAAGCCCTCGGCAAGAAGAGGATACATACCCTTAATAAGGGCATGCCTCTGTCTGTCTGACTGTTCGGCTTTGACTTGTTCACCTATCTTGATTAATTCTTTTTCTTGGGCTCGCTCTAAGGATTCTCTACTTAATTCTGACTTTCTGATTTCTTTTTCAGTTCTTTTATGAGCTTCTTTACGCCATAACTCGATGGCATCTTTCTGTGACTGTCTGGCTTTCTTTTTCCATAATGCTTCTTCTACTCGCATGATGCATTCGGCATCCCATGTACCCGATACGGGCCATCTATACTTTTCTTCTAACTGTTTGGTATACTCCACCCATAAGTCTAGATACAATATGGCACTTATGCCATGTTTCTGATACATAAAGTGACCTGGACTGTCCCTGGGCGGGACGGGAACTGCTGCTTCCAGCAGACCCTTTCTAGTTTTTAACTGACGTAACTTGGAAAATATGGGCATGACTGAACTGTAATCTAGACACAATACAATACACAATGAACACGATACTTATTCCCCATTCATACCACGACATTAAAATACATGAAAAACATTTAAAAATAACAGTTCGAACAGAATACTACCTGGAAATACTGAGAACAGAACACATAAATTTTCTCGAGAACAGAAACTGACTAGAACAGAAACTAGATGCACTGCTGAAACAGTACGAAACTTACCGGTCTCATAAAGAGACACGTCAGGACCCGCATCCACCGAAGTGGGCACTTCGTTTGTGGGACTGTGTACCACCAACCCACAGACCAGAGTCAATTTAAATTGACCCTGTCTAGATACCACCCCAGTAACGGTACTCACCGGGCAGCAAGAACGGAAAGCCTCAGACTGGACTGGACTGCTACGACGACGGACGACGAACTTCGGACTTCGGACTTCAGTTACGGGTGGACCTCCGGATACCTCGGACCTTGGACTCTTGGCTTGGGCTCTGGTCGGGACTCGCCGCGTTCCTCCACCGTCTCGTCTGGATGCTGGACCGCCTCCTCCGTCTCCTCCGTGGGCCTGAGGGATACTTGAGCAGAAATATCTGCCACTGCGCAGAAGAGTTCCGTCACGACTGCAGAGGGTCAGGGGGTCGGCGTGGCTTCACCGACGCGTGGGGAAAGGGCAAGTCCCTATTCGGGCGCCATTATGTGGTAAATAAATAAATAATACCTCTCTTTTTGACTAGACGTATATCATAACAGATAGCTCAATAAAATAAGAGTCAAGATTCGAGGTAGTAGGAGTTCTGCAGGTTTATTACAGCATAAGGACAGGAACAGGTCAACCTGCATAGGAATAGGATGACAGGGCCCAGCAGCTGCTGGGGCTGGATCTGGGATGAGCGCGCTGGCTTTTAATAACAATACATGAGCATATATACATAACGCAAACACATAGCATTACATTGCAGTAGGCGTAGCAGTGGGTGGAGCAGAAGGCGTGACGCGTAGCAGTCGCGAAAGATAAGGGCGAAAGTAGGTGTAACTGGGCGTATACATAGACATGTGATGCAAACGTAACAGGATATGTCATGAATGGGGCGGAAACCATGGAGGGGGCTACCTGAGGAGCCGGGACCTCTAACCTGATGGTGAGCGCAAACTAGCAATGACGTATCACTAGGAGAAACTGGGGGCTATGAACTCTGTGCTAGGAGCAGAGACTGAAGTCTGGAGAGTCAGGGCGACATGTACCTAAACAGTATCTAGTATCTGATGTTTAGAGAACATGTTGATATAAACTATAAGTCAGGAGAGGAAAGGCTAACTTGATTCTAAGACTGGACCATGTATTATTCTACATGTAGTACGTGATGAAGAATATTAAATGACCATTGAATGCAGTATTTCTCTAACGTGGAGACGTGAAGGCTAGACAATGACGGAAACTATTGATACAGTTCAGTAGCTTAGGAATGCAGAGAAGGAGGACTGAACTGATAACTGGAACTATAACATATTCTTGGCAGACTCAGAGACTGAGCCAGGCTGGACCGGGCACTGCGAGGCAGGAAGTAAGTGAAGGGTCGAGGATACAGGTGGGGGCTGTATCGCTCCTCAGCGAGGCTTCAGGAGACAGGAGCTGAATCTGGTGTCCAGGCCCTTTTGAGGCCTAGAAACGGAGACTTTATAATAGAATAACGTGCACACTGAGAAACGTGGCAACGTATCTTTACATAGGCCTGATATTCGTAGTATTCACGAGGACTAGTAACTGGCATACTAGAGGTGGACACAACTGTAATTGCGTCATTAATCGGACATGGGGAATGCATATGCATATTTAATCATGCACACATAACATATTATGGATGACACGTAGGGACACAGAACATGGCAAAATTTACTTTTCCACAACTGCAGGCAGGTTAGTTTCAGCCAGTAGAAAAGATTACCTACAGGTGCTTACGGACTAATGTTAATTATAATAATACTAATAAGTGATGTATAAAGCACATGGGTACTCCGGGCGGTGTGTCCCCATGCTGAGACCAAGGACCAACAGAGAGAAATGCTCATCGTGGAGGCAGACGAAGAGAAAGTAAGGGAGAGTAACAGATAGTTAGAAATAATAGAATAACCAAGTTTTCAGTTTACATGTGAAAAGTTACTCAGAGGGTTCTGCTCTCAGATCATGAGGTAGATAGTTCCAGATCTTGGAAGCCCGAAAAGCGAATGAGCGAGCCTTCAGTCTGGCCTTGTTTGTCCTAGGCACCCTGGCTAGTTTATATGTAGAAGATCTGCGAGTGGGAAAAGGGACATGAGGTTCAATCAAAGAGCGAAGAGATTAAGGACCTTGCTAATGAAGACTTTTATGACAAAAGCACATGGCTTTGAACTCGATCCTTTTTGCTACTGGTGGCCAGTGAAGTTGGGTTAGTGCTGCCGCAGCGGAATATCTCCTAGGAATATTGAGTAGCAGTAGAGCTGCTGCATTATGTACTCTTTGAAGCATGTTTAGGCAGCCCTTGATAGCACCTAGATACTGGATATTACAATAGTCCAGTTGAGAGGCAATGTGAGCTCCGTCAATAGTTTTCCTTGATTTCATTGGTATTAGATCCAAGATTTTCCTAGGGGCTTCAAGGTGCCAAAACATTTGCCCGTTGTGCTGCTGATATGATTTTCAAAAATGAGTTTGGAATCAAACCACACTCCTAGATTCTTGATTATTTGTTTAGGTTCCGGGAGCTTCCCAAGGGGGTCAAGTCAAGTCAGAGTTTAATTTCAGACAGCTGTAGCCATACAAGTGGCAACCTCTGCCAGGCTGGATTTTAATTGATTTGCTGCAGTGCCTTTGGATTCCGAGAGAGTGACAATTAATTGGGTGTTGTCAGCATACGACATGAATTGAACCTTTTGACTGTCAATGATTCCCACTAATGGGCGAATATATATGTTGAACAAAAAAGGACTCCGAATAGAGCCTTGTAGGACCACCTATGGCAAAGTAAAGATCTCAGAAGCGCTGGGCTTTTGGGCAAACTGGAAGCTATGATACTGAAGAAAGGCTTTAAACCATGTGAGCGCCGTGCCATCCACCCGACAGTCTCTGAATTAGGAGGCCATGGGAGACTGTATCGAAAGCTGGGCTCAGGTCCAGCAGTATTAGGGCAGAGGTTTGACCTTTGTTAATGACTATGATATACCCATTCGCATTTGGTGTAATGCAAATACTCTTATAGAACTTTCTAGGGCTAGGCCATCAAACACTTAAGATCAGCACCCTCTCAACCGCCCCACGTCCCCACTAGATATCTTATGGAATACATACAAGTGGTGCACGGGTAGGAATGCTCATCAGTCCCACAGTTCCACCTCAGACTTGACGTCCTGAGGCTGCAGAGGTCCATCAGTTCAGATGGCCTAGGGGCACCAAGTCTTGGCAATTGCTGATCCGAACCATCGTACAGAAGGGGACTATCAGATCACAATGATCATTCCGTCAGTGTTCTAAAACACTGTAAAGAAATATAACATTGATTTTAAAATCACCCAAATAAATAACGAACTACTACGACAGAAAAGGGGGCACTAGAGGGCTCACTGCGGAATGGTTGACTAGACAGTCAGCTCCGCCGGACGGGTGCATCACCGGAGAATTTCACCCTCTAAAACTCCTGCAAGAATATCAATAAAGGTACTGCACGAAATCGGAACATGCCGCTCACACGAAGGCAGTGAAGAGACTTCTGCAGAGAGAGCGGAACTAGCGAAAAGGTGGAAAAACGACTCGGCAGCGCACCGAGAAACAAGATGGCCGCTCAAAGCGATCGACACTACTGGTCGTGGGATCGCCACCACAAGCTGATGTAAGGTACAATCTGGCTCCACTGCACTGCGGACTCACAGCGTCTCGCTACTAGCAAAGCGGCGTGCATTAAAACCTGCAAGCGAGGTCGGAACACCGCGCTGAGGGGCTGCGTTCCACGACAGTCAAGATGGCGGCGGCAGTGGAACGCAAGCGATGTACGGCGGTTGGGGACTGTAGCGGGACCGCAAGACGGCATGGCGAATATAAGTGTGCTAACCACTGAGGAGGCTGCGGGATCACAAGGTACTGGGACAATATGGAAGAATGCGCTCCCTGTATGTATTTGTACGGCGCTGCATTGATAAGCTAGATGACGAACTCTGTGCACAAGATGGCGCCCGCCATTGCTATCTGACGGGCGCGAAAAATTGAATGCATCCCACAAAGGCACTCGCACAGGTCACAACAGTGAACTCAGTCAATTAGGCGCGCTGAACTCGCGACCATGGCAATTCACGAACGCTAAATGAACCACAGGTGGCAGCGCAAACAACTGATTGACAGCGAGAAGGTGCACAGAACTGTGAGGGCAGTGCTTTGGCGCCGAAATCATCATGGCGCAACGGTTATAGCGTACACCATCAACGGATAGCACACAGAGGACCTCCTGCACGCCCACTCCACTCCTACACCCACAGTGCAACGCAGCGTTGGGGAGCAAGCAGAGGTAGGAGGCGGCAGATGCATAATTCGACATTGCCGAGGACGACTAAAACACCCCACCGGCGAAACCAATCTACAACGCAAGACACATCAACGGCCGGCCTGGGGAAGACGCAGCTCAGCCCTGCACAGCAAGTAGGTGTCATGGGAAAACCGGATAAGCAGCAGACTACACTGCCATTTGCGACTCGCAAGCAAACAAAAAACAACACCGCTGCCTCGGATGCAGAAGGGGAGCAAGACACAGCAGAAGGTTCGGGAATGGAGGCAGTGCTGAGAGCGATCCAACAGAGCCTGCAGGAAATGAATAACAAACTAGACAATGTGGTGCAACGTGAGGACCATATGGCAGCGAAGATAGAAAAGCACGACGAGCGGATTGTTGAGGCGGAACAAAGGATCTCAAAAGTGGAGGACGAATCTAGAACCACATCGAAAACTTGTGGCGGCATGGAAAAAACGTTAGAAGTCCTACGAGCAAGGGTGGAAGATCAGGAAGTGAGATCGAGACGGAACAACGTCCGCATATCGGGACTGCCAGAATCAACAAACACGGGCAAAATGGAAACCTACATCGAAAGACTGCTGACGGACATATTTGGGGCTGACACTCTATCCCCAGTGTTCCTCGTAGAGCGGGCGCACCGTTCCCTGGCGCCCACGCCGAAACCAGGTGCAACTCCACGCATGGTAATAGCCCGCCTGCTCAACTATAGGGACAGAGATACTGTCCTCAGGCTAGCCAGAGAAAAAGGGGCCATAACGCATCAAGGCAACGCCCTGGAATTTTACCCTGATCACACTATGGCGGGACAAATGGCGCGCAAGGAATTCGCAACAGTTAAGAAGAAGCTGCGAGACTTAGGAGTTGAGTACGCAATGCTATATCCCGCGAAACTCAAAATCACGAACGCAGGCAAGTCTGTGATTCTGCCCTCGGTACAGGCGGCACAGGACTATATCAAGAAATTGGGCAAACACCGCAAGGCACAGGACCGGGAAGGTCGAACAAGTGATACTGATTGAGACTTTAGAACGACAGCTGCCATTGTCATATGGAAGACTACATGGTGATGATGGCGCCCTGCGAAATGGAACTGCACCATACGTTTCAGAGCGACTGGTATTTTCTAGACGTGCACAACAGGTGGGGAGCTGCTGACACCCCGGGACAAAGATACTTGCTTGATCAGGTACCGATGTTGTGCAGCACATGAGATCTGAAGTTGCGCAAGGAATCAGTAGACGCTACACGCAAGTTATGAGAGGTGAGAGGGTGCAAGGTGCTGGAACATGTGTGAGCGACGCCGCTACAACGGCATTATATGACAGCACCACCCGTGTGAACTGGCGGACATTGGGCCTAAGTCGCGCGCCTAAACAGGTGAGACGCATTGCAAAGTAAAAAGGGTTGAAAAGGAAAAGAATGTACTCTTCTACCACGTCTGAACTCGAAATCTATACTGTAACGTGGAACGCTATATAATTGCAGATGTGGGATGCTGGTGAAATAGCGAGTCAAGGCGGGTTAAGAGAGGTGAAAGAGTTGTAACGGATTATAGACATGCCATACGCACCTGTCCACATCCACAATGTGGATGGAGACGTGTGCACCTGGCGACACCCCCAGGCGGGTGCGCCCCACTTACAGTTCTGTTACTAGTTATGTTACCACATGGGGATGGCTTTGGCAAAGTTGGGGTGCTAAAGTGGGAGGAGGGTGGAGGGGGGAAATGGGAAATGTTCGTTATCAATCACTGTGTCTGAGAAGCATTGCAACCTCTTTGAAACCAGAATGCACTGCATTAGATGTTAAACTCATTGTTATACACTGTACACTCGAGTGCGGGACAGACCGCGGGGGGGGATCTAAGAAGTGAAGTGGAGGACTATTTCATGATGCACTACAACTTCCAATTGATAAGATGATGACCTCCGCTACACTGAAATGTATCACGTGGAATGTCAGAGGGTTAGGTAATCCAAAAGAAATTAGGCAGATGTTTGCATACTTTGACAGATTGCATGTTGATGTAGCGTTCCTACAAGAAACGCACTTAGCAACCACTGACTCTTCCACTATGGGAACCAGATGGGCAGAATCAGTTACCAATTCCAATTACTCAACGTACTCCCGTGGGGTTAGCATTTTAATTAAAAAAGGGGTGAACTTTAAGATCTCACACACACAGAGATGTTGAAGGTAGAAGTGTGATAGTGGTGGGCACAGTAAGACAACACACGCTGGCATTGGTGAACACTTACGGCCCAAACATAGATGACCCAGGCTTTTATGAGACAATATGGGGCAAAGTGGCGGATATCCAGATTGAAAACTTACTGTGGGGAGGAGACTTTAATGTAGCGTTGAGGGAGGGAATTGACAAGTCCCCTAACACACTGGAGCCACACGTAAAGGCGAGAGCGACACTACAGGAGGCTATCGACGACTTAAAGTTGGTGGACATATGGAGGGTGCAACACCCAGGGGAGCTGGTGGCGACGCACGTAAATGCAGCACACGCCAGCTGGTCTAGACTGGACTACTGGTTGGCCACACAGGAAGTAACGTCATGGTTAACACATATCAAGCACCTCCCACGAACACTATCTGATCATAGCCCGGTGATGTTGGAGCTTGAAATACCGAGGTATGCACCTCCGCCATTCACATGGAGATTCAATGCAGTAGCCCTGCGCGACCCGGTATATGCAGACACCATACATAAAGCAATCATAGACTATTTTGACCTAAATAGCCCCACAACGGACAGCCCGGGCCTATTGTGGGAAGCTTTTAAAGCTACATTGCGCGGGGTATGCATTAGCACGACCACGGACATACTGCGAGACATTAGACAACAACTAACCAAGCGTGAGAATGCGCTACAAGCACTGGAACAAAGATATACACAAACAAGGGATGAGGCGGTACTGGGGGAAATACAGGTTCTCCTAACTGAGCACCGACAGTTTGCTGCAGATGAGTTTCAATATATTCACAAACGTAAAAAGGCTAGGCGATACGGTGAGGCGGGTCGGCCAGGTAGAGCCCTGGCCGAGAAGATATGTACTGGACACGCACCACAACACATCACAGCTATCAGAACCCGAACAGGACAAATGACACATGACATGCAAGGGATAATGGGTGAATTTATGGACACATATGGCACACTGTATGAAGCTCGCCCCTCACTGCCTCAAGAGGAATTAATGCATTACATGGCAGATATAGAACTGGCATGGCTGTCTGACGGCCATAGAGAATACCTGGCTCGCCCTATCACGGTAGAGGATGTAGTGGACACCATAAAGCGTCTGCCGCATGGCAAAGCACCAGGGCCAGATGGCTACATGATAGAGTTTTACAAAGCATTCGCGGACCTATTGGCCCCACACTTGGTGAGCCTATACGGGGAGGCGCACGAGGCACAGACACTTCCGGCGTCCATGAGAGAAGCCTTACTGATTGCATTACTTAAACCGGGCAAAGAGGAGGAATACTGCGACTCGTACCGCCCACTATCCCTAATAAATGTGGATACCAAAATCATAGCCAGCATTCTGGCTGACAGACTTAAACCGCTCATGCCGCTACTGATAAGGCCCGACCAATCTGGATTCATACCGGAAAGGTCAACGACACATAACACGCAAACTTTATTTGCCCTAGCTCATTATCTGGCACCTGAAGTAAAAGCTGTGGCTGTATTGTTAGATGCGGCCAAAGCGTTCGACACAATAGATTGGCATTTTCTACATGCAGTACTACTGAGTATGGGATTTCCTCCGATATTCATAGGATGGATCACGATGCTATACACAAATTTAACAGCACGCATTAGAGTGAACAAACACATATCAGAACCAATCGCAATATGTCGCGGCACACGGCAAGGCTGTCCACTCTCCCCAATGCTTTTTGCTCTGATACTAGAACCCCTGGCCTGCAAAATTCGACAGCACCATCATTGCTCGGCCATACAACTGCCGGCTCGACCGATACATATCTCACTGTATGCGGACGATATGGTGCTTTATGTAAAAAATCCGGAACAGCACCTTAACCCACTGCTGCGCGAATATATCAAATTTGGCCAACACTCAGGGCTCCAGATCAACTGGACAAAATCCCTCATACTGGCACTAACAGATGGCACACACCCAACAGCCATAGATTATCCGCTTGAATGGCAAGAGGAACCGACCAAATATTTAGGAGTGTGGTTTCACAGGGACCCTGAACTTGTAATCCGAACCAACTATGGGAGGGCGATCTCCACATTAGACGACAAAATTAAACGGTGGAATAAGCTACCGCTGTCGCTAGCAGACAGAGCGGCAATTGTGAAAATGGTAATACTTCCCAAGTTCCTATACCTGTTTAATAATATCCCAATTATGCCACCGGCAGAGGTATTCCGGAATATCAGGAAACTAGTACTAAATCTACTTTGGGCAGGGAAACAAGCGAGATTGGATTTGCAAACGATGACACTACCATACGCTAAAGGGGGTTTCAAAGTACCAGATCTCTATCTGTATTACTTATGCGCGCAAGCGCAATTTGCGCATTACTGGTATCACGAGATTCCGTTCCTGACGCATGTGGCGGTGGAGGCTGGAGATACAGACCCGATTCCCTTAACTAGCATACTGACACACAAACGTGGCAGGTTACATGACCGGGACATAAACCCAGTGAACACCACAACGGATGCATGGAGGCGGATGGGAAAGGTGGCTAAACGACTCCCACTATACGCGCCAGCTCTACCCCTAGCACACCACCCGGCGCTCTCAGTCACACAAGAAAGGATTGGAATGGACCTACTAAGAATGGTAGGCATAGATAAACTGGGAGATTTGTATAAAGAAGGCATCTACCAAACACTAGACAAGTTAGATTACATTAACAACCCTACATTACTATTTAACTTTAACTACTACAGCTTACAGAGAGCGATCAAGGAGCACTTTCCCTCATTTCCGGAGGAACCCCAGACCCTGTCCCCCTTACAACTGCTTCTCACCACACCTAATGCCTCACATCTAGTGTCCAAACTCTACACAAGCGTACAAACTGACATTTGGGGGGAACACAGACAAGATGAGAGATAAATGGAGCGATGTCCTGGGAGGCGACTTATCTGAAGAGGACTGGGAAACCGCATGCCTACTAACTGGCATGTTACCGGCGAATGGGAACCTAAGGATCATACATTACAAATATATACATCAAATGTACCACACGCCACAAAGGCTCCATAGATATGGGTTACGGGACGACTCCAGATGTGTGCGGTGTAAACAAGACAATGCGGACTTTCTGCATTTAGCGTGGAACTGTGGCTCTGTGGCTAAGTACTGGGAACAGGTGACGCGAGCTTTAAGTGACATGTTAGGGATATCACTAGAATGCGAAGCTAAGATCTGCTTGCTAGGCATAGTACCACACCTGCGAGCGACACGCCGAAAGTTCTGTGTGGTAGTGCTTTTGATGGCAAAAAGGAGGGTCTCCCTACACTGGAATAGTAAGGCAGGGCCGCAGATGAAAAGCTGGCTGGAAGATTTGACATACTGCTGTGACACTCTGACCACATATGAGGAGGAGTTGCCGATTAGATCACGCCCAAGGGACTACTGGATGTATTTGCGTGAATACTTACTAAAACATGCGGCAGACTGACCTGTGCAGAGTACACAAACATGACATGAGACGGAATATATGATGCTGAGTTATACATAATTAACGTAAAAGAGGAAGAATGTTGTGACACAGTATTGGATGTTATGGAACTACAGGTTGTTTTATTAAAAGTTTATGGTACAAATTTGAAAATATAAAATGTAAGAATATGGTCATGATCTGAAGTGTATACGGTTCTGCTTAATGATATAAATGCTTTTACAAGACACGCCGCCGGTCATACTGATGTCGGCTGATGGGCTGTGTAAGAATATCAATGTATTCAATGTATTGCGCTACTGTGAGGCCGGCCTAATAAGGTTGTAGGCACAAACTTGTATACAAAATATGCGAATTCTGCAATAAACATCTTACAATTTAAAAAAAAACAAAAAAAAACTACTACGACAGAATTACACTAGATGTCACAATGTGATTAATACATTTTGTCTGTTTTGCTAAACTACGGGCCTAGAGGTTCATAAATAAACTACGATTAACAAATAAAGAAAAATTACTGATTTGGGAAGGGGACTCTGGCATTATTACTGCAAACACGAGGGGACCCTTTTACACGAATCCAACAACAAAAACGCATTAACCACAAACTTTCACATTTCTGGAATGTTTTCTGTAATGTAGAAACACCAGGGATACTAATGAAGGAAAACTATGCACTGTTCCTATACTTAATACTTCCAAATGTTTGCAAAATCATATTAACTTCAGTCTCTAGGTTTAACTATTCAAAAAAACGTTAAGCGATACAAAGCAGAAATCAATGCAGGAAAATGGAATGTAAATGCAGGATCCACCGACGATGAGAAAGCTTGTCTGAAGGCATTCCTTCATTTATCATGCCTGCCTGCCGTTTTCTTTGAGGTTCATTAATGCTGCAGACAAAGGTTCTCATACATGCCAGAATAACCACACTGAAACATCATGCCTCTGACCTGGTGAACTAAGAGAGGAATGCAACAATAGAGTCATTGTAGATCCGGGGCTCAAGTCACGCAGCTGAAACACAGCCTTGTACCACAACAATGTAGAGCTTTTTCTTTGAAGGCAGTCCCCAAAGGACAGCCTGACCCAGTATTCTCATCAGCCGAGCCAACACTGATCAGGCTAATAAAAAGTGCAACTCTAGTTATATCATTAGGCTCTTCTTTCAAAATAAAAACCAATTTAAAAAGTGCCTTTTGTCATGTCCTTCGGAGTTTAGTGGTCCAGACAATGGGATTCGGTTTGTAATATCGGTATTACCTTGGAACAGGCATGAACAGCTGTGGCTTCAAACTTCTGCCTATAAGTCAAATTGGACATTTCAGGATATCACAAGTGGAATCGGATAAATCTACTGCCCCAAATGTGTAACAGGAAAAATCTATTTTCAAATATAAACAAACAAACACCTGAAAAGTCAAAAGATGTGGCTTTAATGTGCTAAAGGATGCAAACAGATTGAGTGCAACAAAAAAAGGCAACGCCTATATGTGTTAACACATTAATGCTGGCTATATTATCTTTGCCATTGCTTGTCTTAAGTACAGCCGAATGATTGTGCCTCATGAAAAAGACTGTCAGCCCAACAACACTGGGCGTCCAGCAAGAATACAGCAGCCAGAGTCACGGTTATGCAAGAGGGGGGGCACCTGCTCGCTTCCCCCAAACAAGTCCACTCCACACCTTATTAGGTCTCAGCCTGCGAAAGACTGCGCACATGCGGAGTCGAGCTGGCGAGACTTAATGAGATAGAGGTACTTTCACTAGCGAGGTTAAGCCCCGCCCCTCTTCTCCATTGGCTGGCGTCCTAAACAGTGGCCAGCCATTGGAGAAGAGGTCCTAGTGACGTTCTTCTTTCTCTCTAAGCCCCGTCCTTTTCAGACTGCTTACTTGACTCACTGGTGCGGTAAAAGCTTTCTTATCTTCTTTATGGGGCCATCTGTTTCGCCCCATAAAGAAGATAAGAAAGCTTTTACAGCAGCAGTAAGTCGGGCCCCATCGCTCCCTCCTCGCGAGAACTCTGTTTCCCCCTCCCCTCGTTTCCAAAGAATCATGAGCTCATCGCTGTGTGTGCTTTGCACCCAGCGTGTGCTTTGCAAGGAGCCCGTTTTGCCAAAGGGGAGCTTCCTCCGTGACCTCCTCTGCTGTGGTTGTGAGGAGTCTGAGAAGTCCTCGGTCCGCTTGCACCGCCGCTGGCCCGAGATCTACAGGAGCGATGTGCCTGCTGACACCACCGCTGGCCCGGGATCTCAGAGAACAACTTGTTTTTAATTGTTATTTATAGGTTTGCCTGGAAGTTGCATGAGGCAAACAGCATGGCAGTCCCACATTTAATGTACAGCCCCTGGGTCTGCTGCTGTAAAACTATGTGCGGGGGCTACCATTGCCAGAAACGAATCCCTTCTGGGAGCCCCCTACAAAGGCACGTAAGGACGGCGTCAGGGTGGGCGGTTCCGGTCTCCCATGTCCTCGAGGAAGGCCAGCCCAGCCCCCGTGATGCCGTCAGAGGCTCACTACGACAATGTCACGGGGGCGCTGCTCCACGAGGATGCGGAAGGAAGGCTCCCTATTGGCCAGCAGCACAAGCCACGAGGGTCCAACGTTAACAACAACAACAACCACCCCCGAGCTCCGCAGTGATGAAGCATCTCTGGGGCCCCGAGATGACCGGTCAGCACTGGAGCACAGACCTCCGAGCACAGCACGGTTAATCTGTTTCTGGTGGGGCTGGATTGGCATGTCTGGGACAATGGGGCCACCTATAGGACCCCACCGACCCAAGAGCGCCGCACTGGCAGAGCGGTCTCTGGGAACATGACTTGTGAAACAGGGACCGGATTCCCCAGCGGAGAACCAGGCAGCACACAGGTCCCAGGGCCCGGAATAGCTGCAGCAGGCTCTGGGGAGGAATCGGCCTGACTGGGGGCAGCAAGCCCCAGCACACGTAGCACAGCCCAGAGCACAGCACGGCTGCGGCGGGCTCTGGTGGCTGAATCTTCATGTCTAGGACAATGGGAACCACCACTGCTATTTCAGCGACAAGACCCTCAACCCCAGACACTCTGGTAAGTACAGGCAAGTATTGGTTTTATTTGTAAAATTGCTTGGTATATTTGAATGTTTTGTTCCCCCTTACAAAAACACATACACCCTGGAAAATGGTTTCTATGAGCTGTAAAAGCCTTACGGTCACAGCCTAGTGTGCCACCAAAAACCACCAGCAATATGTTACAGCATGAGGCGCATTAAATACAACCCAAACCTGCCTTAAATATCTATCAAAAATAATTGTAAATTTCAAACAATTCCCCACCCCCCAATTTATTTACCTGAAACAGCTGGTGTGCAGCATTAGATTGAGCACCGCCATTCTGAACCATGCTTTTCACCTTGTGGTACTGGGTAGCCCATCTCTCCGGAAAACTTCAAATACGTAGTAGAGGGGTGGTGTGGTGTGGTGTGGGTGCGTGCCATTTGTGAGAGATTAAGCTATTGGCATTGTAAATGACAATCCCATTTATTTCTCTGTTTTCAAAACTAACACATAAATAAAAATGTTGTCATTTACAATGCCAATAGCTCTAACTTTTGCAAAGGCGAGACCGGGATGGGAGAAGCGGCAACACAGACAACAGGAGGGTAGGGTGGGGTGGGTTGGAGGGAAGCAGCAACACAGTCAATGGGAGGGTAGGGTGGGATGGAGGAAGCAGCAACACAGTCAATGGGTGGGTAGGATGGGATGGAGGATGCAGCAATACAGACAACGGGAGGGTGGAATGGAGGAAAGTAGCAACACAGTAAACGGGAGAGTGGGATGGAGGGCCAGCAGCAACAGAGTCAACAGGAGGGTGGGCTGGATGGAGGGAAGCAGAAACACAGTCAATGGGGGGGTGGGGTGGAGGGAAGCAGCAACATAGTCAACGGGAGAGTGGGATGGGAGGGAGGGAAGCAGTAACTGTCAATGGCAGGATGGGATGGAAGGAAGTAGCAACACAGTCAATGGGAGGATCGGTTGGAGGAAGTAACGAAACCAGCAGGGATGTGGAATTCCTATAGCAAGACACCCAGGCCATATTGTTTGGGGTCAAGGGCAACATGTTTTTATGTGTATTTTGTCCTTGGGACAAGTAGACCCAAACCCAAACCCTAACTGCAGTTAAGGTAATATCTGTGTCCATGAGTTAATATTGTTCAAATTTTTATTAATCGTTCATTAAATGCTATGCCTTTATTAATAGAATGAGCACTCAAAATAAATGTTGTAAGCTCGGACTGTACTACAGACTATGGTTTCAGTATAAAAATGTGGACACACATTTTCAAAGTTTAGCGATATGAGACTATATACGATGCTCCCAAAATGCTGTCTGATTAGACACAAATATTTGCAGAAGGTTGAAAGTAAGATTGGTAATACTTTGCTTTCAAAATAACATGTTCAACAAAATGCAAGTAGAAAAAAATGCAAGTAGAAAAAAAAAACATTTCGCTAAACTAGTGAAAATGTTTATTTAGTTACTATTTCTTCGCATCATCATTTAATATAATGTGTTGATGTAGGCTAGAATTTCCCAAAAATATTCATAATGGAAAATCAGTTTAATCAGTTTCAATAAGATTATGGGAAACATACAAATAAAGAAGCATTGGCAAAGCCAGAGGGTCTGAAATTGGTGGTCAGCCTTTTGGTTTTGTCAATGCGTGACTTGTTTTGGCATATTTTTGCAAAACCTTATTGGTGTGGGAGCTGCCGGGCCCTCACCATTATAACAAACTTTGGCATAAGCAAAAATAGTTTTTGATCTCAAAAAGCAAACATTGCCACAGTAGTTCCTGGCACTGAACAACCCTACTTTGTGTGCCGATATGCTTCTTGTGAAAGAGCAGAATGTTGTCACTCACAGTAAAGCCAGCCGTTAGACAGAGAGAGCGAGAGAGAGAAACAGAATTCTAATAACCACTAAAGGGCATGGGTAAAGCCAGACCTAATTTGAGGCCCAATTATTAAAGAAAGTCTCAAACGTGCATCCATGGTATATGTCCTTGCATTAAGTGTAGCTATATGGCTTACATGAATTACCAAGAATTTACATAAGTAGGCCAAGAAATAGTACTCCTAGAATATATTTGTGCACTGCATTTTAGCATGAGCAAATATGCATGTGAAGATTTGCTCATGCAAACATCTTAGTGTTCTCAATTTCACTTTCCCCCCAAACCACTTTTTTCCCAACCCTGGAAGAGATGTTACATCTGCCATTTAAGGATTACATTTCCAACTTTTCTCAGTATGGGAAAAGATTAGAGAAGAGTTGATGAAACCTCTTAAAACAGGGAAGTTAGTAGGTTTGCACAGACTCAAAATGGCATTCCAACACTGGAACTATTGCTTACCAGTACCTTCTGCCACAGTATGAATATCTGTAGAAAAGTGCCAACATAAGGGAATTGCTATTATTCAAACCCTACTATGGTATGAAGCCTGGCAAAGAGGCTATATCAGAGCTCTTTTATAATGAGATTGCTGCCACAATTTGTCGCCGCATTACATGGCACAAAGGAACAAGTGGATTTTGTTACAGTACAAGTAGATTTATGAAGCAACCTGCCCCATGGAAAAGCAGATATTTTATTAAATTCTACACCCCTGAACATAGTCAACAGGATGGTGGGATGGGATGGAGGGGAGCAGCAACACAGTTAATGGGAGGCTTGGATGGAGGGAAGCAGCAACACAGTCCAAAGGAGGGTGGGAAGAAAGAAGCAAGACTGACAATAAGAAGCAACACACCACAGGAGGGAAGAAGCAACATGTACAATGACAGGAAAAGAAGAAAAAAAAAAATAAAAAAAAAAGTACCTAAATCACAGCGCGAGCAGCAGAAGGACTATCGTCAAAATTAAGCAATCAGTTCTTGTGCCATGCTCCAAACGAAAGAAGAGGAAGAGAAACAGTCATGTGCTGGCCAATTAGGAGGCAGAAAATAAGAGTTGCAATAAAGTAAATTAATGTTATGCAATGGGTGAGCCCACCCAAGTACCTTTTAGTAAACAAAATGTCTCACAAGCAACTTCACATTTGCTACCTTTCAGTCAAAGCCTAAAAATGAACACTGTGGGTGCACATGCCCACGGACCTATGGGCATGCACCCCTAGACAACATACTATAGTCCCACAGTGTCACCATTCCAAGTGTGCTGGTCAGGCATTTGAAAGGACTGGGGAGTCATCCGCAGCAAACTGCCATCATAAAACAGTGAGAATAATGCCATCGTGTTAGTTGGTGCCCTAGTCATCACATTCATGTGGTTGTCATCTTCTGTGAGGTGATTCACCTTATAATGATCCAAACTCTAATTTATTAAGTGCCTTGCTCAAGTGACTACCCCAAATGAAATGAAATGAAATGAGATGAAATCCGATTTGTATCGGGCTACTAAGCCCAATGGGCGTCAAGGCGCCTAACCAAAAGAAGCTAGCTAGAGCAAATATACTCTCTTACTGGTAGGCCTTGATAAAGCACCAAGTTTTGAGCGCCTTTTTAAAGAGGGCCAGAGACGGTTGGGCCTTAATCTCCAGAGGGAGGGCATTCCACAACCGAGGGGCAATGATGGAAAAAGCTCTGCTGCCCCATCTGACCTTTCTTGCGCGAGGAACTATAAGCAGATTCATCTCCGAAGATCTAAGGGTCCTGCTAGGAGCATAGCGAATTAAAAGAGAGCCCAAAGGGTCCAGAGGGCCAGCTAAAAGAGCTCTGTAGGCCAGACAAAGGATCTTAAATGAGATCCTCTGTTGAATGGGAAGCCAGTGCAGGCTCTTCCTGGCCATTGTAGCAGAGGATGCATTAGGTATAGCCAAAACAAATCTCGCAGCCGCGTTCTGCACGACCTGAAGGCGCTGGATAAGGCCCTTGTTGGAATCTGCATAAAGCGCATTACAGTAGTCCAACCTGGAGCCCACTAATGCAACAACCGTTTGCTTACGTGCTTGGGGAGAGAGATAGTGCAGAATTCTTTTAAGGATCTTAATGATCCCCCAGCAAGTGGCCACCGTTCTGTTGACCTGAAGAGTCATGGACAGCGATGTGTCAAATATAACGCCGAGATTTCTGGCCGATTGGGAAGGAGGGGGCAGGGTCCCAAAGATGTAGGCCACCACTCCTTAGACCAAATGTCCTGGTCTTTGCCAAAGACCAGGATCTCTGTTTTATCGCCGTTCAACTTTAGGGAGTTTTGGACCATCCACTCCGCGACTGTCTGCATACAAGTCCTAAAGTTGACAGCGGATGTAGTAACAGCGTGGGCCAGGGACACCATAATTTGAGTGTCATCGGCGTATGACACAACCTCCATCCCCTGCGATTTTACTAACCTAGCAAGGGGGGCCACATAGATGTTAAAAAGGGTCGGACTCAAGGCCGACCCCTGTGGCACCCCATATTGCACGGATTTGGCAGGGGAGAGGAACTCTCCGAGCATGACTCTCTGCTCTCTTAGACGTAAAAAAGAGTGCAGAAGGCTCAAGGCCGACCCCGCAATCCCTGCCTCCCTCAGGCGAGATATTAAAGTAGAGGGAGACAGGGTATCAAACGCTGCTGTGAGGTCAAGTGGTCAACACAGTGGTTTGGCCCAGATCTACCTTCAGGCGAATGTTATTGACCACCATAGTAAGTGCGGATTCAGTGCTATGGAACTTTCTGAATCCGTGCTGGGAGGTGTCTAGGTACCCCGAGGAATCCAAAAAAGAAGATAGATAAAAATTCAGATGAGATTAGAGGATTTTTGCAGGGGCCGGTAACAGAGAGATAGGTCTGAAGTTTTTAAGCTGTTCGGGATCCAGGGTGGGCTTTTTAAAAAGGGGCTTCACTATTGCTTTTTTCCAAACCGAAGGGAAGGTACCCTGAGCCATGGCACCATTCATCACTTCAAGAAGAGGCGGCAAAAGGGTATCCCTACATTCCTTCAGAAGACAAGGGTCCGCAGGGGAAGCCGACTTTGTCCTGTCTAACAGGCGATCAAGTCCATCAAGGGAGAGCGGGGGAAAATGAGTAAGGATCTTGGTGGGGTCTCTCGACCAAGACTCTAAGTTGGCTAGAGTTAGGGAGGAAAGATCCCCCAAAGTGTTCCTCTGAGTTTCCAGGGCGAGATATATATCCTCAATTTTTTTATGGACTCTGAGATATTATTGCACAACTCCTGTGATCCCACAACTGGATCAGGCACTTGGAGGGAACACAGAGAGTCCACAATCTTGAAGAGTTCCCTAGACGAGGTGAGAGATGTGGTAAGATTAGAGAAAAACTCCTGTTTTTCTTTAATTACTCTAGTCTTATATTCTCGCAAAAGACGCTTGTGTGCCTCTCTTTCAATAGGATCCCAGAATTTCCTCCAGCTTCCAAACACTGGCAGTCTGCGCTTCTGCAGCACACAAGCAACATCAGCAGTAGTTGCAGTACTTTATCTGGTCTACTCGCTCGCAGTTCTCAATCAGGGGCTCAACAAGTGCAATGTCAAAAATGGTCATGTGCGATACAGGCTTCTTTTTTCTGATGTACCTGTGTTTGATTCTATATAAAGGAAACATACGTAATCGTGCTCTTGTAATAAGAATAATAATTCCACATTTGTAAAGGGTGAACTTATCACCCCCTAAAGGTACCCAGGCGCTGAGAGGCCGTCAGGGAGATTAGGTGTACTATTTCCCAGAGTCACATGATGCGGAGCTAAGCTGCAGCCGGGAATCGCACTGTGAGCCCACGCTCCGGAGTCAGACGATCTGCCCGCTGCGCCACACCTCTCCCCTGCTTCTATGCAGTAGTAACTGGTTTCATGTAAAAATTATATAATTCTGCAAATAAATGATCTCCTTTGCTAAATCACTTTAGCAAAAATCTAAATTGGTTCAATACACCTGTGCGTTTAAACAAACGGGAAAAAAGCAAAGGCTGAAGTAGCCTGACCCCAAGGCTGCTCGCCGTCTATTTTTTTTTGTGTGGATTGGAAGGTGTGGCAGACAACTAAAGCGGTGTGGCGCGACAGCTAAAAATAGACTGCACTTGGGGCATAGTTCCGCCCCTCCCAAGCACCAGGCGAGACCCACTGCCTTGGAATTAATCTCCCTTTTAAAAAAGTGGACCCTTGCTCAGGGATCACCATAGGAGGGTAGTCTCCGAGAAGGTATTGTTCCAAAGAGTGAGAGTTCACCCCTCCCCCCAGGAATCCCTGCCCACCACACCAAGGGTCCTAATAGTGTTCTTGTCTCATTGAGGAAACACAGTGGGGTATCTACCCCCAATTTGTCCCAGTGGCCGCTGGTGACATTTGAAAGTGGGAGGGCGTAAAAGGTCTGGATCAATGCCCAGTGGCGGGCAAGCGTAGAGAGCAAGCCAGACCATCATAAGTGCGGTTCGTAGGTTCCCCCCCTTGATAACATTTTGAAAAAAAGAGGGAGCAAATAGTGCATTTTCAACCAAATCTGAGAGATTAAAAAGGTTAATAAAGCAATTATGAAAGTGTAGTTATGTAGTGCTGTCAGGTTATGAATGTGACATGAACTACGGCCCGATCCAGGTCACCCTTGCAAACTAATTATTTTATTCATGCAAATTTACTTTTTTCAGTACACACTTCCATCGGGACGTTTCAGTACAGACTTCCGTCGGGAGTAGCTTGGTTAGTAAGATTGGGGGTATGAGCTTCATATTTTCCAACAATAACACTAGCCCGTCATGTTAATATACAATGCTTTGAAATGCTTTATTTATTTATTTATTTAAGGTTTTATAAAGCGCGTAGTAACCCACAAGCATCCCAGCGCTAAGATCCAGACACTCAAGAGGACAGCGAAAAGGAGGGGATCAAGGGAATAGGTAAGTTTTCAGGAGTTTTCTGAACCGAAGGTAATCTGGTTCCCTCCTAAGATTGGGGGGGAGGGCGTTCCATAGGTGCACCGCGTTCACAGAGAAACGTCGTCCGCCAGTGCGTGCCTTCTTCACTCTGAAGGTAGTGATAAGGTGTTAGTGATCAGAGCGAAGGGATCTTACGGGTTTGTAATGGTCTGATGAATTTCCTGAGGATAGGGGGACCTTTGTCCTGCAGGAGTTTGTGGGATAGGCAAAGGGCCTTAAATTTGACTCGCTCTCTCACTGGGAGCCAGTGGAGATGTTTCAGGGCTGGCCTGGCCGATGATCTGACCGGAGTGTTGGTAAGGATCCGTGCCGCGGCATTCTGGATTCTCTGCAGCTTGTCGAAGGTTGCCTCGGGCGCGCCCAGATAGATCGCGTTGCCATAGTCCAGCCTAGAAAGGATGAGGCCTTGGATGAGCAATCTCTGGGAGACGGGGGGAGCAGGGGCAGGACTTTCCTGATGGATTTAAGTAGCCCAAAGCAAGTCCCGGTGATTTTTTTTGCTTGGGTCTTAAAGGTTAAGTCTTTTCCTATCCAGATTCCCAGGCTTTTGATCTCAGTTTTGGGAACTGGAGGGTCTCCCAGATAGGGGGGCCAGATGTTGGGTGGAAGGGAGGTCCCATTTTGGCCGAGGAGTAGGATATCCGTCTTTGATCCGTTGAGTTTCAACGACGAACAGTCCATCCATCTCTGAATTTCTGCTAGGCAGCTGTGTAGGTTAGATGGTCCATGATTGGGATGTGACAGAGACACCACTAGTTGTGTGTCATCTGCGTAGTTAATGATTTTTACTCCGAACGGGGTGACCACCTCCTCCAGTGGGGACATGTAGACATTAAATAATGTCGGGCTTAGTGACGAGCCCTGGGGCACTCCGCACTGGAGGGGGGTAATTGGGGAGCGGGTGTCGTTCTCCCATACCTGGAAGGAGCGATGGTCTAAGAATGAAGCAAGCCATGCCAGGGCAGTGCCTTCCACACCGATGTTTTTGAGTCGCTGGATTAGGACCTGGTGGTTGACAGTGTCGAAGGCCGCACTGAGGTCCAGGAGGATCACTGCCACTGATCCTCCTGCGTCCAGGATAATTCTGGCCTCCTCCACTGCCGCAAGTAGGGCAATGTCAGTGCCCTGTCCTGGGCGGAATCCGGTTTGTGAGTCTCTGAGCAAGTTGTTGGACTCTAGAAACTGTGAAAGTTTTTTGTTGACCAGCTTTTCGGTGATTTTGCTGGTTCCAGGGAGGATGGAGATTGGCCTGTAGTTGGCCAGGTCGAGGGGGTCTAGTGAGGTTTTTTTTAAAAAGTGCCTTAACAACGGCCGCTTTCCAACTAGGGGGAACTATTCCCTGGAGCAATGATGAATTGATAAGGTCTGTGAGGGGAGGGGCGATGGTCACTTTTTTCAGTATACGTAGGGGCACTGGGTCACTAGGGGAGCCGCTTTTGATTGTGGCTAGCGATGTTAGGACCTCTTCCATGGTAACAGGGCCAAAGGAACTTAGGTGGGTGGTGGCTGAGTCCAAATTAGTGCAGGTTTTATTGGTGAAACTGAGGTCGACAGGAGGGAGGGAGGCGAGAATATTTTGATTTTTCTCCTCAAAGAACTTGGCCAGGTTAAGGCATTTCTCTTCCGAGGTTTGTGGATCCGGAAGTTTCTCCGGTCGCGGCTCTGGGACTTTGAGTAGTTCTTTAAGAATGCTGAAGGTTTCCCTGGCGGAGCAGGCAGATTTTTTTATCCTATCCTCAAAGAAGGTGCTTTTGGTATTGCGAAGGACAAGTTTATATTTTTTTAGGGAGGCGCGAAAATCAGCTTTTTTACCTGTGGATTTGTCCCGTCTCCATAAACGTTCTGTTCTTTTGCATTCCTTACGTAGGAGATTAAGCTCTGGCGTGTACCAGGGAGCCGGGTTCACTCTTTTTACTTGCTGAAGGCTGGTGGTTTTAGGGAGGATATTGTCCAGAGATTGAGTAAGCCAGGTGTTGAACTGGCTGTCCGCCATGACAGGGTCAGAGGCCGGGGGGGCGGGGAAGAGTGACCCTGAGTGTAGTGGTCCATTCTTCTGTCGAGAGTTTGTGCCAGCGCCGGTCGGTGACCCAGGTTTTCGATGAGGGGGAAGCAGGGACTGGGAGGTGCCAATGGATGGGTATAAGGAAATGGTCTGTCCAGGGTAGAGGAAGCGGAGTATTGCTTTTGAGGTAGGGGATGTTGGAGAAAATGGGGTCCAGGAGATGTCCTTTTTCATGGGTGGGTTCTGAGTTCACTAGTCTGATGTTATAGGACGTGAGATCAAGGAGAAGGTCGGAGGCAATTGTGTCCTTGGGGTCAAGTAGATGGAGGTTCAGGTCACCCAGTATTGGAAAGTTGGAAGTAATGGTTGCCATCTGGGTGACTGTGTTGGCAAGAGCACTTGGGAATTTGGCTGGGGCTCCCGGCGGGCGGTATATCAGTAGACCGGAGAGGGAAGTAATGGGGGATATCTGTAAGGCGAAGTGACAGCTTTCGCAGTTGTCTATATTACCATTATCGGTTCTGCAGGAGAATTGTTCTCTGTAGATAATTGCCAGGCCACCTCCTCTGCCAAGGTGTCTATTCTGCGAGTGTATTTGGTAGCCCGGTGGTAGAGCGTTGACAATGTCAGACTCCGAGCAGGGGGTGAGCCACGTTTCCGTGAGGAATAGAATGTCCATTGCATGGTCATGTATCAGAAGGTTGATTTCATGAGAGTGCTTGGGAAGGGACCTGCAATTGAGGAGGCCAAGCTGTATGCCCTGGCATTCGTTGGCGGTAGGTGCCGGATTGCAGAGGTCACAGTTGGTAAAGGGAATTTCTCCTGAGTAGGTGTAAATACACTTCGGATTTTTCGATGGGTTGAGTGCAAGAAGCCTGTCTTTAGGGTAGGTAATACGGCCTACCGGAGAATTGGGCATAGTGACTGGGCCTAGGGCCGGCTGGGCCCAGACAGGCCCAGATGGGCCCAGACAGGCCCAGACGGGCTTGCCTTAGGCGCGCCCGCTGCGCCCGTCCGCTGCGCGTACGATAGATGCACATATTTTTATACGGGGTTAAGGGCGTGGCCTTGTGAGGGTGGGCGTGGCCTAAGGGCAGGCTTGCTCGCTGATGGCGGCAATGGCGATTTTCAATCCCGCGGCAGCGTTCAAGTCGGCTGCGCGGGTGTCACGAGGCGAGGATAAATGCCCCAACAGAAGTTATCAGGTGAGAGTTAGTGCTCAATTTTTTAAATCAATTCGTAACACAATTCTAAAAAGATACAGTTTTGACGATCATAGCTCCCGGCTGTGCCTCAGGAGTATAGAATCTGCAATGGGCTGGTAGTCAGCTCTATAAGTAGGCGGAGGGGGCGTGGCCTTGTGTGGGTGGGCGTGGCCTAAGGGCAGGCTCGCTCGCTGATGGCGGCAATGGCGATTTTCAATCCCGCGGCAGCGTTCAAGTCGGCTGCGGGGGTGTCACGAGGTGAGGATAAATGCCCCAAAAGAAGTCATCAGGTGAGAGTTAGTGCTCAATTTTTAAAATCAATTCGTAACACAATTCTAAAAAGATACAGTTTTGACGATCAAAGCTCCCGGCTGTGCCTCAGGAGTGAAGCAAGCAAGACCCCCCACAGGTAATTTTGACATGGCTATGACATCTCCGACCTCACTGCATAATGTGTTAGTGCCTCCCCCCCCCTCACTAGTTGCACCTCTGAATGTGCATAGGTATATTTACTTCGAAGTTCGCCCCTTTTGATTGCATAAGTCTGGCTGCATTGAGATGAGACATCGTTTATCCGCCTTTAAATGTATGTCAAATGTCCATGGCTTTAATAAATCGAATAAATAAACGGCATTTGTCAATGTTTTTATTTATAGCGCTTAATACCCTTGACGAGGCGCTGAAATTTTTTTTTTATATACATACACACACACATACATTTTTTTTTTTTTTAAATACAGCTCGAGGTAGACATTTAACCAAACTTTGACCAGTGGGGTAGACATACTTTACGAACTGACTCCAAGTGCTTCGAGCACGCAGTCGGGACCGCTCCTCATTTTATCCGCCTCGGATGAGATGGGGGTGGAGAGCCTGACTGAACCCACCTTGCTGAACATGAACCCGTGACCTTTAAATGCATATTACTAGTCGCCTTTCATTTCACGCGCACTAAAGTTGCGAGGTTGTTGTATTTATTTTGAGAGCCAGAATGTAACACAGAAGGGTGTGAAAAAAATAAAATAAAAAGTAAAACCAATAAACTTTAAAACTTACCACCGGTCCCGCTTTGCATCACGTCTCCGAGTGCGAGTCCTCTCACAGAGTGACGTTGGCAAATCGTAAGACTGGATGCGACTGAGGGCAGCTACACGGCTAGATCCTGCCATTTGACAGGGCATCGGGTGAAAGTACGTCACCGCCAGACAGGATCCTATCTTTAGACTCCTGCATTACAATAGGCATGCGCAGCATACCTAGTGTAATGTCAATGGAGTGGCCGTGCAGAAATGAAACCACCCTCAGCTCACACTTGCGCAGTCGGAGTCTGCTGGACTCCTACTGCTCTCGCCATCGCCTGCGTGCCTGCACTGTGCGTTTGATGTTCACCATGACTCATGCGCACGCACCCCTGTGAAGAACAGGCCAGAAATGTAAACAGACGAATTGCGTCTGCTTACATTTCTTGCTGCCCGTTATTATTCTGTTGCTGATTTTGCCTTGTGGGCACCGCCCCTGGCGCCCCTATAGACCAGCCGCCACTGATTTGTCCTCCCTGGTGGTGGAGGCAGGGATATGGGGTGGGTGGGGTGCGGGACAGAAAGCCCTCTAGGTTTTGCTGATGCTATTAATCATTGTTGGGGGGGGGGTGGTGGGGCGAGTACTACAAAAGACACAATGATATGGCTACCATTGGTAGTCGGCGTGCCATTCTTTCTGTGTACGCATATGTAAGTAAAAATGCTAACGCACACATACGTAACCCACCTATGCGTGCCCCGGCTGAATGCTGCGTGAGCCATTTCATTTGCCTTTTTATTGCCAAATTTAACATGGTGAATGCAGCTTAGATCAGTGATTTAAAAAAAATGCAACAAGGAGTACAGGGCGGTGATGAAACACAATAATGAGAACCAAATGAGGAAGAAAGCTGGAAGACACATGCATTCCGATGGAGTGGTAAACCAAAAAGAAGTTCCAAAAAACTTAGCAGTGTAAGAACATGAGGGAGGCTGTCAAGAGAATGGAAAAGAGGCTATGCTCAAGGAGAGAGACAGGCGGAAGAAGGAGAAGGAAAGCTTTTTGAATTAGAAACAAGGAAATGAGAATGACAATTAAGAAGAACATAGGTAAATGATGGCCAATCTCTATGTCCCTGTAAGTATTTGGTAAATTCATAAATGGTCTCCTGAAGCCAGACACCAGGTATAATTTGCAGTTTCTTTGTCAATCAACAAAAAAGTCGGAAATCTACTGAAATATAGCTGGACATTTACATTTAAGTAGATTGTGAACTTTTTGTAGCATTGACTTGTGATTCGGGTCCCAGGAATTGATGCTCCCTGCAGGTTTACAACTGCAGAGATGAAAGGAAAGCTTCATGGGACACTTCTGCATTAACAATGGCTGCATGCCACGTGAACACTGAACACAAAAAAGTCTTGTGAGATTATACATTCGAAGACATTTAGTAAGCCTGGTCCACAACATAGACATGCGAAGAAGGCGGGTGACATATGGCAAAACAAGTATTCTTCATGCTAAGAGTCTGTTTAAAACATAACCTGTCTGCCGCTCAGAAAGTTGAGTAACGAAGTGAATGACATCTTTCACCGCCTCTCTAGAAATGTCATTCATAGAAGAATGGAAAAATAAAACAAGGGCTGGGGCAGCGACAGACAAACGTGGGAAGTCGGATGTAAGCCTCTACTGGGAGAAAGGGAGGTTATCATAGGGTGCCAATGTTCCTTGTTAAGGAAAGGAGAGCAGACTTATTAGAGTCGCAGCGTTCAGTTGCTATTTATTTACAGTGTTTCTTGACATGTCACCTTGCAGTTCATTCACAGGGGTTTGTTACAGAGAAAAAGAAGTCACACCAACCGACTATCACGCAAAAACAACGCAACAAGGGATACAGAAATTAAAGAGGACTAGGCTAAACCCCAAATAAGAAAAATGTAAAACAATCGAACTCTATGAAAACAACCCTTATATTAGAAACCTGGGTCTTGAATGTACAGAGTAAGTACAGTACATCGGTTTCCAATGTTTTTAACATAATTACTACACGACGTTGGATAATTGGTTGCAAGTTGTATTTATCCAAGTCAGTATTTCAAAAACGGCTTTAAAAGTAGCACGACCAAATGAATACTATGTGTACAGACACAAAAACAGACTTTGCTTGTTTCCCTCGATTAATATAATATGTACCAATTTACAGTCAACTACCAACCAAAGTAATGCTTTATCGTAAAGAGAATTCAATTTTTCTCAATAAGTGTTTTAAATATGGCGCATTGCTGGTCTACTTAGTTTTCCAATAGTCTCTAGATTTCGGTGTTAAAACTGCATTTAAAATCGCCATCTTGCCTTTCGTGTTATCTGCCCGTCTTTTCCCTCGGCCCCCTTTCCCGGCCACACTCATTCATAATTATGGAAAGGCGAGCAGAAACGAAAAGACTACACCCCCGAAGAAGAGAGAGTTCATGGCATCCACGTGGCTGCGGCTCTTGCTCAGCTACTAGTGAGCAGCTCAGGCAACAGTGGAGCTCACTGTGTACACGGACCTTCAAATTCAAGCATACAAAGACAGGCCTATTCATTAGAAAAATGGCAGTCAGTGTTATAACCTTCATTTAGAAACAGAGCACACGACTCACAAAGCACCGCTTCAAATGGCATGCTGGAAATCTACGACTCCTTGACTTGGGCTCTACGAGGAGTAGAATGGACATCTATCTACAAGAGTGCTCCCCCAATAAGATTGCACTTGTGCTAATCCTCTACTGAGTAATCTTGCGAATGTGTATTTCCACAGGTGAAATATACTTTATATGGAAAAACACAGTTTCCTTATACCCCCATGACATAAAAGGGTGTCACACTCTATGAGTAACTTACTCCTGTCTGTAGGCAGGTGTAGTCCACTTGAAGGAAAAAACAAGGGAACTACTATATTGTAATACTTTTATGTACTTGTATTAAAAGGCAATATCTAAATGTGACCATCTCTACTAGGGCTCCCTGTTTAGGCACAAATCGCTATCCATAGTCTGCATGTATTTTGGGAACAGCCTCAGAAACAAATAACAATCGTAAAGCAACCAAACAGCTTTCCATCTATCAACAAATTCAACAAGGTTGTCTGGAAAGCCACTCTGGAAACTATCCTACATGGGGGTACATGCAGAGTAGACCAGAGGCACTGCCACAGTGTTAGATTCTTAGGGTCCTCCTCTTAGTACACCACCCCATACAACTGAAAAGGTGAGTAAACTAAGATTTAGTGATTTAACGTATCCTATGTATCTTCTACAACCTACTGGAATTAACTACCAGCCCACAACTTTGGTAAGCAGATATCTCTCATTCACACATTCAGAATTACTTATACTTGTTTCATATCATGTACATCTACGCCCATCCAACTAGCAATAAACAGGCATGATTTGAGCAGTGTGATAATTTCTGCACTGCTGCCAATTCATTCCCAACCACTAGAATTTTGAAGGCCGTCTTGCAACAGCATCCCAGTCCGCATCACTCTCTCAGGTCAGGTCATGTCGCAATGACAAAACGGCCCTGGGTTGTACAATTCAAGCTTGGCCTTGATAGTACAGGTTTGCTTTAGCTCCATTTGTAAACTGGCCTGGAAAGGAAGTTAAATGTGATATTTCCGAAAGAACCGTATTTCCTTACAGCAAGTGAATACACACCCTGTACACTTTACTCGAAGCAGATAAGCTTGTGTGATTAAAGTGAAATGTGTAAAGGTTGAAAATTGTATTTATTACTTATCCAATAGAAAAGGTTTTTCCTACAAACAAAAGACACAATTCATTATCATGGTTGTGCCTTAAAGCATCTGTATTACGTTCTTAAGACCATCAGCAGAAGTAGAGACCTTAGACTAACGAGTGTAGAAGTGAGGCTAACCACATGACAGAGGATTCATGCTGTCCGGGGTAAACCACGAAGGATCATCTGCCTTTAAAAGACAGCTGAGCTAAGGAGTCTCATTACTCATTCTAATGACTGTCAACAAGAGAACAGAAACACACTCTAAATACAGCCTATTTATGACATTTCTCCTAGTGGTGCAAACAATGAAGTAGAAAAATCCAACCTGTCAAATTATTTAATGAAGAAAAAAATAACAATGGTTACTTTCAATACATATCCCTGTGGAAAACCTGACATGTAAAGTAACGAATAGCTTCTTTAACAGAGTAACCATCAGAAATCAACGCGGAGCTGCTGTACCGTTTACAACCAAAGGGCTTGAAAAGGTTTAATATAAGGCATGAGCTTTTCAGAGCAACTTTGTTGGGGACCTTTAAAACTAGAACCTCAAAGATAAGTCCCTGTGCCAGACTCTGGAAATAACTGAAGAGTGCAGAGCACGAATGGAATGTGATGGCAATCCAAGGACATGGTTGGTCTACACTGTTAGCAACTGTCCACAGCGAGGGCAGAAGTGAGTACCAACAGTTCAGATGGCAGGCAGACACGTGAAAAAATAGTAATCTCAACAGCTTGACGATGGCTTCTGGAAGGCATGTTCCAACAATTCCACATCACAACAGTCGACAAAAATTATACAGATATAAGTTATATATACATGTTTCTCATTCCTTTCTCTGCTCCACACCGATACACTTTTTCAGGAAGAGTGATATAAGAACTCACCATCACACAACATCAATAACAGGCAGCAAAAACCTCTGGCTTTCCCCTCGAATACTGAAATTGAAAAAGTGACTGAAAACCAATCCCACGTCGGTAAAACGTATGTATGCAGAATGGCTTTTAAACACTAGTCATGTAACGGCCCCACGTTTTTTTGATTGGTGTTAAATCAGCTGAGAATAATGGATTTTCACTGTTACCCGTTAGGAAAACAAGAAATCTAGTGTCTTTCCCAGATGTGGAAAATGTATAGGGGTGCTTTGCAGCCTCTGTACTGCGAATAGAACAATAGTGAAGGGCAGTGCTTTAAATGGGCCGGTACTCACCGGTACTGAGTACCGGCACTTCTAAATTTTCGGCGCTTGAGTACCGGAACTTCTCTTTGTCCAAAAGAGAGTACCGGTACTCACGGGAATGTAAACCAAGCTCTGTGAAATTGGCATTTACAAAAAGACGCACAACACAGCTGACACCGAGTGGGTCTGTCCGTTTTAGTGAAGCACTCTGATCGAGTGCTAATCTACCCCCCACAATGTGCTAATTGAGCGGCTGCCAGGAGGCATTCATCCAGAGCCAGGGAGCTGGCAGGAAGTTTGGGAGGGGCAGACACAAACTGTGATTACTGACACAGCCTGTGACTCTCTGTCTGCTCTGACCAGAGTCAGACTGGGACAGGCTCATATCGGGGTGCAGTGCTGGTGGGGGGAGGAACCTGCGCCAAGTAGATCTCTTCCACTAAGAGCATCTGCCCTGAGATAAAGGCACGTATATTAATTGTTTCTGTGGTATGTTTGATGTACAGCGGGCCTTGCAGAGAACAGTGTTATTGCCGATATTGTTTGTTCACTTACACATGAAGCTGCTTTTTTTTGTTCAGCTCACGTCAGACAAATGTTCTTGTAATTTCCTCGGATGAGGGTTTGTTCCTGGTTCGAGGTCACAGATGTGCCTTATTAAAGAGACATACGCCGCCATTCGACCTAGTTCCCTGGGGGTGAAGTTAATCAGAACCTTTGCTCTGCCCTCACTTCGTTGACAGCACAGCATGACACTGCTGGGGGTGCATTTAATCAGGGCTGCTGGGGGTGCATTACACCAGGGCTGCTGGGGGTGCATTACACCAGGGCTGCTGGGGGTGCATTTAACCAGGGCTGCTGGGGGTGCATTTAATCAGGGCTGCTGGGGGTGCATTTAATCAGGGCTGCTGGGGGTGCATTTAATCAGGGCTGCTGGGGGTGCATTAAACCAGGGCTGCTGGGGGTGCATTTAACCAGGGCTGCTGGGGGTGCATTTAATCAGGGCTGCTGGGGGTGCATTTAATCAGGGCTGCTGGGGGTGCATTTATTCAGGGCTGCTGGGGGTGCATTAAACCAGGGCTGCTGGGGGTGCATTTAATCAGGGCTGCTGGGGGTGCATTTAATCAGGGCTGCTGGGGGTGCATTTAATCAGGGCTGCTGGGGGTGCATTTATTCAGGGCTGCTGGGGGTGCATTAAACCAGGGCTGCTGGGGGTGCATTAAACCAGGGCTGCTGGGGGTGCGTTTAATCAGGACTCTCCTTAGCTTTGGTTCGAGAGTTTAGTGCAAGAGTCTTCCATATGCTGAATATTCTGGTGTCCTCCAGAACACCAGGCAGGGGCTGATTGATTTGAAAGCAAGTGTGAATAATCATGAAATTGTATTAGTAGGCAGCTGAGATCATGTGTGTAGGTAGGGCCTCTTACATCCCGTTTGGTACAGTCTGGTGCCAAAGTGCCCTTTCATTTCAGGTGCTCTGCAGTAGTTTTAAGATCTTGGAGTTTCTTGTTGCTCAAAAGGGTGTAATTTCTGAAATGTATAGGTTGCCCACATCTTCACTGCTTGATTTTGCCTGTGGGAAAGTGTCACTCATAGTCGTTGAATGTCACTCATATTTACACTGAAATTATGAAAATGTCACACATAAAACCTTTGCAGCTATCTGCAGTGTGTACTGAGGCACTGTGGAGTCCATAGCACTGTAGGTGTGAGAGCGGGCCAGCTAACAGGCATATCTCGTGACTCTCAGGAAATCGAAGAGAAGACTTCCTGCTGGCATAGCAGAATAGGGCAGCAAATGTTTGGATCCAAACTGAGGAGGAAAGTGGTGATAGTGATGCTGTGCACAGCTAGGGGAGTTAAGGTTTAGTAATGTGGGCAGGAGCTAATGTAAGCATTTCTAAAACGCATGTACTGAATCCCCTGTCTGCATGAATGCTTCTGTGACCCTGTGCGTATTCTTGTATGAGTGAGTGTTGTCTGCAGTGTCCAGCATAGCAGATGTATAGCTGCAAGCCCAACAAGCCCTGTATTACCACACTCTGCACTTGAAGCGCACGTGAAAGGGTGCGCTTGTAGCAAGTGCAATGCCACTCTCTCCCCAGTGCAGATCTGCTCTCTCCGCAGTGTTTCAACACAATTGCATTTTGTCTTCTACATGCCATTTTCTCTTGTGTAAGTGGAGGGGCTATGGGAGGCGTAGAGATGGTTGAACCAACAAATTAACAAGAAGAGCCCAGTCAGAGCGGAACCAGGAAGTCTGGCCTGGCCTTAAAAGCTCATACAGAAGTCGAGCCCTGAAAACATTGCCAGTGAAATAAAAGTGTATTTTTTTCATGTGGAAGCATTTCACAAAATTTGGTCATGTAGGGAAGCTGGGATTGATCCCAGAATTTCTGCTTTCACATTGTGCAATTCAGCCTCTAGATGGCTGTATCTTTCTTTCTCTCCTATATTGCAATTAAGGTCACTATTTTGTTTTAATCTTTGCACATGAGATTAGAGTTTGGCAGGCACGTGCACTATCACAGTTCAGTTCATTTTTGGCTTGGGGGTGCAAGAGGACCTGGAACTGAGCCAAAGCCAGGCATCCTCGCTCGAGCTTTCAGCAGCTTGCCCAACTCCAGAAAGGGGGAATCAGACTTTACAGCAGGTAAGGTGCTTTGAGACCAGGCTGTGCCACCTGGGTGGGGCTGGGTGATGTCTGTTAAGTGGCAACGAAATAAGAGGGTTAACGATAGTTAAACCTTTCCAAACCATGTTAAGGAAAATATCTTGTGCAAGTCATAGGTGATCTAGGTGTTGCACCATGAGAAGGTCACTTTAATAATAAATATACCCTTTTGTACATATAAGGGAAATGCAATATTCAAATATATACCAGAAAGGCTTTCGTATAATTATGCACATCTGCACACCAATTAAATCTCAATCACATTAAATGTGTGCCCCTGGCCGGATCCCGTTACACTGCCCATAGCCCCGCCCCCATCGCCCCGCCCCCCTAGTACACATCTCAATTTGGTGAGTACCTGCACTTATTTTTTTCCATTTAAAGCACTAGTGAAGGGAAAAAAGCAGCCTGCTTTCTTAAATTGGGGGGGGGTGGGAGGAGGCTGTCACGTCTCATCATAAACAGAAACTCTGGAGGATAACCAAGAGAGCCACAGATACAATAGGTCTCGTCGTCCAATTGGGTTTTTCGATTAGTGTTTAGTCAGCAGCGAATAATGGATTTGCCCGCTACCTGTTGGGAAAACAAGAAATCGAGTATCTTCCCCGGATGTGGGAAAGTTACAGGTGGCGCTTTGCAGACTTGTCCAGCAAACGGAACGAAAGTGAAGGGGGGAAAAAGCAGTCTAGTGGCTTCTCAAGGAAAGGGGGGAGGGGCTGGGGAGGGACGTCATCATAAACAGAAACTCTGGAGGATAACAAGAGAGCTACGGATCCAATAGGTCGCTTCTTTCAATTGCGTTGCCCAGCCCTCTGGCTTGGCCATTGCTCTTTGGTGGTCTGCATTGACAAAAACATCAAAAATGTGTTTGGCAAACTGGTTTACGGCACAATACACATGACCTTGTCTTCAAAAAAAGTTTACATTCCCAAAAGATGCTTGATGTGCGTGAAAATCTTGAGGCGTTCTATGCTGTGTACAACAGCCCCAGACACTCGATATTATCATTTCGCATCGTACTTTCTAGGAATCCATCTTCCACTCCTCCCCTTATCCAAACAAATATGCAAATTGGACGGATATTAAGAGGCGGCGAGAATAGCAATGGGCTAGAAACATGAGGCAGTATATGTGTACTGTGGCAAGCGAGTACGTGCTCGATAAAGAGAACATAAGGGTACCGGAAATGTAAGAATGCAGCAGTTCTACAATATCAAAATGTGTGCAAGTGCTAGATGTACGCGGTCGTAAAGCAAGGGAGGCAGTTGCTGCATGGTGGTAGTATTTAATGCACAGCAGACGCACCATAGGGGTGGCAGAAGGGGCACTAAGTAGGGTAAACAGGGAAGTATACTTTGTTACAGTGTCGGGGATGCAGTAGGGGGGGTCTACTGTCACATCGGATTTGCACTGACAATACATAGTAACTAAATACTTTCTGCTGCAATAAAGGGGGCTCTTTGGGCACTCGATGCGTCGCAGGCAAAATGAGCAGTATACTACTGTCACACAGTAAAGAAGCAGTGGCTGTGAACTGTTACAACTCAGAAATGCCATGGTGCACACCCTCGAAGCGTTGCGGATCAGTAGTTGTACAGCAATGACACTCCGCCCATCTAGGCGGGCTCTGTCCTGACATTAGCGATTTACTGTAGAGCTCTTTCACCAGGATCGATGGCCGGTGCCTTCACTACCGAACGGCAACTCACTGCACCGCGGCTGGCCAACTCCTCGCACTCTCGAGCGAGCAGGGAAAGAGAGTAGAGGCGCTGTCCGGGGATCTGTTATTCCCCGGGGTGGAAGAGCCTGCAAGGTGGTGGATCAACCAAACTGCAGCAACAGTACGGACCCTTATACTCGCGGTACATAATCAGCGGTGGCTGATCACCAGGCCTGCGGGTCTTCCCGGCCCCTATTGACATTATTCCGTGCTAGACACAAGGGCCTATGAAGGGGGCTCCACGCGCCTCAACGTAGAGGGAGCTCTCGTGACAATGCCGCACTCACCCAGAATATCAGGTTCAGGAAGACCAGCACTGTCTTGGAGGAGGTAATCCCGCAGCCCCCCATCGCCGCTGCCCGTCAGTGAACGTCTACGCCGGCCGCTCCAGGGAGACCACTAGCTCCAATGAGGGCAAGGGTGCGTGTGACATGGCACGTCACGTGATTGCATCACAGACTACTCAGTGCGCACGCGCCTGGCGTCTTTCCGCTGTGGGGACGCTGTCGTTAGTTCGTAAAGAGCCTCTTGTGGTATACATTTGAGCCACTATCCTTGGCATCTTGAATTTCACACGCCTATATAATAACGGCGACTTGCCTGAACCGTAAGCAAAGTCCCCTCTAGTAGGTTTCTTGTGAAGGGTTGTCGCGACTTTGCTTTTTCAAGGTATCTGGCCACAGCTACTTCCCATATATGCATAGCTCGCATGTTGGACGCTTACTCTGACGTGTGCTATTTTCATGTTCTTGGGTTACTGTATGACGTTTCATGTATTTTTTGTGGGCAAAATGAGTCTCTTTATTGCAAGGGGTCGGGCATTGCCTATTATATCTTGTTCGACGTTGGGCTGTGTAAGCTGCTCAATAGATATGACAGTGATTCTATGAAAAAGGCACCCCCTATATATGTTAAGTCTGGGAGCAGGGGGAAAAATACAAAATTCAATATTGTCCCAAGAACAAGCTCCCACCCGACCTATATCTTTTTACCATTGACTCTCAATACAACTTTAAAGAGTCTAGGGCAATCTCCAAAGATAATCTCAACACATCAGTTTGTTTAGATTTTTTCTTAATTTATATATATATATTTTACAAAAATAAGTTTTATCCACATGTGTTTAGTAATATAAATATTTTCAAATACATTTTTCCATAATAATACAATTCTCAGTAGGTTTGATCAGAACCATCCATAGTATCAATTAATCATACTGAACAATTTCGAATGTCCACTTAGTACATACAGTAGATAAACATAACAATATAACAAATACAATCCCCTTCATACATAACCTATTCCATACTACTATGCAGTCATACTACACACTCTCGCAATCATACTGGCACCCAGACCAACTCTAGATGCACAGATGAACGAACAAAGGGGGGGTAAAATCCTCCCTCTTGGGCTGTGCTGGAACTGGGATATCAAACACTCCTGACCGACGTACTTTTCAATTGATCTAGTTATTAATTTGCATCTTCATCAGGGCCTTTACACAATTGGTTATTTTACAACTATGTACCAATATATGATAGGTGATGAATATTGGGGAATCTACATAGACAAAACACAAAGAAAGATAGTGGAGAAACATTACAATTATTTACAAAGAGCGCTGTGTTCATCTTGCTAAAAATGCTTGTCATTAGAATATTACTATACTTTGACACTTTGAAATATAATTTTATGTCAAGAATGGAGGCTCCTATTATGCCTTCTTTTCTTGCTTTATTCCAAACTAGCAGCCTGTCTCGACCATGTCTAGGTGCAACAGGCTTCCCCGACCCCTGCCTGCCCCGACATTATGCAGCAGCCTGGGCCCCCGCCCGGCCTGTCCCCCGCCTGCCCCGACCCCCGCCTGCCCCGGGTGCAACAGGCTTCCCCGACCCCCGCCCGCCCCGACATTATGCAGCAGCCCATGCCCCCGCCCGGCCTGTCCCCCGCCTGCCCCGACCCCCGCCTGCCCCGACCCCCGCCTGCCCCGACATGGGTCTGTGGTTCCCAAAATCCGGACCCTGTGGTTTTCCCGATATCGAGGTCCAATACCGGTGTCACGAAACCTCAACGTACCGAGACGATTTTGGTGTCTACGAACCGATAATGATTAGGACATCATTCCTATGTATTTGCGTTACAATCGAGGGTTGCCAACACCCCTAAATCACAGTTTCCGTCCCATCCCTTAAACTCCATTTTGTGAACGGCATCCATCTTGCATCTTGCCCTCATGATAAGTCAATTAAAGGTCGAGCTTGATCCAAATAGACACGTCCACCTTTCGTGACTTTCCCCTGACCTGTCCCAACTGACTCCACTGTCTTCGGCCAAACCTGTTTAGGCAGCTCCTCGCCCAGTGGCCGAATACGATAGCATCTACGCATAACATTCCACGAACCATTCACTACATACAGCCCATGTTTCCTTCAAACACGCACCTGTCCCCGTATCTTGTTTATGGCCCTTTTATGGCTGGGTTGTACCTTCCTTTATTGGTGGTTCATCTATATCTGATGGGAGTTCCCGATCCAACTGGGTAATCTATCAGCAAACTGGACATCTAAAATATGGGCTTGCTTACATGACTTCGCTCTTTGTATTGTTGTAGAAATATGTGTGTTGCCATACCATAAACTCAAGAATTCTTACTTGAAGCCATATATTTGATATATAAGGAGACGGCTGGTTCTGTAAAAACGAACAGTCTCCCAAGAACCTACTCTCTCTGTGGTGTACTTCTGGGACACGTGTTACTTGGTAGCTACCAATAAAACTTGATCTTTGACTGCGACTAGAAGACTACGTGTTTCTGTGGTCCGGAACAAGGGAACTCAGAGGTCTTCGGGTGTTATCCCCTGACACCAGCGGGTTCCTAAAAACCCGTTACCTCAGTTGGCGCCCAACGTAGGGCGATATCAAGCGGTGACGGTCCAAGCCAGATGTTCGTGAGGAGCTTCGTGTGAAAATTCCGGAGGACGGCCAGCCACTTCAGCGACCCCTGTATGTCGACGTGGTTCCGAAGGTCTTTGCTGCGAGGTTCCCCGCGTCCCGACGGCTACGAAGGACTGCTGCCCTGACTATCGCCTTGTTTTGGACCCAGTGATCCTTGGTAGAGCGAAACGATAGACGAGTCTTCTAGCGACGTCATCGATCTTCAAATACTTCAGTTAAGTATAAGTGGAGCGTCTCCTAGTCCTTAGTTCTTAGTTTTTGGTATCCTTGAGATACGACTTGATTTGGAACTTGCAAGCCCCAAAGCCGAAGGACTCGTGTATTCACGAGAAATATCGTAACAGATAATCCTTTGAAGTTTGAAGCTAGACCAGTGAGCGAAGATGCCTGGTTTTAGCAAACTTGGAAACTTGTTTTGTCTTGGTTGTAGTAAGGACTCCCAGTTGGAAGATTCTTGTCCGGTTCCTCCAATTGGAACTCCAATGTATGAACTCTATGTGAAGCACGGCGTAGGTCCTATCACATATAACGAGGTATGGATAAAATACACCCGCAAGGATGGTGTTTTAAAATGGCCCCAATATGGTAGTTTCGACCAAGAAATATTAGATAACTTAGAGGTCAAATTGTTCAAGAAGAAAGCCCGGCCGGCAATGTTTGACTCTTTCCGCTTATGGCGCAAGGAAGCCAAACAGAAAGAAATAAGACTAGCAAAAAAGAATAAAAGAGGTATGTCAATGGTGCAAGCTGCCGTTGCATACAGAGATAACGAGGAAGAGCAGGAGAGCGAACAGATGCTTAGGAGCAAGAAACTAGCGATAGATAAATGTTACCCAATGCTGCCAAATAGAGGAAAAGGTCAACAGGAAGGATCCGAGAAAGATCCATTGATGTCCCACCTATTAAATTCTCCGCCACCCTATGCACAAAATGCCACAGCACCTCCGCAACCTTTCGTTGCACCTTTGGTAGCTGTAATACAGGCTCCTTTACCGCACTCACCAGCTACTCTTCAGCTGGCTCCTGTTTCTTTGGCACAGCCTCCTCAAGGCTCACCGATCACATCTATTTCTCCTACCGTTCCTTCTAAAATTTCGCCTAGCGCACCTTCTAGTCTCTCTGATACTCGTTCTACGAACATTTCTGTTTCTGCTTTGCGTGACTCTGTTCTACTACCAGCTATTCCTCCACTTTCACCTTTCGTCTGGCATAAAATGGCCAGCATTGTTACTAACTTTCCTTCACCACTTTTTCGGTCGCCTAAAACGACCCCTAACACGGAACGAAGACAATTACGAAGCCAAATGCCTGATTATCAGGAAAGGGAAACATTGAATAAGTTAGCACGAAATTGGGCTATGGATACAGCGAGATATGATGTAGAGTCTGTCATGAACGTTTTCCGTCAATGGGATGAACCAACGCAAAGATACGTCTTTGAGCAGATGTGTGTTTTCCTGTGTGAGGATTTGGAAGATAATGGTCAGAAGAGCAACCTGCAGGAGTTGTGTAGGTTACGATTTAAATTTGGGGAGGGTATGATAGTTGGTCCCGACGTTGAAAGAGCAGTAGAGATATTATTATCACATCGAAGTACAGGTGGTAATTCTGGGTCATCCTCTGACAGTGGTACGTATAGTAGGAAAAGAGCGAGACAGTACCCTATGAGAGAGGTTCCTCCGGTGTGGAGGGAAGGTGATGCAAACGCAGTTCCACCGGTTCTGCCTCATTTCCAGCGTGTATGGGTACATGTCCCCTGGAAAAGATCCGAAGTTCTAGCACTCAAGCAGACACTACCCGATCCCCGTAAAAACCCGACTGGGTATTATAAGGAGTTGTCCCAAACTGCAAGCTCATGTATAATGAATTTAGCGGATATAGACATGTTGTTTGGGAACATTGTTCCACATCCTTTATGGAGTAAGATACGTCATACGGATCATGACCAAGAATTAGGTGACTCATGGGCAAACATTGCGACTACAGATGCTAGACAAATCGGTGGTTTCAAGCCTGAGCCGTTAATAGCTGAACTTCCTGGTAGAATTATCGCATACATGAAGACAATTATGCCTGAAGTACGTGTAAACTGGGACAAGCTATCCGCGTGCAAGCAGAAGAAAGACGAGAATGTGTCTGACTTCTTCACGAGATTTGAGGAAACCTTCACTGACCATAGTGGTCAGGATATGGCTACCGAGGGTGGCCAAAGACTGTTTGTAGATAAGTTTGTACACAATTTGCTTCCTGAATTGTGTGCTAAACTAAAAGACTCAGAAAGTGCTTGGGCTGTCTCTACGTCAGCGCAGATTCTAGCAACAGCCCAGTACTATGAAAATAGGCGTAAAGACGAGTTAGACAAGGCAGACAAAAAGACGAAAGATTTGAAAACTAAAGTTCTTCTCCAACAGGCCTATCAGCCTCGTATGGCTAGCCAGCCTAATTATCAACAGAATCTGCAGTACTCTAGAGACGCGCAAGGAAACGAGCTTTCCCATCAGCGTCCTACGTATGGCCCGAATCAATGTGCGTATTGCAAAGAAGAGGGCCATTTTAGGAATAATTGTCCGGCTCTTGCACGACGTTTAAACGGTGCACAAGGTGTAAGGGAAAGAGGTGTTCAGCATGCCTCTAGAGGTAGAGGCCGTGGAAATTTCACTCAGAATATAACTTCTTTTCCACCTCAGAAATCAATGAATAGCTTTGATCAACAGGGTAATTCATCGTCCAAGTCAGCTCAGTACTATGCTGACGACTATTACACCGAACACGACAATGAGGGTAACGATCGCTAGGACAGCCATGGACAAAGAGAGGGAGTTGTTTCAGTTCCAGTAGATCAGGATGGACCTTATGTCGAGGTAATTACCTCAGGAGTGTCAGAGCCATTTCTGCTGGATACTGGTGCTACAAAAAGTTCTATTATGCACTCAAAACTTCCTGGCGCACCTTTGTCTGGCGAAATGAATGTCTCAGTAGGCTTCTCTGGCGCCCCTGTTAGAAACCCGATCTCTAGTCCTATTTCCGTTTCTGTTGGCCCCTGTGAATTAGAAGCACCCCTCATTCTTACAACAGGTTGCGGTGAAAATTTGTTAGGATTGGATTTGCTAAAGAGGTTGTACGCGACTTTGTACTGTTCTCCCTCGGGAGTACAGCTTACTTTAGGGAGAAAAGTCATTTCTCCAATATACTTGTCAAAAGAAGGTATCCCAACCGAATTGTCATCACTTCCAGATATACTATGGGCTAATGGTTCCAACGATGTAGGTCGTTTAGAGATAGCACCGTATGTCATAACTTTGAAAGCAAACGTCAGATTGCCACGTATTCCCCAATACAAAATTTCTAACGACTGCGAACAGGCATTGTTAACGATCGTTTATGATTTGGTCGATAAAGATGTTATCGAGGAAACAACAGGAAACATTTGTAACAGTCCAGTTTTACCGGTCTTGAAACGTACTGATCCTTCACAGCCCCCTGTGTATAGGTTTGTGATTGACCTCCGAGAAGTAAACAAGGTAGTTATACCGCAGTTTCCAGTCGTCCCCGACATTACTGCTTTATTGACAATGGTTCCAGCTTCAGCAGCTTGGTTCTCGGTGATTGACCTGAAGAACGCTTTCTTCAGCATCCCGATCGCCGAAGAGAGTAGAGACCTTTTCGGCTTCAATTTAGGAGGACGAAGCTTCCGCTTCAAATGCGCTCCTCAAGGCTACTGCGAAAGTCCATCAATATTCAGTCAGGCTCTGAAAACACAACTAGACACAATTGTACTGCCAGATGGGTCAACATTGATTCAGTACGTAGACGATCTACTGATCGCTGCAGACACTGAAGAGATTTGCAAGGAAGCTACGTTGTCGCTATTACGTCACCTATGTGACATGAAGCACAAAGTCTCCCTTTCAAAACTGCAATTTTGTCGACAAGAAGTAACCTACCTAGGTCACATCTTATCGAAGGAGGGAAGGAGACTGACACCAGAAAGAATACAGGCAATCACAGAACTAAGTGCCCCAAGGACACTGAGAGGTGTCCGAGCTTTTTTGGGCATTACATCATACTGTAGACAATGGATACCGAATTTCTCACTACTAGCCAAACCCTTACTGTCACTACTCCGCAAAGACACGCCTAAACCTATGCCTTGGTCTGAAGATTGTCAGACGAGTTTCCGCGAGTTGCGCGATGCATTGTGTTCGGCTCCTGTGTTGGGAAACCCCAACTACAGTAAGCCTTTTACATTGTATGTCCACGAAAAAGAAGGTTGTGCATTATCAGTCTTAATGCAACTCTTTGGGGACACACAGCGCCCATGCGCGTATTTTTCGGCAACTCTGGATCCAGTGGCTAAGGCACTGCCAAGTTGTCTAAGAGCAACAGCCGCAGCAGCTGTCTGCATTCGACAGTCTGCTGGATTAGTCATGAATAACACTCTGATCGTTATGGTTCCGCATGCAGTAGACATTTTACTAAATAGGACAAAGACACAACACCTTACTAGCGCTCGACTATCCAGTTACGAACTTACCCTGCTAGCAAGTCACATCCATATAAAGAGGTGTGATACACTCAATCCCGCTACGTTATTACCCATCCCGACAGAGACAGACAAGATTGACAAGCATGACTGCTGTTTCAGGACAGAGGAAGAGACAAAAGGGAGAGTAGACTTACAGGACACTCCCCTTCCCGAATGCAATGATACTCTATGGGTTGATGGTTCATGTTTCAAGTTGCCGAATGGTGATACGACTACAGCATATGCCGTAACGACGTTACACACCATTGTAGAGACTGCACGCATTCCCCACAGTTCTGCACAAGCTGCAGAGTTGATAGCGCTTACTAGAGCATGTGTGCTGGCGAAAGGAAAGCAAGTGAATGTGTACACTGACAGCCAATATGCCTTTGGTGTGGCTCACAGTTTTGGGAGATTATGGCGTGAACGTGGGTTCCTTACGTCCCATGGTGCAAAGATACAACATGGCCAGCTAGTTAATGAGCTCCTTGAGTCACTCGCCTTGCCCCTACAAGTCGCCATTATAAAATGTAGTGCACACAGAAAGATTCAGGATGATGTTGGCCGCGGAAATGTATTTGCAGATGAGGTTGCGAAAGGAACTGCAAGGAACACAATGAATCGGATGTATGTCATGGGTCCCGCTAGATGGACTGCTGATGTAGGAATGTGTGAGGACACCATTGAAAGCGTAAAATCAATACAAGCCGAGGCCACTGAGAACGAGATGAATGAATGGAGAGAAAGCACAGGTAGATTGGATGCGAATGGTTGTTGGGTCGAACTATCGGAACACCAGCGATGGTTACTACCTAATGCATACGTACTTGCAGTGGTAACGATGGCTCACGGAATGGCACACATCAATTCGAGAGGAATATGTAAACTATTGGCCCCAGTATGGCAGAATAGCAATATCCCAAAGTACGCAGAAAACGTGGTCAGAAAGTGTATGGTATGTTTGAAGTACAATCCCGGTAGGGGAACGCCAACTCCAGCTGGTCATTTTGCGCCTCCAACGTACCCGTTCGAGGTTTTGCAGCTAGATTTCATCCACATGGAGAGGTGCAACAACCTGAAATACGTTCTCGTTGTTGTTTGCGCCTTTTCAAGGTGGGTGGAAGCGTACCCCCTTAAGGACAACACCGCACTCTGAAACTCAAACTAGCCAAAATCCAAGCCAGTACAGGTCTTAAATGGCCTGATGCCTTGCCTCTAGCACTTTTGTCAACCAGGACGACTGTCCACTCCAGGTTAGGACTTAGCCCCCATTAAATCGTGTTTGGCCGCCCAGCCAACGTCTGGGGCGTGCCAAGACCCAAGAAACTGAGCGAGATAGAGCACCCCGTACTGCTTGACTATTTGTGCGAATTGACAACTAAATTGCGTATTTTACACCAACAGGTTCACAGTTCTTCTCCACCAGCCTCTGACGATCCAGGTCACCTCATCGAACCCGGTTCGTGGGTTTTGTTGCGGAATTTTCAGCGCACCAACAACGGACAACCGAGGTGGACCGGACCGCACCTGGTACTACTTTCAACAAGATCTGCTGTTCGGGTTGAAGGCAAGAAGAACTGGGTACATGGGACCCACTGCAAACGGGTCCCTCTACCCCTTCCATACGACCAGTGGGTCAACAAAGGACTTGCTGACTCTGAGACAGAATCCGTACCTCGCTTCATCCCTTTCAGCGATGCCCGTTTGAAAGAAACTAGCACCGAAAAGAAGAGTGATCATATTTTGCAAGGACTTGTGTCACCATCTATGCAATTGGACACTACTGACCCTGAAACGCTGTTTGAAGATCACACCGTACCTGGGAAACGACGATACAACCTGCGGTCTAGACGAAAGAACTAATAAAAGCTTGATCTAATGTAATTTCCTCTTCTCCCCATAGAACTATTTTTGAATTTTCAGCTCTCTCGTCCCAAGGGAACTAGCTCATTTTTGATTTTTCGAACCGCCATCTGGTTCTGCTGCTAGGGTCGCGGTTGAAGTCTGGGGAGTGCAACTGGGAAGTTCTAGGTCCACGGTTCTGATTGGTCCACGGGAGTTACCCCGGACTGAGCAGAGCGCGCTCCCTGGGAGAATCAATCAACCACCGCGGGCAGCAACTAGAGGATAGAGTTTCCAAGGGTAGAGAGACCTGTCAGACTCACGAACTTCGAAAAACAGTTATGCACGATACTGTCCAGAAGAAGATTCCTGATATTATGTGTTTTAATGTTATGTAGCATACTTGTGTTTTTTATTGGTTATACCTTGTTCGTATTTAAAGTTACCTTTTCGAATGACACCCAGACACCACCTCCTCCCACTATTTCTCCACACTACTTTCACCCTTTACCTGAACACGAGTCTGCCCGAAGACTCGAATTTGTAAACAACTCTTTCATCCAGCTTCTACACCAACACCAGTCCATAATGAACACGTCAAACTGTTGGATATGCGGACTTATGCCACACACAACCGATAAGGGTATCCCATACTTCGTTTTGCCATTTAGCTACTATGGTTCTCTGTGGGCTTTCCAGACCATGTTCCTATTCGCCCTAGAACCATACCCGACCCGTTCCGCTGCGAGCGACTCCAGTAACAAGGCACTAATTGCAGGGATAAGGAACATGAGTAGGGATATCGACACCTATCTGACAATCCCCAAAGATGAACTGAGTCCCTACACCCGTTGGAACGTGACCAAACATGGGGTTTACCTGGTCAAGAGCCAGGCAGCACAGAAATCTCGCCCAGTTTGGATAGTTCCCCACCGAGGTCACTTATGCTTACAGGGTATTGGTAGGAACCCCACAGCACAGTTAGGAAAGAGCATTTGCACGGAAACATATGTATTTGCTTCCCGAACTTCCCCGATACTCTTGGCAGCTAAAGGCACGTATTTCGTTTGCCACGACCAAGCCTACACGTGGTTGCCCCCTGATTTCTCAGGTATATGTTTTATTTCATTTCTGCTGCCTCCTACCTACACGGCCCGAGCAGATTACCACCGGACAAGGACAGCTAGAGGTGTCGTGAGTAAAGACGACACCGCGGGTCAGGAATTCGCTGACTTCGCAAAGGGTTTTCTGCCATTTTGGGGGCCTATGGTGAACAGCAGGAATATTCGCCAGTTAGCGAGGATAGTTGAATCCGCCGTGACCACAACGGCCGGAGCACTTGGCAATTTGACAACAGAGCTTCAGTCGGATCGACTTATGACCCTTCAGAACCGAATTGCCTTAGACATTATACTCGCCGATCGTGGTGGTGTGTGTAGAGTCATCCAATCCAGTTGCTGCATTTTCATCCCTGATAACGCACCAACAGTATACCAGGCCATCTCCAAACTACACGAAATATCCGGTTCCCTTCACATTGAGAAAGGGGATTGGTCCCTGCTGGGGTGGTTCTGGGAACTGATCACTGCCTGGGGATGGAAAACTTTGATTTTCATCGGGATGATCTTGGCCACTTCTGTTCATGTTTTGCTTGTGTATACAGTGTGCTCCTGCACTATGTGGCCTCTGTGCTACCTCGTGTGTACGGAAGTCTGTGTCACAGGAAGAGCTTAGTAGCAGAATGATGCTCCAGCAACATCTCCACGAATTTCTTCATACCGATTTGGACTCAGATTAGCATGAGTTATTGCCTTATATGAGGGCAAAAGGAGGGTCTGTGGTTCCCAAAATAGTGGTGCATGGACTGAGTGTGCCTGTAGTGTGGTCTCACTCTCTTTAATGTAAACATCATGGATGGCATTGGATTGTGGTGATTTCTGGCTGGTTTTCTGTTTTTTGGGGGTGTACTGTTGATGTGGACTGTGGCCATGTGGGTGGTGGTGGTGGCCATCTTGAGTCCTGGCTGGTACAGGCAACATGTGCTTGGGGTGTAAGGGGCCATTTTTAAGAGAGGCAGTGTCTGAGGCCTGCACTTATTTTGCCTACTTTTCATCCATTATGCCCAGGAGTAGTGAGTGTTGCATGGGCCTAGTGTTTCTGAGGGGTGTCTTCTTGAATTTAAACACCATTGAGGCCATGGATGGGCTGGGATTGTGCTGATTTTATTGTTTTTTGTCGTTTTTTTTGGGGCTGCTGGTGGGGCCTTTTGCCAAGGGGTAGTGGTGCATGGACTGAGTGTGCCTGTAGTGTGGTCTCACTCTCTTTAATGTAAACATCATGGATGGCATTGGATTGTGGTGATTTCTGGCTGGTTTTCTGTTTTTTGGGGGTGTACTGTTGATGTGGACTGTGGCCATGTGGGTGGTGGTGGTGGCCATCTTGAGTCCTGGCTGGTACAGGCAACATGTGCTTGGGGTGTAAGGGGCCATTTTTAAGAGAGGCAGTGTCTGAGGCCTGCACTTATTTTGCCTACTTTTCATCCATTATGCCCAGGGGCAGTGAGTGTTGCATGGGCCTAGTGTTTCTGAGGGGTGTCTTCTTGAATTTAAACACCATTGAGGCCATGGATGGGCTGGGATTGTGCTGATTTTATTGTTTTTTGTCGTTTTTTTGGGGCTGCTGGTGGGGCCTTTTGCCAAGGGGTAGTGGTGCATGGACTGAGTGTGCCTGTAGTGTGGTCTCACTCTCTTTAATGTAAACATCATGGATGGCATTGGATTGTGGTGATTTCTGGCTGGTTTTCTGTTTTTTGGGGGTGTACTGTTGATGTGGACTGTGGCCATGTGGGTGGTGGTGGTGGCCATCTTGAGTCCTGGCTGGTACAGGCAACATGTGCTTGGGGTGTAAGGGGCCATTTTTAAGAGAGGCAGTGTCTGAGGCCTGCACTTATTTTGCCTACTTTTCATCCATTATGCCCAGGGGTAGTGAGTGTTGCATGGGCCTAGTGTTTCTGAGGGGTGTCTTCTTGAATTTAAACACCATTGAGGCCATGGATGGGCTGGGATTGTGCTGATTTTATTGTTTTTTGTCGTTTTTTTGGGGCTGCTGGTGGGGCCTTTTGCCAAGGGGTAGTGGTGCATGGACTGAGTGTGCCTGTAGTGTGGTCTCACTCTCTTTAATGTAAACATCATGGATGGCATTGGATTGTGGTGATTTCTGGCTGGTTTTCTGTTTTTTGGGGGTGTACTGTTGATGTGGACTGTGGCCATGTGGGTGGTGGTGGTGGCCATCTTGAGTCCTGGCTGGTACAGGCAACATGTGCTTGGGGTGTAAGGGGCCATTTTGAAGAGAGGCAGTGTCTGAGGCCTGCACTTATTTTGCCTACTTTTCATCCATTATGCCCAGGGGTAGTGAGTGTTGCATGGGCCTAGTGTTTCTGAGGGGTGTCTTCTTGAATTTAAACACCATTGAGGCCATGGATGGGCTGGGATTGTGCTGATTTTATTGTTTTTTGTCGTTTTTTTGGGGCTGCTGGTGGGGCTTTTTGCCAAGGGGTAGTGGTGCATGGACTGAGTGTGCCTGTAGTGTGGTCTCACTCTCTTTAATGTAAACATCATGGATGGCATTGGATTGTGGTGATTTCTGGCTGGCTTTCTGTTTTTTGGGGGTGTACTGTTGATGTGGACTGTGGCCATGTGGGTGGTGGTGGTGGCCATCTTGAGTCCTGGCTGGTACAGGCAACATGTGCTTGGGGTGTAAGGGGCCATTTTGAAGAGAGGCAGTGTCTGAGGCCTGCACTTATTTTGCCTACTTTTCATCCATTATGCCCAGGGGTAGTGAGTGTTGCATACTTGCATGGCCCTAGTCTTTCTGTGGGGTGTCTTCAATATAAACATCATGGATGGCATGGGATTGTGCTCATTTTTCTGTGTTTTGTCGATTTTTTGGGGTGTATAACTGAACTGATGTTCCTCTGTCTTCCATTGCTTTTAGGTGCACAAGACTCAAGAGAACCACCAGTGCCAGGAAGAAGTCCTGCAGCGGTGTGTGTGTGCAGCATAACGTCACGCGACGTCACGTCTGGACACAGACAACTCTGCAACTCGTGCAACTGCTGCCTGCTGTTCTGACCTGCTCTGAAGAAGATGGCCCCAAAAAAAGTAACCCGTAGCTCCTCTAGCAAGAAAGGTGCCAGTAAGGAGCAGAAGAAGCAAGTTACCAAGGAGACTGGTGTGCCACCCGCCCCTTTTTTTGGGAGTAAAAAAAAAAGTATGCCTGCAGCAGCAGCGGGATCTGCTGGGGACCAAGCTGGCAGCAGCACCCCCGCTCCATTGGGCTCAGTGCCACCACCACCACACCAACTTAAGTCCAAGCCCTTGAGTGCTGCAGAGGCAGCCAGTATAGTTCTTCAATCACCATCGACCAGTGATGTTGGCTCATCGCAAGAAAGCAGCAGCAATGTCCCTCAATCAACACAGGTTGTTGTAGCTCATCTGACGAGTGTTGAACAACCACAGCCGCAACAACAATCACATGTGCAAGTACAAGCCCAAGTACATGTGGAAGGAGAGGCAGCGCAAGGAGATGCGCAAGCAGAGGTGCATGGAGGGTCACAAGTGCCCACAATAGTTGTTCCTCCCGAAGTAGGGGCACATCAGGAAATCGACAATCAAGGCGAGGTATCATTTGAGGAAGCCACTCCTCCTGATGATCCTTCATTGTCTTCCACACCCCTAGCAAGGAAGAGATCAAGGGTGGTGTCTACATCTTCTTCAAGCACACCTCCTTCTGATGATACGGATCAAACTTGGGAACCAGCACCACTGCCGTCTGAGAGTGAGGCACACCATGATCCGACAAAGGTAGTTAAGCGTAAAAGGAAGCTCGTCCAAAGTCTCAGAGTTATGGAGTGTGATGAGGCTCAACAAGAAGTGGCGGATACTGCTGCTGATGAAGACTCTGCCAACGACGACCCAGTCATCATAAAGGTCACTGCAGCCCCAGCGGGCATGCAGCAAACAGACATTTTGACCCTAGCCCGAAGAGCTGCTGAGCGTGATGATGATGATGTTGTCGATGAGGAGGCAGTGGAAACACCACAATCATTGGAGTTAAGTAGTACACCAACTCGTCCCGCTTCCATATTTCTTTCTGGCAAGAAGAGACCTCCATCCACCTCGACCTTAATTAGTGGCGGACCTGGCGGTGAAAGTGCACAACGTACAAAAGTTGGGCAATCCAGATCCTCCACTTCATCTGGCATTAGCTTCATGACCACCACCACCAGTATCGCCGCCTCCTCCAGGTCCCACAGACACTTCAAGTCCCCAGTTTGGGACTTCTTTACTGTTTGTCAAAAAAATCCAAAGTTTGCCATTTGTAACCTTTGTAAGGTTGCAGTTAGTCGTGGTAAGCCAGGTACCAACTATGGTACCGGAGGCCAGAGAGGTCATCTTAGGAGACAGCACACTGTCCAATGGTTTGCGCACCTAGATGCGATCAAGAAAGGCCGAATTCAAGGAAACGTTGATGTTGCATCTGATGATGACGAGGAGGAAGAAGACGTGTCAAACACTTCCCTTACACCCAGTACCCCTGTCAGAAGCACACCCAATGTGAGGCACACTAAGAGTGTTGGAGCGAGTGAGACACCAACGCACAAAAGTTCACCAGCGAGCAAAATTGGGTCAACAAAGTCATTATCAGCCCGTAAATGCTTGGTCCAGGGCAACATTAGAACAATGCTTACTTCAGACGTGCCATATGAACGCAACCACCCACTGACGCGTCTGTATAACACTAAGCTGGCTAAAATACTAGCTGTGGACCTTCTCCCTTTTTCTTTTGTAGAAGCGGTAGGTTTTCTAGAATTAGTGGCAACGCTCTGCCCTAAATGGAAGGTTCCTAGCCGGTTCTATTTTGCCAGAGTTGCGGTTCCAGCACTACATGAAAATGTGCTGGAGGCGATTGGGGCAGCTTTGCAGAAGAGTGCTGTTCACACAATACATCTGACAACAGACATGTGGACCAGTGGCGCAGGCGCTGATTACATGTGCATCACTGCACACTGGGTCTCTTTTTCAGGTGTTAAAGCAAAGCTAAACGCAGGTGTTGACCCGGACAAAGTTTTCAAAGCTGCTCGGAAACATGCAACACTAGCCATGTTTGGCTTGGAGAAAAGTCACACATCCCAAAACATTTTGGACGAGTTTGACAAAAAGGTCTTGAAAATGCTATCCCCAAAAAAACGCCAGATTGGTTATGTTTCCACGGATAATGGCGCCAATGTAGTTAAGGCCATGGCGCTGGGTCGCTATTTTAGAGTGCCGTGTTTGGCGCACTGTATCAACCTGGTAGTTCAAAAATTCTTGAGTGATAGAGACAGTGCAGCGTTCGCGGTAATGGCCACCTGCCGCAAAATGTGCAACCATTTCAGCCATTCTTTTAAGGCCCGGAAGCATCTGAGGAGGCTGCTACTTCAAAGTCGAATACCAGTGAAAGCACTCATCCAGGAGGTGGCAACACGTTGGAACTCAACCTTCTACATGCTTGAGCGTCTGTATGAGCAGTATACGGTACTCGATCACTATTTCTTCACAGAGGGTACATCTCAGAAGGAGGACATGCGGATGGGTGCGGCGCAATGGGACATAGTTAAAAGCCTGACAGACATGCTTCGTCCTTTTGAGTTCTTCACGCGTGCAGTCAGCCAGGAGGACTGTAATTTGGGAAAAGCTATCCCATTGTTGTGCATGCTGGAGCACCAACTGATGGCGGTGTCTTCTGAGTTTGAAAAAGATGAAAAAAAAAGACCATTTTATTTTGTCTGAGAAATTATTAGAGCGCCTACGTGGTGATGAACGTCTTCAAAAGATCAAGTCAGAACAGCATTACATTTGTGCTACTATTCTGGATCCACGCTACAAAAAGGCGCTGGCAGGCGAAGCATTCTTTCCTTTTGCTGATGCAGATGTTCAAAAGTACAAACATTGGTTAGCCTGGTCAGCCAAGAGGTTTGAAAAAGAACGGCAGGTTATTGAAGGAGAAGACAGTACATCAGCATCAGCAGGCCATCCCCAGTCACAAGAATCCACTTCTGCACCTGTGGCTGGGGCACAAGTGACCTCTCAGCCGTTAAAGACACCGGCAAGTGGATCATCTGCACCACACACAATGACAACACTAACAGTGGCTGCGGAGGAGGAATGGCTAAGTTTGATGGGGTATGGTTCTCGAAAAAATGTCACAGGCCCAGCAAAAAGTAAGCAAAGTGGAGGAACAGTTGATGACCTTGAGTCGATGGTGCAGGACTATCTGAATGACTCAACAGAGGTCTTTCTTAATGATGAGCCATTGCAGTATTGGCATGGGAAAAAACAATTGTGGCCAGAGCTCTCCAACCTGGCTATAAACTATTTGTCTTGCCCACTCGCAAGTGTGTCTTCTGAACGTGTTTTCAGTGCTGCTGGTGGCATTGTAACTCCCAAACGGAGCCGCCTCTCGCCCCAAAATGTGGAGCGGCTGACAATGATCAAGATGAATCAGCACCTCATACCACCAGATTACAAAGTACGAGAAAGCACGCCGCATGAAGACGAGGAGGACGGCAACGTAGATGAGGGGATTTGTTCTCTGTTCGGTGGCACTGACCTCATCCTGCCTGAATTCGCAGAGTATGATGACGAAATCTTCTTCTTATTCCCTGACACCGAGCCCTGAAAATGAGACAATGAATCAATAACTTTCTTTTTCGTCCTTATTCACTTTTATTCCTGTGTGTCTCTCTTTCTTTGTTTTGCACAGTTAATTTAATTCAAACTTTAATCACCTAATCCTAAAAACAAGACCATCAGCAGAACTGTCTTCACTTGTTTGCTTATTGATTTGAAGGTGCCGCAGTCTACATTCCTCAGGTTCACAAGTTCTGAAGAACATGCTCCTCTATCCTCCTCCTCCAGACTGCGATTTCCCTCAAAGCAGAGTGCTGAATTACGCCCAATGAAGAAAGACTCAGCACTTGTGGGGGTGTTCTACTTCTTTGCGGGTGAGTTGACGGATTTGGGCCCATTGCTGTGAAGCTCTAATAATGGATAAAAGTGTTTTGGACCAAATATGAGGTGGAAATTTCTTGCCGTTTTTGCTGACTTGCTTGCCTTTGAGGTGCTCTTTGGCGGGGTTCCGGGTGTTTGTGGGTGAGTTTTGGGGTCTGGGAGCACTGCTGCGACAGTCTAATCTTGATTGCATTTGCTTTTCAGGAAATCTGTGGTGGAAAACAGGAGTTATGATGATTGATGATGACCTAGCTACACAGCGCGTTTGGACCAGAAGGCCGAGAGATATTGTAAGTATGAGATTTAGCTTTTTCGCTGTTTGGGGGTGTTGTCGCGTGGTTTTTTTCGGGTGGGTTGGCGGGTCTTGGCTGGGGCATTCCTGGGGCATTCCTGGGAAGGTCTAATGCCGGATAGAAGTGTTTTGGACAAAATCCTTAAGGAAAAGCCTTTTTTTTGCTATTTCTTCTGACATCTTGCTCAATGTAGCGTTTTGGGGGGCTTCCTGCTGTTCGTGGGTGGGTTGTGGCCGGGGTCTCTGTCCAAGCACTGCTGCGATAGTCTAATCTTGATTGCATTTGCTTTTCAGGAAATCCGTGGTGGAAAACAGGAGTTATGATGATTGATGATGACCTAGCTGGTTGTAGCTGCACAGCGCGTTTGGACCAGAAGGCCGAGAGATATTGTAAGTATGAGATTTAGCTTTTTCGCTGTTTGGGGGTGTTGTCGCGTGGTTTTTTGCGGGTGGGTTGGCGGGTCTTGGCTGGGGCATTCCTGGGGCATTCCTGGGAAGGTCTAATGCCGGATAGAAGTGTTTTGGACAAAATCCTTAAGGAAAAGCCTTTTTTTTGCTATTTCTTCTGACATCTTGCTCAATGTAGCGTTTTGGGGGGCTTCCTGCTGTTCGTGGGTGGGTTGCGGCCGGGGTCTCTGTCGAAGCACTGCTGCGACAGTCTAATCTTGATTGCATTTGCTTTTCAGGAAATCCGTGGTGGAAAACAGGAGTTATGATGATTGATGATGACCTAGCTGGTAGTAGCTGCACAGCGCGTTTGGACCAGAAGGCCGAGAGATATTGTAAGTATGAGATTTAGCTTTTTCGCTGTTTGGGGGTGTTGTCGCGTGGTTTTTTGCGGGTGGGTTGGCGGGTCTTGGCTGGGGCATTCCTGGGGCATTCCTGGGAAGGTCTAATGCCGGATAGAAGTGTTTTGGACAAAATCCTTAAGGAAAAGCCTTTTTTTTGCTATTTCTTCTGACATCTTGCTCAATGTAGCGTTTTGGGGGGCTTCCTGCTGTTCGTGGGTGGGTTGCGGCCGGGGTCTCTGTCGAAGCACTGCTGCGACAGTCTAATCTTGATTGCATTTGCTTTTCAGGAAATCCGTGGTGGAAAACAGGAGTTATGATGATTGATGATGACCTAGCTGGTAGTAGCTGCACAGCGCGTTTGGACCAGAAGGCCGAGAGATATTGTAAGTATGAGATTTAGCTTTTTCGCTGTTTGGGGGTGTTGTCGCGTGGTTTTTTGCGGGTGGGTTGGCGGGTCTTGCCTGGGGCATTCCTGGGAAGGTCTAATACCGGATAGAAGTGTTTTGGACAAAATCCATAAGGAAACACCAGTTTTGGCACTTTTTGTAAGTTAGGGTTCGTTAGGGTTAGCCCTAGCAGCAGGATTGCATGTGTTTCGGGGTGTTCTATTGCAACGCAGTTCTGGGGTTTTAGAGCACTGTTGGAGCGATGCTGGCTATGGATACTTTTGCTTGCTTGCAAGTGGTTTGAATACAATCCACGGTCTGTATTTGGGCCTACTGTTACTTTCAAAGTACGTTTTGTCTCCATTTTTCTGCTAGGCATCGTTTTTGGAGATCTGATTGGGGGTCTTCTACATTTTTGCGACTGGCTTTAGTAAGGGTCTTGGTGGGAGCATTGCTGGGAAGGTCAAATTTTGTTCTAAAACACAGTTTACAGTACACCTACCTTGAGGGGAAAGATCCGCTATAATATTTTGGCCATACTTATTTATCCTTAAAAAGGTGACTCAGACAGAGCACGCAATTTCAAAAATATTCTACTGTCTATTAGGGAAATCAAAGTGTGACTTTTTGCACCACACAGCGTGCATACCTTTTATTTATTTATCAGTGGTATTGTAATAGCAATTCCTGTTTTCCGTTCAATAATTACAGGCCGGGTTTCAGTCAACATCCGCCAGGCAGGCAGTGGACAGGGTGTCTTCTGTCAGTGGTCACCAACATTGATGGACGAAGCGTCAGCTGGAATGGAGGAGTGCCGCTAATAAGAGGAATTGTTTGCTGCATGCAACTTACTTACCAAATTCAACAGGACAACTCCAACAACATATAGAATACAGATACAGTATCCATTGTTTTCTTCTATGAGTGTGACTGCATGTGCTTAGCTTTAGTTTGTACCCAAAGATTTCTTTATCTTCAAATATTGTTTGTCCAGGCTGTGCTTTTTTTTTCTTCTCTCAACAAAACCTACCCAAAAAGAAACCCCCATTCCCATCCATTTTCCAAACCCTAACCCTCTTCCCCCGGGCTGTGTTGTTTTGCTTGATGTCTGACTAAAATGACATCAATAATTCCACACACTTGCTGGGGAGGATAAGGTCATAGCAACAGGCTGGTGAAGGAATACGAGGATATCTTCTAGACTTACTCAGCTTCAGTACTATATCTTCTAGTAGTAGGAGCCAATGTCAAATAAATTCAACGCAAGTACTAGTTATACTTGCAAGCAAATACTTTACCATTTGTTAGGCTACATTATGGCACTGTTCTAGTGTACTGTCACCTGCTATATTCTCGATCGTACCGTAACCGTTGTAATGCTACAGTAAGGACAAACCAGGTTTCGTTTTCTTTTTTTCCATAGGCATGCAACTGCCACTGTGTCACACCACTAGTACCACCGCAATGAGGAAATTTCACCCGCCCAGGATTGCCAACGTTAATCCCCATTTCACGTGGAGCCAGCCCTGGGCCTAGCCCTAATTTCTAACACAAATTACAGGTAAGATAAGCGTTTGGTGGGAGGTAGTATAATGGAGTATTATTTAGGACTAGACGAGAGATTGACGGTAGTACTACTAAAGTCCTACGACTGTTCAGGAAAACAAACTTACTGTTACACCCCCGTCCCCCACCCACCAGACTGAAAAGCAGTAAAAAACAGGTATGGTCAGATAAAGTTGAAAAATGTATATTTATGTAGCCCTAACAAAATAATCTCCCTCAAGACCCACCCTAACCCCAACGATTGTCTTTGAAAAGTCCCAAAAAGAACCCAACTCCCAAATCCCACCCCCCAAAAGTCTCTAAAAAAAGGGCAAGGGACACTCCACTACTGGAGGGTGCTGGTGCATTTTGCGGCATGGGCATCATACTCCTTGCGGAGGGTGGCAAGCTCGAAGCGGAGGCCCTCTACCAAGTTCTTATAGTTCTGGACCTCCTGCTCCAGGTAGGACATTCGGACTCCTAGGCGGCGTTGGCGTGCCTTGCAGCTCCTGTGGGGGGCAGCTGGTCTTTCTGTTGCTTGGCGGTGGCGGTTGGCTTTGTTAGCCCGGCTCGGTCCCGCTGGAGCACTGCGCATGCTGGCGTCCCGTGGGGTCACGGAGGAGGATGCAGCTGTCCCAGTCGAGGATGTTGTTGTTGCACCGGTCGACTGCGTGTCCTCCTCCTCCTCCAGGGCTACCAGCCGCCGATATTCGGCGACAGTGGCATCCAGCCTCCGTTGCCGGGCCATTCGAGCCTGCTCCCTCCGTGATGTTGATTTGGAAGGAGCAACTATATGAAGAAAGAAAGACATAGTCTGTAACCAATGCTCCTTAGCATTAATAACACAAAGTGATTGAGCCGAAAGTTGGGTCACAGTACAAGTAGCAAATTGAAAGCACAGTACATAACTATTGAGGACAGTATCTATGTAACCTCCCACTTCTGCATCCTTGCTCTAACATTAGTGGTAGTTTAATGAACAAATTCTACGACCACTATGGACTTCCATTACAGTCGACTATGACAGTACACCAGTCTTATTCTTCTTCTTCTCTCTTGTTTAGGAAAATTGGTACGTTATCTTATGCAAGCCGGCAGAATGGCAGCACAGTGAACTTGCACCCGAGAAAAACAGTTGCACACCATGATGAGTGAGACAGACTTGCGTTACTGTACCGGTCCAGTACATGCAGGTGGTGAAGCTATTACTTTTCTATTACGGGTGGCACTGAGAATACTCTGTTACAAGGGCTACTGCTTAATTAATTTACCTTTCACCCTACAGTGCAAATGAGTACTAGAAAAGGAAAATGAACAAGCTAAATAATTTGATTATCTATCACTTCACATGGGACGTATTTGATGACATATGGGATGACTTTAGGTGCTTTGCTTAATATTGAGTGAACAGTGATACACCCACACATGAATGACGTACTACAACTAAACTAAAGTTATTAAGAGAGGTACGGAGTGTCCACCGTAATAACCAGATATATGCTGTGCTTGCAGTTGCAATACAAAGTACTGCTACTATTCATGGTAGTATTGGACACATTTACAATTTCTTTTCCTTGCCTTCCCTACACTGGAACGGACATGCGGGTGCGGTGGTACATGCTCTTCAAGGTAACACTTAGTTCATCCAGCGACCATCTACTCTCTCTAGATACACATGTGCTATCTAAGAGTCAGAGAATACCATGCTCCAGGAATCCATTCATTCAAAGTATACGCACACATACAGTTTCTGTTTCACCCACCCAGGCTGCTGTCCTTCCACCCATCCTTGCTTCATCATTGACCCAGCCATGCACCATACCATATTCTTTCCTTCCCAGCCACCTCGGGGGCCAAGCAAACACATATCGTTCTTCTTTGCCAGCCATCATACAATTTCGCGTCCCACTTACTTACACCCTTCTTTCGCTTTTCGTTCATCCCATCCATCACGTTCATCTAAGAACTTATTGGGATTCTTCTCACCAAAAACTTCACAGCTAAGTCGAAGTACATTTCGAGGAGGCTACTACCTGGTTGATTTGTAATACACCTGTGTAGAAAGCACACTATGCAGTCTTCAATCTCAATAAGTAAGGAATATATAGCTTACCTGTTCCCGCCACCACCGTGCGAACCCCCACAGGACCGTCCGCCGGCTCTTGCACCGCCTCCTCCCCAGAGTCCTCCGAGTCCTCGCCCAACACCGCCACCTCCGCGCTGGCCCCGTCACCAGATGTTCCACCTACAAAGTACATTTAAGAATGTTAGAATACACCACTCACTACTATATAATATTTGGTCTAGGAGTAATAAAGAAATGTTAAAAAAACAGAATACAATGTAATAAATTGTGACTGTCTACTCTAAAGTAAAAATGTCCCTTTTTCCAGGGAAGGCTGTTGTCTTGCTGCACTTTTATGCACAACTGATGAATGCTTGCTTTTTATTTTTAACACGCACCACTTTTTCTCCTAACAGACAGAAGCTTGACTCCTAAGAACACGACCAGGATCAAGTTCAAACCAGGTGAGAGCTCGGCTTGACCACAAGAAATGTGTCCAATTAATCGTCAGCACTAAGCACTTTTCCGTTTTCAGTTAAATAGTTTTATGACAAAGTAGATTTTAATAAATGTGTTTACTTTTAATAAAGCTTTTAAACTTAAATAGACTCTGTGGTTTTTGGTCCTCCAGACTAGAGTGGATGAGCTAAAGGTTTTGGAATTTTTGCAAGCATGAGTGCCTCTGACACTTCTTGACTGTGACTCCGTACTCTTGTCCTGCGTACGATAATCTAGAGATCATTGGGGATCAATCATCGGTGACTTCGGGAGCTAAATGACTCTGCCACACTATCTAGTCAGTAAGGAGACAGTGCATAGAGCTATTGCTGAATAGAATGGGAGTACAATGGAATTGCCAAATGTCCAATCTTAGTTAGCTACACAGACAGACTAATAAGAATAATCTAGTAATACCACATGGAGTCATATTCGAGGCAGGATAAGAATTTATATCCAGTCTACAAGAAGATCAAAGACGATTTAGAAAAAATCGAATGAGGAACGCTAGGAAAAAATAGGTACTCTTTATTAAAATTTAAACTTACTGGGGCCAGCAAAGGAGCCCTCGCCTGCCCGATCCTGGCCTGCATCCTCCTGAACAGCACCCTCCTCCTGTGTCCTCTTGCCCTTGGGGGGAGCTGATGTACAACATGAAAGAAAGAAAGACCAGAAAACATGGATGAGATTTGTCAACCAAATCAAACATTTCAAAAGAACAATAACAAAATATTTTGGAGAAATAGCAAATAGATAGACAACTATTCCACGGGATCTATCTCATGTGGTATACTACGTTATTCGTATTGCCTGATTTGCGGACCGTTGACTTAGAAAGTTCCTATGTAACTCAATAAACAGACTACTAAAGAGGTTTGCCTAGGCCTGGCAGGCAGCAGTCCGCAGCACGCGAAGTGACAGACAAAGTCCATCCTGCTTGCAGATCAGTGAATACTCAAACTATCAATCCACCGACCACCGCCACTATTTCTTCTTATAGCCATGTGTCTAAAGGAAGGACTGGACTTCAGTCTGTTGGGGCTGATTTAGAAGTCCCTTGCGGCTCATTTTCCTCCATTGTTGCATGACTTTTGTGACGCAGCGGCAGAACAAAAGACTCGCCATGGTGTTGGTGCGGCGTATATATGCATCACGTTGTAAAGCCCTGCACCATCAGGGGGCGTTCCGGCGCAAGGGAGGGCGTACCTGCGCAGGAACGAATCCTAAAAGTGGCTGAGGGAAATCTATAAGATGTCAATCAGTCACTTTTAGGACAATGATGCATGACTCAAACCCTGCGCGCTTGAAGCCGACGTACGGCTTGATGCAGCATTGGGGAGATAGGGTACCCCAGAGCATTGCTGGAGCTGCGCCATCGTTGGCACGCAACTCCAGCAATGTGCCGCCTTTACGGCACAGATGCGTAAGGCTTCTGTGACATTTTGGGCCAATGGGTGGTGGTGGCATGGCACACAATTACTGCCGCACCCCTGCTACTTTGCAGGGATGCGCCGGTAATTGAAAATATGACCCTTAGTGTCTAGCATTACGCAGTTCTTATCTTTACACTACACTCATACATAATTTCTCAGGCCAATGAAATGAACACAAAATACAAAACAAATAAGCATAGTAGCAAGCAAGGCTACTGAGAAGGAGAGCAGTGCACCTGAAATGCATAGAAGATTTTGAAATATAATTTACCTACAATGTAATCGGCAGCATTATTGCTCTTTGTAAAGAACAAAGATTTGCAAATGACAGAGCCGGATAAAACAGAGTAGTGATGAATAGCTACTACTACTCACCAAGCCCGGGGACCTCTACGCCGAGCGCGTCCAGCAAGTCCCGCTCCCGGTCCATGACATCTGTCCAGCGGTGGGTGGCCTGGTTATATGTGCGCCGGACCCCAGAGAGCTGAAACATGGCCCGGCACACCTTCTCCCACCGTTTCCGGCGCTCCCGGATGCCATAGCCGGTTGCGATCTTGCCGCCTCCCAGGATCGTCTTGGGGAGGCGGCGCTGGACGTGGAAGATGAGTGCGGCCACCTCCTCCACGCTAAAGATCTCCCGTGGCACCACTTGCTCCCCCCTCAAACGCCCGCACGGGAGCCGGTCACGGGGTGCGGGACCCTTCCCCTTCTCAGGGTGCTTCCCGGCTCCCTTTACCATGGTCTGGGCAGAAATAAAATTAAATGATAAAGAAGAAATAGAATAGTGAAGAAGAAAAGAAAAGAGTTTAAAAAAGTAGTTTAAAAGTAACTAAAAGCAGCAGAAAACACAAAAATATAGAGCTAGAAAAATAGAGGGATAGATTAATAAGTAAAATAGATCAAATAAACTTCAAACAAGCAAAGGATGGCAGAGATTCAGAGAGGATACAGAAAGCATGCCCAGAACCATAGCAATGAATGAGAAACAAGATGGCCGCGCCCGTTCCCGACCGCGTGGGTAAGTTCGCGCGAGATTTTCCTCGCGAGCACGCGTGAAATTGTACTAGCGAGCAGCACACTTTGCGAGATTACACATAGCGGCCGGAAACGGAATTACGTCACGCAAACAAGATGGCCGCGCCCGTGTACGACCGCTAGGGTAACTTGGCAAACGTATAGCTACAAGCGCCTCGCGAACACGCACAAAATCACGCGAACATACACGTCGCAAAAAAAAAATTGTGTATTCGCAAGCATTCGCGGCTTCCGAAATCGATCGCGCACGGATTCGCGCCCCAAAAAACGCGCGAAATTGCAGAAAAAACGATTTTTGCTAAACTGAAAGCAATGAGCAGGTGCAAAAGTTCAAACTTAACATTTGTAACATTCACTGTAGTGCTTCCTGAGGGGCCCCTCCAGAGTTTGCAACTATTCTATGACCCTGCTATGACCCAAACAGCAGGCTCATAGAATAGCTACAAGTAGACCATAAAGGTCCTGTGAAAAAAAATTTCACTGCAACAGAAAGCAAATTACAGATAAGGAAGGAAGCAGGTGCCAGCCAGACTGGAACTTTCTAAATAACTGACACATTAATCAACCCCAAATTAATTCATGGCAGTTGAAGTAGGGGAGGTGTGCTTGCTTTTTTCACCCCCCATAAACTACATTGATAAACAAACCTAATGGGTGGCAGTGAGGATGTACCAGAGGGTGGCATGGGTGTCCCAGAGGGTGCAGTGGTGAAACAGAGGGTGCTGTGAACCTGTGATGATAAACCAGACGTAGAAACAACATAGTCGCGGCCGTTGCGAGCCGAAAAGTAAGTTCGCAATTGCGAAATTGTCCCAAAATCGGTGCGAACGCGCGCCAAAACAAAAAACGGGAAAATCCGCAAATCCGCGAGAGTTCGCGTATCTTCGCGGATTGCGAATCCGTAAATCCGCAAATTCGCGTACGCGAGATCCGCTAGATCCGCCCATGCTTAGTGAGCACGCACGTCGCGGCCGGCGCTACTTCGGAGGGACTACTTTTTTTTTTTACTTTACATTTTTTAAATAAAGTTTTTTGTAAAAATTTATATAGCCTATAACCATCTACACACCCTGACGATTCCAACGGTGTATCGGGTGTGTGGATTGGCGCTGTGGTTCCCGAGTTTACCCGCCTCAAAGGCTGAAAGTTCTTCCTTTATTATAGTAGTATAGATAGCAGCAAGATAAGTGAACAACTACAATACCCAGAAGGCACAGCAGAAAAACTACTGCCCAATGGGATAGAACAAAACAAACGATGAACCAATCACAGTATGAGTAGTATATATGAACAGATCTGACCGCGAGTAGCCCTCTTTTCTTGCTGCTAAGCAGTCAGATAAGTCATATTTTCTACTTTCTCTCCGTTTATTAATATTATTATTCGTTTACTGTGTTATTGCTGTTTTGCATTGTGTGCCCTTCGAGCGCTGCTTCCGCTCGTTGCTCTTTAGTGCCCTTCGAGCGCTGCTTGCGCTCGTTTCCTTCCGTCACGGTCCCGTTTTCGGACCCGTTTTTTTCCCCCCCTCGCGCGCTTCTGCGGTTGGTTTCTTCCGCTGCGCGCTCTTTCTCTGAAGCATTGCTACTCACCGGGTGTCTTCCGAGGGTGTTCTGTGTGGCTCCTGTTTCTCGGCGATATCCTGCTCCTCTGCCCTCACGGTTCCCGCCCCAAGGGAGTGTTTTCCCTCTGCCTTGCCTCGCTCACGCCCACCTCCAGCTCTTCTCCTGTAACCCTTTCCTCACTGCCATTTCGTTTTCACTATGGAAGTTTCAAGCTCCCCTGAGCTAGATAATGATGAAAGTGAAGCTTTCAAGACTGACATCAGCCATTTCATTAATACTTCTGTGGAGACAGCTGTGGAGGCTTCCATGAATCGCGTTTCTAAACACATGGAGAATTCCCTCTGAGCCTCATGACCAAAGCTTTGGCCCATTCTGCGGGGGAAAGCAGAAAGCGTAAACTGGTACCTTCCACTACTATTTCTAAAAATGTGTCACTTCTGAGTCGCGAGTTGTCCTCGCATACGACTGAGGGCGTGGTCCCTCCCAGGCCTCCTACCACAGAGGGGTTTAAAGTTTCTGTGGGAAAAAGTAAAACCAAAGTTAAAAATGTGGAGGTTCCTAAGAAGCTGGTCATTGACTCCATCCCTGACATGGATGATGATGATGATATGGGTGACACTGACGATTTGGCAGACCTTTTCCAGATTATTGATCCTCCTTCCCCCAAGAAAGCTAGACTTGACGCTGCAATTATTCATAAACGCCGCAAAGGCCTGCTGATCAAGTTAGATCTGAAGTTGGCGAACCTGGCTTCCCAGGATCCTGGTGTGAAGGCCGGTGGACTTCTTTTTGGTGATTCCCTTGTCAAGGATCTCAGCCGCTATGTCTCTACCTTTGCTTCCCTAGACAAAGCCCAATTCTCCAGATAGCTCCCTTCGACCCCTCGGGTTTCCTCAGTTCTCTCTTTTTGGTCCGGAAAAAGAACAAAAAGGTCCGTCCTGTCATCAATCTGAAGTGGTTCAGCCAGTTTGTGGTTTACCGTCACTTCAAGATGGAGACCATCATCCATCTCAGGGACACCTTACGTCCATCCGATTGGATGGTCAGACTAGACCTGCAAGATGCCTACCTCTCGATTCCCATTCACAAATCTCACACGAAGTATCTACAATTTCAGTGGCTCGGTGTCACCTACCGCTTTTGTTCGCTTCCTTTCGGTCTTTCTTCCGCTCCTTGGTGCTTCACCAAGGTGATGAAACCTGTCGTGTCTTACCTTCGGTCCCTAGGTATTCGTCTCATCATTTATCTGGATGATATCTTGCTCATGCACACCGACAAACAGACTCTTCTTTCCAACCTCAGCGTTACTCAGTCTCTTCTCCTCGAGCTTGGCTTCCTGATCAATTCAGAAAAATCCATGTTAATTCCATCTCAAAGTATAGAGTTTCTGGGCTTCCGTGTGGACTCTTCCACCGCTTCTCTTTATCTTCCGCAATCCAAGGTTGCAGCCATTCGAGCAGAGATACGTCAAGTTCTCCGTCTTTCCGAAGTGTCCCTTCGTTCTCTTGCAAAAATAGTGGGCCTTCTATCGGTGTCTATCCAAGCCATCTTTCCCGGTCCTCTTCATTATCGCGCCCTCCAACGTTTGAAGATAAGACATCTCCGCCAAGGTCTGACGTATTCCGATCTCATTCAGCTAGACCTAGAGTCCCGCCTCGAACTTCAATGGTGGATCGACCATTTAGATGCGTGGAACGGAAGAACGATCTTCGCTATGGCCCCAGATCTTGTATTAGAATCCAATGCCAGTCTGTTGGGTTGGGGCGCCCGATGTGGTTTGATCTCGACTGGAGGTACATGGTCTCCAGAGGAGTCGTCATTGCACATCAATTGTTTAGAGATGCTGGCAGGCTCCTTTGCAATTCGCAGTCTGGCAAAAAACAAGGCAAGCTGTTCCATTCTTCTTCGGATGGACAATGTTTCTGCGGTCCGCTACATCAACCATCTCGGTGGCACAAAATCCAAACCCCTCGCAGAATTAGCAAAGAGCCTTTGGGAATTCTGTCTCCACCACAAACTGTCCCTTCGGGCGGAGTACCTGCCAGGCAATCTCAACGCCATTGCAGATTGGCACTCTCGTTACCTTCGAGATTCAAGCGACGGGAAGCTGCTTCCCTCCGTCTTTCTTTCTCTCTCCCAGAAATGGGGCCCCTTCTCTATCGACCTTTTTGCTTCCCGTCTCAATTCCCAACTTCCCCCTTTCTTCAGTTGGCGACCGGATCCTCTCGCTCTGGCGACGGATGCCTTCCTTCAGGACTGGTCCCTACACCTCAATTATGCTTTCCCTCCATTCCTGATGATCAACAGGGTGCTTGCTCAAGTCCGACGTCAGTCGACCTCCTTGGTTCTTCTGGCTCCTTTCTGGCAAGCTCAAATCTGGTTTCATTCGCTCCTGGAGCTGGCTGTGGACTTTCCGGTGCTTCTTCCTTTCAGCGAAGATCTCCTCCTGGACCCTCAGGGTCTTCCCCATGTCATGATCCTGGACCGATCCCTAGTTCTTTCAGCATGGAAAATTTCCGGTCTTCCTCTTCTGACGTCATCGTTTCACAGGAAGCTTCACTCTTTATCAGCCAGGCTTGGGCCCCAGGCACTTCCAGAGCCTATAAGTCAGCTTGGTCTTTATGGTCAAGCTGGTGTCTGGAACGGTCTGTCGATCACTTTTCAGCCCCTCTAAGTTTTGTGGTTAACTTTCTAGCCTCGGAAGCTAGCGCTGGTAAATCTTATCGCACTGTCAACCTTTACAGATCAGCTATCTCTCTGAACCACTGTCCCATTGACAATAAGCCGGTAGGTACTCACCCGTTAGTGTGTCGTCTTCTCCGAGGAGTCCGATTCTCGAAACCTCCGTTGGCTAAGTATTCCTTTTTATGGGATGTTAACTTGGTTTTCAAATTGTTTATTTCATGGCCTGACAATGATGCTCTCTCCCTCAAAATGCTTTCAGCCAAACTTACCATGTTATTGTGCTTAATATCAATCAAACGTGCTTCTGATGTCAAAGCTTTGGATTTGTCTTCCAGACAGTTTTCGCCTTCTGGTGTTTTGTTTCAGGTTCACAGGCGTACCAAAACTAATTTGCAATCTGTGTTTTATCCCTATTTCCCTTCCCAGCCTCAGCTCTGTGTTGGTCAATGCCTAAAAAGTTACGAACAGAAAACTGCTGATCTCAGGACTTCCTCTCATTCGCAATTGCTCATTTCTTTTTGCAAACCCCATCATCCTGTGTCCTCTGCCACGCTAGCCCGTTGGGTGCGTTGGGTCATGTCCCTCGCGGGCATTGACATTACCGCCTTTGGTGCACACTCCGCTAGGGGTGCTATGGCGTCTAAAGCCTTTTGGGCAGGCTCTCGTTTGGAGGATATCCTGAAATCAGCAGATTGGTCTAATGATTCTGTTTTCAAAACAATTTATTGTAAACCTGTTGTTACTGCTTCTTCGTTGGTGGTTAATATGCTTTGAACAAGCATAATAGGAACCTCCGTTCTTGACATAAAATGTAGATTTTCCTAGTACTTATGACGGAAAGTCTTAATTTTATTAAAGACACGGAGTTGAGTATTATCCCACCTCTTCATTACTAATTGTGTCTGTTTTTCCCACCCTAGGAACTCCGGCTTTGCCACCAGCCTCCTCCTAGGACTGCGACTGCTGCTGTAGACTGTCTTTCTTCAGCTGGATCCTCGTCTCACTTCCGCTGGACTTTCTTCCATCTTTATCCTGCAGTTCTGGGTTTCCTTCAGGATTTATTTGCTTGGATTAAGACTTTTTGCTTATTGTTTGCGTTTATTCCACTGTTTATACCCTCTTACTGACTTCCTCGCACAAGAAAAGAGGGCTACTCGCGGTCAGATCTGTTCATATATACTACTCATACTGTGATTGGTTCATCATTTGTTTTGTTCTATCTCATTGGCCAGTAGCTTTTCTGCTGTGCCTTCTGGGTATTGTAGTTGTTCACTTATCTTGCTGCTATTTGGAATAAAGCAAGAAAAGAAGGCATAATACTCGCCTCCATGTCTTTAATAAAATTAAGACTTTCCGTCATAAGTACTAGGAAAATCTACATTGCCGGGGAGTTTTTTACACATTGCTCCTGTAAAATTACTATAACTTTCACAGTAATGTATACACGGAAACTCCTACAGTATCCTATACATAGTGTTTACAAAGACATGCCCAATATAAAAGCTATATCACCCTAATGCAAGAGAGACATTCATATCTCAATAGTGACAAAGCAACCCTAATGGGGCACCACATAATGTAGAGCAGCAATTAGAGATTAGGCCAACAGTATATACACTAGCAAAAGGACTGCCTTTGGGATAGCCTAGCAAAAGCGCCTTATAAATATAGCTCCAGTTGAGTTTGAGTTTGTATTTCCTTTTTAAACACAGGTTATAAAGCAGATACCCACTCTCCAATTTGTTGTGACCAACCGAGAGGTTAGCCAAAGGCCACATCAATCCAACATTCCAAAACAAAAGAAGAAAATTAATATAGAAAAGGCCCTCTGGTGAAAGGCTAAAAAAAGATAAACATAGCAGGTAAGCGAGGAGAGAAGTAGACATTCATGTGTTTTGTCCTCTAATGTTTAGATGAGACACTTTTAAGCCTAATAAAGGTTTGTTTGTTCACAGGAGGACTGTTTGAAATTGTTAACTAGGGACACTACATATGTGTCACCACACTCCTACTAGACGCGAAGAGCCACTTTTAGGACAAGACCTTACTTGGGGCAACATATTACCTGGTATTTACAAATAATTAAGTAGCCCTCCTTTCACAGAAAGCCTGATTAGGACATAGACAGAATATTGATCTGTTTTATATTCTTGGTAGAGATATAGATATCCACATTGCTTGGTGAGGGTGACCCATCAGAGACTACAGAGCCCACATATCCCACAGAGCGGGCCTGCTCAGTGCGGGTCCGACAGCTGGACTTAAGCCCAAATCCAGGTATGAGCACCCAGCATATCCAACGTATATGTATGAGAGAGATAGATGGGAGTCCCCCTATGGCTCCACTATAAATATGATTGAGCGTTAATTTTACCCTACGCAAATAAGGATAGTAGTAGTGTGACAGATCTACTAGGTGAAGAAGAGATCACAAATGTATCTCATTTTCTTTTTCTCTTAAACTTCTTTCCTATTTCTTCTTCTTTCCTTTTCACACAAATAAAACCTTTTATCTTCTAAATGGTTTTTGAATGAGATTTTATTGCCTATTCACCCTGTAGGGTTGCTTTGTCACTATTGAGGTATGAATTTCTCTCTTGCATTAGGGTGATATAGCTTTGATAATGGGCATGTCTTTGTAAACACTATGTATAGGATACTGTAGGAGTTTCCGTGTATACACTACTGTGAAAGTTATAGTAATTTTAGAGGAGCAATGTGTAAAAAACTCCCGGGAAACTATATTTCAAAGTGTCAAAGTATAGTAATATTCTAATGACAAGCATTTTTAGCAAGATGAACACAGCGCTCTTTGTAAATAATTGTAATGTTTCTCCACTATCTTTCTTTGTGTTTTGTCTATGTAGATTCCCCAATATTCATCACCTATCACATATCGCTACATAGTTGTAAAATAACCAATTGTGTAAAGGCCCTGATGAAGATGGAAATGAATAACTAGATCATTTGAAACGTACGTCGGCCAGGAGTGTTTGATATCCCAGATTCCAGCACAGCCCAGGAGGGAGGATTTTACCCCCCCCTTTGTTTGTTCATCTGTGCTTGTAGAGTTGGTCTGGGTGCGAGTATGATTGCCGAGTGTGTAGTATGACTGCAGAGTAGTATGGAATGGGTTATGTATGAAGGGGATTTTATTTGTGTTATATTGTTATGTTTATCTACTGTATGTACTAAGTGAACATCTTTTCCTTATCCGGTAAACAGTTTGGCGTCTCTACATCGATCCACGCTGGCAGCAGCTTACACCATATGGGAACTTTTACATTGACGGCAATACCCGCACGTCTTTGGTACCTTTATTTAGGATCATTACACGCAGCACGGCCGTAGTTGGCGTCTACGTACTCACCCGACCAGGACCAGGTTGGAATTATCAACGGCCCCACGATACCACCCCTTACAGCATACTTTCAGCCCTGAAGAGTCACGGGTTACTACCCGATTTGACGAAACACGTGTCGGCTGGTTTCATGTTCTCTGGATCTCCTCTACAAGGAGAACCACGCTCACGTATAAAGCAAAAAGAAAAACCAACTCTTGTGAACGATCTTATTTCTCATAATATCAATTATTACTTCTCAAAGAACTCCTTACGTGTACTCTAGTCCTTGCTTGTAAACATTTGTGGGTGGGGGGGGTTGTCACCCCTCTCCTGTACAGGGGTTTTTGGGTTTCCCATGTTCTAGTCAGCACCGCTATTCATTAGTTATTTTCTCTCCGCCAACCGTTACTTGATGAGCGCCACAATTTTCTGAATACTCTAAAACCCTTTGCAGGACTTTCACTCGACATTCAAAATTGTACAGTATGAATAATTGATACTATGCATTGTTCTGATCAAACCTACTGAGAATTGTATTATTATGGAAAAATATATTTGAAAATATTTATATAACTAAACACATGTGGATAAAACTTATTTTTGTACAAAAAATCGATATAAATAAAGAAAAAAGGAAAAAATCTAAATAAATTGATGTGTTGAGATATTTTTGGGAGATTGCCCTAGACTCTTTAAAGTTGTATTGAGAGTCAATGGTAAAGAGATATAGGTCGGGTGGGAGCTTGTTCTTGTGACAATATTGAGATATGACAGTGATCCCTTGCATTGATAGCGACCACAATCCCTTATCACCAGGGTCGGATTGAGATGAAAAATTTGCTCAGGCACCCCCCAAAAAAAGCGGCCCGCAATTTCAGTTCTCAACTATTCATGCCGTAAAAGGGGATTTCTTCTTATCAGTTTATAGTCATATATATATATATTTTTTGGAATTGCAAAGTTATTTAAAACTTTTGTGTTTCTTGTTTTTTCTCTCATTCCATTGCAACAGTATTTTAATGAAACTAGAGCCAAATTTCGGGGGTGGGGATGGGGACTACTAAAAATTTTGGGGGGGGGAGCCCTGATTCTTCCAGCAATATGCAGGCTCTATGAAGGGTTGAAAACACAACAAAGCCTCGTTAGCAAGTAAATGATCTTTTAAAGACGTGGAAGTACTCGGGTGGTGCTGTGTGTGTGCCCGGGAAGCTGTTTCAGCCGGGCTGACACACACTGTGGGGGTAGGGGGGGACTGAAGCCCTTTGAGCCCAATGGGCAGCAGACACCTAAGGCTCGTCTGCCTGGTCGTTGTGACCAGCTGTGGGGGACAAAGGCTTACTTCTCACACTGACGACTTGTTAATTGCACTGCTCAAAAGACATACCTCATTGGGGAAAAACTAGCTCAGGTATTTGGAGTTGCTTGATCCACAGACCCAAAAAATCATCCGACAAGCTGGCCTCTGCAACAGGCCCCTCAGGCACCGGCCGATTGTATGGCCTGCAAATCCGACCATGCTTAACACTAGAGCTGAAAACTATAATGACTACAACATGCGCCAATCTCAATAAACCCCTTGATGTTATTTTGGTTTTGTCAACTAGCAGGCGTAGGGTGCGTTGAAGCACTGTTATAACATCAGTAGATGCCATTGGTGATTTTTACCAATGTGCTGCTGGGGGAATTGATGATCTCTTGGTACTGTTAGACCGGTTCCAGTCAGGATTGGGAAATTGGGCAAGCCATACAGATACATACTTGCAGTTGTTTAGTAAATTATGTTAATTTTTCTATATAGCATCGTGCCATTCGAGCAGGAGGCTCAAATCCCACCTGGTACGACCAGCTGTGCAAACTTGGAAGAATAGCACTGGCAGTGACCATAAAAGTGCAGGACCATTTTATGATACGTGAGGCTCAATCAATCTACAAATGCTATGTAAGTGAAGCCACGAGAGAATGGGAACAGATGAAGTGGACCAACTTGCCGGCTGCTGTAAGAAGGAGGGACTCACGCTCATTCTGGAGCATAATCGCGACTAGATCTGTGGATGGTAATCCTCATTTTGAAAATCATATACCCATGGTAACCTGAGTTGCACATTTTGCACGCCTGTATTCCTTTCAAAATCCTAGTTTGCAATCTGCTGTTGAATCCTTTACTCCCTGTAGTAGCGTTACTCTAGCAACCAGTATTGATTTGACCACATGCACTACTACAGGCCATTCTCCTGAATGCCTAGTTTGAGGTACTGGGTTTTTCAGAACCGGTACCAAACCGGTAACCCAGCGGTGCCAGGGTACACCCAAAGACCTCGGGTACTTTCCTGATTCAGACCACAGAAACTCAAGAGTCTTCTAGGTGAAGTCAAGGATCGATTTTATTGGCTGCAGCCGAGAAACAAGTGTCCTAGAAGTACAACACACGGGATGTATATTCTCAGGAGACTGCTCAATCCTACAAAGTCAGGCTTCTCTTTTTATACAAAATATTGTGCTTTAGGCAAACATTCTTCGAATTTACAGTATACTATTCACATTCTTTTGTTACAAAGGAAAAGCAGAGTCATGATGACATGTCCATATTTCAGTTCGTCCAGCCCACAACAAATCATCCGGCAAGGCCCAACATTTCATCAGATATCGGTGGACCCCCAATAAAAATGGGCACCTCCCCATCATAAAGCAAGTGAGAGAGAAAAGAGCAGGGACAGGTGTGAGCAAGATTCGGCAGGGTGTGTGCGATGTAATGGGTTTATGGCCTGTTGTGCCTTGATGCTATCTCATTCGGCCACTGGGAGAGGAACTGACCAAGTAGGTTCGGCCTGGGGCAATGGTTCCAACTTGCCCAGGTCACAGGAAAGTCAATTAAGGTGTACGTGTCCTTTGGAATCGAATTTAGCTGTATTATAAGCCTATGTCAGGGCAACCCACAAAATGGCTGCCGTACACAAAATGGAAGCCAAGGGTTCAGAACGAAAATGACGATTTCGAGAGGAAATCGTCACTGGAATATGACGAAAATGCTTGTACATAGTGTACTCGTCATTTTCGGTCTTTTGATACTAAATTCGTCATGTTACGACGAAGTTTTATACTTAAGTCCAGAATTTTCAGAACCACAAACCCTCCTTTTGTCCTTACATAGGCAATTTAACCTAATCTCTTGAGTCCAGGTCTATATTCCTAAAGTCATTGAGATGTTGCTGTAACATCATTCTAGTACTTAGCTCGTCTCTTGATACAGGTTTCCTTACACATGATGCAGCACAGAGGCCACATATTGCAGGAGCACACTGCACGCACAGACAGAACAGAAAAAGAATGGCTAGGACCATCCCAATGACCATCAGAATTTTCCATCCCCAGGCGGATATCAGTTCCCATCCCATTAAAGACCAATCTCCTTTATCCACCTGAATAGATTCGGAAATCTTATGCAGTTTAGAGATGGCCTGGTACACTGTTGGAGCGTTATCTGGAATGAAAACACAGCAACTCGATTGGATCAATCTACATACCCCACCTCGGTCTGCAAGTATGACATCTAAAGCGACCCTGTTCTGAAGGGTCATAAGTCGATCCGACTGGAGCTCAGCAGTCAAGTTACTAAGGGCACCAGCAGTTTCAGTCACGGTGGATTCAACCACCCTTGTCAATTGCCTTATGTTCCTGCTGTTAGCCATCGGTCCCCAGAATGGCAGAAAACCCTTTACGAAGTCCCCAAATTCTTGTCCTGCAGTGTCTTCTTGACTCAAGGCACCTCTAACTATCCTTGTCTAGTGGTAATCTGCCGCTGCTGTGTAGGTGGGAGGCAACAGGAACGAAACAAAACATGAGCCCGAAAAGTCAGGGGGCAACCATGTATAGGCTCTATCATGGCAGATGAAATAGGTACCCTTAGCTGCTAAAAACGAAGGGGAAGTCTGGGCTGAAAAAACATACGTTTTAGTGCAGATACTCTTCCCTAACTGAGCTCTGGGATTCGTGCCATTACCTTGCAGACACAGATGACCCTGATGGGGTACAATCCAAATCGGGGAAGATATCTTAGCTTGCTGTTTCTCACTCAGAGTAGCTCCATATCCGGTTACGTTCCATCCTATGTATACTAGTGTCTCATCTCTCGGGATAGTCTCATAAGAAATACCTTCCTTAATCATGTCTACTATACCCTTAACTAGAGCACTATTCTTAGGATTGTCTGATACAGAACGTAGGGGGTAGACTTCATGTGCGTATATGAACATTGTTCTGTATGCCCACACAAAACCATTGTGGCTGAAAAGCAGGACCAGATAAGGGATACCTCTATCCGTTGTGTGAGGCATAAGACCACACACCCAACAGTTAGTTGTGTTCATTACTAGTTGGTGTTGGTGTAAAAGCTGAACAAAGGGGTTATTAATAAACTCTAATCTCCTAGCTGATTCGTGTTCAGGAAGGGGTTGAAAACAGTGTGGGGAAACAGTAGAAGGAGGAGGTATGGGCGATGTAGTGGGTGCAAATGTTACTCGAAAAGAGAACAAAACATAACTTATTAGAAATATCATCACACTGAATAACATAAAAATGCACAATATCAAAAAGCTTTTCTTTGTCATTATTTTACAGATCCTGGTTTTAAAGTTCACTCTTTTGGCAGGTCTCTCCATCTCGGAAAACTCCATCCTCTCTAAAGTGCTGCCCGCGATGGGAGGTTGATTCTGCTAAGGAATGCTTCTGTCAGTCCAGGGCAACTCCCTTAGACCAACCAGAACTGCCGACCTAACGTCGTCAGCTGCACCCCAAAGACTTTGGGCAATCGCGGCCCTAGCAGCGGAACCCGGATGGCGGTTCGAAAAACAAAAATAAGCAAGTTTCTTAGATGGGAGAGCTGCACTTTCAAAAATAGCAGGATAAAAAAAATGTATTTGTCCATAGGTCTCGGTCTCAAATTATAGCGCTTTTTCCCAGGTATTGTTTGGTCTTTGAAAAGGAGTTCAGGTTCTGTAGTGTCCAATGGAATTGACGGTGATACAACTGGTTGCAAAATGTTATCGCTCTCTTGTTCAGTAAGTGTTCCTTTTACTCGTGCATCACTGAAAGGCAGAAAGCGTGGTACAGTTTCAGTTTCTGAGTCGGCGACACCCTTCTGGACCCACTGGTCATACGGCAGAGGTAGGGGTACCCTTTTACAATGGACCCCGTGGATCCAGTGCTTCTTCCCTTCCACTCGAACAGCTGATCTCGTGGAAAGAAGGACGAGGTGCGGTCCGGTCCACCTGGGCTGGTCGTTCTTGGTTCGCTGGAAATTCTTGACAAGGACCCAGGATCCAGGGTCGATTGCGTGACCTGGAGTTTCAGAGACCGGAGGCAGGGTGTCGTGAACCTGTTGATGCAAAACACGCAATTTAGCCGTCAATTCGTACAGATAGTCAAGCAAAACAGGGTGTTCGAGTTCGCTGAACTTAGTGGGCCTTGGCACTCCCCATATGTTGGCCGGGCGGCCGAAAACTATCTCATAGGGACTGTTTCACTCGTGAATGCACAGTCATTCTGGTGGATAGGAGTGCTAAGGGTAGAGCATCAGGCCATTTAAGACCTGTGCTCGCTTGAATTTTGGCTAGTTTTAACTTAAGCGTGCCATTATAACATTCTACTAATCCAGCTGATTGGGGGTGATTTGCAGCGTGGAACCTTTGCTGAATGCCTAACCCTTCACATACTCTCTTCATCACTCGACCCACAAATTCACTCCCATTATCACTCCAGACCATTCTAGGCATTCCGAATCTGGGGAAGTACTCTTTCACAAGGGCTTTAGCTGTGGATAAGGCAGTATTGTCTTTTAGGGGCTATGCTTCTACCCTTCTTGAGAAGGCACAAACAACAACAAGTACGTATTTTAGATTGTTGCACCTCTCCATGTGGATGAAATCTAGCTGCAAAACCTCAAACGGATACGTAGGAGGTGCAAAATGACCAGCTGGAGTTGGGGTTCCCCTACCAGGATTGTGTTTCAGACACACCATGCAATTCTTGACGACATTCTCTGCACACTTGGGAATTCCTGCATTTTGCCATACTGGAGCCAACAACTTACAAATCCCTTTCACACTGATGTGAGCCATTCCATGAGCTATTGTAACCACTGCAAGCACATATGCATCGGGTAACAACCATCTCTGATGCTCTGACAATTCAATCCAACAACCATTTGCATCCATTCTACCCGTACTTTCTCTCCACATGTTCAACTCTTTCTCTGTAGCCTCAGCTTGAATAGACTTCACACTCTCTATCGTGTCCTCACACATTCCAACATCACCAACCCATCTTGCAGGGCCTGCAACATACATTCGGCTCATCACATTCCTTGCAGTTTCTTTCGCGATTTCGTCAGCAAATGCATTTCCATGACCAACATCATCAGTCACCTTTTTGTGGGAACTGCATTTCACAATCGCCACTTGCAGAGGCATGGTCAGTGATTCAAGAAGCTCATTCACCAACTGACCATGCTGAATATTAGCTCCATGCGAAGTCAGGAACCCACGTTCTTTCCACAATCGTCCAAAACTGTGAGCCACACCAAACGCATACTGACTATCGGTATAGATAGTCACTTTCATTCCTTTAGACAACACACATGCTCTTGTAAGTGCAATCAATTATGCTGCTTGAGCTGAATTATGTGGAATACGTGCAGCTTCAACAATTGTATGCAAAGTCGTGACAGCATATGCTGCAGTCGTGTCACTATTCGGAAGCTTGAAGCATGAACCATCCACCCATAATGTACCATCACACTTTGCAAGAGGAGTGTCCTGGAGGTCAATTCTCCCTTTCGTTTCTTCTTCTGTTCTAAGAAAACAATCATGCTGTTCTGAAGCATCTAATTCCTCTACAATTGGCAACAACGTAGCTGGGTTTAGAGTGTTGCATCTTTTTAACCTGACAATCGAGCACTAGTTAAGTGCTTTGTCTTGGTTCTGTTCAACAACGTGTCCACTGCATGTGGAACCATCACGCCTAACATATTATTCATCACTAGACCAGCAGACTGTCGAATAGAAACAGCTGCTGCTGCTGTTGCTCTTAAACAACTCGGCAATGCTCTAGCTACCGGATCCAAAGTCGACGAAAAATATGCACATGGATGCTGCTTGTCTCCAAACAACTGAGTCAGAACTGACAATGCACAACCTTGTTTCTCATGGACATACAATGTAAAGGGCTTACTGTAGTTGGGGGTACCCAACACAGGAGCCGAACATAATGCTGTGTGCAATTCAGAAAAACTTTCCTGACACTCTTCAGACCAAGGAATGGGATTGGGTGTATCTTTACATGTTAATGCCACCAAAGGTTTGGCTAATAACGAAAAATTTGGTATCCACTGTCTGCTATATGATGTAATACCCAAGAAAGCACGCACTTCTCTCTGTGTTCTTGGCACACTCAATTTCTCTATTGCCTGAATTCTTTCTGGGGTCAGTTTCCTTCCCTCCTTCGATAAGAGATGACCTAAGTAGGTCACTTCTTGTCGACAATATTGCAATTTTGAGAGAGACACTTTGTGGTGCAAATCACACAAATGACGCAACAATGACAATGTGACTTCTTTACGGATTTCCTCAGTATCTGCAGCAACAAGCAAATCATCCACATACTGAATAAGGGTAGCACCTTCAGGTAAAACAATTGTATCAAGCTGTGTTTTTAAAGCTTGACTATATATTGATGGACTTTCACAGTAGCCCTGTGGAGCTCGTTTAAAGCGGAAGCTTCGTCCTCCTAAACTGAAACCAAAAATATCCGTGCTCTCCTCAGCAATCGGGATGCTGAAGAAAGCGTTCTTCAAGTCAATCACCGAAAACCATGCTGCAGAAGCTGGGATCATAGTCAATAGGGCAGTAATGTCGGGGACAACTGGAAATTGTGGTACAACTATTTTATTGACCTCTCTAAGATCAAACACAAATCTGTAAACAGGTGGCTGGGAAGGATCAGTTCGTTTTAAAACAGGCAGGACAGGGCTATTGCAAATGTTGCCTCTTGTCTCTTCAATGACATCTTTTTCAATTAGATCGTAAACGATCGCTAGCAAAGCTTTTTCACCTTCACTAGAAATTCTATATTGGGGAATTCGTGGTATTTTAACATTGGCTTTCAATGTTACAACATATGGTGGTATTTCCAAAAGACCTACATCATTAGGACCAGTAGCCCAAAGAATATTAGGGAGACAGGACAGTTCTGTTGGAAGTTTGTCTCTCAACAAATACATTGGAGAAACCACTTTCTTACCCAGTGTAAGTTGTACTCCAGAAGGAGAACAGTACAAAGTCGCATACAATCTTTTAAGCAAATCTAATCCTAGCAAGTTTTCACCACAACCTGTTGTTAGAATAAGGGATGCTTCGAATTCACAAGGTCCAACAGAAAGGGACAAAGGGTCAGAAATCGGATTTCTAACTGGGGCGCCAGAAAAACCTACAGAAACATTCATTTCGCCAGACAAAGGTGCGCCAGGGAGTTTGGAGTGCATAATAGAACTCTTTGTAGCACCAGTATACAACAGAAAAGGTTCTGACACACCTGATGTAATCACCTCAACGTAAGGTCCACTCTGATCTACTGGAACTGAAACAACTCCCTCTCTTTGTCTATGGCTGTCCTAGCAATCATTACCTTCCCAGTGCTCATCTTCTGTATAGTAATCATCAGCATAGTACTGAGCTGTCCTACCAGATGCGTTATTCTGCTGATCGAACCTATTCATCGAATTTTGAGGTGGAAGAGACTGTGTGTTCTGGGGGAAATTTCCACGTCCTCTACCTCTAGACGCTTGTTGAACACCTCTACCTCTTACACCAGAAGCACCATTTGCACGCTGTAATAAAATAGGACAACTATACTTGAAATGACCCTCTTCCTTACAATATGAGCACTGATTGGGGCCTACAGGGACACGTGGTTGAGTATACTCGACTCTTTGCGAGTTCCTCTGATACTGTTGAGGCTGCTGATAATTATTCTGATAGTTACTCTGACCACTATTATTTTGACCACCACTATTCTGGCCACCACCACCACGTGGCGGATATGCTTGCTGTAACAAAACCTTCGTTTTCAGCTCCTTAGTTTTCTTTTCTGCTCTATCTTTCTCATCTTTGTCTCGATTTTCGTAATATTGTGCAGTAGCCAATATCTGTGCTGAAGAGGAACCTGCCCAAGAACTCTCTGAATCTTTCAACTGTTTACACAACTCGGGAAGCAGATTGTGCACGTATTTATCGACGAACAAACGCTGACCACCTTCTGTGCTCATATCTTGACCACTGTGGTTGACAAAAGTCTCTTCAAACCTGGTGAAGAAATCTGAGACCGTTTCATCTTTCTTCTGCTTACATGCAGACAACTTATCCCAATTTACTCGCATGGCAGGCATTAAAGTCTTCATGTAATTAATAATCTTACCAGGGAGGTCTGCTACTAAAGGCTCGGGTTTGGCACCACCAACTTGTCGGCCATCTGCAGCAGTAATATTAGCCCATGAGTCACCTAACTCCTGATTATGATCTGCATGACGAATCTTTCCCCACAAAGGCTGTGGAACAACGTTCCCAAACAACATGTCTATGTCTGCTAAATTCATGATACATGACCCAGCAGTCTGTGACAACTCTTTGTAATACCCTGCAGGATTTTTACGGGGATCAGGCAATGTCTGTTTAAGGGCCAAAACTTCAGCTAGCTTCCAAGGAACATGTACCCACACACACTGAAAATGTGCTGGCACAAGTGGTGGAACATTACCAGGACCAGCTGCTACTTCTTCCTTCCATACTGGAGGGACTTCCCTCATGGGGTACTGTCGCGCCTTTTTCCTACCGGGTGCGTCATGCTCAAATAGTGATTGAGAAATGCCCCCCTTACTCCGAAATGACAACAATGTCTCAACCGCTCTCTCGACATCGGGACCTACGATCATGCCCTCTGCGAACTCGTACCGCACACGACACAACTTGGGTGGGTTGTATTCCAGATCATTGTCTTCCAAATCCTCACAGAGAAAAACACACATTTGTTCAAAAACATATCTCTGCTTTGGTGCTTCCCATTGACGGAAGACTTCCATGACAGACTCTACATCATACCTTACAGCGTCGATAACCCATTTATGCGCTAAACGATTCAGTAAATCTCTCTCTCGATAGTCAGGCAGTTGACTTTGCAACTGTCTTCGTTCCATGTTAGGGGTCGTATTAGGCGACCCGGAAAAAGGTGAGAAAAGATTAGTAACAGTGTTGGCCATTCTCTGTCGAACGGAAGGAGAAACTGATGGAAGAACGGGTGGAAAAACAGGGTGAGATAAGGCAGGGGCAGAGGCAATAGCAGAGGGATCATTAGGAGAAATAGAAGGTGCACTAGGCAAAGTCGTAGAAAGCACAGGTGAGGCAGATGTGATCGGTGGGCCTTGAGGAGGCTGCACCAGAGGAGCAGGAGCCAGCTGAAGAACAGCTGGTGGGTGCTGTGGAGGAACAGGAGGCACAGGTTGCACAACTAAAGGTTGCGGAGGTGCCGTGGCATTTTGCGCATAGGGGGGTGGCGAACTTAATAAATGCGACATTAACGGATCTTTTTCAAGCCCTTTTTCTGCATCTTGCTGAGGAGGTGGCAAAACTGGATAGCATTTATCTATTACCATTTTACGTTGCCTGTGCAACTGCTCACTCATCTGTTCTTCTTCATTGTCTTTAAACTGCATGGCAGCTTGCATTATCGAAATTCCCCCTTCTCCCTTATTTTTCTTCGCTAATTTAATTTCCTTCTGTTTGGCTTCCTTACGCCATAGGCGGAAAGAGTCAAACATTGCCGGCCGGGCTTTCTTCTTAAAAAGTTTAACTTCGAGGTTATCTAAGATTTCTGTATCAAAGCTACCATATTGGGGCCATTTTAAAACACCATCTTTTCTGGTGTATTTGATCCACACTTCATTATATGTGATGGGACCTACGCCATGTTTGACATATAATTCATAAGTTGGAGTTCCAATCGGAGGAACCGGACACAAGTCCTCCAATCGGGAATCCCTATTATTACAACCTAGACAAAACAAATTTCCAAGTCTGCTAAGACCAGGCATCTTCGCTCTCTAGTCTAGCTTCAAACTTCAAAGGATTATCGATTACGATATTTCTCGTGAATACACGAGTCCTTTGGCTTTGGCACTTGCAAGTTCCAAAAATGATCCCAAAGGGAATACCCAAACTAAGACCAACTAAGGACTGGGAGACGCTCCACTTATACTTAACTGAGATATCGATGACGTCACCAGAAGACTCGTCTTATCGTTTCGCTCTACCAAACTTCAAGGGTCCAAATCAGGGCGATAGCCAGGGTAGCAGTCCTTTGTAGCCGTCGGGAAGCGGGGAACCTCGCAGCAAAGACTTTCGGACCACGTCGACATGCAGGGGTCGATGAAGTGGATGGCCTTCCTCCAGAATTTTCACACGAAGCTCCTCACGAACCTCTGGCTGGACTGGAACCGCTGGTATCGCCCCAAACGTTGGGCGCCAAACTGAGGTACTGGGTTTTTCAGAACCGGTACCAAACCGGTAACCCAGCGGTGCCAGGGTACACCCAAAGACCTCGGGTACTTTCCTGATTCAGACCACAGAAACTCAGAGTCTTCTAGGTGAAGTCAAGGATCGATTTTATTGGCTGCAACCAAGAAACAAGCGTCCTAGAAGTACAACACACGGGATGTATATTCTCAGGAGACTGCTCAATCCTACAAAGTCAGGCTTCTCTTTTTATACAAAATATTGTGCTTTAGGCAAACATTCTTCGAATTTACAGTATACTATTCACATTCTTTTGTTACAAAGGAAAAGCAAAGTCATGATGACATGTCCATATTTCAGTTCGTCCAGCCCACAACAAATCATCCGGCAAGGCCCAACATTTCATCAGATATCGGTGGACCCCCAATAAAAATGGGCACCTCCCCATCATAAAGCAAGTGAGAGAGAAAAGAGCAGGGACAGGTGTGAGCAAGATTCGGCAGGGTGTGTGCGATGAAATGGGTTTATGGCCTGTTGTGCCTTGATGCTATCTCATTCGGCCACTGGGTGAGGAACTGACCAAGCAGGTTCGGCTTGGGGCAATGGTGCCAACTTGCCCAGGTCACAGGAAAGTCAATTAAGGTGTACGTGTCCTTTGGAATCGAATTTAGCTGTATTATAAGCCTATGTCAGGGCAACCCACAAAATGGCTGCCGTACACAAAATGGAAGCCAAGGGTTCAGAACGAAAATGACGATTTCGAGGGGAAATTGTCACTGGAATATGACAAAAATGCTTGTACATAGTCTACTCGTCATTTTCGGTCTTTTGATACTAAATTCGTCATGTTACGACGAAGTTTTATACTCAAGTCCAGAATTTTCAGAACCACAAGTTGACACAGACCAAGAAGTCTTTTGGACAGGCGTCCAGGCGATCTTTTCCTTGGCAAACCTGACATGGGGGGCCTACTTTTCCCTGGTTTTTAGCATCATCATGCGAGTAGGCCCCATTCCCCAAAATGGCTTGGAGCTGAGATCATTCCTATTTTTAAGATGGGAGCCTGTGATACTCCAGCCAACTATAGGCCCATTAGCCTTATTGATTGCACCCAAAACTCTTTGCAAGGGTTCTTTTGAATAGGCTAATGGAGTGGATGTCCGAGTCCCAGATTCTTACACTCTTGCAGACAGGATTTAGAAAATGGATCAGCACGTTGGACCAGGTGCTCTGTTTCCAGCTCCTTTATTGAAAATTTGTTTTATTGGGGCGAGGACAGTTTTACATAGCATTCGTAGATATTAGATCTGCTTTTGATCTAGTTCCCTGCCCCAAGATTTGGACGGTTCCTGATGAATTGGTGGGGGGTGCAGCAATACCTGTTAAATATGATTAAGCGCCTACATGATAATAACTTTGTCTTAGTGAGATATGGTTCGATGGGTGAACTGACTGAGCCTTTTCCTGTCCAAAGGGTGGTGAGGCAGGGCTGTGTCCTAGCCCCTACCCTCTCTTCTCTTTTTTACAAATGCCCTAGCAACGTTTGTGGACTGTGGCGGCTCAGTTGCCCCACCTCTTGCAAACAACAGGACACCAGCCCTGATGTTTGCAGATGATGTATTGCTTATATTGAAGTCACCTATGGGCCTACAGAAGATCTTGGTAACAATAGAGGCCTAGATATAAATATCACCAATACTACGTTCATGGTACTCAATCCCTGCAGCCTAACCCTGTCCTTAGATAGTCCTATTTGGAGCGTGTTCACACGTTCGAGTACATGGGAATAACCCTTGATGAGCACTATATTTGGCATCTGCATATTACTAGGAGCAGGTTAAGGCTTGAGTAAACCATGGGGGGTATAATAACATTGCATAAGTGTTCTCCCTTTTGTCCCATTTCCCTGGCACTACAAGTTTTCAATCATCAAGCACTCGGCTCAGACCTCTATGGAGCAGAGCTCTGGGGGCACAGAGATGTAGCTCCCCTTGGGTTTGTTAAATCCTTTTCTGCGAGAGCTGACGGGACTTCCCATCAGTGCCCCGTTGCTTCCCTTAAGGCTAGATACAGGGCAAAAAAACCTAACTGATGTGGTGGGCCTAAAGCCTTTATTATATTGGAAGAGGGGCTGGCCTACTCCAGAGCTTGCTTCCTATCAGTCAGGCTTGCAGGAGATCTTATGTAGTACGGGTGTAAGAGATATTCCATGCCTGAAAAATGTCAGGGTGACACTCGCAAATATTGGGCTTGGGCAACTTTGGGACACCCCCGCAGAGTGCAGTGAAATATCAAAGGCCCAAATTAAGGATGTCTATTGGCAATACAAACTAAGCAACAAGCTATACAAGCAATATAAGCTTGTTGCATGCTCAGCCAAAGTAGGAATCTTATCTTTGGCCTCCCTCTAATGGAGCTATGGGCTGGAGATCTTACTGGATGATATTGAGCAGGTAGCTGCAAGGAAACTTTATCTGCAGTTCAGGCATGGGTCTTTACCCCTCCTTTCCTTTACAGCTAGATGGGGGACTGATTTGAGGCCCTCCCTCCATCAATGTGCCTCTGCTTTTCAGCAAGTGAAACAATTGAGAAAATTTTATTCTTTAGTCCTGCATACCTAGTTCCTAGGGAAACTGTGTATCCAACCACTGTGTCATAACCTTGGGTATAGGACATGTAAAGAAGCCCTAAGAAACCTCAAGTGTGGTTCCACACATTGTGTAGTATTCGCACTCTCACGTTTTTTAATGGCTATGTGGAGAACTAGGCAACATTTAATGAAAAGAATCATCAATCAATCAGGGGTTTTGTATAGCGTAGCTACTCACCTGGGTGTGGGGTCCATGGGGTGGTGTGGTCATCTGAAGAGCCAGGTCTAGCGGTTCTTCCCGAACTGGAACAGTGTAGGGTTGTGCCGGAGGTGAAGGGGGAGGTCGTTCCAGGTCTTGGCTGTGAGGTAGGAGAAGGAATTTCCATCCGTTCTGGTTTTGTAGATGCATGGCATGGTGGCCAGAGAGAGGTCTGCTGATCTGAGGTTTCTCTTGGCTACGTGGAAGGAGAGGCGGTTGTTTAGGTATGTTGGTCTGATGTGGAGGACCTTGTATGCGTGCGCGAGGAGCTTGAAGGTTATTCTTTCGATGGGGAGTCAGTGGAGGTCACAAAGGTGTTGGGTGATGTGGGGCGGGGGATGTCTATGATCAGTCTGGCTGCGGTGTTCTGGACGGTCTGGAGCTTGCGAAGGAGTTTTTTGTTGATTCCGGCATAGAGGACGTTACCATAGTCCAATCTGCTTAGTTATGAGAGCATTACCATAATCCAATCTGCTAGTTATGAGGGCGTGTGTGACCATTTTTCTGAATTCAGAGGGGATCCATCAGAACGTTTTCCGGAGTGTGCGGAGAGTGTTGAAGCGGACTGAGGATACAGCGATGATCTGGTGATTCATAGTGAGTGATGAGTCCAGTATGATGCTGAGGTTTCGTGCATGTCCTGTTGGGGTGGAGGGGGGTTTCCGAGGGCGGAAAGCCACCAGGTGTCATCCCATGCTGAGGGGTGGAGCCGAGGATGAGGACTTCTGTTTGCTCGGAGTTGAGTTTCGCTTCTTGGAAGTTGTGCCTGGTACCTTTGGTGAGGGAGAGGATGAGCTGTGTGTTGTCCGCGTAGGAGACAATGTTGAGCCTGTGGTTTCTGACTATGGTAGCGACCGGGACCATGTAAATGTTGAAGAGGGTGGGGCTGAAGAAGGATACCTGGGGTACTCCACATCTGGTATTTGTTGGTTCTGAGAAGTAGGGTGGGAGTCTGACTCTCTGAGTTCTGCCTGTGAGAAATGAGCCTATCCAGTCGAGGGCCTTTCCCCGGATGCCGGCGTCATGGAGTCTGGTGGCGAGGGTGCGGCAGGAGACTGTGTCGAATTCAGCTGAGAGGTCCAGGAGGACGAGGGCAGGCATTTGGCCCTGGTTGAGGTGGGTGCAGATGTTGTCAGTTGTGGCAGTAGGACAGTCTCTGTGCTGTGGTTGCTGCGGAATCTGGATTGCGAGATGTCCAGGACATTGTTGGCTTTGATGAAGTTTACTAGCTGGATGTTGATGGCCTTTTCGATGACCTTGGCTGCGAAAGGAAGCAGTGAAATTCTTAAGGTCCGTCGGGTCTGCAGAGGGTTTCTTCAGGAGCGGGTTGACTTTGGCATGTTTCCAGTCGTCGGGGAATGTGGCTGTCTCGAGGGATCGGTTGATGATCCGGCATAGTTCCAGTTCGATGGTCGTGCTGGCTCTGTGGAAGATGTGGTGGGGACAAGGGTTTGAGGGTACTCTGGAGTGGATGCTCTTCATGGTCTTTAAGGTGTCTTCTGTCGAGAGCGGGGTCCAAGCGAGTAGGGTCTATTGGGTGGTGTAGTTGGGGGCCGGGGCTGAAGCAATGCTGAGATCCTGGTTGTCGAAGTTATTGTGGAGCTTACTCTTGAGGTCAAAAAAGGTGCTGAGTCTGTTGCAGAGGTCTTGGTAGGGAGCGACGTCTGTTGTTTCGCTGCCGGGTTTGGCTAAATCCTGGATGATTGAGAAGAGTTCTTTGGAGTGGTGGGCGTTGGTGAGGATTCTGTCTTGGAGGAAGTTCTTCTTGGTGGATTTGATGAGTTGGTGGTGTGCTATGGTGGCTGTTCTTTTGGCGGTCCGTGTTTCTGAGGTTTTGCTGTTCTTCCATATCTTTTTGCGTAATTGACAGGATTGTTTGGATTCTTGGAGTGCAGTGGTGAACCAGCTTGCTTTCTTGATGTGTCGTCCTGTAGCTTTCTTGAGGGGAGCAAGTGTGTCTGCGCAGTTAGTGATCCATCGGTGGAAGTTGCGTGCCGCGGTGTTAGCATCCGGCGTCGTTGGAGGTGAGGTGCTGATGAGGGTGGCAGTGAGCTGTTCTTTGGTAACTTTGTTCCAGCTTCTGCGGGGGAGGCGGTGCGCGTGTTTGTGTACGGTGGGTTTTCTGAAGGAGAAATGGATGCAGTGGTGGTCCGTCTGTGGTAAATAAATAATTAAATACCTGTTCTATTTTTGACTAGATATACAATAACAGATAGCTCAATAAATAAGAGTCAAGATTCGAGGTAGCTGGAGTTTGCAGGTTTTAATCAGGCATAAAGGACAGGAACAGGACAACCTGCATGGGAATGGGATGGCAGCTGCCGGGGGGCAGGATCTGGGAGCATAAGGGGTAACTTTTAATAACAGTGCACAATATTTATAGTTAAACAATTGCATTACATTCAGTATAGTAGGCGTAGCAGTGGGTGGAGTTCATAGCAGTCGCGAAAGATAAGGCATAAGTGGGTGGAACAAGAGGCGTATACATAGACATGTGATGTAAACGTAACAGAATATGTCATAAACGGGGCGGAAACATGGAGGGGGCTACCTAAGGAGCCGGGACCTCTGACCTAGTGGTGCGCGCAAGCTGGCAATGACGTGTTACTAGGAGGAACTGGGGGCTATGACTTCTGCGCTAGAAGAGGAGACGAAAGTCTGGAGAGTCAGAGCGACATGTACCTAAACACTATCTAGTATCTCGTGTTTAGAGAACATGTTGATAGAATCCAGAAGTTATCAGGGTAAAGGCTAACAGACTCTAAGACTGGTGCATGCATCATTCTATATGTAGTGCGTGTTGAGGAATATTAAATGACCATTAATACAGTATTTCTCTTACATGGAGACGTAAAGGCTAGACGATGACTGAAACTATTGATGCGATTCAGTAGCTTTAGGAATGCAGAGAAGGAGGGCTGGACTGATAACTAGAATCATAACATACTCTTGGCAGACTGGCAGGCAGAGCCAGGCCGAGCCGGGCACTGTGAGGCAGGAAGTAAGTGAAGGGTCAGGGATACAAGTGGGGGCTGTATCGCTCCTCAGCGAGGGTTCAGGAGACAGGAGCTGAATCTGGTGTCCGGGCCCTTTTGAGGCCTAGAAACGGGGACTTTTATTGAATTAACGTGCACACTGTGAAACGTGGCAACATAACTTTACATAGGCCTAATACTCGTAGCTTTAACGAGAACTGAAAACTGGCATACTAGAGATGGACACAACTATAATTGTGTCTTTAATCGATCATAAGGGAATACATATGCATATTAATCATGCACATATAACATAAGATGGGGAACACGTAGGGACACAGAACATGGCAAAATTTACTTTTCCACATTCCCTCCTTGTCACTACGTTTCCATCAGGAAACATCAATATTCATGATACCATCTATCATTTCATACAGTATCATTTGCTCGTCTCGAATTGTCTTGGAACGGGACTTAGGACTAGGACTTGGAATACAGGATGTAGCACAAATGCCGCAAATCGCAGGGCCACATTGTAAACAGAGGCAGCAACTGAAAATGATCATTACTGCTATACCTAGGAATGACAATACTTTCCATCCCCAGGCAGAGATTATACTCCAGAGCCAACCGGACCATGTCCAGGTGCCTGGATTCTGGTGTAACTGATGGGCAATTTTATGAAGTCTGGTTATAGCTGAATAAACAGACGGCGCGTTATTAGGAATGAAAATGCAGCAACTAGATCCGATGACTCTACATGCTCCTCCTCTATCGGCCAGTATGACGTCAAGAACGAGACGATTTTGGAGCACGACAAATCTCATGGCAGATTGCTCTTCGGTTAAGTTACCTAGAGCAGAAGTAGTCTCATTCACTACTGCTTCAAGGGTTCTGGTTAACCTACGGATTAACTTACTATTCTGGATAGGTCCTATAAAGAAGAAGAAACCTCTATTGAAGTCTGTATACTGTTCTAGAGCAGTTTCAGTTTGATCGACAATCGGGGACTCAATCTCCCTTCTATGTCTAATGTGTACTAGATGTGTGTTTCTATGATAATCGGATGGGGCTAGGAAAACTGGTGGCAGTAGGAAGGCAATGTAACATGTTCCATCCCAATCGAGGGGCAGACGAACATATGCGGTCTGACCACAAACAAAATAAGAATGACGTGAGGCTTTGAAAATAGATTTCCCACTGTCACTATACTTGACAATAGTAGTACAATCACTATGTCCTACATGTGCGGAACCATTTTTTCGGACACATAATTCGCCTTTGACTGGTAGTACTGAAATAGCAGGTAAATCTGGAGTAGTATCAGACTGAACATTCAGGACCATAAAATTCGAAGAATAATTTCCCAAATTATAAACTTCATTTTCTAGGTCTAACCCGGTTCTATGGGTGAGACCTTGCTTGTCTGGAAAACATGTACTATTCAGAAGGGACATATCAGTTGAGGATGACGTTAACGTGGACCACGCTCCACACGAACCATTATGTGAAAACGGATAAGGAAAGAGTGGCAGAACTCCCTTCGGTGTCTGGAAAGGGGGGGGTCGACCACACACCCAACAATTAGTGGCATTGCTGGTCTGGTGTGAATAGTGTAACATACCGATAAACGTATTATTTCTCATAGCAAGACGATAGGATAGCTCGTGAGGAGGCAGATCACTGAATGTGTGTTCTACTGTAGCATTAGAAAACTTATTTACATGAGAAATTGGAAAACATAAATGCAATGCATGACTTGTGCAGGTAACCATCAAACTCAAAAATAGAAGAAAACATAAAATAACAATACATCTGATGGAGTTTTGACTAACTCTCTCACTATGGGGGTCTATCTCATACATGTCAGATACCTGTCTAACCGTTTCACCCGAGGGGGACTTAGACAATTAAACTGGCTGACTTATTTTACTAGACCGGAGCTTATTTTTATACTCCTGCTGCGGAGTTTCCTCTAACAGGGAGGGCTTTGAATCAAAGTCAATAGCGGGACAGTCCTTGAGAATAGGGCTGTTTTTAGACTCGGAAGTGTCTGCAGAAATGTTATTTAAAGTCTTGTTTCTTAGTCCATGAAATTTCTTGACGTGAGACAGGTGGACCCAGCCCTTACGGCCCTCCAACTTCACGGCCGTACGGGTGGTCAGAAGGACTTGCTTCGGTTCCTTCCAGCGAGGCTCCAGCGGACTTGAACGATCAAAATTCCGGACAAGCACTAGACTTCCTGGAACGATTTCATGCGGTTTCACCTCGGTATTGTCTGGAAATGCGGCGGCAACCTGTGAACGACAAGAGTGTAGGGCAGACATCAAGGAAGCTAGGTAATCTGTCAGCATATTACTGGAAACATCTGTAATACTTCGGGGTCTAGGTGTACCCCACATGTTCGGGGGCGGCCGAATACGACCTCATAAGGGGACAGACCTGATCTGGAATGTGCGACCATGCGCATATAAAATAGGGCGACTGGCAGAGCTACTAGCCAGTCTACACCTTTCTCTTTACAAACTTTGGCGAGACGGATTTTTAATGTCTGGTTATGTCTCTCTACGAGACCTGCTGCTTCAGGATGGCGTACACAATGAAACTTCCACTGGTACCCTAACAGAAGGGAAACATGCTTCATCAACTCTGATGAGAATGGCTGGCCGTTATCTGAGTACACGACCCTAGGGAGTCCATAACGGGGGAAGAATTCACAAACCAGCTGCTTGGCAGTGGTCGCGGCTGTGTAATCTGGGACTGGATATGCCTCTGTCCACCTGGACAAAGCGCATACAACTACAAGGACATACTTAAAACCTCGACATCGCTCCATCTGAATGTAATCCATTTGGAGGACCTCAAAAGGGTGGTCAGGAGGCTGGAATCCCCCTTGTTCCACCGGGACACTTTTACCTGGATTGAACTGACAACATATCATACAGGTACGGACTTTCTGCTTGGCTGCAGCTCGTAAATGCTTGTTGAACCAAATGTTCTGGATACTGTCTAACATGGCTTTTTCTCCTAAATGTGCAGGACTATGTGCGGTATTAATAATGACTTGAACCATTGAGTCGGGGAGAAACCATGTGGCTTTTCCCTTCGTCAACCATCCCTGATCTGTCTGGACCCCTCCTTGTTCGGACCATTTCTTGATTTCCTCGGGAGTAGCATGTGACTGGATATCTATGACATCTTGAGTAGGGTCCTTAACTGTCATACAAGTAGTCTGTTCTAGAGTGGATGTCGGTGTCTTGTTAACTGGTATGTCTGGTGTCTGTGCTGTAAGCTTGGCTGTTCGATCTGCTAGATCATTACCTTGGGAAATAATGTCAGTAACTTTCGTATGTGCTTTGCACTTCATGATAGCGATAGCTGTCGGTAAATGTATTGCATCTAACAGAGCTTGGATGAGGAGACCATGCTGAATCTTGGTTCCATGAGAAGTCATAAAACCTCTTTCTTGCCAGAGCACTCCAAAGTCGTGTACGACTCCGAATGCATAACGTGAATCTGTGTAAATATTAACTTTCAGGTTCTTGGCACGTATGCAGGCTTGAGTCAGAGCAACTAGCTCTGCTGCTTGGGCAGACAGGGTGTCAATACGATGTGTTTCAATAACTTCAGTGTCAGTAGTCACTGCATACGCGGCTACTAGTTCTCCTGTACTTGTTCTCATACATGAACCATCCACATAAAGTGTCAGGTCGGGATCAGGTAATGGAATATCTGTCAGGTCTTGTCTTGGCTTTGTCATGGTGTTAACTACTTCCACACAGTCATGTGTGGCAGGATTTGAAGTAACTGACGGTAACAGTGTAGCAGGATTTAGAACGTTGCAGCGTCTGATTTCTATGTGTGGCTGGAACAGTGTCAATTCATAACCTGTTAAACGTGCAATTGTCAAGTGCTGAGTCTGTGTTCGGTTTAAAAGAACTTCCACGGAGTGTGGAACTTGTACTGTCAGGGAATGTCCTAACACTATGGAATCACTTTGTCTGATAGCTAGTGCTGTGGCTGCAACTGACTTGAGGCACGCAGGCAGAGCCTGGGCTACTGGATCTAATGTGCTCGAAAAATAAGCACAGGGCTTGTATTGTCCTGCTTGATCTTGTGTGAGAACAGATAATGCTGTACCATTACGTTCTGTGACAAAAAGTGTAAAAGGCTTACTGTAGTTCGGAGTAGCTAGAACAGGAGCTTGACATAAAGCTTTCTTTAACTCATTAAAAGCAAGTGTATGTTCCTGGGTCCAAGGGAGGACAGTCGATACGGCTGCCTCCTGTGTCGTTAACTGTATCAGTGGCTTGGCTAGAAATGCATACTGAGGAATCCATTGTCGGCAATAAGAAGTGAGGCCAATAAAAGCTCGTACCTCCTTCTGGGTCTTGGGCTGAGGAAGACTCGCTATTAACTGGATACGGTCGGGTGTCAACTGCCTACCCCACTTGGACAGTAAGTGGCCTAAGTAGATCACTTGCTGGACACAGAATTGAAGCTTCGAAGGGGACACCTTGTGCCCCATCTCGGCTAAGAAATACAGAACTGTAAGTGATGCTCGCTCGCAGTCACGTTCAGAACGGGCTGTGATCAGTAGATCATCGACATACTGGAGCAGGGCAGTGTCAGTTGGCATGTGAATATTGTCTAGTTGTCTCTTAAGTGCTTGACTGTAAATACTAGGACTTTCTGTGAAACCTTGAGGAGCTCGTGTGAATTTATAGCTCCTTCCATTTAAACAGAATCCGAAAAGGAACTGGCTGTCTGGATGAATGGGGACACTGAAAAATGCGTTCTTGAGGTCTATGACTGTGAAAAACGTAGCTTCAGAATCAATGGCTGTCAATAGGGAAGAAATATCTGGAACAACTGGGTACTGGGGAATGATACATTTATTAAGCTCTCGAAGGTCAATCACTAATCGATATACTGGAGGTGCATTTGGATCAGTACGTTTCATGACTGGAATGATAGGAGAATTACATACATTGGAGTCAGTTTCTACAACCACTCCTTGAGCAATGAGCTCGTCAATAATTTTGGATAAGGCTGCTACAGCCTCAGGTGGCAATCTGTACTGTCTGATTCGTGGCAAAACAATACCTGGTTTGAGAGTCACACGATGGGGTGTGATTTGCATAAAACCAACATCAGTTGGACCTTGCGCCCATAGATGCTGCGGAACATTTAACAATCTTGGATCAAAATCACGTAATACATAGTGACCCTTAAAGTCACGTAAAAACAAACGTATTCCTTCTGGGGAGCAGCAAATAATTGCACCTAATTCTTTTAATGTCTTAATGCCTAACAAATTTTCTGGACATGATTTCGTGAGTAGCAGGTCAGTAGTTCGGGACAATGGACCTACTTCTAGAGTAACTGGTTTGGAAATCTCGTTAACAATTGGCTTTCCTGAAAATCCAAGGGAAACATTTCTAGAGCCTGAGAGCGGAGCCCCTGGAACCTCGTCATGACTGATAGTAGTCCTACTTGCCCCTGTATCAATCAGAAACTTTCTGTCTTTCCCTAATACTTGACTGTGAACATAGGGACCCTCTTGATCTACAGGAATCTCGATGAGAGGCAAGCCTACCTCCCTCTCTAGGCTGTTTCATGAATACGGCTGGTACTCTGGATACTCGGACTGTGCATACTGGTACATCTGCTGTGTAACATGCTGTGTTGCAGCTATAGGCTGAGGTGCTGTAACTGTCTGTGGTGTATTCTGTGGTAACTGGGAAGTCTGTGAAACTTGTTCTTGTCTAGGCGGACGTGGTCTTTCTTTAGTCTTACCAGTGGCTATGTTGTGTTTCAGAACTGCACACTCGTTTATAAAATGACCTGGCTGTTTACAATAATTGCAGGTTCCTTTAACAGGAACTGCAGGATGACTGGCTTGATTTGGACCCCTCTTCTGACTGTCCTGTGGAACAGATTGTGCAACTAATACTTTCATTTTCGTGTCTTTCATACGTTTCCTTTCGTGTTCTTGCTCTTCCCTGATTCTATTCTGGTGATACTGGAGCATCTGGAGCATTTGGGACGGAGTATTAGCTTGCCAGGTACTCTCGACTTTCAAAACTCTATTTTTAACTTGTGGACTTGAATTCTCGACTAGTTTAGTAACAAAAAGATGAGGGTATGACTCACTACTCATCTTCAAACCACTGTTGATGCTAAAACATTTCTCAAATCTAGAATAAAAATCACTAGTATCTTCGTCTGGTTTCTGTTTACAGGCTGAGATTGCATCCCAGTCTTCCTTTTTCGTGGCTAGTAATCTTGGCAAAACTTGTATTAACAATTCAGGTAATTCTTTACATTTATCTCCTTGACCGGTACCTGGTACACGTGTATTTTCTTCAGCTTCTAGAGCTGCCCAATCTATCTTTTTCTCTCCCACCTCCCATTCTTTCTCCTTGAGTTTTTCATATATGCCCGCGGGCAACAGGACCTTTAACATTTTAATTATATCTGGATACGTGTATTCTCCTATACGGAGCATGTCTTTTAATTCACGGTGGAACCCTGCTGGATCTTTATCGTGACAGGGAATTAACTTTTTCATCTCTAAGAGTTCCATCTTTGTAATCGGGGTGTAAACAAATACTCGTTGCATTTCACCACCCGCTGTCCTAACTGGGTGTACTTCTCATAACAGATGCTGTCTGTCTATGTAAAAGGGTTTACTTTCTGGGGGTGAGACGTGAACAAAATGCGGGTTCAGAAACGTTCTATATTTGTGGCGCTGTTCTAGAATGATACTAATTAAGTCGGTACCTAGACCTCTCCATTTATACTGGAGTAACTCGTTCAGAACATCATGTAACGGACCTGGATCGGAATGCTGACCCTCATACAATGTAATGAGGTGCTGGATCATATACATACCCACCAGTCGCTGCTCGGCTGGGGGCAGTTTCAGAAACATTTGTGCCACTATTTCGTCTGAAAAAGTGGTAGAATCAGTAGCCCATCGGACTGCTGATCGGGCTAGTTCTTGTTCATGCATGGTACTAAGTTCACTATAACCGATTCGTGATTTCAGAATGTGATCGGTAGCTTGAAATACTTGCTCTAGAGAGCCTTGTTCTGGTGCTGGAAGAGGAACAGTTTTCTTGTGTTCTAGACGTGAATGTCGGTCGGGAAGTCTAGCTTTACCTACATACGCTATTCTGGCGGTATTCTCGTCGTCTACCTCTTCAGTAGAAGAGTCGTTTTCCTTCTCGCTTACTTGTGCTGCTTTGCGTTTCTCGTGTAACCTTATTATTTCCTTACGAATTTTCTTGTACATACTCTCTATACAACTGAGCGTCCTGTGTCTTCCCTCGGCTATATTATCACTCCACCTTGTCAGGACTTTCATTTCGGTCGGATCTTTAGTCGGATAATCTTGTTCCCTTATTAAACAATTAATTAGAAACTTTAATAGCATGAGCTGAATCTCAGCTTTTCTTAGAAACATGACTTCGCCAATACTTTCTGGGTCTGTTCCTGTACGAATGAAACGATATATTCTGTCTAGATCTTCTTTCATATTCGGTAGGGTGTCCAAATACTCGGTCACCCGTCTTACACGTAATGAATATATAACCATACTATCATCACCTGGGACCGGATCATAACGGCATTCGGTAAGAGCTCGTCTGATATCTGCAACAGACTGATGTTTGGGCGTGCGCTGTAACGCACGTTCATGTAACTCGACTGACGTTACACGTTTGTGTGGCGGCGGGGTTCCCGGAGGACCTCCTCCCGCGGCCCCTAAACTGGAATCGTCGACTGATACTCTTCGTGCTGGCAGAGTGACCAGTGTAGCGGGTACTTGTAATGTAGACTGGACCGGGGGTACCGTAACAGGTGCTGTAACAGGTGCCCCGGTGACTGGAGGAGCAGGATTTACATTATTTACAGGAGCTGGCGGAACAGGATTTGCATATTCTGGGACTGTGTCGTCCAAATAGGACGAGAGAAAAATATCAGCTGCGGTCGGTTTGTGACGTAGCTTGGTCGGAACTAAGGGTGGCGGAAAATTACTGGATGCCTCCGGGGTTGCTTTTGGCAAGCCCTCGGCAAGAAGAGGGTACATACCCTTAAAAAGGGCATTTCTCTGTCTGTCTGACTGTTCGGTTTTAACTCGTTCACCTATTTCGATTAATTCCCTTTCTTGGGCTCTTTCTGAGGATTCTCTACTTAATTCTGACTTTCTGATTTCTTTTTCGGTTCTTCTATGAGATTCTTTGCGCCATAACTCGATGGCATCTTTCTGTGACTGTCTGGCTTTCTTTTTCCATAATACTTCTTCTACTCGCATGATGCACTCGGCATCCCATGTGCCTGATACAGGCCATCTATATTTCTCTTCTAATTCCTTAGTGTACTCGACCCATAAGTCTAGATATAATATGGCACTTATGCCATGCTTATGATACATAAAATGACCTGGACTGTCCCGAGGTGGGACAGGAACTGCTTCCTCGAGCAGACCTTTTCTAGTTCTTAACTGACGTAATTTTGAGAACAGAGGCATGACGTGAACTGGGATCTGGACACAATACAATACACAATGAACACAATAATGACTTGAGACTGATCACTCATACCACGACATTAAAACACATTGAAATGACATTTAAAATAACAGTTCGAACAGAAACATTACCTGGAATACTTGAGAACAGAAACACATGAATTTCTCGAGACTAGAACTTACTAGAGTTACTAGATGCACTGCTGAAACAGTACGAAACATACCGGTCTCATAAAGAGACACGTCAGGACCCGCATCCACCTAAGTGGACACTTCGTGTTGGATCTGTGTACCCAAACCCACGGACCAGAGACAAATTAATTGACCCTGTCTAGATACTACCCCAGCAACGGTACTCACCGGGCAGCAAGAACGGAAGGCCTCGGACTGGACTGGACTGCTACGACGACGGACTACGAACTTCGGACTTCAGTTACGGGTGGGCCTCCGGATACCTCGGACCTTGGACTCTCGGCTTGGGCTCTGGTCGGGACTCGCCGCGTTCCTCCACCGCCTCGTCTGGATGCTGGACCGCAACCTCCGTCTCCTCCGTGGGCCTGAGGGATACTTGAAGCAGAAATATCTGCACGTGCACGGTATGGTTCCGTCACGGCTGCAGAGGATCAGGGGGCCTGCGTGGCTTCTCCGGCGCGTGGGGAAAGGGCAAGTCCCTATTCGGGCGCCATTATGTGGTAAATAAATAATTAAATACCTGTTCTATTTTTGACTAGATATACAATAACAGATAGCTCAATAAATAAGAGTCAAGATTCGAGGTAGCTGGAGTTTGCAGGTTTTAATCAGGCATAAAGGACAGGAACAGGACAACCTGCATGGGAATGGGATGGCAGCTGCCGGGGGGCAGGATCTGGGAGCATAAGGGGTAACTTTTAATAACAGTGCACAATATTTATAGTTAAACAATTGCATTACATTCAGTATAGTAGGCGTAGCAGTGGGTGGAGTTCATAGCAGTCGCGAAAGATAAGGCATAAAGTGGGTGGAACAAGAGGCGTATACATAGACATGTGATGTAAACGTAACAGAATATGTCATAAACGGGGCGGAAACATGGAGGGGGCTACCTAAGGAGCCGGGACCTCTGACCTAGTGGTGCGCGCAAGCTGGCAATGACGTGTTACTAGGAGGAACTGGGGGCTATGACTTCTGCGCTAGAAGAGGAGACGAAAGTCTGGAGAGTCAGAGCGACATGTACCTAAACACTATCTAGTATCTCGTGTTTAGAGAACATGTTGATAGAATCCAGAAGTTATCAGGGTAAAGGCTAACAGACTCTAAGACTGGTGCATGCATCATTCTATATGTAGTGCGTGTTGAGGAATATTAAATGACCATTAATACAGTATTTCTCTTACATGGAGACGTAAAGGCTAGACGATGACTGAAACTATTGATGCGATTCAGTAGCTTTAGGAATGCAGAGAAGGAGGGCTGGACTGATAACTAGAATCATAACATACTCTTGGCAGACTGGCAGGCAGAGCCAGGCCGAGCCGGGCACTGTGAGGCAGGAAGTAAGTGAAGGGTCAGGGATACAGGTGGGGGCTGTATCGCTCCTCAGCGAGGGTTCAGGAGACAGGAGCTGAATCTGGTGTCCGGGCCCTTTTGAGGCCTAGAAACGGGGACTTTTATTGAATTAACGTGCACACTGTGAAACGTGGCAACATAACTTTACATAGGCCTAATACTCGTAGCTTTAACGAGAACTGAAAACTGGCATACTAGAGATGGACACAACTATAATTGTGTCTTTAATCGATCATAAGGGAATACATATGCATATTAATCATGCACATATAACATAAGATGGGGAACACGTAGGGACACAGAACATGGCAAAATTTACTTTTCCACACGTCCAAAGAAGTTCCATGGTGTGGCTATAGGAGACACTGCTTCCTCCTGCAAAGACGAGGTTGAGTGTGTGTCCCGCTGTGTGCATGGGGCGGTGACATGTTGCTACAGTCCTATGTTGGGGAGGTTCTCTAGGAGGGCAGTTGTGTTGGGTTCGTTGTCTAGGTGGAAGTTTAGATCTCTGAGTAATATGTAGTTGTGGAAACGAAGGTGTGGGGTGTGATGAGGTCGGCGATGGTGTCGGTGAAGTGAGCGCGGGGGGGCAGGCAGCCTGTAGATGAGGGTTCTGCTGAGAGTTGTTTTGGGGTTGGTCTCGATCTGGAAGTGGAGATGTTCCATGGGGGTCGTTGTGTTGTCTAGGTCAGTGGGTGTCATGTGGAGGTAGTTTTTGTGTACTATGGCGATGATTCCTCCTGGGTGGGTGGGGCGGTCTTTTCTCAGGATCTTGTATCCTTTGGGAATGGTGATTACGATGTCCGGCGCAGAGTTGGCGTTGGTCCAGGTTTCTGTGAGGAAGGCGATAGGCATGTGGGTGTAGAGGAGGTCCCAGATTTCTATGGCGTGACTGTGTAGGGAGCACATGTTGAGGAGGATGATCCCCAGATCATCAATTCTCTCACACATAACCAACAATGGCAAGCACACAATGCTTTTGCACACACAAATACAGGAGAATGTTATTGTGGTAGTAGTACTGGTAGTAATGATGGTGGTAGTGGTAATACTGGTTGTAGCAATAGTAGTGGTGTTTACAGTAGTGGTAGTGATAGTGCAGGTAGTAGTAGTTAAGAGTAAGTGGTGAGCATGGCAGTGGTGGTGCTGGTGATAGTGTCAGGAAGAGTGATATTCGAGATAGTGCTATTATTGGTGATGGTACTGTGTCAGTTGTAGGAATAATGGTAGTGATGATAGTCGTAGTGATGGTGATGATCATGATGGCAATGGTGGTAGCATTTGCGGTGGTGGTAATAGTGGCAATGGTCATGTTAGCAGTGATGGTAGTGGCGGTGGTAATTGTAATGGTGGTTTGAATCACAATGGCAGTGGTAATGGCACTAAATAGTGATAATAATCAATGTGGTCATGGTGATAATGATGATGTGGTGGAGGCACTGACGATCATGGTGGTAGTGGTTTTGGTAGTGATAGATGGGATGGTTGGTGATGCTGGCAGTGGTAATGGTGGTGGTAGCAGTGTTGGGTCACTGGCAATAGTTATAGTCGTGTTAATAGAAGTGGTGATAATAAGGGTGGTGTTAATGGCATGTATCTATATGGTAGATCTATATTGCAAACCCAGCCAAAATGTAGCGGTGCACTGTACATGGTCAAAAACAAGCATAAAGTGAATGAATAATAGAAGAGGATGCTGGATTGTGGAAATTAATATACTGTGATGTTGTGCCCTTTAAAGTGGTGAGTTTTCAACTCTTTTCCAAATTGGAGCAGTGTTGGGGTCGTCCTGATGGATCATCCCCATGATGATGTTGCAGATCCTGGGTGCATAGATGAAAAAGGCCTGCTGTCATCTTTTTACGCTTTAAAGTCTGTTAGTGTCCTAGCTGCGGGTGTGTCGGGAATCACCAGAGATGGTGAGCATGTCTGCACTATAAGCAGGGGTGCTGGTCATGATGGCTTTGTAAACGATGCAGCTGGTTTTCAAGGTAGTGCAGGATGGATGGCAAAGGAAGCCAATAGAGTTCCAATAGGATAGTAATTGTGCTGGTGGTTGTAATGTGGTAGTGATCTTGGCAAAGATGGTAGAGGTGGTGGTTGTGTTTTGGCTGTGGTTTTCTTAATGTTGGGAATGATGGGTGTGGTAATGGTGGCGGTAATGATGTTAATATTACTGCTAGTAGTTGTAGTAATGTTGGTGGTGGTGGGGTTAATGGTTGTATAGGTGTTATTCCTGGTAGTGGTGAAAGTGGTGGTAATGATGGTGATTGTGATGGTGGCTGTATTGTTGGTGGAGGCAGTGGTATTGTTCTCGATGTTTAAGGTGGTGGTAACTAGTTTTTGGTTATAATTATGCTAATGGTGATGGAACTTGTGGTATTGATGAGGGTGATGATTGTTAAAGGTGGTGATGATGGTGGTAATAGTGATGGCAATGATTATGGTAATTATTATGGTGTGATGGGGTAATGGTTGTAATGCGGGTAAACATGGTGTTAGTGATTGTGGCTGTGGAGGTAGTTAATGATAGTTGTAATGGTGGTGGTGATGTTAATAGTTGTGGGGATAATTGTGTTAGTGATGTGGTGGTAATTGATGGTAATGCTGGTGGCATTGGTGGTGTTAATGGTGGCGTGGCTTTTGGTGGAAAGGGCAGTGTTAATGGTAAGGATGGTGGTGGTGGTAGAAATGTTGGTAGCAGTGCTGGTGGTAATAAAGCTGGGAGCTGTAATGGCCAGGGCAGCAATTCTGGCGAACATAGAGGTGTTAATTAGATGGCAATGGTTAATACTGTGGTGGTGGTAATGTTGGTAACAGTAATCTTTGTGGTGGTCATTAAGAGGTGATGATGGTGGGAATTATGGTAACATCTATTCTGGCAGTGATAAAGGTGGTGCTTTTCATTGTGATAATGATTGTGGTGGTGATAAGGGTATAAATCATGGTGGCAATGGTGATGTTAATAGAGGTGTTAATGGTAACTATAGCGGTAGTAATGGGGTGGTAATTGTCGTAATACTGGTAGTGATAATGTTTGTAATGCTGGTCATATTGATGGTGGTGACAGTTGTAATCGCTTAACTGGTGATAATGAGGGTATTGATATATAGTGCCTAGACTCTAAACTGCAGCGCGATCTCGCAGGTTACATTTGTTAGGAAAACAGGAACCTGCATACCTGTTTAAAAATCGCCATTTTTATCATTACTTCTTGCTGTGTTATTTTAATCACGAATTGACTGTATTGTTTTAAAATAAGTTCTCGCTTACTTGCACATTAAAATTTACCCACCACACGCTATTTTAGCGTGAATAGAAACTCCTAGGCAGCTACCGCGCCATTTTGGGTGAGGGAGAGGCAGGGTCACGACCATCGGAAGGCGCCATCTTGGGAGGCGCTCTAGTCACTGCAGATGCTTGGCGGATCACACGGCCCAGCATATTTAAAGGGGGAAATGCAAGCGCGCACGCGCCAGAGGCAAGCCCATCTGCGACCGTCCGCGCCATGGAGGCGCACAGGGCAGGAATTGCTGCCCGCCTGGAAACCGACCAAAGGCGGATAAAATACGGTAGAGAACAACTTCTGGAGCTAGGTAAGACTGAGGCCCCCGTGAAAGACGATGCGAAGACTCTTAGGGGAGGGCTGATTAATAGTCGGTCAATCACGAAGCATGCCTCAGAGGTCTCTGATCTGATTGAGGATCTGTGACTTGATGTACTATTCCTAACAGAAACGTGGCTGAATGTAGAGTCCACCACTGTTCTGGGATGTGCCTACCCTAGTTACTATACAAGTCTACATAAGCACAGGGCCACGGCAGAGGGGGGGAGTGGCGGTAATCTTTAAAGAAGAGCTGGATTTCAGACTCCTACAGACTAAGGAAGTAGAGGGTATAGAAGTGATGGGGTTCGCACTATGCTCTTTAAGCGGGAACCTTCTTACCAGACTCCTATGCTATAGGCCCCCGGGGGGTTCTACAGATTATCAAAACCTCTTTGATGTTATTACCAATCTTACGCTGGCCCACTCTAGAATGATTATTCTTGGAGATTTTAATCTCTGGGAAGATGGGAAGGCTAATAACCATCTGCAAGATCAAAGACATACTTGTACTAATCTGGACTTCACCCAGATGGTGGAAAGCCCGACACATGAAGGGGGGCATGTCCTTGATCTGCTATTTTCTAATCAGGCCACAACAAGGGTACTAAATGTAATGCCTCAGAGTTGGTCAGACCACTATTTAGTCCTGTTTAGTATCAGGACGATGCACTCAAGGGACAGTGGAGGTCAGCAAAGGTCCTATAGGATAGGCATGGAATGGGCAAAACTGGGTCAGACTAGAACCCCAGTATTTGATCCAGAGGTCACATACTTCGGCCCCATGCTATCTGTAGAAGAGAACTACTTACTCTACACAAACCATATATCTGCCATCTTAGATCAGGTAATCCCCATGAAGAGGATAAAAAATAAGAGGAAGGCTACGGCGCCTTGGTTCAATGAGGAGCTGAAACAGCTCTGCATGCTTCGCAAGAAGGCGGAGAGGAAATGGAGGAAGGGGTATGGGGAGGAAGAGAAAATTGAACTAAGACGGGGACAGCTGCATTACAAGGAAAGCATCCTTAAAGCCAAGCCGGCCTTTATGCAAGCTCAATTGCCCACGCATCTAATGGGACAAAAGCCCTCTATGAAATCACTAAAGCTATGTCTGCCCCCAAATGTATGGATAATAAAGTGGCAGCTTCTCAAAAACTCTACGATGAAATTGCCACACATTTCCAGGACAAGATCGCTAAGATCGTGGATAGTCTCACTGCTAATAACAAGGCTGAACAACTTAACCCTGTACAGTCGGGAGCGGAAGATCAACTACAATCGGTATCTCTGAATAATTTCCAAACCCACTCAAAAGCTGCATTTGATAGTCTGGTAGAGAGTGTCTCTTCATGCTCACCGAATGATCCCTTCCCCTCCAGAATATGGAAGTCATCTGGCCGAGACACTCTCCCTTGGTTGAGGCAGATATGTAATCAGTCCCTGGTGAAAGGAGAGGTCCCAGAGGAATGGAAACTGGCGGTGGTGACGCCACTGATTAAAAAGCCCTCCCTGGATCCATCAGTACTGGCCAATTTCAGGCCTATTTCTCTCCTACCCTATCCAGTGAAGATCTTAGAGAAAACAGTTAGCAGGGAATTGTCGCGTTTTCTGGAGGAGAACTCCTTGCTCGACAAAGATCAGTTTGGCTTCCGCCCTGGCCACGGGACGGAGACGGCCCTGGTCACAATGTTGGATAACCTACGGATGCATGCCGACAATGGGAATGCGACCGTGCTAGTGCTTCTCGATATGTCGGCCGCATTCGACACGGTGAACCATCTCATCCTACTGGAAAGACTACAGAATCTAGGAGTAAGGGGGCGGGCACTGCAGTGGCTACAATCCTACCTAACAGGACGTCATCAGGTGGTAACACTAGCTCCTTTCACAGCCAGTAAATCATCGGTCATCCATGGGGTGCCGCAGGGTTCTGCGATCAGTCCCATCTTATTTAATATTTATCTGCAGCCCCTGCTCCCCATTATAAAGTCTGCCGGAGTCTGCATAGTCAATTATGCGGACGACACACAACTGGCATTCTCTCTGGAAGGTGACAACGCAGTATCCCTTGACTTGTTCCAGGAATGCATGCAGAAGACAGCCAATTGGCTTAGTAGGTATTCCCTACAATTCAACGCAGGAAAGACCGAGGTGCTTTACTGTTCCTCGGGTAGGCTACCTAGACAATTCCCCTCTGAATTTAGGCTTACCCCTGAGGAGGAACCACTGACCCCGGCAAGCATAGTACGCAATCTGGGGGTGCTGATTGACAAGGATCTCCAGATGGAATCACAGGCTAATAAGACCACCAACGTCTGCTTTGCTCTAATACGTATGCTACGTAAAATACTTCCCCTGCTTCCTAAAGAGGTGCGCCCACTGGTAGTAAGCAGTATAGTAGGTAGCAGGCTGGATTATTGCAATTCCTTGTATCTGGGGGCCCCATTATACATTCTGCAGGGGCTCCAAAGAATCCAGCCTGCAGCAGCTAAACTTGCCCTTGGCTGGCAACGCTGCGCCTCGACAACACTGGCCTTGAGAGAGCTGCATCGGCTACCAATGAGGGAACGTATTCGCTTTAAATCCCTATGTTTGGTCTTTAGAGTGGTACATGAGCTAGGGCCAGTTCCTATGCAGGAAAGGTTCTCTTGGTATCAACCCACTAGGCAGCTCCGCTCGTCCAGTGCCACCCTACTTACGGTGCCATGGTTCAAACGGGCCAGGCTAGGAGGTAGAGCATTTAGTGTGGCCGGCGCTCGGCTGTGGAATGGACTCCCCCAGAGCCTTAGACAGCTCAGCGCCCTGCTAGAGTTTCACAGGAACCTGAAAACCTGGCTTTTTCCTAGAGCTTAGCTCGAGTCCTCTATTTAGGCTCTGACAGGTGCGACCTATTCCATCGTGGTGCAGTTTTTAGTCTGAAGCGCCAGGATACCCGTGGGGTGACAGCAAGCGCTATATAAGTTTTAAAATCAATCAATCAATCAATCAAGTTATCGTAGATTAGTAATGATAGAAATGCTGCGGTAAAATTATGGTGGCAATAGTAAAGGTGGTGGTGCTTGTATAATATAGTGAGAACCGTTGTGGACTTTGCCTTGGCACCCTCACAGCTACATTTAATAGCGTGCTTATTATCATTTACATATATTCTACAAAGCATAACATTGTGTGTAGTTTTCAATTCACCGAGTAATTGTTTTAGTTATTAGTTGATAGTGTGTCTATAGTTCACGTCATATATTCATGCATTGTGATTTGTAAGGCAAACATAGTACATGTAGACAATTGTACAAGACAATTCACACTTTTCTAGTCACATCTTAGATCACAGACCTCATGGGACTCATTTTTTTCTCATATTAATGCTGAGGAAATATGATTTAAAGCTTGTCCAGGAGCCTCTCGACGAGTGAGACTTCAGGCATTCCAGAAGGAGCGGCTGTAACAGTCTACATCCAGACTTCACACTGACAGTTGCTAGCTGGTTCGTCTGAGAATACTATCCACACATAAACGAAACCAGGCCTCGCCTCTGGGTAGGCTGCGAACTGGAAAAATATTAAAGATAAGCAGGTATGAGTGTTTGCAATATAAAAGCTCACATTTTCAGCAAGAGTTTGGCGCTAGGATTAGGAAGGAACACTTAGTAGTATTACCGTCTGGTCTGCATTTGTAACCTCCCATAAGGACTGGACTTTTTACTTGTATTGTTACATGATCTGTTTTATCTACAGCCTGTGAGCACTATTTTCTTTAATAATTTCCCCCTATTGCAGACACAAAGTGCGTTTCCGCAAGGGTGCTGCTTTGCCTCAGGGCGCAGAGCTACAGTTTCAGCATGGCACCCACTTTTACATTTTTATTGTGCCAACTTCACAAACAAATGCTTTTTTTTGTAAAAGCACCCCTGTTGGAAAACGAGGCAGCATCTGTGAGGCCTGCACAAATAACATGACTACATTTGTCCTTCACTGAGATCCAAACACCCAATTGTAGCGCCTGACTCTCAGTGGGTAGCGTTGCAGAGCAGTCTGAGGCTTACTCAAGGGAGGTGGTGGGGGCTAGTAATCGCCATTTGCAAGTGTGCAGAAATAACACTCAATAATTGATTGTCCAGTCTGTACTTTGCTTTATAAAAGTAAGAGTACATTTATTAAACACACACACTACTCAATACTATGCACCAATTTACAAATATACATAAGCTGTTGGAATTACTTTGTGACATTGCATAACATCTCCACCCCACCCGCAAGGGGGGGGTGGGGCCTAGTACCACCACTCCCATATATGCACATCATCTTGCCCCCAATGCAGTTAGTGGATCTTAACCTGGAGCAAGGGCCCTGCGCACTGGCACCATCCCAGTGACGATCCACCCCAGTACTTCAACCAGCATTTAAAATAGGTAACCCTGCCTTGGTGACACACAACCCTGACCGAGCATTTCCTACTGACCATAAGGTATGCACCTCTATATCTTAAGGGCTAACAGTCTGGGTTCTTCACCTAAGCACAGCTGCAAGAATACATGTTTAAGCATCCCTTTAGAGTGACAGTACTCATATAATGTGGATATCATTAGAATGCATAGCAATTACAAGTCCCTAAAGGCATCACAGATTTAAGTAAATACAGTCAGACACCCTTAGCAGGAATGTCTAGCCCCTTAATTCCACTTTGCTTATGACTCCACCTTCACCATGTACTTCACATTAAACACATGAACTTCAGTCCCTCTATAACGAATAACATGAGTAAAACCATTTGTGGTGCACTTTCACCTCTTCACCTCCAGGAAATGTTTTCTTCCAGACATCCACCACCTCAGCCCTTCACTCCATGAAGCCCTTTTCAATTCACCCTCAGCTGAAGAACAAAAGTTCCAGACCAGAAGGTGATCAATGCAGGCTGAGCCCTTGAGGGGTTATTATTTCCAATCCCTAAGACACTTATGGTGAGCCTTTTCTCTTCATGCAGGGGGAGACTGCGCTTCTCCAGCAGCTCCCCCAGCACCCGCACCTCCAAGTGGTGGTGATCCCGTCCTCCTAGGGCCACCACAAGCAAATAAGACGCTGTTTTGATCTGGCCTGCGTGGCATTATGGGTAGGCTGTGCTTCTATTCGTGAATATTATAGCAGCGGCTCTCCCGCTGAGACGGGGAGAGCAGCGATCTGTGCCTCCGGCCACTTTGGCTCCCTGTTGGAGGGCCCGGTCCCATCTGGACCCTCAGGTGAGTAAGACGGCTCGGGGAGCCCACCCCCGGCGGCTTATGCAGTCTTCGGGCCCGGTCCCACCCGGGCCCCTGGCGCTGCTTCTCCTCCTCCTCCTCCTTCGCAGGGCCCTCCACAACCTTGCCACTTCTGGTGGTGGGGGCATCCCGGGGAGCCCACCCAAGCTGTTCTGGCTGGCTCTCGCCCGGCCCGCACTCTTGTGTGCAGCCGTGTAAGCCAGAGCTGTTCTGGCAGGTTTTCGGGGGAGTGCGACAGCACTCCTCCCTCCTCCCTCCAGCCTTGGGGCCCGGGGAATGGGGTCCCGGACCCCCTCCATTACTTCGGGGCCCGGAGATGGGGTCCCGGGGCCACTCCATTACTTCGGGGCATGGGTATAGGGTCCCGGGCCCCCTGGCATCATTGGGGGGAGGTGGGCGCAACGGCGCTCCCCCGCATCCTGGCACCTTAGGGACAGAGGATGGGGTCCCGGGCCCCTTCACCTCTCGATGGGGTTGCGCGACGGTGCACCCCATCGCCATTTTAGTCGGGGGCCAGGGTGGGCTCCTGGCACCCCATGGGGCATTGTCACGGGGAACGCGACGGTGCTCCCCGGCCATCCTCCTCGCGGGGAGGGAGAGGGCTCGACGGCGCTCCCCCGCCTCCATGGTCAGTGGAGGTCAGGGTGGGCTCCTGGCCCCCATGCAGGGAACCTTCACGGGGAGGGCGATGGCGCTCCCCGGCTTTACTTCTCCTTGGGGGCAGCCCCCGGGACCTGACCCACCCCGGGGGCATTTCTGAGACCGGCGGCGGAACCCCACGAGCTTCGTCGTCGGTCTTCTTAGGGGTCAAAGGTCACCTACCTTCCCGGGGCCATATCTCAGCCCCTGGGGGTCCGATCTGCCCCATTTTCTTGTATTCCTGCTCCTGGTGGCACCACCCAGCCACTGGGAGCACTCTCCTTCGCTTTCCAGGTCTCCAAGAGGGTGCATTCTGCAGGAAGCGGTCTTCTCTGGCTCCCTGCGCCAGCCTTTCGCCTGGCTCTCCTCCTGGGCCTTTTAAGTCATGTTGTTTAGCAGTTAGTAACATGGCTATTCCTCTATTTCCTCCTAGAAGCGTTTCATGCCATCTTATACAGTCCCTACCTGGTACGTAGGAGTACCGCTCATCTTTTGTGGTAATCTGCTCAGATTTCAGCATTTCGTACATTACTGGTCTGCCTTTCTATTCCTTTCAGAGCTTTTTGATTACTGACTCTGTCCAGGTATTTAGGTTTCCTCCTTTTTCTGCATGTTTGTTGGCATAGCGAGGTCCATTCTCTTCATTTTCTTCTTCCCTCTCTCTACAATGTTGTGTACTCGCGCATTTCAGTCTTCTTTGTTGCTTCTTGTTTTAGGTAATTTTCCCTTTTTATATTCTGGTCACCACTTGGGGTGTGCACAATTCTTTAGCTCTTTGTTTCCATTCACCTTACGTTTCACATTGGTGATGGCATCTTACTGGCTGCTAAGAGGGGTTACGTTTTGTGTAGAATTCGTGTTGTCTTATATTTTTGGTAGCAATTCATGTATGTCTCTAAATAGCATGATATATCTTCTTTATACAAGTTGGATATATACATATTTCTGTTTTGTTTTTTCATTGTTGTGGCCCCTGAAGAAGGGACGTGGTGTCCGGAAATGCATCGGGCCACCTTGGAATGGAATGCTTTTCGTTTTTGAACATACTCTAGATTATAATGTCAGCTCATGGATACAATGTAAAAATGTTTTGCCATACTAGTGTATGATGTACATAGATGTTGTCTTTATTTTGATATGTGAATTGTTCAATAACAAACAATCTTTATTTGACAACAACCCTGTGTTGAAACTTGTTTCTGTTTAACGAGGCTTAACAGGAGTAGTTTCATATAAGCCAGTATAGGTTGTTTACCTTTGTGAAAATTGTACATGGTAGTGCACACAGTCACTCAAGTGAGAGTTCGCTTGATTTTTTGACAATTAATACATACGTGGGACAGGCAGCCCACAAACACTGTGTAGCACACAGAAAACATACACAGCAATTCAATCACTTGTTCAAACGTTTTTTAACCGTGGTTTAAACCATTAAACTCAGGTGTGCACCGCATATTTTTATATATTGCCATTTACAATGTAAATGCTTGTTTTTCATATGTTCTGCATTAGAGTACACCATCAACATATCAAGAAGTGATTTAAAATTATAATGTGGAATTCTTGTATGTGCTTATCCTTCACGGAAAGGTATTCCAGCCAGTAACCCACATTCAAATAAATTGTACTCATGACAGTCTGTGGCAGGATTTGACCTTTATTTGATACTCCTAGCATATTGTGGGAGATGCTTGCTTCACAACTTGACTGGTTCTCCCGCCCAAGCTGGAAAGTTCGTTCACACTTGTACTTGCTTGAGAGTCAAAGAAAATCAACTGTTCCGTATTTAATATATTGCCTTTGTATAATCTTTAGATACACATTATCGTGCAGGGTTTCTGTGAGGTGTTTATCATTGAAAAGAAATAAGCAGCCATGTGGCAGCGAAGGTGGGGCAGAGCAGAAGCAAAGACCACTGTGAGCTACTGCAATAAGTCAGTTGAGAGAGAGTAAGATCATGAGCAGCAGTGGATTTCTCCCAAGGATGGCACGTAGAGCAGGATGAGGCAACACTGGGAGGAATGGGCAGGCGGAGCAGGATCTGGCATCAAAAGTGCTAATACCTACCACTTTGGATTGCCTGGAATAGTCCGAATGGTTGCACTGGTAGAAGTGTGATGGTTATTAGTTGTGTTGATACTTGCATTTTGTAGTGCTGCCAGGGGTGATAGGTGGTGGTGCAAGCTACAGTGGTCTTCTTTCTTCTTCTTTTTTTACAAATTAAGCAATGTCTTCCCGTCCTATTCATGTCTTCTTGTTTGTGCCTGCTTTTGCTTTATTACTCAGATGAATGCCTGTCTTATGGCATCCTGAGGTTCTTGCTTGGTACTCAAGATCTATCAGGAGCTCGTAACAACACATCCTCCCAGTATGATTGGTAAGCATCTCACTCTCCATATACCTATTATTATTGGCCTACTTATATCAACTTAAATCTACTATTTCACGAAGTCCCTGAGGCTGCTGAATAGAGGGTCCCCACTGCGTTGCCTACTGGGACAAATCCAGGACAATTAATTCCTAGTTTTCTCCTACCCCTTTTACATTTTTTCCTGAAGTTCCTCTGCCAGCCGGATCAATTATCAGATAATCTGTTCCAGGATTTAAGGACTGGAGAAAGGTAGAATGGGATAAGAGAGCAAACAGAGACTCTGGATATGCTCACTCTTCTTCATTATGCTGATATCTACTAGTTCATTGTGAATATAAATTAAGACTAATGCCATATCTCTGTACTGAATCATTGATCATTTGCTATAACAAATGATATATCTCCACGTATCTCTGTGCCTCATGCTCTGTGGGGTATTGTTAGAACTCTGACATTCCGGATACTGAAACATAAACAATTTCTATATAATTTATAATTCTTAAGGTTACTTAAGGTTTTGCATAAGCCTCACTCCATTGTTTCATAAAGGTAACTTCCTTGTGTTTTTTGAGTATACTCTGGTTCTGATATGCTTTCAAGATTATTTTTTATACAGTAATATAAACAAACATACATCAGGGTTATATATCTCATACTGGTACTAGAAAATTGTTTTCCTAAGCACGTACCACTATCTTAAACACAGTGTATGCATTGTGACGTGGCAACAGTCATTTAAGGAGCTGAGTATCCTTTTTGTTGCTGACATAGGTTTAGAATAAAAAAAGTACGATACTAAATTTAAGTTTATCTTCCTTCAGTCATAGCTCTAAAATAGTACTTTACAAATGTTTTACGTTAAAAAAATACCTCTTAACCATTTCGCTGCTAACCCCCCCCCCCCCCCCCCCCCCCCCCATATGCTAAGCCTGTTTTTTTTGGCAATTTGGGGAAGTTGGCTCTTAGGCCCCTGTAACTTTTTGTTCAGATAAGGTATACACACCAAATTTGCGTCCTTTTCTTCCAACATCCTGAGGATTCTAAAGGTGCCCAGGGTTAGTGAATTTCTCTGGAGGAGACTGAGAAATTAGCCAAAATATAGCTACATTTTAGGTTTTTTGTTTCGAAACATTGAAAAAAGTCCTGCAAAAGAAAGAGTCAGGTTTTTTCCTTGCAAATGGCATTAACAAAAGCTTTTGTGGTGCTGAAATCACAATCTTCCCAGCTTTCAGGAACATTGAGACCTGTCAGAAAACACAGTTTCTACAAAGTTTTGGCATTTTACTGGGACATAGCCTATATTTCCAATTTTTGTGCTATAAACCTCCTTCCACTTAGTGGTAGAAATGGGTGTGAAAGCAATTATCGATCCCGGATAGCTATACATTTCTGAAAAGTAGACAACATTCTGAATTCTGCAAGAGATCACTTGTGTTGATCTTTCAAGGTTTACCTATAGAAACTAACAATTGAAATAAAGAAATCTTGTAATTGAGTTGAAAAAAACAGCCGTTCGAGCCACCGTTTTTACCTGTAACTTCTTCTAAGTATGGTAGATTTTTTAAAGCAATATACAGTTACGTCGGCTGGACCCTTCTAGTTGCATGGATATATACGACTTGCAGGTTCAACAAGAACCTAAGTTACCCAGAGCCAACAACTGAGCTGCGCCTTACAATGGTTTTCATTGTGAACCGGGTATGTAGCAATTCATTCGGTAAAATGTAAAGAATGAAAAATAGGTATCAAGGAAACCTATGTATTTCTGAAATTGGAACAAAATATAGAGTTTAGAAGCAGTGGTTATTTGTATATATCCTTAATGGTAAGTACCAATCCTAGCATGTGAATTAGAGGATAGTTTTCAAAATGACCTCTTTTTTACACATTGTCTTACATTTGAAAGGCAGAAATGCATAGTGAGTCAATTGGAAATAGCACTTGTTCTACAATTATGTGTCCCCCTCAGTCTCCTGATCAAAATGGTAAAACTTAGCTAACTTATACATTTTTTTAAACTAGGAGAATCAAGAATAGGGTCACATGTGAGGCTCTCATCAGGTTCGGGTACCCAGAAACCATTGCAAACCTCAAGCTTTGTCAAAAAACACATTTTCATCACATTTCTGGGATGGAAAGTTCTGCAATCTATGGGGAGCCACAAACTTCCACCCACCTAGCATTCCCCCAAGTCTCCCGATACAAATGGTACCTCCTCTTTGTGGGTAGACCTTATTCCTGTGACAGGAAATGGTGCAAAATGTACTGTGGAGACCACAAAATTATCGATCACAAATAGAATTGGTTTTGCGACGGAGTTGCCTGCGTTTTTGGTGCCGGGCTCGGTGGGCATCTAGGGAAATCTACCAAACCCAGACATTTCTGTAAAATGGATATCCGGGGGAGTGCATGGAGGTGTGACTTGTGTGGATCTCCCAACATTTTCCCACCCAGAATCCCCTGCAAACCTCAAATTTAGCAAACAAAATTATCACATTTTCCTTACATTTCTGCCTGGAATTACTGCACCAGACACACAATTGATGGACGGAATGCAGAACAAATCAAAACATTCACCCCCAATCAAGAGATCTGGGTTAAATCCATCATTCTTTTGCTCACTATGCCACACCAGTTTAAACCTGGCCATATGCAAATCAGTCTTGACCCTGTGCCTCATGGGAATAGTCTAGCCCGAACTGCTAAGCCAGGTCCTCCCCGGACCGGAAACAAGCATCCTAGGACCAGTTTCAGGGTTTCACCCCTCTTCAGCCAGGATAGCTTGAATCCAGTGGCACAGTGAGCCTCGGACCCATGTCTGGGCATACCCAGCGCACTTAGGGCGAGGAAGTAAATGACACACAATTGATGGACGGAATGCAGAACAAACCAAAACATTCACCTCCGGTCAAGAGTTCTGGGTTAAATCCATCATTCTTTGCTCACCATGCCACCCCAGTTTAGACCTGGCCATATACAGTCTTGACTCTGTGCCTCATGGGAACAGTCCAGCCCGAACTGCTAAGCCAGGTCCTCCCTGGACCGGAAACAAGCATCCTTGGACCTGTTTCGGGGTTTCACCCCTCTTCAGCCAGGATAGCTTGAATCCAGTGGCACAGTGAGCCTGGGACCCACATCTGGGCATACCCAGCGCACTTAGGGCGATGAAGCAACAGACACACAATTGATGGACGGAATGCAGAACAAATCAAAACATTCAACCCCAGTCAAGAGATCTGGGTTAAATCCATCATTCTTTTGCTCACCATGCCACCCCAGTTTAGACCTGGCCATATGCAAATCAGCCTTGACCCTGTGCCTCATGGGAACAGTCTAGCCCGAACTGCCAAGCCCGGTCCTCCCTGGCCCAAAAAGAAGCATCCTAGGACCAGTTTCTGGGTTTTCCCCCTCTTCAGCCAGGATAGCTTGAAACCACTGGAACAGTGAGCCTGGGACCCACATCTGGGCATACCCAGCGCACTTAGGGCGGGGAAGCCAAAGACACACAATTGATGGACAGAAAGCAGAACAATGTCATAAATTCACCCCGGTACAGAGTTCTGGGCCTAAATCCATCATTCTTTTGCTCACCATGCCATCCCAGTTTAGACCTGGCCATATGCAAATCAGCCTTGACCCTGTGCTTCATGGGAACAGTCCAGCCCGTAATGCTAAGCCAGGTCCTCCCTGGACCGGAAATAAGCATCCCAGGACCGGTTTCAAGCTATCCTGGCTGATGAGGGCTGAAAGCCCAAAACCGGTCCTAGGATGCTTGTTTCCAGTCCAGGGAGGACCTGACCTGGCAGTCCAGGCTGGACTGTTCCCATTGTGCATAGGGTCAAGACTGATTTGCATATGGCTGGGTCCAAACTGCAATGGCATGGTGAGCAAAAAAACGATGGATTTAGGCCCAGATCTCTATATTGGGGTGAATGTATAACATTGTTCTGCATTCTGTCCATCAATTGATCTTTTTTGCATTGTCAACCCGAGTGGGACGGGTATGCCCAGACGTGGTCCCGTGAACTCCATGCCACTGGAGTCAAGCTATCCTGGCTGATGAGGGCTGAAAGCCCGAAACCGGTCCTAGGATGCTTGTTTCCAGTCCAGGGAGGACCTGGCCTGGCAGTTCCTACTGTACTGTTCCTAGTGGGCTCAGGGTCAAGACTGATTTGCATATGGCTGGGTCCAAACTGGAATGGCATGGTGAATAAAAAACGATGGATTTAGGCCCAGATCTCTGTACTGGGGTGAATGTATGACATTATTCTGCATTCTGTCCATCAATTGTTCTTTTTGCATTGTCACCCGAGTGGGACTGGTATGCCCAGACGTAGGTCCCGTTCTCTCCATGCCACTAAAGTCAAGCTATCCTGGCTGATGAGGGCTGAAAGCCCAAAACCGGTCCGAGGATGCCTGTTTCCAGTCCAGGGAGGACCTGGCCTGCCAGTTTGGGATGGACTGTTCCCATTGGGCGCAGGGTCAAGACTGATTTGCATATGGCTGGATCCAAACTGGAATGGCATGGTGAGCAAAAAAACTATGGATTTAGGCCCACATCTCTGTACTGGGGTGAATGTATGACATTGTTCTGCATTCTGTCCATCAATTGTTCTTTTGGGGATTACTGCACCGGCACAACTGTCCCATTTGTGTTTGGGCCAGTGGGGGCATTGGAATGCCCATTTTGGGCGGCCCCCATCCCTACATATTCAAACAAAATAATCCTTGGTGCCTAGTCGGTTTTCTGCCCCCCGAGGGGACATATCGAGGGGCTAGTGCCACCAACTGCCCCTCCCCCCCGGGTGTCAGAGAGTCTGTTTGGAATGTAATGTAGGTAGGGGCATGGTCTTGCCCATTGTGGGCCGTTCCCACACCTCTTTCATAAAAAAAAATTCAATCCCTGGTGTCTAACGGGCTTACTGTCCCTCCCACCCCAGGGAGGCATATCAAGTGTAATATACCCCATGTGCTCCCTAAGGGGGACAGAAAGACTGTCCAGGTTGTTTGGGGGCGTAGCATTGGCATGCCCATTTTGGGCAGCCCCACCACCCCTATATTTACATTTAAAAAAATCCCTGGTGTCCAGGGTGCTTTCTGTCAGGGGCCATTGCCCCCATCTGTCCCCTAAGGGGGGCAGAATAGAATATGCCCAACACTTTTGGGGGGGGGCAAAAGACCCTTGCCCAAGGAGCCGTTCCCCTCTCCCTGCTGTCTAGTAGTGGTGTATTCCCTGGTTGGGGATTGACCTCCTGCAGCAATCTCCAAGCAGGGATCCACTAGGGAGGAGTGCCATTAAAAGGGGAGATTTTCCCCTTTTAAATCATACCTATCCCATCTGATTTCGGGCTCAGGTTGTTGAGATAGTCCCCGAGCACGAAGGCAGTGAAAGTGAAATGAGCCTATCAGCTCATTTCACTTTTGGTTTCTGTGAGATGACGTCAGAACGCCATGCGTGCTGATCGTCATGTCAGTGAAAACCGAGAACAGCCTCGGGAGCTGTGGCTGATTTGGAATAGCACAAGAGGGATTTCCAGTGTTATATGCGGAGACGCGCGGGAGCTGTGTGACGCACCCGAGCACCGTTGCGTTGGATGGCTCCAGCGCATCCGGCGCATGGAGGGGTTAAATACTTACAAAAATACCACTTTCCAAGGTTTTGACACCTCTGGTAAAAAGGTCTTGGTGTCAGCAATAAAGTATCTCTGTAGCCTAGAAAGAATACTCTGGACCATTCGAAACTTATACTCATCATCTCCAAAAGGGCTGCTGACCTTTTCAAACATTGTGAGGGTTCGGTGGCTTTGTTGACCAAACGTGTTGAGAAATGAGCCAGAATTACTGATTATAACAGATACCTCTGATAAACACCTGACAGATTTTTGATCTGTGCAAATGTAAATAAAATAAATCAAAGAAAAAAGTGATGACATATGCAATAGAAAGAAGATGGAATTTTAAAAAGTTCTTCAGAAAACAAGATAAGTCTTTATTGCAGAAGGATTTCTCCTTGCTACATATGAGTACATTCTATGGATATGGAAATGGTTTCAGCAGTTTTGATTATAAAACTAGAAAAATCTCTCTTCTTTATCGCAAAACCTTTTGTGTTACCAGTTTCCATGTTGAGTGCGATGAGGGTAGAGTTGTTATCGCAATAATTAAAGTTGATGATACAACTTATCTTTAGCTAATGTCTGAGCCCCCAATGATGGTTCTAATATTTTCTTTGCCCATTTAATGACCTTTCTTGAAGTAGCACAATATTCATTGTGTCTTTTTTTCAGATAAATTCGGTATTACCCTTGAATCAGCTATTGAACGTTCCAAAAATTCCTCATGTCAGAATTGTCAGGATGTTGGCACAGAAGTGAGCTGAAAAGGGGTCACATCGTGCCTCGCTAAGGAAGAAAGTTGGTTATTGCATCATTATTCCCTCAGAGAATTACAACATTTTCGGATCCTGAGAGGTCCTAGTTTGGAAGCTCGGACAATGGCATCTATGAATAACTAGATTGCTAAATACGGCGGGAATGGGAACTCCATAGGGTAGGAGTTGCTTCCCGGTATTCACGCACAGAACATACAATAAGTTGACATTCCCAAATAACATGGAGTAGGGTTGTTGTTGGGTGGTGTATCTGAAGCATGACAGGTTGGCAGCCCTTTTCATGTGACAAAGTACCGAGAGATGATAGTAGACTTGATGTGGGTATTAAGATTGGGTCAGTGTGACTATGGCACAGATCGCCATGGTTTGAGGGACCACATGGTTCTCCATCCATTCATCGTCCTCCACCTGACCCGCATGCGCCTCCCACCATGTCCTTAGCTTATCAAACACCTTCAGTGTATTAACTATCAACATTCTATATATCATTGAGATGCCACTTGGCCTCTAGGGGGTTTAATTTTGCCAACCACCGCATCTGATCCCTATGTGCCTCCAGTGTACATCGAATTTGAATAGATCGAAAGTACTGAGATCTAGTCAAACCAAATTCCTCTAACAAGTTCTCAAATGATTTAACATCAGTAGTTGCACATACATATCCCAGTGAGGCCCAGTGCCCTTTTTTATTTAAATTATTGCTTTGCTGAGGTTTCCTTATAGTTTGCAGAACTATACCTTCCCTTTATCACCACTCTTTTTCTAAAATCTGCAAGCCCCGTTGCGAAAATGTGTGTGGGGAGTTGGGAAACCCGGAAGTTTTCTTGGCCAAGAGTACCTGATATACTTACAACAGGGCTGGGACCCGTCAGACCCACCACACAAGGGGCTCCATTACAATAGCAAGCAGTAAAGGGGAGTGCAGACAGTCCTGCCTGCTCTGCTTGAAAGAGGAGTACAATATCCCATTGACCTGAAATACAGGCCCATGGGGCTACGTACAGGACCCTCATGTAGGACCTAAAATAGGGCCCAAATCGAAGCCAATACAATACACAGTGCAGGAACAGCCAATGCTCTGTATTGAAGACCTACTCAAAATACACCAATACCAGCGCTGCTTTTCCTCTGATTTCTCGAAGCTGGGCCACAACAGCATTCTCTTTTCAGAGACAGTGGCGAGTGCCAGAGACTGGCATAAAGCCGTTTTGATCTGCATGGATGAGGGACGAAATCACTTTTGCCTATCGATCGTCCAAAATCTTGGCTAGTGTCTACACCTCAGAATTTTTGAGGTTTATAGGGTGATAAGAGCTGCAGAAACACGGCACCTACCCTGCCTTTAATATAACAGCAATAGTGACACACTGGTCCAATGGAAAAAAGCTATTGTGCCTCGACTCTTCAAATACATTTAAAAGGTATGGTGCCTAGAGAGATGAGAATCTTTTGAAGAATTCTGGGAGAAGCACATTTGGACCCGGGGCCTTGCTACAGGGAATAGCAGTGATGGCCAGCAGAATCTCCTCGATCATAATGGGGAGGTCTAATTCCCATTGTTCTTCATCAGTAAGGGAGGGAGCGGACGATTGCTCAGCATCAGTTGGTCTTTTTCTTTTTGTGCTGGAGTGGTAGCGTTATACAGCGTCTTATAATATTTGGCAAATGTGTCCACGATCGCAATGCTACTTGTGATCAGTTGTGCAGCTTCGTCATACACAGCCGGGACCAACCTCACCGCTGCTTCTCGGGTTGCCAACCAGTAAATCAGCCTTCCCTCTTTATCCCGCCACTCATAGATGCAATGCTGCGAAAGTAACCACGCGGACTGTGAGGCACTGAGCAAGATCTGACTGAGCCTGAGCTGAGCCTAACCAAGGCTTCTACTAATCTTCTCAAAGTGTTCCAGATGGACAAATTGCCTGGTGTCGATCCTTCTCTCTCCCCGTGTTTAGAAAATAAATGTATCCTAAGTTACTGCTTTGTATGCCCCCCAAAGTGGCAGGGCTGAAGAAATGAAAGAGAGTTAATTTTGAAGTGTTCAGACAAATCCTCCCAGAGCAGGGTGACAGGGCAATCTCTGTGGATCCACCAGGGGAGTTCAAGTATCAAACGCTACGCTGTACCCTGTTTGCCCCTTGCAAGGTCAGGTTCCCTGGGGAATGGTCTGAGGTGCATGGAGATTAAGTAATGCCGACCCGTCCCTGTTTATTCATTATTTCCCTTCTACCTGACAAATGGGAAAAGAACAATCGATGGACAGAATGCAGAACAATGCCATACATTCACCCCAGTACATAGATCTGAGCCTAACTCCATCGTTTTTTTTTGCTCACCATGCTATTCCAGTTTGGACCCAACCATATGCAAATCAGTCTTGACCTTGCACCCAATGGGAACACTCCAGCCCAAACTGCCTGGCCAGGTCCTTCCTGGACTGGACACAAGCATCCTAGTACCGGTTTCAGGCTTTCAGCCCTCATGAGCCAGGATAGCTTGACTCCAGTGGCATGGAGAGCACGGGACCCACGTCTGGGCATACCCGTCCCACTCGGGGTGACAAATGCAAAAAGAACAATCGATGGACAGAATGCAGAACAATGCCATACATTCACCCCAGTACAGAGATCTGGGCCTAAATCCATATTTTTTTTGCTCACCATGCCATTCCAATTTGGACGCAGTCATATGCAAATCAGTCTTGACCTTGCACCCAATGGGAACAGTCCAGCCCAAACTGCCAGACAAGGTCCTCGCACCTGACAAATGGGAGCATTTTGTTCTTGCTATGTCCAGTGCTTCTACACCCAGGGGGCTGGGAGAAAGGGTGGGGGCTGGGCGGCTTGCTGGTAAATGAATTATTCGAACAGTGTTTTTAATGGAAAACTCTGGAGAAGGGTACCGGGTGACTAGAGGCCTGCGGGAGGAGGGATGTGAAATCTCTGTCATTGGAATGTACTTCTCTGTTTTTATTTATAGGCTGTTCAATACTCTTGTGATGCAGTCTCACACAGAATGTTATAGTGCTGTTGACTTTCATCAAGTTACTTGTCTTTCTGTCTGTGCCTTAAAAGCATTCTAATGTATCCATAAAGGCTCTATTACTTACCGGTAATCTTCATTACTCCGGGTCCCGTTGTCCTCGTGCCACTCATTTACAAAGTGGAGATAACCATCTCCCGACAGAAAATCGACAAGAGGAATGCAGGGACCCTAATACTGCCACTCCCACCGGGAGTACATAAACAGTACTTACCCAGCATCCCGCCTGTACAACCAAGTCCAAACAGGAAGACCGGCCGCCCGGGTGGGAGGGAGGGGCATATGAATGGGACGAGGACAACGGGACCCGAAGTAATGAAGATTACCGGTAAGTAATAGAGCATTACCCCCAGGTCCCTTATGTCCTCGTCCCATTCATTTACAAAGTGGAGCATACCAAAGCAGAAAACCAGCCTTCCGAACCCACAAACGCACCCAGGAAACCACGACAAATGCAGCAACCCAAGGGAGCACCGAGAAGGAGGGAAGGGAGGACTGCCGGAAGCAACCGGACCGCAACCCAAAACAGAATAGCAGGGACCAAACACGGACCGGAGACACCCAAGAAAAAAACTGAAGCCAGAGCCACAAGAAGGAGGCCCAAAAACCAGACAAACCTGAGACAGGGCAACCAGGGCAAAGGCCCAAAGGACACGGCCAAGGGATCCACCAGACAAGGCAGCCCATCCAAGAACCACCAGGAAGGCACACAGGACTCGGCAGCCGCAGAGACACCGAGCAGGCACGACTAGCCCGAAGAAGGCCAAAGAAAGAAGCCAAGACCGGCAAACAGGGCGCAGGCCAACTAGGAAGGAGGGAAGCACAGGCCAGAAACAGGCCCAACCCACCAAACCAAACGACCCGGCCCCCAGAGACGACAGAGGAGAAAGCCAACCCAACCCCGCAGAGGAGGCCTAGGAACCAGGAAAGAAACGCAGGCACCACCAGGGCCACCAAACAACAACGCACCCAACCCAGAGAGAGGAGGAGCCGCAGCAAGAGGCCAGGCCGAAAAGGACAGGGAAGGAGACAGAGACCAGAAAACCCCTGGAGGCCGAAAAACCCACAGGGAAGGGGGCCGCCAGCCGAACCAGGAAAGCCACCAAACCCAGACCAGCAGGGGCAGAGGAAGCCAATCCAAAAGATCACAGGCCAGAGAAGGCCCCAGAAAGAACCGGCAGCAGGCCAGACAACAGAGAGTTCAACAAAAACCGGAAACCAACAAGCCGGAACTGAACAGGCCCAGCCAGGGAGGGGACAGGGCCACCAGCCACAACCCCAAAAACCCACAACCCCAGAGGGAGGGAAAACAAGACAGGGTGCAAGCCCAGGGCAACGGGAACCCCCAGCAGCCCTCAAACCAGGAAACAACCAGGCAAGAAACCGCAGAACCACAGAGGGCAGAAAAAAACACGCGCCAGCACAGCGGTGGAACCCACAGGCACCCAATACCCCGGCCAAGCCCGCAGTAAGGGCAGGAGCAGCAGAAAAGGCCCCAAGGCGCACCGCCCACAGGCCAGAAACCCACCAGGCCCGACTCCATCCAACGCCGGAGAGGAGCCAAGAAAATAGCCAAGAAACAGGGCAACAAACGCAAAGGAGCCAGGAAGCCAGGACAGAGCGAAGCAACCCACCCAAGCAAGCCCAACCAGCCCCCGGAAGGAGCCCAGGCAGCCCAAATGCTGAAGCACGGGCAGGAAGGCCAACAGAGACCCCCAGCACACCACCGCCGGACCACACCGCCGGACCACACAGAAAGCTGGAAGAAACAACCAGAGAAAAACGCCGGGAGGAACCCGGAGGAAGCAGAGAAGCCAGAGGGCCAACCAGCAGCAGAACCCGGACAACCCTCAGCCACGAGGGAGGACGCCACAGAGGCCAAGACGAACACCACAGAACCCCACCCCAACAAAAGAAGGCGGGGCAAACACCCACACTCGGAGCAGAGCCCGCAGACGTAAAGGGAGACAGGAGCGAGCCAGGACATCCGGAACTAGGAAACAACTAGGAACTCCCGACAAACACACCCCCAGCCGGCAGAGAAGAGACCGCACAGCCAGTAAACCAAAGAGGCACCGCCAGAGGCCATGCCACACCAGCGGGAAGCCGACAGGCCAGGAGCAACAGGAGGCAACCCCGTAAATGCCAACCCAAAAGCACCGAACACCAAGACCCCACACAGGCCCGGACAAGGCAACAGAAAGAGGCCAACGAAGAAGGAGCACCGGGGCAACCCCAACAGCCGTGAACAGAGACACCAGGACTCGGTCTCCCAACCACAGGAGAAGCAAGCCCGGGAAGAGAACCGTCAGCAGGAGCAGGCCCAGAAGGACACACCAGGACAGGGCCAGACACCAGCGGAATGAACTGCCAGGCCAGCCAGAGAGAGCAAAGGCAAGGATGCCGGGCCGAAGAAAGCGACCAACAGGAGCCAGAAAAGCCCCAGTGGACCCCAGCCAGGCACCCAGGAAGGGGACCAGACAAGGCCAGGACCCCACCCCAGGGAGCAACTGCTTCCGGAGCCCAGACGGAACCCCAACCGCAGTACAGAAGAGGGGAAAACAGGGGCCAGAGCCCTGGACAGGGCAACAGCGGAAGACAGCCAGGCCCAAACAGCAGAGGCATGAACCCCCAGGGACCAAACAGGTGAACCGCCACAGGGAACACACCCGTGGAAGGGGTGTGCAAAGGAAAGGTAGAGAAGGAGCCCAAACTAGACCGAGCAGCACCGACGGCAGAACCGAGAGGGGCGGCCAGGACCCACCGAAGTAAGCCAAAGACACAGGAAACAGAGCATGGGTACAGCAAAAGCAGGGAACACGAGGACAAAGTCAAGGAAACCCCAGAAGCCAAGTGCCGAAGGCAGGAGCAACCAGGAGAGCAGCACCCAGCAAAGAAAAGGCAGGCAGACGGAGACAGCACCAGCCAGCCAGACCCCATGAAGCATACCCCAGCACAAAGAAGGTCCGGGACAAACCCCGGCCGCTTGAAAAGGAGGCAGCAACAGGCGCAAACCCCAGGAACCAGGAGGAAGCGAACACCGCACCACACCGCGGATCCAGCAGCCTGAGTCCAGACCTGAGAACCCGCACCGCGAACACACCAAGAAGCAGGACCGGGCAGGCACGACAGAATGAGATGGCAGACCCCGGCAGGACCAAAAGCCCAGGAGAGGGCAAGCACCAGCGAGGGGGCAGCCGAAGAACAACCATCCATACCAGAACAATGGCGAGGAGCACGGCAGCCACTCAGGCCCAGGAGGACCACGGTCCCAATCTCAACACCCAGGGAAGCCAGCCGCCGGCAAGAGCAGTGACCCCCAGGAGGACACCAGAGCCGCGGCCACCACGCCAAAAGGGAGGCAGAGACACAGCACCACCCAGGGCGACAGTCGAACACCACGAAACAACCACCCGGGCCTGCCAAGCAAGAAAGAACAGCCAGAGAGGCATGAGTGGCAGTGCCTGCACCAAGACGCACCACACAGCAAAGGGGAGACACGCAGCCAGGAATAAGGGCTGGACAAAACACACCACCAGGCACCCAGCACTGACAAAGAGAACCAGGCTGGGAATCCATACCAGCCCGAAACCAGTAAAGGCACAACCACCCAGGGACAGAGTGCCACCGGGCAGGAAACAGCCAGCGCACAGCACAGCAAGTGCAGGGTGGAAAGGGGGGGCGCGATCCAGACCCCGTAAAGGAAAACAGAGCTACAGCAGCGATGCCCGCAACACCAAGTCAAGACCCCAGCAACAGAAAAAGGGGTCCCGCTCCAGAAGAGCCCAAAATGAGGCATCAGGAAAGATCCCCCACCCCCAGCAGCACGAGACTCGAACCCACAACCAGAACGCGGGAACACCATCCCCAACTGCTGCCATTAGGAGCGGGCGCCCCAGGAGTACCTGAAGGAGCAGCCAGCAGCACTAAGCGCGGCACCCGCAGGGCTTTTGAACATGACTGCCCTGAAAACAAAATATGTTGAGCTCAACATAGCGGCGGGCAGAGCCCAAGCCACGAAGGTTCACAGGGACTGAACCCGTGAACAGCCAAATAGGCACTGGCAGTGGCAGCACAGAACAGCATAGACATCGCACCCCGCACATCCAGGTACATATCCAAATGGACTGTGCAAAAAAAGTCGAAGGGAAACCTGCAAACCCTCGCCAGTCACCAGAAATGATAAATTTCAATAATTGCTGTATATGGCACCAGGTCGGGATTGGAACCCACAGCTGTATCTAAAATAAACACGTCATTCTCCTTCTGGTGCTATCGCGCCTCAGCCAGGCCATCTGGAGGCAGCATCAAGTAGAAGTTGAAATTCAGAAAAGAAGAGGAAGGCGCGTCCTCCCTGCAAACACACATACAACATCGTTGTGGCAGGGAGCAGACCGCAGCCCCTACGGTCATCAGATCCCAGAGACTCACGAGCACCGGACAGAGTATGCAATACAAGCAGCGGTAGAAATAAGAGAAAAAAACGCCAAGCAGGACTCACCCGGGGCGGGGGACAACACCAGCGCCAAGGCCCATCCCCTTCAACTGCCAGCAGGAATCCAAGAGAAATGAGGAACAGCACAAGCGAGGCACGTCCCACCCGGCCAGGCTCGGGAAGAGGCAACCACGAACCGGAAGGAAACAGGAGCACATGCCCCAGCTGCAAAGGGCCCTTCCAAGCAGGATTGCAGCAGGAACAGAGACTGACTCCCAGCAAGCCCGGCAGGCCAAGAGACAGTCCAGGAAACCCCGCGCCCGTACAGCCAGGCAGCCGGGCGGGGGTGAAGAGAAGCAACGCCACTCCATCCCAGCAGGAGCAGCACCAGCACATCCAAGTCCATTCTGTCGACAGACAGAGAAAAAGAACAGGCGGGATGCTGGGTAAGTACTGCTTATGTACTCCCGGTGGGCGGGGCAGTATTAGGCTCCCAGCATTCCTCTTGTCTTTTTTCTGTCGGGAGATGGTTATCTCCACTTTGTAAATGAATGAGACAAGGACATAAGGGACCTGGGGTAATGTTTCATGAGGCAAGCATGTATTCCTGAATCATACTGACTGACCTAGTGTGTAGTAATTATATAGCTCTTCAATCCCTGGGGGTACAGCACCTAGGATAATGTGCTGCATGGCCAAACACTTCTAAGGTCCCAAAGGCGAGACCTATTGGCTATGCCAATGCTTGTTAATGTTGCTTTTGAACTTTACCTTAAGTCATACATGACAGGATGTGGACTTTGCAGATGTAAAATGATGGGATACAGTATGTAAGGTGTTGGTTTACACCGATGATGTATTTCTTCGGCTATAAATCCTAGAAAATCCTTCAAACATGTTCTTAATTTAGTGGAAAGATATAGAAAATTTGTATCAACAAATTGAATGTTTCGAAGTGAAAAATTATGTCAAAAATAGATCTGATCACCTCCCTCGTGTGGCTGGCTGCAATGTTTAAAATGCTTGCTCTGCCGAGGCTCCTGTATATCTTCCAGAATACGCAATACCCGGTTCCCAATGGAGTATTCAAGCGGATCTCCCAGGCACTACGAACGTTGCTCTGGGAGGGAGCCAACCCAAGGATAGCGCTGCACAAATTGACATGGGGGTTTATGATGGAGACTGGCCCTCCCAGATGTACCATTATACTACCGGGCATCACAGCTGCAAGTGGTTAAAGACTGGGTATATACAGCAGGGTCGGAGCCGGCTTATAGAGTTGACAGATGAGTCATGCCAGGGGGAAACTACGAGCCTCTCTTTTATGAGAAGAGGCCACAAAGGGACCTGCCATCGCACACAGGGGTGGTGTTCCAATGCTGGAGGGAGTCAAATCAATTCCTGGGCTGGAAAGACTCCCTGACAGGCAGAACCCCTTTATGGTTTGTGGACCAGTTGCCAGAGGTGACCCGATTGACTGGCTTTAGGGGATGGAAACTAATAGGCATTGAGTACTTAGGGGACGTATGGAAAAGAGACGCCACCCGACCTTTCGACTATCTTCAAATAGAATATGACCTACACGACACACAACATTACCACTATATACGTCTTACTCATGCTCTACGTTCACACATGCGGGGTGTCGCGTCAATTCCTGAGTATTCCCCTATGTAGGACAGGCTTCTCCTCAATCCCATAGTGGAAAAACCCACCTCCACAATCTATTGTAAACTTATTAACAACATGCCTGACCCCTTGGTGTCCCTGCGGGAAAGATGGTAGGGAGACATAGGGGCCCTGGAAGACAACGACTTGCAAGATGAACTACAAAGACCCCGAGAAATTGCAGTTCTTGTCAGGTTCCGATTGGTGCAGCTAAAAATTCTACACGGGTGTATTACCCCGTACCCATCTATATGCCTGGGGAAGAAGCCAGTCAGCCCTATGTGTGAGGGGATGTAGAGGAGAAGGCACATGCTTCTATATCCTCCGGGAATGCCCAGAGATAGTCCCCTTCTAGGCTACAGTTGTGGACACAATGGCAGCGGTAGTGGGTTCTCCGGTCCCACTAGAGCCTAGGTGGCTATTGTTGATGATCAAAGGGACCACGGACTGGTCCAGACACAATGAGCTCTGGCTGGCAATGGCAGCAGGGGTGGCAAAAAGAAATATTGCAAGTGGCTGGGGGGCACAGGTGCCCCTGATGGAGCAGATTATTGAACAAAATGTAGTTCAGTCTTGTGAAATCAAACTTCCATAATGTTTAATAAAACTAATATGTTTTGCATGTGTGTTATTAAATCAACCTAGAATAAAATTGCATTCACGAACATTTGGGTTTAACATATTGTGCTCTATGTTGCAGCGAGTATGTTTTAAAATTAATTAGCTAACCTTGTCTGTTTGTCTATCGTCTCATTAATTGCGGCTGTTTAATTTATGGCATTTGCTTATTTTATGTATGTTTTGTCTATGTGGTGTCTTTTATTTTATACAGGTATGCAGAGAATTCTGTTGGACTAAATGAAGAATGGTAGATATAAATGCTGCTTTAATTGTTTGCTTTTGCTAGATAATATAGACTAATGGGTTAATTATTAGCAATGGTGGGTGGGTAACAGACCGAATATCATTTCTTACATTAATTATTCTTTTTATGTTTGTTTATACACTAGTTAACGTGAAGGCGTTTTTGAGGCCTAGTATTTTTGTAGTTGGCAAAAAGTTCTGCTCGGAGAAAAGCAAGAGTCCTGTGAGGAAAGAATGATTTCCCTGCCAAAAACTATTCGTGTGGAAATGAAATAAATAAACGTGATGAGCTGACTGTTCTTTAGTCAGCGGGGCCAAGGCCAGGAACCGGCAGAGGAGTATGACAAGCTGAGGAAGTTATGAACCTCGTTATTAAAATGTTGCAAACTGGAGGAAGCCTCACAATTCGAAAGCGAAGGACAATGGACTCTAAGAAAGAGACGGAACTAAAGTTTTGAGAATGCAATGACATTATGGCCTGTCACTTGACAGCCAATGAAATCCCAGACCGAGTAGAAAGAATACAATTTTTCTTAGATCAGTTTAGTTAGAAAAGGTATATAAACTCTTCCTCTAGGGAAGAGCTGCTGCTGCTTGCTGACCATTAGATGGGTGTGTCGTGCTGAAGGACATCTTTGGAGCACGTAAGAACCTAGAGCTTAAAGACTTTTTCCCTTTAATTCTTATAGAGCAAGTGTAGCTAGGAACTTAGAATTTAGATAATACAAAACTGCAATTTTCCATTTGAAATTAATGCTTTGAATTTACTTGAAACTGTTATTACTCTTTGCAAAATCTAAAAAAAAATGCTTTAATAAAAGATTCTAATGCACTTTCTAAATATTAGTTAATTAAAACATTCTTTGAGAAAACAAGCTGGCCTTGTTATTTCATGAGTTTAGGTTACTATTAGCAGGTCTTTTCGCCACAGTGGCTTAATTAATCATAGGGTTTGATAAAGTGTGATGAAATCGTTTTACTGCAGTTGTATATAAATGTATATATTTTGTGAATAGGTTAATTAGGTCACATGATTCAGTCGGTCAAAATATGTCATGTTAGTTTATGGGCCTTATGAATAATTTGTGGTAAATGGTAGGTATTGTGGAGTTGGGTAGCGTTGCTTATGACATATTTCCTATAGGCCGCTGGATCAATTTCCTGGTAGCAGAGATATGGTTGCTATGGTAACCAACATGCTACATGGTAGATACATAGGATCAATGTCTAACATATGTTAAGTTCGTTCACTTGTGTTACGTGTAGTCGAAAGGTTTTTTCCTGCAGTGTGAAAAATCCTAGTTGTACCGGTACAGAATGGTGTAACGAGAAGTGAAGTTACACAGTGCATTTGATCTGTTTCAGAATAGTGGTATTATCTTATATCACAAGTGTTGTGGTCGTACAACACGTGTTAGGGATTTAGGTGTGCTAGATAGAATGTATGTATAGTGAGGAGTATCTATAAAATTTTGGCTTTGAGTATAGGGACAGAGAGCCCGTTTTAAAACTCACTGTGAAAAGAGTAATAGAATATATTCGAGCTTGTGTGAAGGGTAGGATAACGTCGTTTATTTTAATGGTGGTTCTGAATTTCTATGGCTGGTTAAAGTCCTGCCAGGATTTTGCGTGCGTTTAGTATTAGGGTAATTTTCCGTTTGAAAGTGCGTAAATGATTGTGTAATTCCGTTCGAGTCAAACTTTGAATTGCTACTTTATGTGCATTCAGAGGGAAATGAATTCGTAATTACCTGTTTGAAGGGTAGAGTAAAAGTTTACTTTATCGACGAATGTATATTCTGTGAGAATAGCGTCGTCTATTCCACGCATAGAATTCTTGCATGCCTGTAAAAACTGTCACTTTATTTTAGAGAAACAGACAAATGGTTTGTTCTTTTTGTCGTTATTAATTGAGTTTCATTGGAAAAAGTGTTCTTAAAATGGCGCTGTGAAAAGTTTTTGTGAAGGAGGGGTGAGCGCTGAGAGTGAGACGCGAGAAACCGCAGCGGCTGTGTACGTCACACGACCGCGCTGTGATTGGATAACATACGTCACAGCTAGTATTCTGATTGGCTCACGTGACTTTGACGAGCTAGATGCTGATTGGCTTTTGTGGAAAGCTCCGTTCTTACTGGTTGAGCAAGGTGGTGACGTAGCTCGAACCTTATTGATCTGTTAGTGTGTTTCGCGCACGGATTGGCTGAGTTGGCGGAACATACAGGAAGTATTTACGAATATTTCAATTTAGCGAATTTGATTTAAAAATGAGTTATTTCTATAAAAAGGTAGAGAAAAAGCTTACGATGTTTCAAAAAATTTTACATTTTTATTTCACCCGATAAGAAAATTGAAACGCGAGGTGGGAAATTACTTCATAAATACAAAACACCTGCAGCGTATATGGAAGGTGAATATGGTTATCATACCTGCCTATGGTTTGATGTTTGGAAATATTACACCAAAGATGATGGAGTTTTAGCTTGGCCAGAAGACGGTTCATTTAACATGAGGATTTTGAGAAACTTAAGAAAAAAAATGACAGCTCTTGTTCCAAAACCTAGACCAATTCAATTTGAAGCTTTAGTTGAATGGGAGGATGAGATGTTTCAACTTCAGAAGGAAGCAAATGGATTATTAAGACCTCCTAAAACATCGATTTACAAAAGAGAAACACATGAGGATAGAATGCGTGTGTGGAGACAGGCAGACATGTGTGAGGGTTTTTATGTAATAAGTGAAAAGAATACTCAAAAGAAAAATAATGCTGTGGTAGAAAGTGAAACAGAAGATGCAGTTTTGGAAGAAATTTATATGACAAATAAAAAACAGACCCCATTAAAACCAGCTTGTTCATGGTCCACTCCTATGGTTTCTCCAGGGATCACACCGAGTGCACCTCCATTAAATGAAGAATCATCTAAATTGTATCCAAATAATTCTGAAACTTTTGAAACCCCTGAAAGGTTTGAAACAGGAACTAATTTTAGTGTCTATAATGAGAGTAGAAATTTTTCTGAAACCCCGATGAGAAGGGAAGCTCCTAGAAATTCAATGGGAATTGGGAGAGATGAGGAAGTTGCAAATACCTCAGACTATTTACGATCAAAAGAAGAATTAATTCGGCAGTTATCTAAGGGCATGGAAGCGGTGACAGTTCCAGTAACGATTGGTCCTGTTCAGCCTATTTTTGATAAAGGAGAAATTAAACAACCAGGTTTGACAATTCCATTAAATGCAGAAATTCAAAAAGTAGCTGAAAATTTTTATTCGGAATTAACTGAAATACATCGTGAGAAAACAAAAATGCCTGATTTAACTTTTAATGAAGGTTCACTAAATAAAACACCAATGGGTGCAGAGTCAGATACAGAATCATCAGAAAAAACAGAGTCCACTTCTAAACTTGATGTGGCAAAACTAAAAGCAGATTTAGAGGAGTTAATAATTGGCACAATTGGTCCTGACAGTTCGAAATATTATCGAGATGATGAACTTCTGTTTATCAGCAAAAGCATTCAGTGGAAAACTAAAAACAAATATGATCAGTTGGAGGAATTAGCTGCAGAGTTGGATTTTGATTTGAGTAAACAAAAAAAATTTGGAAAACATTACAGATTAGATTTTACTGAGAAAGACATTGGGAATTTCAATACAATGGGAAGAATCATGCATATAAAAGAGCTGATTGTGTACATTAAAAGGTTAGGTGATCTAAGTAAATGGAGAGTGAAGAGGACCAAAAAGAAGGAAGACGAAAGATTGGAAAAACTATTTAGACAGCGTCCAATGAGGGAAATTGCTGGTGGTGGATATGTTCATGTTCCATGTACAAGACAAGACATTCTGCTTTTTACAAATGATTTCCCTCGGCTGAGAGAAAAGCCAGTGGAATGGTATCGACAGGTAGACAGATTCATTAAAGTTTCAAAAGTTCTGTGGATTGATCTAGATGGATTTTTTGACATCGATGTCCCATCAGATCTTTGGACAGAATGTAAAATTGCTGTGAGTTGGCCCAAGTCAGAACCAGATCGTATCAAGGAGACACCAGCACCAGCACCAGTGGTCATGGATCTTTATGACAAAGTGATTTATTGGTTAAAAGAAAAAATTCCACCAAAAGAAGTTGATTGGGTAAAAATAGACAGAACAAATCAGGAGCCAAAGGAATCAGTACATTCATTTTATGAAAGATTACTGTTGGTTTGTAAGCAGTACAGTGGCTATGAAAAACTAAATGAAAAGGACATGAGCCATTTTATTTACAGGTTTGTTTATGGTCTTAGACCTGAAATTGGAGAAATGATCAGGAATAATATTGTCGGATGGCAATCAAATTCAGTTGATGATATTTTGAGAAAGGCAAAATACTGCAGTGATGAGCTGGAAGCAAAGCAAAAGAAATTAAAAGAGAAGGCAATGTGGGCACAGGTGAAGGTAGCTGAACATCAAATTGCAAATCTTGAGAATAAAAATGTAAACTTTGTTCAGAATCCGAATCAGGGTCAGGGAAAGTTTAAAAATAATTTCAACAAGCCAAAATTTAATGTTAACATTCAGGAGTTAAAACAAAAATTACCTTGCTTTAATTGCGGGGAAATTGGACACTGGAAGCGTGAGTGTGAGAACCCGCCCAGAAATTTTAAAAATACATCATTAAATCCACAGATGCAGAATGATGTGGATCTGCAGCAACAGCTACAGAGACAATTGATTGAATTGAGTCTTCAGCAACAGCTACAGGGACAGTTAGTGCACCAGCAGAGTCAGATTCCACAGCCTCCTCTTCCAAACTGCGGGGGTGGTCAAAGGTATAACCAAAGTACAGGATTAAGCGGAGGTGATCAGGTAATAAGAGCCCAAAGACCAAATGTGCAAAATGCATCAGGACAATTTTTGATAAAAGGAAACCAAGGAAGTGATTCTGACGACTGCTTCTGACGGTGCCCGAGAGAGGAGGAAGAGTGTGTAATTGGAGCCACTCTTAAGGTTGACCAGTCTGGTCCATATGTAAATGGTAAAGTGAATGATGTAGAAGGAGTAGTTTCTGTCCTGTATCTCCAGTTCTGTAGTAGGGGTATCTCTGTTATAGTCATAATCTAGTGAATAGTCCCGCCCATGTGCGTGGACCCCGGAGCAATCAAAAATAATCTCTTACAGTGTCAAAAAATGCAGAAATGCATAGACACTTAAGAGAGAATTTAAAGACAGATAATGCAGCCAAAAAAGGCTACACTGTCCAGTACTTCAACTAGAAATTCCACCACAAAATCCACAAAACAGCAAAGCCTGTACAGATTTCCCTTGCTTAACAGCAAAATCCCTCAGGAATGATAGAGAGAAGAACCTGGACAGACAAGCCCCATAGGCTGCCATTATGTGGCTTAAATAGGATACTGTGCCTTTAAGGAACCTTCCAGAACCTTCTCCCAGTATCCCAGAATGCATAGCAGGTCCAACTTAGTTTCAGTTCTTTTTGAAGGCGTAAAAAACGCCAGACCTGTAGCATTATGCACCTGAACAAATCTCCACCGGGGAGGCGGGAGGGCGCTTATGACTATAACAGAGATACCCCTACTACAGAACTGGAGTTACAGGACAGAAACTACTCCTTCTGTAGTATGGGATCTCTGTGTATAGTCATAATCTAGTGAATAGAATGGCAAGCCCATCCCCACATCAAGTGGCGGTGGAGAGTACGAAATTACGCCACTATTGTGCGAACAAATTCCGCAGCGAAGCCTGCCCAACCTGAGCGTCTGCCCTGGCATCAGTGTCCAGGCAGTAATGCTTAGCAAAGGTATGGACCGACTTCCAAGTGGCCGCCTTGCAGATCTCTGCAAAGGGAACATTACGAAGCATAGCTGTCGTGGCAGCTTTGCCTCTGGTGGAATGAGCCTTAGGTTTACCCCCTAAGGTCTTATTAGCTTTGCAGTAACACAATTGTATGCAGGACACAATCCACCTCGAGATGGACTGTTTAGAGGTAGCAAGACCTGTCCTGACTGAACCATAATTAATGAACAATTGGTCTGACCTACGAATATCCTTAGTCTTATCAAGATAAAACTTCAGCACCCTCCTCACATCCAGGGAATGTAAAGACCTTTCCGCTGGAGACGACGGATTCTGAAAGAACGTAGGCAAAGTGATAGTCTGATTGATATGAAAATCAGAAACAACCTTGGGAAGAAACTTAGGGTGAGTACGCATAACAACCTTAGCAGCATGAAATACAGTATAAGGTTCTTGGCAACACAACGCCTGAATTTCACTCACCCTGCGGGCCGATGTAATGGCCACGAGAAACGCCGCCTTCCAGGACAGGTGCTGCAACGAAGCCTTATGAATAGGTTCAAAAGGCTCCTTCATCAATCTGGACAGCACCACATTCAAGTCCCACGAAGGCGAAGGAAGCCTGACAGGAGGGAATACTTTCTTCAAGCCTTCCAAAAAATCTTTGATCACAGGGATCTGGAAGAAGGAAGTCTGTGAAGGGCCTTTCCTGTAGGCAGTCAAAGCAGCCAGATGAACCTTAATGGAATGGACATTAAGGCCCGACTGCGCCAGATGCAGTAGATATGGAAGGATGACATCTTCCTTGCATGTCGTAGGGTTAAAGTTCTTAGACTTGCACCAGATGCAAAACCTCTTCCACTTGTAAGCATAAGAAGTCCTAGTGGAAGGGCGTTTAGCCTCCTTCAGTATGTCCATACAATCATCTGGGAGATTCAGATGGCCATATTGCACTATTTCAGGAGCCATGCCGCCAAACTCAAAGATGAGAGGTTGGGGTGCACCATCCGCCCCCCGAACTTCGTGAGAAGGTCCGGCCTGCACGGAAGCTTCATGTGAGGAAGGAGAGACCGGTGAAGCAGGTCCGTGAACCACCACTGTCTGGGCCATTCCGGGGCAATCAGAATCATTCTCGCCCTGGATTGGGACAGCTTGATGAGAACCGCCGGAATCAGGGGAATTGGTGGAAAAGCGTACAGAAAGCTGTTCGACCAGTTGATCCATAACGCATTCCCCAGCGTCCCGCGGCTGGTAGTACCTGGAGGCGAAGCCTCGGCATTTTCTGTTTTCGGCGGTGGCGAACAGATCTACGTCTGGAGTCCCCCACCTTGCGAAGACTTCTCCCAGAACTTCGTCGCTTATGACCCATTCGTGGTTTTCCTGAATGAGTCTGCTCAGTTCGTCTGCCTGAACATTCTGCACACCTGGCAGGTGGGTGGCCGTTATCGACAGTCCTCGAGCCAGACGCCAGTGCCAGATCGCCTGCGCCTCCTGCGACAGAGTGCGCGATCTCGAGCCCCCCTGCTTGTTGAGGTAATACATCGTTGTCGTGTTGTCTGTCTGAACAAGCAGAGAGTTGGTCTGAAAGGACGGGTGAAAAGCCTTCAGCGCCAAGTGCACAGCCCTGAGTTCCAGGAAATTGATGTGGTACGTGGCCTCCGTCTGGGACCACGTCCCTTGAATCTGCAGGTCTCCGGAGTGCGCTCCCCAGCCCTGGAGAGAAGCATCCGTCACGATAGTCTGTGTGGGAATGTCCTTGTGGAAGGGAACCCCTCTGAGAAGATTCTCCTTCGAGCACCACCACTTCAGAGACTGAAGAGCATGTAGAGACAGTTGTATCTTGTCGTCCCAAGATCCTCTCCTCTGGTCCCATTGATCCTCCAAGCACTCCTGCAGCGGTCTCATGTGCAGCCGCGCATGTGGCGTCAGGAAGATACACGAGGCCATCGATCCCAGCAGAGAAGACACCGTCCTCACTGTCGTGGATGGAGTAGACATGAGAGCCTGAGCCTTCCGAAGGAGTGATATCCGTCGCTCCTCCGAAGGAGACACGCTTGCTGACAGCGTGTTGATGGAGGCTCCCAAGTACTGGATGCACTGGACCGGAGTCGGGACAGATTTGGACATGTTGATGTGCAACCCCAGCTTGTTCAAGAGAACGCACGTCTTCTGGAAGTGTGCTTGAGCTTCCGAGAAGGAGGAGGCCTTGATCAACCAATCGTCCAGGTACGGGTAGACAAACACCTTGTTCTTCCTCAGGTGTGCCGCTACCACTGCCATGCATTTCGAAAATGTCCTGGGTGCAGACTTCAGCCCGAAGGGAAGCACCGTGTACTGATAGTGATTGGTGCCGACTTGAAAGCACAGAAACTTCCTGTGTTTGCATGCAATAGGCACATGGAAGTATGCATCCTGTAGATCTATGGCACACATCCAATCTCCTCGTTGCAGCTGAGGGTAGATCTGATGCAACGACAGCATGCAAACCTTTTCTCTGCGAATCCACTTGTTTGCCTGTCGCAAGTCCAGAATAGGCCTGAACTCGTTCTTGTCCTTCTTGCGGACAAGAAAGAACCGAGAGTAAAGACCTCTTCCTCTTTGAGACGGAGGTACGTCTTCTATCGCCCTTTTCCTTAGCAGGATGTCTGCCTCCGCCTGGAGCTCGCGCAGTTGGTACTGCGAGCTGACCGGAGGGATCGATGGAGGCGGGCTGATGAACCGAAGACTATATCCATTGCAAACAATATTCAGCACCCACTTGTCCTGAGTAATTTTTCTCCACTCTGCCAGAAAAAATTGAACGCTTCCCCCCACCGGAGCGGGTAACGGACGAGGGGGAAGTAACCGCTCAGGGTCGAGACCCGGCCGGGCCCTTGGTCGCGGCAGAGGACTGCTGAGTCCCTCTACCCCTCTGACGCTTCTGGAAGGGTCTTCTGTACTGCTGCTGTTGTTGCTGCTGATGTTGCCCAGAAGACTGTCCCCTTCCACGACCCTGTGACCCGAACCGCCGTTGGAACTGGCGGTAGGGTTTCTTTTCCTTGGGCTTCTCCAAGCCCACCGCCGTCAGGGTCTCCGCCTCGGCCTTCATCCTGGCCATCTCGTCATCAGCGTGTTTTCTCCGAAGAGGGTGTCTCCAGAAAACGGAAGATTCGCCACACGTTGTTGCGCTTCCGGTTTAAGTGACGTCAATCTGAGCCAAGCATGGCGCCTCTGATTAATCCCGTGGCAGTATCCATGCGCAGACAGCAAGGAGATATCTGCCGCGGCGCTGATGGCCTGGTTAGAGACCAGCATCCCCTCCTGGACGATCTCCATGAAGTCCTCTCTGCGGTCTCGAGGAACAAGGTCCGCAAACTGCTCCATAGAGTCCCACAGTGCGCGGTCGTATCGTCCCAACAACGCCGAGTCACTACCGGCCTTCATCGAGGAGGAGGACGTACCACACGCTTTCCGTCCCGCAGAGTCAATCCAGCGGCTTTCTTTATCCGGAGGCACAGTTGATGCAGGGGAGGTGGCATGAAGCTTTCGAGCCGCCGTCACAATCACTGAATCCGGTACCGGGTCCTTTCTCAAGAAAGCTGGGTCCGAGTCTGGAGCTCTGTATTTCTTGAGGAGCCTGGAAGGCACGGACTTCACCACTGCCGGTGTTAGGAAGAGCTGTTCAGCCGGCTCGAGGAGTCCTGGCACCAAAGGCAGTAGGGGGCGAGACATGTGTTTCTTATGTAACGTCTCAAAGATCACAGAAGTAGAAGGCGTAGGCGCTTCAACCTTGATCCCCAACTTCGCCGCCCCTCGCAGGAGGACCTCCTGGAATGTGCCAATATCGTCTATCGGAGACACTCTAGTCTCCGGCGAATCAGACAGCGTAGGCGAGTAAGAACGGGTCCCAGAGGCAGAACGTGACCTGGACCTACGCCTCCTATGGCGATGCCTGGATCTCGAGGAAGATCCGCGTCCACTCCTAGATCTGTCTCTTCTACCCGAGCGAGACCTCGATCTCTTGGGCCTGGGCCGTTCCGTCGGCCTCCCCGGTTCGGATGCCTTAGGCTTTGGAGGCTTCGACTTAGGAGTCTTCTTCGGCGGAGTCGGAAATTTGGGCATCGACACCACTCTCGGAGGAACCGGGGGAGGGGGAGTAACCGGAACCGGGGCCTGTCGAGCCGGCAAAGGAGGCAACGGAGGAGGAGGGGTCGGAGCCCTCGGAGGTGGACCCCTGGGTAAAGGAGGCAGAGGAGGAGGTGCAGAAGGCTTCTTCGGGGTATATACCTCGGAATATGCCGTTCCCGGCGAACCATCATCCCGTCCGGACTGTGGGGAGCCCCCCACAGTCCTGGGCCTGGCCTTACGCCCTCCTGACGCCGACGATCGGTGCTCAGACGACGACCGTGGGTCCCTCGACGTCGAGCGTCCTTTCGGCGTCAACCGTTCCACACTCCTCGACGTCGACCGGTGTCTACGCCTCGACGTCGACCCCGACCAGATGGACGAACCACGAAATCTCGACGACAGGCAATGGTGCCTCGACGGTGACCTCGACCTCTTCGTACGTCTCGACGTCGACCTCTTGGAACGCCTCAACGTCGATCTCTTTGAATGTCTTGACGTCGACATCTTCGGCGCCGGAGACTTCTCCCGTCTCGACGGCGACCTCGACGACGAGGATCCCCTCGACGACGATGACTTCGACGGCGAACGGCGGTGTCGCCTCGACGGCGAGCGCCGACGCCGGGTCCTCCGATGTCGACCACTCGACGCCGACGGTGACGACGAGGAGATCGACACCGGCTTCGACGGCGGCCTGTAAACGTCCCTCGACGTCGACGGGCGACGTTTTCTCAACCCAGAGCCCTGGGGAGACCGGGAACTGGCCGTGGACCTTCCCCTCGACGTCGTGGTCAGCGCAACTGACCCAGACGGAGAGCTTGGGTGTGAGCTGGACTTCCTGCCCCTGGGGAGCCCCCCAGAGGCCACAGCATGGGCAGTAGAAGCCCCTCCAGACCCACCTCGAGCCTTCAATCTTCTTTCTTCAAGTCCCTGAAGTCTGATCTTCCGCCTGTCCTTCAGGGTCCTGCTAGAGAAGCCTCTACAGATCACACAATCCTCAGGGATGTGGGAAGAGGGAAGGCAGAGAATACAGACCTCATGGGGGTCTGATTTGGCCTTCTTCCTGGAGCACTCCGGGCTTTTGTCAAATAATGCTGGCATTATGGACAACAAAAGAGTGCAGAACCCAAGAAGAAAGTCACCAAAGTACTTTAAAAGTACAAAAAAATCGAATTTAGTGAAAAACACCAACAAAACCCTTGAAAAGGGAGAGCTCAATGCTCCAGGGTCCTGCTTGCAGGAGCCGGAAAAAAGAACTGAAACTAAGTTGGACCTGCTATGCATTCTGGGATACTGGAAGAAGGTTCTGGAAGGTTCCTTAAAGGCACAGTATCCTATTTAAGCCACATAATGGCAGCCTATGGGGCTTGTCTGTCCAGGTTCTTCTCTCTATCATTCCTGAGGGATTTTGCTGTTAAGCAAGGGAAATCTGTACAGGCTTTGCTGTTTTGTGGATTTTGTGGTGGAATTTCTAGTTGAAGTACTGGACAGTGTAGCCTTTTTTGGCTGCATTATCTGTCTTTAAATTCTCTCTTAAGTGTCTATGCATTTCTGCATTTTTTGACACTGTAAGAGATTATTTTTGATTGCTCCGGGGTCCACGCACATGGGCGGGACTATTCACTAGATTATGACTATACACAAAGATCCCCTACTACAGAAATCACTTTTCTTGTGGACACTGGTGCTACCCGTTCTACTGTTAGATCAGTGGAAATTGAAAACCTGCCTCTCTCTGGGGATTCCATCCAAGTAGTCGGTGTAAGTAATCAGCAAATGAAAACAGATCTGACAGAACCTGTGAAGGTGGGAATTGGCAATTTTAAATACAAACACAGGTTTGTAGTTTGCAATAGCAGTCCTGTAAACTTATTGGGGAGGGATATATTGTGCAAGATGAATTGCAGAATATATTGTTCACTAGAAGGAATTGAGTTGCAAACCATGGAAGAAGATGGGCTGTACAGGTTAACAATATTAATGGTTGAAGCAGAAGAAGCAGAACTATTTCCTGTATTTGATAAGGAAAATTTGCCTGAAGAATTAAAAGAATCAGTTAAGGCTGAAATTTGGGATTTAACAGGGAATGAGATGGGTCTGATGAAACATGTTGATCCAGTCAAAATTACAGTGAAACAAGGAATAGAATTTCCAAACATTCCTCAGTATAAAATGAAAGCTGAAACAATTGAGGGTGTCATTCCTGTGATTGAAAAATTCATTAAGCAAGGCGTTTTAAAAGAAATTGAGAGCAGTCCTTGTAATTCACCGATTATGGGGATCAAAAAAACAAACGGAACGTTTAGGATTGTTCAGGATTTAAGAAAAATTAACCAAATAGTTGTTCCTTGTTGTCCAGTTGTACCAAATCCAGCAGTCATTCTTTACCAAATTCTGCATGATGCAGAATGGTATACTGTCATTGATCTTTGCAATGCGTTCTTTACTGTCCCATTGCATCCAGAAAGCCAGGAAATCTTTGCGTTCAGGTTCCAGAGAGTTCTTTAAGAAGGGCTACAGGAAAAACTGCTGAACGGAATCCAACCAAATTTGGCAAAAATCTAGATCTTGGTGTGCAGTTTGGTCTTTTTAAGATTTGGTGTAATTCCATTCAGGGTTTGTTTTAGAACTTAAAGGTAAAACATATTTGGATATCTGGATGGTTGGGGCCACAAGAGGCTTGAGAGACTCCCTCAAGAGCGCCAAATCAAAAAAGGACCATTCTGATTAGACTACCAGAGTGGCACTGGGAAGAGCAGCAGACGAAAGGCTCTGTCTTCACTGGTAGGCAGTGGTTATATGGGGACTGGCCATCAGTCTTTCTATGGGTGGTGGACTGGGGAGCAGTGGGCGGCAGTCATGGGTTCGCAGACATCCAATGGGTGGTTTTAAAGGCGGACGGAAAGCATAACTGCGGGTTTTTATAGGGGTGAGAGTAGAGTGTAATGGATGCGTTAGTAGCAGTCAAGACAGCAGTGGTCTGTGTTTGGAGGTGATTAACTGAGCGGGCTTCACTTGGAGGTGGATCATCAAGTAGGAGGATGTGTTTGGTGGGCCGGCTGGAGGCAGTGTTATGTAATTTTGCTGGAGGGCGCAGCAACAGTATTTACTGATGTATGTATATCACCCAATGAGAGGGCGGATGTGACCAATGGAGGAACCAGAATCCTTTTTTTATGGCTGGGGTGAGCCCAGGCAGTATGGCGGGTCGCTGGCCTGAGAGCTCTTGACTGATGCGGAGAATGGAGGACCCCTCCATGTACTTTGAAGGGGGGCCCCCCTCAAGTTTCGTTACACCACTGACTCACTGTATTTTGGACGTTATCTACTCTGTCATAAAAAGTTGCCTATTCCATTTAAGGTGGATTCCTCTCATCTGGGAGAATGTCGGGGTTACATGAAGAATGGCTGCAATAGGTGGGCTTGTCAGAAGATGTGTATATGAGGGACACTAAGAATTGTTAAAGTGATCCTAATTCCTAAAATGTTATATAGATTTAGCTGTGTTCTATAAACATTGTATTCAAAGAAGATTTTCATTTAATATATTTCACCTTGAATGACTTTTATACCAAGTTCTTTTTTAAGTGCTAACATTTAAAACAACGAGGGTATGATGCTTTGAGATTTCTGATTTCATGATGTACAAAGAATCCTTAAGTTTGCAATAACTATTTCATGTAATAGCAAAGTTCTTATTTTGTGGGATATAATTAATCCTTACAAAATGTTGCTTCCAATAAATTTGTATAAATTGATTACTGGACCAAAGTTTACGAGAGCAACATTCTCAGCTATAAAAATCTGGCTGGAGCGCCCCTCCGTCTTTGACTACGACAAACATGCTCATGACTCTTGTTCTTTGTGGCATAATTCCTGCTTTAACATAGGCACAGAGCTAAGGAATTGGAAATCCGGGATCAAGGTAGGAATTTGAAGGACATATACATAAAACATTTTTGTGGTGCAAAGGCTGCAAATCGGATTCTGTGTCTGCAAATATGCTTTTTGTATTAAACTAAACCCATTTTAGGAGTCAGTAACTTTGTTCCGACTCCTAAATTGGGTTTAGAATTGGATGAAGAATCGCTACTTGGAAGTGGCATGTTCTAGGAAACCTTTCCAAATAGCAATATCTATCCATATATATCTATGGTTTATGAGGAAAAGAGTGGTTGCAAACTATTGAGCATACATTTCTTTGTTAGGCATAATGCCATAAAAACAGACTTACCGTTACAAAGTTAAAATATAGTACAACCCGAAAGCATTACACAATCAGTCAAAAGATTAAGAAAGATTAAGAAAAACCATTGAAAAGTTACCAACCCCCAAGTTGGGGTGGTAACCTATTTGCCTGTGCCCCATTCTCCTTTATGTATACAATAAACCAAAAAAAAAAGTTTTGGAGGAATAGGCAGTGGCCACAGGACCACAGCAACTCTCACAGGAACTTTTGTAGAAAATGTAAATGTTTCTTTTCAAACGCAATCCTGTTTTCACATTTTAAAAAATGTACTTTATTGAAAGACATTCACAGATGTATCAGGGCACCATTCCTGTTAAAATCTCAAATTGGAGTGAATCTCAGTTTGTGAACTATCTCTTTAATATTAATGATGCACGTCAGGTTGCAACCCACTCTGAATCTGAATTTTTCAACCCAATCTATTTCTACATAGATCGAGTTTGAAAATTATTTACTGGTTACAAAATGCAACCAGCATTTTGCGAGCATTAAAGTGAACATCTGACCCTTAGTTTTGTACCATGTTCTAAGAGATAGTTTGGTAATGAGATTTACATTTTTAGCATTAATATATACGATGGAGGAATCAAAAATACTGATATTGTACTTTATTTTTTTCTCTTTTTGTACTTTTTTGGGGGGTTTTCTATGGGAAGCCGTTCATGTCAAAATTACAGATCCCCATATAAGACACAACCTAAAATGCATTGAGTGCTCCAAAATAAATTTGACACACACCAGAATGAATGTAACATGTGTCTAAACAAATATGAAACATGGCAGAGTGAATATACTACTCAGTGGACAATAGTGATAATACGCATTCTGTATTGGATAAAAGGTATATCAAGATGTATAGCAACTACGCTGAAATTAATATGACTTGCTGAAAAGAATACAACAAGATCTCAAGTGAATATAAACCTTAATGAAATGATATAGAATGGTGAAGAAATGAATATGACCCACATCGGAACAAATATGGCATATATTAAATTGAATCTGAGACGCTTTAAAATGACTGTGACACACATGAAATGAATGTCAGACATACATCAATGAATACAAGCCATGTTCAAATGAATAAGACACATGGTCAAATGAATACAAGATAAGGTGAAATAATTATGACTAGCGTCAGAATGAATATGACTAACACTGAACTGAATAGGACACGTTAATATAAATATGATTCCAGTTGAAATACATTTGGTGTGGAATTTAAATGAATATGGCCCACACTGAAATGAATATGAGAAGCTTTAAACTGAATACAACATGCATTAGAATCAATGAAACATGGCTGAATAAACATACTATCTATTGGACAATATGAATAATATACTTTGAATTGGATATAAGATAAACCGAGACGTATAGCAACTACGCTGAAAGGAATATGACTGTTGGTGAAAAGAATACAACAAGAATTAAAGTGAATATAAATCTTATTGAAATGATATACAATGGTGCTGTAATGAATCTGATCCACACTGGAACAAATATGGCACATATTAAATTGAAATTGACACTCTTTAAAATGACTGTGACACACATGAAGTGAATGTCAGACATACAGCAATGAATACAAGCCATGTTCAAATGAATATGACACATGTTCAAATGAATAAAAGATCATTTGAAATAAATATGACGTGTTAAAATGAATATCACTAACACTGAACTGAATGTGACACATGTTAATATAAATGATGAAATGATGAAATGATTTTGATGTGCATTTAAATGAATATGGCCCACACTGATATAAATATGAGAAGCTTTGAACCGAATACAACATCCATTGGAACCAATATGGCACATATTACATTGAACGTGACACTTTTTCAAATTACTGTGCAAATAGTATTATCTAGGCTTGGATGAATATGTCCTGGTTTAAGATTCACATGACACACATTAAATAGGATGCATTGGAGGGAGGAGCCAAGATGGCGACCGGAGCAGACCTGTAGGCTCCCGGCTCCGCCAGTCCTTTTCAGCCGTGCCGATATCCTGATTCTGATCCTGGCGGAATTGACGGCAGAGTGGGTGCGATGTGGCGCTGATCCCGGCGGTGCTTTCCCGGACCCTCGACCTGCCCGGCAACCGGAGATAGCCACTTGCCAGTCCGTAGCCCTGGACCCCGCTTGTACGGGCTCATCCTGCCGTGCCTTGGAGACCTGCTGTCGGCCGGAGTGCTCCGTCGGCGCTGGCTGCTGGACCACCGGCGTGACCCTTGAGAGGCGCTGCCTGAGCCCAACCACCTGAAGGGATTCATAGCGGGCGGAGGGACGGCGGCGCTCACGAAGCTGCATTACCCCATCGGAACGGCGCCTTTGTTTGAGGCTGAAGGTACGGGGTGAAGATTGCCCGGCCATGTTGGATTGCCCGGGACTGCCTGACCCCATGCCTCTCTATCCGGGATTGTCAGGGGGCGCCTAACCTGCACTGCGTGTCTCCCTGGCACGGCACATACCCCCCCGCCAGCATTGAAAGGGCGTATACTAGTGCTTTACTTCTCCTGGTGAACGTCCCGGGGGTTTTGCCATAATGGCTTTGTGTGCTGACATGTTTTGTGGGGAGATGCGCCCGTCCTCGCCAGCGACCTGTGCTGCCCCGCCTGTAGGTGAGCCCGAGGTTCGAGAGATTCCCCCGGGACCTGTGGGACAGCCTATATTCTCTCTTGGCACCGTTCTGTCCGCTCTGTGCGACCTCCGGGCGAAGATGCACTGCTGCTACGGAAGATTGGGAGGCAAGCTAGATGTCATGGCGTCTGCGCTGCGGTGGGACAATAACGATCTGGTTCCGCAAAGCTGCCGCCTGCCCCCGCCTACACTGCACGAGGACACGGCGCTTTCTCCGGCCTGTTGGACACCTGAGCCCGCTTCCTATTTTGTTGGCACCCAAGATCGCCCGCCTGACGACTCCACCCGGGATACTTTGTTTTCCCTTACAGTGAAGAGTGATACATTGTGGCTGGACTTATTATCGTGTGCGCCTCGGGATCTATCTGTGGCATTGCTGGTTCTACCGTCTGCTCCTGTGTTGTGCCCCCTGACTTTGCTGCCTACAAACTCGTGTACTCCTGGTGTCTCTGTGGAACTTTCTGCTACATTCGACGGATTTCCTGGTGACTCTTTGCGGCCATTTTGCGCTCCCATATTGCTTTCGTTCTATCTCTCGCCATTTTGCTTCTTTGTTCTGCGGTGGGTGGGCCTCTCTGGGGAAGCGCATCTGGGGGTGTATCCACGTTCGGGCCAGGGCTAGGCTGCCTTTCCTGTTATCGGCTTCTTGGCTGGTTGACCGGGGTCTGGGATTGTTTTTTTTTTTTTTTTGCATCCAGATTACTTGACCGCTGTGAATTGCTGTTTCACCTTTTCTCCCCGGCCATATTGACTCTTTGTATCCGAGGGGATGGGTTTCCCTGGGGGACTGTCTGCAGGGTTGCATCCACGATTGGGATAGGGTTAGGCTGCTTTTCTTTGCCATCGACTACCCGGCTGGCGAGAACGGGAATGGGACTGTTTTGTACATGCCTCGAGCGCGCACTGCGTGATGACTTTCTCCGCCTGTATTAGTGTTGCTATTTACTACTGTACTGGGTGTTCAGGGAGGAAGGTTTTGTGGACTGCGATCTTCCTACCCCAGCCCTACTACTATGTCTCTTGCCCTAGGCGGCCAACAACCTCGCCCTCAGCATTCATGGAGCCGTTGCTACAATAACTGGTTATCCTGGCCGACTGCGCCTATTCTGTGATGTTATCGATAAATTGTACTTTGCAACGCACTGATGCTTTGAATGCGCAGCTCCTTTTGCTTGATGGCGCTGTTTGGGAACGGTGGCGTCCATTTTGTCTAGGACCATCTCCTTTATGTTGAGTACGGCCATTTGGTCTCTTTGTTTTCAGTGGGGGCGGGCCCTCTGAGGGAGTCATGTTCTGGGATACGGTTGCGGACGGGCCAGGGCTAGGGGGCATTTTTTCCATGGCCATGTGCTTGATTGGCGGGTGGGATTCGGGCTGAACGCTTCTTCATTGTGTGTCGCTGTTCTCTGTGCTGACTTTCCCCACTCTCTCGTGTGCTTGGGGCTGTCCTGTTGTGTTCGGGGTGGACGATTTACTTGTGGCCGGGGTGACCGAGAGCATATAGATTTGGCCCTGGGGGACCCAGTTTGCACGACATTTTACTATGTTTCTTGCGTTGAATGTGCTGATTTTCCCCACTTCAGTTTGTAATTGCTATGTCATGTTCTTTACTCTTGCTGATGGGGGGGCGTACTTTGTGCTGGCCGGGGATCTGAGTGTGACTGATTCTGCCATTCTTTTGGACCTATCTCTTCCGCATCTACTGCTCTGCACGGCGTGACGGTTTTGTATGGCTGGGAGTCCGGGAGATCTGGTATTGGGTGGGCTCCTCCCCACCTTCTCTTTTTCTGGGAGTTGTGGATTGGTTTATTCTTTTCTCACTCCCTATATTTCAAGTGTGAGGGGTTCTCTTTCCTTTTTCTTCACTTTTCTTTTTCTTCCCTTTTTTCTTGGTCTATATTTCGGGTTCTTTAATGGGCGACAGACACTTTGCCGGGGGGGGGGGTAGGCCGTAGCCTCCGCATTGGTGTAGGGTGGGGGGAGGGTTTTATTTTTCATTTAGTTTCTATGGGCCTTATTTTTCTATGTTTCTGCGCTTTCTTGCTCTGTTTCTGTACTGGGTCCGCGGTAGGGGTTGATGGGGAGGGGGTGGCGCTGTAGGTGGGGCGTAAATGCTGGCTACTTATCTTATTGTTTTACTTTGCACCGCCATACTGTCTGTGGTCTTATTTTCCGTTGTAGTTCTCAATGATGATGCCACCTGCCTATGTTGTGATTCTAATGTGTGGACTCAGTTCCCCTTATCTCTTATTCTTTACTGATTTTTGTTTAGATTGGGAACGAACTTAAAATTAACCTTTAATGCTCCTTTTCCTCGGTGACATGATTCTATTCAGTGTAACGTTTATTAATTGTTGCTATGTCATCCGCTGCCGCTGAGGAAATGTATTGCTTGCGATTGTGCTTCAAAATGTCGTGGCCGGCCTGACGGTTGTGGGCCCGTATTTGTTCTTTTTCGTGCACAATAAAGGTTTTCAAAAAAAAATAAAAAAAATTAAAAAAATAGGATGCATTGAAATAAATATGACCTAATTGGAAATGAGTATGACACATTTCAAAATTATTATGACCTACATTAAAATCAGTTTGACACATCTTAGAATTAGTATATCACACTCCACACAAATAATAAAGTCAAATGAAGTAAATACAATCTGGACTGACATGATTATAGATGGACTGAAAGTAATGTATAGTTCACCTAATCGACTATGACGTCCTATGATAAATATGATATGCACATAAAATAAAAGGGACTGCTACAGTTAACCAACAACTGCCTAAATAAATAAATATTACTGAGGTGGCTGATTCAGTAGCTCTGGAAGGCACATGACATTGTGGCCCAATCAAAATGCAGGACAAGTCAAACAGGAAAACCAACTTCTGAAAATGCTCAGTCCTTGAGTTTATAGCCGTTAGTGAGCATGGCTTTAACAAATGCCTCTACGTTTAGTTTTTTGCTCATTTTGCTTGCTTGTTTCTTACACGAGGCATTATCAGATGATCTTGTGGACTATTTCACCTCTTTAAAATCATGCTTTTTTGCTTTAGATAGAGCTCTGTTGTGTGTTGATATTAACAGTTTGGAACAACTGCGGAGAAAACTTGAGAGCCATTTGGAAATTTAAATTGCCATATTAACGGCCTACAATCTTTCTGGAAGTGCGCCCATCACTGTGAGCTTCATTTTGGAAGAGTTGTGTAGGCTCACTTCTGTTTCAATTACAAACATTGAAAAAAAGATCACCAGTTTGTCAACTGTTTCTGCAAGTAATTTCCATACACCTGCAGCAAATCAAGGTGTAGGAAGGCCAAGGTAAGTTCAAATTTATTATTTCAGTTGCACTGTTTTGCAACTTGCTTTTTTCAGTCTATTTATTTTAATTCTGTTTCTGCAGGTTTTTTGTTTCAAAAGAAAATATGGAGTACCTATGGCAGATTGGATTTTCATGGGCATCGATTGCATCTTGTTTGAACATAAGTACCTCAACTATTTACAGACGAAGAGTTGAAATGGGTTTGTGCACATCTTCTGAAAATAGATTTACCAATATAAGTGATGCAGAGTGTTAGACCTGGCATCTTTGGCGTGGTTTCCCCAGTCTTTTTTGCCTCTACCTCCTGTATTTTTGATACTGTACTTGATTTCGTTTTTGCTGGTTTCAGATGCTTTGGACACTCTGCCCCTGCTGATCAGTGTCAGAGTGTAAGTGCTCCCTGTGTAAATTGTTATTGTGATTGGATATACATGATTGGCATATTTGTATCACCATGAAGTCCCTAGTAAAGTGCACTGGGTGTGCCAGGGCTGGTGATGACAAATGCTACTAGTGGGCCTGCAGCACTGATTGTGCCACCCACATGAGTAGCCCTAAAATGGTGTCTCAGGCCTGTCACCGCAGTGCCTGTGTGCAGTCTGTGAACTGCCCCGTCCTTCTGGTCAGTGTCCCCACTGACCAGGCCTAACCCTTCCTTTTCTGTGCACATTGGTCACCTCTATGGAAGGTCCAAGGTACCCCCTTGGGCAGGATGCAGTGTATGTGAAAGGTAGATCATGTACTTGTGCAGGTGACATGCTCTGGTAGTGAATTACAGCCATTTTCGTTTTTCACTGCTGCAAGGCTATCTTGCTCCATAGGCTATCATGGGGGATGCTGGCTACAATGGCTACCAGCATATCTTCCCATAGGAGCAAGATAGGACATAAAAGTCTGGTATCCCTGAACTCAGAATTTAATAACACATCTTTTAGGAAATGTGGTTTGTAACTCCTATGTTTGAGAATAACACTTTTAGAAAGTTGCTGTTCTCTTCTCTGACCTTTCTGTGTGCCTTGGCCTGTTTGCGGATTGACTGTCTGGTTTGAGAGTGACAGGGGCTGGGGATTCCCCAGGAGGCTGGCTGAGTCAGCCCTAGGCTGAATGACTGCATTTGCAACTTGAGTGGTGGGAGGAGATAGCACCTGGGCCTGAATAGGGCTGTGTCTGCCTTCTACAATTCTGGCTCCACCTCCTGCTGGGCGGCTGACGACCCTGCCCCTCACTCTGAAAGGAAAGGAGAAGCCAGGAAAACAAAGTGCTCCAGGAACACCCAGAACTGGTTCAGACCGGGCTCAGAGCCCTCTTGCACAAAGGGAACAAAGACTTTTAGGGGTATAAGTACAGGACCCCTGACAACAGAAAATTAGATCATCCTGGAATCAAGAAGGAACCTCTGCCAAGGAGAAAGCTAAATCTGAAGAAGGAAGACTATCCTGCTGTTGCTCTGCTGGACTGACCTGCTGTTGCTTTGCTGCCAAGGAGAGGGGAAGTACTTTGCTGTTGTGCTGTGTCCCCTGTCTTGAAAGAATCTCCAAGGGCCTGAGAAGAGCTGGCTCCCTGTTTTTGTAGTCCCAGGAACAAAAGTACTTCACCCCCAGCTTCCCTGAGCTCTGCTGAGAGAGCCCTGTCCTTCCTGAGGTGCTTGGCCCATGTGTGGTGACTATGGAAGTTGTACCTTTGGAGGGGAGCTGGAAATCACCCTTTTAAAGACTTTGCTACAGAAAATCTATCGCAAACCCGGCTGAGCATGAAAATTCCCGCCGCTACGAAGACCGATATCGTCGCAGCCCCTGCCGCGCTGCCCAAAGACGCCGCATCTGTCGTTAGCGGGAAGATTTCCGCCACTGCGAACATCGTCGCAGAGCCTGCTGCTGCTGGGTGAAACCATTGCATCACGTCGCTGCGAGAATCGTCGCAGAGCCACCGCAATGAGGAGCTGTGAGAGAAAGATTGCTGCTGGACCACGCATCGTCGCCCCGTAGATCGTCGCAACACCCGAGAATCGTCGCATCGTGCCTTTGCGGGAGAACACTCCCTACAGAACCTACGCACCGGAATCCATACAAGTGGCATTCCTCCCCATACAGACCGGATTCGTCGCAACACGCCCGCTGCTGTAGCAGGACTGTCGCTAATTCCTCCTCAGGGTCTCAGGAGCAACGCATCGCTTGTTTTTCACCGCTACAGCTTCTGTGCTTGGAACTTTTTATCGCTAACAAAGGTACTGTGGCTAAAACGTGACGCAACTGTGGATAAAGTTATCGCTAACATTAAGAACTCTTTTGCAACCATATTCTTGAACTGTGTATGTTGGATTTTTGTCGTTTTGGTCTTGTGTAGTTTAGATTAAATACCTTTATTTTTCTAAACTGTTGTGGAGTGGTACAAATACTTTACACATTGCCTTTGGTTAGCCATGACTGCCCGTGCCAAGCTACCTAGAGTGTGAGCAGGGGTTATCTCAGAGAGTTTCCTCCTTACCCTGACTAGAAGCAAGGGTCCCTATTTGGACAGTGGTACCTACCCCTGCCAACTAGAGACCACCAGTTCTAACACAGAGCTTGATCAACAAATCATAAACATTCTAAGTTCAACACCTGATTCAGGAGAAAGTTATGTATGTGGCAGCTTGAGAGGTAGAGGACTAAGAATTCAAAGTTGGAGAGTAAGAAATAGACTTCATCTTCTTGACCCTGTTGGTAGAGCCATTAGACAACGTACAGCTATTCGACGAAGGGTGTACCATGTGCAAGGTCCAAATCATTTATGGTAAAGCATTCCAATCTATCTACCTATCTATCTATCTATCTATCTATCTATCTATCTATCTATCTATCTATCTATCTATCTATCTATCTATCTATCTATCTATCTATCTTTCCATCTTTCTATCTGTCTATCTATAATGTATAGATTACTTCTTGCTCTACGAGGGTCAGTGATTCACTTTAACAATGTTTGATAAGTGAGTTATTTAGGCCAAAACTAGAAAATGCTATCCAAACTCTTTGACCTTCAGCAACAAGTTTGAGTTTCAGACTATGCTCTGTTTCCAGAGATTTTGTACTAAGGCCATGTGCCCCTAGTAATTTCTAAAATCCTCCAAACCTATTGCACATGGCTGTGTTGAGTGTTGTGTAACAGTATTGAATCTTGTAGTATTAATGTTTTCTGTTGTGTTCGTGTAGTTTTGTTCGGTGTAGTGTAGCTGTGTTGTTATGTTTGAAGTTTTGCTTTAATTTTGTGTTTTTGTGCCCTTTAGAGCTTTTGTTGTTTTCTGCGGTGTAGTTGGTTTTTGCTGTATTCGTGTGTAGTTCAATTGTTTATATATTTTGAGTCTATATAAATGTATGGGTCTGGTCAAAGGCACCACTCCTGCAAACCATAGGTTGTTCAAAGTTGAAGGCTATTTCCAGGAGGCACTCAGGCTTTGAGGACTGGCTGTACACTGGAGCCCAGATTTATTTTTCTTTCATACAACGCTGACACAAAGACAATTTTCAGCACGCCTTGGGCGAAAGGGTGAAAACAAAAATGGTCCATATTTACTAAGATATGGAGAATAAGCCCCTTGAGCTTCCAGCCCCACATGCAACCTATTCACCCCAAATTCCTTTATTCCACAACAATCTTCATTCATTGATGGTGCAAAAGGCCATAGTTTTATTTACATATTGTTATATACAAACACCATAATACTTCAATCAATAATGCAATTCCTGCCTCCTTGCTTCAGTTTTGACAGCACAACCCTTTATTGACAGAGCCCTGAGAGAATGCCCCCTTTGTCTAGCCCTTTTTTTGTGGCCTCTAGGCTAACACCTTGCTGCCAAGTGTTGAATGGTGGCCCTCATGCCTGACCCAGGCTGCAAATGCCATGTCCTCCCTCTGCGGCCCCATACTGACCTGTAGCCTGCTCCCTGTGTCCCTGCCATAAGGCATCCCAAGGACACGGGTTTGAGCAGCTCCTTTTTGGTTATTCAGCTCTGACTGCTGTCCCTCTGTGCTGTCTCTGCCCTGCCTGAGCCCTACCTCTGCCTGTGGCTGCGACACCCTCAATTCAGGTGTGGGTGGGTGGGTCAATGGCGAATGCACATATTCTTGGTGGGTGACCCCGCCGCCCTTAAGACCTGGTGCGTCCCCAGGGGGCTCCCTAAACCTCTCACTGCCCCTCCCTACACTCCTCCCTAATTCCTCCTCTTTAAAAGTAAGTATGCTGTTTTGTCCATCCACTTCCCTGTCCCTTCCAAATTTACTACTAAAAAGTATATCTACCTGTGCAGAGACTTCACTCTCAGGATGGAGATCTATGCTCAGAAAAGTTAAGAGCAGTAGAGGTGGAAACTATGCACTGAGGTTTGTGAATATCATTGTCAGTATGCTAGTAGTGCTACTGTAGTACTACAAAATGCACTTAATGACTAGCCTTCAGGGCAGTGGCGTAACACAGGCTCTCACAGCCCCGTGGGGGCCCCCTCAGCACAGTACTCAGGCCTGAGAGCTCTGGATTAAATCCGGTGAGGGGGCCCATCCATGTAATTTGCAGGGGGTCCCCCTCAACTTTTGTAACGCCACAGCCTCCAGGTGTCTAACATAGCTGAATCAAGTTTCATATTCTAGCACCACTCTATGAGAAAGCCTGGGTGAGACTTCTGGTTTTCTTGAAGGCTAGAGTTTACAGTAGGAGAGAGTCTGCCCTCTGTACTTGATTTCCAGAGATGACCAAATTGTCGGCTAGATAGCTGGGGGGAGGTGTTGAGTATAGACTTATGGATAATGAGGACTCATTTGTAAATACTTCTGTTTTTTATGTAAATCTGTTTGAGTGATATGGTATGATCAGACATCAACCCATCTTCAGTCTTGACGTCTGCTTTTAATAGAGCAAGATGAATTATCAAAATTCAGAAAGCAAGGAAATATTATAAGAAACTTTCGAGAGGACAAAGGTTTGTATCACAGATCTGATGGTATTTTGTGGAATGATGGATTTAATGCCTCCTACAAGTCTGTTTTGGTGGTGAGCGTTTTGAGCTTGGGCATCGTTGTGATCCTGTAAGTGCCTTTATTTCAAGAGTCAAGCAATCATTACAATTGTTTTTCAGACCTACATGTTTAGTTTCATCTAACCATGTGTTCACTGGAGTGGTGCATGTCAATGTAGAGAAGAAGAGGAGCTAAATGTTCGTAGGGGTATTCCTTGGTAGTTAGGCTTAGGGCCTGATTATGTGTTTAGCAGTCCAACCGCTGTTGGACCGTGTCTGTGAATGCCAGTACACTGCTGTGCTGGAGCTCTCCCGCCTGCCGTATCATGAGTTACCTGGGCGGCCAGTGGAGTGGGTGCAGTGGTAGGTAGTATATCCCCATACATAACGATGCATAGGTGTTCATTTCGACTGCATATGTGTTGAATGCATACATATGTTAGATATATATATATGGTAAGATACCATCTACCCATTGCCGGGCTCTGAGCCACATGTGGGCAGTCCCGGCAATGGGTATTTGTTATGATATGCACTTACCTGTATTTTGGTATCCTTTTCCTCAGGGTGAAGATCCACCTCGAAATCTCTATGAAAAAACAGGACAGGTGTAAGTATGCACCCCAAACCCTTCCTTTCTACCTTCCAAACCGCGATGGTTTGCTGTCAGAAGAGCAACCTTGTAATACGGTCAGCAGTCTTGCACCGCTTGACCGTCCAATGGGGGCTGCCTTTGCGTGACTGCCGTGCCGGCAGTTGACCTTGTGCTGGCAGTGCCGACGGTTCAATTAAGGTCCCAGTACAGGCAACACTGCCAACTCGTAATACGGCGGATGGACCGCCGCCCTCAGACTGACACCACCAGCCCAGCAGCCTACGGACCGCAAACTCGTAATCAGGCCCTACGTTTTTGGACAGAAAGTTTGCTAGTTTTATTTTCAGTGATCAGTTTTTCTTAGGGTTGGGGCACAGATTCCCAACCACTGTTCAAATGTTTTCAAAAGGATGGCATGATTCACTATATTAAGTAACTCTGACTATGATAAACTGGGAAGAATGAGTAAACATCATTAGAGTAGGATTTTGACAGTTTCATCTACTATTTGTACCACAGCAGTTGTTGAGTTACAGCCAGCACAGAATGTTGATTGAAGATCATAGAGAAGCTGGTTTGTTTTTCATTGCTAAAAAGCATTGATTATTTCTTGATGTAGCTTTCCAAAACTTGTCTAGGAAAGGTATTTTGAAAAATGGTCAGAAATTATCTTGATTTTCTTAATCGGATCACTGTTTTCTGAGCACAAGAATGACTTCGCTAATTTTTAAATTGTCCTGGCCTCAGGGAGAAATTGACAAAGATTGTTATGTATGGAATGGATGAAATGCTTTATTCGCTTCGCTGATATGTAGTGGCAGAAGTGACAGGAGGGTCTTTGTCAATACTGTCTGTTTTATCTTATAAACAAAGATCATATCTGTGCGGACTCACAGACTAGTAGGAATGAAAGTATCTCAGGAGTGTCAACTATGAGAGTTCTACTTCTCTTATTTTGTACTGGAAGAAGGTAGATACTTTTTCACACTGTCACTTGAATTCTTTGATGGCATGTAACAACAGTTGGGGTTTTCTATAGGTTTGAACTATTTCAAAAAGCTTCTTGGGTTAACTTTTTACAATATAGAACCCTTAGTAATAAAGAAGTTGTTGGTCTCCAAAATGTGATTATACTATACCTTCCATTTTGATATTACCTTTTCCTGTTGAAAGTGGAAGTATATCACCTTCATATTCTGTCTGTTGTGCTAAGACCTTTCCTTTATTCATATAATTATTTGCAAATTAGTACAAAGAAGAGGGATTATTTTGTCTTTTTTTTAAGTCCAACAATTTCATCTGCCATGTCAATCATGGATTCATTATAATGTGCTGTTAAACAAGTAATGTTGGGTTCATTTATGTTGTTGGCTAATTTTGTAATGATCTTCTATTCAAGATAGAGCAGTTTGTGTCCCTGCAGTTTTTTCTTCAGATTGTCTGTTTGTTTAATTGACCCTTGACATATGTTTGGAATATAAAAAGGTGAAAGATAGCGGGAGGTGGAGAAAGAATTCAACGGCAATTGTGTTTTCGCTCTTGATGCAGCCTTTTTGACTATTGGGAAGTTGATTGTCAAATTTTCACATGACTTGGTGCTGAGCAAAAAGGAATGAGTTTTATGTTATGTTACCAAGAATTTCTAATGCACACGTGCCCCAAAAAGGTTTCATGGGGCTGGGGCAAAAGAGGCAAAGGACTCTGAGCTTATCCATAACCCTGTCTAAAGAGCAATGTTTTTAGCGAGGTCCCAAAGCTTCTATGGGAAGCTGTGACTCTTATAGTCGGGGAAGAGAATTCCACATGCAAACCTTAGGCACTCAGTCTCTTTTTGTTTGAGCTGATCTAAGGTTACGTTTGGGTGTATAGTACTGGATTCTGGAGTTCACAAAGGTAGGATATTTGCCATTATTAGATTTAAAAATAATGCACCCAGTTTTAAGTAAGGACCTTTGGGCAAATGGAAGCCATCAGAGGTTTAGTGTGGAGCCATACGAGCCTGGTTTGGAACCAGCTGCAGCTTCTGTCTCAGTCCCTTAGGAAATCCCAGATAGAGTGAGTTTACATAGTTGATGGGGACATGACCAAGGCGATTATAATCTGAGTAAAAGCCTCAAGTGAAATATTTCTTGATTAAAAAAAAATTCTAGAGCTGAAAAAATCAAGATAAAATTTAAGGCACTTATCTGAGGCTTCATAGATTGATTTTCATCTATCATTGGGGGAAGGAAGTTCACCCATCTTCACTGGCAAAATGGAAGTGTTAAAGCTATTCATTTTGTTTTCAGGCATCATAATTTCAGTCTTATCTGAATTCAACTTTAACTCATGACAACTCATTCAGTCACAGATGTATAACATGGTGCTACAGAAACATTCTGCAGATTCTGTTGTGTCATCGATGTTGAAAAGCAACTGCATATCATCGGTGTACTTGTATATGTTCACCATCTGCGGACAGGGGGCGGATACTGAGGTAGAAAAGATGGGGGGACAAAGAGGACCCATGTTATACTCCTCAGTTAAGTTCTACCTTTGACAAGGAAAAAGGAGTGAGATTTACTGATTTTGAACAACCAGAATGACTTTTTCCAGTTTAATGCCGACTCCTGCACACTTGCGACCCTGACATATTCGATTATGATGTCATGCGCTCTACTGTCTCCAAGGCCGCAAATTAGTCTAACAGGACCAGTGCCTGGGTCACTCCTGTGTCTGTTTTTTCTTTCATATCGCTAATTACGGAGAGAATAACTGTGTCTCTAGCATGGGCAGGGCAAAACCCTGCCTGGTGGTGATTGAGAAAAGAGACGTCCTCTAAGAATGTGCTTAAAGGTTGGGTAATGTATGCCTTTAGTAACTTGGCTAAGTAAGGGAGGAGTGAAAGGGCTGTAGTTTTTCAATATGGAGGGATCGTCCTTTTTATTTTTAAGTGGGATGACTACCGCCTCCTTGAAGGTATGGGTGACAATGCCTTGACTTAGGGATACGTTGAGCAGAGAGATCACAGGATCGGGAAAATGTGAGATTTCTTTTAGGATTCGTGGGGGCAGGTCTCTTTTGGAGAGCCAGATTTGACCTTAGTCTTCAATTTCCACTTGTCATCTATAGTGATGGCCGGTAAAAGTGAGTGTTCTAAAATTAACATCTTCCGCGCCAGTAGTACTAGTTAGGAGGCTGGGAGGAATACTGTCTTTCATCAACCTTATTTTGTCAATGAAAAAGAAGCCCAAGTAGTCATACTTGAGTGATCAGGGTTAGAAGGTTCGCTGGCAGTATCAAGTATTTCTTTAGTTTTGTTGCCAGCATGTAGGATTCTATTGGAGAAATATGCATATTTAGCCCCACAAATTGATTTCTTTTAGCCTTTTAGTCGCACCATGAAAATGTCCTTATTATTCGGAGTAGATGTTTTATGCCATTTTCGCTATACCTGGCATTGCTCAAGTTCATCTTTTTTTAGTTCCTCTGTTCACAATTTTGATGGTTCATGGCGGGAAACTGGTTTTGTTTTCTGTTTTAGGGCGTATACGTTACTGGCTTCCTTGAGCCAGGAGGATATGGGTGAATCTAGTTTAATGGTAATGTTCTCTACCGTTAAAATTGGTAGGAGAGTAAGTTTGGTAAAATAGAGTGAGTGATTAAAAATGTTTCCTTTGTATCTCTCTACTTGTGACTGAAGCAACCTATGAAGATGTATTTAGTTGTTGAATGGATTCAGCCCCCCAGTTTTCCGTAAACATCTTTTTCACATCTGAGCCTTCCCAGTCTTCAAAATAATTTCTTCCTATTGGAGAAGTTAATTAGATAAGAAGAGAAGGTTTGATTTGATCTCACCTTTACTTATGTAATGTTAATAATCAGCAATCAGTGTTTCCAGTAATTCTTTATGGGCACTAAAACACATAATCATTGATTTTGGTACGGGGATAGTGGCCACAAGAGGAGATCCAACCCTTTAGATATGCACCTAAATCCGTTCAATTCATCATGAAGGTCATTGTCTTTTTTTTTTTGCTTTACACTAATGTATGAAATATTTATTCACCATTATAAAGTGTTTTTGTTTGTTTTATTTATCAGGAATATTGACAGTAATCACAGGGTGATAAGGTGGAGGTTTATCTTCTGTGGCTGCATTGATGGCTTCAGTAGAGCAATTATATATGTGAAATGTTGCACCAACAATCGCGCAGGCACTGTTCTTAACCTTTTCAGAGATGGAATATCCACCAGATTTGGACTGCCATTGAGGGTTAGAGGCGACATGGGTGTTCAAAATGTTGATGTTGCACGTTACATGATATGTAGAAGAGGATTAAACAGAGGCAGTTTTATTTGTGGTCGAAGTGTTCACAATCAATGTATTGAGCGAGTTAAACAGAGTTGTTGTTTGTTACTTCAAGGATTTGTTCTTTTGGATGGAACAAAATGGAATATTAGATATTAAAAATGAAGTCCATTTTTTTGCACTGCACTTTATTTACCTAAAAAGAATAAATAAAGCAGTTGCTGAGTTTGTGAACCAATGGAATAATCGCCATTTGCGTACAGAAGGGCACTTAACTCCTTTACAGTTATGGACTGGTGGTATTATCTGTGCCACCTCAATGTTAGACACCTTTTGTGTAGGAGATGATTGGGGTGTTGATAACTATGGGCACACGTTTACTGCTGAAGTAAACAATTCTCTACAGGGCTCTGAAAATGTTTTAATTTTAAGTGAAGAAAACAGGTTGTCACTAGAGAATTCAATAGATCCAGACTCCAATAATTCTAATCATGCAGTAGACATTTTTATAAGCAAATGTAATTTTATTGCAAATCTAAATAACAATGTAGACATTGCTTAGATTCAAAGTATTTTGTTTTGCTCTCCGATATGCTCCAATGTTTTGTTTTCTTTAAAAAAATACTTTTCTTGTTTTTATGCATCATTGAGCAAGGTATATTGCAATTTCTTTACTAATTTAAAAAGGACATATTTTGTACAACACTTAAAGTACTTGTGATGTCAGTGGTTGCATTCCACACTGTGGACTTACAATTACTGGATCAAAAAATATATTGTTATTAAATATGGCCTTTGTTGGTCTCATTATTTAAAATAATAAACTGTGGAACCCTGAGATGGACAACAAGTGGATACAGTTTTAAACTTTAAAGTGTTGGTGCTAGTTGCAATTGTGTGTTTCAATGACCACTAAACATGCAGTCATTTTAAATATATTCTGAATGCAAAGTCAGTTTCAGAATATTGTCAGCAGAGGATGTAACTTAAACATAGGCCTTTTATGATAAAATGAGTGATGACACATTCTACCCTTGCAGAGGTAAAGTTAAATAGATTAAAATTAGTGCTACATAAATCATTAAAACTATGAGGATAATTTCCAGGAACTGTAAGTTAAAATAAAATACACAAACATACAAATATCATAGTGAACAATAATAGCTTAATGTATTGGCTTAAAAGGACAGGACTTGAAATAGTTATACCATGGAACATATGGAAAAGTAGCAAGTAGCAATTTCATGGTGAAAGATTAGAGGCACATATAGCCCATAGACAGTTGGAATTATTTCTCTTTTCCTCATTGTTGATTTTAGAAAATGGTGTTTGGAGGCTCAGTTGCAGAGATTATGTTGGTTGGATACATATTCATACTTTCAGATTGTCAACAGTGGAGCATAGATTCAGAGCTTTACTTTCATAAGGTTATGTTTGTATTACACTATACTTGAAATTATTTTTTTGCTGATTGTTTCCTTGTTAATTATTATCAGAAATGCCCCTCTTAGGTGTAGGTGATACCTTGTTTTGGCCTCTCCAAAATTAGAAGACTCTTATCGCACAATACCCATCGGCCAAGAAGACACTATTTACCGTTACCTATAGAAAAACACATATACCAATGTTATCCCTATGCCTATTATTACACATTTGTAATTTACATGACTGCCTATCTTCATTGGTATTATTCAACTGACTGCTTTCATTTGATGCCTGATACAGTGAAAGAACACATTGTTAATACTTTCTACTGGAACTGAACTGGAAAAAACATTAAAAGCAGTGGTCAAGTGATCAACAACTAAGGTGACACTTTCCGTACTCATAAAGTATTTACATGTGCATTAGTGTACCTAATCTGAGTGGCCTCAAGTGCAATCCCGAGAAATCTGAGGTGCTCTTCTTTGGGTGTACGTCTGATCCTGACTGGCATGACTGGTGGCCTATAGACATGTCTCCCCCTGCCGTTCCATCTGCAGTTGCCAAGAATCTGGGTGTCAAGATGGACAAGGGTCTGTCAATGAGAGCCCAGATTCTGGGAGTGACGGGCACCTGCTTCGGTCTCCTGAAGGTATTAAGAAAGTTTCTACCCCTGTTGTCGGAAGAACACCGGAAACTGACTGTGCAGGCTCTGATTGGGTCCAGATTGGACTATGCCAACGTCCTATACCTGGGCCTGCCGGAGTATCTGCTACAGCGCCTTCAGGTGACACAAAACGCGGCGGCGAGAGCCATCTACGGTCTTAATAGGCGAGCTAGGGCGTCATGTCTCTTGCAGGCCCTGCACTGGCTGCCTATTCGCAAGCGTATTATCTTTAAGACGCTGACTCTGACCTATAAGGCCCTACACTCTGGAGGTGCAAAGTACCTCCAAAGGAGAGTGTCCTTTTACCAACCGGCTCGGGCACTTAGATCTGAGTCACAGTTTTTGGCGGTTGTGCCGCGCGTTCAAAAAGCCCGCATTGGGGGTCGCTCCTTTGGTCTGCGTGCCCCCCAGCTGTGGAATGCTCTGCCGCTGACACTTCGTGGTGCCACTAGCTTGCTGGCTTTCAGGAAAGGTCTTAAGACCTGGCTGTTTACTTTATAGGTTTCTTTTTCTGTTCATCACATTTTCTTTCTGCTTTGTTGTCGTGTTGTGTTACTTTCTGTAGGTCTCGCTGTGAAAGCGCCAGGATACTCTTTTTGAGTCGCTGTGCGCTATACAAATAAAGTGTAACATAACATAACATAACATAACATACAGTGTTCAAATTCTCATTTTGCTGCAAGAAAAAGTCAAGTTGGACTTGAGGAATTGCTCCTCTTTACATGCTCATCTTCTTTTTAGCTGTATATATTGCTTTTTTAGACTCTGCACAACATGGCACTGCTATCAATGCCCAGTGTATGTGTTCTGAACCCTAAAACTTTTAGACATTGACAAATTGTTTATTGGCATGCTAAGGCCATAGTGTATGATGTAGAAACTGCACCCAAGGCATGGACTGCCGCAAGTATTGTACACTCCACTCAGTAGGACAAAGGAATAAAACATGACGTTGGGGCTACCATTGTTACCTGACTACTGCAGTGTAATACTTGCAGAATAAACTGTTATAATAACCTTTTTTTAATGGGTAAAAAGCTCCCTTCGAAATATTAGGAAATCACCCCTCTGTGTTGTAGCCAACACGCTTGGTTGGATGGTATTTAAAAGTGCCACATGTTCAAAATTAACATGACAATGTCCCTAAAGTAATAAGTCCCGAAAGGCTATTATCAGTTTGCTGTTCTATATATAAAACCAGAGTAATTTCAAATGTTTAATAAATAGAAATAATAAATAGAAAGTTAGCATTATTATGCCTGAGCTTTCGGAAAGCTAAATAGCATTAACCTTTGTCAACTCCCAGCCTCTACTCAAGCCTTGTTATAGGTTTAAAAAAATGTGAACTGCATACCAGGAGCAAACAATAGGCTGACCTGCATAGGCAGATGACCCCTCAGAATTCCACAGAATATTTACAGAAGAGGCTGTTGGCATCCTGTTGACACCATAATGTCAATCTTGCTTAACAGGTCTGTGAGCCACATTTACAGTTGCCAGGGAGAGAACAGGATGCCAAGGCAATTTTATGTACTTAATGCCTTTTACTGAAAGATCCTGCTTGTGACCTACCAGGCATCTGTCTCTGGGTTTATTGTGGGTACAGTGAGTGCTTCAAACTGAACGCCATTCTTAGATGTGGAACGTCACTAGGATTACCAGGGTACACTCCCCATTTACACCCCCAGCCTCAGAGCCCAAGTTTATTGTGGCCAGAGAACTTTGCCGTACAGAACTTACTCTAATACACATTGCATTTTTGGCCACTTTACAGTAAGGTAAACAGGAACTACTGCAAACGTTTTTTTTTCTACTGCTTGGGAAACTTTACTCCATTTGTCATAGGAGAACTGGGAGTGTCATAGGATATACCCATTCCCCCACAAGCTGGTGAAACAAAGAAGTCTGGACCCTCATCCAGCCTTTCTCTGAAAAATGGCAGACTTGCTAAAAGTCTGAATCTGCTGCACTTTGCTTCTATGACCTGTTAAAAGATCTTGAAGAGTTTGGACCCCCTCCTTCTTGAAACCCAAGGACTGAAAGGTCTCCAAAGATCAAGAGGCTGATCCCCTGGGCGGCTGCAGGAACCAAAAAAAACCTGAAAAGAACATTCCTGTGAAGAATGCCAGTTGACCAGTGGCAAATGGACCTGGACTGAACTTTGCAGTTTCCCTCTGACAGACACCCTGAGGGGCAGATTTATCATTATTTTATGCAGTGTGGTGTAGCAAGCTACCTTGCTGCACTATGCTGTGTGAAAGGGAATGGACACGATTGCACCATATTTAACACGAAACCGCGCATTCCTGCCCTTTACTTGCACTGGCGCACTATATGCTGCCTTGCAGACATGAGTGTTTTTTGCAGGACACCTTCCTGCACTAAAAAAATCCCCTGACGCATTTTTTCTCTTTCTATTTGTGCTGTGTGTGCTGCAGCACACATTTAAAGCGGAACAAAAGAGGAGAAATAGAGACATTTTTCCTCATTATGCTTCTCCTGGGAGGCTTAGCATTTTTACCAATTCCCACATCTGACATTAATGGTATATCTGGGAATGTGCCAAAATGCATGGTAGGATGCGTGGGAACACCTAGGCTACACCCATGAAACACCTCCTTTGGACAGAGTAAGGCAACACAGCAATTTGCACTGTGTTTCGTTACTCTAGATTTATCAAGCCACACTGGGCTACACCAGGTGGCCTTGCGTTGCATCATAAATCTGACTTAGTAGTTGTGTCGCAAACGCAATGCAACTCGTTGGTAAATCAGCCTCTTAGATTCTAAAACTACTCCACCTAATAAGTGCCCTCCTGTGGTTGTTCAGACACCACAAGACATTTGTGAACTTTGCTCCAAAGTTTAAAGGGACCGATGGCAAAAAGTATTTGATTGGCAGTTCCCAGAGTCAGATTAAAATTCCTCAGAAATGTGAAAACGTTTGAACTTGGAAATTATTTCAAACTTCCCTACTTCCCAATCTACGTGGTATATCCAACTTGCTGAAGCGGCACTGATGTAAAAATGTACAACTTGGCTAACTCACACCTCCACTCCTAACTAAGACCTCCTACTCACGACATAATTAGGCTACACAGAGCTCGGAAGCTGGGTGGTGGCCTAGGTTGTATTCATAGGAACACACTCTCGATTTCTCACATGGAGTCCTCTTCGCCTTCCTCCTGTGAATACCTCTGTCTCAGCATCTCAAGTAATAACCTGCCAGGTTTGCAAACTTCACACTTTTTATCACCTCCCCCCCCCGGGAGACAATCTCCCCTTCATCGAGCAACTAATGGAAATCATCTCTGGCAATGTCGACTCAGCCGTGTCCCAAATCTTCCGTGGTGATTTCAACCTTCACTGGTCTAACCCCATTGACCATGCAGTAACGTGCCTTACATCATTCTTAACTGATCAAGAACTGAGTCAGTACTGTGACCAACCTACTCATAACAAAGGAGAAACTCTAGACCTCATTATCTCGAAAGGACAGACCATCACTTTGGATACCATTACCCCTTGCGACTGGTCCAACCACTACTGCATCCTCTTTTATATTAACAGAGGTGTCGGAGAGGAAGGGTCAACCAACGAAATCAAAGATTTGGAAAAGGGACCTCAGATCAATAAACTCAGATGAACTAACAGCCCACTGTAAAGCTGCCCTCTCCTCCCAAGCTGACTTGGTTGAGGTTCAGTTACTCACCGATTCCTACAACTCGACCATCTCTATCATCATGGATGACATTGCACCCCCCCCAATAAAAAAATGCCTCAACAAAAATATCCAAACCGTGGTAAAACGACAATCTAAACACGGAACTCGGCAACCTCAGGCCTGTTAAACGGTCCTGGAAATCCAAACCCTCCCTGGACCAACTAAAACTCCTTAGAGATGTTAGGAGATTCTACAACAAACAAATCAAGAGCACTAAAGCTGACTACTTCAGACACCAACTTCATCAAGCTGCTAACCGCCCCAAGAAAATGTTCGTATTGGTCAAACAGCAATCAGTGGAAGGTCCTAACCACTCTGACTCTAGAGGCAGTCCACCCTCATGCGACAAACTTGCTGCTTTCTTCACTGAGAAATCAAGACTCATCACCACTGAAATCACCTCCAAGAAGGCTCTCCTGTCATCCTCTGGGTCCGCACCACCCCTTGACCTCTTAGAAAAGTGCAAACCTATCAGCCTGAACACTATGAACAATGCTTCATGGGGTACCTATACCCTATTCAGTGAAAAAGACATAAACAAGATTCTTCCGAATATCAACCCATCTAACCACTTCAGTGACCTGTTACCCCCGGGAATCTTCAAAGAAATCAAGAATGCACTTATCCACAGCTGGATAAGGATTGTAAACGCTTCTCTATCACAAGACACGATCCCAGACTGCCTAAAAGCAGCTCAGGTATCACCTGCACTAAAAATACAAATGCAGATAAAGCTGACCTCAATAACTTCTGCCCTATCTCCAACATCCCTACCCTAGCCAAACTCCTAGCAAAATGCGTACAATCCCAACTTTGTGCTGACATAGAACATTCCAACTCCTAGACCAGCATCAATCCGGCTTTCGAAAGGGGCACAGTACGGAATCGGCTCTCACTCATGTTATGGATGACATTTTAAAAATGCTTGACCAAAATGATTCCTGTCTCCTAATCCTCCGTTACCTTTCCTCTGCATTCAAAACGGTTAATCATGACAACCTTTTTTCCATTCTGAAGAACAGGATGGGTTTCACGGGTTGGGTACTACAATAGTTCTCGTCCTTCCTCCACCACAGATCACAAAGAGTCAAGGCAAACCACTCCCTCTCCCAGCCTTCTCCAGTACTCATGGGTGTCCTCCAAGAATCAGCCCTTTTTCCAATCCTCTTCAACCTTTTCTTGGAACCACTACCTAATTCACTACATTCCACAAACATTCTTTTTCATATGTATGTGTACGATACGCAAGTTTATCTGAAAATCTCATCCCTGGATAACATCATCTCACTCAACACTACCCTGACGTCTACTCAAAATTGGGTAACTGAGAACCATCTCCTGCTCAACACCTACAAAACTGAATTCCTTCTCATCTCTCCTCCGAACCACATCTCCAAGCCAGACCTTTGGCTGATTCACCTCACTGCTTTCAACTGCACCCCTCTCATCATAGACTCAGCCAAATCTCTTGGAAACATCCTGGACAAGTACCTTGAATGGAAAATCACATCAGCAATGTGGGTAAGTGTGCTAATCACTTGATGAGGACACTTAAAAATATCAACCCATTCCTTCCACAATCTGATTTCAAGCAGGTGGTCCAGGCGCATGTCTTACCGAGGCTAGACTACAGCAGTGCTACGTTCTGTGGCCTTCCCAAATACACCCTGGCTCCACTAAGGGCATCGTTGAATGCTGCAGCTAGACTGGTTACAGGTAGCAAACGAAATGAGCACATATCCCAAGTCCTAAAATCCCTTAAATGGTTGCCCTACGAAGCTCGAATTCAGTTAAAGATTGCCGTTCTGACGCACAAGGCCCTGCATAAGCTTTAATTATCCTGTGGTGGTAGAGCCTCAAGAAGCGCTAACACTTTCCTCTTGAAACCACTCATCCATAGCAAAAAGAGAACTTGTCACCAAGCCTTCTCAATCGCTGCCCCAAAGATATGGAACTCCCTTCCTCTGGAAGTACGCAGAATATCCTCAATGACTGCTTTCAAACTGGAAGCTAAAAGATTCTGAATTAATAAACTCTTACCTTGATTGGGCTAGGTTCACCTGCTCAAAGTCATTGATCCTACAACCATTGTACCATCATCAGTCTTCACGTGGTAGTCCCCATCACCACATAGACTGGCTCTGATAGCGATTGCAAAACTGTTGTCCTGAATATGGGGCACTGTAATTCTTGTAAAGTCATAAGAGCATGGTTATTACTGATGCTGGCATCTTAAACAGGGCCAGGCTTTTCTTCCACAGGTGATTAGGCCAAAAGAGGTCAAAGAAAGATGTCTTTGTCTCCTGCTTCAATGACAATAGAAACAGAACTGAGACCAAATTCTTCCCACATTTACACATATAGAAAAAGAAAAATGCCTCTTTGATGTGTTTTTCTGTAGGATCCTGCACATAAACAGTACTGGCTGTAATGCAGGCACTCTTTTAGCATGAAGCAAGGGTGCCTGCATTGTTGCTAAGCAGCAATAAGTGTGCTTGCACCGGAAGAGAGTGCCATATATTTTAAATATGGCTCTTCTGAGCACTATCTCATTCATGTAATGCACCACAGAAACTTGCCTTGCTGCACTGCGTTCATGTATTCTTACTAAATTTCTCCCTAGACGTGAGGCTACTGATCTCGTGGCACAGCTGTGTCTTCCCATTGTCAACCCTTGATTTTGGAGTGTGATGCTGTCTGCCAGGGTCACCCTACTAAGTAGATCCGTGTTTGGTCTCATGACATTTTTGTTTGCAATCTACTTGCAAGGGCACACAGCCTACAGCTTAGCCTACGGCAATTTATTTAAAAGGTTTTGCAGACAATTTCGATGGGTGCCTATGGGAGTATCCTGTTCCTTTAGTCTCCAGCATTCAATTTGACATGTAATATCTTTATGCCATATTCACCTGGTGTTGTACTTTGAATTCTGTATGCATGGGCAACATCATCCATTCATTCCTTTTCCCTACAGAGCCTTGACCCCTTTTATTTGTCTATTTCCCCACCTTCTTGCACTCTTCCATGTACCATTTCTCCTTAGATCCTATTCCAACCTTGATCCATTTACTGAATTTAGTCCTTTTCCAGTGTGTACTCCATCCTGGTGTTCTCACCTCATCCCACCTCAACAGGGTATGAACTATTGTTGACTTCTCTTCCTGGCCTACTCTTAATATTGTGTAACTTCTTTCTTCCACTCCCCTGTACATACTCGGAGTATCCCATGCGGTCTGTTTTTTTCCTTTCTTTATTCTTTGCTTGTGCCATTTTCTGCCTTCTTTCCCGTCATTATTTGGTATTTGCTGTGTTTTTTCGACTGGGCTCCTAGACACATTCATGCTTCCTACCTTCCTTTTGCACAATAATGCAATTTTCATCACTTGCTCCTAATGAGATCTTACCTCCTTATCTATCTCTCCTCTGCCACACCCATCTTCTTGTGCCATTCCCTACCTGGTCCCTCTAACCATTGCAGTCTGTTTCTCACAAGAAGTTTCTTACATTCGGTAATGCCTTATCTGGTAGAGACTCTATCTAGCTGCAGATTCCTAACCATAGAATATTCCCCAGTTGTCAGACTAGATCAAGAGGTTTTAAAGCAGTTCGCTTGAGATGGCCTCGTCCGGCTTTGTGTTGTGGTGTCTACGCCGGCAATGCAATCCGCAGTGCCTAAATAAATGCCACCCTGGAGCGCTGATGTAGTTCTTTTTGCGACTTTCCATGCCAAGTACACAGAGCCATGATGAAGACTGACAACCGAACTGAAATTCTAAGGCCTTAGAATGCTGACCCTTACACTGTAATCAGTTCTGCGAGCAAGGAGGATGGAATGACCAGTAAGCAATCTGTGTCTACATAGGTACTCAACCAGATAAGGCAGTACCAAAGGTAAGTAACTTGTTCATCTGATAGAGACTTCTAGCTGCATATTCCTTATCTTAGAATACAAAACCCAAGCACTGCCTCCAAGGAGGTGGGTATGCAAAGCTGCTTTAAACCAGAAAGTCCTACAAGACTGAGTGGACCAAGTGCCCGTCACGAGGGACCTAACTGTTGAGGCAGTAATGTTTGGTAGACATCTGAAGAGATGCCCATGTTGCTGCCAAATAGATAACCAGGACGGGGACTCCTTACGCTAACGCAATGGTCATAGCCTTGGCTCTGGTGAATGAGCAAGCAAACCCTTAGGAGGTTGCTTCTTGCCCAATACGTATCAGTTATTTATGCTGAGCACTATCCGTCTTGAGATGGTCCATTTCTGCACATTCCCTTTCCTAGCCCCTTTGTACCCCACAGAGACTTGATCGTACACCCGAAACTCTTTAGTGTGATCAAGTCAGAAACAACAACTCTTTTTGGGTCCAGACAATGGAGTCTCTCCTCCTTTGAAGTGTGAAGTGGTGAAAAAAGGTGAGCAATGTGATTCTCTGGCTACATGGAAAGGAGTCACAACCTTCGGGAGTAAGGAGGCATGTGTCCGGAGTACGTGATTATCCAGATAGAAGATGGTGTAGGGAGAGTTTACATAGAGTGGCTGCAATTCACTGACCATTCTGGCCAATGTAAGGGGCACTAAAAAAGCAGTCTTGAAGGTTAATCAATGGTCGGAGCCATTATGCAAAGGCTCAAAGTGTGCACACAATAAGACACAGAACAAAGAACATAAACCGGCTCTCTCACACACAGAGGGTTACTTTCTGCTGCTCTTAGTCAATGAGACATTGACTAAGAGCAGCAGATGAAAGGTATGGCTGACCTTCGTCTCCTACACATTGATCAACCCTCCTTATAGATAACTGGCCATTGCGCCAATCTACCTTAGTCTGAGACCTCCAGCCTACGTCAAGGACTGTCTTTACAATATCCCTATCTCACCTGTCTTGAGGAATACCCGCCGTGACCACCCATTGGGGCACCATAGGGTCGAAACGTCGATGCTTGTTTATAGGACCAGTTCCACCAGGATTCCATACTAGTAAAGACAGAAATCACTGGACTGAATTTTGTATCTGGCCTACCCCAAAAAAACTTGTATATATGGAACTGTTTTCACTGTATATAATGTTCACTATTTTAAAGCACCATGCACTTATGTCACCCATTCGCACTTTATATTGATGCCTTTTTGTTTTGACAGTCTGCCTACGTAATGTACATATCATTGAATGAAGCAATTCTGATATATATAACATTGCACTAAATCGTTTGATCCCACGTCTTATTCATTAAGTGCTAATAAGTAACCCTCTGTGTGTGAGAGAGTCAGTTTATGTTCTTTGTTAGCATTAATAGCTCCTTCAATTATATTCTTGTTCTACCCGACAGAACCTATTTTTTGCTTAAACACTGAAAGAAACTGTGCCAAGAGCGGGGCCCGACAGGGCCAAGAATAGACCAAACAGGAGAACCTGAGAAAGGGGAGCAGTTAGAGGACTTATGTTCCTAGATAAACACCATGCAACAAATTTATCCCAGCGGGCTGGCGTATACCCACTTGGTGGAGGTACGCCTGGCTGCCAGAATAACATCACATACTTCGTGAGGAAGTTTCAAAACTGTCAGGTGTTAAAGCTCAATCTTCAAACCTAAAGGTGAAGGGTTTGCAGGTTTGAGTGTAGGACACTCCCGTTGCTGCAACAGAAGATTCTCTCGATGAGGCAGCCTGATCAGGGGAGCGATAATTCAAGTCCAGAAGCAGATTCATAGAAAGCCGAAGGCCTGTGTCTTCACTGGAGTCCGTACTCCTCCAAGTACAGCGGCAGAGGCCTCGGCTGCTGCCTGCTGTGTCGTCAGCCCAAATGTTGGAACCCCCTATCAGCATGTCAGCTCTCGGAAGAGGGAGCAGCATGTCATGGGAACTGACATGTGTGGCAGGGCTTTCTTTTCTGATGACGCATGCATGTTACTCAGTAGAGTGTGTACCTACTAGGCTTAGGGTCCAGAATACTATTGCTTTCAATGGTGATAATACTTAACAGAGTGTGCATGGTGGTTATATTATTTTTCAAGCAGTTAGGCTTTACTTCAACCAACAAAAAAAACAGCAACGCAGCATATGAAACTTCCATTCAGCTGTTCAAAAAACAATGGGTTATAAGCAGCATTACAAGGTCATTCAACCAAGGAAAGAGCGACTTAAGAGGCATTTTTCAATACATTTGCTTACCGTTCATACATGCTTCTAACTGAGGCATTGTTTGTTCTGTGATCCAGATACGTCATACATAACAACAACTTCCACAAACATTTCCAAAGAGAATTATTGATGAGAAAGTTGTAAACAGACCTACAAATTTGGGAGGGGAAGACAAGAGGACTGATTGCTTGGGGGAAATGCTAGTGTCCAAGTGCAAGCTTCAAATGTATTCAGTGGTACGATATGAATTGGTGTAAAATATTTGGGGACAATACAACTCGCACACCAATATAATAACTGTAAAGCAGCTAATATTTTCCATATAGGCTGTAGGTATGGTTTAAGCGAATTCATTACCAATAGTATGGAAGTGTAATAAAAGATGTTTTGGTTTTTCTAATGTTCTTTTTATTTGATAGTATGAGTGCTGGAATTATTATTATATATTTGCCATATTCTGATACACAAGGTTTTTATGTGCAGATTGTCCACATTGTCTATTCTATTATAAAAAAAATAGCAATAGTTGTGATGTTGACTGCTTTCAGGTTCCGGGTTGAGGCTCCACACATCTACAAAGACTCCTTTCAGATAAGAGCTTCTCTGAAGGACTCTCTGACTCATAAAAGTCAGGATCAAGATGAGCATAACTAATTGCAGAGAAGAGTGAGATACGCCTGTCTTTTTTCCTATTCTCTGAAGGTAGTGCAGGAACCAAGTTCCCCTTGTAGTTATGTGAATCTTTGTGGATGTGCCCTGCAATTTGGGGGTTCACAACACAGTGCAGTATGTCCCTGCTGACCACTCGTGGTGCAAAAGACACACAATTAATGGACGGAATGCATAACAAATCAAAACATTCACCCCAGTCAAGAGATCTAGGTTAAATCCATCATTCTTTTGCTCACAATGCCACCCCAGTTTAGACCTGGCCATATGCAAATCAGTCTTAACCCTGTGCCTCATGGGAACAGTCCATCCTGTACTCCCAAGTCAGGTCCTCCCTGGACCGGAAACAAGCATCCTAGGACCGGTTTCGGGGTTACATGGATCCCATGCTCTCCATGCCACTCGAGTCAAGCTATCTGGCTGATGAGGGTTGAAAGCCCAAAACCAGTACTAGGATGCTTGTTTCCAGTCCAGGGAGCACATGGCCTGGCAGTTTGGGCTGGACTGTTCTCATTGGGCGCAGGGTCAAAACTGATTTGCATACGGCTATGTCCAAACTGGAATGGCATGGTGAGCACAAAAAAATGATGGAGTTAGGCCCAGAGCTCTGTACTGGGGTGAATGTATGACGTTGTTCTGCATTCTGTCCATCAATTGTTCTTTTTGCATCGGATCAATCGTTGTGGGCTGAACCAATTTCACTCGGGTGGGAACTGTCACACGGGTCTGCTTGAGACCATTCAAAATGATAATCAGCACCTGACCCTTGTTACTGACACTAGAGAGCTCGAACTCCGAAGGATGGAAACACCTGGAAGAGGAGGACTAGGACACAAGGCACAGTAGCTCAGTAAAGTAATTGTAGCTATAGCCTGTTCTGTGAAGCATTAAGTTTTACATTTGTATAAAGTTATTTTTCATAAGCAAAGTAAAGACTTCCAAGTTTACATACCCTCACACTACCTCACTGAGAAACCTGTAACTGCTTGCCATTGCTATAACTGAGAGTGAAGTGTTAAAGAGATTGTACATAGGGCAGTTTGCACAGCCAAAGGTTCACTGTACCCCTTTACATCAGAGGTAAATTACCACAGGCCTCAGGCCCAGTAGCCTCTGCTTGCCCAGTGGCTACCCAAACAGGGTCTAACACAAGACACACTTTAAAAAGATGAAACCAAGAACTTAGTCAATCCGAAGAACTTCTATTTATTGACAACCAATGTAGTTTTATTGGTAAAGGTAGTTTAGAAAAAAACTTTATTCATCATTGCAACAACAAACATTGACAAAGTATCAGGAAAAATATTTTTTTTCAATAGAATTTTCTAATTTGCCATGATGCAGACAGGAAGGGAAATAACTGTGCTATTATCAAGGCACAGTGACTTGCCCTGTGGCTATGAGGTGATTTTACAGAAGCCTAATGCCCTTGCATTTTGTATGCTGTCACAAGACTCTCACCGTCCGCGACAACAGCATGATCAATCCTTTGTATCCATAACTACTTTGTCATATATATATATATATATATATACATTATACCCCTCATTTCAATATGAACATTAGGCTCGTCCAAATCCTGGAGAATTCAGTATCCCAAAGTCCATGTTTGTTTTAAATTCTTCATAGGATATTGAAAGGGGGAGGCGCAACACATTTCCACAGGTGGTTGTCTCTGGAAACATAGACATTTTGACTTGGCCTTCGAATGCAGAAAATCTATTGATGGTTGGGGATTAAAGCAAAGTGGTGGAACTGTGTTAGCGCCAGTCACAAAATACAGAATGTCTTTTAATTTGGCTTCACATGCAAGCTCTAAAAGAAAAAATAAATATGAGTCAAACTAGTAAAATTGTGGTTACTGCAACAATCGTGATTTTCTTTTATTTCATCTGCTAAATGACTACTTCAGTAATGGTTGATATGTGAATAATGAAAGCCCTGTGCTTCATTTCACAAAAAACTCATCAAATCGAGATTATCTGTTGTTAACAACAGATAACTCTTTGAGATCTGGTGTGAGAGTATGTTACCATTTCCACAATCCTGCTCGCCTTACTCTCCCTTTAATAGAAGTCTTCCCATTGTTCAACATAAAGTAAGCATAGGTATTCCATGCTGCTAGACCTGCATCTGACACTCTTTCTGAGTCTTCACACACACACACCACTGTTTATACAAACAATGCCGACAAGCCAATAACCTTATCTTAAAGGCTTGGGGCTGGAGGTAGCTGCAATCTCCCCTGTGAAAAGGCCTTACTCTGTCAGAGACCCACACATCAGACCCAATCATGCTCTATATTGATTTGTATTACTTTTCCTTGATGCAGTACATAAAGCATCATTCTAATGGGGTAGCTACAATTTTTCTGGCAGGACACTACAATTAAGCTTGAACAACATTAATAATAGACATATCGTGCAAAATGAAGATTGAAATAAAGCAGGCATAGACTTTATAATTTTGGATGCATTACCCTTTTGTTCTTATTATAGATTTTACTCTGTGCAAATAAAAAGGGTTGGTATGTCCCTCCTTAACTCTCTTTCTCTACAGTATCTTTCGGAAGTCTTTGACACCATGTTTGCCATAATAGGCTGGTTTAAATTAGTTTCAACAGATGTGTCTCATCAATAGTTGAGTTATAACATAATGAACCAATTTCACTTGCCTTCACAATCTTGGATGTAATCTCTCCAGGAACCAATGATGTGTCCTTCCTGTAACCTGTGGTTACTGCCAGATGAACTGAATTTAGTGTTAAACATTCCATTTTTGATATCAGTGGTGATTTTGTGTTCCATCCAAATCAATGCCTCTACAAAAAGTTCTTTATGAATTTCCATGACCTGAAGTACTCCCATTGTTTTTAACCCCTCCTTTAATCTGCAATAAAGAATAAAGAATACCTAATCATAAATAGTCAAACTATTGGTCAAATTATAATGTAAAAGTTATTATAATATTAATTTATGTCTATGACACATCTAAAGATCCTTTAGTGCCCTATGTTCAAGCTGTTCATAAAAAGTTCAGTCTAAATAGAAGTATTTGAAGCTAGCTGTTGGAGACCACTGACAAAGGCAAATTCTCTTTCTCCTGTGGTATTGTGATGATTTCCTAGCAGCAAGGTAGCACACGACCTGCAGCTTTTCTTTAAAAAAGTAAACAAACCCAGCATGCACATTATTAGAGAACAAACTGTTGATTTTCAGAGCTTTTTGGCAGCCAATTTTCGACTTCAAACTGTGGACCCTTTGTAGTGTGTGAATGGGACCTTAGCGACTGTGCTTGGACTTTTAGCAAGGCCTGGCTAACCTTGCTTAATAAATTGTTATTTTATGCATTAGATGAAAGGACCACCTGGTTTTTAGTCGTAAAATGAAGAATCATCTTATATTGATTTAGTATTTTTGAAGTGACACCTACAATACACTCCTTCAAAATATCAAATTTGTATGGAGTCACAAACCCATTTTAGGAACTTTTATAGACTGTTTTAATCCCTGGCCTTCGTTCTGCTGACAAGTGATAGTCCCCCTGTCTACTGCTGGAAGGGGGGACAAGTAGGAAATACCTCAGCTACAGGCCGACCCTGGTAAGATGGCGCCCTGTGGCTGAGTAATGTAGAGGGCTCTCTGAGGCAGTCTGCAGGGGAGAGCCTGTTGCTCATTAGAGGCGCTTGGTGGATTGAGGGGACAGATATTTAGCATGGCTGGGATCAGCAGTGACCCAAATTGGCTGAGCAAAGATATTGTGATGAGGCAGAACAGCATGGCGCAGTGATTGCCCTGAATTAAATCTACAATTTCGTGCCTGCCTGATGCTCCCCTGTAAACAGAACGTACACATTTTAATGAGCATATCTCCGCTTCTGGTGCTGGAGCAAGTGCTTCCCTTCAAACACAAGCGCAGACTGGGGTCCGTTTTGCACACTGAATTCTCTGAGATTGCCAGACCGACAGGTGATAGCTAATCAGTGGAGAGTTAACACAGCTGTATTTGTATATAGAAACTCTTGCCACCCTATAAGGCATTTAAGGAGCTTAAAATGCACAAGGCCCCTGGTGCCAAGTGCATTACAAGTGATTTCTTTAAGACAGACCCAGCGGTGTTGGTACCAGACTTCACAACCTTATTTAATAGTATCCCGCAAAATAGAAAACTTTCAAAAACAATAAGTGAAGCCCTAATTACAGTAACACCTAAACCAAAGAAATCTCACCAGCTCTTCTTCCTACAGACCGACACCCTTGTTAAATCTTGATGTTAAATTTTGCTCTGGAATTCCAGCAGTAAAGCTGAATAGCTCTGTTTCACAGCCCAATCAGGATTTGTCTCATTAAGACAGACAAATGATAACAGCTGGTAGAAAAGGTCAACATAAATAAGATCCGGTCATATAGTGGCCTTGGACACAAGAAAGCTTTCGACTGGGTGGACTGGGTCTTCCTCATGAGGACTATAGAGAAGTTTGGTCCCAGATTTATAGAATTGGTATGGCTGAATTACAATAATCCTATGTCCCACACCCTAGTGAATTGCAGAAGAACGAGAGGGTATCAATGGGTCGAGACACGGAAGGGCTACCCACTCTCACTGCTTCTTTATGCTTTTAGCATAGAACCCTTTGAAGCACGTTAGAGCAGACAAGGAGGTCGGAAGCATAACCTTTGGGCAGGAGATTCATAAAGCATTCTTGTTCGCTGATAATGTCCTCTAATCATTTACGGATCCCCCAAGATTTTTCCCTTGAATTCAACACCTTCTTACTCGCTTTGAGGGAGTATAAGACTTCATTGTAAACACAGCAAAGTCAAGAATTTTCAGGCTTACACTTTCTTGGGGCAAGGTTGAGGTACTAGCACTAAACACCCAGTACCAATGGACAAATAAGGCTGGCACATACCTGATTGTTATAGTAACTCCTAAGATTAAGTACCTTTACAAAGCTAACTTTCCACTGCTTCTTCAGGTTATATGAGAGGACTGTCGGAGGTGGTCCTTTCTTTACCTATCTTCATTGTGGAGGCTCAATTCCATTAATCAATCAATCAATCAATCATAGCATTTGTAAAGCGCACTACATACCCGTGAGGGTCTCAAGGCGCTGTGGGGGGGAATGCTGCTGCTGTTCGAAGAGCCAGGTCTTGAGGTGTCTCCTGAAGGTTAGAAGGTCTTTGGTCTGCTGTAGGGGGATGGAGAGGGTGTTCCACGTCTCGGCGGCGAGGTGGGAGAATGATCTGATGCCGGCGGTCACTCTTCGGATGCGGGGGATGGTGGCGAGGGTGTGGTGTCCGGCGCAGAGCTGGTGGGCGGGGGTGTAGAGGCTGAATCATCTGTTGAGGTACGCTGGTCCGGTGTTGTGGAGTGCCTTGTGTGCATCAGTGAGGAGCTTGAAGGTTATCCTCCTATTGATGGGGAGCCAGTTCAGGTCTTTCAGGTGGGGTGTGATGTGGCTGCTGCGGGGATGTCCAGGATCAGGCGAGCAGAGACGTTCTGGATGCGTTGAAGTCATTTCAGGAGTTTGGCCGGGGCTCCTGGGTAGAGTGTGTTGCCGTATTCCAGTCTGCTGCTGACGAGGGCCTGGGTGACAGACCTTCTAGTTTCGGTGTGGGATCCACTTGAAGATCCTGCAAAGCATGCAGAGGGTGTTGAAACAGGAGGAGGAGACGGCATTGACCTGCTTTGTCATGGAGAGTGTAGAGTCGAGGATGACCCCTAGGTTTCGTGCGTGGTTGGTGGGTGTAGGGGTGTTCCTAGTGCCGTCAGCCACCAGGAGTCGTCCCAGGCCGAGGGGGTGGAGCCGTGGATGAGTACCTCCGTCTTGTCCGAGATCAGCTTCAGTCGGCTGTTCCTCATCCAGTCGGTGATGGCCTTCATTCCTTCATGGAGGTTGGTTTTGGCGGTGTGGGGGTCCTTGGTGAGCGAGAGGATCAGCTGGGTGTCGTCGGCGTAGGAGTTGATGTTTAGGTTGTGCTGTCGGGCGACATGGGCGAGTGTTGCCATGTAGACTTTGAACAATGTTGGGCTGAGAGATGAGCCTTGGGGTACTCCACAGATGATCTCTGTGGCTTCGGAGCGGAAGGGGGGAGGCGGACGTTCTGGGTTCTCCAGGAGAGGAAGGAGGTGGTCCAGTCCTGGGCCTTCTCTTGGATTCCAGCGTCGTGGCAGTGTGCTCTTGGTGTGCGGTTACAGTCTGTGTCAAAAGCGGCTGACAGATCCAGGAGGATGAGGGCTGCGGTTTCTCCGTTGTCGAGCTTGATCTTGATGTCGTCGGTGGCGACGATGAGGGCAGTTTCGGTGCTGTGGTTGCTGCGGAACCCTGACTGGGATGGGTCCAGGATGTTGTTCTCTTCGAGGAAGCTGGTCAGTTGTTTGTTGATGCCCTTTTCGATGAACTTTGCCAGGAACGGGAGCAGGGAGATGGGTCAGAAGTTCTTGAGGTCCTTGGGGTCCGTCTTGGGTTTCTTTAGTAAGGCGTTGATCTCTGTGTGCTTCCAACTCTCCGGGAAGGTCGCTGTCTCGAAGGAGATGTTGATTGTTTTCCGGAGGTGGGGTGCGATGGTGCTGCTGGCTTTGTTGAAAATGTGGTGTGGGCAGGGGTCTTCCGGGGATCCGGAGTGGACGATGTTCATGATCTTGATGGTGTCGTCATCGTTGATGTTGGTCCAGGCGAGCAGGCGGTTAGTGCGGGTGGTGGTCATGGGAGCGGGGGTGTCGGCTGTTGCCGGGGTGGTGCAGGCGTCGAAGCTGTCGTGGATGTCTGCAATCTTGCGATAGAAGAAGGTGGCCAGCGAGTCGCACAGGTTAAGATACACTTAGTTCCTCTAGTTCTCTATCTTTTCCAGGCACTTGCTATAATGGTCTACAGGAAACTGTTGGTATCCCTTAATCAGTTGAACAGATGTTTTATTGGGCAGGCAGAAAGGGCTACACTCTCCGATAGACATAAACATACATGAGTACCGAACCATGGGGGGTGACTTGCCCTACCAGGACTTGCCCTTATACCACAAGGTAAGCCAAATGAGGGCGATAGTAAACTGGTTGCTCTGAGAAACAGAGATGCAGAGAAGCATTGGCCACATATGGAAAGGGTGGTGATAGGATGCTACATTTGGGACCTGCTCTGGAAGTCAAAATCTGATCAACCCTTGAATGCATACTTAAGCATCCCCACAAAGGCAACTTTCACAGTCTAGACATGGTTATTAAGAAATCTGCATTTACAACATTCCCCTCTCCACCCACGCCGTTAATTTGAATACATCATTTAAACCTGCAATAGAACCAGGTTGCTTTAATAACCGGCTGGAAGGAGGGGCTGCCATACTATCTGTTATGTTTCCGGGGAAAGAGATACTCTTACTGTTGGAGCCTGAAATAGTACATTTCTTGTAAATGTATAAGATACACTCAATGATCTAATTGGTCTCCCCAACCCTGAACAAATAAGCAGCTTCCAGAGATTTAAAGATCTCCTTTCAGTTGAGATGTTTGTGCAGGAGGGCCTAGGGTTAGGATCACCTTTGTAAATAATATGCTACTTACCTCGGTTCCAACTCATACTCTGCCACTGCAAGAATTTTAAGATAACATTGAGGGCCTTATTTAGATGGTACTGCACCGATCTACGTATTGGCGCAATTCGCAAACAATCTTGCACACGCTAGCAGGAAGGGAAGCTCATTATAAAGTGATATTTGATTGAGATCTATATCCTACTAAGTTTGAAAAATAGGGCAACTCTCTTTGTGGGGAGTTTGTGGATTATTATGAGGCTTTAAACACTTCTAGTGGGAAAGTCCTCATGTCCCCCCTTTCTGAAAATTGTTACGGAATTTAAAGTGATACTTGGATAGACAAGGTTTTGCTTTGTTGGGACTGTGCTATAACTTGTTAAAATATCAAACAATTGCTGATTAATTGAATATGTGGAATTTTTGGGGTCAGATAAAACAACACTCGCGGCAGATCGGAATGAAGTGGACCCTCCAGACTCTCAGACTATTCGGACAACCGTGAGACTGTTCAATGTCCTGGTAGATACATTTAAAAACATTGAGGAAATGTGTGGCCTGCTGATCAAGTTTTTTATCCACGGGGCTGCCATTCATTTTCTATCCCATACACATGCAAGCCCTGAATCTGTTACATTTTTAGAACTCCTTTTGGGCTGCCAAGACTTGAATATGAGAAGTCCAATACCTCTGATGCTCTGCTTTTTATGCTGATGCCCATTGTGACTACGAAGGTAAAGTAGTGGTTGCATAATTTTTAGTGCAATTTCTATTTGAGGAAGTTGGGGAGGTGGGGAGGCCTTTCTTGTTGTATTTCTTCCTGTTTGTTTTCTAATATTTTGATTTGTGTTGCGTGGGCTGAACCTATGGGATTGTTGGGATTCCTATAATTTTTGTTAGCCTTCTATTTATGCCCCCTGGAGGAAGGACTGCACAAGTTGTATTGTAAAATGCCAATAAAAAACTGAAACAAAGTAAATTAAAAAAATATTTGAGAACCATGATGTGCTTTATTTCACAAGCTATCATTGGGACATTTCTGACAGTATGAATATGTATGATGCCATTAGGATGGACAGTGATTTACAGTAATTACTTTTAAAAAATGTACATACCTGTATTGCAAAGTCAAAATGATATTGTTTTATAATACATATGCATATAAATATCACTGAACCTAACTAGTGAAGGAACAGTCCTCCCCACAATGTACCGATTAATGATATCTTCCAAAAGTTCTTTTTTGTCATTCAGAGATTTTAATGGACAAAAGCAACCTGCTACACATAGAATTGTGCTGTGTTTTTGAATCAATCCTTGAAGAGTTTCAAGAGACGAAGCATCCTCAATCTATGGAAAATTAAGAATGTGATATTTTGATTAAATAGGAACAAAAAACATTTTCACTGTAACAAAAAAAACAGTAACTAAACCATAATGATGCAGAATAATTTGTCTTGGCCATGTGCTAAATAAACATATTTGTTCAGTAAGTTTAATGTCTATAAAAGTTTAAGAGTCAATGGACTAAAACAGTATCAACTGCTACTGTAGTTAATCCTACTGTAGTTTTACACTAACTACACTCTCTCGCTGAATGGAACACCAACTGGGAAAGAGTGCGAGAGAATGACAAAGATGACTAGCACAATGGCCTAATGTACTTGAAAGTGTTTGGCAGTAGGTTTTCTGTTAGTTCAATTGCAAAATTCAACACTGAGGGGCACATTAGGATGGCGTGCGGACTTTGTCCGCCCGCCATCCTGACGCAAAAAGGGGCCACCTGCCATAAGGGCGGGGGTCCCGTGGGGGCCATTAGGATGCGCCCGCCACACTGACGGGCGCATCCCGCATTTTTAACATTACGGCGGGCGGTGCTAAAAGGCCATCAGCACCCAGCTAACATACTTCATTGAAGCCAAAAACATCCCACACATCTCCCAATCCAGATTCCGCCGCAGCCACAGCACCAAGACCACCCTCCTCGCCACCACAGAGGATATCTGCACATTCCTTGACCAAGGTCAAAAGGAAGCCCTCATCCTCCTGGACCAATCAGCAGCCTTTGACACTATCTCCTACTGCACACTAACCACTAGACTCTACGACACCAGCATCCAAAGAAAGGCCTTAGATTGCATCCGCTCATTCCTCATGGACAGAACACAGAGAATAAGACTTATTTCTTTCCTTTCATAACCGACAGAGACCAGATGCGGAGTACCCCAAGGATTCTGCCTCAGCCCCATCCTCTTCAAAGTCCACGTGGCCCCCTCGCAACCATCATCAGAAACCATGGGTTCAACATCGTCTCCTACTCTGATGACACCCAACCCATCCTCTCCCTCACCAAGGAACCTGACATCACCAGGCACAACTTCCAATAAGGGATGAAAGCTGGCAAAGTTAAATTCCTTGGAGGATGATTGTTGGGGACATGTATTAATAACCCAGATTAAATCTCTCCACCTCGCACTTATGTATGTAGTACCTGAATAAAAGGTACAACTCATTCCTGCCCAAACAGGGTGTTAACCAGGAATAGAATATTACATACCATTTTTGGACCTTCCAGATGTTTCTTTCTTTAAGCTGCAACTTATTCCGAAATTTACCATAAGTAAGGTGCTGAACCCAAAAAGTTCTGCTTCCTCAAACCTCCTAGAAGATGTCTTGAGGGGCTCCAGTGGAGGACAGAGTCTATCCTAAGAACTTGCTTTTTAAGATCTGCATCTACAATGGACTGGAAGACTTTAATTTCTACGCACAGCAAGAACTCCTACCTTTATGACCTGACCAGTGTCTCAAGTCTCATGTATCAAACTAACTCACGAAGTGGGTTATTGCCTTTGATAGACGGGCCTATAAAACATAAAATATATAATGGAGTACATGCTAGCAAGGTTTTTTTACAGGGTGCAAGGGATATATATTCAGTGGGTGGAATTGAAATCAATCTGCTCTTGCTGCATAAATGAATAGTATAGTGCAGTATTCCCTTCACTATTACCCTTTTAGTTAAAATTCTTTGAGAATGCCTGATCAGTGGTATCAAACAAACTTTGAAGAAGTCAGTAAGTAATATAATATAAACATTATTTAAACTTAAAATAATAATTCTTTCCCTCCTCTAGAATTTGAACAGTTTAGGTTTAGGAAGGTTGGAATGTAATAAATGTAAGGTACCTTGGGCATCACAGCTGAGTGTCTTCCTGTTTTCGGGTCCCTCAAAGAGTTTGCTGTGTTGTAAATGGTGCATTAACAATTGCAAAAATTCCCGTGTTGGAACGCCAAAATCAACAGCTCCTTCAGCGTTACCAGTGGAATCGGTAAACATAACAGATATACCGTTGGTTGCTTTATAGGTTTTGCAAAATGTATGTTTTCTTCTTTCACAAAAGAGGAACACTTACGCCGAGCACCCTCAGCCCTCACCGAGATTGATAGGGCCACCACCTCGGATCACTAAGGGCGAGGGACCGCCATGCATACACCTAGGGGTTTCCCCCTCACGGGCATTCCCCCAGCTGAACATCACTGTAAAGCACAAGCAGCATGTTGTTACTGTTTTTGAGTGTTTGGGTGGGGGGAGGGCATTGTGATGCTAGCATGTTTGGGATGCTTCAGTGGGTGGGGGGTGGTTTCCTTCAGGAACTCAACATAGTCATGGCACAGTATATTGGAAAGAAATGTTGGTGCACTCTCGTGCTTGCATATGTTCTGCGGCCACAGGGCTAATTACCACAAATCACATGGACCTATGACTAACCCACCCTCGCCTGAGAAATTACAGATTATTACCTGGAATGTTAGAGGGCTGGGAGATCCACGAAAACGCCAGATACATATTTAGACAGGCACCAGATCCACATAGCTACGTTACAGGAAACACATATTAACCCCAGGCACAACAATAATTTTGCGCACAGATGTGATGAACATAGGATATTCTCTTCCTACTCATATGCCAGAGGAACAGCCATACTTATAAAAAAAACACTCCTTTCGCATTAGCGGGCGCCTCTTGGGATCCACATGGGGGATACTGCCTGGCTTGGGGTAGGCTGGGATCAGATTTGGTCACACTAGCATGCTGCTATGGTCCCAAAGTCGATGCCCCTGAGTTCTACGCCTCATTTTAGGGTAAGATAGCGGAAATAGTTTCCACTCATATAATCATATATGTAACATATAACCCTGCTGCTTATAGATCGAACCCAGCCCCACATCATTACACGAAATCACACAAAGTCATACATGACATAATTGTAGCCAACCAACTGATTGACACCTGGTAACATATGCACCCTCACAAACAGGAAGGCACACACTTCACTGCGCAAGCCGCGTCCTGGGCGCGTTTAGATTGCTAGCTCTTGTCGCGTGGATTCGGACCTGTCGTATCTAGCGGTACACACCTAGCAAGAACATACTCTGATCACACTCCAGTCAGGCTCACATTAATTTCACCAGGAAATGGTCCCCACCCCCGCAATACATGGAAGTTGCAGCCATCCGCTTTACTTGCTGCAGTCTTTCAAACTGAATTGGGTGACGAAATCCAAGATTTTTTCCAACAAATCAAGGGCTTGTGGATAGCGTAGAGACCATTTGGGAAGCTTTTAAAGTTACGCTACGGAGCTTCTGCATATTGAAAAGCTCGGAGTGCTTCGAGACATAACTAACACACTGCAAAAACTAGAATCTCAAAACACTTACGACACAGCTTTTATTGGGACCTGATAGCTACGCCCAACAAAAATTCCGTGAGAAGCTCACAGACTACACGGACACTGCTAACCGCAAGATACAATTCAGGGGTAAAAATTGTGTGGCTCGCCGTTACAGGGAAGGTGAATGACTGGGCAAAACACTGGCAGAAACCATTCGGAAGCAACGATTCTTCAACTATGTATTAGAATTGACTGGACCGGCGGAAATACTCTATCGTGACACCGCTGATCGACTTAATGCCTTCACTGAGCACTATTCTTCACTATACACATCGAGCAGGAACGACTATTTAGATCTTGATGAATATCTGGGGGATGTGGCATTGGGATGGTTGGGTAACTCACACAGAGAATTCTTGTGCGTTCCCTTTGAGTTGGATGAGGTGAGAGAGGCCATAATGCACATGAAATCTGGTAGAGCCACTGGTATGGATGGCATACCCATAGAATTCTACAAAACGTACAAAGTTCAAATGGCTCCCATCCTGCGTGAGGTGTATGAGAATTCATTGGAATCCAGCAAACTTCCACCATCCATGAGGGATGCACTCATTATTTCCCTACTCCAGCCGGGGAAGTCACCCCTCCACTGCGACTCATATAGACCACTGTCTCTCCTCAACTGCGACACCAAAATCCTGGCCAAGATCATAGCTAATCATCTTAGTCTCTTGATGGAAAAGCTGATTCTCCTCGACCAATCAGGTTTTGTGCCTGGGAGGGCTACTTCACATAATCCACTAACCCTTTTCACAATACTCAATAATGTCGCACCTGAGTTACCTCTAGCGGCGGTCTTTCTGGATGCCACCAAGGCATTTGATTCGGTTGAATGGGATTACATCTTTGGGGTAATGCATCGGATGGGTCTTCCTTCATTATTTCTCTCCTGGATCAAGCTCTTGTATCAATTGCCGACTGCCAAAGTCCTCATAAACGGTCATTTATCCCATGTTTTTTCAATCACAAGAGGCACCAGACAAGGGTGCCCTTTGTCCCCCCTCCTTTTCGCCTTGGCGGTCTACCAATGGCGGCCAAGCTGAGACAACATCATCAAGACAAGGCACTCCGCTGTAATGTGCAACAGATCCTAGTATCCCTCTACGCGGATGACATTACCTTGTATATCAGAGACCCAGAACAAAACTTGAATCCGGTTCTCAGGGAGTTTATAGTATTCGGGAAATTGTCTGGAGTCCATATTAACTGGGGGAAATCCCACATCTTCCCCCTGATGGCAGCAACAACTCGTTTTCCCCCGGATTTTCCGCTGGACTGGTGTGACTCTGATTTGCGTTATTTAGGTATTCACATTTCTAGGGACAGAGAGGAGATGATGCGCCTTAACAATGGCACCGCTCTGGATCGCATCAATGGTTATGTCACCCGATGGATCTCCTTGCCACTTTCACTGGCAGGAAGAGCATCTCTAATCAAGATGGTAATACTTCCTCAACTGTTGTGCCTCTTTCTGAATATCCCGTGTCATCCGGGAGGGTATTTCTTCAAAACACTCCGGTCCAAAATGATCCATTTGGTGAGGGGGGGGGGGAACAGTCGCGATTACAGTGGAGCATACTTATTCGGCCGTATTTTCAGGGAGGATTCAACATCCCCAATTTCGAGCTATACTACATTAGTGCACAAGCTCATTATGCCTACTACTGGGTACATCCCCCGCGGTATATGCCACAGGTAGTGGCAGAACACTGGTTAGCTGACCTATATAGGGCATGCTTTGTGCTGCACCCAGCCCCAGAGATAAAACCCTAACCCCACTTACATGTACAATAAACGCTTGGAATCGCATATGCACCTTGCTGCAAAGGTACAGGCTCTGTTCACTGCTGCTCCCGCTTACCTATCATCCCAACATGCCGCTCTTCCAGGAAACAGCGTTCCACAAATTTAAGGAACGGACCAAACTTACCACATGGTGGGATCTCTATCACAATGGAAAGTTTCAAACATCCGAACAGACATTTCATGGACTCCAGCCATCTCCCTTAGATATCTTCTTATATATACGACTTTGGCAGGGCATCCGTACTGTCACTCCGGAGTTCACCCAGGAACCACCTGCTCTTGCTCCCTTACAGCTGATGTTAAGTGCCACTTCACTGGGGCATCTAGTATCCACCATATACCACACAGTACACACACAAGGAGGAGCCCTCGAGCCCATCACACGCATATTGGAATTCGGAACTAGGCTACGAATTGTCAGATGACCACTGGGAATACTGCTGTTCACAAACTGAGCAAATCTTTGCCAGCAGCAGACTACACATAAGACATTTTAAATTTCTCCACCGGCTGTATTATACCCCAGTTAAGATGCATAAATAAAACTAAAAGATTTCGATAGATGCAATAGGTGCAAAGCCACAGGGGCTGACTTTCTCCACTTAGCTTGGGACTGCCCAGAGGTATATGAATACTGGAATCAAGTCTTTGACGCCATAGCATTGATGACAACACCTAATATTGAGCACACCCCGCAATTAGCCCTACATTACACCGCAGATATATTACTATTGCACTCCTGATGGCTAAGCGGCCCGTCGCCTGCCGACGGGGTAGAGGAAGAGCACCCAAATTCAAGGGCTGGCTTTACGTCCTGGTTTTCTGCCAAGAGCAATTATCCATTTATGCAGAGGTACTCCCACTCACTTCACAGCCTAGAGACATTTGGGGACCCCTTACAAGCTACCTCATCGCGCATCCACGTGATGTCCCAGTCGATGACCTTGTAACGAGCACATCTTAAAGTTATTCCACCACAGTAATGTGGCTGAACTTCAGAGCTGAGAGTCACGCACCCTCCGAGACATATTCCCGTTTGCACTACGCCCTTCACACGTCGATGCTTCATCATGGAACCCCCATCTCGAGATATAGCTGAAGCGGAGTGACATATTGAGTGCCTTATCAGTAGTATGGAATGTATATCTAGTAATGAACCTATATTGTCATAGGAGATGTCATATTGTGCCATTAGAGGTAAACAGAGCTGCAAGAGTGAGACAAATTGAGCGTATACTTTTCCATATTGTGTCATGTTAACGGAAAATCAGCAATACGACTTTTATGCATATGTACTGTGCATATTTTCAACTGCCTTTATTACTAATGTATTGTTCTATTGAAAATCAATTTTAAAAAAATGTATTTAACTTCTTCCTGTGTCCAATGTGAGAATTGGTTGAAGCGTACTACATACCGCTGTCACTGGGCCTGTTTTGGAAGTCAGTATAATGTTTATCTTATTATAGTATAATTATAGCATTCGTACAGTTCATACGCAACTGTGAGGCTGTGAGAGAACGGTGATGTAAAATGCTAGCAATAGTTCCACTTTGTTGTTTAGTAGTTCTTGTGCAGATTTACACTAGTGTGATAATGTGAGCAGTCTAGTAGGTGGGATGGGCGGAGTCACGGGGTTGGAGGAAGAGGAGGAGCACAGGCAGGAAAGGGGCAGTTAGAGTAGGGACAGGGACGAGGCAGGAGTATGAGAATAAAGCTCCTTAAATATAAAGTCTGTCATTCTTTATGCCCATGACACTACAGCTGGCGACGAGGGTGGGATGAAGTGACCTACCATCCCTACGTGAACAAGAAAAGCGTCCTGTCCCTGGGCAGCACGAAAGCGTGGTCGCCGTCGCGACACGTGTGCCCCCAAAGAGATCGCCGCCTGAGGAACCAGGCCAGCGATATTTGAGCCAGCTCCGCGATTCGCTGATCGCGTGGAGCCCTGCCTGACGAGCGCGATCGAGCGCTGGAAGAGAATTGCACCCGAGCGCTGCTTCGCGCCAAAACGGTGAGCTTACCCCCGATGCGTGCAAGACGGCACGGTGTTGGAGGTGGCCAGCGAGTGAAGCGGCAGAGTCGGGAGCCCACCCCGACCCTTTCTGAAGGGTCCATTAAGTGAGGGTGAGTGGAGCGCCGTCACCGTGGTGTTGCCTGCAAGACCGGCGATCCGGTGAGTCCCAGTGATTGAATCGGCGTGAAGGGAATGAATGAAGTCGAAGTCTCGCGGGAGCCGAGATTTCCCTAGCGGCGGCCATCTTGGAACCAGGCAGCTAGTAGGACAAACCCCTGTGCAATGTGGAAGCGGCCATTTTGAGGTCAGGCAGTACAAGGCCTAAGCAGATGAACACTGGTAAATGCAAAACAAGCACTGGCGAGTGTGAAAGAAGCATTGGTAAATGCAAAACAAACAATGGTAAATGCAAAACAAGCACTGGCGAGTGCGAAAGAAGCACTGGTAAGTGCAAGACAAGCACTGGTAACTGCAAAAGCGAACATTGTTAAATGCAAGACATACACTGGTAAAGGCAAAGCAAGCACTGGTAACTGCAAACCAAGCACTGGCAAGTGCAAGACAAGCACTGGTAAAGGCAAAACAAGCACTGATAAATGCAAGACGAACGTTGTTGAATGCAAAACAAGCATTGGTCAAAGCAGAAACAAGCAAACTAACAGTGGCAACTGCAACCAAGCATTGACAAAGGCAAGAGGCAAGCAGACCAACATTGGCAAAGAGCAACAAGCACTGGCAAGTGGAACAGTACCATTGATACACCTGTCCAGAAATGTCAAATTTGCCGTGCCGAAATGGTGGCGGAGCAGCAGTGGCCGCCCCGGTTGCAACTGGAGTTTCGCATTTGCGCTCGCCGGAACCACTGACCCTGGTGGCTGGCGGAAGCATGGGCCCCAGATGGCAGGAGTGGCTAAAGGATTTTGAAGACTATCTTGAAGGATCAAAAGTCACGGGAGACAGAGACAAGTTAATTGCACTACGCAATCTGGTTGGTAAAGAAGTCTGCAAATTGATCAAAGAGCTGCCGACAGATGATCAAGGAACATATGACAAAGTGCGAGATGCGTTAAACAAAAAGTTTGTGCACAAAAGGAATGTGGATTACGAGAGATATGTATGCCATCAAGCCCGGCAAGACAAAGAAGAAATGATGAGCACGTTCATATCTAGGCTACGCTGACTGTCTCGGTATTGCAATTTTGATGCGTTCTCAACGAACGATGCCATCCGATTACGAGTCATCGAGGGTTGCCACTCAGCGACCCTTCGAAGGCGGCTGCTACGGAAAAGCCATGATCTCGACGAGATAGAGGAAATGACAAGAGTGCATGATCAAGCGGAGGAACATGCTAAAACTATGGAGACTGGGCGCAGTGAGAGAAGGGAGCAAGCATATTGGATGCAATCTAACAGCACTCGCAGAAGATCAAATGAGCGACAGAGAAGGTCCTGACCGGCGTCCCCATAGAATTTGGGACCCCCTCTGTAATTACTTCTACGACAAGGGAAAAGAGAGGATTACACTTCACATAAAATATCAACAAGTTTCCCCCATGGTCAGATCATAGTTTCATTTGTGGCATTGCTACTCAAATTAGACAATAAGCTTTACATTCAGTACAGGAATGACACTGTCTTTTCTTTCATTGATTATTTTTTCTTTTTCTTTTTTTCTTTTTTCATGAATTGTATCAAAATTATTTAAAACAATTTTTTCCCCCCATTTTAAGTCTTTTTCACAGTTAGTATTAATTCATTACCATTGGTGTTACTCTAAACAATTATAAAAAGTGGAGGGTAAATGACCCTGTGTTATACAATTTCTCCAAAATATTTGATTTATTCCACAACCATTCCCCTGTTACACACACTGACTCACATTCATATCATTCATACCATACCACAATCTTACAAGCTCTAAAACAATCTCTAAGTTTGAGGTAACATAGATCGTATATGTTGTTTAACGCCAGGTCTACGCGCGTTTCGGCGGCTTCAGACCACCTTCCTCAGGACCAGCTTAGAAATGGTTTTACTCTTTCCTCCTCACGTGTGTGCAGGGTATCTGAAATTAAAAAGTACATTGTAATATACCTGTACCTGAGCCTGCATACGAGGATATACCTCTTAACTTACAATCATTATTGGTCTAAATTGGAGTCACTTTGACATTAACTTAGGGACATCAATTTACACTCAGGGTAGAGTGGCACAATGTGGTTTACTAATCCAATTATCTCAGAATTTTAACCTATTTATTCACAGTAAACGCACATGTTTACATACTAGCCTCTGGGAGGGGAAGTATTCATAGATTGACTTATTATGTTATTTGGGTTCAGAGAGGCCCACAACGTGCTGCCACTTGTACATTGTTGTATAGCTCCTATATATCCTTATATCGTGTTAAGTTAGCTTAGGTACATTTGAGATTTAAACGCCATTTTTCCTTTCTTGCAACTTCTGCACACGACCCTTAATTGTTGACTTAGCTTTCAACCTAGTGGTTTGCCGTGGTGTATGTGAGAATAATATGTTATTGCTCTGATATCAGTTTTGTTTAATAAACCATGTCTGCACGGAGAGTGCTGAAGTTTCAGGAGCAACACGATATGGAATTGTTATGAGGTCTGATCTCCACGCCTTCATAGTCATAACACAAGTGCAGCCTTTGCCAACTTGGGCTTGAGGCGGGATTGATATTGCTTTGCAGGAGAATAGTTAACACACTTGATGCGGTGCACATGCAGAGAGAGCTGGTGTATGCTGATGTGATTCCTTCATGCTAGGACACTAAGGTATGGGCCCGCCCTAAAACAACCCAAAGAGACCTTCTTAGCTAATAATATAATATATGTGTTAGGGAGGGTGAGATATAAGTGTTGTTAACTCTTATTCATTACAGCATGTTAACATGCTGTCACCATTCGCTTTTTATGTCTTAGTAACTATGCTGATAATTTTGATACTGATAATAAGTATACTTGTATTATCTAAGATACTGCGCCTGAGAAGACGGCATTAGTAAATAAACATTTCAAATGCACATGTGTCTTCTTTACTCCATGTTCTGGTTTGTAATGATAATATAACGAAAGAGTGTTCATGAGTCCCACGTACCCTGAGGTACTGTAAGTTCATGTTCTGGTTTGTCTAAACATTGGGAGTTTGATATGTCCAATGAGACACTGTAGCTAGCTCGGTAAGGGGTGAGTTGGTTGCTAAGGTAAGTTTTGGGACACCCTAATTTGCCGAGGTTCCACTCCTCTGTGCACAGTTCTGTGTGAGTACAGAAACCCTGCAACATGGCGCCCAACGGTTTCGGTGGTCTTATATCATGACACTCGAGTAGTTTATCGTTCATGCCTTAACCCCTTCACTTCCGTTTCCGGAAAACGGGGTGTCGGTGAAACCTACCTATTTTTTGAAATAGGTCTTTATTCAAGCTTGATTCTTTCTCAAACGGTTTCTTTGAATTACTACCCAGTTGTGCTACAAAGTATTCTTTGTGTGTTCTTGTTTCCAGTGTTGACATGGCGGCGGTGGCTATTGCGCAGCATAGTCGCGTAGCGGTACGCAACCATCTTCAGAGGGGTATTTTGGGAGAACCTTTCGTCTACGTACGACATTTTGCTTTCCGAGGCTGACTGGCCCCCACCTTTTGTGCTCGCAGCGCCGCGAGGGGAGGAGGTAATCCTTCCCAGTTTCGCGCACACTGTCTCGACTGAGCATGCGCAGCATTTTGCAGAAGAGTGGGCTCGGGCTCTTGCACCGGCTCTCTACCGCAACCAAGGTGGTTGGGACAAATTGTCCCCATGCCACGAAATTCCTTTGCGGTCTGAGCCGCAGCCTCAGCCTCAATATCCCATACGGCGTGAAGCTAAATCAGCCGTCGCAGAAATCCTTGAACAATTGGAATATCAGGGAGTTATTGAAACGTGTGTGTCACCAATGAATAATCCCCTTTTTACTGTGACCAAACCTGACGGATCATATCGTTTGGTATTGGATTACCGGCATTTGAACTCGCATTGCCGTAACTGTGCAGTACAGAATACTCACGGCTCTGCCCTAGTGGATAGTCTAGTGCGTAAGCGTTTCAAGACAACGCTTGACATTTCCAATGGTTTTTATGCCCACAGACTGGATGAGTTTAGCTCCCAGTGGACAAGTTTTACGTCCGCTGGGGTGCAAAAACGCTTCCGGCGACTCCCAATGGGCTACAAAAATAGTCCAGGGGTCTTCACCTCCAGAATAGTCACACTATTGGAGGGAATCGATCCGGATGCATGTTCTTATGTGGATGATATTTATCTCACAGACGACGAAATTTGGATGCATCTGTGTCGAGTGAATTCCATAATTTGTACCTTTGCAGACATGGGTTACAAATTTAATTTTGCAAAATCGCACATTGCAGAACACACGGTGTTGTTCCTAGGCTATGAGCTGAACAATGAAGGTAGAGGTTTGGCTCCTCACTTCTTGGAGAAATGCGCACAATTGCGCGCTCCTACAACACTGAAAAAATTACAGTCTTTGCTGGGCTTTTTAAATTTCGGCAGGACTTACATTCCGGAATATGCCCAGCGTATCAAGCCTTTGTATGCTTTGATACAACCTACTTTCTCAAAATCACGCTGGCTGCCTGAGCATTCAGCCATTTTGCTATCCTTGCAGGCTGATCTGCTCGCTTCTAAATATTTACTGACTCGTGATAACCACACCAACCTGGTAATAAGAATAATTCCTGGGACGGTGGGTTTCACATACCTCACTTTTAATGAAGGTGACACAGTACCTATTGCTTACAAGTCACACTTGTACACTTCGGCTGAGATGCGGTTTCCCACAGTGGAAAAGGTTTTAACTGCTGTACAGATGGCAATTCTAAAAGAACGAGCACTGTCTCAGGGGAAACGCATGCTAGTGGTAACACCCTGTCCTCACTTGGAGGCAGTCACGAAAGCCAGTGTACCGAATTCGAAAGCTTTGCACCCTCGGTGGATTCAGTGGGCTGCGTCATTGACATCCACGGATGTCATGTTTATTTTTGACGCCTCCTTACGGTCGCAAGAGTACTTGCAGTATGAATTCGTTCATCCTGCTCCTCTGGCTATGCGACCTTTGGAGGACTTCCATTGCATCATTTACACTGATGGGTCGGCGCAGGTTGCGCATGGCTCTAAACATGCCTACGTTTCCGCATGCGCCATTGTGGTCGGTGCTATGTTGAATGATGAGTTCGTTTCCAGGGAAGTGCACACGTTGCCCCTGGGCGATTGCACCGCAAAATTGGCAGAGCTTCGTGCTCTCTTACTAGCTTTGGAGTACGCAGATCCAAGTGTTACTACTCTAATTGTAAGTGATTCTTACTACTGTGTCCAGTCTTACAATGAAAACTTGTTCTTTTGGATTCAAAATGATTTTCATGATTCCAAGGCTAGCACAATAAAACATAAAATGATCTGGGTTCGAGTGGCAGAGCTTAAGGCTATGTTGCCACTCGTTTATGTGATTCATACTCTCGGTCATCAGCGCGTAGGAGTTCACGCTGTTGGCAACTCGCTTGCTGATGAAGCAGCGAAATCAGCAGTATCTACATACTTAGTTGCGGCAGTTACTAGGTCTAAAACCAAGATTGATAGCGACATCTTGGCAGCGATTGCTGCCTCTGAGAAGGGAAGTAAACATCCTGCGGGATTCCCTTCGAAGTATAAATACCACTTAAGTCCCGAAAAGGTTCCTTTTGTGACAATTCCTGATGTTGGGGAACGGCTGATTCCCAACTCGGATCGCAGAACAGACTTGATTACAGCGGCTCATGAAGGTGTGGCGTCTGCGCATGCGGGCGTCTCAGCCACTGTAACGCAACTACAACAACGTTTCTGGTGGCGGGGACTGTACAAACAGACGCGTGATTATGTCCTTCTTTGTGACATATGCCAGCATATTAAACCTTCAACTGCTACGCGTCCGCCACAGACTCAGTTGTACATTTCTAATAAACCACTAAGCTGTGTTTATTTAGATCACTGCGGTCCTTTTTCATCTGATACTGCGTATAAGTACATCTTAGTAGCAGTTGACTCATGCACACGCTTTGTGTGGGTATGGCCACATCGCAGCGCTGATTCACGGACTGTCATTAGAGATTTGCGTATCTTTATAGGGATTTTTGCCTGTGGTACCTTCCATTCGGATCAGGGTCCGGCTTTCGCCTCTAAGGCGTATAAGGATGCCATGACTTCGATGGGGGTCCAAGTCAAGTTTTCGTCACCCTACAGACCTGAGGGTAATAGTGTAGTTGAACGAATGAACCGTGATTTAAAGCAATCTTTGACAGCCCGAGTTATAGGCACTGGCAGAAACTGGCTGGCTCACCTCTATGGCGTGCAGCGTGCTCTTAATAATCTCCCTAGAAGGTCTCTGGGTGGGCGGACCCCATACGAAATGCTCTTTGGCATCAAGATGTACGTCCCTGACCTTGACGGTCTAGACTCTGTGGTTCGCGCCACTTCCTTTGACGCAGATGAACATTGCAATGTTTTACAGAATCTACAAAAGACCAGAGACAGTCTTGCAAAGGAACATTTGCCCTCCACATCGGATGATGCGTTGCAGATCCCGGTAGTTGGCTGGCTACCCCAAGTTGGAGAACTGGTTCGAGAGAAGATCGACAACAAGAAAGAGTTTGGTCCCTCCTATCGAGCTCCAGTCCCAGTGCTTGGAGTGAAGGGCACAAGAACAGTCATTTTACCACCACTTCCAGGTCGTAAGGAAAACAGGTTTATTTCTATTGACAATGTCAAGATACACAGAGTGGCCGATTCTTCTTAGCATGACACCAGCTGTTTCCTGTCCTTCCATTGTGAGAAATTCAATTATGCCCACTGCTTCTAATAATGAACCTGAGGTGGCCATCGAATTACCTGCTGTTTCCAGTCCATTATTAAATAATTTACCCGGAACTAACATTGATGAGACAGACTATACATACCCCACTGATTTGTCCATGCCTGACCTGCAAGCTCGTTTAGCCACGGAATCCAGATTTTCATTTGACTCTGCTTCCCTTGCCTCGAAAAAACCCTCTCAAATTGCGGTATATGCTAGCCTGTTTAAAAAACATTTTTTGATTCCTCCTTGGATATACATTTGGCTGGTCCTTTTTTCGGTTTACCTTTTTATGTCAATTGGTTTTGTGTTTTATTTTTTTCGAATTATGAATGGACACTATGTCGAGGAGAGAACTTGCATTACTCATTTAAATGGAACATTGGCCCCACTTTCCTCTTCACATTCTACACACAGATTAAAAAGAGACTTGACTTTGGTTAACATCACAGCATGGCCTGTTCTGGATGGAATCGCGTGGGATGCAGTTCGTTTTCAGATTCATGGCCCAACGGAAGTCGTTAATGTTCCTAATGTACTAAGAGTTAATATGGGGGATGTGGTGAAACAAAACATTCGTTCTGATGATTGGGATGTTAATGCTGTGGAAAGTTTGTTTTCTGATTTGAAATACTATGCTGCTTTTGATGCTGAGGATTTATATTTAGAATCTGCTAATTATGGTGAATTGTTCTGTTACCAACATTATGGCAATCACTTCTTACACAAAACATCTTCCCGAAGGGATGCTGTTAATTTTACTCAGTGGGAACATTGCCCAGCACCTACACAAGGGAGTTCAGAAACGTTTCTTAAAAAGTATACTTATTTCACTGACTTTAATCAGTCCAATCCCGAGTCCTTTTATTTTAAATTTCACAAACAGCCACTGTCCAAGGTTAGACTTACCGATACAAAATTGTTGTATTCGAAGGCCTTCCTAGATCAATTAGTTACTGGGGGCTATGAGTTATGGAAGGAAACCATAGACCTTAAATCGGTTTGGGGTTCAAGGGCCTGGCAGGTGCAAGGCACTGAGGCATTGCACCGTGCATGTCTCATCCCGAATCATATGTTGTTTTTAAATGAAACCATTTCCCAGACCACATGCTTTGGATTGGCTACATCTAAAAGGTTAAACACCCCGTCTTTCCCGGAGTTGGAGGAATATGAGAATTGGAGTAATTTTACTCAATTGTCCATTAAAGATATACAGGCTCTGCTTCTTAATTCCTCCTTTAACATTTCCAGTATGAATCCCAAGGGTTGGCTGCTTTGGCACCGTAGTGCTGATTCTTGCCAAAAAAGATTTTTAAATATAACTGACGGTTTTAAGACTGTTAGATCTGATCCCCGGTTTGATTTGAGTCATACTGTCACCTCTTACTCTGTGGGCAAGTTGTGTCAAGCTTGGCTGAAACATTCAACTTTACCTGCGGTTAAGTATCACCTTTCCAAACTGAATGCAGACGTGGATTTGAATGATTTCATTAAAGGCCCAGCTAGTGGCAGGTCGAAAAGGTGGTTATATGGGGTTTACAATGAAATTTGGAAACTCTCACAGATTGAGGCTGCTTCACGCCTTAGGGCTATTGATCAGGCGAATCTTGAGAAAGTGCTTGCAGTTGTTGACAATAGCATTAACGTGCTTTCCTCTAGAATTTACACATTAGATAATATTGTGTCGTCTGTTGTTGATATTGTGCATGATGAAGTGTCAGTATTATACCATGGTCAAAATCAATTACGGTCAATCATGCAGTTTGCATGGACACTTCAGACTCTGAAAATGGGTAAAGTTCCCTGGGGATACATGAACGTTTCCTCTTTATTTTCACCGTTTAATTTGACAGACAAACAACGCTTGCTTTCAATGCGTGATGCTTCCTTTTCTATGCTCCATATTGAAAGGTTGGAATCTTTACCTTTTTCTGTGGCAGAAGCCACTACTGCTACGTGGCTTATCCACGGTTTAATAACACTGCCTTTTGCTTTATATAAGTTTTCAAATTGTATGAAATATGTGCCAATAGGTCGTTTTGAACCCTTAGGTAGCGGTTTTCTTCATGAGGTCTGGTCACTCCCATACACATACAGATGTTTCAAGGATGAACAAGAAGTTTATCTAACGGGGGATGAGTGTACTGAGACGCCAGATCATTCTTTAATGTGCAGACACATACAGTTACACGGTTCATGTAACAAGGACCGACCGAATATGGCTTGCGTTTTACAGGGCACGCCAGTTCCTGCTATCATCCCCACGTTTAAATTGTTAGAGAATGGTAGTTATTTAATGCTCAATAATGAAAACTGTTGTGGTTTAATTAAAGGTATAGCTTTCATAGTAACAGTAAGTGAGCGAGTTATTTGCTGCAGAAATGTTCTTTATCCTCCCACACGTGAACATAGGGAGTCTTCCATTTGGCCACAGATACCGACCTTGGGAGCAGAATTCAGCGGCATGGCTAGAATAAGAGCTCTATTGTCCCAGAAAGAGGTGGCCTTGAGCTCGGCCCGTGAAACTTTCGTGCTTCACATTGCTAACACCCGTACGGAGGTTCAGGCTCTTTTAAATACTGATTTGCCTTTGCATTTCGGAGCCATGGTCCGTTCTATCTTTAACGCATCCTCCACAACGGGCCTAGCACATTTTTTTAAAGTTGTTAGCGGTGGTCTCGTGACTTCCTTTGAGAAGATTTTTGGAGTCATCCCTGCCTTCTTCCATTCTATTTTTTCATCCTTATTTGGAGGGTTCCCGTTTTTACTTGCATTAGCGGCTGGCGCATTGGTGGTTTTCTGCCTTTTTAAATATGGATGCCCTTCCTGTGCAAGACCACGCTCAGCTGCTACTGACGCGGTTTCGCAACCGCATGCTTGATTATTATGGCACACTGCCGTTGGCGACTCTAAGCACGGCTTTTGGATTATCTTTTCGGTTCTCCTATTTCACCTGTGTCCAGCCTGTATTTCGCTGCCTGACCTGTGATTTCCTTTGGGCCATTGATTTGTGTCTCTGCGGACCAATATCTTCTGACGTCGATTTTGATCAACTGATGAGTCCTATCATTGCTCACGAGTTGGTTTGTTCTGACGAAAGGATTATGGCCTTGGCGGTGGCACATGGACTAATGGGTCCCTGGGATGTGTTGTCGGCAGCGCAAAATTTCTTGGAACGAAGTTTTCTTGAAAACCCACCGAGCTGTCCTCTGATGGTTATAGAGGATCCGGTGCTGGAAGATCACGTATGTTCCTTTCATCTTTTAAATTGGATGGCTGAACTGTTTTCGGATGAGGACAGTGACTTCCTCCTGGAGGCTGTTGCAGCATACTTTTCATATACAGTCTTATCATAGACACTGCCTCAAATTGACATGCTGATTAATAGCATTTCCTTGATTTTATTGACTTTTGGTCAAGACATTTTATTTTTGCTTGCCTATTGGCTTGAGCCACATTATACTTGTGGGCTATTTTTTAGCATTAGTTTTTATAATTGAATTTTTATTCATGCTCGTTTATAATTTGATTCTGCTCTCATGTGATGGCACTTCTGTTATCTTATTTAGTCCGTTCTCGGATCATGGGGGGGTGTTGTATAGCTCCTATATATCCTTATATCGTGTTAAGTTAGCTTAGGTACATTTGAGATTTAAACGCCATTTTTCCTTTCTTGCAACTTCTGAACACGACCCTTAATTGTTGACTTAGCTTTCAACCTAGTGGTTTGCCGTGGTGTATGTGAGAATAATATGTTATTGCTCTGATATCAGTTTTGTTTAATAAACCATGTCTGCACGGAGAGTGCTGAAGTTTCAGGAGCAACACGATATGGAATTGTTATGAGGTCTGATCTCCACGCCTTCATAGTCATAACACAAGTGCAGCCTTTGCCAACTTGGGCTTGAGGCGGGATTGATATTGCTTTGCAGGAGAATAGTTAACACACTTGATGCGGTGCACATGCAGAGAGAGCTGGTGTATGCTGATGTGATTCCTTCATGCTAGGACACTAAGGTATGGGCCCGCCCTAAAACAACCCAAAGAGACCTTCTTAGCTAATAATATAATATATGTGTTAGGGAGGGTGAGATATAAGTGTTGTTAACTCTTATTCATTACAGCATGTTAACATGCTGTCACCATTCGCTTTTTATGTCTTAGTAACTATGCTGATAATTTTGATACTGATAATAAGTATACTTGTATTATCTAAGATACTGCGCCTGAGAAGACGGCATTAGTAAATAAACATTTCAAATGCACATGTGTCTTCTTTACTCCATGTTCTGGTTTGTAATGATAATATAACGAAAGAGTGTTCATGAGTCCCACGTACCCTGAGGTACTGTAAGTTCATGTTCTGGTTTGTCTAAACATTGGGAGTTTGATATGTCCAATGAGACACTGTAGCTAGCTCGGTAAGGGGTGAGTTGGTTGCTAAGGTAAGTTTTGGGACACCCTAATTTGCCGAGGTTCCACTCCTCTGTGCACAGTTCTGTGTGAGTACAGAAACCCTGCAACAACATGTTAATACACGCTGTGAAAATAACCTTATACACTATATGTTCAGTTTACATTCTCACCTTTTACTGAGAAGCAGAAGATCAGTATAAGCGTTTCCTCAGGTATCATTGATGGCAGTCCTAACTCATGTTTACAACCATTACACCTAGACAGAGAGTATATGTATGTCAAGGGCCTGCATTCGTTTCCTCATGTATAATCATTGCTGATATGTATACAAAGAAGATATCTCTTACCACTCGTGTTTCACAGTGAGATTTTGTGGTGTCACTTCTTTTCACTTTATGGTCTGCCAGATTCTTCTTGTAATTAATCTAAATAAAATTAATTATCTATTTTTATCACTAGTTTTCTAGTTATGTTGATCATACAGAGCAATCTAGAAGAATTCTTACCCGTCTTATCTTGTCCAATGTGTGGGTTTTTAGGGCCTATTCTTTTCTCGGTATAGGAGAGGCGTAAATTGAGATATCTTCGTTTTCAAGATTCTATTTCTATTTGTTCTAAAAAAATGATAACAGGTGTTTCACATTTTCTGTCCCTTACTTTATCATCAATGGTACATATGGTCAAGGCAAGCAACCCACCTTCATTAACCTTGTGGTGGGGCTGATCTTAGGCACTCCTCTATTATTGCTGCCATCCGACCCAACTCTCTTCTATAGCTTTCGCACTCGCGTATTTTGCAACTTCTAAAAATTAAATACAATATCATTGTTATTCTTACTGTATGTTTTATTTTGACACTGGTAGATTCATAATGCTATTGCAATTGTAATCAATCCGGGTAGTGTTGTATGGTCACAAATGTACCCACCGTTATCAAAAACCTCGAACCGCTAGCGTTCGTCAAGTTTTAGTTTAATCTAGTTAGTTTATCGCACACGCGATTCCTTTTATAAAAATAATAATAAAGGCTTATCTTACTGTTTCTAGCGTATGCAGCCCTTTGTCTACGAAGCGTATTCAATATAAAGACGAACACAATGGCTGGGCAATTTCAAGTTAACTCAGTCTATCTGGCCTGAGATTCTTATGCCTAACGCCCGGTTTGTGCATGCATACCTGGTAGCGATGTGGTGTCCTCGTTAATGGGCTCCTCCCGTCTGCTCTCCTTCTCTATGCCCCGCGCATTACTGGTGGTTGAAGTCGTATCTTTAAATAATGGCCACCACTACTACTCGCCAATGGCGTTTCGCGTGATTTACTGCACCGGAACCAATTCTCTTAGTTTCCGGTCAGATTATTAGCGCCATGTTGGAATGGGGTTGAATTCTTTCTTTTCTAAATAATAGTGCTCTCTTCGCTTACATATGTCGGTCCCTGCATTTCTGACCCACAAGTTGAAATCTTAACATTGTGCCACTATATTTTCTTTTTATCTCCTATTCATAATGTTGTACACGACCTGTACATATAACGAGACATCGACCTCGACTCACCTTCACCTTGGGCGCCATCTTTAAGTGGCGAAATACAGTTCTATCGTTATCTCTTGGTTTTTTTTAAAAATAGGGAGACGAACCTGGCATATATTAACATTATTTCGGGCGCTTTCATGTTTATTGAGGACAAAGAAAAATGATTGTATCTCGATGGCATTCGCTCTGTCACATCTACACCGTCTTTTGCTTTAAGGTTGTAGAATCACAATAATGAGTAAACCAATACTTACTAGATTTTACCCTATTGCATATAGGCTGTGAAATTTCAAAGGTGTGTCTTCAGATTATATAAACCTCTCTCTACTCTGGCCCATGTAAGTTAGGCTATTCTTCCCTGATTATCATTGATTTAAAGACTACTTCCTCATAGAGTCTAAATATTTGTTAATTATGGGATAATTACATAGTACCTACACAAACAATATATGGGCATTAGCAGTCCTGAGGCTTGGTATGTCAGTTTACATATTTTTGGTGACAAACCAAGAAATGTTTTCATTTAATCCTCTGCGAATGCTGTCCATCTGGAAAATCCCAAAACTTTCGCGTTTTTTGCGAACATGTTCCATAGTTTGACCTAGTCTGAATTGGACTTTCTCTAAAATGTACCAACGGAGTTCACTTTCCTTGTGGTTCAGATCTATACAATGTTGCACCAATGGTGCTAATATTTTCTTCATTCTAACAGCGGATTTATGTTCAATAAATCTTATGCGAAATTCCCTGCCTGTTTCACCAATGTAGGCAAGACCGCATGGGCACAGGATTATATATACAACATTGCTGCTTCTGCAGTTAGTTAGTGATCTCAAGGTTACTTCATAATTGTTGTAATTAATTGATTCAGTTGTAATCGCTGCGTCGCAGGCATGGCAGGACCCGCATCTATGATTGCCTAGTACCGGGTTTTGTCCTGTCAGTGTTGTCTGAATATTCCCTGTTTTTTGTTTGTTCCTAGTATGGACCAGCCGGTCTCTTAGGTTTCTGTTTCTCCTGTACGCTATTAGAGGTTTCAATCTAAAGGTCTCACTCTCTTCTGTTTCCAATATGTTCCAGTTTTTATAGATTATGTTTTGAATTTTGTAATTTAGTGGGGAGTGATTAATGACACAAGTAATGCGATCTGCGGGTTTCCTTTTAGTGCCACTTAATAGGGAGTCCCGATCGTAATACTTTGCTCTTTTAAAAGCTTGCCGTATCAAACGATGGGGATAACCTCTCTTTAGTAGTCTGATTTTTAGTTCCTCTCCATGGCGTTGGTATTCCATCAGGTTGGTGCAATTACGGCGTATCCTGAGGAATTCGCCAAAAGGTATAGAGTCCTTTTGGCAATGTGGATGAAAACTTGTCTAGGTGTAATGGTTGTAAACATGAGTTAGGACTGCCATCAATGATACCTGAGGAAACGCTTATACTGATCTTCTGCTTCTCAGTAAAAGGTGAGAATGTAAACTGAACATATAGTGTATAAGGTTATTTTCACAGCGTGTATTAACATGTACAAGTGGCAGCACGTTGTGGACCTCTCTGAACCCAAATAACATAATAAGTCAATCTATGAATACTTCCCCTCCCAGAGGCTAGTATGTAAACATGTGCGTTTACTGTGAATAAATAGGTTAAAATTCTGAGATAATTGGATTAGTAAACCACATTGTGCCACTCTACCCTGAGTGTAAATTGATGTCCCTAAGTTAATGTCAAAGTGACTCCAATTTAGACCAATAATGATTGTAAGTTAAGAGGTATATCCTCGTATGCAGGCTCAGGTACAGGTATATTACAATGTACTTTTTAATTTCAGATACCCTGCACACACGTGAGGAGGAAAGAGTAAAACCATTTCTAAGCTGGTCCTGAGGAAGGTGGTCTGAAGCCGCCGAAACGCGCGTAGACCTGACGTTAAACAACATATACGATCTATGTTACCACAAACTTAGAGATTGTTTTAGAGCTTGTAAGATTGTGGTATGGTATGAATGATATGAATGTGAGTTAGTGTGTGTAACAGGGGAATGGTTGTGGAATAAATCAAATATTTTGGAGAAATTGTATAACACAGGGTCATTTACCCTCCACTTTTTATAATTGTTTAGAGTAACACCAATGGTAATGAATTAATACTAACTGTGAAAAAGACTTAAAATGGGGGGAAAAATTGTTTTAAATAATTTTGATACAATTCATGAAAAAAGAAAAAAAGAAAAATAATCAATGAAAGAAAAGACATTGTCATTCCTGTACTGAATGTAAAGCTTATTGTCTAATTTGAGTAGCAATGCCACAAATGAAACTATGATCTGACCATGGGGGAAACTTGTTGATATTTTACCTGACCGGCGTCCCGTCATCAATACAAAGGTCGCCGACGCTATGCATCTGGGCGGAGAAACAAGAAATCGGACCATGCAAGAAAACCAGAGCGCTCAAGAAAATGCTATCGATGTGGGTATGACTTCCCACATACGGACGTGTGTCCAGCAGTGGGTCAACAATGCCGAAAATGTGGATGGAAAAATCACTTTGAGGTGATGTGTGGAGTATATAGCAAAGAAAGAAGGAGTGAAACAACAAAGTTGTTTCGCCCTGAGACCAAGCGAAATCATGCAAAAGCAGTACAGGATAGAGCGATATCATCCTCTGGTTCTTCACATTCCAGCAGGGAGTCTCACAAATCCCAATGGACAAGAAGGTCGCCGAGACGGTCTTCGTCGAGAAAATCGAGATCGACAACTCGGGATTCAGAATACACGGATGAATATATTTGCATGGTAGCAGACCCGGACCAGCTAAAGAAATATTCCCCACTAGACATCAGAGTGGGGACACATGCGACCAAGTTCGTTTTAGACAGCGGGGCGTCACTAAATTACATGCCCGTGACCGAATATAACAAGGTGAAGCCACCACCCCTCCAGAGTCCAGCACATGTCAGGGTGTTCACCTGGATGGCGAGAAAACCACTTCCGTGCCTGGGAAAATTCGCAACGACACTCAAACATGAATCTACCTCTGTGTCGGCATATATTCATGTCATCGAGGGCCCGGAGGCTGATTGTCTCCTCGGCCTGCCGACAGCGGAGCGCCTCCCACTGGTTGAGATCCTATACCGAGCCAGTGACAATCCGGACATTGTCCGCAAGTTCCCCAAGTTATTCACTGGACTTGGAAGAATGAACAAATGTCTGATTCGCCTGCACATCAATGATCAAGTGCGCCCTGTGGCACAACACCCCAGGCGAGTGCCTTTTCATCTTCAGCAAGCCGTAGAGGATGAAATCCAGGAGTTGCTACAAGCCGACATTATTGAAAAAACGGATGGTCCCACACCATGGGTGTCACCAGTGGCCATCGTCCCAAAGAAGGGCATTCCTGAAAAGGTGCGCTTATGTGTGGACATGAGGCTTCCCAACACGGCCATAGAAAGAGAGCGTCACCCAGGGCCTCATCTGAGTGACATGATATCAGCATTGAATGGAGCCAGGGTATTCTCCAAACTTGATCTAAATAAGGGATACCACCAGCTGGAATTACATGAAAAATCAAGATACATAACGACATTCACCACTCATTTGGGTTTGTTTCGATACAAACGACTGAGTTTCGGTATCTCCTCTGCGGCAGAAATATTCCAAGAAATCATCCGCCAGACCATCAGACACATACCAAATTCACTGAACTATAGGGATGATATTCTGGTGTATGGGTCAAACACACAGGAACATGACAAAGCGCTAGATCGAGTATTCCATGCGCTCCTGGAAGCTAATCTTACTCTCAACAAGGACAAGTGTGAGTTCCATCAATTCACTCTTAAGTTCTTCGGACATGTATTCTTGGGGGCTGGGAGGAAGCCTGACCCGGAGAAAGTGACAGTGCTCAATGCCACCAAGAGCCCTCGAGCCCATCACACGCATATTGGAATTCGGAACTAGGCTACGAATTGTCAGATGACCACTGGGAATACTGCTGTTCACAAACTGAGCAAATCTTTGCTAGCAGCAGACTACACATAAGACATTTTAAATTTCTCCACCGGCTGTATTATACCCCAGTTAAGATGCATAAATAAAACTAAAAGATTTCGATAGATGCAATAGGTGCAAAGCCACAGGGGCTGACTTTCTCCACTTAGCTTGGGACTGCCCAGAGGTATATGAATACTGGAATCAAGTCTTTGACGCCATAGCATTGATGACAACACCTAATATTGAGCACACCCCGCAATTAGCCCTACATTACACCGCAGATATATTACTATTGCACTCCTGATGGCTAAGCGGCCCGTCGCCTGCCGACGGGGTAGAGGAAGAGCACCCAAATTCAAGGGCTGGCTTTACGTCCTGGTTTTCTGCCAAAGGCAATTATCCATTTATGCAGAGGTACTCCCACTCACTTCACAGCCTAGAGACATTTGGGGACCCCTTGCAAGCTACCTCATCGCGCATCCACGTGATGTCCCAGTCGATGACCTTGTAACGAGCACATCTTAAAGTTATTCCACCACAGTAATGTGGCTGAACTTCGGGGCTGAGAGTCACGCACCCTCCGAGACATATTCCCCTTTGCACTACGCCCTTCACACGTCGATGCTTCATCATGGAACCCCCATCTCGAGATATAGCTGAAGCGGAGTGACATATTGAGTGCCTTATCAGTAGTATGGAATGTATATCTAGTAATGAACCTATATTGTCATAGGAGATGTCATATTGTGCCATTAGAGGTAAACAGAGCTGCAAGAGTGAGACAAATTGAGCGTATACTTTTCCATATTGTGTCATGTTAACGGAAAATCAGCAATACGACTTTTATGCATATGTACTGTGCATATTTTCAACTGCCTTTATTACTAATGTATTGTTCTATTGAAAATTAATTTTAAAAAAATGTATTTAACTTCTTCCTGTGTCCAATGTGAGAATTGGTTGAAGCGTACTACATACCGCTGTCACTGGGCCTGTTTTGGAAGTCAGTATAATGTTTATCTTATTATAGTATAATTATAGCATTCGTACAGTTCATACGCAACTGTGAGGCTGTGAGAGAACGGTGATGTAAAATGCTAGCAATAGTTCCACTTTGTTGTTTAGTAGTTCTTGTGCAGATTTACACTAGTGTGATAATGTGAGCAGTCTAGTAGGTGGGATGGGCGGAGTCACGGGGTTGGAGGAAGAGGAGGAGCACAGGCAGGAAAGGGGCAGTTAGAGTAGGGACAGGGACGAGGCAGGAGTATGAGAATAAAGCTCCTTAAATATAAAGTCTGTCATTCTTTATGCCCATGACACTACAGCTGGCGACGAGGGTGGGATGAAGTGACCTACCATCCCTACGTGAACAAGAAAAGCGTCCTGTCCCTGGGCAGCACGAAAGCGTGGTCGCCGTCGCGACACGTGTGCCCCCAAAGAGATCGCCGCCTGAGGAACCAGGCCAGCGATATTTGAGCCAGCTCCGCGATTCGCTGATCGCGTGGAGCCCTGCCTGACGAGCGCGATCGAGCGCTGGAAGAGAATTGCACCCGAGCGCTGCTTCGCGCCAAAACGGTGAGCTTACCCCCGATGCGTGCAAGACGGCACGGTGTTGGAGGTGGCCAGCGAGTGAAGCGGCAGAGTCGGGAGCCCACCCCGACCCTTTCTGAAGGGTCCATTAAGTGAGGGTGAGTGGAGCGCCGTCACCGTGGTGTTGCCTGCAAGACCGGCGATCCGGTGAGTCCCAGTGATTGAATCGGCGTGAAGGGAATGAATGAAGTCGAAGTCTCGCGGGAGCCGAGATTTCCCTAGCGGCGGCCATCTTGGAACCAGGCAGCTAGTAGGACAAACCCCTGTGCAATGTGGAAGCGGCCATTTTGAGGTCAGGCAGTACAAGGCCTAAGCAGATGAACACTGGTAAATGCAAAACAAGCACTGGCGAGTGTGAAAGAAGCATTGGTAAATGCAAAACAAACAATGGTAAATGCAAAACAAGCACTGGCGAGTGCGACAGAAGCACTGGTAAGTGCAAGACAAGCACTGGTAACTGCAAAAGCGAACATTGTTAAATGCAAGACATACACTGGTAAAGGCAAAGCAAGCACTGGTAACTGCAAACCAAGCACTGGCAAGTGCAAGACAAGCACTGGTAAAGGCAAAACAAGCACTGATAAATGCAAGACGAACGTTGTTGAATGCAAAACAAGCATTGGTCAAAGCAGAAACAAGCAAACTAACAGTGGCAACTGCAACCAAGCATTGACAAAGGCAAGAGGCAAGCAGACCAACATTGGCAAAGAGCAACAAGCACTGGCAAGTGGAACAGTACCATTGATACACCTGTCCAGAAATGTCAAATTTGCCGTGCCGAAATGGTGGCGGAGCAGCAGTGGCCGCCCCGGTTGCAACTGGAGTTTCGCATTTGCGCTCGCCGGAACCACTGACCCTGGTGGCTGGCGGAAGCATGGGCCCCAGATGGCAGGAGTGGCTAAAGGATTTTGAAGACTATCTTGAAGGATCAAAAGTCACGGGAGACAGAGACAAGTTAATTGCACTACGCAATCTGGTTGGTAAAGAAGTCTGGAAATTGATCAAAGAGCTGCCGACAGATGATCAAGGAACATATGACAAAGTGCGAGATGCGTTAAACAAAAAGTTTGTGCACAAAAGGAATGTGGATTACGAGAGATATGTATGCCATCAAGCCCGGCAAGACAAAGAAGAAATGATGAGTACGTTCATATCTAGGCTACGCTGACTGTCTCGGTATTGCAATTTTGATGCGTTCTCAACGAACGATGCCATCCGATTACGAGTCATCGAGGGTTGCCACTCAGCGACCCTTCGAAGGCGGCTGCTACGGAAAAGCCATGATCTCGACGAGATAGAGGAAATGACAAGAGTGCATGATCAAGCGGAGGAACATGCTAAAACTATGGAGACTGGGCGCAGTGAGAGAAGGGAGCAAGCATATTGGATGCAATCTAACAGCACTCGCAGAAGATCAAATGAGCGACAGAGAAGGTCCTGACCGGCGTCCCCATAGAATTTGGGACCCCCTCTGTAATTACTTCTACGACCAGGGAAAAGAGAGGATTACACTTCACATAAAATATCAACAAGTTTCCCCCATGGTCAGATCATAGTTTCATTTGTGGCATTGCTACTCAAATTAGACAATAAGCTTTACATTCAGTACAGGAATGACACTGTCTTTTCTTTCATTGATTATTTTTTCTTTTTCTTTTTTTCTTTTTTCATGAATTGTATCAAAATTATTTAAAACAATTTTTTCCCCCCATTTTAAGTCTTTTTCACAGTTAGTATTAATTCATTACCATTGGTGTTACTCTAAACAATTATAAAAAGTGGAGGGTAAATGACCCTGTGTTATACAATTTCTCCAAAATATTTGATTTATTCCACAACCATTCCCCTGTTACACACACTGACTCACATTCATATCATTCATACCATACCACAATCTTACAAGCTCTAAAACAATCTCTAAGTTTGAGGTAACATAGATCGTATATGTTGTTTAACGGCAGGTCTACGCGCGTTTCGGCGGCTTCAGACCACCTTCCTCAGGACCAGCTTAGAAATGGTTTTACTCTTTCCTCCTCACGTGTGTGCAGGGTATCTGAAATTAAAAAGTACATTGTAATATACCTGTACCTGAGCCTGCATACGAGGATATACCTCTTAACTTACAATCATTATTGGTCTAAATTGGAGTCACTTTGACATTAACTTAGGGACATCAATTTACACTCAGGGTAGAGTGGCACAATGTGGTTTACTAATCCAATTATCTCAGAATTTTAACCTATTTATTCACAGTAAACGCACATGTTTACATACTAGCCTCTGGGAGGGGAAGTATTCATAGATTGACTTATTATGTTATTTGGGTTCAGAGAGGCCCACAACGTGCTGCCACTTGTACATGTTAATACACGCTGTGAAAATAACCTTATACACTATATGTTCAGTTTACATTCTCACCTTTTACTGAGAAGCAGAAGATCAGTATAAGCGTTTCCTCAGGTATCATTGATGGCAGTCCTAACTCATGTTTACAACCATTACACCTAGACAGAGAGTATATGTATGTCAAGGGCCTGCATTCGTTTCCTCATGTATAATCATTGCTGATATGTATACAAAGAAGATATCTCTTACCACTCGTGTTTCACAGTGAGATTTTGTGGTGTCACTTCTTTTCACTTTATGGTCTGCCAGATTCTTCTTGTAATTAATCTAAATAAAATTAATTATCTATTTTTATCACTAGTTTTCTAGTTATGTTGATCATACAGAGCAATCTAGAAGAATTCTTACCCGTCTTATCTTGTCCAATGTGTGGGTTTTTAGGGCCTATTCTTTTCTCGGTATAGGAGAGGCGTAAATTGAGATATCTTCGTTTTCAAGATTCTATTTCTATTTGTTCTAAAAAAATGATAACAGGTGTTTCACATTTTCTGTCCCTTACTTTATCATCAATGGTACATATGGTCAAGGAAAGCAACCCACCTTCATTAACCTTGTGGTGGGGCTGATCTTAGGCACTCCTCTATTATTGCTGCCATCCGACCCAACTCTCTTCTATAGCTTTCGCACTCGCGTATTTTGCAACTTCTAAAAATTAAATACAATATCATTGTTATTCTTACTGTATGTTTTATTTTGACACTGGTAGATTCATAATGCTATTGCAATTGTAATCAATCCGGGTAGTGTTGTATGGTCACAAATGTACCCACCGTTATCAAAAACCTCGAACCGCTAGCGTTCGTCAAGTTTTAGTTTAATCTAGTTAGTTTATCGCACACGCGATTCCTTTTATAAAAATAATAATAAAGGCTTATCTTACTGTTTCTAGTGTATGCAGCCCTTTGTCTACGAAGCGTATTCAATATAAAGACGAACACAATGGATGGGCAATTTCAAGTTAACTCAGTCTATCTGGCCTGAGATTCTTATGCCTAACGCCCGGTTTGTGCATGCATACCTGGTAGCGATGTGGTGTCCTCGTTAATGGGCTCCTCCCATCTGCTCTCCTTCTCTATGCCCCGCGCATTACTGGTGGTTGAAGTCGTATCTTTAAATAATGACCACCACTACTACTCGCCAATGGCGTTTCGCGTGATTTACTGCACCGGAACCAATTCTCTTAGTTTCCGGTCAGATTATTAGCGCCATGTTGGAATGGGGTTGAATTCTTTCTTTTCTAAATAATAGTGCTCTCTTCGCTTACATATGTCGGTCCCTGCATTTCTGACCCACAAGTTGAAATCTTAACATTATGCCACTATATTTTCTTTTTATCTCCTACTCATAATGTTGTACACGACCTGTACATATAACGAGACATCGACCTCGACTCACCTTCACCTTGGGCGCCATCTTTAAGTGGCGAAATACAGTTCTATCGTTATCTCTTGGTTTTTTTTAAAAATAGGGAGACGAACCTGGCATATATTAACATTATTTCGGGCGCTTTCATGTTTATTGAGGACAAAGAAAAATGATTGTATCTCGATGGCATTCGCTCTGTCACATCTACACCGTCTTTTGCTTTAAGGTTGTAGAATCACAATAATGAGTAAACCAATACTTACTAGATTTTACCCTATTGCACATAGGCTGTGAAATTTCAAAGGTGTGTCTTCAGATTATATAAACCTCTCTCTACTCTGGCCCATGTAAGTTAGGCTATTCTTCCCTGATTATCATTGATTTAAAGACTACTTCCTCATAGAGTCTAAATATTTGTTAATTATGGGATAATTACATAGTACCTACACAAACAATATATGGGCATTAGCAGTCCTGAGGCTTGGTATGTCAGTTTACATATTTTTGGTGACAAACCAAGAAATGTTTTCATTTAATCCTCTGCGAATGCTGTCCATCTGGAAAATCCAAAAACTTTCGCGTTTTTTGCGAACATGTTCCATAGTTTGACCTAGTCTGAATTGGACTTTCTCTAAAATGTACCAACGGAGTTCACTTTCCTTGTGGTTCAGATCTATACAATGTTGCACCAATGGTGCTAATATTTTCTTCATTCTAACAGCGGATTTATGTTCAATAAATCTTATGCGAAATTCCCTGCCTGTTTCACCAATGTAGGCAAGACCGCATGGGCACAGGATTATATATACAACATTGCTGCTTCTGCAGTTAGTTAGTGATCTCAAGGTTACTTCATAATTGTTGTAATTAATTGATTCAGTTGTAATCGCTGCGTCGCAGGCATGGCAGGACCCGCATCTATGATTGCCTAGTACCGGGTTTTGTCCTGTCAGTGTTGTCTGAATATTCCCTGTTTTTTGTTTGTTCCTAGTATGGACCAGCCGGTCTCTTAGGTTTCTGTTTCTCCTGTACGCTATTAGAGGTTTCAATCTAAAGGTCTCACTCTCTTCTGTTTCCAATATGTTCCAGCTTTTATAGATTATGTTTTGAATTTTGTAATTTAGTGGGGAGTGATTAATGACACAAGTAATGCGATCTGCGGGTTTCCTTTTAGTGCCACTTAATAGGGAGTCCCGATCGTAATACTTTGCTCTTTTAAAAGCTTGCCGTATCAAACGATGGGGATAACCTCTCTTTAGTAGTCTGATTTTTAGTTCCTCTCCATGGTATTCCATCAGGTTGGTGCAATTACGGCGTATCCTGAGGAATTCGCCAAAAGGTATAGAGTCCTTTTGGCAATGTGGATGAAAACTTGTCTAGGTGTAATGGTTGTAAACATGAGTTAGGACTGCCATCAATGATACCTGAGGAAACGCTTATACTGATCTTCTGCTTCTCAGTAAAAGGTGAGAATGTAAACTGAACATATAGTGTATAAGGTTATTTTCACAGCGTGTATTAACATGTACAAGTGGCAGCACGTTGTGGGCCTCTCTGAACCCAAATAACATAATAAGTCAATCTATGAATACTTCCCCTCCCAGAGGCTAGTATGTAAACATGTGCGTTTACTGTGAATAAATAGGTTAAAATTCTGAGATAATTGGATTAGTAAACCACATTGTGCCACTCTACCCTGAGTGTAAATTGATGTCCCTAAGTTAATGTCAAAGTGACTCCAATTTAGACCAATAATGATTGTAAGTTAAGAGGTATATCCTCGTATGCAGGCTCAGGTACAGGTATATTACAATGTACTTTTTAATTTCAGATACCCTGCACACACGTGAGGAGGAAAGAGTAAAACCATTTCTAAGCTGGTCCTGAGGAAGGTGGTCTGAAGCCGCCGAAACGCGCGTAGACCTGACGTTAAACAACATATACGATCTATGTTACCTCAAACTTAGAGATTGTTTTAGAGCTTGTAAGATTGTGGTATGGTATGAATGATATGAATGTGAGTTAGTGTGTGTAACAGGGGAATGGTTGTGGAATAAATCAAATATTTTGGAGAAATTGTATAACACAGGGTCATTTACCCTCCACTTTTTATAATTGTTTAGAGTAACACCAATGGTAATGAATTAATACTAACTGTGAAAAAGACTTAAAATGGGGGGAAATTTTTTTAAAAATAATTTTGATACAATTCATGAAAAAAGAAAAAAAGAAAAATAATCAATGAAAGAAAAGACATTGTCATTCCTGTACTGAATGTAAAGCTTATTGTCTAATTTGAGTAGCAATGCCACAAATGAAACTATGATCTGACCATGGGGGAAACTTGTTGATATTTTACCTGACCGGCGTCCCGTCATCAATACAAAGGTCGCCGACGCTATGCATCTGGGCGGAGAAACAAGAAATCGGACCATGCAAGAAAACCAGAGCGCTCAAGAAAATGCTATCGATGTGGGTATGACTTCCCACATACGGACGTGTGTCCAGCAGTGGGTCAACAATGCCGAAAATGTGGATGGAAAAATCACTTTGAGGTGATGTGTGGAGTATATAGCAAAGAAAGAAGGAGTGAAACAACAAAGTTGTTTCGCCCTGAGACCAAGCGAAATCATGCAAAAGCAGTACAGGATAGAGCGATATCATCCTCTGGTTCTTCACATTCCAGCAGGGAGTCTCACAAATCCCAATGGACAAGAAGGTCGCCGAGACGGTCTTCGTCGAGAAAATCGAGATCGACAACTCGGGATTCAGAATACACGGATGAATATATTTGCATGGTAGCAGACCCGGACCAGCTAAAGAAATATTCCCCACTAGACATCAGAGTGGGGACACATGCGACCAAGTTCGTTTTAGACAGCGGGGCGTCACTAAATTACATGCCCGTGACCGAATATAACAAGGTGAAGCCACCACCCCTCCAGAGTCCAGCACATGTCAGGGTGTTCACCTGGATGGCGAGAAAACCACTTCCGTGCCTGGGAAAATTCGCAACGACACTCAAACATGAATCTACCTCTGTGTCGGCATATATTCATGTCATCGAGGGCCCGGAGGCTGATTGTCTCCTCGGCCTGCCGACAGCGGAGCGCCTCCCACTGGTTGAGATCCTATACCGAGCCAGTGACAATCCGGACATTGTCCGCAAGTTCCCCAAGTTATTCACTGGACTTGGAAGAATGAACAAATGTCTGATTCGCCTGCACATCAATGATCAAGTGCGCCCTGTGGCACAACACCCCAGGCGAGTGCCTTTTCATCTTCAGCAAGCCGTAGAGGATGAAATCCAGGAGTTGCTACAAGCCGACATTATTGAAAAAACGGATGGTCCCACACCATGGGTGTCACCAGTGGCCATCGTCCCAAAGAAGGGCATTCCTGAAAAGGTGCGCTTATGTGTGGACATGAGGCTTCCCAACACGGCCATAGAAAGAGAGCGTCACCCAGGGCCTCATCTGAGTGACATGATATCAGCATTGAATGGAGCCAGGGTATTCTCCAAACTTGATCTAAATAAGGGATACCACCAGCTGGAATTACATGAAAAATCAAGATACATAACGACATTCACCACTCATTTGGGTTTGTTTCGATACAAACGACTGAGTTTCGGTATCTCCTCTGCGGCAGAAATATTCCAAGAAATCATCCGCCAGACCATCAGACACATACCAAATTCACTGAACTATAGTGATGATATTCTGGTGTATGGGTCAAACACACAGGAACATGACAAAGCGCTAGATCGAGTATGCCATGCGCTCCTGGAAGCTAATCTTACTCTCAACAAGGACAAGTGTGAGTTCCATCAATTCACTCTTAAGTTCTTCGGACATGTATTCTTGGGGGCTGGGAGGAAGCCTGACCCGGAGAAAGTGACAGTGCTCAATGCCACCAAGAGCCCTCAAGATGTGAGTGACATCCGATCATTCCTGGGCATGGCGAGCTATTGCACACGATACATCAAAGACTATGCCACCATTAGTCACCCACTACGAGCCCTCACCAAACAAGGACAACCATTTGTCTGGAACTCCCAGTGTGAGCGGGCGTTTCAAGAGATCAAACAGGCTGTGGAATCAGCTGACAATTTAGCCTACTTTAACCCTAAGAGGAAAACGGAGATAACGGTGGATGCCAGCCCCGTGGCGCTGGGTGCGATCCTAGCTCAGTACGACAATGATACTGACCAACGACACATAGTGCCTTACACCAGCCGCAGCCTATCGGACACTGAAAAGGCGTATTCCCAACCCGAAAAAGAGAGTCTCGCGGTTGTATGGGCCTGCGAACATTTTCATGTATTTATCTATGGCAAACATTTCACTATGGTTACGGACCACCAGGCGCTCGTCACCATCTTTGGTAATCCCAAAGCCAAGATGCCACCTCCTATTGAGTGGTGGGGTTTGCGCCTGCAGGAATACACCTACACAATCATACACAAACCGAGAAAGGCAGAGAATCCTGCGGACTACATGTCCCGGCACCCTCAAGCATCTCAGGTCTCACCTCCTTCAATAGCTGAAGAGTAAGGGTGGGCGTAGTGGGCGTAGTGGGGCTTCGTGAAGCTACGCAAAGTGGGCAAAACACTACGCCCACCCACGCACTTCGCGTAGCCCCACTACGCGCCACCTGCCTCCCTCCCGCCCTCCCTAAATGCTTACAATAATTTATGAAATAATTATAAAACCACTTACCTTGTCCTGCCGCGTCCCCGGGGCTCCCGCTCGTCATTGCGCCGCCGGCGCGCGCATCCTGGATGCTAATGCGCATGCGCGGCCGCCCACGCATGCGCATTAGCATCCAGGACGCGCGAGCCGGCGGCGCAATGACGAGCGGGAGCCCCCGGGACGCAGCAGGGCAAGGTAAGTGGTTTTATAGTTATTTCATAAATTATTGTAAGCATTTAGGGAGGGCGGGAGGGAGGTGGGTGGCGGGCAACTTCGCTACGCCCACAAAGTGGGCGTAGTGTTGCCTGCTTCGCCTACTTTGCAAAGGGCGAAGTAGGCAACACTACGCCCACTTCGTGGGCGTAGCAAAGTTGCCCGCCCACCCTTACTGAAGAGTACATCAATTTTGTAGTGGGTTTAGCCCGGCCACCGGCAGTTCCTTTGGAAGCGATAAAGGAAACCACTGTGCAAGACAGCATCCTTCAGAAAGTGGTGCGCCAACTGCGCACACAGTGTTGGAGACCTGACAGTGAGGATGAGAAGAATGATCCTCAAGTCCGCCAGGAAATGCAAGCTTTCAGGCACATTAGTGAAGAGTTATCTGCCACCTCAGAGGGGCTCCTACTGAGAGATCATCGGATTGTCATCCTGAGGCAGTTACGTCAAGGTGTGATTAAACTACCCACGAGGGCCATCGTGGAGTTCTTGCGACAAAGAGAGCTTTCCGGGAGCGAGTGTGGTTTCCCCTAATGGATCAAATGGTGGAACTCACCTTAAAGGACTGTCCTCAGTGTCAACTAGTCAGGCACGGGGATTCCCCAGCTCCTCTTCAAATGACTAAGCTACCCAGTGGGGTATGGCAAGAACTTGCCATGGACTTTTATGGACCACTCCAGTCAGGCAAATATGTGTTGGCTATTATGGACGAATACTCGAGGTTTCCAATAGCACCGTTTGTGTCTTCCACCAATGCCTCCAGCACGATTGCTGTGCTAGATGAAGTGTTCGCTGCTTGGGGTGTCCCCAAGGAACTCAAAACAGACAATGGTCCCCCTTTTAATGGACATGAGTTCAGTGAATTTGCAAAACACCTCAATTTCCGTCATCGTAAGGTCACGCCTCTGTGGCCACAAGCCAATGGCACTATTGAACGGTTCATGGCAACCTTAAAGAAGACATTTCAACAAGCTACTGTGGAAAAAAGAGACTTACAAGTGGCTCTCAATGATGTTCTGAGAGCGTATAGAACAACACCACATGCTACTACAGGAAAGTGTCCTGCCACTCTCATGCTGGGGCGACCCATTAGGACACGGATCCTGACATGGGAGGGAGCATTGAGATCAGTGTCTCCGGTACAGGTACATCAAGAACTAGCGTTGGCTGATCAAGCCGGCAAAAGCAAAATGAAGTCCTATGTGGATACTCGACGGAAAGCAAAATCTCCATCCCTCCGGACCAGAGACTGTGTGGTGGTTAAACAAGAACAGTCAAAGAAAACGGACTGTAGATTCAAAGATGAACCTTTGGTCATCACCCAGCAGAAGGGTACGATGATTACTGCAGAGTCTGAAAAGAGACGGATTACCCGAAATGTTTCCCACTTTCAAAAGTGCACTCCAGCCATGAAAGAGGTCCTTGACAGAACAACGGAACAACGAGATGCCGAAGGACCTAGCCACATGGGTGCAGTACAGAGGCCTGATCATCAGACAGAAGACGCGTCCGAAGATACCGGCGTGAGTCTCCGACCTCGAAGGGACATCCAAAGGCCTAAAAGACTGATTGAAGAACTATGATCAAGTCAGTTTCGTTCTTTTGTTAACAAAGGGGGAGATGTGATAATGTGAGCAGTCTAGTAGTTGGGATGGGCGGAGTCACGGGGTTGGAGGAAGAGGAGTAGCACAGGCAGGAAAGGGGCAGTTAGAGTAGGGACAGGGACGAGGCAGGAGTATGAGAATAAAGCTCCTTAAATATAAAGTAAGTGTCTGTCATTCTTTATGCCCACGACACTACAAGTGGGCACGCCTGTGGGTGAGTGAGAGGCTCGAATGGAAACAGCAGACCCGCCATGCCCTCTTCACTGCCATTGTTCCCTACGACAGTGGGTGACAAAGACCTGGAGTGTCCTGTCGTAAAAGTAAGAGTATGGGTATACGATTCTTCCTGCTCTGGGGTCTAGTCCTTTCTAGGCACTTAATGGTTCACTGACTGCACATATACTTCACAATTACACTGCAAAAGCCAGTAATTGCTCACACACAGTGCACGTACCGAATGTCAGCAGCACGTTTCGTATGTGGGGTCAAAAGAAATTATCACATCACACCCATACTGTTTTCTCTTCACCGGCTTCCCATCGAAGCTAGGTCGATTTACAAGACTACTTGTATCACCCTCAAAGGTGTGCACACTTCCACCCCTCTCTATCTGCGAATAAACTCAAAATCTCTGGAGACTCTAGACCTACAAGCAGTGCTGAAAAGTTACTACTCAAGCCTCCTGCTTTAAAAGGGAAATATTTATGGTTCAATCCTTCTCAGGCAATGCGGCTAGAATTTAGGACTCGCTTCCTCCAATCCTCCGCACCACCACCTCTGTTCGGACTTTGAAAACAGATCTTAAAACTCTTCTCTTCCTAAGACACTTCCAGGAATAATTCAACCCATTTCATGACCCTCACAGCTGCTTGGTGTTCACTTGAGCTCAACTTTGTAATATGTATTCTATACCTGTATTAACCTAATTTTGCCACCTTTCATTTTTCGTAATCCTATATGTAACTTGTTAGTGTGTAAATCCCCTTATGTAATTTACTTGATTCTATTGTAAACCGCTCTGACACCTTTGTGTAAAGTTTTCCCTATATTAAACTGCAATAAAATAATTTCAAGCTTTCCCAGATTCAGTAAGGGTGAGCGGTGTAAGCTTCCTTACACACAGCTCAAGGTACATTGCGCCTCTAAAGGACCCTTCATATACAGAGAACTGATATGGAGCAGGCTACAGGTGTACGAGCTTCATAATGCACATATAATAGGTAGTCACGTACAGGAGGAGCAGTAATGCTCCCCTCACAAAACATATGGCAATTTTTTTGTAGTTTTATAAAGCGTGAACTCGACCCGAAGGTATCGGAGCGCTTTACATGAGCACCAGTTGCGTTACAGGTGGACACGTACATTTTGTTTGGCGCGGGGAGATTAAGTAATTTGACCAGAATCACAGGATGTTGAACCTCCCTGACAAACTTGAACCCGGTTCCCAAGTTCCTAAGTCAGCAGCTCTCACCGTTTCAGTACATTTCCAAAATTAGAGCGAGTGCAGGGAGTATTTAGAGTAAGGACACCCCTGCGTCAACCTTACCATAGAGGTAGGACAAATCCAGTGCTATGTTTGCTTCTGTAATTTAAATTCCATACCATACGTTGTTGGCATTTATGCTTGGGAATAATGGCTGCCTAATAGTCAGCCTTATCCTGAAAAATAAATGTATGCTACAAGAAAGCAAGATCAGAACTCGTTTTTAGCATGAATCGCTAAGCCTACAATTGGTCCAAAATGTCGATTCTCGTACCAAGAGACAGTATTTGATCAGATACATTTCAAGGGGGTGCACTTTATCCTCATGCGGCAAACATGAAGCTCTAATCTACGTCCAGATCCAAATCACTCCTACCATCCCAGTGCAGCGGTTGCCATCTAGTGGCGCAGCAACGCCACTACAATCAAAACTCAAACCTGCTTTTAGAATATAAGGCAAACTTGTTTTCCCTTTCGTGTAGTATATTCTGAATTTAGTAGTCGTTCCGTGATTTAATAAAAGGGATACATATGTGACTAACAAGTGTGTGACAACGAACGTTTGTGGCATATATGTGGGATCCTGTTTTAATTAGTTTAGAAAGCTGTTCATGTGGGAGGAGTGTTTTAAATAGTTTAGCGCTTTGCTAGGGCCGGTTTTCGGCCGATTTTGTTGCAGGGCCGATTTTGCAGCTATGCTGCAAAAATGGCCCTGTAACAAAATCGGCCCCCAAGGGCTCGAAACCGGCCCCCACACTTGCGGCGCACCGGGGGATTGCCCGGTGCCCGCTATGGCCAGTCCGGGCCTGGTCTCGGCGTGTGCTCAGCCTGCCATTCTGGGCACACATTTATGAGAAGTGACGCAGCGATGCGTCACTTCTTAGTGCACCCTCCTTGCGACATGATTGATGCGTCATATTTATAATATGGCATCATTTCGCAAGGAGCTACAGATACGTCAGTATTTCTGACGTATCTGTATGGCGCAAAAGTGACGCATTTCTGGAGTGTAGTACAAAAGTGGCGCAACTCCAGCAATGTGTTCCTTCACATGGGGCAAGCCCCATGGGAAAGGACCTGCATCAGTCTTACGCCTGCTGTGAGGCAGGAGTAAGATATTGATGCATTTGCGTCCTAGAAGTGGCACAGTGGAATTTTATAGATTTCACTGCGTCACTTCTATGACCCTTTCTTGCCCCGGAACTCCCCCCTGCATACATTATATCTGGCGCAGGGGCTTATAAAGTGACGCATCTACCTACATGCGTCAGTTTGTAAATATGGTGCAACAAGGCACATTTTTTACGCCACTGGTGCGTCACAAAAAGTGACAGACCGGCAGCGTAAAAGTGACGCATGGCCTCATAAATAAGGCCCTTAATCTCTTCCTTGTCTAAAAAACAAAAATTAATGTATCCTTGTGTAATGTTACTGGTGCTCTGTTCAAGCGCTCCAATACCGTCGGAATGAGTTCACGCTGTAAAAACATAATCTATAAAGAAACTGTTGAAATGTATGTGAACACAGTCTTTGGGAAGCAGATGTTGCTGCATTGAATTTGTATTTATAATTCTATTTCTTTTAGGTCCACATCAGAAATTAGGTTTGGTGGAAGGGTATTCCCTTTTGACTACCAGTTTTCAGATGTTGGTCTGTGGAAGACTCCTTAGCCATTCTATTTAGATCACCATAATCTGTTAAAAGCACGTTTGTCTTTTTACACCTCATTCCAAACAAAGCATAGAGTTCCAGTCACTCTACATGGTTTCTAAAAACCCTTCACACATCTCTTTCCTATACCTGCTTTGGTTTATTCTTTCAATGGCGACATCTTGAAGGGTGCTGTGCATTGCGGCACCCTAGAGATCAAATCTAATTCATCAGTGTAACCATACTGTGCAACTTCTGTCAAGATTCCTAGTGATCCCGACTACACACATAATAATCAGTCAGTGCTTTATGTGCATCTGGACTGAGCTGCTATCCCACTTGTAGGTTCTTTTACTCCCTGCTTTCTGTTACTGTTTTCATATTTTTCTCTTCACACTTGTTTTATCTTTTTCTGCTTTTCGCTGTCTTATTCCGAGGCAGAGCCAGATGATGAACCATAACTCGCAGTTCCTAAAAGTGAGTGCAGGTGCTCACATGCTGCAACCACCAGCACAAATTAAGCACTGACTGGGGCATATTAGCAAGAGCTTCGTTAAAATTATCGTCGTTTTAGCAACAGGAAACTGCCGCTAAAATGGCGATAATGGGCTTGCTAATATGCGTTATAGAATTCCAATAGAAGCCGAGGCTAGATGTGCAGGACATCTAACCTGGGCTACTATTGGAATTCTATAACGTATATTAGCAAGCCCATTATCGCCGTTTTAGCGGCAGTTTTCTGCCGCTAAAACAGCGATAATTTTAACGAGGTTCTTGCTAATATGCCCCTCAGTTATTCAGCCTTCCTACACAGCCCTTCTCAGCAGCAGCCGGCAGAGGTAAGCACGTTAGGCGGGGCAGTTCTCAGCAGGGGGGGGGAGCCAAGAGACAACGGAATAGGTATAATTTATTTATTTAAATGAACTATTTCTGTCCTCTGTCTACTCCCAATGCCCCGCCCGCCCCACCGCTTTTACCTGTGCTGGCCCCCTGGTCCTTCTTACTACATAGCAGATATTTGGCAGTAACATTACAGGTATATGATAGGAACACTCCCATACCCACGTTCTCTGATACTCCATGGCTGATATGTAAAACTTGTGACATTCTAAACATTAATTACAACGTGGCCTATTTGAGAAGTGTTTTGACAAGTGGTGCTCTTATCCTGCCTTAGATCTCTGTGCCTCGGCGTGTAATTGTGGGACGAGTAAGGATTAGATCACATAATTTCAATAAATTAGGGGTTTATATAGCGTGACTACTCACCCCAAGGGTCTGATGGTGCTAGGGGGGATGCGGGGGTGGCTGGTGATCCGTCTGGAAGCTGGGGTGCCGTCGAAGAGCCAGGTCTTGAGATACATGAGTTCATTCATGTGCCTGACTGAGTGCATCTCTATAGAATCCACCTCTGAGTGGCAGTGATGAGGATCACTCTTTATAATCACTAGATAGTGCAGTCACGCCAGTTGTTCTACATCCTAGCCACAGATGAGCGACACACTAGCATGCTCTTTATATAGCAGGCCATCTTACATGATCCAGATCTGCGTCCATCCAGGAGCGACAAGGAGTAACCCACATGCTTGTACAGGAGAAATTAAGCCAAAGGACTACACGGTGTGACCCGCAGCAATGCAATGGTTATATGTAGCCAGGATAAATGCTTAATAGGGTCAATCCCTGAGTGATTGGGAGCAGCCTGTTGCATGCACAGGTTACTGGCAGTCATCTTAAATGCTTTATAGAGTATGCCTAAGAGTGACAGAGCGGCAATCCCCATGAGTGAACTGGTTACAGGCTGTCGGACTAACTGTTTTACTGTACTGAGGAGTGAGTGACAGAGTGCCCAGCAGACATGCACTCATACTGTAGGCCATCATAAATGAGCTTGCACAGGAGCAATGAAGAATATCTTACAAGCCTGCAGAGTACATAGTGAACTGTCTGGTACCAAGGTGTGATAAACTTCAGTCTGCAGACATGCACTAATTAAGGGCAAACACGTCCCCAAGATTGAATTTGTGTGTGCAGGCCCACATAGAATCTAGACCCTACAAATAGCATTCGTCCTTTTGTTATTGACAGTCTTCACATTTTGTTTGGTACAGTCCACCCAGTAGTGACAGTGGAGCGGCCATGACACACACTCATTGCAAATGCAAAGAGAACAGATGATGGGCTGAACAATGAACAATGAACAATGCAAACATTCATCCCCCAGTCAACAGGTCTGGGTTTAATCCATCGTTTATTTTGCCCACCTCACAACCCCAGTTTTGACCCAGTCATATGCAAATCAGTCTTGATCCTGCTTCTCATGGGAACAGCCCAGCCCAGCCCAAACTGCCAAGCCAGGTCCTCCCAGGACCGGAAACAAGCATCCTGGGACCGGTTTCAGGGTATCATCCCTCATCAGCCAGGCTAGCTTAAATCCAGTGGCGCAGTGAGCACAGGACCTATGTCTGGGCATACCCTTCCCACTTAGGGCGACAAATGCAAAAAGAACAGATGATGGACCGAATGTTGAACAATGCAATCATTCACCATCAGTCAACAGATCTGGGTTTTAGCCATTGTTTTTTTTGCCCACCATGCCACCCCAGTTTGGATCCAGCCATGGGCAAATCAGTCTTGACCCTGCTCCTCATTGGAACAGTCCTACCTGAACTTCCATGTCAGGTCCTCCCTGGACCGGAAACAAGCATCTTTGGACAGGTTTTGGGGTATCACTGGTCCCAGGATACTTGTTTCTGGTCCAGGGAAGACCCGGCTTGGCAGTTCAGGCTGGACTGTTCCCATGTGGAGCAGGGTCAAGACTGATTTGCATATGACTGGTGATGGAGCAAGGTTTCACATGTACAGAAACTTGCTCAGATTCAATCCTCTCGAAATAACATGCAACAAATTAACCAACATGTTTTGTGAATACTAAAACCGCACAAACACGACATTTCTAGTAAGTAGGGGAAACTTGCATATGTGTTTTTACTAACAGTAACCCGAGTGTCTTAAAATGGCCACTGAAAACGCAGGAACCTTTCTGCGCATGCGTCTGCCACATCTACGTGGTGTGATGTATCTTTCGCTTTTGGTGGGAATTTCTTGCAGCTGAGCACTTGTGCTAAAGATGGCCGCTTCATGCTTCACATACTAATGCACATGCTCCTGCTTGAACTAAAACTTGTGTGTTCTGCTTAACTATTAATGCTATAGTTAAAATTAAGTAACGGGGTTAGAGTAGAAATAAGTGGTACACAGTGCATTCATTAATTTTTGCATTCTAATGTGTCTTTCTTTAACTTTGCTGATAGCTCGTATTAGGGCCGGTAGGGTGCTGCAAACTCCATTTTGAAAATTCTTGGGCATGCGCGATCAAGCACAAAGAGCCTTGGAATCCATGTCATTGAATAGCTATCAAAATCCGTCTTACCCGTGATGTTCCTGGGAAACTGACCGCCTGACCCCACAAAAGGAAGAAATATGGACTGTTTGAATACATTGTATATGATATTCAAACAATTATTGCAGGGTGGAATAAAAGCATGGGAAAGTAAATTATGGGCGGGAACATTGATCAACTATATTGAATGGAAATGATCTCATCTTAGTATGGTGTGATGACCTCTCCTCGTCTTTCTGACCAATCAAATGAAGGGAACACATAGAATCTGCAACATTAAGGGGGTGGTGCACACTCTGAAATGGTATAATTAAGGTAGGCTTAGTCAGTTAGTTTGTCCGACTTGTCACAGACCTGTCACTGACCCAACGTATGCTGAAGGAGAATCGAGAGCAGAGTACTGGTCGAGCACTTTGACAGAAGAATCAGGAAATTGCTGAGGAAGAGTCGGGGTCCGAGAATAGCCCTAGAGAGGGGTGTAACGCTGGCGTTGCACTTAGCGGAGGTTACCTGTCCTGTTCTGCACCTGTCCTGTCCAGTTGGCACCTGATTAGTCGGTAGCCCTTCTCTTGTCCCAGCCCATGGCCAGGGTTAGTCATCGCACCATTCTTGGTAAATATAACCCGTGTGGTATATATTGAGGAAGACAATATATCATGTATGGAGGAAAGAGAAAAATTAGTTTTTATCAGAAAATTAAGAATTATTTCAAAAAATATAAACCCGTAAAAACAAGAGAAGGAATTATTATTCTACCACCAAAAACACCTGCATCATACATGATGGTAGAAAGAGGCTACCACACTTGTGTTTGGTTAGAAAATTGGATAGAGTATACAAAAGATGATGATATATTGGCATTTCCAGAATATAGTGCATTTAATGGTAGAATTTTGCACAATTTACGAACTCGCATGAATGAATTAGACCCTAGATCAAGATTAACGCAGTATGACGCTTTAGAAGAGTGGGAGACTGAGGCTTTTGCATGAGACAGACCTCGGTGTGACAGATATTTTGGTAAACTTTACCCTAGATTTCCCAAAGAGACGAGAGATAAACTGATGAAACAATGGTGTCAGACTATGTTAGTGGAAAGATTATATCCCATATTTACCACTGAAGAACCAACCGGAAGTAAAAGTACAGAGAAAACAAGTCATCATTTAATGACTAGTAGTGGGGATTCAGAAGATGATTATTTTGAGGATTTATTAATGAAAAATCCACCACCATATCAGGAAGAAACAAATAGAGTTACCCCTAGTGCTCTGTTCTTAAAACCACCTTTGGTTCCGCAGATTGTACATGAAACCACAATGGGAAAGATACTACAAGTGTATACGCGATTCCAGTGGGTCACTGGGACCATCCCTGGGGGAACTCCTAAGTTTCCTCTTTGCAAATGAGAGGATTCCCACACAGTTTGATTGATAGAATTTTAGTGTTTATTCTTTGTCGTATTTTTCGAAAAACAGTTCATTTTAGTTCATTTTATAATCCATAGATAAGGCATTATTATGTTCAATTCATATCCAATGCATTTCGGGCAAATACATAGCCCTTCATCAGGGAATAATACTGTTAAGGAAAAAATAATAATAAAAAATCTCATTTGTACATGCTCCTTATATCATATTTTCATTCTATTATATCGCAATTATTTACATTACATTCTGATAACCCTTGTGACTAAATGTATTAAGAGTAATTGGAGTGAAAAGAAAGAGAAAAAAGGAGTTTTGTTAAAAAACTTACATGCCTGTTCTTGGTCATAGCCGTTATGTGCTGAAAATAAATGTAAAAAATGAAGAATAAGTGTCTATCTCATGTCCGCATTTGGTTCCTGAAGAATTACGTTTTCTGTGTGAATGTCATGGTTTACTAACCTGTCGAGTTTTGATAATTTCTTTCTGGCCGGTAACCTGGATTTTCTTCTACGTGAAAACGCCACTCTGGAGAGTGTTCGCCATTGTGTTTTCAAACTTAGTTGCGGTCACATGGTGTATTACGACGGGGAAAAGACTGAAAAAAGACTATCTCCTGTGCGTTAAACTCGCTCAGGGAAGAAATTATAGTGCATGTCTGTTCGTGTTTATCAAATTTTAGCGCGTTATTGTTGGAAAACAAAAAGCTAATAGTTTGCAGACAATTTTGTGAATATATCAACTAAATAAAATACGAAAAAAATTCGAAAAAAGTAAAAGAGGTATAATCGAACCCCTAGTTGGATAAGTGTAATCTGTATGTGCTCTAGTATGCTGGGCTATCTAGTAGTATAGGTTACAATGATGAATATAGGTGTGATAATAGGAACATTATAAAAATCATATATACATAACTGTCACAGTTGTACCAATTGGTACCAATGGAGCTTATTTATAAATAACATGAAAAATCAATCCTGTCGTTCAGTCCGTTGGGTTTTTGGGTTTTTGGGTACATCATTTGTATATCCAATGGTTTTCTCTCTGTAGGAGGTATTTGGTACTATCCCTTCCTTCTATTTTTTTGACACTTTCCAAAATCAGAAATTTGAGTTGTGAGATATTGTGCTTTTCTTCCATAAAATGTACTGCTACTGTGGATTTGACATTGTCGAGTCGAATATTGGATTTGTGTTCTGTTATTCTAATTTTTATGTGTCGTTCTGTTTTACCAATGTACATTTTGCCACATGGGCATTTCAACGCATATATTACATTGGAGGTGTCACATGTTGCATTTACTCTCAATATCATTTCATAACCCTTTAATGGGTGGTTGATTTTGTTGCCCTTTATAATGTTATTGCAGTGACCACAATTTAGGCACGCTCTTGTGCCCTTAAAGATTTCTAATGTTTCAACCTGTGGTTGGATCATTTCACCCAAATTCCTTGTTCTAGTAAAGGCAAATAATAATGGTGAAATTGGGCCTGGACCATTTGTGGGGTAACAAGGATGCTGCCGTATTTCCTTCGAAAAAGCAACTGAAGGATATCTACTGGGAGTCAGTGTATGTAACTCTGTATCGCAAAGGCTTGCAATTTTCCCTGACTTCACGTTTTTTGGATACTAAACAAATCCCATTATATGAAAAATATTGGGATATAGTTGAACGTCCACTGGATAGGAAACTATATTTCCAGTTTCGTGTGGGAACTCTACCAGTGAATGCTTTTACACAAAATTGGTCCCCACTACAGGACGCTTATTGCGACCATTGTAAAAACCAAATAGAGGACATTGCACACCTGTTTTTTTCCTGCCCCCTCTATGCGTCTCCACGTCGAAAGTGGCTAAAACCAATTTGTAAGAACATGGGCACCCGCTGCTGTTCACAGGCCCTAAGAATCCTAACATCAGATACCTCGACACCATTGGTAATAGGCGTAGCAAAATTCCTTGCCTGGGCGTGGGTTATTAGATCTCGTGCTCTAAAGCCTATTGAATAATATGAATTATTAACTGCCTGTATAATCTTGCTTGTCCCTTTTAACATTTTTATATGAAATTTTATAAAATGTATGTATACATTTTAATATTATTAGCATTTCGACTTTTGATGTTTAATATGTTTTTTAATGTACTATTCTTATATTTAGTATTTATTGTATGATGGTTAGGAGGATGCTTTTATGACTATAAGTCGAATAAAGCTTTGAAATTGAAATTGAAAGGCAAATAGGGGAGGTTGTTTGAAACCGTTGTTAAAGTCTGGTTCCAAAGTTAGCATGTGCCAGTGTTTGAGTATAATTTTCTTGAATCTCTTACTTGATGTGGAGAATTTAGATATTGCCACTATTCTCGTTTGCTCTTTTTTGTTACTGGGTTGTAGCAGTGTTCTCCTATTTGTTTGTGTAAGTATGGATTTCGATTCTTCTATGATTTGTTCAGGGTATCCTCTTTGTTTAAATTTATTTCCCATTTCTAGTATTCTTTGTTCCAACTTGGTTCCTTCAGATGTGATCCTTTTTACTCTTGCCATCTGTGAGAATGGTAAGTATTTTTTGAGATTGTGTTCATGAAAGCTGGTATAATGTAACATGTTGTTTTGATCAGTATTCTTTACAAATAGATCAGTTTCAAGTCCTGCCTTTGTGAGAGTGATTTTCACATCTAAGAATGTGACTGTTGTTTTTGACGTTTCCCATGTTAGTTGGATTCTCTCATCAATGTTATTGAATTCTGTCAAGGCTAGTTGTAAGTCTTCTATTGAGCTTTTCCAAATTATGAATATATCATCGATATATCTAATGAAAAGTTTCAAATTATCTCGCCATCTGGTTTTGGAAAGTATGTGTGTTTCCTCATAGTATTTCATGAATAAATTAGCGTATACTGGCGCTGCTGAATTGCCCATGGCGGTCCCCACGAGTTGTTGGTACCATGTATCTTTGTACTTGAAATAGCTTTGATATAGAGAAAAAATCATCAGTTCCATCAGAAAAGTTTGAAAAGCAACATCCAAGTCTGTGTTAACTAAGGCTCTTTCAATCGCCTCAATGCCTAGAGAATGAGGTATGGTTGTGTATAAGGAACACACATCTGCTGTACATAATATTAGTTGTTCTTCAGGTTCAATGACAATTGCTTCCAATTTGAGAAGGAAGTCTACAAGAAAAGGAAAGATAAGCAATAAACAGACAGAGAAGTGAATTAATTCAGAAAATAACTCAACTAAATACAAGTCCGGAAGCACTAACGATACCAGTAACTATTGGTCCTGTTGTTCCCTTATATGGAGAAAAGCAACCTAGTCCTAAAACTCCCGTTCTGACTATGCCCATAGTAAAGCACAGGAGAGAATATAAAAATTGATGACCAGGCAAGTGAATGCGAGTCAGTAATTTACTTGATGGATTTGCCTATAAGAGAACCAGTGGGTGACTCGATCTGGAAAATTACGCCTGGGTGCTCAAAAGAAGTGCAGATTGAAACATCCATAGGAACGAGAAGTGCTACTGTAGTAACCCCTGAAGAATTAGAAAGATGGACACAAGATATAGTAAAGCCAAAATCTCAGTTAAAGGTATTAGACATTTTTAAATTAAGGGTAGAATTGGAGGAAATGGTGGCTGGAAATGTAGGATGAGAAAGATTACATTCTTTTAGTGAAGAAGAGTTATTGTTTATATGCAGAAGCATTACCCAAAATACAAAAATATTTAATGAGAAATTAATGAATTTGGCCTCAGAAATGGGGATTGATATCGGCAAGTCAAAGGTGTTGCAGAAACCTTAAAGAGCTGAATTTTCTGACAAAGATTTGGAAAACATGAATGTGTCAGCACAAAAATTGCAGATAAAGAATTAGTGTCATTTTTATAGACATGGGGAGATTTAGACAGATGGAAAGCTAGATGGACAAAGAAAAAGGAAGAAGCAAAGGGAAACCGAACTACATCTGAGTACCTAATGAAAGAAACAGAAGAAGTTGAAAGGTTGTGTCCTATGAGAGAAGTGCCAGGAGGAGGTTATGTACATGTCCCATGGTCCCGGCAGGATATTTTATTATTTACAAATGACTTCCCAAAACTCAGAGAAAAAACAGTAGAATGGTACAGGCAAGTTGAAAGGTTTTTGAACGTTTCAAAAGTACTGCTAAAAGATTTAGATGTTTTTTTTTATATAGTTGTCCCTGCTGATTTATAGACAGAATTCACAAAAGTACCGTAGATTGGCCAAATGATGAATACCCTAGGGATCCAAAGACAGGAGCTATGTCAGAAGATGTAATGAAAAAATATAATCAAGTAAATACCTACCTAAAGGGAAAGGTACCCCCAAAAGAAACAGATTGGACAAAAATAGATACAACAACCCAAGACAAAGGTGAATTAGTACATGCATATTATGAGCATCTTTTACAGGTGTTCAAGCAGTATAGTGGGTTGGAAAATATTGATAATAAGCACATGACACATTTTATATATTGGCTTGTGTCCGGATTAAAGCCAGAAATATCTCAAATGATTAAAGAGCATAAATGATGTTGGCAAGCGAAGCCTATCGATGAAATTCTTAGGTGTGCAAAATACTGTGGAGATGAAATCGATAATAAGCGACAGAAATTAGAAGAAAAAGTAATGTGGCCTCAAGTAAAATTAGCAGAACAACAAGAATTACAGTTGTCAGCAAACAAATATGCCAGGAAAAAGAGAAGGTCAAGGTGAAGGTAGTGGGGGCAAGCATAGAAGCAGAATGAGCAAAGAAGAGGCAAAGAAAAAGTTTCCCTGTCATGGGTGCGGAAAAGTGGGGCATTGGAAAAACGAGTGTAACTTAATACAGAATAATAATGTCCAAAATCAAAGGTTAAATCCGCAGACGAAGAATGAAGTGTCAATGAGACAACCGAAACAGGTAATGCAAAATCAGTTACCATTTTTTGAGGTTGTATATTGACGGTGCCTGAGAGGGGGGTAAAAGGAGTGCATACTCGGCACATCCTTATCGGTAGATCAGTCAGATCCTTATATAGATGGCAAGGTTGAGGGAAATTACATCACCTTCTTGTTGGACACTGGTGCTACCTCTTCTACTATGAGAACAGCAGACATCCCAAACCTACCCCTCTCAGGTTAAGCGATCCAAGTAGTGGGTGTTTCTAACAAACAGATTAGGACCCTGTAACGGAGTAGACTCGCAGGATACTCCTGTTCATGTTAACGGGACATTACAGGAGGTTTTTCCACCTTTAACACCCCTCTTCTACCCTTCACAGCACGGCCATTCCGGAATCAGCACTCCGTCGGGGCGTTACTTCTTCCGTGTCCGTCTTGACTCTCGGATTAAACAGACAAAAATAATGTCTCGTGAGAGTGGTGTTCTTAGTTATACGAGTGAATGGGAAAAGGTGTGAGGACGCAGTAACCCGTGCAGCACTTTTTGGTATAAGATACTAAGTGAGAAGGGTAGTGCTCAGGGAAGGGTAAACCGGGACAGGGAGATACGAAGTTTAAACAGTGGAACCGCCCTTACGTCCCACCCAGCTCCGGATTGAATTGCGTACCTGGGTTAGCCACACACCTCCCCTGGGTGTGTGGCCGGGCGACTCGTGAGGACGTTGGCCTCCTGGCTTTCCCTCCGTCCCAGACGACGTAGATCCTCCGCTCTCTATCTCCTCCGCTGTTTCCGTCTTCTCTTCAATACTGTTCTGCTCCTCGATAGTCTTCCTCTGCAACTCTTCTTCTCTCCGGGTGAACAAACACACCTGGCTCTGGCGTTCTTCTGTATAAGACGTCTCCGCCTCATCGTACAGACCCGCCCATTCCTCCGCTGTCTCAGAATTAAAGGGCCAGTGTATGTCTTCGTTCTCCTGTGTGCTGATTCCGGAATTGCCATGCTGTGAAGGGTAGAAGAGGGGTGTTGAAGGTGGAAAAACCTCCTGTAATGTCCTGTTAACATGAACAGGAGTATCCTGCGAGTCTACTCCGTTACAGACCCCTATTACAGAACCAATGGAAGTACAAATTGGCAATTTTAAAGAAATGCACAAGTTCGTAGTCTGTGACTCAAGCCCTCTAAATCTGTTAGGCAGGGATTTACTGTGCAAAATAAATTTGCTAAATTTTTTACACACCAAATGATGTTGAAATTCAGACCCCTGATGAAGACGGAATATATAAAATCATGTTAGCTAAACAGGAAAAGAAGTAGGATTAATGGCAAATGTCCACCCTTTAAAAGTGACAGTAAAGGAAGGTGCGGTTTATCAAAATACTCGACAGTACAATATGAGTCCAGAAATAAAATCAGGTGTAGCAGCATAAATTAAACGTTTGGTTGAACAAGGCATACTAAAAGAAATAATGAGCAGTCCTTGTAATTCACCTATAATTGGCATAAAGAAACCAAACAGAACATATAGGGTGGTTCAAGATCTCTGAAAGATAAATAAAATTGTTGTTCCATGTTGCCCAGTAGTACCAAATTCAGCAGTAATTCTGTATCAGGTACCATGGAGTGCAGGATGGTTCACTGTAATTGATTTATGCCATGCCTTCTTTTCCATTCCATTGCATCCAGACAGTAAATTTTAAGTTTTGTTTAAGTTTGACGAGCATGTTTATGTTTGGAATCGTGTTCCTCAGGGGTACACGGAAAGTCCATCGATCTTCAATCAAATTTTGAAAAAGTGTCTTGAATCTCTGGTGCTGCCTGGACAGTCTGTCTTGGTGCAGTACATCGATGACTTATTAGTAGCATCTAAACCAGAAATGACAGCATTGTCGATTCAATTGCATTATTGAATCATTTGGCTGAAGGTGGACATAAAGTGTCTCCTGATAAATTACAGTATTGTACAACCTCAGTCAAATATTTGGGACACCAAATAGAAAGAGGAGTCAGAAGAGTGACTTTAGAGAGAATCAAAATAATTAGAAACATGAAACTACCTCAGACACAGAAAGAGATCAGAATGTTTCTCGGGGTTGTTGGTTACTGCAGGCAGTGGATTGTGGGATCTGCAGTACTAGCAAAACCATTGATTCAATTGACCAAGAAACGGGCCAAAGATCCAGTTGAATGGGATGATGAAAGCATGACTTCTTTCCTAAAATTATGCAACTGTCTATGCGAAGCCCCAGCGTTAAGAATGCTGGATTATTCAAAAGAATGTGCACTATTCTGTGACACTAGAGACGATTGTACTCTCTCAGTCTTAACGTAGACCCATGGCTTAATGCGACAACCTGTGGCATTTTTTTCTGCCACACTGGACCCAGTGGCATCAGCATTACCAGGGTGCCTAAAATCTGTAGCTGCAACTTGCATGAGTATTGAACAAAGTGAGTCCATTGTCATGGATGTCGTGTATGTCCCACATTCAGTCGTGATTCTGTTAACCAGAACATGCACTCAGTACCTTACTCCCAGTCAGCTGACAAAATATGAAAGAGTTATTCTAGGTGCGGAAAACGTGACAATAGTCAGATGTACTGTTCTACATTCGGCAGCCCTGTTACCAAACTCACATTTTGAAGAAGTGAAAAATGAAGTTGAACATGATTGTATCGACCTCACTGAATACAGTACTAAACCACGCCCAGATATACAAGAAGAACCTCTAATAGATCCCGAACATGAGCTATTTGTAGATGGCTCATGCATGCGTTATGAAGAAGGAGGATTGAGTGCTGCATACGCTGTATGTACATTGTCTGGTATAGTCGAAACATCCTATTTACCAGGAGTCAACTTTGCACAAGTAGCCAAATTGATTGCTCTAATAAAAATGTGCAAAATTGGAAAGTAACCGTTTACACTGATAGTCAGTATGGTTAAGGGGTTGTGCATGACTATGGCCAGCTATGGATGCAAAGGGAGTTCATGACTTCTTCAGGAACTCCTATTAAAAAATTGACATTTTTTAAAAAATTACTTGAAGCAATTCAATTGCCAAAGGAAGTGGCTGTGGTCAAGTGTGCTGCTCACCAATCTGGACATGACAAAGTGACAGCCGGTAATTGTTATGCTGACCAGGTGGCCCAACATTGTGCCAAATACAAAATGGCAGTCAATAAGAAAATTGATACATGTGGAATCAGCTGCCATCTTATGAAGCTAGGGGGTGTAAGAACATGGGAGGAAGTGAGAGATCTCCAAAACGAAGCAGAACCCAAAGAAAAAGAATAATGGGAGAAAATAGGTTGTCAAAGAAGAGCTGTCTTTTACTACTTATTAACTCTGTCCTAGATGGTCATTTCTCCTTTCAAAAGATCCCTCTTTCCATATCGCAAACTTCAGACCTTATCAATCTTCGTACTGCTTACCCTAGAGCATCTGTTATTTATAAAATTATTTCACCCTCATCTCCTTCTCGATCCAAGTCCAAAGCTGAACTCCTTGGGGGAAAATAATCTTTGGGGTAACCTGGCATACTTCCTTCTGGAACAAAATCTGGTCACATATTTATTAAATCTTATTCGGAGTCTATTTTTTCCTTTATCATAGACTTTACCCTACCCCCACACAGTGTTCAAAATTTTCCTCAGACATCTATTCTCAATGCTTGTAAGTTTCCCAACAGTGATCTTATGTAGACCTATTTAGATGTCACAATACCTTTTCCTTTTGACATAAAGTTTGGTCACAAATTAAACAATATTTCACATACAACATACTTTTGCCATTATCCACCTCTTTTTAGGAACCTTGACTACTGCGTTTTCTTTATCCTTCCATGACTGTAAACTACGAGATTTTTGTATTAGCAATTTGCCTTTCAACAAATTACTTTTAATTGAAAGTGTTCCTCACTATTATCATGTAAGACTTGGTGGAATTGTGTTTGTTCACATCATAAATTGGATACTTGGTATATCTCTCAATACACTGCTTATCATAATGCTCACTTGTTATGGTTACCTTTATTCTCTTTTCGCAATAATGCTGCAAATTGTGAATCATCTACCAGCTCTACTTTGTCTGAAAATTTCAAACCTCAATGAATGTAGTCTCTGTCACTTCTGCTTTTTTTTTACAAAGATATATCTATTAAGTGTTAATGTTACCTAACTATTAGAATCTTTTAATTAGTCGTGGGGATATTTTTCTCTTTTATTGGAATAAGTGAAATGTACTTTCCCTCCCCATCCGCCTTAAAATCATAAAGAATTTAATTGCTTTATTGGATTCTCTCATATGATACTTACCTCATCTATAGTGTTAATCCTGTTTGTTTATCTTGCTATTTAATGTCTTTTAAAGTCGAATAGTAGCATGGAAATGGATATGAATTTGTGGGAAAACAAAGATCTGTGGAACAGTAGTGGTGTAGGTTAAAAGGTCATGTGACAGTTGAACTGGCAAGCCAGACTTAAAAATCAATTTAGGTTAATGACTGCCCTCTTCCCATCTGTGCTGCTGCTAGAGAAATACACCATATATTAACTAGTTATCTAAGGCACTTTAATAGCTTAACAATGTAATTTGTGTGCTCTTGAAAGTTCAAGCTCAGGCAACTGGATAAATAAACAAAATGATCACAGCTTTGTGGATGGCAAGCACTTTTTTGTGTGGAAGCACGCAACTTCTGTCCAAAACATACATGTACTTGTGGCATGTGGGCGATGCCAAAGCCCTCTCTAGTGATGCTTACATATTTGTCTGGTGACAGCTTTGTTGTCAAGCCAGACCATGACAAGCCTTGGCATAGCCAATAGGTCTTGCCTTTGGGACCTTATAACTGTTTAGCCAGAGCTATTGGCTATGCCAGTGTCTTTTAGCTATGTTGCAGAGCAGTGTGGCTGATGTGCAGCATATTGCTAAGTTATAATAAGAAAGTGTTCTAAGCATTCTTATATAGCCAAGAAGACATTATGTGCAACTGAACGACCCTATTGAAAAATGAAAGAACATAAAAATGTTTCTAGTTTTGTTGTCTTTGTAATGCTTTGAACTTCTTCCTGCCTGTTCTAATGCTTGTTTGGTAGGCTTTTTTATGTTATGGGGTGGGGGGGGGACACAAACAACAAGTGGGTGGAGGTTGTAAAATAGTACCTGAATTTCAACATGAGCAGTGGGCGGACACTAAGGGAGAATCAACTAATGACAGACTCTGAGGACAGACTGAGGTATTGTTGAGGTGGTAGTATGCTGGTACAGAGGTGCTGCTCAGGTGGTGCTGAATAATACTCAGATGGTACAGAGTTATGCTTAGTTGGTGGTGTGCTGGTGCAGGTAGTGATGCTGAGTGATACTTAGGTGGTGCTGAGTTATGCGTTAATGTTGAGTCATGCTGAGTTGGTTCTCAGGTGATGCTGAGTGAGTGCTGCACTGATGCTGAAGTGGTTCTGTGTTGGTGCTGAACTGCTGCTGAGGTGGTTCTGCGCTGGTGCTGCACTGGCTGTGGAACACTGATGCGGAGGTGGTGCTGTGCTGATGCTGAATTGGTGCTGGAGGTCTCACATTTGCTTCAGTTAGAGCTATTGGCGTTCTAAATTGCAGTGTCTTTTACCCATGTGTTATGGAGGTTATGTATGTGGTGTGTAGTTGAATTATGTGGGTTGGATTGGAATTGTTAGCTGTGGAATTGTGTGGTGTGTGGTGTGTGAAGTGGATTTGTGTAGTTGAATTATGCGGCATAGTGTGCAGCGGCATTGTGTGGATAGTAATTATGTGGTATTGAGTGTACTGGAATTATATGGCGTGAGATTGTGTGTTGTGGAGTGTAATTATGAAGAATGGTAGTTTGTGTTGTAGAATGGTATGTAGTGGTGTTTAATTATGTGGTGTGCTGTTGAATTTTGTGGCATGATGTGGAATTCTGTGGTGTGAATTAGATGTGTATGGTGTGTTGTAATTGTGCTGTTGAGTTGAATTATGTGGTTTTATGTTGATTTATGTGGTGTGGATTTGAAATGTGTGGAGTTGAATTGTGTGGCCAATGACAAAAAAAATGAAATCTGAATACGGGTACACAATTTTGAAAGGAAACAAAACACAAAATTGAAAAGGTTGCCAAAGTTTGCCACTGGAAAAAATAAAGACAAACACACTTCTCAGTAAAGAGGTGCATAGACACGTACCATATTACAAAGTGTTTGTCTTAAAGAAAAAATTAACAGCTCCACTGAGGATGAAGGGACATGCGGGCAATTATTTGCAATAGAGTGAGCAATAACAAGGAGCTAGATAATCTTTCTAGATGACCATGTAAGTGGTGCATGTAAAAATGGGAGGGTAACCCCATCTAAAGTGGGGTATGGGAAACCAATAATAGAATAGAGTATTTACGTGGTTCAAGAATGTTGTGTAACTGGCTACTGGGGGTTGAAATAAAAGTGTCTTAGTGAAAACGTAAGTGACTCTCCTCAAATGTAAACAATGTGAAAGCAATTTATTGAATGGGTGTAGAAGGGTGCACTGAATGACTAAATTAAAGAAGCATATTAAAGCGGAAGAGTGACCCGCAAGTCCAAAAATCAGCCAGTAACCATTGCAGGTTGAAACATAATGGTGATCTATTTTCGTGAGTGTTAGACCTAGCTTTTCCAGTGGGTTTATCCCCAGACTCTCTGCTTTTTGGCTTCCTGTTTTGGACCCTGTTTTTGTTGCTTTTATGACTCTGGGCACTTAACCACTGCTGATCAGTGCTAAAGTGCATATGCTCTCTATGTAAATTGTGTTTATTGATTAGTGATTCCATAACTGGCATATTTGATTTACTGGTAAGTCCCTAGTACAGTGCACTTTGTGTGCTTACGGCCTGTAAATCAAATGTTGCCACTGTCACCCTCATGAGCAGCCTGTAAATGTCACTCAGACCTGCCACTCAGTGTCCATGTGCAATTTGGTATTGCCATATCGACCTGGCAAATGCACCCACTTGCCAGGCCCTAACCTTCCCTTTTATAACATGTGAGTCACCCCAAAGTAGGCACAAGGTACCCCTGTAGGCAGGGTGAAGTGTATGTGAAAGGTAATACATGCCTTGATGTGTGTGGCACGTCCTAATAGTGAACTATTGCCAATTACGTTTTTCTCTATTGAAAGGCTATCTGTCCCATAGGATAGAAAGGGAGTTTATTTATAACATCTTATAAATATAACTTCCCATTGGGACAAGATAGGAAAATGAAGTTTAGTATGCCTGAACTCAGAATCTAAAAATGCATCTTTTAGTAAGGATGATTTTTACATTCTGGGTTTGAAAATACCACTTTTAGAAAGTACATTTTCTTGCTTCGCCATCCAGTGTGCCTCTGCTAGGTTTGTGTATTAACTGTCTGGTTTTGGATTGACAGGGGCTGGGGTGTGCATTCTGTTCAGACTGCCACTTGGGGGGTTGAGATGTGTCCTGCCTTTCCAGGGTGAGTCAGGGCTGGGCTGAATAGACCTGGGTTGCATTTAGAGTAGGAGGAGGAGATTTGTTTCACACCTGAATGTGCCTGGTCTGCCTTGGACAATGCTGTCTCCACCTCCTGCCGGGCAGCTACACCAGAGAGGACAGAACTGGTTTTGGCTGGGCAAAGAGCTTCTCTGCCACCAGAGAACAACAGAATTGGTGCTATAAAAAGTGGGGCCCAGACCCTAAACTTTTAGATCACTTTTAGACTTCAAGAGGAACCTCTGCCAAGCAGAAGAGCTGGAAGAAACTGGAGGAGGAAAACTGGCCCTTTGCTGTGTGCTGTCTGGGATTGACTTGCAGTAGCTGTTTCTGCCAATGAGAGGAACTGTACCCTGCTTGAGAAAGTATCTCCAAGGGCTTGGAAGTGGAGCTTGCCACTGTTCAAGAGGTCTCAGGAAAAGCAAGGATCTCACCATCCCTCTGGGCACAGTCTCTGGAACAGCTGGTTTTAGTTGCCCCAGAATAAAAGGGCAACCGACTCTGTCACGAGTTTATCTCAGGATTTCGTGTCCTGAATGCCCCGCAGAAGGCACCACCGCACTTTGCACCGCATCCTTGGTCTCACCAATGCCGTTTGGACGATCGTCACCATGCCGCTGCTTGCACCTCATCCTGTGGGCACCACGCTGTGCATTGCCTTGTCTCACCCTGCCTGGATGTCACCGACACCGTCGCTGCTGACCCGAACATCGACGGCTCCATCGCCTGCACAGCAACATGCGAGTACCACCTCACCCCACAGCATGAGCCTTGGTCTTACCAATGCCGTCTGGACAATCATCACCGAGACGCTGCCCTCACCACATCGTGAGGGTACAGAATCGTGAGGGCATCGCACCCTGTACCGTTTCCATTTTTGCAACGCAACCCCAACAGTTGCCCCTACCGACTCACACCCACGTGTTGACTGCAACGAGAAAGGTACTTTTTTAGAGTCTGTTGACGCATTAGCTGACCTGCACCGATGCAGACGGCTGGAATTGTTAGACTCTATCATTTTCAGCATCACAGAAGCTCCAGGCAGACCTACCGACTCCGTGTTTTGTGGATATTTTCTACAATTTGAAGGTGTTTTTCTTTTGCAAACTGCTTATTTTTAAGAACTGTATTGTGGATTTTGTTGTTTTTGGTCTTGTTTCGTTCAGATAAAGAATTGCTTATTTTTCTAAACTGGTATGGTATCCATTTGTAGTGTGTTCACTGTGTTACTGTATGCTTGTACAAATGCTTTACACACTGCCTCTGAGATAAGCCTGTCTGCTTGTGCTAAGCTACCAAGGGGGTGAGCAGGGGTTATTTTATGAGTGTATCACCCTTACCTAACTAGAAGCAAGGGCCCCTATTTGGAGAAAGGTACCTACCTCTGCCAACTAGAGACCCCCATTTCTAACACTCCACTTTTAGGAAACCATAAAGGAACACTCCCTGGTTCTTCTCCATTCAGTCAGATACAAAGTTAATCACAAGATGAATACATACTGCAAGTATGCGCTGCAGCCATGCATGTACTACACCAGGTTAACTATAACACAAGGATACCTCAGCCACAGCCCATGCAGGTAAGAGCGGTGGGACCGGGTGGGGGTATTTCAATGTAAAGCATTTGTGAACACATACAGTAATACAGTGAAAACACTACAAATGGACACCACACCAGTTTAGAAAAATAAATAACATTTTATCTAAACCAAAACAAAACCAAATGACAAAAACCCACAATACAGTTATCAAGATATCCTTAAAAAGAGGGTATTCACTCACTAGCTTAGGACACCCCCGCGCCGCACGGCCACCAGCTGCTGCGTGTGCCTCCCGCCACCCGCCACCCGCCTGCCTCGCTGACCCTGCCGCCGCCGTCTGACCACGCCCCCTGCCACCGAGCGGCGTGGTCTCCTGCGGTCTAGTGCTGTGTTCGCTGTTATTTTAGTCTCCTGTGCCCCGTTTTCCTTGCTGTGTGCCCCTTGCTGTTTCTGAGATTGTCGTTGTTTTGTTGTATTTTTTACCGCCTGTCCCCCTGTTCTCGCTCCCCCGGCTTCCTCCCGCCCCGCTCCCCGCTTCCCGCCTCCGTTGTAAACCACGCCCCCTTTCTTTCTGTGCCCTCCCCGCTCCCGCCTCCCAGCTGCTCCGCCCTCCCTCGCACTTCGCCATATATGGCGACCGTGCGAACGCGCAGCGGGCGCGCCAAAGGCAAGCCCGTCTGCGCCCGTCCGCGCCTGGACCGCGCCCAGAACCAGGACCCGTGGCCCCCACCGACGGAAGCCGACCCGACGGACCTACGACGCCGCCGAACTCAACGCACTCAACACCGGCCGAACCCCGGGCTGCTACGGAGCCACCCTGAGACGCACCCACGGACCCTTCAGCTGCCACTCCTGCAAGTTCACCTGCAACCGGACCCACGCCACACCAGCACCCACCAAGCCGAACTCCAGCAGCACCCACCTGAAGTGCATCCTGCTCAACACCCGCTCCGTCCACAGACACGCCGTCGAGCTCTGGAACTTGCTCGACACCACAGCCCCAGACGTCGCCTTCCTCACGGAAACCTGGATGAACGACTCCTCAGCGCCCGACATCGCCATCGCCATCCCGGACGGCTACAAGATCATCCGGAGGGATCGCATCAACCAGACAGGAGGAGGCATCGCCATCATCCACAGGAACACCATCCGCATCACGACCGACACCGACGATACCCTCGCACCCGCCGAACACATGCACTTCCAGATCCACGTCAACCCCAAGACCACCCTCAGAGGCACCCTCATCTACAGACCCCCGGGACCACGCACACAATTCAGCGAAGACATAGCCGACTTCATCAGCCCACACGCCCTCCCTTCCGCCGACTACATCCTCCTCGGGGACCTCAACTTCCACCTGGAGAACAACAACGACCGCAACACCACCACGCTGCTGGACAACCTCTCCAACCTCGGACTCAAGCAACTGGTGACCACCCCCACCCACTACGCCGGACACACACTCGACCCGGTCTTCTCTTCCAGCAAGGACATCGCCTTCAGCCACGCCACGGGACTCCACTGGACGGACCACAGCTGCGTCCACTTCAGCTTCAGAAGGACCACGTTCCACCATCACCAGCAACAGGTTCCGCGCAGAAGCTGGAACAAGATCACTGCAGACCAGCTCGCCGCTTCCCTGAGCAAGAACCCTCCCACCAGCACAACGAACCCCAGCCAAGCGGCCACCAACCTCACGAAATGGATCAGCGTCTGCGCAGACGACCTCGCCCCTCTGAAGACCCCGCCGAGCAGACCCGGCAGCAAGAAAGCCCCATGGTTTAACGACGAACTCAAGAGCTCCAAGAAGAACCGCAGAGCACTCGAGAAAACCTGGCGCAGAGACCCAACACCGGACAACATGACTGCCCTCAAGCTCGCCACCCGAAAACACCACCAACTGATTCGCGCCACCAAGAAAACAGCATTCAAGGAAAGACTGGACAACAACGCACACAACAGCAAGGAACTCTTCAACATCGTGAAAGAGCTCTCCAACCCCAACGCCGGAAACAACGACATCACCCCTTCGCAAGACCTCTGCAACTCCCTCGCCTCCTACTTCCACAACAAGATCGCGGACATACACAACAGCTTCAGCACCCAACCGATGCACGCCACGACCGAACCAGCGCCCCCCACCACCACCCTCCGCGCCTGGACCCAGATCAGCACCGAAGACACCATCCGCACGATGAACTCCATCCACTCCGGATCTCCGACCGACCCCTGCCCTCACCACGTCTTCAACAAGGCCGACGCTGTCATCGCACCCCACCTGCGGGACATCATCAACACCTCCTTCCACACCGCCACTTTCCCGGAGAGCTGGAAGCACGCCGAACTCAGCGCTCTACTTAAGCCGACCCCACCGACCTCAAGAACTACCGCCCCATCTCGCTGCTCCCGTTTCCGTCAAAAGTCATCGAGAAGACCTCGACATCTCGCAGTCTGGCTTCCGGGCCAACCACAGCACCGAGACCGCCCTGATCGCAGCTACCGATGACATCCGAGCCCTGCTCGACAACGGAGAAACAGCGGCCCTCATCCTCCTGGACCTCTCCGCGGCCTTCGACACTGTCTGCCACCGTACCCTAGTACAGCGCCTCAGCAACGTCGGAATCCAGGAGAAGGCTCTGGAGTGGATCATCTCCTTCCTCGCCGGAAGGACACAGAGAGTCCGCCTCCCCCCGTTCAGCTCGGAGGCCACCGAAGTCATCTGCGGCGTTCCTCAAGGCTCCTCACTCAGCCCAACACTCTTCAACGTCTACATGAGCCCCCTCGCAGCCATCGCACGCCAGCACAACCTCAACATCATCTCCTACGCCGACGACACCCAGCTGATCCTCTCCCTCACCAACGACCCCGCCACCGCCAGAGCCAACCTGCACGAAGGGATGACAGACGTAGCCAAATGGATGTCGAGCAGCCGCCTGAAACTGAACTCGGACAAGACGGAAGTCCTCATCCTGGGATCATCACCCTCCGCCTGGGACGACTCCTGGTGGCCCCCCGCCCTGGGCAGCGCACCCAAACCCACAGACCACGCACGCAACCTGGGCTTCATCCTGGACTCCTCCCTCTCCATGACCAGACAAGTCAATGCCGTCTCCTCGTCGTGCTTCAACATCCTTCGCATGCTACGTAAGATCTTCCGATGGATCCCCACCGAGACCAGGAAGACGGTCACCCAAGCCCTCGTCACCAGCCGCCTGGACTACGGCAACTCCCTCTACGCCGGAACCACCGCCAAACTCCAGAAGAGACTCCAGCGGATCCAGAACACCTCAGCACGACTCATCCTGGACATCCCCCGCCGCAGCCACATCTCCGGACACCTGAGAGACCTGAACTGGCTCCCGGTCAACAAGAGAATCACCTTCCGGCTCCTCACCCACGCACACAAAGCCCTACACAACCAAGGCCCAGGATACCTCAACAGTCGCCTCAACTTCTACGTTCCCAAACGCCAGCTTCGATCGACCAGCCACGCCCTCGCCGCCGTCCCCCGCATCCGAAGAGCCACCGCGGGAGGAAGGTCCTTCTCCTACCTGGCCGCCAAGACTTGGAACTCCCTTCCGACCCACCTCCGCCTGACCCAAGACCACCTGGCCTTCAGGAAGCAGCTCAAGACCTGGCTGTTCGAGCAGTAGCGGACCCCCCCCCCCAGCGCCTTGAGACCCCCCGGGTGAGTAGTGCGCTATACAAATGATTTGATTTGATTTGATTTGATTTGACTCAAAAAGCTTGTAGCAACAAATAACTCCACCAGGAGTTATAACGACGTTGTGACAGATGAAAATCCCAAAGTACGGCGCCGACCGAGAGATGCGCGGCGTCGAGCCCACAAAGAATAGTACCTTGGAAACGATGAAAGCAAAGATGGAGCACAGTGTCGGGGAGGAGATGGTTCGTTAGCGCCGAGCGGTGTCGGTACCTTATGACCCCAGAGAGGAGAAGCCTCTGTTCCTTACTGCGGCACAGGGGAGTTGAGGCATCTGTTCCTTACTGTGTTGGGGAGGTGACGCCACAAAGGCAGCGAGGCGTCTGTTCCTTAAGATGGTGCAACGTCGATGGATTTGGGAGTCACCCACGTCAAGGATCGGCTCCGCACTGATGAAGCACCGGCATCAGTGAGGTCGGGCCACAGTGTGGGTCAGGACGTCACAAGCGTTGTTCTCGGCTCCAGTGTAGGCAGCTGCCTTGATGTTGGCTTCAGAGTCGATGCGGCATGGCTTCAGCAGGCATCGGGCCTACGGTGCAAGTCGGGGTGATGCGTTGCGCTCTTTATGAGTGGCGCCCACGGCTTAAGTGCAGATTACGGTGTCGCTTGCCGGCATTGGTGTTGCAATTTCAGTCTGTGGCAGCTGAAACAGCAGTTCCAGATGCAGAGAAACAGAAGGGGTGAAGTCTTTGTGTCCCTAAAACTTCAGAACAAGAGGCAAGTTCAGTTTCAAGCCCTTGGATATCTTTTCCTCAAGCAGGTGACAAAGCAAACAGCAAAGTCCTTTTTCTCCTTTCCTTGGCAGTGAGCACCCACTGTAGGCAGACCCCAGACAGCAAATCGCACATGGATAGTATTCCTCCTCAGCTTCTCCGGCTCTTCTCCTTGGCAAAAGTTCCTCTTGATTTCCCAGAAGTGATCTAAAAGTCTGGGGTCTGGGCCCAGCTTTTTATACACACAAATCCTTTGTTTTCTGAAGGCAGAGAGTGTCTGTACCCAGCCAAAACCAGTTTGTCCTTACTGGTGCAGCTTCCTTGCAGAAGGTGGAGAGAGCATTGTTGAAGGCAGACCAGGCCCATTCAGGTAAAAAGGAAATCTCCTCCCCCTACTCTAAATGCAGCCCAGGTCTATTCAGGCCAGCACTGACTCATCAGACTTCTGTAGCCGCTGCCCCTCTCCAGGCCCTGTCATCCAAAAGCAAGACATGCAATACACAACCCTAGCAGAGGTTAGGCAAGGAAATACCTACTTTCTAAAAGTGGTATTTTCAAACACAGAATGTAAAAATCACCCTCACTAAAAGTTGCATTTTAACATTCTGAGTTCAGACATACTAAACGTTATATTTCTACCTGGTTCCTTGGTCCAGTTTTGTTTATAAGATGTTATAAACAAACTCCCCATTCTGTCCCATGGGAACAGGTAGCCTTGCAATAGTGAAAAACAAAATTGGCAATAGTTCACTATCAGGACATGCCACACACATCAGGGCATGTCCTACCTTTCACATACAATGTAACCTGCCCATACGGATACCTTGGGCCTACCTTAGGGGTGACTAATATGTAGAAAAGGGAAGGTTTAGGGACTGGCAAGTGTGTGCACGTGCCAATTCATAATGGCAGTCTCAAGCTGCACCCAGGACCTGCAATGGGAGGCCAGAGTTACATTTATAGGCTGCTTCTGTGGGTGGCACACTCAGTGCTGCATCCCACTATCAGCATTTGATTTACAGGCCCTGGGCACACACAGTGCATTATACTATGGTCTTACAAGTAAATCAAATATGCTAATCATGGAATCACTAATCCATAACAACAATTTACAAAGGGAGCACTTGCACTTTGGCACTGAACAGCAGTGGCAAAGTGCCCAATTCAAAACAAAAACGTTCGTTTATGCCTTATCAATGTAGCCATGCATTTGTTTTGTTAAGTTAATTAACTATTTTCACTACATGTATGCTGTGGGAGGAATGTTATTTTAGACCTATTGACTTGACGATTGCTTTGCTACTACTGTATGTTGTCAACCTGAAAAGCCCGTTTTAGTTGCATTTTAATTTTAGAAACGTGCCGCATTAGGTGACCATGTTTCATTAGCGATGTTTTATGAATGAGTAGGCAGTGGGTTTAAAAGGTTTGGGCGTCATATTTAGTAGATGGTTTATAATAAAAGAATGTTGAAAAGTGGAGTACATTCAGCTGGCCGATCAGGAAGCTTTGATAGCAATAGAGTGTAATTGTAAAGGGATTATATTGTTTGTATTAACTTCTGATGGCTCTTAGGATCAATAAGTTGTATAAAAAAATGATCAGTATTAAGTTTAGGAAGAAACATTTGTCATTTTTTACTGTATCGAATGACCTTTTGAATTTTATTGCCTTTCTTATGAGGTCTTCAGGAATCTGTGTTTTCTGCACCTGCTTAGACTGTTGTGCCTTCACCTGCCCCTGCCCCTTGTCCCCACCCTGTTTCTCAGTGAACCTCTTCCCTCGAAACTTGAGACCGAACTACTTTGTCTGACGCCCGATGGAGCTACCTGGTTTAGCTATAGGGGAGATGGGCCATGGATTCCCTTCTTGATCGTCACCTACCCAGTCGGTCTTTAGACAGACTTCCTTTTGTCTCTACGGTTGTCTCTTCCCTTATCCTCACTTTCTCACCTACCATACCCCCCACTACTTCTCTCTCTCCTTTCTCTCCTCTCCTAATGTATTGCTGATTGTTTGATGTAATCTGTAATTGTCGATCTTTTTCTGTTATATTGTTGAACCACATTGTTGCACTTCCCTTCGTCTCTCCTTTCGTCTCCTCCCGCATCCTCCCTCAAGTTATGTCTCTCCTTCTCTCCTCTCTCAATGTATTGAGACTGAACTATTTTGTCTGATGCCTGTTGGAGCTACATGGTTTAGCTATAGGGGAGATGGGCCGTGGATTCCCTCCTTGGTCGTCACCTACCCAGTCGGTCTTTAGACAGACTTCTTTTTGTTTCTCATTATTGTCTCTTCCCTTATCCTCACTTTCTCACGTCCCTTAACCCCACTACTTTTCTCTCTCCTTTCTCTACTCTCCTAATGTACTGTTGATTGTTTGATGTAATGTGTAATTGTCGATCTTTTTCTGTTATATTGTTGAACCACTTTGTTGCACTTCCCTTCATCTCTCCTGTCGTCTCCTCCCGCATCCTCCCTCTGGTCATGTATCTCCTTCTCACCTCTCTCAATGTATTGAGACTGAACTATTTTGTCTGATGCCCGATGGAGCTACCTGGTTTAGCCATAGGGGAGATGGGCCGTGAACTCCCTCCTTGGTCGTCACCTACCCAGTCGGTCTTTTGACAGACTTCTTTTCATTTCTCCTTATTGTCTCTTCCCTTATCCTCCCTCTCTCACCTCCCCTGCCCCTCCACTACTTCTCTCTCCTTTCTCTCCCCTCCTAATTGAATTGCCTATTTTTTGATGTATTGTGTAAGTGTTGAATTTGTTCTGTTACATTGTTGATTCTCATGTAAAGCGCTCTGATACCTTCGGGTCTAGCCAGCGCTATATAAAACTCTTTAAAATAAAAAATAAAAAAATAAAATATAGGCCAGCAAAATGGAGTCCAACACACTGCAAAAAAACAGGAGGCAACAGCAAACAAATGGAAGGGGGACCCACGCCAATGGTGCTAGGTCTAACATGGAGGAATATAAAATCTTCATGGTTGGAATGCTTGTAAAAGTGTCAATCAGTGGTAGTGCTGCTCCAGCCGTATTAAAAAAAAGAGCCATAATCGTGTTCCTATAAAAGCAGTCCAGCCGGAACCATAAGTCTGTGTCCCTTCTGAACAGGAACACATGCAACCCCATATGTCTTTGGGATTAGTGAGGCATCATCGATAAGGTATGGTTTGAGCTTTTGCCGCATTGAGCACAAGTCCACTCAGGCACTTAGGGTGTTGCTCTAAGAAAATACCAAGATATTGAGTATTAATTTGTAATATTATCTTTTAATGATTGGGAATAATTACAAAAGTCTCAGAAACTAGCATTTGCCCAGCCTGCATTCCAGTCAATCATTGTTGTCCTCTTCCAAAAAAACAACCAGCCTGAACAGCAAGGTCAGGTCCCATCTCAAAGGGTATACAAGCAATCTCAGAACCAAATGATTGTCAATTGACCTCAGTAAAGTGTGTGCAATGTTTGGGATGGTTCTGGTGCACATGTCGGACATCCTATTGTGCTCTGAGATTAGTTACATTTCTGGAGTACTGCATTGCTTTCAGTAAAATATAACTGGCACCATGCCATCTTATTGTGTATAGCAATTTCATGGCTTCCTGACAATGTAATATAGTCTCAGTCATGTCATAACAGTGCAGGGTAAATGCAATTCAAGGATCTGCCCATGAGGGCTTCATAAGTGAAGAGTCTGCTCCTTCGACTGAGTCAGTTCTAAGTCCTCTTCACCTGGGACATGCTGTGTGGGGATTGGCATTGCAGGGGCACAATGGCATGTTGCATGCCAATGGATCTTGCACACATGCCAATCTGCCAACTAGTATAAATAAAACTGTTCATGTGTAAACAATGGAGAAGTACTGTATATTGCCATATGCACAATGCAATGGGTCTTAAAAATAGTATCGTGAAGAATTGGAAGGAGAGACGATTGTCTAAATGCAGTGACATGATCCAGCGCAATTCTTAAAGCAAAACTTTGAATCACCTGGCTTCATATGGGGATTTGGTATCTTCAATTATTATCTGCATGCCCACTTACACAGTTAAAATCTAGTACCCCGGCATATTCTTGCAAATTGCAAGCTGGTGCATGGTGGGGCAGATTGCACACTCTACAGACTAACTAAAGCATCTTAGTCAAGAGAGTCAGCATTAAGGTATCTCCTCACCATAGCCGCCGCACATGGGGCCTCATTTATGAAAAGTGATGCATCGCTTTTCACTGCGCCCTCCTTGCGAGACAAATTATGCGTCATATTTTCAGTATGACGCATCATGGCGCAAGGAGTTACAGATATGTCAGTATTTCTGACGTATCTGTACGGCGAAATAGTGACGCATTGCTGGAGTGTGTCACAAAAGTGACGCAATTCCAGCAATGTGTCCTTTCACATGGGGCAAGCCCCATGTGAAAGGGCCTGCGTCAGTCTTACGCCTGATGTGAGGCAGGCGTAAGAAATTGACGCATCTGTGTCCTAGAAGTGGCGCAGTGAAATCTTATAGATTTCACTGCGTCACTTCTATGACACTGTCTTGCGTCAGAACGCCCCCCCCCTGCATACATTATACCTTGCGTAGGTATAATTTGGCGCAGGGGTTTACAAAGTGACGCATCTACCTAGATGCGTCACTTTGTAAATATGGTGCAACAAGGCACATTTTTTATGCTGCTGGTGCGTCACAAAAAGTGACGCACTGGCGGCGTAAAAGTGACGCACGGCCTCATAAATGAGGCCCATAGTGCCTAAGGGCACAGCATTGGAGAACCACGGAAAAGAGTTTTGTTACGGAGATTCTCCCTCTTCCACAGGTTGTACTCACTGCATCCCATCTTGACTGACCAAACTCAAACAGAGCTTTCTCCTCACACCCTCAGATCAGATCATGCAGACATTAGCGGCAGGCAAATGATTTCACAATTGGGCCTGACTTACATTCACTCACTTTCCAGTTAGTAACATCAGCTGACAGGAAGCGAGTCATTTCTTAATCATTGATATGTAGATATCATATATTCAGAGCTTGTGCTGTGACAAAGTAACAAAGTAAGATCTCTTTGAACTAAACCGCTAGCTTAGACACACTGTACCCATCTCTCCCTCACAAAACCGAATACATAGCAATAAAGTCCACTATTATGAAGTAAAAACTATGAAAAACGTACTCCAATCAAGTATTGATGAATTACAAATAAAAGACGGTAAACGCCCTCCTCCACGTCAACCACTTGAAACTATCTAGCGACTGTTTCTTTGCTATCTTTTAAACAGGAACAGTCATTATTTAAGCCTCCCTGAGTGCCTGTGGATGGCCATCTTCCCTCTGAGATATGAAAAGATTGAGGGGGAGAGTTTGGGTTATAAAGTGTTTTGAAGACCAGGTAAGTTTGTTGCAATTTACCAAGAGGCAGTTTACCTTGGACTATTAGTTGGGTGCTCACAGGTTAGATTAGGGTCATGGGACAACAAAAATGTCTTCAGTCGGCTCATGCTCCCTGAAGTTCATATGCACTCGGCAGGTCCTGCATATCGATTCTTCAATAACAGTTTTTCCTGTCCATAGGAAATATGATCCTATCATATTTATTCTGTGCTGTGTATGTTAATGGTCCTTCAGCCCTGACCCAACAATTATGACATTATAGAACACTAGAGTGACAATCTCCCTCCAGGGCATTAGGACACTGTTTCCAGTCCTGGTATTTTTTGTGACAACCTAATGCATCCTTTGTCCGAAATACTTAACCCCTTCGCAGCTAGGCCTTTTCCCCTCCTGTGCTAAGCCTTTTTTTGGCTATTTTGGGTAGTGCGCGCTTAGGCCCCTGTAACTTTTTGACCACATAAGGTATCCAAGCCAATTTTGCGTCCTTTTCTTCCAACATCATGGGGATTGTGAAGGTACCCAGGCTTTGTGGATTCCCTTGGAGGGGTCCCAGAAATTAAGCAAAATACAGTAAAATTTTAGTTTTTTTCAGAAAAATGGGAAAAATGGGCTGCAAATGAAAGCCTCTGGGTTTTTCCCTGCAAATGTTATCAAAAAAGAGTTTCTGGGGCTGAAATTACAATTTCCCCAGCTTTTAGGGAATGACAGTCTTTTGTCAGAGAACCAACATTTTTCACCCAGTTTTGGTATTTTTCTGGGACATAGCCTATTTTTGCTATTTTTAGTGCTTTCAACCTCCTTCCAGTTAATGGTAAAAATGAGTATGAAAGCAATAACGGATCCTGGAAAGCTATACATTTTAGGAAAGTAGAAAAATATGAATTCAGAAAGGGGTCATTTGTCTAAATCCATGAAGGTTTCTTTGTAGAAACTAACAGTTAAATATTGGAAAAATTGAAAATTAGTTGAAAAAAATAGACTATTGTCTCAACGTTTTCCCCTGTAACTCCTTTTAATTATGACAGCTCTTTGAAAGCATTATACCGTTACATCCGCTGGACCTTCCTGGTTGTGGGGATATAAAGGACTTGTAGGTTCACCAAGAACCCGACGAATCCAGAGCCAAAAACTAAGCAGCAACTTGCAATGTTATTTTATTATTTACCGGGTATAGAGCAATTATTCTGGGAAAATGTATGCATGGAAAAATCGGTATGAAATACACCTATGTATTTATGAATTGGGTACAAATGATAGAGTTTAGAAACAGTATATATTTGCACATTTTCAAAATTGGGAATACTCATAGTATGAGAATTATTGGTCATTTTTCAAAATGACTTCTTTTTTACACAATGTCTTTCATTTGGAAGGGAGAAATGCATGAAAACTCAAAAGGTAATAACAGTTGATTTACAAATCTTAATAACCCTAAGTCTCTCGATAAAAATGGTACCTCACTTGTGTGGGTCGGCCTTGGGCCCTCGACAGGAAAAGGCGCAAAACGCAACGTGGTCACACCTCAATTTTGCAGTGAAAAACTACCCTTTTTTGGCAAAGTGCCTAGTTGTAGTTTTTGCACCCTAGCTCTGCCGGCACCAAGGGAAACCTAGTAAACCTATACATTTTTGAAAAGTAGACACCCAGGGAAATCCAGGATGGGGTGACTTGACTGCCTCCCACCAGGTTATGTTACCCAGAATCCTTTGCAAATCTAAAATATTGACAAAAAAACACATTTTCCCCACATTTCTGTGGTGGAAAGTTCTGGAATCTGCGTGGATCCACAAATTTCCATCCACCCTGCGACCCCCAAAGTCTTCCAAGAACAATGGTACCCCACTTTTGTGGTTCCGCCTAGTGCCTGCTACAGGAAACGGCGCCAAACGCAATGTGGTCACACCTCAATTTCGCAGTGAAAAATGACCCTTTTTTGGCAAAGTGCCTAGCTGTAGTTTTTGAACCCTAGCTCTGCCGGCACCTAGGGAAACCTAGCAGGCCTATACATTTTTGAAAACTAGACACCCAGGGGAATCCAGGATGGGGTGACTTGACTGCCTCCCACCAGGTTCTGTTACCCAGAATACCTTGCAAACCTAAAGAATTATCAAAAAAACACATCTTCCCCACATTTCGGTGGCGGAAAGTTCTGGAATCTGCGTGGATCCACAAATTTCCTTCCACCCTGCGTTCCCCAATGTCTTCCAAGAAAAATGGTACCACACTTGTGTGGGTCGGCCTAGTACCTGCGACAGGAAATGGCGCCAAACGCAACGTGGTTACACCTCAATTTCGCAGTGAAAAATGACCCTTTTTTGGCAAAGTGCCTAGCTGTAGTTTTTTAACTCTAGCTCTGCCGGCACCTAGGGAAACCTACCAAACCCACACAGTTCTGGAAAGTAGTCACCCGGGGGCTTTCAAGGAGGTATGGGTTGCGTAGATCCCCCAACGTTTCCTTACCCAGAATCCCTTGCAAACCTTAATTTTAGCTGAAAAAATTAGTTTTTTCACACATTTTTGAGTGGAAAAGTGTGGTATCACCGGGCTCACACAAATTTCCTACCACAGAACATTCCCCCAGGTCTCCCGATAAAAATGGTGCCTCACTTGTGTGGGAGGCCCAAGTACCCGCGACAGGCAAGGGCCCCAAGCGCAGTGAGGCGAAATTCAATTTGCCTATATCAAAACCACCTGCTTTTGCAAGGGGGTCACCTGGGATTTTGGCCCCGTGCTCGACGGCCATCTAGGGAAGCCTACCAAACCCACACATTTCTGGAAACTAGACACCCTGGGGCTTCCAAGGAGGTATGGCTTGCGTGGATACCCGAACGTTTCCTTACCCAGAATCCCTTGCAAACCTCAATTTTAGCTGAAAAAAACTGTTTTTTCACACATTTTTGTGTGGCAATGCGTGGCATCACTGGGCTCTCACAAATGTCCTACCACCCAGTGTTCCCCCAGGTCTCCCGATAAAAATGGTCCCTCACTTGTGTGGGAGGCCCAAGTACCCGCGACAGGCAAGGGCCCAAAACATGTTTTGATAGGCAATGTCAATGTTGCCTCAAAATGTTTTGGGCCCTTGCCTGTCGAGGGTACTTGGGCCTCCCACACAAGTGAAGCACCATTTTTATCGGGAGACCTGGGGGAATGCTGGGTGGTACCAGTGCACACACACCACCAGCCAAGCACCAATCCACACACACCGCCAGCCAAGCACCAATCCTTGCACTCCGCCTGCCAAGCGCCAGTCCATGCATACCGCCAGCCAAGCACCAATCCTTGCTCTCTGCCGGCCAAGCGCCATTCCACACACACCGCCAGCCAAGCACCAATCCTTGCACTCTGCCAGCCAAGCGCTAGTCCACGCACACCGCCAGCCAAGCACCAGTCCACGCACACCGCCAGCCAAGCGCCAGTCCACGCACACCGTCAGCCATGCACCACTTCACGCACACTGCCATCCAAACACCAGTGCACACACACTGCCAGCCAAGCGCCAATCCACACACACCGCCAGCCAAGCACCAATCCATGCACTCCGCCACCCAAGCGCCAGTCCAAGCACACCGCCAGCCAAGTACCATTCCACGCACACCGCCAGCCAAGTGCCAGTCCATGCACACCGCCAGCCAAGCGCCAGTCCACGCACACTGCCATCCAAGCACCAGCCTGCACACACCGCCATCACGTTTAGAATTTTTTTTAACAAAACCAATTGCAAATACATACAAATCTGCTAACACAAAATCTGAAACTAAATACATTGTACTAATGCCAACCTTGAAACAGAATAAAAAATATAAAACAAAACAGACCAGGCAGTTCACTTAACCACTCATGGATACTCCCAAAAATTCTTATGTGTGTGGTATGATTTAAAACAAGCTGACACACACAATCCAGTTTTAGAAGGACAGTCGGGGCAGTACATACGAGTCTCCCTCCGCACGCCTCTTCTCCAACAGACTCTACATCTCCTAGTGGGAAAGTCTTTTGAGGTTGTGGGAGGAATGTATCCAGTAAGTATGGGCGCAAAATCCACTGCGCTCGCGAAATTTGGGAATTTTCGGCAATTTCGCAATCCGCGAATCTCGCGAAATTGCCGAAGATTTCACGAATTCGAGAGCAGGCGGATTTTTTTTTGGCCCCAGGAAGCACAGTTAAGGCAGGTGCTCGAGTTGAAGCTAACTTTGTAACCATTTTAGAATGGCGCCGGCAAGCTGCCACAGTGCTTGCTGGCGCCATTCTAAAATGGTTACAAAGTTAGCTTCAACTCGGGCACCTGCCTTAACTATGTAAGTGCTTCCTGTGGGCCAAAAATGAAACCTCAACAGGAAGCACTTACAGATATAAATAAAGCAGCTGCCCGAGTTGAAGCTCAAATTCAGTAACGTTTTAATCAGCCCAAAACATTAGTGAGCACGGTCGAGGCTGGGCAAGTGTGCTTTAACCCCATATCTGCAGTCGAAAATTATCTGTAATACCCGAGGGAGGTCTCTGCATCCCTGAGTTTCTCGAGCGCAATCCCCGTTCCTGTGACCAGGAGGCTGCTTTCTCCTCACCGGCTGCCCTGCTTGCTCTCTGACCCTTTATACCCGAGGCATGGTGACACGCATAGAAGCACCAGACCACACACTAGCGGTATCAAACGTCTTCCCGCCCTTTCCCAACTATGATGGACAGCTCACTCAAGGGACCTCGGCGCCTTTTGGCGCTGTAGCAAAGTTACAGGCACACATGGTCAGTGGAGACAAATCTTCTGGCCCTATGCAGCTGCAGTGTAGGAAAAGCCCTATCATTTACCCAACGAGGTAGCACTTACTGGATTAGCCAGTAGTACTCCAGTTGAGAAGAGGTATTGCACAAAACGGTGGCATCTTCGTGGATAACTACGCAGGGCACGATTCATTCTGGCACAAGGCTCCTGTCACAAAAATTAAACCTTAACAGGAAGCACTTACAGATATAAATAAAGCAGGTGCCCGTTTTAATCAGCCCAAAAGCATTAGTGAGCACGGTCGAGGCTGGGCAAGTGTGCTTTAACCCCATATCTGTAAAGATAATACAATATCCCAAAAGGTAGGATTCAAAAGACAAATTTTGTTGCATGCACAAAGCATTACACGGACAAGAGAAAACGGAGACACTTGTTCAGATGATTTTCAAGTAGAAATTAATTTTGTATTGTAATATTTAAAGGGGGGTGAGGTCATATTAGAACAGTTCTGTACAGCACAAAGTTAGAAAATTCTTATGACAACCGACAAGACTTGGTGCTCAATATGTACAAGTGGTATGTGGCAACGCAAGTGAGAGAGTGAACAGCGAGAACGGCGCTAAGTGAGCAAGGTGAAGTATTTATACAGTGAGTGGCTCGAGATGTGACAAAGTTATAGTGACTTTTCTTCACAATTCACAATTACAATGGAGCCACACCGAAAGATGCGCCTATAGTTGTTGCGCTGTGGAGTCGACGACGTTTTGGTCCTTAATCAATGTGGACCATCTTCAGGACATGGTCATCTCGTTTTATACCAAATGTAAGCCTTACGAAGAGCAGCATAAGGTTCCAACCTCTGATCTACTCTGTCAACACCACCCATGTGCCTATTATAGTCTAAAATGCACACAGGTTTGCGCACTTCAGCAGCCTGACCCCAAACAGGCACAGGTGCAGTGCTTTCATCATGGATGGGAGTGAGCATGTACACATCTCTCCTGTCTGAAAACTTCACAGGTAGAAGCTCCTCACATCCCAACACAGTACCCTGTCCCCGCACAAGCTTTTGGCAAACAAGTTCTTTTGGGAAACCTTTTCGGTTACAGCGCATTGTGCCACAAGCAACAGTGCCCACTTTGGCCAATTCCTTGAACAACCGCACACCAGTGTAGAAGTTATCTACATATAAATGGTGGCCTTTGTTAAATAATCTTCTACCTAGTTCCCACACAATTTTCTCAGTCACTCCAAAAGTGGAAGGACAACCAGGGGGATTAATTCTGGACTCCTTACCGGTGTACACCCTGAAATTAGAGACATATCCAGTCCGACTGTCACACAGCATATACAGTTTAATTCCATAGCGTGACCTCTTACTAGGAATGTATTGCCTAAAACCAAGCGGCACTTGAACAACACCAAAGACTCATCCACTGCTATTTCTTTACCAGGCGCATAGATCTCAGAAAAATAATCAACATAGTGATCAAGGACAGGCCGAATCTTAAAAAGACGGTCACAATCAGAGTGATCTTGTGGCAACGCTAAACCATTATCGACAAAATGCATCATTCGAAGCAGAAGCAAATACCGATCACGACTCATCACTGCTGGAAATATAGCCATTGCCATCAAGGGACTAGTGGACCAATATGAAGACATTGATTGCTTCCTTAGCAAGCACATCAAAAAAGTTAATCCCAAAAACATCTTCATCTCTTCAAGATTTGTGGGAGTCCACCGGGTAGCTCTAGAATGGGGCTTAAGGCTGGCACTGTTGTACCTCAAAAACTGTTCTGCATACAAATTAGTCTGCTCTACAATCTCTGCCAAAAACACATCGTCCATAAACAACTGAAAAAAATATATCGGCAAACAATTCTCAGTATTTACTCTACACCCTGGAACATCAGTAAAGTCTGGCAATGCCGGCTGCACCATGCCAGGGGCAACCCAGAGGCCAACACTATCAACAGGAAGTGCAGCAGCCCCAGCCTGCAGCCCAGATGCCTCTTGCCGCACTACACCAACGGGATGCCTAGCAGCCTCAGATGCCTCTTGCTGCATTACAACAACTGGAAGCCTAGCAGCCTCAGATGCTTCTTGCTGCACTACACCAACGGGAAACCTAGCAGAAAGAAAGATCACAGGCACAAATATGGTGACAATCACATAGAGATACTGCAACATGCACCTCCAGACAACAAATGGCATCAGATTTCATGCGAAACATACAGACCAGGTCAGCCTTGGAGCCCCAGATGCCTCTTCCCGCACTACACCAACGGGAAGCCTAGCAGCCGGAGATGCCTCTTGCCGCACTACACCAACAGGAAGCCTAGAAGCACCAGATGCCTCTTGCCGCACCACAGCAACGTAAAGCCTTGTAGCCATAGCCTGCAGCCCAGATGCCTCTTGCCGACGTACACCAAAGGGAAACCTTGCAGCCCTAGGCTGCAGCCCAGATGCCTCTTGGCGCACTACCGCCACATCAATGTCTTCCTCTAACACAGGCACTTCATCAGCACTAGAAGAAGCTTCATCAAGCACTAATGCAAAAAAGATTTTGACAATCAAAACACAGAAGCCAAACAAACTGCTATTACTATACCATTTACAAAAACTCATTCATCTAGGGAAATTAAACTACTTTAGAGTATATAGTACAAAAGACATTCACTTACCAAGCACATGCAACTACACAAGCTGCAAAACCAGCAGTAACAAAACTGCAACCTACAACAATCCAAACAGCAAAAGCCTTGAACTACAATGAAATAGAGAAATAAAAAAATTACTATTACATTTCACAAACAATATAACAATTAAAATTATAACACACAAAGTCGCTACCCAAATGGACATTCGGCCAGATGGGCCTTCAAATAGGGCTTAGACCAATGGGGATTAGGTGAGGTTTTCCACCAAGACACTGGTTATATTTTTGGATGTTTTTTTCTGCCCGCCCCCTTTGGTGCCAGTCGGTCTTCTTTTTGTCCTTACTGTACCCCCTCACCCAGGGGCAGTAAGGACAAATAAAGACCGACTGGCACCAAGGGGGGTGGGCAGAAAAAACATCCAAAAATATAACCACCTTTGGAAGCGAACCTTGCCCAAGGGCTCACTTCCACACAATCCCACACTTCCTACAATCCCTATGGCCTAGTGGGCCAGAAAGGCCAATAAACAGCTGAAAAATCGGGCCAATTTGCCCCCGGGGGCAAAAAAACATTTCTAAAAAATGTCCCCTCTAGGAAGCGACCCTTGCCCAAGGGGTCGCTTCCATTACAAACATAATGGCCCCAAAACAATCCCTGATGCCTAGTGGCATTTTCTGGCCCTCCTGGGGGCAAAACGACTGAAAAACTGGCCTATTTCCCCCAGGGGGGGGCAGAAAATCAAAATATATATATATGGGCCCCCACCTGGAAGCAACCAAGGGGTCGCTTCTATTCTAATGAAATTGTCAAAAAAAACCCTGGTGGCCTAGTGGCGTTTTTCTGCCCGCCCCGGGGGCAAAATGGCTGAAAAACAGGCCAATTTGCCCCCAAGGGGGGCCGAAAAACATTCCTGAAAAATGCCCCCTCTAGGAAGCGACCCTTACCCAAGGGGTCGCTTCCATTGCAAAAAAAAATGTCCCCATAGCAATCCCTGGTGCCTAGTGGCATTTTCTGCCCCCCCCCCCTGGGGCAAAACAGCCCAAAAAATAGGCCGATTTGCCCCCGAGGGGGGGGGCAGAAAATCTAAATTTAAATTTGGCCCCCACCTGGAAGCGACCCTTGCCCAAGGGGTCGCTTCCTACGTTCTAAAATTAAATCCCTGGTGCTAGTGCCATTTCTCTGTCCCCCCGGGGGCAAAATGGCTGACAAAACGGCCCGATTTGCCCCCAGGGGGGGCAGAAAATCAAATTTTATAATGGCCCCCACCTGGAAGCGACTCTTGCTTCCTACATTCTAAAATTAAATCCCTGGTGCTAGTGGGGGCATTTCCGCCACATGATCGCGCGCTGTGCGCGATCGTGAGGCAGAAATGCCCTGCAAAGAAACATCAGGGAGAGGAAAATCTCTTTCCTCTCCCCTGATGCCTCCATGCGTGCCCGGAACTCCCCTGGGACCGAGGAATCCTACCTGTTTCCTCCGACGCTCAGGAAGCAAATGGCTCCCGAGCGTCGGGGACTCCCTGATGATGTCAGCGCGCGCTGTGCGCTGTGACATCATGGGATTCCCATGGGGCGGTCGGAGGTGGCAGCGGAAGCTCTTCCGCTGCCATGTCCCTTTGTGGGGGCGAAATCGGACACCCACGGGGGGAGCGCCAGCGCTTCCCCCGAGGGTGGGGCCCATGACGAACTGGACTCGTCATCATGTCCACTGTGTGCCATGACGAGTCCAGCTCGTCATCAGCAGGGAAGGGGTTAAAAGGTGTCCTGGTGCTGAGAAACTGATACAATCACAAAACTACCACAAAGATATCCCCAAAATAAATAAGAAACCAGCATGCTTACAATCTATATAGCCAGGCCTTTAAGGTATTTCTAAAGTGAAGGGTAAAAATCTTCCAAAGGAGGGCAGAGTATTCCATAATTTAGCCACCGCTAGGGAGGAAGCCCTCCCCGACCCTAACTTGATTAAATCGGGGGACAGAGAAGAGCACGGCTTCCTGGGAGCATAACGAGCATTGTGTCACATGGATGCTGAATTTCGTCTTTCAGTAAAATGGACCAGAGTGATAAAAGGCTCTATCTACTACGCAAAGGGATATGAAGATGATCCCTTTTGCAACAGGAGGCCAATGTAGCGTATCAAAGGCAGAGGCAGACCTTTGCCATCTGAGTGCACATTTTGGCTGCTACACTTTAGATGTACTGAAGTTTCTTCATTATACTTGAGGCGGCATCCAGGAAGAGGGAGTTGCAGTAGTCAAGATGACTAAGAGTTTATCGCCTGAACCACCATCCAACGGGCATTTGTGGAAGGAGTGGGGTCATTTTTCTCAGCACCCTAAACAGGAGATGGCAGGTTGAAGTCAAGTGATTGGCTTGTATCTCCAAAGACAACATGTCTTCCAAGAAGAAACCACAATTCTTAACCGACTTTACTGGCTTTGGTGGTTCGTACCAAGAGGATGGTCAGAAGGCTTAGGGAAAAGGTAAAAAGGTCTGGCAGGAGCCATATAGGAGAAGCAGAGTACCTCCTGTCTTGCTCGAGTTGAACTACAATGAGTTCAATGCTGCCAGGTAGGGACCGCCATCATGCCCTGATGGAGTGTGTCAAAATGTGCTGACTCTGTCCTGTCCAAGGTAATGATCAGCTGGGATTCATCTGCAAATATTCATACAGGAGACACCATAAGACCCGACAAATGTAAGCAAATGACAAATGTAAATGTTAAACAGGGTTCGGCTTAGTGCAGATCCTTGTGGTACCCCTTGACCCCAGGACCTACAGGCTGGCTCATATGGGTGAAGAGAGACTGCTTGTTGTCTATCCTCTAAATAGGATTTGTACCACCAAAGTGCATTTCCGCCAATCCTGGCCTCCACTAGTCTGGTAAGAAGAATTGAGTGAGACACTGTGTTGAATGCAGCTGACCTATCCAGAAGTACCAATGCAGCTGGCTCTGCCTTGTGAGATTACGTTCTCAGGTCAATAAGGGCCGACAGCGGGGCACTTTCTGCGGCATGTGCCAGTTGAAAACCCAACTATACATGTTCTAAGATATGCTGTTGTTATAGAAAGCCCAATAACAATAAGTTGACATGTTTCTCATATATTTTTAACTGCAAAGGAGAGAGAGATATGGGCAGATAGTTCTAGAGGACAGCTTGGTCTTGATTTTGTGTAGTTTAAAAAAAGTTTTTATTGCAAATGATCAGTTAGGGACTTTTTCCACTCCACATGGATCCATGCATTAATAAGTAAGTGAACCATTACTCACCTCCAGTAGAGTTTGTGAGCTAGTTGGCCAGCATCCAAAATTATGAAGGGTTGGAATCCAATGGAGATCCTGACCTAAATGAATTTGCTACAGCTACCACCTGTGCCACTGTCATGCAATTGAACTGGCCTAGCCAAGATCCAGTAGATGGTTCGATTGGAGTTTGTGAACATCCAGAGCCATCAAAAGAGCAATGAATGTTATCAAACAGAACAGGAGGTTTCAACCAGTCAGGCTTTGAGTTGAGAAGTCCATTGAACTATAGATGGTATTAATTTTGTCTTCATAGAAGTCGAAAAGTCTCTTTACGAGGTCTTGATAAGGTGTCATAGCTGAAATGGCACAAATAGGAGAGGCTAAAGATCTAACTAAGGATAACATTTTGGTGGCTGGTATGCTGCTAGAGTTTTGTAAGAGAAATATTCAGCTTCAGTAGAGACTAACATCCTCTTGCATTTAATCAGCCCAACTTTAGTTAAATTTTAGCTGTATCGGAGTAGTTCTGACATCATACACCTTCCAGTTTCTTACATTCTATTTTTCTTTCCATTAAGGCAGCAGTGTACCAGGAGCTGAGGGTTTGACTCACATAGGGTTATCTTTATTTAGAGGCAGTACGCCATTCATGGTGTTCCCCACCCACAGGTAGAGGTAACCATCTTCAGTTTTGTCAAAATGCTGATGCCTAGACGACTCACTGACAAACTCTGAGATAGAGAATGCTTCAGCTGGGGTGATTAAGAGCTCACTTATACCTAGTGTTGGGAAAGGGCCCTCTCTGCAGGGTCACCCCAAACGTGTTGCATTCCTCCTACTCTTTTTGCTGAATTCTTTTTGTTGACTTTAGAACTCTGAGCTTTTTACCACTGCTGACCAGTGCTAAAGTGCATGTGGTTCTTCCCTAAAAGAGTATAAGTTGTGTATAAATGATTGTCATATTTAGTTTAGTTGTAAGCCAGTTGTAAAGTTGTGTACCATGTAGCCAGGGCCTGTAAGTTCAATGCTACTAGTGGGCTGCAGCATGGATTGTGACACCCACAGAAGCAGCCTTTTGAACATGTCTCAGGCCTGCCACTGCTGTGCCTGTGTGTACAGTTTACTGCCACTTCACCTTGACTTTTCTAATTACTTGCCAAGCCTTAAACCCCCCTTTGAATGAACGTTAGGCCACTGCTTGGAGTGACGCCCGTTACTTTTTGTTTTTCACTTTATTGTGTTTACATTGATATCCAGGAGCATTGTAGTTTTAGTCACACACTTTATTTTGGCTTTTCGGCTTCTTAATCTTTTGTTTTTCACTTTTTCCATTACAGACTAACACAGCTTCAGTAATTTAGTTGACCATTTCATTCTTTTTACGGGATGTTTCCTGAATGTTAAGGCTGTCTTCACGATTGAATTTTCACATTTAAGAGGTATTGCATACATAAGGTGGATGACTTCACTTACTCTCCAATTTTTCTGTCTGTTTGAATTATGATTGATTTAAGAAAGCTGTTCCATCCAGATCATTGATTATATGCATTTTAGTTATATTATAGCATTATAGCACGCCGTAGCGTGGGCTATATCGGCTATTAAAGACTCGCTGCAGCGTTAAAGGCCGAAGGCGAGGGACTTTAACAAGCAGCGGGACTTTAATAGACGGTATAGCCCTGCTTAGAACATTCTGCCACTAGAGGGCCGAAAGTTCTAACAAATAAAACAAAGCATTCCAGGAGTGCGAGGGAAATTGAAATCACCTCAGGCTCCCTGAAGCCTTTGTTCGCAGCCAGAGCTGTGAACAAAGAAACATTGGAATGTTGGAGCTCCGGGCTTATACCAGCCATTATAAGCCCAGAGCACTCCTTTGTATTCAATGGAGCTACCAACATTCCAATATAGGGTAAGTTCCACTGATGAAAGGCTTTGTCCCGAAATGCACTGGGATTGGTCCAACAAATGAAAAACTAATTTACATCTCTTTGTGTGACTACTGAACACCATGAACGTGACAGTAAAACAATGATTGAATAAAGTACTTCAAGCAAAATTTGCCTATTGTGTTCTTCTGCACAAATACTTTACACATTGCCTCTTTTAATAAGCCTTTCTGTTCTGTTTAAAGCTACGAAGGGGTGAGCACAGGTTATCTGATTTGTGTGATCTAGCTTACCCTGACTATAGAGTGGTGGGTTCTGCATGGCCAGGGTGTATACCTTAGACAACCAGAATCCCCACTTCTAACACCTAGCGACTGTTGGTTACAAGTTTGAAGGAAAAGTTAATCAAATGGTGGTCCACCTAAACCTATGATAGGATTTTCCCACACCCAACTGAGTTATGCAGAAGAAAAATAAGATCGGATGTATGGTGTTTCTCATGTTTAGGGCCAGTCACATTCTGAAAAAGGTCCCTATTGGTTAAATTAGCCATTATACTAGGGGAGGCCAAAGAGACAACTATAGCATATATTCTAGAAGAGGTAATAAATGGTTCTGCTGGGCCCAGTGGGTGGTAATATACTACCCCAGTCACAAGAACAAAGTCACGGGTAGTCATAGGGAAACAAAGAATTTCTACAAATGGAAACTTTGCCAAAGTAAGTTCCTTAGCAGAAAATATCTCACTATAAATTATTGCAACACCCCCACCATGTTTGGAGGGGTGGGACCAGTGGAGTATCAAAAGGGGCAGAGTCCCACAATATCTGGGAAAGGAGACTCAGAAAACCATGCTTCAATAAGATACAGAAATTAAAATTCCTCTCAAGTGTAATAATTTAAGAATCTCAATAGAGTGCTTTACAGCTGACCGAATGTTAATTAAAGCGCATCTCAAGCACCCACCCTTGTCTGATACAGATACAGAAAGCCTACTGAAACCAGGATAGAGGTGAGAGAGAGTAGAGGTTCCCTCCTGTCTGTGAATTTTTCCCTCAACTGTTATGGTAGGTGGATGACCAAGACCAGTGTCCCCAACCTGTTGGGTACACATTATATCACTTTAAGGTATTTCCAAAGTTGTGCCTAAGTTAAGAGCAACTTAGCTACTTTAGACCATAATCAAACAGTGCCTCTCTTAAATACCTAAACTAAGTTGAAATATCTGTCTGGAAGGCCAAATGCACAACATGGCTGACGCTGAGAGCGGTCGGGGCATGGATGGGCGCAGACGGACTTGCCTTTGGTGAGGCCATGCAGCAGGTCTGTTTATAAAGGCTCCTTCCTGTCTTTATGTTGCAGGTACCAAAACAAGTATAGCGCCAATCTAAGATGTGTCTCTCAATGTCCTGCCCAGTACAAACAAAATGGAGGCAAGCTGGGCCGGCATGTACACCACGTTGGTCCATCAGAAAGAGGAAGACTTCAAGAAAATATCCACGATTACCTCTCACCCCTCCTAAGCTCATCCATGGTAAAAACCCTTCTAATTTATCAGAAACAGCTACAGATAAATCATCACAGCGGAGTCTTGGAAGCAGAAACTTTTAAAGTAGCGCCGTATGAGTTCACACTTTTTCATTAACATCATTAAAAATTAATATTTTGTAATGCAAAAATACCAAATCAAAAAACTGAATATCAAAATGCAATACATACAACAGACAAGATGGTCGCCTAGCTCGAGCAGACTGTAGTTGTCTCTTTGTTTATTTTTCCACACAGGCGGTCATTATTTCATGTCGGAAGGCAGGGTGAGCCGTCCTATAAGCTGAACTGATATTTTTGTTCCTTTTTGAAGCCATTGCTTGCTCTCTCTCTTTTTTCCTCTTTGCGGCAGCCATTTTAGATATTTTTGGCTTATGCCTGAGGAAGCTACTTTTTTCTCCTGCATTTTTTGCTGTGCTTCTTCAGGAGGCGTGTTGACTTGTCCTGGTGCATCCATGAATTCCTCCTGATGCCATGCATGCCTTAGGCCTCCCTGCTGAACTTTGCAGTGGTTATTTGAGGCTCATGTAAATGTAAATGTACATGTATTTATATAGCGCAAATCACCAACACGGTATCTAAGCGCTTGCTTAGGGAACCCGTCCTGGTATTCCCCTGTGAGATACCCTGGCAGGGTATCCACAAGGTGAAAGCCAGGCATCCCGCCGCGAGGAGCCGTGGTGGAGATTAAGCAAGCTATTGCCCAGAGTCGCAGAGTGTGACCCCGTGAGTCGAGTAGGCACCGGAACGAGAATTATCGAGTCCGTGGAATTTATGACCCCGAGACCCGCCGAGGTAGGCTCATTAGGTAGAAGTAATTTTTCCCCCTTAATTCTACTGAGGCGCTCTACTTTTCCAGTGCCAGAAGCAGGGTGCTGTTTTCTTGAACAGTCCTTTTTTTTTTCTATATTTTAGGAAGGCTTCCCTGAACACTTTATGGGCAGACTGAAGAAACTCAAGGTGTCTCCTCTTCACGCAGCCTCCTTAACAAAAACGGTTCTCATTTTAAAAACTGCCAGCTGTTCATCTACAACCAACATGTCATCCTCATCATCTTCTGTTAAAATCGGTCCATCTGCCACCTCGTCTACTCACAAGAGAGTCAAACAGGACCATCCTCTCCTGATAAATCCTCTTCTCCTATTTCTCTTGATCTAGTACTTGAAGAAAACAGTGCGCTCCATCCATTCGTGGAAGAAACCAATATGCAAATTCAGAACTTGGTTGACAAATGGTCTCACATAGAAACCAGAGTCACGGACCTTGAACAACGTGTCAGTGATGTGCAAGATGATTCTTTAAAAATTGCGGCTTTGGAAAAAGAGGTGCCGACATTGAAGGCTCACTCTGAAGATTTAGAAATCAGAAATAGAAGAAATAACCTGTGCCTCTATGGCCTTCTGGAAGGTTTGGAGGGAATGGATCCTTTTTCCTTTTTTCCTTCTTAGCCGGTGGGCCTCCCTTCCTCCATATGTTTGAATATTCAGAGAGCTCATCGCCTAGGTCCACACTCTCTTTCATCTTTCTTGTCACCCAAACCCAGAGGTGGCATCATATTTTTGCTGGAATATTCTGAAGCCCCATGAAAATGAGGGAACTCTGTCTCATTTACTGAAAGTTCTCAGTGCAGCGAAATCTAAACTGCAATGTTTATGGCAGGGAACTAAAATCTTCATCTTCCAGGATGTCTCAGGAGCTACAGGCACCAGTCGCAAGGAGTTCCTGGATCTTCATCCTCAATTATGCTCTTTGGGTGCCTGCTTTGGTTTATTACATCCTTGTCTCTTCAAAGTGACATTTTAGAATAAAACTTCCTCCTTCACTGCAAAAATGTCTTAGTCTTCATTTTCCATCTTCATGGAGACTTCTGCTTCCTTGTTCAGATGACTGTGTTGTATGATTCCTCCTAAATATTATTTTAGCTCTTGGTGTTATTTTTCAGTTGCAGTCTCATGCTCATTCTTTTATGATTATAGTTTTTTTTTCGAAATTACTGACTAACCTTCTTCTTTTTTTCAGGTTTCTTGGGGTCTTAACCAGTCATTTATCTTGTTATGTTCTGTTTGTTTGTCAATGCATCTGCTAGGCCATCCTTACCCCATGCTGTTGTCGACTCTTCCCCATGTTTCTTCTCATCAGTTATGTTTGTACAGTTGTCATTGCTTGACATGTACTATCTATCTTTTTTGATCTTCTCTTCTCTTTCCTTTCCCTTTCTTCCCTTTGTTCTCTTTCCTTTCATTTCCTTCTGTTTTCTTTTTCGATGTCTTATTGTCTGCTGTATTTTTCTGTTTTAAAAGGCTGACTTGGTGTATATATTTCTGTTTGTTGTTCCTTTCAGAGTTATTTCTTGGAATGTTAAAGGAGTAATTAACCCTATAAAGAGGCACAGAATGTTGTCCCATTTGGCCAAATATTCTCCTAACCTTGTTCTCCTCCAAGAAACTCACTTTTCTGAACTTGAGGCTTTGAAACTTAAACGAGGTTGGGTGGGTTCTGTTTTTGTCTCTCCTTCCTTAAACAAGACAAATTGTGTTATTCTTTGTCACAAAAATGTTACATTAGTAAATGTTTCTCAAGAATTTGATTCTGAAGGCAGGTGGCTTTTGGTTAAGTTAATTGTTAATAATAGCCCCTTACCTATTTAAAATATGTATTGTCCTACCCAAGTTGATAATTCCTTCTGGCCTAACATTTTCAAAAAATGTGTGCAACATACTGATGACTTTTTTTATTTTGGGTGGTGACTTTAATTAAGCAATTGATCATGTTATTGATCATCAATGCCAAGTTAAATATATACCTCATAAAATGCACAAACAATTTAATTCCTTTATATCTCAACGTCTTTTGGTAGACTCATGGAGAATCTGCAATCCTTCTAGTAAAGAATTTTCTTTTTTCTCCAGTCCTCATGGTTCCCTCTCTAGATTGGATCATATCTTTGTTTCTAAACTGCTCTCCCAAAATCTTATAGGCTCTTCTATTGAACCAATTGTGATTTCTGATCATGCCCATGCCATTACAGATTTTGATTTGCTCCCTGTGCATTCTAAATCCAATAGATAGAGGTTCAATAACTTCCTTTTACTTGACCCTACTTTATGTTCTTCTTTGTTGACTTTTCTGTGGAATTTTGGGGAATTCATGCAGACCCTACTATTTCTTCACAATTACTTTTAAAGCTTCTGCTCAGGGTCATATTATTGATTTTGTATCTTGGAAAAAGAACTCTTGTTAAACAACATCCATCCCTTTTACTTGATATTAAACGTTTAGAACATCAATAATATTACTCTTCATCTACTCCACCTAATTTGCAAGAGTTTATTGTAGCAAACTACAGTTTAATAAGATACCCACAAATAAATCCTCCTCAATTTTACTCTGTAGTGGTGCTCGTTATTACAGTGGCTGTAATAAAATGGATAATATTTTGGCTAATTTGAAGATCTATAAGCAAGGTCACATGTTAGATTCAGTAAACAATGGTATAGGGCTTGCTGTCTTCAAAGATTCTGAGACTCTTGCTGAATTTCTTCAATATTATCAGTCTCTTTACACACCTGATTTACCACCCTTGCCTTCTCAGATAGAGGCTTATTTACAAAATTCCAGGAATTTCCTTCGCGAACATACAGACCTTTCATCCTTAGAAGCTGTCATTTCCTTATCCGAGATACTTCGTACGCTTTAATCTCTTAAGAAGAACAAATACCCTGGTCCGGAAAGCTTCACAGTCAATTTTTTGTCTTCATTTCTCTAACCTTGTTCTTCCTATATTATTACAACTCTTTCAATTTTTCTCTGTATCTCGTTCCACTGGGGGCTCCTTCCAAGAAGCTACAAATGTGTCTTATCCATAAGGAAGGTAAAGATCTGGCTCTTTGTAAAAACTACAGGCCTATTCCGTTAGTCAACGTGGATTATAAAATATTCGCTAAATTATTAGCTTTACGCCTTGGATTAGTAAGTAACAGTCAGGATGTATTAAAGGTAGATTTACCTCTAGATTATTGTTCAATGTTATAAATGAGGCATTTTAGCAATCTCTATTGATGCTGAGAAAGCATTTGATCGCATTGACTGGTCCTTCCTGCTCAAATACCTAGCCTGGCCTGGGTTAGATCCCCATTTTATTTAGTTAGTTTCTTTATTTTATCAACTCCCCATTGCATCAGTTTTAGCCAATGGGAAGATCTCTAGCTACTTTCCGTTAGGTTGTGGTGTTCTTCACGGTTGTCCTTTATCCCCTCTTTTATTTATACTTGCTTTGGAACCTTTCCTGTACCGTAACAGAAATAATGCTGAAATCAATGGATTTCAATATGGGCCCGATCATTAAAAAATGTCATCCTATGCTGACGACATACTTCTTTTCATTTCCACTCTTGGGCAGTCTGTTCTGGCTCTTCTTCAGGAAATCAATACCTTTTCTTTGATCGCCCGATGATAAAACTGAAATCATGCCTCTAACTAAGTTTACTTTTAGTCGTTCTTTCATTGCCACGGTATTCCACTGGAATACCTCCAAAATTAAGTATTTGGGCATCTTGTTCGCTCCCTCCATTAATGATTCGCTTTCGGCAAATGTCAATGATTTTCTAGATAAAGTTGATAAACTTCTTTCCTCTTAGAATCCCCTCTTAATTCCTGGTGGGGTCATATGGACTCTATCAAAATAATGATTTCACCCATAATTATATGTGCCCTTTCGATGATCCCAATTAATATTTCTGCTACATTAAAAAAAACTAGAGTCTAAACTTTCTATATTTATTTGGATGAATGAAAAAGCCAGAATTTCTCTAGCTTCTCCTAAAAAGGCCAAACACGGAGGTGGAGTACATTTCCCTGACTTTCGGTTATACCATAAGGCTTTCTGTCTGCGACAAGTCTCTAGATGTCTTTCTTTATCACAAACCTCGTTTACCCCTTTATAGTTGGATACTGAATGTTCTTTTCTAGCACCTTTTCTTCCCCTGCAGTTATATCATTCTTGGCCAAGCCTTCCATAATTTCTTCTTTTCTTTTTAAACACACTTGCACTATCCTAAAACCAATTTATCAACTGTAGTTTGTAACAGGTGATTCCTTCAGACAGTCTCCTCTCTTGTATAACAATCTTATTACTATTAACAACAAACCATTATTTTTAAAAGCTTGGAGGCAAACAGGTAATATTTAGGTCAAAGATTTACTTTCTGATAATGACCACTTCTCTTTTTCACAATTTCAACACTTATTTAAGTGCCCTTGTTCCTTTTTACCTAAATATCTCCTTCTCATAAATATTATTCTTCATGTTCTCCATTCATTACCAAGTGTTTCTCTGTCTTCCTCATCACAATCCCCTCTCTGTTCAATTCTTACTACGGTTCGTAATGCTTCACCTATATATTAACTTCTTTGCTCTTTATCGTATGTCTGATCCGGAACTACGTTGTAAGTGCAATGTGAATTGAATTTAAGATGTACCTGGACTCTTCTATTTTGGAATAAGATTTGAGATAAACTTAACAAAACCTCCAGGACAGCTTCTATTTCTCAGTTTTTGTTCTTTCTCTATCATAGACTATATCTCATCCCTGCCTTACTAGCTAGACTCTCCATGGCTTCTCTCCTAAATGTTGTTCCTGTGACCATCAAATTGGTGACCTTATGCATATGCTGTTCCAATGTCCTCCTACAGCTTGCTTTTTCTGAGGATATCCACTCATCACATAGTAGCTTATGGTTGTTAGAACTCAATCTAGCTCTTGCCTTCATCAAATCTCTATCAATTGGAAATGTTCATCAAATATTTCTTATAAAGTCTGATGGAATAATGTGTGTCATTACCATAGACTAGATACTGCCTCTTCCTCTTTTTATTGTCCCTCTGCTAATAGACTTTTATATTGGTTACCTTTGGCTTGCTTTTTAGATGATGTAGCTCATAATCGCCTTTTTGTCCTCCATGTACAGCCATTATTTTTTAATTTCTCTGCCATGGGCACTAATTTTGCTATTCCTTGTTCAGTTTGTTATATTATATCACAATTTTCTTTTCAGATAAAGCTCTACGCTGTTGTTAACTTGGTCTTCCTGTATGTATTCCCCTTCCTTTCCTTCCCTATTTTTTCCCCATTATATTTCGAAATTGTTAAACAGCTTCAATTCTTTATGATATTTTTGTTGATTTCACTCCTACAGTCTATACAGGTTTTTGTATATTGTTTCTGTCATGTTAATATTTTTCTCAATAAAGCTACTTTACCTTAAAAAAAAGAAAATGCAATTCATAAAAAGCAATAACAATGAGAAGCAGCAGGTCATGAGCATAGTCTTGTTTTGCATCATTTCAACTAACTAGACTAGCACACTTAAAAATAATGATTTATATTTGAAAACTTCAGGATTGGAGACAGTGTCCTTATGACCTAGGTCCGTTCTACAAATTGGACGCACATTTCCTGTTTGCTCCACAGTGCATCTTTAAACAGATATGCCAGGCACAAACAGGGAAAGTGCACGCTATTTTGATGAATGTGCTGCTCTCATGGAGCTGCAAACTTGCACTGCCCTGGGTGCAGTGCATTCAAATAAAATATGGAGCGGCAGCTTCAAAGCCAATCCGAGTTTCTCTGTGCAGGAGGTAACCCGCTTGCACTGAGAAGAGGGATTAGAGAGCCCCTTGCAGGCAGGTGCCGTGAGAGACTGTACCTGCCTTTAAGGGGATATCTAGAGTGATCCTTGGGACCCCCATTTAGCCCCTCAAGAGGACTGCCCCCAGGGGGCACACTGGCAGTGTTCCACCTGTTTGTGGCACACTTTTAGTGCACCTCCAAAGGGCATGTTTGCCTCTGCGTCTATAATGAAGCGCAGGCGCAGAGGAAAAGACATTACCTCATTTGCATGGGGCAACAGCTCCATGAAAATGAGGGAACTCCCTCTCATGATAGTGCTGGTGGTACATGTGTGCCATTACTAGCAGGAATAACAAAGGGGATGCACAAGTGTCTATGGTCTCTTCTGTAATACCATTGTGGCGTAAGAGTGCACAAAGCAGATGCACACTCGCTTTGCGCCCGTGGCAGAATGTATCTTACTGCTCCATGTTTGAGGTGTCCACTCTAATCAACACGCATACCTGGTGCTGCTCTGCAAATGTCCTCTGCAGCATTTATATTCTAATATCATCATAAAACTGCTGATTCACTCCGCTCAGCGCTTATTTGATTTTCGCACTTACCATGTGAACAGTTGCAAATCTTTCTCTAAATGTTTTGTGTTTTTGCATATTTATAAAGCTTTGAAATCATATTGGTGGTAGGTGTTAAACTTCTGTCCAATTAAAGGAGGCAAAGTTTCTAAATGAGATCAAGTCTTGCAGTTTTGTGACTCGGAGCTTTAGGTGAAGAAAGCCCTACAGTGAATGCTGCAATGAGAGATCACGGATGAACGGTGTACAACAGTGGAAAAACACAATTTTGAAACAGTATATTGACTCTCATGCTTAAAGTTTTAATTTTCTAAACTTTACTGTGAGGCATTTTCACCACTGCACCCAAAATGTTCAATGTCATTGGTTTCACTCACAAAATAGTATTGTGCAGAAGCTTGTCCCTTCAAAGAATTTTCCAATGAGTTGGTCTTCACTTGTTGGATCGTGACATATGGTTGCTTTTCTTGGAGACCCCTCCAGGCACTGGATTGTATTTAGGAGAAGGATCAGGTTAGCAGGTTCTATAGCCCTGTGCAGTACACTAATATTGAGCTAGATAATTATCTGGTTAGCTATTTCTCGCACTTGACATCTCTAGTGAAGTGATTTTTGCTTGAATAATGAGTGGGTTGGCTAATTCTGTCCGTAGAAACCTCTAGCTATCTTATTTACATCCTGGAGATTGAACAGGTTAGCTACTTCTCCCAGTAGACATCCTGTTCTCTACTTCCTCTGGAGAATCATTAGTTTAGCAGGTTTTGTCTGTACTAGACCTCTCCAGTCCCTGGTTTTCCCGCAGAGAATCATCGGGCTAGCTAGTTCTCTGGAGAATCTCCAGTACTCTGGTTCCTCCTCCCCTGTAATTCGTCGTAAGCCAGTTGACTATAAAAATTTCAGATGGCTGTTATTTCCATGGAGAATCATCAGGTTCAATTGTTCTCTCTCTAGTTCTAAATCAGGTGAGCTGTTTTCTCCTGTGATCCCATAAATTAGACCTTGCTTGTGAGTTCTGAGGGGTAGATGAAAACTTAATGGGATTGTCCTGATTGGGAGTATTTGTGACACCTCGTCTTACAGTTTTTGTACTATCTGTTTGATGTATGTGGCAAGTTAGAAACACCTAAGCGATACAAGAGTGAGGAGAGGGTGGAATGAGAGTCACTGTACTTAACACTTTGCATTTTAGTCTTTTTTGGTAATCAAGGAACATACTCTTTATTTATAAGGGTCTGGTGACTTAGTGAACAAATGCAGCCACCATAGGGGCCGGTGTTTGACCTCATGGTCACAGGTGCAAATCCTGGGGGGTCCACTCAGCCTTTCATCCTTCTGAGGTTCATAAAATGAGTGCCATAGAGTTGAGTAACAATAAACATCTGTTATTCAGCACCAAGATAGCCTTGGGTGAACATGTGCTTTACAAATGCACATGTTATGTTTATTTGATAAACTGGGGTGGTGTGGTGAGCAAAAGAGTAATGGATTAAACCCAGATCCTTGTGATTGGGGGTGAATGTTTGCATTGTCCAGCATTCCGTCCATCAATTGTTTCTTTTGCACATGTTTCCCTAAGTGAGAAGGGTATGTCCAGAGGTGGGTCCTGTGCGCACTACACCACTGGATTCAAGCTAGCCTGGCTGATGAAGGGTGATGCCCGGAAACTGGTCCAAGGATGCTTGTTTCCAGTCCAGGGAGGACCAGGATTGGCAGTTTGGGCTGGACTGTTCCCACAAGGAGCAGAGTCAAGACTGATTTGCAAATGGCTGGGTCCAAACTGGGGTGGTGTGGTGAGCAAAAGAATGATGGATTAAACCCAGATCCTTGTGAATGGGGGTGAATATTTGCATTGTCCAGCATTCCGTCCATCAATTGTTTCTTTTGCATATGTCGCCCTAAGTGGGAATGGTATGCCCAGACGTGGTCCCCTGCTCACTACACCACTGGATTCAAGCTAGCCTGGCTGTTGTAGGGTGATGCCCTGAAACCAGTCCCAGGATGCTTGTTTCCGGTCAGGGAGGACCTGGCTTGGCAGTTCGGGCTGGACTGTTCCTACAAGGAACAGGGTCAAGACTGATTTGCATATGGCTGGGTCCAAACTGGGGTGGTGTGGTGAGCAAAAGAATGATGGATTAAACCCAGATCCTTGTGACTGAGGGTGAATGTTTGCATTGTCCAGCATTCCATCCATCTATTGTTTCTTTTGCATATGTCACCCTAAGTGGGAAGGGTAAGCCTAGACGTGGGTCCAGTGCTCACTACACCACTGGATTCAAGCTAGCCTGGCTGATGAATGGTGATGCTCTTGACCCGGTCCCAGGATGCTTGTTTACGGTCCAGGGAGGACCTGGCTTGACAGTTCAGGCTGGACTGTTCCCACAAGGAATAGGGTCAAGACTGATTTGCATATGGCTGGGTACAAACTGGGGTTGTGTGGTGAGCAAAAGAATGATGGATTAAACCCAGATTCTTGTGACTGAGTGTGAATGTTTGCATTGTCCAGCATCAATTGTTTCTTTTGAATATGTATATTTGATGGTCATGGTAAAGGCTTGATCAGTTGACTGTATATGTAAAAATAATTAACTCGATGATTATAAATCAGAAATGTGATGTTGGCTTCTAGGAAAGTCAGATAGTGCTAAAGACTTCCAATTAGTAACACTATTCAAATGAGTACGCCAAATACTTTGGAAAGAGAACTAATTGAACACCAGATTATTGATTTCGAGCACTTTGTCCTGACGCCTTACTTGATTTAAGAATGCATTTGGGAAGAGTAAATCATTTAAAATGTGCACAGTCCACTACGGGTGAGCAGGATTGTATGTTTCCTTTGTTTTCGTGCTTAATTGTGCCACATGATGTGTTGTCATGTACTGCTGCCAAGCTAATTTTCAATGGAGCCTTAAAGCAAAACGCTCGAGACTCACGTTGCGTAGCAACAGATCAACTAGCTTCCAAATTGTCATGGTGATTGGCAGGTCACAGCTAGTGCTATATTGATGATGCTGACTAACGGAGAGGACCTATCCAGGGGGCATATTATCAAGGATCGGTGTTAAAATGATCGCCGTTTTATTGGCAGGAAACGGCCAATAAAACGGCGATAATGGGCTTGATAATATGCCCTTGTTAATTCCCATAGAAGCCCATGTTAACACAAGAACATGGGCTTCTATGGGAATTAACAAGGGCGTATTATCAAGCCCATTATCGCCGTTTTATCTGCAGTTTCCTGCCGATAAAATGGCGATAATTTTAACACCGGTCCTTGATAATATGCCCCTAGGTTCTTCGACTACCAGTTGTCTCCCTACATCCCAATTGTCCTCCACTCCTGAAAGCTGATTATAAATCAGTTTACCGCAGGCATAAATGTGCCTTATGTAGTAAAAGAAGTAATGGCATTATTCCCACTGACGATGCAGCTCTGTCGCGGAGGACAATTCGAGCATGTTATTTACCTAGGTATTTACTTATTTGTATTATTAAGCGTGATCTTCACCCCCCAGGCCCACCCCTTCACCCTTGTGCTGTACAGAGAAGATGTGATACAAGAGGCGTAATTCGGCCTTTCTCTGACTGCGGTAACATAAAAAAGTAGCAACATTAGTCATAATATTTTCAGAGGTATGGAAGACAATACACGAGACATGAGAAATAACATGCCATCAACCACAAAGGTTATAAATTCCGCATCAGCACAAATGGTATTGCAAAGCAACAACACGGAAAAATTCAAAATAAATAAATTGCTTATTCAGTTTGGGTCATGCTGCTCATGTCCCCTTTGCCCAACCCTTTTGGCAACCCATTGTCAGCAGATGTTACCAATTGTTTTGGGTAAGTTTCTTCAGGTCGTCTAATTGCTCCCCGAAGTCTTGCGTGTACTCATCCCTGAGCTTTTTTGCAGAGTCAAAGAGTTAACATTCTTGGCGTTTTACCCAGCCATCCGGTTTTCTCTTAGCTACAGGCAGCCTGGTCTGAAAAGAGACTCCCTCTGTCTTCCCCTGATCCTGAAAGTATTTTCTGTAATGGACTGGGATCACCCTAAACCTCCTACACGTCAATCATTCATTCTCACTTAAATCCAAGATGGCTACATTCACACTTAAAAGAAGACAACTCTGCTGAGGCACCACATGTTTAGGAGATCCTAGAGTCTAAGCTGCAAATGCAAGTTCAAATTTGCAGTCATATACACGCATCTACACTGATTGTGTTTGCAACATATAGCCTGGGAGGGGACTGACTAACTACTGGCAGGAAGTTGCGGGGGCTGGGTTTACCTTTGCTGCTTCTAGTTAGGGTTCTTCTTCTCCACCTTCCTGCCCCTCTTCCCCTTTCCTTCTCCAAGTGTCCCTTCTCTTCCTCTACAAGGGCTCATCTGATTCTTTTCCAGCTCACAATCAATAGCCTTTAGATCCTCCATAGCCTTTGCCTCAGTTATGACTGCTTCTAGCCACCTAAGCTCTAGTACCTGAAATGGGTAATCCATGGGAAGAGGGATAGTAGCAAAGTGCTGCAAGAAATGGACCATGCTTTTCAGAAGAACCTGCTGGTGGGGCAGGGGTGGTTGTACTATCAACCCTTTCTTCTAGGAGCCCTGCACCAACTATAGTCCATGGGAATGAAGAATTTCCCACTTGATTTTAAGGCTGTGATGGCAGCAAGCAGCCGTTCTTTGTTAGTGCCAAGAGGTTTGAGCCCCATGTCCTTGCAACCAACATCAGCTTTATGCCATTCCTGTCCCACAACTAGATTCATCCAGCCCCTAAAATGCCATTTTTATTGTAGTTTACATGTTAAACTGAAATATATCAAATGACTTCTAGTCTCTCCTGGGAACCAAAATATAGGTACCGCACTGTTTGCCCACCAACGTGAGGCCTTTTTCTAGGGTCTTGGGCTAGTCAGAAGTTTGTGAGCATTACTATGTGTGAGCAATCCATTTCATACTGACTTCCCAGGGCCACAATGTAACCTGTTTTTGCTGTTTCAGGTTTGTTCAAGCACTACTAAACCCCCTTCTATAAACTCTTCAAATGCATATGTGCCTTAACAGTAAGCAGGGAGGGTATCGCAATTTCTCACCACGGAGATCATCAGGATCTAAACTCTTTTCATTAAATACACAGCTGCCACTGTCAGTATAATTATCTTCCACGGGTAACTTTTTTTGAGAAGGGGTCACATTTTTGCATTAATGAATGAACGTTTTGACCCAATTGAACATGCTTGTTATAGTTACAGTTCATAACTCTATGAAGAAAAGAGGACACAAGGTATGGGGTAATAATCACTGTACCTATCGAAAATCAGGTTATGATTAATCTTTATCTCAGGGTGCCAGGAACCTGACGCTCAATACCCGTAAGCCTTCAAGAGAAATTCCCACAATTTTAAATAAAACACAATGGTCCAGCACTCCACTCAAAGTAAACAACAGTCTAGTTCAACAAGACTGAGATCCATTCTGCATGACTTGTATAAAGGTTCTTTATTCATAATCTTCTTAAAAGCACACAACCATAGCCAGCGCGTTTCGTCCCTAAGGACTTCTTCAGAGCGAATATAGTATCAGGGAATCCTTCTTAGTATTCTTCAAAATAACGAGGGAGATCGGTCACTCCCTCCCAGAACAGCCACCTCGATTGTTTCAAATATCGTACTCCCTATAAGCGGGGGATCCAATTATCGTGGACAATCACTGGGCGGGTTTTCGGCATTAGCCAGTTTCAGTTAGTAGAACAGCATCGGTGTGCCTCGTCAGGTGGTTCTTCCAATTTCCAATTTTTTTTTCTCTGGCAGCAGCACAGATGGTAGGAGGGCTATCATGAGAAATGTATTGCTGCTTTTCAGTTCCATCACCTTTCCATTCTATTATTAACTTTAAATTTCAGAGTACAGTTGTGTGTTTGAGAACAGCATTGGGTGCCCAGGGCTACACTCATCTATATGATTTTATGGATTTGGCTTGACACTGAAGCCCTTACTTGATCAACAAAAAAGAGTTTTAATACCACTACTAATATAAAATGGAAAAACTGAAGGCTATGCAAATGAAAATGGAACCTGAGAATCTAGATAAGAAAAATTTAGAATGGTTCATAGGAAAGCTAGAAGAAGTGGTCCAGTGCCTAAGAATAGAACTAAAAAGGGACAAACATAATAGGGTAAAACAGTCAAACCGAGGCAAAGGGTTTTCTGCGGAGTGCCAAACCAAAAAAAAGGAGATACGGGCTCCCCAAAGAAGGCAAAAAAAGAACTTCACACAAGAGCGACAGGTATATATAAACAAGTTGAAAAAAGAATTTAAAGCAATGGTAAAGGACGCAAAAAGGGCATATAAAGAGAAATGCTGGTTAGACCTGTTAGAAGCAATCGAGGAAAAAAACTTAAGACAATTTTAGAAATTGGTAAAGACAGCATCTGGAACAACAGATGGAGAATTAAATTGCGTGGTGAGTGAGGCTGCATGGGAAGAGTATATAAGGGAACTGTACGGGGTAAAAGCTCCAAGAGAGTATGTAGAGACCAAAATATGGCAAAAAATATCAGAAGACTTAAAATCCAAATTTAATGAAAAACAAGTAGAGCTTACAATAAGAGAATTGAAGCTAACCCGTGCGGCAGGACCAGATAATCTCCCTGCAATAATACTGATGTTGGAGGTAAAATGGTGGGCAAGATTTCTGGCCCAGATGTTCCAGGTAATACTAAAAGAAGGCGTAATGCCACCTACTTGGAAGGGTGCCATTATTAGACCAATACACAAGAAAGGGAGCATGGAGGCTCCACAAAACTACCGGCTGATCAACCTTCTCGACATAGGAGAGAAAGTATTTTCAAAAATTGTATTGAACCAACTGAACGCATGGGTAAAAGAGCTTCAAATAGTACCCACAGAACAGGGAGGATTTAGAGCGGGCCTCTCCACAATAGATCATGGATTTGCTTTATGGGCTATGGCAAAGAAGTCGACGGAACAAAACGGCAAGTTATGCTGCTGTTTCGTCGACTTCCGTGCAGCCTTTGATTCAGTCGATCGGGCTTGCCTATGGGATACCCTAACGAAGATCAATATTCCCAAAGACCTTCTGACCATAATAAAGGAACTGCACAGGGAAAACTGGGGGCAAGTCATCAGGGATACCATGGGATCTCTGTCCCCAAAAATACCCATTGACAATGGACTAAGACAGGGCTGTGTGTTGGCCCCCCAGCTTTTCTCCATATTTCTGTCAGACCTCCCCGCCCACCTAGAGGTTGAGGGTAGTGCAAGCCCCAAAATGAATGGAAACAAGGTGTCCTGTTTACTTTACGCAGACGATCTGGTAATAGTGGACCAGACCGAGAGAGGCCTTCAAAGAAAGCTTAACGCCTTCAATACATACTGCGCTAGCAAATTTCTAACAATCAATATTGACAAAACAAAAACCTTATGTTTTGGGAAAAAGATAAGCAGGTTCAGTTGGTATATAGGCAAGCTCAAACTGGAGACAGTCAATGAGTATCGATACCTAGGCATATGGTTCGATAAGTCTTTAAATTGGAGCGCCCATCTGGATACACAAAAAGCAAAAGCACACACTTCCATATGTGGTCTAAAAATGTTCAATAGGGATTATGGAGAGAGGTCACATCGACCAATGCTTAGAGCTTTTGAGGCAATGATCCCTCCCCAAGTCCTGTATGGAGCGGAGATCGTTTATTAGAGCGGTAAGGGAGCCTGGGACTCGGTGGAGGGGAAATGCATAAAAAGTCTCTTATCTCTTCCACAATCCTCTATGATACGAGCCATAAGAACAGAAATAGGCACAAAGGCTTGGGAGATACAAACACAGATGGCTGTAATCAGATTTTGGAAAAGACTTGAGTATCCAGAAGAGCAAAAAGTAGCTCACTGGTGTAGCAAAGAAATACAGAACAGTGAGCTAAAATGGGCAAAGGCCTGTAGGGAAAGATTGGTGCAGATCTGTAAAAGGTTAAAGATAGAAGTGGACCAGGAAACGTATCAAGTTTTTGGTACCAAGTGTGAGCTGAAGCTAAATGGGAAGGAAGTATCTAGAATGATCGATATAGGTTATTTAGCGAAGAAGAAATCAGTAGCACACATGCTAAACGCTTGGTCCAACGAAAACTGGTTCCCCTACTTAGACATCCTACCCAATCGCGGATATAGGCAAGAGATTCTGAGATTGCGGATTGGGATTAACCCTTGGTTAATAAACAGAGACCTTAAAGCAAAAATGCTAGATCAGCAAGGGTGTTGCAGGTGTAAGCTGGGAACCAAAGGAGACCTGCTACATATCTTACTTGATTGTTTGACACTATTAGAACAGCAGAAACAGTGGCTGTGCCCTGTGTTCCTAAAACACGATATAAGATCAAGGGCGCAGGCGGCCAACTTACTAACTGAAATCCCCACTATTGATATTGCAATTGCCCTTGGGAAATATATAAAGGTGGCCCTGAGTGCACTAAGAAATCAGGGATAATCTGTAGTACTGTATGAAATTTTAAACCAATGAAAATACACCCTGTAGTAAATGAAAGGAATGGGTTTTAAATGTAATTTAAGTTTTAAGGCAAATGTAATTTTATTGGTGTTTTTTATTTTTATAATGGTGCGTAAGAATTTTTTAATGGACTAATTTTTATAAGGTTTTATTGAATTTTATGTGAATATTTTATTTGGTGATACGGTTATTTGCATTTGTTTAAAGACTATGGTCATAATAAACATATATTTTGACTTGACTTGACACTACTAATATAGGCACTTAGGCTAACCCACATGCTGGATCCCGAGTTACATTATTTGATTCTGCCAAATGCGTTTGAGTCCACTAAAAAGGGCTTATGAAAACGCTTATATTGAATACAACAGGACTGAGTTGGTTACGGTGTCAAGCCAATAATCATGGCAACAGGTCTAATGTGCCTATTATCAAATCCTACAATGAAGGCAGTAGGCCTGACATATTGATTCTTGGAAGCACATGCTAAAGCCAATAGGCATTTAAGGGTGGCTTGCTATTATTCTGTATTAAAGCTTACAGATAGGTATTTCGTTACATGAAATCATGCAGATTACTGCCGTTGACAACGGGTTTTGGTGCAGGTTACCTCCTACGACAAACCATGTATGAGGAAGATTTTCTCAGTGAGAATCCTTGAAGATCCCGTGTCAGATTTCTTAGGTGTTATCTGTTTATAATGAAAAGTTATGACTAAGCAAATATGCCTTACTTGTTGTGAAAAGCATGTGAAAAAGGGTTTGAAGGGTGGATAGTTATTACACTGTACTAAATCCTGAAGGCAGGTATTTGTTACACTAAATCTTGCAGATAAACATAGTAGGCACTGAGTTTGGTCTTGGTGACCCACCCGAACAGACCAATGGGACAGAATATTTGTACTTTCATAATCCTTATTTGGCCCTAATAGTAGGGATTTTATATTGTTTTGACAATAATTTGTAAATAATAGTAATTTTATTAAAGTATACCTGATGGTTGCCTTATGAAAAAACTCATGACTATACTGTAGGTGTGAGCTAGTTATGGTGACAAGCCAATGATAAAGGCCTGATTGTTTAAAATGAAGATTTATGATTAAGGCAGTACGCCTGACATATTGATTGTGAAACACTTACATTAAAGTCAATAGTATTTAAAGGTGGATTGTTATTAAACTGTATTGACACCTACAGAGAGGTATTCTGTTATAAGCAATTGCTCAAATCACAGTCGTAGGCAATGTGTTTTGGTGCTGGTTAGCCCCTCTGACAAACCGTGGGTATAGAAGAGTTGCACTGTCACAATCCTTGTCAGACCCTCTTAGGTGAGAGTATATGGGTTTGTCAACTGTAATTTTGAATACTTTTGTTATTGTATGGCTGTATACTTGATGGTTGCCTTGTGTGAAAGCTTATACACAATACAGGAGGTCTGAATTGGTGATGGTGACCATACAGTAATAATAGCTAAAGGTTCACTAGCAAAATATATTTTGGATGCCATTGGTGTGATCTGTTTCTTAGGAAAAGTTTTGGTTGTTCATGCATTAACTGTTAATGAAGGATCACAATCATACATCTTACCCTAATTGAGGGACGTTCTGACATCATGCGTATCTGGCACCTGATGCCATCCTATAGTCACACTCTAGTTTGAGGGGAAGGAATACAGATGTCAAAACCCCAGTTCTTTCCAGTCACGCTGCTTTTACAATGGTATTTTTTGAAAATCTGCTAAATTCTTTAAGTGATCCACACCCAATGGTATTTTGTGTTTAATGGGTTTGAAACTTTGACAGCTCCCGCCACGGGTATACCAAGACCTCTCTGTTATTTATAAGGTATCACTTGGGTTAACGTATTCTACCTTGGAGCGGATTGCACCCTGTGTAGGTTAAATGTGATAAAGTGACAGCTCCCGCCAAGCCTATATAGTTTCACAATATTTCAACTATCAGACAGACCTTATGGTACAAAATTAGAAATGTGTATGAAACATTGGCTAAAGGGTCCCACTGATGACGCCAAAAGTTTTCCAAGTGTCAGCAGATCCTATACACTACGCTCAACATTATAAAGCATGCTCATTTTCCAACTGTATTTAATAGTATTTGACTGGTTGAGGTTTGTTAAACCAAAGGGGACTGAAACCCTTTAATTGCTAAATTCCCATTTAGACTCTGTTAGTCTATGAAAAGTCCCTCGGGTCAGAGTGCTCTCAGAAGTCAGGTTCTGCTGCTTCTGAGAGCACTCTCCTGTTACACAAGAAGGGTACAAAGTTCCCCGGGAAGAGTGAAAGAAGGCAGAGTGCGTGTACTAAAAAAGGCAGGAAGGGGGAATCCCCTTGTTGGAACTAAAACCCTCACACACCCAGTGAACTAGGTGTCATGCCTCATCATATAGGTTCTGCTCCTCGTCAGACTGGCGCTGCAATGTCTGACGGGCTCCCGAAACCCGGGCTCTTTATCGGAGATCTTTTGTTCCGGCCATATGGTGCATGCGTGTGAGAGGGCGGGGGAAGTGTAGTCGTGGCGTGAAAGGTGAATTAAAAAAAAAAAGGTGAGTCAGTCCACAATGTAATTTATTCGCGTGGTTGACTCCCTTGATTAAAAGGGTGGGAGAGGCGATATATGCCCTGAACCTTTCAAAGCAGAGTATCTACAACCCTCTGGTCAGGTCGACATGTTTCTTGCCATAATGGCAATTCTTCAGGACCTCAGTGATCAGTACTACACAAAGAAAGAAATAATTATACAGTGTGGTATACGACCTTATTTAGTAGGTTTTAAAGATGCGCAGGCCAATTGGTCCTGCTGAGGTATTGCGACCTAAAAGAATAAAAACACATCACAGAGCAACATGATGAGTGCAATATTCCGTTGTGTAATGGTACGCAAGTGCTCTTTGATGTACACACACGTGAGTGGAAGATTAAAATAATGAATAAAGGCACAAACATAGTTATTAGGTAATCGTGTAAAACAACTACCCCAGTTATGCAGAGACATACTCAATTGAGCTAGAAGAAGAAAATATATTACTGCGAAATTAAGAAACAAGGCTCTTTGCTTAGCCCAGGGATTTCCCTACGGTGCCCCGCAGACTGCTCCCGTGGGACCGGCTGTATAGGTATGGTACCTGCTGGAGTGGAAATGCCAGGGAGAATGTATATTTCAAAAGGGGGGCACAGTGGGGGTCAATCATGGAAAAAACGGACTGATGAAGCCCGAAGTACCCAACAGGGACAACACGTGTAAGCCGCTAGCAATACTCGGGCACCGAGTAAGGGTTGCGTCGAGAGAACAATTGCCTTGATAGACAAAAAGTACCATCAGGGGTGGCCTGCCGCCTAAGGGCCACGAAAGATCAAGGAGACGCATACCGCCCGCGCCACGCCTCAGCTGAAGGACCTGCGAGAGAGCGTGATTGCGGCAGCACAACTCGTCCCGATCCTCCGCGATCACCGGGACAACCAACCCACCTCAAGTAAGATACCGTGCCACGGAAGCAAGTGTCTTCCTTAACAACAGAACTGAGGGTTTCAGACGAGAGAGAGCTCAGCAACTTACCCGGTATCAGGGAACCTGCACATAGGCGAAGCTCACAGGATGGAGCTCGTAAAATGCTTACCTACGGCGGCGTGCGGTCCAGGCCGTTGGAACCTACCCCCATGTGCAGCGCCCAGACAGGACACAGAGCAGCTGGTAGCGAGACCGGTGAAGGACCCCGATATTTGAAGCCATTGCTATCCCGCTGTTTAGGCGCTGCAGCGGAAGCCGCCAGCCGCGCATGCGCCGTGGTGGCAGTGTTTAGTGAAGTCTAGACCGCATTGTATGGTGAGACCAAGGCGGTATTGGCGGCGGCCATCTTAACACGGGGAAACGCATAATGATGAAGGGGGATTATAATATCGGGACCACTGATCTTGAGCCAATGAAATCATGTGGTTAGAAAAATGACACTCTCATTATCTACGGGAATATAGTAAGGGATTACCAGTCAAAATTAACCCCAATAAAGTGGCGGGCCGTTATTGTGGGGCAAAGGGCTCGAAGTGATCAAAGTTTAAATGGCACATGAAAAGTCCAAATTTAGTGACGGGCCGTTAATGTGGGGCCAAGGGCTCTAAATGATTAAAGTTGAAGGGCACAAGTAACACATGTATGCCAGTTCTTGGTCGTAATAGGACCTGGGATTTTTAAGGGCTGTTAAGACGAATGGGGACTGTAGGTGTAGTAAACGGTCCCAACCTAGTCCACTCTCCTACTTGAAGAATGGTCCTCACCCACTCCCATTTCTTTCACGCCACGACTACACTTCCCCCGCCCTCTCACACGCATGCACCATATGGCCGGAACAAAAGATCTCCGATAAAGAGCCCCGGTTTCGGGAGCCCGTCAGACATTGCAGCGCCAGTCTGACGAGGAGCAGAACCCATATGATGAAGCATGACACCTAGTTCACTGGGTGTGTGAGGGTTTTAGTTCCAACAAGGGGATTCCCCCCTTCCTGCATTTTTTAGTACACGCACTCTGCCATCTTCCACTCTTCCCGGGGAACTTTGTACCCTTCTTGTGTTACTGGTTGTCGGACTTGTACACTGGACCCCGTTAAATATTGTCCTACTCCAGTCCCTCCTCTGTTCAAAAGCACTCTCCTGTTGCCAAATTTCCCTCGTCTGGCGCTTGGTTACAGAGAAAAGCGCAAATCATGCCCATTGTCTCATGTACGCAACCGACTTGTCCCAAAACCCACCATAAGTGAAAATGAGGAACTTCGTCCTATTTTTTTCCCAGTCTAATCACACATCTCGGGCTCAACTGGTTTCAGACATAGTGGCATGGTGGTACTGGGGTACCGTTACTCACTGAGCTAAGGTACTTACTTGCACCGCCCATGTACCTACGGGTATCTGTTTGTCAGATTGCGGCTGAATGTTCAGCTGGTCAGAGCATGCGGTTTAGAGTGATTCCCAGGAGGCAAGGTCGCACGGGTGTGGCATTCAATATCGGGCCTCGCTTAGCGCCTTGGAATTCTGACACATGCAGTCCCTTCGTGTCGCTGTGTGTTTTGCCACAAATTAAAATGTCGTAGAAAAGGACACTTTAAGTCAATATGCAGTCGGTCTAAATATTGAAATATTGTTATTGTCTATGGGTTGCGTTTGGTCAGGTGTATTCCCATTTTAACTACAGGTAGATAAAGGGAATTTTTGAGTGTATAAATCTGTCTGGTAACATAAAACTGTGTGCTCACATGTTGTGGTCATTTACAAACCAGGAAATGTTTATGGTTTATTCTCATATTACGGCTTTATTGTGGTAGAAGGTAATTTAATACAGTCATCATTGTGATAGTTACTCACCACTTGCAATGTTCTGCATACTATAAAATATTTATCTGGGTGGCAGTTTATCTAGATGACAGTTGAATCCAAGGGATGTCCTCGTTCAAACCCACTTTGCTCGCATCTCAGAGTAGGTCATGTTCGTTCACAAATGGGGGTAGTTTCTCAAGGATGTACCAGTTGAAATCCTTTTCAGAAGGTCCCAAGGACTCCAAATGTAACATTAGCATGGTGATGGTTTTCCTACACCGGAACGTACAACGGTGGTCATTGATGCGATTTTTTGCTCTCCTTGTGGTCATGCCCACGTATTTGTAATTGCATTTGCAAATCATGATGTAAACCCCATTGGAGCTGTTACAGTTTGTGAGCTTAATTAAATCCATGGTGTGCGTACACCTAGATAAAGTTCTTTTGTGAGAAGACAGATATTGCATTGTCTACAAGAGTAATGACCCCTTAAACTGGGAAGATTCCATATTGATTACGTTTGAACTGTGGTATCTTTTTTCTTCGGCCTGGTTTTTAGCAGGAGCAGTGGCATAGCTAGAGCTTCTGGCGCCCGGGGCTATCCCTCAGATTGCCGCCCATGGCCGATAGCGGGAGAGGGGCTGCGGAAAAAAGGACTTATTTGCTCCAGAGCCCCCAATGAAGTCAACCGTGTAGCTTGGCTTAATCACGCCAAAAACCTCCAGCTTGTTATTGATATATGGAAGTTCATTTCAATTCAATTCAATTCAATTATAAAAGTCTTTATTGCGATTGTTCATCTTAAAAGACAGGCCAGTCAATTAATTACAAAGGGTTACAACCATAAATACTCCGTGATTTTACATAAAGCTGGCTTTACATATTTTGTCAATAAAATTAAGAAATAAATACATACATTTACAATTTAAAATCAGTTCTTAATATCCCACGCACAAGACATAAAACACATCATGATAAAACCAATAACATTTTCCAACTCCACGCATTAAATTCAGTAGCCCAACAACACGCTAACATGACTATTTCGACCCCCATTTTTCTCCCGTAATACCCATTCCCAACTCAGGAACTTAGCTACTCCTATTACTGCGATGTTGTTAAGACCAAATTTCAGTATCCTCTTTGTGACAATCGCAGAGCTAGTTCCCAAGGTCCGACATACTGGTTTCAACCAGATGCTTCTAGGTTTTTGGTAAATCGGACAAACAAATAGAAGATGATCAATATTTTCTATATGATCATGACAAAATGGGCACTTATTACTGATTCCTGGGTTCCAGTTACATGTTAGCCTACTAAGGGGTAGTGTCCCTACCCTGAACTGATGATAAAACTTGCGATCTAAGGGCTTCGTTATAAGGTCCCAATAGCTTTCCAAAAGGGGTTTGTCTTTTATCTCAAGGAAACCCCTCGACAGAGATGAGATAGTGTGGGAGGAAAATCTCCTGATTTTAATTAACTCCTAATATGCTGCACTATAAGATTCTTTTGAGGGAAATTCTGCGGTCTCTGAACTGTCCCAAAGATCCCTCATCCCCATATCAATAAGTGAGGTTTTAATGCCGATCAACCATGGGATCCTGTGTGAGCGATCTAATCCCCTTACTTCAGACAGTGCCCTAGCAAAAAGGTGGAGCTCCGGAGTAGTCCAGAGACACCTCCAGAATGCCAGCGGCCTATAGCGAGCAACATCCTCAATTGTATGACAACCTAGGTCAAGGAGCAATGGGATGCGAGGGGATGATTGAGGCAATCCCACAACCGATCTCATAAATTTGTTCTGAGCAGTGGACAATTGGGTTAGGTTACAGAAACCCCAGATTTCAGCACCGTATAAAATAGCAGGAGTGATTTTCGTTAAATAGATTTTAACAACAGGGGCTATGGGCTTAGTTAATGAAAACCTATGTTCCTTAATCAACGCTCCAGCTAATTGGGCGTGTTTCAGCACTAGGATCTTAACTTGAGGTTTCCAACTCAGCTTATCGCCAAAAGTGACCCCATAATAGGTAAAAACATCGGTCTGCTCCAGGAGTTTTCCTCCCATAAAAACTCGTGCTTTGACAGGCTTGGACCCATGGAGCACCATAAACTTAGTTTTCCCTACATTAACCACGAGCTTATGTTCGCGGCAAAACACCTCAAAACGAGACAGTGCCAACTGCAACCCCTGTCTCATCTTGGATAATAACAGGGTGTCATCCGCGAACATGAGCAAGGGCACTTTCTTGCCAGCTAACATTGGCGCATCCGTTGGGTGATTAACAAAATACTGCACCACCCCATTAACAAATAAGGAAACAGGGTGGGTGCCAGCACACACCCTTGTCGGACGCCTTTCCTTACCTCAAATTTCTCAGTGACCTCACCTGGTTTACCCCAGCGAACCTGGGCATAAGTGAATTTGTGGAGTTTAACCAAGAAGGAGACTATCTCTTTTGACATCCCTATTTTCAATAGAACCTCCCACAATTTTGCCCTTGGGACGAGGTCAAAAGCGGATTTTAAATCCACGAATGCAGCAAAGAGCATTCCCCTACCCAAAAGGACCTCCTTCCAATAAAGTAAAACAAATCTAAAAGCTTGATCCAGGGTCCCTATATGAGACCGGAACCCCGCCTGCAGAGATGTTAAAATGTCATCATTGGACATCCAACCCTGAATCCTACCCAGTATCAAGCGTGCTGCTATCTTTTGCACTGCACCAATTAAGCTGATGGGTCTGTAATTGGCCGGAGCAGAGCGATCACCCTTCTTGTAGATCGGAATAATTTCCGCTCCGAACCAAGATACAGGAATTGATGCTCCACCAGCTAACGTATTGACTAATATTTTAATATAGGGGACCCAAAGATCGTAATCCTGCTTGAATAGATCTGCCGGAATGCAATCAGGCCCCGGTGCCTTACCACTCGGATAGACTTCAACACTGTCTCTACCTCTCTATCGTTAAACACCAAGGGATCTTCAATTTTAATGGGCGGAACAACCCCAATACTATCCATACTTATTTTAAATTGAGCTTCAAAGAAGGCAACCCATTGCTGTGGGTCAACATGGTTATTCGGGGTTTTCGACTGCTGCCCGTTCCCCCATTTAAGTAGATCCCACAATTGGGTCATATTTCTACCCTTACAAGCTAGTAATAGATCTTTCCATCGATCCTCGTCCCAGTCTCTCTTATCTTGTCTTAAGGCTGCTTTGTATGTTGCTCTACACAGCTTTATATTGCCATGGGACCTAGATTTAATAGCTTCCACTAAGGCTCTATGGGTTAACCTGCACGTGTTATTATACCACGTGTTTGGCTTCTGCGTGCCGATCTTTTTAGCTGGTTTTACGTTTATAAAAAACCTTTTCAGCCCACTAAAAAGCTCATTGTGGATTCCCAGTAAATTGGCATTTAGCGCCTCCTGAGAGCCGCATTCGGACAGTTTCTTTAGAGACCCTGTTACTAAAGCCCTTTTCTCCACCACATTCCTTTTATCTGTAACTAACCGTGCCCACCGAACCCTTCCTAAATCGTTGGAAATGGTTAGCAAATTGGGGCAAGTATCACCTTCCATCGGTACAGGGCAAGAAAAACTCCTATCATCAATTTTAAGGACCAAGGGATTGTGATCACTTTCAGGACAGCATTACACTTCCATATCTACAACTACAGGCCATAGCTCCACATTCACAAGAATATAATCAATGCGGCTTTTGGATCTACCATTGTCAAAAGTGACCGCACCCTTACCGTCAGACTTAGTCCTACCATTAGCTGCCCTCAGGCCCCGTTCAAGACACAACCCTTTCACTTGGAGTGCAACCTCAGTCCATTTTCTAATAGGCTGACGATCCAGTTGAGGCACCCCCCAAAGAGCATCAACATCATCACTAAGCCTGCCGTCTTCTGAATCTATTGGTTCAAAGCAGGTGTTAAAGTCTCCCGCAATAATTAAATTACTGTTGAGGGCCTCATGTTACAAGTGACTCTCTAGAGACATAATAACGGGAGAGCTCCTCCCACCAGGTTTTCCCCAAGTGTATACGTTGTAAATAGTTATGTCAAGACCACTCACTGAGCTTATCCTTATGACCATGATGTCTGGGCTATTATTAAAAACCTCATCCACCCTTATCCCCTCGATTTGCCTTACCCAGCAGGACAAACCACCCACTGATCTGCCCCTGTGACCCCTTATTGCTGGTTTGAAGAAGTTTAGAAAGCCATCATGGAAAACTCCTTCTGTAGACCACGTTTCTTGAAATGCCCAAATATCTGAACCCTCTATATATGAGGACCAATCTACAGATGATAATTTAGATTCCAAACCCGCTATATTCCAGGATGAGATAGTCAGTAAGGGTCTCCTCACGGTAGGACCACCACACCCAGTGGTTGACCCAACCTTGTTTATACTAGTTTCTAGTACTGGAGGGTGGAGTAAAGCGGAGGTTCTAGGGGGAAATGTACCTCCATAGCAGCTTGGGTAGTGCCCCTATGCTCGGGAGGTCCTTGACACCCATCTTCTTATCCCCTCTACCTAATCCCAACTGTACATTACCATCCATTCCCAGTCAGTCAATGTCTTCAAGTAAAGATAGTACCTCAAAGCGATTGTTGATCTGAATGGGAAAGTCAGACCAGTTGTGGAACTCATGGGGAACACGAAAGTCCCTATTTCTAGGCATCATGTTCTGGTTGTAAAAGAATCCAAGGGGGAGTAATCTAATCCCATCCGCAATGGGGGGTAAATGACCAGCCATCTCAAGAATGTAACGAACCAAAGCGGGTGACCTGAAGCTCAGTACCACACAATCGCCCGGCATTGATTTAGAAGAATGACCGACCCATTTAATACGTCGGACCATTTTAAACTCATAAAATAAGTCATAACCAATGCCAGTCTTCTTGCTCAAAAAATGAAGAGCCTTATTTTTAAGTGTGGACCAATGCTCGCGAGTCACCGGAGCGAGAGGAGGCACATTCGCTAGGATAACCGTGTATGGTGTTGCTTCTGGTCGGAGATGGAGGTTGGGGATCATATCTAAACCACCATCAGTACTATGTTCATCCAACCTCCTGTTCCCCTCAGCCCTAGCATGCTGCAGCTAAGGCACGGGCTTAGCCTTACTAACACTAGTAGGGGGTGCGTCACAACCCTCCCTACTGGTTGTGCCCTATCCACAGTTATCTGGGCATTCACCGTAGTACCCCCCTATTCCTTATGTATTTCCCCCAAGCTGATAGGGAGTACCCGCCCATTTGCCTGTATACTATGTTGTACAGGGTTCGATTGGGGCGGACGTGCTAGTGCTTCTTCGATCTTGTTAAGCCTAGCATCAACAGAGTCTAATCTTTTCATTATTGGGTCAATAAAGGCAGCTAGTTGTTCGCTTAGTAGAGTACGGAATTCACTTTGATTAAACTGGGGATTAGTGCAAACCGTGGGCGTAGTATCTAAGATATTCGCACTTGAATTACCAAAAACAAAACCCCCCCTTGATTCACTAATACCAGGCAGTGGATTTTGTTTATTTGTACCACAACCTTTCCTTTTTTTGGTTGGTTGTTCCATGCCATTGCCTCCTAAGGCCTTCTTCCCTCTAGTCTTTACCATAACAGGGCTCCCAACATTGCTCTGGGGTTGCGGGGAGCCCTGAATAGAAGTAATTAGCAACACACATAATAACCTCGGTGATGTTAGGTCACTTGCGGAATCTGCATCAGTATTAGGCTGCCTAAGTGGTATCTGAGCACAAGGCAGGGATCCCCCCTAGATGGAATGGGTTCGAGCGAAAGCCTGCGCTCAGTTGCCTAAATCTCGTGTATTAAAACCGATTCGGCTATATTTAAAAAGGCATCCAGAGTGCCCACCACCCTGTCCCCAACTTTCCTTTTACTCATAACAGATGGTTAATAATATACCAGAACAGCCTCAGCCCCCAGCAACCTACAAGCTACAGACCGTCAAAATTTAACGCTTACGGGGGGCGTGGCTGACTGCCGAGGAGAATGGTCGTGCTCTAAGGCGGCTCCTCGGCCCGTACGGCCAGACGACCTCCACACCTCCGCTAGTGCTGTTGCCGGGCCCGGGGTCTACCGATCACCTGTCTGTGCCCCCTATGAGCTCCCCGGCTGACCGCTAGCGCCTCCTGGCCTGCAGATACCGCCGCGAGCAACTCCCGGCGGACGGGACCCCTCGGCCCAAGATGGCGGCCGCCACATAAACAACTCCCGAGTGTCCTCTACGAGGCAGCTACGGCCTGGCCCTAACCTCCGGTGCCCTCAATTTTGCCGGTCGAGTGTTGGGGGGGCATTTCCCCACGGATCCAGCCCAATATCGAGCCGCTGGCTCCCGCAGGTGAGGCGCAGGACGACCCTTACCGACCTCCCCCTCCCGCCCGGCACCAACATCTAGGCGAGCCCCCGGCTTGGGCCTAGCGCCGGTGAACTACGACTTGCTGGCTGGGATCTCTCTGGACTTGCCCACGCCGGGACAACTGACCTTGTCTTGTGCCTGACGGCCTATCTCTGGCCTGGATCTACAAGTCCACAACGAAGGCGGACTGCTGCATCGGAGGGACCAGCTGAGAGTTGAGGTCCCGAGGCCCAGTAAGACGCTTTGCTGCTTCCTCCCCCCCCCCCCCCTTTGGCTGCTACACATCACGGCTTCGGCGGGCCACTGGAGACTCCGAAACTGTGTGAGGCTTGGTCCCCTTGGAGTCCTACAGATCAACCCACCAGGACGCCTGGCTCACACTCCGCGGTGAGGGAGTCCTCCTGGCTCCCCATTTCCCATCGACATCTTGCTCCACGGGACCACTACCACCCGGACCTTGAGTGCTCCCCTCACCTATCCCAGGGTTGTCAGTGGGGAGCTCCTCTCCCCCCCCTCTGCTCTATTCCACCGGGACTGTCTCAGTGCCTCCGTCACCACAACCTCAGGCGGAGACCGTCTCGGAGATGGCCTCCAACAAAGGAAACAGACCCCCCAACCAGAGGCAAATTAATAAACTGTTGTGGGGCTCCCGGGGGGCCGCCATCAAGGCGACGACCCCCCTCCGCAGGGGAGGCCTCCCCCTACCCTGGACGACGTCATGGAGGCAATTGCGGGGGTTCGCTCTTCACTCGAAACCCGTATTGACTCAGTGAACGTGGAGGTAACGCTGCTCCGAGCCGACCTCCGGAAAATGGACTCCAGGGTGAAGGACGTTGAGGTTAAGACTCTGGCTCTCGTTGATGACACCTCCACACTGCAGCAGCAAGTGACCCAACTACAGAAGCAGCAACACCAGATGGAGGTGCTCCTGGATGACTACGAAGGACGAGCCCGGCGCAATAACCTCCGCATCCTTGGTGTTCCCAAGCGACTCGAAGAGCCGGCCGCTGACCTCTTTGTGGAGAAATTGGTCCTCCAACATCTTCAACCAAAGAACCTTTCCAACTACTTCTCCATAGAACGGGCCCACAGAGTTCCAGGGGGCCGCCCAAAAACGGGCGCTCCCCCTCGCCCCATCGTGGCCCGAGTCTTCAACTTCCGCGACCGTGATGTCATCCTCCAAACGGCGCGTGCAGGTCCACCATTGCGAATAGACTATGCACAAATTATGATCTTCCCGGACTTCACTGTGAAAGTGCAGGCCCGACGACGCAGCTTCCTAGAGGTGAAGAAGGCACTCCGGGCGCAATCCATCAAGTACTCTATGTTATTCCCCGCGAAACTACGCATTGAGGCGGAGGGTAAGACTTGGTTTTTTTAATCTCCTGCTGATGTTTGGGACTGGCTCGAGGGGTGGCGACAAGTGAACTCCACCCATAACCGGCGCAGGACGTCCTCAGATCGCTCCAACGAGGTGGTGCCGCCGGAAAGTCAAGACCTATTCACAGACACTGTGCAGGAAGAATAACGCCGGGCGACCTAAGTTGGATTGAACGGTTCGGCCGCTCCTCACCACGTTGGTACGTTCTCCGCAGTGACAGTCCGACTTTGCTATCAGACAGTGGATGTATATCGGCCCATCCTCCTCAGGAACTCCCTGGCTTGAAGCACAGTCCACCTCCTACCGCATCCACGTGCTGAGTCCTATGTATCCTTTACAATTTTTCTTCCAGTGTGGGTCGCCATACCCGTTGTTACTCGATCTTTCCATATCACTGCTGAACTCTTCCTGCTGGGGAGGAGCGGCACTCTTTCGCTGCTCGCAATGGGGGAAGGTACTCTACCCCCGATTTCGCTCCACCGTCACTGTGAAGTATTGGTTGATTAACCTGTAGTCACCGGAACTAGCTATAGACACTGCTTCCCCTTATCAGGTGGACTATCGGAGGTTATAAGTTAGGCTGGGCGATGCTCTTTGATAGGGTCCCCCCGCTCGCACTACTCACTGTGTGACCACGGGCACGGGTTCTGCTTCCGACTTAATCACATCAATAACTCCTACCATGTGAATGCTTTTGATGCTATTAGTTGTTTAACTGCACTAGATACCTTCATCCTACTACTGGCCAATGAGGGCACCCTCGGCTCTCCACACTCCTCTTTAATGTTCGGGGGGCGACAGGCACTCTGCCTAGTTGGGGAGTGGATAGTTCTAGGTCCGCGGGCAGGGACGCAGGGTGGGGGGTTGTTGGGAAGGGAACAGTAAGGTGGGAGGGTTTGGGAGGGGCGGGTAATGTTGGGGAATTGCAGGTGAGACTTCTATGGTCTCTGTTCTTGTTCTTGTTTATTCATTGCAGCAGATTCTGGATCGTGGAGCGCGACACGCAGCGCGCCGCGACTTCACATGCTACCTCTAGCGAATTCTCGCCGTTAGACCCGCCTATATGCCGTCTTCAATCATTGCGGTATGCCTATAGCTCAGGCTTTGACCCTATTGGGCCCCATACAGACTCTACAGTGCCCTACTCCCCCAGAACCTCTGTTTATGATCAATGTCCTATGCACCACACATCATTAATCCGTGCACAATCTCACTTATTTAGACCACCATGACGCCCCCATCAACGACGTCCCTGACCATAATGACGTGGAACGTTAATGGTCTTGGCAATAAGGTTAAAAGGGGGGTGGTTATGCAATACCTTAAACGCCGCTCTCCGGACCTAGTTCTCCTTCAAGAGACGCACCTCATGGGTAATGCATGCCAGGCATTGAACCGGGGAGGTTATAGATTACTTGTGCATGCCGGTTTCACTTCCGGATCTAGGGGCACCGGTATTCTGGTACGTAGGAGTGTGGCCCTGACATGCACGAAAACACGAGCTGATCCCCTAGGTCGATATGCTGTAGTGGAGGCCACCTGGGAAGGCAAGCCATTAAATGTTATTTCAGTCTACATCCCTCCAGCCTTAGGTACGGCCGCGCTCCAGACCCTACAACACCTAATGCTCGATTTTCCACAGGGTCCTCTGCTTATCGGAGGTGACTTCAATATGACAATGAACGATACAGACGACAGACACCCCCACCGTCCCTCACACAAATCCAGTTCAGACTTGTCTACATTTGCTCACAGAATGGGGCTCGAGGACCTCTGGCGCTTGTCCCATCCTCGCACGTCCTACTATACACACTATTCTAACGCTCACAATAGCAGCTCTCGTATAGACTATTTATTCTCACCCACAGTCGATCTTCAGTTCTTCCGCCATCCGGAAGGGCTCCCCAGAGGGATCTCTGACCACTCCCCCCTCACGGTGCAATTCACTCACCACCGTCAGCAGGCACGCGGTCCCATAGTAATCGCGCCCTGGCTTTTAAAAATTCCTGACATACACGATAGCTTGCTTGAACACACTGAATACTACTTCGCCGACAATGTGGGGTCAGTGCCTTCAGCCACAACGATATGGGAAGCGTACAAAGCAGTGATTAAGGGTACAGCGCTAGCCCTCAAAAACGGTTATCGCCGCAAACAGAGTGAACAACTGTTACAAATCGACACAGACCTGTCTAACCTCGAATCCCTACATAACACACGCCCCACAGATGAGCTATCGGCCCGCCTGCAAGCGAAACAAATGGAATACAGGGCACTAGCTCTCGAAAAGGCGCAAGCCAAACTCCTGAAAACCCGCCACCGTGTTTACGAGCTGGGAGACAGAGCAGGTAAGATGCTCGCATGGCTCGAGAAACGAGAGCAGAGTTCCCGTTGGATCCCAGAATTGACCCTCCCTGACCAAACTACTGTCACGGACCCGGGCGATATAGCGGAGGCCTTTGCCACCCACTTCGAAAGGGTCTATACCGCCAGAGCCCACTATAACGCGGATGACTCCAAATTACTCTTAGCCGAAATGGGGCTCCCCGCTATTTCTGAGACCGAGATGCAGGAGCTCGACGCCGACCTTACAACGGAGGAAGTTCGCAACGCCTTATTCTCTATTCAATCCGGCAAGGCAATGGGCCCCAATGGTGTCCCTGTCGAGTTCCTGAAAGGTATGGCAGGTGAGATCCTTTCATATCTCAAAGCTATGTTCGAGGACAGCTGCGAAGTAGGCCGCTTGCCACAAGACCAACGATTGGCTTCGATCATGGTTATCCGCAAGCCCAATAAACCGGCTGCAGAATGCAGCTCTTATCGACCTATCTCGCTCATCAACGCTGAAGTAAAAGTCCTTGCCAAGCTCCTTGCCACTAGACTCATGAGGGTTGTCCCCGCCTTGATACACGAAGACCAGTCGGGCTTCCTGCCGGGTCGCAACACTGCGCTCAATCTCCGCCGTGTCCATAATGTCATGAGCAGGATGCCGTACCTCCGTGACGACGCAGCTATCCTTTCCCTCGACGCAACACTTGCCTTCGATTCTATCGAATGGTCCTACCTCTTCGAAGTTCTCCTTCGTTTCGGCTTTGGCCCCAAATTCATACGGTGGGTTCGGTTACTCTACACTGATCTCTGGGGACAGGTCTATGTTAACGGACATACGTCCAGGCGTTTCCCCCTTCATAGAGGTACAAGACAGGGGTGTCCGCTGTCCCCCCTGTTATTCACCCTCACTCTGGAGCCCCTGGCCCACTGGATTAGAACCGATAATTCCATTTGTGGCCTCCGATGGAATGCTGACACAGTCGATAAGATTTCACTGTACGCAGACGACATCCTAGTGTATCTTTCCTCCCCCAAATCCTCCCTTAACAGCCTGCTACACGTGATAACCAACTTTGGCAAATACTCGGGCTTCTCCATTAATTGGTCGAAATCAGTGCTATATGTTCTTCATGGCCCACCTCCACCTCTCCCGCGAGGCTACTCAATCAAAATTGCCCTTGACGGCTTTAAGTATTTGGGGATTTTTGTTACCCCAGACCCCCACCTGTTCCATGTTCGTAACCTCAAAGGCCCACTGCAGAAACTCCATACAGACGTCTCACACTGGAGATCGCTCCCCCTTTCTCTACCTGGCAGAGCTGCCCTATTTAAAATGCTTGCACTTCCCCGGTTCCTCTATGCCCTGCAAAACTGTCTGTTCCCCATATCAGACTCCTACTTTAACTTAATCGAAGGAGACCTCCGCCTCCTTCTATGGGACGGCGGCTCCCCCCGCATTGCCCTCATCTCTCTCACGCAGGGATGGTATGACGGGGGCATCGCCCTCCCGAATGTCCGTCTCTATTATTGGGCAACCCAACTGGTCGCCGCCAATTCGTGGATCTACGGCACGCCCACAAACCCTGCCTTCCATTTGGAGAAATACCAGACGAGCTGTGGCGGATACCTTGAAGCTCTCTACGGCAAACACTCCCGTACTCGTTATATTGGCCCAATGTTCCACACACTGTCAATATGGCGCCGCGCAAATAAGAGACTCGGATGGGCCAACACCCTCACATTGTCCACCCCACTTTGGACCTCGTACAGGCTGGGCACCCTCTGTCATTGTAGTGGCTTCGATAAATGGGACACAATAGGCATATCCACTATTGGCGACTTACTTCACAAGGGCAGGCTACTAACATTCAAAGAACTCCAAAACACGTACAATCTGGCAAACTCTGAGGCCTTCCGATACCTTCAAATTAAACACGCCATCCTCACCAACATCCCAGACCTCGCCTCCCTCCCACAGTCCTCGCCCCTTGAGGACAGACTGCTGTCCGAGCCCCTTCAAGCTAAAGCGATCTCTTATACATACCGCAAATTGTGCAACAACATGCCAAATTCTTTCCATCTCCTGCGGGATAAATGGCAGACTGACGTTGGCAATCTGGAAGATGCAGAGTGGCAGTCGGCACTGATGTCCCCGCGCGAATCAGCCATCAATCATAGATATCGGTTGATACAGTTAAAAATACTACACAGGACTTACATGTCAGGCCCCCTCTTAGCTAAAATCGGCCGTCGCCCATCTGACCTTTGCCTCCGTCACTGTGGCTCAACGGGCACTTTCTATCATATCCTATGGGAATGCCCTGTAGTCCATGACCTCTGGCACCGAGCTGTCCTGAAAATGACTGATGCCCTAGGAAAACCGGTCCCTCTGACTCCCAAATGCGCGCTTCTTAATATATGGGACCCCACAGACCTCACAGTGATAGAACAGCGCTGGGCGGACCTGAGCTTCCTCCTCATAAAGCGTGAGATAGCTATGCATTGGGGTTCGCCACATAAACCGCTCCTGATTAGGTGGGTAGCTGCAATGGATGTGTGCATGCTGTCGGAAAAATCAGTTTACAAAACCAGGGGCTGCCCAGGGGTCTGGGATAAGAAGTGGGGTCGATAGAATGCATAAAGGGGCGAATTATGTACTTCCCCGACGGCGGATATGGCTATGACCAGGCAGGTCGTCATTCGGTGAGTGTGGATACGATTACTGTCATGCCATGCGTGCTCTGTGGCAAAGAATGCTGACTGCAAATGTTCACATAGATGTTTCCTCTGCTTTACTTAGTTACGTTTGTTTACAATGAAAATTCCATAGACCTATAGATTATCCGATACGCAACTCTGGCTGTTTTGTGCACACCTTGCTAACGCGCCGCCGAGCCCCCGGGATGTCGGCTGAATGGCTGTGTTGTTCTGAGACTCTCGCTATGTGCCCGTATGTACCGCAGCCGGCCCTCGGGGTTGTAGGCTCTATGCTGTGTCACTTTGAAATATACATTAAAGGTCTTGGGAAAAAAAAATAAATAAATAAATAAATTTAACGCTTACTGTTTGTGGCGAGTAAAATGTCAATGACGTGGCCCTGCCCGGCCTCCTTCAGCTTCTGATGAGCGCAGACGGGCCCACCCATGGCCCACGCGCGTCCCTCGCCGCGGGAGGCGCCGCATTGATTTAAGCGCCTCCGGGCACTTAGCTGTGACGATGTTACTGTGCGCAAACCGCGAGGCACGTTGGGATATGTAGTTCCCTGGCCTCCTCGAGCAAGGGTGGCGACAATTGTATTGGGCTCAACAGGTCCCGTGGCAGGTCTGAGTTACCCCCAACAGCAGCTTGTGGTAGCAGGTAAGGGCGTCAGTAGCAGAAGAATGTCCCGCGCCGCGGGAGGGGCCGCGTTGATTTAAGCGCCTCCGGGCGCTTAGCTGTGACGATCCTACTGTGCGTGACCCCTAGGCACGTTGGGATATGTAGTTCACTGGCCTCCTCGAGCAAGGTTAGCGGCAATTGTATTGGGCTCAACAGGTCCTGTGGCAGGTCTGACTTACCCCCAACAGCAGCTCGTGGTAACAGGTAAGGGTGTCAGCAGCAGAAGGCCTAGTTACTTAGATAAATCACACACTGCTTTTGTGTTCTGACATTCTTGGCATGCTTTACGTCATAACGTTTCACATACTCCATTATTCCATCCCGTTATCATGTATTTTTAACCTTATTCCTCATCACCACATTCAGTACCTTCCAGCCTGGGTTGTGCCCCCTAGCTATGTGCGTGCCCATCCATTTCTGGTGCTTTCCAGCCGTTTTAAGATCTTCTTATAGTTTCTCGTTGTTCAAATGGGTGTAATTTATAATATTTATATGTTTCCCTCATCTTCATTGCTTGATTTTGTTCGTGCAGAAGTGTCACTCATAGTTGTTGAAATGTCGCTCATAATTACACTGAAATTCTAAAAATGTCACACATAGCAGTCTAAAACCTTGGCAGCTATGCATAATGATGCTATTTATTTCAAAAAGACATATTGAGCAGTTTAATAAAAAATTAATTAGTTGATTACAGCACTGCACACAGTGCCACCAGCTATTATTAACCTGAGGCTGAAAGTAAATTGCATGGCTATACTAACTAATTACTTTACAATACAATGAGGCATGATGGGGGGAAAAGCCTCAGGAGAAGAGGCTGACTGACGTACACATTGCCTGGATATATATGCTGTATTATTTAAAAAAGACACTTCGAGACACTGAGCAGTAATCCTCCTAAAGCTAAAGGTAGGATCCATCCCCAGCCAGACTCCCTCTTTGCATCTGGCTGTATCCCTAGCTGGGAATAACCCCCACAATCATGTTCTACGCTGCTTCCAACTCCTTACTTTGCACCAGTGAATGCAGCCCGTACCTGTGCAGGGGAGCCCGTCTACTGCTGTCCTCAATGTTCGGCCACATGGGAGCCCTACTGAATGTACCGCTTGCTGCAGCAGTACTAGAATAGAAACGTTGTGCGCTCTCCGAAAATTAAATTAATTTGACTGTGATATTGTGACTGGCAAGTATCTAATCACTGGTCCCTCGTTTATGGAATTATTGCTGTTGTATGACATGTTTGAGATGATGTCTAAACTATTTAAATATGTTTATGGTTCAGTGTTTTTATTGTACTGAATGATCTAATCAAATAGATACATTCTTAAAGCTTTGAGACCCTCACAAGTGAGTAGACGCGCTATACAAATCCCCTGATGGATTGATTAAAAACAAATGTTAATCCAGGGACATAAAAATCTAATTTATATTTCAATGCCACTGGCAGAGCACTTTCATTACAAAGGTGCAAATCAAAATCAGTTCCCTCCACAGAGGATGGAGGGAAAATGAAGAAAGTAAGACGAAAGGAATGTGTGTATGCTGCGCATAATGGAAATACTATCAAATTTAATAAAATATGAGTCCAATTTATGGTTGGTTAGCTGCACAGGAAGGAAGGGTGGCGAGGACGGAGCCCCATCTACAGAGGAGAGTTTGTGCAGGACGAGGTCCAGATTAACACAAAGGGGAAGGGACTTTAGAGAAGGTTCGGTTGCGGCGAAAATGTATCTCTATCTTTATGGGGGATATAGGAATTTTAGTTTTTCAGCAGTATTGTGTTGTTGAGGCTAGTAAAATAATGTTCAAATATGGATTCTTATGAATTATCGAAATGAGAGGACTGTGCTGTGCATAGTGAAATATCTTACTGGCACTTTCCATTGGTTTTAATTATATTGAACCAAAACTGTGAATTTGTGTGACGAATGATGTGATATATCAATGAAGAATGTGTGACTTGTACTGTTTGTAGTTTTGTATTTCTATGACCAGCTGCAAAAATGTGTCCTGATTTAAAAATATAAATGAAGACAAATACATTGACTTGCGGCTCAGGGCAGCCCCACTCGTTGGATGCTGTGTGTGCCTCTTGGACGGCTACGACTGACCAATGCTTTGTCACGCAGGCGCTCTTTATTGTAGGCTTTGAGGTCCTGTTTGGGACTCATTCATCTGTGGCTCTCAGCCGAACAATAGACTCATTCTACCTTATCTAGTTCCTGCAATGCATAGCACTCACTACTCCACCCACAGGTAACATGGGTGGAAGCTGTCGGAGGTTACCACAGGGTGGCTTGAGGAACTTTACTAAGACCCAAAATAAAATAAAACGGAAGTGCGTAATATCCCCAGGGGCTTTTAAACATCGCGTTAACATATATTGCTACAATACACCATTATTTAGTTTAATAATATATTTGTATTGGGAGTCAAAAGAAGACAATTCAGCGGGTTCCTATGTGAAGGGGCATTGGGGGGTGAACACATCTGAATTACGCTCCATGCTTGGGGCTCCTGGAGGCTGGCACGGGGTGAGGCCTCTCTTGCATCCCCTGCTGGACACTGCCTGGACTGGAGGCCGGTGGTAAGGCGGGTCTCCCACTGAACTAACTGGACACCCAGCTATGGCTGGACATTATTCCTGCGCTGTCAGCTCCTCACAGAGCTGTACCGCCACTCTCACTCATGGGGGGATACAGGGCAGGGAAAGGCCCCCTCCCTATGGAGGGGGCCCCAACTGATGCCCGGCTACCTTGGGGGTCTCATCGGGGACTCCCTCGCGATGGGAGAGGTCATGTTGGGACCATTATCCAAAACACTGGACTTGGGGCTCAGTGTGATGGAGGGAACCAGAGTGGTAAATAAAGTGGGCGCAGTTGTGATTGTACTGGGGCTTCTCTGGTTTGATCAGTACAAACTCTCTGTGTGTAGATTACGGAGAGAGTTATTCACGGGCTCCAGCTCAAGTCTGCGACCTTCTCTGAGTGATCACTGACGTCAGCTGAGACTTGTCCGAGGTGGACACCGGTGCCAGGCGGAATGCCCTGACTGTCATACAGGGACTATTCCTTCCGAAATCTAGCCCACCAAAACCCCCAGACAAGCTGCTGCAGAGAGCCCACATAGCTGTTATTGCAGAGCACGGCCAGTGTGCTCTCTTGAGGCGATGCCTCACACCCCTGAGTTTCCTCTCCAGTCCTTTCCTATAGTGTCAGAGGTCACTGGCGGGATGCCGCAGATGCATGGGAGGAAAGAGGTAGAGCCATGGGGGACCCATTTCAGGATAAGCCATGTCTCCTCTGTACCTCTAGTCATGACCTCTTGCCTGGCCTACCACGGGACAGTTTTAGCACACGGCCCTTAGCTGCAGCCCCCACGGTGAATTGCACACACACGCATACACGGTGAATTACATACACAGTGCCACCCGCCCACCCACTACTTCAGGTCCGTTTGGCATTGGAACAGGTCGGATCTTCTGGTGGCAGTGGCTCGTTAACTTACAGTGTTCGTTCGTTCTTCTTCCCCCAGGCTGAGGCAGTGTGTCTCTACCATTGACGATCGGCCCTTAACCTCTCACCACGGTTTCTTGAATGCATGACGCATCATTCTCCTTCCTTCACCCAGTGGCATCATGTCAGCCGGCCCGGGCTCCCTGGATGTTCGGAAATAGTAGGGCAAGTTGGCTCTTCAGCAAATCTCCCTGCACTCTCCAGACTTGCGAGAGCGTGGTGGTGGTGCACGTCACTGCTGCCCTTTCAGCGCAGGGGCTGGCCAAAAATGATTCCCAGAGCCATCATTGGCAGCGTTTTCGCGTGTTACAAGATTGATGGCTCCGGTGGCCGCGCAGCACTGACGGCCCATGACGGCAGCCATTATAATTTATTTGAGGACACTGTGTCAGTGTCCGCAAATGAATTATAAAGGCCGCCGCCATAGGCCATCAGTGCCGCGTGGCTGCCGCCCCGAAAATGGTGCCGCCTGGGGCGTGTAGTGTCCTATCTGACACTGTTAAGGGTTAACCATGTATGCCTACACTGAACACCCACCCACCACTGATGTCACGACATCACGTGACACAGTTAATAAAAGGAGCCGAGCGCATGTGCTCGAGGCTCACTAACCCACGATACCTCTGGTGTGTGTGTCGCAGTTCTTCCACCATGTGGGCCTAGGGCCCCACACTATTACAATGGCGACGAGGGAGTGTTTCGAACTCCACGCGACGCAGCCACTGCTAAAAAGGGGGAGAGAACCCTGCCCGAGCGAAGGGCACCCCCAGGGAAGCAGCGCCGGCCGCCGAGTGCCCACGGGGCGTGCACCGTGCCCCGGGCCTAGCCTGTGATAAGGAGGTGATCGGGAGCTGACCCCGCACCTCCCCGGCCCCGCCGACTGCTGCTGTGCTGAGGGAGGCGTTCCTGCGCCAAGCGGACCGTGCGGTGCCCACCCGCATCAGCCGCGACTGCCCCGGTGAGGAGAGACCGGACGGAGCCCACCCGCCGCGGTCGGAGCCCAACTACAAGGCCCGTAGGCCGGAGGTGAGCGGAGGATCTGAGAATGGCCCTGGGGGGTCGCAAATGCCAGGAGCGATCCCCCCGTACGTAAATACCATAAGCGGAGCTCACCCGCATGGCCAGAGCACGAGACGGCCGCAAATAAACTTTAATTTCAGCAGTGCCAGCGGAGCCCACCCGCGGCCTGCCAGCAGCGTCTGCCGTCCCCCGCCGCGCCGCATGAGTGATGAGAGGCGGCTGCGGCGAGGGTGAAAGACTGTAAAACTAAGCAGCGCCGGCGGAGCCCACCCGCGGCCTGCCTGGATCGCTCCCCGCCCGGTGCAGCGTATGAAGCGGGGAAAGTGAAAGTAGGCCAGCGGAGCCTACCCGCGGCCTGCTTGCAGTGTCCCCCATCCCCTGCTGCGCACTGTGGGGAAGTGAGGCTGCAGCGGCGAGGGACTTAACTCTATAGAGAGAGCGCCCGCAGCATGTGAAGAGCTGCGGGGCGCCGGTGACTAAAAGCGGAGCCTACCCGCTGTGAAACAAAATGTTGTCCGCCTCTGAAAGTGAAGCGGCGGGCCCCGTAAAGAGTGAAAGTAATGAGGCGGAGCCCACCCGCGAGACACTGATCGTCAGCGGAGCCCACCCACTGCTGTGACCAGAGGAGAAGTAGCTTTAAAGGATAGATGCCGCCGAGAGAGCCAAAGAAGAAACAAGAGCCCCGGTGTCTTCTTCCCCCCGCGCAGCGTGAACACTGAAAGGCTGCTGCGAGCAGGGACAGAGGGGGAAGACAAACGTGAGAGGGCCGGCGGCCGTTCTGAACAGGAAAGTGCAATGGTGCCTGACCCCTCCCTCCAAATGAAAGTGCAATCCGCCATTCAAAACAACAGAACAAGAATGATGCCTGCACCAAGAACACTGTAGTGCCCAACTGCCCCAAGTTACAAAGAAAAAAAGAAAGGACTTACCTGCAGTGACACCAGTCCCCTCCTCTCAAGCACACTCCAAGGAAAGCAGCAGATTCAACCAGCCCGGGACTTCAAGTGGAAAACAGACAACAAGAAAAGAAAGTCACCAACAGCCAGCAGCTACTGAAAGAAAGCCAACAGCATACACTGCCATCTAGTGGACTTTGGTGAGCAGTGCACCCAAAAGAAGCCACAAGAACCAAACAAGCACAAGTAAGCACAAGGGACAGCCTACAAGGAAAACAAGCCTGCAGCGACGCGGACAAAGACGGAGACCAATCACCACTGCAGAAGTGACGCCTGTGGCCACAGGTGTTCATCGCAAACGCAGGAGAGAAAACAACCTCACGCTGGACGTCGAGGGAGAGTCAGAACAGTCTACCGCAAGCAGCAAGATCCAAAGGCAACCGACTGGAAAAGCGCAAGTGTACCCCGGACGCGGACAGTACAAGACAGCGCCTGAAAGTAAGGAAGCCACACCCAAAGCACCAGAAGACGTGCGAGGCAAGTACCCAAGGGTGAAGAAGGAAAGTGCGACACGCAAGTGGAAGAGCGACAACACCAAAGAATCTAATGAACCGCAAGGAACAAAGCTACACTGAAGATGTATCACGACGGTACCAAGTGAAGCAAGAACTTGCCACTACACTGCACACTGACGTGCACCGGAAGAGTAACGCAAAGTTACCCCGCAGCCAAAAGGAGGCGAAACAACCAAGCAAGGTGAACGCCCCAAGAAGCTAAAGAGCCTCACCGGAAGCGAGCACGAGAAGTGCATCCACCGGAGAAGGTCCAAGGAGAGGTGAAGCCAACCCTCTGGAAAAGCAGAGCACACGAAGAGCGCAGGAGAAACTGCGCCAACGCAAAAAGCACTGCAGCAGAACCAATAGCGATCCCAACGGTCGCGGATAGCAAGAAGACTCACGAAGAGCAAGCTGTCCACCCCATCTGGTAGCAAAGAAGATCGCCCAGGAAAAAGGATGATCCGACAAGCCAGAGGGGCGCCCAAACAAAAGCCAATCACCCAAAATGATCACCAGAAATGAAAGAAGAAATTCTGCCAAGTCAGGGTGAATATGTCCTGCCAGAAGACGTCCGTAAACCGAGAGATCAGAAGACCCGGAGAGACGGACGCAACACCAAGAGTAACTGGAAGTAATAGGAGACAAGAGAGAAGATCGTAATGACCGGTCCAGTCACCGAAGAGTGGAGAGAAGACAGTGTCCTAAAGACAGGGCAAGACCAGATGGAAACAGGCGGAGTGCACGCTGCTTGAAGAAGCCTGGTCAGCAAGACAAAGGAAGAAAGGTGACCACACTGTCGTGAAAAGGAGAAGAGTGGCACGACGCCATGAAGAGGAGAACTAAAGTAAGAAGTCATGTGGCACGACACCATCATCAACAACTTCTGGAAAAGGTGAAGAGAGGTGTAACAAATTCATACACCTACAAGAAGAAGAAGAGGTGACACGCCGCAACATTGTGTACAGTGACCCGCACGTCCTGGAGAACACTGATAGCACCAAGAACAGAACAGGCACCTATTCACAAGACCCGGACGACCCTTGGACGGTAGGAGAGCACAGGCCGGACCATTGGCAACACCCACCTTTGGGATTGAGCAGAAGTCTGGAAGCTGAGGGAGCTCAGATGTCCTGAACAAGGAGAACTGACCAATCCACACCAGCCCGTGGAGATCCAAGGGGCAAAGGCCTCAGGGACACCGGTGGCAGAGGGTCCCAACACGAGAGATGAGTCCATCGCCGTCTAACCTGCACGTCCCAGGAAGATGAGGAACTTGTGCGCAAGGGCAAGAGTCAACAACTACCCTTCAGGTGGAGCTACGGACTTTGCGAGGTAGTACCCCATCGACTCCTCCATTCACACGCAGACTGTGGAGTTGGAGCAACGCTGTGGAATAATACCCGGCCCAGTGGAAACCTCGTAAAAGGGCCTCCGGTGATATCTCATGGCAGGAGAACACCCGCGAGAGGGGCGTCCTAGTGAGACGAATGTCCTTCGAACACTTCACCCTTTGAAAAGTAAAGCCAAGCTGCCTACAGTGAAGAAACCGACGGACCAGCTGAAGACAACCCCATCCAAGTCTAACTTCTGGTCATCCTGTTTGATGTCATCCTCAAAAGCAAGATCTCCGTGGACTGACCACCACACGTCCACGGCGCAAACAAAGAAGAACACGCCCACCGAGAACCAGGACGTCGAGCCAAGAAGAAATAAAGTCTCAGCAGCAATTTCCATCACCGTCGTCAAGCAAGCAGCTGAAGAGACTCACTGTAAATTTGTAATTACTGTATATTTATGTACTTCCTCCCACAGGCTCGGACTTTTTGCCTTTCCTTAATTTTTATTAAAGTTTGGGAGGAATGTAGTGTCCTATCTGACACTGTTAAGGGTTAACCATGTATGCCTACACTGAACACCCACCCACCACTGATGTCACGACATCACGTGACACAGTTAATAAAAGGAGCCGAGCGCACGTGCTCGAGGCTCACTAACCCACAATACCTCTGGTGTGTGTGTCAGAGTTCTTCCACCATGTGGGCCTAGGGCCCCTCACTATTACAGGGCGGACCGCCCCCCTCTATCCCCCCGCTACGCCAGTGAGCAGGAGGTCCCTCAGTCATCTTCCTTTTTTGAAGGCAAACATTGGTTTAGCGAAATCCACAGGGCCCAGTGTTATGGTTCTCCAGTGTTTCAAAACTAGTTTCTTAATTTGGTTTTAGTAGGTGCCATTGGTGTTTACAAACACTAAACAATCATTTTTAGGTTTAGTAAAGTTTTTCAGAAGTGATTCTATATGGTTGTTCCGTGGTTGCTTTCTTTATTAAATGTTGGGGATAGAGTTTGGCTTGAAGTTTGTTCATGAGGCATTCAGCATGTTCCTCGTAAGTGGTAATTTCTATGCAATTTCTGCTTAGCCTTCAGAACTGACTTACTGGTAGGTTGTCTCTTAGGGCTTTACAGTGAAAGTTATCATATCAAAGCAGGTTATTCAAATCAGTAGGTTTGTAGTGGACGTCTGCTTTAAAAACAATTATCATCTGACCAAATCCTTAGATGTGATGAACTCAGTGCTTGTTGTAACTGTAAATTTTAGGAAATGTTCCCTTGTATTGAGCAAGTCTGCACATTCCTTGGCTTTCTGTTTGCTGCCTTGTCAGATGACTAGCATATCATCAATAAATCGTTTCCACAGTTGGAAGTTGGTGAACAAAGGATACAAGTTCTTGTAGATCTTTTTCTGTTCGAACTCCTGGACACTGCTACCAAGACCAGAGGTTGCCTCTGGATGAGGCTGGCATATAGCACAAATGGACACCCAATGACAAATGCCAACAACGCTAATGTGGGGCGGAAAATAGATATACACCGCATTCGAAAAAACATAGCGTTTATGAGGGTGTTCCATTCCAACCAATGGTTATGCAGTTACAAGTGTCCATTCATCTATATGATTATTGGAATATTGAAACGGGGAACTGAATGGACAGCAATCCCTCCTCCCTACCAGTTGATTATTAGGTTCAGATTGATAGCCTGCTCCATGATCCCAATTCCCGTCCGGAATCCGTATTGTAGGTCCGGAATGATGTCATTACAGTCAGCCTACTCCTGTAGTCTACATAAAAGCATACAACCAACCACTTTAGCTAGTGAGTCTAACAGAGAGATGGGTCTGTCATGAGTCAGGGCAATTTTGGTCACCTTTCTTAAATATTGGCACAATATGGGACTCGGATCAGGATTTTGGTAATCCAATACTATGACAAGATTCAAGGACGAGGGTCAGGAGGGGGCCCCAGAAATAAATGTTAGCCCTATAAAGATCAATCGGATGCTATCTGGGCCCAGCGCTTTACCTCCTTTACTCGACTTTCGAGCTGAAATTGGAGGAATGAACCACAGGCACTAATGTAGGGCAGTTACTCTCGCAATCAGTTGTGCTGGAATATAAATTAGAATAATGAGCTAGCCAGTCTTCTTCAGTAACTGCGATCTCAACTCTGGGCTTGTCATCGCCAAAATGCAGTGTTATCGTTATTATGTCAAACTTTGTGCAATTATTCCCAGGCCTCCTCTTTCAAACCTTTCTTAGGGTCTTTACTCAACTCTAGAGCCGAAATTGATCTCATCCTGGGTAAAACTGATGTCTAACTGGTGGTGAGGGAGTGTGGACGTGGAGGAGTCGACCACATGCACTAATGTAGGGCAGTTACTATCGCAATCAGTTGTGCTGGAATATAAATTAGAATAATGGGCTAGCCAGTCTTCTTTAGTAACTACGATCTCAACTCTGGGCTTGTCATCATCACTAAAGAAAGGAGAGTTTATAATAAGCCAAAATGCTGTATTATCGTTATTATGGCAAGCTTTGTGCAATTTTTCCCAGGCCTTCTTTTTCAAACCTTTCTTAAGGTCTTTCAGGGCAAGACTATATATGCCTGTCTACAGTTTTGTACTTCAATAGTATTCCTGGGTAGGATATTTAGGGCCTGTCTCCAGGCCCGGACTGGCCGTTGTGGGCACCGGGCAATCCCCCGGTCGGCCGCATGGGTGGGGGCCGGTTTTGGGCTCTGGGGGCCGTTTTTGTTGCAGAGCCGGTTTGCAAAATCGGCCCTGTAACAAAATCGGCTGAAAAGCGGCCCTGGCAAAGCGCTAACCCCCCTCCCGCCCGGGGGGCGGGGGGCCGGCCAAGCACTTTGCCAGGGCCGGTTTTGGTTCCCAGTCCGGCCCTGCCTGTCTCAGGTTTTTATGAGCCTGAATACAGGCATGATCAAACCAGCCCCTACTTTTTACAGCTCCTCTCTTCGGATGGGAGGTTAGCCCTGCTTTGATTTCCTTGGTGATTAAGTTGAATGCTTCTATAACAGTACTAGCCGCTGCTGCCTCACCTAGGCAGGTGTTGAATGCCCTTCTCTGGTGTTGGATTCGTTATTCTAAAAATTTTGTTGGATCAACCATTGCCCAACACAGAGTAAAACCATTTAGACAAGAGAGTACAATGCTCTCAACTGATGAGTTACAAACCTCTTGATTTTTAACAAGATTAATGTCCAACTCCAGACTCTGATGGAAGGGGTCAGCCATTGCAGAGTTGTGTAAAGTAAATGTATTAACTAAAGCAAAATAGAGGTTAGGGAACAGCAGGTAGACAATAACGCTGTTGCCCTCACTACCATGGCATTGAATATACACGTCAACTGGGCTGAGTCCAAATTCATTGCTAAAGACCAGGTCATATTTAAAAAGTAACTCATTGAGTTTCTCTCCATACTCTGTGTGTGAAAAATGGGTGACATCATCATTTGTGAGGGTGGCCATGCTACAGATTGTATTGGCTGGTAACTGGCATAGTTGAATGTTTAAATCTCCCCCCATAAAAGGATTTTGTCTCTGACTCCTTAGAAATTAGTGATTCCAAATCAGAGTCCAGTTGACATAAAACATTTAATATTTCTAGGTCGCGGGAGTTATGATAGAAATTTACTAATACCAACACGGATGACACTGAGAGTTTTATGGAGACAATTTGATCAAATGAATTAATAAACTTAACAGCTATATTTAAGGAAACCAGTTTGTTGGAAACATAAGTGCAAAGACCACCTTTAGGCTTACCATATCTCGAAGTAATGGCTGGAGAATGGAATGTTTTAAAGCCGTTAAGATGAATTGGCTTGACAGCCCAGGTTTCTTGTAAACAAATGGTATTAAAATCTGATGTGAAGTCTAATCATTCTGGCAAGTTATGCTTACTGCGAAGCCCGGCTACAGTCCAGCTTAAGACAGTGATGGCACGTGCACTATGGTTGTGGGGACAAAGTTTGCCTACTCAGAGGAGCCAGCTATGCACTTAATTGAGGATTTAATGGACGATCAACTCTCAGTGGGCTAATAACATAGGTGAGAGTTGTACGGGGTTACACAAAGATTTTCTCACTTTTGAGTAGCTACGCTCTGTCAAGCCACACCAGTAAGGGATGAGACACAGTCGAACCAGTTAGAAATTGAAATGGGTTACGTAGGAGGGCAGACATGATTCAGATTAGATGTTGATGGTTGGAGTAGAGGTTGTGGTTGAAGTAATGATTGTGTCAGAGAATGGAGTTGTATAGAGGGTTGTAGAAAAACCCCAGGGGTAGGACGGTGATTTGGTCTGGGTTCCGAAACACTGTGCTTGCTCTGCCTAGTATGGTTTTAACCAATTCTGGAGTTTTAAAAGAGAGCACCACGCAATCTCCCTGGAATAATTTGGGACCTCTACCAACCCACTTAACCCATCTAGCCATCTTAATGTCTGCAAAGAGGGCTCCCCCTAACCCTACTCTAGAATTTAGCCAGTTGAGGGATTTATTTCTTAAAGAGTCCCAGGGTTCTTGGGTAGGAGAGCAAAGAGGGGGCACATTGGCCAGAATGACCACATAAGGGATAGCCGCTGGGGGAATATCTAGTTAATCAGATTTAGACAAAAAGTGGTTGGGGCGATTCTCCTGGAGTGTTTGTTAATATGGGTGAAGGATGAAACCCTCAATGTAGGAGACTTACTTGCTACTAAAACTGTTGCTTGTTGGATCAGTGACACTGTGTCTGTCAGAAGACAATTAGATGGATTAGTATTGCCTAAGTTAGTCGGCTCTGGTTGAGGATTCACAGGGCGTCTCGGATTTAAACCAATATTATTAGGGTGATCTTGCGGCACTTCCATAACATCTCCTTGTAAAGAATCGCTCCTGGAATGTGGCTTGATCACCCCCAGTAGATCTATGCAGGTTAGTACAGTACATTTGATAGCTTTAAGTCTATCGGTAAAAGCACTAAAAGAAACCTTAACAAAGTCTGTCAGAGCCTGAACTGATTTCACCAATGAAGTATGGTCCAAGGGTGCAGTTGCAATATTTTATTTTTGTACCTGCTCTGGGTGGCTTGGTGATAACTGCCTGCTTCTACGCAAGTGCCTTCTTTTTAGCCCGTACAATTCCACCCCGCGGGGCCTCAGTAGTATCGTCAATACGGCTGCTAAGTATTTTTGGGCATTTAGTTGGTGGGTGAGAGTTTGAGGTGCACAGTGAGGTGGAGTTCAAGATTTTCTCATCTTTGTCAGATGTGGCAGAACACAAAGCATGGTAGGGGCCAAGATGAGCGGCGGTTAAGGAAGCTGAGCTCGGATTTATCAGGTCGGGACACCACCTCGGTGCAGGTAGTTAGCGTTTCCTCCACACTGAGGATCTGTTTCCCTATAGCCCAAATTGCCCCTGTAATGTAGTTCATAATAGACTAACGAGATCTTGAAGGGGACTTAGCTAAGGTAGAGCTTGGGTGTTTCGTTTTCCCCATGGTCTGATGTGAGGAGTAACTAGTTATCTAGATAGTATAAACAACAATAGCCTCCTTTGGGAATGGTAGGACCAGAGGACCCAGAAGGCAAGGGGGACCATAAAGCACTCTCTACAGACCATGAAATGGTAAACCAACTAAAGCAAAGGAAAACCAAGTAATGTAACTGACGGTGACATGCACTGATAGCTGGCAGAGAGAGAGAGAACCACAGCTGCCAGAGAGCCTAAGTCAAGGAGGCTTTGGAAAACAAAGACAGTTTACTGCGAAAGCTGCATGCATTGATCGCCATGGACTTACAATGCCTGCCACACCATAAGGGAACACAAAGAAGTTTATGAAACGTCCAACCAAGAGAGGGGGCCTAGACTTGCCTCTTCCTTTCGCTAACGGGGCCGCCCTTGGCCCGGGCTTTGCCTGGGCGCGGCCCGTGCAGCGGGACTCAGTAACCCTTAAGTAGGGCCAATCCAGTACAGGTGAGAGTCACACAGGGGGTTATGGGTGTTGGAGTGCTGCAGCGGCTGCGGCTCAAAGCGGCACCCCCCCCCCCCCCCCCCGCAGGAACTGGCACCCAGGAGTAGGTAGAACGCAGAGAGAGCACACCAGCAGCACGGTAATCCCTTGGTAGCGTCTTAGGTCCGAATAGAAGTCACACTTCTACTCTGTCTCACTAAACAGGGCATCCAAGACCTTGAGGGAGGCTGCTTGAGGTATGCTGATATATAAGGTCCCCACCTCGAGTGTATGAATAGATTCATGTCCGGGTCAAATGGTAGGTCTTGTATCATCCTTAGGATATCCGTGAGCAAGCATCCATGTCTTCTGGTGTGATCCCTTGCCATACAAGAGCTCCCAATATATAATGGAAGTATTAGTGGCCATCTGTGGAATAAGATAACATTACTGGCAAAATATACTCCCACTTGCTATCTAGTGGTTACTCATTACATTTACTGGGCAGCACAGTGGTAGGGTATTCTTCCCTTATATGCCTAGCGCTTGTCTGGGTTAAGTTGGTGTCCCTTACATATTGGGGGCATCTGTGGTATTAGACTACTACCATGTCTGTTATTGCTTTTAAGTAAAGCAATCTTTTTTCTTTTTTAAAATGCAGCCTGCTTACTTAAACAAAACAGGATGTGCTTACAATTTTTTAAGTTACACAAACGTTTCTTGGGTCCCATGGACCACTGCCTACTCTTGAAAAACGTTTTTGTCAGCACGGCAGAACTGAACCTCAACTTCTGCATATTTCATGGTGCACCCAGCTCCGGGATCATTTCCCCAACTGCAATTCAAGAATATAATGCTTAGGTGTCATTTGACACCACCCCTGCCCTGTTACTTCTCTCCCCTGGCCCCACCTCTTAGAATACACCCCTGGTAAAAGCTATACAAATTCTTTGGAACACTGTGAAATTAGATGCACTACTTGTAACTGCATTAAGAATCTCCTGGATCTCGTCTGGGTGCTTCAAACTTCATTGTGTGCCACATTGCTGCATGGGCTTTGGGGAACATCTACTTTGAAGATTACTATCCGCCTGTACTAGAGAAGACACTGAAAATTAACTACTCTTTTACTTCATATCTTTGGTTTCTCCACAGAGACAGACCGCTACATTGGGCAGATTCTAAGACAAAGTCTACTCCTTTTGGCTTCATTCAGCAGAGATGCCATTACAGCAAAGGGAACTGTTTTAATAGGTTATTTCAGGAGCCCATAACCATTTTGCTCTACATATGTTGTCTGGTTACCAGTTGTGCTCGGAATAAACTTCCAGTCCCACACCTATAGTATTTGTGGTTATATCCTGAATCGTATTATCTCCTAGTGAGTGCAAAATATCCCCTTACGTCATGTAGCCACCTCCTCGCACTGGCTATTCTATGAGATTCTGTCTTATTCACATGCTGTGCTGATCTGTGATCTGGAAAGCCCTTCCTAATTTGAATCAAATCTGTGTTAAGTTTCATTCATTTTAATCATTTAGGCTGTCCCCTCTACTTCCATGAAGATGGATTTTGAGAGTGAAGGAAACAGAAAAAGTGTACGTAGGAACTTGATAGCACTTTTTTCTATGTGCAAATGTGGGGCCCATAGAGCTTTATCTTTTGAACAGACGTTCGCAACTGAGGCTGGTCAACCAATCAGGGGCATAAATTAGTCTATAATGTTAAGGGGGGTCAGTCTGAGAAAATGAGGACATGCACTGGATGCTCACAGTCAGTCAGATGCATAGAACTCATATTTAGATACACATCTTGGGCACCAACCACCAGGTACACCATAGGATTTGCTCCTAATTATTATTGTTATTATTATTAATTCTATTTTTAGAGTGCTTGAGTGCCTAGAAAAAGCATTCTGTTACTAAACATCCTAATACAGTATAGACAAACTTTAGCCACTGTTATCTAGTAAAGAGAGAGAGTTCCTAAACTGGCCAAGATCTGGTGACTTGCGCAAAGAGATTGGTAGGTTGTACCACAAACAAGCTACATGCACCAAAAATGCTCTACCACCAGCCAGAGACAGTCTATGTTTTCGCTGAATAAAAAATCCGGCTTCTGCAGATTTCAGCAGTGTCCTGGACTATTGTTCCTGAGCTTATTCCTCAAAAGACAAATCTACCTCCAGCCCAATACAGTCTATCTTTTCTTTGAATCAAAAGACTGGCTTTGGCAGAGCTCAGCCGGTATCCTGGGCAATAGTAATTGAGCTTATTCCTCAAATAGACAGGTCCCATCATGTGTACAGCCTTTTAAACAACGCAGAGCGATTTAAAGAGATTCCTCTTCCCGACTGGTAGCCAATGCCACATTTTGATAACCAATGAAGCAAAGGATATTCTTGGGAGATTGTGGTATAGACAAGCCGCCACATTTTGAAAGAGAGTCAGTCATTTATTCAGTAAATCAGATGCGCCCAAAAGCACTACATTGCTATTATCTCACCTGGTAAGCGCAGACGTTTGAACAATAAGAACTCTATGTTCTGTAAGAAATACGGTAATAGTTTCCTTAACGTTTTAAGTAAAGGAAAAACAAATAGATGACAACCTATTGACATGGAAGGTCAATAATAAGTCGATGTCAAAAAAGACTCCAAGATTTTAGAATTGTAAAGATGCAGACTGTGAAAAATTGGTTTGAGGCGCTTCAAAATTAGCCAGCAAAAACCATTCTACCTTATTTGCTGTACAACAAAGTACCTCTGTTTTGTCACCATAGAATTTAACAGAAATTCAAGGTCAGCCAGCTGGTGACCTCCCCAGTGATCGAAGCTGTCTTAGGTCCTGTTTATTAAGGAATTTATAGTTTTATCACGTGCCTCACATCGCAGTGGGTAAGCTTTATTTGATGTCCAGGATCTTAAAAGCAACATACAACACATAGCAAAGCAACAATAAATAGTTATATTTATAATTATACAAGACTGCATGGTTAAAACTTTATATACAATTCGAATAACTAGTCGTGTTAGCCACAATTATCTGAGGGCAGAGAGTAATCAACCTAAATGGACAATCCTTGTACAAATACTCTTAATCAATGCCGGGTCTCTCTCTTTTATACAGGTTATCTAGACTAACCATACAAGTATAAAATAAGAAAAAAACAAGAACTATAACTTGCGTCCTACAACCTTTTAAAAGGATAACGATTACCGTGCAAGTGCAGATTGAAATTTAAAAATAATAAGACCCATGTGCAAATAAGCAGAACATGATCTCCAACACTTAGCATATGGTAGAAGTTTGAAAAAGATATCCTATTCAGAGTGCTATTGTAATCAAGATGGAGCTCAGTGAAGGCAAACACTGATGACCTATTGTTTGATATATAACGTCATTATGGTAATCAAGAAACAGCTAATGGAACAATGTATGCTTCACTGTTCCTATCCCAGGTAAAAAGTATAATATTTATATATTAAAATATACACTTGAAGAAAATTCCCTTCTAACGTGAGGTAGCCATTCTATGAGAACTGGAGTAAAGTTATTCTAAAGTACGTAAATGTTCACAGTCCATCAAGATCAGAAAGTTGGATAATTGCAAAGTGGTAAGACAACCTCTAAGGAAATAAAAAATTAACAGCATGTTCCCACAGCAGGGGATTCCAGATGGCACTCTGCAGAACAAATCATTGATGCACGTAGAATGGTGCTAATCAGTAGCGGAGATCAGTCTAGGGTTAACTAATTAGACTTTTTAGCCTCGTTCCTTGTAATGAACTTTAATTGGAGGATGCTAGCTTTACGAATCAAAGCAGCGGCTACTTTTTCTTTTTTTGAGAACCGATTATTGTGACCACCTGTGGCAGTTACCTTATTTTCCAGTGATTTTATTGATACTAATGGATTGCTTAAACTTGTGATATGCCTGATGGATAAAGCTGTCTTAGGGTTTAGGGGTTAAACAATTTTATAAGCTGAGTGTCAGCAGCATAATGAATGAATTAATAAGCCATTTGTAAAGTGCACAGATTTCTGACAGATGCCCGTGCGTTAGTTCTTAAGTACAACCTTCCTATGACGAAGTGGCTCTGCCAGTGAACTCAAATATATGATAAATAGGGTTGCACTTAAAGCTGATCCTTGAGGTACCCCCTGTACTACGGCTTTGTATTCTTATTGACAATGGTGGAAGATGGACTGCCTGGCTTCTATCCTTCAAATATGACACACACCACTTTAGAGCAATGTCCTTCACTCCAATATCTGCTTATCTTTCTGCCAATATCCCATGAGAAACAGTATTGATATCAGCTACAAGTCTAAAAATACCAAGGCCACAAGGTTGCCCTTATCAACTACCATCGTTGGGTCATCTAGAACAGGTACCAATGAAGTCTATGTCCCATGCATGTAGAGAAAGCCCGCTGAACTAGATCCAGTAGGTTCTTGCTCTCCAGATGACTTATTGGATGGAGTTTATATGTTTTTCTTGTATTTTCACTGGGAATGAGAGGCATGAGATAGGTCGATATTCACTAAGAGTATTCGGGGCTGCTGTTTATTTCTTCAGTCGGGGTCTCACAAATGCCTTTTCCCAATCTGAGCGAACTACTTCCTGAGATAAAGATGTGTTACATAAAGGGGGTTGGACTTCTAAAAGAATATTAGCTAACAAAAGCGTACTTTAGGCGGCATCAAATCATTAGTTGAGCCTGATTTAATGGAGCACGCTAGGTCCATAAATTGAATGTGCGAAACCAGACCAAATTCACTCAGCAGAATTACCCAAATTCACCACCCTCTGTGACTATGCCTTCACCCTCATATCCAATCCCAGCCTGCTGATCCTTATTCTGGGAAGCTGTTCTTCTACCCCATTTACAGCAATTAAAAGATGTGACATAATGTTTGCAATTTTTATCTCCAAAAATGTTGCCTAGTCATTGCAAAATGTTTGCTTGTGTATTACTGAAAGCGTGACACTAGGTGGGTTTATCAAAGAGTGCGTGATGTCAAAAAAAATTGGGATGCATTGATAGCTGAGAGAAACTCCTTCGAGTAATAGCTGTCTTCTGCTGTCATTACAAGCTTTCTCTGAACTCTTTTAAGTTCAGTCATGGCACGTGATGCATAATTAGATTGTCGCCACTTTTCAAATTTCTCACATTCTTTCATGGCTACTCTTACCTCCTCCTTATCTTAAGGTGCAAATGGTCGACTTCATGGGTGAGTCCAAGTCGACATCAATTGTACCACCTAACCTATCACCCTAGCTGTCCAGCCATCGTAGGGCTCCACCATCATGAAAACTGACACATGAGTTGTTAGGCGGGGTTGTTTGACACATTGGCTGCTAACCTCCTGTATCCCTCCTTATCCATGGGCACTTAAGGTTTCTGGGTTGTTTCTTTGCACCTTTCTGCCTTTTTTGAGGCTCATTTTAATGATTCTAAGACAATGGAAGGGCAGTTGCAAATTTCCTTTAATCACAAAATAGGAACAGTGCACCATTAGTGGTGTTCGTGTCCCTCGCATAACAGGTACAGTTGGACATAAACAGTGCAAGCTTTCCTCCTTCCCAGAGCAACTACAACACAGTAGCTTAAGTGCAATCTTCACTCTCACAGAAAAGTTATAGCACACTTTCTGTAGTTTTAGCATACGATTCTCACAAAATAGGTACACCACAGCCGCAGAAGTGCTAGCGTCTCTGTCACAGAACTGGTACAGTACAACAGCATCAGTGGAAGCAGCCCTCACAGAACAGGTACAGCTGGGCATCAGCATGGGCGTCCGCAGAAATTTTTCCAGGGGGGGGCAACATTTTTACTTCATCACCATCCTCCGACATGATTGAGCACAAGTATTAAATAAACAAATAAAGAAATCTAATAAGACAAAGAGCTTAAATAAACAAAGAAACCCATGGGGTGGGAGAAAAATCATGCGAGGCTTCACAGCAGATTACCTGGCAATCACAATGAAACAGAGGAAAAAACAAACAAGCATTGGCATAGCAAATAGGTCTCACCTTTGGGACCTTCTAAGTGTTTAGCCATGCAACACTTGAAGTTGTTGCACCAAGGATATTGTACTAGACAACTAAACACTTATAAGGTCCCAAAGGGGAGACCTATTGGCTATGTCAATGCTGTTTTTTTTTTTTAAATGACAAGCAGTGCTATATGGCTCCGGCGGCCACTTAGTCCACCACATCCCACGTAGATGCTGCAGCCATCTTTGAATGGTTTTAAAGCCAATTCAAAAGCTGTCACCAGTGTATGTGAATCCCTATCTCAACAGTGAGACTGCTCTCCTGCTTCCCAATTCTATTAAATACAAATGATGTAAAAAGAACATCCCTTTCTGAGCGGCACGGTTCATCCTATCCACGTTTCATGCGCAGATTTGAAATACTGAGGGTTTGGGGTTCTCGGAATTCAACTGGTTGAGAGGTAGACAGGTGTTGAGAGGTAGAGAGTGGTAGAGAGAGAGAGAGGTGTAGAGAGGTAGAGAGACAGAGGTAGAGAGAAGTAGAGAGAGAGGTAGAGAGAGAGGTAGAGAGGTAGAAAGAGGTAGAAAGAGGTAGAGGTACAGAGAGAGAGAGAGAGGTAGAGGTGTAAAGGTAGAGAGAGAGGTATAGAGATAGAGGGAGAGGTAGAGAGAGAGGGAGAGAGGTAGAGAGAGAGGTAGAGAGGTAGAGGTAGAGAGAGAGTGGGCGAGGTAGAGAGGGTGAGAGAGGTAAAGAGATAAAGAGGTAGAGAGAGAGGTAGAGAGAGAGAAGTAGAGAGAGAGGTAGAGAGAGGTAGAGAGAGAGGTAGAGATGGGTAGAGAGGGGTAGAGTGAGAGGTAGAGAGAGGTAGAGGTAGAGGTAGGGAGAGAGGTAGAGAGGTAGAGAGAGAGGTAGAGAGAGAAAGAGGGGTAGAGAGAGAGAGGTAGAGAGAGAGAGAGAGAGAGAGAGCAGTAGAGAGAGGGAGAGAGGTAGAGAGAGACGTACAGGTAGAGGTAGAGAGAGAGAGAGGTAGCGAGAGAGAGAGGTAGAGAGAGAGAGAGAGGTAGAGTAATAGAGGTAGAGAGAGAGGTAGAGAGAGAGAGAGGTAGAGGTAGAGGTAGGGAGAGAGAGAGAGGTGGAGGGAGAGAGAGTGAGAGGTAGAGGTAGAGGTAGAGAGGGAGAGAGGGAGAGGAAGAGGGAGAGGAAGAGAGGTAGAGAGAGAGAGGTAGAGAGAGAGGTAGAGGTAGAGAGGTAGTGGCAGAGAGGTAGTGGTAGAGAGGGAGGTAGAGAGAGAGGTAGAGAGAGAGAGAGGTAGAGAGAGAGGTAGAGAGAGAGAGGTAGAGAGAGAGGTAGAGAGAGAGGTAGAGGTAGAGAGGTAGTGGTAGAGTAGAGAGAGGTGGGGAGAGAGAGGTAGAGAGAGAGGTAGAGAGAGAGGTAGAGAGAGAGAGAGAGGGAGATGTAGAGAGAGAGAGAGGTAGAGAGAGAGGTAGAGGTAGAGAGAGAGGTAGAGGTAGAGAGAGAGAGAGAGAGGTAGAGAGAGAGAGAGAGAGAGATAGCGAGAGGTAGAGAGGTGTAGAGAGAGGTGTAGAGAGAGAGGTAGAGGTAAAGAGAGACATAGAGAGAGAGGTAGGGAGAGGTAGAGAGAGAGAGGTAGAGAGGTAGAGAGAGAGGTAGAGAGAGAGGTAGAGAGAGAGAGAGAGGTAGAGAGAGAGAGAGAGAGAGAGATAGCGAGAGGTAGAGAGGTGTAGAGAGAGGTGTAGAGAGAGAGGTAGAGGTAAAGAGAGACATAGAGAGAGAGGTAGGGAGAGGTAGAGAGAGAGAGGTAGAGAGGTAGAGAGAGAGGTAGAGAGAGAGAGAGGTAGAGAGGTAGATTGGAGATCCTAGCATTTACAGAGCATTAAAGGCACTACTCATTTGTAACGTCATTCCTTTCACTGCACATCCTGCTTTATCTAAATAACTAGGGCCCTCAAATACAAAAGGATGTTGTGGTCATAAAGCTTACAATTTGCAGCATCACAGTGGTACTACTGCAAATCCCCTTTTTAGAGTTGTGTATAACCTTCATGATTGACAAAAGGGGTTCTGCATATTACTTCATATTGGAATTTGGAGGGGCAGTGGAAAGGGTGCTATCTTCAAATCGCAATTTACAATGACATATATCAATGGTTTTCAAATGCAATGGCAGTCGCAAACCGTTGATCTGATACCAACACTGAGCTGCAGTTGGTACATGATTCAGAAAAGAAAAGTTGTCCCTGTGGGACAGCTCTCCCTTCGTGAATCATGGCAGGCGACAGTGAGTACAGACAGTGGTCCAGGGGCTACACTCGATACTGCAATGAACATGAGGGACTGCTCCTTTGGAGTTCAAGGCGTAAACTCTTTAATCCATCTCATATGCAGACCCTTCTGTAATACTAGTACTTATGGTGCAAAAAACAGGCATATCGTGTGTGGTGCAGACACTTCTGTTCAGTTTTAACTCTTTTTCAGTTGTCAACAAAATATTTTAATTCATATTTTGGTTTCCATTGTTAACTGTTTTTTAATATATCTATTATTTTATTTTATTTTAGAAATAATGGATATATTAAAAAACGTATAACAACAGTTAACAATGGAAACCAAAATATGAATTAAAACTGATTACCATGGAAAAGAAATTGATGAAACTTTAATGTTCGTTGAAAAGTGCACACATCCATCGGAACAAAAGTGTCTGCACCACACAAGATATTGTATACGAAAGGGCACCTAAATAGTAGGTACCAGGATGTAGTAGCACCAACAAAAGAAAGGAATATAGCTTGAGTACGAATAAATCACGAGTGCACAGAAGGACTTTCCAATTGATCTTGCAAAAAACAGGCAGACACACCCATTGCATCTCTGGGCGAATTGTGTAATTCGGTGCTGGCGTTAATGAGGCTCTGATGGTTTTCACCCCTTCCTAGGGCCCCTGGCTGCAGCTCCACTCTTCCTTAGCTTGAAAAATGTGGTCCCCCCCCCCGAAATTTGACTCTAGGTGCGCCTCTGCTTCAAGCTGTGGGAGCAGCCAGGTCCGGACCTTCTCTCTTGCCCATCAGCAGGACCGTCATTGCAAGCGCTTTCTCACGCTTTTAAAATTGACGGCCCTGTAGACAAACACCACTGTGGGGGCTGTCAATAGTGATGGACCGGTGTTCCAGGGGGAGGCAAGTGCCCCCTCTTGCCCTCCCCTGCGGACGTCCATGGGCATCAGCAATGCAAACTTCCCTCACTCACAAACAAGTGGAACTTGATAACAGCAGTACAAGATTTCCTCCTTGATCGAAAAGTTCTGGCACTACATTAGCAAAACAAGCTTATTTTATAAAACTGCCTCTGAGGTTTTAGACCAACTTGCCCCTCTGAAAAGTAAAATGCTAAAAAATGCCCCCTCTAAATCATGGTTCACCCTAGACCTTAACAAAGAAAGACGCTCACTGAGACTGGCTGAAAGAACTTGGAGACAACACCCTTCCCCATCCCATCTTGCTCTCCTCAGAATTGCAAGATCCTCTTACAAAAAACACATCTTTTCGGAAAAAGCATCATTCTTTAATCTACAACTCTCTCGGGCCAAAAATTGACCTAGAGAACTGTTCAACATTATTAGAAATCAAACCTCACCTGCACCCCTTAACCCGGTGGCCTCCACTAACAAATGTGAAGAAATTGGCAACTTTATCTGTGAAAAAATTGCAAAAATTGACCGTGCCTTCCTCGATACCCAACCCTCGCTCAGTCCTCAACACCCCTGGAAACTTCACCCTATCCACTCCTCCTTTTGAAAACAACCCTGACTCCCACACTCCTCGTCCCATCGCACACCCCTCCTGAACCCCTCCCAACTATTCTACCGCTTAAAAACAACGCCTCATGGCTTAATTTCAACTCCGTTTCCGAACGGGAAGTCTTCAATATCCTAGCCAAACACAAACCATCCTTCCACACTAAAGACCCTCTCCCCTCCGCACTCGTCCAAGATCTCAAACACGTCATTGTCCCCTACTGTACAAACATCATTAACGCCTCCCTCTTAACAGGGAGTGTTCCCATCTCCCTTCAACTCGGACAAATCACTCCCATCCCCAAAAATCCCAAGGCTGACCCCAATGACCCTAACAACCTCCGCCCTACCTCCAACCTCCCCCTCCTCTCCAAAGCCCTCGTAAAATGCACCCTTCTCCAACTGGACAAACACATTGACACATTCAACCTTCTAGACCCCCTTCAATCTGGCTTCCGCAAAGGTTCCAGCACTCAAACTGCACTGCTCAACATAGTCGATGATATTCACTTAGACCCGGACAAGGGCAAGACCTACCTACTCATCCTCCTTGACCTCACCGCTGCATTTGACACAGTTTACCACCCAACTTTACTCAATACACTCAAAGATCGCTTCAGTCTTAATGGCACTGTCCTTAACGTCCTTAACTGGTTCACCTCCTACTTCCAACATAGAAGCCAACAAATTAAAAATAAAAACTGCCTCTCTAGTCCAACTTCTGTCTCCCTAAGTAGCCCTCCTCTCTCCCGCCCTTTTCAACCTCTATATATATGACCCTTACCCTTCTACTTATACAAGCAAAAATCAACTATCACCTGTATGCTGATGACACCCAACTGTACTATAAAATAAAATCCCATGCCGATATCCTGCACCTTAACTCTGCACTAACCAAGATCCAAACCTGGTTCCACACAACCATCTTAAACTCAACCCTAACAAAACTAAGATCATCCTCTTCTCTCCCAAAAACAACCATTCCAATTTGGAAGGCTGACTTTAATGCCCTAAACTGCTCTCTCCCTTGCTGAATCTGTCAAATCACTCGGCATCACCGTCACCAATAATCTCACACTTAACTCCCATATAAAGAACTCAGCAAAAAGTGCACTTTTCACACTCTGGCATCTCAAAGAAATCAAACTTTTTATTCCAGCTGAAGACTTCAAATTAATTATCTCTGGTCCTATCCAGAATCGACTACGGAAATTCCCTTCTCTCTGGTACGCCCAAAATCCACCTTGCCTCCATTAAATCCCTCCTCAACCTCGCAGCTAGACTAACAACTAACTGTAAACGTTTTGACCGCATCTCCCCTGCCCTCAAGATCCTCAAATTGCTCCTCATCAAAGGCAGATCTTCCTATAAAATTGCTTGTGTTTCACACAAAGCCCTCTATCAGAAGACCCCAACCTACCTCACAACTAAACTCAAAAAAGCTGTCTGTGCCCGAACGTTGAGAAGCACCAACACTCTTCTTCTCATACCCCCCTTCTAAAAAAAAATGCCTTGAAATCCCGCTCCTTCTCTGGCAAGGCCCCAGTCATCTCAAACGCCCTCCTCAAGACCTTCAATGCAACCCCTCTAATGCCAGCTTCAAAAGAAACCTTAAAACTCACTTTCTCACTAAATTTTGGAGAAATTAAATCCCTGATCTCCTTTCGGACTATTTCCCCCTCCTCCCTTAGTCAACTCCGCCTACCCCTCGGACTCTCTCACCCCCCTCCTGACACCTTCCACATCCCCTCCCACTCACTATACCCACCCAGCCCCTACTATGTCCACTGAGCCCTCCTTGGCAAACTGTAAAATTACTATTTATAACAACATACTGGTTCTTTCAATTGGTTTTCTGTTTATCTTATATGCACCCTTCTCACTATGCACTCTTAATGGTTCCTTGTATTTTTGTCTGACCGCCTGGATAATGTGTTTCGTTCATTGCTATTGTTGTTTTCTTGCTTATTACCATTGCTGATGTAAAGCGCTTTGATACCCTCGGGTGGAGCTAGCGCTATATAAAACCTTCAAAATAAATAAAATAAAAAATAAACTGGTACAGCAGAGTCTGCCTCAACAATGCAAACACCCTTACCTGTTTGATGTATATACTTCACTATAGATGTATGGACAGGTAAGTGTGTGAGTGGCTGAGTGGGTGAAGGGTCAAATGTGGATGTGTAAGTAGGGGTGAATGGATGTATTTATCTGTGAGGGGATGGAGGATTGGGTGATAGGATGGTGGAGTATGTTGGTGGGAAGTTGGAGAGAGTCAGAGCTGTGATGGCTCATTAATTTATTTTTGGATGAATGTGACATAGATGAGGAGATGTCTATGAATGAAGAATGTATGTTAAAAGACAATGTCTGTGGAATGATGGATATTAGTGCAAATTCAAGTGATGGTCAGTTTGTGTGTTTATGGGTGGATTAACGATCGCTTTTTGTATGAGGCATACATCTATGGTGTGTGGGTGGATGTATGTGTGGACAGATTGTATGTGTGCAGATGGATTCATGTACCTTGATTCTGCTGTGCTCTGAGATGCTCTGCTTAGCACATGGTGAGCTGTAAAAAAATTAGCTCTTCACTTTATCTTGAGAGCGCTTATATCTGCCTGCTGGGCAACAAAACACTGTAGATCACTGTTATGTGACAACCCCGCCATCTAATAACATTGGGAATCCTGATATTACAAAATGACTGTATTGCCGGCTTTTGTGCACTTATGTGTCATACTCCAGTGGTAGAAAACTCTGAGAGCAACCAACATGACACATGTTATATAAAGCTGAGACTGACTGCTGTCTGTAAGATAGACATTCAGAAAAGCTCATAAGTTAAAGAACAGAAGTAAGCCATCTCAGAATGAGGTATATCATGTGGTAGCACGTATAACAAAGGGGGTGACGTGCACAGTCCAGGAAGTAAGCCACCTCGGAATGAAGTTTAAAAGGCTTATAGAAGTCACAAATCACTATGTTAGTGTTAATCAATAGGAATGCATTAGTCAATTTGAAGTTCAATCAATCAAAGTCATATAAGAGGATGAACTATCATAAAGTTGCCTCAAAAGGAAAAGTTAAGTAAAATAGTTCTTGCCTAAAGAGAGCTCCCTAATTCTCCTGCTCTCCTCTATTCAAAGTAAGGAAAGGTCTGCTCAGTAAGCATTTTAAGAGCGTTCTGACTAACCAGCTCTGTACTATCACACATTTAACTATTTCTACACCTACACTTAGTTTCCATAAAACAATCCAATCACGTTAGAGTGAAAAGATACAATCTCAAGATGCACCACAATGAAATACACATACACATCGTGAAACAAGATGGCAACCAACGATAGCCATTTTAAAAGTTTGACCTTAGCTATGGTCAAACTCTACGTCAATAATACGCAGTTAATAGTATTTGTATATTTATAATATAATGTCCATATAATGCAAAATCATTTACTAGAGAAAACCCTTTCAAGCGACTTATATTTCAAAGTCTTACCAACCTTACTGAGCGCACAGATGAATTGCACGCACGCGCAGTAATTTAGCCAGATTTTTAGTCTCCCTGCTTACCTAGACTATGTCAAGGAAACCCAAAAAATACACTTTCTCCAAATACTCAATGGCGGTACCATCATTATTGATTATGTCAGAACTACCTGCCTTTAAAAATCTTAGTCTACCTGCATGCCTAGACTGAGTGACTGACTATGAAATACGACAGTATTTTTCCCTAAGTATTTGTAGACGTGTTAGAGTAGTAGAGCATCCCCTGCTCAAGTATGTGGCTGTATTTCTATGCCTCCTCCTGCACTTTAGAGGGGAAGCACGAAACCACGGATGATTTTGGGATTCACAGACACATGAAGAAGCTTAACAGTTAGACTAGCTGCCTTGTTCTTCCACTGCTGAGTCTGCTTCTTTATAAGTGTTGACAGGGCCACTGGAATTATGCAGCAGGGGAGGGCACAATTATGCAGCATGGTTGACAGATTGGGGCAAGAAAAGGCAAAGTGTGCGACCTAGTACAACATATTTTGTGACATTCCTAATTCATGATTTGGTAATTTTGTCACATTTTAAAACTATCTAGGAAAAGGTTTCATCTCGTTAGTACCAGTTTTACATTGCAATGCAGACATAAGCAACTGATAGAAGATCAGTCATCCTTTGAATATGGCCTTCCACTGCGCGATAACACTGGTCACCACGATTTGAGTAACTTTTGATTCGTTTAAACCATAATGAACATTATTTTGGGGTTAAAATCTGCAGATTATGCATCAGATGATGGATTATGTGGCAAATGAGCCAAATCCATCATTATGAGGAAAAAAGTCCGCAGCCACAGAATGACATAATTTCAGTGGCCCACTTGTTGAGGCAAGACACCAGTGCTGGACAGGGTGGTACAGTGACCGAGCGAGTGAAGGCTTACTACAAAGTATTCTGTTTCAGTCTCCTGCGTTCTAAACACACACGCGGACTCGTGAAATGAACAAGAACACGGCTCTAGCCAGAAGAAATGCAAAGTCCTGTATTGTGATATTTGCATCTGAAACACGCTTGTAAGAGAGGGGGTGTGTCTGCTTTCCTTTTCCAGTCAGCAGCAGGACAAGTTTCGAGCCAGTGGCTTAACGCAAGTGTTGCCCTCATCTCCCACGCATACCCCCCCCCCCCCCCCATCCCAGAATGGGCTGAGGGCCACTGAGTCTCATATCTCAGTGATATTCATTGGCCTTGGATTGGTCGGGATTTCTCCATCGCCGCAGGAGCCTTTGTTTCGTCCCTGTTGCAAGCACAGAGCAGTGAAGCGCAGATCTAGGGAGCTGTGCCAACTTGCCCCTTCTTGGCAAGTATTTTTCTCCGGGTTGAATGCGTCGAAAGAAAAGGCAAACAAGCAGGTCGGTGAGGGGGCGGGAGCAGCTGCGAGAAGCAACTAAGTAGGCAGCATTACAAGGAGACCCAGGAGCCCGGATCTGACAGTGCAGCAAGGCCACTTACATAGCTGCCTTGGAAAGCGCGCAGTCTGTGGCGAGATGAACGTTTCCCACATGCCACAATGAGCCATTCTTCGCCCGTCCGCACGCAATGCCTCCCCTCCTGCCTGGCTCAAATTGGGAAAGGCTGGCAGGTCTCCAGATAGGCCTCGGGAAATTAGGCTTACTCCCTGGAGCACTGGCTTTCTTTTAGAATAGATGGCGAATACGCAAGGCACACGTTTTATGGCTTTCAGAAATCTACCTCAGTCCAATCTACCCCACTCCCCCTCACCCCACACCACTCCAATCTACCCCACTTTAATTTACTCCACTCTAACCCAATCTACCTCACTCTAGCCCATTCTACCACACTCCACTCCACCCCAATCTTCTCCACCCCAATCTACCCTATTCGACTTCAGTTTACCTCACTCCACTCAATCTAACCCATTCAACGCCACCCCACTCCAGTCTACCCCACTCCAAACCAATCTACCGCACTCCATTACAAACCTACCCACTCTGCTCTAATCTACCCCAGTATACCCCACTCCACTCTGATCCACCCCAATCCACCCCAACCAGCCTCATCCACCCCAATCCACTCCAATATACCCCACTCCAATATAACTCAATCCAACCCACTCCACTCCAATCTCTACCATACTCCAATCCACCCCACTCCATTCTTCTCCACTCCACTATGCCCAAGTCCAGTTTAACCCACTCCATTCCAGTTTACCCCATTCTACTCTAAGCTCCAGTGCAATCTATCCAACTCCTCTCCACTCTAATTCATCCCACTCCACTCCAATCTACCCCCTCCACCACAATCTACACCACTCCAATCTACCACAGTCTACACCACGCCACTCTTCCAATCTATCCCCCGCTAATCTCCAATCTGCCCCACTCTAATCCAATCTACCCCCTTCACTCTGCCACACTTCACTCCTCTACCCAAATCTAACCAACAACTTCACTCCAATATACCCCATTCCAATCTACCACACTCCACTCCAGTCTACCACACTCCTCTCCACTCTAACACACTCCTGCCCACTCCACCCCACTCCAATCTACCCTACTAAAGTCTACCCCTTCTCAGTCTATCCCACCTCAATCTACCCCACTCCAGTCTACTCCACTCCAATCTACCCTAATCTACCCCACTTCACCTCAGCCCATTGCATTCTTCCCCACCTCACTCTACCCCACTTCAGTCTACCCCAATCCACTCCATTCTACCCCACTCCACTCCAAACTACACCACTCATGCATCCCTATTTTATCTGTCCCACTCCAACCTGCCCCACTCTACCATACTCTAATCCACGCAATCGACCACACTCCACTGGACCCTAATCTACCCCACTCCACTCTTCCCCGCTCAATCTCAATCTCACTCCACTCCAATCTCAACTCCAATCTATCCAACCTCACGACAGACAGCTCATCTCCAATCTACCCCACTTCACTTTACCCCAACCTACCCTAACCTGCCCACTACAATCCACCCAATCTACCCCACTCTAGCAGACTATATCCTACTCTACCCAATCTCTTCTTCTCTCATACTACCACATGCCACTCAAATGTACCCTACGCCAGTCCAAACTAGCCCACTCCACTCCACCCCAATCCATCCCACTCCAATCGACCCTGTCCCAATCCATCCCAAACTACCCTACTCCAATTTTCCAAATCTAATCCACCCTTTCCAATGTACCATACTCCAATCTACTCCAACCCACACTACCTCAATCTACCACACTCCAAACTACCCTACTCCTTTCTATTTCACTCAATCTACCCTACTTCACTCCAACCCACACTACCATAATCTACACAATATATCCTCCTCCAGTCTACCTCGCTCCACTCTACTCTGCCCCACTCCACTCCAATCTACTTCTCTCCACTCTACCCCACTCCAATCTACCCCATTCCCCAAACTACCCCACTCCAATCTACCCCTCTCCACTCCAATTTTGCTCCACTCCACCCCAATCTACTTCACGCCCCCACTCCAACCTACCCTACTCCAATGTATCCCAATCTTCTCTATTTCCCCATTCTACCCAACCCACTCCAGTCTAGAACACAATATCCCAATCTACCCCACTCCCCACCACTCTAATTTACCCTAATCTAGCTCATTCAAACCTACCCCAATTTACTCCAACTCCATTCCATTCTACCCCACTATAATCCACTTAATCTACCCCACTAAAATCTACCCCACCCAAATCTAATCCACCCAACTCCAATCTGCCCCAACCCACCCAAGTCCACTCTCCCCCAATCTACCCCACGCCACTCTACCACAATATATTCCACTCTATCTACCCCATTCCAATCTACAACCACTCCAATCTCCCCCATTCAAATCTACCACTCTAATCTATTCAAATTCCCCACTCCATTTTACTCCACTCCAATCTACCCAAATCCACCCTACTTCATTCTACCCAACTCTACCCCATTCCACTCTATCCCAATCTACCCAACTCCAATCGACCCCACTCCATGCCGCAAACTTTTGGCCATGTTGAGCAGCAACCACGCTGGTGTACAACATGGGTAAGACATATTGCCAAAACCAATAGTTCTTGCATAGGCAAGACTTATTGGCTTTGCCAATGTTTGTTTATTTGTTTCAATGAATTCAAACATTGAAATACGTTCTCCTCCTTATTCAGAGCTGTGACCTTCCATAATAGAGCTAACCAAAACGTTATTCTGAGAATACTCCGCTAATCTCACCAACCTGTTCTTGATAATATGTCAGGTTCACACAAAGAACTGCTCTTGAGAAACCCAGTTGATGAAAGTACTCTGTTTTTGAAGATACATAGATTCACAGAGTTATTCTGCAAACACCCAGATCTACACTAAATAGCAGGCAGTCTTACTCAGAGCTGCTGTGTATAAAATCCAATCTTCATACAGCTCATAAACCTAACCACGTACACACATATTCCCTTACAGAGAGCTCTATTCTTGATAATATCCACAATAATTATGAGATCTGAGATGAGATCAGTGTAAGACTGTGACAAAAAATAAGCCTGGGCGCCAAAATAAAAGTAGCCCATGTTAGCAAACCTGGTAGCTAAAAAAATGTGATCCACATTTGTAAATCAGGCCGGTTTGAACTTGTATAGACGCTGTATGATAATTTTGAAAGCAACAGGAGACTGCATGCATTTGTGTTTGCTGCAGGCAAAGTTCGTTTTAATATCAGAAAAAATAACAATACAAATAGGCCAACCAGACCCTATTACAGTTCTACAAATTGGTAAAATAAATAACCCACTGCCTGATCTGTAAGACCACCCATCTAGCATTGCCTGATTTTCCCATAGGCCAGTCTGACCCTGGATTAGACAGACTTCATAAGAACGGAGGAAAAATCACAATAATTCACAAGAACATCATCAGCTGCACCGCATATATGGACAAGAACATCATCAGCTGCACCACATCTATGGACACGTCATCCTTCAACATGGAACACTTGCCATTCAAGCTCCACGTCTTAGTCAACTTCACTTTAAGCAGCACTCTCATCTACAAACCCCCGGGACCACACACCAACTTCACTGACACCATCATAGACTTTGTTCCAGCAATTGCCCTCAATGCTAGTAATCACATCCTACTCAGAGACCTGAACTTCCACCTTGAAGACCACGTTGATCCCAACTCAAGAGCACTCATTAAAGACTTTGGAAGCTTTGGCCTCAACCAACAGGTAAAGGGACCTGCCCACATCGCTGGACACCTTCTGGACCATATTTTTTCCAAATTTAACAACATCTGAGTTGACAAGTCCACACTAGTCCCATGGAGAAACCATGCCCTCATCAAGTTTAGCATCCCTGTCCAATGCACACACACCACTGCCAGGTGATCCCACTTAAACTGGAACAGCATCATTTAAAAGGACTGGAACACCGCTCTCAACACACACTCCCTTAACATGAACACAGCAACAGCCTCTTCAAAGCCATCACAAATTTCAAAAATTGGATCACCTCTTGTGCTGACTCTCTGGCCCCCCTCAAACACAGCAATAAAACAAGATCCAGACCCTAGGCCATTTGGTATATGGAGGAACTCAGACTAATGAAACGCTGCTGCAAATAACTGGAGCACAAATGGAGAATACGCCAGGACAATGCAGATAGGACCACATTCAAATCCGCAGTAAGATGCTACCACTAAATGCACTGCTCTGGTGGGCCGTATCGATGCCAGCACCAATGAAAACAAAGAATTCTTCACCATTGTGAAAGATTTGACCTACCCATCGGCTGCCTTCACTTTGACCACCCCCTCCAAGGACATCTGCAACAATCTCTCTCAATTCTTCAGCAATTAAATTACCACCAATTACAGAAACTTCAGCCCGCACCTTAGCCCAACTGATCTCGCCAAACACATCTCAATCTTATACAAAGAACCAATGCTAACCACATAGTCGGTCAGCACTCCATAAAAAAACGCAGTCTCCATGAAGTCATCCACTCAGGTACTCCTACCCCCACCACGCCTACTCCGGAGGACAGCAACCCATCAGTGCCATACTCTCTCCCATTCTGAATACCTTCACCCTTTCTGCAACTTTCCAGATGCTTAGAAACCTACAACTGTGCTCTCATTGCTGAAGAAACCCTCTGTGGACCCTTCAATGCTTTCTAACTACAGACCGATTTTCCTGCTACAATTCCCAGCCAAGGTCTTAGAGAAAATCATCTCACCTTAATCACCACCAACTCCTCGACACCACTCAGTCTGGTTTCAAACCGATTCAAAGCACGGAAACTGCCCTCATCACTGCCACAGATGACATCTGCATGTCTCTATACAGAGGAGATACTGTTGCCCTCATAATCCTGGACCTCTCTGCAGCATTTGACTCAGTCTCCCACCCCACCCCATCCTCATCCAACACCTGCACAACATGAAAATCAAGGACACATACTCTGATGGATCTGCTCCTTCCTGAGTAGAATGACCGAGTCAGGCAGCCTGGCACCGTACAGCTATGATGCCAACAATCTCATCTGCGGAGTTCCACAAGCGTCCTCCATGAGCCTGACCCTCTTCAACACATGATCCCTCTAGCTAGCATCATCTGCTCTTATGGCATCAACATGCTCTCCTAAACCGACAACACACAACCCATTCTCTTAACCAAGGACAGGACGCCTAGTACCTAGATCAAGTTCCATGTCTGCATGACTAAAATTGCCCTCTAGATGAAGACCAACTGTCTAAAGTTGAACACTGGTAAGACTGAAATTTGGATCTTCAGGAAGAGCAAATCCCTTTGGGACTCCATCTCATGGCCAACACAGCTGGGCTCAGTATCCACCCATACCAAGGACCTTGGGATTATCTTCAACCACAAACTCAACAAGACCTCCCAAGTCAACGCTGTCCCCTCTGTATGCTTCCATATCCTGAAGATGCTGAGGAAAATATTTAAATGACTCCTAAACAGCACTCGGAAAACCATCACTACACCCTGGCCACAAACATGCTGGTCTATGGGAACACCTCCTATGCCAGGATCAACAAAAAATTTACCAGGAGGCTGCTTGACCATTCAGAACTTGATAGCCAGATTCACTTTCAACATACAATGCTGCACACACAGCACATGTGAAGGCGCTGCCCTGGCTCTGCATACACAAGCGAGCACAATTCAGATTTCTCACCCCCACTTTCAAAGCACTACATAACACTAGCCGAGCTTACATGAACAGTCGCATCTACTTTCACAAACCTTCCAGAAACCACCATTCTGCTGACCTCCTACTCGTATAAATCCTGTGCATACAGAAAACCAGACCCAGTAGTCAAGCCTTCTGCTACATTGCTCCTAAAACATGGAACAACCTGCTGCTACACATAGGAGCTACCTCCTCCTCCTCACTTTTTGAATCCCACAAGAAGCTGAAGACCTAGCTAGGACCTATGTGGTGCTAGACTTACACCTGCTCAGCGCCAGGATACCCTCCCTAGTGATAGTGTGCTCTACATTTCTGTATAACATAAGATCTAGCCTTGATAATGCTCAGAAGTACCTAGTCCTCTTCCCATGATAATGACTTATTCTGTTTTGGATACTTTCCAGACTCCTTTCCAGTGAGCATAAATTTCTTGGGCCACATTTACCAACATTTTGCACTGTTCGTGTCATAAACGTTAGGCAAACCAGCACTAAATGTTTTTTTTGTTATTTACTTTCCAGCACAAAACAAGTTTTGCGCTAGAAATTGCTAAAAGTAATGTAGTAGCACAAAGCCCTGTTTTACGTTACTTAGCATCAAGGTGGTGTTTCCAATCACCCATGCTTTTTGATGCAAAACCCTTGAGGTTCCGTGACGATTGTAGGTGATGTTTTCGACTCACACGAATATGATCGAGTCTGGTATCTATGAACCGCAAATGACAAGTTTAGTAAGTGTGCGCAGTTTCGCTGTGCTAACTTAAACCGTTCGTTTGTTATGTGGGTTTTTCATCTGTACCCACGGGTTCCATCTTAGATACGGCATCCATTTTGTCTCTTGCCCTCAAGTAGCCAGCGAACGGACGATGTCCGCTTCGCGACCCTGGGACTCCCAAGATATTTGCGGAAGACACATGTACTCTGTAAATGTCTTTATGATGAGGGGGACGATACTGTAAGGCAGATGGCCCCGCTCGAGGCTCATCTTGCCGTGCCAGTTTATTGTCTCAGCCGTGCATCTCATTAGGCACGTCCCTTTGATGCCGGTATCTCGTGTTTCCCGATACCTCCCCTTTTACACCCTTTCCGATTCTCCCACTGTCTCCATTTTCCTCTCCACCTGTTTTAGTTCCTATTTTCGAGCTGTTTTACTGCCGGTTGGAATTCACTAATGTTGGGAAGATGGGTTTTACAGTTGGGAACCACCAAATGTTTCCGCACTTATGTTCCGGACTTAATGTGTATTAAAGTGACCAAAGCGACCCCTCTGGGGGATAATTATGGGAACCGGGTTGTAAACTTTTGTGTACCATGTTGTCCTATGGGTAAATCTTGCATAAAAGGAGCGATCCACAGAACCAATTTGAAGCAGTCTCCCCAAGTTGCACGTGTTGTACTTGTCGTGACTTCTGTGTTCCCTGCAGTAATAAACCTTGAATCTTTGACGCCGAAGGAAGTGTCCCGTGTCTCTGTAGTTTGTGCGCCGAAACAGGTATCCCATGAAGGTTATAGGTGTTGTTCCCTGGCACCGCTGGTACTGTTAAAAGTCCAGTCCTTCAGTTGGCGCCCAATGTGGGGCGACTTCAGCGGTACCGGTCCGGTCCAAAGCCTGATGATCGTGAGGAACTTCGTGTGAAATCTCCGAGGGAAGGTGCACCCCGCTTCATCGATCCTGTTGTCGAAATAAGTGGCCCGAAGTTTTTCCCTGCGAAGATTCCCGCCTCCTGACGGCTGCGACGGACCGATGCCCTGACTGTCGACCTGTCTTCGACGCCCGGCGTAGACCTTATGTACAAGCGAGACGATAGACGGGCCTTCCTGGTGACGCCATTGAAGTTCTGAGTTAAGTATTTGTGGGTCGCTCCCAGTCCTTAGTGGTTGTTCTAGCTTTTTGAAAGCTTTGTTGTTAGCCTTTAAGGCTTTGTTGTAATAGCTCATTGAGCTTTGTAATAGCCTCCTCAGGCTTTGTGGTTAGCTCTCCGAGCTTTGTAATAGCCTTACGGCTTTGTTGTATTGCATGGTTCCATTGCATTTGTGGTTCTTAGTATTGGTTCTTAGTATTATTTGACAGTTGCAATTGCCAAACACCGAGGGTTTTGACTTACACGAGGTTTAATTACTTCGGTAATCCTTGAAGTTTGATACTAGGTTAGTGTGCACGATGCCTAGCCATAGTGGTTTGTTTCGTATTTTCAAATGTTGCGCAATGGATTCCCGGTTGGAGGACTCATGTCCGATACCTCCAGTTGGAACTCCTATTCATGATCTTTATAGTCGACACAGTGTGGGTCCCATAATCTATAATGATTACTGGATCCGCTATACAAGGAAAGATGGTGACCTTAGATGGCCACCACATGGGACTTTTGAACTTTCGATTTTAGATAATCTTGAGGCAAAATTATTTTTAAAGAAAGCTAGGCCAGCTATGTTTGATTCCTTCCGGATATGGCGTAAAGAGGCCAAGCAGAAGGAAATCAAACAACTTAAAAAGGATCAAAAGCAAGAATTTATTCCGATAATGCAAGCTGTAAAAGAATGTAGACAGGATAAAGAAGAGAAAGACCTGGAAATTGCTACTAGATTGCATCACATGAAAATAGATAAATGTTACCCAGCTTTACCGAATAAATCAGAAAAGAAAGAAGAAGATTTGAAGGAGGATTCCTTGTTATCATATTTGATGAAATCACCACCTCCTTATGTACAGGGTGCTCCTGTAGCTGTTCCTGTAGTACCTCCTGTTGTACCTCTTGTTGTTCCGGCGGCTGCGGGTCAGCCCGCTGTTAACCCTACGTTTGTTCCACCACCTGTCCTCGTTCCTACTGCTCCTGTACCTGTACCTTTGCAGACTGTTGTTTCTGCTACTCCGACTATCTTGTCCGTTCCTACTATGCCTTCCTTCACCTCTAGTGTTGTTGCTCCTGTTTTTCTTTCTCCTTCTGTTCGTAAGCGTGTTCCTAACTCTGTTGCTACCCTTTATTCACCTCTTTCCGGTCCGTTATTTTCGTCTGATTCATCTGAAACTCCTCAGAGACGGAGTCAGATCCCTAGTGGTAGGGAGAAAAAAACGTTAGTAACAATGGCACATAGGTGGATAAGACATCCTGCTAATTACACTCCGCGTGTAGTATTTGATACGTTTTCTCAGTTTAATGAGCCTACGCAGAGATTCGTATTTGAGGAAATGTGTAACTTTTTGAGAGAAGAATGGTACAATAATGATGTAGAGGATGTACCGTCCGACATAATTGAACTCCAGAGTCACTTTTCGAACGGTATGATTATAGGAGACGATGTACGACGTGCCGTGGAACGCTTATTAGCATTCAGACCCACAGCACATTCTCGGGTGTCATTAGATGATACCACTGAGAACTGGAAAGCGGTTCCTGGTCAGTATCCCATGAGAGAAGTCCCGCCACTGTGGGTGCCTGGAGATCCGCAAGCTAACCCTGCGGTTTTACCACATTTTCGAAGGGTGTGGATACATCTTCCATGGAAACGATCGGAAGTTTTGCAAGTGAAGCAATCCTTACCCGATCCGCGTAAAAATCCGGCTGGTTATTATAAGGAGTTATCACAACTGATAGAAGCTTCTATTATGAATATTGCCGACATCGACATGTTGTTTGGCAATGTTGTACCGCAACCAGTTTGGGCTAAAATTCGTCAAGCCAATCACGCAGCTGAATTAGGGGGTGATTGGGCTGCACTGCTAGCAGCTGATGCATTACAAGTTGGTGGGGCTAAACCTGAACAGTTGATCTTGGATTTGCCTCAGAAAATCATTACGCTCATGAAAACTCTCATGCCAGCGATGAAGGTGAACTGGGATAAGTTATCAGCTTGTAAACAAAAGAAAGACGAGAGTGTCTCGGATTTCTTTACAAGGTTTGAGGAAGCGTTTGTCGATCACAGCGGCCAGGACATGGGCGCTGAGGGAGGTCAGCGGTTATTCGTTGACAAATTTGTGTCAAATTTGCTGCCTGAGCTATGCAACAAATTAAAGAATTCAGAAAGTGCGTGGGCAGTTTCAACCCCTGCGCAAATATTAGCAACGGCTCAGTATTATGAGAATAGGGAAAAGGAAGAAAGTGATCGTGTAGAAAAGAAAACGAAAGAACTCAAAACGAAGGTTTTGTTGCAGCAAGCATACCCTCCACGATCAAACCAAAATGATGCACAACAGCAGTATCGACCACGAGCACAGCTCGATAGAACACAGCCGCGCTCTGACAACTTTGATCCCAGATCTTCACTTGGGTATAATCAGTGCGCATATTGTAGGAAAGAGGGACACCTAAAATATGATTGTCTTGCTTTACGGGACCGTCTGAATGGTGTGTCGACACGAGGAAATCGTGGCGGTGGTCCTCAGCAGGCACCACGTGGTAGAGGTCGTGGTTCATCCCACAATCAGATTGATCGTCATCAAAATCAATCGGATGCAAATAATTATTTTGACCAGCGAAATGCGGGGTCAGTTCGATCTGCACAGTATAATGTTGATGATTATTATATAGACCACGAGACTGTTGTAAATGACCACTACTAGGACAGCCAACGACAAAGAGAGGGAGTAGTGTCAGTTCCGGTCGATCAGAGTGGGCCTTACGTTGCAGTGACTACATCGGGTGTAGTTGAGCCTTTTCTGTTAGACACTGGTGCGACGAAAAGTTCCATCATGCATTCAAAACTCCCTGGCGCACTTTTGTCTGGCTTAACGAATGTTTCTGTCGGATTCTCTGGCGCCCCTGTTAGTAACCCAGTCTCTAACCCTTTGCCTCTTATGATTGGATCTCGTGAGCTAACGGCTCCACTGATTCTATCTACAGGTTGTGGTGAAAATCTTTTGGGCCTGGATTTGTTGAAACGATTATATGCAACATTGTATTGTTCCCCTGAAGGAGTGGAGCTTACATTGGGAAGGAGAGTGATCTCTCCCATGTATTTATCGGTTGATAAATTCCCACCGGAATTGAATTCCCTCCCTGCGTCCTTATGGGCCACAGGTCCCAATGACGTGGGCCTGTTAGACATTCCACCCTATGTGATTCAATTAAAACCAAATGCGCGATTACCGCGTTTACCTCAATATCGTATTTCTCTTGAGGGCGAACGAGCGCTGTTAGAAATCGTTCATGATCTCATTGGAAAAGGTGTTGTTGAAGAAACTCGTGGAAACGTGTGCAATAGCCCTGTATTACCAATTCTGAAACGAACTGACCCAACTAAACCTCCTGTGTATCGTTTTGTTATAGATTTGAGAGAGGTAAACAAAATAGTGGTTCCGCAATTTCCTGTGGTCCCTGACATTACGGCTTTATTAACAATGATTCCGGCATCTGCCTCCTGGTTCACAGTGATCGATCTAAAGAATGCTTTCTTTAGCATTCCGATTGCAGAGGAAAGCAGAGACCTGTTCGGATTCTCATTAGGAGGTCGCAGTTTTAGGCTAAAACGCGCTCCACAGGGTTACTGTGAGAGTCCATCAATCTACAGCCAAGCACTTAAAGGTCAGCTTGATGCCTTTGTATTGCCTAAAGGTGCAGCTTTGATTCAATACGTTGACGATCTTTTAGTGGCAGCTGATACAGAAGCTATTTGCAAAACGGCTACAGTATCATTATTGCACTATCTACATGACTTGCACCACAAGGTATCACCTTCAAAGCTACAGTATTGTTGTCAAGAAGTTACCTATCTAGGTCACTTATTGTCAAGAGAAGGGAGAAGGTTGACCCCAGAGAGAATTGCAGCGATTTCCCGAATGACTGTGCCAAAAACCCAAAGAGATGTTCGTGCCTTTTTAGGTATTACGTCCTACTGCAGACAATGGATTCCAAATTTTTCATTGTTGGCGAAACCATTAATAGCCCTTACGTGCAAGGATGTTTCATCCCCAGTACCTTGGTCTGAAGAATGTCAGAAAAGTTTTTCTGAATTGCGTGATGCGCTGTGTTCGGCTCCTGTGTTGGGTACCCCTGACTACAGTAAGCCGTTTACACTATACGTTCACGAGAGGGATGGTTGCGCGTTGAGTGTTTTGACACAATCTTTTGGTGGTAAGCAACGCCCATGTGCCTACTTTTCTTCGACTTTAGACCCAGTAGCAAGAGCCTTGCCAAGTTGCTTAAGGGCAACAGCGGCAGCTGCGGCGTCCATTCGACAGTCTGCAGGTCTAGTCATGGATAATATGCTCACGGTAATGGTTCCGCATGCAGTCGACACTCTATTGAACCGAACGAAAACTCAACATCTGACAAGTGCAAGATTGTCTGGATATGAGTTGACATTGCTGGCCAGTCATATACGGATAAAACGATGTAATGTGTTGAATCCAGCAACATTGCTGCCGATCGACGCAGAATCAAGTGGTGAAGCAGTACATGACTGCTATCTCAAAACTGAAGAGGAAACCAAGGGTCGCATTGACCTAAAAGATACTCCATTGACAAATCCCGATGGTACTTTGTATGTGGATGGTTCTTGTTTCAAGTTGCCGAACGGTGATGTGACGACTGCGTATGCTGTAGTTACATTGAGAACGATTGTGGAAAGTGCAAGATTAAATCAAAATTCGGCTCAGGCTGCTGAGCTAATTGCTTTGACGAGAGCGTGTGTGTTGTCTAAAGATAAACGGGTGAATGTGTTTACAGATAGCCAGTATGCATTTGGTGTGGCACATAGTTTTGGACGACTGTGGAGAGAGAGAGGATTCCTTACGTCACATGGTACGAAGATTCAGCATGGCCAGCTTGTGAATGATCTTTTGGATGCACTTACGTTGCCTAAGCAAGTGGCGATTGTTAAATGTAGTGCGCATCGTAAGGTGACGGATGATGTTGGTCGTGGTAATGCATTTGCGGATGAGACTGCTAAGGAGACTGCCCGGAACCTTAGCACCCGAATGTATGTGACGAGTTCGGTTAGGTGGCCTACAGAATCAAGTATGTGTGAAAACACTATTGAGAGTGTGAAAGCCATTCAGAACGAGGCCACCGAGACTGAAAAGACCAAGTGGAGAGAAAGTACGGGAAAGTTGGATGCAAATGGTTGTTGGATTGACTTGTCGGAACAGAAAAGATGGATGTTGCCTGATGCGTATGTGTTGGCTGTTGTGACTATGGCACATGGGTTAGCACATATTAGCGCGAAAGGTATCTGTAAATTGCTGTTTCCTGTGTGGAAGAACGATGGTATTACGAAATGTGCTGAACGCTTGGTTAAGAATTGTATGGTGTGTTTGATGCACAATCCTGGTAAGGGCACTCCCACTCCACCTGGCCATTTTGCCCCTCCTGCGTACCCTTTCGAAGTTATTCAGTTAGACTTCATTCATATGGAGCGATGCAATAACCTGAAATATGTTTTAGTTGTTGTTTGCGCATTCTCCCGATGGATTGAGGCCTACCCCCTTAAGGATAATACGGCTTTATCCACGGCAAAAATTTTACTCAAAGAATATTTTTCCCGTTACGGAATGCCTAGAATTGTGTGGTCAGACAACGGAAGTGAGTTTGTTGGGAGCGTGATGAAGAGCGTGTGTCGCGGGTTGGGGATTGTTCAAAAATTTCATAGTGCCAACCATCCTCAGTCAGCTGGTTTGGTTGAAGGGTACAATGGCACCCTTAAACTTAAGCTAGCAAAGATTCAGGCTACGACAGGTCTTTCGTGGCCTGACGCTTTACCCTTAGCATTACTGTCAACAAGGGCAACTGTACACTCCCGAGTAGGGCTCAGTCCCTATGAAATAGTGTTCGGTCGTCCTGCCAATGTTTGGGGGGTCCCTAGACCAGGTGTTTTTTGTGATCTTGAATATCCAATGTTGATTGATTATCTTCATGACTTGACTGCTAAACTGAGGTTAATTCACCAACAGGTTCACGAAGCATTGCCGACGCAGACGGAGGGTCCAGGCCACCAACTCCAGCCCGGAGATTGGGTGGTGACGCGCAACTTCTCGCGCAAGAACAATTTGGATCCCAGGTTCACTGGACCCTATCAAGTCCTCCTTGCCACGAGAACTGCAGTTCGTCTTGAGGGGCGGAAGAACTGGGTGCATGCCACCCATACCAAAAAAGTCCCCATTCCGTTGCCAGCAGACTCGTGGGTGAGGAAAGGCATTGCATCAACTGAAACCGAAGGATGGCCGGCCTTTGTACCTTTCAGCGACGCACAACCTGTCGGAGAATCCTCAGTGCAGAAAAAAGGCATTGTTGAACACTTGTCATCAGAAAACTCAAGACCAGAACATTCAGCTGATCAACAGGGCGTTGTCCCTTCTACGGATCTGTTGTTTAACGAACAGACACGCCCTGGGAAAACCAGATATTTTTTGAGATCCAGTACTAAAGACTAATAAAAACCCCGTTCTGTCCCTTGATAAGTGCATTATCCCGTTTTCCATGACCAGTTTAAACACCCATATTATTGTAATTATTTTGTATATATTCTTTGAGCTTTGTTCCTTACACTTTTTGTTTCCACAGCTGAGAGATATTGTTTTTGTATATATATATATATTTGTGAAATAAAGGCCGTAGGGCCGCGCGTGTACTTCCTTCTGGTTAGTAGGTTTTGACGCTAGGTTAAAGACCGTCGATTCCTGGGAACTCCTAGGTATTGACTATTGCTACACAGAACGAAGTGCGTCAAGAAACGTTGCGGACGGTCATAGGGAATGGCATTCTCGAAGCTGATGGACTTGGAAAGAGCTCAAGCAAGAAGATTCAAGCTGCAGCAACTCAGTCGTACCAAATGTTTCATATTCCAAATATTCGTACTGTTTATGACTATTTCTGCATTTTTGGTGGGTGGAGTGTATTACACAATGTTTCACTTCTTGTCTTCTATCATACCTACTCCCACCCCTGACCTTAAATTCAACTCCACTGTTTCTCCTCATTCTTTTCACATCCTACCCGAACACGAGCAGGCTAGACGTGCAGAATTCCGCAATAATTCCTTTATTCAGCTTCTTCATCAACATCAGTTAGTGGTTAACACCACTAATTGTTGGGTGTGTGGGTTGATGCCGCATACTACGGATAAGGGAATTCCATATCTGGTGTTACCATATAGTTCCCAAGGGTCTGCTCGAGCATTTCAAACAATGTTTCGAAGCGCACTGGGTTTCCACCCGATTCGAGAACCACGTTCCCCCTACTCTGGTCCTACTTCGTACCAAAAATCTTTGTCGATAGCAATAGAGGATTTAGATAGCGATATCTATGATCCTTCGCTTATCCCTGAAGAAGAAGTACAAGCCTATAGAGTTTTAAGTAGAGGCGAATATAGTGTGTTCACTAATGAAAAACAGCTTAAAAGTTCACCTCCGATATGGGTTGTACCCCACATTGGTAATTTTTGTCTAATAGGTCGTGGCCGTAGATCGAAAGCCCGACTTGGAGAGAGTGCTTGCACTGAAAATTACATTCTGCCAATGGTCTCCTCCCCTGTGTTCCTGGCTGCCAAGGGTACCTACTTTATTTGTCATGATCGTGCATATGCATGGTTGCCCTCTGACTTTATGGGCTCATGTTTTATTGCCAACTTGTTGCCTCCGACGTTCACTGTAGATGCAGATTATCACAAGACTAGAGTTGTGAGAGGCGTAATTAGCGAAGAGGATACTGCCGGTCAAGAGGCAGGAGACTTTTTCAAGGGTTTCCTCCCGTTTTGGGGACCTATGGTTAATAGTAGGAACCTGAGACAGTTGACTCGAGAGGGAGAATCGACAGCTAATATTACTGCCAGTGCCCTTGGTAATATCACCACAGAACTTCAGGCGGATAGACTTATGACGTTACAAAACCGTATGGTTTTAGATGTGATCTTGGCAGATCGAGGTGGGGTCTGTAAGGTAATCCATTCGGCCTGCTGTATTTTCATTCCTGATAACGCTCCGACTGTCTATCAAGCCATCTCGAAGTTGCATAAAATCTCTGAATCCATACACGTGGATGTAGGGGATTGGACGCTACTTGGATGGTTTTGGGGCCTAATGTCGACTTGGGGTTGGAAAATTCTGATGATCATTGGAGTCGTTGTGACGTTCCTGTTCACGTGTTGCCTTTGTGTACAGTGTGGTCCTGCCTTATGTGGCCTCTGTGCTACAACGTGTATGAGACAGCCACCTGTTACCAAGGGGACTCGTTTGGACAGAGCTATGCTACAGCAACATCTTGAGGGTCTGATGAATATCGAATCTGATTAGTGCTTGCCTACATGAGGGCAAAAGGAGCGTCTGAGGTTCCGTGACGATTGTAGGTGATGTTTTCGACTCGCACGAATATGATCGAGTCTGGTATCTATGAACCGCAAATGACAAGTTTAGTAAGTGTGCGCAGTTTCGCTGTGCTAACTTAAACCGTTCGTTTGTTATGTGGGTTTTTCATCTGTACCCACGGGTTCCATCTTAGATACGGCATCCATTTTGTCTCTTGCCCTCAAGTAGCCAGCGAACGGACGATGTCCGCTTCGCGACCCTGGGACTCCCAAGATATTTGCGGAAGACACATGTACTCTGTAAATGTCTTTATGATGAGGGGGACGATACTGTAAGGCAGATGGCCCCGCTCGAGGCTCATCTTGCCGTGCCAGTTTATTGTCTCAGCCGTGCATCTCATTAGGCACGTCCCTTTGATGCCGGTATCTCGTGTTTCCCGATACCTCCCCTTTTACACCCTTTCCGATTCTCCCACTGTCTCCATTTTCCTCTCCACCTGTTTTAGTTCCTATTTTCGAGCTGTTTTACTGCCGGTTGGAATTCACTAATGTTGGGAAGATGGGTTTTACAGTTGGGAACCACCAAATGTTTCCGCACTTATGTTCCGGACTTAATGTGTATTAAAGTGACCAAAGCGACCCCTCTGGGGGATAATTATGGGAACCGGGTTGTAAACTTTTGTGTACCATGTTGTCCTATGGGTAAATCTTGCATAAAAGGAGCGATCCACAGAACCAATTTGAAGCAGTCTCCCCAAGTTGCACGTGTTGTACTTGTCGTGACTTCTGTGTTCCCTGCAGTAATAAACCTTGAATCTTTGACGCCGAAGGAAGTGTCCCGTGTCTCTGTAGTTTGTGCGCCGAAACAGGTATCCCATGAAGGTTATAGGTGTTGTTCCCTGGCACCGCTGGTACTGTTAAAAGTCCAGTCCTTCACCCTATCTACCAAAAATCTGAGACAGGGTTTTGCGTCAACCATTGGTACCATATGAAAAGCAGGCGTTAAAAGGAGAAACAATGTAATTTCTCCTTTCTTTTCCAACTTTGCTTGTGTGCTGCACTCTACAGCACACATACACAACTAAACATTTTGAAAATTGTCTAGGCATAGTATTTTGTGCTGGAAGGGTACCCTTCCAATACAAAACCTATGCTAGGCTCAGGCTCTTGAACTTTTGTGCAAAGGGGTAATCATGGCGCTCAGGAGCAAAATTTAGCACCGATGCTAGGGAGAGGAAAGTGCAATTTCTCTGTAGATTTGATGCTCTCCTGCTCTTTCCCTGTCACACAACACAGCGCAGCATTTTTGGCTGCTGCATTGGGTGACACTTTGATAAATCTTAGTTGGGATCGAAACGTCGTTGACTTGGACATCTTCACTCCAAACAGTTTCATTCGAATTTATGTGGAGCATAAGATGTTTCCCTGTATTGTGACCACTGTTCCCCCTCTATTACCTGTAGCGCGCAGTGCTGTGTGTGGAGCACGCACACACACACAGCACATCCAGCGAGAGCGTTCCCATGCCGCGCAAAAAACAGGTGTTTCCTGGCAGAGAGGCAAATTAGACTGACGTCAATAGATGGTGAGGGAGCGGCAGGTAAGTCTTGGTAACTTGGTTTCTCCTTTTATATGTAGAGCTCGGCTGCGGTTCCTACTGTGTGCTTTTAAAAAATATTCATGTTAATTGCAGTGCCGTCACGAGCTGCGAATAACATGAATACTTTAACAAAAGCACACAATCTGCCCATAGCCGCGCTTATGTAACACAAGAAATTCATCAAGTGTACAAACACGGCGTGTAAATCTCATGCCATTTATGTAGACTTGCTGAATTTCTCTTCTTAACAGAGGGGGCTGCATGGTGATTGTGTGACTGTTTTGAAGATTTCAGGTTGATTGCAGCTCCAGGCGGGCGCTGCGATTAACTTGAGATCTTTAACAAAGGCCCACAATCACCCCGCAGCCCAGCTCTGTTAAGAAAAGAAATGCAGCACCTCTACAAACACAGCGTGAAAAGCACATGTCGTGTTTGTAGACTTGCTAAATTTCCCTTCTTAATAGAGCTGGGCTACAGGGTGATAGTGTGACTTTGTTAAAGTTTTCAGGTTAATAGCAGCTCCAGATGGGCGCTGCGATTTACCTGAAATCTTTAACAACGGCCTACAATAACCCCTCTGCGGCACTCTATTAAGAAAAGAAATGCAGCAACTCTACAAACATGGCGTGTAAAGCACACGTCGTGTTTGTAGACTTGCTGAATTTCTTTTCTTAATAGAGCGCAGCTGTGGTGTGATTTACACCTTTCTGTGCTTGGTATAGTGTGCCACCCGACTGGTATTTTCCTGTTTCTGTCATTGCATCCAGATATATGATGCAACAAGTAACATCTTACCCAGGGTTTTTAGTGGGATGAAAATACTGGGGGGTAGGGGGGCGGGTGTCTCGCAAAGGGGGTGCCCGGGGTAATCAAGGGTGTGGCTTTAAGACACATAAGCTAAAAATCTGCACTTAGCATAGTGTACTGCCCGACTTGTATTTTGCTGTTTCTGTCATTGCATCCAGATATATGATACAAGTAGTAACATCATACCTACAAGTCAGGACTATAGGCTTTGTCAAGAGTTTTGAGTTGCATAAGATAAATAAGCAGCAACTATGGCTTGTATGTAATATTGTAATATTGAAATAGCTTCAACTTAAATCCCTGTGACACCACAGCAATGTTGCTGCACCCAAGTTACTAAAAGAGAAAGGTTATCGATCACCAAACCTGTTATCGATCACCAAACCCGTTATCGATCACAAACCTATTGCCCCTGCTGTTAAAATGTATACAACTAAAATTGTTCCTGCCATCCTGTATGGGGCTGAGATATGGGGTGCGTCTAACCTGTCCAACTTAGCACAGGCCCAGAACAAATTCCTAAGATCGATTGTAGGTCTCCCTAAATCATCCCCCCGGATCCCTCTTTTGCTAGATCTGGGTTGCCAGCCTATTGAGGATATTGCCCGGTTTAGGATGTTGGCGTTTTGGAGGAGGCTATGGATCACTCTCGAACTTTCCCTATTTGCCAAGGGTCTGACTGAAGTTAGGGGGTTGGACAAGGCAAACAAAATTGTATGGCTAAGCAGCATTAAGTCCCTGCTTACCAGGATGGGGATGAGTAATTTATGGGTCAGCCCTGAAACTGCCTCATTTCCAAAGCTGCATACTGGAACCTTATTAAAACCGAGCGGTTCTCGACTCTGACCGATTCATCTTTGACAAAAGTTTTTTGCGACTTCAAAGATGAATCCTTGATGGAAAGCTATTGGGATCTTATAACTAAACCTAGAGATCGCAAGCTTTACCATCAGTTCCGAGTCGATTCTTTCTCCACAAGGAAATTTACTAGCAAATGATCCCCCGGGGCGAGTGCGGCGTGCCTGTTTTGCCCCGAGCATACTGAAGACATTAATCACCTGCTTTATGTTTGCCCAGCCTACCAGCTCCCCCGGAAAATGTGGCTCAAACCCTTATGTAGATCCTTGGGTATCCGTTCTGCACTGGCCGCCAAAAGGCTATTAAAATCAGGTTGTAACAAGCTTACTGTTATCGGGGTTTCTAAATTCCTGAGCTGGGCATGGGCTATTCGGGAAAAAAGACTGGGTTCCCTGAGCTAAATGAATTATTGTACCAATTGGCTTGATTGATCAAATATTTTTATACATGATTCCATTTTCTAGTTCTTATAAATAGTCTTGTGATTATACCTGATTTCATTGACTCTTACTGTGGTTTTAAAGTATCCTGTTATTTATATTTTAATAGTTTTAATAGACGTTTTTAAGATGAGTTTTTATATTTGTATGCTATTGTATAAACTTGCTGTCTTTTATGATGAATAATCGAAATAAAGACTTTTTGACCTGATCTGAAAGGAAATCCAGAAAGAAAACAACTCTCTTTAGAGGATTTCCCTTCCCATACAAGGCTCACCTGGCATGACATCATGCCCTAACTTCTCTACTAGTGAGGAGTGAGCAGTGTGAGCACGCCCACATCGATGTGCCAGGCCCCCTCTAAAAAACTGCCGGTGCTCAGCACTGGTGAGACCCGGCCAACTTAAAGCCCTGAACATACCTACTAATCACTTTGTAAGTGGTTGCTAGCTTCTTAAGATAAATACCCAGCAACAATGGCTTGTATAAATTAAATCCATCTGAATGTGAAAACAGCTAAACTCTCCAGCCATCTTTCTTTTTTTTTGGAAAATATTTTTATTGCGACAGTGTAATATGGCACATGTTACATGACTGTTCAGATCATTTGTATGCAACAATTGTGAATATGCAGCAGCAAGAGTAATACACAGCCATATACGGCCCACATCCCGGAGGCTGGGCGGCGTAGGAACAAGGTATGTAAAAAAGAAAGGATGAGTAGATTTGTGCTCCAAGGACATGAAACTATCATTGTACTCGGAAATGTTTCCATCTTTATACACTTATACTATGTAACATTTAACAAGAACCAAATACCCCAAATATGGCATCATTAGCGTAGAATCGAACAAGACATGTCAATCATGTGAGGCCCAGCTAAGGCCCAGCCATTATAAGATAAGAAGGACCCATGGGGGTCACAGCTACGTAAAAGTAAGCGTTCCAAAGAATATTGGCGTGGCTACATAGGGTCCTTACCCTGGGTCCAACCCCCCCAACTTGCCCCCCCCCCAGCACATTCAAACTCCGAGTCAACTGGAGTGAACAACTCAGCGCTAGTGGCATCCGAATCCTCCTCCGCCAGCCCCTCCATGCACAGCATCCACCAAGCGAGGAGATCATCCTGCAGCTTCCCATCCCTGCGAGTGCGCTGCATATGCGTCTCCTCAGCTAAGGCCCATTCTCTCGCATCTCTCAGCCAACGGGAAATCTCGGGCGCCCCTTGACCCATCCAGGTGATAGCTACACGCCTCCTTGCCAAAACCAGCAAGAGTTGCAAGAATTTATAAGACAGCTTCTTCTTTCTGGGCTTTGGCACCAGCGCCAGGAGACAGTGGAGCGGGTTCAAGAGAAGCCTAATGTTTGCGTCCCGAGCAATGTGGGCCACCACTTTCCGCCAAAAGTCCTGAACCAGAGGGCATTCCCACGCCAGGTGTAGAAAACCCGCTCTCCGCACCCCACACCTAGGACAATTGTGTCGTTTATCCGCCGATATGCGATGCAGAGAGACAGGGGTCATATAAGTCCAATGGACAAAATTGAAATGAATAAGTTTAAAGCGTGCATTGCAGGAGACCTTACGGGTCAAAAGCCCGATTCGTTTTCGTTGATCAGGTTCCAGTTCCACCTCCAAGTCTGCCTCGAGTCTCGGCCCATGGCCGAGTAAAGCAGGGAGATCAGCCGCCTGCCTCGCCCACAGGATAAAATAACGTCGAGAGTGTAGGCGAGTGGAGGTGCCTCCGGGAATTGGGGCCCAGCCATCTTTCTAGTTGTGATGAGGCTGCCAATGACAAAGACTTGCTTGAGCGTCTGTTATGGTCACACTGGTAGTACAGTTTTAACAACCCCTTTAGACAAAATGTGACATTTTAACAAGAAGCAGTTTGACTGTTAATGAGATTCCCTTTTTTATATTTGCATATATTAGGGTGAAAGGGAGTTTTTCTGCTGTACAGAATGCAGCTCTGAAGTTCATCAGGTTAAGCAGACTGTCTTGTGACAGGAGCTTGCCATACATCTAGTAGTGCGGCTTCCGTACTGTGTTTGGGACAGAAAAGTGACCGATGGGAATTCAACAGTTGGCTTGCTTCTAAATATTATTCAAATTGTAGGGTGATTATTCTTTCTAGGTTTAATGGGGTCAGAGGAAGGACGACAGGGGAAATGTATGTGGTATTTCTCTATTTTTCTAATGTAGGTGCTCATTATGGCAAGTCTGAAGAATAGACTAGATGAACCTTGACCCAGTGAGACACTGATGATGGTAACAGTAGTCTCGATTAGTGGAGGAGCAGAGTCTTTTTTACGGTCTTAATTATTGTTCTATTATTGTCTTGAGAAACTGACATCTAGAAAGAGAGTGTCATTTATGCATGATGAACTGTGAGCTGAGCATTCTACGGGACTAGGTGATATACCAGTGTAGTGATGGTGCAGGTTTTCACATATCTCTTGTCAGCGTTGTAATGTTGGTCTAAGTTTGTATTTTTTCAAGGATTTGAAAGTTGCAAAGCAGTTCAGTGATCACTTTTCTCACCTATAAAAGCGTCTAAGTGCACTGCCCACTCTAAGTCATCCCGTTCACTTCATCTGAAAGATTTCTTGTTAATTGCAACTCCAGACAGGTGCTGCGATTAACCTGAAAACTTTAACAAAGGCACACAATCACCCTGCAGCTGCGCTCTAATAAGAAAAGAAATGCAACAAGTCTACAAACATGGCATGTAAAGGATTCACAGGGCGTCTAGGATTTAAACCAATATTATTAGGGTGATCTTGCAGCGCTTCCATAACATCTCCATGTGAAGAATGGCTCCTGGAATGTGGCTTGATCGCCCCCAGTAGATCTATGCAGGTTAGTACATTTGATAGCTTTAAGTCTATCGGTAAAAGCACTAAAAAGACTAACAACTAACTGTAAACGTTTTGACTGCATCTCCCCTGCCCTCAAGATCCTCAAATGGCTCCCCATCGAAGGTAGATCTTCCTATAAAATTGACTGTATTACACACAAAGCTCTCTATCAGAACACCCCAACCTACCTCACAACTAAACTCAAAAAATCTGGCTGTGCCCAAACGTTGAGAAGCACCAACACTCTTCTTCTCATACCCCCTTCTAAAAAAAAAAACGCCTCGAAATCCCGCTCCTTCTCTGGCAAGGCCCCAACCATCTCGAACGTCCTCCCAAAAGGCCTTCGATGCAACCCCTCCAATGCCAGCTTCAAAAGAAACCTTAAAATTCACTTTCTCACAAAATTTTGGGGAAATTAAATCCCTGATCTCCTTTCGAAGTATTTCCCCCCCAGTCAACTCCGCCTACCCCTCGGACTCTGTCACCCCCCCTCCTGACACCCTCCACACCCCCTCCCACTCACTGTACCCACCCAGCCCCTACTATGTCCACGGAGCCCTCCTTGGCATACTGTAAAATTACTATTTATAACAACATTCAGGTTCTTTCTATTGGTTTTCTGTTTATCTTATATGCACCCTTCTCACTATGTACTCTTAATGGTTCCTTGTATTTTTGTCTGACCGCCAGTAAAATGTGTTTCGTTCATTGCTATTGTTGTTTTCTTGCTAATAACCATTGCTGATGTAAAGCGCTCTGATACCCTCGGGTGGAGCTAGCGCTATATAAAACCTACAAAATAAATAAAATAAAAAATAAATTGGTACAGCACAGTCTGCCTCAACAATGCAAACACCCTTACCTGTTTGATGTATATACTTCACTATAGATGTATGGACAGGTAAGTGTGTGAGTGGCTGAGTGGGTAAAGGGTCAAATGTGGATGTGTAAGTAGGGGTGAATGGATGTATTTATCTGTGAGGGGATGGAGGATTGGGTGATAGGATGGTGGAGTTTGTTGGTGGGAAGTTGGAGAGAGTCAGAGGCTCATTAATTTATTTTTGGAGCAATGTTACATAGAAGAGAAGATGTCTATGAATGAAGAATGTATGTTAAAATACAATGTCTGTGGAATGATGGATATTAATGCAAAGTCAAGTGATGGTCAGTTTGTGTGTTTATGGGTGGATTAACGATCGCTTTGTGTATGAGGCATATATCTATGGTGTGTGGGTGGATGTATGTGTGGACAGATTGTGTGTGTGCAGATGGATTCATGTACCTTGATGCTGCTGTGCTCTGAGATGCTCTGCTTAGCACATGGTGAGGTGTAAAAAAAAAATAGCTCTTCACTTTACCTTGAGGGCGCTTATATCTGCCTGCTGGGCAACAACACACTGTAGATCACTGTATGGGACAACCCCACCATCTAATACCATTGGGAATCCTGATATTACAAAATGACTGTATTGCCGGCTTTTGTGCACTTATGTGTCATACTCCAGTGGTAAAAAACTCTGAGAGCAACCAACATGACACATGTTATATAAAGCTGAGACTGACTGCTGTCTGTAAGATAGACATTCAGAAAAGCTGATAAGTTAAAGAACAGAAGTAAGCCATCTCAGAATGAGGTATATCATGTGGTAGCACGTATAACAAAGGGGGTGACATGCACAGTCCAGGAAGTAAGCCACCTCGGAATGAAGTTTAAAAAGGCTTATAGAAGTCACAAATCACTATGTTAGTGTTAATCAATAGGAATGCATTAGTCAATTTGAAGTTTAATCAATCAAAGTCATATAAGAGGATGAACTATCATAAAGTTGCCTCAAAAGGAAAACTTAAGTAAAATAGTTCTTGCCTAAAGAGTGCTCCCTAATTCTCCTGCTCTCCTCTATTCAAAGTAAGGAAAGGTCTGCTCAGTAAGCATTTTAAGAGCGTTCTGACTGTAACCAACTCTGTACTATCACACATTTAACTATTTCTACACCAACACTTAGTTTCCATAAAACAATCCAATCACGTTAGAGTGAAAAGATACAATCTCAAGATGCACCACAATGAAATACACATACACATCGTGGAACAAGATGGCAACCAACGTTAGCAATTTTAAATGCAAGCCTACCTTAGCTATGGTCAATTTCTAAGTCAATAATACGCAGTTAATAGTATTTGTATATTTATATTTTAATGTCCATATAATGCTAAATCATTTACTAGAGAAAACCCTTTCAAGCGACTTATATTTCAAAGTCTTACCAACCTTACTGAGCGCACAGATGAATTGCACGCACGCGCAGTAACATAGCCAGATTTTTAGTCTCCCTGCTTACCTAGACTATGTCAAGGAAACCCCAAAAATACACTTTCTCCAAATACTCAATGGCGGTACCATCGTTTTCAAGTTTCAAGTTTTATTTATTTAACTTGATTTGGTTCTCCACTGAGGACCACAAATATTTAGTACAATATAATCAATTTTGAACCATTTTGTTAAAAGCTTTCATTCTAATACAAAGATAAAAGTGGTTTAAAAATTTAAAAAGATTATAACATACAAATTCATTTGGCGGAGCTTTGCATAAATTAATCATTTCATGTACAGAGTTGATTTTACATTTAGCATAGACTGGGTCTAGAAACCTTTTCCGCGCCTTAACAACTGTTACATTTGGGCAGGTAAACAAGAGATGCTCTAAGTCCTGCTCTCTACCATTACACAGATTACAAATAGGGCTTTCTTTTGGGTGCCACCTAGAAGTTATGGTTTTTACAGGGAGTATTCCTAATCTAAGCAGGGCAATCGATCTCCTAGCCCCGTGGTAAAGATTATATTTAATGTACTGTTGAGATTTCTTGAATTCGAAAGATTCTGCAACATTTTTATAGAGGGGCAATTTAAGACAATGCTGAGAGTCAAGGTCAAAGCTAAGTCTTGGCGTAAATTGCTTTAAAAAGAGTTTCAGGTGGGCCGGTGTCCAGGATAATACCAAGTTAGTGTAAGTCTCTGAGAGTTTGTAAGCCGTTAAAATGTTTCTTGAGAATACGTGCTTCGATGATCCGTGGTCGAATGTTTCTATTTTAAGCAAGGCTCGGAGCGTTCCTTCCTCTGCATGTAAGAGATTGTATGCCCAGCTGATTACATTGGCAATCCTCGGGCATAAGCACTAGTTAGTGAATACTCTAGGCGAAGAGCTTGTACTGGTACTGCCTGGGACAACCTTGTTAGTTTCCGTAGAATCTTTCCTTCTCTTAGATCTAAAAAGTTCCATTGACTTATTGGTATCTATTCCAAAGCGTACGACAGATCTGGTGGAATTTTAACGCTGTATACTTTAAGCATGGAAAAGAAGTGTTTTTGTCCAGAAGTGGCGTACAGCCTAGAGAGTGCTCCCATGTGCATATCCGACTTCCGGATCAAATTCAAAGTATGAGTCCTATTCTGTAAAGACTTAGTAAAAATTCGACCTAGATAAGTATATTCGTTTGCGACTTCAACCCTTTTTTCTCCTAGGGACCAGTGATATTTGAGACTCCTTTTCCTTCCTGAGAACGGGACTATTTTTGTTCTCGCAATGTTTGGAATTAGAAAGTTTTCCTCCGAGTATTTGTGGAGTGCCTGAAGGCTCCTTTGCAGGCCAAATGGGGTTAGATCTAGTATAATTACATCGTCTGCATATAACATCGTGTGTATTTTGTGGGAGGCGATTTTTGGTGGAAAATTACTTATCTCCTGGAGGCGATGAGGCAGATCACTAAGGTACAGGGAAAACAGTAGGGGAGCAAGGAGACATCCTTGCCTTAAGCCATTTGGAGTCGAGATAGAACTAGTGAGACCCTTTTCCCTTCCCATGTGAAGCTGGCACCAAGTTTTTGTGTGTAGTGATATTAGTATATGCAGTAATTTGTCTGGGATGCCCATTTTGCCAAGTTTTCTCCAGAGGATTCCTCTATCTACTCTGTCAAATGCAGTGGAAAAGTCGATAAATGCAGCATATACAACCTGAGATTTAGCAGTCACGTATTTGTCTAAGATGGTTTGTAACACTGCAATGTTATCCGTGACTGAATGCTTTGATCTAAAACCAGCCTGATATAGCGGAATTTGACCAGATGAAAAGGCCCAATCTTTAAGGTGATCTAAAACCGTTGCAGTAAATATTTTTCCTGTTGTATCCAGGAGGGCTATTTGCCTGTAGTTGCCGGGATGTAACCTTGTGCCCTGTTTATGTATAGGTATTACTATACTCCCCTTCCATGATTTGGGAATTTCTCCGGTGGTGTAAATGTAATTAAAAAGGGGAGATAACACCTTGCTTCATTCTTTAGGGTTGCACTGGAGGACATTATTCGGAATTTGATCTGGGCCTGATGCTCCTGTTGTGCGCGCCTTTCTAATGTGTAACTCAATTGAGAGAGGACTCGTTACTCCACTATTTAAAGGATTTGTTTCTTCGTTCATGGCAAGATTGTGGATCATTTCCGAATTGGTGTTTAGTTTGTATAAATTGGCGAGGTAGCGATCCCATTCCTTTGGAGGGACCGGGATAGCTTGTAAGATTTTTTTCGTACCCGTTTCTTTGGCGATTATATTCCAGTAGGCTCGTTGGTTCTGCAGATCTATGCAATTTTGATCTTGTGCTATTCTCTTGTTTTTTTCCTTTTCTCTCCTGCGTTGGTTTTTTCGTTTATTGATTTCAAACTGTTTAGATGGAGAATTTCCTACAAACTGTTCTCTGATCAGTTTATTCAAAAGTTTTGTGTTAGTAGCTAACTTTGGCCTTTTATTTAGATTCTTTATTGTTCTTGATTGGTTTAGTTTTTCCTGCAATTTTTGTGTTAAGTTTTTGATGATCAGTTCAAAATTTATTATCAGATTTGCAGAATGAGATACTTGTAGAAGTTGCATTGAATCTATTATGTTGATTATTTTATTGAATGTAGCCGAATTCTAATGAATACGTCTTTGGTTAGGATTCACCAGTACTGTACTGTGGTTATACATCATTCGACTGGAGAGTTTGGATAGGGTTGTCCACTCTGTTTTTGCTAGTAGAATAGCATGATCACTACCATGAACAAAGTTTATTTTAAGATGTAAGACTGAGCCGTATAGGTCGTAGCTACAGATCATGTAGTCCAGTAGAGATGGACTACTATTACCCTGCCTTGTATTTGAGGCGGGAATGTCGCCTTCTACATTGCCATTCAATATTACTCCATGAAGTATAGGGAGTGATGCAACTAGAATTTTTCCTCTTTTATCCGCCTTGTTTTCTTTCGGAAAAAGTGGTGTGGAGATTCCCAAGGCCTCCTCTTTGTGCGAGTCTGCCCATTTTTGTAATAACTCATTGGAAATGTTCCCATTTAGGTCACCCAAGATTAAGAACGACGGATACCCTTGACTTTGTATTGTTTGTTCAGTGTCTTTCAGGATTTCAATAGCGAGTGTGTCCATTTTAGCTCCAGGGGGAATATAGATATTATAAATTAGAAGATCTTTTAAAGTTTCTAGAGGATTTATCCTGAGTTTGACCTTAATGCATTGATGGTTATTTGAATTAGTTGGTATTATTTCTTGGGCCCATTTGAAATCTTCATTTAGTAAAATCCCTATCCCTCCTTTCGCATGTCCCCGTTCAACCTGCTCTGCAGTGGTATCATATACAAAGTATTTCTCTTGGTTAAAGTTTTGTGTGGACCATGTTTCTTGGAGGGCCACTACAGTTGGGGAATTTTTTACTATTTCATCCATTTTTCGTTTAGTTTTACCCGCTATGTTCCAGGAGGCAATCGACAAGCCTGTGCTAAACAGGGGATTTTTTGTCTTTGTTTAGATTATTGCAGTTCAGGGTCTCCGAAATCCAGGTCCATGAATATTCCTCCTTTGTTGTTTCCTCGCCTAGGGTATTTTTCCTCCAGACTTTTCTTTCCCTATTCTTTATGGAGACGAGTATATTTTTTGAAGTTAGATCTGGGGGATTGGTCCTGGCGTTGGAGATTTGCTTCTACCACTGCGTTTTAAGAGATTCTTCTATTTTGGGTTTTTTGTGGTCGTCGTGCTGTACTACTGGGGTCAGATCATATCCATATTTATGGAGTGTTTCGCTCTCCTTCAATATAATTCCTGGTATTACTGGAGACCAAAATTCTACAATTGCTGTTGTTGTTTTTGATTTCTCCGGGAACGTAACTATTTTTATTTCGTTTCGCGCTAGCAATTGTAGAGGTTGAATCTTTTGTAGCAGGCTAATAATTCGGCCGCGGTTGAGTGGTGCGTCGTCTACCGGAAATAATTCCGTAATTTCCAGAGAATTAGACCTGATTATCTCTGCCTGTAGATGCTTTTCCTGAATAGAGACCGATCGTATTGGGCTTTCTTTTAGTGCCAGACTTGAAGATCCTTGACCTCCTACAGAAAAAATGTTTGCCTTTGGGTTTAGTTTACTCCGATGGTTAACATTATCAGTTTGCGTTAATACCGATGTGTTCTGCCCCTTTATTTTCATGGTCTGGAGGGAATCTGCTCTTTCCTCGTTATCCGAAGATCCAGTTGGTAAAAGGGGATCCTTCTGAATTATTATTTTACGTGCTTTCTTTTTCTCTATTCTTCTTAACGCCTTTCTCATTTTCAGCTTGGTCCTCTTTTGTTTTCTTTTGCCTTTGTTACTATCTTGGCCCTGTGTATCATTGCTTAGTAGCTCGATCTCAGTAGTGATTTTGCATTGAGATGTGTCGGGGCTATTCACCGTAGATTTTGTTTTGCTTATTGTGAAAATTGGGTAGTACGCTTTGGGCTGATGATATGACGTAGATGTGTTTTTTTCCTTAAAGAGGCTTCTAAGGGAATAAATCTGGTTGTTTTCCTGAGATTTCAAGAGAGGTTTTCTTCCGGTTTGAGTTGCGATTTCTTTTTTTATAGGGTGAGGCGTTTCTGCTGAATCAGCTTTTGAAGTATCAGAGTTTTGCACTTTACATTTTTCGCAGACTCCTACTATTTTTGTTGAATTCATTTGCTCTTTCTTCTTTTTCTCCTCTACTAGAAATTTTAATATTCCTAGTTGAGTATCAAGGGTTTGGTCGGAATTTTCCAGTATGTTCCCTAGGTGTATGAGGACCGACTCCAGTATATTTTGCAGAGTAAACAGAGATTCAGAGACTGGGGTATAATTATTAGAGAAGCCTGTGTTTTTGAAAAGAGACAGATCTGGGGATTTCTCCAGGTATCCCTCTATGTCAGAAGGTTTTTGCGGAGTGCTATTCTGTATTTTCTCAGTCTCCTTTTGGGATCTCTTATGAAATATTAGGTCTTTGATATTAATATGAGGGCAAGTGATATTGTACTCTTGAGATTGTTGCATTTTGGGTGATTCTACTGTTAAACCTGGGGCATTGTGGTTAGTGATAGAATCCTCCAAGACAAGTGGAATACTTTTTTGAGGAGCCTCAGGTGTTCTTTGTATTTGAGTGTTGGTTTGATGTAGACCTTCCTCTTCTTCCTCTTTACATCCTTTCTTTTCCTTGATTGTCTGGTCTTTTGTTAATTGCCCCTGTTCGTCTGACTTTAGGTTTTCAAAGTACTTTTTGATCCCTGGAGTTACTATAAGCTTTCCTGCTCTTGTTGTCTTGTTAGTGATCCTCCGAGTTGCCTCTTCCGTTCCCATCCTTTTCATAAAGATGGTTCTTGACATTAGTTTTTTATATGCCATAACAGTTTAAGAGGTCACTCGGAATTGTTTTGGTTGTAATTTTTAATTGTCCTGTTTATAGTGAAGAAACTTTCTCTAGGGGTATTAACCCACGGTGTAGTCGAAGTGCTATTACTTACTGTCCCCTTATGTTGGTCCTATATTGAGAAAGGTGTTATTGCCTGGTTCCAGGCTACCCTACCGGAGGGGTAAAGCTCCAAAGCGCCAGATAACCGGTGCGCCGCTCATGCAACACCGAAACTTGCGCTCAGATCGCGTCCCCTATCCTTGTTTTTCATGTGGCTGTAATTTTTAAGCAGATCTGAGGTTAGTTTCTAATTGTACTTCACTTGATCACCACTGCGTGTAAATCCAAATAGATTAAGGTCTATTTCCTAGTGGAAGTTTATTTAGTAGGTGATTGATAATAGCTGTGGTCCACTTAAAATAGTTATATCATTAAAAATGAAATGGTCAGTTGGATGAATATATGCTCCGTGCAGTTAGTTGGCAGTGTTCTTTATCAGCTTCATAGAGAGCAGAAATTGCTATCCTACTGGGACAACTTTGACGAATAGCCACGTACCTGGGTCAGTTAGTATATTCTGCCACGTCCTAGGTACCCTTTCAGGCAACAGTCCCAGCTGGCCAATCCCAGGCCAAACCTCTGCCCCCTGTGGGTCCCACTGCGTGGGGGGGGGGGGGGGGGCAGGGCACCTCTCGCATCAGCCTCTGCCCTCAGCTCGCAGAGGACTTGCGCTGGTCCAACCGGTCCCAAGTCACCGCTCACTTTTCTTGCGAGCGTTTGTAGAGAGACCAGGCACAATTGCAGCCGAATCCTGGGGTTTTCGCTGTTACTGCGGCTACTGCCACATCCGGGAAGATCACCCGGCTCCAGCCGCTCCCAGGACCGGCCGCCCCCAATACTCCACTCGCGGCACCTTCCGCTAGCGGCCGAGATGCTTTTAGCGTCCTGGGAATACCTCAAGGCGGGGTGGGCTCTAAGATCAGCCCTACTTGTTCTGCTTGCCTTTTAGTTCAGGTGCAGACTTCTCCCCGCTTTTCGGCGCCGCTTTTCCGTGCCGGGAGCCAGGGGCTGCAGCCGGCGTCTTTCTCGTTTTCGGCGTCTCGTTACTCTCTGCTGTCAAACTCGAACAGAGTTTGCACAACAGCGACCTCTGCTGGGCCAACTTCTCTCACGTCCACAAACAACGAACCAAGCAGGTCCAATCATTATTGATTATGTCAGAACTACCTGCCTTTAAAAATCTTAGTCTACCTGCATGCCTAGACTGAGTGACTGACTATGAAATACGACAGTATTTTTCCCTAAGTATTTGTAGACGTGTTAGAGTAGGAGAGCATCCCCTGCTCAAGTATGTGGCTGTATTTCTATGCCTCCTCCTGCACTTTAGAGGGGTAGCACGAAACCACGGATGATTTTGGGATTCACAGACACATGAAGAAGTTTAACAGTTAGACTAGCTGCCTTGTTCTTCCACTGCTGGGTCTGCTTCTTTATAAGTGTTGACAGGGCCACTGGAATTATGCAGCAGGGGAGGGCACAATTATGCAGCATGGTTGACAGATTGGGGCAAGAAAAGGCAAAGTGTGCGACCTAGTACAACATATTTTGTGACATTCCTAATTCATGATTTGGTAATTTTGTCACATTTTAAAACTATCTAGGAAAAGGTTTCATCTCGTTAGTACCAGTTTTACATTGCAATGCAGACATAAGCAACTGATAGAAGATCAGTCATCCTTTGAATATGGCCTTCCACTGCGCGATAACACTGGTCACCACGATTTGAGTAACTTTTGATTCGTTTAAACCATAATGAACATTATTTTGGGGTTAAAATCTGCAGATTATGCATCAGATGATGGATTATGTGGCAAATGAGCCAAATCCATCATTATGAGGAAAAAAGTCCGCAGCCACAGAATGACATAATTTCAGTGGCCCTCTTGTTGAGGCAAGACACCAGTGCTGGACAGTGTGGTACAGTGACCGAGCGAGTGAAGGCTTACTACAAAGTATTCTGTTTCAGTCTCCTGCGTTCTAAACACACACGCGGACTCGTGAAATGAACAAGAACACGGCTCTAGCCAGAAGAAATGCAAAGTCCTGTATTGTGATCTTTGCATCTGAAACACGCTTGTGAGAGAGGGAGATGTGTCTGCTCTCCTTTTCCACTCAGCAGCAGGACAAGTTTCGAGCCAGTGGCTTAACGCAAGTGTTGCCCTCATCTCCCCCCCCCCATGCCCCTCCCCCCCCATCCCAGAATGGGCTGAGGGGCCACTGAGTCTCATATCTCAGTGATATTCTTTGGCCTTGGATTGGTCGGGATTTCTCCATCGCCGCAGGAGCCTTTGTTTCGTCCTTGTTGCAAGCACAGAGCAGTGAAGCGCAGATCTAGGGAGCTGTGCCAACTTGCCCCTTCTTGGCAAGTATTTTTCTCCGGGTTGAATGCGTCGAAAGAAAAGGCAAACAAGCAGGTCGGTGAGGGGGCGGGAGCAGCCGCGAGAAGCAACCGCAAGAAGCAACTAAGTAGGCAGCATTACAAGGCCGTGTCTCTTGAACCAATCAAAGACTGCTTCTAGGCAGCCTCTGATACGAGTCCCATCAAACATCTCGTTCCTGTTCTGAGTGAACAAGAGCTGGGTGTCATCAGCGTAAGACACGATCTGAGCACCAAACGACTCCGCAACCTCTGCAAGGGGGGCCATAAAGATGTTGAAAAGCAGGGGACTAAGAATAGACCCCTGAGGGACCCCCACTTCCAGGGCTGACATAGCTGCGGAGTGAGGTGGCGCCCAGATCGTTTGCCGACGGCTGGCTAGAAATGACTTAAGCCAGTTCCACACCGTCCCCCTAAGACCACACTCCCAGAGTCGAATTAGGAGGGTATCATGGGGGACGGTGTCAAACGCCGCCGACAAGTCTAACATAACCAACATGGCCTTGCCTCCCGAGTCTAAGACCTCTCTAATGGCGGTGGTGACTTCCAGCAATGCGGTCTCTGTGCTGTAATTCGCACGAAACCCAGATTGCGTACTGTGCAACAAGTTGTTATTCTCGATAAAATCCGAGATGGATCGGTGCACATGTTTTTCCGCCACCTTCGCCAGAGCGGGGAGGAGAGAAATAGGCCTATAGTTGGCGTGTATGATGGGATCAAGATTAGGTTTTTTAATTAATGGAAGAATAAGGGCACTCTTCCAGGCCTGTGGAACAATGCCAGACGATAGTGAAGAGTTCAAAATGGAGTTTATGGGTCCATTTAGCACAGAGGCTATTTTATTAAGACAGGAGATCGGGCAAGGATCTAAAGGGGAGCCCGATTTCAAGCCTGTCAGATAGTCTAATGAAGCGGCAGGGCTTAACTGCGGAAATTCCCCAAGAATGGGGTTAACAGAAAAAAGAGCATCAGGGTCAACAACCCGAGGCTGTTTAGAGTAAATGGCAAGGTCAGCTTGGATACTAGTTATTTTGTCAACAAAATAATGTGCAAGTTCATCAAGCCAAGGCTTGGAATGGCTCTGAACAGGAATGGCTAAAGATGGCGACGTAAAGTCTCTAACAATTTTAAAAATCTCCTTACACGAATTGTCCGATTCATCTATCCGACGTTCGAGATTAACTTTTTTTTCACTCCAAATCAATTTATGATAGGATCTTGTCAAATCTTTAAGTTTTACTCGCTCATGATTGGTTCAAGAGACACGGCCTGAAATGCAACTCCGACAAATCGGAGCTGCTTTTTTTCGGGTGTGTCTCTGAACCTAACTGGAAGAATTGGTGGCCTCAGGATCTGTTTCCCCCTGCCAACGCTAGCACCAAGGCCAAAAATCTGGGCATCATTGTCGACAACGAGTTGACTTTTGGACCCCAAATAGCCTGTCTTGCTGGGAAATGCTTTGGCATCCTAAGGATGCTCAGGAAATTCCTCCCTCTGATTTCTGTGAACCATCGCAGGGTCATCGTCCAAGCATTGGTAGGGTCACGTATGGACTATGTTAACGTCCTTTATCTGGGTCTCCCCAAATACCTAGTAAGGAGACTTCAGGTTGTGCAAAACTCAGCCGCTCGGGCTATCTATGGTCTCCCGAGAAGAGCTAGTGCCTCTAACTTGCTGAGGGAATTGCACTGGCTCCCTATAGCCAAAAGGGTGCTGTTTAAGAGCTTGACGTTAACTTACAAGGCTCTTCATGACTCAGGCCCTGGGTACATCAAAAAGCGTCTTGCTTTGTACAAACCGAGCAGAGCTCTTCGTTCTGCCTCCTTGTTTCTAATGTCCGTTCCTTCCATCAAACGAACTAGACAAGGGGGGCGCTCTTTTCACTACCTGGCCCCACATGCGTGGAATAGATTGCCTCTTGCCCTTAGACAAGCCCCCAGCCTGATGTCCTTCAGGAAGGCATTAAAAACCTGGCTTTTTACTTATGAATTGTGAAGTCTTTTAACCTCAGTTATGTTTCCTTTCCATTAAAGGTCCTCTTCGCCAAAGCGCCGGGACACTCCATTGCGAGTAGCCGTTGCGCTATAGAAGAACCCAATTAACATAACATAACATAACAAGGAGACCCAGGAGCCCGGATCTGACAATGCAGCAAGGCCACTTACAAAGCTGCCTTGGAAAGCGCGCAGCCTGTGGCGAGATGAACGTTTCCCACATGCCACAATGAGCCATTCTTCGCCCGTCCGCACGCAATGCCTCCCCTCCTGCCTGGCTCAAATTGGGAAAGGCTGGCAGGTCTCCAGATAGGCCTCGGGAAATTAGGCTTACTCCCTGGAGCACTGGCTTTCTTTAAGAATAGATGGCGAATACGCAAGGCACACGTTTTATGGCTTTCAGAAATCTACCTCAGTCCAATCTACCCCACTCCCCCTCACCCCACACCACTCCAATCTACCCCACTTTAATTTACTCCACTCTAACCCAATCTACCTCACTCTAGCCCATTCTACCACACTCCACTCCACCCCAATCTTCTCCACCCCAATCTACCCTATTCGACTTCAGTTTACCTCACTCCACTCAATCTAACCCATTCAACACCACCCCACTCCAGTCTACCCCACTCCAAACCAATCTACCGCACTCCATTACAAACCTACCCACTCTGCTCTAATCTACCCCAGTATACCCCACTCCACTCTGATCCACCCCAATCCACCCCAATCAGCCTCAATCCACTCCAATATACCCCACTCCAATGTAACTCAATCCAACTTACTCCACTCCAATCTCTACCATACTCCAATCCACCCCACTCCATTCTACTCCACTCTGCCCAGGTCCAGTTTAACCCACTCCATTCCAGTTTACCCCATTCTACTCTAAGCTCCAGTGCAATCTATCCAACTCCTCTCCACTCTAATTTATCCCACTCCACTCCAATCTACACCCTCCACCACAATCTACAGCACTCCAATCTACCACAGTCTACACCACGCCACTCTTCCAATCTATCCCCCGCTAATCTCCAATCTGCCCCACTCCCCCTCACCCCACACCACTCCAATCTACCCCACTTTAATTTACTCCACTCTAACCCAATCTACCTCACTCTAGCCCATTCTACCACACTCCACTCCACCCCAATCTTCTCCACCCCAATCTACCCTATTCGACTTCAGTTTACCTCACTCCACTCAATCTAACCCATTCAACACCACCCCACTCCAGTCTACCCCACTCCAAACCAATCTACCGCACTCCATTACAAACCTACCCACTCTGCTCTAATCTACCCCAGTATACCCCACTCCACTCTGATCCACCCCAATCCACCCCAATCAGCCTCAATCCACTCCAATATACCCCACTCCAATGTAACTCAATCCAACTTACTCCACTCCAATCTCTACCATACTCCAATCCACCCCACTCCATTCTACTCCACTCTGCCCAGGTCCAGTTTAACCCACTCCATTCCAGTTTACCCCATTCTACTCTAAGCTCCAGTGCAATCTATCCAACTCCTCTCCACTCTAATTTATCCCACTCCACTCCAATCTACCCCCTCCACCACAATCTACAGCACTCCAATCTACCACAGTCTACACCACGCCACTCTTCCAATCTATCCCCCGCTAATCTCCAATCTGCCCCACTCTAATCCAATCTACCCCCTTCACTCTGCCACACTTCACTCCTCTACCCAAATCTAACCAACACCTTCACTCCAATATACCCCATTCCAATCTACCACACTCCACTCCAGTCTACCACACTCCTCTCCACTCTAACACACTCCTGCCCACTCCACCCCACTCCAATCTACCCTACTAAAGTCTAACCCTTCTCAGTCTATCCCACCTCAATCTACCCCACTCCAGTCTACTCCACTCCAATCTACCCTAATCTACCCCACTTCACCTCAGCCCATTGCATTCTTCCCCACCTCACTCTACCCCACTTCAGTCTACCCCAATCCACTCCATTCTACCCCACTCCACTCCAAACTACACCACTCATGCATCCCAATTCCATCTGTCCCACTCCAACCTGCCCCACTCTACCATACTCTAATCCACGCAAACGACCACACTCCACTGGACCCTAATCTACCCCACTCCACTCTTCCCCGCTCAATCTCAATTTCACTCCACTCCAATCTCAACTCCAATCTATCCAACCTCATGACAGACAGCTCATCTCCAATCTACCCCACTTCACTTTACCCCAACTTACCCTAACCTGCCCACTACAATCCACCCAATCTACCCCACTCTAGCAGACTATATTCTACTCTACCCAATCTCTTCTTCTCTCCATACTACCACATGCCACTCAAATGTACCCTACGCCAGTCCAAAGTAGCCCACTCCACTCCACCCCAATCCATCCCACTCCAATCGACCCTGTCCCACTCCATCCCAAACTACCCTACTCCAATTTTCCAAATCTAATCCACCCTTTCCAATGTACCACACTCCAATCTACTCCAACCCACACTACCTCAATCTACCACACTCCAAACTACCCCACTCCTTTCTATTTCACTCCAATCTACCCTACTTCACTCCAACCCACACTACCATAATCTACACAATATATCCTCCTCCAGTCTACCTCGCTCCACCCTACTCTGCCCCACTCCACTCCAATCTACTTCTCTCCACTCTACCCCACTCCAATCTACCCCATTCCCCAAACTACCCCACTCCAATCTACCCCTCTCCACTCCAATTTTGCTCCACTCCACCCCAATCTACTTCACGCCCCCACTCCAACCTACCCTACTCCAACGTATCCCAATCTTCTCTATTTCCCCATTCTACCCAACCCACTCCAGTCTAGAACACAATATCCCAATCTACCCCACTCCCCACCACTCTAATTTACCCCAATCTAGCTCATTCAAACCTACCCCAATTTACTCCCACTCCATTCCATTCTACCCCACTATAATCCACTTAATCTACCCCACTAAAATCTACCCCACCCAAATCTAATCCACCCAACTCCAATCTGCCCCAATCCACCCAAGTCCACTCTCCCCCAATCTACCCCACGCCACTCTACCACAATATATTCCACTCTATCTACCCCATTCCAATCTACAACCACTCCAATCTCCCCCATTCAAATCTACCACTCTAATCTATTCAAATTCCCCACTCCATTTTACTCCACTCCAATCTACCCAAATCCACCCTACTTCATTCTACCCAACTCTACCCCCATTCCATTCTATGCCAATCTACACCACCCCACTGTATCCCAATCTAACCCATTCCACTCTATCCCAATCTACCCAACTCCAATCGACCCCACTCCATGCCGCAAACTTTTGGCCATGTTGAGCAACAACCACGCTAGTGTACAACATGGGTAAGACATATTGCCAAAACCAATAGTTCTTGCATAGGCACGACTTATTGGCTTTGCCAATGTTTGTTTATTTGTTTCAATGAATTCAAACATTGAAATACGTTCTCCTCCTTATTCAGAGCTGTGACCTTCCATAATAGAGCTAACCAAAACGTTATTCTGAGAATACTCCGCTAATCTCACCAACCTGTTCTTGATAATATGTCAGGTTCACACAAAGAACTGCTCTTGAGAAACCCAGTTGATGAAAGTACTCTGTTTTTGAAGATACATAGATTCACAGAGTTATTCTGCAAACACCCAGATCTACACTAAATAGCAGGCAGTCTTACTCAGAGCTGCTGTGTATAAAATCCAATCTTCATACAGCTCATAAGCCTAACCACGTACACACATATTCCCTTACAGAGAGCTCTATTCTTGATAATATCCACAATAATTATGAGATCTGAGATGAGATCAGTGTAAGACTGTGACAAAAAATAAGCCTGGGCGCCAAAATAAAAGTAGCCCATGTTAGCAAACTTGGTAGCTAAAAAAATGTGATCCACATTGGTAAATCAGGCCGGTTTGAACTTGTATAGACGCTGTATGATAATTTTGAAAGCAACAGGAGACTGCATGCATTTGTGTTTGCTGCAGGCAATGTTCGTTTTAATATCAGAAAAAATAACAATAAAAATAGGCCAACCAGACCCTATTACAGTTCTACAAATTGGTAAAAAAAATAACCCACTGCCTGATCTGTAAGACCACCCATCTTGCACTGCCTGATTTTCCCATAGGCCAGTCTGACCCTGGATTAGACAGACTTCATAAGAACGGAGGAAAAATCACAATAATTCACAAAAACATCATCCGCTGCACTGCATATATGGACAAGAACATCATCAGCTGCACCACATCTATGGACACGTCATCCTTCAACATGGAACACTTGCCATTCAAGCTCCACGTCTTAGTCAACTTCACTTTAAGCAGCACTCTCATCTACAAACCCCCGGGACCACACACCAACTTCACTGACACCATCATAGACTTTGTTCCAGCAATTGACCTCAATGCTAGTATTCACATCCTACTCAGAGACCTGAACTTCCACCTTGAAGACCACATTGATCCCAACTCAAGAGCACTCATTAAAGACTTTGGAAGCTTGGGCCTCAACCAACAAGTAAAGGGACCTGCCCACATCGCTGGACACCTTCTGGACCATATTTTTTCCAAATTCAACAACATCTGAGTTGACAAGTCCACACTAGTCCAATGGAGAAACCATGCCCTCATCAAGTTTAGCATCCCTGTCCAATGCACACACACCACTGCCAGATGATCCCACTTAAACTGGAACAGCATCATTTAAAAGGACTGGAACACCGCTCTCAACACACACTCCCTTAACCTGAACACAGCAACAGCCTCTTCAAAGCCATCACAAATTTCAAAAATTGGATCACCTCTTGTGCTGACTCTCTGGCCCACCTCAAACACAGCAATAAAACAAGATCCAGACCCTGGGACATTTGGTATATGGAGGAACTCAGACTAATGAAACGCTGCTGCAAATAACTAGAGCACAAATGGAGAATACGCCAGGACAATGCAGATAGGACCACATTCAAATCCGCAGTAAGACGCTACCACTAAATGCACTGCTCTGGTGGGCCGTATCGATGCCAGCACCAATGAAAACAAAGAATTCTTCACCATTGTGAAAGATTTGACCTACCCATCGGCTGCCTTCACTTTGACCACCCCCTCCAAGGACATCTGCAACAATCTCTCTCAATTCTTCAGCAATTAAATTACCACCAATTACAGAAACTTCAGCCCGCACCTTAGCCCAACTGATCTCGCCAAACACATCTCAATCTTATACAAAGAACCAATGCTAACCACATAGTCGGTCAGCACTCCATAAAAAAACGCAGTCTCCATGAAGTCATCCACTCAGGTACTCCTACCCCCACCACGCCTACTCCGGAGGACAGCAACCCATCAGTGCCATACTCTCTCCCATTCTGAATACCTTCACCCTTTCTGCAACTTTCCAGATGCTTAGAAACCTTCAACTGTGCTCTCATTGCCGAAGAAACCCTCTGTGGACCCTTCAATGCTTTCTAACTACAGACCGATTTTCCTGCTACAATTCCCATCCAAGGTCTTAGAGAAAATCATCTCACCTTAATCACCACCAACTCCTCGACACCACTCAGTCTGGTTTCAAACCGATTCAAAGCACGGAAACTGCCCTCATCACTGCCACAGATGACATCTGCATGTCTCTATACAGAGGAGATAGTGTTGCCCTCATACTCCTGGACCTCTCTGCAGCATTTGACTCAGTCTCCTACCCCACCCCATCCTCATCCAACACCTACACAACATGAAAATCAAGGACACATACTCTGATGGATCTGCTCCTTCCTGAGTAGAATGACCGAGTCAGGCAGCCTGGCACCGTACAGCTATGATGCCAACAATCTCATCTGCGGAGTTCCACAAGCATCCTCCATGAGCCTGACCCTCTTCAACACATGATCCCTCTAGCTAGCATCATCTGCTCTTATGGCATCAACATGCTCTCCTAAACCGAGAACACACAACCCATTCTCTTAACCAAGGACAGGACGCCTAGTACCTAGATCAAGTTCCATGCCTGCATGACTAAAATTGCCCTCTAGATGAAGACCAACTGTCTAAAGTTGAACACTGGTAAGACTGAAATTTGGATCTTCAGGAAGAGCAAATCCCTTTGGGACTCCATCTCATGGCCAACACAGCTCGGCTCAGTATCCACCCATACTAAGAACCTTGGGATTATCTTCAACCACAAACTCAACAAGACCTCCCAAGTCAACGCTGTCACCTCTGTATGCTTCCATACCCTGAAGATGCTGAGGAAAATATTTAAATGACTCCGCAAGATGGCGCCCGAACGCCGTGACGTATCGGACGTGTGAGCTGCTCTCTCCTCTGACCCGCAGGTCGTTGATGGCTGTGAGAGAAGGCTGATGCAAACCGATATCCTGAATCAGCAAGGAATATCGGAGTGCCGGAGAGCCCGTTTGATGGAAGGGGAATTGGCAGGCAGGCTGACTTATCGGTAAAAAGCTCTGTGTTGCACATTGAGCAAGGAGTGCTGTGCGTGGACTCTGATTGTTGCACGCCGAACTTCGAACTCCGAGTGCTGAGCGCCGAGCGCCTGAGCCAAAAGTGGTTGCAGCTGAGGACGCCGCGCTCGGTGAATGCCCCGGAGAAAATACTGGAGAAAAAACGCTGGAAAGCTGAACGTTAAAAATATTGTAAAGCGACGGAGCTTTGTCACAGCGGTGGCCGCCGAGCATACCTGGCGAGTGGTGCGAGGCCGCTGCATTTACCTTTGCGAAGCAAACGAAAGCAGAGTGATATGGCACCCAAGGGGACTCGCAAGAAACGGGACCTGGAGACTACAACAGTGAGTACGCAGATCGAGAAAGATATCACTGGGACTGGGACTGCACTTAAAAAAGCGGGGGGAGCGACCTTGGCGGAAAATAGCAATAGCCCTAATGCAGCCGCAGTCACCTCAAACAAACAGACCATTTCCACGCTTTTTAAGGCAGTAGAGGCAAAAAAACGACAGGAACTGCTATGCAGTCCACAGACTGGCCCACTAGGTCTGCAAGAAAATATAGGAGAGCCTAATGGAGAGCCTAATGTATTGAATATGACAACACCAGACCCCCAAGGGGAATCAAACATGATGCCTCAAATAACTATTCTGTCTGCAGCCGCCTCATTACCAAATGGCAACTTTGCCCTCGCCCCCATATCTGTTCCTACTCCTATAGGAAATGACTCTAATTCTGGAGTACAACCTAATCTATCTGAACGCAGCCTTGGTTTAAATGCTATTAACGAGGCAGAATCATTGGACTTTTTTTCAGTCTCGGAAAACTCAGCCTCCTCATGTGAAGACTTGGCAGCTCAATATTCTAAAAAGATGCACTTGGAGGAAGGAGAGAGTGAGCTAGATGATGATGACGAAGTTGAGGCTGAGGAAGATATTGAAGATAGTCCTATTACAGTTAGGGGTGAGGGTGATGCTTCCTTAACCGAGGGGGCTATAGGCGGTTCTCAAGCAGACTTAAATGAAACCATTACATTAGCGACAATTTACCAGACTATTCTGAGTCATATGGAAAAGACAGAGCGGGATAGTCAAAAAATTCAAAATTCCTGCCGCAAATTGCAAAGTTCTATCCGGAGGCTTGCAAAATCTCAGTCTGACTTTGGAGAGAGATTTAATGAAGTGGAGACCAGAGTCTCTAATATTGAGGATGAACTGGTAAAACAAAAGGCTGCTACCGAAAACCTTAGTGCTAACAAAGAGGATATACTTTGGAAGATGGCCGACTTTGAAAATCGCTCTCGGCGTAACAATCTCAGACTAATGCAAATTCCCGAGGGGAAAGAAGGCCAAGATCCTCGCAAGTTCGTCATTGAACTATTTCAAAGGGCATTCCCGGAGATGAAGAGATGGGACTGGGAGCGAGAGATTGAACGTGCCCACAGATTCCCATTTAATATTCAATCTAGGCAGGGGGAAAATGCCAATAAACCCAGACCAATTCTGGTGGCCTTCAACAGCTTTCGTGCCAGAGAGGATATCTATGTGAATACACGACCGAACAGTAAAGGCTTGGGAGTAGGATTTACATTTTTCGCGACATCGGATTATTGTAAATACACTATGGATATGCGTTGGCAACTAAGACAATTAGTGACTCAATTTCAGAGGAAGGGTGCACAAGCATATGTTATGAATCCGGCTAAACTGAAAGTTATCTATAAAGAGAGTACTCGTTTCTTTAGTAATGTTGCAGCCGCTAAAGGATATCTGCATGATTTAAAAGATGTCTAGAATAGGAATGATTGCAGTTCTTCTTATGTTTCTTTCTCTTACTGTGCAGTATATTTTTGTTAATTATCAAGCAAGGTAAAATATGAATTAACAGCTCTATAAGTTCCACAAGTCTTAACTGTATAAGTTTCATAATATGTTGATAGCTGATAAGATACACTTGTATGAAGCAAAAGGGTCTCAAATTCTGAATGCTGAAATTTATTTATTTATTTATTTTCTCTCTTATGATCTATTCATATAGTACTTTGTGAGCTTTGTCTAGTTAGAGCTGGGAAAAAAAGAAAAAGGGGGAAAAAGGAGAGGGGAAAAAAAAAAAGCTAGGCTGCACACTATACTTATATATCTTGAAAACGACGACCTGTGAGGTTTAACAGGGGAGAGATGTAGGTCAGAACCATCATCAGGACCAGGAGTCCGAAAGCCTTGGTAAAGGTGGGGGGGGGTGAAGGGTGGGCTAGGTGGGGTAGGGGGGTGTAGGTGGAGGGTGGCACGGTGGATAAAAGGGGACAATGCCTCGGGGGGGTCAAATGATCATATAGCAAGAATAATAAGGAGTAGATTCATTATTCACGGGTCTGTAAGGAGGAAGATGAAATGTGGTAATTTAATCTATACAATTGAGATCTGTTGTTACTCTTATTACTGTAATGGCCAAGAATCTTAAAATATGCTCTTTCAATGTGTCGGGCCTCAATAATATAAATAAAAGAAAGAGGATTGCAACTGAAATTCGATTTATGAACCCGGATATTTTATGTTTACAGGAAACTCATCTTCCCTGGGAGAAAAGAGCTTTAGCATCTGACTTAGTGTATTTATTGTTGGCAACATCTCGACAAACAACTATGATCAGAGGGGTAATGATTATGATTAAACCACGGTTAGGTATTCTTGTAAAAAGCTTATCGGATAAATGGGGTAGGTGGGTGATAGCCACTCTAAATATAGGGGGGATACTCTTCACGATTTGCTCTATTTATGGATCTAACCTGGACGAAGGGGAAATATTTGAATACTTAAATATGGAACTTGCTAACTGGGGATCCCCCTTAGTTTTATGTGGGGACTTAAACATCAATTTGATGGGAGATGAGCTTGAGAATGGAATAGAGAACTATAAGGGTAGAAAACCCCGTGTATTTAGAGCATTACATGATCTAGTGAAGGACCATGCATTGGTTGATATATGGGCTAAAAAACACCCCACACTGCCAGGTTACACCTATTACTTTTCTTATAAGAAATTTGCACGCTTAGATTATTTTTTTACCTCTACTGCAATTCATTCTAAAATAAAAATTCAGCTATATCCCAGGGTAACATCGGACCATTCCCCACTGATAATAGAGATACCTCATACAGGAGAACCAAAACAGAATAATAATTTCTCGTTTGATAGAAAATTATGTTTGAATGGAGAATATAGAGAGGTCATAAATAAATGGATTAGTGAATTTATACAGAATAACTTAGGCTCCGCTAATATTGAGATAATCTGGGATACATGGAAAGCGTGTTTTAGAGGGGAAACAACGAGCTATGGGTTTTACTATCAGAATCTACAGCGAAGAAAAATGCGGGATCTATACGATCATCTTTCTAAGGCTGAAGAAAATGTAATATTAGAGATTAAGAAGGGGGACTATAATTTAACTAAAATTCATGAGCATGAGGGTTTAGTTGCTAAATGCCGTGCGCACATTACAGGAATTTGGTCTGAGGAGATAGCGTGGAAATATTTAACATACAGGAGGTACATATACGAATATGGAGAAGCTGTAGGTAGGGCTCTAGCTTTAAAACTAAAAATTAAGGAATCTAATGGTAAAATTGCTAGATTACAAGATGAAAATGGTTTAACATATGAATACTCACAGAAAATACTAGAAATATTTTATCAATTCTACTCAGATCTATATACTAAGCAATCCAATCTAGTATCTGACACTTTTCTGCATGGGGGTACCTTTAGAAAGTTAACGGATGGGGAAAAGATGGGTCTAGAGCAATCCTTTACAATGGAAGAATTAGAGAAGGCAGTCAAAAGTATCTCTAATGGTAAGGCAGCTGGTCCTGACTTTATTCCAGCAGAAGTGTACAAATGCTTCTTTGAATCCTTAAAAATAATTATGCTGGAGACCTTTATAAAGGGCACAACTGGGGAAAGCTCCACAATCATGGGATGATGCCTTAATTGCGGTCTTTTCAAAAAAAGGGAAATCCCCGGAGTTACCTGCATCATATCGACCTATATCTCTATTGAACTGCGATAGTAAGATATACTCAAAGATGTTAGCAAATCGCTTGTCTAGGGTAATAACACCGTTAGTTTCATTGACCCAACATGGATTTATTCCTAATAGAGGAACAACAGCACATATTAATAAGGTGATTACGCTAATAGACATAGCAGAAACCGAGAAAAGAAATTTTGCTCTGATATTACTTGACGCTGAGAAAGCGTTCGATCGCGTAGAATGGGCCTATATGTGGCAAGTCATGGAGAGAATGGGATTCGGCATAAATTTTACAAGAGCTATTAAGGTTCTGTATCGCTCACCTAATGCTAGAGTTACTGTTATGGGTCAAAAGTCAGAAAGAATAACCATTACAAGAGGTACCCGACAGGGGTGCCCCTGCTCGCCACTTCTTTTTGCGTTATTTATTAATCCTTTTTTAAACAAATTATGAGAATCACCACTTATTAAACCATTTATTATTGCCAATATACCCCACTCTATATTCGCCTATGCGGACGATATAGCCATAGTTACTACTGATCCCCATTTGGCAATTATAGAGATAGAACGGTTGGCTATTGAGTTCGGAAATAGCTCTGGCTATAAATTGAATGCGTCAAAAACGCAGATACTCTGCTCAGACAGCATTCAATTCAACGATAACAGGGTAACATCTGAGGTGACTTACTTAGGCATTATTTTAAAAACACACACAAAAGCGATTGTGCAATCCAACTGGGCCAATATATCACATCAAATTCAGCAATCATTAGATAGATGGAGGCAACTTCAATTTTCCATAAGCGGAAGAGGGAACATCATCAAGATGAATGTATTACCCAAAATACTCTATGTATTTCGTAGTATTCCCCTAGAAATTCCTACTAGTCATATATTTAAACTGCAATCCTCATGCACTAATTTTCTATGGGCACCCGGGAAAGTAAGGCGGGCGATGAAATGGCTCACACTCCCGATAGAGAGAGGAGGGCGGGGGATACCTGATTTTTTATTCTATTACTATGTGTGCTTCTTACAAAGAATGCGAATTCTCCTGACTGGAGAACAAATAGAAGACCCAGCAGAGTCCCCCTCAATCTTTTACTTACTACAGGGAGAACACTCAAAGGGCTGTTTATTGAAAGAGCTGGAAGCTAATTACTACAAGCATACTAGATTCAAGGTGATTGAATCAGTATATAAAGTTTGGAGAAAAATCAGGTCCTTAAGAAAAATGGAAAAAATTACTTACTACACTCCGTTCTCAGCAAAGAGGATACTTCCCTCTATATTTTGGGATCACTTGGCCAAAGAATGGAACAGGAAAGGAGTGGTTCGAATTGGAGATCTACTAGAGACAGATGGTACGTTTAGAGCCTTTTCCGACTTGAACAGTAAATATCAGATATCTCATGTCAGTTTTTTTAAATATCTTCAACTCAGAGACTTTTGGTCAAAGAAATTAAATAAACCGACCCCTATTAGCTTAATAGAGGCAATACAATCAAAGAAAAAGATTGGCCTAATATATCGACTATTAGTCGAATACAAACCTGACGATTTGGATGAATATAACACCTTTTGGCAGGCTCAGCTACAAGAAAATGGCTGGAATATCTTGGATACTATCTTGATGGCCAAAGAGTTATGTCTGTCAGCTAATATGAAGGCTCAGGTATATAAAACCCTGTTCAGATTATATTATACCCCCAAACGAATGGCCAAGTGGGGCCCACAATATGATGGGAAGTGTTTTCGCTGTAAAGAGGAAGAGGCAGATATTATGCATATTTTTTATAATTGTTCTAAATTGCGGGCATTCATTTTTAGTATGGAAAGATTTATTACTGAAGTTATTCATCATCCTATAAAAATTTCGCCAGCCCTCATGTTAACAGGCGTGAGCCAATCCATTAATGACAATGTGGATCTGTGTGAATTTAAGAATTTTCTGTTCGTATTAATGATTATTACTCGGCTTTGTATTGCTACTGAATGGCTACAACCGGAAGCACCTAAATTTGAGTTTTGGAGAAGAAAATTATTTAATATATATGAATTAGAATGGAATTTATATGCTTTAAAAGGGGCAAGAAAAAAAAGGTTGGCCTTTTGACATGGGGGTTCTTAAAGAATATATAGAGGAATAATTTCTGAGCTTTTTTTTCTTGAATGTATTGAAATGAATTGCTGTATGTGAAGAATGTATTTTGTTATTTTGACCAATCTGAGGCAATAAACAAAAAAAACCAAAAAAAAGACTCCTAAACAGCACTCGGAAAACCATCACTACACCCTGGCCACAAACATGCTGGTCTATGGGAACACCTCCTATGCCAGGATCAACAAAAAATTTACCAGGAGGCTGATTGACCATTCAGAACTTGATAGCCAGATTCACTTTCAACATACAATGCTGCACACACAGCACATGTGAAGGAGCTGCCCTGGCTCTGCATACACAAGCGAGCACAATTCAGATTTCTCACCCCCACTTTCAAAGCACTACATAACACTAGCCGAGCTTACATGAACAGTCGCATCTACTTTCACAAACCTTCCAGAAACCACCATTCTGCTGACCTCCTACTTGTATAAATCCTGTGCATACAAAAACCAGACCCAGTAGTCAAGCCTTCTGCTACATTGCTCCTAAAACATGGAACAACCTGCTGCTACACATAAGAGCTACCTCCTCCTCCTCACTTTTTGAATCCCACAAGAAGCTGAAGACCTAGCTAGGACCTATGTGGTGCTAGACTTACACCTGCTCAGCACCAGGATACCCTCCCTAGTGATAGTGTGCTCTACATTTCTGTATAACATAAGATCTAGCCTTGATAATGCTCAGATGTACCTAGTCCTCTTCCCATGATAATGACTTATTCTGTTTTGGATACTTTCCAGACTCCTTTCCAGTGAGCATACATTTCTTGGGCCACATTTACCAACATTTTGCACTGTTCGTGTCATAAACGTTAGGCAAACCAGCACTAAATGTTTTTTTTTGTTATTTACTTTCCAGCACAAAACAAGTTTTGCGCTAGAAATTGCTAAAAGTAATGTAGTAGCACAAAGCCCTGTTTTACGTTACTTAGCATCAAGGTGGTGTTTCCAATCACCCATGCTTTTTGATGCAAAACCCTATCTACCAAAAATCTGAGACAGGGTTTTGCATCAACCATTGGTACCATATGAAAAGCAGGCGTTAAAAGGAGAAACAATGTAATTTCTCCTTTCTTTTCCAACTTTGCTTGTGTGCTGCACTCTACAGCACACATACACAACTAAACATTTTGAAAATTGTCTAGGCATAGTATTTTGTGCTGGAAGGGTACCCTTCCAATACAAAACCTATGCTAGGCTCAGGCTCTTGCACTTTTGTGCTAAGGGGTAATCATGGCGCTCAGGAGCAAAATTTAGCACCGATGCTAGGGAGAGGAAAGTGCCATTTCTCTGTAGATTTGATGCTCTCCTGCTCTTTCCCTGTCACACAACACAGCGCAGCATTTTTGGCTGCTGCATTGGGTGACACTTTGATAAATCTTAGTTGGGATCGAAACGTCGTTGACTTGGACATCTTCACTCCAAACAGTTTCATTCGAATTTATGTGGAGCATAAGATGTTTCCCTGTATTGTGACCACTGTTCCCCCTCTATTACCTGTAGCGCGCAGTGCTGTGTGTGGAGCACGCACACACACAGCACATCCAGCGAGAGCGTTCACATGCCGCGCAAAAAACAGGTGTTTCCTGGCACAGAAGCGAATTAGACTGACGTCAATAGATGGTGAGGGAGCGGCAGGTAAGTCTTGGGCACTTGGTTTCTCCTTTTATATGTAGAGCTCGGCTGCGGTTCCTACTGTGTGCTTTTTAAAAATATTCATGTTAATTGCAGTGCCGTCACGAGCTGCGAATAACACGAATACTTTAACAAAAGCACACAATCTGCCCACAGCCGCGCTTATGTAACAAAAGAAATTCATCAAGTGTACAAACACGGCGTGTAAATCTCATGCCATTTATGTAGACTTGCTGAATTTCTCTTCTTAACAGAGGGGGCTGCATGGTGATTGTGTGACTGTTTTGAAGATTTCAGGTTGATTGCAGCTCCAGGCGGGCGCTGCGATTAACTTGAAATCTTTAACAAAGGCCCACAATCACCCCGCAGCCCAGCTCTGTTAAGAAAAGAAATGCAGCACCTCTACAAACACAGCGTGAAAAGCACATGTCGTGTTTGTAGACTTGCTAAATTTCCCTTCTTAATAGAGCTGGGCTACAGGGTGATAGTGTGACTTTGTTAAAGTTTTCAGGTTAATAGCAGCTCCAGATGGGCGCTGCGATTTACCTGAAACTTTAACAACGGCCTACAATAACCCCTCTGCGGCACTCTATTAAGAAAAGAAATGCAGCAACTCTACAAACATGGCGTGTAAAGCACACGTCGTGTTTGTAGACTTGCTGAATTTCTCTTCTTAATAGAGCGCTGCTGTGGTGTGATTTACACCTTTCTGTGCTTGGTATAGTGTGCCACCCGACTGGTATTTTCCTGTTTCTGTCATTGCATCCAGATATATGATACAACAAGTAGCATCTTACCCAGGGTTTTAAGTGGGATGAAAATACTGGGGGGTAGGGGGCGGGTGTCTCGCAAAGGGGGTGCCCGGGGTAATCAAGGGTGTGGCTTTAAGACACATAAGCTAAAAATCTGCACTTAGCATAGTGTACTGCCCGACTTGTATTTTGCTGTTTCTGTCATTGCATCCAGATATATGATACAAGTAGTAACATCATACCTACGAGTCAGGACTATAGGCTTTGTCAAGAGTTTTGAGTTGCATAAGATAAATAAGCAGCAACTATGGCTTGTATGTAATATTGTAATATTGAAATAGCTTCAACTTAAATCCCTGGTGACACCACAACAATGTTGCTGCACCCAAGTTACTAAAAGAGAAAGGTTATAGATCACCAAACCTGTTATCGATCACCAAACCCGTTATCGATCACCAAACCTATTGTCCCTGCTGTTAAAATGTATACAACTAAAATTGTTCCTGCAATCCTGTATGGGGCTGAGATATGGGGTGCGTCTAACCTGTCCAACTTAGCACAGGCCCAGAACAAATTCCTGAGATCGATTGTAGGTCTCCCTAAATCATCCCCCCGGATCCCTCTTTTGATAGATCTGGGTTGCCAGCCTATTGAGGATATTGCCCGGTTTAGGATGTTGGCGTTTTGGAGGAGGCTATGGATCACTCCCGAACTTTCCCTATTCGCCAAGGGTCTGACTGAAGTTAGGGCGTTGGACAAGGCAAACAAAATTGTATGGCTAAGCAGCATTAAGTCCCTGCTTACCAGGATGGGGATGAGTAATTTATGGGTCAGCCCTGAAACTTCCTCATTTCCACCCAAATCTGTCTTTAAAGCTGCATACTGGAACCTTATTAAAACCGAGCGGTTCTCGACTCTGACCGATTCATCTTTGACAAAAGTTTTTTGCGACTTCAAAGATGAATCCTTGATGGAAAGCTATTGGGATCTTATAACTAAACCTAGAGATCGCAAGCTTTACCATCAGTTCCGAGTCGATTCTTTCTCCATAAGGAAATTTACTAGCAAATGATCCCACGGGCGAGTGTGTCGTGCCTGTTTTGCCCCGAGCATACTGAAGACATTAATCACCTGCTTTATGTTTGCCCAGCCTACCAGCTCCCCCGGAAAATGTGGCTCAAACCCTTATGTAGATCCTTGGGTATCCGTTCTGCACTGGCCGCCAAAAGGCTATTAAAATCAGGTTGTAACAAGCTTACTGTTATCGGGGTTTCTAAATTCCTGAGCTGGGCATGGGCTATTCGGGAAAAAAGACTGGGTTCCCTGAGCTAAATGAATTATTGTACCAATTGGCTTGATTGATCAAATATTTTTATACATGATTCCATTTTCTAGTTCTTATAAAAAGTCTTGTGATTATACCTGATTTAATTGACTCTTACTGTGGTTTTAAAGTATCCTGTTATTTATATTTTAATAGTTTTAATAGACGTTTTTAAGATGAGTTTTTATATTTGTATGCTATTGTATAAACTTGCTGTCTTTTATGATGAATAATCGAAATAAAGACTTTTTGAACTGATCTGAAAGGAAATCCAGAAAGAAAACAACTCTCTTTAGAGGATTTCCCTTCCCATACAAGGCTCACCTGGCATGACATCATGCCCTAACTTCTCTACTAGTGAGGAGTGAGCAGTGTGAGCACGCCCACATCGATGTGCCAGGCCCCCTCTAAAAAACTGCTGGTGCTCAGCACTGGTGAGACCCGGCCCACTTAAAGCCCTGAACATACCTACTAATCACTTTGTAAGTGGTTGCTAGCTTCTTAAGATAAATACCCAGCAACAATGGCTTGTATAAATTAAATCCATCTGAATGTGAAAACAGCAAAACTCTCCAGCCATCTTTCTTTTTTTTTTGGAAAATATTTTTATTGCGACAGTGTAATATGGCACATGTTACATGACTGTTCAGATCATTTGTATGCAACAATTGTGAATATGCAGCAGCAAGAGTAATACACAGCCATATACGGCCCACATCCCGGAGGCTGGGCGGCGTAGGAACAAGGTATGTAAAAAAGAAAGGATGAGTAGATTTGTGCTCCAAGGACATGAAACTATCATTGTATTCGCAAATTTTTCCATCTTTATACACTTATACTATGTAACATTTAACAAGAACCAAATACCCCAAATATGGCATCATTAGCGTAGAATCGAACAAGACATGTCAATCATGTGAGGACCAGCTAAGGCCCAGCCATTATAAGATAAGAAGGACCCATGGGGGTCACAGCTACGTAAAAGTAAGCGTTCCAAAGAATATTGGCGTGGCTACATAGGGTCCTTACCCCGGGTCCAACCCCCCCAACTCGGCCCCCCCCCAGCACATTCAGACTCCGAGTCAACTGGAGTGAACAACTCAGCGCTAGTGGCATCCGAATCCTCCTCCGCCAGCCCCTCCATGCACAGCATCCGCCAAGCGAGGAGATCATCCTGCAGCTTCCCATCCCTGCGAGTGCGCTGCATATGCGTCTCCTCAGCTAAGGCCCATTCTCTCGCATCTCTCAGCCAACGGGAAATCTCGGGCGCCCCTTGACCCATCCAGGTGATAGCTACACGCCTCCTTGCCAAAACCAGCAAGAGTTGCAAGAATTTATAAGACAGCTTCTTCTTTCTGGGCTTGGGCACTAGCACCAGGAGACAGTGGAGCGGGTTCAAGAGAAGCCTAATGTTTGCGTCCCGAGCAATGTGGGCCACCACTTTCCGCCAAAAGTCCTGAACCAGAGGGCATTCCCACGCCAGGCGTAGAAAACCCGCTCTCCGCACCCCACACCTAGGACAATTGTGTCGTTTATCCACCGATATGCGATGCAGAGAGACAGGGGTCATATAAGTCCGATGGACAAAATTGAAATGAATAAGTTTAAAGCATGCATTGCAGGAGACCTTACGGGTCAAAAGCCCGATTCGTTTTCGTTGATCAGGTTCCAGTTCCACCCCCAAGTCTGCCTCCCAAGCCGGTGCGATCGGGGGGGTCGAGTCTCGGCGCATGGCCGAGTAAAGCAGGGAGATCAGCCGCCTGCCTCGCCCAAAGGATAAAATAACGTCGAGAGTGTAGGCGAGTGGAGGTGCCTCCGGGAATTGGGGCCCAGCCATCTTTCTAGTTGTGATGAGGCTGCCAATGACAAAGACTTGCTTGAGCGTCTGTTATGGTCACACTGGTAGTACAGTTTTAACAACCCCTTTAGACAAAATGTGACATTTTAACAAGAAGCAGTTTGACTGTTAATGAGATTCCCTTTTTTATACTTGCGTATATTAGGGTGAAAGGGAGTTTTTCTGCTGTACAGAACGCAGCTCTGAAGTTTATCAGGTTAAGCAGACTGTCTTGTGACAGGAGCTTGCCATACATCTAGTAGTGCGGCTTCCGTACTGTGTTTGGGACAGAAAAGTGACCGATGGGAATTCAACAGTTGGCTTGCTTCTAAATATTATTCAAATTGTAGGGTGATTATTCTTTCTAAGTTTAATGGGGTCAGAGGAAGGAAGACAGGGGAAATGTATGTGGTATTTCTCTATTTTTCTAATGTAGGTGCTCATTATGGCAAGTCTGAAGAATAGACTAGATGAACCTTGACCCAGTGAGACACTGATGATGGTAACAGTAGTCTCGATTAGTGGAGGAGCAGAGTCTTTTTACGGTCTTAAATATTGTTCTATTATTGTCTTGAGAAACTGACATCTAGAAAGAGAGTGTTATTTATGCATGATGAACTGTGAGCTGAGCATTCTACAGGACTAGGTGATATACCAGTGCAGTGATGGTGCAGGTTTTCACATATCTCTTGTCAGCATTGTAATGTTGGTCTAAGTTTGTATTTTTTCAAGGATTTGAAAGTTGCAAAGCAGTTCAGTGATCACTTTTCTCACCTATAAAAGCCTCTAAGTGCACAGCCCACTCTAAGTCATCCCGTTTCACTTCATCTGAAAGATTTCTTGTTAATTGCAGCTCCAGGCAGGCGCTGCGATTAACCTGACAACTTTAACAAAGGCACACAATCACCCTGCAGCTGCGATCTAATAAGAAAAGAAATGCAACAAGTCTACAAACATGGCATGTAAAGCACACACCGTGTTTGTAGACTTGCTGTATTTATCTTCTTAATAGAGCTGGGCTGTGGGGTGATTGCGTAACTTTTAAAACTTTTCTGTGCTTGGCATAGTGGGCCTCCAGCTTGTATTTTCCTGTTTCTGTCATTGCATCCAGATATATGATACATCAAGTAACATCCTACCTACAACAAGTCGGACTATTGGCTTTGTCAGTGGTTGTTAGTTGCATAAGATAATTAAGAAGCAACTATGTGTCACGATTCGCTCCCTGTGTTCTCGTGTCCACCACCAGGGGGCTGAACTGTGGGACTCTCCAGTGTTCTAATATGCTTCCTGACACTCCCCTGCATGCATATATTGACTTCCAGCCATTTGGACACTATTTGGGAATTGACATCCATTCCTAATCCATGCCGGGTTTTGTGAAAGCCAGCCTGCTTAGACTTAAAGCCAGCCTACTCATGCCTGAAACTCCATTACCCAGAGTTCCCTGCTCACTGCTTTGTCTCCAGCCCTGCAGGCCAAGTCTGGGTGGAGGAATTCCGCTCACCTGTGGCTGGCTGCTGCTAGCCTGCTCACACCAGCTGCATGTGATTACTGTGAGCTCTTTTAAGCCCCAGCTCCCTCCAGGCAAAGGTGGGTCATTGTAGCTGTTTACCGGTGAGACCAATCCTTGTTTCCAGAGTTCCCTGAGCTTTTGCTATTCTTGTTTCCGGTGTTTCCTGAGCTTTAATTATGCCTTGTTCCTGACCTGCTGCTGTTTTCCCTATTCCTGAATTAGCACTGCCTGCAGTGCTACCCTGACCCCATAGCCTTAGGATTCCTTGTTCCTGAACTGCAGCAGTTTCCCTTATCCTGAATTAGCACTGCTTGCAGTGCTACCTTGTTTCCTGAGTTCCTGAGCTATAGCTATTCCCTGTACCTGAATTAGCACTGCCTGCAGTGCTACCTTGTTTCCTGAGTTCCTGAGCTATAGTTATTCTTTGTTCCTGGGCTATAGCTATTTCTGCCCTCTTGACTCCTTGTTTCCTGAGCTGTAGCTATGTCCTGTTTCCTTGAACCAGTATTGCCTGCAGTGCTACTTTGACTCCTGAGCCTTAGCTCACTTCTTGTTCCTGCCCCAGCACTGCCTTCTATGATACTTTGTTTTCTTGAATCCTTAACCTGCACTGTTCAAGTATACCCTTGCAGCCTCCCCTTCTGTATATCCCTTTCCTGTCCCTGCCTTTCTTCCCATTTCCTTGGTTCCAGTTCCTAGTTTGCTGTCTTTCTATTCTGCTGTCTTACTTCTGTTACCTTGTATGTTTGTTACCTGCTTTCTGCCAAGTGTGCCCTGTCATTTCCTTCCTTTCCTGTTAAGCACTCCTCCTTGCTAGCTCCTTGTCTATTGTGCTTGTGTTTAGTCCTACCCCTTTGCTGTTACTGCCTTGCGCCTTCCTGTTTGATCGCCAGGATCCGTGGGCTCAGCTGACTACCTAGGTGGTGTTTCTTGTTCACTGTGAGTTTTGTCTTTGAGTTACATTTATAACATCACTATAGGTATAAGTTCCACAGACCCTGCCTTTGCATGTATATCCTACATGTGGGTATTTGCAGTCAGTATCTGTAACAGCAATTGTGGGTAAGAAACTTACTGAGCTTCAGTCTTACCGTGTGGAGCTCCTGAGTGCTTTTCCCCACACCCCCCTTTATTGTTAATGTTGTTTTATATATATGTCTTGCACATTCATCCTGGGTGTAGTTATTCTGAATGCTAAATTGCCTTGTGAGTGCCCTTCCTTTCTTAGTCCAACCCATCTTGTTCACTTGTACAGGCTTCCCCTTTGGATAACTTTTTCTCCTCTGACTCCCTGTATGATCCTGGGCAGCGCTGACTCCCCTTCCTGTGTAAGTTTTCTACCCAGTTCCTAGTCCTTGCCCAAGTCCCTGACTGTGTTCCCCACATAGTCCCAGACAGTCCCTGACACTATGACTTGTATATAATATTGAAAAAGCTTCCACTTAAAGCCCTGGTGACACCACGACAATGTTGCTGCCCCTGAGTTTCAAGAAGGGAAGCTAGTGTTAGTGAAGTGAATACTCCTGACAGACGGAACAGTCATTTACACACTTGCAGCTGCATTTGCTCAGACCTGCATCCTGGCAAGATTAAAAATCTTGGCAAGGCCTAACCAGCCTTCCACGCTTCTTAGTTCGTTCAGGTGAGTACGGTTACATAGAGCAAGCGTTTAGAAATGACAAGATGGCGAAAAAGGCTCTTTATAGAACCCCCCAACGTTGATATGCAGAGACGCTACTTCTGAAGCATTGCCATACCACACTCGCTGTCTTCTCTGACATATCTTTTGTCCTTTTTACTTCCACTCCCCACATGCTCTCACCATCTCCTTCTCTTCTTTTTCTTCTTCCTCATATCAGTCCCGCTCCACGTTTACCCACTTTCCTCTACTCCCCCATCCCATCCTTGCCTCCATGTTCCTCTCGCTGCCTGTTCTTTGCTTTCTATCTTACCAGTTTTCCATTCTCCGTTCTCCCTCCCAGTTCTCCAAAGCCTCTGGCTGCCTTTCTCTTTCCCTCCCTCTCTTACCAATTTCTCCATTACTCCATTATTGTCAAGGCGTGTGTATCCAAATTGCAAATCTGCCTTAAGCTTGTATGTGTGGGAATGCACCGTCTTTTCAGTTTTGTAAGCAAAGGTTTGGAGTGATATTTGACGCTACACACAAGTGCAGTCTGGTTCCTGGCGCATATAGCCATGGCTGCAGCGCACAGAGATCCTACACTGCCGCAGACAGAGAAAATTTTTTTTTAGAGGGAACCATGATCGTGACTTTCCAAATATACAATTATTGATGTCACTATGTCTGTAAATGCCTGACGCTTGGAAATCTGCTGATTTCCAATCCTTCTCCCACTGTACTTTTGAATATAGACTCTGTTTTTTGTTTCATATTTGTGCATTTAATAAATACATTGCCTCTCCATTTGGAGATTTCTTGACACAGATCCTCTCAACACGGCTCTATGCAATATTGGTTCTATGGTTTTGGGAGGGACTGCTGTCTCTTATAATACATTACTTACCCTTGGTCCCTTCGACTTATAGGGGTCCCTTGTTTCTTTACAAACAGATGGAAAACACAAATAATAATGTTAAATGTCTGATGAAATATCATTACGAGCCAGATTCACAATGAAGCTACTGGTGATGCAATACTTGGAATTAGGCTTCAAGCAGCCACACTCTTGCGCTATTAAGGATTTGCTAATCCTTTGTGATACAAATGAGCTGTGCGTTGTGAGGTGCACAACACCAATCTCATTCATATAAATAAGGCAGGAATTTTAATCCCACTTGTGAACAGTAGCGAATGCTGGGACGGAGGTCTGCATAAGAATGCAGACCTTTGTCTCAGCATTCAAGTTTGCAGTTTTTCTGCATTACGACCATGTGTCTTAAAGGAACAGGTTGCATTGCCACAAAAAGTAACCTCTTGTGAAACAGACATCGTGAGTAGTGGCAGAAGCTTTCTGTGGTTCGTGAACATGCGTCCGATCTTAGTGATGCACACCGTGTGGAAATACAGACTGTCAGTTGTCAGAAATAACCACTTACCTTCATCATCTGGTTACTGGTTGCTAATTGGCCACACTCTACAAAGATAGTAAGACAAGTTTGCCAGGTTGCTAAATTTACATGTTAATACACATTACAATACACAGTTTAAACAATTTAAAATTAAACATACAAATTCAAAGGAATGTTCTATCAATTAATTTTTATTCTAAAAACATGTTTTGTTGAATTGATACATACAAAGTTAAAAAAAAACGTATTTTAAAGCCATATACTCATCACATTTTTTTAAAAAGAAGCAAAATGCATAATAAACAAACGAAGAACAACTGTCAACACGGCGTTTTGGTGCTAAGGTGGATCGTCACCTTCTTCAGGACAATAGTTCAAATGTTAAAAAATCTGAATAAATCAAAAGCAATGCCTTTTTAAAGACAATTATATTGTGCAGCTCAGCATTTCCGATATTGAGAAAATTAGATGAGACGTCCAACCATTTTTTGAGAAAAGTAAATAGGCTTTTCCATTACAAATTCAGATTTTTTAACATTTGAACTATTGTACTAAAGAGGGTGACAATCCACCTTAGCACCGAAACGCCGCGTTGGCATGTTTTTTTACTTTGTATGTATCAATTCAACAAAACATGTTTTTTGAGTAACTGTTTGCTAATGACATTCTGTACTGTAACTATTCTGTGCTTTGTGACCGCAGGTGAAGGCCAGCAAGGACTTGATGGAATTGCAAACCAGTGCTCTGCATTCACAAAGTTATCAGTGCTGGCTTTGCAAATGCCAAGCGATTTTGTGAATATGGCCATATGAAATATTTTTCTTAAAGAATAACACACAGGCCCGCATTATGAGTCTGAAGGAAAACTTTAAATGAGGTATAAATTCTTGTCTGCTCTTGTTTTGATATTGCTTGTTCTGGTCAAATGCAACCCCTGATCTGATTTTTCCCCATGCTCATTTTGCCAGGCAATATCTGCCAAAGTTTGCACAGCAAACAAAGATTCTGACTATGAGTTTTGCAGCTTACGAAATGGAAAAGCATAAGTTTGAACACATTGATACACCTTAGAATGAGGAAAGAAATAATGTTCCAGGGTAAAAGTACAAAATGCGGTAACGCTTTTAATTAGGGTGATGTTATCTTTTATTATTTCCAAGCAACTGCAATTGAGGACCAAACTGTATACCATTAACACATTGAATCTGCTATGATTGCACAAAATGTATTGCCATAAAATACACTGATTTGTAAATCTGTATGGTGTCAATTTCCACTATCAAAAGCCTGTGAAGTAACAATACAGACATATGTATTACCAAAGATGTTCCACTATCAATAGCCTGTGAATGAACAATACAGACATACAGATTAACAAAGATGTCACACAACGCACTGCAGTGACAAAGTTGCTGTATTGCATGACGTGAAAGGGAGATGGCACAATAGTACCATTACTACTTAGATATGTCGCTGTTTTGGTCCCCCGTTGTGCTGGTGCACTATTGGTTGCCTGGCACTATGCACACACCCTGGCACCATAGTGCAAGATTGTGTCTATTATGCCAACCATAGGTTTTACCCTCCAGCACAAGATCTATGCTTTAACATTGTTGAATGATTTCCCCACTTTGTATATGCACTGCACAGTACCTCACACATGCAACGTTTGGTCAGTTTTGAGAAAAGTCAACTTTTTCTCAAACTTTAGGTCCATAAACATGTACTGTTTAAAAAAAAATATTTTTATTGTTGCAGCAATTACACCAATGCATAGCTAAACTTGTGAGACAAAGTTAACAGTTCACAAATATGGTGTCGGTTATATCATAGATCAAACATTTCAATTTTCAGTTTTCCTTTTACATGTAACTCCCCCCACCCACCCCCCTCAGCACTTCACTTTATGCAAATTGTTTGTTGACTGGCAATGACTCGTTACTACGGTCCAGTGTGATTCCCTAGTGTGTCACTTTGTCTCCCACTTCAACATATATTCATTTTATTGTGCAGGCAATGTCTGCAATACATCCAGTGTGTATTTGTTCCATGTGTCAGTGTATGTGTTGCCCGGTGTATCGGCCACTGCGGGTTCTGCTATATCTCCGTCTCTTATGGCTAACCATGCGTGTATCTATACATCGTGTGCCTTAATACCCTCTTGAAATTCCATTAGTAGTGCGTTCCAATCTAGTGAGATGGGAGTTTTTCTTAGGCCTCTGCGTTCCTCCCCGTGTAATTCCTGCCCTTCTACCTTACCCCATCTCAGCACCTCCCCACTCCATGTCTCTACATCCGGTGGTTTGACTGATTTCCATTTTATCGCTATTATCCTTTTTGCTAACAACAGCTCCAAATCCACGAATCTGGTAGCCACACTCCTCTTCCTCTCCTTGTGTCCTAACCCAGCATGCCATACAGTGAGGACGTATAAGGCCTGCCCGGTGCCAACACAGCGAGGATCCGTTGAATCGTTACCCAATAGTACCCCAGTTTGGGACAATCCCAGAACATATGTAGCAGGCCGGCATCATCCCGGTTACATCTGGAGCAGGTGCCTGTCGCGTCAGGGAACATCGCACGTATTCTGTGAGGAGTTAAATAAGCCCTGTGGACAATCATGAGCTGGATAAATTTGAATTTAGGATTGCGTAATACTTTTTTAGGCAGTTTCAAAATTTTCTCCCATTCCTTGTCGCTAATACTTCTCCCTGCATCTCTCTCCCAGCGCAGTCGGAGGGGTTGTAATGAAATAGCTTTGTTGGTTCTGATACCATTGGTCAGCCATTTCGTTAGGTGGCTACCTGTCCCCATAAGATATTGCATAGTGATTAGTGTATTCGTGTCCGGTTCCGCCCTGTTCCTAGCCCAGTGCGTGGTTATGTAATGTGTGACCTGCGCGTGCTGTATGAACAACTCCCGCGGTGTCTGGTACAAACAGGTGAAGTCTGCATTTGTCAAACGTCTCCCTCCGAGAAAAAGTCTCCTATATGGAGAACGCCTCCATCATGCCAGGGTCGCAGTGTGCGTTCCGTTAATGCCCCAGTCCCCAAGGGAATCCCCAGCAACGGTATCGTGGGCGTGTACGTTGAATGCTTGTTCGTGTAACTGACCGCCTTTCTCCATTGTTTGATCGCTAACTTAAGCAGGGGTGGGGCCGATTCAGGCACCTTGGCTTTCGGAAGCAGCAACCGGTGGATATCTCCCCTATTTCTGTCTGCCTCCGTCATGTTCAATTCTTGGAGATTACGACCCGCCAGCCAGTACGCCAGCCACTGGAGCTGGCATGCATATCCATATTCCAAATCAATGTGGGGGAGGGAAGGAATCCGTGATCCGTTCAGTTCCCTATACTCATATATTGTCTAATCAAAAGAGAAGGATCACTTGTCCTGCATAACATTGGGTATGCGGGAACGGTTCTTTCAAGTCCCAATAAAAAACCCTCATGCACGTGTTGGATGTTGGTAACGTTGAGCGGTATATCTTTGTTCTCCGCTTTCCCTCACACGTGTTTGCATAATCATAGGGTTTAGTGGTTATGCAACCTCCACCAGGAGGAAATACCCTTTGTTAAAACAGTAGTGACCAATAATGGTGCTCGTGATATAGTGAAGGTGTATTAAAAGTCTCTAGGTTCCAGACATTGTTATTTATTCATTCTGGTTTCCCATACCACCCCCGTCTGTAGGAAGTTGTAATTTGGCTAAGCTTACGCGTCTTCTGCCCGTACCCCATATCAATTCCGTTAATAGCGTATTCAGGGTTTTGTAAAAGGACATGGGCACCAGGATCGGCAAGTTTGTGAAAAAAAATATCAGCTTTGGTAGTACCACCATTTTGGAGATCGCCACTCTGCCTGCCACCGACAGGGGTAGGGTGGTCCAGAATTGCACCTGAGGCTTCAGGGCAGTCAGGGCCTTACCAAGGTTGCCGTCCAAGAGGTCTTGCGTTTGTCTGTATATTTGGATGCCTCAGTATTTGAAAGTCGTGGGCGCCATTTGGAATCGATATGGTGGGAAGTTTATATGCGATTCCTCCGTTGGCCTGTGGAAACTGAACCCATATGATTTCGCTTCATTGATCATGAGACCCGAAAGCCCGTGGAAGTCATTAAAGATTGCCGATAGCGGTTGCAGCGAGCATGTGACATCTTTTAGGAACAACAAAATATCATCCGCATATGCCGAGATGATATGATGGGTGTAACGTCTGGTGATCCCAGCCGCAACCGCCAGGGTTCGCACCTTTATCAGTAAGGGCGATTATAAAGAGCAAGGGCGACAGTGGGCACCCCTGCCGCGTACCCTTCGCTATCTCAAACTGGGCAGAGATACATTTGTTGGTCCTGACTCGCGCTGTGGGCTTGCGATAGAGGAGAGTCACCCATGCTATGATTTCCGGGGGAATCCCAAATTTGCTCATCACCGCAAACATATAATCCCATCTAAGGGAATCAAAGGCCTGTCGGAGGTCCAGGGATATACACCCCTCGGATTCCGTCCCCATATCATCGCGAGTCATCAGTTGGCTTAGTCTCCTTAAATTCAAGGCAGTGCTTCTACCCGGGACAAAACCGCATTGGTCAGAGTGTATCATATCAGGGATGTATTGGGAGAGTCGGGTCGCCAAAATCTTACTGAGTATTTTAGAATCCGTATTTAACAGAGACAGGGGCCTGTAGTTCTCCAACTGTAAAGCGTCCCTCCCCGGTTTTAATAGGGACACTATCAACGCCTGTAGCATCGTGCCTGGTAAGGCGTCGCCTTCCAGTGCTTCCCTGTATAGTGTGTGTAAACGGGGGGCTAGCAGATCGATATAGGCCAAATAGAATTCTGTCGGGAGCCCGTCCGTCCCGGGTGCCTTGTTCCTTGGCAATGCCTTAATGGCTTGCCTAACTTCTGCTATTGTGATGGGCTTCGAGAGGTCTGCACTTTGAGTGGCGGTCAGATGTGGGATACATGTGCCTGATAGGAATCACTCGAAGTCTCGGACCGAAAGCGGTGCGTGTGGGCCATATAGATCAGAGTAATAATGCCGAAACGCGGTCTTTATCTCAAGTTGGGTCTGCATTATCGCTCCGGACCTGTCCTTCACTTCCATTATGGGAGCGCCGTCCGGGGCGTTGCGTGTTAAGCATGCTAAGAGCGCGCCTGCCCTGTCAGCCTGTGTGTGTTGCCTGTTGGTATATTCCCTAAAGTCTACTGCCTCTAATTCTTCCAACAGTTCCGCGTGTTGTATATGGGCCTCTTGGAGTTGTGTGAAAGTGCCGTCTGTACCTGCAGCCTCACTTTCTAGCATCGCCAGGCTGCCTTCCACTTCCCGCAGCTTGTCCAGAACCAGGTGCCTAACATCCACATTTGTACCCATCGCCACCCCACGCACGGTCGCCTTAAAGGCGTCCCATTCAATTTGCCTGGAGCTGGCCGTGTTTTCGTTTTCGTCAAAGTATTTTGTGCTTGCGTTTAATAATGTAGACCTGAAAACTAAATCCTCCAGTAAACCCGGGGACAGTCGCCACGTCGGTATTGGAGTGGGCAGTCTACCCCACTGTAGCGACAGTTCCACTGGGTTGTAGTCCGACAGTGTCTTTCCCATGTGTAGCACAGATACAACCAACGCCGTTAGTGACCTGGAGCAGAATATGCGGTCAATTCTTTTGTGCAACTTGTGGGGCGGGGAGTAAAACGTATATTCCCTATTAGTCGTGTTCAGCGCCCTCCAGGCATCATCTAGTTCCCAGCCATTTGCCCATTGTGCTAACGCTATGGCCTGCTTCCTACTTTCTGTCGCGTGTAGTGGTGGGTGTGATCTGTCAAGTGTAAGGTCTAATACCGCGTTGCAATCTCCACCTATAATCCATTCATGTGCCGTCCAGTCTGATAACACTCTACTAACTTCCTCGAAAAACCTTGATTGGTCCGTGTTGGGAGCAAATATACTGCCCAATACTATGCATGTGCCATTAAGTATCCCCCGTGTGAACACGTAACGACCATCCCTGTCCACTCTCGTTTCTAATAATTTAAATGGAACAGTGTTTCTAATCCATATTGCCTCCCCGGGAAAACACAGAATATGTTGTGGCATAAAGTTGACCTTTCCATTTCCGTAACAACTTAGTACCCTCCGCCCCATTCAGGTGTGTCTCTTGGAGGTACGCTATGTGTATTTGCCGCCTATTCAGTTGGGCCAACACTCTGTGCCTTTTATGCACCGAGCCCATACCTCTCACGTTCCAAGTGCAGACCTTGTAATTGTTAGGAGACGACATGACACCAAGTACTCCCACCAAGAGACATTGCCCCTTTCCTCATTAAAACTGTCAATTTGGTGTACATTGTTAGTGCTGTGTGTGCGTGCATTTCCCCAACCTTAAGGTCCCCCTCCCAGAACCGTGGAGGACCAAACCATAGTACCCAACAGGGGTATGAATGGAATGCAATCGTGCCTGAGCCTGGGGGGCGTGAGCCCAGTCGGGCGTTCTCAGCAGATATTTACCAAAAGTCATGTTTACTTAACACCCTAGTAACAACAGGTTCCCTGGTTCCTAGTCCCTCCCTCCGTTCAGTCAATGAGTTCCTTCGATACGTTACCAAACTGCAGCCGCTGTGCCAGTGCTCACATTTCTTCTGCCATCTGCGCTGTGATGCGTGGGAACAATTGCAGGCTGACATCTGTATCTGACGCCGCCGTTCGAGAGCTGGTGTGGCTATTTGACGCCGTACCAATGTTCGCATCATGTTCTGCCAGAGCATTAGTTGTCAGCAGTGCTATTGCTATAGGATTCCTTCCTTTCGACGCTTCGAGTTGGTCAGTCTGTGGGACCTCCATCTCAGGGGTCCGCGGGCGGTTCTGGGTCATGTCCTGATCACCGGTTGTTCGTTCCTGCAGTACTTCCGGTCCAGCCCTTTGGGACTGGGGCGGCGTGAGTGTTACCTCCATCCACTCTGAGGCCTCCTCGGGGGTGTCAAAGAAGTAAGTCTTACGATCATGGATAATCTTTAGGCGTGCCGGGAAGAAAAGTGCGTATTTCATATTACGGTCTCTCAGGGCGCGTTTTACTCCCCAGAAAGACGCCCTGGTTTTCTGTACAGCCTGGGTGAAATCTGGGTAGATGAAGACTGTTTGATTCTCATATTTTAGTGGGCCGTTCTCCCTCGCAGCCTTTAGTACCGCGTCCCTGTCTTTGAAGTGTAGGAGGCGTGCTATCAGTGGGCGAGGCGGGGCTCCTGTTCTCGGCGGCTTGGGGGGCACCCTGTGCGCTCTTTCTACGCTATACATCTGGGTGAGGTCCGCAGGGTCCAGTATTGTTTTCAGCCAGTCCTCCACAAAGCGGGTCGGGTCCATCCCTTCGCTGCGTAAAGGTATGCCCAAAATGCGAATGTAGTTGCGGCGCGAGCGCCCTTCGGCATCGTCCATTCGGTCTCTTAATCCCCGTATCTGTTTCTCCATGTCCTCAAGGCACGTGGAATGTATCGTCTGCTGTGGTATAAAATCAGCGAGAGCGAGTTTGTGTTCGGTCACTTTCTCAGCTAATTTCTTGTGGTCATCCTTCAGAAGTGATAGCCCCGTCGACATCGTGTCTATTCGTGCTTCAAGGGCTTCCCTGGAGGCCCTAATTTCTGTCAGGATAAGGTCCAGCTTGGCCTCCTGCGTATTGATGCCGGTTGGGGGGGACTATGTCGTCATTTGAGGAGGCCAGAGGGTCTTCCGATCCAGAAGATTGTACCCCATTGCACAGCGCCGGGTCCTGTTGGCGAGCTCTGTTCCTCCCCATCGTTCTCCGCGGTATCTCGCTCTTCAGGTTGGTATTGTGACGTGCACCCCGTCTGCACAGCAAGTCAGCGCTCCTGCCGTAGGGAAGCCCACCCTATTCGCACTGGCCAATATCGTGAAGGTCTTCTCCAGTAGGGTATCCGCGATGCGCGGCAGGGTTCCACTCGCCTCCTTGGCCTTTCCCACCGGGCTCGCAATATGGTACAGAACGACGTCCTCGGATCTCTTTGCCACAGTCAAGGCGTCACTCTCCAGCGGGCATCACAGCGCAGACCGCATCTCTGCTGGTATCGCATCATGTGTAGGTCCACTCCGCTGGTTTGGTCAGTCCCAACTTTTCCTTTAAGATGCTGTCTCCCAAGCCGGTTGCCAGCGACTGTATTGGGTGCTCCACTCCCGGAGCCCATATCGGCTCCTTGCCTCGGTGTTAGGCCCCCTCGTCGTTGTGCAAGAATGAAAGCGGAGGGTGGGAGAGGCAGCAAGGAGGGTCGCTCCACACCGCCAGGTCCGCAATTGCTCGTCAATATGGATCTCTAAGGGCGTGGGTTGCGGGGGGCCTCTTATATAGCCTTCGGTGCAAGGTACCCCCATTGTGTGTCCCCCGCGCACCGTGCCCGCCTGCGGGTCACTCGAGCCCCAATGTGAGATGCACCAATCTTCCCTGCAAAGATGTTGGGCTTGTGTCCTCTCTGGTGCCAAGTCCGTAGCCTGAGTGCCCCTCTAGCGGATCCGCCCCGCGATGCTGCTGTGTGTCCGGTGGGGCCAGCCGCTGCACCCGGCGTCCCGCTGCGTTTGCTCCCTTCGTCTCGTTTCTCCCAGTGAGTGTGCTCCCTAGCCCGCGAGGTTTGTAGGCAAGTCTTCACCCCTCAGCGTGGTGGCGGGATAGCCCAAGCCGGTAATCGAGTTTGCGCTCGGGGCCCAGGTCTCACCTCCTGCAGTCTCTCTTGCGAGCGCTCAGAATCACGTCTCTCGCTCAAGCCTGGCCTGTTCGCCCCCGCTCCAGGTGTTGTCTTCCCCTCTCCGGGCCGTCTGTATTTGTACTGTGGGCCGGGGACTGCGTTTGCACACTAGGCTTCACCTCCGGGTTCCATACGAGACCGCCTGCGTCCTCCCTCGTGCCTGCTGCGGTACGGTGAGCGAATCCTCTCCCACCTTCAGGGGCCACCCCCTGCGTCGGTGTAGGTGCAGTCGTTGCCTCCTGCCAGCAATGCCTGTTGTCCGGACCCGATGGGGCGTGGGCGCCACCGGGGTGTTCTCCGCAATGACGACGGCGGCCGCCTGAGTCTCAATCGTGGACCGGTGACCGCCTTTCCACACCAGGCGTGTCGCTCATCGTGGGAGGCGGTCGCGGGAGCGCCCTCAGTGTTCCGGTGGCTGGTCTCGACAGGAATTGTAGCTGTGGACGATGGGCCTCCGTCACACCCAGGTCAGTGCCACTTCCGGGCCGCCTTCAGCAGTGCTGTGGGCCGCGGCTTCCCTCTCTCCGCTAGGCCCCGCCGCCGCTCCGACTCGATCTTCTCAGTTTAGGGTTCTCAGTTCTTGCAAATACCTCCTGGCGCAGTTACAGCCGTTCTGCAGGAAAGACGTGTGAGGGAAGGGGTTGGATACCAGGCATTCAGGATAATTTGCTAATATTTAAGGGGTTTACAGACGGAGCTAGCTCAGCTCACGTCTTCCATGCTTGGCTGCTAGCCACACCCCCCTCATAAACATGTACTGTGAGCATAACTTTCTGGAGCAAAGTCATGTCTACATTTTTTTTTTTTTTAGCAGCCAGGGCTTTGCATAAAAATCCATCAATGGCTGAATGGGAACACCCATGTCCCAGCAATGGAACGACCCGCTCCTCCATTGTGCAAAGCAGCATAAAGTAGAGTGTGGTGCTACGTTGTGATACCTCTGACGACTTTCCAACTCAAATCATTATTTTTGTCTGAAAATAAATCCTAATTCAACCAGGTTTGTGACTTAAAACTGGCACAAAGTGTTAGAAAATATCCCCCAAACGCTGAGTGGTTTTAATCTGATGTGCATTCTACAAACTATATCTTTGCGTCTTGTTTCTTTACAATATTACTAAATATGTTTCCCTCCCATAACACTTTATTATTAATATGTAAAGTGCCTCATCTCAAATTCCAGTGAGGTTTGTGCTTTTAAAATATTCATACATCTTACAAAGTATTAATGGAATTTTGGAGCAAACATTGTTCCAGTTTATTTTCACCAAACAAATGACATTGGATGCAAGTGTTTGAACAAGGAAGCTACACACCAAAGAAGCATTATACGGGGTGTTGTGAAGCCCCCTTTACAGCTACAGTAGGGGTGCGTTCAGCGGTGATGCCTCTGATATGGCGAAGGAGCGTCACCCCACCAACCAGCAGCAGCAAAAACTGTAAAAATAAAATGATTTTAAAAATCGGTTTATTATCCTTATAACTTTTTCTCCCGGGTGAGTCTTGGGGGCGGGACATTCACAGAGGGGGAGTGGTGATCACTATTGTCAGTGCGCATGTGGGTTTGGCAGGCCGTCTCAGGACGGCCAAACCAACATGCACACTGTTGCTGTCTCTAACCCGAGCTGCGTTGCAGGGTAGGAGACAACAGGCACAGGCTCCCAGTCTCTCTGGGAGCACATATCGTGGGCCCTTAGGCCAATCTTGACACTTACGCTGTTGAATGTTCAACACTCCATCCATCATCCCCTTTGGTTTTGCTTTGTTCGCCCTAAGTTGGCAGGGTATGCCCAGACGCGGGTCCCTTGCTCACTTTGCCACTGGATTCAAGCTAGCCTGGCTCATGACGGCTGATTAGCCAGAAACCGGTCACAAGACGCTTGTTTCCAGTCCAGGGAAGAGATGGTTCGGCAGTTCGGGCTGGACTGTTCCCATGAGGCACAGGGTCGAACTGATTTGCATATGGCCGTGTCTGAACTGGGGTGGCGGAGTGAGCTAAAGAATGATGATGGATTAAACACAGATCAGTTGACTGGGGGTAAGTGCTTGCAATGTTCAACACTCCGTCCATCATTCCCTTTGGTTTAGCTCTGCTCTCATGCTGCCAGCAGCATGAAAGCAACATCAGGATTGGCCGCAGGGGATTCTCGAAGCCTGTACTGGTGAGAAGCAGAAGAGCGGTGATGCAGCAGGTAAGTTATATATTGTATTTGTCTTTTCTTATTTTATTGTCGTAGCTTGCTCCCGACCCTCCCCGCCACTTTGTCCTGACACCAGCCACTACTGGGTGCATTGTTTCCGGACCTCTTCTGTCTGCAATGCGAAAGACAAAAGCTCATAATTATTGCTTTAAGGCAATGCCAACGTCATTGAAGAGAAGGATACATTTAAGAAAATGGAGAAAAAGAACAGAGATGATAACTTTTGAGAGTACTCAGAAGCAAGGAAGAAAGATGGGTAGATAGAGAAGTGAAGGAAGATAAGCTAGAAGGAAGGGTAAAAGAAAGGTGTGAAGTGTGATGGAGCAAAGATAGATGAATGGAAGGTGGATGAACAGTTGAAGAAATAAATGGATGGCAGAGTAGATGGAAAGGTCAGAGGGTGAAAAGATGGATGGGCAAAATGACCAATTGATGATTAGATGGATTTCTTGATGGATGGCTAAGTCGATGAATGCAGGGCTTGAGTCGGGGTACACACAGGTGGACGGCGCCCCCCCCACTTATTTTACCGGGGGCTCGATAACTGGGGCAAATTGAGCCACAAATTCACTCTTTGGCCTCTCTGGGGCGAGATCGGAGCGCATTCAAATTGCTGCTCACACGCTGGCTTCTCTGATGCAATCGCATTTAAGGGGTGAGCGAGGGGAGGCAATGAGTCTGATGGTGCAAGCCACCTTTCGTGACGTCAATTCCTGCCGTGGCGTCAGCGTCCCCCCACTTCTTTTTTAGGACTTGTGCCCTGGATGAATGGATGGATGTTTGGAGGGATGCATGCATAAATGATGAATATGCAAATGTATAATTAGATGATAATGGCCTATGGATTGATGGTGAATGATTAATTGATGGATGAAAAAACAAATGGATGAAAAAATAGGTGAATTGTGGATATCCGCAGGTCAATGAAAGGGTAAAAAGATGAATGGATAGATGCTTGTATAGAAGAGTCAAGGGAGCTCCTCTAGGGAGAGTCATGCTCACCTCGTGTGCATGGTGCAGACAATGCTTTGGTTCAAAGCAAAGGGTATTTTAATTTTCCTGGTACTCTCTTGAGCCTTAACGTTTATCCTCCTGCTTCTTTTACTCCATGAGATGAGGGAGTGCTGCAACACCCTTGAGCCTTTAGTTGAAGTGCCTTTGAAGAATAAATGGAGAGACCAGAGTGTAACACTAACCTAGACCTTGCAGATTGCAAGATGGCTCTCACAGTACTGGAATAGCAAGACCGGCTCTGATGAACCGACAAACACTAATTAAGCTTGAGAAGGCGTGAGAAAAGGGTTGCATAAAAATAACAATACAGTGTTTTTATGAAATATACATTCTGTGGCATTCAAGAAGTGCAGTTGAATCGGGCAAGAGGGGGTAGATGCAGGGCGAACGTACAACACACTCAATGTTTTGGCAGCGATGGGGTAACTTTGTTATGTGAAGTACAGACTCACCCTATATTGCAGATGGGATGATTGCCAGACCTTATAAACATGTAAGTGTGTAAAATAGTGATAGTCCGCAAGTAAGCTATCTGGCATTGTTCTGGTATGGCACGTGGGAAGGTCGTAACAGCTACATGAAGGCTAATCTGTGAGGTCTTATGCCACTGAGAGTACCCCATTTCAGAAGGTCACTCAGCTGAGTCCTCAAAACTGACAAGACACTTCTACAAGAAGTTGTCAGATCTGTTGTCCTCTTGAGCTGTCTCCCCACTCCCCCTCCTGGCACTTTGTCTCTGGGCATTGTCTCACCTGCTCAGGCTGTGCAGCGGAGTTCAACGCTGCCGCCATTCCCAGTGTTCTTTGAGGCCACGCCCCCTTCGTGAGGCCACTCCCCCTTATTTAGGCAACGCCCACCACCGAACATACTTAAGGCGCTGAATACTAGCGCCGGCTGATGTATGTAAGGTCTCCTGAGGCGGAAAGCCGGGAGCTGTGTTTGTGTAACTTTTAAATATCTTTTAAACTTTGAGAGTCACTTAACTTTGTGGACTATTCTCCCCACTACCCCTCCTGGCACTTTGTCTCTGGGCATTGTCTCACCTGCTCAGGCTGTGCAGCGGAGTTCAGCGCTGCCGCCATTCCTGGCGTTCTTTGAGGCCCCGCCCCCCTTCGTGAGGCCACACCCCCTACATCTATCACCCGCCACTATAAATCATGTGCATACCTCGGTAGCGCAGCGGACGAGCGCAGCGGGCACGTCGTTGGTGCGCCGGAGGTGCGCCAGAGGTAAGCCCGTCTGCGCCCGTCAGCGCTGAGGAAGCGCCAGACGCCAGACACCCTGACATTTACCAAAACGGTAAGATAATGTATTCTAAACTAGAGCTACTTAAACTGCATCATCCCAAGCAAGGATGCTCCAACTTCAACCTGGCCAACTCTAATGCGCCCCAAGCTTGCTTATGTGGGTTCTCTCTTACAAATCCAGATCGACAAACATCCCATACCGTTGCCAAGCCCTCAGTGATTAAAATTGGTCAGTTGAATGTTCGATCTATGTCGAAACATCACGCCAAAATCCACGATCTAGTCACTAACCATGCCCTCGACATTCTTTTTCTCACCGAGACGTGGCTTCAAGATGACATGGACACTGTACTTAATCTGGCCACCCCTACAGGATACACCACCCACACGGTCAATAGAAACCCCAGAGGTGGTGGAATTGCCATAATGACCAGATCACATCTTACATGCCAGCTAACTAAAGCAGATATTAAAGACAGTGAGTGTGCACTCTATAACATCAAAATCAATCCCCAGCTTAGCATGGTAGGACTCCTGATATATAGGCCACCAGGAACGGAAGTCAAATTCACTAACTCACTCCTCGAGTACCTAGGCTCACAGATCACTGAAACTGCCAACTTCACGATTATTGGAGATTTGAACATCCACTTCGACTGTAAGGGAGACTCAAAGATCAATACTCTACTAGCTGATCTGGAGGCCCTTCAACTAGACCAACTTATACAGGGCCCTACCCATAGTGGCGGCCATCTCCTGGACCCCATTTTTACTAACATAATTAACGCGCAGGTCGAAACGCCCAGCCCTATGACCTGGACTGACCACTGTCTAGTAACTATGTTAATACCCTGCAAGAACATCCTGTTTACTAAGTCCACTCAGCAGGTTCGAAAAAGACCCTGGAGAAAGCTCCATATAGAGGACTTCTATGCACTCCTCACCACTCATCCCCCCCCCACCTAGCGGAGATCCCGATCATGAATACGACAAATTTTGCGATTGGATTAACCAAGCCCTAGACATCCTTATCCCAACTAAATGGATCAAAGCTCGCGCCCACGATTCCAGTCCCTGGTACAACAAGGAACTCTCCGCACTAAAAAAAGAGTGCAAGAAAGCCGAAAGATGCTGGAGGAAAAACTATGACCCCGCCCTTAAAACTCTGTACACACAATCGCAAAAAATCTACCACCGTAACATATGCAGGACCAGGGCAGCCTACTACACCACTGAGATTAAGAACAGCCATAATGCCTCTAAAACTATCTTTAAAATTCTTAAAGAACTCAGTGCTAAAAAAACAGTGGCTAATCCTAACACCTCATCCGCATTATGCGATAACATGGCCTCTTTTTTCTTAGAAAAAATTCGGAAAATTTATATTACCTTTCCCTCCACCTCTGACCTCATCCCATCCAATGACCCCAGCAGACCCAACCTCGCTAACATCCCGGCCCTAAGCTTAGAAGATTTTACTAAAATCTGTAATAAAATCAAGTCTGGCTCACCAGCAGACCCTCTCAAACCTGAAACCTTCAGAGAAGCTGACATAACTGTCCTAGGCCCCCTGCGAGACATCATTAACAAATCTTTCTCTACAGCTATAATCCCCTCCAAGTGGAAACAAGCCTGGATATCACCAATCATCAAAAAACCTACGCTGGACCCTAACATTGCCGAAAACTTTAGACCTATATCCCTCCTACCATGGCCAGCCAAGGTAGCAGAAGCCCATGTAAATACCATCCTGACCAAATACTTGTCATCTAATAACATCTTAGATTGGTCACAACATGGCTTCCGGGCGGGACATAGCACCGAGACAGCCCTACTAAGTGTGACAGAACACCTCCGCACCATTTTAGATTCTGGTGGAACGGCAGCACTGATTCTATTTGATCTCAGTGCTGCCTTCGACACGGTGTCACACGAAGTTTTGCTGTTCAGGCTAAAAGAGGTCGGGATATCAGGACTCGCTCTTGATTGGTTTAGAGACTTTCTTTCTGGCCGATCATTTCGAGTCTCCACCCCCCCCTACCTCTCCAGGGAATGTCCCATTGAACAGGGCGTACCCCAGGGGTCAGCTCTGAGCCCTACCCTGTTCAATGTGTATGTCCAGCCCCTGGCAGAGGTAGCTAGGAGACACGGAATGTCTCTTGTATCCTACGCTGACGATACGCAGCTGGTGGTGGCATTAAACGATGAAAGTGGTCACAGCGCCCAAAATTTCCAACAAACCCTCATTGACATCACAGAATGGATGACAGCAAACTACCTCCAGCTCAATGCCGGTAAAACAGAGGGGTTGTTGGTGGGAAAAAAGACAAACACTTGGGGGAACAACTGGTGGTCAGAAAACCTGGGACAACCACCTGAGCCCAAGGACTGTGTCAAAAACCTAGGAGTCTGGGTAGACTCTGCCCTCAAATTTACTCACCATACTAAAAAAGTGGCAGCAACCTGCTTCGGCATTTTACGGAACCTTAGGCCCATTCTGGGATTCTTTGACAACCAAACCCGTCAGACGATAGTCCAAGCAGCCATCCTTTCCAGGCTGGACTACGCCAGCTCCCTTCTGCTAGGAACGAATGTTGCAGAAAAAGCTAGATTCCAGCGAGTCCAGAACGGTGCCGCCAGGGCTCTGGTAGGTCTCCCTCGCCACACGTCTGTGGCTAGCGTCCTTATCAAGCTCCACTGGCTCCCAATGGAGAAAAGGATACACTTCAAAATGCTATGCCTAGCTTTTAAAATCCTAAATACGGCCTCCCCCCCCATGCTTTGCCCACTCTTGTCAATCTACGTCCCTCGGCGCGCCCTACGGTCAGAAGGACAAAATCTCGCAACGGTTCCTCGTATCAAACTATCCAGGATGGGTGGCCGTTCCTTCAAATACCTGGCCGCCAAACTCTGGAACGGCCTCCCAGACCAGATCCGAGGGATACAAAATCTATTGACCTTTAGGAAAGCAATAAAAACACACCTCTTCGGTTAACATCTCCCTCCCCTCCTACTTTCCTATCCTCTGTCCCCTTTCATACAGTAAGCGCCGGGACGCCCCTTTGCTGGGGCAGCTGCACGCTATACAAGCACAAATAACATTAACATTAACATTAACACTTTGGGGGCGTTTACACTGCTGAGATTCTAAAGCACTAAGAAGGCACTGCTGGAAGAAGTTCAGACTGCTGGGATCTGTCATACTAAGAAAACCCTGATCGAGGACGCTCACGGTGCTGGCCTTCTCTAGCACTAGGAAAGCAATACTAGTGGAAACTCTCTGGGACCCCAAACCGCTGAAAAGATGCTTCTGGAAAACCTCCCTTTCCTGGATCCCTCAATACTGAAAAGGTTGGGGGTGGTGACAATCATAAGGTTTAATTCTCCGAGAAGGTCATGTAGTGATGGTTCAAGGCACTTCTGGAAGCAGCTCAATCTGCAGATGCCCTCTAGTGCTGATGATGCACTGCCAGGGGAATGGAAAACTCATACTGTTGAAGTCCTCTTTGGCAGAAAGGCTATTTCTGGCCTGGTAGCTGTTGTGATGAAGTGCCATGGTAGTTTTCGGTGATGGAGGACAATGAGTGACACTGAGTGACTAAGGTCTGCAGCCTCTCCTCGACCTAGGCTGGCTTGGCTGCACCTCCTGGCTCCTTGGAGTAGGAGCTGCTTCCTTTGTAAGTCTTCAGTGGACTGTCTAATTCTGCCCCCTACTCGTAGTTGTCAGGAATGGGATATTGGCTCTGGGCTGGCTACTGTAATTGTGGCAATGCGAACCAAAGGTGCTAAGACTGGCTTGTCTGTGCATGTGCGTTCTTCTGCCTGTGTTGTGGCCTGTGGAGCATATGCTACCTCGGCCCGCTGGACACTTCAAACCGCACTACAGTCTGAAGGCCCAATAATGACAGCAGGCCTGAACCACACTTTGTTAAAAATGAGATGTGCATACAATGCCAGCAAGCTTGAACCTCACTCACGTTAAAGCGGAGGGCCAAACACGTTGGAAGGACACCATAACAACTCTCTCATCAAAACAGAATTATTTGGCAGTCAGGGCATTGCACATGTGAATAAGGGCCCCAATGGGAAGTTGACATCTCAGCCTCTTTGAGGTTTGAAGATGTGCTGAGCAAGAGACTGGACAACATCAAGCAGAGCTGTGCTTATCCAGCTACAGGGCCGGTCCTAGCCATGGGCGGTATGGGAAGCAGCCCAGGGCCTCGCGCTCAGGGTGGCCCCGCCGCCGGCCCCGCAGTTGCGGGCAGCGGGAATAAATAAATTATAATCATGGGAAAAGCGCTGCGCAGTGCGCACAACACTCTCGTCGCGCTCGCGCAGGGGCCCGGGCCGGGCCGCAGGCAGTAAAAGTAAGGCAGGGAAGGAGGCCGGGAACTAAACACTGTCTGCGCAAGCACTGCACGCACCGTGACGCACGCACCCCACCACCTAGCTTGGTGGTGGTGGTGGTGCCTTAGTGGTGGTGACGTGAGGCCGGCCTTGCTCATGATGCGGTGTCTCACCTAAAATAAGTTTGGAGGAGCTGTTCTTCCCTGACATGGGAGGACTCTGACACCAACATGAGCCCACCTGCTTCTTACATCAGTGTGCCCTTATAGTACATTTCCATAGGCCACTACATTACATAACTCTTTGCCCTCTGGTTCGCATCATTGTAGGCCCTCCTTAGCCAAATAGCCTTTTATCCCTCAAATGTACATTATCCTGCTTCCCAGATGCACAGCAGCGAGTGTCCTATGGAGGCGTATCAATTAGTGGTGGCCTGAGTTGCATCACTCAGTACCACCCCGAGGCACATCACCCTGAGCCTTCAGCTGTATAGTGTTATGTGTGACTGTTAGGGTGTGTGCATTAGTGAATGTGTGTCTTTAGGCTCTTGAGAAAAAATCTGTGTGTGTGTTATTGGCGTGTCTGTGCATATGTGTGTGCTTTATGTGTGCATGTGCCAATAACTGCGTGCTTTATGTGTGCTTGTGCCAATATTTTTCATGTTTTATGTGTGCATGTGCCAATATTTGCGTGCTTTATGTGTGCATGTGCCAATATGCAAGCCTACTTGGTTTGTCAATTCTTAGTTTCTTTATCATGATATTTAAAATGTTTCGTTTTTTTTTTGATAGACATATGTATTCTGGTGCCAGAACCTCCCGGGGAACTCATGTGCCCTTTCAAAAGTGGAAAACAGACTCTCACAATCTGTTGGTCCATGGGCTACAACGCAGGGATCAGTGTACGTTTATGTGCTGGTAATCTTTGGAAAAGTGCCTGACTTGGGTAGGGATATACAGATTCTATCCAGTTCTTTACTGGCAAAAGGACCATTTATTTTCCAATGCTAGCTACTTGGCACAGTAATTGCTAGCTGTTTGGCACAGTGATTTACATACAATAGCACACGCGGGTTGCATTTCAGGACGCAGAGCGTTTTATAAAGCTCGCACCTGAGCCATACTGTGCTGAAATGTTGCTTCGAGAAGCACGTATGCTGAGAGCCGAGAGTATAGTTAATTGAGTGGTAGTTCGTGATTTGCCATACGTTCTCACCAATTAATTTGCGAAGTCACTTTCTGTGATGTCACTTAGAGGGGCCTCACATCTTCCCTTTCGCCCAGGGCCTCAGAAGGCCTAGGACCGGCACTGTCCAGCTGCAAACGCGCCCTCCTTTCACCCACCTAGTCTCATGCAACGTGGCTGCAGAAGCCTTTTAATACACTTTAATTGTGTCCCAGTGAAGGAGACAAGCTGTGATTTGCGCACACTGCAAACTGCATCAAATCGTTGCACTCAAGCATGTTTAAGGGAACCGAAGCACGGGGGTGAAGGCATGTGGCTAAATTTATCAAATCTGACCTGATACTGAAACCAGCATTTCAATATTGGCCCCCTTGTTTTAAAGTCGGCAATTTAGCCACTATTGCTAGTCCTTATCTTCCGCATTGCGAACCTCCCAAGGGAACACTACTGCAAACTTTAACATTTACCTTTTGCATATTCAGAGAAGAACAACAGCTACAAGGGATAAACCTGCTAACTATGGGTCATAGTATGAAGAAACAGAGACAGTTAACATTATTGCCGCTTTAACGGCAGAAAACTGCCGCTAAAGAGGCGATAATGGGCTTGATAATATGCCCTTGTGAATTCCCATAGAAGCCCATGTTCTGGTGTGAACATGGGCTTCTATGGGAATTCTCTACGGCGTATTATTAAACCCCATTATCGCCGCTTTAGCGGCAGTTTTCTGCCGCTAAATCGGCGATAATGTTAACGCCGTGCTTGATAATATGCCCCTATATTTGTTGGTGTTCCAGTGTTTGTAGTTAAGCCGCAATCTCAGTGAGGCACATTGTCAACATTTCAGCAATACGTGTTAATCTAACATGATTTATTTCCGTTTTAACCAAGTATTATTCTTTTGTAAATAGGGCAAGAAGTTTTTGGTTTGAGATGAATGTAATGTACTAGACTGAACATATAATCGTGAAGTTGTAGGGACATTTTTCAAACAATATAAGCAAAGTACTTCTTTGTGTTGTACACCTTATCATTCACTGCTGTGCACATTATCAGTCACTGTTGTGCACATTATCATTCACTTTTGTGCACATTATCATTCACTAGCAGTACCCCCTCCAGCCGTCACTAATTGTGGAAGCTCTGACATTCTAAAGCCAGATGTGCATAACCGCGCCTCCGCGGTCATCACGCACATCATGACAACAGTTCCCATAAAGGGTCAATACAAAAACACCTTTCCAGACACACACCCCTACAGTATAGACTGCTGTCCAAGTGGGTAAGCACTTCAGTGTCCCACAGAGGGCAGTCAGTGCTATACAAATACTATATTACAGTACAGTCTTCATGACCCAGATGCTTGACTGCGCAAGTGCTCTTCCCTGAAGTGTGAGTAAGTAATGCAGCAGACTCCATTTGACTCATTGTGAACCCAAGCAAAAGCAGGAAACTTGACTGGCAACTCAAGTCCCTGTCCTCTCCACCCCAACTAGCCCTCCCAGAAAATATATCCATGCTGAGGATAAGCAAAGGGTACAATTATCTTCTGTTCCTCTATATCCTACGAATGTCCCTACACCCACCCTGTCTGACACTGACAGGAATGCCCAGCCCAGGCCCCTCTCTCTACCCAGGCATCAAAGAACACCCCAACAAACAGTGCTGAACAATAGCATCCAAGCTGGTGCACTTTTTGAGCCCTTTGCAAGCAAGCCCTGTCAGTTGGTTGCATAATTGCACCAACGAAATTAGTATCTCGACGTTCAAGTAGTTCTCAACATGGGAGAACAGATGCATACTGAGGCCCTAAGTTGACACTTATCCATGTTGAGTGGAAACAACTACAACTAAGACTAGATGACAACAATCAAACAGACCAGCTTGCCTCGCTGTTCTCAAATGTTTACCTACAGTGAACTAGGCTTACTTGGTATTATTATAGCGTATCTCAAAATCTACCTCTGCGTTCCTAAACCCTGTATGAAAAATTGACATTGACTCAAAACATCTGTTTGTTGCTTCTTCTTGCTATCTTTCGAATGACCCTTTCCATCCTCCTCATGCCTCTTCTGTCAGAGTACAGCCTACTCTAAGTCACATGCATGTTTACCTTAATCGGTATGGTTGTATTTCTCCAAAATGCACGTACCGAATTTCATAGATCACAACCTCCTCTTCGTTGAAACCGCTATAATCTAACAATGCCTGTCTCCTCTAGCCCATAGTTAATCTGTCCAGTCCTTTACATGAATTCACATAACACCCACTAATGCTTAAACCTTACCCCTATTCATTAATCCGTGACAAAGAAACTGGAGCAAATGCATGGGATGGTTTCATTCAATCAGAGCACAATACTAACCCCAAAAACCACTGGATTAACAACAAAGCAGGTGCACAGCCATAGCACCCTAGGAGTCCTCCACTCTGGTTTGGTAGTTTTTGCCACTTCATTGTTGGTCTGTTTTGGCATTTCATAGTCTGATTATCATTGTCATTTCATTGTTATTCCCATCCGGGTTGTGCCTCCTCCTTCTGCTTCTTTTTACCATCTCACTGTCTTTTCCACCTGATTTGTGCCTCTGTTAACCTCTGTTTTGCCAGCTGGTTGTCTAGATTATATTTGCCATTTAATTGTCATTCCCATCTGTTTTGTGCCTCTCCCTTTCTGTTTGCTTTTGCTATTGGTTTATGTTTGCCATTTGATTGTCTTTCCCACCCATTTTTGTATTTTTTGCCTCTGTTTTGACCCTGCTTTGACTTCCTCGTCGCCACTGGCTACCGCTGTGCCATTCTGCTTTACATCTGTACTTTTTTTTGGCTCCTTTCTGACCTCCACCTATGCTCTCTGTCAGTTTGTCACTTTAGTACCTTTTACCTTTGGCTCTTCTTGCCCCCTTTCCTGTTTTTCTGCTCTGCTCCTGGTGTGCTCTCCTGCTGGGACTGTTTCCTCTTCTTTCTGCTCCCCCCGCCTCGGTCCTTACCTGCTCCTTGCACTCTTCTGCTCTCCTGTTCTCGCACTTCCTGTGCCTCTCCCAGCCCCACCCAACTCCCCCTGCTCTATTTCCTAATACAGGAGTGCCATTGGCAGGCCCATTTGCACCTGGACTGCCTCATCACCAGGAACCCTGGTCCTCCCACCAGCACCCTCTACCCCGCTGCGTTTCTCCATGCTCTCAACCTTCATTGTTGATTCACCAAAAGGCTAGGGGTAGCGGTAGTCACAGCACACCCCAGTTGACCTACACATTCACTCACTCGCAGATACTTACATAGCAACACACATTCACACACTCTCTCTCTCATAAACACACTCTCGAGTGCCCAGATGCTCACAACATACATTTAAGAGCATTTTTACTTACCTCAGCTGTCAGGGAGAGTTATATTTTCTAGCTAATTGTACTCCATTTTTATTACACTAATACTGAATAATATACTGTTACTATTAGTGTAATAAACAAAATGGCAAAAAGCAAGGAGATTGGAGCCCCAACTGATGTTCATAAGGAGGAGATGCCCCTGTGTTTGTGGAGCTAATTTTTCCACCTCTGAGTCCAGGGGTTGCAAATGCAATGTAAGGGGCTGCAGAGGGCAAGCTAGAGTTAGCAACTGCAACCCTTAAATGACATCCATGCTCTCAAACCCAGCTGCCCCCGCAGCACTGCTGCTGCACCTCTCAATACAACACAGAGGTAGCTTTTACCTGCTCCTCCTGCAAGTTCTCATGCATCCTCCTGTACCTGCACTGACTGCTCCCAGCAATCCTTTTGCTGACACCCACACAGACCCCCCTCAGAGCATACCGCACTCTCGGGCATACTTCTGAACACTCATTCACTCACTAATCACGGCACAGAAATCTGAGACATGCTGCACAGCCAGGTGCTGGACCTGCTATTCCTGATTGAGACAAGGCTGATCCCAACATCGGTGCCTGGCACTGTAACTGCCATTCCTGCCGGCTACAAGTTTGCCAGATAAGACAGTTAGCACAAGACCGGAGGTGGATGTTCTTATAATATTCAAGGACACCTTCAACTACAATAAAACCATGGACATGTGTCTAACTACATGGATCACCTCACATTTAAGCTACAAATCACAGTCAGTGGATCCCTTATTTACAGACCACAAGGAACCCATGCCAATATCACAGACTTTGTTGCATCACTTATCATTGACTCCGCAACTTCATCCTCTTAGGAGATATGAACTTTCACCTGGAAGACAACACTGACCACAACTCGATTGTTCATCTTTCATCATTGACCTCTGCCTCACTGAGCATGTCACCAAACCCACCCATGCCGACGGGCATCTCTTAGACCCAATTTACCCGTTCCTCAACAACATCACAGTCAAAAACTATCACCTGTCCCCTGGACAGATCATGCGATCATCAGGTTCAGCATCCCTGTGCCAAACCACAGAAGACACACCATGACTGAAACCTGCCCACCACTGCAGGAAACATCCCAGAGATGGATTAGGTTTTCGCCCTCTCCATGCACAGACCAGACCCACCAGCAGTCTAATGGAAGACATCAAGAACTTCAACACCTGGATCACCGTGCCATTACCCTAAGCTGACGGGCATCAATATGACCCAATTTTCCCATTCACTAGGACCGAATTTTCCCGTTCCAAAATCAACATCACATTCAACACACTATCACCTGGACAGATCATGCACTCATCAGGTTCAGCATCCCTGTCCCAAACCACAAAAGACCCACCACGACTGAGCCTGACCACTGCTGCTGGAAACATCCAAGAGATGGATTGGGTTTTTGCTCCCTCTGTGCACAGACCAGAACCCACCAGCAGCCTAATGGAAGACATCAAGAACTTCAACACCTGGATCACCATGCCATTACCCTGGGCCCCAATTAGCATGGCAAAACAGCAAGAATATGAAAATAAGCCAGCTTGTACATAGAAGAACTCAGAGTGATTGAAATGCCACTATAAGCAACTGGAACACAAGTGGAGAACAAGCTAAGACTATGCGGACAAAGACATTTTCAAATCCGCCCGGGTATGCTACTACATACAAATCTGGACGACCAAGCGTACAGCCCTATCATACTGCATTGACACCAGCTGTAACTACAGCAGGGAAACCTTCCCAATCATCAAAAATGTCACCATGTCTGCAGCCACCTCCAACAATATCACCCTCTCTCAAGATCTCTGAAGCAACAATATCTTGGAATTTTTCTGCAACAAGCTCAAATCCGTATATGGCAACTTCGACCTGCAACTGGACCCCTTTAACCTTGTGGCAAGTCTTTCCGTCTTGGACAAAGAACTAACCCTGACCATGTGGCCCGCTATCACCATAGACAAGACTGCTGATACCATGAAGTTTTTTCACTGTGGCTGCTCATCAGGCCCATGCCCCCAACACACTTTCAACAAGTAACTCACCCTCAGCAGCGAAGCCCTCACTCTGATGTTCAACACCTCCATTGACTTAGTCACCTTCCACGAAGCTTGGAAACACATCGCTGTTACCGTCCTACTCAAAAAGCCCTCTGTTGAACCAGCCAAGCTCTCAAACTACAGACTGATCTGCCACCTACTGTACCAGCCAAGGTATTAGAGAAGATCATCTACAGACATCTTACCAACCGTCTCATCCACCACCAGTTCCTCAACACCACAAAGTCAAGATTAGGAGCCAGCCACAGCACAGAAACAGTACTCGTTGCCGCAAGAGACAACTTCTGCATCACCCTAGACAGAGGAGAGATGACAGCTCTCAACCTACTGGACATCTCAATGACCTTCGAAATGGTATCACAACTCATCGGGCATTCAACCACCTGTGGGAAAGCTAGGTCTGCTCCTTTTTGATGGACAGATATAACTCAAATGGTCAGCCTAGCATTGTACACCTCGGAATCTCAAAATCGAGCCTGCAAATTACCTCACGGTACCTCCCTCAGCCCTACTCTCTTCAACCCATGTTTCATTCCAATAGCCAATGTCATCCAACATTAACATCCGTTCCTACACCAATTACATGCACATCATATGTTCCTTTGCAGACAAAACCCCCCACACAAGGAACAAGTACATCATCTGCATGATGGAGGTCACCACCTAGATGAAGTCCAATCTTTTTTCAAGCTCAACACCGACAAGACAGAAGCAGTGATATTTGGGGAGAAAACCGTGCCTTGGGACTCTAACTAGTGGGTGACCGACCTCGGACCCTACCCCTTCCCCCCAGCTCCCACAGCAGGAACCTCGAGACAATCATTGACAACAAGCTGCACATGTCCGCACAAGTGTATGCATGTGTTGCAGCCTCCCTCTTCAACACCCTGAGGAAGACCTTCAAATGTCTCTCTAACAACACCATCACCCACGCTCTTGTCACAAGCAGGCTGGACTACAGGTACTCCCTCTATGCTGGAACCACCAATCACCTCACCAGAAGACTACAAACCATCAGGAGTGCGGCAGTTAGACTCCTCCTCAAACTTCCACATTGGACTCCTATCACACCACTCCTCAGGGAGCTCCACTGGCTCCCAAAACACAAGTGCGCTCAGTTCAAACTCCTCACACACGCATTCACAGTACTACACAACACATTCCCAACGTACCTGAACAGTCGCATCTCCTTCCATTAACCCTCGAGACACCTCCGCTCAGGTGGACTCATACTCATATACATCCCACGCATTCACAGAGACAGAGCCGGATGTCGAGCTTTCTCTTATGTCGCTCCTGAAGCATGGAACGACCTCCGACAACACATCAGAGCTTCCTCCTCTCTTCTGACCTAGTTTGTTGAGTAACCTCCTTCCGCCCTTCCAGGGTGAAGCTCCTCACCTGCTCAGTGCCATGATACCCTAGTTGGTGATAGCGTGTCCTACAAATACACATAACATACCACTAACCTCGAGGGCAATGCCTTATCTGAGGTAGTAAGCGCTGCATTAATGCAATTTCGATACAATGCAATACAATAGCACTTCTAGCCTCACAGTTTACCTTACATTTATTTTTTGTACAATTGCTGATGTTTTTAGCTTTACTTTAGGTTAATCTGAGAAGAATAGCAAATTTGAGAGTGTCACATAATCGTTTTGCAATTGTGAATGAAGGATTCACTTCGTCTCTGATGGCCTGCTACAAATGTGCTTTCCTAATCTCTATTTATTATTGAGCTGCAAACAAATTTGTGAATGGAACCTAATCTCCCCATAACCTTAAAGAAAAGCAAGGAATTGCACAAAATCAAATGGAGTAAAAACTGTTAAATTGCAAACTCTATAATGAACAACAAAACATTGATAGAGAAACGTAATTGGGAACAGTACGAAATGAAGAGAAGTAAGCTGGTTGGGATGCATGAGTTTTGGAAATGAGTGGCACATGGGAACAACTCCTAGTAGTTGTAAAGCTTCGATGAAAGAGATGTGTACAAAGTCAATAGCTAACTCCCTCCATGACTTTATACGTTCAAGTCACAGGTTCTCTTTTCACAATGTGATTGTGGCGTGCCTCGGCGAATGTGCTACTCAGTTACAGGTCGATTTCGATTTTTTTTAGAGCTAATTAATTACTCGAAGCCCAGATTATCATGTTGGCAAGAGTCATTTTGCACCATTTTCACTCGTTTCACTTGGATAAATGTGGAGAGGCCTGAAGCAACACCGAGACACTCATGGACCAACAGCATCCATAATAAAGATTTATGTTGGTGCTTTCTAGGGATTCCCTGAGCATCTCTAGCAATGCCCAGGCCCACTTGTAATTTACTCAAGTGCAAATGTCTGTGAACATCATATATATGATGACGTGTCATTCAGGAGGCTCCGGAAACCTTGATATTTGCTCCAGGGCAAAATCTTGTGAATCTGCCCGAAGTGCTGCAAGTGGAGTTCACCCACGCACAGCCCAGCGTAGATGACTGACAGTAATTACAGGAGCAAGGACGCTTTCCCACCAGCATTCCTAAACTCAGATGCTTTCGAGAGCCAAGAAAACGCAGCTGAATGCCCAACTCAAGGCTGCTGGGGTTACTCGCGGTCATTCCGTTGGCTCTTTCCCATGCCTGATCGGAAGGGCTTTGTCGGGGGCTGGCATGCCGTCCTTATAAAAGCCACACATTTAAAAACCGCTTTCGCCTTTGACTCTGTTCCAACCACATCACTTCCAAAAACAAAAGGTAAAGCTTCAAAGAAAAGTGCAATGGAAGAACGTCATATTTTTGAAGCTGCCATCATTTCGTGCACTACATCACTATGTGCAAAGAAATGTCCACAAATTCACATTGTTTGTAAGGTGGTGATGACGATGCATTTAAGTGGAGATCCCGGACACCACTTTTTACCCATGTGCAGGAAGAGGTATAGAGGGCTGGGCATCCATTGACCCTGGGTCACTAGAAGTGGTGTTACCTTCTTAAACTCTACGTCGTGCGAAAGCAATCCTTGGTCCTCCTGGACCGGAAGCACAAGCTGTTTCAGACTTTGGGAATGGGTGCGAGGGAAGCCCTTCACATGCAGGGCACTCTCGTGCGCTTTACTTGCGTGAAGCTCATTCTGTCAAGAGTATGCTAATAAGTGCACTTGACAGCAGATGAATGGCGTTAAGAGCACTTTGTGTACACAGTGAAAGGATGTGTACCACTCCAAAAAAAATGCTCAAGGTAAAACATTTTTACCTTTGAAGCGCAATAGACACTTTCGGAAGTCAGGTAACCATCTGCTGAGGGCACACACCATATCAAATTGCTAAACTTACCTTAAAAAGGATGATAGACAGACAGACAGACAGACAGACAGACTAGACAGATAGACAGATAGACAGATAGACAGATAGATAGATAGATAGATAGAAGCAAGCATCTTTCAACCATGCATTCACTCAAAGAAACCCCCACCTACAAAAATGTTCAGCAGGACACAAAGATACCAAATGCTAACATGCATAAACGCTAAATGAATCACCAAAATTGCTCAAGGACTCGCAGATATATTTTCATCTTATTCGCTTAACCTTTCTCTGTTTAACCAGCAATAGCTCATAATTCGTTGCCATTTCTGACAGTGGATACACATACATACTTTATAATTTGTAACCCGAAACTCTTTTCCAAAAAGGAATATCTGTCCTGGGTCGAAGTCCACATACATTACAGGAACGTACTCAGGAGGTGTAAAAGAAGGCAATGGATTATTTGAAAAACGGAGCAATTTAGTTCCGTGCCTTGAAGTATTTTTATGCACAGGGACGGTGGACGGTGTACAATGCACATCTACATAGGTCGCTTTAGTCTGAATCATATCGGTTTCAAGGAATGATTAGCAAGATGTCAGTAGTTCCCTAGTCTGTTCTCTCATGTTAGATCTGTATTACCTGGAGCCATAAACTACAGTTTAGTACATTAGAATGGCCAGTTCAGAGGAGCCAGTTTTTCATCTGTCCTTCTTCTCCTCTGCGGTTCGCTCTGTTGGATCGACCCCTTCATCGTATAAAGCATCCATGCGGCTGCTGATGCAGCAGGTTCCGTTGGGAAGGACGGGTTCCAGGTAGCCTTTGGCGAAGCCAAATTCTGCATGCGTCCCAAAGAGTTTGTCCCAGTGTGCGAAGTGAGGTGCATAGTTGCTCATGGGTTTTTGATGGTGCATGTCGTGTTTTGTGGGCCCCCCATAGATGCCAAATGGGACCAGGCGTGAGGTTGACCAAGGCAAGTCATAACCACTATGGTCTTCCACTGACACGTAGACGTGAAATAGCATGAAAACCCAGGTGGTGAGCAGGTGGCACCGCAGGAGGATGGGATTGGCGGTGGTCCAGAACCCGACAGTGATCAGTTCCCATCCGCCCAGGCACTGGGTGGCCAAAGAAAAAGGAGCGATGTAGTCATGGTGACGAGCATGGAACGTCTTGTAGAGCCACCTATTCTTGTGATGGATCAGGTGCCATATGAAGTACTGGAAATCAAAGAGAAGTAAACTTCCTACCACCCCGGCAGCCATCTCGGGGATGCTTGGACACTCTTCTGGGAGGGGGGTCGGGGGTCTCCAGTACCACTGCGCTACTGACGCCGGAAAGATGTAGAACAAGTGATTGTGTAGGGTCACACCAACACAGTTCAGGATCATGGCAGCTGTTGGGTTCCGGTTCTGCTGAATTTTGTACTTGTGGATGTAAGACCATTTCCTCCCCATGATATTGAAGATTAGGTAGGGAATGCAGAACAGGGCGTATGAAGACACCGTTAGGATCACTGGGAAAAGGGGCGATCGCAAGGCATCCGAGTAGTTGAACCTCATGTAGTCCCACAGAGGCTGGAGTAAAGGTCCCCTGGAAAGAAAAGTCTCAAAAAGTTGAGATGAGTCAATCACTAAATCCATCTTGAAGACGCCCTCGGCAAAAAAACGTTTGATGTTCAGTGCAGCATCTTCAGAATGCCTTGAGTGCGTTTTAATCCCGAAGAGGAATTTGTCCTTTCATGCAAGTGGCAGCACGGAAACCCCAGACAATCAGTCGCTCCTCCCTACTCCTGGGCTCCCTGACAACCCGTGCTGGCACTGTCAGGCTCAAGTGACATACAGGAGCTGCGTTAAAGGGGCCGCTGATGTCCGCCTGATCCTTCTGCACGCGCCAGACGAGAAGTGTGCAATGCTCGAGCTTCTCGGCTCACCTCGTATCACTTGCATCAGCACCAGAGTAGGGAAACTGCAGAACGTGACCTGGTTATTTTCAATTTACAACGAGAACTCGTGTTTTACACAAAATGAAACACATACTATATTTTTCAAATCTTCATTTTTATCTGCAAATTAGCTTCAACATATCATTTATAAAACCTTGCTAAAATTATTATATATAGCTGCTCTTGGTGAACCACAATTAGTTGATAAGAACCACATCTCAAACAAAAACAGGAGAGTGACGGTTACAATCCTCAAATCGTTCACAAGAAACTGACTTCAAATAAAATCCTTGAAAATGAAGGATACTAATTCTGCAGTTCTCAAGGCATGCTGGGGCATATTTACAAGCCCCTTGTGCCCCTTTTGCGTCATTTTTAACATGGGGAAAGTGACGCAAAAGTGGCGCAAGGGGCTTGTAGATCTGCCCCGCTGTATTGTTCTTTCAGCATATGGCCCCCTGAAACGTATTGGATGTCGGTTGTTAACATGGGCGCACCACACCCTGAACTAGTCCTCAACTGTGAACGCTTACTTAGAACCAGAAGCAGCGAGCAGCTCCCAGCACGGGGGTCCGCAGAGCGAGATGAGGCGGACGGCCATTAATGAGGTGCGCGCAGTCAGTCAGGTATGCAGTAGCGGAGGGGGCGAGCAGCGGCTTGAGGTGGGCGGAACGCCTTCCACTCACAGAGCCAGCAGAGGAGAATAACTGGAGAGAGGACAGGTTGCTCCTCTGCTAGGATGGTAGCTGAGCATATTGGGCTATCGCAGGTGGAGACTGGAGAGGTCTGCTCGCCCCTCTGTTTTATTGCACTAGGACAGGTGTCCCGAGGGGAGGGGCAGGGCCGGACTGGGGACGCACAGCAGCCCTGGCAAAAATGATAAATTCAGTCTCCATTTGCCACAACTGCAGGGTTGGATTGGGATCGAAAATAGGCCTGGACATCCTTAAAAAGAAGTGGCCCGCATTTTTCAGATTGCACCGTTCGCAAAACATTGCTTCAGTGTTTTAAGTATTACTAAAAGGATGGAGGTTTCTGTGAAAGAGGCATGTTTTATTAACTTCACTGAGATACAAAAAAATGCTAATGTTGCCCAGGATTCTTTTTGCACTGATTGGTTCACAATGGTGAACCATACCACCTGAATATAAGTGAGGACACTTCTGCTCCGGCCCACTGCCCCTGCTCAATCTGTATACATTAATGGGCCAGCTCAGCGAGAGACTAGGAATGACACCTCTGGCCCCATTGGTAACAGGTAAGTAATAGAGGCCCAACTGTCTCCGGAAGGGCCGCTAAGGCCCCAACGGGGCCACTGACGTCAAGTCAAGTCAAGTCAAAATTTGTATAGCGCACTAGTCACCCAGAGGGTCTCAAGGCACTTTGGGGAGGGGGGTTGAGTTATTTATCAAACAGCCAGGTTTTGAGTTGTTTTCTGAAGGAGAGGTGGTTCTGTGTAAGGCGGAGGTGGGTGGGGAGAGAATTCCAGGTTTCGGCCGCTAAGTAGGAGAATGATCTTCCTCCCATGGTGGCTCTTCGGATTCGTGGAATCGCAGCGAGGGCTTGATTGGATGATCGTAGTTGGCGGGTGGGGGTGTAAAAGGTCAGGCGCGTGTTGAGGTAACTGGGTCCTGGGTCGTAGAGGGCCTTGTGTGCGTGGGTGAAGAGGCGGAAGTTGATTCTCTTGTTGACGGGGAGCCAGTGAAGGTCTCTCAGGTGGCCGGAGATGTGATTGTGGTGTGGTATGTCTAGGATGAGTCGGGCGGAGGCGTTCTGAATGCGTTGGAGTTTTTTCTGTAATTTGGCTGTGGTTCCGGCGTATAGGGTGTTTCCGTAGTCCAGCCGGCTTGTGACAAGTGCTTGGGTGACCGTCTTTCTTGTTTCGGTGGGGATCCATCGGAAGATCTTTCGGAGCATGCTTAAGATGTTAAAGCATGATGACGAGACGGCGTTGACTTGTTTGGTCATTGAGAGGGAGGAGTCTAGAATGAATCCCAGGTTGCGAGCATGGTCCTTTGGTTTGGGCGCGCTGCCTAGGGCCGGTGGCCACCATGAGTCGTCCCATGCAGAGAGGGATGATCCTAGGATGAGGACTTGCGTCTTGTCTGAATTCAGTTTTAGGCGGCTGTTCTTCATCCATTCGGCTACGTCTTTCATTCCTTCGTGTAGGTTGGTTTTGGCGGTGTTTGGGTCTTTGGTGAGGGAGAGGATCAGCTGAGTGTCGTCAGCGTAGGAGATGATGTTGAGGTTGTGCTGGCGTGCGATGGCTGCGAGGGGGCTCATGTAGACGTTGAAGAGGGTGGGGCTGATCCTTGTGGTACTCCACAGATGACTTCGGTGGCCTCCGATCTGAAGGGGGGGAGGCTGACTCTCTGGGTTCTTCCAGCGAGGAACGAGATGATCCAGTCCAATGCTTTTTCTTGTATCCCGACGTTGCTGAGGCGTTGTACAAGGGTGCAATGGCAGACCGTGTCAAATGCTGCGGAGAGGTCCAGGAGGATGAGGACAGCTATTTCCCCATTGTCGAGTAGTGTTCGGATGTCGTCTGTGGCTGCGATGAGGGCGGTCTCGGTGCTGTGTTTGGCTCGGAAGCCAGATTGTGAGGGCACGAGGGAGCCATTAGACTCGAGGAAGGCGGCGAGCTGGTTGTTGACAGTCTTCTCTATGACTTTGGCAGGGAATGGGAGGAGAGAGATGGGGCGGTAGTTCTTAAGTTCGGTGGGGTCTGCTGTAGGTTTCTTCATGAGGGCGCTGAGTTCGGCATGTTTCCAGCTTTCCGGGAAGGTAGCGGTGTAGAGGGAACAGTTGATGATATCCCGGAGTTGGGATGCGATGATGGAGTCGGCCTTGTTGAAGATGTGGTGGGGGCATGGATCGGTTGGTGATCCGGAGTGGATGGAGTTCATCAAGCGGATGGTGTCTTTGGTGCTGATCGGGGTCCAGGCGCAAAGGGTGGTGGTGGGGGGCTTCCGTTCGGTGGTGAGGGGAGTGAATTGTTCGCCGAAACTGTTATGTATGTCAGCGGTCTTGCTGTGGAAGAACGAGGCTAGAGAGTTGCAGAGGTCTTGAGAGGGAGTGATGTCGTTGGTGCCGGCGCTGGGATTGGTAAGCTCTTTGACGATGCTGAAGAGTTCCTTGCTGTTGTGGGCGTTGTTGTCGAGTCGATCCTTGAATGTTGATTTCTTGGTGGATCGGATCAGCTGGTGGTGTTTGCGGTTGGTGTCCTTGAGGGCGGTCATGTTGTCTGCGGTTGGGTTTTTTCGCCAGGCTTTTTCGAGGGTGCAGCAGTTTTTATTGGAGTTTTTGAGGTCGTCATTGAACCAGGTGGCTTTTTTGCTTCTTGGGTTGTTGTGGTGGTTTTCCAAGGGTGCTAATTCGTCAGGGCAGCGGGTGATCCATTGTGTGAGATTGATGGCTGCATGGTTTGGGTCCGATGCTCTGGCGGGAGGGTTTTGGTTTAGCGATGTGGTGAGCAGGTCGGTGGTAATTTTGTTCCAGTTTCTGCGGGGGACTTGTTTTGGGTGGTGGTGTGTCGTGGTTTTTCTGAAGTTGAAGTGGACGCAGCTGTGGTCCGTCCAATGGAGTCCTGTGGCGTGATTGAAGGAGATGTGCTTGCTGGAGGAGAAGATTGCGTCGAGCGTGTGTCCGGCGTAGTGGGTGGAGGTGTTTACCAGTTGTTTAAGTCCGAGATTAGCGAGGTTGTCCAGAAGGGTGGTGGTGTTGCTATCGTTGTTCTTTTCTAGGTGGAAGTTGAAGTCTCCTAGGAGAATGTAGTCCTATGAGTGGAGGGCATGTGGGCTGATAAAGTCAGTGATGTCTTTGCTGAATTGTGTGCGGGGTCCTGGGGGTCTGCAGACGAGGGTGCCTCTAAGTGTGGTCTTGGGGTCGGTGTGAATCTGGAAGTGAATATGTTCGGCGGCTGTGAGGGTGTTGTTGGCGCTGGTCGTGATGCGGATGGAGTTCTTGTGGACGATGGCGATGCCTCCTCCTGTTTGGTTGATGCGGTCCCTTCGGATGATCTTGTAACCGTCTGGGATGGCTATGGCAATGTCGGGCGCTGATGAGGCGTTCATCCAGGTTTCTGTAAGAGAGGCGACGTCCGGCGATGTGGTGTCGAGTAGGTTCCAAAGTTCAATGGCGTGTCTGTGGACCGAGCGCGTGTTGAGCAGGATGCACTTCAGGTGGTTGTTGTTTGGGCTCTGTTTGGTGAATGTGGTTGCAGTGTGGGTCCTGCTGCAGCACAATTTGCAGGATTGGCAGGTGAATGGTCCATGGGAGCGACCTGGGGCGGCTTGGTGGCAGTCGGGGAGTCGGCCGGTGTTGAGTGCAGTGAGGGTTGCGGCGTCGTACGTTAGGCGGGTGGAGTGGTTTTTGCGGAGGCCAGGGGGTCTGGCTCTGGGCGCGGTCCAGGCGTGGACGGGCGTAGACGGGCTTGCCTTTGGGTAGGGGTGGGGTGGAGGGGCACAACAAATGGTCTCTGAGAATGAAATCGAAACTAACCAGAGAGTCACAGCGGGCAGCGGTGGCGGCAGCAAACAGGGGGCACGACTAAATTCAAGCAGAGCACACGAACATAGGCACAACAGTTATATATGTCGCAAAAGTGATTAAAATTAAATAGAATATTAGAATAAATTAGTGCACAAGACCGGATCCTTGGCGGCGATTTTCCGGGGCACAGCAGCTCTGGGGCACACCGGAGACACAGCGGCAGGGGTCAGGCACGAGGCGGGTGGAGCGACCGGCTCTGACCAGGTCAGGTCGAGTCACAGCTCCCCGTCTCGTCAGTACAAGCCTATACTATTCGTGGGAGGGAGGAGCAGCTGGGAGGCGGGAGCGGGGTGGGTAGGAGTGGTGATGCAGGAGGGGACGGGGGTTGGGCTGAGCAGCGGCAGGGAGCGGGGTGGAGAGGCACAACAAATGGTCTCTGAGAATGAAATCGAAACTAACCAGAGAGTCACAGCGGCCAGCGGTGGCGGCAGCAAACAGGGGGCACGACTAAATTCAAGCAGAGCACACGAACACAGGCACAACAGTTATATATGGCGCAAAAGTGATTATAAATTAAACAGAATATTAGAATAAATTAGTGCACAAGACCGGATCCTTGGCGGCGATTTTCCGAGGCACAGCAGCTCAGGGGCACACCGGAGACACAGCGGCAGGGGTCAGGCACGAGGCGGGTGGAGCGACCGGCTCTGACCAGGTCAGGTCGAGTCACAGCTCTGCGTCTCGTCAGTACAAGCCTATACTATTCGTGGGAGGGAGGAGCAGCTGGGAGGCGGGAGCGGGGTGGGTAGGAGCAGTGATGCAGGAGGGGACGGGCGTTGGGCTGAGCAGCGGCAGGGAGCGGGGTGGAGGGGCACAACAAATGGTCTCTGAGAATGAAATCGAAACTAACCAGAGAGTCCCAGCGGGCAGCGGTGGCGGCAGCAACCAGGGGGCACGACTACATTCAAGCAGAGCACACGAACACAGGCACAACAGTTATATATGGCGCAAAAGTGATTATAAATTAAATAGAATATTAGAATAAATTAGTGCACAAGACCGGATCCTTGGCGGCGATTTTCCGGGGCACAGCAGCTCAGGGGCACACCGGAGACACAGCGGCAGGGGTCAGGCACGAGGCGGGTGGAGCGACCGGCTCTGACCAGGTCAGGTCGAGTCACAGCTCCCCGTCTCGTCAGTACAAGCCTATACTATTCGTGGGAGGGAGGAGCAGCTGGGAGTCGGGAGTGGGGTGGGTAGGAGCGGTGATGCAGGAGGGGACGGGCGTTGGGCTGAGCAGCGGCAGGGAGCGGGGTGGAGGGGCACAACAAATGGTCTCTGAGAATGAAATCGAAACTAACCAGAGAGTCACAGCGGGCAGCGGTGGCGGCAGCAAACAGGGGGCACGACTAAATTCAAGCAGAGCACACGAACACAGGCATAACAGTTATATATGGCGCAAAAGGGATTATAAATTAAATAGAATATTAGAATAAATTAGTGCACAATGGTAGTCGCTGCCATTGGGCTGTTAGAATTGGCACCATTGGCGTGGGTCTCCCTGCCATTGTTTTGCTGTTACCTCCTGTGTTTTTGCCGGTCTAGATGCTTTGGGCACTTTTGCCACTGCAGTCCAGAGCCAAAGTGCAAGTGCTCCCTTTTGTAAATTGTTGTTATGGATTGGTGATTCCATGATTGGTTATTTGATTTACTTGTCAGATCCTAACACAGTGCACCATGTGTGCCCAGGGACTGTAAATCAAATGCTGCTGGTGGGCTTGCCCAAGGTACCCCTGTGGGCACAGTGCATTGTATGTGAAAGGTAGGACATGCCCTGATGTGTGTGGCATGTCCTGATAGTGAAACACTGCCAATTTAGTTTTTAACTATTGCAAGGCTATCTGTTCCCATAGGACAGAATGAGTAGTTTGTTTATAACATCTTATAAACATAAATGACCCCGGGAACAAAATAGAAAAGAAAAGTTTAGTATGCCTGAGCTAAGAATGTTAAAGTGCATCTTTCAGTGAGGGTGATTTTTACATTCTGTGTTTGAAAATAGCACTTTTAGGAAGTATGTATTTTCTTTCCTAACCATCCAGTGTGCCTCTGCTAGGTTTGTGTATTGCATGTCCGGCTTTTGGATGACAGGGGCTGGAGAAAGGCTGTGGCTCCAGTAGTCTCATGAGTCAGGGCTGGGCTGAATAGGGCTGGGATGAATTTAGAGTAGGGGGAGGAGATTTCCTTTTCACCTGAACGGGCCTGGTCTGCCTTCAACGATGCCGTCTCCATCTCCTGCCAGGAAGCTGCACCAGTGTGGACAGAACTGGTTTTGGCTGGGTACAGATACTCTCTGCCTTCAGAGAACAAAGGATTTTTGAGTATAAAAAGAGAGACCCAGACTTTCAGAGCACTTCTGGGAATTCAAGAGGAAACCTTTGCCAAGGGAAAGAGCCGGAGTAGCCGAGGAGGAATACTGCCCTGTGCTGTTTGCTGTCTGGGGTTGGCCTGCAGTGGCTACTTGCTGCCAAGGAAAGGAGAAAAAGGACTTTGCTGTTTTGCTTTGTCAGCTGCTGGAAGAAAAAGATCTCCAAGGGCTTGAAACAGAGCTTGCCTCCTGTTCTGAAGTCTCAAGAACACAAATACTTCACCCCTTCTGTCTTTCTGCATCTGGAACTGCTGTTTCAGCGGCTACAGAAGGACATTGCAACACATATGCCGGCGAGCAATGCCGCAACCTGCACCAAAGCCGTGAGCGCTTCTCCGACTTGCGACGTAGGCCCGACGCCTGCTGCCATGCCACATTGACTCCAAAACCAACTTCATCATCATCCATCGCCATCGTAAGGAATAGTGGTTTCGGTGACATCATGACACCACCTCCCCGAGCAGTAAGGAACCATCATCTCACCTCCACTGCGCTGCAGTAAGCAACAGAGGCTGCATCTCCCATGGGGTCGTGAGGAACCGACGCTGCGCAGCGCCTATGAAGCCGCCCCTCCCTGACGCCCTGAACTGTCTTTGTTTTCATCACTTCCAAGCTACTGTTCTTTGTGGGTCTGCTTGACTCTAGGCCCTACGCCGTGCACCTCACGGTCGGCGTCGTACTTTGGGGTTTCCACCGGTCATGATGTCGTTATAACTCCAAGTGGAGTTATTTGTTGCTACAAGCTTTATTTTTGTGAATAACCTATTTTTGAGGGTATCTTGATACCCACTCTGTAGATTTTTGTCTTTTGGTCTTGTTTAGGTTTAGATAAACATTATTTATTTTTCTAAACTGGTGTGGTGTCCATTTGTAGTGTTTTTACTGTATGTGCTCACAGATGCTTTACACACAGCCTCTGGGATATGCCTTCTGCTTGTTCCAAGCTACCAGGGGGGTGAGCAGGGGTTATTTTAGGAGTATATCCCCCTTACCCTGACTAGAAGCAAAGGCCCCTATTTGGACAAAGGTACCTACCTCTGCCAACTAGAGACCTCCATTTCTAACACAGGCAATAAGACTACAGAGCCCAGGGTCCTTCCCAGGTATCGAAATGACCGTAATCGAGGCTTGGAGCATCGTTTTAGTAAGTGTGCCGGTCTCAGCAAAAGAATTGAACAGGCGTGTGAGTATGGGGGCTAACTCCTGGCAAAAGGTCTTGTAAAACATGGCGCTAAACGCATTTGGGTCCGGGCGCTTTAAAGGGTTTCAAACGTGCAATCGCCACAATGACTTCCTCGGGGCAGATAGGCCCATCCAAGGCAGTAGCCTCATAGGCCGGAAGGTGGGTAATTGCAACCGCGTCTAAGTAAGCTTGCTGATCCACAGACAGTGAGGCATCATGTGCATACAGATCAGAGTAATTAGAACATTTTAAATGTTTTGTAAATGTGAGGGAATATAAAATTGGAGGATAAATATTAAGTTAGTATCCACATACTGGTTTGAGAGAGCAGTGCAAGTGCATCACACAGAATATAGGCATGCGTGATGTAGGGAAGGAATCGGTAATAAGGAATGGGTAAATACCTATTCCTCATTACCAATTTCTAATTTACCGATTTGGATTTACCGAACACCCAAATACCAAACCGGTAAATAAGAAACGAGAAAAACGAGCAAAGAGATATAGAAAAATTTGGTAATACCAAATTTCCTAAAATTCGGTATTTAGGAGTCGGTAATTAACACTGACTGAAAACAGGTGGTAATCAGGTGCAGTGTATATAAGCAGTCCCAAAATGCACCAGTGTGATCACTATGGCAGCCTTCTATGTAATTGCAAGCTGGCTACAGCTACAGGCAGCAAGAGTGAGGATCTGGAGACGGGAGGAGAGCGTTTACAGACAGCGCATCACACTCTCCCAACTGACTGAAGCAGAGATCCATGAAAGGTACAGGCTACACCACCACATCATCCTGGACCTGATAAGGGACCTGCACCCACTCCTGGAGCATCCAAAACCAAGGGTGCACGCTATACCACCACATGTGCAGGTGCTCTGTAGCCTACACCTACTTGCATCTGGCAGTTACCAGGGGGTGATAGCTGCGGTAGGTAGGGTGTCACTGAGTTGCCTGTCCCATTTCTTTAAGAAGTTCCTGGATGCCATGATGCAGAGAATGCATCACTACATAAGCTTCCCAAACACACAGGCGGAACTGATGAAAACCAAGACAGACTTTTACCAAATGGCACAGTTCCCGCATGTTATAGGGTGCATTGATGGGACACACATCCCAATCTGCCCACCTGCAGCCACTGAGTATATCTACAGAAACCGAAAATCCACCCACTCCATAAATGTGCAGGTAATCTGCGATGCAGCCAACATAATCACCGACATTGTGGCCAAATATCCAGGGAGCACCCCGACTCATACATTTTCCAGAACATTGGGATCTACACACGCCTGGCTGCGGGAGAATTTGGAGAAGGATACCTGCTAGGTAAATCACTGTGACACACTCTGATGTATACTGCTGATGAATGTGTTGCTGTTTGTAATTAATGGCACTCTCTTTCTCACCTAGGTGATAGCGGTTATGCTGTGCGGTCATTCATCCTCACTCCTTACTTAAACCCATCAACCCCAAGTGAGAGACGATACAATGTGGCACACAAATGAACACGAACGTTGTGGAGCGCACGTTTGGACTATTGAAAAGCAGGTTCCGCTGCCTCCACAAAAGCGGAGTCGCACGTCAGTACACACCCATCATCTGCTGCAAAATCATCGTAACTTGTGCCATGCTGCACAACCTTGCCACTAAGAAAGATACAGAAGTTGAATTAACGGACTCTGAGGACGATGATGATGAATTTTCAGAGCCAGAGCCCAACACAGCAGGAGTGGCGCCAGCACCAGATGGGAGACAAGACGGACTAAGATCACACACAACTATTTTTGAGTAAGTAAGGAGACACAGCCAGTTGTTGCATTTGAATGACATAGTTTAATATTTTGGCACTACGCCACTACACGAAGGGCTCAACTTGCCAGTCTTATTTGTAACCACCCTATGAGGATGTCATGGGTTAAGTCACCCAGTTAAGTACACAAAGTGTGGCTTGCATTAACGCCTGCGGCCACGCACAACACTGCTTTTATTCCCTTAGCAGACTGTCCTCACTGTCAATCGATCCAGTGCCAGCCCCATGACCTCTGCTGCTCCTCTTGGTCTCAGTTGAAGGGGGCGTTATACTGCTGCGACTGGTCATCTCCTCACTGTCCCCCACATCACCTGCACCAGTATTGGCAGCCTGAGTAGTTAGGAGCACTTCAAGTGCAGTTGTGTCTTTAACAAGCCCCCTTGAAACATCACGGCTGCAGTGTGCCATCCCTTCCTGCATGGCAACGGAGCCCCTGCAGAACAGAGAAGTGGCAGTGGAGAGGCGGTTCACTGCCTTTGTATGGTTCTCCATCTTCTGCCTCTCCCTGCGAGGGTCATCCTGTCCTCATCAAGTTTGCTGCACAGCAGCATCACTGACTGGAACATGTCCCTCATGCCCTCAGCCATTGCCTTCATGCCCTCAGCCAGAGTCAAGGTCATTTAGCTGATGCCCTTCTCAATGTTCTGCATGTTTGCATTCAGGTGTCTCATCTGCCGCTGTACAGATAGTATTGCTTTCCCTTGCAGGCGCTGAACCTTTACCATGTTTACCTCCAGCCCTGCAAACCCACCATGCTCATCACCCTGCAAAGGTGGACTGGGTTCCCTATCCCTGCAGCGTCTGGCACCTGTGTGTGATCTCTCTGTGGTGGACTGCGATCCTGCATTACTGCCATCCACTGGCACTGTGTACATTTCTCCACCCCGGCTGTCTTCCAAGGACAACTCTATCTCTTGGGGTCTGGCAACTGCATGCCTCCTGGGTCTTGTCACTGCCGGTGGTGACACTGCTGGTGATGCTGGCAGTGGTGGTGAGGCTGGCAGTGGTGGTGATGCTAGTGGTGGGGGTGTGGTGTGCCCTGCACTTGCAATGGCCTCCTCCGATCTCTCCTTCCGAGGTGCCCTCCTGCCTTGTCATGTGCAGACCTTCGTGATGTCTTGTCTGTGGACACAAATTGTACATTAGCTCACTAGTCTGGCAGCACTACATAACAATAATACATTTTCATTTCTGCCAATCTATCTTTCTGTCCTCAGCTTGCTTATCACTGATGTGTGTCACATGCCATTGTGTTCAATGGGATGACTGTCATGATAGGTGTTACACTGACTACAGCTCCTGTAATGCATTGCTGGTGTTTAGTAAAACCTGTACTGGAGTGGGATTCACACAGCCTCATTAGGGAATGGGGATAGGGAGTGGGGGGAGCAGATTGGTGTGCATGCTTCTTACCTGTTTGTTGGTAGCTCTGGCTGGGCTGTCTGCATCGCCGATTCCGCTGATGGTGGTCTCCGCCAGCTGTTTAAGCGAAGTCAGTGCAGGTGCCCTGTTTCTTCCTCCTCCTGTCAGGCTAGCTTGTTTATTCCTCTCAGCCATCTTCTTCTTTGTGAGGCTTCTTTGTGAGGCTCCTGAGATCGTACCACCTTTTTTTTAGTACCTCAATTTCACGGGTGGTCACTCCAATCGCATTCACTTGTGCCTGTATTCCAAGCAAGATTTTTCTTTTCTCTGATTCTGGCACTTGCAAAGAATGTTTCCCAAGCAGGTTTGTGTGTTGTTTGACCACCTTCTCAATCAGGACCTGCAGCTTCCTTACGCTGAATTTGAGCTTTCTTTTCCTTTCAGCACCTTCTTTTTCTGTCTCCTTGTTGGCAATTTTGCAGTTTTTTCAGGAAAAGTTCTCACAGTTGCTCCTGTGTTCTCCTCTGCACTCCCTGCCTCTCCAGAAGGTTCTGATTCAGTGCACCTGCATGGGTGTGGCCACTTCCTGGTTGAGAGGTGGGGTGGATGCACAGGATTGGCTGATTCCTCGGTTGCTGATATTTTGAAATACCGAATCGGTATTTACCGATTCGGTAATACCAATCGGTATTAAGGAATCAGTATTATTTTTTCCGATTTATACCGATTCGGTAAAAAATACAGATTTTTTTACCTACACCGGAAATTCTGAATTCTTAATACCGAATCGGTAAAATTCGGTATTAAGAATTCGGAATTTCACTTTTACCTACATATGGCCCAAAATGTTTATATTTACCTGTGAATTAAATAAAATAATTTATCATTTGTGCATTTTTTTGATAAATGCTTGTTTCTGTATTTTTGTGCATTGTTTTGCAGTTCAAATCATCGAAAATGCATAGGCCAGGGTCCCCGCTTCCAGTGACTTAGTGAGGGTCTCTGGATTCTAATGCTGATTCAATGGGGGAATCCTGCATTACAGTAATGAATAAGGAGGGGTCCTCAGAAGTCAAAAGGTTAACAACCCCTATTCCAGTACATTAGAGTTTACCACAGTATCTCGTAGCACTATTTATACACAGTATCTAACCATTAATGCTCCTGTACATAAATAGTGGGCCTGACAAGAATATGTCGGTACCGTTATCAATCAATCAGGATTTATATAGTGCTACAAATCACCATGTAGGGTATCCAGGTGCTTGCAGGCCCTGGAAGGCTCATTCGAACAGCCGGGTCTTGTGGGCCCTTCCAAGTTCTTTTATTTGTTTTTGTAAATTTGTTTATTTCTTCTGGTCAACATTACAGATCATACACATTATGCTATTTTCATTACAAGGTGTACATCATGACAAATGCAAACCACTCAGGTACAGTGATACAATGCTCTCTGTTCATAAAGACTAGGCTGATTACTTACTCCCATCCCTGCGTAAGTTGGCAGTATAACTCCTCCCATCCTAGGTTCATAGTTCGTCATTTGACAATACAAAGTACATTACTCCACCCATGATATTGGGATATAGAACCTAACATCATCTCCAACATGTCACAGGGAATTTAAAAAAAATATACAACAGAACATTTCCTGTATTTGTTCATTTTCACTAGTTTACATTCATGAGTTGCCCTCCTGTACTGTCAAAAGTTATTGTTTTAGCGGTTCCCAGAAATCTCGGGGTCTCGATGAAAGCGGTAGTTCCTCCGCGTACGTCTCCATGGTTTCCCTGCAATATGACATGTCTGTGAGCCAGTCTTTGAATCTAGGAGGCTGTTTACTGCCCCATCTAATAGCGACCCGTTGCTTTGCCAGTAATAGCGCTACCGCTAGGAAATTGCTCCTTTTTGTCAGTGACAATTTATATATCCCCAATAAGCAGACAATTGGCGTAATTGGCACTTGCTCAGCTAGCATTTCAGTTATCACCCGTACAATTTCCTGCCAATAATTGTGTACTTTGGGGCATGCCCACGCCACGTGTGGGAAATCGGCATTTATGGCGTTATACCTGTGGCGTCTGTCATGTTATCTCAAGCCATATCTGTGGAGCTGGGTCGGTGTGTAATGAAATTAGTGAAGAAACTTAAAGTGTATTATCCGTAGATTTAAGTTTGACGTTAGTAATTGGAGTTGTGTACAGCTATATTCCCAGTCCAGCTCCTCTATCTTATCTTCTAGTAGCTTTTCCCATTTAGCTAATGATCTATTGGTCGGTATGTTTTGTTCTGTTTGAGACGCGTTTTATAGATGGGTGACTAACTTCTGCCGGGTTGTTGCTACTAGTAGGGCCTGTAGTGCCTGTAAAGTTGGTGGCTCTTCTGGGTATGTATTATATAGCTCTTTAGCCGCTGCTTGAAGCCGCATATGTGCAAATATCTTCATCGGTGTCTTGTGCGTGCTTAGTAACGGGTCATTTCTTTGTATGAATCTACCGTTAGGGAAAATATTCTTCATAGTATAGAGTTTCATATCTTCCAAGAGGTGCAACATTTTCTTCTCTTGTGATAGTGATAATTTTGGGTGATTAGCGACAGGCAACGCCGGTGCATAAACGGGCAACTTATTTGCCCTCTGTGCCAGTGCGTGCCATGCAGTCGAGGTGCAGTGCACAGGTTGAATTGTGTCCCTATGGATGTAGTGTCTTGGGTCTGATATGAAAGCTGTCAATGGAGTAGGTCGTACACTATCTATCTCCACTGCTACGTGCGAGAGGTATCCATGGTGTTTGGTCCAGAAGTGGGCATGTTGTGCCTGTGCGCAGTAGAAATAAAGCTGCAGGTCCGGTGCTCCAAACCCTCCCATGTGATATGGCTTCGTTAATACAGTCCAGCTGACCCTAGCCTGTTTACCCGCCCAAGTCAGCTTTTGCATTGCTGACCGTAATTTTACAAAGAAAGCTTGTGTGAGCCTGATTGGGATGTTAACGAATAGATATAGAAATTGTGTTAATATAATCATCTTCAGCAGTCATATCTGCTAGTGACAAGGGCATCTGTATCCATCTATCTATTTTCTCCTCTAGTTTTGTCATTGCCCTACCATAGTTTTCCCTTATAACTAGTTCCGGGTCTCTATGTCTCCATATCCCAAGATATTTCACTGGATCAGTTTGCCATTTCAAGGGGTAGTCCAGTGCTGGCCGGGTCATAGCTGGTGTTAAGGGTACAACTACAGATTAGTCCCAGTTAACTCGTAGCCCTGCATACTGTTCAAAGCGGATGTATTCTCTAATTAGAACATTTAACTTGTATTACGGTGACGTGTAAACAATACCATATCATCTGCGTATAATGATATCCCGAGTGGACGAAGGCCAAATTGTAAGGCGGCCTCCCTGTGACATTGACGAATCCTACAAGCGAAGGGCTCAAGAATCAGGGTAAATAGGATCGGTGAGAGCGGACATCCCTGCCTCGTTCCCCTTTTTACCTCTATAGGGTCTGATATTTGACCATTCAGCCTAATTCTAGCTGTAGGGGCATGATATAACATTTCTATCCATTTTATAAATTGTTCCGGGAATCCCATTCTGCGCAACACCACATATATGAATGGCCACTCCACCGAATCGAAAGCCTTTGCGGCATCCAGTAAGGCCGCTGCCGCAGGTAAGTCTGAATCCAGATGATGGTATAGAGCGAATGGTGCGTATGTTCAGAGTAGTTGATCTAGTGGGTACAAAGCCTGCCTGGTCAGGTAATACCAGCTTTTCTTGTAATAGCTGAATCCTAGTGGCAAGTACTTTTGCCAAGATCTTTGTGTCTATATTTATCAATGACAGGGGGCGATATGAGTCACAACGTGATAGGTCTTTGTCTGGTTTGGGGAGTGTCACTAGGAGCGCCTCTCTCAATGAGTCAGGGAGCTTACCCTCTTCGTACACTTCCCCATACATTTCAGCTAAGTGGGGTATCAATAGATCTTGATATGTTTTGTAAAATTCCCCATGTAGTCCATCCAGAAAAGGGGCCTTGTTGTTAGGTAAGGAGTTTATTGCGTCAGCCAGTTCGTCCATGGTAATGTGGTGGCTCAAAAATTTATGGTGAGTGTCCGATAACCATGCTAGTGCTACGTCATGCAGGTAGCGGTTTATATCTTCCCCTGTAGTGCTGGTTTGGTTATCATAAAGCTGTGTGTAATACCTCTGGATGCAGGCAGATATGGACATAGTGTTATATTGCATTTGATCTGCCTCATCCCGTATCCGTGTTATGTAAGACGTCGTGTATGTGGGTTTGATCTTGCTGGACAGGGCGCGCCCAGCCCTACCGCCTTCCCCATAGTTTCACGCTGTGTACCGTTTTGATTTGTAGTTTACCTCTTCGGCAGCATATTTATGGTAATCGTCCATCCTTTCCCTAATTCTTGCTAATATGATTGGGTTCTGTGTCCGTGTGTGTTCAATCTCTAGGGTACTAATGTCCCTTTCTATCACCTTAAGTTGATGTTGGATGTCCTTCAGGATCCCGGCATGTTTGTTAATACAGTGTCCCCTGACAGTTACCTTGAAGGCTTCCCACAGTGTCCCCGCACTATCTACCGATCCAGTATTCAACTCAAAATAGTCAGCTATCGCCTGTTGGAGCTCACTTTTGAATACTTGGTCCAACAGAGCACTACTTTGTAGCCTCCGTGTGAAATGCCTAGGTATGTGCGTGGGGATGTCTAACCTGAGGCTAACCGGAGAGTGATCGGACAGTGTCTTAGGTAGGTGTTTTACCGTCCACATCCATGTACATGCTTCTGCAGTAAGAAGCCAATAATCTATCCTGGACCATGTGTTATGTGTCGTAGACGTGCATGTGCCTTCCCTCCAGCCTTCGTGTCTCGTCCTCCAAATGTCGGTAATTCCCCATATTGCCATACCGTCTTTAAGGGCCTTAGCCGCCCGCCTGCCATACCACTCGCTCATTTCCCAATTTCCTGTTGAAAACCCACAAAGAATGCATGGGTTTGAAATGCGTAGACCTTTGTTCTGTTGTGTCTAAATAAGCATGCCAATAAATGATAGGTGTCTGGGCGTAAAGCAATGTATTAGTAAGAAGCTTTGTAGGCAATTAAAACCAGAACACCGTACTGTTTGACCAACATCCCCTGGGAAAGTTTTATATCTTTTTCTTACTCTATGGTATTTGTTTTCTCTTTCCCTTGGGTTTCTCTTATTCTTTCTTTGTCTTTCTTTCATTCTTTGGTTCTTTGGGCTGGTTGTAAATTGGTGTATTTGTATGTAATTTTTATTGAGTATCTTTGTATGTTGTATTGCTATGATTTGGTCAATCAAATGTTTGGATTATAATTTAATTTTTGATCCATCATTAAAGATAAAATTGAAAATGTAACAAATTCACAATAAAAAACTATTTTCTAATTAATTTAGTTGTGATCACTACAAGTGCACGTGTAATCCTGTCTATTGGATTTGTGAATGATATCAGTATTGGCATTTCTTGTGCTGTTGTTCTTCAAAAGCTAAAGGAGGAGCCATCCAGATGAGATCGTTTTATGACGGGTGCTGTTGCCAGCGCGGCATCTGATTATTTGAGTTGTTTACTGGGTTGGTAGGTTTTAAGAAATGGAAAAAGATAGCATGGGCCTTTGCCACTAAGGGTCCTATGGCAGAAGAACATAGCTTAAAGGAAATTCTTTTCCTCAAAGGCAACCAGTGAAGATTATCCAGGACAGGGTCAGCTGGTACCTGCCTCTGGAGTTTCAGCAGGAGACGTGCCACCGCATTTTGCACTTTCTGAAGTTTATCTGATCTGCCCTGAGTGGCCCCAATGTAAAGTATGTTGCAGTAGCCCAGTTGGGAAATATCAAGAGCCTGAACAACAGTTTTTGTGGCAGATATAGGAAGAAGATCCATGATTTTGGCCAGGGTTTTGAGAGTGCCAAAATACTTCCCAGCTCCACAGGATACTTTGCTCTCAAAAGTAAGATTGGAGTTGAACAGAAAGTCTACGTTTTTCACTTTAGGCTTAGGGTCTTGAGTTGGGCAAAGTTCCGTTGGCCACCAAGCTGAAGACCAGACTGAAGGTTGTTTCCCAACAATGAGTACTTCTATTTTATTTGCATTCAGCTTGAGGCAACTCATGTTCATCCATTCTGGAGCCCTAAAACAGGATCTGGATGTGTGTGCAGCCCCTTCATCCTCCTGGGGAAGAGTAACGACAATCTGTGTGTTATCATCATAGAACACTATGGCAACCTTGTGTTGCTTGAGGACATCAGCTAGGTGGTGTATATAGAGATCAACAATGAAGGGCTCACAATCGAGCCCTGAGGCACCCCTTGATAGAGAGGGAATATGTCTGAAGCAAAGGGTGTCTGTACCACTTGAAAGGTACGGTCACGAAGGAAGGATGCCAGCCATGTTAGGGCTAGGCTCCTGATACCATAACTTCCAAGTCGCTTAGCAAGAGGCCTTGGGATACAGTATGAAATGCTGCACTGAGGTCTAGCATAATCAGGGTGGCCATTTGGCCTTGTCAGCACAGGAACTGGGAGACTAAGATGTCAATAGTAAGGCTAATTCTGTGCTGTATAGAGCACAAAATCCTGATTGTAAATCATGGAGTGTGTTATTTGAATCCATAAATTGAATCAGATGAGTATTAATATGGTTCTCTGCTATTTTTGAGAAAAAAGGGAGGAGCAAAATGGGCCTGAAGTTTTCAGGAAGAGACAAATCTAATGAAGGTTTTTTAAAGAGGAGGTTTTAGAATAGCGTGTTTCCAATTCAAAGGGACTATGCCAGTTGCGAAGGAGATGTTGAGCACGTTGCTTAATCTAAGTAAGATAGCCTCCATTCCCTGACCAGGATTCTCGGAGGAGCCAGGTCATTTGTGGATTCAGATTTTATTTTAACCCCTTCCATGCTCATGACGAGCTCAGCTCGTCATGCAGTACAGTGCTCCTGTGCTCATGACGAGCTGAGCTCGTCATGAACAATGGGAAACAATGATCTGCAGCACAGCAGGATAATCTCCCTAGCAGCCAAGGTGTTAACAAGAAGCATGCAAAGTTAATTTTGTGAAGGAGGATTGAAGGTGGCAAGGCAATTGTCATGAGCATCACACTAGGCCTTTGGTAATGGGATTCTCTTATAGTCTAAGGGATGGAGTCATACATTTTTGCGACTTTGTCGAAAAAGAAACAAGCAATCGGCTGTCAGTTCTGTAAGGATAGAACTGTGTGAGCACATACGTGTTCTAGAGATGATAGGTATTTTACTATTTCAAAGAGTTATTTTGAGGAATTGGTTAAGGACACAAAAATATGTGCATAAAAACGGCTGTGGATAAGCTTATGATATTCCTTCAAGTCAAAGGACTAAGGGGCTTTACTATTGGTACTGTAGTCCTAACACCATATTGTTCAAGGCGTTTACAAGATTTTTTCCTTAACATGAGCTCTTCTTTAAGCCATTCTGCGGATGGTTTGGAGCGAGTGGTACAATGTTCCCTTAAAGGAGCAATCCTATCAAGGGCCCCGGAAATCCAGTCTTCATGGTGTTGGTTGACAGAATCAATATTATTGTTAGGCTGGGGGTCTTCAGTCAGGAGGGCAGTGTTGAGGGCCTTCGCAGTGACCGTTGCCCATTTTCTGGATTTAAACTTAACATCCTCCTTATGGGTTACAATAAGACTACATCTGAATGTGTCAGGAAAAACATGAAATGAAACCCATCAGCCCACCCAATGGCAGAGCTTCATCATCTGGGATTTATGTAGAGAATGGTCTACACTCAGGCAACCCACCTCATGTGATCGTGTGTTGACTTGGTCATAAACCACCAGTGACAGATCATACCATGTAGTATGTGCTTTGTGGTGAGCTTCTGATTTTGCAGTGAAAAAAACAATTGTGAAAAAAGGGTGGGATTTAAAATTGACTACCAGGATATTGGAAGTAAATTTATTAGAAAGATATCATGGTGTCAAAAGTTAAAAGCAAGTGTGAACAGTTTGAAAGAATAACTGTTGTCAGTTGGAAAATAGGGTCTACATGTTTCAGCCCTAGTGGGAAATAGTAACCCACTGGCTTTCGTCAGGACCACAAACTACACTACCTAAAGAATCCTTTACTGAGAACCTACATCCTTCACATCGGATACTTATGAATGGTAGGATGTATTGTATCCATTATTATACACTTATTATATAATTTTTAACTTTATTAAAGTTTTTTGCAGTAGTGAAGTTTGTGGTCCTGACGAAAGCCAGTGGGTTACTATTTCCCACTAGGGCTGAAACATGTAGACCCTATTTTCCAACTGACAACTGTTATTCTTTCAAACGGTTCACACTTGCGTTTAACTTTTGACACCATGATATCTTTCTAATAAATTTACTTCCAATATCCTGGTAGTCAATTTTAAATAACTCCTTTTTTTCACAATTGTTTTTTGTACTGCAGAATCAGAAGCTCACCACAAAGCACATACTACATGGTATGATCTGTCACTGGTGGTTTATGACCAAGGCAACACATGATCACATGAGGTGGGTTACCTGAGTGTAGACCATTCTCTACATAAATCCCAGATGATGAAGCTCTGCCATTGGGTGGGCTGATGGGATTCATTCCCTGTTTTTCCTGACAAATTCAGATTCACCACAGAAGTTTTTTGCTTATATGTTACCGCACTGATAGACCAGTAGTATCCCTTTTGTTGTGATATATTGTAAGTGGGGGTTTGACACTACTAGGTCTTTAAAAATCCTTTCCCCTGAGACCCTTGTTTAAACGTTTTTTTTGTTACAATAGGACTAGCCAAGGGAAAGGTGAATGGGATAATACAGTGGTTATAACAAATGCCCGGGAATGGATCTTCATCCATCAGTGAAGTGGAGTTGAGGAAAATTGAATCCAGCAAATGGCAATGAATGTGGGTAAGGGTGGTAACACGTTGGATCAGCTTAAGGATTACTAAGCTGAGGATGGAAGCCGGCTGACAAGTTGGTACGTCAAAATGTAAGTTCAAATCACCTATGACTCTCAGGTTAGAGTAACGCAGTGCGTAGGTTGGCAGAATGTTAGCTAAGGATGAAGGTAAATTCAAAGCAGGTCCAGGTGGATGATAGATTAGAAAGCCAGCTATTGTGGTGTTGCTCGAAATATTGAAGGGAAAAAAGAAGGCTTCACAGGCTGTAATTCCAGCAACCAGGTGCAAGATTGACACAAAACTTAAGTCATATTTATGAAGTCACACAAGATCACTTTGCGTGGCCCTGAAAGGCTCCATATATCTGGAGTGAGGCAACACAGTGTAAATCGCTGCGTTGCCTTACTCTGCCCTGGGAAGGCGTTCCATGGGCATTGTGTGGGTTTTTCCACGCAACTTCCATTGTTTTTGACGCATTCCCAGATTTACCAGAACTGGTGCACCTGGGAATGCACCAAAAAGAAACACCTCCCGAGGAGAGGCATAATGAGAAGAAATATCTTTATTTCTCCTCGTTACTTCCTCTTTCTATGTGTGCTGTATTTTTATTTATTTTTTATTTTAGTGTAGCTTGTATAGCGCAACAGCTACCCCAACGGGGTGTCCCGGCGCTTCGGTGCGATCTTAAGCTGAATTAAATGTTTTTTTTATGGATGGTTTAACAGAACAGGAGAGTTTTTAAGGCTTTCCGAAAGGGGAGTTCTTCCTGGATCATCCGGATGGAGAGTAGAAGCTTATTCCAAAGGGCAGAGGCACATACTTGAAAAGTTTTTCCGCCTGAGCAGGTTTTTTAAAATCTGGGCGTGGTAAGCAGGGTTTTTGAAGAAGAGCGAAGGGGCCTGGAGGTACTGTAAGGGGAGAGGCAGGCAGAGAGGTAGGCAGGGCCCTTGCCCCTTATTGCACGATGTGCCAGCACTAATGCTTTGAATTCTGTCCTTTGTTGTATTGGCAACCAATGTAGTCTACGGCGGTGGGGCGTGATGTGCTCACGAAGAGAGATGCCACTAACCAGCCGTACCGCAGCATTCTGGACTGTCTGGAGTCGATGGCAAAGACCAGCAGACAGTCCAGTGTATAGGCCATTGGCGTAGTCCAGGTGCGAGGTGATCAGCGCCTGGACTATGGTCTTCCTGGTGTTGTTAGGTAGGAAATTGATACATTTCCGCACCATCCTAATTTTGGCAAAGCATGCTGCAGAGACCGTGTTTATTTGTTGTTGGAAAGATAGGTTGGAGTCCCATCTAACCCCTAGATTTTTCACCGATTCTTTGGGCTCGGGGGGAGAACTCAAATCAAGAGGCCACCAGATGGTAATAGCAACTAGTTTCCAAGCGCATTGGGAGAATAACCTGAGATACGATTCATTGTTATTGAGGTTTTGCATCCACGAACCCAGCTGTCTCCAAATTAATACGGAGCACTACAAGAGTTCACAGATGAAATCGGACTATTATTGGGGACTTGGAAACTAGTGGCTATTACCAGAACGTGAATATCTGGGACTACACGACCCTGGTGACGCTTCCTAGGAGGATTATTTGTCCATCTGACTCGGATTTCTATATTCAAGTATACTTTGCGTAAGCCCTGACGAAGTTCCCGTGGCAGTAGGGGAACGAAACGCGTTGGCTGTGCCCTCTTTTTTAAGAAAACGAAAGAATATAAATAAAGAGAAGAAACTTTTGAAATATCTGGCTGCGTAATTGACTTCATTGGAGTGCACCTTCCATTTCTTATGAACATTTTGTCTCTTACAGATCCTCTGGCAGCGGATGTCGGGAGTTGCTGCACCAATATATAACCGAAACAGACGGAATTAATGTGCCTGACCTTGGTCTGCTGCTGTGTTCTTTTGGTATTTTTATATTTCAGACTCTAGTTGGGCCCACAAAAAAGACCAAATTTAGGGGGCATTAGGTCTCCTTCTGTTTCACTATCCTGGCTTAAAGCTATCTGAGCCTCACACATTGTTGTTATCGCTTCACAAATACTTGAGAGGCATGTTTTTTACGTTGTTTAATCCCTGATATGCATGCACTGCATGAATGTCAGATGTGATGGTGGGCTTGAGTATTTACACAATTAACAATTTACTGCTATTTTGTTTTATTTCATTGATAGCGCTACTCATCCCAATGCAGGGTGTCAGAGCGGTTCGCATCACACCTACACATTATAAATTGACAATTAATCATTTAAATGTGTATATCAATGTACAAAATGTGTGACAAAAGACTAACAGCATACAAGGTGAAGGAGTCACATGACTTTTCTAGCTCATTGTGCTATATCAGAAGGTTTACAATTTACAAGTAACTAAAGGATCTCTGTTTTAAAAGCACTAACTCACCTAGCTATTAAAATAAAAGCCCGTCATCTGCAGTTTAGATTATGTGCTTTGCAGGAGACACATTTCTCTAGTCAAGTTTTGACAAAGTAGTGTAGAGACCCTACTTTGTCAAGAATTGACTAGAGAAAACACAGGCCTCTCCAGCAAATACATTACCCTCCAAAGTTATTCTTACCATTATTATTCTTCCATGGGAATTACTGGGCCCACAAAGATCTCTGCAGCGGGTGCCTTACTCCATAAGATAGTTTAAAATGCATACTTACGACCAATTAAGCAAATTAGATTTACTGCTACCTGATGAGGCCCTCAATGTATAAATTGAGGCCCACATTTTGAGTCGGGGGTGCATCATTTTTTTGGCGCGACCCAGATGCAAAATCTAATTTGTTAAATTGCATAATGTGCTCAAATGTACTCGTTATAGATATGCCAAACATGTGTGGTGATAAGACCTGATGTCACTTCCTGTGAGTTCGTGGTTGAGATGTCACTTCTTGTGATGCTATAATGTCACGCACCATGATGTTACTTGCATACAGTGGCGGCTCCTCTGCTGTAGCAAAGGATCGTCTCCCCACGGCTTTTAAGCAGTGCGTAGTAGAAACATTAAATGATAATATACTTTGCGTTATTATCATTTTATGCTTCGTGCTGCTACGCAGGTGGGCGGGGCTGCTCTACTCTCAGAGTAGGGCAGAGTGGTTTGCCCATCCCTAAGTGCGCAATTACTTTTTGGTCGGCCCTCTTCGGCTGCCCAAACCTGTCATGCACACTTTCCCTGTTCTCCATGCAGGCGTGGAGAACATGCCCAGGATCCCCATTCCCTGGTTGTACGGTAAACCATGTCTCTCAAAAGCAATCACAACACTGCCATGCAGCGTTGAGACTGGTAAGTGGGGGCTGCTGTGCTTCCTGTTCCCTGAGTTCCACGAGGAGAGCAGGAGCAGAGACGAGGGGCACGGCGGTAAGGTACTTTTTGTTGTTGTTATATTCGCCCTCCACCCTGCACGACCCTCCCAGCCTCCCTACAACTTCCCCCTGCGACCCCCGGCGCACACCTGCGAGCCATGCCGACCACACGTTAGTCCCCCCACTTCTTTTTTTAGGACTTGTGCCCTGGTTATGCATAAAAATTTGAGGAGCTTAATTAAAGCACTGTGTTCACTGAATACAGGTATAAAATGGCATATCGCTTTTGACACAAAACTTTCTTGCCTGGACAAAAGTAAAAAATACCAGATTACCAAAATGCAGGACACTTCTCTCTTAATCACTGGCTGCCTCTGACAGAGATAGAACGATTTCAGGAGAGACCTGTCACCTCAAGCAAGTCAAATGGATAGATTAAGAGAACAAACCGGCTTTTTCTCACAGAGCCTGCTATTGGGTTACAAGACTTGAAGACTTGACTGGGAGACATATATGAAGAGCAGTGTGGGAGACCGACCGCTGAAGAAACCCCAACCTGAACAGTAGAGCGCCCCTCGGGTTTACTTGTGATGCCGCTCACCCGTGTCGCACTTCGATCTGTACCCACCCAGGCCGGCCCATTGCCATGCAATCCATGCGGTCTGACCAGGCTCTGTAAATCATACATGCACTTTTCAATCTTGCCTATGTCTTTCATGCGCTGCTCATGTTCACAAATAGCATGCACACCTCACACAACTTACACCAGGCTGCTGTAGTTTCTGTTTACCACGCACCCGCTGTGCTGCTTGTGATATTGTGAAACAGTTCGGCCGACGTCAGGACACAGGAGGGGGGATGAACGAATGTGGACGGAGTTCCCACATTCATTTTGGAAATGTAGGCTTGGAGGTGTGCCTTCTATTATAAAGTTGAAGCTGAACACTGGCCGATTTTTGGTGCGCTTATATCCTGGTGTTTTTTCTAGTGTTTCTTCAGAAACTGTTCCTGCGGCTGGACCCTGCGGGCTCTCTCTGTGCGGGTAAAAAGTTACCTTAAGCATCTTCGTGAGGGCTGACACGTGGCCATTAGAAAGGCGATCATGTGCACTTGAAATGCCATCTCTGCCCTCACCCCCTCTTACCTGTCACACAGGTGACTGCCCTGCTCCTTGGAATCTTGTTACAGCAGGGTCAGGTTGCAGTGAAGAGCCGGACTAATTGCAGCACAATCTTGGAGGCTGCTTTTAGGAACGATGTTCACCTTTCATACCAAAATGAAGAAACACTTTTTAAATGTAGTAATTTCAGTTTGGATGTGTGAGGAAAACGAAAAGGGTGAAACTCCCCACAAGGTGCATTTTAATTTGTTTTTAATTCCATCGTCATGGGACTCGGCCACATGCATCAACTTATTTAGGAAGTGCAAACGGTGCGAATCGGTAAATTCGGCCGTTTGCGCTTCCTAAATAAGTTTTTGGGATGCATGAAACAATTTTTGAAACTCCGCATTTTTTTGCAATTCCTAAAAATGCAAATGCATTTAAGGAATCGCATTTGTGCAATTCCTGAAATGCAATGCATGAATTTGTAAAAAAATGTGAATTTTGAAATAGGAAGTGCAAATTAACACGAGGTTGACCCTCGTGGTAATTTGCGAAATTCTTTAAAAAAGCACAAAAATGCATTTTGGAAAGGGTCATGTTACACACACACATGTCCTTTGGACATGTGTGTGTGTGAAACTTGCACTAAAACAAACATTTCAAGTGTGCAGGGGGGGTCCTTTGGACCCCCCTCAGCACCCTTGCAATGCATCAACAAAATGTCATTGGCAAAAAAAAAATTCGCAAAAAGGCATGGATTCCTATGGGTCTCTAGGCCCATAGGAATCAATGTAATGCCATTCCTTAATTGCGATTCGCAATTAAGGAATCGCAATTTCCGAATATTAAGAAATCCTAAAAACTTTTAGGATTTCTTGATGCATAGGATTTTGCAATTCCTAAATTGCGATTCCTTAATTTTCGCAATTTAGGAATTGCAAAATCCTACAAAGATGCATGTGGCTGATAGTCATGGGAGATATCTCCAGCCAGCCCTGACTGTGAGCCAAAAAGTTCCCTATTTTAACACTGCCATTATAGTTTCAAAAATAGCAACATGCAAAGTGATTCTGGCTAATAAGGCAGGACTTGCCAAAAGTTTCAAACATGACATGGAGTCTCTCGGCAACTATGACATTTTACAAAATACTCTTCTCTATTTCGAAAACTGTGACGGTTTGTTTTCATATCTAGAAGCAAAAAACTGCTCGCGCTGTTTTGATAGGCCACTCTTTCAGCCTCATCCTCGTCTGTATTGCATTAAAGCAAGTGTTCACAATTCCAGTCCTTATGTAAGTCTTTCTAAATAGGCATTATGACAGGCTACAGTGCAAGCACCCATCCCTAACAGAGCAGATAGGACCCAAGCATCATTGGTACAAGCATTGCACCCTCACAAAATAGAAACACAGAGCACTGCAAGGTTCTCTTGACAATAAAACAGATGAAGCAAAGCAGCAGCAGTCCAAAATGTCCTCCCTCACAGAACCAGCACGTCATAGCAGTAGCAGCTTACACTCCCCTCCTTTTAGAACATACTTTGCTGGCTAGCAGCAGTGACATCTTCCTTACTTCATAAAACAGCAATAGGGCAACAACAGCAGTGCAAGTTTCCCTTCCTCACAGAATGGGTACAGCATGACAGCAGTGAAGCATGTTTAGCTCTCACAGAAGTGGGGGTTCCTTTTGCAGTAAAACAGACCTTGCACAGTGGTGTTAAGCTTCAGTGCCCGTAGCTCACACACAGATGTCTGGGGCAGGTGCACATACCCATGAAATGAGTAAATGTGTGGATGAACGCGTGACTTGGTGAGTGTTACTGCCACCTTCACTCATGTATCATGCATGGTGAGGACACCTGATGTCACTAATTGGCACTTCTGGTTGCACTTGGACTACAGCAAGCCCTACTGGGGCCATTTGAACCTTACTGTAGTTACAACTCCTGCTGTTGTCTCATCCTGTAGTTTTGCAAATGCTACTGTTCTAGTGTCAGTGTCTCTAGCTACTACTGTTGTCATATCCGGTTTGTCCTGCTGCTGTCTCATCATGCAACTCCTGCAGTCATCTCATCCTACTAGTCCAGAAACTGTCACTTTATGCTACATTGGTACGTCCTGCTGCTGGCTTTTCCTGTCAAACACAATGAAGACATTTTTGGCTCATCTGTCTGTCACCCCTATTTGTGTCACTCCCTCTAGCTTGGTTAAAAGGGGGGGAAACCAAGCTGTCCAAATGGCGGTATGTTGCATAGAGCCCAAGAGAACAGCACAGCTTCAAGGATGCATAAGTAAGGATTTTCAGCAGTAGTCTCAGAATGCATGGGTCATATTCATTAGAACAGGAAAAGCTGTGTATTCTCACCTAGGCTGTAGGTTGTTCCATCCATTTTCCTGCACAAGAGTAATTTGTTGTCTGATCAGCCTCGGGTGACACTAATCACCCGAGGGGGTATCCAGGCGCTTGGGCAGGTGTGTAGATGTGAAGTGGCAAGGTGCTTATAAGAAAGAACCATGTCTTCAGTTTCTTGCGGAACTCAAGAAGCGAGCAGGAGGCTAGGATGTGTTGAGGGAGGTTGTTCCATGTCTTTGGTGCAATGTAGAATGAGCGACCTCCAAGTTTTAGTATTGCGGATGCCAGGACATGTAAAAGTGACAGTGAGGCAGGGCATAGGTGTCTGGTGGGTTGGTGAAAGTGACTGTGGCTGTTCAGGTATTCTGGTCCTGTGTTGTGTAGGGCTTTGTGTGTGTATTTGAGAGAAGTTTGAATTGACTGTACTTGTGGATGAGGAAGCCTGTGAAGCTTCTTGGGGTGTGGTGTGATGTGTGTGTCGCGTGTCATGGGAGGTCGCACTATAAGTCTTTCAGCAGTGTTCTGGATGGTCTGGAGTCTATGCAGGAGTTCTTTGGAGATTGCGGCATAAAGAGTGTTGCTGTAGTCCAGCCTGCTGGTGATGAATGCTTGCGTGACGGTCCTTCTGGGTTCTGAGGCAACCATTTGAATATCTTTCATAGCATGCGTAGGATGTGGAAGCAGGAGGTGCACACTGAGTTGACTTGAGCCATCATGATGAGCTTGTCACCTAGTGTGAGCCCTAATTTTCTTGCGTGGTCTGTTGGTGAGGGTGTTGGTCCTAGCTTTGACGACCACCAAGTGGTGTCCTATGGCAATGTCTTATCACAAAAGACCAGTACTTTGTCTTGTCGGAGTTGAACTGCAGGCAGTTGGTTTGCATCCAGCCTGCTACTGTGATTATGCAGATGGTGTAGTTGGTCCTGATGCTGGTTGTATTGTCCATCAGAGATTGGATGAGTTGGGTGTCATCGGCATAGGCAATAACATTGATATCTTTTTTTTAAATTCTTTTTAATAACCATGAAACATATGCTTCCAGAAGAACAATACAATATACATCATGGTGGATCAGCGTTTGCACATACATAACAACATTCACATTGCTGATGCCCACAATTCCATCAGTTCCCCCAAAGGTGATTGTAGATATAATAAATCACGTGTCCCGTGCTCGTTGGCACTCTCCCCCCATGCCGCTAATCAGTTGACCCAGTAGAACATTGATATCTTGTGATCGGATGATAATGGTGAGCCGTGTCATACATATGTTGAAAATGGTGGGAGAGAGGGAGGATGCATGTGGGACTCTGCATCTGAATCTCTTGATCTCTTATGTGAAGGGTGACAGCCTGACCCTTTAGGTTCTTCCCGCCGAACAGATCCATTTGAAAGGAGATCCTTGTATGCTAATCTTGTGGCGTCTTCTGGTGAGGGTGTTATTGGATACTGTGTTGAAGGGTGCAGAGAAGTCAAGCAGGATGAGAGCCGCAGTTTCTCCTCTGTCCAGGATGATTCAAATGTTTTCAGTGGCTGTGATGAGTGCTTTTTCAGTGCTATGGATCTTTATGAATCGGGATTGAGTGTTATCTATAAGGTGGTGACGTTTGAGACGGGTTGTGAATTGCTTGTTGATGGCTTTCCCAATCACTTTGACTGGATAGGGGAGAAGGGAGATGGGTTGGAAGGTGCTCAGTTGATTTAGGTTGACTGTGGACTTCTTGAAAATGGCATTGATTTCTGCAAGCTTCCATTCATCTGGAAAAGTGGTGGACGTGATGGAGATGTCGATGATGTTAGTCAGGGTGGTGCTGATTTGTGATGTTGCCAGGTTGTGGATGTAGTAGGGGCATGGGTCCATTGGGGCCCTTGAGAGGATGATCCTCATGATTGCCGCTGTGTCATTTCTGGTGAGGGTTGTCAATTCAGTCAGGTGGCCATCTTGGTTGGTAATGGTTAGGTTAGCGATGGATCTCTGGGATTGGGTTTGGGTGCAAAGTTGCTGTAGATGTTTGCGATTTTGCTGTGGTAGAAGCTGGATAGGTTGTCACAGAGTTGGTGGGAGGCAGCAATCCTAACAGGCTCAGAGAACATGGTAGAAATTCGAGTTTAGTATGCCTGAACTCAGAATAATAAAATACATCTTTTAGTAAAGTTTATTTTAATATTCTGTGCTTGCAAATATCACTTTTAGAAAGTAGGTATTTGCTTGTCTAACCATTCAAATCGCTTGGAAAAGAGCTTGCCTCCTGCTGAAGTCTTAGGGACAACAGACTTCACCCCCTAGCTCCCCAGAGTTCTTTTAGAAGTGCCTGCTGCTGTTTTGGGCCTTCTGAGGAACTGCGTGTCGCAAGGAGCTGGAAGCGCAACTCAAGGAGAAGAAGCGTGTTGCCATCGCTGTGCCTGCCGTCGCAACTCCGAAGAAGGAGGGTGTCGCCGCTGGAACTGTCGCACTGCACCGCATCGGAGAGAAGTGTGCCGCAACGAAGAGGAAGTGTGTCACCATCGCTGCTGCTGCCGTCGCAACTCCGAAGAAGGAGGGTGTCGCCGCTGTGTTTGTCGCACTGCACCGCATCAGGAGAAGAATCTTGCAACGAGGTCGGAGCGTGTCGCCGTCGCTGTGCCTGCCGTAGCAATTCCTAAGGAGGGTGTTGCCGCTGAAACTGTCGCATTGCAGCGCATCGACCAAGAGCACCTCGCATTCCTGAGCAGCGAGCCGCCGTCGGAGCTGCTGCCGTCGCATCTTGGATGTCGCCGCTGTAGTTGTCTTATCGAGCGGAAGCTTCACGCATCGTGGTGATCCAGCGGCCTATAGAAAATATGTCATAAATTACGGTACCCAACTTTACAACTTATATTATTTATCACTAATTAAACACAAAGGCCCATTAATCAAACATGACATATTACGACCAACTGAACCATGTGGCCTAATTAACCTATTCACAAATTATATACATTTATAAACAACCGCGGTAAATGGATATCATCATTTCAATAAACCTAACTATTTATTAAGCCACTTATGGTGATAGAATCTAGCTAATGGTAACCTGAACCCATGAAATGTTAAGACCAGCTTGTCATTTTAGAAAGTTTATTTAAACATAACTAGAAAAACTCAGGTTTTGGAATTTTATTAAGCACGCATTAGAAAATGTCATAAAGAGAGGTTTATTCAGAATTAATAAAAAGAGCATAAATCAAGAACTATTATTCATTAGCAGAAATAAGTAAAATTAAGCATTTCCAAATCCTAACTATCTCTCTGTTTCTACCCTCATCACCTAGAAATAAAGTAATTAATAAAAACTCCTTTCCTCACGTGTGTAGTCCATCAGCATATCACGTCCCTCAGGAATCTTGAGCGTAAGCCAAATGACTGTTGTCTGAGCCCATTCTTATACCCTAAAATAAGCTGAGCTAACTATTTTTCACATTCTATCAGATGAATTCTAGTTCTCCATTGGCTGAGCCACCTCGTGCCACAGTAAATTGTGACATCTCCTTTCCACATGTCCGGGCAAAATTCACTAGTTCATTGTTCATGCAGAAGTCTTGGCAGCATTTCCTCAGGCTGCTACAATTTGTAGCGAAAGGAGTTCAAGTAATGCAAATCTATCACGTCTCTTCCTTCCAACCTTGAGCCTGTCCGTTCAGAGCTCCCGTGGCACGTTAGCAATTTTCTCCACAGAGTCATCTTTTTAGCAGTTCTTTCCAAAACTTTTCAAAATAAAAGCTCAGAGGCTTTTTCCATCCTTTTCAGAATTATTTTCTCTTGTGCCATTTTCATCAACAGGCCTCTTTTCAGAAAGCGTCATTTTTCTGCGCCACCTCTCTTGCGTCACTTTTAAAAGTGCACTATTTTTCTGCAGCCATCACTAAGCTTCATTTGTAAAACTATTATATAAACAAACAAAAAAGAGAAATTAATGAAAGAAATACAATTTGTTCTGTTGCCACCCATCATTGCTAGTGATTAACCCATTAGTCTAAATTACCTAGTTGTAAAGCACAAATAAAGCAGCATTTTATATCTACCATTCTTCATTTAATCCAGCAGGGTTCTTTATGCACCTATAGAGAATAGAGTGACACCACATAGACAGGGAAGCAAAATAAGCACATGCCATTATTTAAAAACAGCTGCTATTAGTTATGACACAACAATAGACAAGATTAATTTATTATTTTCCACATACATGAGAATGCAACATAATGCACATTTATGAGCACACATGTTAGTGTCCCACGTGTCTTTTGTGTATGCAGCTTTTCAAAACTAGGTTGAATTAATACACACACAGCACAACTTGTTAGCATAATTAATTAATTTATGGAAGTGTGACTTCATGAGTTGAAATGAAAAACATTTCTGAATCTCGCTCCATCAACTCCCCCATCTGGTGATTTTAAAATCACCAAACACTACCAAACATTTTAGCAAAATTTTTATCTAAGATGAACATGATTCAATTTCACCTGTGTTAGTAAATTCTAAAGACTTATCTCATCAGTTTATCTACAATTCTCATATTGAGTTTTAAGAAACCCCTTCAGTTCTACCTTTCTCTCTTATGCCTTTCTCATTTTGTAAATTCTCTGCTTTTCCTCAAGTATTTCCTTCTCTTGTGTAACATGCAACTGATCTTCAACAAAAGTTTCGCAAAAACTATAACTAATAAAGGTGTCAATATTACACTATGTTTGTCTTGACTAGCTGAAGCTTTACTTGTCAAAATGACCTTAAACTCCTCCTTGATAATTCCAAATGAAAATTGACAACTTAAACTAACCAAAATATCAATTATTAGGAGCACATATATCAGAGACATTTTACAATATCTCTTTAACATTAAGCATCTTGAGCTGTTATTAACAAAAACATGAAAGTATTTTCACTAAGCTTGCAAGGAAAAATAAAACAATTTTTTTATATATATATACACCTTTAAACCTTCTAACAGTTTTCTTCGACCTAATGTCACAAGTTATATTTTTCCAGCTTACACAATTTCTTCGACCTAGTGTCACCTAACACAACTTCTTCAGCCTTATGCCAAAAACAGAAAACCTACATTTTTAACAGGTAAATACTTCAATCATTGTCACTATTGTCTTCAATCTCTTTCTGCCTGCTATTATTTACCTTCATTACAGGTATCACCTCTAATTTCTTTCCTGCATCACTTTTCTTTTTAGAACCTTTTTGACTTGATATCTCATCAATCTGTTCCTTTGATCTGTGTACCAATTTGAATTTTAGGCCTTCATTTTCTTTTGGCCAAATATCATCTTCTCTTGATGATTTCTTCTTTTGCTCGGTCACATTACATTCTGTTCTCCAAGCTCCTTTTCTGAATTTTCTTATTTGAGAATCTTCATCACTCTCATCAGTTTCAGTGTCAGAAATTTTAATTCTGGACTCAGGTACTTCTTTACTCGGCAGCTTCACTCTGTTAGGAACATCATCTTTGTAGCTGGTACTTGGCAATTTATTTATTTATTTATTTATTTTTGACACTTATAAAGCGCTGCTTATACCCTTAGGCGTCAAGGCGCTGAAGAACCATTATTGAAGGAAGTGGGAGAGGAGAATAAACAGAATTGACAGTTGAGCAAGGTTAGTGAGAGAAGAGCCAGGTTTTCAGGAGTTTACGAAACTGATACAGCGTAGCACTTCGTCTGATGTTAAGAGGCAAAGTGTTCCAGAGTCTGGGGGCCGCCACCAGAAAGCGACGGTCTCCCCAGGACACTGTTTTAGTGCGTGGGACAGACAGTTGATTAAGAGTGGCTGAACGTAAAGCTCTTGTCGGTTTGTAAAGTTGAAGATTGTCTCTTAAAAAATGTGGTCCTTGATTATTAACTGATTTGAAGACTATACAGAGAGCCTTGAAGTGGATCCTTTTTTGTACCGTCAGCCAGTGAAGGTCTTTTATGTTTTGGGCAATAGGTTCGAACTTTGTTTTGCCGGTAATGAGACGGGCTGCTGCATTCTGTATAGTTTGAAGTTTTGTGGTGACTCGAGATTGCGCATTGAGAAATAAACCGTTACAATAATCCAGGGATGAGAGGACAAGAGCCGAAACCAGTGTCTTAATCGCAGATTCGGGAAGAAAAGGACGAATTTTGCGAATCATTTTTAGTTTTAGGTGCGCTGTGGATGCTGTCTTATTGGCATGATCCATGAACTTCAGTCCATCATCGAAAATAACCCCCAAATTCCTGACCTTCGAGGTCGGTGAGGGAGGGGTGCCAAAGGTCTCTGGCCACCAACTGGTGGACCAGGCTGGGGACAATGGACCGAAAATAAGCACCTCAGTTTTCTCTGAGTTTAGCTTTAAGCAATTTGTTTCCATCCAGTCTCCTATATCTAGGAGCCCTTTCTTAAATTTTTCAGCTACTTGCTCTCCGTCACCCTTGATCGCCAACACTAGTTGGGTGTCGTCGGCGTACGAGGTAAGGCTCATCCCATGAGCTTTGATGGTCTTAGCTAGGTCCGACACATAGATGTTAAAAAGTGTCGGACTAAGGGATGAGCCTTGAGGAACACCACAGGGGGCGGAGAGTTGTGCTGATTGAAAGGGTCCTAGGATGACCGCCTGCGTTCTATTAGCAAGGAAGGAGGCTATTAAGTTTTTGGCGGAGTGACAGATGCCAAATCCTTGGACACGGTCGACCAAGATGTTGTGGTCGACCGTGTCAAAAGCCGCTGATAGGTCTAGCAGAACCAATATGGCAGTGCCACCTTGGTCCCTAATATCCCTGATGTCATCAGCGGCTTTGATCAGGGCGGTCTCGGTCCCGTGAAATTTTCGGAACCCAAACTGCGTATCGTCCAGGAGCTGGTGAACCTCGATGAACTCAGAGATCTGGGTGTTCATGATCTTTTCGATGGTCTTTGCAATGAACGGTAAGCTGGCAATTGGTCGGTAATTTTTCAGCTCATTTTTATCGAGCGAAGGTTTTTTTAACAGAGGCTTTAGTAGCGTGTTTTTGAGCGAATTAGGGTATTGGCCTGACCGCAGTATCAGATTGCAGACCTGTGTGAGAGCCGGTAAGATAACTTCTAAAGCTGGTCTGAGGACAGATAGGGGGCAGGGGTCAAGGGGTGAACCTGCTTTAATGGTCAGAAGTGTGTTTTTTATTTGCTCCTGGGTAACTGGTTGAAAACACGGAAAGACATTAGCTAAGGAGGAGGTGACGGAAGATGTGGAGACCGGAAGTGATTTAGAAGAAAATGCTTGGTAGATGTCATCTACTTTGGTGTAGAAAAAAGATGCAAGAGCGTCACACAGAGATTGTGACGGGGGAGGCGTGAGATCTGGGGAGTTACCTGATAAAGCTTTAGTAATGGAGAATAGTTGTTTACTAGAATTCCTGGCCTGGTCGATTTGGTCAGTGTAATATTCTCTTTTGGCTTGCGCTATCATATTTTTATATAGGGCAACAGCTTCCCTATAGACAGACTTACTGACAGCATCATAGTCTTTCCTCCAGGTTCTCTCCTTGCTGCGATTTATCTGTTTTTGTGTCCTAAGTTTGTCGTTGTACCAAGGAGCGGAGGGTTTAGCTCGGTTGCTAGAGTGTTCCTTGGACGGGGCTGATTGGTGGGATGCCTGACCAATCCAGTCATATAATTGCTGGAGAGCTATATTGGGGTCGGCAACGAACTCTGGGCAAGTTTGTATGAGTGTAGACTTGAAATTTTCTAGATTTATATTTTTCCAGTCTTTAAACGGTAGTTTAGGAACCGATTGGGAACTGTTATTATAATCATTGCGAGTAGCAATGTTCGCAAAAATTGCAAAGTGATCTGTCCACTGCATGGGCAGAATGTTAGTGATTTGGAGTCCTTCTAAATTGGAAAAAATGGGGTCCAGAATATGGCCTGCTTGGTGAGTGGAGGACATGACAAGCTGTTTTAACCCTAGATTGCCTAGGTCAGAGGTGAGGGCAACGGAGTCAGCTAGGTGATCAAGATCTAAGTGGAAGTTAAGGTCACCGAGAACTGTGAAACTGGTTTCTGTAGCTACAGATTCCATTATAGAGTTTAAGCTAGACAGAAAAGTAGTTTTTGATCCCGGGGGCCGATATATTAACATACCCTTAAAGTTGAATGAGGGGGAGATGTTAATAGAAAATTGCATGGCCTCACAGGCGGTGGAAGGAATGACGGTTGTTCTGACAGGGTATGTATCTCTGGCAATTATGGCCAGCCCACCCCCTCTTTGTTTGGGCCTGTCCTGACAGTAGGCCTTATATCCGGGTGGCACAGCAATGACCAGATCTGGCTGTGAAGATTCATCTGTCCACGTTTCCGTGATGAACAAAATGTCGAGAGAATAGTCAGTAATAAGATCAAATATTTCTTGCCTATGCTTGCCAAGAGAGCGCGCATTGATCAGAGCTATGGAAGATATTCATCTTCTTCTTCTTCTTCAATTACCTTCAACTTCCCAGTTTCACAATTCCTGTTCCTGCTTTCAGAGCTTCTTTATGCTTTTCAATACTCTCCTGGTCTTCAATCACATTCTGATCAGATTCTTCTTCTGCTTCCTTTTCTGGCAGATCTCCATCATTTTCTGAGTCTTCAGTCACAACTTTCAAGTCTTCTTCATTCAAGGCTTGTTTTTCAATCAAACTCTCCAGATGTCGACCAACCTGTCGATCTTCAAGATCTGGATTTCTTTCAGGCTCTTCTTCAGAATCTGAATCAGCAATGGTGACACTATCAGCATTTTCAAGTATAGGTACACCAAAAGTATGGCCAGTGTTAATCCATCTCTTCAGTCTTTTGCACTTCACTGCATTTGTTGTGACAAGACTAACTGGCCTTCCTTTCTGCCACCTTGGCACTAGACAATTTCCTTTTAGACTAACCTTTTTCCTGATCCTTTCACCTGGTAACAGATCATGTGCTTGCTCTTTTTCTCTTGTTTGCACTTCAGTTACATCTTCTTTAGACACAGAAGTCACTACATCTGATAAATTCCTGCAGTACTCCAAATTGAAGCTATCATTTATAGTCATCATTCTTTTCACTGGTATGAATGCCTGTCTCATGACTCTGTCCATCATAATATCACATGGACTTAAATCTGTCTTTTTATCAGGTATATTTTTCAGAGTCATTAAAACAAGTGGAAGGACATCTGTCCACTTTGTACCTGTAGCTAGGCTCATTTTTGCATTTCTGTTCTTTATAGTACCGTTCTCTTGCTCCTCAGCACCTGAAATTTCTGTTCTATCTGTACAATGGAGCAGTCTATTTTCAATATGTCTTTTGCCATCTGATAACTTTGCAACAGTAATTTCATCAATATGTCGCGTAAGAAATGTTTCAACCCATTTTGAAATCAAACAGATAATCACAAAATTGTAGCACAGTATGTTATGCAGTGCCATCTCAATGAAATCCATTTGTAATCTGGTGAATGAATCACTCTCCTGTCTTTCTATTCTCAATGCCACAACTGTTTTCTTAATTGTATTCACTTGCTGGCAAGTCAGACACTCTTGGTAAATAAAATCTACAATTCTATGGTACATTCTGTTCATGTCAGTAATCATGTTATTTAGTAAGACTACTCTGCCATCTCTGTGTGTCCAAATCTTATCCTCATCTCGCTGTCTACATTCTACTCTCAACCATGTGTTTTTCTCCTCATGAGTTGCTTCATCTTGTAAATCTTTGACTCCCTGCCAAGTTTCAACTATAGATGTTAGTATTAGTGAACTCAAAGCATGTTCATCATTCTTTTTGTATGCTGTACCTTTCACGACAGCAATCCTTTCTGCCAATTGAATGTCATCAATCAATCTTTTAATTAAATTTTCATTTCTGATAGGTGAACCTGCAGAAGTCAATGTTTTAATCTGTTGATCAATTTCATCTGTTACTTGAATGTCTTTACTTAAAAGACCATCATTTTCATTCCAAGATACTGGAAGTACATTTATTCCTTGTGATCTGTTTTCCTGTTCTTTAATTAATTCTGTATCTGTTTTGTCTGTCAGCTTATTAACATAATTTGGCAATGGCGGTGAAACCATCTCATTCTGCTCAATCATCACCTGTCGCTGTATTTGTAGCTGTTCTTTCAGTTCATTTAATACAATCTCCTTTTCCTTTGACCATAATTTTGAATCATCAGACTGTGTCAAATTAATCAGATCAATATCAGACTTCTCACTAGCTAGAACTGGAGTCATTACTCTTTCTTGCTGATTTGTAATCATTACCAGTTCAATTTTAAGTACAATAGAATAAACTTTTTCAGTCAATGGGACCTTTAAAACTGCGGGACTAGTTTCATCTTTTCTAAGCACAGGGACTGTCACTGTTTCCATATATTTCATGGACTGTTTTAAATCTTTTGTAGAATTCACATAATCAGGAATATTAATTCCAGAAGTACTAGGCATTTCATCATACGTTTCTGTCGCATCAATTTGAGAAGAAGTCTGAGCTGGCACTCTATCAATCTGATCTTGGACTTTTGGCGTTACATTAATCTGTTCTGGATTTTTGTTTGAAATTGGACTTTTTCCTTGGACTGTATTTACAACATCTTCTTCACTCTGATCAATAATTTCTACTCTGACACGTTTATTATTTATTTTCACTAATTTGGGAATCATTAATTTATTCTCGCATTTAGCAACAACCTTTTTCATTTTCTTATACCAGGAAGTCATTTTCTTTTTCTTTAGATAATTTGGTAAAAGCACTATCTAAATTTGCCTTACAGTGTTTGCTGATCAATTAATTAATTAATTTAACAATATCAGGTGTAGAAAAACCTTATAACTTGATCAATTTACTATATCTCCTAATTTACCTGTATCACTAATTTTAATAAACCTGGAAAGAAAAACATTAATTTGCAAAAACAGCAATATAAAATATTTATTTTGCAACAACAAAACACCTAAATGTGATTGGATATGTTTATAATGTATTTATTTGCACTTACACACCTTTCTGTATCAACAGCTGTGGAAAAAGAAAACCTAATCTGTTTGCCTTTAATTTCAATAAATTGTTTTGCTGTAAAAACCTTTTAGACTCCTTTAACAATAATTTTAGCTTACATCTGCTTTCTCTTTTTCCTAAATTCTCACTTTTAATTTGGGCAGTAAAATTTTTAAACTAACTAAAAATACTAATGGAAGTAATCTAATCAATAAATTAAAAATAAGGACAGAACTTGGTAATTTTAAATAAATTCTTCTGCGAGCTTGACCACCTTAAACACAGGTAACCTTCTAATACACTCTGTCTAATTTAATAAAGGATAGCTTCTACTCTGCTGTCAATAAATTATATGTAGTCTTGTGTGATACAATAATCAAACCAGTAATACAGCAATTAACAAAAGGCTAGGTAATGTTTATTTATTTAATTATGCTGCATTAATTTCTATTTTCCCTTTGTCAACCAGCTTTAGACCAATAATTTAATTTTTATTTAGAAATCATAAGTCACCAATTTTATTTATGATAAAATGTACTTCAACTCATTGCTGAGGTCCCTAATTTAACAGAAACTAATGTTTTTTGCTTCTATTGTTATTGTTGATGCTCTATTTGTATTTTCAGCACATGAGTTTACTTATTTTGCACTGCTAATATTTAATATTACAGTATGTCTATTGTGGTGACTGCTATTTAATAGCTAGTCCCACTTTCTCAATATCGATATTATTTTTAAAACAAAGCTCCAGACATTAGAGCTAGTAATATAAAAGCTTAAACAGTTTCTAAAAGAAACTCTGGGCACTAGCGCTAAGGAAATAATTAGTATTAGTCGATTTCAGCACAATAGAAGTTTGGACCAATCAGCGCGACTGCTATAACTCTTAGCCAATTATAGTGTTTCCCATCAGTCAATCACAATCCTGCTATTGTGATACTCAGCCAACCACAGCACAGCTTTTACTGTGACACGTATCACCACCGCTGTAGTCTTCCTCCCCTTCGAGCAAACATCAGCTCTTGACAAACTCCCTCTTTTAATAGCGCGGCGAGCAATCGTTTCTACTTCAATTATATTTACCATACAATAGCATCGCCTATCAGCCAGTCACTCCACTATCGGTAATGTTCCAGCTGATCACACAACGCGGCCTCGCTGTGATTTGCCGGATTTCCCAGCCAATCAGAGCTCTCCCTTCAATGCCTCCTCCAATCACATCACTGCTTGGCCTATACTGCCTTACAGTCTTTTCCTCTTCCCTCGTGCTTAAAACAATATACAATGCGCGATAAAGAGGGAACTGAAACGGGGATTTATTTCTACATTTGAATTTGTTTTGAAAACTTGGGGACACTTGTTAAATATTAATACAATTTTCGGCAGGCAACTACTCTAAATATAGAAGTGCTATCAACGAATCACAGCGCATCTCTGTCATGACGCTGCGGCCCTTTAACCAATGAGGGCGCGACCCCTCTGTGACATCACGAACACCGCAGCCAATTGGAGCTCCTCTCTCGCGATACCTCAGCCAATCACAATGTTGCTCTAGCTGTCAGTCTCTCTCTTTTTCTCGCGCTCAGTCCTTTCTTTGGAAATGAAATTTGAACACAGCGCGCAATCGCTTTTAATTTATTTTAATTTATTTATGTAATTTTTACATAGTGCGCACTTGCTCGCCCGTATCAGTGAAAATACACGCCTCTCTCTCGAAAACAACCTCGCGACTGCAACTAAGGAAACTATAATTGATACTTAATTTTTCATTTTCTGACGATACTTGAAAAATTTACAGGCATATAGTGACGCGTATATGTCAATTCGAACACAACCACCTCAAATACAGAAACGTCGTTAACGAATCATAGCGCAGCTCTGCATCTGACGCTGTGATACTACAACTAATCAGTAGCGGCCCTCGTTATGACGCTGTGGCACCCTGACTAATGGGAGCGCGGCGGCTGTGACGTAGACAGCCGCTGCAGCTGGCAGCTCTCGCTCAGAGCTTCCACTCCTTGAACAGCCCCTCCCTTACAAAATATGCCCAACACGTCGCTCCGCTATGCTTAACCAACCACAGTGCTACTTCAGTTACGTTTCAGTCAATTATAACGTGGCTCCCTTTATGACGCTAATTGCTGGCACTACAGTCTTTATCTTCTTGCGCTCATGCAACACGCTTCGTTTTTAATTATATCGCAATCCAGGGAGGAAATTAAATCGGGGATTTTTAATTATATTAACAATTTTATTGATTGTGGTGACGTACATCAATTATTAAAGAGCAATCATTTCTTAACAATTGAAACTCTCTTCAGTGTTTTATAGCTCGACGCTCCAGCCCAATCAGAGCACGGCTTTGCTCGGACACCCCAGATACCTAATCCAATTAGAGCGCAGCTTTGCTCGGACACCCTGACGTCTTAGCCAATCAGAGCGTCTTTTCCCTATGACGAGCCTTAGGCCTCAGCAAATCAGAGCGCAGTTGTTCTGACGCACGCAGCTGCTGCAGCTTCAGTCTCTCCCCACACGATCTCGCTCTTAAAAACAGCCCCTCCTTTACAATTTTCGATCGTGATACTTTTAAATGAATTTAAATAGCGCGCAATGCTTTTTTGTGTATTTAAACAGCGCGCAACATTTTATAAAGTCTTTGATTAGCACAGACTTTATCTTGAACGTTCCTAAGTACCTTAAAATTACTTTTGGTACAATTTAGTAATTACATAAAACGGACTCATCTGCCTGCTTCTCTAAATAGGATAGTTTTATATTCATTCAAGTATTCTCAGCTTGGAATAGTCGGCCCTATTCTCATAGAATAATTTCAATTGCCAGTAGAGCAACTCTTACTCTACCCTTCTAACAAGTAATATATGAACTCATCTCTCTCAGAATGCACAACCAAGTGACATTTCAAAGTTTAACTTGAACATAATTACAAAACAATCACGCACTTTCAAACGGAAAGTTTCCCTATTCAAACACACATGAAATCCGTACAGGACTCTCACCTGTTTATAGATATCATGCACCGTTAGTAAAATAAACGACGTTATCCGTACAGGACTCTCACCTGTTTATAGATATTAAACATGTTATCCGTACAGGACTCTCACCTGTTTATAGATAATCATGCACCGGCATTATCTTACCCCTCACTCAAGCTTGAATATATACTATTACTCTTATCACAGTGAGTTTTGCAACAGGCTCATTGTCCCTATTCTCATGCTGCTCAAATTTCTTAGATAATCCTCACTATTCATACATTCACACCTAGCCCTAACATGTGTTGCACGGCGACAACACTGGTGATACACGGCGATACCACCTTCAGAAGCAGAACAAATGTGCTTGTGTAACCTGCTTACATATCAGCGTCCTGATCACAGCGTTACACATCTCTAGCCATGGCTAACCTGGGAATTTTCACACTGCTGGAAAAACCCTTACATTAAACAAACTAACTAACTCAACATATGTTATATTTTTATCCTATGAATATACCTACATATATGTGTCAAACATGTAACATGTATGTCAAAAACAACATATAACCATCCGATTGCTGCCAGGAAATTGATCCAGCAGCCTATAGAAAATATGTCATAAATTACGCTACCCAACTTTACAACTTATATTATTTATCACTAATTAAACACAAAGGCCCCTTAATCAAACATGACATATTATGACCAACTGAACCATGTGGCCTAATTAACCTATTCACAAATTATATACATTTATAAACAACCGCGGTAAATGGATATCATCATTTCAATAAACCTAACTATTTATTAAGCCACTTATGGCGATAGAATCTAGCTAATGGTAACCTGAACCCATGAAATGTCAAGACCAGCTTGTCATTTTAGAAAGTTTATTTAAACATAACTAGAAAAACTCAGGTTTTGGAATTTTATTAAGCAAGCATTAGAAAATGTCATAAAGAGAGGTTTATTCAGAATTAATAAAAAGAGCATAAATCAAGAATTATTATTCATTAGCAGAAATAAGTAAAATTAAGCATTTCCAAATCCTAACTATCTCTCTGTTTCTACCCTCATCACCTAGAAATAAAGTAATTAATAAAAACTCCTTTCCTCACGTGTGTAGTCCATCAGCATATCACGTCCCTCAGGAATCTCGAGCGTAAGCCAAATGACTGTTGTCTGAGCCCATTCTTATACCCTAAAATAAGCTGAGCTAACTATTTTTCACATTCTATCAGATGAATTCTAGTTCTCCATTGCCTGAGCCACCTCGTGCCACAGTAAATTGTGACATCTCCTTTCCACATGTCCGGGCAAAATTCACTAGTTCATTGTTCATGCAGAAGTCTTGGCAGCATTTCCTCAGGCTGCTACAATTTGTAGCGAAAGGATTTCAAGTAATGCAAATCTATCACGTCTCTTCCTTCCAACCTTGAGCCTGTCCGTTCAGAGCTCCCGTGGCACATTAGCAATTTTCTCCACAGAGTCATCTTTTTAGCAGTTCTTTCCAAAACTTTTCAAAATAAAAGCTCAGGGGGGCGTGGCTTGGCGGGCGAAGATGGCGGTCGCAGCGTTGTAGAGCTCCCGCCAGCCCAGACATAATCTGCTCATTTATCCTGGCCCCCGAGCCTGCTAACTGCCCTACCTGTATGGCGATTGTTCCTGGCAGCGCTTCGATCTCTCCGGTGTGCCAAACCATCCCTCCGGCCGATCTGGTGAGCCGAAGTCGTCTGTGACGAGGTGCGGCCTGGTGCCTGCTGACGGAGCCGGGACCTCGATTTTCAGGGTCATCGGCCGGCGGCCGATGGTCGGATCGGTCGGGCGACTCCCGGATCAGTGCTTGCAGCGCCGGAGGTGGAGAGAGCCGCTGCGGTGCCCTGTGGAGCAGCCTCACACGCCGGGGTGGCCCCTGGTTGACGCAGAATCGCTGCGGCCTGTGCGGACCCTGAGCAGCCGGGGCCTCGAGTTTCGCGACCCCGGGCTGGCCCGAGCCCGGATTGTGGTGAGTCGGCGCTGGGCGTCCCTGGTGCTGGTGGGGCCGTGGCCGTGCCCAGGGACAATATCCGACGAGTGGAGGAGGTGCCTGGGGAGGCGATTCGTGACTGAGGCCCGTCTACACTGTGGGCTGGACTTTTCTGGTGGCGTGGGGTCCGGCGGCGCATTCCCTTTGCCTGGGTCCGGGGCTGCCTGTTCCCCGGGAAGAGACAAAGGAGACCCCAGACTGACTCTGCTGTGGCGGCAGAGCGGCCTAGCGCCCTGACGACGCCGGAGGGGAGCTGCGGCCCGCCCAGCGCAACCATCATTGGCTCTCAGACAGGGGAGCAAACACTGTGTGGTCTGGGGCGCAGGGGGGTCGAGGGCCCCTTCAGGATTGGATCGCTGGGACTCCTACAGCTGTGCTTGTTGGGGCTGTGGATCGGTGGCATATGGAGTGATCCAGTGGAGCCCATACCCGAACCTAGAGGGTCGCGCCTGCTGCCCTGGGGTGGACCGGGGACTGACCCAACGGCGGTGCGCGATGGACTGTGAGTGCCTCCCCCCCCCCCCGCTCTGGTGTGACTGCTTGCAAAGTGGAGCTCGGCCCCCCGAGTGTACTCTGTTTTTGAATTACTGTGTGTGCAGGACCTGCCGTGGGCGCGGAGTGGTCCGCCCAACTTCTCCTAACCATGACCAGAGGCGGGGGTGGCGCTGGATCCACCAAGCAAGGCCCGATCGACAAATTTACTGGACCCAGCGGGGGGTCAGGGGCCTCCGGGGGCGGTCAGGGCACGGGACCTGACAACGCGGCCCTGATGGCCGCCATCACGCAATCCAGAGACATGCTGGACGCCAAGATTGGAGCGGTGGGAGCCGACGTCATGCTACTGCGCCAGGACCTTCGCAACGCTGTTGCTCGCATCACGGAGACCGAGACCAGGATCACAGGGGTGGAGGATGATGTGGGTGCCCTGAAAAAGAAAGTGGCAGAGATGGACAAGATCCAAAAGGGACTGGCACTCCGCGTCGAGGACGCAGAAGGGCGAGCGCGCAGGAATAATCTACGCTTCGTGGGTTTTCCGGAGGATTGCGAGAAAGGGCCCATGGATGCGTTCTTGACGCGATGGCTAGAGAGCTGGCTTCCCTCAGACGTCCTGTCGCGCTGCTTTGTGGTGGAACGCGCCCATAGAGCCCTGATGCAGAAGCCGCCAGTGGGTGAACGACCGCGTCCGGTCATTGCTAAAATCCTCAATTTCCACGATAGAGACACTATACTTCGCGAAGCGAGGGCCAAGGACACTTTGCTGTTTGACAATCACAAGATTATGATTTTCCCAGACTATACCAAGCAGGTGCAGCAGCAGCGTCGTTCCTTCCAAGATGCGAAAGCCAAACTACGAGGTCTGAAGATTCAATATTCGCTGTTATACCCGGCTCGTCTTTGAGTCGTCTTTCAGTCCAAGACTCATTTTTTTGATACCCCGGAGGCAGTGTTTGGCTGGACCGACGAGACGACCAGGCTCCGGCCGAACGCCCAGCCGGGCCTGAATCCCGGACCATCGCGTGGATCGTCGCAGGAGAGGGGTGACTCCTCCATCAGGGGTAAAAGACACAGGAAATCTCGGTCGCGGAGACGCTCCCGATCCGGGGGCGTCCCTCTGGATGGCGCGCAGTCCGACACCGATCAGTCCGGGAAAGGGGTTTGAAGGCCGTGGGAACTCTATCTTCCCTACTTGACCTCTCTCCGTCATTGGACTATGCGAGAGGCCCGGAGCTGCTGCCGCATTGGTCGATAGACTAACATCTGGGGTGGCGAGACCTGGACCTTGGCTTGCCTCAGGGGGGGCGATATTGGTGGGGCCTGATTGCCTCGCCCTACTCGAGCTACAGGTCAATTGTGGTTCATTGGGGCTCGGGGTACTGACCCGTGGGCGGCCTAGTCCTCTCACATTAGGGGGGCGGCCCCTAAGGGTAGGTCCCGTTAGTTGGGGGGTGTAGTGGGATCCATTGGTATGGGTGGTTTTGGGCACTATGTTTTGGGCCCGAAGCTCCCCATGCCGCGACAGATACTTCAATGTTTCATGAGGTGTAGGGGTGGGGGGGGGTAGGGGTGATGGGAGTTGGGCAGTTTTTGGGGTAGTGTTAGCTGGAAGGGATGGGGGGGTAGGGGGTGTTTTGGACAGGATGTACGTGATTTTTGCTACAGTGACATACATGCTACTGGGTGCCTGGGCTGGGTCCTGGGGTTTTCAGAGACTTTCCCATCGAGACTATGGCTGATTCCACGCAGAAGGCGCTCGCTAGTGGCTCTATGCGAATCTTAAGTTGGAACGTGAGGGGGATGTTGGATAAAATTAAGCGTGGGGCAGTGTTGCGCTGGGGCAAGAGGGACTCAGCTGATGTCATGCTATTACAGGAGACCCATATGTTGGGAACGAAGGTACTAAGCTTACAGCGCTTTGGCTATACCCTGGTGTTTCATGCAGGGTTTTCCAGGGGCTCGAGGGGGGTGGCCATCCTTATTCATCGACGACTGTCATATACCCACGTGCGCCACTGGCTCGATCCCCAAGGTCGGTATGTCTTTGTCCAAGGTATGATTGGTACGGAGCCGGTGGTATTTGGCAGTGTGTATGCCCCCCCTCCTTTACAATGGTCCCTGGCAGAGCGCCTATTTGCGTTGTGGGCCGAGATCCCGGACTCCTTGGCTGTGATAGGTGGCGACTGGAACGATGTGGTGGATGTGTGCCTGGACCGAAAGAGGATGCAGGGGACCGCGGTGACAACCTCCCCTACACGCTTGAAAGCGATGATTGATGGGCTGGGCTGGGTGGATGTCTGGAGACATTTGCATGCCAGGACGCGCGAGTACACGTATGTGTCTGCTGTGCATGGCTCCTTCTCCCGGCTGGACTGTGTGTTTGTACCAGGGGCCTTTCTCGACAGGGTGAAGCAGGCCGCGATTCAGCCTCGTGGGCTGTCTGACCACTCCCCGGTCGTAGTACGGATTGAACTGCATGAGTCGCACCAGCCATTTCGGTGGCGGATGTCCTCGTGGCATCTCCAGCAGGCAGATTATACGAACCACATGCGCGGAGCGATTGCCCACTACTGGCAGGAGAACCTGACAGAGGGGGTGGATGGAGTGACAGTCTGGGAGGCCATGAAGCCCACGTTGCGAGGCGTCGACATAGCTTGGTGTGCTGCTGCCCGTCGAAGTCGTCGAGAGGCCACGGTAGCGGCTTCGGCTAGAGTGGGGGTATTGGAGAATCGGTGTCGGGAGGACGGTGACGATGTAGCACTAAGACTGCTCCTACAGGCGCAGCAATCCTACGCCTCAGTCTTACTGGACGAGGCTCGACAAGCCTGGCTGGCTACACGGAGCAGGGTTTACCAGTGGGGCGACAAGTCCTGCACCATGCTCCATAGACTGTGTCAACAATCTCTGCAGCCGATTACCCTACCGGGCCTCGTAGACGGAGAGGGGACTGCCATGACGGATCCTGCTGCCATTGCGGCGAGCTTTGCTGGCTATTATGCAGTACAATACGCCCCTCGGGACAGTCTCCCGCCGGAGGCTATTGACAAGTTCATTGCTGACCTCCCCCCCCGTGCGATATCAGACGAGGCCAGGACAGCCCTCGACCTTCCCTTGACGGCGGAGGAACTGGGTGATGCGTTGGGACAACTCAACACTGGTAAGGTGCCCGGACCGAGCGGATTTCCCAGTGAATTCTATAAGAAATTCCACTTACAGCTGGGGCCGCACTATAGGCGGGCGCTGGAGGCGGCGCGGGAACGTGGTAGCTTACCGGCGGACTGGCGTCAGGCTGAAATCGTAGTCTTCCAGAAGCCAGGCAGGCCTCCCGACAGGCACGAGTCGTATCGCCCCATATCCCTAATCAACTTTGAAGCCAAATTGTTGGCCAAGGCATTGGCGAACCGCCTCCTCCCGTATGTAGCGGACTTGGTCCACCCGGATCAGGCGGGCTTTATGCCGGGTAGAGCGACACGACACAATATCAGACGTGCACAGGTGGCGGTAGATGCGATAGGAGCGACTGGAGAACAGGCGGCGCTACTACTGGCAGACATTGATAGGGCGTTCGACTCGGTCAGCTGGACTTACCTCTTCGCCCTTTTGCCGCGTCTCAACCTAGGTCCGGTTTTTGTCTCGTACGTCAGGCTTTTATACACGGACATCACCGCCTCCTTGCGTATTTCGGGAGCTATATCGGAGAAGTTCCCGGTCGCTAGGGGGACCCGACAGGGATGCCCCCTCTCCCCTTACCTCTTTGCATTGGTCATGGAACCACTGGCCGCATGGGTGCGCATTGATGCGCAGCTTCGTGGCTTTGTGTGGGGAGCGGGACTCTCGGACAGGATTGCGTTGTACGCGGACGATGTCCTCTTCTTTATGACCGACCTTAATCGTTCTGGCCCTAAAATCTTGGAAATAATGCGTATTTTTGGAGATGTGTCAGGACTCTTCCTCAACCCGCGCAAATCGACTCTATGGATACTGGGTGGAAAGTCGGAGGCATTCTCTTGGGCCTCGGCCCTACAGGTGGCGGTCGGTGGTCTAAAATATCTGGGAGTCTTCCTATCTGAGTCTGCTGTAATTGCATGGGAGCGCAACGTGCAGCCGGTTTGGGACAAGGTCCAATCGGACGTCAAAACCTGGTCTCGCATGCCTCTTAATATCTATGGCAGGTCCGCAATCTTCAAAATGGTCGCCCTCCCTAGACTCCTGTACCAGCTGCAGAACTATCCGTACAAGGTCGACCCGCAATGGTTCCGTCGAGTAAATTCAGTTCTAGGACGTTTTCTGTGGGCGGGGGGTGCCTCCAGAGTAGCGCTACGGACTTGTTTCTTGTCCACGTACTGTGGAGGTCTCGCTACATCGGACATTCTATCCTACTATCAAGCCTCCCATTTGTTGGTTCTGAATGAGTGGTGGTACGGTGGACGCAGTGACCCGGCATACGCCCTGGAACATCTTCTGATGGGGGATGCCACGCTTCATACACTGTTGTACTCGGCCGGCCAGCGGAAGAAACTGCCGCAGGCTACTCAGGTGGTCTTCATGATTTGGAGACAGGTGCTGCGCCGTATGGGCTGGTGGGCTCGCCTAACGGCGGGAACTCCACTTTGGAACAATGGACAGCTCCCTGCGCTCGCCTCGCTGCCGGGGTTTGGTGGCTGGGACTCCATTGGGATCTCGTCACTTGGCCATGTTCTTACTGGGACTACCCTCAAATCCTTTCAAGCCCTCAGCGCCGAATTTGACATGCCCAAGACCCAATTTTTTAAATATCTACAGCTTCGTCATGCTCTTGCGCCGAGTCTGGTGGGGCTGGACCGACTTCCTGAGTTTAGCCCCGTTGAGGCTAAGCTTTTCATGGGAGACCTGGGGGATAAAAAAGTCTCCAAAATTTACCAAACATTAGTCACTCACTGCTCCTCTTCCCTCCTGTCGTTGAAGGCCTCATGGGAGACGGATATTGGCCCCTTGGATGATGATGACTGGAGGGAGGCCCTGGAGTCCCCCCGTGGGGCAGCAATTGCTGTGAGACTCCGGTTTATACAGTTTAAATACCTGCATAGGGCCTATTACACCAGAGAGCGACTGTGGAAGGCTGGCCTCATCGCTACCCCTGAATGCCTGCGTTGTGGGACTGAGAGAGGTACACTGCTACATACTGTGTGGTCGTGTGTGGGTCTGACCCGGTTCTGGAATGGTGTATGGAATAGCTTGTCAGAAGTGCTGGGGTGGGACCTTCCTCGCACGCCCAGACTGGGTCTTCTGCATATCCTGGATCAAGTGGGGGGTAACATTTATAAGCGTCACCTCCTTCTGCTGGGTCTAGTTGTGGCCAAACGGGATTTGGCAAGGGCGTGGAAGAGCGCTCGCGCCCCCCCACTCAGCGCCTGGAGGGCGGGCTTGGGTTTTCTTATGGGACTGGAATTGCCGGTGTTTGAGGCCAGGGGCTGCCCCCGAAAACATTATAAGATCTGGAGGCGGTGGGCGGAGTACAGGGAGTTGACCTTGGAGCCTCCCATCGACCTAGAAGATGGACTGCCTACCAGCAGTGACCTCGGGGCCTAGGTGGCTCTAGGGCGCCTATTTTGCTTTACACTGTATACTGCAGCTGATAGTGATCACGTGCACCGGGTTAGGGTGGGATAAGGGGTGGGTAGTGGGGGTTTTTGGGGTTGTTGGCGGGGGGCAGGGGTGTGGGAGGGGGGATAGTTGAACGTCTAGGCTGTTCATGCATTATGTTGTATGTTTCCCACTGACAGTGTCCTCCTGACTATGGAGAACTGTACATATGATCTGCCTAAACATTTAATAAACACAGTTGTGAAAAAAAAATAAAAGCTCAGAGGCTTTTTCCATCCTTTTCAGAATTATTTTCTCTTGTGCCATTTTCATCAACAGGATATTATGCATAAATAACTCTATCTACTACCACCAAACTTACACTACAACACTAGGCCCATATCAACAAAAGAGCGACTGAATCATGAGGCGATAAGATCTAAATATGTTGTTTTAAACCATCCACAATAATCAAGACCAGCTTGTCATTTTAGAAAGTTTATTTAAACATAACTAGAAAAACTCAGGTTTTGGAATTTTATTAAGCAAGCATTAGAAAATGTCATAAAGAGAGGTTTATTCAGAATTAATAAAAAGAGCATAAATCAAGAATTATTATTCATTAGCAGAAATAAGTAAAATTAAGCATTTCCAAATCCTAACTATCTCTCTGTTTCTACCCTCATCACCTAGAAATAAAGTAATTAATAAAAACTCCTTTCCTCACGTGTGTAGTCTATCAGCATATCACGTCCCTCAGGAATCTCGAGCGTAAGCCAAATGACTGTTGTCTGAGCCCATTCTTATACCCTAAAATAAGCTGAGCTAACTATTTTTCACATTCTATCAGATGAATTCTAGTTCTCCATTGGCTGAGCCACCTCGTGCCACAGTAAATTGTGACATCTCCGGGCAAAATTCACTAGTTCATTGTTCATGCAGAAGTCTTGGCAGCATTTCCTCAGGCTGCTACAATTTGTAGCGAAAGGAGTTCAAGTAATGCAAATCTATCACGGCTCTTCCTTCCAACCTTGAGCCTGTCCGTTCAGAGCTCCCGTGGCACGTTAGCAATTTTCTCCACAGAGTCATCTTTTTAGCAGTTCTTTCCAAAACTCAGAGGCTTTTTCCATCCGTTTCAGAATTATTTTCTCTTGTGCCATTTTCATCAACAGGCCTCTTTTCAGAAAGCGTCATTTTTCTGCGCCACCTCTCTTGCGTCACTTTTAAAAGTGCACTATTTTTCTGCAGCCATCTCTAAGCTTCATTTGTAAAACTATTATATAAACAAACACAAAAGAGAAATTATTGAAAGAAATACAATTTGTTCTGTTGCCACCCATCATTGCTAGTGATTGACCCATTAGTCTAAATTACCTAGCTGTAAAGCACAAATAAAGCAGCATTTTATATCTACCATTCTTCATTTAATCCAGCAGGGTTCTTTATGCACCTATAGAGAATAGAGTGACACCACATAGACAGGGAAGCAAAATAAGCACATGCCATTATTTAAAAACAGATGCTATTAGTTATGACACAACAATAGACAAGATTAATTTATTATTTTCCACATACATGAGAATGCAACATAATGCACATTTATGAGCACACATGTTAGTGTCCCACGTGTCTTTTGTGTATGCAACTTTTTAAAACTAGGTTGAATTAATACACACACAGCACAACTTGTTAGCATAATTAATTAATTTATGGAAGTGTGACTTCACGAGTTGAAATGAAAAACATTTCTGAATCTCGCTCCATCAGTGGGAGAAGAGCTCCGCCGCTGGAGCTGCTGCCGTCGCATCGTAGATGTCACCGCTGTAGTCCACGCATCGAACCAAGAACTTCTCGCATTCCCGAGAAGTGTGCCGCATCTGGAAGATCTTCACGTCTTTATTTCTTTGTATCTGAACTTTGCCGCTTTTCCCATCGCTGCAACATTGCTTGTCGTGGAAGCGTAACGCATCCTAAGGTACATTGATGCAGAGTGTCGCATCTAAGAACAGAACTGAACTAAGCTTAAATCTATCATCTTAAAGTAATCATAGTGTGTATTTTTGTCGTTTATGGTCTTGTGGTAACTCTATATAAAGTCTACTTATTTTTTTATATTTATTTATTTATTTATTTCTTTCTTTGTTTCGGCCAGTTTGGCCATAAGAGATACATATATACATTAACATAGCAAGGAATCATAGCAACATACATACAGCAACACTTTAGGACACTAAACTTAAAATATGGTACGAGAAATATTTTTCACCTCCTCAATTTAAAACACATTTCATTTTAGCTACAGATTTTTGTAAGCATATACAGATGTCCCACTCAGAGTATCTGGCCACGTTTCCTACGAATAATATACACAGCATAGAGGAACCTACTTATGCTAAAAACAATAAACTGAGTTGTATTGCTTTTTATAATCCTGTATGCTGTGGAACAGGATCTGGTTCCTAGGAGAGCGCACATGGGTTTTAGCCATTTCTTTCGGGCTTTCGAGTAAGCACTACATATAAACAGCATGTGAGCCTCATTCTCTATACAAGGGTTTAAGCACATGGAGCAGCACCCGCTTTTGTCATTCAGGTCTCCCAGTCTTTTCTGTGACCAACGTTCTGTATTATAGTTCAGCATCAGGATCCCATATCTGAACTTCAAATAAAGGGACTTTGCAATGGGTGGCTCTATTTCATCCAAAAAGGATTCAAAACGGAATTCATCTTTAAAGGATAAAAAGTCTTGAATTAGAGACCCGACTCTACTTCCATGTACTAGCTTATCACTCATATAAGACCAAAAAGCTTGTTTTACTATAGATTTAGTGAAAGCCGGTAGGTTATCAGGATTCTCCCACATTGAGTACAGGCCCAGAAGCGTGAACCATTTTTTAATGTGCACAAGCCACTGAATAGAGTTAAAAGAATCAAGATTCAGCAATTCTTGGAGGCCATTTCTATATTCGAACAATTCTGGGGTAGTCCACAACCTAACCCAAAACATTAATGTTTTTATAATGGCAAAATAATCTGTTCTTTTAAAGTTCAAATCGAGCTGGAGGGGTATTAACGGTGTACTGTTCGGGACCCTTACAATGGCTCTCATGAATTTATTGTCCATGCCCTGAAAGCTATCTCTTACCCAGGGTCCCCATATCTCCGCTCCATACAACACAGCAGATTGGATTTTAAATTTGAAAAGCTCTAAGACAGGGGTTACACTCTTGCTTGTGCTAGCGTTCAATCTGCTTGTGATAGCGTTCACGTTGTGGGCATATGATACCTTACTTTTCTCAATTTGAGCTTTCCAACTTAATTTTGAGTCAAGTGCAACACCCAAATAGGAAAAGTTTTCCACAGTTCCTAATTTCTGGCCATTCAAAGTCAGGAACCCTCTGTCCGGTTTGCTGGGATTTAATGCCATACATTTCGTTTTATCAGCATTTATTTCCAAGCCCTTGGTCGTGCAATACCTGCTAAAGGAGTTTAAGAGTGCCTGGAGTCCCTTCTTGGTCTGGGATATAAGAATGGTATCATCCGCGAAGAGCAACGCAGGCACCCTCTCTCCATTAAGCTGTGGGGAATCATTAGTACAACCATTCAGATAATCGGGAGCATCGTTAACAAACAAGGAAAACAAGGTAGGGGCCAAGACGCACCCTTGGCGAACCCCACGTTCAATAGGGATGTTACGCGTCAGTTCACCATTTGGACCCCACCAGATGTTTGCATAGTTTCCAGCATGCAACTCGACTATTTGAGCCAAAAGACACCCTGGCAGGCCTAATTCACTTAAGGTCCTCCAGAGCAAGTTGCGAGGGACAAGGTCAAATGCAGCTCTCAAATCTACGAAAGCTACGTACAAATGACCTTTCCTAATCTGCACGTACTTCCAGATCAAACAACAAAATCTAAATATTTGATCTATGGTACTGATCTTGCTCCTAAAGCCAGCTTGGAATTTGGAGATTATTTTTGAATCTTCCAGCCAGTCATTAATCCGAAACAATAAGTGTTTGGCATAAAGTTTTTGCAGGGTGTCCATTAGACGAATTGGTCTATAATTTGAAGGTACCAATCTGTTCCCCTTTTTAAAGATTAACACAACTTCCGCTGCACGCCAACTATCTGGAAAGCGACAACTTGTAGACAAAACATTGAACAAACGATTTACATAGGGAGCCCATACTTCAATGTCATGTTTATATAGATCCCCCGGTATTTTATCAGGGCCTGGTGCTTTGCTGTTTTTTAGTTCATTAATAGCCCTCATTGTTTCCTCCAGTGTAAAATCAAGGGGTTCAATAATAGGAGAGGACCATGGTATCTTGTTAACATCACCATCATATTGCCTGTAGAGGGAAGTGAAGTGGTTCACCCATGTCATTTCATCCAAGAATGTGTCTTTCACAGCTCTGCAATGTAGAGGCCTAGTGTAAACCAGGTCTGGAACCGGGAGCTCTCCGTATGTCCCTAAGGTTTCCAATATGTAAACACGTGTTATAAAACTTATTCAAGTATTGTACAAATTTTTTTTACTGCAATCACTTTGATTTATGCTATTTATAGCTTATTTCATCACCATAGTTACAAAACATTTCAGCAAAAATTATTTGCAAACATCAACCCAAAATCATATCAATTTTTCAATCAAATTGTTGTCCACATCCATGGTAATCATATAAACGAAAATTCTAACATATCCCAATGCATTTCGAGTCAGAACGACTCTTCTTCAGGGGAATTTCTTAATTAGATGTGAATCTGTACTTTGATAATCAATATTGCGCACTTCAGTCCGAAGTCAGGCACTGTAAAATTAATGGAAGACAATTGTATTTCTACATCACACAGCATCATGTACATTTTTGGCATTTAGAATTGACATTCATACCCAGTAGAGTGCAGTTTAAAACAATGTGAGCGAGTGATAGAAATATGCCACGAAAAACCGGTATATGATGTGTGCACAAAGTAAAAAACAATGAAACAGTGCTACCAAGGCCTCATAACACCCGGGTGCCTAAAGAAAAATGCAATAAATGACTCTGAATATATAAACTGCAATGAATGTACCTAACGCGGTTCTATGCAGATAAAGATAATAAGTAAAGCACCAAACTTTAGATGACAACCCGTATACATGAGACGGGCAATAAACGTGTACCTTACTCAGAGAGGTTAAATATAAATGAACTCTCTTACCGACAATTCCTACTGCCAGTCGTTAAATTAAGGAGTCGGTAGGAGTTTTAAGTTGAGTATCAGGTGTTTTCGAGTTCAACCACTGAAGACACTAAAAAACGAACAAGGGACGTTACCGAGGTACCGCTGTAGCGGGAAAGGTATATGACCTAAGGGGTCGCTAGTGAATTGTCTTACCGGTATAGCGCGCTATCACCAGTATCCGCCGTTCCCTCACTCGGTTCTGGTTGAGCCTGAGTACAGGCGACCTAGTTCAAAAGAAACGAAAATGGGAGAATAAAACCTCCCCGCTTTGCCTTAAGATATGCATGATGTCAACCAAACGCCATTAATGCGCGAGCGCCTACCTTCCTCACTCTCAGATGACGACCTTAGACCTCTCAATAACTTCCGGTGTCAACATCCGGTACGGGGCTCAGCTCCTTAAATACTCATGCTAGGCGGTAATATTAATGTTTCGCTATTACTGATAGTGTGTGTATACCGTTATGAGTGTAAAATAGAACTCCAGGTTCAAGATGAAAATGAAGAGTAGAAATGAATAAAAAATGAATAAAATGCGACGTGCATGAAACTTAAGAGTGGAAAAGTGCAAAAATAATCAATAGGTCGTATTTGAACGTGAATTAGCATGTTAAAGTTAATATGGGGACAATAAAGGGTTACAATGTCAATCCTGTACAATTTGTGAATAAACAACAATGTAAGTGGAAAACACAAGTCAGATCAAAAAAGTTAACGTGGTAGCCACATATTTAAATATGTTACTCTCCCATTCATATAATGTATGTTTTATGGTAAGGTCACATTATAAAAAACATGCCATCTCATACTGGTCATTAAGCCCACCCGGTGTCAGTGTGCCCAACTTCTTAATCCAGAATGTCTCTCTCCGTGCTAAGGCTACATTGTGATCTACGCCCTCATGTTTCTCTACTACCTCTAAGATGGTGAATCTGAGTTGAGGTATTGAGTGACTGGACGCAGTCCAGTGTGTTGCTAAACTGGAAGTTGTTGATCTGTTACGTATAGTACTTTTATGTTCGATAATTCTGGTTTTCACTTTACGTGAAGTCCTTCCCACATAAGTGAGTCCACATGGGCATATAATGGCGTAAATGACGCCTGTGGTATTACAGTCTCCACTGTGTTTCAAACTGATGGCTTTACCAGTGTGTGGATGCATGAGTTCCTTGCTTGCTATTGCGTTGTTGCATTGTCCGCAGTTATAACATTTCCTCATCCCTTTGTAGGCAGCTTTGGGACTGTGTTGAGGTTTCTTCAGAATTTCCCTGATGTTTTTTGCTCTTGTATGTGCTATAATTGGAAAAGTCTTAAACAAGTGGGCAAAGTCAGGCTCATTAGCTATCATCTCCCATCGCTTTTTAAGGATCTGTTTTATCCTTTGTGATTGTGTTGAGTGTTTCATCACGAATACTATTCGATCATTGGTGGATTTTTCAGTTTTCCTCAATAGGGTGTTTCTGTCCAACATGGCAACCTTCTGCACTGATGTTTCCAGTATTTCCATTGGATACCCTCGAGCAATGTATTTTTCCACCTGTTCATCAATCATGTTTTTGCAATTAGTTGGTTCTGAGGATATGCGTTTGATCCTTATTAATTGTGAAGTGGGTAAATGATCTTTCAGATTTTTAGGGTGGGCACTTGTATAATGTAGAGCATTATTTACATCCGTTGGTTTACGGTAAATCGTAGTCGAAATGGCTTCATTTGATTTGCTAATTTCAATATCCAGAAATTGTATTTTTTGTTCTTGAATATTATGAGTGAATTGTATTCTAGGGTTACAATCATTCAATTCTCTGATCAATTCTTCCAACTCACTCTTTGTGCCACGCCAAATTATCAAGATGTCATCAATGAATCGTAAAAATTAAATTAAATTTGTAGTCCACCTGTGGTTGGATAAGATGTGTTGTTGTTCAAAATAAGCCATAAAGGTATTGGCGTATGCAGGCGCCCCCGAAAATCCCATTGATGTACCTGTCTTTTGCAAAAAGAATCTCGTTTTCCAGGAAAAGTAACTGTGATACAAGGAAAAGTGTAAAAGTTCTAACAAAAAAATTCCCAATGGCTGGTCCACATTTGCTTGTAACAATCTCCATTCGATGGCTTCTAATGCCTCTGTGTGTACTATAGAAGTATAAAGTGCTACCACGTCAATGGTGCACAGTGGTGTGGTTTCTTCGATGAGATGGTTAACTGCTTTCAGTTTCAACAGACAGTCTGTTGTATCTTTTAAGTACGTAACCCAAGACTGAACCAATGGTTGTAAATGGTGGTCGATAAAACATCCTACAGGTTCGTGAATAGAACCACATCCTGCCACGATGGGTCTAAAAGGGGGGTCATTGATGCTCTTATGAATCTTGGGTAGCATATATATATGCGGTACTTGCGGTGTGTTAGTTCTAAGGTATCTGCCAGTGTTGGCGTTGATGATGCCCGAGTCCTCTGCATGGGTGACGATTGTATCCAATATTTTACTGAATTCTTCAGTAGGATCCTGGTCCATCTGTATATATGTTTCAGGGTCCAACACGTATTGGTCCACTTTTTTGTCGTAAAAGGTTGTGTCCATCATCACCAGTGCACCTCCCTTGTCCGCTGGTTGGAATGTAATTGATGTGTCTTGTTTCAGATCATTAAGAATTCTCTTTTGTTTAATAGTCAAATTCTGTTTCTTCGGTGATACATACTGAATTGTCTCAAGATCTTTTTTCACTAAGGTTTCAAAGTTGTCTAATATTTTATGTGAAATTGGAGACATGAATTTGCTTTTGGGTTTGAATTTTTCATGTGGCCTCGTGGTCCCGTCCATCGTCGTGGTTGAGAAAAACCATTTCAGTCTTAACTTCCGTAAAAATTTAAAGAGAGCTATCTCTGTTTCTAATCCGTTGGATACGTAGGTTGGTACAAATGATGTCCCTTTATTGAGGACTTTCTCTTCTTCAAGTGTGAGTTTCCTGCTCGAAATGTTGACAATCAAGTTATTCATCTTTTTGTGACTTGTCTCTGTGGTCGTCCTGTCTTGGGGGTTTTTTTTGGAGCCTTGTCCCCTACGGGTGCGTCTGTTCTTGACTCGGAAGACTGGTCCGGTGGATGAGCTGCCGCTTGGCCCTCCGCTAAAAAACACGGTTGCAACGGTTGTGAGGTGCCAACTGTAGTTGCTTGTTGTAAAGCTGTAATTGTTGACATGGGTGCTTGTGGTCTTTGTAATGTGAGGTCTTCGTCCTGTACCACACTTTCTTCTGAAGAGGTGTTCCTGGAAGGTTTACTGATGAATCTTTTGTGCGCATAGGCCTCCGCCCATGTGTAGACCTCATCCAATTTATAATCAATCGTATCCCTACGAAATTTTCGGATCTCACGGTCGTGAACCTCCTTCGCATGAACATCCAATCTGTTATTGATGTCCTCAAGTATCTTTGTCCAATCCTCACTTGGGATGGTTTTAGATAGTTCTTGTTGTAATTTAAAGATGTCTTCCTTCAGGTCATTGAGTATTTGTGACAGTTCCTCTATAATCAGTAATATAATGTCTAACGAGCATTTGTTCAAGATAGCTTGCCATTTGATGATAAATGCCTTATTAAATTTAAACAACATCGGCTTAAGAGCAATTCGTAGTCCTCTAGGGATTCGCTTGACCTTATGATACTCAATTAGAGTGGTTGCATGCAATCGTTGATTGACCTCCTTACGCATGATGTATTCAAGTTGTTTTAACATTTGCGTAGTGGTGCACTTGGACCTGCTGAATGTGCGTACTTGTTCAATCAAAGAATAAATTGAGGCTGCTTCATCTGTACCATATACCTTAATTTCTGCTTGGTTCAACGTGAGGTTAGCTATATCATGAAAAGAAGCCATTATCAATTATTTTGTGGGTGCAGTCTAGTGTGGGGCTGTAGTGAAACTGCTATGTAAGAGTCTAGCCTGCACTCCTTGTCTCCACCAGATATATTCAATCTTTTGGTTCAATAAGTGGTCTGTGTTGGGAGCTACCCAGTGGTCAGTTGGGCCCACAACTGAATGTAAACTGCAATGTAGAGGCCTAGTGTAAACCAGGTCTGGAACCGGGAGCTCTCCGTATGTCCCTAAGGTTTCCAATATGTAAACACGTGTTATAAAACTTATTCAAGTATTGTACACATTTTTTTTACTGCAATCACTTTGATTTATGCTATTTATAGCTTATTTCATCACCATAGTTACAAAACATTTCAGCAAAAATTATTTGCAAACATCAACCCAAAATCATATCAATTTTTCAATCAAATTGTTGTCCACATCCATGGTAATCATATAAACGAAAATTCTAACATATCCCAATGCATTTCGAGTCAGAACGACTCTTCTTCAGGGGAATTTCTTAATTAGATGTGAATCTGTACTTTGATAATCAATATTGCGCACTTCAGTCCGAAGTCAGGCACTGTAAAATTAATGGAAGACAATTGTATTTCTACATCACACAGCATCATGTACATTTTTGGCATTTAGAATTGACATTCATACCCAGAAGAGTGCAGTTTAAAACAATGTGAGCGAGTGATAGAAATATGCCACGAAAAACCGGTATATGATGTGTGCACAAAGTAAAAAACAATGAAACAGTGCTACCAAGGCCTCATAACACCCGGGTGCCTAAAGAAAAATGCAATAAATGACTCTGAATATATAAACTACAATGAATGTACCTAACGCGGTTCTATGCAGATAAAGATAATAAGTAAAGCACCAAACTTTAGATGACAACCCGTATACATGAGACGGGCAATAAACGTGAACCTTACTCAGAGAGGTTAAATATAAATGAACTCTCTTACCGACAATTCATACTGCCAGTCGTTAAATTAAGGAGTCGGTAGGAGTTTTAAGTTGAGTATCAGGTGTTTTCGAGTTCAACCACTGAAGACACTAAAAAACGAACAAGGGACGTTACCGAGGTACCGCTGTAGCGGGAAAGGTATATGACCTAAGGGGTCGCTAGTGAATTGTCTTACCGGTATAGCGCGCTATCACCAGTATCCGCCGTTCCCTCACTCGGTTCTGGTTGAGCCTGAGTACAGGCGACCTAGTTCAAAAGAAACGAAAATGGGAGAATAAAACCTCCCCGCTTTGCCTTAAGATATGCATGATGTCAACCAAACGCCATTAATGCGCGAGCGCCTACCTTCCTCACTCTCAGATGACGACCTTAGACGTCTCAATAACTTCCGGTGTCAACATCCGGTACGGGGCTCAGCTCCTTAAATACTCATGCTAGGCGGTAATATTAATGTTTCGCTATTACTGATAGTGTGTGTATACCGTTATGAGTGTAAAATAGAACTCCAGGTTCAAGATGAAAATGAAGAGTAGAAATGAATAAAAAATGAATAAAATGCGACGTGCATGAAACTTAAGAGTGGAAAAGTGCAAAAATAATCAATAGGTCGTATTTGAACGTGAATTAGCATGTTCAAGTTAATATGGGGACAATAAAGGGTTACAATGTCAATCCTGTACAATTTGTGAATAAACAACAATGTAAGTGGAAAACACAAGTCAGATCAAAAAAGTTAACGTGGTAGCCACATATTTAAATATGTTACTCTCCCATTCATATAATGTATGTTTTATGGTAAGGTCACATTATAAAAAACATGCCATCTCATACTGGTCATTAAGCCCACCCGGTGTCAGTGTGCCCAACTTCTTAATCCAGAATGTCTCTCTCCGTGCTAAGGCTACATTGTGATCTACGCCCTTATGTTTCTCTACTACCTCTAAGATGGTGAATCTGAGTTGAGGTATTGAGTGACTGGACGCAACTGACTGGAAGTTGTTGATCTGTTACGTATATGACCCTTAGGTCATATACCTTTCCCGCTACAGCGGTACCTCGGTAACGTCCCTTGTTCGTTTTTTAGTGTCTTCAGTGGTTGAACTCGAAAACACCTGATACTCAACTTAAAACTCCTACCGACTCCTTAATTTAACGACTGGCAGTATGAATTGTCGGTAAGAGAGTTCATTTATATTTAACCTCTCTGAGTAAGGTTCACGTTTATTGCCCGTCTCATGTATACGGGTTGTCATCTAAAGTTTGGTGCTTTACTTATTATCTTTATCTGCATAGAACCGCGTTAGGTACATTCATTGTAGTTTATATATTCAGAGTCATTTATTGCATTTTTCTTTAGGCACCCGGGTGTTATGAGGCCTTGGTAGCACTGTTTCATTGTTTTTTACTTTGTGCACACATCATATACCGGTTTTTCGTGGCATATTTCTATCACTCGCTCACATTGTTTTAAACTGCACTCTTCTGGGTATGAATGTCAATTCTAAATGCCAAAAATGTACATGATGCTGTGTGATGTAGAAATACAATTGTCTTCCATTAATTTTACAGTGCCTGACTTCGGACTGAAGTGCGCAATATTGATTATCAAAGTACAGATTCACATCTAATTAAGAAATTCCCCTGAAGAAGAGTCGTTCTGACTCGAAATGCATTGGGATATGTTAGAATTTTCGTTTATATGATTACCATGGATGTGGACAACAATTTGATTGAAAAATTGATATGATTTTGGGTTGATGTTTGCAAATAATTTTTGCTGAAATGTTTTGTAACTATGGTGATGAAATAAGCTATAAATAGCATAAATCAAAGTGATTGCAGTAAAAAAGAATTGTACAATACTTGAATAAGTTTTATAACACGTGTTTACATATTGGAAACCTTAGGGACATACGGAGAGCTCCCGGTTCCAGACCTGGTTTACACTAGGCCTCTACATTGCAGTTTACATTCAGTTGTGGGCCCAACTGACCACTGGGTAGCTCCCAACACAGACCACTTATTGAACCAAAAGATTGAATATATCTGGTGGAGACAAGGAGTGCAGGCTAGACTCTTACATAGCAGTTTCACTACAGCCCCACACTAGACTGCACCCACAAAATAATTGATAATGGCTTCTTTTCATGATATAGCTAACCTCACGTTGAACCAAGCAGAAATTAAGGTATATGGTACAGATTAAGCAGCCTCAATTTATTCTTTGATTGAACAAGTACGCACATTCAGCTCGTCCAAGGGCACCACTACGCAAATGTTAAAACAACTTGAATACATCATGCGTAAGGAGGTCAATCAACGATTGCATGCAACCACTCTAATTGAGTATCATAAGGTCAAGCGAATCCCTAGAGGACTACGAATTGCTCTTAAGCCGATGTTGTTTAAATTTAATAAGGCATTTATCATCAAATGGCAAGCTATCTTGAACAAATGCTCGTTAGACCTTATATTACTGATTATAGAGGAACTGTCACAAATACTCAATGACCTGAAGGAAGACATCTTTAAATTACAACAAGAACTATCTAAAACCATCCCAAGTGAGGATTGGACAAACATACTTGAGGACATCAATAACAGATTGGATGTTCATGCGAAGGAGGTTCACGACCGTAAGATCCGAAAATTTCGTAGGGATACGATTGATTATAAATTGGATGAGGTCTACACATGGGCGGAGGCCTATGCGCAAAAAAGATTCATCAGTAAACCTTCCAGGAACACCTCTTCAGAAGAAAGTGTGGTACAGGACGAAGACCTCACATTACAAAGACCACCAGCACCCATGTCAACAATTACAGCTTTACAACAAGCAACTACAGTTGGCACCTCACAACAGTTGCAACCGTCTTTTTTAGCGGAGGGCCAAGCGGCAGCTCATCCACCGGACCAGTCTTCCGAGTCAAGAACAGACGCACCCATAGGGGACAAGGCTCCAAAAAAAAACCCCGAGACAGGACGACCACAGAGACAAGTCACAAAAAGATGAATAACTTGATTGTCAACATTTCGAGCAGGAAACTCACACTTGAAGAAGAGAAAGTCCTCAATAAAGGGACATCATTTGTACCAACCTACGCATCCAACGGATTAGAAACAGAGATAGCTCTCTTTAAATTTTCACGGAAGTTAAGACTGAAATGGTTTTTCTCAACCACGACGATGGACGGGACCACGAGGCCACATGAAAAATTCAAACCCAAAAGCAAATTCATGTCTCCAATTTCACATAAAATATTAGACAACTTTGAAACCTTAGTGAAAAAAGATCTTGAGACAATTCAGTATGTATCACCGAAGAAACAGAATTTGACTATTAAACAAAAGAGAATTCTTAATGATCTGAAACAAGACACATCAATTACATTCCAACCAGCGGACAAGGGAGGTGCACTGGTGATGATGGACACAACCTTTTACGACAATAAAGTGGACCAACACGTGTTGGACCCTGAAACATATATACAGATGGACCAGGATCCTACTGAAGAATTCAGTAAAATATTGGATACAATCGTCACCCATGCAGAGGACTCGGGCATCATCAACGCCAACACTGGCAGATACCTTAGAACTAACACACCGCAAGTACCGCATATATATATGCTACCCAAGATTCATAAGAGCATCAATGATCCCCCTTTTAGACCCATCGTGGCAGGATGTGGTTCTATTCACGAACCTGTAGGACGTTTTATCGACCACCATTTACAACCATTGGTTCAGTCTTGGGTTACAAACTTAAAAGATACAACAGACTGTCTGTTGAAACTGAAAGCAGTTAACCATCTCATCGAAGAAACCACACTACTGTGCACCATTGACGTGGTAGCACTTTATACTTCTATAGTACACACAGAGGGATTAGAAGCCATCGAATGGAGATTGTTACAAGCAAATGTGGACCAGCCATTGGGAATTTTTTTGTTAGAACTTTTACACTTTTCCTTGTATCACAGTTACTTTTCCTGGAAAACGATATTCTTTTTGCAAAAGACAGGTACATCAATGGGATTTTCGGGGGCGCCTGCATACGCCAATACCTTTATGGCTTATTTTGAACAACAACACATCTTATCCAACCACAGGTGGACTACAAATTTAATTTTATTTTTACGATTCATTGATGACATCTTGATAATTTGGCGTGGCACAAAGAGTGAGTTGGAAGAATTGATCAGAGAATTGAATGATTGTAACCCTAGAATACAATTCACTCATAATATTCAAGAACAAAAAATACAATTTCTGGATATTGAAATTAGCAAATCAAATGAAGGCATTTCGACTACGATTTACCGTAAACCAACGGATGTAAATAATGCTCTACATTATACAAGTGCCCACCCTAAAAATCTGAAAGATCATTTACCCACTTCACAATTAATAAGGATCAAACGCATATCCTCAGAACCAACTAATTGCAAAAACATGATTGATGAACAGGTGGAAAAATACATTGCTCGAGGGTATCCAATGGAAATACTGGAAACATCAGTGCAGAAGGTTGCCATGTTGGACAGAAACACCCTATTGAGGAAAACTGAAAAATCCACCAATGATCGAATAGTATTCGTGATGAAACACTCAACACAATCACAAAGGATAAAACAGATCCTTAAAAAGCGATGGGAGATGATAGCTAATGAGCCTGACTTTGCCCACTTGTTTAAGACTTTTCCAATTATAGCACATACAAGAGCAAAAAACATCAGGGAAATTCTGAAGAAACCTCAACACAGTCCCAAAGCTGCCTACAAAGGGATGAGGAAATGTTATAACTGCGGACAATGCAACAACGCAATAGCAAGCAAGGAACTCATGCATCCACACACTGGTAAAGCCATCAGTTTGAAACACAGTGGAGACTGTAATACCACAGGCGTCATTTACGCCATTATATGCCCATGTGGACTCACTTATGTGGGAAGGACTTCACGTAAAGTGAAAACCAGAATTATCGAACATAAAAGTACTATACGTAACAGATCAACAACTTCCAGTTTAGCAACACACTGGACTGCGTCCAGTCACTCAATACCTCAACTCAGATTCACCATCTTAGAGGTAGTAGAGAAACATGAGGGCGTAGATCACAATGTAGCCTTAGCACGGAGAGAGACATTCTGGATTAAGAAGTTGGGCACACTGACACCGGGTGGGCTTAATGACCAGTATGAGATGGCATGTTTTTTATAATGTGACCTTACCATAAAACATACATTATATGAATGGGAGAGTAACATATTTAAATATGTGGCTACCACGTTAACTTTTTTGATCTGACTTGTGTTTTCCACTTACATTGTTGTTTATTCACAAATTGTACAGGATTGACATTGTAACCCTTTATTGTCCCCATATTAACTTGAACATGCTAATTCACGTTCAAATACGACCTATTGATTATTTTTGCACTTTTCCACTCTTAAGTTTCATGCACGTCGCATTTTATTCATTTTTTATTCATTTCTACTCTTCATTTTCATCTTGAACCTGGAGTTCTATTTTACACTCATAACGGTATACACACACTATCAGTAATAGCGAAACATTAATATTACCGCCTAGCATGAGTATTTAAGGAGCTGAGCCCCGTACCGGATGTTGACACCGGAAGTTATTGAGAGGTCTAAGGTCGTCATCTGAGAGTGAGGAAGGTAGGCGCTCGCGCATTAATGGCGTTTGGTTGACATCATGCATATCTTAAGGCAAAGCGGGGAGGTTTTATTCTCCCATTTTCGTTTCTTTTGAACTAGGTCGCCTGTACTCAGGCTCAACCAGAACCGAGTGAGGGAACGGCGGATACTGGTGATAGCGCGCTATACCGGTAAGACAATTCACTAGCGACCCCTTAGGTCATATACCTTTCCCGCTACAGCGGTACCTCGGTAACGTCCCTTGTTCGTTTTTTAGTGTCTTCAGTGGTTGAACTCGAAAACACCTGATACTCAACTTAAAACTCCTACCGACTCCTTAATTTAACGACTGGCAGTATGAATTGTCGGTAAGAGAGTTCATTTATATTTAACCTCTCTGAGTAAGGTTCACGTTTATTGCCCGTCTCATGTATACAGGTTGTCATCTAAAGTTTGGTGCTTTACTTATTATCTTTATCTGCATAGAACCGCGTTATGTACATTCATTGTAGTTTATATATTCAGAGTCATTTATTGCATTTTTCTTTAGGCACCCGGGTGTTATGAGGCCTTGGTAGCACTGTTTCATTGTTTTTTACTTTGTGCACACATCATATACCGGTTTTTCGTGGCATATTTCTATCACTCGCTCACATTGTTTTAAACTGCACTCTTTTGGGTATGAATGTCAATTCTAAATGCCAAAAATGTACATGATGCTGTGTGATGTAGAAATACAATTGTCTTCCATTAATTTTACAGTGCCTGACTTCGGACTGAAGTGCGCAATATTGATTATCAAAGTACAGATTCACATCTAATTAAGAAATTCCCCTGAAAAAGAGTCGTTCTGACTCGAAATGCATTGGGATATGTTAGAATTTTCGTTTATATGATTACCATGGATGTGGACAACAATTTGATTGAAAAATGTATATGATTTTGGGTTGATGTTTGCAAATAATTTTTGCTGAAATGTTTTGTAACTATGGTGATGAAATAAGCTATAAATAGCATAAATCAAAGTGATAGCAGTAAAAAAAAATTGTACAATACTTGAATAAGTTTTATAACACGTGTTTACATATTGGAAACCTTAGGGACATAAGGAGAGCTCCCGGTTCCAGACCTGGTTTACAGTAGGCCTCTACATTGCAGTTTACATTCAGTTGTGGGCCCAACTGACCACTGGGTAGCTCCCAACACAGACCACTTATTGAACCAAAAGATTGAATATATCTGGTGGAGACAAGGAGTGCAGGCTAGACTCTTACATAGCTCTTTCACAGCTCTGCCTGCGTGCCCCTCGTTTGCCACCAGCCTCCAAAAGCCAACATTGTCGTTACTTTTTGCAGCAACTAGCATTTCAGCCCAAATCGACTCTTCCCATAGTCTTTTTGATGTTTTTTGGGTGCACTTATATGCCTCCCTTGCAAGTTTGACTCCTTCTTTTGATTTACTCTTAATAGCAAGCAAGAGATTTTTCTTGGCCTGCCTGCATGAATGATCGTACCATAGTTTTCCGTGGCTACTCACTCTTATATTTTGTTGCTTTTTCCGTGGCATTTTTGACAAGCAAGTTTTTAGTTCACTGAAAAAAGCATTGTGAAGTTCGACGAAGTGATCAAAATGAACAGGTAAAAATGATTGTCCAGCTGTAGGTCCAAACATTTTCTCAAAAAGAAAGTACACCGATGCTAGGGCCTTACCATCAGACAAAATATAGGGCCATTTTACTGCACGTCTGTTATTATTTATGTGTACCTCCTCACACATTTTGCCATTGGTGGTCTCAATTGATAAAGTAGCTGGGTTGACAATAATATCACTAAACATTTGCACATCAATGTAAAGTTCTAAAGGATAGTGATCGCTTTCCTCCCTACTTGCCACTTTTAGGTCAATCAAATAATGCCAAATACTAAGCGAAACGAGTATAAAATCTAGATTACTATTAGATTTCGCAAAAGTTGGTTGTTTTGTCAGGTCAGAAGGAAGGCGGCCGTTACATGCTCTAAGTCCATGATCTGCAGTTAGCCTTAACAGTTGGACGGCCAAAGTGGAACACTTGACAAGGTTTGAGGTTTCAAGCTGGGGAATTTTGTACACTTGGTCCTCGTCCTCAAAGACATCATTGATACCAGAAACAGGTTCAAAATTACAGTTTAAGTCACCTCCCAAGATTACCGGAGTTTCTCCAACCACCTTTTTTAGAAAGAGGTCCAGTGTTTCCAGAGTAGGTGAAACCTTGGAATGGCCAAGTGGTCTATTATAGACATTGACAATATAACATTCATTTCCATTTGGGGGTACAACTTTTAAGGCCAGAATATCGGGGGTTCCTGTATCTATACTTTCAACGCTCATAACCAGGGAGATTTTAAGCCATATGATCAACCCCCCTGACGGTCTCCCCCTATCAGACTGAACTGCCTCAGTCCCATAGGTTTTGTATCCGACCCTATGCGGAACATCAATTGCCCATGTTTCTTGCAATAGACAAAGGTCACTAGTGTCAACATAATCAGCCCATTCAGGATCCTTAAGATTTTTACCAACACCAGCAATGTTCCATGACAGAACAAGCAAACGTGGGATTAATCTGCTACTGAAGCAGGTTTGGTCATCGAAGGCCGGCATTAATACCGGCTGGTGATATACACTACCTAACTGTAAGTCGGCAGTTTGTTTCTCTGCCTCGATGACCATATCTTTTGCCACAGTATTAGTTTCCCCATCTAAGCAACCCTCATCCAGGTCGTGACATACTTTATCAGCTGCTAAAAGCATTTCCTTGTTCTGATGGTTCCACATTCCACTACTAATCTTATCTTCCACTCCCTTGCCATCTGGAGTCATTCGTTTGTCTGCTCTGAGATGAAAATTCTCGTTACCAAGTGTACAGTAGGTGTCATATAACTTGGGAATACAATCTGGCATAGTCCCAAGTCAGTCGACAGCGTCTAAACAACTGTACCTATTAAAAGTGGGAATACCAGACCACATATTTCGATCAGCCTGTCTAGCCAGGTTGGGGGCATAACCGTGGTATTGATTGACAATATTCCAGTAAGACCCATATTGTATAGGCCTGGGTGGAGGGTAAAAAAACGATAAGAGCCTAGGTTCAATGGATGATGTGTCTCCATATGATTTCCATTTGCAAATCTGTTCAGCACTATGGGGTTCCTCAAAAGAAATGACTATACAGTCACCCATAATTGATTTAGCCATGGGTCCTACCCACGGCACCCTACGTACCATGAGGATTTTGCTTTTCATGTGGTTCGGAATGGGTTTATTTGAATTTAACCAATGGATCACTTTATTTTTTAGAGATTGAAAATTCTCTTCATATTGGTTTTCTAGTCCAGGTACCCCTGTAAGAACAATTACAAATGGGCTAGCATCAGGTGGCAAATCTATATACCCTCCTTTAAAGTTGTTATAAGCATGGCCAGATTGATAGTTTGGCTTGTTAGAGACATTGGCAAGGGATCTATCAGATATGGGTTTATTACTAGTTAAGGTAGTATGAAAATTAGCGGATTGATTAGATGGCAATTTCTGTGGAACCGGAGTGTTGGGGATAGGAGAGTGTATGATGGCAACATTTGTCAGCTGAGACGTTTTGTTTTGAGCGTGACCCTTCAGCAAGGATTTGTTAGTAGTATTTACAGATGCCAAATTAGAGGGTAATAAATTCGGTTTGGCTGTAGTATTTGTTACTGTTTTTGTATTTATGCTTTTTGCTGGTCCCTCTTTTTGCTGCTGTACGCTAGTTGGATTTTTGTTCGGAGGTATCACAGGAGCAGTAGCAGTAGCTGGTACTTGCATAGACGCTATGGGTACATCAGTGCAATTAAGACTTAAGCTAGATAATGTAATAACACTTTTCTCTACTTCGAGCAACTGATTCTCGATGCCAGTTAACCTAACTTCTAATGGCCTAAGTAATTTCTTAAGCGTCTCCCATACCAGCTTTAGAAACTCTTCCCTTCCCCCTTCCTGTTCTACCATGTTCAAAGAATTTCCCTGGCCCTCATTAACAGAATGATCAGCCATTATGACCGAGTTTTGCTCTTCTATGCTATCAATGACGCTTTGTACAATTAAAGGCGCTTGGTCAGACATATTGTTGGGAGTAGTTACATTAGGTGTTTGTGGGGCACCCCCTATAGTGTTTTGACTAAGGGCTACCTTCGCCTTTTTCCTTGCATATGCTGATATATGTTTCCGTTTTCTCTTATGCTTTAGTGGTGCCTTAACAATTACCTGGCTTTTGGTTGGCTCTATTTCCACCAATACATTATGCTTCTCACCATTTTTAGTACCCTCGTTATTCCCTGCCAGTGGATCTGAAGATGGAAGACTTTCAGATACAGTACTGACAGAGGGCCCCGTGGGAGCAAGATCAAGATTAGTATAGGGGGATACTTCCTTAGCGGTAGAGTGAACATCGACCAAGGTGATAATTGGTGTAGGTCCAGTAGTGCGCTCAGGAGTTTTTGAGAAGGCAATACTACCTAGGGAGGATTTTTTCTTTAATGCCAATTCTGTAGAAAGTCTCCTTGCAGACTCCAGCTCCAAGGATACTCTATGTTGGAGTTTAGTTATTTCATTATCGATTGAATGACTGGTCCTCGTGATAAAATCATCCAGGGTGCCTATAGCCTTTTTAGAGGACTTGGTAGACTTACTCCTAGTTTCACGGACAGACATTATTTAAACTATAGATGGTTTTTAGTTAAGCAGAAGCGCAGCTAGGAATCTTACATAAGCAGCCAAGAGGGATGGCCCGGTCCGGTCTGAATCGGTCTGTAACGGCCTGAAACGGCCCTGTCTTTGCCCAGTCTTCACCCTGGCTGCGTCCCGCGCTGCGGGAGTTTAAAGGATTGATATAGTGGGCGTGATGGGCAGGGGGCGGGCCAGCAGGGAGAGCGGACCGGAAGCTATCCGTCGGTCTTGCAGGGACTTCTGGGTATTGAAGTCCCCGCACGCTCGCAGCCCCGCTGATGCCTCACGCCCGGTGCCGCCTTTCAGCCTTTCCGCCTCAGTAGAACAATGCTCCTCGTAAATCAAGTTTTTGGCCCCGTCACACACAAACGAAGCGGCACCCGCGGAGCGGGTGCGGCGAGTAGTGGAGTGGTGCGGTGCGCTGCTGTGCCTCGCTGACAGTTCAAAGATCCTCCGTTGGACAGACAAATCGAATGAGTAAGTGACCCACTCGTTAGGCAACAGGAACGCTGTTTTGAAGCCTCAGGAGGGTGGGGGGCGGGCCAGCAGGGAGAGCGGACCGGAAGCTATCCGTCGGTCTTGCAGGGACTTCTGGGTATTGAAGTCCCCGCACGCTCGCAGCCCCGCTGATGCCTCACGCCCGGTGCCGCCTTTCAGCCTTTCCGCCTCAGTAGAACAATGCTCCTCGTAAATCAAGTTTTTGGCCCCGTCACACACAAACGAAGCGGCACCCGCGGAGCGGGTGCGGCGAGTAGTGGAGTGGTGCGGTACGCTGCTGTGCCTCGCTGACGGTTCAAAGATCCTCCGTTGGACAGACAAATCGAATGAGTAAGTGACCCACTCGTTAGGCAACAGGAACGCTGTTTTGAAGCCTCAGGAGGGCGAGGGGCGGGCCAGCAGGGAGAGCGGACCGGAAGCTATCCGTCGGTCTTGCAGGGACTTCTGGGTATTGAAGTCCCCGCACGCTCGCAGCCCCGCTGATGCCTCAGGCCCGGTGCCGCCTTTCAGCCTTTCCGCCTTTCCGCCTCAGTAGAACAATGCTCCTCGTAAATCAAGTTTTTGGCCCCGTCACACACAAACGAAGCGGCACCCGCGGAGCGGGTGCGGCGAGTAGTGGAGTGGTGCGGTGCGCTGCTGTGCCTCGCTGACGGTTCAAAGATCCTCCGTTGGACAGACAAATCGAATGAACGAGTATTTTTTTATATAAAACCTGTGTGGTGTCCATTTATAGTGTTGTCACTGTGTTACTGTATGTGGTCACAACTGCTTAACTTACAACGCCTCTGAAATAAGCCTTGACTGCTCGCGCCACGCAACCTAGAGAGTGAGCAGGGGTTATTTTAGGTGTGTAATCCCCTTGTCCTGACTAGAGGACAGGGTCCCTACTTGTGACAAGTAACTACCTGTGCCCAACAATGTAATGTTGAAGGGCCCAGGCCCCCATGCATACATTATGACCACACGGACACATGCAGATAGTTTGTGGGACTGGCTATGGGCACGTGTGCCCGGCCTCTTTATTGGCAGGGTCACATGTACAGTGACGCCTGTACTGGATGTGTGTAGGGTGAGTGTAAGCCAGACCGCAAGGAGTAGTTGATGCTGCCAACAACTACAACAGTGGACACAATTAAAACGTAAAAAGAAAACACCAGCATTACAGAAACAACTGCGGAGCATCATGGTGGTAGTGGAAGCAAGTACAGAGGTCACCCAATGAGCAAACAGAAGTGTCCATGAGCTGTGGTGCACTGAGTTAGTGGCACCTGTAGTGCTGAGCAGGGTATCAGGCAGATGATGGCATCCACGACAGATGGGAGCAACTCTGACAGTCTGGCAGTAAGACACTTCCGACTCTGGCGTTTGGCATTTGGAGCTGGTCCTGGCGGTGGTGGCGTGTGCCTCCTGCGGTGATGCGCCGTCCGGGCAGGTCAGGGCTCGATTTGTTGTGTGAGCCATGGTAGACTGCAGTTGAGGCCAGAGGCAGCAGACAGGGCAGGGCCACATACACATGGTGTTGATGACCCAAGGCCATCATCTCAGAGGACATCCAATATCTCAGCAGACAGGGCCCCTGACTTGAGCTGCACTGAGTTAGTGGCCCCGGATGAACTGTGGCCGGCACTGGCACACTGCCACGGGACGGTGACTTGCGGTACAGTGAGATGGGGCCACGCAAGCTGAGCGGGTCCTCATCGATGTCCAAGGATGAATGTGGCAGTGATTTGCAGGGGTCAGTGGAAAGTGTCCCCAGGGCATGATGCAGAGGGCAGAAGCCGTCTAGAAGCGGCAAATGGAGGAGTGGAATGCTACATCCTCATTTTTGCCACCAAGTCAATATCACAGACATGATGAGGACGACAACCCCCAGTCCATAGACTCAGTCGGCACCAAAGTTTCACCAGATGGTGTCCATGGATGTCGTGGTACAGACTTAGTGGCACCGGAGCTGAAAGGATATGCAGTCTGCGATGAGGCCTGTACAATGATATCAAATCTACCATTAATGAATCAAGACTGAGTTCTGAAAGTGTGACCTACTCGACCACAGTGTAGGCCCGAGACAGCGGTCAGCGCAAGCCAACCGCTGTTCAGCGAGCTCCTCCTGATACTCTAACACACGACGTTGAAATGGCATGTGGGGGTGACTTCTGGTTGATGGAGATAGAAGTACCAGAGCTGGGCGGGTATTCAGTCAGCGATGATGACATGTTCTACCTGGTACGGACGAGATTGGATTGGTGTGAGGCTTTCTGGACCGCAGTGTAGGCCGAAGGCAGCGGTCAGCAGGGGCCCACAAGCATGTGTCATCGGCTTGAGAAGCACAGCGTTAGTGACACCAAGGCAGTTGTTGGTAGTACCCTATCACCTCCGTAATGATAATCCTTTACCCCTCCGGACTGAAACACGTCTTCCTCTTACACCTCTCCTTGTGTGCGATGATATGAACTCTGCCATGATGAAATCAAGACTCAGTTCCAAATGTGTGACCTACTCGAGCACAGTGTGTGCTGAGGGCAGTAGTCTGCGAGAGCCAGCGGACAGTTGTGGTTGGAATGCCATACAGAGACTTGGTGGCACCACATCGAAGGGAGTATAGTGACATAAAATCAGGCATGAATATATACTCTGCATTGTGTAATCAAGACCCAGTTCCAAATGTGTGACCTACTTGACAGCAGTGTAGGCCGGAGGAGTACGTAAACGAGAAAGGAGTACTGCGGGCCTGTGTCGCGGATGCTGTGATGGTCTGAGCAGGCTTCCAAGGTCGCGGGCCTCGGGCTTGGCGGTTGCATAGGCACGTGTTGGGCCCCCTCTGACACACGCCGGTGTCAGCAGGTAAGCAGTGAGGCCTTGGTGTGCAGGGGCGAGCAGGACATGTTCGGGGACCAGCGGCCTGGGGTACAGCAGGCGCACAGGATCACAGGCAACTACGCTCACGACGACAGCGTCGGCTTCGTGGCGGGTGTGAGGCGCTGCCCTGGCAGAGACATTGCGCATTTCGGAAGAGAACCACGCCCAGAGCTACGTGCTTTTTATTCACATCCCTACGCCGGCCTGGCATACGCCGTACCTGCACACTCTACTCACGCTTACAGTGGGGGACGTAACAAGCTACATTTTTGCGACCTTCCCCACAGACTGTGGTGACACGGTTGCGTCCACTACACTCCATACACCAGCGGTGTATGTGGACCTGGATATGTGTGTTTGTCTGCATACTGTGGTCTAGCCATCACATCTACGCCACACTTGGCATTGTGTACCTTCGCATTGATGGGTCACTTGCCTCCTACGCACATGCCTGGTTCCCACCTCACCACACAATCTGCTATTGTGTGGCTGAGGTGCCATGCGGTTGATGGCTTATGTACATAGGTAGCCCAGGTGACCACAGTAAGTTGTGCTGTCATGTCTGGTGGGTGGGCATGTTGTATGTGAGTTTGGTATGTGTGCATTCCCAGTTTTGTGAGTTGCATGATTGTGGGGTTGAGGTGTGTTGTGTGTTCATTTGGTACTTACCAGAGACCAGTGCCTTTCCATGGGTGACATCCTGGTAGCGCTGGTTAATGATGGACTGTCAGAAGAAGTGGATTGATGCACACTGCCTGGGTAGTTGGCGATGACGTTGGTGGCGATTCCCCGGTGGTCCACTATTGCCTGCACATTGATGGAATGCGTGTGCTTTCCATTGAGGTAATTGTGTGCAGTGTCACCAGGGGGCACAGGTAGGACATGTGTGCAGTCAATTGCCCCCTAACACCTGCAGGAAGCCAGCTATGGCGTAAACGCCTTTTTTGGTCAACAGCTGTTCTTGCACAGTGGGGGGGGGGGTATAGGTACTGGTGTGCCAAGCTGATGATGGCATCCATGACAGTTGTGATGAACTTGGATAGGTATAGCTGTGAGACTCCTCTGACTCTGCCGGCAGTTGGTTGGGAGGTACCAGAGGCCAACAAGTGCAGCACAGCCAGCAGCTTTGTCTGAGGTAGGATGTTGGTTTTCCGCTTCGGTGGTACCGTCAGCCTGTGGGCAGTGATGTTCAGGATGCGGAGTTTGGTTGTCCTTTTGAGTCTGTAGTGGGTAATGACATTCTCTTGTGTTGGGTCTGTGTGTTTGGTGCATTTTTTGAGGGTCCGCTGTCTTTGTATGCGCTGCCTCTGGGGTGGTCTGGGAGAGCGGGGGCAGACCTGGGTGTTGTGGCTGTGGGTGTTGTTGCTCTCTTGGGGCTGTGGGCTGCATGTTCAGTTGCTCCTTGACAGCTGTTGTTCTTCATGTGTGGCTCTGGGCTGTGCTGCCTTGTCTGGTGGCGGTTGTCGTCCGACTTTACACCAGGTCAGTGAAAAAAAGAACAAGGGAAACCCTACTCACAACGTAACCAGGGCAGTGCGTTTATCTAGAAAAACAATGGTTCCTATGGCATATTACTTTTCTGCTACTTAATGAATGTGTCAGGCTTGATAGCAATTCAATCATTAGAGGGAGGGTGGCAAGAAAAAGAGAGACACCAGGTGTTAATTTCCTACATATGAGCCCCCTTATCGCATGTTTTATGCTCTTATCGCAGATCTGGCTGGTCGATTAGAATGTTGAGGTGTGGTGTTGTCGCAGCTTTTTGCTTGGTAACGCCTACTCTGCATCTCATTAGCGATAGTTGCTGGGGTCATCCGTGGCGTTGTTTTTTGTGGCTGCTATCGCAGGTAAACTGGTGGTATTGGCTGTGAGCACCAGCTTGTAATGGGGCGGTACATTTATTGCAACTTTGGTTGTGCTAAGGTGCCGATAACTCGGCGTTTAGGTCCTTGAGCATATGCCCCATAGTAACAAGAAAAGAAAGAGAGATGAAAGAAGGCCCTGTCTTTGAAATGTGGTACAAAAGAATATGTACCTGAGCCTTAAATTTTTCACAGAAGCCCAAAGCTGAGACTGCCATGTTGGATATGCTGAATACCAAGGCTTTCTAGTCTTGATTTCACCCCATAGCTAATTTATTCAACACCATACACACAATGCCTATTTTTGCACCCTTTTAATTTCCTTTTCAAATTTGCTTTATCCCGTTGTTACTGTTTCTCTGACTTTCTCTTCCTCCTTATTGCTCCTCTTTCCTGTCCTTCTAATTTTTGTTCTATATCTAGGTCTGATAATCAAAAATAGGTGGTGGCCCCCAAAAAACAGTGCAGATGGGCTCCACCTGCAGGCACCGGCTCACATTAAGCACTGGTGTTGGGTGATTATATATGTGTGACAGGAGAGGGGTATATATGTCTGTACTATGGTATCTGCTTCTGGTGCAGGTCAAGCCTGTGATTGTGTCATCAATGACATAGCAGTTCTTGTTCAAGGTCCTAAATGAGGTACATGCCCCTTGGCCTAGGATTAAGGAAACAAATATCCCAGCTTTGTTAAGGTACCTCACCCGGCTCAAGGTTGACATAATTAGTCAGTAGAATTGGGACCCATATACAAATCAGCCAAATCAATGTATAATATCTCATTTGGGTCATGGAGCAGACCCCTTCCGGCATAGGTTTCACTCTATATATATACCGTTCGTCACCCTTTCTCTCTCTTTCTCAGCTCACATTTTTCGATTTGTATCCTCTCAATTACTCCTCTGCCACTTGTTCCACCATCATCTCTTTTCACCTTCCACACTCTTCCTCCCCTCCACATACCTTTCTCTCTTGAATCGCTTTCTTTCATCCTCCTGTATCTCACCCTATACTCTTTCCTATTTCTCTATTATTTCTCGTGTTATTCTATTTCTTAACTACCTCCTCTCTTAAATTCTCCTACATTATCTCCTCTCCACCGCTTAGGACACATGCAAGAATTTTTGCTCCTATGGATGCACGTAACGTTTTCTGTTGCACCCCCTCTAGTAATAGTTCCAAATTTGCTGCTTGTGTTGGTAGTATGACACCCCCTTCTGGAGGAACCCCGGCTATGCACCCATTATTCTTTTCTCCAAATGTACTCATTCTTTTTCCTGTGTCTTCACATCTTCCTTTCTTTCTCATGTCTCCTCTCTCTTGAACTCATCCCTGCTCAACTTCCATCCTCTTTTTACAAGCAGGCTCCCATATCTTCGCATTTCGTGCCTTCCTCATTCCATTTATTTCTGTTTTCTCAGCTGCCCTGTGCATCTTTTGACACCCCACTTTTTCTCCCTCCTGCGTATTTTCCTCCCACCATCTTCCTCACTCTCATCATGATCCTTACACTTTTCTTTAAACTTCATTTCCAACATTTTTTATTTTTGCATTCTTCTCACATATTACTTATTATAAGTGTCTGCTCTCTCCCACACTCTCCCCTTTAAATATAGCGGTTTCACACGCACTGTAACACCTACTAAAACGCAGCAGCGGTGCGTCCATTGGGGCGTAGCCCCACCAGCCACCATGGACCCGCATCGCGGCCGCCGGCCAATCTTCTCAATAAAAATAAAATACATTTTGCATTGCAACAGATGATCAGCCGCCGACGAATTGCACAGTCAGGGGGGGTGGTCTGCTGCAGCTTGAGTGACAGTCAACACTCAGGCTGCAGCAGACCGTCCCGCTGGGGAACTTACAGTGCGCATGCTTGGAAAGTTGGTAACTTTCTCAAGCATGCGCACTCTAAGTTCCACAGCGGGACCCAGGGGTGCTTGTTTGCTGCCACAGCCCGGGTTTCCAAAGGGCGACGGGGCGAGCAGCAAATGTGCCTCCTTAGCCAATCCTGGCGCTGCTCCAGCGCCAGGATTGGCTGATGACGGAGGGCGGGGTTTCCGCTCCAGTGAAGGCGCCAAGGTCCCAGAACTTAGAAGATGCAGGCGGCGCTGATCGGCGGTCAGGTAAGTTTTCCCTTCTTTTCTTTATTGAAATTATAAAGGGGGGTGGGGGGGCGGACATAGTGTGCGAGGCTCCGACCGCAGTGAGGGCGGGAATCCGGGCCCAGCGAACGTTCTGGAAGTCCTGCTGCCCCCCTCACGGCTGGCGGGGGGATAGGGGGTGTAAACAGAGCAGTGCCAATCTGTAGTAGCCTAGGTACTAAAAATCTTACAAACTCGTGCGGCAGAGCTGGCCTTCGGGTTACACCAGTCTTAAGGGTCCCAAGAGCAGAGCGGTCTGCGAGGTACCCCGTGTCGTCTGAAAAGGTTTGACAGCACAACCAGGCCCCAAGTTATCCAGATCTCTGAATATGCAGGCGCAGAGCAGTAGAATCGTAAATCAGAGGTCACATCGGGTGACATGGAGCTCGCCCTCGGACACCAAAGCTACCCCTCAGGTTACACCGATCCCAAAGGCTCAAACAGCAGACCTATCCCTCACAGGCCTCGCTGGCTCCATGCCACCCAATAATCACTGGTTTCTTTCATCACAAAGGGAGCATAAAATACTTGCATTCAAAATGAGCCCCCCTCCTACCCTATCAAAGGCTTTCTGCCCCTCCCCCATGCAGGATACAGCTCAGTAGCTGCAGATTAAGAGAGAGACAGCACGAGCTGCAGGGCAGAGATATTAATGCGAAATAAAGTGGGGTATGGAGGGGGAATTGCATTGAAAGCGCAGGGGGTTGGTGTGAGGAGGAATGATGAGCGGGAAGAGGAACCAGGAGGTGGGAATGGCCTAAGAGAGGAGAAGGAGAGAGGGGTGCAGTGGAGAATGAGGAGGGTGTGGTAGTGTGGAGGGCAGTAGGGGATGAGTGAGGAGGGTGCACAAGTGCTAGGCATAGTGCTGCTGGCAGGGAGAAAGGAGAGATGGAGGTGTAGAAGAAGGGACATAAATGGCGAGGGAGTATTTGGAGGTAGAAGGGAGACTGGGGCAGCAATAGAGAAGAGGGGGGGTAGTAGGGTTGGGAAGGGTGAAGACAGTGAGCAGGGAGGTTGCCAGCCGCTCCCCGGTCACAGGGCACCGCGTCTCCAGTCCTGGTCCTGCCTTTCAAAGCCATTCCTATTTATTGAACCAATGACGAGCAATGCCACTGCTCACCGAATCCACGTGCCTGCTAAATTAAAGCCCATGACTGTAAACCGAGGGCCCTCGGTAACACGGAGCAAAGCAAATAAACATAGGTGGGGAGGTCTGGGACTGAGGGTCACAGACTGACAAGTCCAATGAGGGACGAGATGAAGACCACAGAGCAACGGCAAGGGGAACATTAAAGAGGACACCTAAAACCGAAAAGCAAAAAATGGCGTGGATAAGACAAAATAATAACCGAGAGGCGCCTAGACCTGCCTAAAGCAAATTCAACAAGAAACGACAAAGCCAATCGTTCAGAACTCGTTGAATATACGCAGCAGTGAAGTCTTCATTCACACACACACACAACAGGCACAGCACATACAATGCTAGAGTAGTTAGAGTTTATTACACACAGAGAACAGGTATGACTATTGTATTATTGTGTAGAGCACAAAAATGCACACGTGAGCAGGTCTAGAAAAATTACGGCTAGGATGCAGGATTTCTGTTGGTGGGACATGGCAGACCCACTAATCTTTCAAGCACTGCACCTTACTCTGCAGTTTGTGTTCGGGTTAGTTTTGTGTGTTGTAACGTTTCTGTGTGCTGCTTTCTACCCATCTTGCTGCACTTGGTTGTACGTAAAGTTAAATATCATGCAAGCCTGTCATTGGTGGAAGAAATTAGTCGACAATTGTCTTCGATTTAATAACCACGTTCGAACTGCCCACTTGGAATGCGTTTAAAAGTTGCTGCAGAAATCTTTTTACTTAGAAATGGCACGCAGAAAATGTACCCGCATTATAATGCAATATACATCTTTCTAATGTATAATCAGGACACGCAATAGTTATTAATAATGTAATAATGTAGGGAAAAATTTACTTAAATGCTTAGAATATAGTACATATGGGCAAAAATGTTTTATATGAAGCTATTAGTTTTAAGAATGTGTAACTTCAGCGTCGAATCACCGGTAGGAGGTACGGATATCGTTCTGTAGCTGAAGCTGAGCCCTTGTTTGTTGCGTCACAGGTGAGGTCCAACAGAGTACAGTTGGTAGCCCAGTCATTTTCTATTAGAGCTGTGCAGTCTAACAGCCTCGTGGTGTTCACTCAGGAGAGTTTGTTGTTTTGAAAACTCGACCCAAAGGTTTTGGTGGGTATTACCTGTGCACCCACCCTGGCTACATTACACTAGCTCAGAGGTTTGTAAGCACCACAAGGCGAAGCGATTTGCCCCGAATCACAGGATCTATTAGAGCCGGCGCTGAGACTCGAACAGCACTTAGTGCTTTTTTGACTTTTTTCACGGACCTCCAGTTAGCCACGTGTGCTACATGTATACATATTTTCACTGTATGGAGCTATAGTCTGTACATAAATATGTACACATGTAGCACACGACACAATGTGAAACGGAGACTCAAGAAAAAGCACTAAGTGTTGTTCGAGTCTTAGCCTCGCTCTCTGTTGATTAAGATAATTTAAAGGCTTACTGACAAAATGTGTTTGAGCTGGCAGCATCTTTATTTCACATTTTTTATAACAATTTGGAAGGAATGTAGACGTCACTGGAATTCAATAGTAATCTCTCGAAGCTCGAACAATGTTTCTTCAGTGCCTGGACTGTGTGTATGTGACAGGACTGTACCATCTTCTGCGCATGATAAAAGTGCTCTGCATATGGCGTGCGAACAGCATAAATATTGAAGGCTGCAGTCTGGGAAAGCTAGGAGATTTCATTGTATGAAAGCTTGTGAAGGTGTTTGGCATTTGTCCAAACCGGTGAACCCTTGATTGTCACAACCCAATACTCTGTAAATTGCTGGTTTTATTGTTGGGAAGTCAAATTGTGAGCTGGATGTGTTCCTCCCTGGTGATTGCAGCCTGCTGGAGTGTGTAGAGTGAAAATAAAGGGAAAGGTGAAAGCTGCTCTGAAGTGACATTCACATTTGGAGTAATTAAGTTGCTTTTTGTGAGCTTTTAAGCCTTTTAATTGCTAATTGGTGATCTGACAGTCAAAGTGTTTATTTACAGCTACCAAGATTTCAGATTGCTTACTTGTGACAGTTCCAGAGTTTCGGTGTACTTATGTCCATTTGTACAAGTGGCTCACTCCAGAAACTGTTGAATGTTTTTAATGCAGTAAGGTATGGGGCAGTTCTGATGTACCAAGTCAGACCCAGACCAGTCCCCACAGTTGCTCCGGATTAAGGGACATTGTCATGTCATCTCAGGTGCGATGTAAAGACTCCCAGTGAGCTGAGGACTCTTTTGGCTCAAGAACCAACTAGCTGGAGACCCTTGTGGTTGTTTAAAGATTTAAGATCAGCCTGTAACTCAGTCTTGAGCTGGGTGGGTGACCTCGATTACAAAGTGGCTGTGCCAGATGTCCCATTATGACCCCTTTTGCCTGTCTCCTCTTCAGGCGCACAGGGCATAAAACTGGGGGGTGCTCAACCCTGCCAAAAAACTGAGAGGTGACCCTAAGAGCACAGCTGCCATCCTATCAGGGGTGGGATGCTTTGATGTGCTGGTCTGGTTTTCTGGGTGCATTGGCTCAAGTTTTTCCCATGTAATTGATTGGGTGTCTTGGTAAGTTGCTTTTTGTGAATGTCTGACTTATGACTGCACATTCCTTTCAGTGTGCACTTGCTTCAGTTTACTTTTTGAGTCACTGTCTAGTTTGCTGGAAGTATTGCTTTCATTTTTCTTTCATTAAACTGTTTGACTTGCTTGGTGCTTTTATGTTGGTGCCTGCATGCTGAGGTGTACTCTTCTTCAGTTTAAATGTATGTGACTGTGACTGGCCTGTTGACTAGCACCCTGCTTTCAAAGTGAAGGTTCACAGGTTCACACTTGCTTTAGTTTACTTTTGTATGGTTGACTGCATGCACTGTTTTGCTGGATGCATTGCTTTAAGTTACTACTTGATGCATTGCTTTCAGTTTGCTTTCAAGTAATTGCCTCTCATTTTCCCAATGCTTTGTGAAGGCTGTTTCCCAACTGCTGTGCAACTTCTTCTACTCTTAGAGCTGAGATTTTCATGAAAGTCTTATAGTCTGAATTCAGCACCTGAGCGTAATAGGACGAAATGTATGAAGCTCTGTGGTTATACTGAATAAGCAGCTACCTATGTTATGCCATCTATTAATGTAATAACTGCACTTTCACAATTGCTTTATTAACCTTCCTGCTTTCTCAAATTTGCTTGAAAATGCACGATTTTTCTTCTTTTTTTCCAAAATTTTCTTGGGGGGGGGGTTATCCCCCCAAACCCCCCTTTTGGGGTTCGGGCACGCTCGCTGCGCTCGCTCGCTAAGGTGCTGTATGCAAATCACTTTGCGCCCCACCACTTTAAAATGTCACCCACCGCCCCTGCTAAAACGTCCCCCCTACACACACACACCTCACCCCGCCTTCTCTCAAATGTTTTTCCATTGAAACCCGTTCCATACACCTTCTTCCGCACTCACCTCTCAATGGCTTAACCTCCATCACACTCTGCATTCTCTCTTTCACATCCCATCTTTTTCTCTTATGCACTATCACTCTGCCACTCTTCCTTTCACTCACACCGAGGCGCATACCAAACAAAGATGGCTGTGTTTCTTGTGCTGCCTAGCGTTCGGGCAAGTGTTGAATGATACCCGTTACATTGGTGGCAGTGGCGATCAAGGTAGGGAAAAATAGCCCATTCACTTGAAAAAGACTTAGGGGCAGATTTATGTTAACTGGCGCATCCCCAGGGATGCGCCAGTTAATGTGCGCCACAGTGCGCCACAGCTCCGCCACCCATGGTGTGCCGCATTTACAATGCGGCGCACCATGGGGCAAAAACGGCACAGATGCGTGACGCATCTGTGCCGTAAAGGCGGCGCATTGCTGGAGTTGCGTCGCAAGCGCAACGCAGCTCCAGCAAGGCTCGGGGGTGCCCTATCTGACCAATGCTGCATCAAGACCTACGCCTGCTTCAAGCAGGCGCAGGCTTTTGACGCAGCATTGGCTTGAAAGTGACTGAGTGAAATCTTATAGATTTCACTCAGCCACTTTTGCGAGGCGCACCTGCCCCGGAACGCCCACCCTGCGCCGGAACGCCCACAAGCGGCGCAGGGCTTTACAACGTGACGCATCTGCCTAGATGCGTCACGTTGTAAATCGTTCGTAGGGATGCGCCACGTTTACGCCGCCTTGCGTGACGCAACAGCAGCGTAAACGTGGCGCAAGGGCCTCATAAATCTGCCCCTTATATCATAGGATAGTGATATCACTTCCTGTCACATCAATCCAAGGGGCATCTTTGGGCATTTTGGGCTGGAGTTAGCATCAGACATTAAATACCAGATATTTAATTTGTCTACACATTTGACAATAGAGTTAAACATATCTGTTTTTTTTTAAAGTTTCTGTTATGAAGAGTTTAAGTGACATTGTAACATTGCAGCTGTCTCAGGTTTCAGTGCTTGTTTACTTTGTGATCTATGTTTGTTTGCCTCACAAACAGTAATACTGAAAAAATGCCCGAATCAGTTATTAAAAAAAACATTAGTCACTGATTTATTTTTTAATTTACCAGTTTTATTGCAAGCAAATGGTGGTGTGGGTTGGGTTGTGGCACATTTCCGTTTTCCTTTAAAAAAACAGGCATTGCACCAGCCTGCCAAGGCCAGACCTGTTGGCTCTGCAATTGCGTGTTTAATACCTTTTCCCCGTCGAAATTATATGCTTATCGATAAATAAATACGTTTTCTCAAATATTACGGCTTTTCACACTGAATAATTTGTGAGGTATTAGTGCAGAGTAGCTCTGGCAGGACGTGTGCGTCTCGTGTCCCAGACAACTGAAAGCCCGCTGCTAGTCCATCACTTTTTCCAAATTATACGCTGTAACTTAACTAGCAGTGACAATAAAGGTTATACAGTAATGCATTGCCATCTCGTGGAATTTGACAATACTGCACTTTAATGTACTGATGAAGAAGCAGTTCATAAAACACAAGTTCAAACCAAGGTCAGTTGCAACAATAGATAGAGCCACTTCATCTAATACCGTGTTTATACTGTACAAAATCGAGTATTAAAAAATACCTTAGTTGAATTTTCTATATCAAGCAAGTTTATAGAGCAGTGTGAGCCTGAAGGGCAAAATAAGGCTCATATTTATATTCTACTCTTAATTAGCAAAGGTTATAGGGCCAGATGTACGACCCTTCCATTTTGCGAGTTGCATATTGCATCGTTATGTGACTCGCAAAATGGAATGTATAACTGTGTATCAGACACTGTTTGCGCTTTCCAATGGGATCACAAACGACCTGCCTCATTAATATTCATGAGGCAGGTATAAATTTGCGACTCCATTGGGAATTGTCAGCACTCACAGGAATGGTGACCTTGTTCGGTCAGCGGACCACCATGTCTGTAACTGCTTTTAAATAAAGCATTTTGTTTTAGAGGCAGCCTGTTTTCCTTAAAGGAAAACAGAATTCATTTGAAAAGGAAAAATGAAACCTTTCTGTTTCATTTTGTAAGAGTAGGCTGCCATTAAAAAATATTTTCGCTGTCAGTCAAAAAGAAGAAGGGGTCCCATGGGCACCCCATTCCGTTTGGGAGTAGCTTCGCACCTTTTTGAGATAGGTGTTAAATTGCAAGTGTTTTGCAACCGCAATTGCGAACCCAAAACAATCGTACGTAGAAGTGTTGCTCGCTAGCAGGAAGGGACGCCCTTAGTACACCCCTTCCTAATAGCTAGTCGCAAACCCTATATTGCGACCTCAAAAATCTGTTGTACATCTGGTCCACAGTTACCTATATCAGAGCACGTCTATTTTTAGGTCGAGCCTAGAGAAGCGCATGCGCTGAACAAGGAAAACAACCTCTTGCAATCACTTAAGCTTTCCTAAAAGCTCGTGTGTGTGGGGCTCACACGCCATTGGCCTTTGCGTCTGGCTTTCTTATGCAATGAGCCAAAGGTGTGTGAATGTCCCAGCTTCTTTGGAAAGGTTTACTCCCAGAGTGTTTTGCTCTCGAGAGCCAGCAGCAGCTGGCAGAGACCATGTGGTTTTTATCAGCGTGGGTGCGCTTGTTAATTATTGCTTTCTGCCCGTCGCCTCTTGCACCCTTGTCTCTTCTTCTTCCTTACAGCCCGCGCGCACCGCTTTGGGACGCTGTTGTTTTACACAAGGTGTGCACCCGCATAGAAAAGATGGCACAAGACACCAGAAACCCACATCTCGCTACAGAAGCGCGCTTCTGTGAAACCTTCCTGATGTGCTTCCGCACATAACTAACAGGGACAGAACACTGCAGGCCAAAAACTTCAGCCTTAGCTGTTGATTAAAAAGCAGTGATGTGCCATGCTGGCACCAGGGAGCAGTGCCCAGGTGATTGTAATAAAGTCCGTGACGCGCATCACTAGCAGTCAGGTGTTTGTGGGGATAAGAGGGCCTCAGTGCAGGGTGTAGAATGTATGCCACTTATGCGTGCATCGCCGGCTGTGAGCCGCTCTGACTAAATGAATGATTGAAAAGCGCAGTTTATCACGATTTTAGCTGGTTCTGGGGGCCCTCCTTGGCACAGCACAGCGGATGCCACCCTGTCTCCTGCCCTGGACAGGCCTGCACTCCGTGAAAGGGCCTTTGTCGCGCGAGTGGTTTTCAGATTTTTCATAATTTCCGGCGCCTTGTTGCGTGTCGTCCCGGCACTGTGTGATGCCGCAATCAGCGCGTTTCATCTTTCTCACCGAGACCCTCTTCCTCCTGAGTAGTAATTACTGCCTGTTCCAGAGACGCTGATTAAGATTCAGGGAAGGCCGGAGCGGGGATCAGTGAAACACTCAGAGTTGGTAGAGGCGCTAGATGAGCGCAAGTTTGATGCAGGGGCCTCTATTTCTACGTTCCCGGTCCCACCAGGTTCTTGTCCTTCATACAGACGTGCCTCGTTTCAGAGTGTGTGACGCGCCACATTTATCAAACACAACTGATGTTCTAACCCCTGCACCAAACATGCTCAGGTGTGTTAAACGCTCTAATAGGTTCTGGCACGGATTTCGCTTCTCATTTGCTTCCATCACTGGGAAGAGCTAACACAGCATTTTTACTTGGAGCAGTGTGCTTTAGCCGTTACCTTTATGTTTGTTTACTTATTCCCAGTGTCGGGGGTCGGTGGGTGTTTCTCCCACTCCTTATAATTCACGTTTCAGGCGTCCCTTCCTAGGTGAAGGGATGCTTTGCCTCCTCCTTTTGACGTCCAGACTACGCCTGAGCGAAGTTTTAACACACCTGCGTGATTTTGGTAAATTCATGTAACAACATTCGAGCAATAACCACTCCACGCTGTTGTTTTAGCGTAAAAGGCCATTTATTAGGACAGGGTTGACAACCAATTCTAGATTACACAGATAAACAGTTACCAGTCCCCCACCTCAATTCTTCCACACATCATCCACTCTCATACTCCACTTACTAAACTCCCAATTCACGCGACGGCCTCTTCACTTATATCATTCACTTCCACCCTTCTCATTCAACCTCCTCCAACATCTACAGTCATCGCACTCCTGCCTGCCACACCCCCATACTGCACCTGTATCCCCCTCCCCGGAAGGGTGATTCTGCCCGTCATGGACTCCCCACTCCTCCCAAGTACTGCCAACCAGGGAACCCCCGGAGGGCGGTTACCTGCCCGACCCAAACCTGTGCACCTTTCGTTCTCAGTCACGCCGACATCAGATAGACTCATTCCACAACAGACTGATAGTATCCCACATTTCCATCAAATAATACGCATTTCCCATGTACGAAAGGTGCACTCCGTCATCCCATAAAAGAAGGGGTTCCTCCAGACGCAGGCCCGCGTGAGCAATCACCTTGATCCCTTTTCCGGCACAAAAAAGTCTCATAGCCCTATTCAACTTACGCCGCGCCCTTTCAATGGCTGCCGGCTTCACTGCCCCACTCCAGACACGCCGTGGCAAAAACTCTGTTCAAACAATACAGGCGCCAGCCAGATTGCTCCTCATGGCTTCCAAGTCCTGTTGCATCAAATGTAGCAACGCAACTCCCGACTGCTTGACTAAGTCATTTTCGCCCAAATGGAGCACAATCATGTCCGGGCAACCCAGCTGGGCCACCTTCTTCGTCAGCCAGGGCAGCAACTCGCCCCAACGCATGCCACTCTTACCCCACCACTGGACCTCATGATGGCTGCTCCTCAGTCCCAGGCTACGGCCGTATACCTGTCTGTCCGTATATTTCGAGGCCCAATGAATAAGGGAATGCCCAATGATCCAGGTAACCGTCTTGGCCCCTGGCCCCCCAACGCAACCTACGAATAAAAAGAGATTAGCACCACATTGAAAGCCCTAACCGTGCCACAACAAAAAGCCCCCAACTACTCCCTCAACACCCTCCCCCCTGTACCTCATTTGCGCACATAGCGTTCACAACAGCGAGACCGCCAGCGCCCGATCCTCCTAATGGCATCCCAGGACCACCCCAAATGCACCCCTGCCGTGGCTACACCTATCTGAAAAGAATGAGTCCCATACCGAGAAGGATCCCTGCCTATGCGTCGCAGTGCCATCCGCAACACCGCCAACAGCTGGAAAGAAGTCACCTTCCTCTGAGAGGCACGCCAAAATTTCTCTCCCGCCGACCGCTGCACCCTGCTGCAAAACACTCTCCACTCACGCACCGGGCACACCTCCACACAACCACTCTCCCCCAACCATACCCACTTGCCACGTCCGCCTTGGTCTGTTTTAGAATGACCCAACCAGATCCCTACACGCGACCCATCCAACCGCACGTCCTCAAACTGACGCCCAGGCGCACCCCTCGCTCCCAGCAACTCAGACACCCGAAAGGCCCCAAAGAACATCCAAATCATGCACAAACGAAATAACACCACTTCCTGGTCATCATAACAACAATGGGGCAACTCCGCCAAAATGCCGTGCAACAACTCAAAGGTAATGGCCTCCCGCGGCCCGTTCCCCCCCATCGACCCCCCTTAAACGTCCCCAACCTTTCAGCATTCTACTCAGTAAAGGAGACCTAGCCGGATCAAAACCCAAATACAACATGCTGTAAAACGAAATCCCTGCCAGTTTGCCTGAAATCTTCATCTAAGACAGCCCCTTATCCATGCAATGCAACACAAAACTAACCACACCCTGCTCACATTCCCTCTCGGGAATACGCCATGTGCTCCTAGTCGAACCTAAAAACGCACCAAAATTCAGACCATGCCAATCTGTAGGAGCGCCGCGTGGAATCCGCTATGGATCTTCCAACCAGCCCCACTACTCTCACTCCCCCCAGGCCCAGATACCCTCCGGCACCCTGGTCTTGCAAGCTTCTGCTCCTGGCGACAGCCTCCAGAAACGCTGCCACTGCGAACGAGACAACGCATCCGCAATGTCATTGCTTGCACCTGGGACATGTTGCGCGCGAAACAGCATATTGAAACGCAAACACAGCAGCATGAAGCTTCACAGCAAGCACAACACCCTCAAATCCCTTGCCTTCTGGTTGTTCACCAAGTCCACACCGTCCTGTTATCCACATGAAAAAGCACCGACCTGTTCTGAAATTCGGGCCCCCAAACCTGCAATGCCACCACCAAAGGGAAACACTCAAGAAAGGCAATACTCCGTCCCTGCCGCAACCAATGCTCCGGCCACTGCTCCGCACACTATCTCCCATCCCAGAAGATTCCAAAACCTGCTGCACCTGCCGCATCCGAATAGAGCTGTACCTGCCAAACCAGTTTATCATGACCAAAATCCATGGACACGCCATTGAAATCCTCCAAAAAGGTCAGCCACACCCAGAGATCTAAACAGACCCCCAACGTGACACAGACCCTGTGGTGAGGGAGTAGCGCCCCCGACATGGCCATGCCGAGGCGCCTATAAAATGTCCTCCCGGCCCTCACCACCCGGCAAGCAAAATTCAGCAAACCCAAAAGACGCTGCACAGACCGCAAATCAATCTTTCGGACCTCAACCCCCTGCAACAGAAACACCTGAATCTCCGACACCTTCTGCTCCGGCAAGCGCGCCTGCCAGGCCAGCGAATCAAGCTCGATACCCAAAAAGTTCAAACAGCAACTGGGCCCTGCCGTCTTCTCAGGTGCCAAAGGAACTCCGAAAACCTGCGCCAAACTCTGAAACTGCGCCAACGCCTCCCCACACTCACCAGTATCTCCCCTCCCCACAAACAAAAAATCATCCAAATAGTGTGACACCAGCCGGTGTCCACTCCGGTTCACAAAGGCCCACTGCAGAAAAGAACTGAAAGTCTCAAACAGCGTGCATGAAATCGCACACCCATCGGCAAGACCCTGTCCACAAAAATGGCCCCTCAAACTTCATTCCTAGCAAAGAGAAATCAGCCGGGTGAATGGGAAGGAGGCGAAAGGCAGACTTGATGTCACATTTAGCCAATTCCGACCCCCGACCACACACCCGCACCAGGCCCATGGCATCATCGACCGACGCATACAACACCCTGGAGTCCTCCTCCGCAATGAAATCATTCACTGACCTCCCCTCCGCCCATGACAGATGATGAATCAGCCTGAACTCCCCTTGCCCCTTCTTAGGGACCACACCCAAAGGTGAAATAATGAGGTTCGGCATCGGCCACACGTCAAACAGGCCCATGATCCTGCCTTCCATCACCTCCTTCTGCAATTTTTCCTCCACCACCTCAGACAATTCCTTCGCAGACCGCAGATTCTCCGCCCACCTTCTCTTCCGAGGACCCTGATACCCTACCCGAAAACCTTCCGTAAACCCCCAATGCAACTTCAAAGCCGCCTCTCTATCAGGGTACCGAGAGAGCCATGGACCCATGGCCACCACATCAACCGGTGTAGGGGCCCTTTGGCCCAGACTGTCCCCGGCCCTTTGTAATCCTCCACTGCTCGGAAGGTGTGGCCAGCGTAAAACACTGCGTAACCGTGTGACGCGCCCCACACTTAGAACACTCATGTTTGAATCTACAGGGGTGTCGCGTGCAGAAGCCTTTATTAAAATTCCTGCATGCTCCAATGGTAGCTCCCCCAGCCTTGGGCTGCTGACCAGCAGTCCCCGTGTAGGTAGCCTGACTCCCTGCTCCCACGGAAGATCCCTGACCACCCGCCCCAGACTGGGCGGGACGCGACTGAAAGGACCGGTAGGCGACCGGAAGGCCACTCGCCGTGTGTGTAGATGCCGCCACCTGCGTGGATGACATCCATTGAACCCAAAGTTCTTGATCAATATCCCCCCAAGCCTTGTCTGGGTTAATGCTAATCCTGGCCCTAAACTCCTCATCAAAACTGAGCCAGGCAAATCCTCCAAAATGCAACTGCGCCTTTCTGATGACATCCATATATTTGAAAAGAGCTATCGCCCTGTCCCCATGCTTCTCACAATAAATACTGGCATAAATCAAATACACCGACGTCCAATTTTCCATCATAACAGGCACTCTCGGCCGCCTAGTCAATTCCCATTCTTCCTCCTTGGACCCCTCCTTTGCCTGAATCTCCCTGAGTAACAATTTGAACTCATCTATGTACTTATGCTTCCATATTCTCGCCCTCGTCTTTTCTAACAAATGAGACCCAAGTGGCATCTCCAAACCCATGTAACTGACTTCTTCCGGTGCTTGCCAGGTTCCTCAGGTTTGTCAGTTTGCACACTGGCGACCACCACCTGCGCTTTCCCTTCTCCCATAGTCCCCCCAGAACCACCTTGCGCCCCCCGTCCCTGACAGACCCATCACCTACGCCCACCGACCAGCAGGCCTTCTTACGTCCCCCTTTGGCACCATCCTCCCACGCATCCCACCATGCACCCTCACCTGAAAGTTTGATGGGCACCTCCCGGTCTTTCCGCCTGCTATCCGCCGTCTTCAGTCCCACTTGCGAGACCCGACTGGTACTGGTCTGTGTCCTCTGTAACACACCAAGCTTCTCTGTTGCCGCTGCATCCTTTCTCACGCAACTCTCCCTCTTCCAACTCATCCTCTCCCTCGTCATAGTCCAATTGTTCGTCTTCCACAACCTCTACCACAGCTCTCCGCACATCACTCACCACTCTCTTCGCACCCTTTCCTCTCACCCCAGGAACAAACTCGCACTCCAGAACAGCTCCTGCCCGATCCCGCGTTGGAGGGCAGGCCGCCACAGACCCCCTGCTGCTTCGCCCAGACGCTTGGAGGCCGTCTTGTGCCCCGCCAGACCACCCTTGCCTCTGCCAGCTGCCATCACTGGCGTGTACCCCCCCCCCCCCCAGGCCGTTTACGCCTGAGGGGGCCCTAGCGCCTTCAGGTCTCAATGCCGCCAAAGCAGTTCCTGTCCCTTCTACCCAGACCCACTCGCCGCTGTGCCCTGTGGCCCCCTTACTCTGGCCCCTGCCTACACCTGCGACCAGCCCAGGCACCAGGGGTCCCATGCCCCCGGGCACCCTTCCCCATCCTGCCTCCCTGGCTGCGCATAAAGCCAGCCACTTCTGCTCTGTCTCAGCTATTATGTGGCGCTGATAACGGGCCCACTCTTCCTGAGACATGCCTGCCCACCGCAACATCCAGGGGTCCTGACCCACCCCACCTCCAACTGACCCAGCACCCAGGGGAGGGGCTGGGGGGCCCCGCCGGGTATTTTCCATCTGCCTGCACCATGTGCGCCTTCAAGGGGCCCAAGGGGCCCTTCCTCTTGTAACCCTGCAGCTTGACCACCCCTTTTCTCCCACTGGACAGATCCACAGGCTGCTCCACCAGGTCTCCCCCCTCCCCCTCCTCAGAACCTTCCTCCGACAGACAGAGGACAAACTCGTCCTTAGCTGGCTCCTCCGTGGCACTCTCCCCCTCACTGGGCTCACTGGAATCCCCCTGTACCTCTCCAACACCTCCCTCGTCCAGCACCCGGACCTGAAGGTCTTGATGAGCTATGCCGCCCCCTGGGCCCCCAGACATCCCCCGCACAATGCCGAGCGCCCCAGCTCATCTTGACAGGCCGCCACCGCCGCTGCCACCCCCGCGGATGCCGAGTGAGGCGTCCGGGTCATCCCGACCCACACCTGCTCGAGGACACCGGGCTGAAGGAGGTCAGACCTTCCAGCCCTGCCCAGCACCAAAAGTGCGGCGCGAACCGCCGCCGCGTCTGGCTCCGCCATGACCTGCCCCGCAACACGTTACCGCCTACCTGTCTACGAGGTTTAACTAACACCACTCCACCCGCCAAGGGCCACCCTCACAACCGGGGCACCGGAGGATAGTTGGCCCCTGCACAGTGTGATGTTCTCCTTTAGACTCTTTTAAGACTTGGGAGCTCAGAGAATTCTAGTGTTCTTAGAATATAGAATGTTGTGCTTGTAGGATTCTGTACTTGTCAGTTGCTGTGGGCTGTTGCTGGATGAGGTTGAATAAACCCACCTCTTACTTCAAGAACCAGTTTATCTTGTAATTCTTTATATTACTAACCTTTACATTGGCGACGATCAGGAGTTAAAGCCTCAACTCGACAACACAGCAGAGAAACTGACCCGTCTTTTCCTCCAGCGGCTGTTTAAAAAAAACAAAGTGAAGCGTGGTCTTCCCAGCGGCTGCATCCATCTGGTGAGGAGAGCGGGTGGCAAATTTGTTAAGGCGCGATGGTTTAAAATTAATTAAGGCGCTTGGTTTATAATTTTTAAGGGACTTCTGACTAGTTTTGACGCATTACGAGCGTTCTGCTGTGCTCGCGCCTGCTCTCGCGCTGGAACAGACGCCTCGCGCTGGAACAGACGTCACAGTGCGCGCAGTACGCACTCCCTCTTGGCTTCTCTGCGTTTCAGAGAAACGGAACGTTGCGTTTCAAGCCGCCATTCAGCTCAATACCAGCGCGACCTGCAGCATTGTACTGCCTGCTCTAAATTGAACAGTTTCTAAAAAAAAAAAAAAAACAATACAACGCTCTGATTTCACTTAAAAAAAAAAGGGAAGAAGAAGAGAAAAGACTGTGTACCGTGTTCATTGTTTCAAGCTAAATAAAAAAAAAAAAAAAAAACCTGCATTTATAGTGATAAAGTCAAACAATAGCAGGTAAACCACAGTGATAAAATTAAATTGCAAGCAGTCTAAATAAAAAAAGAAAAAAAAAAGCCTGCATTTACAAGTAGAAAAGTCAAATTGCTAGTGAACTACTGTGATAAAGTCAAATTACAAGTGAATTACAAGGTGTAATTTTTTTTAAAAAAAGAAAGAGGTCTAGAGTTATTTACATAAAGGAAGCGGAATTATAAAATATGCAGAATGTAACACAACCTGCGTTTTTCTTAACAAGTCCAGGTGAACCAAACGTAAAGTGGAAGAAGTGGAAGAAAATCTTTGCTAACTATGCAAGAGTCTGTGGAACAAACCTGAGTGCTGAAAGAAAGCATTCTCTATTGTTACATTGTCTAGGAGGGGAAGGACAGGATGTACTTGAGCATTTGCCTGATTTGTCAGCTGCTGAACAGAGGAACTTAAATGAGTATGAAATAGCAATTGTTCAGCTTGATAGGCATTACTTACCACGTCTCAGTACAATAATGGAAAGATACCATTTTGGCCTAAGAGAACAGAGGAAAGATGAGTCGGTTGAGGATTATGTGTCTTCTCTAAGGAAACTTGCATCGTCCTGTAACTTTGGTCAATCTCTTGATGAGAGGATTCGTGATCAATTTGTGCTAAGGTGTGCACATGATGAAATCAGAAAAGAGCTATGGTTAAAAGATGAACCTCCTCTTGAAGAAGTTTTAGAAATCGCAAAACAGGTTGAACACATGACAAAATGTGTTGGGGAACTAAAAAAAGAAAAAGATAAACCTGCAATGTCTGAATTGAAAGATGAGGTAAAAGTAGATGAGACCATCTGTCAGGTCAAAAGAACTGTCGGGGATAATTTTGAAGAAAAACAAACTAGGCCTTCAATTTCTTCTTATAATAGGTTTTCATGTTTTCGGTGTGGTCAATTTACTCATTTAGCCAATGCTCCCATTTGTCCTGCTTTAAAGGTGACCTGTAATTTATGTAATAAGAAAGGTCATTATGCGAAATTTTGCAGGACAAGGCCACAAGGAACTGACAACTCAAGGAGGAGATGGTCTCAGCCACATGTGAGATCTATATGTTTTGAGGTGAAAGATAGTAATCCAGATCATCCTTCATTCATGGTGAAAGTAGAAAATTGTATGGTAAATTTTAAATTTGATTCTTGTTCAAAGATAACGATAATTGATGAAAAACTATTCATTGATTTGTTTAAAAAGGAAGTGAAACTGTTTAGATGTGACATTATGCCTCTAGGTTATAGTGAGAAACCCATCTCTATGTTAGGATATTTTATGGCAGAGATTGAACTTGGTTCTCACATCATTGTGGGTAAAGTTTATGTGTCAAAAAAGGGGGATGCACTGTTGGGTTGGCTTCATCAACGTCAGTTAGGTGTTACTTTGGACCCCAATGCATCTCCTCAGGTCCAAGTTCATGAAATATCTGATACTGTAAGCAATATGAGTGATGAAAAATTATCTTTGAGTTTAGCTAAACAATTCCCCAATGTTTTTAAAGATGATTTGGGTTGTCTACGTGGTTACAAGCACCATATTAAATTGAAAATGAATGCTCTGCCCGTGGTGGCAAAAGTTAGAAGGATCCCTCTGGTAGAACAGCCTAAAGTTCAGGAAGAACTAAATAAACTTGTCAAAAATAATATCATTGTACCAGTTGAAGCTACTGAGTGGCTTGCTCCAGTGGTCATAGCCAAGAAACCTACTGGAGAGATTCGTCTTTGTATTGATCTGAGGTCCTTAAATAGGGAGGTAATAGTTGATAGGTACCCCCTTCCAAATATAGATGAAATGATTTGTACGTTGGAAGGTGCTAAATACTTCACCACACTTGATCTTGCCTCCGCGTACCATCAAGTGGAGTTGGATGACTCCTCTCAAGATCTGACCGCATTTGTAACACCCATGGGTACTTTTAAATTCAGGAGAATGCCGTTTGGCCTTGTGTCAGCGGCCTCGGTCTTTCAAAGAGTTATGTCAAAGATCTTAAGGGGCTTGGTGGGTGTCAAATGCTACCAGGATGATTTGCTGATTTATGGTAACAGCATTGTTGAGCATGATAAAAGAGTTGCTTTGGTGCTGGAACGTTTGGATGGTGCTGGTATGACTCTGAAGAGGACTAAGTGTAAGTTTAGGGTACAGGAAGTCAATTATTTAGGTCATCGGATTACGGGTAATGGAGTTTTTCCTAAGAAGGAATTGGTTGAGGCAATTGATAAAGTAAAAGAGCCGAGGAGTAGAGATGAACTTCTCTCATTTTTAGGGATGGTAGAATTCTATGGTAAGTTTATTTTTAATTTTGCCAACAAAACTTGCAATTTGAGAAGGTTAACGGTAAAAAATGCTGTCTTTGACTGGACGGATGAATGTCAGGAAGAATTTATATGCATCAAGAATGAGTTAAGAAAGGCACCTTCTCTTCATGCTTTTGTTCCTGGTCTTCCCACTGTCATGTTTACTGATGCAAGTGATAAGGGACTAGGGGCGGTGTTGGTTCAGAAGAAGAATGGGAAAGATGCCTTGATTTGCTGTTCGTCTCGCTGTCTCAGGGGTGCAGAATGCAATTATTCTGTGATAGAGAGGGAGTCTCTCGCAATTTTTTGGGCCTTAAGGAAGTTCAAAAATTTGATCTGGGGCACGAAAGTTAGTGTATTATCCGATCATAAACCGTTGAGAGAAGTGTTTTCAAAGAAAGGTCTGGACGCTATATCTTCTAGAATCAGAAAGTGGATTGTCTCATTACAAGAATTTGAGTTTGATGTGGAGTACATTCCTGGCTTAGCTAATAAATCTGCGGATTGTATGTCTCGATTAGTTGATTCTGATAACTCTGAAGTTGATGACTCAAGTGACTGGGAAGAGTTTACGAATGTGTGTGAGGTGACGGATGGTGCAATTGATGAATCAGAATGGAGAGTAGAATTGGAGAAGGATCAAGAAATTTTGAGTGTCATGCAATCTTTGAAGAATAACATTAGGTTGGTCAAACCTTGGTTGTTGATTTCAGATGAGCTTTCGGTTAATAATGGTCTGTTAACTAGAGGGACAAAGCTTGTTCCTCCGGGCACATTGAGGAAAAGACTATTAGTACATGCTCATTGTGGTCATTTAGGCATAGTGAAAACCAAGGAGATACTTCGCATGCAATTTTGGTGGCCAGGTATGGACTTAGATATTGAGAGAATGGTTAGAGAATGTCCTGAATGTTGTGCTAGTGATAAGATTCTAAAAACTAGACACATGCCTATGGTGAAGAGAACTTTGCCAGGTCATCCCTGGGATGAGGTTGCTATCGACATTGTAGGTCCTCTTCAAGGTGTTTCTGATACTCCTTATCTAATTGTGTTAATTGACCTTTACTCTAGATGGATTGAAGTCTCTGCTGTCAGAGACATCACCTCTGAGGCTATCATTAAATTTCTAGAACCTCTGTTCAATAAGGAGAGCTTTCCTAACAGTTTATTATCTGACAATGGACCTCAATTTTGTTCTCTTGTTTTTACTGATTTTCTAAAAAAATGTGGGATTGTTCATAAGAAATGTTCTTTGTACCATCCTGAAACCAATGGTGCTATTGAGAGAGTTAATAAGACATTGAAGGAGTCTATCCAGCTCGCTCGTTCTTCCAGTCTGAATTGGAAGTCTACTCTGCAGGACAGAATCAACACCTACCGCTTTGCCCCTCATGCTTCTACGGGCAGGTCTCCATTTGAACTTTTCAAAGGGAGGGTTCCTAACACTTTTTTGTGCCCTGGGTGGATGTGCATGAATAAAGGTCTGGTGGATAATGACATTGGTGCTTGGAGGGCAAAAGAGTTACTCAAACAAGATGCCCGCAAGTCTTACTTTGACAAAAAGAAAAATGTCCATTATCAAGATGTTAAAGTTGGTGATTTTGTGAAAATTAAGACTCCTGTAGGATGTAGACCTTGGTCCAAATATACTGATATTAGAGCTGTGATTAAGATCTTTAAAAATGCTGTTAAAACTGATGATGGGAGAATATGGAATAAGAGTCGTGTTGTTGTTGTTGATCCATATTTGTCATCTCAAAGGGGCTCTGTTCATGTTGGTGATTCTCATGATAATTTGCATTTTTTGTCTAATTCTTCCTTTGACAGGTTTTCTCCTTCTTCGTCTTCCTTTAGAAGGAGTCAAAGAACCCGCAGAGCTCCTGTATACTTGAGAGATTATGTTTGAATATGCTCTTTGTTTTGTTTTCTTTGCTTAAGATGTTTATGCGAGTTACTCAATTTTAGTTCTCTCAGGTTCTCTTAATGGCTGCATATCTTTCTCATTTGTTCAAAGTGTATAGAAGGGAGATGTGTGATGTTCTCCTTTAGACTCTTTTAAGACTTGGGAGCTCAGAGAATTCTAGTGTTCTTAGAATATAGAATGTTGTGCTTGTAGGATTCTGTACTTGTCAGTTGCTGTGGGCTGTTGCTGGATGAGGTTGAATAAACCCACCTCTTACTTCAAGAACCAGTTTATCTTGTAATTCTTTATATTACTAACCTTTACACACAGCATGTCTCTGCCGCGTATTTACTACACCCCCTAACACTGGCCTACACTAGCACTCCTCAAACTTTTCTAACCTAACCCTGATGGCGCTGGGACAGGAAGAGGAAGGACTTCCTCGCCTGTCTCCATTTATAATCTAGCCCTAGCCCCCACCCCTAACCCCACCCATACCCTACCTACACCCTGTCCTATGCTATCGCGCGAACACCCCAGGGGAAGACTGGTCTGCCGACCTCACTTCCCCTGGGGGCCGCATTACGTACTATTGTTGAGATTACGCTATTATGCCGTGTTGCATAATGTCAGGGAAAAATTGTACCACAAGATGTACCGTTAGGGTGACTTTTGAACAGGAGTGGCATTTCAGGTAGTTTTTTTTTGTTTGCATGAGTGAACAGTTTGTTTAATTTTTTAGTTTGAAACTACAAATCTGAACACAGATGATGGTGTTTTCAACACAAGGGCCAGTTCCTTCATCGTGGGCGGTCAACAGAGATCTCACATTTCTTACCCAAGCAGAGACCGCTTTGGCATTTTTCCCTGCAAAACTACAAATCCAAACGCAAGCAAAAAAAATGTTGTGCCACCTTATAGGATTTTGTTTTGTCTTCTGGTAGGATATGAAGTGGTCGTATCAGACACAAAAACACAAACAACCAGAAATAATCTTGAAATTACATTTTCGAGTTGAATTTTTACCTGGATAGAGCTTTTGGGTCATTTTTTGAGTGCTAGATTCACTTTGTGTAATTGTGTATAATTTCACATACATTTTGCATAATATATTCTACAGCAAACTACGCAAGTTTTCCACACCCTTAGTCTGGGCTACATTTCTGCTCTTAGTCCCAGTCTGGCGCCCTCTGATGGTGCCGGAGGTCTCCAGAAATGCCTTACCCTAGAAGCCGTGTAATTCCATTTACTGCCCTAGCGTGAGCTCAGTGACATATAGGGGCAACATGCATACTACACTTCCTGCCCACACTAAAATGTGAACCCCAAAACAGAATTTGCCCTAAAATAATCTATGTAAACCCTCCTTTCCTCCGACATGCAGTTTAAATGGGTTGACTTCTTGTAGCTATTGAAATCTCATTATAAAAATGTTTTTGTATTCCACTCCTCCATTGATGCACCGTGTTCTGTCGCTATCTAGCTGTTTTACACATTTACATGGCAGTGCTTGAATGCAAACATACAACGCTGGCCTTTCGACCTACCCAGGTTCACGGTACACGCAGGAGTGGTGTGCTCAAACTGAATTTGAAAGTTTCTGCCCTAAACGGTCTGTACACAAAGGTACAAATTGGAACAAACCAAAGCGACACAAACTGTCTTGTTCTAATTAGTGCATGTTAGCATCCCTTGTCCAGGGCACCAGCCTTCGCTTGCTGGGTTCATCAGGGGTGTCCAATCTTGGCCCACAAAAGCTGTATCCATGTCAGATTTCCATTTTACCCACTGACTGTGGATGATTCCGGTTTACATTAATGTTCTGCAAATGTATCCTATTAGAAAATCTACAAATCTTGAGTGAATGCCACTCTCGCGGAGCAACATTAAATGCTTTTAGTGTAGCTCGGCCAGAAAGCTAGTTGAGGGCTTCACAGGTTACTTCATTAATGGGTATTGTTTCCTTCCACGAGTACTGTTTCCTTACATGCATGTTTTAAGCACAGTCTTTCTACTACAGGCCCCAGTTAAGTATTTTCAGATAATACCTCATTAGCACTCCTTGTCAAGTCGGTGTGGCCAACCTCGACAGGTGCCTGGCAACAGGAGCTTTTGACTGACAAGCAATCTGCATTTATTTCATATTTTTGTTTATTGCCAGCACCTACATCTGCTGCTGCGGGCTGCGTGCTCGGTATTATCTTTCAGCAAATTTACGCAATCTGTGGATCCCACACATTGAGAAAGGTAATCATTTTTAGACAGTAACCATCCCCTTAATGATGGTTGAAGGCACTTTTTAGTGTTGCGTAGCAGTGAGCACATCTTGGAGGGCGCCTTAAACTGTGGTTCAGACCCGGTTTCTATCACTGGGAGAGACATCGCTGCCTCTCAAGCTGCTGGCAGACCAGGACTTTGCCACCATAGAGACATGGTGGGCAGAAGAGGGCATGTAGAAAGGAGAGCCTTTATTCTTATGATTGTGAGGACGGCGGGTGCCTGAGCACTAATACTGTGTTAGTAGTAGACTTAAGACATGACAGCCATTCCCGCCGCCATGGTGCTTTCTTGGCACTTTGACCACTAGCACTTAGGGTTTTGTGGCCTTCTCTGGTTTGTTTTATTTTATTTCTAATGTGTGTTATGGAGTTGGAGCTGCCCAGATTGCTTTGAACAACCCTTGACAATAACAACACAAGAGCCTGCCCTACTGCAGTGTGACTGCGATACTCCAAGGGGACCCCTCTTGATGAGATGGGGAATCCTCGCCCATCATCAAATGTATGAATTTGGCCGGTCAGGAATGTTATGCACCGACCATGACTTGGCCTCATAGTGAGTCTCGGCTCGGGCAGTGGACCAGACCAGGGTACGAAAGATGGTCCTGAAGGGTCTGAGATACTTGGGTGTAATATTGATATCCTTCCGTTTGTGTACTGGCGCTTCACTTGTTACATACAGGGTTTCCTCTACAGCTCTCCTCCCATGTCATGCTGTAGCTTGTGCATGCGTCATCCCACGTGTGCAGTGTTAGAATGCTAGGCAATGGCCTGGACTTCGGAAGTTGGCTAACAGTATTCTGTATCTTGCGCTGGAGGAACAAAGATTGAAAGCTTCATTTCCACGTCTTGTGTATCATCGCTGCAGGGAAGTTGGAAGTTAAACAGCTCTTTTTGAGGTCTCGGATGTCAGACTGGCTGTTCTCTCAGAAGATTCTTGCTCTTTGAGCAGTCTGTCTCCAAATCCTTTGTACCTGAAAGAGCAGGTGGCGTTGGGTTCCGGGAGGGCTGGTAAGGCTGGGCCATCTTAGAATGATACCCTGTGTGCGGAAGTCCTTGGAACCGGTGTGAAACGCCTTGTGGAACCGGTGTAAAGTGTTCAACCCGGTTCTTTCTTTGACACGAAGGGCTTTGAGGGCAGCATGATATGCTCAAACTATCTCTGGTTCAGCATGAGGCCCTTCGGGATTTGACAAGATCCCTTTTGGAAGTTGTGGAATTGCAGAGTTCCAGCCAGAAGGCGAGCTGCAAAAGAATCTGTCATGTTGGATGTTATGTAAAGGGACCTACGGTGCCATACCCTTCTCTTCTCCCCAAGTCGTGTTTCCATGAGCTGCGAAAAAACCCAGGCTTCGTTCTGAGCAACCATTGGAAGGGAGGATTTAATGCTTATGTCATCGATGGAAGACGCCATTCTTGGTCACAGATGTGATTTGAGTGTGATGTAAGCTTGCTTCCCGCCAGCACCACCGTCAAGCAGCAAAATAATATAATGTAGGACTGTGTTTGCCAGGGTTTAAATCTGTAAATGTGATGCCAGGAAACAGCAGTGCATGCTGTCGTTTGAGGAGGTAAAGCAATGCCTCTTCCCATCAGCACTTCCGCCTAAATGCCCGGATGGCTAGAAGCCAGCCTGCCTTGTGTTAAACTTTACTCTAATTGAAGGAAGTTCTTCAAAAGTGTCTTGTTTGCTTCTCCAAGGGACCCTCTGTCAGGGCCGGACTGGCCGTAACGGGTACCAGGCAATCCCCCGATGCGCTGCACGGGTTGGGGGCTGGTTTGGAGTTCCTGAAGGCCGTTTTTGTTACAGGGCCGTTTTTGCAGCATAGTTGCAAAATCGTCCCTGTAACAAAATCGTCAGAAAACCGGCCCTGGCAAAGAGCTCTAGTAAAGTTTACAGGAGTGTGACCCATATACCAAATCAGGACTGGGTAAGGAAGGTGCATTTAAGAAACAATGTCCCAACAGGTAATAGTGTATAGTCAATTAATTATGCATGCACACAGCATTGCTGACAAGGAAAGAAGGAGAGCACTCTTTGAGTTGAATAAAGATAGTTAATCATCTTATATTGTGACACAAGTTCATGGTTGGATATATACAGTTTCAAGCAGCACTGCATAAAATGAATTAGTGACAACCATAATGTCCTTGGTGCTCTAGAAAAGTGGCTGTGGTGAAGGTGTCGACGCAAGTGAAGAAGTGAACAGCATGGACGGCGCACTGTGAACAAAGTGCAAGTAATTTACAGTGAGTGGCTCAGGTCATGTGACAAGGTGATATCACAGATTACAAAATTCTTTCAATTGTTAGAGCCACATTAGGGAAGTACGCCTATTAATAAGCTGTTAAGTCGACGGCGTTTCGATCCATATTAGTTCGGATCGTCATCAGGACTTGGTTGTCAGACACCTTCACCACAGCCACTTTTCTAGAGCACCAAGTACATTATGGTTGTCACTAATTCATGTGAGTTTGGTCTTGGCCCCTTTGAAAAGTACTTACCTACTTTTTTGCAGGGGTAGGGGGCACAGGTGTTATTTCATTTCTAGTTGGACACATTGTTTTTAATTCCTTGTGCATGTGCCGGGTGTTCTGGGCTCATTTGGTTCAGATGTGGATGCGCTCTAGCTTTCTAATCACTGTCTTCAAGTGTTACTTTGTTCCTGCGGAAAGCCTGAGCTTGGCTGTAGAGTGCATTGGTGACCGAGTCTGACCTTTTCTGCAGTGTGTACCTTGCTTGAAGTTGTTCGGACTGCCTAAACACTCTGCAAAGAGGAACCATTCTGTTTTTTCTGCACGTCCCTCTCCTGCTACAGTGATTAAGAAGCCTAGGCATGAGGACAAGGTTATGGAGGTTAGCTCTAGGAGAATTATTTTGGAAACCTTGTCTGCTATCCCTATACTTCCTGCCAAATTTGTTGAAGACCAATATAGCTCCAGCTCTGAAGTGTAAGGGTTTGGAGGTGTAGCCCTCTGAATTTAATGGCAAATACATTGGTGAAGAGTTGTTCACTGAGATTCTGAGCAGGGGCAGACATAATATGAGTTTCCCTCTTGAAGACCTCTCTAGTTCTCTTCTGAGCAGTTTTTATGACAGTTTCATCAATCTAAACCTTTGGGGCTTCCTGTACACCAACATGTGTCTGATGTTGTTTAGAGGGAGTGGAAGGATCCGGATATGATATCTGTTCCACAGGTTATGTCTAGATGGTATCCTTTGCAGGATGTGGATAAATCTATGACTGAGTCTGCTGCATTGGACTCTTTGGTTACAAGTCTGATTGGGATAACATCTGTGGTGGAGGATCAGATGGAGAAAAAGATTCATTCCACTTTAAAGAAATCGTATGCAGGTACAAATCTTTATTTTCACAGTCTGAGGCACTCGTGAATATCTCATTGTTTAGTGTACAAAACAGTGTGTACAACAAAGAACAGATGGTTTCTTGATATTGATTTATTGTCCGTGGATTCAACCTCTTCTTTGTAGACAAGCTTGTGAGCTTTAGCCAACACGTGTTTCGTCGTATAAGGGGAGTCTCCCCACCACTTTTTCAAGGCTAAAACAGTAAAAGATAACTACAGTTGAACATTTGTTTACAACATTTATGCCAAAAAGTAAACATAGACTATTTCAGAGAATCACCTTAGTGTGAACATTCAACTTTAAATACCACTACTTTTAAGTCTTGCATCATGGAAACCCATGCTTCAAAAACATTTGTCTATATATGCAATATAGTTGCATTATCTAATGACCATCTACGCAGTATTGGGCACCTCTTTGCACCTAATGATCTAGGATTCAGAAGAACAATGCTGATGGTGAAGTTCATGCATGGTAAGCTCTTAACTGGTATGTTTAGCAGAACGGAAGAGGATGAGCGAGTCCCCTGACAAGGAGCGCACAGCTGACAGGAGCGTTACTGCGCTCGCTGAGAAGCATTTTAACTATTTTTCTTTCTTTTAGGTCTTAGACCCTCGCTTACCATCTCCCCTCACTCGCACTTAAATTGTGACATCACCGCCGCTTGGCGGGTCCGGTGCCTGGGGTGGGCGGCCATCTTGGTTTGGGGTAGAGGCATTAGATCTGACAGCGCTTCATTGCGCATGCGCCAGCGGGGGAACGCCTATTTAAGGTGAGTCCCCGGTCTTCCTCCCCCTGACAAGGAGCGCACAGCTGACAGGAGCGTTACTGCGCTCGCTGAGAAGCATTTTAACTATTTTTCTTTCTTTTAGGTCTTAGACCCTCGCTTACCATCTCCCCTCACTCGCACTTAAATTGTGACATCACCGCCGCTTGGCGGGTCCGGTGCCTGGGGTGGGCGGCCATCTTGGTTTGGGGTAGAGGCATTAGATCTGACAGCGCTTCATTGCGCATGCGCCAGCGGGGGAACGCCTATTTAAGGTGAGTCCCCGGTCTTCCTCCCCCTGACAAGGAGCGCACAGCTGACAGGAGCGTTACTGCGCTCGCTGAGAAGCATTTTAACTATTTTTCTTTCTTTTAGGTCTTAGACCCTCGCTTACCATCTCCCCTCACTCGCACTTAAATTGTGACATCACCGCCGCTTGGCAAGTCCGGTGCCTGGGGTGGGCGGCCATCTTGGTTTGGGGTAGAGGCATTAGATCTGACAGCGCTTCATTGCGCATGCGCCAACGGGGGAACGCCTATTTAATGCTCCTCCCCTAGTGTAGCGGAGTCGTGCCAGAGTCCTGCCCGTCTGCGCCCGTCCGCGCTAAGGTCGCGCGGGACGCTGCGGGCTGTTGGGCTGTGGCAGATACTCCATTACCCCATGCCGCAATGTTGACATATTCTAGAGAGAGTTTATACTCCCTCGGTCAGGTGAGCCGTAGATGTAATCTCCCGCCTGTTCACCCGCTCTGTGGGCCGTACCGTTGCCTTTGCAACGGTTGGGTGCTTGACCCTCCGGGGTCCATCCTCCGGAAAAACCCTTCAGATGTCCACCGCATCAGGGGTTTTCTCCCCTCTTTGCGGATTTTAAACCTGAATGTTAGATCGGCACTGAAACATCATCAGAACATCTACGATCTTATTGAGGATGAAGCCCCTGATATTTTTGCCATCACTGAAACTTGGCTCCAGGAAGCGGACGCTGCTATTTTCAATCTAGCATGCCCCCCTGGCTATTCTATGTTCACCTTGAATAGATCTTCTAGAGGTGGGGGTATAGCTCTCATAGTCAGGTCCAGTTTTTCCTGTGTGTGGAGTGGCCTCAACATTGCCGGGTGCGAAAGTGCTTCCTTCAAGGTCTCGGTTAGCCCTGAGTTTACATTCTCTGGGATGGTTGTGTATCGTCCGCCGGGTAGCGAAGTGGTGTTCAGAAATGCTTTCCCCGATATTGTTGGCACTTTGGTCACTGACTGTGCCAACTTTTCCATCATGGGTGATCTGAACCTTCACTTCGACACCCCTTCCAATCTGACGGTACGCAGCATTTCCTCAGACCTAGAGGCCTTTCAACTCTCCCAGCTGGTTTCCCAGTCTACTCATACTGGGGCACATATTCTAGACCCCTTTTTTACCAATCTGCCGGAGATTCAAATTACATCTATTTCTCCGGTAGAGTGGACTGATCATTTCTTGGTGTCCATTCTTTGTCCCATATCGGTCATTCCCCCTATCTCTTCAGCTAGACAGGTACCTCGGAGGTTTTGGAACAAGCTCAGGCTAGAAGACTTCCATCGTCTTCTGTCAGAGCAGCCGCTGGGCCCATTGAATGGCGTAGAAGAGGGGTATGACCTCTTCTGTTCTTGGCTTACCAGGGCTCTGGACACTCTGATACCCATAGTATCTAGTAAAATCAATATCAGAGAGTCGAGTCCCTGGTATGACGGCGCCCTACGAGCCCTGAAGGGAGCCTGTAGACGGGCGGAGAGGGCATGGCGAAAGACATATGGGGCTGTTTTAAAAGCTGCATACGCCGCGTCCGTCAAGCTCTATCATCGGGCTATTTGCCGAGCCCGAGCGGCATTCTATGCCGCAGAATTTCGAAACAGCACTAACCCGTCGAAGGCCATCTTCAAGGCCGTGAAAGATCTAATGGCGAAGCGGACTACCCCTGTGGCCGTGAGCTCTATCTCCCATTGCGAATCCCTTGCTTCCTACTTTTTGGGAAAAGTCCAAGCAATCTATCGGACATTCCCCAGCACAGGGATCGGCCTGGGAAGCTCCAATGGGACACCTCATCAGATTACCCTGCTCTCATTTCCCCCTCTTACCTCGGATGGGTTTGACAAACTTGCGTTGCAAGTTAAATCTGGTTCTTCATCTGATCCAGTAAGGCCTGCTCTCTTTAGAGATCAGACCTTTTTGGGACGCTCTGTAGTGCGTTCCCTTGTCAACCTCTCCCTGGAGTCGGGTGTAGTTCCAACTAAATGGAAGCAGGCGGTGGTGTCCCCGATCATTAAAAAACCCTCCCTGGACCCGTCTAAGTCTGAAAGTTATCGTCCTATCTCGTTGTTGCCCTGGCCGGCAAAGATAACAGAGGCTCATGTCAATCTGGCCCTGTCAGAACATCTAGCCCGGACCAACGCCCTCGACCCCACACAGAATGGCTTCTGGGCTGGACACAGCACGGAGACCGCTCTTCTCGTGATGGTGGAACATCTCCGTGCAAGGTTGGATGCTGGTCAAACGGCGGCGCTGATATTGTTAGATCTCAGCGCCGCCTTCGACACGGTATCCCACAGCATCCTCCTGCATCGGCTCGAGGAGATTGGTGTTGGTGGTCTGGTGCTACAATGGTTCCGCTCCTTCCTCGGCAATCGTTCCTTCTGTGTTGCCATCCCCCCCTTCAAGTCCAAATTCCAGCCTCTGACCATGGGGGTTCCGCAGGGGTCCTCGCTGAGCCCCACGCTGTTTAATCTTTATGTGAGACCGCTGGCTGATGTCGCTAGGCAGTGGGGCCTAACTTTGGTCTCATATGCCGACGACACACAGCTGGCGGTTACTCTCAGCGGGGACGCGGAACAAGATGCCCCCAGGTTCCAGGATGGACTGAAGGCGGTGGCCAGCTGGTTGACGGGAAACTGTCTCCAGCTCAATGCCACTAAAACGGAGGTAATGATTGTCGGTAGGGGAGTGGAGCTGTGGGGTGACCAATGGTGGCCACCAGAGTTGGGACCTACTCCGACCCCGGTGTCGGAGTTGAAAAATCTGGGAGTCTGGTTGGACGCTGGCCTTACCTTTGTAGGACATACGAAAAAAACAGCAGCCTGTTGCTTTGGTCTGCTGAGAGGCTGAAGACCAGTACTTAAATTATTCGATGCCCCAACCAGACAGCTGGTAATCCAGGCCACTATCATCTCTCGCCTGGATTACGCTAGCTCTCTTCTGGCTGGGGCCAACCAGGCTGAGCTAACTCGCCTGCAACGGGTCCAAAATGCTGCGGCCAGAGCGATTGTCGGCCTGCCCAGATTTTGCCCGGTGGCGAGTGTTTTTCGCTCCCTACACTGGCTTCCAGTGAGGAAGCTTATTCTCTTTAAGGTCCTTTGTTTGGCCTTTAAGATCCTGAGAGGTATAGGTCCCGAAATCATGGCCAGTTGTCTTTCTTTCTATGTCCCCACTCGTACCCTCCGGTCTCAAGGACAGGCCCTCGCTGTAGTCCCCAGATTCAGGCTTAGTCGTATGGGGGGTCGTTCCTTCAGCGTAAAAGCGGCATTAACCTGGAATTCTCTTCCGATTGAAATCCGTTTGCTGGAGGACCTTATGACCTTTCGGAGAGCAATAAAAACTTTTCTGTTCTAGCTGCCCCTTTTAAGTCTTGTCTTTTCCTGTTGTGTTATGTTTCTCCTTGTCTATGCGCCGGGACGCTCCTTGGCTGGAGTAGCTGTGCGCACTACAAATAAACTTAACATAACATAACATAACATAACATACTACATGGCTCTTACACCCCAATTTAACTATGTTACTCAACCAATAATATAGCGCTCATGTGTCCTCCATTGTTAGCACATTAGTTCTGGTGTGTTATATCCATAAACAATATATATCTATCTATTGTGTTGCCGGCATCTTATAGAAAGCCCTATGGTGTAGGCAATACGTGGCAATACATATTCTTTAGGCCAACAGATATTGAACACTGAGCAATAGGTTTAGAGAGTCATGAGCCAGAATGACTCTGGCATTACATTCAGCTGTGCTTGCAGCTCCTACAAAATATATATTCAGACTTCCTGTGTCCCAGATGCAATGTTCTTTATGCTATTTCCTCGATGGTCACTCCTGTATAATGATATAACCCTAATGGTAGTATCTGGTCTATCAGCACTATATGTTAATATAATCACTCTTATTAATGGTAATCTGAAGGAGGGCTTACTAGAGCGAGTAGGTCAATAGTTTGACCAAGAGTATTACATTACACTCATCGTTATCAGATTAACTGTATTCTTGCAATCCCAAATCAGAGCGTGTATGGGTGTTACCCTGTAAAAAACAGAAAACGCTGTGCTAATAGATCAGACACAAGCGCACCAATACATACTCTATGAAATTAAAGATATCCATAATGGCTTACGTCAATTGATGAATCAATCTCTACTCTAAGCTTGTCTGACCTGATTAGTCCGTAGTCTGAGGGTTGTACTGCGGTCCCACTATACCGTGCTCGATAAACTTTACAGGGCAGGGGGGGTTCTCTCTAAAAGTGTGTAAAAGAAAAAACGACACTTCAGCTACTCCGTCGCATACCCCGATTAGAGTTGCTAGGTAGCAGTGTGCGTCGTATGTGACTCGGATCGCTTGTATCACTTACCTGTGTAACTGCGCCACTTGAGTCCAAGTGAGACAGCTTCTGTTTGGCATCTAGGCCAGTCGCCATGCTTAGCTTGAGAAGTAAACTGGCAAAAGAAAATGGGTTCTATTTTGACAGTATCATGTGACCTGACAAGCTGAAGTGGCTGCCATCTTTAAAAATGTTGGAGTGCCATTTTGTCTACCAAGTACCTGTACATTTCTAATCAAAATCCTAAGTGATACAGTGGAAAGTTTTGATCAATGTAATTGATAACAGCCCTAGCATTAGTACGTTGGTTGTGTAGTAAGTACAAACGATACAAAATATATTCCAAGCTATCACACCCATGGACAAATATAACTGTGTGTTTCCTAATCTATCATTCTGGCTCACACATCCATCTACACTAGCCACAGTCTGTCTATCCCAGGCTGATAATCAGAATAAGTGCTACATGTCAGTGCTCCATAATGAAGGGTAAGAAAGGGATAAGGTGTGAAGTGGAGCTGGGTTCAAGCTTCAGTGTGTTTGTTAAGTATTAGGTATAAGGAAGGGTGAGGGGGAAACCTCAGTATAATTGTGAATTGATAGGTACTTCAAAAAAATCTAATTAGTGACCCAGTATATATTGCAGTTCCTGGTTAATATTAAGTCCCTCTCAAACTGTATTGAAGCACATTATCAAAATTGCTTCTCTCCTACTCAATATCAGTTCTCAGTTTCCCCCATGACGGTCTCTGGGGTATGTTCTACAATAAAAAACAAAAATGTTGTTTGTTCCTTCTGCACTGCAGATCATGGCATGCACTGAGATTGTATATGTGTCATCTGCTTAATTTAAGTGCCCGCCTATGCTCACTTATTCTTTCTTATAGTGCTTCCACCATAGATTTAGTGACATTTGCATTCAATTACAAATGTTACAAATGTGGTGTTAGAGTTGATATTTGTATAGATTTCATACATATTTATTGTATCCTACCCAAAAGTCTTTTTCTTATCCAGTACCCTTTTGCACATGCTACAGTAGCCACTCTTGTAGAACCCTGGTGTATGTTGTGTCAGCCAGTTGTCCTATGAAGGTAAAGTAGGCTAGCTGGGGCTCAGAATGGTACTGATGGTTCTGCCCTCATGGAAAATGATGTCAGGTCTCCGTGTGATGCAATCTTCAAGTGTCTTCTCTGCACTCAAAATGTGCCATATGAGGACTCTGGTTTCCTGTCCTGCATACAGGACATGGAAGTGTATTTTTCACAAAGAAGATACCAATCACATAACATAAATCAAGCACGCAGCAGAGCATGAAGAAGAAATAATAACTAACACAAGGGCACACTACACCCAAAAATAAGAGACAGATACACGTGTGAGAATGATCACAGACTACAACAAACTGCCCATCACATTGCGCAAAAGCCTGCAAATATAGGCACATTTTGAGTGCAGATAAGACACTTGAAGACAAGCAGATGAAAGATAACCAATCGCAGTACATGCTATGAACTACAGTGCACAAGTAACAAACACAATATTTGTTTTTTACGGTATAGAACATATCCCTAGAGACTGTTGTGTTGGAAACGGAGAATGCGATTGAGGAGGAGAGAAGCAATGTGGATAATGCGCCTCAGAACAGTTAGCGAACAGGAACTGCAATATTTTCTCAGTGACTAATTAGGTTTTGATGTGAGGTACCTATCAATCAATAAACATTCTGAGGTTTGCCCCACGCTCTTCGTTGCACCTAATACTCAACTCTTCCTTACAACTAATACTTACCAAACGCAATGAGGCTTGTTCCCAACTCCACTTCACACCGTATCCCTTTAATACCCTTCAATATGGAGTACTGACATGTAGCTCTTCTCCTGATTATCAGCCTAGTATATGTAGATTGTGGATAGTGTGGACGGATGTGTGAGCCAGAATGATAGATTTGAAAAAACACGGTTACCCTTGTCCATGGATCAGAGTGCTTGGAATATATTTTGTATCATTAGTACTTAGTACACAACCAACTTACTCATGCAAGGGCTGTTATCAAGTACATTGATCCAAACTTTCCACTCTGTCACTTAGGATTTTGATTAGATATTTACAGGTACTTGGTAGACGAAATGGCACTCCCAACACATTTAAAGATGGCAGCCACTTCAGCTTGTCAAGTCACATGACACTGACAAAATAGACCCTGTCTTCTGTTGCCAGCTTACTTATCAAGCTAAGCATGTCAACCGGCTTAGATGCCCAACAGAAGCTGTCTCACTCGGACGTGAGTGGATCAGAGTTACACAGGTAAGCGATACGAGTCACACCCGGCACATGCTCCTAACTAGCAACTCTAACTGCAGTCTGCAGTGGAGTACCTGAAGTCTCATTTTTTCTTTTACACACTCTTAGGAAGGACTCTCCCGCTCTGCAAAGTATATTGAGCACGATATAGGGGGTCTGCAGTACAGTCTATGAGCTCCTCCTGGCAGTCAAGCGTAGAGTAGAGATTGATTCATCAATTGAGGTAAACTATTATGGATATCTTTAATTTAATAGAGTATTTATTGATACGCTTGTGTATGATCTATTAGGACAGCATTTTCCGTTTTTTATAGTGTAACACCCATACACACTTTGATTTGGGAACATAAGAATACAGTTAACGTATCAGCGTTATGTAATACAATTACTGACCTAGTCGCTCTGGAAAGCTCTCTCTCAGATTACCATTAATAGGAGTGATTATATTAACATATATTGCCTATATACCAGATATTACCATTGCGGTTATATCATTATACAGGAGTGACCATCAAGGAAATAGCGTAAAGCACACCGCATTTAGGACATAGGAATGCTGAATATATTATATATTTTGTTTTTAGTAGCTGCAAGCACAGCTGAATGTGAGTCACGCACTTTCTGGCTCATGACTCTCTAAACCAATTACTCAGTGTTCAATATCTGTTGACCTAAAATATAAGAGGTAGATATATATTGTTTATGGATATAACACACCAGAACTAATGTGCTAATAATGGAGGACACATGAGCACTATAATATTGGTTGAGTAATACAGTTAAATTGGGGTATAAGGTCCATTCAGTAACTTACTCATCCTCTTCCGTTCCCCTGAACATAACAGTTAAGAGCTTACTATGCATGAACTTCACCATCAGCATTGTTCTTCTGAATCCTAGATCACTAGGTGGAAAGAGGTGCCCAATACTGCGTGATTAGTCGCTCCATTATGCGACGATGTGGAATCTGAATATATAGACAAATGTTAAGTATGAGTTTCCACAATACATGTCCTAAATATTGTGGTATTTGAATTTGCATGCTCACACTAGGGTAATTTTCTGAAATAGTCTATGTTTACTTTTTGGCATACATTTTTTCAACAAATGTGCAACGGTAGTTATCTTTTACTGTTTCAGCCTTGAGAAAGTCGTGGGAAGACTCCCCTTATACGAAGTATACAAAACAGAAGAAACGTTCTCTTTGTTGTATACACTGTTTTTTTTTGTTTTCTTTTGTTTTTTTCTTTTTTAGTCCTCATTTAAAGATAATATACTCCAAAAATCAAGAAAAGGTTTCTCTGACCCTTTCAAGTATCTGAAGGGTACATTTTAAATTACCGTTCTGGTTTCACCCCCCACACAGTATCTCCAGAGCCGCACCTTCGACTACTTGTATGGGTTTCAACCTCAGTTTTAACCCCTTCGCAGCGGGGGTAATTCCCTCGCTGTGCTGGGGGGTGGGGGGCGCGCACAGCTCCCCCGTGCTCATGACGAGCTCAGCTCGTCATGAGGCACAGTGCTCGTGTGCTCATGACAACCTGAGCTCGTCATGACCACACCCGTTTCCGTGGAACGTTCAGCACAGCAGGGGAATTATCCCCGCGTGTGAGCGTTCCACGGCTCATGGCGAGCTGAGCTCTTCTGAGCTCGTCATGAGCATAGAAGGTGTTAAAGGTCGAGCGGCCAATATAATCTCACTTTACAGAGGGTGGCCTATTAGACCGGTCCCCTGGACTCTGTCTAAAGCATATTATTAATCATAGGACCCAGAAATCACGTATGTCTAAAAGAAAACAAAATCGTGAATAGAGAGATTTAAAGCCCATTACACTATAGAGTATTTTATATATGTCTCGCCCCTGTCTCAACCCAGTTATGCCAATTTTCCCAGTATTTGGTCTTTTTTGTAAAATTGCCAGCTTGATCCAAAAGGGCTACCCTCTGAATGTAATGGATCCATTCATTCTCCGTAGGGGAACATGTTAATATCCATTTAATACAATGCTCCCTGCGGGCTAGAAGAATCAAAGTAAATAATAAAGCTATATGATTTTTTGTTAGTTTTCGTTCATCAATTTCCCTAGGGGGTAACCCAAAAATTACAGATATAGTTGTTAGTTTTATTCCTAGCCCCATATCTGATTAGGTCTTACCCACTTTATTCCAGTACGAGGATATTACCGGGCAGCTCCAGAACATATGGACCTCATTATCTCTATCTTCTCCACATTTGGGGCATTTCTTGATCTCTCGATTTCCCATTTTCGATATTTTCTTGGGGGTCCAATAGGCCTCATGAGCTGTAAAGAGGTGATTCTTTTTTTAATGGTGCAGCATTTATACAAGACCAACGAAGAGACATAGATACTTGCCCAATAATTTTGAGTTCTTCATCTGGCAGGTCCTTCTTCCATATCTCCATAAATGAGGCCTGCTCCTCTTCTCCATTTTGGGCAAGTAGCCAGTACCACTTTGCCACCTCTTTTTCCTTAATGCCGAGGGAGCAGATCTTTAGTGCTAAATTCGAGTTCCCTTTCAGTTCTTTTTCCGTTGCTTTTGTCCAGCTTACAAATTGATAATATTTGAACTTTGAGACCAAATTTCCGGTAATAGCTGATAAGTGTGGCCAAGAAATGAGTTCTGCATCAAACAAAAGTTGCCCCCAGTGTGACCAAAGTATTACTGTTGATATCAAAATCTTCAATTTTACTTTTTTGAAAAATTTAGGATGGCCACATTTTAAAAGAAAACACCCGGCTTGTTGAGAAAAATCCCTTGTAAGGGCTTTGAAGAGAGGTGAGAACATACAATCTTCCAACATCATTTGTTGAAAGTTTTTTAACTGAAATGCTCACATAAACGGATATAAGTCAGGGCTTGCAATCCCTCCATATTCCTTTTTCTTTCTAAGTTTTTTCTGGGCAATCCTTGGACATTTATTTCCCCATATGAACCTTGAGAAAAGCCCATGGACCTTCTCAAACCAGATTTTTGGGAACTCCAAGGGAATGGTGTTGAACAAAAAGGTATATTTTGGAAGAAGCGACATTTATATTAAATTGGATTTACCCAAGAAAGAGAGAGACAAAGCTCCCCAAGATTGTAATTGGGAGCTTACTTCCTTTGTTACTTTTTCAAAGTTGACTTGTGCGATTTTGTCAATGTTTTGGACTATCTGGATTCCCAAGTATCTTATCTCCTTCTTTTCATAGATACTCTCGAAGTTCGTGTTCCACTTCATTAACTCTGTTTTTTGTTGATTGAGGAGATACTCTGAGACCTTTCCAAAGATCTCTATTTCCGACTAGATTTCTGAATAGGATTTTTCTAAATTCCCTGTAAAAACAACTAGGTCGTCTGCATACAACCCTATTTTTTTCTTCCATCCATTACATTTAAAGGGGATAATTTTCTGTGATGCTCCTAATTTGTAGGCTAGGGGTTCGATATACATATTAAAAAGTATCGGTGAAAGGGGGCAGCCTTTTCTGGTCCCTCTTCCCATCTGTATTGGTATTGGTAAGTTCCCATTGACCAGAATCTTGGCTGAGGGGCTTTTATAGATATCTTTAATTGCTGCTAGGCATTTTTTACCAAGATCAAAACACTGTATTACTTTAAATATAAAAGCCCAGTTGACTCGGTCGAAAACCTTGGCAGCATCGAATGTCATTACTGCCAAGGAGGACTTATAGATCTGTGCCATATCTATAGCTCCAATAAGATCATAAGTTAGTTCACTAAGCTGTGTACCCTTCATGAACCCTTTTTGATCTGAGTGGATGAGTAGGCCTATCACTTTGTCCAATCGTCTGGTGATGATCTGTTTATAGATTTTATAATCACAGTTTAAGAGCGAGATTGGTCGACAATTGCGTGGATTTTTATTGGGTTTTAAAAGAATTGTGATTGTTGCCTCTTCCCATGAGGCGGGGGCTGTCACCCTCTATAAAAGAAGAGTTGAATAATTGTAAAAGAATATGTGCTAATTCATCTTTTAATATATTATAAATCTCATTTGGGATAGAGTCTGGTCCCGCTGCTTTTCCTTTTTTTTTTTAAAGTTAATAACTTGGGCTACTTCCTACGGTAATGTAGGACAATTTATTTATTCTTTATCCTCTTGTTGGAGAGTGGGGAGAGCTACCTCTGATAAAAAATCTTCCATACAGCTATCATCAATTATCTTCTCCCCTGTGTTTAATTTTTTGAAGAACTGAACAAAGGCCTCCTCAATTTCAGCGTCCTCTGTAACTATAATACCATTGTTTGGGCAACGTATACCTATTCCTCATCATAACTTTATTCAACAATTAAGTCATAAAAACATTTAATAAAACATCCAATATTTACAAGTAAAAGCGGTAAGATAAATACCAAAGTACATTTATATAAATATATTAAGAATATGATTAAACTTCCACAAGACAACGGCCGAATATGATCATTACACAAACACAAGTCTATAATTTTAAAATTGAACAATTTCTCCTTTGTTATTCGATAATCCATTCAAGTTAAGCTAATCTAGGGCGGTAAAGAAAGGGCATCATTACCTATGCAGAACTACTGCTTGGAGCGAATAACCCAAGCCCATTTCAAGAACTTGGCTACAGCTATAGCAATAGGGGGACTTGGGTCTGTGGCTAAGATTCTCAGTGCCTCCCTATATTTGCGTGTTCCAATTAATCGGCATATAGGTTTCACCCACTTTTTTCGAGGTGCAGCATAACTGGGACAAAAAAACAAGATATGGCTTTCAGATTCTTGCTGGTCCCTGCACCACGGGCATTTATCGTTATCAGTTGTTCCTGCCCATTGTTCTGTAAACACCTTTATCGGAAGAGTACCTATCCTGAATTGAAAATAAAGCTTACGATCAATCAGGTTCTCTATAGCATCCCAGTATGGTTCCATAATTGGTCGAGCTTTGAATTCAAGAAATCTACCTGTAAGATGAGAGGAGAGACCTTTTGCGAATGTTGTTGTAATAGTCATCTCCCAGTAGCTGGCTTTCAAAAGCTTCTTAGAGGGAAATACTGCATTTGCAGGGTCATCCCACAGTTCTCTCATTCTCAATCTTACTAACAGGGATTTAATTTCCTTCAGCCAAGTTATTTTTTGGAAGGAGTCTATTTCAATAATATCTTTTAGACCCTGAGCGTAATGCAAAAGTTCCTCAGTGGTCCATATTCTGCGCCAATACAATAATGGACGCAGAGTAGCTAGGTCTTTAACTACTTTCCTCCCAAGACCCCCCATCAGTGGTACTAATGGAGTATGGCTTTTCTCAGGAACTCATTTTCTGCCAATGTCAAGCTTTTTAGCTTATCAAATCCCCATAGTTCGGAACTGTAAAGGACCGAGCTTAATACCTTTGTACCATATATCTCGAGAAATGGACTTATAGGTTTCGTAATTGAGTTCTTGAACTTTTTCAGGAGGAGACCTGACTGCTGCTGGTGCTTTAGTACAGCCAGATCAAGGCATCAACCTGCTCTAATGGGCTATTATCCATATATATGCTTCCTCTGTATGGTTTAAAGGTCTTGGAGGGTTTACGATCATTGAGGGCCATAAACTTTGTTTTTGCAGTGTTTATTTCCAGTCCGTGCGAACGACAAAATTCTCCAAACCGACAGAGTGCCCGCTGAAGGCCACTCGGTGTCTTGGAGACTATCAAGCTGTCGTCTGCAAACATGAGGATTGGGACATGATTACCCGCCATCACAGGGGCATCGGTTGGTTCCAAGGAGAGGTAGTCCGCCACCCCGTTCACGAAGAGTGAGAACAGGGTGGGTGCCATGACACATCCCTGCCGCACTCCTTGCTCAACCGGGAAGGTTTCCGTCACCTCTCCTCTTAGCCCCCACCAGACCCGGGCGAAGTTGTCCTCGTGCAAACGCACAACCAGAGTCAGCAATTCCGGGGCCATCCCCAATCCCTCCAGGACTTGCCACAGTTTTTGTCGCGGCACCAGGTCGAAGGCCGCCCTCAAGTCCACGAACACTGCGTACAATGTCCCTTTCCCCAAGACCACCGTCCTCCAATAGAGGATAAGAAACCGAAATACCTGGTCAATCATACTCGTCTTGGGGCGAAAACCGGCCAGGAGTGGGCTCAAGATGTTATTGTCCTCCATCCAGGCCTGAATTTTCCCCAAGACAAGACGGCCCATAATCTTCTGAATAGAGTCTATAAGGTTGATAGGCCTATAATTGCCTGCTTGTGCCTTGTCCCCTTTCTTATACACAGGCACAATTTCTGCCCCCTTCCAGGAGTGGGGGACAGCCATCCCTTGGGCTATAGCATTTACTAAATAGGAAATGTATTTCCGCCAACGTTGTCTATCGTTTAAGAACACGTCGACAGGAATGCAGTCCATCCCCGGGGCTCGTCCCTCAGTTACAGAGTCTAATGCCCTATCTACGTCCCCTAGACTAAAAGCATCATCTTTATAAAAAATGAATGGGGGAATGCTTTCACTATTGTCCCCGCTACTACATGCGTATTGCGGCCCAAAATAATTAACCCACGAATCTTGGGCAACATTGTTCTGCGGGCAATCCAGACACCCACCCCTATCCCATTTGAAAACGTCCCAGAAGGATTTTGAGTTTTTAGCTGCGCACGCTTCCTTGAGTTCCCTCCATTTACCCTCTTCCCATGCCTTTTTTTGCAATGGCCTGAGTTTTCCTGTAGTTACCACGTGCCGCTCTTACTTTAATAGAATCCCTTGTTTTTAATGCAAGGCCCAACTCGACACGTGATTGCCTGAAGGCATTATACCAACTCTCAGGTTTCTTTCTTTGCTTGTTCCTAGCTGAGCCTGATTTACAAAAATATTTCCGGAGCTTAGCAAATAGATTAGTATGGGTTTCCAGAAAGGAGGGGTTCATTACCCCATTGAGTGCACCTGTCTCCAGGATTTCCAGTGCCCCGTCGACTTCGCTCCTAATAGCAGTCACGGCATCTGGATTCTTGGTGACATTACACCACTTATGGTGGCGTTCATCATTCGTCAGGGCGATTTCAACGCCCAGTGCGCCCTGGGTTGCAACTTCCCCTCCCTCTAGGCCCAACCTAAATTGTGAAATCAAAGGATTATGGTCACTCTCAATGCGGGTTTTCACCTCCATATCCACAAGAGAGTGCCACATTTGTAAATGAACTAGCAAGTAATCCATTCGGCTAGACCTTAGGCCATTATCGTAAGTTCTAGCTCCATTCCTGTCCAAAGTTGTTCGGCCGTTAGCTGCCCTTAGCTGATTACCAAGATATAGCCCATTCAGTTGCATTGCGGCCTCTGACCATCTGTTTATGGGCTCCAACTCAAGTTCAGGGACCCCCCACCTGAAGTCTTCCTCCTCCGTTAGACTCAAGTCCTCGTGCCCTAGTGGCTCAAAAGTCGTATTAAAGTCACCCGCTATCAGGGGCAATACATCACTTGGTAAAGCCTCAATTACGGCTTCTAGGGCTGTTACTACTTCCGATTTCTTGCCACATGTAGACCCCTTGCATAGACATTAAATATAGCAATGTTTTGGGTAGCAGGGAAGGTAAGGCGCACCACAAGAATGTCACAATTTTGGACAGGAAAAGGCTGAATCTTACAGTCTAGGTTTTGTTTGACCCAAATCACTAGTCCTCCTACAGGACGGCCCTTTTGCTTCTTCACAGCAGGGACATTGAAATTAAGATAGCCCACCCTGTGTACTGGCTCAACAGTCCAAGTCTCTTGAAAGAGACAGATATCAAAGTTATCAATGAAATCTGCCCAGTCTGGCGAGGCCACCTTCGACCCCATACCGGCCAGATTCCATGACATCAATGATGTCAAGCATATTTCACCGGGAGGGCTATCAATATACTCAACCCCCTCAGTGTGGAGAACGTGACATAGCAGTACATCCACTTCAGAATTTAGTTGGGGGTTTTCCCTTCTCAGTACCTGGGGCAATAGGTCAACTTCAGCCTTTTCTGTGAGAGCTACACTCCTTTCATTTGGACCAGTTCTAGTTGAATTAAAACTCAATCTATCACACGCCATACTGTCATTCTCAACCAGTGGATCTATACTCCCACAATAATAAATTTGCTGTCAATCGCAATCCTCCAGCCCCGATAGGACATCAAACCAATTGGATAACATTATGTTCCCTGGGGCCCTCCATTCCATTAGCCCCTCATTTGGGAATTTTCCCCTGTCCATGGGATAGGCTGGTACATAGAAATGAGACAGTGGTAGTGATAAAATTAGGGATGCTGTATCCCCTTGGGGCCAGTTACAAATGTATTCGACAGCATTTCTATCCCTAAAATTAATAATTATGCAGTCCCCTACGGTGGACTTTGGCTGCTTCCCCACCCACCCAACTCTTCTAGCGAAGAAGATTTTTGCACTCATATGGGATGGTAGTGGACAATTATTGTTAAGCCAGAAAACACTCTTATTCTTTAGGTCCATATACGTTTCCCTTTTCCCCTGATTCAGTGGAGGGACCCCTGCCAAAACTACCACATAAGGAGATGATTCTGGGGGGAGCTCTATAGTTGGTAAACCAGCTACGATATAGGCAGGAACTTGTTTCTGGGCCACAGGTCCACTAGGCACTGTTAGCTGTATCCTATCCTTTTGTACTGGTTGTTCTGCCACTATCGAATTAAATGGGATGGATGCAGAGCAGGGCTCCAAAGATTCAGACAAACCAGCATTATCACTCATTTTACAGGGTGCTTTAGGGTCAATGACTACTGCACTTAGACCTGGGACACTAGACTGCTTACTATTCATCCCAATAACACGCCCCCTCGCCTGTACTGATGCAATTGAAAGTTCAAGGCACACAAGTCTAGATTCTATGGAGTCTAGTCTGTCACACAATGGGAGGCAGGCCCTCTTAACAATACACTCTAATTTTGTCCAGAATGATGGACCCACCTGGCTTTGTATTTCATCCCTATTGCATGATGGAAAAATATCCCTGTCGGTAGCTAGTTGTGTTGTGACGGAGGTAGCGGATTTATGGGAAGAGGCTAATATCAGAGTCTCTTTGGATAAGGCCTCATTAGGCAAAGTCTCTTTCCTTATTTTTGCTCTTCTCCCAGAAGCTTGTGCTTGGCCCCCAGTGCGCTTCCTTTTAGTTGTCGGTCCCAATGACTGTTGAGGTCCGCCCGCTTTAGCGTACTGCTAGCTGACCGGGTCTTAATATTGGGCGAGTGCACAGACCCTGCAGTAATACGGGAGTTAGTCGCAGGTCTCATGTCCATTGAGGTAGTGGGACAGTCTGTCTGGCATATTAAAGGCCCCTCAGGATGTAAAGGTGTTTGGCATCTCTCTCCCTCCCCCGGGGATGATGTTAAATCATGGATTTTAGGCTGTCGGGGGTCTGGGGATTGGGCTTTAGCCAGACTGCCTATTGAAGATTGAAGATCTCTTATCAAAGGCAATGTCCAGAGATAATCTCTTTTCTGTTTACTCAATGTCCCGGGCTAAAGCTGTAGATACTCTTACCAAAAAATTATCCAGAGTACCCATTAATGACCCGTCAGTAGATTTCCGAATATTACCACCCGTAGTAGGTGAGGCAGTCATGGTATGGCGGAAAATAGCTCAGTTGGTAAATAAATCCACAACAGTACCAAGCAATACGAAGAAACACAGCCTCTCACTAACCTTGATTAATGTTGTTAGAGGGGTGGCCCGTCCCGTCCTTGACCGTACTCGAACGGGCTAAAATGGGCCCGCCCTTGGCCCGGGCTTCGCCCGGCTCGTCCCGCGAAGCGGGGGTGGGGGACTGGTTAAATACAGAGCAGGGCGGGCATCCAAGGGGCGTCTCGCAGCCCCGCTGGCTTATGGGGAGCGTGGTTCTCCTCCACCGCGTATCCCCCTCTGCTGCTGCTGCCGCCGCCAGTAAAGTTTTCCAAAAGTATACATTTTATCCAATTTCTCATCTGATCCGTTTTTATTTTTCAGGCGTGGAGTTTACTACATCCTTCCCCATATTCATGGTGTGCAAGTTTGCCAGCATCCCACTTTTTTTTAACTATAGATTCTAAGAAGTCAGCCAGTTTATATTTAGCAGATGCTAAGTTACTTAAAATGATCACATTCTCCTGATCTCTCTCAAGGCTTTCATGCAATCTATGTATCTAATTTTCAAGCTTTTTAGTCTCCTCTTTTATTTTCTTTGCTTGTGTGCAGGAGATGACCATTAACAACCCCCTTAGAAATGATTTATACGTTTCCCACACCGTTTGGATTGGGGCAGAGTTTAAATTGATGTAAAAAAAACTCTTTAGTTCCTCCTTTTAATTTTTCAATTATGGTATGTTCCAATAATAGTGCTTGATTGATAGTACACCTTCGAGGTGATTGGGCATTACTGATAACTATTTTTAAGATAACTGCGGAGTGATCTGACATATGTTCGGGGGCATGACTTACTTGGTTAGTGTTTCTACTTACTATTGCCCCAACTAGAAAATAATCAATTCTCGACCTGTGTCCTCATTTTTTATTGTGGAAAGTAAATTTCCCACCTTTAGTTTTAGATTTAGTAGCCATATCACTCCAGATATCTGTTAGACCTACATCCGACATTAATTGCCTTAAGGCCCTTCTCATTTTTTGTGTATTGAATACAACTCTAAGAGAAGTAGAGTCTCGACTCGTATTTAAGACCAGATTGAAATCGCCCCCTAGGATTGTATAGTTGTTAGCTTCTGTTAAGTGAGGAAGCAATGCATACAGAGGGGCCAGGTCGTCCAGATTAGGACCGTAGTAATTTGCTAAAGTAATCCCAATCCCGCTGATTTTTATTTTAGCAACTACCCACCTCCCTGCTGGATCAACTATACATTCACTCAGCACCACCAATGCCGTTTTTTTATTAATATATTAACTCCTTTTGTTGTACAGGATTGATTTGTACAGATAAAGTGTTCAATCCATCTCTGGTACTTTAAGATCGATGCCTATTCCTCTTTAAGTAGATGGGATTCTTGGATAAGAAAGATCTTACATTCTGATAATCTTAGGTATTCCAATATCTTATTTCTTCTCCAGGGAACCCTTAGTCCATTGACATTCCATGTCATTATTTCCAGGTCATTTACTCTGACATTAAACATAAAAAATATAGTCAATAGGTACTCTCTTAGGAGTAGGGATATTTGAAGGGCAAAGAGTTCTTCCCCTGAGTTAGTAAGTATAGAAACTACAGTACCAGTGATTGTGGAGACACAACAGAATGCAAAAAAAGTAAAAGCGATCAACTCCATCTCGAAGGCAAAAGCCCCGAATACTAACACTCCCTCCAAAAAAGATCAGAAAAAATCCTCTAACAATAAAACAAGTAGCATAAGAGTCACCCCATCGCTAAGATCTTTCTTTAAGGTTCAGAGTATACAGTCTCCAGTAAAGGAAATAATAAATCCCCCTCTAGACATTACTTCAGACCTCATAGTAGTGGAAAGTAGTACTTCGGTATTAAAACATACTCAACCACTACGTTATAATAAAATTAACAAGGGGGAAATGGAGCCACTGCCTATAGAGAATAGGTATGAACCTGTAGTGTAGTTCCTATATTCCCAATAGGCTCTGCGCATTGGAATAACATAAACGATAGTTTAGACGTAGGACTGAGGTCGACTAGGTCTCTATTGAATATGTTAGACTTAATTATGAATGCCAGCTAGCTCAGAGGTCACTAGAAACTTTCTCGAGTAAACAAGGAGGTGTTAACTTCCCTGAATAGACAAGAAGGGATTAGCTTCTGACAACCGCATAAACATGACAACTTTGCTCCCTCCAGAATAAGGAGTATATCTCCAGAGTCGTGTGAAAACAATAGACAGCTATTTCACTCAGTCAATCATGCATGCTTAGTTTCACCAGAGTGCAGAGAAATAGAGAGACGGGCGTTTTCAATAAAAGTTATTTATTGAGCAGTCCTCTTTCTCGTGCAAGAGAAGTGAATTGCCACAATTGCAATACTTGTCATAAAGTAAAGTACGTACAGTAAAAGGAGTATTATGAAATAATACTGTAAAAGCATTTATATGGTTTCTAAGCCATAAGATACTTAAAATGGATAAAATACATACAATGATTAAAGTTGACTAAACATGCTCAACTGGTGTTTCTAAAATACGCCTACCCCGGTGTACCTGACCTAAGCCTAATACGTGGGAAGGAGTAAGTAAGTTAAGATAGTTTTGCCAAGAATCTGCATCAAGAATTCTCTTAAGGATCTAATCAGCTCCGTACCTTGGTTATAGAATGAAGGAGGTCTTGTATCTCGTTCTCAGGACTCGATCTCCCAGAAACCCGCAAGGGTGACTGGAAACACTGGAGCTGGATTTCTCGGCAGGAGAAAAGACAGCGTCTCTCTCAGTGCGTCAATGGGAGGGTCGGCTTCCTTCGGCTCTCGCATCAGCTGGACTTCGGGCAAGTAGATAGCCGCTCTGCTCCAAACCACCGTGTGTTTGCTAAAGGCAACGTTGGTATATTTATACCTGGAAGGTGCTGAGTTTGACGTAAGGTTGGACATAAGACGTCACTAAGAACTTACAGTTCTTTCTGGACTCCAGGAGTTCTTGTTCAAGTCAAAACAAAAGCAGGGGGATTTCCCAGGCTGCTGGAGGCTTGGTTTGTTTAAAGAACGCGTTGTGCTTTCTAGGAGTCTATGGGAGTAGCCTTGCCGTATTTGGACTGCATTGGCTATGACTAAATATGGATGTGATTCTTATGCCTTTATAAGGATCTTATTTGTTATAACCACATAAGGGCATAAATCGGGAATATTTAATTAAGGTCCTAGATACGTTTACAACACCCACTCCACGTATTATGTTAATCATTACTAAAATACTAAGCAATACTAAACATAAAGTGATGCATGTGTTTTCCAACCCACCCCAAAATACATAAAATGCATTTGAAATGGTATATACACGAAAAATGAGTATTAATACTGTACGTTTCTCAAGCAGTGTTATCATTCAGATAATGCATATTTAAATATCGGCTGAATGAAGTGCAAAAATTACATTTATGAAATGGCTCTTATTACAGAAGAGAAGGTCGAGACCATTTTATCACATATTTATACAATACTGTACATGTACTAGAGGCTGAATAAAAATATTGTCTCTAGAGTTTCAAAATAGAAATCGTGTTCTCTAAGAATAGTTCTACTTTAAGCAGAGTACCATATGCCAGAAAAAAGGGTAAATATTTTGGAAATGGAAAAAAAATTGCTTTCTAGGGAAAAAAAAATTTCAATTGTTTTCAGTAGTGTTGTTTATCAAAACTGAAGGCCGAATTCAGAGTTCAGGGAACACTGTGTGCTCGTTGTTTTAAAAGTTATTCTCGTTGTTAGGAGACAACATCAAATCAGACAGGCTGGCGAAAAATTGGTCTACAACAGTAGGTGAAAGTTCGACTAAGTTCGAAAAAGCTGAAATAGTGCTTATGTGAGAATCATTGCCATCATCACTGAAGGTTGTACCTGTGCGCCGCTTTCATCTCGTACCTCACCGCCACCTAATCGTAATGGTGAAGTCTCAACGAATGCCGTCATCAGAATAGGTAGCCGCTGGGGACAACACGTTGCATGAGCCGTTACCGAACCAAGCAAAGTATCGATATCCATAGGTACTGCTGATGGTAGTGTAAGACAGACGTCCAACACGCATTCTTCTCCGCATAGCAGGCATCGAAGCACAGGTAAGATGCAATCTTGCCAGATTGGTCTGAACAAAAGAAACCAGGTAGTACTCAGATCTCTTAGCCGGGCAAAGCCGAGGACTTTAGTGATCTGTTCTCGTTATCGTATAGCCACGATCGTTTCTTCCATTGCAGCCTGAGTTTTGTCTGTGACGTGACTTGCCATACCGGAGCAGAAGGAACAAAAATAAAATTCCTGCTATGAGTCCCAAAAGAAGAGGCAGTCCGCCAAATACAGAATGCACAAAATTCAGGAAGATGTTCAGGACTGCTTCAAAGGGTGCTAATAGTCCCGAAAAAATTGTCTTAAATACATGTGCGATGCCACTGGTATCAGACATGATTAAAATTTGACCTAACATTTCTACGAAATGTACGGGGCAATTTGTCGATAATAGGGTATGTATCTCTGCCGCTGTCCTTGCAACTTGCAGATCATACGTCTCTTTGGACGAGGTTAAAGGCACAGTTTTCTGTAAAAGAATAGACTTCATTCTGCTTAAAGTATCAATTCGAATGGAAGAGATATTTAGAGAAGGCCATATTGCTGCCTCCATGTCTGGTTTGCTGTTTGGATACAATACTTGCATACAGCAAATGACCCTGGAAGTAACGCTCACGAGATAGGCTAATCCTGGCACCATGCCACAACAGCTGTGGTCATTTATTACAACGCAGCTGCCGTTGGAAAGCTGTCTGAAAAAAGGCTCTATCTGTGTTACAGGAGTGCCATGCAGGTGACATGAAAGGTTATTTGATGAACCTTCGCAGGCTCCATGCAAGTTAATACCTTGACACATAAGTGTACCGCTTAGTGAATTTTTACAATTGTTGCCACTAAGAAATACTTCTTTTTTCCCTTCACTATAACATTTATGTGTATAAGGTAAATTCCAGGTTGACTTGATGTATCCTTTACCCAACCTTTCATACAGGCCTGCTGGTATTTACTTCTGGCAATACTGAAACTGAAAAGTTGATATCGGAATTGTAATTGTACCATGTATTATCCATCGAATGACAGGTCTCTCTGACATTGTCAATGGTAATCTCTCAAGTTTTTCAATGCTCAGAATCGTATAATCTGCTCCTTTTTGTGCCAAACTGATTTGTTTATTTGTAAGGTTAAAGATAGAAAATAATGACGTTGTGTTGATTAGACGCCATGGCACGTGAGCTGAACGCAGATTTTGTAACGTCCAGCCTAGCTGTACAATAGAACGTAATTGGGACTGGCCATGTTGTAACATTAGCAAGTCCTGCTCTATTATATCAATAGCAGATGAAACAATGCTGTCCAGTGAATGAATTCTGGAGGACAGAGTCGTTAACCCATTGTCCACTACAGACAGTGATTTTTCCAAATTAGTACGATCAATTTCTCGTATGTTTTCAGCAGTTTCAATTTGCATTACTTTCCAAGCTTCGTTGTTAGCAGCGTATATACCGGCGTATGTGAAACGTTTTTGACGCTGTTTGCGAGGTCCCAATATGAAATCTCGCAAGTCAGCACCTTCTTTAAGTAAAGTCAAGTGTTGCTTAATTTCAGGCAGTGTGGATTTCTGTAGCCACTCAAGGCATCGTTTTCCTACACTATATGTTGTAACTATCCCTGGATGTTGGCTCATGGAATATCTTGGGTCTGTCCCGGTCTGTTTGAACCCCTGTGTTTTGTTCAGGAATCTTTCATGACAGTTATTAGTGTCTGTGGGCCAGATCAACCATTTTTTCCAATCAGGATTTGTTCTGTTTTGGTGTAAAATATGGGATACGTCTATCTCCACATCTGTAGTGCTATTACTATCAGGTATGGGCTTTGGAATAGACGGTTTGTTTAAGTCTTTTATCTTGGCTAGGCCAAGACAGGTTGTTTGTTGAATAGTGTCATTCAGGAATATTATCTGTTCTGGGATCATGCAGTCTCTAAACAATGATTCCAGACCTTGTACCTGCCAGTCTTTTGTACCCCAGATGGTTTTTGTTTCAATGTTGTTTTTCCAAAATTCAAAACCAAATGTAGACATTTTTTCATAAAACTTTTCAGAATAAAACAATTTTGTATTTGTCAACATGTTTTTCATTCCTGTCTTATTTAACACTTTGAAATAAAACGTTTCTGGATCTGTGTTGTTAAACCCTGAGAAGTATGGGAATTTCTCATAAAATGTTTTTGAGCTGCCTTTTGGCGGTGTGGGACAATGTTCCCATTGATTCTAAGTAAAAACATTTCTAGGATTAGCAGATTTATGCAAATAGTGATGACCATAGTGGTTAAAACAGTACATTTCTTCATAGTTCGTTGAACCCTGCAAATAGTCATGTTCTGTGAATTTTGCTGACATTTCTAAATCTGACATCATATTATTAATATTTTCAAAGTCCCAATCATCAGAGAAAGTACTTGGTTTCACAAAGTCACTTAAGGAAACCTTGAACTGATGTGGATATTTCAAGAGTTCAACCGGGCCATAGATTTCATAATCCGTTTTGTCCCATGCTACACCCCCAGGTATAGGATTGGCTGTGATGTTCACTGATGACAGTTCTCTATTTCAATGTGAGAAGATCTGTGAGGCTTTAGGGCCAAGTTGATGTTCTGACTTGCTGTGTCCATTCTACTATATTTTTCATCAATAAATCTACCCAAATATAAAATCATGATGAGCCAAAGTAGAAGGAAAGTACACCTTACACAATCCATAATTCAATCCATGGTGAATCAGACATGTTTCTTTGAGTTGATGAAATAGTTCAGTCAATTTTTCTTTCAAAGTTTTTTTTGCTGGCGTTTCTTCATGGTCACTTGGATCATCCGAAAAGTCATCGAAATTGATGAAGTAGCCAGATGCAGTTCTGTCAGTTGTTGGAATTGCTTCCGGATTTTCATTAATCTTTGGATATGTATGTTCAGAGGCTACATCTTTGTAGACTGGTGTTTCTTGACGAACTGTTGCAATTTGGGTTTCAAGAGGCACAAGTTCCATCGCTTTGTTGCATAGTCCTCTTTTATTCACTGCAGGTTTATCAAATGTGATTAGTCTCTCAGTTTGAACCTCTTGGATTGTAGCAAGGTTTGGTCTTCTGCTATTTCTTGGGAGTCCACTGGGCCTACTACTTATTATTGGCCACATGATTGTGGTTTTATCAGGTCGATTGATACAACTCTGTTCTCCTTTTTACCAGCAAGGGGCGGTAGTACTACTGATCTTGTTCCGCTGACAGCTAAGGCAGGTACTGCTTTTCTGTAAGAAGGCCCAAATTCCTTCTTCACCGCGATCTTTTCTCTGACCAGATCCCCAATCTTTGGAATCCAGACAGGTCTTGCTGGGACAGGTGGTTTTTCTTCAGTGGCTGTTGGCTTTATCTTTATGTTACTTAGACTTCTTCTTGTTTAAATTTAAGTCCTGTAAAACAGCCAAACGATCTTTGATATCAAAGGATTTTTCTTTCAGCACTGAAGTCTGACAATCTAAATCCTGGATTATCATTCTAGTACCGAACAAAAGTTCGTATGGAGTGATACCTCTTAGAGAATTTCTTGGCAGATTATTAAGACTACGTTGCACACTTGTTAGGTGTTTGACCCACTCGTCACCTGAACCTAATACCCTCGCTGTTATAGATTGCTGTATGTCCCGTTTTTTTCTCTCCACTACCGCATTTCCCTCAGGATGGAATGGACTAGAGTACCGCAATGCAATGCCCATGCTGGTCATGGCCTCCTTGTAAGCTCGAGAGCTAAACGCAGGACCCTGGTCAGAATGTAGCATGCCAATTGTGTATGTGCCGATAAAGGCTTGCAAATCTTTTATAACAGTTTTGGCGTCAGCCGAGCACTGGGGCCACATCCAAATGAATCTCGTCTTAATAATTATGGGATCGCCTTTTTCCATCTGGATTTTTGCGTGTAGATAGCCTAATGCTTTCGGATAAAGGTATCTGGGCTGGTGTCTGGTCCGGTTCACAACTGCGATCTCTATTGCAGTCCTGACAATTCATTGCAAAGTTGTACATTTGCACACTCATCCCCGGCCACCAGTATTGTGATTATAATTCTATTAGAGATTTCAAGATCTCTTGGTGCCTCAGACCCATTCCCATGTGTGCTTCTTGAATCAAGTAAGCTCTCCGGTTCGTGTTTGGAATTACTCTATCCCCCACTCCAGGGATTCGAGCAAATGGAGCGGAGTTTGCATCAATTACGTATGTATTTCCGAGTGGATAATTTAGAGGTAACGCTGCATAGTTGCCTTCCATTGAGGTTTTTACTGCTGGTAGCTTTTCACCGTCTATCTGTTTTTTAGTACGCTATTTTGTAGCTACGGAAGCCGGTTTGACAGCTGCCGTTGTGGCTCTGTTAGCCAATGAATTCCCTGCAACGTGAACGCCATCACGTTGATGACTCAGCGTATGTATCACGTGAGTCTTTTGTAGTTCTTTCTGCAAAAGAACTACTTGTTCCCAAAGTTTTTTATGCTTTATTGTGGCACCTGTCTCATCTTTGTAACCATTTTTGATCCAAGTCTGCAGGTCATTATTGTAAGACTTGACGCAGAAATGTGAATCGCACACGATTAGTGTGGGGAATTCGCAATCGGCATTTTAAAACGCCATCTTTAAAGATCTTATTTCAGCTTGCTGAGCTGTACAGTTTCTGAATGATTCAGTTTTAGTGACCATCGGTCTAAATTTACCTAAGCGCCAGCGACCTTTAACAATCGCACATGCTGCATTGTAAACTTGTTTTTCCACAACGTAGTGTTGTGCAAATCTGTCCGTGTAGATTACACAGGTGTATTGTTCTAGAGGCAGAATTTCGGTCGGCAGAGGACATTCATTTTCGTATTCTAGATCTTCTAGTTTTTTCATTTTTGGATCAAAAGCGTGTTTCACGTCTTCTGCAGCAAGAGAACTTTCACATTGTATCCATTTTGGATCTAATGCCACTGCATTTGGAATGCGTGGTCTCGTTACTGCCTCAAGGGCTGATAATGCTGCTGTTAAAACAGATATGCTTTGGCCTTGGGCTTGGGCTCTTTCTTTTGCTACAGCAGTTTGAACCGCAGTCAGAATTTTTTCAGTTGAACTGAATTTCATTTCAGCTTGTGTGTACAAGTGTGATTTATAAGCTATTGGTACCGTTTCTCCCTCATTAGAGGTCAGGAATGTGAATCCGCATCTTCCTGGGATGACTCGGATTACAAGGTTGCGTTCGTATGCGCGTGTTTGCAGTTTTGTTTTAGTTAACATGTCTGTTTGTAATGAACGTAACATTTCTGTATGTTTCTGAGTCCAATTGGTTGGTTTGAAATCAGGTTTTATTAATTCGTAGAGAGGTCTAACCCTCTCTGCATAATTTAGAATGTATGTTCTTCCAAAATTCAGGAAACCTAGAATTGATTGTACGTTTTTCAGCGTTTTTGGAGCTTGGAGTACTGCACACTTCTCTAAGAAGTTGTCTGGTAGGCTTTTGCCTTCACTTGATAATTCATATCCTAAAAATAGGACAGTGAGGTGACTTCTTAAAGTTGAATTTATACCCTTCAGCTGCGAACCCAAGTATAATGGTGTTCACTCTTTTCAAGTGTGTCTCCAGGGCGTCGTCTGTAAGATAGATGTCATCGACATAAGATAATGCCTCATCATCATACATTTGTAGTAACTCCGTTACCCTTGCTGAGAATAATCCTGGGCTGTTCTTGAATCCCTGTGGGAGACGACAAAATTGTTTTTGTGCCCCCATACAGGAGAAAGCGGTCAAATACCTGCTTTCTGGTGCTATGTTTTGACAAAAGAAACCATTCGAAATATCTAATGTCGTTTTATATTTTTTTGCGCACAATGTTATTCATTAGTGCTGCACTGTGTGAGTTTTGTACTGCAAATGTTTTGCAACAAGAGTTTGTGTCTGTAGTCTAAAATTGGAGACAGGAAACAAAGGATTGTTCATTTGTGAGGTGCATGTTTCAATCACCCCCTGGTATTCAAGTTGATCTAAGATCTCCCTGACTTGTTTTTTAGCTTCTTGCTTAACAGGATACTGCCTCTGTGCAGTAGGTTGATTTTTTTAACTGAATTTTATGGTGAGGTGAATCCTCATCCCATCCTACATGATTTTTATATAATGCAGGGGCTTGGGCTACTGCCCATTTTCTAGAAAATGTGTATTTTTTATGAATTGGAATGTGATTTGAGAAGGCAGGCATAATCATTTCTTCGCCATGTGGGCACTCCCTGACAATCTCTTTTGGCCAGTCTTTTTCTGCTAGAAGGATATCATAGCCTTTCGAAAGGTTATCCCAAAAGAGACCCTTTATTTTCCTAGTTTTGACCCCTCTATGCGTAATGTTATTTCATATAATTTATGGGGTATGCTAACTCTGGTCTCTGCAGTTTCCACTTGAATGTATTCATTCGTGTCCACTGTCTCCAGAAGATTCATCAGGATCTTGCGAGCTATGGTCACTTCTGCTGCGCTGTCTAGCATTGTCTGGGCTCATTCTCCGTTTTTCAGTTGTGTCCTCAGCATGTTTTATTTTAATACTAGCTACCTTCTTTTTTGGAAATTGTAAGTTTTTTACTTTGATGAGCAGGTTCCTTGTTTTTGGACTTGACGTGCTCTTCCTTGTGTTCTGACCGTCCTCTTCTTTCCGATTTCTGTGAGGAAGTCTGAAAAGATCGAGAGGGATGTGTATCATTATCTTGATATCGGTCAGGTTTTCTTAATTTATCCCTATCTCTAAGGTTGTATCTTTTCTCAGAGGGCTCCCTGTGGGGAGACTTGCCTCCTCGTTCTGGAGATCTATCTCTCCGTTGAGGAGACCTTCCTCTGGACTGAAATAGTTTTTCTCTGGGAGTAGTTTGTTTGTTACCCCCACTTCTTTTTTGAAGTAATGAGATTATTTTTAATAAAGGTTTTTTCAGGATTTTCAATTAGTTGGGCTTTTAGTTGTTTCCCACCCAAACTATCTCTACCTAATTCTTCATAGGATTTTTCAATTATTCTGGGAAGTTCAAAAGGTTGTTCTGCTATATCTGTTTCTTTCCGGCAGGTTATACCATCAAGTGTTAATTGAACTAATTCTCTATATGCTTTTGTTAGTTCCTGTAGCTGAACAAAAAGTTATTCGCTGGACATTTTTTCAATGTCAGGATGTGGTGTATAGCTTGTTAGAACCGGCCATGTGTCTCCTGGTCTACCCAGTGGACCGAGCCTGGTAATGTGATTTTGATGTTTTAGGGCGCCATTAAACCAGAGCAGGTGCTCTTGGTATGTTAGTGTAATTTCAACGTCCTAGAAAGGAGCGTATTACTCTGGAGATTCCTCTATTTTGTAATAGTGGAAATCTTGTGTCACAGCATGTGCTGCTGGAAAATGTATCCATGAATAGAATACCTCTGTCTGCCGATATTCATGGGCCTCTACCACAAATATGACTGTACCACTTCTTGGTGATAGTCCATTTTCTATAAGTTTAAGAGTTATAGTTCTTCTTATGTTTACCGGAATGATTATAACATTCGGGTCTTCATTTTGGAGACTTGTGTCATCCGCTAGAAGTTGAGCTGCTATTCTAGCTCTCTCCCTTTCATCGTCACTTTACACCATTTTTACTGACAGAAAGTTTTTGTTGCAGAGCAAGTTTCAAGGAAACAAAGATTAGGTGCACAATATTTTGGAACACTGTATCCTTCAACGTTGACTAAACCAAGAACTAATACATAGGATTCTCATCCTACTAAGTTTTGGCGGATATTAACCTTTCACCCACTCCAAACGTCTATTGGAGTTTTTACGGGAAAAAGGGGTCTGTGTGAAAAGCACGACTGAGTTACTCTAGTATTTAGCGTTAGATTATCGCCTTACCAAATGTTGGGCGCCATGTAGTGTAGTTCCTATATTCCCAATAGGCTCTGCGCATTCGAATAACATAAACGATAGTTTAGACGTAGGACTGAGGTCGACTAGGTCTCTATTGAATATGTTAGACTTAATTATGAATACCAGCTAGCTCAGAGGTCACTTGAAACTTTCTCGAGTAAATAAGGAGGTGTTAACTTCCCTGAATAGACAAGAAGGGATTAGCTTCTGACAACCGCATAAACATGACAACTTTGCTCCCTCCAGAATAAGGAGTATATCTCCAAAGTCGTGTGAAAACAATAGACAGCTATTTCACTCAGTCAATCGTGCATGCTTAGTTTCACCAGAGTGCAGAGAAATAGAGAGACGGGCGTTTTCAATAAAAGTTGTTATTTATTGAGCAGTCCTCTTTCTCGTGCAAGAGAAGTGAATTGCCACAATTGCAATACTTGTCATAAAGTAAAGTGCGTATAGTAAAAGGAGTATTATGAAATAATACTGTAAAAGCATTTATATGGTTTCTAAGCCATTAGATAATTAAATCTAATAAAATACATACAATGATAAACGTTGACTAAACATGCTCAACTGGTGTTTCTAAAATACGCCTACCCCGGTGTACCTGACCTAAGCCTAATACATGGGAAGGAGTAAGTAAGTTAAGATAGTTTTGCCAAGAGTCTGCATCAAGAATTCTCTTAATGATCTAATCAGCTCCGTACCTTGGTTATAGAATGAAGGAGGTCTTGTATCTCGTTCTCAGGACTCGATCTCCCAGAAACTTGCAAGGGTGACTGGAAACACTGGAGCTGGATTTCTCTGCAGGAGAAAAGAAAGCGTCTCTCTCAGTGCGTCAATGGGAGGGTCGGCTTCCTTCGGCTCTCGCATCATCTGGGCTTCGGGCAAGTAGATAGCCGCTCTGCTCCAAACCACCGTGTGTTTGCTTAAGGCAACGTTGGTATATTTATACCTGGAAGGTTCCGAGTTTGACGTAAGGTTGGACATAAGACGTCACTATTTTTTTATTTTTTTATTGCACAGTTAATTAAAACTCACAATTTAAAATACATTGTTAAAAGAAAAAGTGGTTGCTGACAGAAATAAAAGTATAAGTATCAAAAGTTAAAATGATTCAGTGGTTCAACTTCTTCTGCATTCGGGCCGTAAGTTCGAAAAATGCCCTAGGACATGTTTCCAGCTATTGGGCAGGTATTTCTTTTTTTGCCTCCTTGATTCTCTTTGCCACTGCATCAAGAAATGTTGTGGTTCTGCAGTTTAGTTGGATCTCGCTTGGGTTGAAGCACAGTTTAACTGCCTGTCGGCACGACCTGACCCCCTCCTGGTTCCATTTTACACGTAGTAGTGTTCTCCTTATGTCCATTAAGCTGGGACAAATACATATTATGTGGGTTAGGTCTTCAGGTCCTGCCCCGCAGAGACGGCAGGTTTGATCTTTATGGTTCCTTTCCTAAGACGTCACTAAGAACTTACAGTTCTTTCTGGACTCCAGGAGTTCTTGTTCAAATCAAAACAAAGGCAGGGGGATTTCCTGGGCTGCTGGAGGCTTGGTTTGTTTAAAGAACGCGTTGTGCTTTCTAGGAGTCTATGGGAGTAGCCTTGCCGTATTTGGACTGCATTGGCTATGACTAAATATGGATGTGATTCTTATGCCTTTATAAGGATATTATTTGTTATAACCACATAAGGGCATGAATCGGGAATATTTAATTAGGGTCCTAGATACGTTTACAACAAACCCCTGAGACAGGAGATTAGTGAAGATACAGATACTCTGTTACTCTCCTCTACCCCGCTTAATACAGAAAAAAACACCATGAGGGAAAAGGGAGTTATACTGGGTGAATTAAATCCCTCAGGTGCTACAAGCACAACGAGTGACAAGGGGGTAACTTCTCATACCAAGGGGTTAATTACTACACTGCTCACAGAAATCATAGACAAGTTTGCAGTCTCTGAAAATAATCAATTAAAAATACAAACAGTTTGTGAAACCCTCGAAGCTAAAATGAATGCTATCTCTGACAGAGTGGGTGCTATGGCAGTAGCAGTTGAACGCTTAACAAAGCAAGTAGAAAAAAACACGCAAGAAACTCAAACATTAAGAGGGGCGGATAGAACCTTAAAAGAAAAATTGGAAAGTTTAGAAAATGCTGCAAGAAGGAACAACATCAGACTCCTGAATGTACCGGAAGAGGTAGAAGGTGAAGATATAAGATCATTCATCATCAATCTTCTTGTAGAATTACATGTTGACAGTGATAAGATGACTTTGGAGGCGGACATTCAAAGAGTTCATCGAGATCTTTACTTTAAAAAACCCGGGATGAAAAACCCTAGGAAGATCTTGTTTAACTTTAAGGCGTATATGTTGAAGGAGAAGATCTTAGCAGGGGGCTTGAAAGAAGTGTATAAAAAGTCTGATTGGTCGTTTCGCATTAGATCAGATATGTCCCACATTACTCAAAAAAAGCAATGGGAACTAGGGAAATCAATGCAGGAATTAAAAAATCTAGGCGTAACGGCAAAGATACGTTTCCCTGCTTCACTTAAAGTTATGTGGAATAACAAAATGTATACCTTTAAAGACCCTGATGAAGCGAATGCCCTGATAAGTCAAATAAAGAGTTCTTCATCCAGATAAGTGTAACTGAAAACCCTGGATAGAGCAGAGCCTGAAACTAGAGGAGTATACACTGTTTCGTGCACTAAATGCACTAAATGCTGAGATGTTCATGAGTGCCTCAGACTGTGAACATATTGGTGTGTCTAATCTGTAGTAAGGATGAGGGGTTAACTGCAGACATTGCTATGTTAGCATAAGTGAAATATATGCTTAGACACCATTTTGCCGCTTTTGCACATGACACTACATGGCTCTGTTCTCTTAAACTGCTTGAGCTTCTTCACATGAGAACTGTTTGGTTTTCGCATATCTAGGCTTGCACTGTGCTTTCCATCTGCACAGCGTGTTCAAGGTTGAATACCAATGTATGCTGTTAATTCATGTTGATCAGTCCCACGCACATAGACATAACAGAAGGCACAGCTGCCCAAACTCAAACTCTGGTGCTTTTAATATTGTATTTGCATGCAGGAGGAGGCACTTGGGGACAACCTTTCCAACCTCGAGGAGCCGTGTTTGTCCTGGGATGTGATTCATTTCATCTGATCTTAGAGGTATGGGGTCCCCTGTCAAAGCCTAGAGGTCTTCTTCTATTATTAATTAAAACTAGCTCCAAGCACGGGGAATGTGGTAACTGCGCTGTAATCCTGTTTCCACTGTCATTATAATATGGTTTCCCCTTTTGTGCTTTATGGAATTGTAACCAGGCTGATTGCAATATTCTTATACATCTTTTTGCTAGTATTGGCGAGAGTACTGCATCTTAGAGCACATTAGTTAAAATAAACATTTTAAACTATATTGTGTATCTGATTACTCATTTTGTGGACTAGTATGAGTGTTAGAGCGAAAGAGCATTCTTGATTCTCACTATTCCTGAGAGTTTACTAAGTCGCATGTTCTAGGTTGTCTAATCATTGGTAGCTTCTCTGTAGTACGGAAACTGGTTTCCTGCACATAGGTCTGTGCATAAGCAGAATCCCTGCAACATGGCGCACCCAACGTCTGGTCTGATACTTATTTTCGAGACACTTTAGTAGTGCTTATATTTGTTCATAATACCCTCACTCCTGTTTCCGGAAAACAGTTGTGACGGCATAACCTACCTATATAGCTGAGTTATAGATTCATTCAAGCTTGAGATTTAAAAAGGTTCATATTTTATATTGAATTGTTGACCCTTTTTTGTGCTGCCATACAAATAAATAGTCATCCTTTTCTTTGTCGTTATGGCAGTAGAAATTGCACGGCATGGTCGCTCGGCACTCCGTCGTCATTTGACACAATATGGAGTGCCTGACGCAGGTATTGCGCTTATTTTTGTGGTCGGTGCTAACGCAGAGTTCCAATTTGAAGTTTTCTACTCTTGGATTACCTGTGCGGGAGTGATTAGGGATGATAACTTATTCCATTCATACACTCCCATAGTGATACCTGTTGCAAATCGACCACATACGACACTCCGAAGTTCCGATTTTTGCATGGCAACATCGTATTTGGTTAAATGGCGCCCTCCCCCACTCAGTGACTCCGGTACGTTTAGGCCCTTTGTCAATCCCTGGGGCCACTTGGCCAGTTTTGGCTGGGTACACACCCCATCCACGTTATCTGGCAGCCCCTATAGATGAATTGCGTGTTTTGCATACCTCCTTAGTTTGGGTGCATCAGGCTCTAGTGTAATACCTTTGCCGCAATCTCCAGGTGGGGGCACCTGGGGTTGCAGCGCAACCAGCTGTACTGGTTGGAATGTTGATTAGTCCCATTATGGTTAATTCTGTTATGGGAAAGCGACCCCAAAATAAGGATGATTTACCTTACTGGCTTGCTGAGAAATTTGACCAGCTGGAAGCAGTGTTTCTTAATACAACGCCTGTGGAAAAACACTGAATCCTCACATTTAGTTTGCAGAGACTTAATACCAGAGGTAACCGATTGTGAGAATTGGGGTGAAGTATTCGCAGCAGTGTATGCAAAGTTATTCAGCTCACCTTCTATGACTGTGCTGCCATCCGTGATCAAGCGTGTTCAGGTCTCCTGATCAGCGTTCTTCACAGGAAACATCAGGCTCACAAGCCGGTGGAGGAGATCGCCAGGATCACGGCAGAGGTCGAGGTGCCCCGTAAGGACGTGAGCAACCTCATCACACTGACGGTAAAGGCAAGCAGGATGATTTTCCTCGTCAACGCCCATAGTTTCAGAAAAAGAAAGTTGCTGCATTAACAGCAAAATGTGCCACAGACGGTGAGAACCAAACTTCGGAACCTAACTTGGGCAGTAATGCTGCTAGACAGCACAGCGGAGTTTACAATAGTGCGGCAAGCACTGTGTTCATTTCTGAAGGTGACAGCAACTGACACTTTCATCACAGTTGAAACTTTTGACACCCGAGTGGCTCCCCCAGACAGACTATATGTTATAGTATTTTTAATTGACGGTGATATACAACGTTTTGTTAAAGGGATTTTTTTGGGGGGAAAATCTGACTTTTTCATTTGACATCTTGTTAGCTGAGGCAGAGTGGCCCCCCGGCTTTCGTTTTGGCCTCTCCAAGGGGGGAGGATGTGATCCTCCCTAGTTTTTCACACACAGTACCAAAAGAGCATGCAAAGGCTTTTGCAGAAGAGTGGGCTCTGGTGCCTACACCTGCATTGTACCTTAGTCAGGTTGGTTGGGATAAACTTTCACCCCCACCTGAGATACCATTGCAGTCTATGCCACAGCCACAACCCCAATATACCCTCCGGCAGGAGGAAGCAAAAGCTCCAGTTTCTGGAATTCTAGAACAGTTAGAGTATCAAGGTGTGAATGAGACATGTGTGTCACCAATAAATAACCCTCTTTTTACTGTGACCAAATCCGATGGGTCATACCGCCTAGTTTTGGATTATCGACATTTGAACTCTCATTGTCGAACCTGTGCGATTCAGAATACCCATAGTTCTTCCCTCGTGGATAGTCTTGTAAGAAAAAGATTTAAAACCACTCTTGACATTTCAAATGGCTTTTTTAGTCATACCGTTTCCTCTATAAATAGTCAATGGACAGCTTTCACTTCCGGCGGCAAACAAAAACAATTTAAAAGATTGGCCATGGGCTACAAGAACAGCCCGGGCGTTTTAGCCGCATGTGTTGTCTCTTTGTTAGACGACATAGACCCTGATGCGTACTCGTACGTTGATGATATTTATCTCATGGATGACGAATTATGGCCGCATCTCTGTCACGTGGACCGCATCATAGTTTTGTTTGCGGACTACGGTTACAAATTTTACTTTGCAAAATCACACATTGCAGGGTACACAGTAACTAGACATGGCGGCAACAGCCGCAGTCTTTGACGTAGATACTCATTCTGCTGTATTACAGAACCTCCAAAAGACTCGTGACAGTCTTGCAAAGGAACATTTGCCCTCTGCCACTGAAGCTGCACTACAGATTCGGGTAGTTGGCTGGCTACCTAAAGTCAGTGACCTGGTCCGTGAGATGGTGGAGAACAAGAAAGAGTTTGGCCCCTCTTATCATGCAGCGGTTCCAGTGCTTGGCGTGAAGGGTACTCAAACAGTCATTTTACCACCACTTCCTGGTCGCAAGGATAACAGATACAGCTCAGTGGACAATGTCAAACTACAACGACTGGCCGATTCTTCATAGTATGACTCCAGCTGTTTCCTGTCCAGCAATGTTAAGGAATTCTGTCTTTGACTCAAGGAGCAACATCAGGCCAGACATTGCCATAGAGATGACCACGGTTACTAATCCATTGTTGAATCCTCTGGCTTGCAGTCCACATGAAGGCACTGAATATGCATATCCTACTGATGTGTCATTGCCAGGTTTGCAAACAGATGCAGTTAACCAGTCACGTTTTGTTTTTGTCACTGACTCCACAACACCCCATTCCAAATTTTCTATTTTTGTCACCTGGTTTTAACGAAAAATCTTTAGTTCCACCTTGGACTTACATCTGATGGTTCTAATCGCCATTTTTTTGTTCATGCCAATTGGATTTGTGACATTCTTTTTCCGTCTTATCAATGGTCAGTACCTGAACGTTCTGCTGCAAAGGTGATTGATGGTACTTTGGCACTGCATTCTTCTTCACACATTATGAAACGAGACCAGACTTGTGTCAACTGCTCTGCCTGGACAGTTGTGGATGGAATAGTTTGAGATGCAGTGAAGTACCAAATTCATGGCCCCACCGAGGTGGTTAATGTCCCAAATGTACTTTGTGTTTCTATGGAGGGTGTAGTGAAACAAAACATATGCTCTGATGATTGGGACGTTCTAGCCGTACAGTCTTTATTTTCTGATTTAAAGTATTATGCTGCATATGATGCTGAAGATTTGTATTTGAATTCTGCTAATTATGCTGATTTATTTTGCTACCAGCATTATGGCCATCATTTCCTGCATAAAGCTAATACATTTATAAAAAAAAGATGGTGAACTATTCACAATGGGGTCATTACCCAGCTCCCATTGAAGGCAGTTCAAAAACTCTTTTGAAAAAATTTACATACTTCACTGATTTTAATAAATCCAATCCTGATTCATTTTATTTTAAAATGAATTCTATATCCAATTCTAAAGTCAGGTTCACCCACACAAAGTTATTGTATTCCAAATCTTTTATTGATCAGTTAGCTATAAGTGGCTATAAGCTATGGAAAGATACTGTCGATCTTAAATCGGTTTGGGGTTCTATATCCTGGCAGGTACAGGGCACAGAGGCTTTACATCCAGCGTGCCTTATCCCTAACCAAATCCTGTTTTTAAACAATTCGATTTATCGGACAACCTGTTTTTGGTTGGCTACTTCAAAACAAATGAATGCCCCTAAAATTCCTGATCTGTATGCTTATGACACCTGGAACAATCATTCCGATATGACCCTTGATGAGTTGCAATCATTGATTGAAAATGCGACTTTTAATGTTTCTACCTTAGACCCCCTGGGTTGGTTGGTTTAGCAAACAAGTTCTGATTTCTGCCAATAGCGTTTTCTGGGAAGCGCTCCTGGTTACATACAAGACCTGAGCCATGTTTTCCAAGCACCCATTCGGTTACAACCTATTCTGTAGGAAAATTATGTCAAAATTGGTTGAAACACTCTACCTTAACGTCAGTTAAACATCATTTGTCTTTATTAACAGAAGATGTTGATTTAACAGATTTTATCAAAGGCGCTAGATCGAAAAGATTTCTCTATGCTATTTACAATGAAGTTTGGAGGCTGTCCCAAATTGAAGCAGCTTCACATCTAAGGGCAATAGACCAAGCTAATATTGAAAAGGTGCTTGCAGTTGTTGATAATAGCATTAACACACTTTCCTCCCACAATGACACATTAGACAATATTGTTTCATCTGTTGTGGATATTGTTCATGATGAAGTGTCTGTTTTGTACCATGGTCAAAATCAAATGTGTTCAATCATGCAGTATGCTCGGCCTTTGCAAACACTTAAGATGGGTAAAGTTCCATGGGAATATATGAACACATCATCCATCTTGATTTTTGCCTTTTAACCTGACAGATAAACAACAGTTTATGTCCATGAAGGATGCAACATAAAGTCTATTTCACATTGGAAAGTTAGAACTTTTACCCATTTCTGTAGCGGAAACTCATTCTGCTGTCTGGCTCATCCATGGGATAATAACTTTACCATTTTCCTTGTTTAAGTTTACTTCATGCATGAAACAGTATGCCCTGGGCCGATATGAACCCCTAGGTAGTGCATATCTCCACGAGGTGTGGCCTTTGCCTTTCACATACAGATGCCTAAGGAATGGCAAAGATGTGTACTTGACTGGGGAATCGTGTGAATCCTCACCAGATCACTCTCTCGTGTGCAAGAATATACAGTTACACGATGCTTGTAATTTAAAACCACCAAATTTGGCTTGTATTTTAAAGGGTAATCCAGTGCCAGCTATCACACCTACATTCACACTGCTTGCAAACGGTAGCTATTTGCTTTTAAATAATAAAGATTGCTGCGGCATGCTAGCTGGCATCCCTCACAAGGTGTGGTTTTCTGTAAAAATTTGCTTTTTCCACCCCTACACGGGAGGCTCGACATCTCAGTTTGGCCTTCCATTCTGACCTTGAAAGCAGAGTTCAATAACATGAGCAGAATAAGAGCACTATTGTCCCAAAAAGAAGTTGTGCTCAAATCTTTCTGTGAAACATTCGTCCTTCAAGTGGCCAATACCCGCACAGAGGTACAGGCGCTTTTATATACTGATCTCCCACTTCATTTCGGTGCCTTGATCCATACCATTTTCAATGCCTCCACTACTACAGGCTTGGCCCATTTTCTTTATCTGGTGGGTTCTGGCCTTGTGACTTCATTCCAAACTATATTTGGTGTGATACTTCATTTTTTCATTCTATTTTTCCAGCATGATCGACAGCTTCCCATTAATACTTGCCTTGGCTGCAGGGGTGCTGCTGTTAACCTGCCTGCTTCGGAATGGCGGCTCTAACTGTACACGCAAAACAGCCGAGACCGGCTTATACAGCTCCGTAGTCGTATGCTTGAATACTACGGTACTCTGCCCCTGGCCACTCTAAGTGTGGCTTATGGATTGTCTTTTCGTTTCGCATACTTCACTTGCCTGCAACCTGTCTTCCACTGCCTGGAATGCTCCTTTGAATGGGCACTGGATCTTTGCCTCTCTAACACGGTGTCTCCTGCCCCGGATTACGGAATGCTAATGAGTCCTCTCGTAGCACATGAGCTGGAATGTTCGGGAGTTGGGATTATGGCCTGCGCTGCTGCGCTTGGAGTGTTGGCAGAATGGGATGTCTGTGCTGCTGCACACTGCAACAAAATGTTCTTGAAAAACACACAAGTAGTCCTCTGATGGTGCTAGAGGCTCCCTTTGTTGAAGAACATGTATGTTCATTCTCTTTGCTTGATTGGATGGCATCTCTCTTTTCTGACAGTAACAATGACTTCCTCTTGGAGGCCGTTGCAACGTATTGCTCATATACACTGATGGATTAACTTGGCAGCCTTCCATTATCAGTCGAGAAAACTTTTACTGAGCTTTTCGTTGCTGGCGTATGCTCCCATTTTTCTTCTCTTCTTCTCTTTTTTTTTCTTTTCATTTTTTCTTCTCCCTTCCAATTTTCTCATTTGACATGGATTAACTTATTTCTGGCTCACTCGAACTTGAACTCTGCATTCTATTGAGTCCAAAGTCCGTTAGCTCGATCAAGGGGAGGGTGTAGTGAGGATAAGGGGTTAACTGCAGACATTGCTATTTTAGCATAGATGAAATATATGCTTAGACACCATTTTGCCGCTTTTGCACACAACACTACAAGGCTCTTTTATCATAAATAAACTGCTTGAGCTTCTTCACGTGAGAACTGTCTGTTTTCCTCATATATCCAGGCTTCCACTGTGCTTTCTGTCTGCACAGCGTGTTCAATGTCGACTAACAATGTATGCTGTTAATTCAAGTTGATCAGTCCCACGCACTTAGACATAACAGAAGGCGCAGCTGCCCAAATTCAAACTTGGTGCTTTTAATATTGCATATGCATGCATGAGGAGGCAGTTGGAGACAACCTTTCCAACCTCGAGGAGCTGTGTTTGTCCTGGGATGTGTTACATTTCATCTGATCTTGGAGGTATGGGGTCCCCTGTCAAAGCCTAGACGTCTTCTTCTATTATTAATTAAAACTAGCTCCGAGCACGGGGAGGGGGGTAACTGTGCTGTAATCCTGTTTCCACTGTCATTATAATATGATTTCCCCTTTTGTGTTTTATGGAATTGTAACCAGGCTGATTGTGTTATTCTTATGCACCTTTTTGTTAGTATTGGTGAGAGTACTGCATCTTAGAGCACGTTAGTTAAAATAAACATTTTAAACTATATTGTGTTTCTGATTACTCCCGTTGTGGACTAGTATGAGTGTTAGAGCGAAAGAGTGTTCTTGATTCCCACTATTCCTGAGAGTTTACTAAGTCGCATGTTCTAGGTTGTCTAATCATTGGTAGCTTTGCTGTACTACGGAGAACGAATGAGACACTACTGCTAGTCGGATCAGGGTTCTAGGCATTGAGGTGGGTTTTTTGGTACACCACAATACACAGAGGTCCTGGTTTCCTGCGCATAGTTCTGTGCATGAGCAGAATCCCTGCAACAAATCCTAGGATTGGACGGACTCTTTTTGGGGGGTAGTGTGCATTTTTCCTCTCTTTTTGAGAGCACATTGGCATATAATCCCTACACCTAAAAACACTTGCAGGTGACTGTCAATAGAGCACCATATACCTATCTAATGGCCAGATACAAATCTTGCATTGACAGCTGTGATTTATAGTGCCTATGTGGCTCAGTCTCTTCTCCTGGATTGTACGTCTTTTCACAGTAGCTCAGGTCAGCTCAAAGTGTTAAGAACTTCATGATGCCATGGAGACACAAGCAGAGTTTCTGCCAGACATTTCCTGGCTGGTGGAGCAGTCATCTCAGCTAGAAGAAATCCGTTTAAAGAAGGGGCACATTGATGCCTTTTGAATGATATAGATTGCTTGGCACTGATCTGTAGGAGAAGTTACATAGGATTTCTAAAGAAAAGAAACATTTTCAATCTTTTTGCCAGAGTAGAGGTATGTCTGGCTCTCGATCCTTCAATTCCAAATCTTCTTTTTGCCAGTCTTTGAGAAGAGTGGGTCAGCAACAGCAGTTCTCTTTCCACAAAAAAAAAACAGAAAGGGAAGGTTCTAGGACTCAAGGAAATCATAAAAAGAAAAGTGCTCCTCTATTTAGACAGAATTCCTGACTATGCCAAATGCAGTTTCTCCCTTCCTATGAGAGGCAGAATAAGTTCTTTCCTTCTGGCCTGGGAGCAATCTGCCTCAGATGCTTGGGGGCGAAGTGGTGAGGAGAGGTACTTGATAGAGTTCAAGGAACTTTCTGTATGCTCGACGATCATTCCTATATTAGACCTCCTGACGAGTTACGGCTATCAGCTTTGAAGGAGGCAATTCTCAGTCTGGTACAGAAGGGTGCCGTGATACCTGTATCCAGATCAGAATGAGGCAAAGGAGTGTAGTAGAGGATCTTCCTGGTTCCCAAACCTTCTGGTCAATGCAGATTGATTATAGAATTAGGAGAGGTCAATATGTGGGTTTAAAGAATTACGTTCAAAATAGAGACTGTTCAGAGGATTAACCTTTGATTTCAGACAATGTCTTCATGGCTACCATGGATCTATTGGGTGCGTATTTCCATATTCCAGTAGCAGCACCTCATCGACAATATCTCAATTTTTTTTGTTCTGGGGAGCACTATCTGTTGCAGATACTGCCTTTTCGCATCAAACTGGCCCCAAGGGTGTTTACTAAAATGATAGCACAGTTAACGGTACTCCTAAATCTTCAGAGTTGCAGTGTCTTCCTTATTTGGACAACTGCTTTTTTCATGCTCCATTAAAAATCTGTAGAGCTGCCCCCTGAATGTATTGAAAATATTTTAGAAGTCAAGTCATTTAGGGCAAATATTTTGTTAGATGAATTTTCTGCATGATTTCTTTGCATCTGTTATCACACTGATTAAAACTATGCAGAATGTTATTGGTGTACAATGTTGTCTGTACTCTTTATGGAGTCTGGTTTGTCATGAAGGTCAAATTTTGCTTGCGTACATCTCATAGGTTAGGACTGGAACAAAAATATAGGATATATGGATAATGCCCACTTGCTTACTAGTAAATCTCAAATAGCCTTAGTCCCTAATGTCCTTTTCACAGTCCTTATGACCCACACTGCCCTCCCAGACAGCTAGCCTTCAAGTGGCTTGGCATGGTCAGGAAGTGATGTGGGTGTGGGGGACTGTAAATATCACACCTGGGTGGGTGGGCTTACCCCACCACTTCCTGTTTTTCTATTGTGGCATGAGATGGAGTTCACCTCAAAAGTAATGACTGTGACTAGGACACTGCACTAAAGATAATGAGATTTTCAGGTAAGTAACCGGGCATTTCTCAAACTTTACAACCCTCACAGCAGCGCTATCTCAATTTTAAATGTATTTATAAGATACAGCTCAACAATGAGATTCAGTTTAAATAGAATGCAAATTACACAATCAATACATATCTAGAAACATTTTAAAAAGGTAAACATTTTAAAGCACATTATTTCATTTACTGGATTAAATAAAAGTTGCAAAGGTTCTTTTGCCGAGTGAACTCAGTGTGTAAAAAACAGGCAACCACGATTAATAGTTAGTGTGGAGCAAACAAAAAAAAGATGTTCTAAAGTTTATGTGGAGTCCCAGCAGATACTACACAATCTATACTCCGGAGCTACGCCCAATCATGATCCTGTAATTATATTTAATGCCAAAATATTCCTTCAAAACATAGAAAAAATTCCACTTTAAATATGATTGAGGGTAAGCGCCCCAGAACATGTGGAAACTATTGCCTCCATATTCTTTTTTCCCTGCATGAAATCATATCTTGTTCCCTTGAAGTAATCCTAATGTTATGTTTAAAACAATTCTTAGGTGCAAAGCAGGACATTGCCGTAAGCTCAGCCCTGCTCACAATAAAATGCTGGAGTACTTGATTACAATTCTTATATAAGATTTAGCATTCCTACATTGTCTTCATGCTTCTAAACAGGGTTGGCTTGTAAAGGAATGTTTTTTAGTGAGTAAAAGCCTGTGGCCCCATCGCAGGGGCGGCTCTAGGCTCATGGTGGCCCTGGGCAGGGAGCGTAGGTAGGGGGCCCCGGAAGAGGGGGTCTGGGTGGGGCGGAGCGCGGAGGCCAGTAAAGAGGGGGGGGGGGATCAGGGTGTTTAGAAGTGGAACAGAGCCGGAGGCAGCCAAATCCCTGCCATGGGCCGCCACGCAAATATGTATCCATCCTCAGAGGATTATTATATTAAGGATATATATTGGCGTGGTGGGCCCTGGGGTTTGGTGGCCCTGTGCAGGTGCACAGCTTGCACATGCCTAAGGCTGCCCCTGCCGATAGAAGGTCTGCGGCCAGCTTCTGAACATAAATACTCGAGAGCCCCATTTCTAGGAGTAATGCTTCAACCGGAACAAGGGTATTTAAATGACAAAATTTACAATATTTTCCCTTCCATTTTATGCAAAAACTTCCAGTATGTCATATCCATAATTGTAATGGCGTGGAATAAAGTTGGTGTATGTGGCCTAAAGCCCTATAAAGTGATAAAAGTGCATAGACCTATGCCATCGCTTTACCTGAGAGATGCAAAATATGTTCTTTCAAAGAAAGGTTGCCTGAGAGTATTTTGCGCTATATCCTAATTTAGAACAGAATCTATGGGCATTAGCTTTATACAGAAGCACTATCTCCTAAATCTCCACTGATTATACAGTCATTAGTGTTAGATAGTAGAACAATCTCCCAGTATGCAGGCGGATACCTAGTCTACTCCTGAGGCAAGTTCGAGTATAGAAATTCAGGCCTCAAACAGCAAATGTGGTGATTCAGATGGAGAAACGTACGTATTGCCTCCTTGGAGTTCTACATCTCTCCTTTTACGGTTATCATTCCCAATAGAATGAAAAACAAGTGTTTGCAATGCAATAGGACTCGCATAAGCTATTGACATTGTAAATGACAATACCTTTTATGTATCTGTTTTGATAATTAAAACAAAAAAGGCATTGTCATTTACAATGCCAATTGCACAAACTCATATAAATGCGAGACCTACTTCATTTCAAAGAAGGGACTGCCATTGTCCTGGGCTGCTTGTAAAGTGAAAGCGTGCATGTCACACTGAATGTTACAGGAAAGTATGTTGTACATACAGAAGGAGAAACTTGTTAAAGAAAATAGTGCTTACTGACTAAATTAAACATACCGTATAACAACATAAGTAAAAGGGCCAGATCTCATGGGAGGTTGCAAATGAAGACAAGGTGGGACTAAGGAGGGACTGACAAGCTTATTAACGAATCAGAAGCAAGCATTTGCTTAGTACAATGTCACAAGCAAATTAAAAATATGGGCGGAGAGTGAGTGGGGCTTCCAGTCCAGACCCTAATACAGCATGCCTCGCAGAACAGCCCAGGCTTGACCTAAAAACGTCTTGAGGACCGACATTATTTTTCAAAATAGCTCGGCCATAGAATTAAATGTGTTATGAAAGCTGTGCAATGCCCATCTACCAAGACTGAATGTATGTTTATGTCTATGACAGATTGTTGAACTGTCTACAACGCTTTTTAAGCAGTAGTGAGCTATACAAGACAACCTTTTGCATGACAGAGTATGGCAAAAATGTAGCCATGGCATCAGACAAGCTTGTATTCCAGCATAGATCCTATTTAGTGTATACCTGTGTGACTTTAACTGATATCTCACCCAGGTGCATTTAAAATCGTCTGAATTGGAATGCAGGGGTTCGGGTGTACTGTATTAGATAAATAACATTGTATTATGCGACTCAACTGCTAAGCAAAAACCCGGGACAGGCCATACATAAAAATTGGACTAAAAGTCTTTAGCCTTACTACTATATCTGGACTGTCCCGTTTTTTTGCATACCCTTGTAAATATGTATGTATGAGGTGTCACAAAGATGCAAAAGTGATTACACAGGTAGAGATGAACCACACACTCCATTACCACTTTGTGGGAATATATAGGAAAGTGGGCCGAGATGCGTCGGAGTCCATGGCAGCCTTCGTGGCAATGGTAGAGCTACTGAAGGTCCCTTTGGCTCCTAGAGGAACCAGAGAAAGGGATTGACGAAATGACAGTGGCTGTGAGGTTGAGGTCTGGAGGTAAAATTCCATGAGGCGACAGCTCCCAGGTGGGGTTTTACCAGAATGTTGACCTCATTTGACTGAAAAACTGCTCTAGGTCTTCGAGGAGGATAGTCAGGTTGATGCACTGCTCCCTACAATGTGAGGACAGTTTCATCTCTATGGTGCACAAGCCTGGCGGGGGCCACGTGTACAGTGCAAGTGCAGATTTAAAATACTCATCACCCCCAGGACTTTGTATGATAGAGGCATGCATGACTGAACCACGTGTACATCTACAACGCGGTCCCAACCACAAATTCGTCTTAACCACGCATTTCTATACCATGCATGCCTTACCACGCAATTTCGTTGTAAAGGTAAAAGGATATGCATGGTAAAGGTTACCACTACTCTGACCCCCCCTCCCTGCCCTAAGCCCTAAGTCCTTAGCCCTTAAATCTTATCCCCCTACCTCACCGCTCTGCCCTAAACCTACCCTCCCTGCCCTTAAAACCACCCCTTCACCACCTCCTGCCCTGAGGCCTAAAACCCTACCCTAAGCCTAAAACCCTGCACCCTACAAAAAAACTACCCATATCCCTGCCACCCTGAGCCCTAAAACGTACCCCAAGGCTGCCCTTAATACTACCTCCTACCCCTTACCTCACCCTGAGGCCTAAAACCGTTCCCCCTTTATAAAGACTGCCTGACCCACACCCCTAAAAAACTACCCCATGCCCTGAGCACTTAAAGCTACCCGGCCCTCCCCCCACCCTGAGACCTAAATCCCTGCCCCCTTCCAAAAACTACCCTGACCCCCGTCCTGAGTCCTAAAACCACCTACCCCTAAAAACAACCTACCCAAACATATCCCCAGCCCCGCTTACCTACCGTGTCCAGAGCTTCCTGTTCCGACTCTTCCATCTCCCTCTCCTCACCCATCTGGACACTAGACCGCTATCTGCCTTAGCCAGGCAGATGCGTGGTTCAGGCAAGCATTGTTACACTTGCAGGGAAACAGCACACATGGCTCAGCCCGCGTTATAAAGGTCGACCCCCCCCCCCCCCGCCCCACCCCCCACGGACCTTTTCCCCAATTCAAATTACATTTTGCAAGGTATCACAGAATAAATTCATAGGTAAAACATTAATTTAAAAAAACACGATTAATAGGCTTCCTGTTTCAAACAGCATTGGGACCTGAATTAAGCAATGGGAATCAATAAAATGAGGTGTACCAAATTCGAACTCAACTCACAGGCCTGCCCTTTGCTTTGACGCTAGATTAAATGGCTATTAAACTCAGAAAGGAGCTGCGGAACTGGTGCATTGACATTGGTAACTCTCTCCCCCACCCCGTCTCTTTATATGCTGATGATGCTTTGTTTTAATTGAAGAGACAGGATGAGTCTGTTCTGAGTCTGCTGGCTTGCCTAGACGAATTTGGAGAAATTACTAGGATGAAAATTACCAGGAGTAAAACTCTGCTGTTCCCATAAGGGGCGATGAGTAGGGTTGTCCTGTGGCCCACATGCCTGAGTTAGACCTCAAATGAGAGCTATACAAGTTTTGATGGCTGGGAATAATAGCTGCCTCGGCGATGGAGTGACAATAAAAACATAACGTGGGGAAAGGATGTGGCCTAACGGCCAGAGCTTCCAACTTTGGCGCTGGGGAACCAATTTCCAACTGAGGTATCGGCTCAACATCCTGTGTTTCTGGGCAAATCACTTAATCTCACCGTAACTACCAAAAATACATTTGTCCTTGTGTAACGTAACTGGTGCTGATGTAAAGCTCTCCAATACCTTTGGGTGGAGTTCGTGCTATATAAAATCGCAAGAGAAGAAAATGAGGGAAAGATGTTTGAGAGGGGCAAGATGATAAATAGGGTTTTGCAGTAAGTTACCATGATCTGTCGTGGGGAGAACTGCAATTGCAAAAAAGGTCTTTCTATTAATCCAGAACTCTCTTTGCGCACTGCTGCAATATACCTTCAAAAAGCTAAAAAGCATTCTGATCTCATTAGTGTGGGCAGAAAAGCGGAGCAGAGTTGCGTCGATATCTTAGGAAAATCCTGTCTGGACTCCCAGAAGCCCTTCCTCAGACTGAGACCCTGTAGGCGCTGTTGACTGTGGGCTCTGATTGACACTTTTCTTATCAATATTATATAAGATGTTGAAAATGGATGATGACTCATGCACTGATAAAAGGAGTATCAAGCAACACTATGTTTAAATTGAATCACTGTAACTATGTGCATAGAGTATACCCGACCCCTATAAAATTGAGCAGCATATACTCAGGAAGAACAGAGTCATGCCTGCAATGTGGGATGGGGTGCCTCTTTTTAGGTCTCGTGACCTATCAATGCGCAGGCGCATTGAGAGAAGCGAGAATATAGGGCTTTAAACAAAGTTTACCTAACTGTGGCGATTTGGTGCTGTGCCCGTGGCTTTTAGGTCAATGCGCAAGCGCATTGACCTAAAATGCGCGTGCACATCACCAAATCGCCGTCTGTTCCCTCAGCCGCACTCCTCCCACACCTTTGAAGTGAAGCTTAGCTTCACTTCAAAGGCCCCGGCTGCTTCACACCCTCATGCCGCTCTCCCCGCTCCGCCCCCTCCCCTGCCCGCCGTGTGCATTTCTCCTCCCCCCCCCTCCCCACAGCAATGCCCTCCGTCTTGTTTCCTTTCAGGTGAGATATCTTTTCCATCATTTGCGATAATACAGTTCTCATATGCTCTAAATCACAGTTGCCATTTGACCTGTGGTTTACCAGGAATCTGGAGAAATGGACTGGGTTAATGATTAAATAACTTATTTGAAGCCATACTTTAACAAGTCAAACACACCTCAAAGCTAGTTAAGTCTTGAAAGTTGCCTCAATGCGTTCCTGCATATAAGCTTCTGTTGCAATAATAAACTGTGTGAGCAGTGAAAGGTTGTCTATATTTAGCGCACTCTACTCAAGCACATTATACTGAGCGTGTGTGACATTCCCAGCATGCACGGAGAAAACGTCACACAACCATGACGGCACGCATTGGTACACAAATGTCTCAGGAGGCTGACGTGCACAGCTTGGAACAGAGCGCGCAATAGACTCAAGGCAGTAGGATGTGGGGTTCAAAATCTGCACATGAAGCACGTAACGATGTAGTGATTTTTTTATTGAATCTGTTATTTGAGTTTTTCAAGATTTCCAAAATAGTACAACATGCACATAGCTCATATAATTGTTCGAGGTTCGTGTCAGACAGTTACAGGGAAATTAACTCGTGATTCAAATACTGCTAAAAATAAAACAGAAAACTGTAATAATAAAACAAGCACTGGCATAGCCAATAGGCCTCGCCTTTGGAACCTTATATGAACCTATCTCAACCCCTCACCCTCACACCCTCACCCTCAACCCCTCACCCTCACCCCCTCACCCTCAACCCCTCACTCACCCCCTCACCCTCAACCCCTCACCCCCTCACTCACCCTCACCCCCTCACTCACCCTCAACCCCTCACCCTCACCCCCTCACCCTCACACTCACTCACACTCACCCTCAACCCCTCACCCTCACTCACCCTCAACCCCTCACCCTCACTCACCCTCAACCCCTCACCCTCACCCACTGACAACCCCTCACCCTCACCCACCCTCAACCCCTCACCCTCACCCACCCTCAACCCCTCACCCACCCTCAACCCCTCACCCTCACCCTCAACCCCTCACCCTCACTCACCCTCAACCCCTCACCCTCACTCACCCTCACTCACCCTCAACCACCCTCAACCCCTCACCCTCACTCACCCTCAACCCCTCACCCTCACTCACCCTCACTCACCCTCACTCACCCTCAACCCCACTCACCCTCAACCCCTCACCCTCACCCTCACTCACCCTCACCCTCACTCACCCTCACCCTCACTCACCCTCACCCTCACTCACCCTCATTCACCTTCACCCTCATTCACCCTCACCCTCACTCACCCTCACCCTCACTCACCCTCACTCACCCTCAACCCCTCACCCTCACTCACCCTCACTCACCCTCACCCTCACTCACCCTCACTCACCCTCACTCACCCTCACCCCCACTCACCCTCAACCCCTCACCCTCACTCACTCACCCTCACCCTCACTCACCCTCAACCCCTCACCCTCACTCACCCTCAACCCCTCACCCTCACCCTCACTCACCCTCAACCCCTCACCCTCAACCCCTCACCCTCACTCACCCTCAACCCCTCACCCTCACCCTCACTCACCCTCAACCCCTCACCCTCACTCACCCTCACTCACCCTCAACCCCTCACCCTCACTCACCCTCACCCTCACTCACCCTCACCCTCACTCACCCTCACTCACCCTCAACCCCTCACCCTCACTCACCCTCACTCACCCTCACCCTCACTCACCCTCAACCCCTCACCCTCACTCACCCTCAACCCCTCACCCTCACTCACCCTCAACCCCTCACCCTCACTCACCCTCAACCCCTCACCCTCACTCAACCTCAACCCCTCACCCTCACCCTCACTCACCCTCAACCCCTCACCCTCAACCACTCACCCTCACTCACCCTCAACCCCTCACCCTCAACCCCTCACCCTCAACCCCTCACCCTGTGGGAGAGGTGTGGCGCCGCGGCCAGGGCGACTGACGCTGGAATCTGGGGACCACGGTTCGATCCCCGGCTCCGGCGGCAGGTTAGCCCAGCACCATGTGACTCTGGGCAATAGCTCGCTTAATCTTCCCGACGGCCCCCCAGCGCCTAGAGACCCTTACGGGTGATTGTGCGCTTTACAAATGTGGACTTTACTTTACTTTACCCTCACCCTCACTCACCCTCACAACACATATTGTGTTACAATAGGTGTCACATTTGCGAAAGATAAAACTATTGGCATTGTAAATAACAAAGCTATTAATTTCGCTATTTTCAAAACAAGCACATAAATAAAAAATGTGTCCTTTACAATACCAATAGCTCAAACTTTCCTAATGCGAGACCTATTGCATTGCTGTGCTTCTCTCCCCTGCTGCTCTCTCCTGCTCTCTAGAGATGTGGCCTAACGACCAGAGCTGCCATCTAAGTCACGTAAATACAAAACATGTTGCATTCCAAATGCTATAGGTGTCACATTCGCGAAAGTTATAACTATTGGCATTGTAAATGACAAAGCCATCAATTTAGCAATTTTAAAAACCAACAAATAAATAAAATATGTCATTTACAAGACCAATAACTCCAACTTTTCTAATGCGAGACCTATTGCATTTCCAATGCTTGTTTGCACTTAGGGCCTGATTACGACTTTGGCGGTGTGGAAACGAGCCGTCATGCCGGCGTCCCATTCCCACACTGCTAAAGTCCACTGCCACCCACCAGATTACAAGTCATTTCGTGGGTGGGCGGGCGGTGCAGTGGTCTTGCGGTAGTGCAGTTTTAAGCCTCATATGTGAGCATTTGAACTGCAGTGCAGAAAAAGAGCCAAGGCAATTTTCTAATGCCGTGCCGTGCAGGACCTGTGCGTGCATGAAGACAGAGTGGGCACACTATGTGTCCCCCTGCATGCATCCCAATGGCCATGAGGCACCAAGGGGCCCTGTATTGCCTCCTTACTTTCCTCATCACCACAGTCTTCATATTGGCTTTCTGCCATGAAAAATGTAGCAGTGAGGAAACTCAGAATATGGCAGCAAGACCGCCAGTATATTACTGGGACAGACCACTGTGCCACCACAGAGGGAACACAGATCTCTGGTGTAGGAAAGTGCCCCTTTTTGCATGGTTACCCCCCACTTTTTGCCTGACATCTGATGGAACTTGAATTGATGTGCCCTGGGTCCCTGCCATTCAGGTTCCCAGGCCCTGTGTTCTTTCCCAAAACTGTACCTTTGTACCCACAAGTGGCACATCTCTATCCACAGGTAAGACCCTTGTAAAAGGTATCCATGGGTACCAAGGGCACTGTGACCAGGGAAGGCCTCTAAGGGCTGCAGGACTGATTGTGCCACTCTTAGAGGCCCTGAACCTTAGAAACTCACATGCTGCTACTGCAGGCTGCATGATTTGGTGCAGAAAAAAGTGAAGACCGATATGGCACACATCCCTGTCTTCAACCCATTGCCTGGGGAGAGGGTAAGTCACCACTTTAGCACAGGTGAGGGTACAGTGGCATGTGCCCTGTACCCCAATAGTGTCTAAGTCCATTCTTAAACATTGTAAGTGTAGTAAAGCCATAAATAGTATATGGTCTGGGAGTTGGTCATTACGAACTCAACATCTCCATAATCGCTGTACTAAAACCTAGGAAGTTTGGTAGAAAAGGTCTCAGCACATTAAACCCACACTGATATCAGAGTGGGATTTAATGTAACATGCATTCAGAAGGCATCTTAGGGATGCCCCCTGAAAAACGACCCGGTGTGCTTCCTGATTGGCTACCCGCCATTTTCCACCACAAGACAAGTTTCTGGACGCCTGGGTAGAGGGCCTCTACTCTCTGGGCCCAGAAACAAAGCCATCCTGGACAGAGGTGTCATGCCTCCTCCCCCAGGAGGGGCTGGATCCACGAAGGGTAAGCTTCAAAGCCCTGCCATCTTTGTAAACTGTCCCTGCCTTTTGCTGCCCCCAGCAACTGGCTCCTATTGGTTCTCACCCCCAATTTGGGTTGGAGAATTGGCGGGAAAACAAAGTTAGGAGGAGAGGCGTGCCCAATTTTGTCGCCCCTACGCCTCAGGTGGGGAGGCAAGGTGAAACACACATCTCAATCCCCTCCATCTTAACAGATGAGGGGACCCAGCCAATTACAGAGAGGCTCATGCCACCCTCCCACAAGAGGGTGGTATAATAGGGGGTGTACCCACCCCAAGGAAAGGACCATTACTCCCAACCTGTACACCCCTTTAATGCCCCTAAATTATGGATTATGGGGCAACCCTGAACCTTGCCCCCTCAGATTCTAGGATGAAAGAAGAAGGACCGAAGAGACTTGCTTATCCAGGAAGAAGAGGACACCAACTACTTTGGCCCCATCCCTACCAGCCTGTCCCAACTCTGACTTAATACAGCAGAAACCTCAGTTTGTCCAGCAGCTCCTCGGAGCTTAAAGGACCTGCTTTGCACCCATCTTAAAGATTCTATCTCCTGTGAGCACAATATTTTCTCAACAAAGACTCCGGACACAGTACCCAGATCCAGGCGACTCCACGTTCTGCACCACTCTGTATATGACGCCCACAGTCCAAGTTTGAGTGCCCCAACAGGTCTCTCCAGTGATCCTAAGCTGGGATCTGGTGATACCCGACCTGCCTCAATCAGACGCATGCAGCCTCAACATTAAGGGCCCCACAACTGTGACAGGAGCTGGTAAAAAGACAAGATGCCAAAAGACACCCCTGCACTGGATGCCCCACGGTCTTGGGTGGCACAACCGATGGTGTTCAGGCATCCCTAAAGATCCTAACTTACCTCTCCAGCCTGTGGTCACCTTCAGTAAGCCACCCTGACCGAGCCTGCAGCTTCTTTCCCAAACCGGAGATCTCCATTGAGAATCACAGGGCTCCTGAAGTCCTCTTGGCACTCTGCATCCGGCCACCTCCATGCAGCTGGTGGTGCAGCTCCTGTGCGGATTGTTGGCCTCTAAAGTGCTGATGTTAACCCCTGGAGCTTGGCTCCCCCATCCGAGTGGCCTGCTCGTAAGCTGCCCCTGACCGAAGGCCCAATTAGCCTCATTGGCTAACATTGGTCCCCTGCACTCTGCACCCAGCCACCTCATTGCCGCTAGTGGTGCAATTTGAGGGCCTATTTGGACCTTTGGGAATGCTGGTCCTAACCCCCAGACTCCACACTTACAGGTTGAGTACCTACCTGTAAACCGTTAACACACTTTCCCTATAAAAAAGTTATGATTTTCTTCCTAAAAATGTTCTGTCGAGCTGAACTTTTGTAAGAAAGAAAAGTAACTGTATTTTAAACTTGAAAATGTCTTACTTACCTTTGTATTGCAGGATCCACGGTGTAATATCACCCAGAGTAGTCGATGTAATCCAAAAGTAACACAGAAGTAATCACAAGTAATTTCTACACAATTTAAACTGTTTTAAAAACCGATACAAAACCGTAATGATTGCAAATACATTCCCAAATGCATTTCCTTGTAAAGGTGTATAATTAAAGGTACATTTTACCTACCTGTACAGAGTCCTGCTTGGTTCTAAAAAGAAAACATAAGTATACCTTTTTTATACTTACCTACTTGGACTGGATTCAGTTTCTGTGTGTGTAATCAGTCCTTGATTGAGTGAATACAATAAATGCTTAAGAGAGCTGTAAGTGGTTATCTAATTTAGCCTCTGCCATACCTCTGTGGGTCCGCTGGACTCTGTGCACACTATACCTTACTTTGGCGTAGTATATACAGAGCCAGGTCTGACCGCCAAACTCAGAATACGTCAGTTGGACCACCAGGGCGTACTCCCCCGCTGCGCCACCCTGGGTTTGGCAGTTCATGGAACGTCAAACTCGGATTTGGGATCTTAGTGTGGCATTGCAATGAGATCTTAGAGTATTGGATGGCAATGATGACATGATTGAGGGCAGTAACGTGGATCACACTAGCGGTCTCCCCACAGCACTGTTGGTTAGGCATTATTGCAAGACCTAAGGGAGGAGAAAGTGGCAGAGGAGTTGGAAACCTGGGCTGCCACGCTGCATGCATTTCAGTCAGTGGGGGAACAGGGCGATCAGTCAGAGTCGTGGGATTGTGGGTTACTTGGGGCACTGGTAAATACACAAATGAAGGAAATTACTGACCTGTTACCATGATTTTACATGGGTGGAAGGATGCTAAAATCTGGTGCTGTAAATTTTAAAGAATAATTAGTATGGCTAGTGTATGAGAGTGAAATCTGTGACATTGTTGTTACTGCTGTACAGTTATAAGAAATATTAAAAGAAACATATATTTTTTAAAACATAGATGCAACGAAAAAGCCGCCATTGGGGAAAAACTTCAACAGTCTGTAGTGCCTCATAGGGAAACATGTCTGAAGTCATCATGGCGTTCTTTGCTCACGATGGTCCTATGGTGGCTGAAACACAATGCCGGTAATAATTTATCAAAGAGCTACAAATGAAATAAAGACCTTGTAAAACGTTCTATTTGTTATTTGGCATTCAATGACTAGAGATGTCAGACTTCCTGTCAGGTTTTCTAAAATAAGATGATTTTATTTAGCATATTTAAATAAAAGCTAAACATGTTGTATACTTGGTAAGGCAGCTGCTATTTCTGCCAAATAATCCTCTGCAGTGTATAAAGAGGTGAATGATGGGAGTAGCTGACTGGAATTTTTGAGTTTGGTCATAGACAATGACCTTAAATAACAATGCATGCAAGAGTGGGCCACCTGCTGCCGTCCGCACCTGGACGAGGCTGGGCTGGGCTCTTTGGGATTGCCTGATTCATCTCGTGCACCAATGCAGACTCCATCACAGGTACTTTTTGAAACTTATAATTTAGTGATAATGGGGAAACGGAAGGCACTGTGGGCCGTCATCTCAACACACACCACTGCCACGATTGACACCATGTGAACCAAAGCACTGGGGGTGATCTCGAGAAATAGTACTGGTTGAGCGCAGACTCTCCCTAGACCTGGGACATCCTCACAATCATCATGTAAATTCTATTTCTCGTTTTACAGTTCCCTGAACTTCACCTGTACATGATACACCACTGCTAAATATTGGGTCTACTGAGGCAGGGACTTCTTGTGTCGCAGCTTCTATTGCCCGCTCATTTACAACTTCACCTAGGGCATCGCACACAAATTAGCCTGTGAAGAAAAAGAGGCGGCCTGTGCCGGGTACTAAAGGGACTACAGCATTAAGCACATCTTTAAAACAATCATTGAGATTCCGAGAGCAGAGTTTGCCCCCACGCGGTCCAGTTTACTTCCTGTATCCCAGGCAACTCAAACAGAGGACCATTGTAACAAAGATCGGGACACTCTGCCTGCCTGTTCCACTGGATACTTGATCAGAAGCCTCATCCTATTATTAAACGGGTGGAATCAGTTCAGAGCTGTCTAACCAGTGATCATGACTCGAATAAAAGATCTAATAGTAGGTCTAACACTGATTCAAATTTGGCACAAAGTTATTTAGGGTATCCCAAAATAAGATCGGAAACAATAGACAAACCTCATAGAGAGCCAACATCTACTAATGAACCCACCCCCTCTAAGAAAGAACCAGATTTCATTACCTGATGGCGCAGAACTACCAGACCAGCCACAGAATTAGCATGTAAGAAGTCCAGGAGTACTGGCCCTCCCAAAGGACCTAGGTACGCGACTGTTCCTCTCAAGGATACTCTGAACCTTCCACCTGCAGCTTGCCCTTTCTACCATTAGGCCAGACTAGGCGGCCGCCTAGGGCGGCAAAAGGGAGAAGGCGGCAATAACAAAAGCTTGGGAATCCTGCTCATTTCCACTCTCACTGTGACAGTATCAAATGGGTGCCAGGACTCTGTGTCCCAAACCTCGGCTCCCAGACGGAGACAGCAGATCTGCAGCTGCAGCGCACAGCATGCCCTTGAGAGGCACCGGGTGCTGAGGGTAGACCTGGGCACAGGACGTTGGGTGGGCCGGGCATACTGAAGGGCCACCCTGTGCAGGAGGAGACAGGCGGTGGCGCTCTCTGCTCCGCTTGAGACCCCAGCCCCACAGCCCCGCCCCAACCCCCGGGCTGCCATGGCGGAGGCACCGCTGTGCTCCTCCTGGGTGCTTCAGATCTGCTGACAGTGTCCTGCGTTGCCACCAGCCTGGCGTCCAACCCCCCACCCAACAACGAATGCCACAAACACCCTTGATTAAAATGGCTGGACTGCGAGGGTGAGGTATAGTGCCTGAAACTCTACTTTGGCCTGGGAGCCTTTCACAGGATTTGCGGCTGCCCGAGGCCACGCAGTGGCCATTAGGAGGGCGGCCTCCTAGTCACAGTGGGCTTCCCCCGCCCCCTTCTAGCACCCTCTCCTCCCCGGGGCAGGAGGAGTCCCGAAGGGAGCGTAGGAGGAGCTTTGTGGTCACGTCCGGTGCGGCAGGCAGGGCGAGGGGTACTTAAGTCCTCCTCGCCATTTTTCATGCCTCTTTGCCGCACCGGACGCGTCGTGGTGACCTCGCCAACTGGGACACACATTTTGCCCCCCTTGATGCCGTTTGGTGTGCCCTCTTGAGGTCGTCCAGAGGCCTGGTCTAGTGGCGGGTGCTGGACTTTCCGCCGGCTTGTTTTCCTTGCGGTGAGTCAGGTTATTAGGGGGTGTGTCGGCGCTTTCATGCACAGGGGCAGCGGGGGTGCATATGCCTCTGCGCGGGTCGGTGCGCAAGCCCCTGCCCCGCACCCCGGGGGGTTCTCCGTGATACAGCCTCGGTATTTGCGAGGGCTTGTGGGAACGCGTGTGTTTTGCCCGAGTTCCTTTGTCTTTGGGCACTAGTGCGGGGTACCTTGTGAGGTCCTTATGGGTGAGTTGGTGCCTGTCACTATTTTGGAAGAGAGTTTGCACGTCCTTGAGGTGCCTGGGGGCATGTAGGGTCAGCATATTGTGCCTTGGAGCAGGGAGTCCCGGCCCCTTCCAATGGAGATGGATATAGAAATCAGTGAGTGTATGGTGTTATTGCACCTATGGCTCGGCTTCTTTATTTCGCGGGTGCAATGAGGTATTTCGCCACAGGGTGGCTGCCCCCCCTATTACGACCCTTCGTGCCTGCTTCCCCAATTTGGGAAAGGAGCTGGGCCAGGCGGCCTGCATAGGAGCGGGCCGCTGAATATTTATAATGTAACGTCAATGTGGAATGTTGTGAAGTTATCTGTGTTTTTGGTGTTATTTGTCTGGGCACGGCGCTGGGTACATCCCCCCCCCCTCCCGGTGTCTAGCGGGGCAAACCCTGGTCCTCGGCTGGGGCTGCATGTAGCATTGGTTGTCTGATGGAAGAGAGGGGTGTTTTTTTTTGTTGTTTTTCCTTTTCCTACCTGCACAGACCTCCTCGGCACAGAGGATTAGGGGGTATTCATGGCAACAGGCGGTTGCTTGCACGGTTTTTCCCCCTCCCTTGACTAGATAGCACTGCGGGTAGGGCAGCGGGGTACCGGTTTCACTAGCGGCTACCCTGGCAGTGAGGAAGGACCCCCCGCTTCTCTGGCGTTTCTTTTGCTGGTGCGGCCACTTGATCATTGGGACTCCCCAATGGTGGTGGTGGCAGGGGGCACGTAGTTCCCTGGGTTAGCTCTCGACCTGGACTGCCGGTCGGGCAAGTCCAGCCCCCGGAAGAAAGTGCGACCTCGGGGCAGCCCAGGGCTGATCTTTACCATTCCACCCCCAGTCCGAGAGGCTTGATGCGGGTCAGGGACTCGCAGGGGGGATTCAGTGCCCAAACTAGGGGATGGTGCGGGCCTCAGGGCTTGTGAAGGATGTTTTGCAGTGTTCGGCGCACGTGGGTAATGGCGCCTGTGTGCGGCCATTTTCAGGGGCAGTATATTTTACATTGTCCGGTGCACGTGGGCTATGTCGTCCGTGTGCGGCCATTTCATGGGCAGTATGTTTTACATTGTCCGGCTCACGTGGGTAATGGCGTCCGTTTGCGGCCAATTTTATGGGCAGTATGTTTTTACATTGTCCGGCACACGTGGGTAATGGCGCCCGTTTGCGGCCATTTCATGGGCAGTATGATTTACATTGTCCGGCGCATGTAGGTTACGTCGTCCGTGCGCAGCCATTTACATGGGCAGTATGTTTTACATTGTCCGGCGCACGTAGGTTATGGCGCCCGTTTGCGGCCATTTTCATAGGCAGTATGTTTTACATCGTCCGGCGCACGTGGGCAATGGCGCCCGTTTGCGTCCATTTTCATGGGCAGTATGTTTCACTATGTCTGGCGCACTTGGGTAATGGCGTCCGTGTGCGGCCATCTCCAGGGGCCTTATTTTGCGAGATGTCCGGTGCATGTGGGTACTGGTGCCCGGTGCAGCCACTCTGCTTCGTTTTCTATCTATTTGTGGGGGACATGTATGTTGGCATTATATATATGAGATTTTGCAGGCACGTTTTCAGGCTGCAGACTTGCGTGTCGCCTTTGCCCTTTTTGGTCAGACTGGTGGATGCGTGGTTCCATATGTGTGGCCGCCATTTAGGACACTGTACACTGATCTAGGGTGCACGGACCCGCCTTGGGGCCGCGCAACTCAGACAACTCCGGGAGCGGAGAGAGACGCTTGCGCTCGAGATTCTTTGCCGGCCTTTGTTTACTGGGTTTTCTGGTTTTCGTGTCGCTTCCAGCGGCTCCGCCCTTGGTCTATTTTCCTGTTGCATCCCCGCTGCTCATGAAACGTCTTTCAGCCCTCGCCCCCATGGTCGCCCTCCCCTTTTCCTTGGCCTTCTCGCGGGGCTCGGGGTTTGTCTTATTCTAAGACATATGTTCCGTTCCGTGGGGGGGGGACATTTAGATGTAGCAGGGCGGGGGGGGAGGATCCGGATGAGGAGGCGCAGAGCGCGGTTACACAAGCTAGCGTTGTAGGCCTTTCCTGGTCCATGGCTGCACAAGTTGGTGTGGATGTGGCGTGCCGATTTACATGCTGGTTAAATCCTGCCAGGGCTGATGCGTCTTGCCTCACCCCCAGGCCCTGGGCTGTCTACGTTTGCCCGCCCTAAAGGTGCGCGCGAGGCCGTGCCTCACGCCCCTGTGTGTAGTCAGTTTACTCGCATTCCAGGGAGACCGCCACGTCACATAGCAGGCAGCGCAGAGGAGTTTGGACTTGAGGGGCAGTACTCTCGAGGCTGTGCTAAACTTTGTAAGGGGGTTTATTTCCTTATGGCACACACATCTAGGGCAACCCTGCGGGCTCTGTGTTTACCACATATCTCTTGTGGGGGCTTCACTTTGAATTCAAGGCGTACCTTCTTAGCGCGGCATAGGTGCTGCCCCCCCTTTACCGGTCACTAGCACTGGGGCTCTAGGAAGTTATTGGGAATTATTTCCGAACCGGAATGTACTTCTTGCCGTGCTACCTTTCCCCAGCTTAAAATGTGCCCTGGGGTAATCCACATTAGAATTCGTTAGGTCAAGGGTGTGCTATATACAAAGCTGGGGGAGACAGACTGCCGCGTGCGAGGCAGCTGTAACTTAGGTGAGGGCTTGGGTGGGTTAATATGTTTTGCGCTCATGAGTTGAGAACGAGGGCAGAATACTTGGAAGTGCTTCAGTGCGTGTGAGGCAACCAGGCCAGCAGCAAGCCGACACTGCATAATATACTCAGTATGTACATGCGTCTGAGTGCCTGCATATAAGATAAGATGTTAAACTCTGTATGTACACGGGACTGTGTACCTGCATAGGAGGGGTGTTTGGAACACCAGGCCATCAGCTAGAGTACTCTGCATGATGCTGCCAATGTGTACATGTAACTGGGTGCCCCTGTGCAAGAGAGGTGTGATACATCAGGCAAGCAGCAAGAAAGAACTGTATGATGTGGTTAATGTGTACATGTAACTGTGTGCCCATGACTATGAGATTTGTGTTATTCAGACAAGCTGTAAGCCAACACTGCTGAGGTGATCAGTATGTACATGTGACCTGGTACCCGTGCCTATGACATGTGTGATACACCAGCCAAGCAAATGCTAACTGCATGGTGTGGACAATATGTACACACAACTGTTTGCTGGTGTACAGGAGATGTGCAGTACTTCAGGCCACCAGCTTGCAGACATGGGATGATGTAGCTAAACTGTATATGGGTTTCAGTGCCCATCTTTAGGGAACGTTTACTAGAGCAAGCCGTCCTACTGCATGATCAATGTATACATGTGACTGAGTGCATGTTTGTAGGGATGTGCGATGCACCTAACCATGCATGCTGTGGTCTGAGGGCATATATATAAGTGGCTATGCAGAAGAGTGGCATGGAACAGACACTGTGCGATGTGTGCCCTGCGTACATGTGAATGAGCGCCTGTCACCGCAGGAGAGGTGCCGAGCAATGGGTCATGTGTGCACAGCAGACTTATGAATGACTGCTCGGTCCAGGACAGGCGTGTAGCTGTGCGCCCAGTGTACATGTATGTGTATGGACAACTGCTCTTGCGCATTTGGAGGCCATTTGAAGCGTTATTATAGGACTACATCTAACATTATCCTCTAAACATGGAAAGTGCTGCGACTGTCAGAACAGAAGGCACGAAGGCCACAACAGTGTGGAATCGTGTGCCATTGGTGTTATTTTCAGTCACTTTTTATGTATTTGGCGAAAAATTTGGGTCTGTTCAAAAACAGAGTAGGGCAGGCACTCCCAAGAATTACTTGTCAAAAGCTGTACTGTTACAATTTTACTCAGACAATCCATGCCTGCGCCTGCCGCCTTTCCTTATACATGTACCGCCCAAATCCCGCGCGTGCCCCCCCCACCCCCGTTGTCCGGGGAAGGTGGCAGGCTACACGCACTCCGTTGCATGAGGCTTTGCCAGCGCTCCAGCTCTCACTCACCCCGGCGGGAACATGTTTCGGTACTCCACCACCCCACACGCTGTCTCGTCTTTATCTCGTGCCATGGGGAGCCCCGAACCGCGACAGCTTTTGCAATGCCAATTGGCCTTGCCTCGGCACCGATGGGTTTTGACAACGGATTTAAGCCATCCTGCGCAGCATCCCAATGCCCTAATGATGTGCAGCATGGCTAAAGAGAACAAGTATTGGCGTGGCACCTAGTTAGCGCTGGTTAATTAGTGGTTTCTAGCATCTGGGTCGTTGACTATTAGATGCGTCCAACCAGTATAGAGGTAGCATACTGTGGTTTCAGGAGGATAGGTGATGTGTGCAAGTTACAAAAGCGTACTAAGTACAAGGAGAGGTATAATACTATGTGTATGGAGGACACGCTAACACTAGAACAAACGTTACATAGGCCATGGTGGCTCTTGTGCATGCACCAGAACCTAACACTATGTATGAGGTAGCATTCAGTGTGTGCGTTACATGAGTAAAGCGTCGTGTGCATGTGACAATGAGAGGAGCACACTCTATACACAAGAACACACGTACGTATGCAAATGGTGGCAGTTGTGCAGGTACCGGATCCAAATACAATGTGAGAGGTAGCAATCAGTGTGTCATAAGAGTGAAGTGACGCGTGCATGTTACAAGAGAGTTCCTACCCAGGTAGAGGGAGAATCTCCATACATGGCAGACTTGCTAGTCACAAGAAAACAATGGGAGGACACTTTCATAGTATAGGAGAATTGAATGTATAATATAGGTCTTGTATCAGGTGAGAGAGGGCTTGAAGTATTTGGGAGGTGTCTTTGAAGAAGAGGAACTTTGAGGTCAGCTTGGACGGCCTGGTAGGAGGAGGTTTCTGAGTAGAAGTAGTATGGGACGAGCTAAGTAGTGACTTTATCACACACTCCATGGTGCATTGGTCATTACCAGACTTAGCATGTGAAGCCTGACTTAGTTTCGCGACGCGACTCTTTTGCATCAGGCGCTGGAGGGACCCAAGTAGGTGCCACACCCAACTCCTTCGAGAATGTATTGTGGGCAAACTAGTTCTCGTAACTGATCTACAAGCCTGACCTCTGTCGTGTGGGGGGCAGTGATGGCCCTGTCTCATTGCGGAGAAGCTTTTGATTACGAAGGGGAGCAGGGCTTCTAATGGATGTTTTATGTCTCAAATGCAGGAACAGTGCCGGAGAACCACCCCACTGACATGGGGGTCCACCTAAACTACCAACAGGTATAAGGGTCATAGCACGCTGGGGGCAGTGTGCTAGGGTCTGGGGCCCCCAAGCCCCCACAGGTGTCAGGACTGTCTCCGTTGTGGGGCACAGAGGTTACACCCCTGGGAAGTTGTACATGTTGTCTACTGGTGCATCTGAACTCCAGGTAGCTCCTGTACAATATTTGGATGTTTCGCTTAAACGTCAGACGTACCTGGGCAACTTTCTGAGGTACTGGGCTATAATTGGGGTGTTCTGTCAGTAAGCAGTGGGAGACTGTATGCAAATCATGCATGCCCTGTGACAAAATTGAATTGCGTTTCTTTTACACGTTATGTGTCTAGGCATATGTTGCCGTCTATGTGCAATAAAGGAATGTGTTATTTTGTACAGCAACTGGGGCGCAAGTAAGGGGCTCTGATTGGGGGAGTCTGTAAACGCAGGGGGACAATGTGAGGTATGGTGGCCGGAGATCGTGCTACGCAGGGTGGCAGGGTGCCTAATCCTGTGAAGCAGTAGAGAGGTCTTGGTGATGAGTCAACAGTGCCTTGGGCAAGTTCACCGAGCAGAGGGCTCCGGGGCTCGCAGGCATGAGTTGATTCAGGAACAGATCTAGGGCTACCATGAGGTGGTGGGGTCCACCGCTCACCGGTAGGGATGGACCTTTTCTCCTAGACCGGCAGGTAGCACTCCAGCTAAGTGGTTGCAGGTAGGAAGGAAGCTAGGTAGTGGGGGGCCCGGGCGGCGACGGTTGCCGCCGGCCGGGCTGTGGCGGAGTTACAGGGCGATCCGGAAGCAGAGAGGTGCAGCACTGTACCTCAGCGGGCACATAGGGGTGCCAGAGCCTAAGACCTGTGGCCTCAGGAGAGGTTCCGGGAATCTGTGTCGGTGCCCTAGTAGTCCTTCGGGCGGTTGTGGGCCTGTGCAACTGGGGGTTTGCCTAGCTACGCCCCGCAAGGGGCATGAGTATAATCATTACCATAAGGGGCAGCACATAGGTGGTTCGCCACGGTGCTGCCTGGCTCAGCAGGCGGGCAGGTGGCGAGAATGCGGCCTGCCCTTGGATCGTCCGTAAGATAGCCCACTATGATTACATAACGTTGTATGTAATAAACCTGCAGCAGTTTTTCCTAATCTAATACTGGTGTCTAGTGTGTTATTTGCGGGATGCATGCTTATGTTGTAGGGTGGGGGGTCCTGTTGCCATGATGTGACTATGCGGCTGCCCGAGGCCAAGCAGTGGCCATTAGGAGGGCAGCCTCCTAGTCACAGTGGGCTTCCCCCGCCCCCTTCTAGCACCCTCTCCTCCCCGGGGCAGGAGGAGTCCTGAAGGGAGCGTAGGAGGAGCTTTGTGGTCCCGTCCGGTGCGGCAGGCAGGGCGAGGGGTACTTAAGTCCTCCTCGCCATTTTTCATGCCTCTTTGCCGCACCGGACGCGTCGTGGTGACCTCGCCAGCGGGGACACATTTTTCCCTCCCGACCTCTCACCCTGTGTGTCAGCTTGGGGGGGACAGTTTGAACGTTTTAATATTTTAATTCTCGTTGCATGCGGAGTTACAGGGCGATCCGGAAGCAGAGAGGTGCAGCACTGTACCTCAGCGGGCACATAGGGGTGCCAGAGCCTAAGACCTGGGGCCTCAGGGTAGGTTCCGGGAATCCGTGTTGGCGCCCCAGTAGTCCTTCGGGCGGTTGTGGGCCTGTGCAACCGGGGGTTTGCCTAGCTACGCCCCGCAGGGCGTGAGTGTAATCATTACCATAAGGGGCAGCACATAGGTGGTTCGCCACGGTGCTGCCTGGCTCAGCAGGCGGGCAGGTGGCGAGAATGCGGCCTGCCCTTGGATCGCCCGTAAGATAACCCACTATGATTACATAACGTTGTATGTAATAAACCTGCTTGGCAGTTCGGTCAGACTGATTTGCATATAGCCATGTCTGAACTGGGGTGGCAGAGTGGGCTAAAGAACGGTGATGGATCAAACCCAGATCTTTTGACTGGGTGTGAGTGTTTGATTGGTTCTGATGCTCCATCCATCACCACCCCCTTTTGTAATAAACCTGCAGCAGTTTTTTCCAATCTAACACTGGTGTCTAGTGTGTTATTTGCGGGATGCATGCTTATGTTGTGGGGTGGGGGGTCCTGTTGCCATGATATGACTAGGAAATTAAAGCCTGTGTCAGACTCGTCAAAGGCCTTGATTGCACATATCCAGGAAGCAGCGTCGGCTGGGCTGAGGCTTAGTCCTCTTCTTTGAGAGTTGTACACGCCATGCCGACATCACTCCCACCCCGTACCTGCGCATGGCATATTACAGGCACACACACATGCTCGACCTTCCCTCTCGTGCTGTGTGTGATCGACCGAACGCGAGAGGACCGAGGGTTCCCTCCCGGTGCATATTGCAAACATATGCACACAATCGACCTTTCCTCTCTTGCTGTGTGTACTCGACCTCCCGACCCAGACTGGAAGGAATAGCTAGAAGTCCCGCGGTTAGTGGCATTTAAGTGCTGCACCTAGCACCTAGAGGCAGTGTAGCGGCTAGGCCTTGCACGCCTGGGTGTTCTTCGCATTCCTTCCATTTGAGCAAAGCACAGACGCGCGCTGCACTGGCAGCTGCAGTGCGTGTGACAGGGCTGCTCTACACCATGCAGTACTTTGCTGGTCTGCCCTGGTGTTGAATTAATAAATGTGAATAGGCTGGGCTCAGCGACTATAGCTGGCTGCATCACCGTCGCAGACGTCACGTGAATTCATGGAGCCTCAGGACTGCAACATTGTCCATATTTTGCCTGGGAGACAGGACTTGTAGGGCATGGCGCCCCGCCAGCGGAGCGAGGGAGGCGTCATTTATGATTCTGAAGTTTAGTTTTACAGCCTGTGCCACAATTACCTCTCATCATGATGCCCCCCTCCCCTGTGCCTCCCACCACAATGCGCCCTCGAACGGACCAGGCTGCTGGAAACAGGTTATCGCTGAGGGGCTCACACATACAGGTCTGTAATATCCGACCTTCCTGCATTGTAAATATATTTAATTTTAAAGGGTTAGTCTGAGCATGTGTCGTTACTGCTCTCCTTGGGCATCCCTGGTGCCCTGGCGGGCTAGGCAGCACTCCGCTCAGCTAACTGTAACAGTGAGTGAGTCAGTTATTGAACACAACTTTACAGAGGCTCAATAAACATAATGACCTTAATTTAGAGACTACAGGGGAAATTATGATGCTAAGAAGAGTCAGGTGGGTAGGACTGGGGTTAAAGGACATCCGGGGGATTGTATTGTGGCAAATTTCAGGGATCCAATGTATGTACACAATATCTAAAAACTCGGAGAATCATTGCCACACACTAATTCTCAGATTGTACTACTACCCCTTGGCTACTTCTATAAGCCAGCAATACCTTCGATCTCCCACAATCACATAAATAGGAACATGCCTTTACTGACCTGTACAAACAGATTTGACTACCTCAGCACCTTGGAAGACATAGAATGACTAGCAGCGGCTTCCAGCCCTACACACTTTCTATCCAGACCAGCTATGTCGATTACTGATATTTCTACCATGCCATCTATTCACGATAATACCTACGAATTATGAGCTGGAATGTGGAGGGCATTAGATTGAAGTTATGTGTACCAGACTGGCTATCACTCATTGAAAAATATGATATAATTATGTTACAGGAGACCTGGGAGGTGAAACGACCTTTATTGATGGGCACCAGTGTTACAGTATTCCTGCCTGTTGGAAGCCGGAGTCATCGTCCCGCACCACTGTCACTCAATGTGAGATCCAGGACTCCTCCCTCAATGTTAGGCCAAGAAAGGACACCGTTTGAAATAGCCCTGCTCACCCCCTTAGTAGCTTGGCACAAGCAGCCAGTCCTATCTCCAAGGCACGAGTGTACAGTATGTGCAACCACACCCACAGCAACCCCCTGGTGACACCACAAATGGTCTCCACACGAGTGGATAAAAAACAATCAATCAATCAATCAATCAATCATTTGTAAAGCGCACTACATACCCGCGAGGGTCTCAAGGCACTGGGGGTGGGGGGGAGCGCTACTGATCGAACAGCCAGGTTTTTAGTATCCTCCTGAAGGTCAGCAGGTCTCAGGCTCAGTGGGAGGGTGTTCGATGTCTTGGCGGCGAGGTGGGAGAAGGATCTCCCACCGGTGGTTGCTCTTCGGATGCTCAGGACGATGGCGAGTGAGAGGTTGGTGGAGTGTAGCTGGCGGTTGGCTGGGTCAGTCTTGTGGAGTGCCTTGTGTGCTCGGGTGAGGAGCTTAAAGGATATCCTTTTGTTGACGGGGAGCCAGTGTAGGTTTCTGAGGTGGGGGTGATGTGGCCGTGGTGTGGTACGGCAAGGATCAGTCGTGCTGAGGTGTTTTGGATGCGTTGTTGTTGTTTGATGAGCTTGGTCAGGGCTCCCGCATAGAGGGCATTTCAGTAGTTGAGTCTGCTGCTGACGAGGGCCTGGGTGACTGTCTTTCTTGTATCTGTTGGGATCCATCTGTAGATCTTGCGGAGCATGCGGAGGGTGTTGAAGCAGGAGGAGAAGACGGCGTTGACTTGCTTGGTCATTGAGAGCGTTGAGTCGAGGATGATTCCCAGGTTGCGTGTGTGGTCGGTGGGTGTCGGGGCTGAAGGGTTGGAGCCGAGGATGAGGACCTCCATCTTGTCCGAGTTCAGCTTCAGACGGCTGGTCTTCATCCAGTCGGTGACGGTCTCCATCCTTCGTGGAGGTTGGCTTTGGCGGTGATTGGGTCCTCGGTGAGGGAGAGAATCAGCTGAGTGTCATTGACGTAGGAGATTATGTTGAGGCCGTGCTGTAGGGAGACGTGTGCGAGCAGGGCCATGTAAATGTTGAACTGCGTTGTGCTGAGGGAGGATCCCTGGGGTACGCCGCAGATGATCTTGGAGGCTTTGGAAGGGAATGGGGGAGGCGGACGCTCTAGGTTCTGCCGGAGAGGAAGGAGGTGGTCCAATCCAGAGCCTTGTCTCGATCCCTGCGGCATGGAGGCGTGCGCGTAGTATGCGGTGGCAGACGGTGTTCAAGGTGGCAGAGAGGTCTAGGAGGATGAGTGCTGCAGTCTCACCGTTGTCCAGCAGGGTCCTGATGTCGTCGGTGGTGGCGATGAGGGCAGTGTCAGTGCTGTGGTTGCTGCGAAACCCTGACTGGGATTCTGTTTTCTTCGAGGTATCGGGTTAGCTGTCTGTTGACGGTCTTCTCGATGACCTTGGGAGGGAAGGGGAGCAGAGAGATGGGCCGGAAGTTCTTGAGGTATCTTGGGTCTGACTTAGTTTTTTGGAGTAGAGCGTTGATCTTGGCATGTTTCCAGATCTTTGAGAAGGTCGCAGTCTCGAGGGAGAGATTGATGATGTTGTGCAGGTGGGGTGCGATGGAGCTGCTTGCTCTGTTGAAGACGTGGTGCGGGAATGGGTCTGACGGAGAGCCAGAGTGGATTGAGTACATAGTCTTGATGGTGTCATCGATGCTCACGCTGGCCCAGGCTAGCAGGGGGTCGTGGTCGATGGTGTACGGAGGGTCTATTGTATTGCTGTCTGCTGGGGCTGTCTGAGTGTTGAAGCTGTCGTGGATGTCTGCTATCTTGCAGTGGTAGAAGGTGGTGAGGGAGTCGCACAGGGCCTACGACGGCGGGATGTCGTTGGTGTTGGTGCTGGGGTTGGAAAGTTCCTTCACGATGTTAAAGAGCTCCTTGCTATTGTGTGCGTTGTTGTCGAGGCGGTCTTTGAAGGAAAGTTTGAGCTAGGGTTGGAGAGTTCCTTCATGATGTTAAAGAGCTCCTTGCTATAGTGTGCGTTGTTGTTGAGGCGGTCTTTGAAGGAGGTCCTCTTGGCGGCCCTGATGAGGTGGTGGTGGTTGTGGATGGCGTCCTTGTGTGCTGCTTGGCTGTCCATAGTTTGTTCACTGTGCCATTTCTTCTCTAGTTTCTGGCAGGTTTGCTTGGAGGCTAGGAGTTCTGGGGTGAACCAGCAGGCCCTCTTGTTGGTGTCGCTGTGGGGGGGGTTTCTTCAGTGGGACGAGGGTGTTGGCGCAGTCCTCGATCCAGCGTCTGAGGCTGTGGGCAGTGTTGTCAGTGTTGGAGGTGCGTGTAGTTGGTCTTCAGTGATTTTGCTCTAGCAGCAGCAGGGGATCTGTTAGGTGCGGTGGTGTGTTTTGGGTTTCTGGAAGGCGAAGTGGATGCAGCAGTGGTTGGTCCAGAGGAGTTTGGTGGTGTGGCTGATAGAGACGTACGGGCTTGCGGAGAAGACAGGGTCGAGCGTGTGGTCGGCGGAGTGGGTGGGCGTTGTGATGAGTTGCTTCAGTCCGAGGTTGGCGAGGTTATGGATCAGGGTTGTGGAGGTGTTCTCATTGTTGTCCTCAAGGTGAAAGTTCAGATCTCCGAGGAGGATGTAGTCGGTGGAGGTCAGGGTGTGCGTGCTGATCAAGTCGGTGATGGAGTTGCTGAACTGGGAACAGGGTCCGGGGGGTCGGTAGACGAGGGTGCCTCTGAGGGTGGAATTAGGGTCTGTGTGGATCTGGAAATGCATGTGTTTGGCGGTGCTGAGCGCGTCGTCGGTGCTAGTCGAGACCCTGATGCTGTTCTTGTGGACGATGGCGATTCCTCCTCCGACTCCGTTGGTGCGGTCTCTGCGGGTGATCTTGTAGCCGTCTGGGATGGCTATGGCGATGTCGGGTGCGGAGGAGTCGTTATACCAGGTCTCTGTCAGGAAGGCGACGTCCGGGGATGTTGTGTCGAGCAGGTCCCAGAGCTCGACGGCATGCTTGCGTGCGGAGCCGGTGTTCAGTAGTATGCATCGGAGGTGGTTGGGGTCTTTATTGGCGGGTGGTTCGTCAGCTCTGAGGCTGGTGTAGCTGCAGTACCGGCAGATGAAAGGGCCATGTGTGCATTTCGGGGCGGCCTTGAAGCAGGCGTGGCTCCGTCTGGAGTTGAGAGCGTGAAGAGTGCTGGCGTCGTAGTGGCGGTGGTCGTTGTGGCGGGTGCGGGGGCCAGGGGTTCTGGGGCTGGGCATGGTCCAGGTGCGGACGAGCGCAGACGGGCTCGCCTTAGGCACGCCTTTGGGCAAAAAGGCACAAAAACGAGGGATGAACGAGTGGCACAGAGGGCAGAAGGGTACAAAAAAGCAAATGGAACAGAGGGCACCAAAAAACAAGGAAAAATTGAGTGGAACAGAGGGCAGAAAGGCACAAAAAGCAAGGGAAAAACGAGTGGAACAGAGGGCAGAAAGGCACAAAAAACGAGGGAAAAACGAGTGGAACAGAGGGCAGAAAGGCACAAAGAACGAGGGATTAACGAGTGGAACATTGGGCAAAAAGGCACAAAAAACAAAGGAAAAACAAGTGGCATAGAAGGCAGAAGGGCACGAAAACAAGGGAAAAATGAGTTGCACAGAGGGCAGAAGGGCACAAAAAACGAGGGAAAAACGAGTGGAACAGAGGGCAGAAAGGCACCAAAAATGAGGGGAAAAAATGAGTGGAACAGAGGGCAGAAAGGCACAAAAAACAAGGGAAAAATGAGAGGAACAGAGGACAGAAAGGCACAAAAAACAAGGGGAAAAAACAAGTGGAACAGAGGGCATAAGGGCACCAAAAAACAAGGAAAAATCGAGTGGAACAGAGGGCAGAAAGGCACAAAAAACAAGGGAAAAACGAGTGGAACAGAGGGCAGAAAGGCACAAAAAATGAGGGGAAAATGAGTGGAACAGAGGGCAGAAAGGCACAAAGAACGAGGGATTAACGAGTGGAACATAGGGCAAAAAGGCACAAAAAACGAAGGAAAAACAAGTGGCACAGAAGGCAGAAGGGCACAAAAAACAAGTGGAACAGAGGACAGAAGGGCACAAAAACAAGGGAAAAACGAGTGGCACAGAGGGCAGAAGGGCACAAAAAACAAGGGAAAAACAAGTGGAACAGAGGGCGGAAAGGCACCAAAAATGAGGGGAAAAAATGAGTGGAACAGAGGGCAGAAAGGCACAAAAAACAAAGGAAAAATGAGAGGAACAGAGGACAGAAAGGCACAAAAAACGAGGGGAAAAAACAAGTGGAACAGAGGGCAGAAAGGCACAAAAACAAGGGAAAAACGAGTGGCACAAAGGGCAGAATGGCACAAAAAATGAGTGGAACAGAGGCAGTACAGAAATACTGGGGCAGCTAAGAACAGAAGGCAGAACGGGCAGAGAGGCACGGGGGCAGCGAGGGGAACAGAAGGGAAAACCGGACAGAGAGAGCACGGGGACAGCGAGGGGAACAGAGGGAAGACAAAGGGGCATGGACCACTTACAGGCAGCGGGGGAAGACAGACAACAGCAGTCACAGAAACAACAATGAAAATACAGGCAATACAATAAAAGCAATAAAACGGAGGATGAACAAACCTACCTACGGCCTACCACTGGCCACCAGGGATGAGACACAGGTGGTAGCCTGCGGGCGGTGGAGGGCCTCGAACTTCCTCAGCAGCGGCGGTGGCAGTTGAGGCAGGGAGACACAGGTGGTTCTGTGCGGAGCGGACCCTTGACCCCACCTACCTGGTGGGGTCAAGGGTCGCTCTCCTCACCGCGCAGCGGCCGGACTATATGGGGAGGTGGGAGGGAGGAGCAGCTGGGAGGCCGGAGGTGGGGGCATCGAATGGGCAGTGGGCAGTCAGGGGGGCGGGCCGTAGGGGTCACGGAGGTGGGGGAAACGAGTGGAACAGAGGGCAGAAAGGCACAAAAAACAAGGGAAAAACGAGTGGCACAGAGGGCAGAAAGGCACAGAAAACGAGGGAAAACGAGTGGAACAGAAGGCAGAAGGGCACAAAAAAACGAGTGGAACAGAGGGCAGAAAGACACAAAAAAAACGAGTGGAACAGAGGGCAGAAAGGCACAAAAAACAAGGGGGGAAAAAACGAGTAGAACAGAGGGCAGAAAGGAACAAAAAAGGAGGGAAAAGCGAGTGGCACAGAGGGCAGAAGGGCACAAAAAACAAGAGTGGAACAGAGGCAGAGTACAGAAATACAGGGGCAGCTAAGAACAGAAGGCAGAACGGGCACAGGCACGGGGGCAGCGAGGGGAAAAACAAGTATAAACTTTATATAAAAAGATATACGATCAGACCACACAATACAAACGCCAACATATAATAAATGGTAGTATTTGTTCCGGCTGGCTGGTAGTTTCAAATCCCAACCACCGCTTTCAAAATGCTATGCTGGTCACAATGCTAGAATCACATACTTTGCAATGGACAAACAATAGTGCAGTGCGTAACAATACAATCCAGTGCTGGGCAAAGTAGAAATAACAAAATGCGTAACGATTCACCCAGTACCTTACAATGGGAGAAATAATGCAATGCATACTGCTACAATCATGTACTGCGCAATGAAGGAATAATGCAATGCGCCACACCGCAATCACGTACTTTGCAATGAAGAAATAATGCAATGCGGGCCGCTTAAATCATGTACTTTGCAATTAAGAAATAATGTAATGCGTAACTACAATCATGTACTTTGTAATGAAGAAATAATGCAATGCAGGCCCCTACAATCCTGTACATTGCAATGGAGAAATAATGTAATGCGTAGCACTACAATCGTGTACTTCGTTATGCAGAAATAATGTCAGGCATCATAAGACAGTCCAGCAGTTCGTTAGCAGCAATATTGGCAATGTGTATTATGACAATTAGCCTCTTCGATAGCAGTTGCACCCACACGTATCAACAATGACACAAAGTACAGCTTCTTACTCGGGCCCCAGTCCTGCCACTCCTTTAGTCAGAATGGACCCCAATCTGAGCCGAAGCAAAGGCTCACGTCCTCAGAAGGACTGAGAGGGCGAGAGAGCGTCCCTCCGAGCTCGCACCCCGCCCAGGTATTTATCCACGTTACATGGGGGAGCCACACCACTCTCCTCCTTTAGCGAATTGGCCCTTCGGTGCAGAACTTTCTCAATGGGCCTCAGCGGCTCGGCCTGGCAGCTCAGCTCCTCTGGGGCTGCCGGTCCAGGCCGCGACTGTCTCAGGAAGGTCTCACACGTACCCCACGTGCCTCAGATTACTTTACTCTGGGTGCACATTCACCACAGCCCCTCCGGGTCACCTCTGGCACGAAGCCATGCACACAACGTTGATGGGACTCCACGTCGACTCCAAGTGCACGCTCACCAGGTACTCCTTCCTGCGGTCTCAGTTGGCACCAAGACACGCACACTGCGGTGCAGAGACTCACTTTCTTCCGATGCACATGATGATCAGCCGATCACCTCCACAGTCCCAGGTTGCACGAAAACACGCACATTGCTTCACTAAGACTTACTCCAAGTCAGGTTCCCTAATATTCAGGCGCTCTTCACCAACGCCTTCGACCACACCACGACACGCTCACCATGTCCGAGCCTCACTTCTCATAGTGCACTCGAAGACCAGGCGCTCTATATCAACGCATCCTGTGCACCACGACACGCATCCCGCGGATCCAAGACTCAGTACACCTCCAATGCACACGCCGACCAGGTGCTCTTCACCTGCGGTGCACCACGACACGCACCCTGCACGTCCGAGTCTCACTTCAGCTTAGGTGCACACGGTGACCAGGAGCTCTTCACTAACACCTGTGGTGCACCACGACACACACATAGCGCGTCTGAGACTCACTTCACCTTTGATGCACGAGTAGACCGGGCGCTCTTCACCCGCGCCTCCTGTGTACCACGACACGCACCCAGCGTGGGTCAATTGTTTTATAGCAGCAACCCAGGTCTTCACCTCCCGGGGCTTCTCCTCGCCTACTTTCCAGATGCAGGTCAGCCTTGGGTCAAGACCTCCCCCAGCTCCTCTCACCTCTCAGATCCAGAAAGTCAATCCAAATTCAGCAGAGACACATAGAAATGCTTAAAGCACAAAACTCAGCCACTTTCTAAAAGAGTGGTTTCTGAACCCACAGTGACAAAACCACTTTCATAGAAAGATGTGTTATGACACTGTGGGTTCATACATACTAAACTACACCTCTCTATTATAAACTTATAGGAAACGAGGCTACCAAAACACAATACCCAACCTCCCCCATTCTGTCCTACTGGCAGGATGGCCTTTCACCAGTGAAAACGAAATGGAGTGTTTTTCATTGTCAGGACATAGCACACAACTCAGTATATGTCCTGCCTTTTACTTACACTGCACCCTGCCCAGGGGTTACGTGATACCTACCACGGGGGTGCCCAATGTGTATGCAAAAGGGAAAGTAAAGTCTGACAAGTGGTTGCAATTGTCAGGAAAACATGTTAACTTAGCAAACTGCGCGCAGGCTCTATACTGCAGGCCTGAGTTCCCTTCTCCGCGCGCCTCTGCATTACTAGCCCTGGCACACATAGTGCACATCACTAGGGACTTTACTAGTAAGGCAAACATACCAATCATGGCCATCCAATTACTATTACACTTTACATAGGGAACACTTGTACTGTGGCACTGATCAGTAGTGGCAAAGTATCCAAAGCATCTAAAAACAAAGGAGGTAGAGGCAAAAAGTCTGGGGTAATTACGCTAAGATATGCCAGATCTAACACATGTCCCCTCCAGCCGAAAAGTGGGGAGAACTACCCACCATCATGGGAGTTCTCATCACTAAGGCGGAGAAATCTGGACAGACCATCAGCATTGGCGTGTTCTATTCCTGGTCGTGTTCTACCGAGAAGTCCATCCCCTGTAGGGAGATGGACCACCTAAACAGCTTTGGGTTTTCACCCCTCATCTGCATCAACCATCTGAGGGGCCGGTGGTCGGTCTGAACCTAGAAGTGGGTCCCAAACGCGTCGTGCCTCAGCTTCTTCAGCGCCCAGACCACAGCAAAAGCCTCCATTTCAATTGCACTCCACCTCTGTTCCCTGGGAAGTAGCCTTCTGCTAATGAAAGCTATGGGTTGGTCCAAGCCCTCATTATTCCATTGTGAGAGTACTGCTCCCAACCAATGTTCTAAAGCATCTGTCTGCACTATAAACTCTCTGGAGATATCCGGTGCCCGTAACACGGGAGCGGTGCACATGGCAGTCTTCAGGGCTTCAAAGGCGGTCTGGCAGGCATCAGTCCAGACCACCTTTTTGGGCTGTTTCTTGGACATCAGTTCCGTTAAGGGGCAACGAGGTTGCCAAACTGCTTCACAATCTGTTTGTAATACCCAGGGAGTTCTAGAAAGTCTGGGTCTTGGGGGGGTTCCCAAGCCAGGATGGTATCAATCTTTGCCTGTAGGGATACCACCAGGCCGCTCCCCACCAGGTGTCCAAGAACACAATGGAACCCTCCTATCTGGCACTTACTTGCCTTGATAGTTAGGCCCGCCCTCTGCAAGGCCTTCAATACTTCACCGAGCTGTTGCAAATGTTCCTCCCAACTGGAGCTGAACACTGCAATGTCGTCTAGGTAAGTGGCGCTGAATTCCTCCAGCCCACTCAGCACCTGGTTAACCAGTCTCTGGAAGGTGGCAGGGGCGTTCTTCAACCCCAAGGGCATAACCCTGAACTGGTAGTGCCCCTTTGGTGTTGAGAACGCTGACCTCTCCTTGGCTCCCTCAGTCAAGGCAATCTGTCAGTACCCCAACGTCAAATCAAATGCACTGAGATACCGGGCAGATCCCAGCCGATCCACAAGCTCATCAGCTCTGGGGATGGGGTGCGCGTCAGTCTTCGTGACTGCATTGAGCCCACAGTAATCCACACAGAAACGAAGTTCAGGAGTGGCACCCAGCGGAGCAGCTTTTGGCACAAGGGCCACTGGGCTGGCCCAGGGGCTGCTGGATGGTTCAATCACCCCTTGCACCAGCATCTTGGAAATTTTCCGCAATTTCGCGATCCGCGAATCTTGCGAAATTGCGGAAAAATCCGCGAGCAGGACAAATTTTTTTCAGGAACCACTTACAGGGTTACAGCAGGTGCCCAAGTTGAAGTTAATTTCTTTGTAACCAAACATGGTTACAAAGAAATTAACTTCAACTTGGGCACCTGCTGTAACACTGTAAAAGAGTTCGTTGCCTACTTGCAACTATTCTCTGACCCTGAGAATAGTTACAAGTATGGCACAACAGGAAGCACTTACAGATAAGGAAGCAGGTGCCGGACTTGAAGCTCAAATTCAGTAACACATTAACCAGCCCCAAATTAATTCATCTCGGTTGAGGCTGGCTGGGCAGGTGTGCTTTCTCCCCATAATTTACAGTGGTGAACCAGAGGGTGCTGTGATGAACCAGAAGGTGTAGTGGTGAACTAGAGGGTGGCAGTGTTGTACCAGAGGGTGGCAGTGATTAACCAGAAGGTGGCAGTGATGAACCAGAGGGTGGCAGTGGTGAACCAGAGGCTGGCAGTGGTGAACCAGAGGGTGGCAGTGATGAACCAGAGGGTGACAGTGATAAACCAGAGGGTGACAGTGATGAACCAGAGGGTGGCAGTGGTGAACCAGAGGGTGGCAGTGATGAACCAGAGGTTGGCAGTGGTGAGCCCGAGACTGGCAGTGGTGAACCAGAGGGTGCTGTGATGAACCAGAGGGTGGCTGTGATGAACCAGAGGGTGGCAGTGATGAACCAAAGGGTGACAGTGATGAACCAGAGGGTGACAGTGGTGAACCAGAGGGTGGCAGTGGTGAGACAGAGGGTGGCAGTGATGAACCAGAGGGTGGCAGTGGTGAACCAGAGGGTGGCAGTGATGAACCATAGGGTGACAGTGATGAACCAGAGGTTGGCAGTGGCAGGATGGAAGTGGTGAACCAGAGGGTGCTGTGATGAATTAGAGGGTGGCAGTGATGAACCAAAGGGTGACAGTGATGAACCAGAGGTTGGCAGTGGCAGGATGGAAGTGGTGAACCAGAGGGTGCTGTGATGAACTAGAGGGTGGCAGTGATGAACCAAAGGGTGACAGTGACGAACCAGAGGGTGACAGTGGTGAACCAGAGGGCGGCAGTGGTGAAACAGAGGGTGGCAGTGATGAACCAGAGGGTGGCAGTGGTGAACCAGAGGGTGGCAGTGATGAACCAGAGGGTGGCAGTGGTGAACCAGAGGGTGTCAGTGGTGAACCAGAGGGTGCCAGTGGTGAACCTGAGAGTGACAGTGATGAACCAGAGGGTGACAGTGATGAACCAGAGGGTGGCAGTGATGAACCAGAGGGTGGCAGTGATGAACCAGAGGGTGGCAGTGGTGAACCGGAGGGTGCAGTGATGAACCAGAGGGTGGCAGTGATGAACCAGAGGGTGGCAGTGGTGAAGCAGTGGTGAACCAGAGGGTGCTGTGATGAACCAGAGGGTGCTGTGATGAACCAGAGGGTGGCAGTGATGAACCAGAGGGTGACAGTGATGAACCAGAGGGTGGCAGTGATGAACAAGAGGGTGGCAGTGATGAACAAGAGGGTGGCAGTGGTGAACCAGAGGGTGGCAGTGATGAACCAGAGGGTGAAAGTGATGAACCAGAGGGTGGCAGTGATGAACCAGAGGGTGGCAGTGGTGAAGCAGTGGTGAACCAGAGGGTGCTGTGCTGAATCAGAGGGTGGCAGTGATGAACCAGAGGGTGACAATGATGAACCAGAGGGTGGCAGTGATGAACCAGAGGATGGCAGTGGTGAACCAGAGGGTGCTGTGATGCACCAGAGGGTAACAGTGATGAACCAGAGGGTGGCAGTGATGAACCAGAGGGTGACAGTGATGAACCAGAGGGTGGCAGTGATGAACCAGAGGGTGGCAGTGGTGAACCAGAGGGTGGCAGTGATGAACCAGAGTTTAGCAGTGATGAACCAGAGAGTGGTGCTGCTAAACTGCCCGGGAGCCCTGTGGGTGTGAGCCCCCATGCTGATGAGCTGCCCAGGGGTTGTGAGCCCCCACGCTACTGAACTACCCCGGGGCCCTGTGGGTGTGAGCCCCCGTGCTGCTGAACTGCCCCGGGGCCCAGTGGGTGTGTGCCCCCGTGCTGCTGAACTGCCCCAGAGCCCTCTCAGTGTGAAAATCATTTGTGCTCAATTGCCTGGGCGCCCTCTGGGTGTGAGCACACATTGTGCTAAGTGCCCCCCTGCCCCCAGTACATATATACCCGTACCGCACAGCACCATTATGCTCTTGCACCATGAAGTCTGGTGCCTGGATGCTCCTGATCCGTGTAGGTGGAACCACCGTCTGGTACAGTCAAAATGTAGTCATAACTTGCTACACAGCACCAATAAACATGTTCCACCCTGGCACCAGTATGCGCATGTACCAGGCGTGCAACACCCGCATGCCACTGCACCCTACTGCCCAGCACCAGCATATGCCTGTACGGGACAGTTTAGTATGAGATGGGACATTGTCCAGCAGCAGCAGCTACATGCGCCTGAACCCACTGAGCAGGATCAGAATGGCTTTGTACCAACACGCGCAGCAGAGCTATCTTGGATATCTGAAGGATTCTGGGGTCCTGTGCCAAACTTATTTTTGCATCCATGAGTTTCCCGAGCGCCATCCCTGTGTAACTCCTGTGACCAGAAGGCTGCTTTCTCCTCATCGGCTGATCTGCTCGGTCTCTGACCCTTTATAAACAAGATGCATGTGAACTTGCATAGAAGCCCCGCCTGTTTGGCCCCGTCCACCACACACTAGCGTTATGAAACGTCTTCCCGCCCGTCCCCACTATAATGGCCAGCTCACTCAAGGGACCTCGGCGCCTTTTGGCGCGCTGGCAAAGTTACAGGCACACGTGGTCACATATTTGTGCAAATGGCAAAAAAATCCGCGAGTTTGAGGGAAAATTCGCGAACTCATGGATTTTTTGCCATTTCGCGCGAATTCGTAGACCGCGATTTCGCAAATTTCGCCCATACTTATTGGAAACCTCCTCTTTGATGCTGGCCCTGACCTTATCATCTACCCTGTGAAATGTTTGCTTTACAGACTGTCTCTAGTGGCCACATCATGAACGCACCATTCGGTGACTCCTGGGGTCATGGAGAACAGGGAGGAGAACTGACCCAATACCTGGCGACAGTCCCTCCGCTGTTCCGGGGTCAGGGTAGGCGAGAGGGACACCCCATTTACTGACCCATCCTTCTCCTTGGCTGACAGAAGGTCAGGAAGGGGTTCACTCTCCTCTTCCGCCTCGTCATCTGTAGCAAAGAGCATGGTCACCTCAGACCTCTCAAAGTGTGGTTTGAGGCGGTTCATATGGAGAACCCTCAAACGATTCCTAGGACACCGTAAGTCCACCAGGTAGGCCACTTCGCTCCTGTGCTCCACCACCTCAGAAGGCCCAGTCCACTTGTCCTGGGGCACACAAGGCTCCCCTGGCGCCATCACCCACACTTTCTGCCCAGGTTGAAACTCGACCAGAGTGGCATTCTGGTCATACCACTGTTTCATATCCTCCTGGCTGGCTTCCAGGTTCGCCTGAGCGAGCTGCCTGAAATGCCTAGTTTGGTTCCTGAAGGCCAGCATGTAGCTGTATACATCCCTGGGTGGTTTACTAGGAGCCTTCTCCCAGCCTTCCTTCACCAAACTAAAGGGTCCTCTGACCGGGTGCCCATACAGGAGTTCAAAGGGACTGTACCCCAATGACTTCTGTGGCACCTCCCTATAGGCAAACAGCAGGCATGGCAAGAGGACGTCCCACTTATGCCTCATGGGTTCCTCCAGACCCATAATCATACCCTTCAAGGTCCGGTTAAATCTCTTAACCAGACCATTACCCTGGGGGTGGTAAGGTGTGGTGAACTAATTTACACCGCACTCCTTCCATTGGGATTTCATATAACTCGATATGAAATTAGTACCCCTGTCGGACATCACCTCTCTGGGGAATCCCACACGGGAGAAAATCCCCATCAGTACACTGCCCACCACGGGGCCTGTCACCGTCCAGAGAGGGATGGCTTCCCGGTACCGGATTGCATGGTCCACCAAGACCAGGAAAACCCTGTTGCCAATGGCCGTCTTGGGATCTAAAGGCCCCACACTGTCAATACCCACCCTCTCAAAGGGTGTGTTGACCACCGGCAAAGGTTGGAGGGGAGCCTTTCTCTTCCTTCCACTCTAACCACTCGCCTGGAAAGTCTGACAGGTTATGTTATGTTATGTTATTTCAACTTCTATAGCGCACAGCTGCCCCAGCAAAGGGGCGTCCCGGTGCTTTTGACTGGCAGAAAGAACAGAACAACCATAGCAAGAAAAAAGGCAGCACAAAGAATAGCAGCGGTAGCAGCCCGTTAGTGTCTAGGAGGGAATAGATGTGTTTTAATCACCTTCCTAAACACAAGCAGTTGATCGATGGCGTGAATATGGGCTGGTAACGAGTTCCAGAGTTTTGCCGCTAAATAGCAGAAGGAACGTCCTCCCGCTCTGCAGCGTTTAAAGCGTGGAACTAACGCCAAATTTTGGCTCATTGACCTCAAGGAGCGGGAAGGAACATAGGGGGTTAGAAGGTGCTCAAGGATCTGAGGGGAGGACAGTTTAAGAATCTTAAAGGATAGACATAGAGTCTTAAATTCAATCCTATGAGCCATGGGCCTGCAATGAGTATCAGAACTCTTGCACATCTGGGGCCAGTAGAAGTGGGTGACAAGCCGTTCAAAGTTCTTGTCCTGCCCCAAATGTCAAGGTACATCATGAGCCGACCCCAGTAAATCAAGGGTGATCCTGACTGATCACCTGCTGCCTGGTTTGCTGCCTGCTATTGCAAACCTACAAGAGAAGGGCATTTCTTCTGTTTCTCACAGAATTCCTCCCTGGAGGGACCCCCTTCCTGCTGCAATTTGGTCAGCCCAGGTAGGTCCCCCAGTTCAGCCACTTGTTCCCCCCGTAGGCTCCAGGGCATCCCCCTCAAATGGTGCCTCCTCCTGGACCGTGGGAACAGTGAGAGCTGGTTTCCTGCACCCCCTGCCTCTTCTCTTACTGACAGGTACCTGGGCCACTGTTTCAGGCTCCAGACTCTCTTGAATACATTTACTGGCTACCATAGACCCAAGCCCACTCAGGTAGACCCAACATCTCCAAATGCGGCTAGTGCTCCACCTCCTTCCAGGGGTAACTCTCCAGGTCATTCCCTAGGATAGTCTACAGGCATGGACAGACTTACAACAACCGTCAATGAGCCTGAGACCCCTCCCCATTCAAAGAGAACCAGCGCCACCTTGCAGAGGCGCACATAATTGTCTGCTGACATTACAGGGTGAAGCACGTTGGGAATTACTCGCTCTTCAGGCACCCACTGACACCTGACAGAGGGCAAACTGGCTCTGATGTCCCTCAGAGCCTCCACCCTCTGTCCATTGATGGTCACCCACTGCCTCTACTTTTTAGTGTTCCCAGGCAGAGGGATTTCCTGGACCATCTCTCGTTCGCCTAAGGAGACCAGGGGCATAACTACTTGCTCCTCCCTATTCCAAGGACTAAATTCCTCCCCACAATGCTACACTCACTAAACCACTTGTTGGAGCACCAGTGGGTGCAGATGACTTTTTGGGGAATTTAGGGCAAATATGACCCACTTCTTTACAGAAGTAACATGTAGGAGGATGACCGGGTGCCTTCTTGCCCTTGGAGGTCCAGACCCTCTTGGCCTTGGGGGACTGGGACCCTCTTTTGGGGGAACTACCTTGGGGCCCTTTAGAGGACTCCTTGTGGCTACGCTTGTCCCCCCCACCTTCGGCGGGAGACCCTGCATACACTTTGCAGTGGTACCCCAAATCCCCTTGTGTACCCGGGTACTAGTCCAGCTGTCCGCCTCCTCAGCAAGCTTACTGGGATCAGTCAGCTTACTATCCAATAGATGCTGGTGCAGCTCTGGAACACACAATAATAATAATAATAATAATTCTGAGTTTTTAAAGCGCCTGGTTACACTTGCCAGTGTGTCCCCGCGCTGTCAAGGACTGAATAGCAGCCTGGGCAGATGGCGCAAGACAAGTCCTGCGCCGGAAAATTAGGGCTTCGGGAACAAGAGAGTTTTCAACTCCTTTCGGAACAGCACCTCCGAGGGCTCCGCACGGAGCTTATGTGGGAGGGAGTTCCATCTTCGTGCGGCTAAGAAACGAAAGGAGCGCCCTCCCATTCTTGCCCTATTAATTCTAGGGACCGAAAACAAGCCAGCACCCAAGGAGCGCAGGAGCCGGGTGGGCTTTTAAGGAAGAAGCAGTTTGCGTAAAAAACCCGGGACCCTGCCATGGGCAATCCTGTGACTGACACAAAGTGCTTTGAATTCTATGCGTTCCTTGATAGGGAGCCAATGCAGTGTTTCCAATGCTCTTTTTGAGGAGGCTCTCCTGGGAAGCTGTAGCACCAATCGCGCGGCTGCGTTCTGGATATGCTGCAGTCTTCAAGTCAAGTCAAATCAAGTCACAATTTATATAGCGCACTACATACCCAGAGGGTCTCAAGGCGCTTGAGGAGGGGGGGGGGGGTTTACTTATCGAATATCCAGGTTTTAAGCTGTTTTCTGAAGGCTAGGTGGTTTTGAGTGAGGCGGAGGTGGGTGGGGAGGGAATTCCAGGTTTTGGCTGCTAAGTAGGAGAAGGATCTTCCCCCCATGGTGGCTTTGTGGATGCGCGGGACGGCGGCGAGGGCTTGGTTGGACGAACGCAGCTGGCGGGTGGGGGTGTAGAAGGAAAGGCGTGTGTTGAGGCAATCCGGTCCGAGTTCGTAGAGGGCTTTGTGTGCGTGGGTGAGGAGACGGAAAGTCAGTCTTAAGATGCAGCTCGCGTTAGCTCCCAGGTAGAGGACATTCCCGTAGTCCAGCCTAGAGGTAACCAAGGCATGGACCAGGGCTCTTCTGGCAGGCGCTGGAAGTAGGTCAAGTGTCTTTCTTAGACTGCAGAGGATTCCAAAACACGTCCCTGCGACATGCCGAGTATGATAATCATAGGACATTTTGGAATTTAACCACATGCCCAAGTTCTTCACTTGATCCTTGGGGACAGGTAATGGGCCCAAAGCCTGAGGCCACCAAGCAGAGGTCCACACCGATGGGGACTTGCCAACAATAAGCACCTCGGTTTTGTCCCCGTTCAATCTGAGACAGTTTTTGGCCATCCATCCTGCCAGATCTTGGAGGCAGGATGCGAATCTGCTGGCTGCATGCTCAGCTGGCTGCAACAGAGCCACAACCAGCTGAGTATCATCGGCATAAGTTACCACCTCTATCCCATACTGCTCAATAATAGTAGCCACCGGCACTACGTACAAATTGAACAGGGTAGGGCTGAGGCTGGAACCCCGTGGAACACCCTGCTTTAGGTTCAGAACCTCTGACCTATAAGCACCCTGTTCCACATAGAAGCTGAGGTCATGGAGGAAAGATTCCAACCATGCCCAGGCTCTCCCAGTCACTCCACTTTTCCTCAGACACTGTAGCAGAGTGTGATGAGCTACAGTGACGCAGCACTGAGATCAAGAAGAATCAGCGCTGCTGTCTGACCCTCATCTACATGTTTTCTCAGTGCCTCCGAGGAAAAGAGAAGGGCAGATTCGGTGGAGTGATGGGCACATAAGCCAGCCTGGGAGGGATGGTAGAGTTTGTGCGCCTCGATGTGAGCCGTCAGTTGATGGTTAGCCAGCTTTTCGGCTATTTTAGAGAAGTAGGGGAGGAGGGAGATCGGGCGCAAATTACTGAGTTGAGTTATGCTGATTTGTGGCTTTTTTTAAGAGGGAGCACAACAGCCTGCTTCCATGTGTTCGGCACCCTGCCAGATTTGAATTGCAGAGCTAAGAGATGCTTAACATAAGGTACCAGTGCTTCCATGCTGTGCTCAGAATCTTGGCAGGAGCCGGATCCCTAGGGAGGCAGATTTGACCCCCCTCACTACTGCTATTAGCATAGCCTCATCAGGGACCGCGAAAGTACTGATGCTGTCTTCCTCCAAGATAGCACCTTCCATTGGCGGATCACCGCTGAGGCCAGTCCTGGCCTCACTAGGAAAGGTGGTATAGATAGCTTACACAGACTACTCAAGTGCTCCCAACTGATTCAAAAGCCCTTAAAATCATTGACCTTGCTGCCCAGCATCGAACCATCCAGTGCCCGTGTGTACTCATTCACACATTCTATCCAAGTATGGGATTCTAGTTTCTTGGAGGTCCTGAACTTTTGCCGGTATTGTTTAGGAGTGAGCCCCTACTGGAGGCATAAAGCCTCCCTCATGTTGGCGAAGGTCAGGGTTCCCACCCTCTCTAAAGGTGATAGAACGTCCCTCCCCAAAGCCTCAAAGTGTTTACCTAGGTTCCCCCAAATGCTTTTCAGGCACCTCATTCATCCTTAGTGCGATCTCATATGCCGTGAACCACGCATAAATGTCATCACCTCTCTGGTAATCTCACACTAAATCCCTGGGAATGTACACCTTCCCTTTTGGCACTGTTGGTGCGCTGCCACCATTCGAACTGGGCTTGGCTGGTCTACCCTTAATGTCTAGTTCCCTCATGCTTAACTCATGAGTGAAGAGAATCTGTTTCTCTTCCAACGCAAGAGCGTTCATTCTCTCCTTCGCTTGAGTTTTAAGTTTTAACATGTTCAACTCATGCAGTCTGACCCTTTGGTTTTCCTCCAACTCCTCTGGTGCAAAACTCCTCCCTGAATTGCTACTACCAGCCCCTGCAGCTGGTCCCTCCACTGGCAAATCCTGTGGACCGAATCCATTGGTTCATCCTCATCCACCTCAACATCATCCGTCTCCTGAGCCTCTTTGGCTTCCCACCAAGCCCTCAAGGCCACTAGCAGCACCTCCTTGGCACTACCCTTCATTGGACATCCCAAAGCTCTGCAGAATTTCCTCAACTGATCAACATTGTAGGTAAACAATGCCTCAATGTTAAACTCTAATTCTGTAGCCTCAGCCTCACCGGCTTTCTGGCTCCACCCCCCCCTGAGACACGAGACGCGGTGTGTGGTTTAAAGGTTACTCAACAATAGAACCACCAAATCAAAACATCGTGGTCTGCGATCGATTTATGATGTACACCATTTACTGTGAGTGTTTTTGCACACACGCTTTTCTATTACGTTAGGATCATATCCCACTGCTCTGCCACCAAATTTTGGAAGCCAGAGTCCCCATCCCGCACCACTGTCACTCAATGTGAGACCCAGGACTCCTCCATCAACGTTAGGCCAAGAAAGGGCACCGTTTGAGATAGCCATGCTCACCCCCTTGGTAGCTTGACATGAGCAGCCAGGTCTATCTCCAAGGCATGAGTGTACAGTATGTGCAACCACACCCACAGCAACCCCCTGGTGACACCACAAATGGACCCCACACGAGTTGGATAAAAACAAGTATAAACTTTATATAAAAAGATATACGATCAGACCACACAATACAAATGCCAACATATAATATAGGGTGATATTTGTTCTGGCTGGCTGGTAGGTTCAAATTCCAACCACCGCTTTTAAAATGCTATGTTGGTCGCAATGCGAGAATCACACATGTTGCAATAGACAAACAATAGTGCAGTGCATAATGATAAATTCCTGTGCTAGGCAAAGGAGAAATGACACAATGCGTAACAACACTCCCTGGTACCTTGCAATGGTAGAAATAATGCAATGCATACCGCTACAATCATGTACTGCGCAATGAAGGAATAATGCAATGCGTCACACCCCAATGACATACTTTGCAATGAAGAAATAATGCAATGGGGGCCGCTACAATCATCTACTTTGCAATGAAGAAATAATGCAATGCAGGCCACAACACAATCCTGTACTTTGCAATGGAGAAATAATGCAATGCGTAGCGCTACAATCATCTACTTCATTATGCAGAAATAATGTGAGGTGTCATAAGACTGTCCGGCAGCTCGTTAACAGCAATTTTGGCAATGTGTATTACAACAATCAGCCTCTTCAATAACAGCTGCCCCCCACACGTATCAACGATGACACAAAGTACAGCTTCTTACTCGGGCCCCGGTAGTGCCAAACCTATCGTCAGTACGGTCCCCAATCTGAGCCGAAGCAAAGGCTCACACCGTCAGAGGGACTGACAGGCTGAAAGAGTGTCCCTCCGAGCCCGCACCGCTCCCAGGTAGTGATTTACGTTACCTGGGGGCGTGACCCCAATCTCCTCTCCTCCGTCAGCGAACTGGGCCTTCTGTTCAAAAGTTTCTCAATGGGCCTCAGCAGCTCGGCCTTACAGCTCAGCTCCTCCAGGGCTTCTGGTCCGGGCCGCGACTATTAGAAGGTCTCATGTGGCTGCAGGGCACACGTACCCCATGCCCCGAGATTACTTTACCCCTGGTGCACGTTCACCACAGCAGCCTCTGTCCTCTGGCACGAAGCCACGCACACAACGCTGATGAGACTCCACCTCGACTCTGAGTGCATGCTCACCAGGCACTCCTTCCTGCGGTCTCAGTTGGCATCAAGACATGCACAGTGCGCTGCAGAGACTCACTTTCTTCCGGTGCACACGATGATCAGCCAATCACCTCAACAGTCCCAGGTTGCACCAAAGCACACACACTGCTTCACTAAGACTTACTTCAACTCCAGTGCCCCGATATCCAGGCGCTCTTCACCAGCGCCTTCGGCTGCATCACAACACCCTCACCGTGTCCGAGACTCACTTCTCCTCTGATGCACTCGATGACCAGGCGCTCTTCACCAATGCCTCCGGTACACCCGGACACGCACCCTGCGCGTCTGAGACTCCCTCCACCTCTGATGCACACACCGACCAGGCGCTCTTCACCAGCGCCAGTGGAGCACCATGACATGCACCCTGCGCATCCGAGACTCGCTTCACCTTCGATGCAACGTTGACCAGTCACTTTTCACTAATGCCTGCGGTGCACGATGACACACACCTAGCGCGTCCGAGTCTCACTTCTCCTCCGTGTGTTCAAGATCACAGGGCACATGTTCCGAGAGTCTCAAGCTGCCACAACACGCACCCACCGCGTCTCTTGAAACTTCTCTGGAAACTTTTATGTTCCTGTGTTTCCAAACAGAGAGCCAGCTCACCTTGGGCATGTGGGGTAACAAGACACAGCACAAAGCCTAGTCTTCATCAAGCAGGGGGACCCAGCGCACCAAGCATAGTCCCAACAGCCTCTTCCTTGGTTAAAAGAGCAAACTGCAGACCAGCCCCAGATCACGAAGCAAGGGTTGGTCTTTCCCCAGCAGTCTCTTCAGTTGTTCCTTCCTTAGCAGAGGTTACTCTTGACCACAAAATGGGTCCAAGCCTTTCCAGTCTCAATCCATTTCTGTTCCATTCCAACGTTCAGGGGTCTCAGCTCTCATAGTTATACCCCTGAATGTCTTTGAAGTTTGTCGTGCTCAGGGGTCCCTGACCCCTGCCTAAAGCAGTTCTGGTGTCTCCCTCCCAGTGTCACCTTTCTACCTTTGATAAATCTCTGGATCCTTAATCACTCAGCAGGAGACAGGTCAATTGGTTTATAGCAGCAACCCAAGCCTCTTCACCTCTGTGGGCTTCTCCTCGCCTACTCTCCAGATGCAGTTCAGCCTGGTGCCATCTCAACCTTTCCCTTGTGTCAAGACCTCCCCCAGTTCCTCTCACCTCTCAGATCCAGACAGTCAATCCTCATTCAGCAGAGACACACAGGTATGTTTAAAGCACAGAACTCAGCCACTTTCTAAAAGAGTGGTTTCTGAACACACAGTGACAAACCCACTTTCATAGAAAGATGTGTTATGACACTGTGAGGTCATACATACTAAACTACACCTCTCCATTATAAAGGATGACCTTCCACCAGTGAAAATGAAATGGAGTATTTTTCACTGTCAGGACATAGCACACACCTCAGTATATGTCCTGCCTTTTACTTACACTGCACCCTGCCCAGGGGTTACCCGGGCCCTACCTCCACCGGGGTGCCTAATGTGTATGCAAAAGGGAAAGTAAGGCCTGAAAAGTGGTTGCACTTGTCAGGACAACATGCTAACTTAGCAAACTGCGCTTAGGCCCTACGCTGCTGGCCTGAGTTCCCTTCTCCATGCACCTTTGCATTACTAGCCCTGGCACACACAGTGCACATTACTAGGGACTTTACTAGGGGCGTTAAATGGACATGTTTCCTGGCTGCTCTCGAGGGTTGAGCAGTTTCCTGACCTCAGAATCTTGCCTCCCGCTCCCCGTAACGCACCTCAATGCAGCCTGCAACCTATTCTGCGGAGTGACGAGGAGTTGAGCTAAATCACTGCCGACGATCAGAGCTCCACAAGATGGCGGTGTCCCCAGACTTGCCGCTAACCTCAGTGCACCTGGCCGTCTGAGGACCCGTGTTTGCTACCACATGTTTTTCTACACAGCCGGCTGCCCAATCTGCAGAGTTATGCGTAGCGGGCCAATTTGATGCTCAGCTGCTGCCATCAATTAGCGCTCATTAAGTTTAAGTTTAAATTAAAATTAATAAGATTAAATTAATATGGCGGTGACCAGATTTCCTCAGCCATTGAGAAGTGCTCATCAAAATGGCGGTGACCAGATCTCCCCAGTCATGCCTTCAACCTCCGAGCGCCTGGCTATTCTGGGGGCCCCCACTGTGTTGGGGCCGCACAATCTTTGTTCTAACTAATCGCACTGTGCATCAACGCAGCCTCTATCCCATTTCTGATCTCTGACATCCGCTTGTGCCCTGATGACAATCCTTCTTGCTGAGAGCACTTTTAATTGAGCCTATAGCAGGGCTTTCACTCACCATTATTTGGCCTCAACGCAGCCCTCAGCACATCTCTGGATCTCTGACCCTCTGCTGTGCCCTCCTGACTACCCTTCCCACTGAGGAAACCCCCAATTGTTCCTGAGGTAAGACTTAAATCCCCTCTTATCAGGACTATTTAGAGCTTGCTGGCTGCACCAACCCCTGCTGTAGAGTCGTCCCTCTAATGAAACCCTACAAGTGTCGAGGTCCTTTGTGAACTGCCCATAGCCTTAGCCTTAGCTCTTATGGGCTCTCTATGTGTGCTCTGTGGGCTCGATGGAGCTATGACGACGCCCCCTGGGCGGATACCAAAACTGTTTGTTCCTACCGCGGAGCCCGAGCAACCTTGGCCGATGCTCGGTGGAGCTGTCCTATGCAGCTATAGAGGAGTCTGGCCACTTGGCCGTCACCTACCCAGCTGATCATCCGACATTGTCTTCCTCGTCTCCCCTGTTTGTGTCTCCTTCCCTCCCCCTCCTCCTTTTCCCTCAGTGTTTCTTTGATTCAAACTGATGTAACTATGTAACCGATAACTCGCTGATTCTAATGATATAACTATGTATCCTGTAACTCCCTGATCCTCATGTAAAGCGCTCTGATACCTCCGGGTCTAGCCAGCGCTATAAAAAACTTTGCAAATAAATTTTTTTTTAAAACTAGTAAGGCAAACATACCAATTAAGGCCAACCAATTACCATTATACTTTGCACAGGGAACAATTGTACTTTGACACTGATCAGCAGCGGCAAACTACCCAAAGCATCTAAAAACAAAGGCGGTAGAGGCAGAAAGTCAGGGGTAATCACGCCAAGATATGCCAGGTCTAACATTGGCATTAGTTCCCACTCTGGCCATGCATCAGGTGGTTTGGCATTGTGGGTGAAAACAGCACTTGGCAGTCAGGTGGAGGTTTTAATGTTAACCAGCACTAGTTTTCAAGCGGTTTGCTGGAAAACCAATTTTAACCTGTACTTAGTTAATTTTTATAACGATTTTACTAATGTACCAAACCCAATATTTAAAGAACTAGCAAACTTTTACTAAGTTATCTGACAAGGTTATTGCAAAAGGCAATGAATTATATCTGTGTCTAGCCCTTGACCTTACGCGGAGTGGGTCAGATCCAAGAAGTCAGGAGCTGTAGCTGATTGTGGAAACTAGTGATCTAGTAGACGTAACTGGAGCTGCAGGGAAAGATGTTACTATGCCACCAACACATAAAGGTGGAGGGACTTCATCCACAATCAATTTTATATTTATAACACAAATTTCAGTGAAGATTTTGATACAGCTGGGTTCCCGAAACTAATTTTAGTGATCATAATCCTCTCGAGGCTGCCCTCCTAATAGCCCCAAGGAAAGCATACAAGAAAGAAATAGGGGATAGTGATCTCCAACTCTCTAACTTAAAATGAATATGGAGAATGTGTGATCCAGGCCGAACCCTAGAGAAAATGTTAAAAGAGAACAAGAGAGCAGTGGAAACTTACTTATCAGACAAGGATACGCAATCTGTATAGTGGGCACTTTTAATGATCTGTGCCGAGGCATGAAAAATACCCAGCTTAGGCCATTACGTCCAGCGAATAAGAAGCGTGGCTGGTTCGGCCACGATTGCACAGTAGCTAACCGAGAATTTAGGCTTGCATAATACTGTATATCATAGAACTACATTATCAAAAGAAATCGGCTCACTGTTTTCGCTCTCCCAACCGCACGGTGGTGGATAACTGAAAGCTATGATGCAAACTTATAAATCTCAATGCGTCCCTACTGCCACCTATGGTTCTGAAATCTGGGGAGTTGTGAACTGTGAAACTTTACACAATGAAGAAAACAGATTTTGTAGGTGACTCCTTGGAGTAAAATTTCATCACCTAACATAATTTGTCAAAATGAGCTAAACCTCTTGTATATACATTATTTAATCAGAATGAGGCTCTTATTATTTTGGATATCAATATGGACTAATGAGAAGGCCATACTCACAAGAGATATTCTAACTGACTTCCTCCGAATCCCATGTTTGGCATACATTAAATTTGAATTGGTAAAAATTGGTATGCAGAAGGTATTTATAAAGAAAGATTTATGCTCTACTATTAATCAAAAAAGAAGTATCCACTGTTTTTTATGAATCAGTGCAGGAAAATGTCTTCAAAATATGGAAGGTAAATCACTCATCACAGCCTACCTGTCCTTGTGTATCTCGATCTCACCTCCTATTTACTTAGAGCAGCCTTGCGGGAAAGGGCCGCACTCCTTGCTATTCAGATTTTGTGCCGACACTGTAAAATATTTATTGTGCTTTCCACTTGGGTATCAACCAAACCTTGCTATGATCCCTTGTCCTTGTGACAACAAGTCAGGTCAAATTATGCTGCATTTCTTATTGTTTGTAAATTCTATGAATTTTATACAAGATTATTTCTAATTCCATTTCTAAAAAAGAAAAAAAAAGAAATACAGGGACATCAGACAGTGTAGAGCTATGTTTTCTCGTGTTATTCTTCGGTCTGACTATGAAGCACGCCTTCTTGTAGGTTCTTTCTTAAAGCATGCAGTTAGGGCACGTGATAATTGTTGTCGAGCTATGTACATCTTGCAATTTAATTACTTGGAAAACAAAACTTGTCAATCCTGTAGACTTCATGATATACTGTGAAGACACATGGCACTTATTCTTGTTTTAATCGATGTTCGTTGCAATTTTAACTTTCTGAGAACATCTAGTGTGTTTTAAACAGAATGAAATGTTGATTGTGATTTGTTGTTACTTTTATGGATGGAAAACCTTCCGAATAAAGTGATTTGATTTGATTTTGAATAAAGATGCCAGACTTCCTATCAGTTTTTCTAAAATAAGATGATTTTGTTTAGTATGTTTAAATAAAAGCCAAGAATTTACCGCCTGATTCATGAAGCAAAATTGCGCTCGCAATAGCTGCGAAAATGCTATTGCGGGCGCAATTTCCCCAATCGGCATTCACCACGACAATAGCGAAGTCGCAAACACATAATAGTGAATTCGCAAATAGATTCGCAGAATCCCGGCAGGAGAGCATTAGCGAATCGGAAAATGCGACAAACCACAGATACTGCGAAAAAAATTGCGAATTCGCTATACAATCGCAATCGGTAATCATGAAAATTCGCTAATAGCGAAAAACCCCAAAATCGCTGTTTGCGAGGCGCAAATTAAGGACAACACAAAGCAGGTGGTAACCATAAAAGCCGTTGAAATTTTTTTTTTAAAAACCGTTGGCCAATCAGTAACAGGTGCAGGCCTGACCAAACACACATAAGGAGATTCAGCAGCAGCATTTGGAGTCTCACAATGCCAGGAATGTACATGGTGGTCAGGCGGCGAAGGCTACAGCGAGCAGCACGGAGGAGACGCAGAATCCAGGACAGGATATTCCGCCAGCGGGTCACCCTGCTGGGCCAAACCAGAGAGCAAATATATGCAAAGTACCGCCTGAATGGGGAAATGATAATCCAGCTAATACAGGACCTTGACCCCCTGATGCAGCACCCAACTAGGCGGACCAATGCCGTGCCTACACATGTCCAGGTATTGTGCAGCCTGCACCTCCTGGCTTCTGGGAGCTTCCAGGGGATAGTAGCGGTTGCTGGGGGGATATCCCAGCCCACCTTGTCGCGCTGCCTAAGGAGTTTCCTTGACGCAATGCTGACCCAGCTACACCAACACATCAAATTTCCCACCAGCCAACAGGATTTGGATTCGACCAAGCTACAATTCTACAATGTTGCCCATTTCCCACATGTGATAGGATGCATTGACTGTACCCACATCGCCATCTGCCCACCAGCTGCAACGGAGTACATGTACCGCAATCGCAAGTCCTACCACTCCCTCAACATCCAGATGGTCTGCAATGCTAAGACATACATCACGGACATAGTGGCACAGTGCCCAGGGAGTACCCATGACTCATTCATATTCCGGCACAGCGGCCTCCACACACGACTGGCCAGGGGAGACTTTGGGGAAGGACACCTACTTGGTAAGTACACTTTGTCCACAATGTCACATTGCGATGAAGTAGCTGCGCTGCACAGGCACTCACCCTCTGCTCCTCTCATTCAGGTGACAGTGGCTACGCCCTCCGTGAATACCTACTCACCCCATACCTCAACCCTGCTACACCACAGCAACGGCGTTACAATGTTGCACACATACGGACAAGGAATTGCATTGAAAGGACTTTTGGGCTACTGAAGAGCAGATTCCGCATACTGCACAAGACAGGTGGGGCCATGTACTACAGTCCTGATGTGTGCTGCCGCATTGTGGCTGTCTGTGCAATACTACACAACATTGCTACCAAGCGCAGGATACCTGTAGACATCTCTGGCAGTGAGTCGGAAGGTGACGACCGGCCACCTGCACATGGGCGTCATGCACGCGGGGAGAACCCAGCTGAAGGCCACAGACGCCGCAACCACATCACAATCAACAGTTTCTAGTGCACCCACTCCCCTCACCCAACAAATCACAATTGCATGCAAATGGAAATAATGACAGGACGCCAATGTATGATGCTAGAATAAATATTATTGTTTGATTCACAATAATAGTGCAAGTTGCCATCCTTCCTATGCAATCAGTATTGCCCCATACTGCTGCGTCCAAAACACAGGGCAGGCTTATAGTGTCAGCCTGTGCCTGTAAAAGTACATGTTAGTCAGGTGCGCCTCCGGCGCGAATCACCCAAGCGCCTCTCCGGCTCCTCCTCTGCCACCGCACGTGACCCTGCAGTGGGCCTGGTGCTATGTCGTAACACCGCTACCTGTGAGGCAGACTGGCTGCTCACACTTGAGGTGCCCTCGCTGGCATCGTCCCCCCCAACATTGCCAGGTACAGGGGGGTGGAGTGCCATAACGGCAGTGGTGAGGTGCTCTAATACTCTGGCCACATCCTCGCAGCATTGGATTAGCTGCTGCTGCTGCGCCAGGGACCGTCGCGATAGCTGGGATGTCACATTGCCGATCACGTAGTTTGACCTGGTGTATGACGACAGCCGCGTCAGTAGCTGCCGGTGGTGGCGGCGCCCGGTGTTGCGCTGTGATATTAGCGCAGCAGTGTTGGCCTCCATGGCTGCCGTCATGCGGTCCATCCTCTCTCCCACACCTGCCACAGTGCGGCCAATATTATACAGCTGCATCTGTATGGCCCCTTGCCGGCGTGCCTGCATCTGGTGAATGCGTAGCATTCTACGCTCTATGCTCATGCTCGGCAATCGCACTTCCATCCCCCTCCTGCCGCTGCGTGCATTGTTCTGCAGGCGAGCCCTGCCATGCCTGCTCTGCTGGCTGCCCACAGTGGGTGGGCGCTGTGTCACCGCTGTCGCTGGAGCAGATGTGGAGGCTCCAGCTGCTGCGGGCCTGGCTGCAGGGGTTGGTGGTGCGCCTGTTGGTGCTGGCGCTGATGCTGTGGGCCTGGCTGCAGGGGTTGGTGCAGCGCCTGTTGGTGCTGGCGCTGATGCTGTGGGCCTGGCTGCAGGGGTTGGTGCAGCGCCTGTTGGTGCTGGCGCTGATGCTGTGGGCCTGGCTGCAGGGGTTGGTGCAGCGCCTGTTGGTGCTGGCGCTGATGCTGTGGGCCTGGCTGCAGGGGTAGGTGCAGCGCCTGTGGGTGCTGGATGTGTTTGTGACGGCACCTCCTCCGCATCCTGTGGTTGCTCATCGATGAGCAGCCTGTCACTGTCGCTGCTGTCTGCGCCACCTGTGAGGGGAAGTGGACGTCCATTAGTTGCATGTATCTGTCACACGTGCAGTTGCTACATGCATGCTGGATGACATTCCCTGACTGGCTGTGGCATTGCGTACTTTGGAACCTGTCTGGCTGCATTGGGGTACTTGTACATTGTGGCCACACTACATGTCCCACAATGCTTTAGGGCATTACCTAATGTGCACCGATGGCATGACTTTGGAACATTATGGGAGGCTATAGGGTAATGGCCATTCATAGGGGACAGGGTCGCAGTCGCATGCCACTTACCTTGGCTCTCTTGGGTGGGGCGGGATGAGTCCAATCTGATGACTCCAATGCACACCTCGGACTCCAACGTGTCCTCGACGCGGTCCTCCAGGGTGGTGTTTGGAGGGACTGTAGGTCCTCCCCCTCCAGTGGCCAGGGACTCTCCCAGCCTCTCGGCAACCCTCTCCTTGGCACGACCTCGGAGGTCGTACCACCTCTTCTTTAGTTCATCAAGTGACCTGTCTGCCACACCCACGGAGTTCACTGTGGCCGCTATCCCGACCCAGATTCTCCGCTTCTCCTGCTCAGGCACCCTCCTTGACTCTTTCCCAAACAGTTTAGAGTGGTTCCCTACCACCCCTTCGATGAGGTGCTCCAACTCCTGTTCGGAGAACTTCAGTTTTCTCTTGCACCCGGTGTTGCTGGGCCCTGGCACAGCCTCCTCTGCCATTGCTGCAGTGAGATTGGGTGTGGTATTCCAAGTTTGCAGGTGGCCTTGCAGGAGCTGACTCAGTTGCTGCCTCGAGGTCTGCCTTGTGGTGAATGGGGGTGGGAACTGGCTGCTTCCTGGTTGTGATGTCATCACTGTGCTCGAAAAGCGACTTCCCGTTTTCCCAATCCCGCGTATTTGCGATCTCGCAATTAGCGATATCGCTATTTGCGATATCGCAAATCCTTTAAACGGATGTTGCCGAAAATAGCGATTAATCTGCGATTTTCGAAAGTCGCTAACGCTTTTTGTGGCCGCGTGCGAATCGCATTTTTTAATCGGAAAAATTCTTGAATACCGATCTGCGATTTCTAAATTGCGATTCGCAGTTAATCGCAATTGGAAAATCGCAGATTCCAGTTTTCATGAATCAGGCTGTTAGTCTATTTGGTAAGGCAGCTATTAATTCTGCCAAATAATCCTCTGCACTGTGTAAAGAGGTGAATGATGCGGGTCGCTCATTGGAAAATCTAAGTTTGGCACAGACAATGTTCTTAAATAACTATGTATGCAGTATCGATTGGGATATATTAATATACTTATGGTCACTAAAACTTGGTGGTGCAGCATTCCTCAGTTTTACCTTCTTTACTTTCCACTTCACCGTATTCCTAACCTTTCTCTCTAGCACTTTTACATCTCTATTCCTAGAGTTAGAAAGGTCCAGTGGACTGAAGCCTCCATGGAAGTTATTTCAAGAACCTTTCAACCCTGCTAGCTAGAAGCAATCTAAAGACATTGCAGGCCTATGAGAGTGGGAAGCCTGAATCTCCTTGGCCAGCCTCGTAACATACCTAATTTTATGAGACTCCAAGTCACCCATTTCTAGCTGTGTAATTTATGTTTAATATTTAGCTGTGTGTGAATTAAAACAGTTTTTCCTTTTCGGAATAAATTCTTTGACTGGATACTGTTTTATTATGTTATTGGGTTGTTTGCAAAGTTCAGAGTTTCTAACTCATACCACCTCCCTGAGAACATTTTAGACTGCAGTAACCCAGAAACCTGGGAGGACAAGGGCTAAATGGGTGCATTTTACACTGAATTTGGGTTCAATAGTAACTTGGCCACCTCTGTCAAATACAATAGGAAGGGATTTTGTATAGTGAATTCTATGGCAAATGCCACAGGAAGAGACCTTCTTACGCAAATGTCTAGGTGGGAGATGCTAGAGAAGTCTTGTTTTCATTGTGTACATTTGTAATTTTTACATTTGGCTGTGTGTAGATTCATTTTCTTCTTAAAAATAATAATAATGACTTAAAGATGATTTAAGAGATTGTGGGGGATATTATCAAGAACGTGCGATAATCATCGCCAAAGTCGGTTAACGTAATCTTTCATATCGCCATCTATCGCATGAAAATAACTCTATGTTAATGTCCCATTCACAACACGGCGATAAAATGAAATAGTTTCCCGATAACGCGTCAAATGTCTGCGATATTGTCACAGGGGCGGCGAAAAAAATCTAAACCCAAAAGTGAAAAAAGTTGTGATGGGCACGACCGCGATAAAAAAATCAGCGATAATCTTCACCAGGCCTGCAATTCACACACATCAGGCCGGAAAAATCACTATAAAAGTAGAAAAAAAACACAAACAAAATCAGAACAACTGCGAAGCACAATGGAGGTAGCCAGAGCAAGTACGGAGGACAGCCAGAACCACACAAGCCCCATGGACCAGCCTGGGACCTCGGAGTCAGGGTAGGATAAGGAGAAGAAGAAGAGGAAGATGCGGTTCAGTCTGCAGGAAAACAGGATCCTGATAATGGAGGTGATAGAATACCATCAACTACTGTTCGTCACCTCCACTGTGTCATTGGCAACAAAAAATGGAATATGGCAGTCCATTGTAGACAAGGTAAATGCAGTTGGAGTGCTGAGGAGGACAATGGAAGAGGTCAAGAGGCGCTGGAATGATGTGAAGTGCAAAAACCAAGCAGAAACTCAGCAACAACCAGAAGGCAGCAATGCAGACTGGAGGTGGGAGTCCAGTGCCACAGGAGGATCTGGATGAGATGGAGGAAATCGTGTCCATAGTCATTATTGTAGAGACGGTGGCAGGAGTTGGGGGACCGGACACTGCTCAACATGACCTGACACCACAGCAACAGGGTGAGTAACGACCCGGGACTGGGGGGAGGGGGGAGATGGGCACAATGGCACACATGCACAATTATGTATAGCACAGTGCACACCCACAATGACTCTGGATCATGTCCCTGACCCCCTAGGCACACTGCAGCACACCTAGAAACAGCAAATAGGCCCCAGTCGACTATGTGCCCAGAGGGGGCCCTTCCCACACACCACCAATCTGACAACCAACCCACGCACATGTGCTAAACCCAGCAAAGCAGCATGTCTGTGAGCAACACTGACAATGCAAGTGACACTGCATGACCAATAGCATTGCTGCAGTCAATATATCATGAAATGTTGCAGCCACGACACTGAGGTGGCTGAGTGTGGACCACATCCGTAAAGGAGCAGGTCACATTCTGACACATCCATGTGCACAAACAACCCCTGACGTCAACAACACATCTGCAGACAAACCATACCCCATACTCCCAACTCCCACCAAGAGTCCAATGCACCCAAGCCTGCAACATCTCTGCACTGTATAATCACAGAAGGCAAATGCACACCGAAGGAAAGGGATAAGGGGCAGCAAAATCAGAGCTGCAGGGGCGACTCTCTCAAAATGCAGCACACACACATAACATTCAGAGCACATTAACATTGACAACAATGTGATACAAACCTCAACATGTTCACAACAGACCAGAGGACACAACTGGTGCCGCTTGTGTGTAGAAACTGGCCAATCACATTCGGCATAGCAGGGAAATGTTAGTTGATAATGTACAAGTACAAACACACATCCGTGATTTTGTCTAAATGTCCACTGTCCTGCATCAAATAGGCAGTTCCTCCCAAACAGTCACAATGTACATTGTCATGCAGTCTGTATGTAAACATGTACAATGTGTCAACATACATGTGAACACAATGTTAAACTGCAACTCCCCTTCACATTGCAGAGGGAGAATCAACACCTCCAGTAGAGCAGACCCAACAACTCTTCACTGATGATGAAGAGGACCTCCCCACCTTCGACACCGATGCCCTCCAACAGCTCATGGACAGCCTTGGCACCCCACCTCCATGAGCAGGGCAGCCCAGCCACATCGAGGAGAGCCCACCCCTGCACAGACCACAAAGCAGGAAGCACCCACCACCACAGCTGCCTCCCAGGACCCCCATGAACAACACATGGCCTTTCAACGCCATGTGTTGAGGTGCCAGGAGAAGATTGCCGAACAGGTGCGGGTGGGGTTCGACCTCATTGCATCCAAACTAGATGCCATACGTGGCTGTCTAAGTCCCATCAGGGACCACTCACAGTCCGCTCCATGCTCTCCAACAATCCATGGCTGACATTGCTGGAGTCCTGACTCTGAAACAAGAACAACTGTCTAGTCAGAGTGGCTCTAGTGATGTCAGCCGGGAGTTGGGACACATGCGGAGGATCATGGAGAACATGGAGTGGACGCAGGCAGAAAGAATGGCTGCCACAGCTGCACACCAGCGAGAGGTAGCTGGGTTCTTCCATGCCTTGTAGACCCTCATCATGGCATTGCTGCCACAAGGCCTGGCACAGATGATTGCTGCTGCTATTGCTCCATCCACTTCTCCGCCTCCTGAAGTGTCAGTGGCACACAATGTGGCAGACATTCTACCTCCGGCCCTTATGTGTCACTGCCACACAGTGATGCAGACAAAACAACACTACCCACATGTGAGGCACGTGATACATCAGAGGATGAAGATGCAGAAGATTCTACCTCAGTGGTAAGAAGGTCACAGTAGCATTCATCTCCACCATATGGCCTGTTTCTGCTTGGTTCTGCCGGTTGCATCATCACCTTCCACTATCCCCCGATACACTCTGTGATACTCACCTTGGACCTCAACATGGACTGACATATTCTGTTTGGTTATCAATGACACAGCAGTAAGACTGCGGACTGTACTCTTTATCTTCCGATGAACTTGTCATTCCCTAAAGGACTCTGGCTGGCCCTCCACGGGGCAACAATGTAAAGTGGGGGTTGCATGGCCCTGTACGGCTACAGCTACGGCACTCCATTGAATGTGCATTAAACATTCACATTCACACAGATGGGTCATGTCTATGATCATTCAAGTGTGGAAGTATGGATGAATATAGGGTCAGGGATTCCCCCTTACGTCCATGTTGCTCATGTTGTGGGACTTGAGTCACAGGGTGCAACATTACCGATTGCGGTCCGGGTGGCTCCGACACTACAACAGAGACACACGCATTAGTTACTTCCTTGTCCAGCCCAGAACGGAACCACACCCAGAATCCCGGGGTCATTGTTCACACCCCTATGCTGGACTAGCATACGCAAGGCCAGCCCACTGTGGTAAAGTAAATTTTGCCATGTTCTGTGTCCCTACGTGTCCTCCATCTTATGTTATGTGTGCATGATTAAATATGCATATGTATCCCCATGTTTGATTAAAGACGCAATTACAGTTGTGTCCATCTCTAGTATGCCAGTTTCCAGTTCTCGTGAAAGCTACGAGTATCAGGCCTATGTAAAGTTACGTTGCCACGTTTCTCAGTGTGCACGTTATTTCATTGTAAAGTCCCCGTTTCTAGGCCTCAAAAGGGCCCGGACACCAGATTCAGCTCCCGTCTCCTGAGCCTCGCTGAGGAGCGATACAGCCCCCACCTGTATCCTCGACCCTTCACTTACTTCCTGCCTCACAGTGCCCGGCTCAGCCTGGCTCTGCCTCTGAGTCTGCCAAGAGTATGTTATGATTCTAGTTATCAGTCCAGCCCTCCTTCTCTGCATTCCTAAGCTACTGAATCGCATCAATAGTTTCCGTCATTGTCTAGCCTTTACGTCTCCATGTAAGAGAAATACTGCATTTAATGGTCGTTTAATATTCTTCATCACGCACTACATGTAGAATAATGCATGCTCCAATCTTAGAGTCCGTTAGCCTTTACCCCGATAACTTTTGGATTCTATCAACATGTTCTCTAAACATCAGATACTAGATACTGTTTAGGTACATGTCGCCCTGACTCTCCAGACTTCAGTCTCTGCTCCTAGCACAGAGTTCATAGCCCCCAGCTTCTCCTAGTAACACGTCACTGTCAGTTTGCGCGCACCATTAGGTTAGAGGTCCCGGCTCCTTAGGTAGCCCCCTCCATGTTTCCGCCCCATTTATGACATATTCTGTTACGTTTACATCACATGTCTATGTATACGCCCCTGTTACACCCATTTTCACCCTTATCTTTCGCGACTGCTATTGACCACACCCACTGCTCCGCCTACTGTAATTCATTGTAATGTAACTGTTTTAGTATATATATTTGTGGACTGTTATTAAATGTTACGCCGATTCTGATCCTGCCCCCGGCAGCGCTGCCATCCTGTTCCCGTGCAGGTTGTCCTGTTCCTGTCCTTTATGCTGTATTAAAACCTGCAAACTCCTACTAGCTCGAATCTTGACTCTTATTTATTGAGCTATCTGTTATTGCTATGTCCAGTAAAACCTAGATCCCGTATTATTTATTTATATACCACATAATGGCGCCCGAACAGGGACTTGCCCTTTCCCCACGCGCCGGTGAAGCCACGCCGGCCCCCTGACCCTCTGCAGCCGTGACGGAACCATACCGTGCACGTGCAGATATTTCTGCTTCAAGTATCCCTCAGGCCCACGGAGGAGACGGAGGTGGCGGTCCAGCATCCAGACGAGGCGGTGGAGGAACGCGGCGAGTCCCGACCAGAGCCCAAGCCGAGAGTCCAAGGTCCGAGGTATCCGGAGGCCCACCCGTAACAGAAGTCCGAAGTTCGTCTGTCCGGCGTCGAAGCAGTCCAGTCCAGTCTGAGGCCTTCCGTTCTTGCTGCCCGGTGAGTACCATTGCTGGGGTAGTATCTAGACAGGGTCAATTTAATTGACTCTGGTCCGTGGGTTGGTGGTACACAGACCCAAAACAAAGTGTCCACTTCGGTGGATGCGGGTCCTGACGTGTCTCTTTATGAGACCGGTAAGTTTCGTACTGTTTCAGCAGTGCATCTAGTTTCTGTTCTAGTCAGTTCTGTTCTCGAGAAAATTCATGTATTCTGTTTTCAGTATTCCAGGTAGTATTCTGTTCGAACTGTTATTTTAAATGTTCTGCACGTATTTTAATGTCGTGGTATGAATGTGGAGTAATTATCGTGTTCATTGTGTATTGTATTGTGTCTAGATTACAGTTCAGTTATGCCCTTATTCTCTAAATTACGTCAGTTAAAAACCAGAAAAGGTCTGCTAGAAGCAGCAGTTCCTGTCCCGCCTAGGGACAGTCCAGGTCATTTTATGTATCAGAAGCATGGCATAAGTGCCATATTATATCTAGATTTATGGGTAGAGTATACCAAAGAGTTAGAGGAAAAGTATAGATGGCCCGTATCGGGTACGTGGGATGCCGAGTGCATCATGAGAGTAGAAGAAGCATTATGGAAAAAGAAAGCCAGACAGTCACAGAAGGATGCCATCGAGTTATGGCGCAAAGAATCTCATAGAAGAACCGAAAAAGAAATCAGAAAGTCAGAACTAAGTAGAGAATCCTTAGAACGAGCCCAAGAAAGGGAACTAATCGAGATAGGTGAACGAGTTAAAACAGAACAGTCAGACAGACAGAGGCATGCCCTTATTAAGGGTATGTATCCTCTTCTTGCCGAGGGCTTGCCAAAAGCAACCCCGGAGGCATCCAGTAACTTTCCGCCACCACTAGTTCCGACCAAGCTACGTCACAAACCGACCGCAGCTGATATTTTCATCTCGTCCTATTTGGACGACGCAGTCCCGGAATATGCAAATCCTGTTCCGCCAGTCCCTGTAAATCAGGCAATTCCTGCTCCCCCAGACACCGGGGCACCTCTTGCAGTACCTGCTACGGTACCCCCAGTCCAGCCTACATTACAATTTCCCGCCACGCTAGTACGAAGAGTATCAGTCGACGATTCCAGTTTAGGGGCCGCAGGAGGAGGTCCTCCTGGTACCCCGCCACCACACCAACGTAGAACGTTGGCCGAGTTACATGAATGTGCGTTACAGCGTACGCCCAAATTTAAGTCCGTTGCAGAAATCCGACGAGCTCTTACTGAATGCCGCTATGATCCAGTTGCAGGTGATGATAGTACAGTAATATATTCCATCCGTGTAAGACGGGTGACCGGGTATTTGGACACCCTACCAGATATGAAAGGAGATCTAGACAGAATATATCGTTTCATCCGTACAGGGGATGATCCAGAAAGTATTGGCGAAGCCATGTCTCAAAGAAAAGCTGAGATCCAGCTCATGTTATTAAAGTTTCTGATTAATTGTCTAATAAGAGAACAAGATTACCCAACTAAAGATCCGGCCGAAATGAAAATCCTGACAAGGTGGAGTGATAATATAGCCGAGGGTAAACACAAGACTATCAGTAGTATAGAGAGTATGTACAAGAAAATTCGTAAGGAAATACTAAAGTTACACGAACAACGTAAAGCAGCACAAGTAAGCGAGAAAGAAAATGACTCTACTGAAGAGGTAGAGGACGAGAATCCCGCTAGAATAGCGTATGTAGGAAAATCTAGATTTCCAGATCGCCATTTGCGCCTAGAACACAAGTCAGTTTTACATCATCCAGCATCAGAACAAGGTTCTCTGGAACAGGTATTTCAAGCTACCGATCACATTCTGAAATCACGAATCGGTTATAGTGAGTTAGGTACTATGCATGAACAAGAACTAGCCCGATCAGCAGTCCGATGGATTACTGATTCTACCACTTTTCCAGACGAAATAGTGGCACAAATGTTTCTGAAATTGCCCCCAGCCGAGCAACGACTGGTGGGTATGTATATGATCCAGCACCTCATTACTCTGTATGAGGGTCAACATTCTGATCCAGGTCCGTTACACGATGTCCTGAACGAGTTACTCCAGTATAGATGGAAAGGTTTAGGTACCGATTTAATTAGTGTCATTCTAGAACAGCGCCACAAATATAGTATGTTTTTAAACCCGCATTTCGTTCATGTCTCACCTCCAGAAAGTAAACCGTTCTACATAGACAGACAGAATCCGTTACGAGAAGTACACCCAGTTAGGACAACAGATGGTGAAATGCAACGAGTGTTTGTTTACACTCCGATTACAAAGATGGAACTCTTAGAGATGAAGAAATTAATTCCCTGTCATGACAAAGATCCAGCAGGGTTCCACCGAGAATTAAAAGACATGCTCCGTATGGGAGAATACACGTATCCAGATATAATTAAAATGTTAAAAGTCCTGTTGCCCGCAGGGGTATACGAGAAACTCAAGGAAAAAGATTGGGAGGTGGGAGAGAAAAAGATCGATTGGGCAGTTCTAGAAGCCGAAGACAAGATACGAGTACCAGGTACCGGTCTAGGAGAGAAATGTAAAGAATTACCAGAACTGTTAATACAAGTTTTGCCAAGATTATTAGCCACTAAAAAGGAAGACTGGGATGCAATCTCAGCCTGTAAACAGAAACAAGACGAAGACACTAGTGATTTTTATTCTAGATTCGAGAAATGTTTTAGTATCAACAGTGGCCTCAAGACAAGTAGCGAGTCATACCCTCATCTTTTTGTTACTAAATTAGTCGAGAATTCAAGTCCACAAGTTAAGAATCGAGTTTTGAAAGTCGAAAGTACCTGGCAAGCTAATACCCCGTCCCAGATGTTACAGATGCTTCAATACCACCAGAATAGAATCAGAGAAGAACAAGATCACGAAAGGAAACGTATGAAAGACACGAAAATGAAAGTACTAGTTGCACAATCTGTTCCTCAAGACAGTCAGAAGAGGGGTACGAATCAAGCCAGTCATCCTGCAGTTCCCGTTAAAGGGACCTGCAATTATTGTAAACAGCCAGGTCATTTTATAAACGAGTGTGCAGTTCTGAAACACAACATAGCTACTGGTAAGACTAAAGAAAGACCACGTCCGCCTAGACAAGAACAAGTTTCACAGACTTCTCAGCCACAGAATGCACAACAGACAGTTCCAGCACCGCAGCCTATTGCTGCAACACAGCATGTTACACAGCAGATGTACCAGTATGCACAGTCCGAGTATCCAGAGTATCAGCCATATTCATGAAACAGCCTAGAGAGGGAGGTAGGCTTGCCTCTCATCGAGATACCTGTAGATCAAGAGGGTCCCTATGTTCATAGTCAAGTATTAGGGAAAGACAGAAAGTTTTTGATTGATACAGGGGCAAGTAGGACCACCATCAGTCACGCCGAAGTTCCAGGGGCTCCGCTCTCAGGCTCTAGAAATGTTTCCCTTGGATTTTCAGGAAAGCCTATTGTAAACGAGATATCTAAGCCAGTTACTCTAGAAGTAGGTCCATTGTCCCGCACTACTGATCTGTTACTTACGAAGTCATGTCCAGAAAATCTGTTAGGCATTAAGACACTGAAAGAATTAGGTGCAGTTATTTGCTGCTCCCCCGAGGGAATACGATTGTTCCTACGTGACTTCAAGGGTCACTATGTATTACGAGATTTTGATCCGAGATTGTCTAATGTTCCGCAGCATCTATGGGCACAAGGTCCAACTGATGTTGGCTTCATGCAAATCACACCCCATCGTGTGACTCTCAAGCCAGGTGTAGTGTTACCACGAATCAGACAGTACAGATTGCCACCTGAGGCTGTAGCAGCCTTATCCAAAATTATTGACGAGCTCATGGCTCATGGAGTAGTTGTAGAAACTGACTCCAATGTATGTAATTCTCCGATCATTCCAGTCATGAAACGTACTGATCCAAATGCACCCCCTGTATATCGATTAGTGATTGACCTCCGAGAGCTTAACAAATGTATTATTCCCCAGTACCCAGTTGTCCCAGATATCTCTTCCCTATTGACAGCCATTGATTCTGAAGCCTCATTTTTTTCAGTCATAGACCTCAAGAACGCATTTTTTAGTGTCCCCATTCATCCAGACAGCCAGTTCCTTTTCGGTTTTTGTTTAAATGGAAGGAGCTATATGTTTACACGAGCTCCTCAAGGTTTCACAGAAAGTCCTAGTATTTACAGTCAAGCACTTAAGAGACAACTAGACAATATTCACATGCCAACTGACACTGCCCTGCTCCAGTATGTCGATGACCTACTGATCACAGCCCGTTCTGAACGTGCTTGCGAGCGAGCATCCCTTACAGTCTTGTATTTCCTTGCCGAGATGGGGCACAAGGTGTCCCCTTCTAAGCTTCAATTCTGTGTCCAGCAAGTGATCTACTTAGGCCACTTGCTGTCCAAGAGGGGTAGGCAGTTGACACCCGACCGTATCCAGTTAATAGCGAGTCTTCCTCAGCCCAAGACCCAGAAGGAGGTACGTGCTTTTATCGGCCTCACTTCTTACTGCAGACAATGGATTCCTCAGTATGCATTTCTAGCTAAGCCACTGATACAGTTAACGACACAGGAGGCAGCCGTATCGACTGTCCTCCCTTGGACATCTGAACATACACTTAGTTTTAATGAATTAAAGAAAGCTCTATGCCAAGCTCCAGTTCTAGCAACACCGAACTACAGTAAGCCTTTTACACTTTTTGTCACTGAACGCGAAGGTACAGCATTATCTGTTCTCACACAAGATCAAGCAGGACAATACAAGCCCTGTGCTTATTTTTCGAGCACACTAGATCCTGTAGCCCAGGCTCTGCCTGCGTGCCTCAAGTCAGTTGCAGCCACAGCACTAGCTATCAGACAAAGTGATTCCATAGTATTAGGACATTCCTTGACAGTACAAGTCCCACACTCCGTGGAAGTTCTTTTAAACCGAACACAGACTCAGCACTTGACAATTGCACGTTTAACAGGTTATGAATTGACACTGTTCCAGCCACACATAGAAATCAGACGCTGCAACGTTCTAAATCCTGCCACACTGTTACCGTCAGTTAATTCAAATTCTGCCACACACGACTGTGTGGAAGTAGTTAACACTATGACTAAGCCAAGACAAGATCTGACAGATATTCCATTACCAGATCCCGACCTGACACTTTATGTGGATGGTTCATGTATGAGAACAAGTACAGGAGAACTAGTAGCCGCGTATGCAGTGACTACTGACACTGAAGTTATTGAAACACACCGTATTGACACCCTGTCTGCTCAAGCAGCAGAGCTAGTTGCTCTGACACAAGCCTGCATACACGCCAAGAACCTGAAAGTTAATGTTTACACAGATTCACGTTACGCATTTGGAGTCGTACACGACTTTGGAGTGCTCTGGCAGGAGAGAGGTTTCATGACTTCTCATGGAACCAAGATTCAGCATGGTCTCCTTATTCAAGCTCTGTTAAATGCCATACACTTACCGACATCTATTGCTATCATGAAATGCAAAGCACATACGAAAGTTACTGACACTATTTCTCAAGGTAATGATCTAGCAGATCGCACAGCCAAGCTTACAGCACAGACGCCAGACATTCCAGTTAATAAGACACCGACATACACTCCAGATCCGACTACCTGTATGACAGTTAAGGACCCCACTCAAGATGTCATAGATATCCAGTTACATGCTACTCCCGAGGAAATCAAGAAATGGTCCGAACAAGGAGGGGTCCAGACAGATCAGGGATGGGTGACGAAGGGTAAAGCCACATGGTTTCTCCCCGACTCTATGGTTCAAGTCATTATCAATACCGCACATAGTCCAGCACATTTAGGAGAAAAAGCTATGTTAGATAGTATCCAGAACATTTGGTTCAACAAGCATTTACGAGCTGCAGCCAAGCAGAAAGTCCGTACCTGTATGATATGTTGTCAGTTTAATCCAGGTAAAAGTGTTCCGGTGGAACAAGGTGGATTCCAGCCCCCTGACCACCCTTTTGAAGTCCTCCAGATGGATTATATTCAGATGGAGCGATGTCGAGGTTTCAAGTATGTCCTCGTAGTTGTATGTGCTTTGTCCAGGTGGACAGAAGCATATCCAGTCCCAGATTACACAGCCGCGACCACTGCCAAGCAGCTGGTTCGTGAATTCTTCCCCCGCTACGGACTCCCAAGAGTCGTATATTCTGATAACGGCCAACCATTCTCATCCGAGCTTATGAAACATATTTCCCTGTTGTTAGGGTACCAGTGGAAGTTCCATTGTGTACGCCATCCAGAAGCAGCCGGTCTCGTAGAGAGACATAATCAGACCCTGAAAATCCGAATTGCAAAAGTATGTAAAGAGAAAGGTGTGGACTGGCTGGTAGCTCTGCCAGTTGCCTTGTTTTATATGCGCATGGTCGCACATTCCAGATCAGGTCTGTCCCCTTATGAGGTCGTATTCGGCCGCCCCCCTAACATGTGGGGTACACCTAGACCTCGAAGTATTACCGATGTTTCAAGTAATATGCTGACAGATTACCTAGCTTCCTTGATGTCTGCCCTCAACTCTTGTCGTTCACAGGTTGCTGCCGCATTTCCAGACAATACCGAGGTGGCACCGCATGAAATCGTTCCCGGATCCATGGTTCTTGTCCGGAATTTTGATCGTTCAAATCCGCTGGAGCCTCGCTGGAAGGAACCCCGACAGGTCCTCCTGGCCACCCGTACTGCCGTCAAGCTGGAAGGCAGGAAGGGCTGGGTCCACCTGTCACATGTGAAAAGATTTTTTGGACTACAGCCTGTTTCAAAGAACATTTCCGAGGATTCTAAAAACTGCCAAAGTACTATTCTTAAGGACTGTCCCGCAAAAGACATTGCTACGAACCCTTCCCTGTTAGAGAAAACTCCGCAACAGGAGTATAAGCTTAAACTAAGGTCTAGTAAAATAAGTCAGCCAGTTTGATTGTCTAAGTCCTCCCCTAGGTGAAACGGTTAGACCGGTTTCTGACATGTATATAATAGACCCCCACAGAGAGAGAGTTAGTGAGAACTCTAGAAGTTGCACTATTATTTTATGTTTTCTGCTATATTTTAGCATTATGATTTCCTGCACCAGTTATGCATTTTATTTGTGTTTTTCAGTTTCTCATGTAAATAAGTCTGCTAATGTTACAGTAGAGCACACGTTTAGTGATCTGCCTCCTCATGAACTTTCTTATCGTCTTGCTATGCGTAATAACTCCTTTATCCGCATGTTACATTATTCACACCAGACCAGCAATGCCACTAATTGTTGGGTGTGTGGTCGACTCCCCCCTTTCCAGACACCGTAGGGAGTTCTGCCACTCTTTCCTTATCCATTTTCACATAATGGTTCGTGTGGAGCATGGTCCACGTTAACGTCATCCTCAACAGATATGTCTTTTCTGAACAGTATATGTTTCCCAGACAAGCAAGGTCTTCCCCACAGAACAGGGTTAGATCTAGAAAATGAAGTTTATAATTTGGGTAATTATTCTTCGAATTTTATGGTCCTGAATGTTCAGTCTGATTCTACTCCAGACTTACCTGCTATGTCAGTATTACCAGTCAAAGGTGAATTATGTGTCCGAAATAATGGTTCCGTACATGTAGGCCATAGTGATTGTACTACTATTGTCAAGTATAGTGACAGTGGGAAATCTATTTTCAAAGCTTCACGTCATTCTTATTTTGTTTGTGGTCAGACCGCATATGTTCGTCTGCCCCTTGATTGGGATGGTACATGTTACATTGCCTTCCTACTGCCACCAGTTTTCCTAGCCCCACCTGACTATCATAGGAATTCCCACCTAGTACATACTAGACACAAGAGAAATTTCCCGATTGTCGATTATACTGAAACTGCTCTAGAACAATACATAGATATCAATAAAGGTGTCTTCCCCTACTTAGGTACTGTTGTAAATAGTAAACTGATACGTAGATTAACCAGAACCCTTGAAGCAGTAGTGATCGAGACTACTTCTGCTCTAGGTAACTTAACCGAAGAACAATCCTTTATGAGAATTGTCGTGCTCCAGAATCGTCTCGTCCTTGACGTCATACTGGCCGATAGGGGCGGGGCATGTAGAGTCATCGGATCTAGTTGCTGCATTTTCATTCCTAATAACGCACCGTCTGTTTATTCAGCTATTACCAGACTCCATAAAATTGCCCATATGTTACACCAAGATCCAGGCACCTGGACGTGGTCCGGTTGGTTCTGGAATATAATTTCCGCCTGGGGATGGAAAGTATTGTCATTTCTGGGTATTGCAGTAGCGATCATATTCAGTTGCTGCCTCTGTTTACAATGTGGCCCTGCGATTTGCGGCATTTGTGCTACATCTTGTATTCCTAGTCCCAAGTCCCGTCCTAAATCCCGTTCCAAGAAAATTCGAGACGAGCAAATGATACTGTATGAAATGATAGATGGTATCATGAATATTGATGTTTCCTGATGGAAACGTAGTGACAAGGAGGGAATGTGGAAAAGTAAATTTTGCCATGTTCTGTGTCCCTACGTGTCCTCCATCTTATGTTATGTGTGCATGATTAAATATGCATATGTATCCCCATGTTTGATTAAAGACGCAATTACAGTTGTGTCCATCTCTAGTATGCCAGTTTCCAGTTCTCGTGAAAGCTACGAGTATCAGGCCTATGTAAAGTTACGTTGCCACGTTTCTCAGTGTGCACGTTATTTCATTGTAAAGTCCCCGTTTCTAGGCCTCAAAAGGGCCCGGACACCAGATTCAGCTCCCGTCTCCTGAGCCTCGCTGAGGAGCGATACAGCCCCCACCTGTATCCTCGACCCTTCACTTACTTCCTGCCTCACAGTGCCCGGCTCAGCCTGGCTCTGCCTCCGAGTCTGCCAAGAGTATGTTATGATTCTAGTTATCAGTCCAGCCCTCCTTCTCTGCATTCCTAAGCTACTGAATCGCATCAATAGTTTCCGTCATTGTCTAGCCTTTACGTCTCCATGTAAGAGAAATACTGCATTTAATGGTCGTTTAATATTCTTCATCACGCACTACATGTAGAATAATGCATGCTCCAATCTTAGAGTCCGTTAGCCTTTACCCCGATAACTTTTGGATTCTATCAACATGTTCTCTAAACATCAGATACTAGATACTGTTTAGGTACATGTCGCCCTGACTCTCCAGACTTCAGTCTCTGCTCCTAGCACAGAGTTCATAGCCCCCAGCTTCTCCTAGTAACACGTCACTGTCAGTTTGCGCGCACCATTAGGTTAGAGGTCCCGGCTCCTTAGGTAGCCCCCTCCATGTTTCCGCCCCATTTATGACATATTCTGTTACGTTTACATCACATGTCTATGTATACGCCCCTGTTACACCCATTTTCACCCTTATCTTTCGCGACTGCTATTGACCACACCCACTGCTCCGCCTACTGTAATTCATTGTAATGTAACTGTTTTAGTATATATATTTGTGGACTGTTATTAAATGTTACGCCGATTCTGATCCTGCCCCCGGCAGCGCTGCCATCCTGTTCCCGTGCAGGTTGTCCTGTTCCTGTCCTTTATGCTGTATTAAAACCTGCAAACTCCTACTACCTCGAATCTTGACTCTTATTTATTGAGCTATCTGTTATTGCTATGTCCAGTAAACCTAGATCCGGTATTATTTATTTATATACCACACCACTCTGCCTACGCTTACAGGGAGGGGGCGACAATGCTACATGTCCCAGGTCTTCTCTGTAGTGATCTGCTGATCACAGGTCTAGTTGTCAGCATGCCACATCCACTCCATGAGGGCTGGTTTACATACAAAATACACCCATCTAGCACAGGCATCACAGGATATGTGACCCTGCCACTAAAAAGGGCTGGGTGCACGAGGCCATTTCCACTATCTATCTGGGTGTGTTGGTGTGGTTATTATTTATGCATGAGGGCCTAGGGAGCATTCCCCCCTGCTGGAGGTGACATGATGGCGTCCGCACTACGGGACTCAATCATAAAGGGCCCATGACTTGCGGTGCACAGAGTTGGTGGCAGCCGAGGCACTTTGGCCGGCATGGGTCTACCGCCAGGTGGCGATGACTTACGGTGTACAGAGTTGTTGGCAGCCGAGGGACTTTAGGTGGCACGGGCCTACCGCCACGGGACAGTGACTTGCGGTGCACTGAGTTTGTGGCTGCCAAGGCACTTTGGTCGGTACAGATCTCCCGCCACGTGGCGATGACTTGCGGTGCGCTGAGTTAGCGGCACCAGAGCTGAGCGGGTGTGCAGCCTGTAATGAAGCGTAGGTCTCAATACGCCGTACTAGCAATCAAAGTTTGATTTGAATTATGAGCCCAGCTGGACCGCATGTGTGCCGAAGACAGCAGGCTGCACAGACATGACTACACGGTGCGGTGCAGCAGGGTGCAGCAGGATCCGCTGGGGGCCTGTGGTGTGGAATCCAGCGACAGCACGTGGTGGGCCCTCTTGGACACACGGCGGTGGTGGCAGGTGAGCACTGAGGCCTGGGTACGCAGGGTCGGGCAGGCATCGCTGGGCGGTGGAAAGGTCTGGGGACCAGGGCTGGGGTGCTTGCGGAAGATGTAGGAATCATGCACACTGCCTGGGAAGTTTGCGACATTGGTGAACAGGCCCCAGTGGTCCAGTTTTGCCTGCACATTGTTGGAATGCGTGTGGTTTCTGTTGCGGTGATTGTGTGCAGTGTCGACAGGGGGCACAAGTAGTACATGTGTGCAGTCAATTGCCCGAAACACGTGCAGGAAGCCTGCTATGGCGTAGTTCCCTTGCTTGGTCTCCAGCTGTTCCTGCACAGTGTGGGGGAAGTGAAGATGCAGGGGTATCAAGCTGATACAAACTGTGATGCTTACAGGTAAGATAAATCCTGCCTAATGGGATGGTAACAGAAGTTTGTGTGGTCGTAACCTTCCTTTTCTTCCTACAAAGGTTACGACCACACAAACTTCTGTTACAGTCTTTTTGTGCAGAATTGATCATACCTGTAAGCATTCCGGTTTGTCCGAGTGAAATACACTGTACCAGATTACATTTGTGACCATATGGACGCTTGACCATTGTAACCATTTATCCAACAGGTTTCTGAATACAGACTTTCTGAATATGGAATTGTATTGGGGATTTCCCGGATGATGTGCTGTTAATTGGATCCACAAATTGACCTGTTGCAGTTCCCAGTTGGGAATGGAACGTGTCGGTTGATGTTTTCTTGTTGTTAATTTATGTTTTTGTAATAAAGTACTGTTTTTCCACTACTGTTGACTACTGGACTTCATAACCTGGCGCACACCCATGTCAGAAACCACAATCTTGGATCTGGAGAACAGAGGCACCAGGCAACGGCTGGGGTTGGGGTTGGTTGCGCAGGAGCACTACAAATTGGGACTAGCGTGTGGTGCGGGTACAAGGGCCCGCCGTTGCTTTTGTGGACATGCATCCAAGACATGTGTGAAGAAGTTTGATAGCGCTGGCTGTGAGACTCCTCCGACTCTGGTAGTTGGTGGTTGGAAGGTATCACAGGCCAACAGGTGCAGCACAGCCAGCAGTTTTGTCTGCGGAGGGATGTTGGTTGTCCGTTGTGTTGGTACCGTCAGCCTGTGGGTAATGTGGGTCAGGATGCGGAGGATGGTTTGAGCCTATAGGTCCGCTGTCTTGTTCTGCGCTGCCTCGGTGGTAGTCCAGGGGGTCCTGGGGGTGGGGGTAGACCTGGGGTTGTGGCAGTGGGTGTTGTGGCCCTCTTGGGTCTCCAGGATGCATGATCATTGGCCCCACGGCATCTGTTGGTTTTCAGATGTGGCTATCGACTGGGCTCCCTTTCATACTGCAGGTTGTCGTCCTGCTTAACACCAGTGAAAGGCAGTTGTTAAATCCCTGCTGCTAATGCGCCTTAGTGCCTGTTTTTGGATCGCATCGCAGATCTGGCTGGTCATTGAGAATATCGCAAAGTGGTGTTTTCGTGTGTTTTTGCACGGGAACGCCTACTCTGTATATCATTTGCGTTAGTTGTCGCTCTCATCCTTGGCGATGTTTTTTGCGGAAGCTATCGCTGGAAAACGGGAGATATTGGCAGTTTGCACCAGCTTAAGAATGGTGCAATAATTCTTTCGCCACCTTTGCTGCTCTTAAGTGCAGATAACTCAAAGCTAAGTCCTTGAGAATATGCCCCTGTGTGCTTTGTGGACTTCTGACTATCTAACACAAACCACCTCCCTCAGCAACCCTTGAGCTGCTCTACCTCGGTACCCGAAGGAGTGTACTGGTGCTCAGTTTGAATCAAACTATAAGGGGCCCCAAGAGACCAAAATAAATAAATCCAATTATCACAACTGGAGCCCAATAACCCCTGACGGGCCGGGGTCTAGCGCTATCCAGTTCACATTTTCTCACACAAACCTTTTATCTCCATTTCCCCCATTAGAAACCAGCCCGGATAATGCCCATCTTCCTTAGCATCTCTTTCCATGGTACAGTAAACTCCATCAGCCGCAGTACAGGTTGCCACTAAAAATCTAGCAATAGAGTGTCATGCTACATGTGCGAGCAGCATCTGAGCTGATACAAAACAGCATGATATGCTGTGGATTCCCTACTTCTAAGGTGGCCACCACATCCAAACATACTGATATGGCAGTGTATGGAATCGGCTGGAAAATGTTCCAGTGAACAAACCTACGGTCGAATTGGAGTGGTGCTCTCTGCTTCTCCCTCAGTGGTGACTGCCTCATGTGTAGTTTTGCTGCTACTACACTTCCCCCAGAGTCACTTCCACTCAATCACAGTAGGAGATGATAGCGGTGGGAAGAGTATGGTCCTTTTTGGCACATGTGCCATATAGATCTCCTGCGCACTCTATTGGCATGCACGCAGGTGGTTCCTGCTAACAAGAGCAGAATCTGGGGGAGTACACAGCTGCATGCCACCTGGTGACAAGTCACAATCACTGCAGGAGTATAGATGCAGTTAAACAGGGAGCCAGCAGAGGGCAAGTTTCACAGTAAGAGCCTGATTATTCTGCCATCTACCTTACACACACCCAGCAGCCCACCTGTGCCTCTTGTCCTGCACAGGAACTGAAGAATTGCATGAAATGGACAGTGCGCCGCCCGAATTTCACAGCAAGGGCAGGAGCCCTGGAAGAAGAAAGGACAGAGAGAGAGAGAGAGAGAGAGAGAGAGAGAGAGAGAGATAGAGAGAGAGAAAGAGAGAGAGAAAAAGGAAAATAAAAATAATTTCTTGTTTCAGGTCCCTTCCCAAAGGACCCCAATTTAATCAACGAAGGTTGGAGAACCACCCCTCCCATGGATATCCAGGGAAGCAGGATACCTACACCAGGGAGACCGGGGGCATAGGTGCGAAGTGGTGTCGGAGCCGCTCATGGAAGCCAATGGATGATCTTAGAAGTCTGGCGCTGTATCGACTCATGGAGCAGGACGGTGGAACCCAAATGTGGATTCTGGACGAGCAGTACATGAGAGCAGAGGGAACAGAGTCCAAACCACCCAGAGGCATCCAGGATGCGCAGCAGCACAAAGCCACCTCTTGTCAGAGGTACTCTCGGTAGCACAATGGTCTTGATGAAGCAGCTGTAGAGCCCAGGCGATGATACAGGAGCCGTCCACAAGCTGTCCCACGATGGATTACAAATGCAGGAAGGTTAATGGCCGGCAGAACCACCAACAAGCCTTTGAAACCACAACAGTCGAGGCAAAGGAAAAGATGCTTGGATGCAGACCAGCAAGATCTGTGGGACCAAGCTTGCAAGGGTAAGTCATGGTCGGCCCTCAGCATGCAGGAAAGCCTGCGGGAATCGTTGGCGCCCCCTCAAGGTCCCTCTGGCACTGGGCACAGGGAGTTGCAAGGAAGCCTCAGCAGCACACAGAAGATGGAGGCCCACATGCACGGGATGCAGGCAGGATCTCATTCTGTGAGCTGTGCGATGTTGGAGGCGGGGGCTTCTTGGAGTTTGAAGATCTTTGTTGAGGAGAGTCAGCAAGCTTTGGCAATGACGCGATGTACAGGGATGCGATGAAAGTCGGCTGTAGAGGGAGTGCAGTCTTTCAAGTTGCTGGGAAGACTGGTCAGGCCTCTGGAGAGCCAACAAACCACATCTTTGTGGCAGAGCCGGGAGGTGCCTGTGGGACAGCAGGATCAGAAAACCAGTCATTGACATCGAAAGGCCTGTGGATACAGGGAAGTGACTCCTTCAGTCCAAGGGAGATTCCTTCTTGCTTGGATGCATGGAGAGTCCTTTGACCGAGTGGGGTGGGATTACCTGTGGTCAGTTTTGATAGCAATGGGGTTTAAGAGTAAATTCATTACAAAGATAAAAGCACTTTACTATTTACCTAATGCAATAATTGGATATGACTGTCTACTTTCCACTAAATTTCCCATAAGAAAAGGAACTCGGCAGGGTTGCCCTTTATCACCCCTTTTATTTGCACTCTCTATGGAACCTTTTATTAATGCCATACAGTTTCAAATTATGATAAAACCATTTATATCTGGGGCAAACTCTCTTAAAATAACAGCATACGCCGATGATCTGGCAATTTACACTAACGATGTGACAGAATCCATGTTAGGCATAGTTAAAGAGGCTGAAATCTTTGGAAAAGTTTCGGGCTACAAGTTAAACTTAGATAAAACCCAAATTATAGCCAACTATAAACCGCCAATACCTGTGATGGGAGTATGCTATGCTGCTACTTACCTCGGCATCAAGCTAACATCTAATATAAGGGAAATTATTATGCTGAACTATGATACTTTATTAAAAGAAACTGAGACCCTCCTTAAAAAGTGGCATAAGGTACCATTAAATCTCATCGGGAGAATCAACCTTATTAAAATGAACATTTTGCCAACATTTTTATACTTATTCAGATGCATACCCCTGAAAATAAACACAGTTTTCTTTAAAAAACTAGATGGCATATTGGGCAGCTTCATTTGGGGTTATAAAAAGAACCGAAGAGCACTTTCTTCTCTGAAACTCCCATTTATAAAGGGAGGGCTTAATTTCCCAGATTTTCGACTATATTATTTTTCATTATTTATGGGGCGGCTACAGAGCTTGTTTAATTCCAGCAACCCATATTTTTTTCATCAATTGATGCTGGGGCCAGATTGCTTGCAGTTCTTGGCTAGAAGTAATGACCCAAACTACTTCAAAAGAGTGAGGTTCAAGACCGCAAAGGACATGATTAACATTTGGAGGATACTTATGAATTATAATAAGCTGCCATTTTATCATCCTCTTTTACGCCTATGGAACAACCCAGGATTGCCTAGCATTTTTTCCGACTCTGGGTGTAAAATATGGGCGAGTCAAGGTATACTGAAACTTGGGGATCTGTATGGCTCCTCAGGTTTTTTGGAGTTTGAAACGTTAAGGCTATTATATAAGCTACCAGAATACACTTATTTTAAATATGTACAAATTCGTGACTTCCTTGTAAGAAAATTAAAATTGAAAGAGATTTTGGACTCTGATTTTTGGCACTGCTTATACAAGGGAGAGGAAAATCAAAAAATAACTATTAATGAGGGATATAAGTGTCTCATGGAAAATAAACAAGATGAATGTCCAAAAATAGCAGAGAAATGGGCCTTACACTATCCCTTAGGTATTACCTCAAATGAAATATCATACTCTTTAAAGAAAATTGACACGCTAGTCCATTCTTCATGCTTAAAACTGCAAGCATATAAAACAATATGCCAACTTTATTATACACCTCTACAAATAAGCAAATCGTCCCCGAATAACGCCTTTAATGATCGAACTAAATGCCCAAAATGCCATCTACAGGCCGCTGATTTAGAACACATGTTGGTTCTTTGTCCTGCGCTAGCTCCGTTTTGGGACGGTATAGGAAAGATACTGAGATTGAAACTGCTAATTGATGCACCTTTAACATCTAAAATAATTCTGATAGGTATACAGACCAATCCTACACCTTTTCAAGATCTAATCTTTATTGTGTTGGCATGCGCAAGGCTAGTACTGGCTCGAGCCTGGATAGCTGATCAAGCACCCACTGCGAATGAATGGTGGTGCTTGGTTAAAGAGATACATCATATGGAATTATCTCTAGCCAGGAAAAGAGGAGTGAAAGCAATGATTAAAGTAAAGAGAATTTGGGGAGGCATGTTTTACACATCCGAAATTAACTAACCTGATTTGTATTTATGTCTATCTCTAATTTAGATAAGACTGTATTTATTTGTGTTAGCTTTTTTTATTTTTTTCATTTTTTTTTATTACTGTATTTAAGTGCCCGTCGGAGTAGTGCTCATTATTTGCAAGTTTTGGTTAACTACTTTTTGTAATATTTGTGTAAATACTGGTAGTTATGTACAACAAAATTCTGATTACTCTGTTTAAATCTGCCTGTGATACCCATAAATAAAAAGGCTTTAAAAAAAAAAAGGATGCATGGAGAGTCCTTGCAGACTCGCAGGATGCATGGCCACAGGGTTGCAAAAACTTGGAAGAGCACGGAGAGGGAATTGCAGCAGGACTCTTTGTACCAGAGCAGTGTTTGCTCAATCCAGCAGCAGAGTTCCAGTGTCCAACAGCAGAAGAATCTTTAGACGATCTTCAGAAGACAGGCAGTCGGTTCTTGAAGATGGAATCCGGATGAATCTAAGGTCCTACACTCAGCGAAGCCCTAGGATGTTGCTTAGCTGGCCTAGCCAGTCAGATGCTCCCAGGTGCCAAGATCCAAGATGGCCGAATCAAGTGGCCACCTGGTTGAGCTCTGGGCACCTTCCTAGGGAGGAGCTGGATAGAGGGTGGACACTCACCTGTCCATTCTTGAAGAGGTCATAATGTGTTTGGGGCTTGTACAGATAAAATCATGTCATAAGTCAGAAGCTTGTGAGTACCCCGGGTAAGGGGATGGGGGAGGGTAACAGCAGGTGTTGTACTTTGTTCTTGTTCATTTATTTGCCCTATTTATAAGCACTACAAAGCTTACTTTCTGTTGGCTTATTGTATTTAATAATAAAAACTGATTTGAACCATACAGTGAGCTGTGGAAAGATTGAAGCCAGCTAATCGGAGAGATGCTCAGATTTAATTTTGTTGCTGGATATTCATTGATGCTGTCTCTTTGCTTTTTTTCGTTCCTAGTTCCAAGCTGTTATAGTGGACTCTGCGCTTATTATTATTATTGAAAGTAATAATAACAATAGATCACTGATAGAATTGATGCGTGATAATGAATTAAAATATGTACATGCACACATAACCAGTACATTAATTAAGATCTAATAGGGAAAAGGTGTATATCAGAAAACATCAGACAAGTTAAATCTACTGTACATAACAGGGCAGGGGCCTGCCAGAATACTGCATGCCCTGACCAAACTCTTTATAAATCACATGTTGTAACAGTGATCCAAGTAAAACCCACCGGGGTAAATCTTCTATAGATTTCCTGCTGTGGTCTCAACACCACCCCACATTTTGGACACGCCAGCTTTCACTGAGCTATTGATGTATACCTGAACCCATGAACTGTAGTTAAATCTTCTGAACTGGCCCCAAAGTATCGACGTCCCCTGAACACGTTTGAAAAACACTCATGGAGAAATCACTGCACAAATATTTATTAGTCTACTCTGTACAATATTATACATGCTTACATTTGTTCTTTTCTTTATTGATGAATAAAGAATATAACATCTAAATATTTAGGTTCATATGTGTAGTCTTATGTACAGTGAAATAACATATAGGATGGAAACATGAATTTCAGTGCTGTGAAGGAAGACGAAAGATGCCTTACTTCATAATGGCATGTGAAAATCATTTTGGGGTAACACTGGGTTATATTCTTAAAAGATTATATCTTTGGGTTCTGACCACCATGACCTTTACCATATAACCAGAACCACTCAATGCCATCAGGGAGATGGTCTAAGATTGAGCAAATTGAGAACTACCAAACTGGTGGCATACCATGCTGCTGTCCTAGCCATAACAGGTTAAGCAAGCCCCCCTTTACTACATTGTCTATTTTTACCCTGAAACAGTCAATCACTACTAATAATAAAAGGGAACGTTGTTGTGGGATCTAAGAAAAATATTGGACTAGCATTGAGGAATGAGGACAGCAGTGTGACACACGAAGGCCAATACACTAATGCGTTGTCAGTGCAGCAATCTGCCAAGCACTTGTTCTCTCATGCTTGCATATGCTGCTGGTGGTGATAGTACTGGTGGTGGTGGTACTGGTGGTAGTGGTGGTACTGTTGGCAGTTGTACTGGTAGTGGTACTGGTAGTACTGGTATTGGTGGTACTGGTGGTGGTGGTACTAGTTGTACTGGTGGTGGTACTGTTGGTGGTGGCACTGGTGGTGGTACTGGTGGTGGTGCTGGTACTGGTGGTGGAACTGGTGGTACCTGTGGTAGTACTGGTGGTGGTGGTACTGGTGGTAGTACTGGTGGTGGTGGTGGTGGTACTGGTGGTGGTAGTAATAGGGTTGGTGATACTGGTGGTAGTACTGGTGGTGGTTTTACTGATGGTGGTGGTGGTGGTGGTGGTGGTACTGGTGGTGGTACTAGTGGTGGTGGCACTGGTGGTAGTACTGGTGGTGGTGTTGGTGGAAATGGTGGTGGTGGTGGTGGTACTGGTGGTGGTGGTGGTGGTACTGGTGGTAGTTGTACTGATGGTGGTGGTATTGGTGGTGGTAGTGGTACTGGTGGTGATGGTACTTGTGGTACTGGTGGTGGTACTGGTGGTGGTGGTACTGGTGGTACTGGTGCTGGGGGTGGTACTGGTACTGGTGGTGGTGGTACTGGTAGTGCTGGTGGTGGTAGAACTGGTGGTGGTGATACTGGTGGTGGTACTGGTGGTGTTGGTGGTGGTACTGGTGGTGGAACAGTGGTGGTACTGGTGGTGGTACCTGTGGCAGTACTGGTGGTGGTGGTGGTGGTACTAGTGGTGGTGGTAGTACTGGTGGTGGTGGTCCTGGTGGTGGAGGTAGTGGTGGTGGTACTAGTGGTACTGGTAGTGGTGGTACTGGTGGTGGTGGTACTGGTAGTGGTGGTGGTGGTGGTACTGGTGGTGGTAGTACTGATGGTGGTAATACTGGGGGTGGTGATACTGGTGGTGGTACTGGTGGTGTAGGTGGTGGTACTGGTGGTGGTACGGTGGTGGCACTGGTGGTGGTACTGGTGGTAGTACTGGTGGTGGTGGTACTGGTGGTGGTGGCACTGGTTGTAGTGCTGGTACTGGTGGTACTGGTGGTGGTGGTACTGGTGGTATTGGTACTGGTGGTATTGGTGGTACTGGTGGTGGTGGTGATACTGGCGCCGGTGGTACTGGTGGTGGTGGTACTGGTGATGGTGGTACTGGTGATGGTGGTACTGGTGGCGGTGGTGGTACTGGTGGTACCGGTGGTGGTGGTGGTACTGGTGGTGGTGGTGTTACTGCTGGTGGTACTGGTGGTGGTGATAGTACTGGTGGTGGTGGTCCTGGTGGCGGTGGTTGTACTGGTGGTGGTGGTGATACTGGCGGTGGTGGTACTGGTGGTGGTGGTACTGGTGGTGGTGGTACTGGTGATGGTGGTACAGGTGGCGGTGGTGGTACTGGTGGTTGTCTTGTCTGAACAAAGGTGTGCAGGCGCTATTAAAGTGGTAGTGATATCATATGCCTTTTGCTACTGTGACTTCTCAGGATGAGACATCACCTGATGTTTAGCCTTGATGACATCACAAAAAGTTGCTTCATGTGATGTTTGACCCTGATTTAGGTACAGAAAGTGACTCTTCTTTCGTTGATGAAGTTAGGGCCGCCACTTTGCAAGTATTTTACCCACAAGCCTAATATTATATTGCCAATAGCAGTCAAAAAAGTTTGAATCTTAAAACAGCAAATATAAAAGGAATTCACTACAACGTATTTGGATCTTTTTTGTTTTAACCCTATTTGATTGTTAAAGCAAACAGAAGTAGAATTGCCCTGCTTTAAAATATATAAAGAATGTTACACTAGTTCTTGTTGAAGTGCCAGCTCTTGGCTTATCCAAATAATAAACACATGCACAAAAAGACAGCATTATTCTGTGAGAAATATCACCATTCTAGATTGATTCGTGGGATACCAAATCCCACAGCCTGAAAGACAGCAAAGCTGTTCTTGGTGGAGCCTGGACCACAGGAGGCATTAAAGGGAATTTTGCTAAGCAACACCTGACTTGATGGGAATCACTGAAACAATGTAATGTTTCAACTGTTTACTGTCCCGAGAAGCTATTGTTTTACAAAAGGAAACACCTGAAGCAGGATTTTTATTTTATAACACGGACAGGACGTGGTGATACTTTTTGGTGCCCAAGGCCAGGGGTCGCAAGGACAGTGTCATGCAAGGATCTAGCGGCGACCCCTAAAAGACATCTATGCGAGTATGTCACCAGTTCCCATCCTCCCCCTTTTGGCATCATTTTGCTCATTCGGCAGCATCTCTGCTTGGTGCATGACACCATATGGATAATGGACTTTCTCTGATTCCACCCATTTTGTTGTACAGGCACACTCCATTCCGCTGCCCCTGTGGCTAAGCTGGTTAATTCTTATTACAATTACAATAATATAATTTGTGTGCCTATCTCTCACATACCCTCACCCATACAACAGTTGGGCACTGTGTCGCATAACATGATAACCACACCTCAGCGGTCATCTTGCACAACATGAAAACACTTCCCACATAGGCTAAAAACATGAACATCTTTGCAGTTAAAGGAGTACCTTTGCAACTCTTACCTGCCTGGTTGCAGCTTGCTAACCAGGCAGGTTAGAGTTTCAGTGCCCCACATAGGGGTTAGTAAGCGCTATACAAGTGCTACAGTATAGTATTTTACAGTAGCCTTTACATACCAATAAAAAAACATATTTTAATAATATCTTGGAGGAAACTAAAACGCAGAGTTAGCCTTGTTTTATGCCTTTCACATGGGATGTTCCAAATATCATATCCCAGTGTCCAAAGAATGGAGCGTAGTTTGTGTTTGGTTTCTGGTGATGAATGTCGTGGGCTCGGGCTCCACCATACAAACCAAATGGTATGACATTATGGAGGAACCAGGGAAAATCATAGCCCACATGATCTTCCACAGACATCCAGATACTCACCACGGTACTTGTCCAAGCTGCCAGAGGATGGCATTTCAAAAGGATAGGGTTGGTGGAGCTCCAGAAGCCCATAGACAAGAGCTCCACGCCACTAAGTTGCTGGCTTGACCATGAGAAGGGTGCTGTAGTCTCATGGTGAACTGCATGGATATTTTTATAGAGCCAGATGATTCTGTGATGCAGCATATGCCAGACAAAGTACTGGAAGTCAAAAAGTAGTAAGCACCCCAGCACCTCTAGAAGAAGCTGTTTGAGTGTTGGAGCCTCGTCTGGAAGGGAGCTAAAAGGCATCCACAGCTGGTTGATGACAACAGCAGGACAGACGTAAACAACATGGTTGTAGAGCGCATACCACATGCAAAGTCCCATCATTTTCAGGGTTGGTTGTTTGTCTTTTTGAATTTTGTACTTGAAAAACAATGGGCAACTCTCCCCAAGAACATCAATGACAGCAAAAGGTAAACTGAAGAAAAGAAAGCCAGAGAATGCCAGCAATACACTGAAAAAGGGAGATGTGACTGTGGGTTGCAATTGACATATCATATAATCCCATAGTGGCTGAAGAAAAACAGGACCTTGATGGTAGTCTTCCAGAACATCACGAGAGGAGCACTGGGACTGGGTCACATCCATCTTGTTCTCTAGGTAGGTAGCAATCTAGCTAGAAATGAGAAATCAGAAAAGAGGAAATAGTGGGATGGATCACAACTGATGGTACATGCCTAGACTCAAAACAAAGGAGTCTCTTCTCTACAACATACTCTTACTGTAAGCGCTCCTACCATGGATGTCGATTCACTAAATGCCAAGTTTAGAAGTGACATCACACACCCTTAGGTACCTGATGACAACACAGGGTTTACCTTTGGTCCCACATATAGACCTTTAAAACCTCTTTTTTGTTGACAGGTTAGCTTAAGGTCAAGAGTTAAAACTACAAAAAGTAAAGAAGGCTCTTAATTCCCTTTTTGCTTCCTGTCCCCCCAACTGAACTGGCTTCTTGACTATTAAGGTCTGAAGAAGCAAAGGCCGTATGCCAGATGTTTAACTGGCCACACTGGGTATAGAAGCTTCAACCAATTGGGTACTTCTGATGAGCTAATTGACATCCATTCACCCAGGCCCAGGATCAATGGGCTAGAGACCAAGAAAGTGAGCTCTTCTAAATAGGAGTGAAATGACATAAAATCTAGTACTAGAATACCACCAAGTCCACAACAATCAAGAAAATATTGACATGCCCTGCTTAAGAAAACAGCCCATAATCTATTATAGCAGGCATCTGTTTCAAGCCCATCAATGTCAGAACTACATTCACCTTTCTTTTTCACACAGCGGACACCTAGTAACTAATCCAGGCATTCCTCACATTATCACTTATCTCAGTGAACCCCTGTAGACAACAGATGTCCCAACCAAATACCTTCATCATACTAAGAAGTATTTAACAAAGGGGCAGAAATGATCTACCTTAATAGAAAAGGATTAAATAATCTGCAATAACGTTCCAAAGAAAAAATACTGCCTACCTATTTTAGGACATGCTATTCCTCAGGACTTCAAGAAAACGGAAAGACGCACACACACTACCACTAAAAACCCAGTGGTCTCCAAATGGTAAGAGACAGAAGCAGAGTGACTACGAATGCCAGTGATTAAATCAATAGCCATAGAAATATCATCAAGTTAACACCAATATCCCATATCCTCATTTACTGCAATACATTTACACAGTGCCCCCAGGAGTAGCCTACTGGACATTAGATGTGCAGTAGCCAATGCAGTAAACATACATCATCTGATCCAAAACCTCAACATTCTGTCCTAAATGCAAACATGACTGGAATACTCCTGTGGTGCTACGGTCACTATCATTCGCACAATACCCCACACAATACATTATATCAACCTTCCCAATAGCAGAAGCAGAAAAATAATCATTATCAACAACAGAACAATTGTAAACGTACTTCCTCCTGTAGAACCTAGCCCTAGAAGGTCCACCTCTCCAACAACATGACATATTCACTTCTTTAACTATACTGAGTGTCTCGCCCAGGAAAGTGATTTGAAACAGTTTTGGAATTAATTGTTATTCTGTTTGATATATAAAACCTATTTATCAAACGTGATTTCAGGATGTGGGCATGAGTTAAATAACAACTTGCTACAATATCTTCATAGATCATCTCAAAATATGTATTTATTTATTTTGAAAGTTTTATAGAGCGCGGACAAGACCCTTGCGGGTATCAAAGCTCTTTACAGTAAGTGAGGTTAATTATATAATACATTCTCTCTATGTCCGTTACCTCCCCGAGTGTTCCGAACGTTGAACTCTCACCTCACTTCACTCCTTTGGGCGGGTGGACGCAGTAGGGTCGCCCTGCGCACAGTGACGAGATGTTGATACGAAGGTGGCCTCGAAGCCCCGCGATTCGACTTATATTATTATGCGGCGCAGCTCCTTCCTGCCGCCAGATGGTTCGCCGCGGGAGAGAATTGGGAGCTGGAACTGCTGGCCGGTTGCTGCTACTGATACGACCATGCAGGAGGCTCTAATGCAGGGGCGTGGAGCCACCGCCACTTTGCCTTTCGTGGTGCGTCATACGGCTAATATCTGGCAGCGATTTGTTGAGAGGGTGCTCCTGCGAGCTCCGTTTCACAGAGAGCTCCCGATTTGGTCCCTGGCCCGATACTCCGATTGGAGGAAACCATGTCCTTCCGGGAGTGGCGGTCTGGTGGTTGTACGACTCTCGCAGACCTCTACCCGAACGACTCCTTTGTGACATTTGAGGGTGCCAGGGAGTCGTTTGGATTGTCTGAGGGACAATACCTTCATTACGGTAGCCTCCAGGAGGTAGCCAGGATAACGTGGCCCCAATTCCCGGAGGCACCCTCGCTCACCTATACCCTTGACGTCATTATGTCCTGTGGGAGAGGTAAACGCCTGATTTCTCTCCTCTACTCGGCTATGCGTCGGGATTCGACTCCCCCGTTAGCCCCGGCATGGGGGACATGGGAGGCGGACCAGGGGGTGGAGCTGGAGCCAGAACAGAGGACGCGAATTGGTCTGTTGACCCATAAGGTCTCCTGTAATGCTCGGTTTAAACTTATCCACTTTAATTTCGTCCATCGTACATACATGACGCCAGTCTCCCTTCATTGCATATCCTCAGATAGAAGCCACAATTGTCCTAGATGTGGACTGGGGAGGGCGGGCTTCTTGCATTTAGCATGGGAGTGTCCTCTTGTGCAGGATTTCTGGCGACAGGTGGTGCGGTATATCGCTCGGGCTACGCACCTTAGGCTCCTACTGGACCCGCTCCAGTGCCTCCTTGCATTGGTGCCCAGACCTAGGAAAAAGAAACTGTCGTATAAGTTCCTGCAACTCCTACTGGTCTTAGCAAGGCGACGAGTGGCTATCACTTGGATGGGTCAGAGGGCGCATGATATTCTCATGTGGTTGAGGGGTGCAAGAGAGTGGGCATTGGCGGAGGAGACTCATATGCAACGCACCCGCAAGGACGACAAATTGCAGGATGATTTACTTGCCTGGAGGACGCTGTGTTTGGAGGGATTGGCAGAGGATGATTCTGATGCCACCAGTGCGGAGTTGTTTTCTTCTGATGCCTCGGAGTCGGACTGTGGAGGGGAGGGTGCTGAAGGAGAGGGTTGTGAGAGGGTGTAGGTGTCCCACGTTGCCACGCTAAGAGACCTTGATATGTTTGTATGTATATTGATCTGATCCCCATAGGTAGATACCGCCGTCGGTTGCATGGGCCATACCTGGCCCCCACACAATTGTCCTACTCTGTTGAATTAGTGCTAGCGATGCCATTAGAGGGGTTAACAGTTGTTATTGAATTGTTTGGGTTTATGATTATGTGTGATGACAAAAAAAGTGCGAAGCCACCATTGGGTTCTATATTATTGGAGCACGACTGCAAAATCCCCTGTTTATGCTTATGATTTGATCTGTCGCCGCCCAGCCTCCGGGATGTGGGCCGTATATGGCTGTGTAGTACCTCTGGGGTTGCATATGTCTTATTGATTGTGTATTGTCAGTGGAGAAGTGTGGCTCACTGGTTAGAGGAGGCAGACCTGGAAGCAGAGGTCAGTCCGGGACCAGGGTTCAATTCCCGGCTCGGCGGGGTCTTGAGTCCTAAAATGTCCATGGACTTGACAATTCTCGCTCCGGTGCCTACTCGATTCACGGGTTCACACTCTGCGACTCTGGGCAATAGCTTGCTTAATCTCCACAACGGCCCCTCGCGGCGGGATGCCTGGCTTTCACCTTGCGGATACCCTGCCGGGGTTATCTCACAGGGGAATACCAGGATGGGTTCCCTAAGCAAGCGCTTAGAAACCGCTCGGTGATTTGCGCTATATAAATTCCTGTACATTTACATTGCAGATACTAATGCCGTTATGCTCTGTGCTACTTTTCTCTGTGCCTTCGCTATAATAAAAAGATGTTTTAAAAAAAAATAATTATATAATACATTAAAGATAGGTAAGTCAAATATACATAACATCACTGAGCAAACATAAAGCAAAGCAGTAAGATGACCAAAAATCAAACAATACATTGTGTAGCAAGCTCAAAAGTACAGGTTCCACTGGGTTGCCACACAGAATAGAGGCATAAGGAGCATCACTATTGTAAAAATCGATTGAAACAATACCATTAATTCAAATTAGACATTGGCCTTCAAATGCAGCACAACCACAGACACCAATGAATAGCTACAAAACACAGGGGCAATGTCACAAACTGATAACCAGAAATCTCATTCTACAGCAGGTAATGGCACAGAAACAAACAACCTTTACATAAACAAAAAGTTACTTTGTTTTGCCGACCAAGGTGGAGCTACTATGTCAGTGATTTTAGACTTATCAGCCATTCATTACACAATTGACTACACAGGTATCAGATGATTCGAAATCATGAAAATAACCGGAATCACAGAGGTAACTCGGGAATGGTTATCTTAAGTTTTCCAATAAAATGAAAATACTTACTGAGGAACATGCAGGTATAAGCACTGATACTGTCTTACGTTATGTATTTCGATAGCAGGCTACTCTTCACTGTGACTGGGCCTGAAACGTATAAATACTCCAGATTAGCGATAAAATGATCACAGTAAAATCTTAATGGCACTTTATAAAGTTTACAAAAATATATTTCACAAGAGTCCGAATAACCCTCAAATCTGGCAAGGTTCTGAATACACATTCCTGTCAGAAATTGGGGTTTACTTTGCAAGGGGGTGACCTATGTCAACACAATTAACTCAAACTGGTTAGGTCAAAACAAAGTTCTCTCAGAATCTCTGCTCAACCCGTTAGCTATGACAAAAGTAGCAGGACATCCCCAGAGAAATATATGTTAGGGTTAAGCAATGCCAACAATTTCAAAGTGAAGAACACAACATAACTTGTCCAAACCGATTTAGAAAAATATTGAAATATTTAATGTGCAAAAAGGCTCCAAGTTCATTAAAATATATTAAGAGTAACTGAAAACATGAATATTTTAAAATACAAGGTAAACAGTGTCTCTCAATGGTTGACTGGGACCCAGATGCAATTTCAGATTTGCTGCAATTGAGCAGAGGTTAGGCATACCAAGCAGGACATCTCAATCAACTACATTTTTGTCTTGGGACTTTAGGTCCAATTTATAGTTTAACAGACAGAGTACTTTATTGCAAACTGTTAGACCTGGCATCCTTGGCGTGGGTTTCCCTGTATTTTTTGCCTTTGCCGCCTGTGTTTTACTGTGTGTTGGACTTCGTTTTTGCTGGTCTAGATGTTTTGGGCACTTTGCCACTGCTGTTCAGTGCCAAGGTGCAAGTGCTCCTGCTGTAAATTGTTGTCATGGATTAGTGAGTCCACAGTTAGCTTATTTGATTTACTGCTAAGTCTCTAGTACAGTGCACTTTGTGTGCCCAGGGCCTGTAAACCAAATGCTGTGAGTGAATGTTCTGCATTCTGTCCATCAACTGCTGTTTTTGCTAGTGAGCTTGCAGCACACATTGTACCACCCACACAAGCAGCCTTGCAAAAGGGTCTCAAGCCTGCCACTGCAGTAACTGTTTGCAGTCTAGTACAGCCATGTCGACCTGGAAAGTGCACTTACTTGTCAGTCCATAACCTTCCCTTTTCTTACATGTGAGTCACCCCTTAGGTAGGCCCGAGGTACCTCTGTGGACAGGGTGCAGTGCATGTGAAAGGTAAGACATGCCCTGATGTGTGTGGCATGTCCTGATAGTGAAATACTGCCAAGTTAGTTTATCACTATTGAAAGGCTATCTGTCCCACAGGATAGAATGGAGAGTTTACATATAACGTATTATAAGTATAACTGCCCATGGGAACAAGATGGGAAAATGGAGTTTAGTATGCCTGAACTCAGAGTCTAAGGATTCATCTTTTAGTAAGATTCATGTTTACATTCTGGGTTTGAAAATACCACTTCTAGAAAGTAGGTATTTTCTTGCTTAGCCATCCAGTATGCCTTTGCTATGTTTGATGATTGACTGTCTGGTTTTGGAGTGAAAAAGGCTGGAGATGTGCATTCGTTTCAGACAGCCACTTGGGTAGGTGAGTTGTGTCCTGCCTTTCCAGGATAAGTCAGGGCTGGGCTGAATAGACCTGGGCTGCATTTAGAATAAGGGGAGGAGATTTCTTTCACACCTGAATGGGCTGCGTCAGGCATGGACAAATCTGTCCCCATCTCCTGCCAGGAAGCTGGGCCAGAAAAGAAAGAACTGGTTTTGCTGAGCACAGACACTCCCTGCCTTCAAAGAACAAAGGATTTTGGACTGTAAAAAGTGGGGTCCAGACCCCTGACTTTAGATCACTTTTGGGAATTCAAGAGGAAACTCTGCCACGGAGAAGAGAAGAGCTGGAAGATGCTGGGGTAGAAGTACTGCCCCTTTGATGTGTGCTGACTAGGGTTGACCTGCAGTAGCTGATTCTGCCAAGGAGAGGACCTGTGTGCATATCCTGCTTGACCAAGTATCTCCAAAGGCTTTAAGGTAAAGCTTGCCCCCTGTTCAAGAGGTCTCAGCAACAGCAAAGACTTCACCATCCTTCTTGGCACCATCTCTGGAACGCCGGTTTCAGTCACCGCAGAAGAAAAGAGCCGCCAACTCTGTTACCTAGTTCGTCACTAGGTCCGTCGCTGCACTTCGCACCACATCCTTGGTCTCAATGACGCCGCCGGACGACCGCCACTGAGCCATTGCATGTACCGCATCCTGAGGGCACCACACAACAAACCGCCTCACTTCACTCTGCCGGGATGTCACCGACATAGTCGCTGCCTGACCGGAACATTTTCCCACTCCGTCACCTGCACCATGCCCTGCCAGCACCGCATAGAGCATCGCCTCACTCCACATCACAAGCCTTGGCCTCACTGATGGCGTGGAATGACCGTCACTGAGTCGCTGCCTGCACCGCGCCGGGCGGACACAGTACGCTGCACAGCTTCCACTTCACATCGCAACTGTGATGGTTGCCCTGACCGGCCCTCACCAACATGTCGGCCGCAATGAGAAAGGTACTATCTACAATGTGTTGATGCTTTAGCTGGCCCGTACCAACGCGGCTGGCTGGAACTGTTAGGCATTGTTATTTTCAGCATTGCAGTTAGGCCTATCAGTGGCCGACTTTAACTCATGGGCCCTACCAGGCCAGGAGGAGGACCGCAGACTCTGCAATAATAAGAATGACTTAAAGAAGGAAATTTGCTCTTGCCTGGAAGCCTCATCATTGTTCTTCTCAAAAAGCTGATACAAGTACCCTATCGATGTGTGGTAAATATGTCGAGAAGCTTGAGGAACTACTCCGACTCATCCTGCAGATCCTCACTTCATTACCGTATCTCAAAAACTTATAATGGACTACTTCATTGTGAGCCTCAGACTTCGGTAATGGTGGGGGAATGGTCTCCCTAGCTAAGAATAACATACTAAAAAGAAAGTGGTCCCTTTGCCGACCCCCCCACCATTCTAATCCCCAATATGCATCCTGCATATTTCCAGCCTGTCGTATTTTAACTCACCAAACACCCCTTGGGGTCACCAACATTTGCACTTTAATCGTTTTATTCACTGTCTTAAGCAGATGGGTGAGGTAGTTGAATTTTTTAAACTTATATAGAGTGCAACTATGGTGTCTTATTATTATTGTATAGTTCCATTGTTGCACATGGACAATAATGGCTCTCTTTCTCATCTTTTAGTAATTGTCTTATTGTAAAATTGTTATGGTTTTAATTAACTAACCAATATATTATTTGATTTTATCTAAACCCTTTGGCTGGTGCTGTGGACCACTTTCCTGCATCAAGAAACACTTCTGGAAGTAAGCATAAAAGTGTTACATCACAGGCGGCCTAAAAACTCGACTGTGTCCAGTGCAACCTTTTTTAACCCATTGAGCTCTATTTGCTTATAAGAGCTAGTTTTATTTTTAATCTTTAAAGATTCATATCTCTGGTTTCCCACATTGGATGTTTGTAATTTTGGTGTCATTTTATTCATAATATTTTTTCCCATTTTTATATATCAGTGTTGGATTTTTAATGTGTGTTGTGTCTTACTTATTTACTGTATTGGTGTTTTAAAATGCTTTACACACCTGTCTCCTATGCTAATCCTGACTTCTAATGAGCCAAGCTACCAAGGGTTAAGCTAGATTCATTTATTGAGACTTGATTGGGCCTTAATTGTGATTGTGGTGTTATTACTAGCTGTAGGTACCTGCCAGCACCTACTAGTAAACCACCTTCCAACACCTGGCCTTATGGGCTTTCAAAGTACATTTTCGGACAGACTTATTAATATTTAAAAATAAGTCTTCCTCTTTGGGGAAGGCTCTTTTCTTTGCCATGTATTACTGTCGTGCCTTTAGACTGCAGCACAACCAGATTACAGTGGTATTCTTGGCAGCCATATATTTTTGTCATATATATGGGTGAGGAAAATATCTATCTTAACCCATTATTGGTCAGTAAAATGCCATGCCATTGGTGCATTTTCAGCACCATTTACAATGGCCTTACAGAAAAGGCAAATATAGTAGTTGGGTGGAACCAATTTTACCAAAACCTCTTTAGGGGCAGAGCGCATTCTCTATGGCACTCTATAGCAGTGTCACAGTGCCAGAGTCCTACTGCCTGCAAAATCGAGCCCAGAAAAGGCAAAAACGCTGGTGTGACCATGCCGAAAAAGCTGAATTTGCTACATATATAGAAGTGGATACATATGTCTCATGCACACCCCATACTAAAACTGTGTCTGAGTAGGCCTATGCTTCACTTTATTGCTCCCCTTTGATCATAAAATTAAAATGTGGGGGTAGTAGCATAACGAAACTTGAAGGAGCCCCCCTGCAGAATACATAGAGGGGGCCCCCACGGTCCAGACCCAGTCAGGAGCTCTCAAGCCAGGGACCTGATGCCCATGCACAGTGGCGGAGGGTACGACTGGAGCTCGGGCACCCCGCATATATATGGTGATAGGTTTCTGCATTGTCTTGACCTTTGTCAGAATAAGAGAAGTTTTGTTTGTTCCCTTAGTCCGCCCCTTCAGTGGATGTCTGAAATGAATACATGTTCATGGATGAGTTCAGCACAACCAAGATAATAACAACCAAAACCACCCAAGTGATCAGCACACCCAAAATATAATTTAAAATGTACACAGCGCCTCAATTGAATCTGTTTTCAAATCACAATGTTGTGTTCCATACAAGTACTGACAGTGCACAGCTTTCTCTCTCTCTCTAAATGATAGGAGACCCAACAAAAGACTCAGACACTCTCAATGGTGATCTTTTGATCACCAAACATTTAATGGGTGCCGATTGGTATAGGCCTCAGTGGTGACTAATATTGTTACCAGACCACCCTTGTAAAATTCAAAAAAGTGCAATACCACCTAACATTACATCGCAGCATCAATTGTGGTCCTGATAACGCAAAGGGAACTCTCAAAGTCCTTACTAAAACAAGCCAAACAAGAGCAAGCATAACACAGCAGTTTTACCCAACACATCCACAAAACGTCTCCGCTGGAAACTGCAAACTTTCTAGTAAAGAGAGCGGAAGCCAAACTTTGGTGTGTAAATATCTGGCAAACGATAAATCATGAAAACATTCTTTACTTCGCTTGCCCAAAAAATTATCCAAATCATTCCGAAAACCACTAGGAGCTCTAAATTTGCTCATACCGCTCCAGTTCTTATGAAGGTCCGACTTAAAGATGAATCAACTTAAAAACATGTTATCAAGATTCAGAAGAGCCTATACTTGTATCCCCATTTCAAAAAATGACCAAAAAGAAAAAAAACATTCTAGAACATATGACAAAACATCAGGTTAGCAGTCCAACACAAAGGGGAATCCCCACAATGTGACATAGAAGTAATATGTGGAAAACATGCTCTGAAGAGCGATACAGAGTTTGATCCCCCAACCCTTTTTGCATACATTTAATGTAAATAGCTTTTTTTTACAAGTGTAAAAATATGTTTCCATTTCTAATCATTTTAGCACTCATAACGGGATTCATTCACAGTTTTCTGGTGTGTAAATATCCTCTTGTTGGAAGGACATGAGAATTCCAAATCAGAAAAGCTGACGATGTTTGTGAACACCCACAAATGGAGGTATTCACGGACTCCTTCTTGGTTCATTCCACCTTAGAAACCGTTGGAGATACACTCCTGGCATTCACAGGAGTATCTTTCTGGAGGATGAACGGAAAGAGAAGCCACCCAAAATTGGAGGGGTGCAGCAGAAGAGGTTTCAAGGCATGAAAAAATATTCACTTGCACTTTAACTTTTTCACATACAAAAATGTATGCATACTTTCACTTGAAGAAGGGACTCCTCAAAGCTTGTCCAGGCTAAGACCTGAAAACAGTACATTTGACGGATTTCTAGGTGCAATCCGGGGAACCTTTGCAAGTTTGTGAAGCTGCAGGAGATTTTTTTTTTCTTTGCCAGTGATTGTCCATTGAGTTTAGTATATTCAAAAAATTTACGATCTGAGTTAATCCCAGCTGCATTTAGATTTGGGAATTATTGCAGAGCAATGTTTTGAAAAGAAAACCTTAGTCAAGCAGCAAAATGGTTCAGTCCATTGGTTGTTGGACACTGAGAAATGTCATGGTGGGGTTCAAATCCCGCCTCAGCCCTGCACTCTTCCAAAGTCGTTAAATTGAGTGGTATTTCATTGGTTGTAGTAACACCTAGGGTCAGATTTACAAACCCCTTGCACCACTTTTACGTCATTTTTCCCATGTTAAAAATGACGCAAAAGAGGCGCAAGGGGCTTGTAAATCTGCCCCCTAGTATTTAGTGTGCTTAGACGCAAAATAACTGTGTTGGGAGGCACTAAACGAAGATATTCAAGCAGAAAAAAAATCACTTTTTACAAGTTGAGAATCGCATTTACCAAGGGAATACAGACAATGTTTGGGTACCCAAGGGTGTAAGTGCTGTATAACACGTACATACCGAAAAAGAATATCCTGTTGGGAGAATTACAAAGCGCCTCTCAGGGTCCCTAGTGTGTGCTGTTATGCAATGCCAATTTCCTGTCCAGGCGTCGACTGAATAAATCCATTCTGCAAAGTAGCAATTTATGGCCGTGCACCACTCCCGAGGGTACACATCCGGATTATATTAGGAGTCATTCTGAACAGTAGCTTCTGTCCCTCTCTAAAAAAAGTTCTTCCTGGGGCACATACCCGTCCTAGGACAGCCTCTCTTCTCGTCTTTCAGGTGTCTTATCTCACTCAGTTCCCTTGTCACTGGTTGGTTTACTCTGTCTCTAGCAAGTCAAGACAAGTGCGCACGTTTTACTATAATTTTCTTCACATCAGTCTCTCGGGTGTCGATGAGGGCATCCGAACGCCTCGGACAAGCTTTTCCAGTTATATCGGTTACTTGCTGAGTCCATGGCCACTCCCACGCAATGAACCTTGTCACGCAAACACTGTTCTTTATTCTCAATAATCACATTTTTGCTAAGGAGCTATTCTCTCACACACGGAATTAGCTTATTGCATGAACGGGCTCTTTGTTATGCAAACACCACAACACGGCGCTGAGGACACGTACCCTGCCTGAACCTGGAACGGGTCCACTACAAATACGTTGTAGTGGATCCAGCAGGCGTGCGCTAAGAAACGCGCATTTCATGGCTGCAAAGTACTTCAGCAGAGACTATGGGGCATATCAATCATGGTTTTGTGTCGCCCTTCAAAGGCAACTCAAAACCTAGAATAACATTTTTGACTGGCCTAGTAAATGTGGAGCAACGCAAGCCTTGCATTCCTCTGCCCCAGTGAGGCGTTCCATGGGTACAGCGTGCGTGTACTCATGCACCCACCAATGGATTTTGGAGCATTCTTAGATTTATAATTCATGGTAGACTCGGGAATGCTACACCTCCCCGGGAAGGCGTCACAAGGAGAAGGAGAAGTATGCTTTATTTCTCCTTGTTTTTTTCATCTCCCTACGTGTGCTGGAAAATGCTTCTGATGATTGTTTTTGTGCAGGTAGGTGTCCCTTCATGCAAAAAACAATCCTGTGTATAACGAAGGCACCCTTGTGCCATGGTGCAAGTGTGCCTGCATTGGTGCTAGGCAGTAGTTTCTGCACCAGAGCAGGCAGAGAGGAGGAATGTGCTGAACAATGTTAAATACGGTGCATTCCTACGCAGCACAGCGCACAGCGTTGCATGAGTATTTGCTAAATGTGCCCAACAGCGTCTCCCTTTCAGTCAACAATGTCTACTTTTTGCGTCATTCCAATGTGCCTGATGGCTTAAAGTGCAGAAGGGTTTGCCTCTCTGGGCCTCCTATGCTTTCTTCCCTAAGGGCCAGAGGCTCAGAAGAGGGCACCAACGCCCTTGGTTATTATAATGAGTTATTCCATGGAGCTCTTTCCTGCTTACTCATAATCTTTCTTAACTGATCTTTGCCGCAGTCCTTTCTGTTTGGGGAGCATCCAACTCCTCACACGAGCCTTGCAAGCTACCAATAGGTATGGCATAAATATACTGCATATATGGATGCCATGCCATTGAAATAACCGTGCAAAGGTCGAATTGAACGTTGCTGTAAAAGTGCAACCCAACTAACTTGAGGAACCTCTGCTCACTTCATCTCAGATTGTCTGGTACTGTGAATTTACAGAGGAAAACAGCTACTGCTATGTGCTCGGATGAAATTGCCATGTATGGTATACACCATACATGCAGATACGCTAAGAGTAACGGGCTCTTTATTAAAATGATAGAGTCAGGGTCACCTTGACCACCAAGGTCTCACATCTCCTAAGTAATGTCCCGTCCCACCCTCAACAAAAGGTCAAAAAAAACTTCTCGGAGTATCTGCTTGTACACTCTATGCTTATTCATAAAACATGCACCTCTCACCCATCTGTGTATAATTCCTCACAGTCACATGAATCACCTGTAGTGAGCAAGCAACATTTACAGCCCCTCGGTGTGGGGTGTGGCAAATAAGGGAGTGACCAGAAAAATAAAATACCCCCCCCCCCCACACACACACACACATGCATTGAACCGTAGCTCCATTGGCAAAGAGTGCGCCAAACACTACCTAGAAGAGTTCCCTTCACTCTTCCATATTTCCTTCCATCCACCCCTGCCCATCTATTCTCCTTCCACTTAACAAGCTATTATTTTACCTTTCTGTCCCACCTTTCACCCTTCAATCCAAATCTTAACACATCCCTCCTTCCATCTCCCCATCAACCAGCCTTCCAAATTGATATACCCTTTTACCTTTTCATCCATTCACTCAGCATCCATAGTCCGTCCATCCGTCCATCCATCGGCTCACACCTCAGTTCACATGTTAACTTATGTGAATACCTTTCCATTCATTCAGTCGGCATCCATAGTCCGTCCGTCCATCCAGTCACACCTCAGTCCACACATCCACACGTTATCTGATGTGAAAATGCATTTACCCTTTCACATTTCCACCCATTCACTCAGCAGCCATAGTCTGTCCGTCCGTCCGTCCATCCATCAGTTCACACCTCATTTCACACATCACTGATGTGGATATCTGTCCATCATCCATCCATCTATTCTCCCATGCCATCCTTTCACCCTTCAACTTACATTTTAGTAGTAACAACTTTATTTCGGACAAGAGGCCATAAAAGTGCAAAGTAAATACAGAGACACACGTTTGGTAGCAGTCATCGATCAACAAATAACCCAGTGATAAAAAGGCACAGATTGCAGGGATAGGTTGCAATAGTAGGCAAGAAGAGGAAAGAGGGGGCACACGTTCAGGTAAAGTGCATTGTAACATATCGGCAAAGAACAATAGTTGCTCAGTTGATAAAACACTCTAAGAGAGATACAGAAAAATGAAAAACAATTATGGAAAAAGCGCCCCAAGTTATATAGAATAAATAAAAGCAAGGAAACATTGTTGGGGGTTGCGCGTGCCCAGGTACCAGTATACAGTGGCAGGAGGGGCAAGAAGCTCAAGTGCAAAGGGAGGGAGTAGGACAGAAACCTCAATACCGGGTCCGCTAGGTGCTCCTACAATTATGTTATTAGCTCCAAGGAACAGGACAGCAGAAATTTCCCGGCACCCACGGTAAGCAGTGCAATTGAGGTCTCAGCAGGACGCATAACACTGTGAAGGGAATGTGGCAGAAGTAAGAAAGATTCAGCCTATCTGCAGAATCCTGATCATTTAAGATCAAGGACGTTCAAGGGCATAGTATTTAGGTTCAGCAGGTTACCTGGCATAGTTTGTCTTCCGTTTAAAATGTGCAGTACGGGGCGTGGCCAAGATGGCGAGGTGAGCGGTCGCACTCTCTGCGAGCTCCCCGGAACCTAGACCCCTAAGCCCTGTTTTAAAGCCGATCTCCCCCCGATCAGCCTGAAACCTGCAGCGGAGGCGGTGGTGCTCCCGATGGTCCATCGCGGTCCCGCCTCCACCCCGGGGACCGCACCGGCAGAGCTTCGCGGCACGGACGGGAGCCGACGCCAGAGGCAGGGGGAGCTGCGTACTGAGGCCTGCCGGAGCACTGGGTGGCACTGTAACCCGACCCACAGCGGACCTAAGCGCTGCGGACTGCCCGACTGAGCATCGGAGGTTTCCGCGGAGCCACAGACGAAGGCCCAGAGACTACGGGGCGACCGGAAGTGACCGGCGGCGTCGCTGGATCTCTTCCGCCGGCAGGGAGCTTCTACGCAAGGCCGAGGACGCGGCCTACGGGCGGGGCGGCCCGAACTCCCGCGCCGGACTGAGCGGTTGCAGCGCCTGCCATCGGCAGGGGAGAAGTGAGAGGCCGGTGGTGGCGGGGAGAACGAAGAAGCGCAAACCCCCTGAGGCGACAAGGCACGATGGTTGACGAGAGGGAGTAGGCCTCGGCTAGATCCCGCCGAGGGAGTGCGGCCTCCTTGGAGAGCGGCCGGGTGTGTGGCCGGTCCTTGCGCCGATGAATATAAACGCCCGCTGGGCCCCTCTAAGCTAGACCGGCCTCTGGACTGTGACGGAGGTGGGGCTCACTCGACGCCGTGTCCAAAGAGCGGGGTGCTCCGACAACCAGCCAACACAACAAGGCCTTCCAGTTTGTGCCAACGTGCAGAGCAGTGGTGTTGCCGGGGGTGGCCCCGAACCCGAGGCAACGGACACAGAACCCGAGGTGGTCGGGCTGGGGTGAGGTGCGCACGCTGGATCGGCGCCAGCAGCTAGCAGGGGCGGCGACATCACGAGGTTGATACCAACAGGAGCCTGTGAGAGACCCGTCCCCGGGAGGCCCGCGATGACGGGAGCAATGGTGGCCTGCTGAAGTGGTCTGTGAACCGAACGGGGTCCAGTTGTAAACGGCTAGGAAGGCGCAGCCCAAGTACCGAGGAGGGGCTAAGGCAGGAATCAAGCCTACGCAGTCTCTTGAAGCAGCGGGGAAGACCACAGGAGGCTCACTACCGGATTGGTGTATCACGAAGAATCAGGTACGGGACTCCCCGGACGGACGCCCTTATCGGACACACCTAGTGACCATCGTGGTTACGATAGCAGTCTGGATCACGAAGGGGGGGCGGAACTGAGCCGCACTAGACAGGACGGACCACCACGTGGCTAGTTCAAGGACAGTAACGGCCGCCGAACTAAGTCTGTACACAGCAAGTGCTCTGGTGACCTGAGACGGAGCGGGACGGCCCACTGCACCCACCAGGGAGGACGGACTGAACGTCGGTGACGGGCGAGGAGGTCTCCCCGGACTAACAGCGACCCCGGCACATTGTTGGCTATCCCCACGGGCCGGAGATCCGATAGGCCCCGCTCCAGCAGCACCCGCATCTATGATGGCCCGCCACAGGGCAAGAAAGGAGAACGGACTCTACCAGAGATGATGAACAGGGGAACGTCGAAACAAGATAAAGAACAGCACTCGCCAGGTCCCTCGCGGAGCCCGCTGGAGGTGGGGGGGGGGACGGCCGGTCACTAGGTCCTTCCTAGAATCTCTTTTCAGTTCCCTGCGGGATGATTTTCAGACACTAAAGCAGGAGGTGGCTGGAGAAGTCCGAGAGGTACGGAGAGAGGTTGATAGCCTAGGTGAAAGAGTGGCTAACATGGAAGAAACCGGACACTCTAGGGACGAAGAGATAGGGCAATTGCAGCAGGAGGTGCTGCGCCTGAGAGAGCAACAACTGGACCTCCAGGCACATAATGAAGACCTCGAAAACCGGTCCAGCCGGAACAACATCCGGGTCCGGGGAGTGCCTTCCAAAGAGGAAGGGGAGGACACTGCTGGATACCTACAGAGTATGTTCAGGGAGATACTGGGCGAGCCGGAGGACTTTCCTATCAGGATCGACAGGGCGCATAGGGTGGGCATGACGCGCCGGACCTCAGCGCCCCCGCCGGATATCCTAGCCTTCCTGCCAGACTTCCCACTTAAGGAGTGAATCCTACGTGAAGCAAGGAAACCACAGTCACTGCAATTCCGAGGGCACCAAGTTGCGCTCTTCCAAGACTTATCGGCGATCACGCTTCAGAAACGCAGAACGTTTAAAATAGCGAAAGACTTTCTGAGAGCCCATGGGACACAGTACTCCTGGGGACACCCTTTCCGTCTTATCTTCCGGTGGAATGGCGTCCTACACCAGCTCCGATCCCTCCAGGACACCTGCGAAGTACTGGGAATCACCGCGACGGACGAAGAATCGCACACACCACGTCGAAGGCGCACCACCAGAGACGGCTGGCAGAGGATCTCTGAACGCCGTTCCTCTACTTCTTCTGCTCGACCGGATTCGCCTTCCATTCGGGCCGGAATGGACAGTGCGCTCCAGGAGACGGCCGGACACACTGCCTCGAATGATGTTGCGCTGACAGCCTAAGACGACTCCGGGGGGAGATCAACACAGCTTTTCCCGCAATGCAGGTTTGGGGGTTCTGGGGGAAGGGGTAGCGGGCGGGAGTGTAGTGACTGGACGTCCACATCAGTGACTTACCACAGACTCGTCCTTTGAGGACCGGCCTGGGACTATGATGTTCTGGAACTTGTTGAGGGTAGGAGGGGTGGGAAGGGGTGGGTGCGGGGATTGTTTTGAGGGGAGGAGGGGTTGGGGAGTTGGAGGGAGGGGGTCGGTGGGTCGTCCAGTGCACTATACAGGTCTTCACCGCCTTAGTGGCATTCATACACCTTGTCCCGCTCCGGCAGGGACTTTACGCGCTTATTTCCATCATTTCCTATGCCCCCCATGACTTTTAAAGTGGTGACTCTTAATGTCAGGGGCCTGAACAACCCGGTCAAGAGGCGGGCAGTGTTGTCTCTTCTAGAGAATACCGGAGCGGATATCTGCCTTCTTCAAGAGACCCACCTATTGTCCCGCGATTCCCATAGGCTGCGCTCCCATATATTCCAGACACAATTTTTTTCTTCCAGCAATACTAAGACTGCGGGGGTGGCAATCCTGGTAGCCCGACATTTCAGGGGGGAAGTCCTTCACAAACATGCAGAACACAAAGGCAGGCTGTTAGTTTACAGGTTTAAGGTCGGAGGCGATGCCTTTACGGTTGGATCCCTGTATAGCCCTAATGAACAGCAAGAACACTTCTTACGGTCGGCACTCGTAGACATCACTGCTTCGCAGGACAGGCACATTATCATCGGTGGGGACTTCAACATGGTTTTCGATTCGACCATGGATAGATCTGCGCAGCGCTCCCCGCAGGTCGGGGAGTTCTCGGCCGGGTGTAAAGCACAGCTGTCGGAGGTGGACCTCCATGATCTTTGGCGTCACATGCACCCCACTGATAGGGGTTACTCATATTAATCCCACGCCCACAAAACATACGCGAGGCTGGACCATCTCCTGGTCACGACCCCGGTGCGGGCTTTGGTCTCAGCGTCGGAACTGGGAGTGCTATCCCTATCGGACCATGCCCCGGTCTCCGCCATGCTATGCCTACCGCCTGTATCTAGCTCACCTAGAGTCTGGCGCCTTAGAGACACCTTATTGCACAGAAAAGTGGTGGTTAAACGCATTGAGGGTTCTATTCAGGAGTATTTATCTCACAATGATAACTCTGATACTTCACTGGCGACGCAGTGGGCAACCTAGAAGGCGGTCCTTAGGGGGAGTTTCTAGCCATCTCCTCGGCTGAAAATAAGGAACGGCAAAATAAGAGGGATGAACTTACCCAGCGGGTCCGCGAGCTCGAACAGATACACCACCGGACGGGGGCCCCCAGGATCTGGAGGCAGCTTAAGGAGGCACGGAAACTCCTGACAGCCCTGGACATGAACCGCGTGGAATATGCCGCGCTTCGTTTGCGCCATGCTTACTACACCGGGGGGGACGGCTGTGGCCGACTGCTGGCTAATAGGCTCGTGGTGGTGCACCAGCGGCAGATGGTGAAGGAGATTTCTGACCCTACAGGGGTATTAGCCACGGAGGACGCCCATATTGCTGAAACTTTCCGCAGCTTTTACGCAGATCTCTATGCTGGGGATCCCCCGGATGACGCCGCGACCTCGGCGTATTTAGACTCAGTCGCCCTGCCCTCCCTGACCCCTTCGCAGGCGGAGCACCTAGACAGGGAAATTCGAATAGAGGAGGTGATCTCCGCTATCGCTAAACTTAAGCATGGCAGGGCCCCAGGGCCGGACGGATATACATCTCTTTTTTATAAAACGTTCTGCGCATCGTTGGCTCCACTCCTCACCCGCCCATTTAACTCATTTGCTGCTCCGGGGCCATCCCACCTGACCTTCTACGAGCCTCTCTCATGGTCATCCCCAAACCAGGGAAAGACCGGTCGCGCTGTGGCTCCTATAGACCGATATCCCTCTTAAATGTAGATCTTAAGCTGTACACCGGGATCCTCGCGGCCCGACTGGCCCCCCACCTGCCGGGACTTCTAGACCCGGATCAAGCGGGATTTGTTCCCGGGCGGCAGACGGTGGACAACACCAAGAGGATCGTCCACCTTATAGAGAAGGCCTCCCGGATTCCCGGCGAGAGAATGCTGTTAGCGGTGGACGCTGAAAAGGCGTTTGACCGGGTCCATTGGCCCTATCTCGAACAAGTCTAGATGAAAGTGGGCATAGGAGAAACATTTCGATCCATGATTCTTAATTGCTATAAATTCCCGTCTGCGGTGGTGCGGGTGAATGGTTGTAACTCACGGAGCTTTAACATAGGGAGAGGTACTCGGCAGGGGTGCCCGCTCTCGCCCCCGCTCTTTATATGGAGCCATTCGCCCAACGGATCCGGGCCAACCCGGCAGCAACGGGGGTGCGGTTCGGGGGCTTTACTCACACCATAAGCCTCTATGCGGACGACATTATATTGTCGTTAGATGAACCCAGGACTGCCCTTCCGGCGTGCATCGAGGAGCTGGACTCCTTTGCTACTGTGGCGGGTTTCAGAATGAATAAGGAGAAATCGGTTGCCTTGGACATCTCCCTTAAGCCAACCACAAGATCTTATCTACAAGGCCTATTCCCCATGCTCTGGTTGTCGGACCTGGTGCCTTACCTGGGGATCCAGCTGGCTCCCACCTTGCCAGCCATGGTGACAGCTAACTACACCGCACTAGGCAGGAAGATCCGGGAGGAGCTCGGGCGCTGGAATCGCGGCACTCTCTCCTGGTTAGGCAGAATAGCTGCTGTTAAAATGACAGTCCTACCCTAGGTTCTCTACCTGTTTAGGGCCTTACCACTCCAGCCACCTGTTGGGTGGATCCAACAGACACAGGCAGACCTCTCGCGTTTCCTATGGCAGGGCAAGAAGCCTAGAATGCGAAGATCGCTTTCTGTGTTGGCCCCTGAGACTGGAGGGCTCGGGATACCGGACCTCCGCAAATACTTCCAAGCGACACAGTTGCGTTACCTCGTAGAATGGAGTAGGTAGGAATCGGACAAGCATTGGCTCTTCCAGGACCAGGCAGTGGCGGGCCGACCCCTGCTGGAGGTACCGTTTTTGTGCCGGCCTCACCGCCCTGTGAACCTATATGCCTCCTATATCCCCAGGGTACCTCTACGGGTCTGGGATGACACCAACCTCATTCACAATCTTACCACGTTTCCCTCGCCGCTCACGCCGCTGGTGGACAACCCGGACTTTACTCCGGGGATGGAAAGGGGGGCCTTCACTCACTGGCGAGCAGCCGGATGTCGGGCCCTGTGTCATATGTATGGCCCGGAAGGGGTCATTCCCTTCCCATACTTCCGACAGGAATACTCATTCCCAGAGTCTGAGAGACTCCGCTATATGCAGGTTCGCCACTGGGCACTACACCCACAGGTACGGGAGGCAGCCGATAAGCAACTCCTCCCCTATGAACGATGGCTTATGACGTGCACGTCGAACGCAAAACTGATTACAGACCTCTATAAGCTACTGCAGCCACACTCTTCACACCTTTACAATCCGGGGAGAGAGCGCTGGGAGCGGGAGTTTGGCAGGACGCTCAGCCATAAGGAATGGGAGCAGATATCTTACAGGGCGAGGCATTCAGCATACCATATGGGACTCACTGAAACATTGACTAAGGTCTCAACCTATTGGTACTATATACCAGAACGGGTGCATGAAATGGACCGTTAAAAGGACAGCGCTTGCTGGAGGGGGTGCGGGCAAGTGGGCACACTGACACACATCTTATGGGGCTATCCGCTACTAGACTCCTACTGGAAAGAAGTATTGGATTAGGTAGATTCTCATTTTGACACCGAACTGCCGCGATTTCCTGCATACATCTTGTTAGGCCTCCCGAACAAGTTGATGTATCCCCTCAAATCTCGCAGAGGCAGACAGATAGCTATCGCAATAGGCTCAGCAGTACAAAACATTTTACTACACTGGCGCACCACCACACTTCCCTCTATCACGGGCTGGTTACATAGACTGTGGCATGTACTGGGCATGGAGAAACTGTCGCTCACAGTGGCAGGGGATATAGAGCAATTTGAAGATCTCTGGCAGCCGTTTCACTCTCTGCTGCTCACTGAATTCAGAGAACTTACCTGCCCCAAATACCTCCGACTTTTGAGGCTCACGCCACAGGTAGACTCGACCACTTGACTGAGAGCAGGATTAGTCTCTCTCGCTAAAGAGCGGCCAAGGTAAATAGCAGGAGGTAAGCCTGTGCACTGGACGACGAGGGGGGGGGGGGAGGTAGGGGGACAAGAGATCCGGGAGTTGGGCGTTTGGGAGAGAGTTTGGGAGGGGAAGGTTGTTCTTTTACTGCAACACTGTCTATCTTTCAATGTCACTGCGGACTAGCCTGTGATTGCAATATCCTTTGAAGATGCACCGCCGAGAACGCGGCTCTGGCCGCACTGACCTGATATTACATGCGCTCTGTATGTTTGTTCCTTTGTGTTGTACCAACAATAAAAATGCTTTAAACCTAAAATGTGCAGTCCAAGAGTAACCCCAGGGATTACATTGCACACTTAGAGTCAGTTAGGAAGTGCCTAGATCGTACAGCCCAGGCCACAAGGAGAAATCTGTTGATGGCAAATACAATGAGCCTTGAGGAGTCAGTTGTGAGGATCCTAAATAGATAAAATCGACAATAAACATAAAATGACCAATATTCTCACACTTGAAACCACATAATTTACAGACTGGAGTCAAGAAGCAATCCTGTGACCAGTTGATGGTAAAAGCTCCCAAAGGCAGGATGCCACAACGGAACCAGAGATGTAGGCTTTTTACCATTTAGGAGGTGTTGGGGGATAATTTCATCAAGGTAACTCTCAAAATTAGGGACCGGGTTACAGGTCAGAAATAGCAGTGACAAGGAGTCAAGATTAGTTAAGGGTTCCACCATGAAATTCCAGTAAGATGTCTTTAGGGTGGTCTTGGAGTCGGAGGTGATACATTCAGGAGAGATATAAAAGGACCACAGACCTAGTTTTGCAAACCAGTCCTTGAGATGACTAAATAACTTGATCTTATTGCCTGTATCCAGGCTCCTAATTTCAAGAACATTCCTTCGGTACAAGTCCAACTTACACTTTACAGTTTCCATCCACGCATACTTTATACTTTTCATCCACTCATTCATATATCAACCCATCATTTCAACTTCTCATTCATTGAGCCATCTATCTCCCATGTAGCTGCACTTTTTTTGCTTCCATTGACCGTTCAATCAATAATTTATCAGATCCATCTATCCAGCCTTCCATCAATCCTGTCATCTTCACTTCCTTCTTTATTTTCACTTGTCACCTTTTACCTTCCCTCACCCTTCCTTTATTCCTTGTATCCTTTGTTAGAAAAGGGGTTCTATAATTGGCAATGGCTTGCACCTTTATCTAAATAGGAACCCTTCCTTCTAGTCAGCATGAGGGAGATACACTTCTAAAATAACCCCTGCCCATCCCCTTGGTAGTTTGGAACGAGCAGTCAGGCTTATCTCAGGGGCAGTGTGTAAAGCATTTTCACATAACCAGCAATAATACAGTCTAAACACTACAAAAGGACACCACACCAGTTTAGGAAAAATAATCAATAATTATCTGTGCAAACAAGACCAAAACGATAAAAATCCACCATAAAGTAATCAACAATATGCCCTTTGCAAGAATGACTTCAAAATGCAGTTCCATAAAGTTCGTTGCTCCGTACGGTGCTACCGCGGTGCTGAAACAACAGAATCCAACAGTTCTGGTTCACCGCATCGGTGAGGACCAGTGTTGGTGTCAGCAAACTTGTAAACAGTACCTTAGGTTGCAGCAGATCGCGTTGGTGTGGGCAACCGTCGCAGTTGCGATGTGAAGCGTAGCAGTGCAGCGTGCGCGTCCTCAGGTCATGGTGCAGGCAGCGGCTCAGTGACGGTCATCCAGCAGTGTCAGTGATACCAGGGCTGCGGTGTGAAGTGAGGCGGTGCTCGTTGCAGTGCTGACATGTCATGGTGCAAGTGGCAGTGCCGATTGATCGGAGCTGTTATCGGATGGCCCAGACTGCGGTGTGGTGCATCGTGTGACTTATGAGTGGTGTCCCCAATCCACGGTGCAGACACTGGTAATGAGGTCAGTGGGCAGCGACCTCGGTGGTGAGATCAGGGTGGCGGAGTGAAGTGAGGCGGTACGGACTGTGGTGCCCACAAGTTGCGGTGCAAGGAGCGGCGGCATGGCAGTCGTCGTCGATGAGACCAGGGTTGCAGTGGGAAGTGCGCTGGTACCCTCTACGGTGCCTTCAAGACTTGGAGCCAGCAGCGGTGTCGGTGACGGTATTGGCTGCTTACCCACTCTGTGGCAACTGAAACCCCCGGTTCCAGAGGTGATAACCAGAGGTAAGTCAATGATTTGCTGTCCCTGAACAGGAGGCAAGCTCTAGCTCAAGCCAGTAGAGACACTCAGCAGGAAGTGAAGAAAGTTCAGTCCAGTCCTTTCACTGCTCAAGGCAGAAGCAGCAACTGCAGGCCAACCGAGCAAAGCAGCAACACAGCATAGGGGCAGTTCTTTCAGCTCTTCTTCTTGGCAGGTTCCTTGATCCAAGAAAGTTCTCAAGTTGTGGAGTCTGGAACCAATATTTATAAAAGATAATCAAAGGGCTTGTGTTCCTTGGCGGAATTAGAGAGTAAGAGAGGTAAGAGAGTACCCAAAGGTAACCCCAACCTTTAATAGGCTTTTTATCCCTGGAAGGGTAGGCCTGTCAATAAAGTGTTGTGTTAGGAAATCCCCTTACCAGTCTTAACTTCACACACTACACCCCACATTAGAAATAACCCCCCTCATTTGACTCAGCTATACGGCAACCCCGGAAAAGATCTCCACCAGAGTGACCCTTCAGGGGACCCATTGGGCATTGCAGCGCCGGCCCAAAGAGGAGCAATGCCCGATGATGATGGATGACATCCTCTAGGGGATGTATGAGAGCAACATAAACAGTCTTATTGACTGCCCACTCCCATGAACCCAGCAGAGGTACACTCTACATTTGTGGGAATCTGTGGCTATCTTCCTCTAACTTCACCAAGGAACACAAGCCTTTTGATTATCTTTTGTATGTATTACTAGGAGCATGGGCTTCTGGACATCTCGAAACAGCTCCCTGTCCCCACCTGAATCTCTTTCCTTTCCGAAAGGGTTTCTCATTTGGAACCCCAATATTTATACTCAGTTTCTCTTTCTTCTTTTGGGCAGAGAGTGTCTGTGCTCAGCCCAAACCTGTTTTGTCCTCACTGGTCCAACTTCCTGGCAGGAGGTGGAGACAGCATTGTCCAAGGCAGACCAGGAGCATTCTGTTGCAAGGAAATCTCCTCCCACAACTCTAAATGCAGACCATGTCTATTCAGCTCAGTTCTGACTCGCACAGGACATGCCGGACACACCTTGACCCCCCCAGTAACTGTCTGAAGAGAATGCACATCCGAGCCCCTGTCACTCCAAAGCCAGACAGTCAGTCCACAACCCAGCAGAGGCACACAGGGCGGCTAAGCAAGAAAATACCTACTTTCTAAAAGTAGCTGTAGCTGTTTCAAATACAGAACATAAAAATCGTCTTTACTAAAAGATGCATGTCTACATTCTGAGTTCAGGCATAATAAACTCAATTTCTCTATCTTGCCCCACTGGGAAGATATACTCATAAGGTGTTATAAGTAAACTCCCATGCTATCCTATGGGACAGATAGTCTTTCAATATTAAAAAACAAAATATACTGCAATTCACTATCAGGACATGTCACAAAAGCCAGTATACAGCCTACCTTTTACATACATGGCACCCTGCCAACAGAGGTACCCTGGCCCTACCTTAGGGGTGGCTCACATGTAATATAAGGGAAGGTACGGGCTCGGCAAGTGGGTGCACTTGCCAAGTTGACACTTGCAATTTAACACTGAGCTGCAATGAGAAAGTGCACAAAGACACTAAACCAGCTAAAACAGAGACAAACCCAGAAGGTCAGAAATCAAAAAGACAGGGTAAACAAGCCAAAAGATGCCAGGTCTAACACATGTCCCCCCCGGCTGAAAGTAAGGAGAACTACCCAACCTTCTTGGAGTTCTCTTCACGAAGGTAGAAGATCCTGGGCAGACTATCAGCACTGGTGTGTTCTGTCTTGGGAGATGGACCACCTCAACCGCTTTGGGTTCTCACCTCTCACTTGCATTAACCATCTGAGTGGCCTGTGGTCTGTCTGCACTCGGAAGTGAGTTCCAAACAGGTAGGGTCTTAGCTTCTTCAGTCCCAAAGCTTCTCGCTCTTTGGCACTGCACCTCTGTTTGTCAGGTCCTGAAGTCCCTGATGCGCCTACCGAATTATAGACTACATGTCCCAGAATGCCATGGGGAAATGTGAGGGAGGAACCTATATTACATCCTGTTGCACAGGAAAGGATGTACGTAATTTTGGCTGGCGTTCTCCCTGGAGGTTGGTGTTTGCTGGAGTCCCTTTGGTCCGCCTTACCTGGTTTTCGAGGTGATGGCGGAATGAAAGTGGGAGAACTTTGTTTTGGTGTTTTCTACGATCTGATTCCCGCGGTGAGCTTGTCGAAGCCTCTGGAGATAAGACGCTTTTCAGTGGGGGAGAAGAACGGATTTCTGGACTTAGTCAGTGTGTGCGGCTGCACTCGAAAGTCGGGCGGTGCGTGAAAGAGCGTTCCGCTTTCTGGAGATATTGCTGGCAAGTAGGCCAACAAAGGAGAAACGGCTGTTCAAGTCTGGATTATACTTTGGGTTTTCCTTGCAGGATTTTCCATGCCTGCGGAGATAGAAGGGAACCCAGGGTACTATACACACGGCTTCATTCGTAGTTGGGATCAGCTACTCAGCAGGTACTTCGTTTCTGGAAAAGAAAGGAAGGAAAGAAAGGAAGGGCGGTTACAGGCCCTATTGTCATCTGCCTTCTTGCTCGCTAGAATTTGATTTCATAGTTCTGGATTTAACTTCCTTTGTTCCAATGAACAGTTAGTGACTCGTCCTGGACTAGAACAATTTTTTTTGCTTGGAACTATATCCTTTATTTTGGCCATTTGTTTTTTCCTTAGTCCTGATTGAATGCGAGGAAGAGGGTACGTAAGAGGAATATTGATGTTGAGTGGTGTTCTATCTAATTGAGGAATGCATTGGGTTCTGATTGTTTAATTCCTGTGTTGGTTGCTACAGGTGCCTGTTCTGATTATTCCATGAAAAGGGAAAACAGCTAATTGCAGTGAAGAACCCCTGAAGATTGTGGAATACGAATTCTCAGTGCCTTATAATAAGAATAGGTTGGTAGAACTCACTAGCGAGAATTACGAGAATAGTTAGACTGTTTTCTTATTTGGTTCTTATCTGTTCTTTTGTTTTTGCAGGTATCCCTATTCCCTCGCTGCACCTTCCCAACCCTTTTTTCCCTCGCCTGATCGCCTCTTTGCTCTGGATATTATATCTACAGAGCAAGGGGATGTCTGGAGGTGGACCCCATTGAGCAACGCCCAGATCCTGAGGAGTTCTTTAGAATCTAACACTGTTCCCTGGGGAGTAATCTCCGGCTAAGGAATACTACAGGCTGGTCTAGACCCTCATCATTCAGTTGTGAGAGCACCACTCCCACACCATGCTCTGAAGCGTCAGTCTGCACTACAAATTCCTTGGAGAAGTCGGGTGCCTTGAGCATGGGCACCATGCACATGGCTTCCTTCATGGCATCAACAGCTTTCTGGCAGGCATCAGTCCAGATTGCCTTCCTGGGCTGCTTCCTGGAAGGCTTCTCTGTCAAGGGGGCAACAATGGTGCCATAGCCCTTGACAAACCTTCTATAGTAGTTGGTGAGACTAAAAAGGACCTCCCCTCTGTCTAGGTCTTGGGGGGGCCCCTACGCCAGAATAGTGCAAATCTTAGGCTGTAGGGGGGCCACCTGGCCGCTTCCTACCTGGAGCCCTAAGTACACCACAGATCCCTGCCCGATCTGGCACTTACTGGCCTTGACCATGAGGCCTGCCCTCTGCAGAGCCTTCAACACTTCCCAGAGGTGTTGCCAGTGTTCTTCCCAGCTGGAACTGAACACTGTAATGTAATCCAGGTAGGCGCCACTGAAATTCTCCAGCCCAGACAACACCTGGTTGATCAACCTCTGAAAGGTGGCAGGGGCATTCTTCAAACAAAAGTGCATCACCCAAAACTAGTAGTGCCCCTCTGGGGTTGAAAATGCTGACCTCTACTTGGCCCCCTCGGTTAAGGCAATCTGCCAGTACCTAGACGTCAAATCAAATGTGCTGAGAAACTTGGCAGCTCCCAACTCAACCGATCAATGAACTCATCAGTTCTGGGGATGGGGTATGCGTCCATCCTGGTGACGGCATTGAGCCCACGGTAGTCCATGCAGAACCGCAGTTCAGGAGTGACACCAGGTGCAGCAGCCTTTGGGACCAAGACCACTAGGCTGGCCCAAGGACTGTTGGAGGGCTCCATCACCCTTAACAGCAACATTTTAGAGACCTCCTATTTGATACTGGCTCTGACCCGGTCAGTCAACCTGTACATCTTGTGTGTTCACAGGAGGACTGTCACCAGTATCCATGCCATGGGTACACCAGTGAGTAACACCTGGACTCAGGGAAAACAGCATGGTGAACTACCCCAACAATTGCGGACAGTTCTACCTTCCACTGACCCATCATGCTCCTCGATCAATAAGAGGTCAGGGAGAGGTTCACTGTCCCCTTCCCCCCGCCCATCATCTGTCGCCAAGAGCATGCACACTTCAGAACTCTCAAAGTGAGGTTTGAGGTGGTTCACATAGAGGACCCTCAAAGGGTTCCTGGGAGTCTGCAAACTCACCAGGTAAGTGACATTACTTTTGCGTTCCACCACCTCAAAAGGCCCAGTCCACTTGTCCTGCAAGTCACAAAGTGCAACTAGGGCCATGGCCCACACTTTCCGGCCAGGCTGAAACTCTACCAGAGTGGCATTCTGGTCATGCCAGCGATTCATCTTCACCTTGCTTGCTTCTAGGTTCGCCTGAGCGAGTTTCCTCAAGCGCGAAATTTGGTTCATAAAGGCCAACATGTAGCTAAATACATCCTAGGGAGTTTTCCTCGGAGCTGTCTCCCAGTCTTCCTTCACCAATCAGAGAGTACCTTTCACAGGGTGCCCATACAGAAGGTCAAAGGGACTGAACCCTAATGACTTCTGTGGTTACTCGCTGTATGCAAAGAGAAGGCATGGTAAGAGGACACCCCACTTACGCCTCATGGTTTTTTTAGACCCTTGATCATGCCCTTTAAGGTTTGGTTGAATCTCTCCACCAGATCATTACCTTGTGGGTGGTAAGGAGTGGTGAACTTGCAGGTCACACCACACTCCTCCCACAGGAATGTCATATACTTGGATATGAAATTGTTTCCACGGTCAGATACCACCTCTCTGGGGAAACCCACACAGGAAAAGATCTCCATTAACGCCCGGCCCACCACTGGCACTGTGGTTGTCCTGAGAGGGATAGCCTCCAGGTGCCAGGTGGTATGGTCCACCAACACCAGTATGTACCAGTTGCCCATGGCTGTCTTGGGATCCAGTGGCCCCACAATGTCCATCTCTACCATTTTAAAAGGGGTGCCAACAACTGGAAATGTTGGAGAGGAGCCTTATACTTCATCCCACTCTTACCGCTTGCCTGGCAAGACCTGCAATGTGCATCTGGCTGCCTTCACATTTGGGGCCAAAAGAAGTGGGTGACAAGCCTGTAAAAGGTCTTGTTCTGCTCCAAATGTCCTGCCAATGGCACGTCATGAGCCAGACCCAGTAGGAAGGTCCTGAAGCATTGGCGTACCACCAGCACACAAGCTGACCCAGGCTCTGCGACCTTAGGCTCGTTGTACAGGAGACCATTCTCCCAGTAGATCCAGATTAATCACCAGCTGCCTGGTTTGAAAGCTGTTGCTGCAGAACCTCTAGAGAAGGGCATTGCTTCTGCTCCTTGCAAGACTTCACTGTTGGGATCACCTTCTTGCTGCCAATGGATCAGCTCAGATAAGTCCCCAAGTTTAGCCACTAGCTCCCCTGTAGGTGCCGGGACGTCCCCCTCAAGGTCAGCTTCCTCTCGGACCATGGGAACCTCAGGGGCGGGTTTCCCGCGCCCCCTACCCTTTCACTTGGCAGGAACTTGGGCCACTGTTTCAGGTTCCAGGTAGTTCTGATCACCCTTACTGACAGCCATTGACTGAGTGGTCACACATGCCCACTCAGGCAACCCAAGTGTTATGATTTGCAGTGTACCCCAATATAGGCCAGGGTAGTCTCCTAACCTTTCATCTACATTTACCCTGCCATTACACTACATAATTGTTTGTGGTGCTGACCTTTTACCTAGTTAGGTGTTGCATAAATGTTGTGTGGTTTTCCCCAAAAACTAGCCTCATTTATAATGCATCACAGCAGGATTACCATCTTCTGCATAATAACTGTGTATAAGGTTCATCACTAACGTCATATTTGGCTGACATGACACTGCAAGGTAGAACACCTGAGGGTATCCTTTGGGTATATAAGCTCCATATCTTTGCTGGGGCAGGTAGAGGAGAAAGACTTCCATGCTGACACACTGAGGTTCATGCACATCAGGTAATTAGGTTGGCTCTATCCTAAGGGGATTCTTGGCTTTCACCTACATACATGCTAGGTACATTTATGTACACCTAGTTAGGGTTAGCATCGTAGGAGTATGCATTATTACTGCCATGTATTTATAGGCTTGCATATATTCATTATTTTAGCACTGTGGTAGAATTCTACCATCTATTTACTCTGTTGGTGCTTATACCAGTATACATCTGTTTCTGTTTTATGGTTGTTACAGCACACATATTTCACACTATAATGATGCTTAACTTTGGCAGAGTCCCGCCCATACTCCTACTTGTCGACCCTGGAACCCACCCAGCGATCCGCCTCAATAGCAAGCTTCCTGGGATCAGTCAGCTTACTATCAGTCATGTACTGGCGCAGCTCTGCAAACTTTGACTAGAAAAGTGCTCCCATGCCATCAAATTGTAGAGCCCCTGAAAAGCAGTCACATTACTGCAATTCACTCAACCATCCAGTGACCTGCAAAAAGAATATACACATTCTAACCAAGTGTTTGCATCAGTTTTCCTACTGGACCTAAACTGATCCCTGTACTTGTCAGGAGTAAGACCATACCTGGTGATAAGGGCCTCCTTCATGTCAGCGTAACGGAGGCTCTACCCCTTACCCAAAGCCACTAAAGTGTCCCTCCCTTCTTCTGGGAAAAAAGGGCACATTCATGCTCCCTCGTTCTTTTCAGGGACCCCATTCATATGTATAGATCCCTCATAACCCGTAAACCACCTTTTTATTCACCCCCTTCTTGAATTCCTTGCCTACTTTCTTGGGGATATGTGCAATTCTATCTGAGTGCACTGAGGAATTACTGCCACCATCTGTGCTGGACCTACTTCTTAGCTCCAGCTCCTTAATACCATGCTAATGATCCAAGATCATTTTCCTTTCTTCCATGGCTATTCTTTTGTATTCCCTCTCATTCTCCAGCTGGAGTTTTTCTAGTTCAAACTTCCTCCCTCCCGCCTGTTCTCCAGCTCCTCTGGGGACAAGCCCCTGCTGTCTCGCCTGGAGGATTCCCCTTGCCCAAAACCACATCCACCTGAGGAATAGGTTCCTCCCCCTCCACACTGAGATCTCCAGACTGCCCACTGGCATGTCTAGCTGCTACCCAGGCCCACTGCGCCATTTGTAGCTCTTCTTTCCTGTTGTGGCCACAGATTTGGACTTTGAGGTTTGCGGTGTGGGCTGGGGCAGTGCGTTGTGTGGCTTACGGGCAGGGCCCCCAATCCACGGTGCAGACACGGGTGTTGAGGTCAGCGGGCAGCGATGTCGCTGGTGAGAAAAGGGCGGCAGAGTGAATAGAGGTGGTGTGGAGTGCAGTGCCAACAGGTTGTGGTGCAAACAGCGGCTCAAAAGCGCCAGAGGTCGTCGTCGTCGTCAGTGAGACCAGAGTTGTGGTGCGAAGTGCAGCTGTACCCCCTGCGATGCATTCCAGACACGGAGACAGAAGCGGTGTCGGTGACAGTGTAGGTTGCTTTCCCTCTCTGTGGCAACGGAAACCTGCGGTTCCAGAGGCAGTTGCAAGAGGTAAGTGAAGTGTTTGCTGTCCCTGAGACTTCATCTAACACACCTCGGCTGTCATGCCATTCTCCCTCAGTGCTTTGAAAGTTGGCCAATCTGCAGACAGTAGGAGGGCATGAAGAACTGACCAAACTTTAGTGGAACCCAGCTTATTAGACCACCCTTCACAGAGCTTCGGTGTGGCACTGGGTGTAGTAAAAATAAATACATTTACATTAATTTTGTTGCATCTAGAATTTGAAAGCAGTGTTAATCATGTGGATTTTATTAAATAGTCAATCAGTGCTACTAGGGCTTCCCTTGTTGGAATTTACCCATTTGCCACTTAACTAGGGTTACAGGTTTATTTCCCCATTTAAGTGTCCAGACTGAATCCCTGTGAGGAGGTGTAGTTATTCTTTGGTACTCACAACTCCCCCCAATATTTTTCCACCTTTTGTGCTAACCTTGCCCATTTGCTGTGTCACACTTCTTGCAACACAGCCATCCTACAAATAGCCAGGCACCAAGACATTTTTTATAAAACGTTCTGCGCATCGTTGGCTCCACTCCTCACCCGCCCATTTAACTCATTTGCTGCTCCGGGGGCCATCCCACCTGACCTTCTACGAGCCTCTCTCACGGTCATCCCCAAACCAGGGAAAGACCGGTCGCGCTGTGGCTCCTATAGACCGATATCCCTCTTAAATGTAGATCTTAAGCTGTACACCGGGATCCTCGCGGCCCGACTGGCCCCCCCACCTGCCGGGACTTCTAGACCCGGACCAAGCGGGATTTGTTCCCGGGCGGCAGACGGTGGACAACACCAAGAGGATCGTCCACCTTATAGAGAAGGCCTCCCGGATTCCCGGTGAGAGAATGCTGTTAGCGGTGGACGCTGAAAAGGCGTTTGACCGGGTCCATTGGCCCTATCTCGAACAAGTCTTCATGAAAGTGGGCATAGGAGAAAAATTTCGATCCATGATTCTTAATTGCTATAAATTCCCGTCTGCGGTGGTGCGGGTGAATGGTTGTAACTCACGGAGCTTTAACATAGGGAGAGGTACTCGGCAGGGGTGCCCGCTCTCGCCCCTGCTCTTCGCTCTTTATATGGAGCCATTCGCCCAACGGATCCGGGCCAACCCGGCAGCAATGGGGGTGCGGTTCGGGGGCTTTACTCACACCATAAGCCTCTATGCGGACGACATTATATTGTCGTTAGATGAACCCAGGACTGCCCTTCCGGCGTGCATCGAGGAGCTGGACTCCTTTGCTACTGTGGCGGGTTTCAGAATGAATAAGGAGAATTCGGTTGCCTTGGACATCTCCCTTAAGCCAACCACAAGATCTTATCTACAAGGCCTATTCCCCATGCTCTGGTCATCGGACCTGGTGCCTTACCTGGGGATCCAGCTGGCTCCCACCTTGCCAGCCATGGTGACAGCTAACTACACCGCACTAGGCAGGAAGATCCGGGAGGCGCTCGGGCGCTGGAATCGCGGCACTCTCTCCTGGTTAGGCAGAATAGCTGCTGTTAAAATGACAGTCCTACCCTAGGTTCTCTACCTGTTTAGGGCCTTACCGCTCCAGCCACCTGTTGGGTGGATCCAACAGACACAGGCAGACCTCTCACGTTTCCTATGGCGGGGCAAGAAGCCTAGAATGCGAAGATCGCTTTCTGTGTTGGCCCCTGAGACTTGAGGGCTCGGGATACCGGACCTCCGCAAATACTTCCAAGCGACACAGTTGCGTTACCTCGTAGAATGGAGTAGGTGGGAATCGGACAAGCATTGGCTCTTCCAGGACCAGGCAGTGGCGGGCCGACCCCTGCAGGAGGTACTGTTTTTGCGCCGGCATCACCGCCCTGTGAACCTATATGCCTCCTATATCACCAGGGTGCCTCTACGGGTCTGGGATACCACCAACCTCATTCACAATCTTACCACGTTTCCCTCGCCTCTCACGCCGCTGGTGGACAACCCGGACTTTACTCCGGGGATGGAAAGGGGGGCCTTCACTCACTGGCGAGCAGCCGGATGTCGGGCCCTGTGTCATATGTATGGCCCGGAAGGGGTCATTCCCTTCCCATACTTCCGACAGGAATACTCATTCCCAGAGTCTGAGCTATATGCAGGTTCGCCACTGGGCACTACACCCACAGGTACGGGAGGCAGCCGATAAGCAACTCCTCCCCTATGAACGATGGCTTAAGACGTGCACGTCGGACGCGAAACTGATTACAGACCTCTATAAGCTACTGCAGCCACACTCTTCTCACCTTTACAATCCGGGGAGAGAGCGCTGGGAGCGGGAGTTTGGCAGGACGCTCAGCCATAAGGAATGGGAGCAGATATCTGACAGGGCGAGCCATTCAGCATACCATATGGGACTCACTGAAACATTGACTAAGGTCTCAACCTATTGGTACTATATACCAGAACGGGTGCATGAAATGGACCGTTAAAAGGACAGCGCTTGCTGGAGGGGGTGCGGGCAAGTGGGCACACTGACACACATCTTATGGGGCTATCCGCTACTAGACTCCTACTGGAAAGAAGTATTGGATTAGGTAGATTCTCATTTTGACACCGAACTGCCACGATTTCCTGCATACATCTTGTTAGGCCTCCCGAACAAGTTGATGTATCCCCTCAAATCTCGCAGAGGCAGACAGATAGCTATCGCAATAGGCTCAGCAGTACAAAACATTTTACTACACTGGCGCACCACCACACTTCCCTCTATTACGGGCTGGTTACATAGACTGTGGCATGTACTGGGCATGGAGAAACTGTCGCTCACAGTGGCAGGGGATATAGAGCAATTTAAAGATCTCTGGCAGCCGTTTCACTCTCTGCTGCTCACTGAATTCAGAGAACTTACCTGCCCCAAATACCTCCGACTTTTGAGGCTCACGCCACGGGTAGACTCGACCACTTGACTGAGAGCAGGATTAGTCTCTCTCGCTAAAGAGCGGCAAAGGTAAGTAGCAGGAGATAAGCCTGTGCACTGGACGACGGGCGGGGGGGTAGGGGGAGGTAAGGGGACAAGAGATCGGGAGTTGGGGGTTTGGGAGGGAGTTTGGGAGGGAAGGTTGTTCTTTTACTGCAACACTGTCTATCTTTCAATGTCACTGCGGACTAGCCTGCGATTGCAATATCCTTTGAAGATGCACCGCCGAGATATTACATGCGCTCTGTATGTTTGTTCCTTTGTGTTGTACCAACAATAAAAATGCTTTAAACCTAAAATGTGCAGTCCAAGAGTAACCCCAGGGATTACATTGCACACTTAGAGTCAGTTAGGAAGTGCCTAGATCGTACAGCCCAGGCCACAAGGAGCAATCTGTTGATGGCAAATACAATGAGCCTTGAGGAGTCAGTTGTGAGGATCCTAAATAGATAAAATGGACAATAAACATAAAATGACAAATATTCTCACACTTGAAACCACATAATTTACAGACTGGAGTCAAGAAGCAATCCTGTGACCAGTTGATGGAAAAAGCTCCCAAAGGCAGGATGCCACAACGGAACCAGAGATGTAGGCTTTTTACCATTTAGGAGGTGTTGGGGGATAATTTCCTCAAGGTAACCCTCAAAATTAGGGACCGGGTTACAGGTCAGAAATAGCAGTGACAAGGAGTCAAGATTAGTTAAGGGTTCCACTATGAAATTCCAGTAAGATGTCTTTAGGGTGGTCTTGGAGTCGGAGGTGATACATTCAGGAGAGATATAAAAGGACCACAGACCTAGTTTTGCAAACCAGTCCTTGAGATGACTAAATAACTTGATCTTATTGCCTGTATCCAGGCTCCTAATTTCAAGAACATTCCTTCGGTACAAGTCCAACTTACACTTTACTGTTTCCATCCACGCATACTTTATACTTTTCATCCACTCATTCATATATCAACCCATCATTTCAACTTCTCATTCATTGAGCCATCTATCTCCCATGTAGGTGCACTTTTTTTGCTTCCATTGACCGTTCAATCAATAATTTATCAGATCCATCTATCCAGCCTTTCATCAATCCTGTCATCTTCACTTCCTTCTTTATTTTCACTTGTCACCTTTTACCTTCCTTCACCCTTCCTTTATTCCTTGTATCCTTTGTTAGAAAAGGGGTTCTATAATTGGCAAAGGCTTGCACCTTTATCTAAATAGGAACCCTTCCTTCTAGTCAGCATACGGGAGATACACTTCTAAAATAACCCCTGCCCATCCCCTTGGTAGTTTGGAACGAGCAGTCAGGCTTATCTCAGGGGCAGTGTGTAAAGCATTTGCACATAACCAGCAATAATACAGTCTAAACACTACAAAAGGACACCACACCAGTTTACGAAAAATAATCAATAATTATCTGTGCAAACAAGACCAAAACGATAAAAATCCACCATAAAGTAATCAACAATATGCCCTTTGCAAGAATGACTTCAAAATGCAGTTCCATAAAGTTTGTTGCTCCGTACGGTGCTACAGCGGTGCTGAAACAACAGAATCCAACAGTTCTGGTTCACCGCATCGGTGCGGACCAGTGTTGGTGTCAGCAAACTTGTAAACAGTACCTTAGATTGCAGCAGATCGCGTTGGTGTGGGCAACCGTCGCAGTTGCGATGTGAAGCATAGCAGTGCAGCGTGCGCGTCCTCAGGTCATGGTGCAGGCAGCGGCTCAGTGACGGTCATCCAGCAGTGTCAGTGATACCAGGGCTGCGGTGTGAAGTGAGGCGGTGCTCGTTGCAGTGCTGACATGTCATGGTGCAAGTGGCAGTGCCGATTGATCGGAGCTGTTATCGGATGGCCCAGACTGCGGTGTGGTGCATCGTGTGACTTATGAGTGGTGTCCCCAATCCACGGTGCAGACACTGGTAATGAGGCCAGTGGGCAGCGACCTCGGTGGTGAGATCAGGGTGGCGGAGTGAAGTGAGGCGGTACGGACTGTGGTGCCCACAAGTTGCGGTGCAAGGAGCGGCGGCATGGCAGTCGTCGTCGATGAGACCAGGGTTGCAGTGGGAAGTGCGCTGGTACCCTCTGCGGTGCCTTCAAGACTTGGAGCCAGCAGCGGTGTCGGTGACGGTATTGGCTGCTTACCCACTCTGTGGCAACTGAAACCCCCGGTTCCAGAGGTGATAACCAGAGGTAAGTGAATGATTTGCTGTCCCTGAACAGGAGGCAAGCTCTAGCTCAAGCCAGTAGAGACACTCAGCAGGAAGTGAAGAAAGTTCAGTCCAGTCCTTTCACTGCTCAAGGCAGAAGCAGCAACTGCAGGCCAACCGAGCAAAGCAGCAACACAGCATAGGGGCAGTTCTTTCAGCTCTTCTTCTTGGCAGGTTCCTTGATCCAAGAAAGTTCTCAAGTTGTGGAGTCTGGGACCAATATTTATAAAAGATAATCAAAGGGCTTGTGTTCCTTGGCGGAATTAGAGAGTAAGAGAGGTAAGAGAGTACCCAAAGGTAACCCCAACCTTTAATAGGCTTTTTATCCCTGGAAGGGTAGGCCTGTCAATAAAGTGTTGTGTTAGGAAATCCCCTTACCAGTCTTAACTTCACACACTACACCCCACATTAGAAATAACCCCCCTCATTTGCACTCAGCTATACGGCAACCCCGGAAAAGATCTCCACCAGAGCGACCCTTCAGGGGACCCATTGGGCATTGCAGCGCCGGCCCAAAGAGGAGCAATGCCCGATGATGATGGATGACATCCTCTAGGGGATTTGTGAGAGCAACATAAACAGTCTTATTGACTGCCCACTCCCATGAACCCAGCAGAGGTACACTCTACATTTGTGGGAATCTGTGGCTATCTTCCTCTAATTTCACCAAGGAACACAACCCTTTTGATTATCTTTTGTATGTATTACTAGGAGCATGGGCTTCTGGACATCTCGAAACAGCTCCCTGTCCCCACCTGAATCTCTTTCCTTTCCGAAAGGTTTTCTCATTTGGAACCCCAATATTTATACTCAGTTTCTCTTTCTTCTTTTGGGCAGAGAGTGTCTGTGCTCAGCCCAAACCAGTTTTGTCCTCACTGGTCCAACTTCCTGGCAGGAGGTGGAGACAGCATTGTCCAAGGCAGACCAGGCCCATTCTGTTGCAAGGAAATCTCCTCCCACAACTCTAAATGCAGCCAATGTCTATTCAGCTCAGTCCTGACTCGCACAGGACATGCCGGACACACCTTGACCCCCCCAGTAACTGTCTGAAGAGAATGCACATCCCAGCCCCTGTCACTCCAAAGCCAGACAGTCAGTCCACAACCCAGCAGAGGCACACAGGGCGGCTAAGCAAGAAAATACCTACTTTCTAAAAGTAGCTGTAGCTGTTTCAAACACAGAACATAAAAATCGTCTTTACTAAAAGATGCATGTCTACATTCTGAGTTCAGGCATAATAAACTCAATTTCTCTATCTTGCCCCACTGGGAAGATATACTCATAAGGTGTTATAAGTAAACTCCCATGCTATCCTATGGGACAGATAGTCTTTCAATATTAAAAAACAAAATATACTGCAATTCACTATCAGGACATGTCACAAAAGCCAGTATACAGCCTACCTTTTACATACATGGCACCCTGCCAACAGAGGCACCCTGGCCCTACCTTAGGGGTGGCTCACATGTAATATAAGGGAAGGTACGGGCTTGGCAAGTGGGTGCACTTGCCAAGTTGACACTTGCAATTTAACACTGAGCTGCAATGAGAAAGTGCACAAAGACACTAAACCAGCTAAAACAGAGACAAACCCAGAAGGTCAGAAATCAAAAAGACAGGGTAAACAAGCCAAAAGATGCCAGGTCTAACACATGTCCCCCCCGGCTGAAAGTAAGGAGAACTACCCAACCTCCTTGGAGTTCTCTTCACGAAGGTAGAAGATTCTGGGCAGACTATCAGCACTGGTGTGTTCTGTGTAGGGAGATGGACCACCTCAACCGCTTTGGGTTCTCACCTCTCATTTGCATTAACCATCTGAGTGGCCTGTGGTCTGTCTGCACTCGGAAGTGAGTCCCAAACAGGTAGGGTCTTAGCTTCTTCAGTCCCAAAGCTTCTCGCTCTTTGGCACTGCACCTCTGTTTGTCAGGTCCTGAAGTCCCTGATGCGCCTACCGAATTATAGACTACATGTCCCAGAATGCCATGGGGAAATGTGAGGCAGGAACCTATAATACATCCTGTTGCACAGGAAAGGATGTACGTAATTTTGGCTGGCGTTCTCCCTGGAGGTTGGTGTTTGCTGGAGTCCCTTTGGTCCGCCTTACCTGGTTTTCGAGGTGATGGCGGAATGAAAGTGGGAGAACTTTGTTTTGGTGTTTTCTACGATCTGATTCCCGCGGTGAGCTTGTCGAAGCCTCTGGAGATAAGACGCTTTTCAGTGGGGGAGAAGAACGGATTTCTGGACTTAGTCAGTGTGTGCGGCTGCACTCGAAAGTCGGGCGGTGCGTGAAAGAGCGTTCCGCTTTCTGGAGAATATTGCTGGCAAGAAGGGTAACAAAGGAGAAACGGCTGTTCAAGTCTGGATTACACTTTGGGTTTTCCTTGCAGTATTTTCCATGCCTGCGGAGATAGAAGGGAACCCAGGGTACTATACACACGGCTTAATTCGTAGTTGGGATCAGCTACTCAGCAGGTACTTTGTTTCTGGAAAAGAAAGGAAGGAAAGAAAGGAAGGGCGGTTACAGGCCCTATTGTCATCTGCCTTCTTGCTCGCTAGAATTTGATTTCATAGTTCTGGATTTAACTTCCTTTGTTCCAATGAACAGTTAGTGACTCGTCCTGGACTAGAACAATTTTTTTTGCTTGGAACTATATCCTTTATTTTGGCCATTTGTTTTTTCCTTAGTCCTGATTGAATGCGAGGAAGAGGGTACGTAAGAGGAATATTGATGTTGAGTGGTGTTCTATCTAATTGAGGAATGCATTGGGTTCTGATTGTTTAATTCCTGTGTTGGTTGCTACAGGTGCCTGTTCTGATTATTCCATGAAAAGGGAAAACAGCTAATTGCAGTGAAGAACCCCTGAAGATTGTGGAATACGAATTCTCAGTGCCTTATAATAAGAATAGGTTGGTAGAACTCACTAGCGAGAATTACGAGAATAGTTAGACTGTTTTCTTATTTGGTTCTTATCTGTTCTTTTGTTTTTGCAGGTATCCCTATTCCCTCGCTGCACCTTCCCAACCCTTTTTTCCCTCGCCTGATCGCCTCTTTGCTCTGGATATTATATCTACAGAGCAAGGGGATGTCTGGAGGTGGACCCCATTGAGCAACGCCCAGATCCTGAGGAGTTCTTTAGAATCTAACACTGTTCCCTGGGGAGTAATCTCCGGCTAAGGAATACTACAGGCTGGTCTAGACCCTCATCATTCAGTTGTGAGAGCACCACTCCCACACCATGCTCTGAAGCGTCAGTCTGCACTACAAATTCCTTGGAGAAGTCGGGTGCCTTGAGCATGGGCACCATGCACATGGCTTCCTTCATGGCATCAACAGCTTTCTGGCAGGCATCAGTCCAGATTGCCTTCCTGGGCTGCTTCCTGGAAGGCTGCTCTGTCAAGGGGGCAACAATGGTGCCATAGCCCTTGACAAACCTTCTATAGTAGTTGGTGAGACTAAAAAGGACCTCCCCTCTGTCTAGGTCTTGGGGGGGCCCCTACGCCAGAATGGTGCAAATCTTAGGCTGTAGGGGGGCCACCTGGCCGCTTCCTACCTGGAGCCCTAAGTACACCACAGATCCCTGCCCGATCTGGCACTTACTGGCCTTGACCATGAGGCCTGCCCTCTGCAGAGACTTCAACACTTCCCAGAGGTGTTGCCAGTGTTCTTCCCAGCTGGAACTGAACACTGTAATGTAATCCAGGTAGGCGCCGCTGAAATTCTCCAGCCCAGACAACACCTGGTTGATCAACCTCTGAAAGGTGGCAGGGGCATTCTTCAAACAAAAGTGCATCACCCAAAACTAGTAGTGCCCCTCTGGGGTTGAAAATGCTGACCTCTACTTGGCCCCCTCGGTTAAGGCAATCTGCCAGTACCTAGACGTCAAATCAAATGTGCTGAGAAACTTGGCAGCTCCCAACTCAACCGATCAATGAACTCATCAGTTCTGGGGATGGGGTATGCGTCCATCCTGGTGACGGCATTGAGCCCACGGTAGTCCATGCAGAACCGCAGTTCAGGAGTGACACCAGGTGCAGCAGCCTTTGGGACCAAGACCACTAGGCTGGCCCAAGGACTGTTGGAGGGCTCCATCACCCTTAACAGCAACATTTTAGAGACCTCCTATTTGATACTGGCTCTGACACGGTCAGTCAACCTGTAAATCTTGTGTGTTCACAGGAGGACTGTCACCAGTATCCATGCCATGGGTACACCAGTGAGTAACACCTGGACTCAGGGAAAACAGCATGGTGAACTACCCCAACAATTGCGGACAGTTCTACCTTCCACTGACCCATCATGCTCCTCGATCAACAAGAGGTCAGGGAGAGGTTCACTGTCCCCTTCCCCCCGCCCATCATCTGTCGCCAAGAGCATGCACACTTCAGAACTCTCAAAGTGAGGTTTGAGGTGGTTCACATAGAGGACCCTCAAAGGGTTCCTGGGAGTCTGCAAACTCACCAGGTAAGTGACATTACTTTTGCGTTCCACCACCTCAAAAGGCCCAGTCCACTTGTCCTGCAAGTCACAAAGTGCAACTAGGGCCATGGCCCACACTTTCCGGCCAGGCTGAAACTCTACCAGAGTGGCATTCTGGTCATGCCAGCAATTCATCTTCACCTTGCTTGCTTCTAGGTTCGCCTGAGCGAGTTTCCTGAAGCGCGAAATTTGGTTCATAAAGGCCAACATGTAGCTAAATACATCCTAGGGAGTTTTCCTCGGAGCTGTCTCCCAGCCTTCCTTCACCAATCAGAGAGTACCTTTCACAGGGTGCCCATACAGAAGGTCAAAGGGACTGAACCCTAATGACTTCTGTGGTTCCTCCCTGTATGCAAAGAGAAGGCATGGTAAGAGGACACCCCACTTACGCCTCATGGTTTTTTTTAGACCCTTGATCATGCCCTTTAAGGTTTGGTTGAATCTCTCCACCAGACCATTACCTTGTGGGTGGTAAGGAGTGGTGAACTTGCAGGTCACACCACACTCCTCCCACAGGAATGTCATATACTTGGATATGAAATTGTTTCCACGGTCAGATACCACCTCTCTGGGGAAACCCACACAGGAAAAGATCTCCATTAACGCCCGGCCCACCACTGGCACTGTGGTTGTCCTGAGAGGGATAGCCTCCAGGTGCCAGGTGGTATGGTCCACCAACACCAGTAGGTACCAGTTGCCCATGGCTGTCTTGGGATCCAGTGGCCCCACAATGTCCATCTCTACCATTTTAAAAGGGGTGCCAACAACTGGAAATGTTGGAGAGGAGCCTTATACTTCATCCCACTCTTACCGCTTGCCTGGCAAGATTGGCAAGACCTGCAATGTGCATCTGGCTGCCTTCACATTTGGGGCCAAAAGAAGTGGGTGACAAGCCTGTAAAAGGTCTTGTTCTGCCCCAAATGTCCTGCCAATGGCACGTCATGAGCCAGACCCAGTAGGAAGGTCCTGAAGCATTGGCGTACCACCAGCACACAAGCTGACCCAGGCTCTGCGACCTTAGGCTCGTTGTACAGGAGACCATTCTCCCAGTAGATCCAGTTTAATCACCAGCTGCCTGGTTTGAAAGCTGTTGCTGCAGAACCTCTAGAGAAGGGCATTGCTTCTGCTCCTTGCAAGACTTCACTGTTGGGATCACCTTCTTGCTGCCAATGGATCAGCTCAGATAAGTCCCCAAGTTTAGCCACTAGCTCCCCTGTAGGTGCCGGGACGTCCCCCTCAAGGTCAGCTTCCTCTCGAACCATGGGAACCTCAGGGGCGGGTTTCCCGCGCCCCCTACCCTTTCACTTGGCAGGAACTTGGGCCACTGTTTCAGGTTCCAGGTAGTTCTGATCACCCTTACTGACAGCCATTGACTGAGTGGTCACACATGCCCACTCAGGCAACCCAAGTGTTATGATTTGCAGTTACCCCAATATAGGCCAGGGTAGTCTCCTAACCTTTCATCTACATTTACCCTGCCATTACACTACATAATTGTTTGTGGTGCTGACCTTTTACCTAGTTAGGTGTTGCATAAATGTTGTGTGGTTTTCCCCAAAAACTAGCCTAATTTATAATGCATCACAGCAGGATTACCATCTTCTGTATAATAACTGTGTATAAGGTTCATCACTAACGTCATATTTGGCTGACATGACACTGCAAGGTAGAACACCTGAGGGTATCCTTTGGGTATATAAGCTCCATATCTTTGCTGGGGCAGGCAGAGGAGAAAGACTTCCATGCTGACACACTGAGGTTCGTGCACACAGACACTACAGCATGCAGTGGCCTGACATCCCTTTCAGGTTGTTCATCTCGAGACCAAGATGGGGTCCTTCTCTCTCCCACATCAGGTAATTAGGTTGGCTCTATCCTAAGGGGATTCTTGGCTTTCACCTACATACATGCTAGGTACATTTATGTACACCTAGTTAGGGTTAGCATCGTAGGAGTATGCATTATTACTGCCATGTATTTATAGGCTTGCATATATTCATTATTTTAGCACTGTGGTAGAATTCTACCATCTATTTACTCTGTTGGTGCTTATACCAGTATACATCTGTTTCTGTTTTATGGTTGTTACAGCACACATATTTCACACTATAATGATGCTTAACTTTGGCAGAGTCCCGCCCATACTCCTACTTGTCGACCCTGGAACCCACCCAGCGATCCGCCTCCATAGCAAGCTTCCTGGGATCAGTCAGCTTACTATCAGTCATGTACTGGCGCAGCTCTGCAAAACTTTGACTAGACAAGTGCTCCCATGCCATCAAATTGTAGAGCCCCTGAAAAGCAGTCACATTACTGCAATTCACCCAACCATCCAGTGACCTGCAAAAAGAATATACACATTCTAACCAAGTGTTTGCATCAGTTTTCCTACTGGACCTAAACTGATCCCTGTACTTGTCAGGAGTAAGACCATACCTGGTGATAAGGGCCTCCTTCATGTCAGCGTAACGGAGGCTCTACCCCTTACCCAAAGCCACTAAAGTGTCCCTCCCTTCTTCTGGGAAAAAAGGGCACATTCATGCTCCCTCGTTCTTTTCAGGGACCCCATTCATATGTATAGATCCCTCATAACCCTTAAACCACCTTTTTAATCACCCCCTTCTTGAATTCCTTGCCTACTTTCTTGGGGATATGTGCAATTCTATCTGAGTGCACTGAGGAATTACTGCCACCATCTGTGCTGGACCTACGTCTTAGCTCCAGCTCCTTAATACCATGCTAATGATCCAAGATCATTTTCCTTTCTTCCATGGCTATTCTTTTGTATTCCCTCTCATTCTCCAGCTGGAGTTTTTCTAGTTCAAACTTCCTCCCTCCCGCCTGTTCTCCAGCTCCTCTGGGGACAAGCCCCTGCTGTCTGGCCTGGAGGATTCCCCTTGCCCAAAACCACATCCACCTGAGGAATAGGTTCCTCCCCCTCCACACTGAGATCTCCAGACTGCCCACTGGCATGTCTAGCTGCTACCCAGGCCCACTGCACCTTTTGTAGCTCTTCTTTCCTGTTGTGGCCACAGATTTGGACTTTGAAGTTTGCGGTGTGGGCTGGGGCAGTGCGTTGTGTGGCTTACGGGCAGGGCCCCCAATCCACGGTGCAGACACGGGTGTTGAGGTCAGCGGGCAGCGATGTCGCTGGTGAGAAAAGGGTGGCAGAGTGAATAGAGGTGGTGTGGACTGCAGTGCCAACAGGTTGTGATGCAAACAGCGGCTCAAAAGCGCCAGAGGTCGTCGTCGTCAGTGAGACCAGAGTTGTGGTGCGAAGTGCAGCTGTACCCCCTGCGATGCATTCCAGACACAGAGACAGCAGCGGTGTCGGTGACAGTGTAGGTTGCTTTCCCTCTCTGTGGCAACGGAAACCTGCGGTTCCAGAGGCAGTTGCAAGAGGTAAGTGAAGTGTTTGCTGTCCCTGAGACTTCATCTAACACACCTCGGCTGTCATGCCATTCTCCCTCAGTGCTTTGAAAGTTGGCCAATCTGCAGACAGTAGGAGGGCATGAAGAACTGACCAAACTTTAGTGGAACCCAGCTTATTAGACCACCCTTGACAGAGCTTCGGTGTGGCACTGGGTGTAGTAAAAATAAATACATTTACATTAATTTTGTTGCAACTAGAATTTGAAAGCAGTGTTAATCATGTGGATTTTATTAAATAGTCAATCAGTGCTACTAGGGCTTCCCTTGTTGGAATTTACCCATTTGCCACTTAACTAGGGTTACAGGTTTATTTCCCTATTTAAGTGTCCAGACTGAATCCCTGTGAGGAGGTGTAGTTACTCTTTGGTACTCACAACTCCCCCCAATATTTTTCCACCTTTTGTGCTAACCTTGCCCATTTGCTGTGTCACACTTCTTGCAACACAGCCATCCTACAAATAGCCAGGCACCAAGACATATCAGAACGACTTCAGGGCTGCCACTTAACGCCTCCTCTCAGTATATGCCCCACACAATGACTACTCTGAAGTCTACAAAGGTAGACTCTTATAACCTACTTCCCAAAGGTTGCCCAGAGTTCTTATTGATCCCCAATCAATAAATAAAAGCAAGATGTCTACTCTACAGAAAGCCCACAGAGATCAGTTTATTGGAAGGTTTCACACATGTATATAAAAACATACAAAAACATAAACAATCAAACATACTTCTTATTTTTAATGAAAATTCCAAAGGAATGGCAAGAAACATTCTTGGAAACCTCCAACACCATAAAAGAATATACATTCTAAGACAGACCTTAATGCAAGTGGCAACTTGAATATCCACAGACAGCATACAACTAACTCTGAAAGAAACATAAGATACTTTAAGGGGAAATTAGACAACCTCCATGTGGTTAAAGTCAAGCTAGTAGGCTCATCTGGCACACTAGCTTTGCTCCCACACACTGCACACAGCCAACCAGAATTAAAAACCAAGCGTCACACCAAGGCTATAAAGCCTCCTCAACCCAGGCAGGTATTAGCCAGTGACGGTGCAACCTAATCAAACTCTATGCCCAACAAGGTACCCACCCAAAAAACAGGGCATTGGCTCACTTGATAAATACATCCTTGTATCTGGGGTTTAGGCGGAGACTCCCAATAACGATACCCTTCCAGCTGATCAACACTGGCCTTAAGACAGAAGACTGGTCGCATCTACAGCACACCCTACATCATCAATCAAGCCTACCTCATGAGATCACCACTCAATGAAACTAGGCATGATAAATACACAATAGGGTCATTAACTTACCCTTGACAAATGAGAGCTAACAATGGATGGCACATATTCCGTCACACTGCGAGATGGTCGGATACACTGATCCCTCCAGGTCTAAAGCTCATACACAGAAAAGCTGAGGCATGAATGTAGGAGGAGTGCTAATCTATTCAATAGCAGAGTAATTTCCAACTCATCATACTAATAATTTATAAACCTGTCAGCAAGTTGCATAATAAATCCAAGCAGTCTGCTCCACACAGCAATTATATTACATCCCTCAGGGTCCAATCCAAACTCCTAGGTCTTAAAGCTGTAGATCATAGTTTAGAAAATCCTGTTAATAAGTTACTCTCTGGATTGACTGAGTGGACTCCAAACCAGCATTGAATCTCATCGAAAACCTAGACGGTCAAAGGTTCAAGCAAATATTCAGCTGATCTACGCATTCAGCAGGCTATACCATGGATTTTAGAATCAAGTATATTCAAAGTGAAAACGTTCACACCGGATCCGGATAACAGTTGTCCAGATCACTGCAGTGACTTCCAAATCGTAGACGGGTATATGTGTTTCTAGTTCAGTAATGCCCCAATGGAAGAAGATAAAATGTGAGCTGGATTGGCAAGATATAACTTGCACAATTACAAGGCTGAAAAGTCATCCGCAGCATATGAAAACGGTTCCCTCGAACCTTTTTTCATACGCTGCGGTTTGAAGAGCTACTGCTTGTGCTGCAATGACTTTTCCAGCCTAGTAATTGTGCAAGTTTTATCGGGACGAGATTGAGCGGGTGGAACTGTGACCCTGGAAATTTCCAATGCAAGTGGGGTACCTTCCCCATGACAGCTACTTCTTGCTGGAGTGAATGCATTGGTTTTTGACAAAAGAGTTTCCAACGTCTTGCCAATCCAGCTCACATTTTATCTTCTTCCGTTGGGGCATTACTGAACTAGAAACAGATATACCCGTCTACGATTTGGAAGTCACTACAGTGATCTGGACAACTGTTATCCGGATCCGATGTGAACCTTTTCACTTTGAATATACTTGATTCTAATGTGACAACCTTACTCTTGGTAGAAGCCTTGAGAAAGTCGCAAATAGCGACAAAACACGTGTCGGCTGTGGCTGTACCAATGGTGTAAACAACCTCACAACTGTGGTGAAGATCGCTTGCTGAACCAAGTGTTCTTGTGTTATTTTGTATATTGAATACTTCTACTGACTATGGATAGTCAGTTGCATACATATTTGTGCTGTGCTCTGTCTATGTTTTACTTTGTATTGGTATATATGGAGGATTCTATGTATATTATGTACTACTGTGGATGGCACGGTACGAAGACATAGAGCACGCTTTAACATAAGACAGTGATTACTTGATCTATATGCAAACACAACGGAGGTGCTGGCTACCTAAATAAACCACTGCCATCAGTTTTGTCTGGTATACGATGGATTTAGTGATCACATGCAAAAGTCAACAGGCACCCATGGAGGTTCTACGCTCAATTTGAGTAGATCCTATGATGTAATTAGTGAGGAACAATTTAAAGCTATTCACAACACTGTCAAAATAAATTGAACAGCAATACACATCAGAGTCATAGAGACTGCTGGAAAGTGTGTACCACTACATAAGTAATATCTTCTACAGAAGAACCCCCTCACGTTGAAAAATAGAAAACTGAGTTAAAATCCTACAACATCCAGTTTACTGGCCAATCAAAAATCATAATGTGGCAACTTGAAATGTTTACATAACACAGAAAAGGTAACAATATAAATGCAAATACAACGTGCCAAAATACGTATATCTCCAAATGCATTAGGAAGGTATCAGGCAATTCTGAGTAAAAGAGTCCGAACATTCTTCGGACGAAGGGAAGCAAGTGGCCTGAAACAATATTCTAGTGATCAAAAACAGAATATTATATTTGCTTCTATTCACATAATCAAAGAAAGCAAATGCAGACTGGATCAGAGGAATTATAAGTTTGAAGAGTGATAAGCTTCTTAGGGCTTCCTATTCCTCTGGGTTCGTCTTCGCTCTCACACCTATTGCTGAACACTTATATGCTACCAGTGCCACACAAACTAGAGAATAAACAGGTAAATCCTGAGATTTCTGACAACACCCACATGCATTTCCAAGTGAACAATACTGTAGTCTGACAAAATCATGGAATACATGCACCACAGGTAGCTTCAGCCGGCATAGAGTTAAAACAGAATGTCATTTGCTTCCTCCTAATTCTGTAAGACTGTGCATTTGGGCAATGTAAGCATCAAAACTATGGGCATTACGTCCACTCATACCATCAGAATATGCTGACCTGGTTCCTGGCCAGCTCACAGTGCACCATCTGGACCCCTAAACCTCACAGGGTGCCAGATGGTGTCTGCATCTTCAGAACATGACAACCCTAATTCCCCCAAGGAAATCGTGGAAACAGATCTAACCTTTCATTTTTATCTCAGGCAAGCCCAAAGGGATACACAAGAAATACAAAAAATGGTATTCCAAACATTTATTGAAGCAATTGGATTCTTTTGTAAAATCAGTGTGGTGCAATGATTGCCAGAACGAAAGAGAGGATTGTAACCAGCATTACCAGAATGGTAAAAAAGATCACAAATTCAACCATTTTAACTATTGCATGGATTAAATTAATACATATAGCTGTACTCCTACCTAGCACTACCTAACTAGAGAGCCTAGGGTGTATGCGGTTCTGCCAGATACCTTGGAGTGGTCTAACTCCCCATTTACCTGTGTGCATGTTTCATCCGGAAGCCAGTCTGGTGTGGAACAGGCCGCTGTACCTCGCAGGATTGTGATGAGATTCAGCTGGGCTACAATTCAGGCACCGGCTGACCACGATAATCCATTTGCACTGGGCTGGAGTTCAGAACCGGCTGTCATTGTTGATTCTACCAATTCAGAGTTGTCTCTGAATAGAACACAAAGGGCATTTTGCGCAGCGTACTTGGTCATTTGACAAAATGTACGAGAGTATGATAATGTGCCTACAAAGAAATGTATTTGGAAGCAAAACACTTTCTGAATACACTACAATACAAAAAAAGTGCTAAAAATCATTGTCTATAAAGATGTCAACTTAAAACATGAACATGTAAAAATGGAGGCATTTGTGCACATGTCCTATTAACCGCACAACATGAAATGGCCTAAACATCAAGGGCCCTCCCTTTTCACAGCGAACATAGTAAGAACTATATATGACAATTCCCACAACATATCTATAGTTCACAATCCTTGAAATGCTTCAACTGGGTCCCTTTCTTCTTACTAGACCCCTGCTAGAAAGCTAAAATTGGGCAACATGCATTCTATCGACTAATAGATATTCTAACAAAAAACAAAGGAAGGTCACTTAGCGATTAGAATCCTGGAATCCAGACCACTTTAAACACCAATATAAGAGCAGAACCAGACGATCTCCATTTCAGAAAACTACTAAACGAATGATGACAAGTGCAGAAATAGAGAAAACCTGCATACTGGTGTCACACCTCACATTTTACTGGGCTCAATCTTTATCCTTCTATGCACTGTTTCGACTCACTTATATTCTTTTTAGCACTCCATAGTGGCCTCAATTTGACATATCTGTGAATCAGTTATCCTTAAATACATATAGCCATAGACATTAATTCTAGTAAAATGGAAATCAGCAACCCACAAGACCAATTCTCAGTCCCTTTAAAAGATCATTTGTGGGGCAAGCACGAAGAATGGGGAGTAAGGTGAACACTGACACAATAATCTCATCCAAGATCAATTTTATGAATGAATAACTACCATGGAGTGAATCTGGGTTACATGCATGCAAATAATCTTACATATGCAAATATTTGATGAATTTAGAGAATCCTACATTTTTGAAACATTTCAGCAGTCTAACAGTCTAATGTTATACATTGTGGCCCACATGCATCAAGCATTTTTGGAGTCGCAAACGGTGTGATTCCTTAAAATCGGCCGTTTGCGATTCCAAAAGTGCTTTTTGGGATGCATGAAGCAATTTTAGAATTCGTAACTTGTTTGCGAGTTCTAACATTGCGATTGCTTTTAAGAAGTCGCAAATGTGCGATTTCTTTAAAGCAATGCATCATTACTTTTAAAAGTGCGAAATCAAAATTAGGGTGTCAAATTTACCGAGTAGTTGAACCACTCGGTAAATGTGGAAAAAGTGTTTAAAATGCTGAAAATGCTTTTTTTTCAACATTCATGTTACGGACACACATGTCCTTAGGACATGTGTGTGTAAAACATGATGCGAAAAATAAATTTCAGGGGTGCATGGGGGGGTCCTTTGGACCCCCCCCTGCACCCATGAAATTTTCAAAGTGCCACTCGCAATTTGCTAATGCCTTCCCATTGACTCCTATGGGCCTTTTGGCCCATAGGAATCAATGGGAATTGCGAAAATTAACTTAAGAATTCGGTATTTATTTGGGATTCGGTAAAAATTGCGATTTTTACCGAATCACAAATGAATACCGAAAAAAATGATGCATAGCATTTTGCAATTCTTAATTTGCGATTCGTTATTTTTCGCAAATTAAGAAGTGCAAAATGTCTCAATGATGCATGTGCCCCTGTATTACCAAAATACACAAAATAAACCAGACCAGCAGGGTGATGTTTTGTAGAATCTACATATGGGTAATTTAATTAGAGATCCTTAAGATCATCTTTTCAGGATAGAGAGACCCTCACCCAAATAGGCGGCATGCTTCATCATTGAGTTGTGCTCACTTTATGTGTATGTGGGGTGTGCAATACCTAATGAGCTCCATTATTGAGCTCTATTTGGAGATCTTTTTTTGAGATCATAGGACCTCTACTAATGTAGTTTTTTTTAGATCTTTTCAGACGGGGCCTGAACAGTAGTTAAAATTGCTTGTGGTTAGGGATTTTATTAATACTAGCCACAGTAAAGTAAAAAACAAAGAGGAGTAATTGTGGGAAACAATAATACCTGAAGTCCTTAGTAAGAAAGTGGTCAACATGTTTTTTCCATATTGCCCAATCAGATCACAGGCCTTCAACAGGACCTATTTGAGAATATGCGGTAATCTAAATCTGGCCCTCTTGAATAATATAGAAGTTTTTGTAGGTAGGGCAAAACATATATCAACATAAATTACATTTAGAAGTATGGTCATACTGAACCTGGTAACCTGAAGTTTCTTCGGACCTACGTAAAATTATTTGACAAGTAATCCTTTTGAGGCACCCCTTATACAAGTGTAGGCAGGGACATTATTTTCACTCACAGCGTGAAAACAAATACTTATCACTTCATGCGAGTACAGCATACACAACCATCATCACACTTGTGAGTTTCCATCAGGGACGTATTAAACACGTATAGGCAAACTCAGAATTTTAAGATAGGAAAGTAAGCATATGAGAAAAGAGGCCCAGCTTACACTAGCCTTGGATTTTTTCAAGCAGCCTTTGGGAGCAAGACCCTGGTGTCCTCAGTCACATTCTCTAAAAGGAAAAATGTATGTTCGGAAACCTGAAACCTGTTTTTTGTATTTTGTGTCTTATTTAATTGGTAAGTAGTTCTTTGGGTAAGAGTGACGATCTCCCGCTGTGTAGAAGAAAATTGTCTTGAGTCACATTAAGAAGCTGTGTGGTTGTACTTCTACTTTCTTTGAGCTACAATAGAAGTGAAAGAGTGTGCTGTCTTTTAAAAAAATTTGAAACATATGATTATTTGCTTGATATGATGTCAGACGCCGTTATCATTTTCAGGTATAAAAGGAAGTTGTTTAGACCCACAGTGTCTTTTCGCCTCTCCCAAACTCTTTATTTGAAGGAAATTGAATGGCGGGTATGCAAAGGTGGGTTTAGATGGTGTACTTTGGTCATGATTTTAACTATCTATTTTTTAGATGGATTATTTAATAATAGCTTCCTAAAAAATTGTTTTTCTCTTGTTTTTCTTCTATTTGTGTTTTATTTTTAATTTACAGTTTTCACCTTATCGCAGGCATATATTGATTGATATTTTGAAAATGCCTTAAATCAGCTATCCTGACTAGCAGTTACATTAACAAGAGTTTGGAAATGCTTGCAAATAGAGGTTGAAGGGTGAGCTTAAAATCAGTTAGAGTTAAACCACTTTTAGACATTATTAAATTAAATGTTTTATTTGGGTCATTTATTAATTGCTCTGTGTTTTACTGTTTTTTAATTGTTTTTATCCTTTTGTTCTCTTAAAAAATTAAACCGATATCCCCTTAAGATGGAGCTATAATGAATGGATCTTTGAAATTGATTTAAATCTGTTAAGCAGACTAATAGTTACATTAACAAGAAATTAGAAATGGTTGAAAATAGAGGTTGAAGGGTGAGTTTAAAATTATATTTCAAATGCATATCATTTTTCATTTTAGAGATTGTAAAGTTAATTATTTTATTGCACAAGTTACTACTTGTGTAACGATATATCTGTAAGAGACCTTAGTTAATGATAGATTCCTTACCTTAGAATATCCCCACGCGTCAGACTGGATCTGGAAAGTTTTTCGTCAGCAGTACCGCTGCGCGTCGGTAGGTAGCGTTGTGCGGCTCCGTGTCCGTCACTGGCGTCGTAGGCGCCGTGATGATGTTATGGAGAATACTTAGGCGCCACCCATGCGCGCTGACATCAGTTCTGTACACGACTTTCCGCGCCAGAAACGCAGAGCCATGCAAGAAACTGACCACTGGTGCCATGAAACTAGGGCCCTGAAAGGGATGACCTTAACCCTAGAAATCAGTTCGCAGAACGGGGAGGACGGGTGGGGCGGTAAGGAATCTATCACTAACTAATGTCTCTTAGAGATATATTGTTACACAAGTAGTAACTTGTGCATCTGAAAGAGACACATTAGTGATAGATTCCTTACCTTAGAATAGATACCCCAGCAATACCAACCCCGGTGGTGGGTCTGCGAACAAGAGTACACCAGAAAGTCACGGAGAACAGAACGGCCAAAGAAGCCGTCTCTCCGGACTTGACTGTCAAGGCAGTAATGCTTGGTAAACGTGTGCAGCGAGGCCCACGTAGCTGCCTGACAAATGTCCTGCAAGGGAAGGCCGCGTCCCAAGGCAGTAGTGGCTGCCGTTGCCCTAGTAGAATGGGTAAGCCCCACAGGAGGCTCCTTCTTAGCCAACGAGTAACATGCTTTGATGCACAGAACAACCCAACGAGAGATGGTCTGTTTGTGCACGGTTTGTGTGGCACCGACATAGCCAACAAAGAGCTGGTCATCCTCCCGGAACTGTTGTGTGCGCTTCAAATAGAACGAGAGCGCACGTTTCGAAGGATGTGGAAGCGGAAAGAAGGTGGGCAAAGTGATGGTTTGTCCGATGTGAAAGGGTGTGACACCTTTGGCAGGAAAGAAGGATGGGTCCGTAAAACCACCTTGTCGGGATGAATAGAAATGAAAGGAGGTTTAGAAGAAAGAGCCTGGAGCTAGCTCACTCTTCTGGCAGAGGTGATAGCTACCAGGAAAGTAGTCTTGAGAGTGAGAAGACGTACTGGACAGTTATGAAGGGGCTCAAAGGGAGAGCACATCAGAAAAGTCAAGACAAGATGTAAGTCCCACTGAGGCATTATGAAAGGCACGGGAGGAAACGTGTGTGTAATGCCTTTAACCGCATGCGTGCTGCGGTCATTTTTGCGCTGTGCGGCTTTTTTCTATTTACCGCGTTACATGACGAGCTGAGCTCGTCATGAGCATGCGAGCGGCGCAACTCATGACGAGCTCAGCTTGTCATGAGCATGGAAGGGGTTAAGGAAGCGATTAACAATAGGGACTTAAAAAAAAGAAGGCTAATCTGGAAACCGTAGAAAGGCAGGGATGGCCGAAAGATAACCTTTGATAGTGCCCAGAGCAGAGCCCTGCCGCGCCAAAGAGAGAAGGAACAGAAGGACCTCGGAAAGAGGGGCAGAAAGGGGATCCACAGCATTTGCTGTGCACCATGCCACAAATTTGTTCCACCTGCAGGAGTATACTGTTTTAGTGGAGGGACGCCTGGCTGCCAGAATGACAGCACAGACTTCGGGAGGAAGATTGAAAGATGTCAACTATTGCGGCTCAATCTCCACGCAGTATCTTCGTGCCCAATTTGGAGCCACAAGGATGACTTGGGCCCGGTGGCGCCTGATCTTCTTCAGCACTCTGGGCAGAAGTGGTATAGGTGGAAGGCGTACAACAGACCACAACTCCACTCGTGATGAAAAGCGTCTCCGAGGGAGTGCCGCCTTGGAAATTCCAACGCGCAGAACTGATGACATTGCGCGTTCTCTTCTGTGGCGAATAGATCTAACCAAGGCTCTCCCCACTGCTGAAAGACACCTTGCGCCACGTCCGAGTTCAGACCCTATTCGTGATCCATCATGCACCGACGTCTGAGTTCGTCTGCGTTCAGGGAACCTGCCAGGGGTTGAACCACCAGGGTCACGCCCTGATGTTCCAGCCACTGCCAGAGGCGCAGAGCCTCCAGGCATAGGGTCCATGACCCCACCCTGCCCTGTTTGTTGGAGTACCACATGGCGATGTTGTTGTCCGTGAACACCTGCACTACACTTCCCCGGACAGAGGGAAGAAATGCCTTCAGTGCAAGCCGGATCGCCTGCAGCTCCAGAAGGTTGATGTGGAGCCGGGACTCCACCGGAGACCAGAGTCCTCTGATCTCCGCCTCTCCCATGAGGCCCCCCCGGCCCAGGAGGGACGCATCCGTCACAACTACGTGCTCCGGTTGGGGAAGGGAGAGGGATCTGCCGCTGACCCAATCGCGGTCCGTGAGCCACCACTGCAACTGTTTCGCAGTGCCCTCCATGATCCGGACATGGTCGGACGGTTGCCCTGATGCTGGGCCCACTGAAACTTCAGGTCCCACTGCAGAGCCCGCATCCGCCACCTAGCGTGATGCACCAGAAGGATGCAGGAGGCTATCAGACCCAGAAGCCGCAGCGTCAACTTGACCGAGACTCGGGATAAAGGCTGAAAGATCGGAATCAGAGCCTGAAGTTCCGAAACCCGCTGTTCGGGATGATAAAACCGAAACTGCGCCGAATCCAGAACCGCTCCGATGAAGTGGAGCCTTTGAGAGGGACACAGGTGTGACTTCAGCACATTGATGGAAAACCCCAGCAAGTGCAGGAGGTCGGCCGTAGTCTGAAGGTGGCTGACGACTGTCTGGGGTGAGCCTGCCTTCAACAACCAGTCATCGAGGTATGGGACACCCCTAACCTGCGCAGATGAGCTGCGACCACCGCCATCACTTTCGTGAACACCCGTGGGGCTCTGCTAAGGCCAAAGGGGAGCACAGTGAACTGGAAGTGCTCGTTGCCTACCATGAACCGCAGGTAACGCCGGTGGGCCGGCAGGACGGGGATGTGGAAATACGCGTCCTGCAAGTCCAACCCTACCATCCTGTCTCCGGGGTCCAGGTCAGCATCTTGAACTTCTCCTTCCGGAGGAAGCCGTTGACGTTCCGTAGGACCAAGATAGGGCGTAGGCCCCCTTTGCCCTTCTTGGGAACCAGAAAGTAGTGGGAATAGCAACCATGTCCTACTTCTGGCCCAGGAACGCGCTCGATGGCCCCCTTGGCCAAGAGGACCGACACTTCCTCTTGCAGAAGTTGCAACTGATCCCCCGACAGGCGGTGGTACTGCAGTGGCATGGCTGGAGGGGTCGCCTCGAAGGGGAGGGAGTAGCCCCTTCGGACGATTTGCAGCACCCACCTGTCCGAAGTGATAGTGCACCAGTGGAGGAGGTGATGGCGGACCCTGCCCCCCACTGGCATCAAATGGGCCTGAAAGGTCATACTAGGAGGGCTTTGAGGCGGATGCTGCGGGGGTGGATGTGGACTGGCCGCGCCGTTGTGCCCTGGCACTGCCACGGCGGTTACCACGTCCGCCGCCACGCTGGATGTTAGGCTGCGGCCCGTGGCTGGCAGGACATGAAGGGGCGCCCCTTACTTTGCCACGAAAGGAGCGAAAGGCAGACTGCTGCTGACGTTGGCCCGAGAGACCCAAGGACTTGGCCGTAGCCCTGGAGTCCTTGAAGCGTTCTAGCGCATTATCTGCCTTGCCACCAGAGAGGTGGCTGCCATCAAACGGCATGTTCATGAGGGTGTTCTGAGCGATACAAAAGGGGATGATGGACGGAGCGCTTGAGCAAAAATACTTTATTGCTGAAACCATTGAAATCGGATACCATAATGATTCCATTGTTTTGTTTATTAGTTCTCGCAGAACTTTCAAAGAGGCTGTCACGGTTATAGTATTTGGCACGTTTATACGCTACTTTTATTAAGCGCTTTGGATAGCCTCTTTGAGATAACTTCAATTTCAGATTTTCTGCGTGTATTTCAAAACTTTTCCTGTCACTACAATTACGCCTTGAACCCGGGCCTCCCTACCCGCACCGAGAGTCGTAAAGACTCGAGAAGAGATCAAAAATGATCAAAAAAGTTTAGTCAAAAAGTGACTACGGTACTGCTTTCTCCGGACCTGCGCTTCTGGCGCGGAAAAAAGAAGAACTGACGTCAGCACGCGAGGGCGGCGTCTAAGTACTCCGACGACATCATCCCGGCACCGATGACGGACACGTAGCCACAGACAATGCCTACCGACGCGCAAGGGTACTGCTACGTGAAATTTTCCGAATCCAGTCTGACGCCTGGGGGTTATTCTAAGTTAAGGAATCTAACTAACATGTTTCTTTCAGATATAACAGGACATGAAATCTTTTAAAGGTATTCCTAACACAAGGGTAGGCAGGGACGTGTCACACAGCCCTGGATAAGCGGTGGACTCCTCACTGTGAAACATGTATTGACTGCCTCCTGTTTGCTGGTCAGAGAGTCTGCGAGGAGCAGAGTGTGAGCGGCTGTGAGTGCGAGTGCCACGAACGCCGAAAACACAGACGAAGCCACAGACAGTGAGCCGGGACTGACTCGGCCCCCCACCCGGCCCTGAGCACGGAGGTGAGGCGACCGAACTGGTTGTTCCACGGTGGGGGTACTGGGCGTGAGAGCGAGTGCGAGCAGGAAGCAGGGCAGAGGCTCCGAAAAAGCTCCGAAAAGCCGCTGCACGCCTTAACCCTCAAGGGCCGAGGTTGGAGCCAAGCGCACGGCTGCGGGCGGAAGATTCTTGGCCCCGCAGTCCTTTGGCAGAGTGGGGGACTTTCTGCCAGTGCCTCAGGGTCCTTCAGGCTTTGGCTTGGGCTTCGAGAGATCTTCCCAGCACCGGGACCGGCACTCATCAACGAGGTGAGGTGATGTTGCCTCCGTGGGTCTAGACTACGTGAAAGACGCGAGCGCGGCTGCCGATAGAGGCGGCCGCGAAGTAAGAGCCGGGGGTTGTCCTTGGCAGGTCCGACTAGGTCTGATTCTGCCCGTGGCCCCCCCTCCCCCCCTGAGTGCTCCGCTCGCGACCTGCAACTGTCTCCGAGATCTCTGCGGTCTCCGTGGGTCTCTGAGGGCCTTACCCATAGCCCCCTCATTGCTCCTTGTCAACAGCTGCGAGGGCTGCGAGGGCTGCGAGGGCTACGGGTCACAATGCGCCCCCTCAAAAGACCAAGCATTACTAACGAACTAAAGAGCTGCATAAACACAAACTGGTGGCAGGTAGCAGGAAAGTTGTGCATCTGAGATCCTGCATTTCCGCCACTCAGTGCTTTGTTAGATCCAAAGGAGAAAGTTGGAAGGTGGAACGCAGCTTTGTCTAGCGAGGATTAGCAAGGGAAGGAAGGGCCACCCCTTCCTCGCAGCTCGTCGCTCTCCCACCAGCCCCCCTACCCTTGTTGCTGACCGCTGGCATCGCTCTTAACATAGAGTGCAAGCTTAAGCTTAAAGCGGAAGGCGAGGAGCGTGGGGTGTGGTACTGGTGCTGGTGCGTTGCTGGAGACCCCCAGCGGGGGAAAGTGGGAGTCGTGACGCTCGTGTAACTGCACGGTGAAGATATTCTGGTGGATTGGGGCATAATAGGAGAAGCCGCACTGGTCCCACAGTCCCTGTGAGTCCCGCGAACCAAGGCCATCTACAGCTTCCCTTATTGCTCCAGGACCAACCGACAAACTAAGCTGTATACCTCCCAAGATGCCAACAAGGATTCCAGTCACCAGGTCAAAATCAGCTGCAGACGCCAACGGCTGGTGCAGCCCCAGTAGGATTAACAACAAATGGTTCAAGTAATTCTTGCACAAATGCTATGAACCCAGGCAATCCCCCTGGGGCTTCTAAGACACAGAATAATCAAAGATCTACCAATTCAGGCCTGATAACTAAATACTTGTTTCCAATGTCTCTAAACGACGTACCAGCTAACGACAGGAAAGACCATCCAGGAAGCAGTCAAAGTGCCAAGGAAGACTTGTCTCCTTCAGCAATAAATATCCAGGGCCCCCGTCAAACGGAGACAAAATGTCGATTACCTTCTCACTCCAGTATGGACATTCCCAACAGCTCTACCCAATTGCGCTCGGGCCCAGATTCTGTTTTTAATGCTAACACAAGCCTTGCCCCAGCAGTTTCTCACTCACTACCTGATTCTTACAGCTTCAAACCAGCCTCAAGTGCGCCAAGAAGATCAATAACAACCGAGGCACTAATACATAAATCTCACTCACCTATTAGTCAAGACTCTTCTCTGACTACTGCCTCAGGCTCTCCCGTCGCGACAAAAAAACAAGACCTGGGAGAACTCTCATCATTATTTCTACAGCAACTTGAAATTCAAATCGAGCAAACCCTGGAGTCCACTCCACAGCTGTATAGACTATCCAGTGGAACAAATAATCATCACCATACCCCTCAAAACACAGAGAATTCAAGTTTTATGGCTGCTTCTGAATCGCCAAAATTCATTCACCCGCAACACATAACGGCTAAAGCTTTACTTTGGCAATCCTCTAAGATGGATTCACAAATGGATCTCTTACAGACAATAGCTACGTGTTTGTCAGAGCTGAAAGGAAAAATGGATCATATTGCAAACTTGATCTCCAATTCCCAAACTACTTGCTCATTTTCATGTGCGGCCATCGTGGATCAATGGGCAAACCTTCCTGCAGTTTTGACTACTCTAGCAGACTCAGTTTGTCCTTCAAGATCCCCTTTTGGCCCTCCTTCACCACTGGTCTCAACCAAATCACATACGGAACTAACCAATAACTCAGCCAACTTACTTGTAGATTCGCCTGATAGTTCAACTAAAATATCGCACCTGTCACCACCCACTGCTCCAACCCTAGCTTCTTCAACAAGGACTATAAACTCTGCCCCACGTCTTTCAATCAGTTGTCAAATAATAGAAGAACTTGACGCCGCTCCAGCGACTAACCAAAAGGTAGCCTCACTTTCCAGGAAAGCAAAGAAAAAACTAAGGAAAGCCCAAAAAAGGGAAAAAACTAAAAGCCGAGTAGCAACTTTTTCCACTTGCACACATACAATCAAATCAGTCACCAGTTCAGTTAAGCTTTATCCAATTTTCACGGAAAAATCATCAGGTAAGAGTCACAAAGAAGTGGCACCGATTTATTCACAACCTAACACACCAACAACGACTAAGAGCTCAGTTGAAGACCCTCCCCGAGAGGCGATCCCCTCTAACGCCTCTCCCACTTTCCCCCATAACACTATGAAAGGGGAGGCCCGCACAATGCCAACTTGTCTTAAACCTCCGGAAGGCTCAGGCGTAAGGATAAGCCTTGCTTCCGGACCGCCAACGCCAATTACAATCTTAGGGCCACAGGCGGAGGATATCACGCAATTATCCTCTACTACTATACACAATACTAATATGCAGTACCAACAGGCGGTAAAATCTCCTCCTGTACCTACGGCTATTAGAACCCTCTCAATACAAAAACCAATACATGCATCCGATAATCAAGCTATATCGGGAACCTTAAAGAGTGGCAGCCGACCAAAACCAGGAGAGGCGGAGGTTGTATTTACACCAAGATATCACGCTAAAGGTAACTACGATGTCTTGAACAGAGGCAATATTCTGCGTCTGCTCAATCACATCCCATCATTGGAACACATCGGCTCTGCAGACATCGCCTGGGTGAAATTCCAAAACCTGCCAGGTGACTCCCACGACGATTCAACAGTGGTTGAGCTATATCAACAGTTACACCTGACAGCAATGTTACGTGAAGCTAATCAACTGGCAGATTGGGGCATTGAGATCAGGCTCCCATCTCAAGACAGATACCCTCACGTTCTAGTTAATAATTCCCAAAATACTTATTCTATCTTAAAATGCAGGGAAAACCCGCGCTCTGGAAACAACCCGGCCAACACTCTTCTTCATCACGAACATCTGAGGATTATTTGTTCTATTAATCAGAGAAGAGTCCTCACCAGCAATCAGGCCATTAACTATCAATCTGGACACCAGGCCGAAAACGGTCGCCAATCAGCTCGACGGTATCTTTGACTTCTCCAAAGGTAAAACGGATTACACCCTGAACAACCAAAACAACTACCTAACAATTATCTCCTGGAATGTGGCTGGCCTCCAGAAACTGATTAAAAACGGCTCGGCTGTAGAGTATCTTCGAAGCGGAGACCTAATTTCTCTCCAGGAAACATGGGCAACAACAACTACAGCCATTTCCGGATACTATGAAACCCACGTCCCAGCAACAAGACGCAACATTTTTGGGCGGCCGATGGGCGACCTCTCTGTTTACATCAAGCACTCGTGTAGGCTGGAAGCAACTATGATAGCATCCGATTTACCTGGAATTCAAGTACTACGCATCAACGGAATAAAAAATCACTACAACCCGCTCCGCTTGTTACTATTTAACTGCTACGTTAATCCAGTCTTGCATCCGAGAAACCAAGCTCTTGACGACCTGGCAGCCACAATTGGAGATTTCCTCATCAAATATCCCAATCACAATCCACTTATAGTTGGGGACTTTAACAATAGATCTCTTGACAAATTAGGAAATGAAAACAAGCACGTCAAAGAGGTCGCGCTACTACAAGCTTTATTTAACGCCAGTTCTATATCATCTGCCTACAATCTAAGGAAAGCAAAAGATCATACATGGACACCCCCCCCAACGTATAGGAACATCTCTACCATTGACTATTTGTTCATCGGAAGCACGCTAGCTCTCCACCTAAATGATTTTAACATCGATCATCGAACAGAGAGCGACCACAGGCCCCTAAGAGCATCCTTTTGCCTTTCCATCGTAGCATCCTGCAGATTCACGCCGTGGGTGAATCTACAGCCGAGGAAATTGATAAAATCCCACGTAGGATAAAATGGTTCATTAATCTAGACATAAAACTGTCTGAATGGGTAACGAAGAAAGACCATTTAAAAACTTCCATTAGCCCACAAGCCCTCTTAGACCATTGGCCCATTCTTTTGGTAGATTTGCATCGGGTTCTGGGGGGCTCTTCAGACGCTCAAGAAAAACTGGCGCCAAAGGTTTTTAATCGAGACTCAAACAAGGAAACACCGGAAAGCAATTGGAAGAGGCAAAACAGCCCAAATGGAAGTGGAAAAGGGGCAAGAACATTTCAACGTGCCACAAAAGGGCCACTTTGAGCTGCTTGCAAGAAGCGCGCATGGGCCCGACGGATTAAACGAACAGAGGAAGCCTGGCTCAAAACTTTCTCTCTCTTAAAAGAAAAAAATCCGGCCCCATTCTGGAGATACATCAATCAACTCAGCAACAGTGGCCAGACTAAACAGAGAACGTATGGGCGGATCATATCAATCAGCTCTACAGCAGTGGAGCAGGGGAGCTGTTAACTCCCTTCTTGCCTCAAGCACTATCCTATGAAAACTCTCAGGGTCCGGATATTTCTGTAGCCGCAGTAACCAAGATCATTAGTCGTATGAAGAACGACGGGGCGCCAGGGCCAAACGGAATACCTGCAGCAGTTTTTAAATCATCTCGGCAGTTCTGTGCAGAACTTCTCACACCTCTCTTTGGACAAGCTTTTCTTAAAGTCACAATTCCATCTACCTGGCAGGGCTCAATACTACACCCAATTTATAAAAAGGGCAATCGCTCAAACCCGGCTAATTACAGACTAATAGCCTTGTTGGACATTGAAGCCAAAGCCTACACCCGTGTTTTACTGGCGAGACTTGAATATTGGGTTATAGAAAATAACATCTTGCCCCGCACCCAGTCAGGCTTCAGAACAGGCTGCTCCACGACGGACAACATAACAGCGTTGTCCTATTTGTCGTGGAGAGCCACTTTGGCCAACCAGCTACCTCTATTTTGCTGTTTTGTAGACTACAGTGCAGCCTTCGACAGAGTCAACCGAGGGACGCTATGGTACAAATTAAACTCTTGGGGGATACCATCTCCACTTCTTTCAGCTTTGATATCTTTGCACCATAAAACTTGGGTGAGGATCAAAACATGTGCAAAAACACTATCCACAAAAATTGCAACTAAAAACGGTCTAAAACAAGGCTGCGTATTAGCCCCCTTAATATTTAATCTTTACACTGCCGATTTACCCAAAGAACTGGCAGGCGCAGCCTTGGTCGCCCCAAAAATGGGCGGGACACGTCTACAGATAATGCAATATGCTGATGACATCATTATTGTGGACCATACAAAGATCAGACTACAAAGATCGCTCATTGCCCTCAACACGTACAACATAAAGAACCATCTTCTGATGAATAAATCAAAAACCAAAGTTATGACCTTTGGGAAATACAAAAAAAAGAAAAATATTTCTTGGCGAGCAGGGGGACTACATATCGTGACCTGCACCAGCTATAACTACTTAGGAGTTTGGTTCAACGAAAAGGCAAATCAAGCAGCTCACCTTAGACATCTAAAGCCTAAGGGCATGGGGATTATACATAGCCTGAGGCGCCTGAACCGTCATTTGCATAGCCCCACAGCTGAGCCAATTTTAAGGGTGCTAGGGGCCAAACTACTACCAGCTGTGTCCTATGGCCATTTGGCCTTCCCTGGAAAAATTGATGCATTTTTAGCAAATTTACAAATAAAAGCCTACAAGAAAATATTTTCTGTTCCGCAGCACGCAAGGAGGTCGAGGCTGAGACTTGAGCTGGGCCTGGCAAGCGCAGACCTTCACTGTCTGGGAGACTTAATTAAATTTTACATTCACACTCTACGAACTCCAGCTCAATCTATGAAAGAACAACTGCAAGCTGTGTTCACTGATGAACTTTCTCCTTGGTACAAACAGTTGCATCTCGCTATTTCCACATTAAAGATCGAAGCCACCTCCCTCACTAATCCAACCATCCCCCTGTCAATGTGGAAAAAAACAATAAAAAGCCAAATCACTCTAGTATCATTTCAGACTGACATTGCCGGGCTTTCTAAAAACGCTCTCTTCACAACTCTGAATGATTTGTATATCAAGGGGAAACCTCAACCGTACTTCAACTACTCTCTTTACTCTCAGACTCGTAATAAAATACTGTACATGAGGCTGCTAGCTCTACCAATTTTTGATTTTAATCCGCAGTGCGCCCGGTGGAATGGGCAGTCTACATGCAGGCTCTGCAATTATATACATGAGTCCTGGCTTCACCTGCTATGTTGCTGTCCATACTTTGCTACAGATCGTCGCCGCCTACTGGCTCCAGTTTTTCGGGAAAAGACACTGAGACACTGCAGGTAAGCATCGGATTTGTGTTTTAGCAACAACTCAGCCCAGGCTCTAGCAAGAGCAGGGAAGTTTGTTAACATCATTTTAACCGCACTGCATAATGTTTAGCATTAAGAAATTGTTTAGGACTTTAAATTTTAAAATTTTTATATTTCATTATGCATTGTTATGTTTGTATATTATGGTTTTAATTAACTGTAAAATAAAGAGAGAGACTGTCTCCTGTTAATTTTTCTAAACGGAAAGAAATGAAGCTTTTCTGATTTTTCACAATGCAAATCATTTTACAAAATTGTATGCAATACATACAAGACTATTGTTGTTGGAGAAATACAATTATTTTCATGTATTATTTTGTATCTCAAAATATATTCTATTTAATGTGACATATTAGGTTGGTTATGGGGATATTCAAACAAATGGGTTTGAGTCTGTTTAGGGTCACTCATCACACATAACAGTGTACCTTTAGTCTACCTTACAGAAACACCATTGAAGAAAGCTGTGGTCTTCAGTCTGCTTCAACGTGATTGACTAAATTTCTTTATAAATGGTGTGATTTTGCTGCTCAAATGAATGCTCTCTGGGCTATGTTCAACATTAGACTGCTATTGTAATAATACCATGGGACTCCCTGCTCAATAACCAGGAGGATTCAAACATGTGAATCAATAAAAGATCCAATATTGAAAAATTATGTATTTAGATCTGCTACCATCCCTCCTTTTCAGTATTCTTCTCTCCCCCTTATTTCTGAAGTTTCACAAGGTTAATCGCAATGCTTCACATTGTTTAATCTTTATGTCCCCCCGACCTTTCTCATTTGTTCTTTCCATAATTAATGATTTATTGTGATGATAAACAGATTATCCTGTAACTTGAGGCTAATCTTAGTCAGCCCACACCAATATTCATAAGTGTCTCTGGGCTATTGCTGAGAGGAGGAAAAGTAATGCCATGACACTTAGCTCCAGTACAGCACAACAACGTTTTAGCGGCAGGCAATATTTTTTAGTGTGAATGTAAGTGCTTCTTCTGTTCCTCTGGCCAGAGATGAAGATGTGCTTTAGCCTACATGAGTTCCATCTGTGACTCCCTATCTAGATGAGGTGTTCAGCATCTATTGTGTCTAATTGAAAATGACTATAAAAACTATGCCTATCCTTCATGTTTCCTGTTGCTTTGTAGTTTTACATACCTTCACTGCATCACGTTTGGACTAGTACAATGCATTTTATATTGGAGTGCCTGTTTACATTACTAAAAGAGTTAAGATTATACAAAATATTGCTGCATGCCTACTCTTAGGCCTTCCTTGGAGATCCTTTATTTTTGGGCATCACAATTTCTGAAGACTGGCTCAACGCCTTCAGCATGGATCAATCCAACCCCTCAATGAGGACATAACCAACTTTAACAACTTGTTCAAGAACTGTGCAGATGTCCTTGCACCCATCAAACGCAACAACCAAAGAAAAAACAGCTGGTACTCAGAGGACCTTCGAGACTCCAAACAACCACATGGCTGCACTCTGTCGCTACCACCCGCAACAAAGAGAAACCAAGAAAAGAGTGCTTGGGGAACACACCAAAGGGAGCTCCAACAGCAGCAAGGAGATCTTCTTGATTGTCAAGGATTTCACCACACCATCAGCCTCCATCAACGGCATCACCCCCTCTCAAGAACTCTGCGACGACCTATCAAACTTCTTCCACAACAAAATTGCTAGCATCTAAAGTATTTTCACACATCAACTAGACTTCAGCGATCTCATCGCAAACCTGCCCATGACTAACAAAGATGGCCACATAACCGAAAGGAAAACTCTCACCAGAGAAGATATAGCGACAATCATGCAGACCATCCACTCTGGACCCCAAATGGACCCATTCCACCACCATGTCTACAACCTTGGATCATCACCCATCAGCAGTGGCACAACTAACATAAACACCTTTATCACATCTGCCATATTCCCGGAGGAATTGAAGCATGCAACGTCCTAGTCAAGAAGCAGTCAGCGACCTCAGTCAACTAAGCAACTTCTGTCCTATCTCCTTGCTTCCCTACCCAGCCAAAAGAGAAGGCCATCAATAAGCAACTTACAACCAACCTCGAACACCAACCATTTACTGGACAACTCTCAATCAGAATTTTTTTAAAGACCACAGCACCGAAACAGCACTCATTGCAGCCAGCAACGTTATCTGGACCCTCCTAGACCAAGGAGAAACAGAGGCACTTATTCTGCTCGACTTCTCCGTGGCATTAGACACAGTCTCCCACAACAACCTCATCAGAAAAAATTAACAAGGTCAACACCCAAGCACATACACTGAATTAGATCTGCTCATTCCTTATGGGAAGAACACAAATAGTCAAACTGCCATACTACACATTGGAGATCAAGAGTATGATGTGTGGAGTACCCCAGGGATCGTCGCTCAGCCCTATCCTGTTCAATATCTACATGACGCTGCTCACCACATCATCCGATTCCAAGGCATCACCCTCATTTCCTACGCTGATGATACCAAACTCATCTTCTCCCTGACAGACAAGACAGCCACCACCAGAGCCACGTCACTAATTCATGGCCATGGTTTCAGAATGGATGATATTTAACTGTTTTTAGCTCAACTCTAACAACACGGAAGTACTGGTCTTTGGAAACAGGACCTCCCCACAAGACAGCATTTAGAGGCCGACAGAGCTAGGACCACGACAGAAAAGAAATCTGGGGATCATCCTGTACAACAAGCTCAACTTGACGGCACAAGTTCATGCAGTAAGCGCTACCTGCTTCCATATCCTACATGTGCTGCATAAAGTCTTTAATTTGCTGTCACAGATCACCATACGCACTGCAACAAAAGCACTTATCACAAGCAGACTCGACTACTTCAATGGACATTAAGCCGGAATCTAGAAGCAGCTCCTACAAAGACTTCAGACCATCGAGGACACTGCTTAGAAGCAATGTGTAAAATATGTATGCAGCACAAGAACAGTTTTCACGTGAAAACACAACAGAAAAAATTCCTACACCAACTTATAACAAACATTGGCAACTCCAATCAGTCTGGCCGTATTGTTGAGCTTAGTAGTGTGGTTATTAATAAAGAGTTGTATTATGAAGTTGTTAAATGTATTTTGTTGGGTTGTGCTATTTTAATGCTAATGTTTGGTGAAGTGAAAGGGAACTAAATATTCATTTTCCCCTGGAGCAATTGGAACACTCTAAAACACATATGTGGACCCCCCCCCCTAAAACCAGCCCATTGCAATTACCTTGTGTATTTCTAGGAAGCTTAACTGTTGGTCCTCATTTTTCTGCAAAGAGACTTAAAAAACAAATAGAAATATATGTATTGACTATATCAGCAGCAAAATGACAACATTCAGCTAGATTCGTCAAGCTTAATTGCGCTCGCAAAGGGCCAGATTCTGAGAATCTGGCCCTTTGAGAGTGCAATTTTTGCATTTGGGATTCATCATCCCAAATGCAAAATTATCTAATAAAGAATTCGCACATTTGCGAGGAATTGCATTTAAGGAATCTCTATTTGAGATTCCTTAAATGCAATTCATGAACCATTTTGAAATTGCGAAATCGCAATTTAGGATCGCTATTTACCACGAAGTCAAACCTTGTGGTAAATAGCTAAAACTTAGAAAAATGCATTTAAATGCATTTTTTCTAAGTTGCATGTTACACACACACATGTCCTTTGGACATGTGTGTGCGCAACACGTGTACATTTTCATTTCAGGGGTGCTACAGGGTGCCCTTTGGACACCCCTGCACCCTTGAAATCGCATCCTGTGTAGGAATCGCAATTTATTTAGCAATTCCTACATGAATCCCGTTTTGCAAGTCCTTAATAGCGATTCCTTATGAATCGCTATTAAAGACTCGCAAAACGGCCCTTTCATGAATCTAGCTGATTATTTTTAAAGTTATTTCCCGAGCTCGTTGCGGGCGGGTAGCAAGCTGCTCCATCATGATTGGTTCCTGCATTGGTTCAGCATCAACACCATGCTTGTAACGTGACGGTGAAAAACGAGTCTGTTTCACATGCAGTAAATAATCACACATTTTATAGCAACAGAGGTAGGTAGGGCAGGACAGAAATTGGGAGCACGTCGTGTTTCCTGGTACTACCGTCTTGGGCTCTTTGTGTTGCATGTTTGGCAAGTTTTAAAGAATGTCACTAAAAAGTCTGCATGGGCGTATTAAAATTCTGTGCTTAGTCCAGCCAGATACAAGACTCCACAGGGCAATCACCTGGTATATCTACCCGACAGCCAGCCAAGAGCATGCGGCAATATTTGCTTTTTATGTGAATTCTGTTTAGGTGTAGTATAATATGGAGGAAGGAAAGCATATTAAGCTGTGTTTAATAATGAGCCATTATGGAAATCCTCACAACGGTCCTCAAATCTAGCAGCCACTTCAAGTGGGGATTAACCCATATTTGGACACCGTATGTTCAGGATATAATTAGTGTACTTGTTACTAGCAACAAAAGCCACTATTCACCCAATGAAGGGACTGCAGTAGTTCGTTCTTCCGCATCAAGCAAACGGTTGATGTTTGAATTATAAAAAATGCATTACCACATAATTCTTTTTGCTCTCACTTATAATTTACTTGTTAAAATATGCAGCCGGCATCGCTATATATTGCCATAAAGGCCATATTTGTATCTGTTCTGAAGGAAAACTGCAAATGTCCGAAGCAAATAATACTGTTTTTATACTCACGCTTCAGAAAAAAATTATGTCTGCAACATTTTAAAAGGGGAAAAAAATATTCTTTTGAGTGCAGAACTTAGAACCGATCAAGAGTGATGTGAAATATACTGATCGGAATTGATCCAGAGTGGTGTGAAATATATAACAATAAGTAGCAATGGAACAAGAACGTTTCTTAACTAAACATATCGAGAATAGAACGCTAACTTTAACAAGGCTTATATTTGGAAATCTCTTCCAGCCGATGCATCGTTATTCTGTTTTGCTGCGCATCGCCTAATTTCCCCTGATTCTTTCATCTCTGTCAAATTCAGTATTAAATGTGGAGACTTCCTTGAGTACAGTAAACAACGTGAGGCATCACATACACTGATGTAAACGACCGAAATGGGCGAACTCATACGTATATGTGAATGATTGCCTTAGCTGCTGTTTAGGTGAATTGAACCACATTTAACTGGGATGTATAAAATGGATGTAAAATAGAAATACGTTTTTATTGAATTGACTCATTTTGTCCAGACTTGTGAGGTGTGAAACCGCAAATGTCAACTATACCATTTCTGTTTGAATTTGAATTTGAATTTTGAGCTGTTTGTAAAGCGCACGTTCACTTGGCAGTTTCTTGGCGCTATAGGATTTCAAATGAGAAGAGGGAGGAAGTTAGGAACTAACAGCCTGATTCATGAAGCGAAATAGCGCCCGCAATGGCTGCGAAAACGCAATTGCGGGTGCAAAACACGGAATCGGCATTCAAGTACGAAATAGCGAATTCGCAAAAAAATAATAGCGATTGAAATAGCGATTACGCTATAATAGTCGCAGACTCCGGGAAGTCGAGCATTAGCGATACGGAAATAGCGACCAACCACGGAATCTGCGAAATGAATAGCGAAACGCAATATTGTCTCAATCGGCATTCATGAAATAAATACATTAGCGAAAAAGCGCTAATTCGCACGTTTGCGCGGCGCAATTTAAGGACAACTCAAAGCAGGTGGTAACCATAAAAGCCATGATTAAGTAAAATTTGAAAAACTGTTGGCCAATCACCAACAGGTCCAGGCCTGACCAATCACACATAAGGACATTCAGCAGCAGCATTAGGCGTTCCACAATGCCTGGGATGTACATGGTGGTGAGGCGGCGAAGGCTACAGCGAGCAGCACGGAGGAGACGCATGAGGCAGCAAAGGATTTACCGGCAGCGGGTCACCTTGCTGGGCCAAACCAGAGAACAGATTTATGCAAAATACAGGCTAAATGGGGAAATGATCACCTGGCTGATACAAGAACTCGACCCCATCATGCAGCACCCAACAAGGCGAAACAATTCTGTGCCCACACATGTGCAGGTATTGTGCAGCCTGCACCTCCTGGCCTCCGGCAGTTTCCAGGGCATAGTAGCCGCTGCTGGGGGGATATCCCAGCCCACCATGTCATGCTGCCTCCACACTTTTGTTGACGCCATGCTCAGCCAGCTCCACCGGCACATCACATTTCCCACGAGCCAACAGGAATTGGACCTGACAAAACTACAATTTTATAATGTCGCCCATTTTCCCCATGTCCTCGGCTGCATAGACTGTACCCACGTCGCCATCTGCCCACCAGCTGGCACGGAGTATATGTACCGCAACAGGAAGTCCTACCACTCCCTCAACATACAGATGGTCTGCAATGCCAAGACCATCATCACTGACATTGTGGCCCAGTACCCAGGGAGTACCCATGACTCCTTTATCTTCAGGCACAGCGGACTCCACACACGACTGATCAGGGGAGAGTTTGGGGAAGGACACCTACTTGGTAAGTACACTTTGTCGACAATGTCACATTGCTATGAAGTAACTGCGCTGCACAGGCAATCAACATCTGCTCCTCTCATTCAGGTGACAGTGGCTACGCCCTATGGGAATACCTCCTGACCCCTTACCTCAACCCTGCCACACCTCAGCAACGGCGCTGCAATGTTGCGCACATCCGGACAAGGAACTGTATTGAAAGGACATTTGGCCTGCTCAAGAGCAGGTTCCGTATACTGCACAAGACAGGTGGGGCCATGTATTACAGTCCTGCAGCGTGCTGCCGCATTGTGGCTGTCTGTGCAATGCTTCATAACATTGCAACCAAGCACCGGATACCAGTTGACATCTCAGGCAGTGAATCTGAGGGGGACGACCGGCCACCAGCACATGCGCACCATGCACGCGGGGAGAACCCAGCTGAAGGCCACAGACGTCGCAACCACATCACAGCTAACAATTTCTAGCCCACCCCCTTCCCCCACCCCACATATCACAATTGCATGCAAAATGTAATGATTACACAAGGCGAATGTGTGCAGCAAAATAAATGTATTTGTTTGATTCACAAGAAAAAAGGGTCATGGTATCAACTATTTACAAATTACAGTATTCCTGCATACTGCATGTGAAGGTTCATGGCAGGCTTAGCGTCAGCCTGCGCCAGTGTCCCTCACACAATGTCATTGGCGCCTCCGGCGCGTAATGCCCAGGCGCCTGTGAGGCTCTTCCTCATCCTGGGCAGCTGTACCAGGCGTTGCCCTGGTGCTGCGCCTAGGTGGCGGGACCTGCGTGGCAGAGTGGCTGCTCACGCTGGAGGCACCCTCACTCGCATCGTCTCCCCCTACAATGGCCGGTAGCACAGGTGTATGCAGTGCGGTCACGGCGGTGGTCAAGTGCTCCAGCACCCGGGTTATGTCCTCGCAGCACTGGACCAGTTGGTGCTGCTGGGTCAGAGAGCGCCGCGACAGCTGGGTGGTGGCATTTGCTGCCACATAATTTGACCTACTATAGGTCGACAGCCGGCTCATCAGCTGGTGGTGGCGCCTGCTTGCAACACTGCGGTGCTTCACGAGCGCTGCAGTATTGTCCTCCATTGCCGCCGTCATGCGGTCCATGGCCGCCGTCATGCGGTCCATCCGCTCTCCGACTCCCGCCACATTGCGGCCAATTTTATGCAGCTGGAGCTGGATGGCTCCTTGCTGCTGCGACTGGCGCTGGTGGATTCGGAGCATGCGCCGCTCCACGCTCATGCAGGCATGGAGATGCCCATTGCCCCTCCTGCTGTTCGGCCGCTGTGTTGCGGATGTGGCTGGCCCAGATCTGGTTGCACGAGCTGCAGGTGGTGTAGCAGCTGGTGCGGCAGGCACTGGAGGCACATTGGTGGGGTGCCTGGCTCTGGCAGCCGGTTGGCCGGCAGATGTAGGAGCAGGTACGGTGGGGGGCCTGGCCTTGGCAGCCGGTGGGCCGGCAGATGTAGCAGCAGGTACGGTGGGGGGCCTGGCCTTGGCAGCCGGTGGGCCGGCAGATGTAGCAGCAGGTACGGTGGGGGGCCTGGCCTTGGCAGCCGGTGGGCCGGCAGATGTAGCAGCAGGTACGGTGGGGGGCCTGGCTGCTGGTGTTGGTGCAGCGGCAGATGCAGGAGCAGGTACGGTGGGGGGCCTGGCTGCTGGTGTTGGTGCAGCGGCAGGGGCTGGTGGCTGGGTATCGGGTAGGGATTCCTCCTCCTGGGCCTCCTCATCAATCAGCAGCCTCTCGCTGTCACTGCTATCATCGCCACCTGTGAGGGTAAGTGGATACTCATTAGGTGCATGTGACTGTCAGACGTGCAGATGTTACATGCATGCTGGGTGTCATTCCCTGGATGGCTGTGGATTTGCGCACTTTGGAACCTTTCTGGCCGCATTGTGGTACTACTACATTGTGGACATACTACGTCTCCCACAATGCTTCAGGGCATTTCCTGATGCACAACGTAGGCATGACTAAGGGCCAATGAGTGAGCCTATTTGGTCAGGGACGGTCATAGGGGACAGGGTCGCAGTCGCATGCCACTTACCTTGGGTGTCTTGGGTGGGGCGGGAGGAGTCCAGAGGGGTCACGCCAACACACGCCTCCCTCTCCAAGGTGTCCTCAACCTGGTCCTCCAGGGGTGTGTTGGGTGGGACAGTCGGTCCGCCACCTCCAGTGCCCGATGCCTCACCAAGGCGCTCCGCCACCCTCTCCTTGGCACGCCCTCGGAGGTCGTACCAGCGCTTCTTCAGCTCCTCCAACGACCTGTCCGCCACGCCCACAGAGTTTACGCTGGAGGCTATCCCCAGCCAGATCCTCCGCTTCTCCTGCTCTGGGACCCTCCTGGAGTTGGCACCAAAGAGCCGGTCGTGGTTGGCCACCACCCCTTCAATCAGGTTCTCGAGCTCCTGCTCGGAGAACTTGAGCTTGCGCTTGCGGCCAGCGCTGTTGCTGGGGCCAGGGACAGGTTCCTCGGACATGGCGGTCGCTATTTCTGCCGTTTCGGGAGTCGCTAACGGTGGTTTAGCGTCTGCTTTCCCTCGTGCACACTCGAAGGATGGCGTCACTGTGGTGTTTGGGGGTGGGAACTGGCTGCTTCCTGGTTGTGATGTCATCACGGTGCTCGGAATGCGTCTTCCCGTTTTCCAGATCCCGCGAGAATGCGACTCGCATTCCCGATCGCACGGGATTGCGAGTCGCAATCCCGTGCGATCGGGATTGCGAGTCGCAATCCCGTGCGATCGGGATTGCGAGTCGCAATCCCGATCGCAGGTAGCCGGAAATAGCGATTTTTCTGCGTTTTTTGTAGGTCGCTAACGGCTTTAGCGCCCGCGTGCGAGTCGCTATTTTTTTCCCGAATAGTACATGAATGCCGTTTTGCGTTTCCTCAATAGCGAGTCGCTATTAATCGCTATTAGGGACACGCAAAACGGCCCGTACATGAATCAGGCTGTAAATGCTTGCTGAAACAGAAAAGTCTTGAGGTTACTGCGGAATTCAGTGTAGGAAGACAGGGATCTGAGGGAGGGTGGAAGGGAGTTTCAAAAAGTGGGGGCGAGCACCGAGAATTTCTGGCCACCAGAGCGCTTCTTTCTAAACCGAGGAATGACTAGGAGAGATTTAGAAGAAGAGCGCAGGTCTCTGGCGGGAATGTAGTTAGTGATAGCTGCGTTAATAAAGGCAGGAGCAGTGCCAGCCCGGGCCTGGAAGGTGAGGCAGCCGAGTTTAAAAAGGGCTCTTTGCTTTATTGGGAGCCAATGAAGGGCGATGAGCAAAGGGGAGGAGTAATGGAATTTTGGTAGGCCATGTACCAGGCGAGCTGCCTGGTTCTGCACCAGCTGGAGGCGATGGAGTGCATAGGCCGGTGTGCCGTTGTAAATGATATTGCCATAATCGATTTTGGATAAAATCATGGCCATAACGATCAATTTCAGGGCAGAGGGAGAAAAGAACCGGGAAACTTTCCTAATAATGCGTAAAGTAAAAAAGGAGGAGGAAACAACAGAACTAATATGGGTGTGAAGTGTCAGCTGATGATTAAGCATAATCCCAAGGGTTTTAACCGAGTGGGAGGGAGTAGGAGGGGGGCCAAAGGATACAGGCCAAAAGGAAGATGACCAAGGGTTGTCGCTGCCCCCAGTCAAAATCAGTTCTGTCTTATCCGGGTTGAGTATGAGATGGTTTGCATTCATCCAACCACGGATAAATAACAGGACCGACTGGAAGCTAGAAGCAGCAAAGGAAGAAGAAGAGAAATTAAAAATAAGCTGGAGGTCATCAGCATAGTTATAAACTGTGACCTCCATTTGTTGGAGTGCCAAAATAAGGGGAAAAATGTAAAGGTTGAACAGGAGGTGGGAAAGGGAAGAGCCCTGGGGAACCCCGCAGTTCACTTTGCTAGGTGAGGCTGAAAATTCACCCAGGTGGACCGCCTGTGTGCATCCCTTCAAAAAAGAGCCTATCCAGGCGAGGGCCTGGCCGCCTATGCCCGCCGCCTTGACACGGGACAAAAGGATGGAATGGTCCGCCGTGTCAAAGGCGGCGGATAAGTCCAAGAGGACCAGGGCTTGAGGAATGTTAGTATCTAGGCCCTCCCTAAGTTGGTCCATTACTGAGATGACTACCTTTTCTGTGGAATGCCGGGGGCGAAAGCCCGCCTGGCAGGGAGCGAGATAGCTACTACTTTCAATAAAGGAGCTAAGCATCTGGGTGGCATGGGACTCTGCTATTTTTCCCAAATAGGGGAGGAGGGATATGGGACGATAATTTGTGGGGGAAGAGGGATCAGCTCCAGGTTTTTTCAATATTGGGAGAATTGAAAAGACACTGAGACACTGCAGGTAAGCATCGGATTTGTGTTTTAGCAACAACTCAGCCCAGGCTCTAGCAAGAGCAGGGAAGTTTGTTAACATCATTTTAACCGCACTGCATAATGTTTAGCATTAAGAAATTGTTTAGGACTTTAAATTTTAAAAATGTTATATTTCATTATGCATTGTTATGTTTGTATATTATGGTTTTAATTAACTGTAAAATAAAGAGAGAGACTGTCTCCTGTTAATTTTTCTAAACGGAAAGAAATGAAGCTTTTCTGATTTTTCACAATGCAAATCATTTTACAAAATTGTATGCAATACATACAAGACTATTGTTGTTGGAGAAATACAATTATTTTCATGTATTATTTTGTATCTCAAAATATATTCTATTTAATGTGACATATTAGGTTGGTTATGGGGATATTCAAACAAATGGGTTTGAGTCTGTTTAGGGTCACTCATCACACATAACAGTGTACCTTTAGTGTACCTTTAGTCTACCTTACAGAAACACCATTGAAGAAAGCTGTGGTCTTCAGTCTGCTTCAACGTGATTGACTAAATTTCTTTATAAATGGTGTGATTTTGCTGCTCAAATGAATGCTCTCTGGGCTATGTTTAACATTAGACTGCTATTGTAATAATACCATGGGACTCCCTGCTCAATAACCAGGAGGATTCAAACATGTGAATCAATAAAAGATCCAATATTGAAAAATTATGTATTTAGATCTGCTACAATCCCTCCTTTTCAGTATTCTTCTCTCCCCCTTATTTCTGAAGTTTCACAAGGTTAATCGCAATGCTTCACATTGTTTAATCTTTATGTCCCCCTGACCTTTCTCATTTGTTCTTTCCATAATTAATGATTTATTGTGATGATAAACAGATTATCCTGTAACTTGAGGCTAATCTTAGTCAGCCCACACCAATATTCATAAGTGTCTCTGGGCTATTGCTGAGAGGAGGAAAAGTAATGCCATGAAACTAAGCTCCAGTACAGCACAACAACGTTTTAGCGGCAGGCAATATTTTTTAGTGTGAATGTAAGTGCTTCTTCTGTTCCTCTGGCCAGAGATGAAGATGTGCTTTAGCCTACATGAGTTCCATCTGTGACTCCCTATCTAGATGAGGTGTTCAGCATCTATTGTGTCTAATTGAAAATGACTATAAAAACTATGCCTATCCTTCATGTTTCCTGTTGCTTTGTAGTTTTACATACCTTCACTGCATCACGTTTGGACTAGTACAATGCATTTTATATTGGAGTGCCTGTTTACATTACTAAAAGAGTTAAGATCATACAAAATATTGCTGCATGCCTACTCTTAGGCCTTCCTTGGAGATCCTTTATTTTTGGGCATCACAATTTCTGAAGACTGGCTCAACGCCTTCAGCATGGATCAATCCAACCCCTCAATGAGGACATAACCAACTTTAACAACTTGTTCAAGAACTGTGCAGATGTCCTTGCACCCATCAAACGCAACAACCAAAGAAAAAACAACAAGCAGGCCAGCTGGTACTCAGAGGACCTTCGAGACTCCAAACAACCACATGGCTGCACTCTGTCGCTACCACCCGCAACAAAGAGAAACCAAGAAAAGAGTGCTTGGGGAACACACCAAAGGGAGCTCCAACAGCAGCAAGGAGATCTTCTTGATTGTCAAGGATTTCACCACACCATCAGCCTCCATCAACGGCATCACCCCCTCTCAAGAACTCTGCGACGACCTATCAAACTTCTTCCACAACAAAATTGCTAGCATCTAAAGTATTTTCACACATCAACTAGACTTCAGCGATCTCATCGCAAACCTGCCCATGACTAACAAAGATGGCCACATAACCGAAAGGAAAACTCTCACCAGAGAAGATATAGCGACAATCATGCAGACCATCCACTCTGGACCCCAAATGGACCCATTCCACCACCATGTCTACAACCTTGGATCATCACCCATCAGCAGTGGCACAACTAACATAAACACCTTTATCACATCTGCCATATTCCCGGAGGAATTGAAGCATGCAACGTCCTAGTCAAGAAGCAGTCAGCGACCTCAGTCAACTAAGCAACTTCTGTCCTATCTCCTTGCTTCCCTACCCAGCCAAAAGAGAAGGCCATCAATAAGCAACTTACAACCAACCTCGAACACCAACCATTTACTGGACAACTCTCAATCAGAATTTTTTTAAAGACCACAGCACCGAAACAGCACTCATTGCAGCCAGCAACGTTATCTGGACCCTCCTAGACCAAGGAGAAACAGAGGCACTTATTCTGCTCGACTTCTCCGTGGCATTAGACACAGTCTCCCACAACAACCTCATCAGAAAAAATTAACAAGGTCAACACCCAAGCACATACACTGAATTAGATCTGCTCATTCCTTATGGGAAGAACACAAATAGTCAAACTGCCATACTACACATTGGAGATCAAGAGTATGATGTGTGGAGTACCCCAGGGATCGTCGCTCAGCCCTATCCTGTTCAATATCTACATGACGCTGCTCACCACATCATCCGATTCCAAGGCATCACCCTCATTTCCTACGCTGATGATACCAAACTCATCTTCTCCCTGACAGACAAGACAGCCACCACCAGAGCCACGTCACTAATTCATGGCCATGGTTTCAGAATGGATGATATTTAACTGTTTTTAGCTCAACTCTAACAACACGGAAGTACTGGTCTTTGGAAACAGGACCTCCCCACGAGACAGCATTTAGAGGCGGACAGAGCTAGGACCACGACAGAAAAGAAATCTGGGGATCATCCTGTACAACAAGCTCAACTTGACGGCACAAGTTCATGCAATAAGCGCTACCTGCTTCCATATCCTACATGTGCTGCATAAAGTCTTTAATTTGCTGTCACAGATCACCATACGCACTGCAACAAAAGCACTTATCACAAGCAGACTCGACTACTTCAATGGACATTAAGCCGGAATCTAGAAGCAGCTCCTACAAAGACTTCAGACCATCGAGGACACTGCTTAGAAGCAATGTGTAAAATATGTATGCAGCACAAGAACAGTTTTCACGTGAAAACACAACAGAAAAAATTCCTACACCAACTTATAACAAACATTGGCAACTCCAATCAGTCTGGCCGTATTGTTGAGCTTAGTAGTGTGGTTATTAATAAAGAGTTGTATTATGAAGTTGTTAAATGTATTTTGTTGGGTTGTGCTATTTTAATGCTAATGTTTGGTGAAGTAAAAGGGAACTAAATATTCATTTTCCCCTGGAGCAATTGGAACACTCTAAAACACATATGTGGACCCCCCCCTAAAACCAGCCCATTGCAATTACCTTGTGTATTTCTAGGAAGCTTAACTGTTGGTCCTCATTTTTCTGCAAAGAGACTTAAAAAACAAATAGAAATATATGTATTGACTATATCAGCAGCAAAATGACAACATTCAGCTAGATTCGTCAAGCTTAATTGCGCTCGCAAAGGGCCAGATTCTGAGAATCTGGCCCTTTGAGAGTGCAATTTTTGCATTTGGGATTCATCATCCCAAATGCAAAATTATCTAATAAAGAATTCGCACATTTGCGAGGAATTGCATTTAAGGAATCTCTATTTGAGATTCCTTAAATGCAATTCATGAACCATTTTGAAATTGCGAAATCGCAATTTAGGACCGCTATTTACCACGAAGTCAAACCTTGTGGTAAATAGCTAAAACTTAGAAAAATGCATTTAAATGCATTTTTTCTAAGTTGCATGTTACACACACACATGTCCTTTGGACATGTGTGTGCGCAACACGTGTACATTTTCATTTCAGGGGTGCTACAGGGTGCCCTTTGGACACCCCTGCACCCTTGAAATCGCATCCTGTGTAGGAATCGCAATTTATTTAGCAATTCCTACATGAATCCCGTTTTGCAAGTCCTTAATAGCGATTCCTTATGAATCGCTATTAAAGACTCGCAAAACGGCCCTTTCATGAATCTAGCTGATTATTTTTAAAGTTATTTCCCGAGCTCGTTGCGGGCGGGTAGCAAGCTGCTCCATCATGATTGGTTCCTGCATTGGTTCAGCATCAACACCATGCTTGTAACGTGACGGTGAAAAACGAGTCTGTTTCACATGCAGTAAATAATCACACATTTTATAGCAACAGAGGTAGGTAGGGCAGGACAGAAATTGGGAGCACGTCGTGTTTCCTGGTACTACCGTCTTGGGCTCTTTGTGTTGCATGTTTGGCAAGTTTTAAAGAATGTCACTAAAAAGTCTGCATGGGCGTATTAAAATTCTGTGCTTAGTCCAGCCAGATACAAGACTCCACAGGGCAATCACCTTGTATATCTACCCGACAGCCAGCCAAGAGCATGCGGCAATATTTGCTTTTTATGTGAATTCTGTTTAGGTGTAGTATAATATGGAGGAAGGAAAGCATATTAAGCTGTGTTTAATAATGAGCCATTATGGAAATCCTCACAACGGTCCTCAAATCTAGCAGCCGCTTCAAGTGGGGATTAACCCATATTTGGACACCGTATGTTCAGGATATAATTAGTGTACTTGTTACTAGCAACAAAAGCCACTATTCACCCAATGAAGGGACTGCAGTAGTTCGTTCTTCCGCATCAAGCAAACGGTTGATGTTTGAATTATAAAAAATGCATTACCACATAATTCTTTTTGCTCTCACTTATAATTTACTTGTTAAAATATGCAGCCGGCATCGCTATATATTGCCATAAAGGCCATATTTGTATCTGTTCTGAAGGAAAACTGCAAATGTCCGAAGCAAATAATACTGTTTTTATACTCACGCTTCAGAAAAAAATTATGTCTGCAACATTTTAAAAGGGGAAAAAAATATTCTTTTGAGTGCAGAACTTAGAACCGATCAAGATTGATGTGAAATATACTGATCGGAATTGATCCAGAGTGGTGTGAAATATATAACAATAAGTAGCAATGGAACAAGAACGTTTCTTAACTAAACATATCGAGAATAGAACGCTAACTTTAACAAGGCTTATATTTGGAAATCTCTTCCAGCCGATGCATCGTTATTCTGTTTTGCTGCGCATCGCCTAATTTCCCCTGATTCTTTCATCTCTGTCAAATTCAGTATTAAGGGGCTCATTAGGATGGCGGACGGAAGAGCCACCGCGGCCCTGGAGTAGGCGGAAAAAGCCTTTTCCGTGTCCGCCTGCCGCGGATACTCCGTCCGCCATATCAGGATAGGAAAACGTGTCAAATTTCCGTCCGCGACGGAAAAGCACGCACCGCCGCCGAACTACACACGAGACCGTGGCGGACGGAACACATCCGGAGGCCCCGCCGTACGTACTGACGTCGAAGACCGTCCCCCAAATCAAGATGGCGGAAAATACACATAAAACCGCAGCGGAAAAACAACCTGTCTGAACACGGCGGAACCCCCACTGCGAAGATAGGTGACATAGCAGAGATACCCACCGCAAGCTGACCACCACCATGGACCCAGCGCTACACGCTTTCCCGATGCTCTTCGCGATCCACCACGTCCTAGTCATGGCCCACCATGGACGACGACGCAGGTAAGGCACAAACCATTGGCTGTCTGCAGGGGAATACCAGTAAGGGACGTGACGTAGGGAGGGGGAGTGTCATGTCACCGAAACCACTGATGAGAAGCAAATACGAATACACATTAGTAGTACGCAAGCAGGAATGATAACGACAGACCACGAGACTTGATAGACTACCTTTATTGTACAAAATAGGGGTATAATCACAGTGTATGCGTGAGCATGGGCAAAGTGGGCACCAGAGCAGCTACATCATTGGCAGTCAACGAGAGGGCAGAATGCAGTATCAGAGCATCAACAGGGCATTGTGCAGTACAGAGCAGGTACATCATAGGCAGTAAACGAGAGGGCAGAATGCAGTATCAGAGCATCAACAGGGCATTGTGCAGTACAGAGCAGGTACATCATAGGCAGTAAACGAGAGGGCAGAATGCAGTATCAGAGCATCAACAGGGCATTGTGCAGTACAGAGCAGGTACATCATAGGCAGTAAACGAGAGGGCAGAATGCAGTATCAGAGCATCAACAGGGCATTGTGGAGTACAGAGCAGGTACATCATAGGCAGTAAACGAGAGGGCAGCATGCAGTATCAGAGCATCAACAGGGCATTGTGCAGTACAGAGCAGGTACATCAGAGCAGGTAACGAGAGGGCAGCATGCAGTATCAGAGCATCAACAGGGCATTGTGCAGTACAGAGCAGGTACATCAGAGCAGGTAACGAGAGGGCAGCATGCAGTATCAGAGCATCAACAGGGCATTGTGCAGTACAGAGCAGGTACATCAGAGGCAGCACGTGAGAGGGGCTAAGTGCATCAACAGTCCATTGCACAGAACAGGTCCATCAGAGGCAGCACGTGAGAGGGGCTAAGTGCATCAACAGTCCATTGCACAGAACAGGCCCATCAGAGGCAGCACGTGAGAGGGGCTAAGTGCATCAACAGTCCATTGCACAGAACAGGCCCATCAGAGGCAGCACGTGAGAGGGGCAGTATGCAGTATCAGAGCAACAACAGGGCATTGTGCAGTACAGAGCAGGTACATCAGAGGCAGCACGTGAGAGGGGCTAAGTGCATCAACAGTCCATTGCACAGAACAGGCCCATCAGAGGCAGCACGTGAGAGGGGCTAAGTGCATCAACAGTCCATTGCACAGAACAGGTCCATCAGAGGCAGCACGTGAGAGGGGCTAAGTGCATCAACAGTCCATTGCACAGAACAGGCCCATCAGAGGCAGCACGTGAGAGGGGCTAAGTGCATCAACAGTCCATTGCACAGAACAGGTCCATCAGAGGCAGCACGTGAGAGGGGCAGTATGCAGTATCAGAGCAACAACAGGGCATTGTGCAGTACAGAGCAGGTACATCATAGGCAGTAAACGAGAGGGCAGAATGCAGTATCAGAGCATCAACAGGGCATTGTGCAGTACAGAGCAGGTACATCAGAGGCAGCACGTGAGAGGGGCTAAGTGCATCAACAGTCCATTGCACAGAACAGGCCCATCAGAGGCAGCACGTGAGAGGGGCTAAGTGCATCGACAGTCCATTGCACAGAACAGATCCATCAGAGGCAGCACGTGAGAGGGGCAGTATGCAGTATCAGAGCATCAACAGGGCATTGTGGAGTACAGAGCAGGTACATCATAGGCAGTAAACGAGAGGGCAGAATGCAGTATCAGAGCATCAACAGGGCATTGTGGAGTACAGAGCAGGTACATCATAGGCAGTAAACGAGAGGGCAGCATGCAGTATCAGAGCATCAACAGGGCATTGTGCAGTACAGAGCAGGTACATCAGAGGCTGCACAACTACGTGTCCCTACCAACCCGTCACAGGGACCACAAGAGTGCCACGCAGTTCTCAATGGACACACCATGTGAAGTAACATTTGAGTGAAGTGTACAGCACCTCACATCACAGAATCAGGGGGACTGCGTGAACTACCTGCCTCGGACACACTGGCAGCACCAGCAACAGGAGTGTGAGACACAGCCACAGCCCGAGTGACACACACATGGGCCACGGACCCAGACACACTGGCAGCACCAGCAACAGGAGTGTGAGACACAGCCACAGCCCGAGTGACACACACATGGGCCACGGACCCAGACACACTGGCAGCACCAGCAACAGGAGTGTGAGACACAGCCACAGCCCGAGTGACACACACATGGGCCACGGACCCAGACACACTGGCAGCACCAGCAACAGGAGTGTGAGACACAGCCACAGATGTAGTCACTGACACGTGAGCCACTGACCCAGACAGACTGCCAGCACCAGAAACAGGAGTGTGCAACACAGCCACAGATCTCCTAACTGACACGTGAGCCATAGACCCAGATACCCTGCCAGGATCTGCAACAGGAGAGGGCACAACTGACACTGTGCCACCATCTGATACATGAGAGTCAACTGCACCAGCGCCACTGGGACAACTGAAATGATGAGCCACAGGGCTGTATGGGCCAGGAGGCAGGGTGGGCCTGGGAGCTGGGGATAGCTGACCTAGAGCCAAATCGGGGTTGGCAGGTGTCAATGGTGTGTGTCTGCGTTTCTTAGGGAGGTGTGAGTGCACCCTGGACAGGACTGGACTGCCAAGTGGTGGGGACTCCAAAGAATCACCACCCAGCATAGGTGGAGCAACTGCTGCCGGGGATCTGGTTTCTGGGGACGTGCTGGAGCCTGCTTGTCGTTTGCTCTGTGCCTGCCGCCTGGACTCGGAATGATGTGTAATGGGGGATGCAACAACAGGGGACACCCACCTCTGCTTCTGACTGGCCTGGATGGGAGTGGAGGTATGGGGGGACTCCGCCGCGGAGACATCAGTTTGGCGTTTAGTAGAAAACATCAGCCTCAGTGCAGCCAGGGGTGAAGTATGCCTGTCCTTGATAGCGCCATTGTCCATGCTAGATGCCTTGTCCGTAGGATGTGCCTTATCCTTAGGTGGAGTGTTGTCTCTGGATGTAGCCTGTGCCCTGCTCGCCGCCCTGTTCCTGCCAGCAGGCTTGTCGTCTGTGGTGCACCTGTCTCCAGCAGACACCTGCTCTCTGTGTGTGTCCCTGCCCTTGGGAGTGGTCCTATCCACTGCTGTGGGCCTGCTCTTGGGAGTCTCCCTGCTCTTAGTAGGTGCCTTAGTCTTCTAACTGTCCTTGGGAGTGTCCCTTACCTCTGCTGTGGGCCTGCTCTTGGGAGTCTCCCTGCTCTTAGTAGGTGCCTTAGTCTTCTCACTGTCCTTGGGAGTGTCCCTTACCTCTGCTGTGGGCCTGCTCTTGGGAGTCTCCCTGCTCTTAGTAGGTGCCTTAGTCTTCTCACTGTCCTTGGGAGTGTCCCTTACCTCTGCTGTGGGCCTGCTCTTGGGAGTCTCCCTGCTCTTAGTAGGTGCCTTAGTCTTCTCACTGTCCTTGGGAGTGTCCCTTACCTCTGCTGTGGGCCTGCTCTTGGGAGTCTCCCTGCTCTTAGTAGGTGCCTTAGTCTTCTGACTGGCCTTGTCCAAGGAACAGTCCATGGACATGTGAGTATCCCTTGCCTTGGGAGTACCTTTCGTGTTGAATGGCTGTGTAGCTCCGGAAGGCATGTCCCCCAACAACACTTGTGGATCCTGTGTGTGTACTCCAGTGCATCTGACGTCGTCTACGTGAACAGATTTAGCTGATCTAGGGGATGGGGTCTGTGCCCTGCGTGCCCTGACGTGCTGTCTGACGCTGCTTCTAGTGCAATAACCTGTATTTGAGTCCTGCTCAGAATAATCACTACCCCCTGAGACATCCAGCGGTGTAGATGGGGAAACAGAAGTAGCACCCTGTTCGTTCGACTGTACTATTGCAGACGACACACTGCTTGCCAATGACTGCACTGTCCTGTGTAGACCTGCAAGATCGCCATGCATCCCTTCCATGAATGCCACCACCTGCCCCAACTTCCTATCATGGTCCTGGAAAGCATTTGTCATATTGGTCTGCCCCACACACAGCTGTCGCAGCAGATCAACGGCCTCAGCACACAGTGCATTTTGGCTCACCGTGGCAGGGGCAGCGGTGCCTGCACCGAACGCCACTCTGCTCCCCCTACTCCTCCGGCCACGAACAGTACATGGTGCAGTTGGCGGAAGTGTGGGCCCTGTGTGCTGTCTTCCGACAGAAGGTGATGAGTGCCCACTCCCAGTCTGTGACAACAGTGCAGGCTCACCAAGAGTGTCCGACGAGGAGGACGATGGTGTCTCCACATGCGAGTCCTCAGGGACGGTCCTGTCCCCCTCTCCGGCGCTGGCCTCCTCCGTGTCAGTCTGCGTGTGTGCGAAGTCTGAGCCGGACTCATTTCCTCGGCTACTCTCCACCGTCTGTGGCTGAGTGTCCTCTGTCAAAGCTGAAATGCACAGAAAAGATGTGTGAGTCATGGGCACACTCACGTACAGAAGGAACAGGATAGCCAAATCACATAGCAGACAAAGGTTTAGGAGCCCTCATCCTGCACATGGCCCACCCCTACCAGTCATCCTCACATTTTCTGCCATGGGGCCATGGACCACTAGGGGATGTGCTTTAACACTCAACTACTAAGCAAGTGGCGTGTCAACATGGCGGACCTGGATGTCAAATGAGTACCACCCAATGGGACCAAAATGGCATCACAGGCATACATACGCAACACGGAACTCAATAGTGTGTCTGTGCACCAATACATGCATAGCACTCACAAGTTTCCTACACAGACAGTATGCTCACCGCTAGTTTGCTGTTGATCGGCACTCAGACGTTCGGCCAGTTCAGGATGCGTCACTGCAATGATACGGTGCATGAGAGGGGTCATGGAGCGTCGGGCCAGACGGGGCGTCCTTGGAATCAGGCCCAGTGTTACTTCCGCTACATTCTTGCTCAGCCTGGAAATGTCGTCCCAGCGTTTGTGGCAGTGTGTATGTCGTCTGTTGCACACCCCCAATGCCCGTACTTCCCGTGCTATGCTCCTCCACAGGTCCTTGCGAAGGTGCAGCTTGACCTACCATGATGGGAGACAAAAGGGTTTAAGTCAGTGGACAGGTGGCCTGTCACACACATAGGGGCAAGACGTTACTGTCAGCAGCCATGCACAATCAGGAACATATGTCTAGCCCACACTACACAGCTAAGATAGAAATAGGCCTGATCATTTGGCCCCCTCATGCACACCAACATGTCCCACACTGCACTTACCACCCGTCCCGGTGCGCCGTAGAGGCGTCCATAGTTGCGGAGTACACCGTCCACGAGGACATCAAGCTCCGCGGCGGTGAAGGGTCGAGACCGGATCTCTTTGCCTCTCGACATGGCAAGATCACGGAGTATGGCACTAGAGCAGCAGTCGGTGGTCAGCTCAGCAGCAGCAGCAGGTCGAGGTGATGGTCACAGGCAGCAGTCGGTGGTCAGCTCAGCAGCAGCAGCAGGTCGAGGTGATGGTCACAGGCAGCAGTCGGTGGTCAGCTCAGCAGCAGCAGCAGGTCGAGGTGATGGTCACAGGCAGCAGTCGGTGGTCAGCTCAGCAGCAGCAGCAGGTCGAGGTGATGGTCACAGGCAGCACTGGTCCCCAGGGTAGGAAGTTTCATTTTGGCCAACACACATATATAGGGCCCTCAGCACGTGTCAGTGGCATACGTCGCCAGCAATTGGTCAGCCCTGGAAGCGTGATCGTGAAATGGGCCAATGACTGGCCCTGTTGTTGCGGTGCACAGCTTCCGCTACTTGCGATTGGCCGTATGCGGCCAGCGTCCCTCTTCCCATTGGCTGCATGTGCAGGGACCGTCACGGGCACACATCGGCAACCGCACGTGCAAGCCTCAGGCACGGATGCTTCAGTTGCAACAATGTACTATCACTGGCGCCTCCATGGCGGTGCACGTACACAGCGGGGGAGGTGCAGGCCTATACACCCTGTAGATGTACTCAATGGACATGCCAGTTCATGACCCCCCTTACAGTCACCTTGCATCATCCACCGTACACCGGCCGGAGCGGCCGGGCCATGAACAACCGCCGTGCCCGGCCATGAGCAACCGCCGTGCCCGGCCATGAGCAACCGCCGTGCCCGGCCATGAGCAACCGCCGTGCCGGCCATGGAAACCACGGCCGTTGCACGGACCGCCAGGGAACGCCGGTAGTGGAAGGGCCGTGCAATGGCGGTGGTTGCCATGGCCGGCACGGCGGTCCTGGGCAGGGCCTGGCACGGCGGTAGTGGAAGGGCCATGCAATGGCGGTGGTTGCCATGGCCGGCACGGCGGTCCTGGGCAGGGCCTGGCACGGCGGTAGTGGAAGGGCCGTGCAATGGCGGTGGTTGCCATGGCCGGCACGGCGGTCCTGGGCAGGGCAGGGCCGGCCGGCCGGCCGGCCGGCCGGTGAAGGCTGGATGATGCAATGGCACTGTAAGGGGGGGCATGACCTGCCATGTGCATTGACATCAGCTAATGGATGTGTTGGCCTGCACGTCCCCCGCCGATCACGTGCCCCGCCATGTTGGCGCCAGTGATACAACATTGTTGCAAATCGACCATCCGTCCCGGAACCTTGCACATGCACTTGCCGGTGTGTGGGCGTGACGGTCTGTGCACGTGCAGACAATGTGAATGTCGAAGGCGGCCCGCGTATGCCCAGACGTAAACAGCGGATGCAGTGCACCGCCATGGCGTGGTCAATGTTTGCATCTTAGCCGATGATGCACCTTGTACCATTGTCTGCAGCTGCCTGCTCACGGTTGTGTGCGTGATTGCGTGGCTACACATGTCATGCTCCATCCCATGTGTGTCCATACCATGGCCATCGGTGAGCCACAAGTGTCCATCACGTGTGCATGTCCACATCGGGTAGTACCCTACACAAGTTTGTCGTACCTCACATGTACACAGTAGATCCCGTATGTATGGGCACCTGTGAATCAGTTGTCAGTGAGTGGTATGTGTCAGATGATGACTATGGTGGGGGTTCTGTTGTGTACTGTACATGTGTGTTGCCTATTGTGTCCCCATGCATGTGATGTCCGTATGCCCACCATTCCTGGTGTTGCCATTGGTGCATCATGAAATGGGGGGGTGGGGGGGTGTTTAATTTAGTATGTGTGCATGTACTTGCATGTGTGCATGTGATGTTGGGCCTACACATGTGGGTCATGTCACATGTCTGGTTGGCAGTGATGTTGAGGTGAGACACTGTGCATTGCACATGTTGCTAAACATCATGTTGCTAGTGGATGCACATTGTTGCTACGTCAATCCATGTTGTCCTGACAATCAGAGGAGTCACACATATGACAAGCATACACTGGATACTACATGTTGGTAGAGGGCGTTGACATGTGATTGAGTTGCACACACATGCGTTGTATGTGAATTGACTTCCATTCCATCTACTCCCACACAGGAGGGCTCCAAATGTCCTTCGCCCATACACTGTGCTGGAGGATATGGTGGACGAGGAGGTGATCCGGAAATTCAGGCTGGATCGCCGTCGATTGTTGGAACTTGTGACCCTATTGTCTCCTCACCTGCAGCCGCGAAGAACCTATCCAGGTTCCATGACACCCACGCAAAAGGTGATGGCGGCACTCCATTTCTTTGCAACAGGCACATTCCAGTACACAGTTGGAGATGCCGGGGGAATGTCACAGGCCATGTTCAGCACGGTACTCCGGGATGTACTGACAGCCATGATGCTGTACAAGCATGACTATATACATTTCCCTCAGGCGGCGGAGTTGGCAGCGGTCAAAGCTGACTTCTATGCCCTGGGTCGTATACCACACGTTGTGGGTTCCATTGATGGCACGCATATCGCTATCATTGCACCACGGGCACGTGAGCAGGTGTATAGGAATCGGAAACACTTCCATTCCCTGAACGTGCAGGTGGTGTGCCAGGCCGACAACATCATCTCACATGTGTGTGCAAGATTCCCTGGCTCTGCACATGACGCCCACATCATGCGGAGCAGCATGGTCCCCCAACTGATGGCTAATCTGCGTCCGGCACAAGCGTGGCTTGTTGGTGAGTATGCTGTGGTGACAGGAGTGATATCTGTGTGGCATGGTGTGCCCCACAATGCAGGTTGTGATGTTTCTCTCTCTCTCTCTTCCACCAACACAGGCGACTCGGCTTACCCAAACAGGCCTTGGCTGCTCAGTCCCATACGCAATCCCACTACAGCTGGAGAAATGAGATACAATGATGCCCATGGTAGGACACGTCGAGTGGTAGAACGGACATTTGGCCTGCTCAAGTCTAGGTTTCGGTGCCTGGATAAGACTGGAGGGGCCCTGCCTTACTCACCAGGCAAAGTATGCAAGATCGTGATAGCGTGCTGCATGCTCCACAACCTGGCTGTGCGCTATAACATTGAACTGCTCTTGGACCCTGATGAACTGCAAGTTCCTCGCCCTCCCGACCCACCCATGTCAACTGATGAGGATAGTGGTGAGGAGGAAGGTGTGGACCAGAGGCGCCAGATCATTGATCGCTACTTCCCTTGATTGTGAGTGTGCTCCTCTTGTGCTGCTTGGGTATGCCCTGTGAATGTGTGCTGGTGTTGTGGCATAGTGGTGTGCTTCATCTCTGTGTTCTGCTATGTGATGCATGCATGTGTGTGTGTGTGTGTGCTAAATTGTGGCCAATGCACGTCTCCATGATGTGTGTCGTCTCATCCATTACTGTTGTGATGCGTGTGGGTTGTTAAATGTTGCACTGCAGTGTGTTCTGATGAGTGTGATCATGTTTCCTGACGTGTCTTTGCGGTTTCTATTTTCCCTAGGTCACTCCCGCAGCGCCATGATTCTGTACCAGTTGGATACCTGTACCTAGTAACATCTGTTTCTGATGCATTCATGTGAATAAACATGGAGGCAACACATGATTGAGTGAGTAAGTGGCTTTTATTTACAAATTGTGCATGGGTGTAGGTGCATATTTACAAATGAGTGAAGGGGTGGGGGAGTGAGAGTAGAAGGTTATGGCAGATGAAATGTCCGTGCTGACACCACATAGGGTGGTGTCTGCCTAGTACAGCAGGCCTGTGGCAGGTGGGACCGGATAGTTGGCAGGGTGAATGGCATGCTCAGGTACTGGTACAGTCATTTTCGGTTCCTCTTGGAGCGTGTGCCAGCTGCTTCCACACTGCTCTCGCCCACTTCCAGCCTCGGACGGCCCCTCCGTCTTTGTGCCGCTACAGAGTCAGCTGGTTGCGCTGGGGCATCGGGTACCACATCCGCCGCAGGTGGCGGTGGCGGTGGCGGTGGCGTTGTTTGTGGGCTGGTGTTAGCGGATGTACATGGCATCCGCATGTTGGTTGTCCTGGTAAAGATGTCCACTAGTTGGCCAAGCCGCCTCTCAATGGCCCCCAACATTGCAGTGTTGTCTACAAAGTCCTGGTGGGCCCGGTCTGCCTGTGCCTGACCACGTTGATAGCTCACCTCCACCCTGCCCAGTGCTTCCAATGACTGTTGCACAGGATTGGGTGTGTTGGTATCCTCGTGTCGTCTTTGGCGTATGCTCCTGCCTGCCGGATCTGGCCTTGCATCTCTGCCTTGCCTCACACTCTCCCTGCGTGGCTGGGATGGCGCTGGCACGGCGTTGGCCGTTGGGTTGGGCAGGGTGGCAGGGGCAGGAGTGGTGGTAGTAGTGGTGGTGGTGGAGGTGGTGCTGGTGGTGGCTGTGCAGGTCACAGTGGCCGGTGTTGTAACAATGGCAGAGGCCGTAGTCGTTGGTGTAGGTGTGACCTGGGAGCCAGATGGCCCTGGCTGCCTGCTTGTGCCGGGATCATCCTCTGCCCCGGAGGTGGCTGCCCAATCGTCCCCTGAGACTTCTGTGAGTGGCGAGTCTGGAGGGCGGGTGTTGCTTCCAGCTGTCAGATTAGGATGACCTGCAAAACCAAAATGTGAGGATGAGTAATGTGGACTTGACAGGTTGTTTTCATTTTGTTGCCGATTCTGTCTGCACTGGTACTCACCCCACCCACCACCACCACCGCCATCCCTATGGACATGGGGGCCTGTTGGGAGTTGTAGTTACATCCCCTCACACCCACCACCACCGCCATCCCTATGGACATGGGGGCCTGTTGGGAGTTGTAGTTCCATCCCCTCACACCCACCACCACCCACCACCACCACCACCACCGCCATCCCTATGGACATGGGGGCCTGTTGGGAGTTGTAGTTACATCCCCTCACACCCACCACCACCCACCACCACCACCACCACCACCGCCATCCCTATGGACATGGGGGCCTGTTGGGAGTTGTAGTTACATCCCCTCACACCCACCACCACCCACCACCACCACCGCCATCCCTATGGACATGGGGGCCTGTTGGGAGTTGTAGTTACATCCCCTCACACCCACCACCACCGCCATCCCTATGGACATGGGGGCCTGTTGGGAGTTGTAGTTACATCCCCTCACACCCACCACCACCGCCATCCCTATGGACATGGGGGCCTGTTGGGAGTTGTAGTTACATCCCCTCACACCCACCACCACCACCACCACCGCCATCCCTATGGACATGGGGGCCTGTTGGAGTCATTTCGACGTTGGTGAGTATGTGGACTGCATGCATGGGTTGGGGTCTGGGAGATGTGTCTTCACAGTTGTGTGAGGCACACCATGTACTTGTGCTCGTGGTGCTTGGTTTGTACTTACCAGCCTCTTCTCCCTCAGGAAGTCCATCAAGGCTCTCAGGGTGGATGATGGTCATCACCTTGTCCTCCCACTCGGTGTAGGGTAAGGGCTCCGGGGGGGTTCCACCGCCTGTGTGATTTGCCCGGAGATAGTTCTTGGCTCGTATGGATTTAACTCGGGTCTTTAGATCATGCCACCGCCTCTGTATGTCCTGCTTCGTCCCCGGGACGCTCCCGGAGGCATTCACCCTGGTGACTATCCGGTCCCACATGCTGTTTCTCCTGGCTATGCTGGTCTGCTGCACTAGGGCCCCGAATAAGTGGGGTTCCACACGGATAATCTCATCTACCATAACCTTTAACTCGGTGTCAGTGAATTTTGGTTTTTTTTTTGGTGCCATGGTGTGTGGTGCTCGGGTTGTGGGTTTGCGTGGATGGGGAGGTGCAGGTGTGTGGTGTGTAGGAATGGTGTGGTGGGTCTTTGTGTGGTGGGTGTGTTTGGGTGTGGGTTGTGTGAATGATATATGTCTTTGGTGTCAGTTCAGTGGTGTATCCTGCTAGCAGCTATGCAGTGATGCAGAGGAGTTGTGGAGTGGGTGGGAGTTCTTTTATGGTGTGTGTCTAGGCCGTGTCTGAATGGTTATTGGCAGTCAGGTGCTAGGTGGGAGTGTTGCCAGGTGTGGATTGTGTGGTGCTTGGCGGTGGATCATTGTGTGTTGTGATTGGTTTGGATGTTTTCGGTGGGTGGCCGTTTTTTTTCGTGTGTTTGGTGATAACTTCCGTGGCAATGTATGGCATTGGTTTGACAGTAGGGATGTTGTTTGTGTTGTCGTTCCGCTGTGGAGCACGGATTCTCTGTGCATTGGTACCGCTGCGGACGTGGATGGCGGTGACTACCGGGGTACTTGCGGAGTTATCCTAATTGCGGACACGGACATTGCGCAGGTATCGCGGGGGTAGTGGATGTATTCGCGGTCATGTGCGTACGCGGCGGTCGGTGTTCTTTCTGTTCCGTCCGCCTGCCGCGGACTCAGGTGTACTCCGACCGCCGCGGACGGGGATTGGTGTGCTCCGTACGCCGCGGTCGGCGTTTTTTGCATGTTTTATCCTAATTGCTGTTGCGGATTTTCCGCGGACAGGTCCGGAGTATCTTGCCACCTTCCGCGGCGGACGGTACACGTTTCCGTCCGCCATCCTAATCGACCCCTAAATGTGGAGACTTCCTTGAGTACAGTAAACAACGTGAGGCATCACATACACTGATGTAAACGACCGAAATGGGCGAACTCATACGTATATGTGAATGATTGCCTTAGCTGCTGTTTAGGTGAATTGAACCACATTTAACTGGGATGTATAAAATGGATGTAAAATAGAAATACGTTTTTATTGAATTGACTCATTTTGTCCAGACTTGTGAGGTGTGAAACCGCAAATGTCAACTATACCATTTCTGTTTGAATTTGAATTTGAATTTTGAGCTGTTTGTAAAGCGCACGTTCACTTGGCAGTTTCTTGGCGCTATAGGATTTCAAATGAGAAGAGGGAGGAAGTTAGGAACTAAATGCTTGCTGAAACAGAAAAGTCTTGAGGTTACTGCGGAATTCAGTGTAGGAAGACAGGGATCTGAGGGAGGGTGGAAGGGAGTTTCAAAAAGTGGGGGCGAGCACCGAGAATTTCTGGCCACCAGAGCGCTTCTTTCTAAACCGAGGAATGACTAGGAGAGATTTACAAGAAGAGCGCAGGTCTCTGGCGGGAATGTAGTTAGTGATAGCTGCGTTAATAAAGGCAGGAGCAGTGCCAGCCCGGGCCTGGAAGGTGAGGCAGCCGAGTTTAAAAAGGGCTCTTTGCTTTATTGGGAGCCAATGAAGGGCGATGAGCAAAGGGGAGGAGTAATGGAATTTTGGTAGGCCATGTACCAGGCGAGCTGCCTGGTTCTGCACCAGCTGGAGGCGATGGAGTGCATAGGCCGGTGTGCCGTTGTAAATGATATTGCCATAATCGATTTTGGATAAAATCATGGCCATAACGATCAATTTCAGGGCAGAGGGAGAAAAGAACCGGGAAACTTTCCTAATAATGCGTAAAGTAAAAAAGGAGGAGGAAACAACAGAACTAATATGGGTGTGAAGTGTCAGCTGATGATTAAGCATAATCCCAAGGGTTTTAACCGAGTGGGAGGGAGTAGGAGGGGGGCCAAAGGATACAGGCCAAAAGGAAGATGACCAAGGGTTGTCGCTGCCCCCAGTCAAAATCAGTTCTGTCTTATCCGGGTTGAGTATGAGATGGTTTGCATTCATCCAACCACGGATAAACAACAGGACCGACTGGAAGCTAGAAGCAGCAAAGGAAGAAGAAGAGAAATTAAAAATAAGCTGGAGGTCATCAGCATAGTTATAAACTGTGACCTCCATTTGTTGGAGTGCCAAAATAAGGGGAAAAATGTAAAGGTTGAACAGGAGGTGGGAAAGGGAAGAGCCCTGGGGAACCCCGCAGTTCACTTTGCTAGGTGAGGCTGAAAATTCACCCAGGTGGACCGCCTGTGTGCGTCCCTTCAAAAAAGACCCTATCCAGGCGAGGGCCTGGCCGCCTATGCCCGCCGCCTTGACACGGGACAAAAGGATGGAATGGTCCACCGTGTCAAAGGCGGCGGATAAGTCCAAGAGGACCAGGGCTTGAGGAATGTTAGTATCTAGGCCCTCCCTAAGTTGGTCCATTACTGAGATGACTACCTTTTCTGTGGAATGCCGGGGGCGAAAGCCCGCCTGGCAGGGAGCGAGATAGCTACTACTTTCAATAAAGGAGCTAAGCATCTGGGTGGCATGGGACTCTGCTATTTTTCCCAAATAGGGGAGGAGGGATATGGGACGATAATTTGCGGGGGAAGAGGGATCAGCTCCAGGTTTTTTCAATATTGGGAGAATTGTGGCTGTCTTGAAGGAAGCCGGGACAAAGCCCGATGCAAAGCAATTGTTCAGAAGGGCCAAGACAGGTGAAGGGCACGCCAGAAAAAACTGGCTGAGGATGCGTGCCGGGGCAATGTCGGCCGGGGAGCCCGATTTGACTCGATTGAGTAGGGCAGGCAACAACTCTCTAGTGAGTGGGGGAATAGAAGTGAGGAAACAATGGTTTTCGGGTGGTTGGGGGAAAGTGAAAGAAGGGGGAGGGGGGGAATGTTGGCTTTGATGAGAATTATCTTGTCGATAAAAAAACCATTGAGTGAATCACATAATGCCTGGGAAGGAGGAATTTTGGGTGAAGTTCTATCCGAAGCAGCTAGCTCATGCACAGTGGAAAAAAATCACTCGGGATTGGCATTCTGCCGCCAGAATGCGTCCGGAGAAGTAGTCCGTTTTAGCCGTGAGTATGGAGGTTTTATATTCCTTGAGTACCGTGACAAAGTGTTCTCGGCTAACGGGTGAGTAGGCACGGCGCCAGGCACGTTCGGCCTGTCTAACCTCCAATTTCTTGGCTTTGAGGTCCGGGGAGAACCATTTGTTAGCCTGATGGGAACGGTTGATAACCATGCGCTACAGGGGGGCCACCGGATCACAGGCGGTGGTGAGCCATTGATCAAGTGAGGCAATCTGGGAGTGAGGATCTAATCCCATGATATCAGGGCAGGTAGCTGTGAGTGAATTGCAGAGGGAGATGATATCCACTTTATTCCAGTTCCTAGCCCGGATATTTTTAGGAGCAGGAGGCGGAGTTTTAAGGTTCAGGTCCATGGAGAATGCAAGGAAAGAGTGATCCGACCAAGGACAGGGCGAGGCAATGGGGGAAGAAATAGGGATATTAAGCGTCCATATCTGGTCCAAGATATGGCCGCCGATGTGAGTGGGGCTTTGAACATGTTGGATGAAGTTGAGGCTAGAGAGAGCTTGAGTAAAGTCTTTAGAGGAGGAGTCTTCGGCGGGATCCGTAGGCCAATAGTTAAAATCGCCCAGAACTAAGACAGAGGCGTTATTAATTACCAGAGTGGCCAGGAGGTTCTGAAAGGCAGGGAGGAACTCAGGAGACGACTGAGGGGGTCGGTACGTTATTACACATGTGATCGGTGTCTTGAGGTAAGTAGAGCACACAACAAGGCAGTCAGCAGCTGGTAGTGTGGGCGAGGCCAGAGTCTGAAAGTTGAATTCCTTGCGGGCAATCAAAGCTACGCCGCCTCCAGCTCTGCCACCAGGTCGATCAGCACGGAGCATAGAGTATTCAGGAGGAAGGGCAGCAAGGACGCAGGGCAGGGAGTCAGGCCTGTACCAGGTTTCTGTAAGAAACAAGAGATCAGGGTTTTTTTAATCCAAGAGATCGTAGATTTCGATCTGGTGCTTAACAGCCGATCTAGTGTTTTTATTGCTATAAACTGATATGTTTGAAATCGTGTAGTTATTCTGACACCGCTTACAAATTGAATACAACATATACCTTGAAAGTATGTTCCCCTCATATAACGAGGTTGTGTTTAGAACGAAAAGGCTACATTTGTACTTTACCACTGAGCTGCAACGTTTTAGAAAGTCAGCCGAATGGGGCTTTGGGGGGGGGGGGGAGGGGCTTCCGACCGCAGAGAGGCTTGCCCCCCAGGGTTTTTGGGCCAGTGGTGCAGCCAATTGGGCTACCTTTTTGGGCTGGGGTAGCGGGGTTTATAACCAGACATTTTGTTTGCCGTGTCACTAATTATTGTAAGGTGACACGGCAGCCGGTTGAAGCTTGGGGTAGGCAGGGAGTTTCAAAAGTGTTTAGTAGGGTTATGGTGCTTTTTCGACTCTGTAAGGTGGCCGTGGGTTCGATACCTATACTGGCCTTTAAAAATGTCAAAAGCCAGGCTTGGCTCAGCGGTCCTGGTCAGGAAGCCGGCATTAGAGCAGGAGGCATTGGGATGGGGCAGGTGGGTTTGCAGATGGTGGGGGGTGAAGCAAGTCCCCGGGAGACTGGGAGCGATAAGGAGCTGGTTTGGGTAGGGGGCAACACGTTAGGAGAAGAGCGCTTGAGGCCACAGGGGGAGTTTGAACCCATAGGAGAGAGGTAGGGGGGGCGAGTAGTTAGGGGAGGATTGGCCACAGTGGGGCTAAGGGGGGAGGGGCGCTTGGGGATCCACCACAGCCCACGAGAGTAGGCAGTGGAGGGAGGGGGGAAGTCAGTGAGAAGGCATACGGGGGGGGGGTCCGGCGTAGAAAGGGTTGGGGCCCTTAACACCGGCTTGCCAGACCTTACGTTTTACATTGCACGGCAGCAGGCGTGGGAGGTAACGGTCTAGGGTGAGTCACATGCGGCTCCACATGACCGAGAGAAAAAGATGTCAATGTCAGAAGCGGACAGCCAGAACATTGAGGGACAGGTAGGACATAATGAAACGACGCACAGAGGTTTTACAGTGGTGCAACAACCCCCAAGGGGTCAATGCTCCGGCGGGAGATGCTGGGCAGAAGACCAGGATCAGAAAGGCAGTTTGCCCAGATATATACAAGTTAAAAATTGGAAGAGCGCTAAAGCAGCAGGGGGAAGGGGAAAGGAAAGAGGGGGTGGGGAGGCATAGTAACAATGTGCATAGTTCATTTCAGGTGGAAAAGAAAGAAAGCGGCCGGCCCAGGACAATGTGATGGAATCCAGGGACGACTGGTTAGGCGGCGCGATCCAGGGTGGACGCCGACCTTGACGCCAGGTAAGGGCAAGAAAGGGAATGTTATTGTAAGACTTTACAACAATCAGCGGGGACGGAAGGAGTCACTGGGGCCTAGGGGTTAAGGTCTTTGACTCTTACTCCAAAGGTTATGTGTTCAAATCCTAGTGTTTCAATGGTGGTGGTTCTGAGGTAAAATTATTAGGAGTAGGTACTGGAACGCAAATGGGACGGGAGGGAACAAAAGGGAGGGGGTAGAACATCGACAGGATGAGGGGAGGACAACTTCGGCTGGTAAGGTTGAGACAAAACCACAAAAAGAGACACGAGGTACAGCGCTACGGGCGGATATATGAGCCAGTTCAACAAACAGGCAGCAACAGCTGACCAGTTTACAAGAGCTCATGGAGCACTCGGGGTCCCCTGGGCACCAGAGAGGACACAAGGTCTGAGTACAGTGTTGTCATTTCTACGTAATTATTTGGACTTAGAGGTGATGGAGGCACACCTACTGATGGATAAGAAGTTGCATACGGTGAAGGTCTTAAATAAGGGTGGACAAAGCGCTAGCAAGGGGCTGTGCTGGATCCTGTGCATGTTTTGAGCATATCAGCTTCTTTTTGCAATGGGTTTTCGTGCAGTCAGGAAAAGACACAGTGACACACTAGCGGGACGACTTCTTCCTGGGGGGTAACCCGGTTCAGCGGACTGTCGAAAGCAGCTGACAAGTTTACAAGAGATCATTGGGGTCTAATTTGCATCAGAGGAGACACGAGGTCCAGGTACGGTGTTATCATTTTGGGTAATGATTTTGTTTCGGAGGTGAGGGAGACACGCCTACTGATAGTGAAGAAGCTGCATATGGTGATGGTGGTATGCGACATGGTGGCTCTACGGGTGAGGGGTAAAAAGGTACAGGTGCCTGTGGGACAGCTTAAATGCGCAGGTAGGGCGGGACGGACAAGAAGAACACAATTAGGTGATGGGAAAAGTCATTAACAGGCTTTACGTTGACACAACATGACATGCACTGGTCAGCTGGGATAAAGGAGGAGTTACACAGGTGGCAAAACTTTGTGAGGGGGAATGGGGCACACTAGTGGGTAGAATCAGAGAGCAACATAGCAGTGGTGCAAGTGGGCGATGTACAATACCTTGAGGTTCGCACAGGCACTAGAGCCATTGTGAGTGCCGGTAGTAAGTTGTGTGAAACACAATATTTGGTGTCAAGCCAGGTAGGGTCTTGGGGGTAGTACCCGGAGAAAGCAAGGGCTAAGCATAGGTAATATGTTTAGAGGTGGGCTCAGGAGAGATTAGATAGAGGGGGAAATGAAGTAGTTGCTGCACAGGGTAGGTGTCAATGATTGACAGGTGGTTGTAGGGCACTACTGCAGGTAATGTGGCATGGGTGGCTTTTATAGGGGAAGTCTTAGTGGGGGGTAAATGGGCACGCGCAGGTTCAGGGGTGGAGGCAGAGAGAAGTAGACTGGGTCACGAATGAGGAAACAAGTGGCCAAGGTTTTTAGGTGAGCCTGTTTGCGCATTCAGATGAGTCGCAGGATTCATGGGGATAATGTATGCCCCCCCTTTTTTTTGGCACTATGTAGGTTTGTGGGGCTCTCCTGGTTCTGGAATTGCGGGGTAGGAATGGACAGCCAGGTGAATAAAGGGTGGAAGGGGATCAGGCAGCAGCATGCCCGGCTATATGGGGCTGCTAAGCGTAAAAAGGGTCCAGACAAAAAGGGGGCAGGGGGTTTCGGCAGCTTTCAGGACAACGGGATATGGCGGGCTATGTGTAGAGCATGAGTATTTTAGGGAGGCCCACCTAATTAGGGTATTCATCTTCTGCCGATCAGTTTAGCAATGGTTACAGCAATGAAGGCTGGAAAAGGGGCAGGTTTATGTGACGGGGCGAGGGAAATCTGCCGGTTGTCATATACATTAACTGGGAAGAGCAAGGTTGGGGACAGTTGGTGTGCATATGTTTACGCTTGTATTTTTTCAGGTACAGTGGCGAGGTTGGCGATGGAGGAAATGCCAACACAGATAAGGGGCTTTCCGTTAGAAATGGGTTGTGCGCTATGAAGTTGAAAAGGAAAAGGTTTAGCCGGGTTTGGTACACAGAGCCAATAAAGTTTATTGGCAGAGGAAAGGTGGCATGCGTTCGCTTGGATGGTTTACAATAATAATAAGTAATACATGTAAAGTGCTTTTGTTGATATTTCTGGAGGAGTTTAAGACTTCAAGGTGAGTAAGGGTCCTTCTCCTGTTTGAGTAGAAAACCGTAGGGGTCCTTTTGGCAGGTAAACAGCAGGGATGGGGGTGGTGTATCAACTGGTCGCGGGTTGTTTCTTTCCCAAGAGCACAATAGAGAAAACAGGAGAGAAATTATCAGGGGCAAGGGGTTTTTGCGATAAGGAGGATGCTGGGAGAGTAGAACATAGGGATTTTAGTTAGGCGGTAGTACACTTTTGCAGGGATGATGGGGTGCGATTGTCTCACTTCTGGATGGATATATGCCTGGTATGGGATGCAAAGCTTATAGAGGTGATTTGGAACATTACAAAGTATCCTAGGAAGCCCTCGGTTGGGGTGGGTCAGAAAAGTCAGAGGCAGGTAAGGACTTTTCTGAGTGGCATGTGGAAAATAGTTTTTATATGTTTACAGGTTAAGTTTATGGTTGGGAACAAGTTACTCCGGGAGCAGGCAATAAGGGGAAGTTGATACAGGAAATGCTTAGTTAGGTAGATGTTTTGGGAGGTAAGTAAGAGGTCGCAGGAAAAAAGTTCAACAGTTACGGAATGAGTGAGGGTTTAAAGATTGTTGCAAGGAAAGGAAAAAGGGGAAACCTTAGGGGTGGGGGCAGGAGGCAAGGTAGCTGAACAAATGTATAGTGCGATTTAGTTTTGTATGGCAAAGACCAAGGAACATGTTTGTGAAGTGACCCTGTCCTCAATAAAGCAGCCTTTTTCACACATATAGAGCGTTTTGTGGTATGTGCTGCGCCCCCCTCTGGCCCAAAGCGAACATATGCTAACATTTTACACACCTTTGACTCATTTTAAATAGTCTAGGACGCCGCTACTGACAGCACCAGTGTCTTCCCACACTCGTGTTTTGTCTGCAGCTCTGAAAGTCAGTTCACGGCAGAGGAAGCTGGGAGGAGAAGGGCAGGCACAGACAGCAGTGTCCCAGGCTCTGAGGCAGGCTGCCGCACAACCCACCCTCTCTGTACAACTTGCTCTGCTGTGAGGAAGGATGGAGCCAGCTAACTGATTGGAAGGGGGAGGGAGAGGAGAGAGTGGGATGGAGGAGAGGTGAAAAGACCCGACAATAAAAGCAAAACAAAATCTGCGCAGCGTTCGTGAAACGGGCGTCGCGCTGATAGAGTATATCCTCAATTATTTAAAACAAGTGACGGGCTGCCTGGAAAGTGTAAGAGCGCATGGCGGGCTGAATGCTGCAGGAAAGTATGTCGATCCTGGAGTAGGAAAAACTCATTAAAGAAAGTAGTGCTTACAGACTAAATAAGACATACTGTGTAACAACAGAAGTAACAAGTTTAATAGCCATGGGAGGTTACAAATGAAGGCAAGGCGGTACTAAGGAGGGACTAACAAGCCGATTACTGAATCAGAAGCCTGAATTTACGAAGGACAAAGACAAAAGCCAATGAAAAATATGAGCAGAGAGTGGCCGGACCTTCAAGTCCATACTCTAATACTGCATGCCTCGCAGAGCAGCGCATGCATGTTCAGGGCCGGCTCTAGGGCGGTGCGACCAGTGCCACCGCACCGGGTGCTGACTTCGGATCTGGGCACCCTATTTGCAAGTATATTATTGTTTTACAATCACCTGCTGTGGCATTCCTGGCCTCCAGACATTTTCAGGCAACTATATAAATGCCAAGATAACTTCTGTGATTAATGTTTTTCCTGGAGCGAGATGAGTTTTGTCTAGTGGACGTTTTGACTCATCCAATGGTAGTGCAGAGGGTTAGTTTAAAGTCTTTCTTCATCCTAATGTAGCAAAAAGGGTTCATTTGGATAGAAATCAAATCTGATGATTAAAGAAAACCCCCAAACATATTGTAAAGTTTTACATTCTGATTTTGTGGTTCTCCAGACCAAGCACAGTTAAACTGTACTACCTTCCAGTATAGATGACATGTGATGTGACTCCTACAACCTTGTAGTCCTCTACCTTACGTAACATTTCCCATACACTGATTTATACACATATGATTGATTGTCACTGTGTAGTGTGTGATGTAAAATGCTCTTACACCCTTCACTGGTATGAGTGGCAGCAGCACTAGAAAACTAATTAAACACATCTGGGAGAGTGTGGCTATGGAGACTGAAGGGGTACTGGTAAAGATTGGTAGTGATGGAATCCGTGGTGGAGGTGGTCATTGGGGGGTGCCAACAAACATTGTCGCACTGGGAGCCACCAGCGCTAAAGCCAGCCCTGTGCGCGCTGACTCTACTCTCATCCTAAAAATTGAGTACATTTTAATAAATTATTTTGTTGTGAACGTATCTAGGACCCTATTTAAATATTCCCGATTCATGCCCTTATGTGGTTATAACAAATCATATCCTTATAAAGGCATAGGAATCATATCCATATTTAGTCATAGCCAATGCAGTCCAAATACGGCAAGGCTACTCCCATAGACTCCTAGAAAGTACAACACGTTCTTTAAACAAACCAAGCCTCCAGCAGCCCGGGAATGCTTTTGTTTTGATTTGTCCAAGAACTCCTGGAGTCCTGAAAGAACTGCAAGTTCTTAGTGACGTCTTATGTCCAACCTTACGTCAAACTCGGCACCTTCCAGGTATAAATATACCATCGTTTGCCTTAAGCAGACACGGTGGTTTGGAGCAGATCGGCTATCTACTTACCCGAAGCCCAGCTGTAACGAGAGCCAAAGGAAGCCGACCCTTCCATTGACGCACTGAGAGAGACGCTGTCTTTTCTCCTGCCGAGAAATCCAGCTCCAGTGTTTCCAGTCACCCTTGCGGGTTTCTGGGAGATCGAGTCCTGAGAACGAGATACAAGACCTCCTTCATTCTATAACCAAGGTACGGAGCTGATTAGATCCTCAGAGAATTCTTGATTCAGATTCTTGGCAAAAACTACCTTAACTAAACTGCAGCTCACTTACTCCTTCCCACGTACTAGGCTTAGGTTAGGTACACCGGGGTAGGCGTATCTTAGAAGCACCAGTTGAGTACGTTTAGTCAATGATTTTATGTATGTATATATTTTATCCGTTTTAAGTATCTTATGGCTTAGAAACCATATAAATGCTTTTACAGTATTATTTCATAATACTCCTTTTACTGTACGCACTTTACTTTATGACAAGTATTGCATTTGTGGCAATTCACTTCTCTTGCACGAGAAAGAGGACTGCTCAATAAATAACAACTTTTATTGAAAACACCCGTCTCTCTATTTCTCTGCACTCCTGGTGAAACTAAGCATGCACGATTGACTGAGTAAAATAGTTGTCTATTGTTTTCCACGACTCTGGAGATATACTCCTTATTCTGGGGGGAGCAAAGTTGTCATGTTAATGCGGTTGTCAGAAGCTAATCCCTTCTTGTCTATTCAGGGAAGTTAACACCTCCTTGTTTACTCGAGAAAGTTTCTAGTGACCTCTGAGCTAGCTGGCATTCATAATTAAGTCTAACATATTCAATAGGGACCTAGTCGACCTCAGTCCTACGTCTAAACTATTGTTTATGTTATTCCAATGCGCAGAGCCTATTGGGAATATAGGAACCACACTACAATTTGATAACAAAACGGCAAAAATCCAAACAGTTGTATTGGAGTTCTGGATTTTTAAAGTTTAAAGAATAACATTGTGCCTAAAAGTTCAAAGCACGAGATTGGGGCAAAGTTGCACGTTATAGCCATCCGCGATGGAGCACAGGTCAGATACTTGAAGTGGATTTAGCCAAGTCTCCGCTTCGCTTCGGACTTAGAAGAAAAATGTCTGGCATGGTAAAGTTCAAAGGGGCAAGACAGCTGGTGGTGTTTGAGGAGCATGCATCATCGTAGGGGAGCCACTGGCCGAAGTCGTGGTGAAGAATCCTTCGTTCGTCGGTCTCTTTTTTGAAGTTGAAGATCTTCAGCAAGACGAAGCTGCAGGCTCTAGCCAACGAGGGCTCCGCAAGGCCAGACAACCCTTCTGCAGGTAGCACTGAACAGGATTTGTTGCTGCGGAGAAGAACTTAGTGGGCGCTGCAGCGAAGTCAAGCCAACAGGAGATGCACCATGGGCGGATCGATGAGCAGGTAGGTCCTGGACTCATTTGCTATGTTATACTGATTTGTATAGCGCACTTATCACCCAAGAGGCTATCCAGGCGCTTGAGAAGGTGTGTAAGTGTGAGCTCCCCAAGGTGTCTATATGAAGAGCCAGGTCTTCAGCTTCTTGGGGAACTCAAGAAGTGAGCAGGAGGATTTGATGTGTTGAGGAAGTACAGTCCATGTCCTGGAGGTGATGTAGGAGAATGAGCAACTTCCAGTTTTGCTTTTGTGGATGCAGGGAATGTGTGCGATTGAGAGTGAGGCAGAGCACAGCTGTCTGGTGCATTGGCCAAAGTATATGCGCTGTAATCTGGTCCTGTGATATGTAGGGCTTTGTAAGTGTGCGTGAGAAGTTTGAATTGGCTGTGCTTTTGAATGGGAAGCCAGTTAAGCCACTTAAGGTGCGGTGTGATGTGGGAGCGGCATGGGAGTGGGGTAGGAGTCTTGCAGCAGTGTTCTGAATGGTTTGGAGTCTGTGTAGAAGTTGTTTGGAGATTCAAGTGTAGAGTGTTACCGTAATCCAGCCTGCTGGTGATCAATGCTTGCATGACTGTCTTTGTGGTGTTCTGAGGAAACCATTTAAAGATCTTGCTTAGAATGCATAGGATGTGGAAGAAGGATGTGCACATTGTGTTGACTTGAGCCGTCATGCTGAGCTTTTAGTCTAGGATGATCCCTAGATTTCTCGAGTGGTCTATTGGTGTGGATGTAGGTCCTAGCTCCGATGGCCTCCAGATTGAGTCCCATGGAGAGGTCTTGTTGCCAAAGACCAGTATTTCTGTCTTGTCAGAGTTTAGCTGGAGGCAGTTGGTTTGCATCCAGTGTGCTACCATTGTCATGCAGTTGGCAAAGTTGTCCCTGGTGGTGGTTGTTTTGTCCTTCAGAGACAGGATGAATTGGGTGTCATCTGCGTAGGAGATGACCGTGACGTCTTGTGATTCGATGATGTCGGCGAGCGGTGTCATGTATATGCTGAAAAGTGTATGGCTGAGGGATGATCCCAGTGGGACTCCGCATATCAATCTCTTGGTCTATGATGTGAAGGGTGACAGCCTGACCATTTGGGTTCTTCCTGTGAGGAAGGAATACATCCATTTCAGAGCAGATCCTTGTATGCCAATCATGTGGAGTCTTCTGATGAGGGTGTAATGGGAGACAGTAGGGTGCGTGTTGGCTATTTTGCACTGAATTGAGATCGGTTTTAAATTTGTTTAAACTTGCCTGTTTTATCTGCCTTTGCACACTTGTCGGCTTACTTTGGTTGCCCTTCCGCTTCGGGCAGCCTTTGATTTTCCTGCTGGTGACTCTGCCAATAGCTCCATTAATGGCTTGAGAAAGAGGAAGGGCTTGAGTCAGAGAAAGAGGAAGTGACGAGCAGGGAGCAGTTGGCCGCGTTTGCACCCGAGCTCGTATCGCGCTCCTACCTTGGTTACCCCACTGCCCTGCTACAGGTCCAGTCCCAGACCAAGTACAACTGAGATGGCTGGGGGGGTACAGGAGCCATAGAGGAGCAGACCGGACCGCCACCTGATCCGCAGCCGAATTGCCTTTACTGTACTGCTGCTGCTTGTAAGGCGAGTGACTAGAGATGGGCGGTGAGGCCAGAGCTGTCAAAATCACCAAAACGCTATCGGAGGAGGGGGAGGAGTAGCACCTCGTAGCAATTTGTCGGCCACTGTCCATTCTTTGCCCCGGCCCCCCACAGCTTCCAAAATACAACTGCCCAGCATTCGGAAGAAGGCTCTGGCACCCCCTCCCCCTGGCCAGAAAAACATTTTTGGGACCGCGATTGCGGCCGCAGAGAACCAACGGCTGCAGAGAGAGGCCATTGGAGGCCCCCTTCCCGACCAGATATTATTCCTGAGAACGCGTGCGACCGCTGACAGTCAGCGGCCGCAGAGAGCGAACCCCGGAAACCTATGGAGGCTCGATTAGTACGGGTGCGATAGGAGCCGACCATGGAAACCTTCAGAGAAAACATACCCATCTGGAGAGCGAATCTTCAATTCTCATATATGATCCGGCTCCTGAAGATGAACAAGTAAGGAATCTATCTACTGATTAAACAAAAGGAGAATAACCTCAAGACCCCAAAAACTAAAACTAGAAAAAGCAGCGGAGATAACACCCTCAATATCAGTAAATTACTTTACCCTACCAGACATAAATCTTAATTCAGCTCCTCCCTCAGTGGTCTTAAAACCAACAAAGGAGACTTTGCTAATATTTAACAGAATTCTGAGCCTCACCTCTGACCAAATAGAGAATCTTTTTTAGTCACCAGATTTTATGTTATTTAACCCATTGCACTCACCTAATAGACAAGATTATATATCCAGTGCACTTTTTATTCACCAAATAATTCTAGAATCTATATTAGCTCTAATGGAAAACTACATGGATAACTCTGATCAGATATTGGAAACCCAAACTGATATTCTTCAATATCTATTAGATAAAAAGAGCAAAAAAACAATTTAACCAACATCACCAAATTCCACCATGAAAATCAGAAAAAACAAATGAGGAAACAGTACAAAGTTTGGCACTCTTTCCACCAACTGAATTTCACCCTACAGTAAGGTTTCAAAGGGCGATGCAGACAGATAGGGCTACAGGTAATAAAGACATAATAAAGAGCCACTCAATGACAAAATGTTTTCACTGCGGAAATTATTTAAGGATTCTTCAAGATCAAAGAAGGTATTTCATTTTTTCCAATCTTTGACCAGGAAAGAAGTCAAGACTTGACAAATCAAACACTTGGTAAAGAGGCAACAGTCACTACTAAATCTCATACTACAGCAGAGACAGGATTACAGTAAAAGCATAAGGGAAAGAGAAACAAAAATCACTGTAAATGTAAAGGGAATAAGAAGATAGTAAAACAAACACTCTCTCGGCAATCAACATGGAAAATAAAATTCCCACTCTTTACATCCCGAGAAAGGGAAACGGAGAATAAGGCTCAACTCTCAAAATCTCCAGAGATCACCTTAATAAAGACCAGCTACCACATTCGTACAACACTAACGATCTCTTGTCGCAATTACATCCTCTTGCATCTAACTTGATTATAGATAACTCAGATGATCTCCTTCTAATGAACATCTCAGGTACCAAAGGTCATTTTTCCCCAGGAACTCTAAACGAAAAAGAGAAGCCGATTGTCCCTTGTATCCTAGAATTAACCGATCTGTTTCCTTTAGGAAAAGCTCCCCTAAACCGTGGGAGAATAGTAAACCTGCTTCAGAAAATAGATCTACTCCATTCTTTTACGCCTTCGGAAATAAAACTAGTGGCCTTCCCAAATAAGTCCCAGTATACAATGGCAAATGTTGAATTCTGGTCGATTGTGATACCCTAAATTATCCTAAGAGAGAAGGATACTATCAATAAAAAAAGGATATGATGATGTCGAAATTAAGGAAAACTCAAAATGGCAAAAAAATCAAAAGGTAAAGGTAAGATCACTTGCCATAACCTCATTTCCCACAGCGCAGGAGCCCAACCGAATGCTCCTGAAGGATAATTAATCATGTCCATAAAAAACGCAGTGCAACGAATTCTGGACCACACCGAAAACAATTGTAGGTCTCAGTCCCACAATCTGTCTTGGTCTTAGACATCTAAAAACCTGAACAGTCACAAGCAGGGTAAAGTGAACAAGCTACCCTTTTAGTAGATCTTTAAGCATTGCTTCATGGAACATAGCTGAGAAGGACCCTAGAAACCTAGCTCTGAGTCTGGAAAACTCACCGTCGATAGTGATCTTGCAAGAAACATGGGCACTAGCATTCTTGATCAAAAAGATCATATAATATATATCTCCCGGCATCAGCTGTGAGAAGGGGGTCACGAAAAATGAGGCCTTGCAATTCTATTGAAGGAAGATATATTCTGGGATCACGAAGTAGTCAATATGTGTTTGCCGAATATCCAACGTATAAAAATCAAGTATAGGAAAGAGAATCCGGACTTCATTCATGATCTCCATATTTTTAACGTTTATATCTCACACATCCTACGAACGATCACTTAATGATCAAAGCATTTGCCAAAATTGATTTAGTCATAGAATCGAAAAGATTTCCATTGGTAATTATAACAGGGGACTTTAATGGAAACATTTCTAATACTTTACTGATTGAATGCGGCACTCACGCACATGAGCAAATGTTGTCAATCCCATCACCGCTATTCCCTTCGAAGGCCGCCTCAGAGACAGCTTCTAATGGACTCATACAAAATGGAAGACTAGAAGGGGATATTGCCACCGCTTACACCAGAAAGGGGTCATTTAGTTGCTCTATTCTTGACTATGTAATTTTCAGTTATGACCTCTTTGGGAAAATGCAAATCCTGAATGTTAAAAACACAAAAGAAAGTGATCACGCAATTTTATTTTTGGCAACTGAGATCCCTTTGCAATTCTTTGATGCATGGTCCCTATCTCATCAAAACGGGCGGATATAATGGAACTCTAAAGCAATTGCAAAAATTAATTGTGCTATCATTACCTCATTACTGACCAATGGAAGCACAGTTACCGACCCAATAACAGTTTACGAGGATACAGTTACAGAGATATTGGACACTCTTACCGGCCGCACAGCCAGGTGTGGTGTGTGTAGGGGTCACTCAGTCCTAAAGCATTCAGACTGCGTAACTTCTAATTTAAACAACTTGATCAGACAGCAATTTCTAAAATACTCTGGAGTCAGAAAGAAAGAGATTGCAAAGCTGAAAAAAAGCGCCAACAACAGAAGGAAAAAATCAGAAGTGCATAAACTGATAAAAAAACTGGGTGGATATTAAAACTGCAGTAAACAGAAAAAATAGTAAGGAGTTCTGGAGAATAGTAACAGAAGCAACAGGCACAAGGAAAAATCTCCACTCTTCTCCAGTTCCCCCTTCAGAGTGGGAAAAGGATCTCTTTGAGCTTTATAGACCAAATTTTTACGGCTTGGCAAAACCAATACAAACTTGGCCCAGAAAGGAGGAAAAACTTCATAACGCATTGGCACAATCAGGGAAAGAAATAGCACTACACATAAAGGCAGCAAGATAACTGTAGCAACAGGTCCAGATAAACTCTCCATTAAAGTTCAACAAAGTAATTTCGAAGACTGGAGCAAGTTTTTGGCCCTGTTATTTTCCAACTGTCTTTCTACCAGGAGAATCCAAAAAACATGGCAGGGGAGGATCGTGGTTCCCATCCTGAAAAAAGGATCGCGACTGTCGCCCAACAACTACCGATAGCCCTACTGGACGCTACTGGGAAGATTTTTGCAACATGCATATAGGAACACCTGGAAGACTGGGCATTCTGCACAGGAGTGAAACCAACGACTCAGGCTGGCTTTTGACCAAAGCATTCTGTAACAAATAATATTGCAGTCCTACAAACAGTCATAGATACATTTGTAGTAACGAAGCAGCAGGTTGTTTACTGTGTCTATGTCAATTTTACCACTGCCTTTGATCATGTAGACAGGTTAACCCTTTGGTCTTAGTTAGTGAAGCTTGGAATACCTAATAACCTGCTCACCATAATTATGGCATTACACTCTGCAACATGGTGTAAAGTCCAGCTGGGGGGCAAAAAGGGTTTGACGGGGCCTATCGTCACGACGAATGGCCTTAAGCAAGGCTGTGTCCCAGCCCCCATTCGATTTTCCCTTTATATAAGTGACCTCCCAGAGTCTTTACAAAAAATTAATTTTCCACTAAAAATAGCTTCAAGCGACATGCACATTTTAATGTACGCCGACGATGTAACAATCATGGATCTTACTCCGATAGGCTTACAGAGAAACCTCAATGCCCTAAATCAGTATGCTAAAGAATATTTTCTTATACCAAACATTTCTAAAACGAAAGTACTTCCCTTTAGAGGGAGAAAGCACTGCCTTCACTACTACTGGACATTAGACGGGAAGCCTCTAGAGATTGTTAAGGAATATGCTTGCACAGACCGTACAAAATTCTTCCAATCTTGGGCACTTCAGCCTAAAGGCTGATGCTCACGTCGGCGGATTATTGAGATTTTACTCCTGCTCAGGGAATAGACATTTTGAACCCATTCTCTAGGTCTACCATTTAAAAATACCACAAATTCTAATATACGTCTTAGAATATATACAGATCAAGGCATGGTACCGACTAAATGTAAAAGAAGGGATCCTATTATGTAAACTGCTAAGAGTCAATCAGTCAGTCCCTGTCCGGGCAATCGGCCTGGAGTTATCCATAGTCTGTGCGTACACAAAAGCTATCACAAATATACGTTGTTGGGCCTCTAAACACCTACAGGCAGACCTAGGGTCTATAAGGCAGATTTTGGAGACTTTTAGAGAAGAGTCATAAGTGAGAAGTTGGCCTGGTATATGATGCTCACTAATTCTAGTGATCACCTTGTAACATGCCAAGCAACCCTTATGATGATTGGTTGTTAGTCAACCTTATAGACCAGCTATCCTAGTAGCGTGGACAAAGCAGTCTTAGGCTATACTCTGTAAAGGCATGTGAAGCAAGCTGTTTTACCATACACAATCCCCTTGAATACCAAATGAAAGGACACCACACAGATATATATTGAAAATATATATATATTTATTTACTACAAATATCCCCTATACTCTTTATGAGCACAGAAGCAAATGCGTTAAAACAAAACACAGTTTAAATATACAAAAGTTGCACAATATGGATGAGCCCTAGGGGCCACTTAAACCATATACTAAAATAGTGGTATCAGAACCACCAATCTGAAAGGAAATACGCCTAGGGCCTGGGAAATCGCTGGAGCTGTTCGGGACTAACAGTGAAGAAGTCGGGAAAGGCCCGCGGGACTCGGGTGAAGCTCTTAACCGCATGCGCGCTAGCGGTTTTCCCGCTGCGCGCTGCGATTTAAAAAAACCCGCGTTACGTGATGAGCTCAGCTCGTCATCCGCGTAGCGCAGGTTACGCCCATGACGAGCTGAGCTCGTCATGAGCGTAGAAGGGGTTAAAGCACACGCATGCACCAATGCAATGTCAATGGTGCGTAAAAGTTACAAAGTTAGTGTTTTAGGAACCTACCGACTGACCTAGAAGGACAAAACTTTAGATCTAGGCACTAGAGGTGTGTACCAGTGTAGGAACACCGGCGTTGCTGAGTTAACTCACCCACAGGAAGCGGGTGCACAGGTGCCAAGTCGTGTCAGGTTTCGTCACGCAGGTCGATGGTGCCTGGAGATGAAGATGCTGCAGGCGGGTCGTCGAGGAGAGGTCCGGTGGATCTAAGGATGGATCTGAAGATGTGAAGACCTGAAAGCAGAGGGGACAATGTTCAAAGTCACTAGCCAGTGACTACCGTGGAACCAGGATGGAACCAGGCGATGTCGGGTGCAAACAGGTGAAGAGGTGCAGCTTGTCTACGCAGCCATGTGGACACGAAGAGGTCAGGGACATCCAGGAGTCGATCACGAGCTGTCCCACGAAGGTTGCAGCTGATGGCGGTGTCGGCAACTTGATTGGAGCAAACAGGCCTTGGCTAATGCAAGCCACGCAGGAAGTGGAAAAAGCTTAGTACTCGGATTAGCAAGGTCAGAGCGGGTGCTCCTTTTCAGGTGAGCAAGGGCCAGTCTGGAGCAACCAGACCAGCGGTGTAGATTGTAGATTTCGTCGCCAAGATGGCCGCTAGCCACGTGGCAAGTGGCCGGGATGGCGCGTCGAGTGGCAAAATGCAAAAGGGCCCCACGCCGATCGTGGAGATGCTGGGGGGCTGATCTTCGGTGCAAATGCTGCTCGGTGGTGGGGCTTCTCAAACCCCAAAGCACAGCATTGAGGGAGCCTCGGGTGCTGCGCAGTCAGCTTCTCGGGGGTCTTTCAAGATGGCCGGTCCCACGTCTCTCAATGCCTCCACGGGTCTCTTCTTTTCAGGGACTGTGGATCGGGCTGTGAGATGTCTGGGAATCCAGGTCTTGTTGGGCTCTGGGCTCGGGCTCCGGCGGGAGGCGGCGTCACAGTAGACGTCGAGTTGCTGGTTGGTGCCTGTATTCACAGGGTGGTCACTCCTTGGCCACAAGGGAGATTCTCTTCAGTCTTCTGTGCAGCAGAATGTCGAAGTCCAGTTTTCTTCTTAGTTTCAAGTCGAGTTCAGGATGATCTGAAGTCTTGGGACACAGCTCCTACTCTTATTCCAAATCTAGGGGCCGGATTACCTGCTAGGTCCCTCCTCTGGGTGGGACCAGGAAGGGGGGTGGCTACACCCCCTTTCCTTTGTCCAGCTCCGCGCCAAAACTGGGGCTGTGAAGCCCCAGCACCGGTTTGGACTGGCTTATGCACAGGGACACCTTGTGTGCCCCAGGCATGTCTCATTCTATTCAGCCCTGTCCTACCCAATACACAAAATCCTGTCTGGGGTGGTGCTAGCACCTCCCAAGGCAGGAAACCCTTTGTCCAAGCCTCCCTCGCTGGAAGGACTCCCAGCAGCAGGAGGTCAGACTTGTGTCTGTGGTGGCAGCATCCATTTTGTGATGCTGAGGCTCTAGTTTAATTTTAACCGGGGTTCAGGTTATGTACATGTCGTGTCCCTCTAGAAGGGTGGAATGCTACCCCCGTCGCCAGAACTGGCGAGGGGGTAGTATTCCAATTCGTATGACACCTTACTCGACATGTTTTGATAAAGCCAAACCAAAGTTAGCAAATAACCGCGAGGATTATAATGCACTTAAGAGTATATGGTATGGCAGTATCATGGAACAGCTACAGGAAGTGGTTCCAAAAGCTGCAGACAGGCTCAGCTCATGCTAGAGCACCATCTCACATATTTCCAAGCACTCTGCCTCCAGGATTGATGAGGCCTTCCATAGGAGTGGCTGATAGGAACATATGTGTCCATTTTAAGTTAGATATAGACATACTATACCTAAGTAAGGGGTGATTACAACGACGTACCCCAGCTGAGTGATCAGCCAGTGGTGTCAAATATGGAGGCCAGGCCAGGGGTGGCATAATACATGCTGCAGCCCCTGGTAGGCCTTGGAAACACCTATGCCCTGGGTACCTGGGGTACACTGTTACAGGGGCCAATAAGGTGAACCAGTTCCAATTCGTAATGCACCTAGTGTGCATTAGCATTAATTTAGAGAGAGAACAGCAGGCTGTGGGTCTGATTAGCAGGCCCACAGCCACATTAAGTCATAAACCAGTGAAGCAAGAAGCTAAAATTTGGGGTGACCATAGGATAGCAGACCCTACTCTCCTACACAACCCCCCACCCAAATGCAGGGACATTAGACTAACCTTGACCAGTTGTGTCTTCATGTTCTAAGTGGAAGTACCTGGAGAGACCATCTGCATTACCATGGTCAGTCCCTGGGCGGTGCTCCACTGTAAAGTCCATCCCCTGTAGGGAAATGGACCACCTGAGTAGTTTGGGGTTTTCACCCTTCATCTGATTAAGCCATAAGAGGGGCTTATGGTCGGTCTGAATCTTGAAGTGAGTGCCAAACAAGTATGGTCTCAACTTCTTCAGGGCCCACACCACAGCAAAGGCCTCCCTCTCAATGGCTGACCAACGTTTCTCTCTGGGGGTCAGCCTTCTGCTAATAAAAGCAATGGGCTGGTCTTGACCATCTACATTAAGTTGTGAAAGCACAGCTCCCACTCCCAACTCAGAAGCATCTGTTTGGACAATGAACTCTCTTGAGTAGTCAGGACTCTTCAGGATAGGTGCAGAGCACATGGCCTTCTTCAGGTCATCAAATGCCTTTTGACAGTTTACTGTCCACTGAACCTTTTTGGGCATCTTCTTGGAAGTCAGATCATTAAGAGGAGTCACAATGGACCCATAGTTCTTAACAAACTTCCTGTAGTACCCAGTCAGGCCCAAGAAAGCTCTGACCTGAGTCTGGGTAGTTGGAGGGGACCAGTCCTTTATGGTCTGGATCTTACTCTCCAGGGGTTGAACTTGGCCTCCACCTACAAGGTGGCCCAAGTATACAACCTTACTCTGCCCTATCTGGCACTTTGTGGCTTTGATAGTGAGGCCTGCCTTTTGCAGAGCCTCTAGCACTTCCTTCAGGCGGACCAGGTGATCCTCCCAGGTGGAGCTGAAGACAGCAATATCATCAAGATATGCTGCGCAAAAGTCATCCAACCCAGTAAGGACTTGATTCACCAACCTTTGGTAGGTGGCAGGTGCATTTTTCAAACCAAAGGCCATCACCACAAATTGGTAATGCCCACCTGGGGTAGAAAATGCAGTTTTGGCTTTAGACTCCTCAGCTAACCTGATTTGCCAGTAGCCAGCTGTCAAGTCAAATGTGCTCAAATACTTGGCAGAAGCCAATTTGTCTATGAGCTCATCTGCCCTTGGAATAGGGTGTGCATCTGTCCTGGTGACAGCATTGAGTCCTCTGTAATCCACACAGAACCTCATCTCTCTCTTGCCATCTTTGGTGTGAGGTTTGGGGACCAGAACCACTGGGCTAGCCCAGGGGCTCTCTGAAGGCTCAATAACACCTAATTCCAGCATCGTTTGCACCTCAGTCTTTATACAGTCCCTGACATGATCAGGTTGCCTGTAAATCTCGTTTTTCACAGGAAGACTGTCACCAGTGTCCACCACATGGGTACACCAGTTAGTCTGACTGGGTGTCAATGAGAACATATGTCTGTATGACTGCAAAACTTGTCTACAGTCATTTTGCTGATTTTCAGTGAGGCTGCCATCTAAGGCCACACCATCAACTGAGCCATCTTCAGGGTTCTGAGTCAGCAGGTCTGGGAGAGGGTCACTCTTTTCCTCCTGCCCTCCATCTGTAGCCATGAGCTAGCCCATGTCTGCCCTGTCAACATATGCCTTCAATCTGTTAACATGGAGCACCCTGTGGGGGCTCCTGGGAGTTCCTAGGTCCACCAAGTAGGTAACCTCTCCCTTCTTTTCGATGATAGTATGGGGCCCAGACCATTTGTCTTGGAGTGCTGCTGGGGCCACTGGCTCCAACACCCATACTTTCTGTCCAGGCTGGTACTCAGTCAAGACAGCCTTTTGGTCATGCCAATCTTTTTGTAATTCTTGGCTGGCCTCAAGGTTTTTGGATGCCTTCTCCATATACTCAGCCATCCTGGAGCGGAGACCAAGTACATAGTCCACTATGTCTTGCTTGGGTTTTCTGAGAGGTAACTCCCATCCTTCCCTCACTAAACACAGGGGTCCTCTTACAGGGTGCCCAAACAATAATTCAAAGGGGCTGAAGCCAACCCCCTTTTGTGGGTTGTGGGACCTCTCTGTAAGCAAACAGAAGGCAGGGTAGAAGGATGTCCCATCTTCGCCTGAGCTTTTCTGGTAATCCTTTGATCATACCCTTTAGGGTCTTGTTGAACCTCTCAACAAGCCCATTGCACTGTGGATGATAAGGAGTGGTGAACTTGTAGTTGACACCACATTCCTTCCACATAGCTGTTAAGTATCCTGACATGAAGTTGGCATCTCTATCAGATACTACCTCCTTAGGAAACCCCACTCTGGAGAAAACTCCAAGTAAGGCCCTAGCCACAACAGGAGCTGTAGTGGTCCTAAGGGGAATTGCCTCTGGGTACCTGGTGGCATGGTCCACCACCACCAGTATGAATCTGTGCCCAGATGCTGTAGGGGGATCCATTGGACCTACAATATCAATCCCCACTCTTTCAAAGGGGACCCCCACCACAGGTAGTGGTATCAGGGGGGCCTTTGTTGTTCCACCTGCTTTGCCACTGGCTTGGCAGGTTACACATGAGCGACAAAACTTCAGACATGTGAGGCCAGTGGAAGTGAGGGACAAGCCTGTCCCAAGTCTTGTTCTGGCCTAGGTGTCCTGCTAAAGGAATATCATGGGCCAAGGTTAGAAGGAAGTCCCTAAATTGCAGAGGTATAACCAACTTCCTGGTTGTACCAGGCTTGGGGTCTCTACCCTCTGAATAAAGGAGCCCATCATCCCAATATACTTTATGGGCACCTTGAGCATTCCCAGCAGCCTCAGCAGCAGCCTGCCCCAAGTCTGCCCTAGAAGGTCCCCCTGTCCCCAGAAACTCAACCTGATCAGGTTCAAGTTCTTCAGGGACAGTTCCTTCAGGGGTCTCAAGATCATCTTCCTGTGAAGGCTGATCCTCACTTGTAGGCAGTTGGGAAGGCACAGCCTTTACCCTCCTGTTCTTCTTCTTGGAAGGTGCTTGGTCCATTGTTCCAGGATCCAAGACCTGTGGTTCAGAGAGGCACATTTTGGCCTGTGACCTGGTCACAGCAAGGACATGTGATGATATCCCTAACATCTCTGCATGAGTCCTGTACTCAACTTCTGACCATAGAGAGCTCTCCAGGTAATTTCCCAACAAACATTCAACTGGGAGATCTGCACTAACCACAACTCTTTTTAGGCCAATTACCCCTACCCAGGAAAAGTTAACAATTGCCACACTATGTGTAGTAGTGACATTGCTGGCATTGGTCACCAGGTAATTATCACCAGGTATGTATTGTCCAGGGTCCACAAAGTTAGGTGTCACCATAGTGACACTGGCGCATGTGTCCCTGTATGCTTGAGCCACTTTTTCATTAATCAAAGGTGTCTGCCTGTACTTGCCCAGATTACTGGGGGTGACAGTAGTGGACAAATCTATTTCCACATCACAAATCAGAACAGCCTGTGTAGGGGTTCTGACTAGGCCAGACTCTCCCTCAGTTCCCAAGGTGATACCTACTACCCCCTTAGTTTGCGGACCAACACTGCTGACTGTACTATTGGGTGCAGGTGCCTTAGGGGCTGCAGTGTTGGGGGCTCCACCCTTTTTACACTCACTGGTCCAGTGAGAGGTGTTTTTACATGTACTACACCAGGGTTTTCTTTGACCTTCTTTCTTCTTCTTCTTGGAAGTTTGGGACCCACCCTCTGTATTAGTTTGGGGCCCTGTTGAAGACTTCTGGTCTTTAGCTTTCTGCTCCCCACCCTTCTGGTCTGTTTTCTTTTGGTCACCACCCTGGTTCTGGTTCTGGTGCTTAACTCTGGTTCTAACCCATTTGTCTGCCCTCTTTCCCAATTCTTGGGGAAAGGTCAGATCTGAGTCAACCAAATGTTGATGCAACTGCTGGTTCTGACAATTATTTAAAATTTGTTCTCTCATAAGCAAATTGTACAATCCTTCATAGTCTGTAACCTTACTTCCCAGCAACCATCCCTCCAGAGCCTTAGTGGCACATTCAACAAATTCAGACCAGTCCCGAGTCCCGAGTCTGTGTCTTCTGGGTTTCTCTGAACATTAACCTGTACTGTTCAGTGGTTAAGCCTAACCCATCTATCAGAGCACTCTTCAGGACCAGGTAGTTTCTAGAATCCCCATCACTAACTGTGAGGAGTCTGTCTCGGCCTCTACCTTCAAAGGAGAGCCACAAGATTGCTGCCCACTGCTCCTGAGGGATCTGCTGTACTCTGCAGGCTCTCTCAAGTGCAGTCATCCATTTGTGGATATCATCCCCAGCTTTGTAGGGGGGCACAATCTTACTCAGGTTTCTATTGTCATAGGGCCTGTCTTTATCCTTTGGCATAATGCTGCCACCAGTGGATCCTAATCCACTCTCTCTAGGCTGTCTTGCTTTAGCAAGCTTCTCTTGGGCCAGGGCAACTTCTAATTCTTGCTTCTGGATCCTAAGCTCAGCCTCTCTCATTCTGGCCTCATGTTCCCTTCTCAGAGGGCTAGTCATCCCCCTTCTGGAGTGACCATGAGAACCTCTAGAAGCTTGGGAAGTATTGGATTCACCCGAGTGATTCCTCCTCCTCCTTTGCTCCTGGTTAAGTCCACTTGGGGGTCTGAGTGGGTTTGACCCTGACTCAGTCCCAAATAGGCTTAAGTTAGCCTGGCTAAGCCCTCTGGCTGGCACCTGACTAAGTCTCTCATCATCAGAATCACTTTCTTCTTCCTCCTCTTCATCCTCCTCATCCTCAGGCTGAGTATCCCCAGTGTTCTGGTTTTCCTCATCTATCTGGACAACAGGGACAGGGGTATCAGTGTTATCATCTTCAGTGGGAGAGCCTCCTTCAACATTCCCTGTGGGGTCTGTTTTAGAGGTCTTTAGAGCTTCAGACTGGTCTAAAAGCTCTCTGAGGTATGCTGTGGTCGGGGCTGGACCCGTCTTGAGACCTCTTAAGAAACACAGCTGCCTCGGTTTTTTAAAATTAAGCATAGCAAATTTGAATGGTGCCTTTGGAGGGTCACTCTCAACAGGGGTAGGTCCAGTGGACCCCTCTGCTCCAGACATTGCTCTCGTGTGGGTGGATATGTTGCAATCTACCTACACTGGTGTTTACCTACTAAACCTATCTAGTAGTTGTAGTCAGGGTGTGCTACTCCCTATCCTCTACAACAACTAAGTTCAGTAGAACTTAAGTATACTAGTCTTGTTTTATATGTACCCAACAGGTACCTGTATGATCTTTCAAATGGTACTCTCAAAGATTGTAATGGTAAAACAACAGCAAGCTCAAATCCCAACTGCTGCTCACCAATGTGAGAAGATGGCCTGGTATATGATGCTCACTAGTTCTAGTGATCACCTTGTACCATGCCAAGCAACCCTTATGATGAGTGGTTGTAAGTCAACCTTATAGTCCAGCTATCCTAGTAGCGTGGACAAAGCAGTCTTAGGCTAAACTCTGTAAAGGCATGTGAAGCAAGCTGTTTTACCATACACAATCCCCTTGATTACCAAATGAAAGGACACCACACAGATATATATTGAAAATATATATATATTTATTTACTACAAATAACCCCTATACTCTTTATGAGCACAGAAGCAAATGCGTTAAAACAAAACACAGTTTAAATATACAAAAGTTGCACAATATGGATGAGCCCTAGGGGCCACTTAAACCATATACTAAAATAGTGGTATAAGAACCACCAATCTGAAAGGAAATAGGCCTAGGGCATCGCTGGAGCTGTTCGGGACTAACAGTGAAGAAGTCGGGAAAGGCCCGCGGGACTCGGGTGCAGCGCTTAAAGCACACGCATGCACCAATGCAATGTCAATGGTGCGTAAAAGTTACAAAGTTAGTGTTTTAGGAACCTTCCAACTGACCTAGAAGGACAAAACTTTAGATCTAGGCACTAGAGGTGTGTACCAGTGTAGGAACACCGGCGTTGCTGAGTTACCTCACCCACAGGAAGCGGGTGCACAGGTGCCAAGTCGTGTCGGGTTTCGTCACGCAGGTCGATGGTGCCTGGAGATGAAGATGCTGCAGGCGGGTCGTCGAGGAGAGTTCCGGTGGATCCAAGAATGGATCTGAAGATGTGAAGACCTGAAAGCAGAGGGGACAATGTTCAAAGTCACTAGCCAGTGACTACCGTGGAACCAGGATGGAACCAGGCGATGTCGGGTGCAAACAGGTGAAGAGGTGCAGCTTGTCTCCGCAGCCACGTGGACACGAAGAGGTCAGGGACGTCTAGGAGTCGATCACAAGCTGTCCCACGAAGGTTGTAGCTGATGGCGGTGTCGGCAACTTGATTGGAGCAAACAGGCCTTGGCTAATGCAAGCCACGCAGGAAGTGGAAAAAGCTTAGTACTCGGACCAGCAAGGTCAGAGCGGGTGCTCCTTCTCAGGGGAGCAAGGGCCAGTCTGGAGCAACCATACCAGCGGTGTAGATTGTAGATTTCATCGCCAAGATGGCCGCTAGCCACGTGGCAAGTGGCCGGGATGGCGCGTCGAGTGGCAAAATGCAAAAGGGCCCCACGCCGATCGTGGAGATGCTGGGGGGCTGATCTTCGGTGCAAATGCTGCTCGGTGGTGGGGCTTCTCAAACCCCAAAGCACAGCGTTGAGGGAGCCTCGGGTGCTGCGCAGTCAGCTTCTCGGGGGTCTTTCAAGATGGCCGGTCCCACGTCTCTCGATGCCTCCACGGGTCTCTTCGTTTCAGGGACTGTGGATCGGGCTGTGAGATGTCTGGGAATCCAGGTCTTGTCGGGCTCTGGGCTCGGGCTCCGGCGGCGGCAAAGCAGACGTCAAGTTGCTGGTTTGTGCCTGTATTCACAGGGTGGTCACTCCTTGGCCACAAGGGAGATTCTCTTCAGTCTTCTGTGCAGCAGAATGTCGAAGTCCAGTTTTCTTCTTAGTTTCAAGTCGAGTTCAGGATGATCTGAAGTCTTGGGACACAGCTCCTACTCTTATTCCAAATCCAGGGTCCGGATTACCTGCTAGGTCCCTCCTCTGGGTGGGACCAGGAAGGGGGGTGGCTACACCCCCTTTCCTTTGTCCCTCTCTGCGCCAAAACTGGGGCTGTGAAGCCGCAGCACCGGTTTGGACTGGCTTATGCACAGGGACACCTTGTGTGCCCCAGGCATGTCTCATTCTATTCAGCCCTGTCCTACCCAATACACAAAATCCTGTCTGGGGTGGTGCTAGCACCTCCCAAGGCAGGAAACCCTTTGTCCAAGCCTCCCTCGCTGGAAGGACTCCCAGCAGCAGGAGGTCAGACTTCTGTGGTGGCAGCATCCATTTTGTGATGCTGAGGCTCTAGTTTAATTTTAACCGGGGTTCAGGTTATGTACATGTCGTGTCCCTCTTGAAGGGTGGAATGCTACCCCCGTCACCAGAACTGGCAAGGGGGTAGTATTCCAATTCGTATGACACCTTACTCGACATGTTTTGATAAAGCCAAACCAAAGTTAGCAAATAACCGCAAGGATTATAATGCACTTAAGAGTATATGGTATGGCAGTATCATGGAACAGCTACAGGAAGTGGTTCCGAAAGCTGCAGACAGGCTGAGCTCATGCTAGAGCACCATCTCACATATTTCCAAGCGCTCTGCCTCCAGGATTGATGAGGCCTTCCATAGGAGTGGCTGATAGGAACATATGTGTCCATTTTAAGTTAGATATAGACATACTATACCTAAGTAAGGGGTGATTACACCGACTTACCCCAGCTGAGTGATCAGCCAGTGGTGTCAAATATGGAGGCCAGGCCAGGGGTGGCATAATACATGCTGCAGCCCCTGGTAGGCCTTGGAAACACCTATGCCCTGGGTACCTGGGGTACACTGTTACAGGGGCCAATAAGGTGAACCAGTTCCAATTCGTAATGCACCTAGTGTGCATTGGCATTAATTTAGAAATGAATACAGCAGGCTGTGGGTCCACAGCCACATTAAGTCATAAACCAGTGAAGCAAAAAGCAAAAATTTGGGGTGACCATAGGATAGCAGACCCTACTCTCCTACATCATCTCATCATACTTTTAATAAGAATTTTTTTTTTTAAATCTTTTTGTATTTTTTTCAGTATCAGCATTGGCAAAAAACTCAGGTTGAATACCATCATAATAAATCATTAGTGCATATTCCCATATCAGTAATACAATCATCTTGTGTACATTCGCTTTTAGATCTTTCGACTCTACAGCCAATCCCCCCACATATACCGTTACCCTCTTCATTTTTCCTCCTCCGTACTTTCTTCATTTTGCTCCAGCGGCAGCTCACAGATATCTCCCCTGAACTTATTCCATGCTCCCCAAAACTTGCTCCATTTCTGAGGGCAGCCCCGATTAATAAACACTGTCCCTTCAGCCAACATACCATGCCCATGTCCTTGCACCACGCGGCTAAAGATGGCACTTCCGCTGCCCCCCACTTTTGCGTTATATTGCGCTTAACTAGCATCAACCCCAGCGTGGCCCAGAACTGCGCCTGATGGGTAAGGTCATTCGGTTCCCACATGTTCAACAGGCACCTCTTTGGTTCCGGCACTAATGACACCCCTTCAGTCTGTGATATTGTTCTCATTATTTTCTTCCAGTAGTCAGCAATTTTAGGGCAGTGCCATATGGTATGAAAGAAGGTACCTTCTTCCCCGCAACCTCTAAGGCAATATGCATGTGACGTTCTACCCATCTTGCATAGAATATATATAGTGTAGTAGGTGCGATCCAGGATTTTAATTTGTATTAATCTGAGTCGCGAGGGTATGCCCACCTCTCTTGGCGAGGCCAGCGCCTCCTGCCATTCTGTGTCATCAAAGTCGCCTAAGTCGCGGGTTCATTTGTCCCTGAGCGACATCGTGGGATCCGTGAGGTTATTAACTAATTTCCGATAAGTGAATGATGTAGCCCGCTTTTGCATGTAGTCCATCAGCAGCCTGTCCTCCAAAGGGGAAGCCTCAGGCACCTCGATACCGCGCGGTATAGCCGCGAGTAGTGCATGTTTTATCTGTCTGCAGCGAAACATTTCTGAAGGTGCAAGTTCGTATTGTTGCTGGAGATGTTGAAATGTGACTATGTCTCCCTTAGACCACATGTCGCCAACCGTGGAAATGCCTATGGTGTCCCATTGCTCAAAGCCCTTTCTATTCCGAAGTAGCCCCAACCGCTTAGTGTCCCAGAGAGGAGTACGTTGGGTGTAGACTCCCTGCCAGCACAATTTTGCCTGCGCCGCATGCCATATGGTGACTGTGTGTTTTGTGGGCGCTATCAGTGTAGAGGTAAGTCCCTTATTATAAAGTGCAGAGAGCATAGTTCTTGGCCCTAATAGAAATCTGTCTGCTCTGTATGCAGGGTCTGCTTGCGGGGCATGTATCCACAAATTATTGACCTTTAATTGTGCCGCCCAATAATACAGTTGTATATTTGGGAGTGCTATCCCACCATCGTACCAGCCACGGGCCAACCTATTCTGTGCTATACGCGCCGCTTTGCTGCCCCATAACAGGGTGGACACTTGGGCTGCGATCTTCTTGAAATATGCTGGGGATGCGGCGAACGGCGTGTTCTCCAGTGCACATAGAAACCGGGGAAGTGCCATCATTTTAAAAAGTGCAGGTTTTCCCAGCAACATCAGCGGAAAGAATCCCAGTGTGTAACATCTCTCTTTAGACGCTCCAGTGGGGGTATCAGATTTCTTGCGAAAAAGTAATCTGGATTTGCTGTAATGTTTATGCCTAGATATTTAAATGTGTCGTCCGTGACCTGGAGCAGACAGTCAGCAGGGAGTTGCGGTGGGGGGCCGTGTAATACGTACGAAACAGATTTGGACCAGTTTATGGTGTATCCCGATGCCCTTCCAAAAATCTCACAGATATTGAGGAGAACCAGTTTCGAGCGCCTGGGGGAGGTTAAGTATAACAATACATCATCCGCGTACAGGGAGATGCGGTCTTCCCATTCATCTGTCCACCTGAGGCCCCTTATTGTAGGCTCCCATCTGATCCACGCCGCCAGTGGCTTCAGCACAGGGAGATGCGGTCTTCCCATTCATCTGAACACCTGAGGCCCCTCATTATTGGCTCCCATCTGATCCACGCCGCCAGTGGCTTCAGCACCATGGCAAAGAGCAGCGGAGACAGGGGACAGCCCTGGCGTGTCCCCCTTGCAAGTGAAAATCATAAGAGATGTGCCCGTTGGCCGTAACGTGTGCTATTGGTTTAGTGTACAGGAGGCGAATCCACGTGGAAAACCTGGGGCCAAAGCCCAGATGTTGAAGCACTGCGAACAAGAAGGGCCACTCAACCATATCGAAAGCCATCCGTCCATCCAAGGATAGCACAACAGCTGGTTCTTGAAGATACGGGATGCAGGCCATTACCCCATGTAAGCGCCTCAGGTTCAGTGCCGTATTTCTGCCCGGCATAAACCCAGACTGGTCCGGATGTTTCAGGGTCGTTAGATGCGGTGTTAGCCTAATCTCCAGTAATTTCGCGAGGATTTTAGCTTCCGCATTTATCAGTGATTTCGGGCGGTATGAGGTACATTCTACTGTAGGCTTCCCTGGTTTAGGAATTGCCAGTATAGTAGCTAATTGCTGATCGAGCGGTAATTCACCCATCTCCAGGCTATCGGAGTACATGCGAAGTAGGGGTGGGGCAATAGTGCTCGCCGTCTTCTTGTAAAGCTCAATAGGCATGCCATTGAGTCTCACCGCTTTGCCAGATTGTAATGATCGGATTAAGACGATTTGTAGTTCTTCCACCGTGAGGGCCGCCTCCAACTCGAGGGCCGCCTCCAGAGTGAGCCTAGGCATTGCTATGTCTTTAATATAGGTGAATGCTTCCTCCATTGTCATCGTGGACGATGAGGTGTACACTTTCTGGAAGTGTAGTGCTAGTGTGCGGATTATCACTCGTGGGTCCGCCGTCGTCTGCCCTTCCCCCGTCTGAATCTTTGCTATCCCTGTGTTATCCCGCTCCCTCTTATCGAGCCATGCCACAAGCTTTCCGGCTTTGTCTCCGGTTTTAGTCTAGTCAAATTAGTAAAAAAAATGGGCCTAGAACTAATTGCAATACAATTTCTGTGAGTGGATTCTTATTGAAAATTTTCCGTAGAAAACGATGGTGAAAAGTCTACCACTCTATCATGACGCGTTAATCCAATATGGCGGATTTTACAAAATAGCTGCCCATTATTTGAGATATAGGGTATAACTGTTTATATGCCCATGTGTGGTATCATTTTATAAGTTTTTAGGGACGGGAAAGTCAAAAATAACATAAAAAATTGTTTCTGATGACCATAATATCAAATAATCGCGGAATATGTCAGATAGACAAAGTTTGTATAATTTTTTCGTTGACTTATATGACTAAGTGTGAAGGAACTTAAAAATTACAATTAACTTTTGAAATAAAAAGTTTGCTATTGTTTGGGTTTTGTTTTGTAACTTTGTTGTTATTGTTTGTTTTTTTGTTAATCAAAAATATTTCATTTATGTGTTACAGGTTCTTGCGAGTTGCTGTGAGATACAGTGAAAATGGACGTAGAAAAGTGTTTCATTTGTGATGTGGTGTTTCAAGAAGATGACGATGTATCTGTATTCACTGAAAGAGGAGTGACTGGAATTCAAAAAACATGCAAGGAGAGAAAAATATCCAAGTTTCACGTTTGTGTTGGGCAGAAAGTTCACAAGAAATGTAGAGTGCATTTTGTTAACTTGAAAACTCCGTTCCAGGAGAAAGAATCGGATCCCACAACTTCTTGTGTTCTACGGTCGTGTGAAACCCTGTCTTAATGACCACTGAAAATTTTCCAGTTGGAGTCACAGTGGCGATAATGCCCATCCCATGAAAAGTACCATGGCCATCTATTGTAATAATATTGTGATCAATATTATCAGCTGCATATTGAACGAATTTCGGAGGACTTTCATAAGGTTCCACAAGGACAGGTACAGTATTTCCTCTTTCTGCTGCAGCTGATCGTTCAAAACGAAGAACTTTTGAATAGGAGCTGCAGAATCCCATATCATTTACTGCTTTAACTACAAATCTCGAGCTTGTATTGTCATGTAATTAAACTGCCAGCCCTAACTGCAACGGTGCAACTAAGACTCGTGGGCGCACTTCTTGCATAATTGCCTGTCCTATAGAAGCTACTTTTCTCTCTCTGTTGGTTTTATCAGTAACAAAAACTGATAAGAGCCTTAACAAATCAGAAATATAGCTCACATTATAGTCAACACTATTCATGTTTTCAATGGGTGGATATATTTCTGGTTCTACAGGGATGTCTTTAATATAATTTCTTATTTTTTCAGCAGCTGCCATAATGAGATTGTTTTGATCCTCTTCAACATTTTCATTAAGCATGGGCGGATTTTGCGGATTCGCAATCCGCGAATTTGCGTATTTGCGTATTGCGACAATACGCAAAATCCGCGAATTCTCGCGGATTTGCGGATTTTTTTTGGGGGTGTGTGTTCGCACGGGTTTCTGCAAGTTCGCGAGGGTTTTGTACAATTTCGCAAATTGCGAACTTACTTGTCGGGTCGCCAGTTTTGCGAACTTGTTGTTTCTACGTGCCCAGCCTGTTTGCAAGGCTTTCTTCATCACTGCCACCCTCTGTCACCACTGGCACTCTCTTTGGTCACCCATGCCACCCTCTGGCTCACCCATGTCACCCTCTGTGTCATCACAGCACCCTCTGGTTCACCAGTGTACATTATTGGGGCAAAGCAAAGCACTGCCATCCTCTGTCAACACTGGCACTCTGGTTCACCCATGCCACCCTCTGGCTGGCACACCCATGCCACCCTCGGTGTCATCACAGCACCCTCTGATTGACCAGTGAGTGTACATTATTGTGGCAAAGCCAAGCACACCTGCTAAGTGCTTTAAGTTTTGCAAACAACAACACCTGCCCTGCCCCAACTGACATTAATGAAGGCTGGCACCTGCTTGTCTGCTCCCTTTCCTTTTTGTTGCAATAACAGGATGCAATGGCATACTTGTAACTATTCTGTGTCTGTCAGAGCAGGGTCACACAATAGTTGCAAGTAGGCAACCGGATTCTGGAGGGCCCCTTCAGGAAGCACTACAGGGAAATGGTTACAAATGATGAGCTCGAACTTTTGCACCTGCTCGTTGGTTTTGCTTTTGCAAAACTCGTTTTTCGGTAATTTCGCCCTATTCGCGAGGCACGGCGTCGTGCGAAATCGACCGTGGAAGCCGCGAACTCGTGCGAGTTACCCCAAGGTTGAGTATGGGCGCCGCCATTTTGTTTGCGTGACGTATTTCCGTTTCCGCCCGCTATGTGTAATCTCGCGCAATGAGCGCCTTGCGAATGCAAGTTCGCACGAGTTCGCGAGAGAAATCGCGTGCGAACTTACTTACACGCACGTGTTCGGGCCGCCATCTTGTTTTTCATTCATTCCTATGTGTCTGGGCATGGTGTTTCTATCCTCTGTATATCTCTGCCATCCTTTGCTTGTTTTAATATTTTTTTGATCTATTTAACTTTTTTTCTATCCCTCTAGTTTTCTAGATCTATATTTTTGTGTTTCAGGCTACTTTTGTTTACTTTTCAACTACTTTTTTAAACTTTTATTTCCTTCTTCCCTACTCTTATTCTTTTTCATTTTGTCTTTTTCACCTGCCCAGAACATGGTGAAGACAGCTGTCAAGCTGCCCAAGACGGGCACCGCAGCCCGTGTCCGGCTCCCGTGTGGCCGTTTCAGGGCGGAAATGGTGGTGCCCAGGGAGATCTTCAGCCCTGAGGAGGTGGGCTCACTCGTTTTTTATGTGCAGCGCCGTCTCCCCAGGACCATTGCGGCAGGCGGCAGGATCGCTGCTGGTTATACCAACAGCCAGGAGCGACGGAAGCGGTGGGGGCAGGTGTGCCGGGCCCTTTTTGACATCACGGGGGTCCAGCGCACCTACAATCAAGTGACCCACCGCTGGACCGATATCCTGGACCGGGAGCGCGACCTGCTAGACCTGCTGGGAGTGGTAGTAGCAATTTTTTCATCACTCACTACTCTGTTTTTTCTCCTGCTCTGTGTGACTGTGTTATATTGCAAATGTTTGCTTTAACTTTTTTACAAAGAGCAATAATGCTGCTGATTACATTGATAGGAGAGGTAAATTAATATTTCAAAATCTTCTGTGCATTTCAGGTGCACTGTTCTCCTTCTCTGTGGCGGTGCCACTGCTTATTTGTTTTCTATTTTGTGTTCATTTAATTGGGCTGAGTAATGTATGAGTGTACTTTACAGAACTGCGTAATGCTAGACACAAAGGGGCAGATTTACAAGCCCCTTGCGCCACGTTTACGCTGCCTTACATGACGCACAGCGACGTAAACGTGGCGCATCCCTGCGAGTCATGTACAACGAGATGCATCTAAGGAGATGCGCCACGTTAAGGCCTGGGCCTGCGCCACAATGGGTGCGTTCCCACGCGAGGGAGGGGGGTGGGGGGTGGCGGTCAGGCAGCTGTGCGCCTCGCAAAAGTGCCTCGTGAAATCTACAAGATTTAACGCAGGCACTTCCACGACGCTGCTACGTCAATTCTTTATGCCTGCTTGCTTGAAGCAGGCGTAAGGACTGATGCGGTATGTTGAGTATTGGGCAGCCCTGAGCATTGCTATAGTTGCATCGCGCCCGCGACGCGACTCTAGAGATGCGCCCCTCTTTCGTCACGAGATGCGTCACGCATCTGCCTACCCTTGCGCCAGGGTTTGCCGCATTGTAATTGCGGCGCATCTGCCGTGACGCAAGGTTAGTTTTGCGTTACGCATTTGTTCTGGTGCACATCTGGAGGTGTCCAGCTCAGAACTCGTAAGTATGCCCCTAAGTGTCAGATTAGCAATTACCTGCGCATCCCTGCAAAGTGTGCGGCACGCCAGCACCACCCATGGTGCGCCGTATTTACAATGCGGCACACCATGGTCCCAAAACGTCACCGAAGCGTTACGCATCGGTGCCGTAAAGGCGGCTCATTGATGGAGTTGCGTTGCAACGATGGCGCAGCTCCAGCAATGCTGCGTCAAGCCGTAAGTCTGCTTCATGCAGGCGCAGGGTTTCAGTGACGCATCATTGTCCTAAATGACTGATTGAAATTTTATATATTCCCCATAGCCACTTTTAGCATGCGTTCCTGCGCAGGAACGCCCTCCCTTGCGCTGGAACGCTCCCTTATGGCGCAGGGCTTTAGAATGGGATGCATCTCCCATATGCGTCACGTTGTTAATATACGCCACACCATGGCGCCTCTCTTGTTGTGGAGCTGCGTCACAAAAGTGACGCAAGAACGGAGCAAAAGAGCTGCAAGGGGCTTGTAAATCTGCCCCTAGAGTAGAGGCTCAGGTGCAGTCCTTCCTTTGTAGCCCTCTTTTTGACTGAAATAGTTGGTTCTTGTTCTTTCTAAATGTTTGATTTGGTTGACAAGGACATCGACAAGCAGTAATCATCAATGTTTTCTGTTCATTCTTTCATGTTGTACGTCAGGTCCGCCCAGGGGCAATCGGACAGAAAAAGCGGATGCAGTGGCTCCAAAGGAGGAGGATGCAGGCCAGGGCGGCGAGTGCTCCTTTGCTGGCCCCAGTAAGTTTTCATTTAAATATAGAGGACCTATTGTTGTCCAAGCGTTCCTAATTTAATTTTTTCGAAATAGTGTTTAGATAGGAGCAAAATCAATAATACTACTGTTGCAGGGACAATTCTCCACAAACCTAACTATGGACACCAAAGACCAGAGTAATAATATTTCAGAGTGGCGTGTTTGGCACACCGTATAAACCTGGTAGTGTCAGCGGCACGGACTCCTCCTTGCAAAAATTGCAAAACCTTTCGCTCAGTCACTCTAGTCTGGAGGACCAAAAACCACAGAGTCTATTCAAGTTTAAAAGCTTTATTAAAAGTTTAAGTAAACACATATATTAAAATAAAGTTAGTTGGAAATGGAAAAGTGCTTGGTGCTGAGTTGATGAGTAATGGAACACATTTCTTGTGGTCGAGCCGAGCTTTCACCTGGTTTGAAGTTGATGTTGCTCTTGTCCTTAGAAGTCCAGTTTCTGTCTGTTCAGAGAAAAATGGTGTGTGTTAAAATGAAGCAAGCATTCATCAATTATGTCAAAAAAATGCAGCAAGACAACAGCCTTCCCTGGAAGGAGGGACATTTTTACTTTAGACTAGAGTAGACCGTCAATTACTTTTTCTGTTGTTTTCACATTCTTCATTCATACTTAGACCAACTACTAGTGAGTGGTGTAATCTAACATTCTTAAATCTACTTTGTAGGTGAAACATCTGGTGGCGGGGCCAGCTCGGATGTGGTAATAGTGATCGACTCCGAGTCCGAGGACCACTCTGGGGAGGAGGCGGCGCAAGAGGAGTCGGACCAAGAAGTACAGACTGTGAGGAAGGAGACAGTGGTGGTGGCGGGTACAGGTAAGCTGGATCATGGTACTATCTGACTCTTAGATAGCATATGATGTGTATCTACAGAGAGTAGACGGTCACTGGATGAACTACGAACATACTATGAAATGTTTCCAGGGGGGGGTGCAACATCATCACCATCTCCTGAGTCCTACGCCTGACATGATTGATAGTGTGGTTTGTGGCCAAGGGCCGCACCGAAGGGGGCAGGGTCGGTGGGGGAGGGGGGTGCATCTAGAGCAACAAAAAAAAATATGACCATGAAATTGAAATCATGCCCCTGCAGCAGATGCCTTCGTCCACTGAGCCACCAGACCTGGCATACACATTACACACATCTTTCTTTCTCTCTCCCCCTCCCTCTCTCTCTGTCTCCCTCCCTCATCCTCCCTCTGTCACCCTCTGGCTCCCTCCCTCTCTCTCTCTCTCCTTCTGTCTTCCTCTCTCTCTGTCTCTGCCTCTATCTGTCTGTCGGTCCCAGCCTGCTGTAATTACCATATTGTAATTTGTCACTGGGCCAGCACTGGATGGACCTGCAATCCAGGGGGGGGGGGCAATCGGCCCTCTCTTGCCCATCCCTGCGGACGCCCATGATATTGGCCTGAATAGTTTCTTTTGTACTGCGCTGGCTAGTTGCTAGTTGTACTGTGACAAAACTTCCTGCTGAATCATTTTGTGTTAATCATATTCTTAAAGAGCATTGGTTACAGATTATGTCTTTCTTTCTTCATATAGTTGGTCATACTAAAACAAAACCAACAAGGAGTATGCTGGCTATACTGGCCCGGCAACGGAGGCTGGATGCAACTGTTGCCCAATATCGGCGGCTGGTGGAACTGGAGGGGGACGACACGCAGTCCAGTACTTCCAATATAACATCTGCATCCTCCTCAGTGACCCCACGTTCTGCCGGTCAGCGCAGTGCTCCAGCCAAACGGAGCCGTGCTGGCAGACGCCACCGCCGAGCAGCAAAGGCTGCACCTCACAGTACTGTAAAGGCTCGCTTGCGCCGAGCAATCCGCAGAGTGTCGGACCTGGAGGCGGAGGTCCGGAAATGGAAAGAGTACCAAAATTTGGTGGAGGGCCTCCGTTTAGATCACGCCACCCTCCGGGAGCAATACGATGCCCTGGCCCTAAGGCATGATGCCCTGGAGGCCAAAGTTAACAACACCATGCATCCCTAGAGTGTCCCTTGCCCTTTTTTTAGTGACTTTTGGGGGGTGGGAATTGGGAGTTGGGTTTTTTGGGGACTTTTGATGGACTATTTATTTGTTGGGGTTAGGGAGGGTCTTGTGGGAGATTATTTTGTTAGGGATATAAAAATATACTTTTTCAAACTTTATCTGAGCATATCTTTTTTTTTACTACTTTTGAGCCTGGTGGGTGGTGGTTTTGCAGTAAGTTCGTTTTACTGAACACTGTCATCGTGTTGGTTCACGTGTAATTGGCCAAATGTTTTCCAAAGTAAATGCCTGTCACAGAGTTTGTTAATTGGAGAGTCCTAGGACTTTACTACTAGTACCACTGTCACTCTCTCGCCTCTCCTAATACTCCATTATACTACCTCCCATCCAAACGCTTATCTTATCTGTAATTTGTGTTTGAGGGCTGGCTCCACTTGGAATTCACAGTGTCCTAAAGCGTTCTGCAGCAGGGCCCCAACTGGAGTTTCCCGGCGTGGATTTTCTGCAAAACAAAAGCAATCAACATTAGAAATATGGCAGCGGTGCTCACAGACCCCAAAATCCTAGAAGCCCCACAGACAGCACCCCTAAGACAGGCAAGCGAGCAATAATAACGCCTAAACGTTCACGTGTAATTGGCCAAATGTTTTCCAAAGTAAATGCCTGTCACAGAGTTTGTTAATTGAAGAGTCCTAGGACTTTACTACTAGTACCACTGTCACTCTCTCGCCTCTCCTAATACTCCATTATACTACCTCCCATCCAAACGCTTATCTTACCTGTAATTTGTGTTTGAGGGCTGGCTCCACTTGGAATTCACAGTGTCCTAAAGCGTTCTGCAGCAGGGCCCCAACTGGAGTTTCCCGGCGTGGATTTTCTGCAAAACAAAAGCAATCAACATTAGAAATATGGCAGCGGTGCTCACAGACCCCAAAATCCTAGAAGCCCCACAGACAGCACCCCTAAGACAGGCAAGCGAGCAATAATAACGCCTAAACGTTCACGTGTAATAGGCCAAATGTTTTCCAAAGTAAATGCCTAACCAATTTCATCCCTTAATAGACCTTGCCAGCAATGGCCCAGCCAAGACCCGTAAACCCAAACGCAAAAAAGTCACACTTAGCAAAATGTATTTAAATGAGGACGCACTACTTCCAGACAGTCCCTCTTTAGGGGACTCGTCAACGTAAGTTTCTTCATTGTGCAGATTCCAGGCATCAGCATTACGGGAAATGGATAGGGTGAGTCTGGAGGAGGAGGATAGACGACCAGGACTGAGTTCTTGTCAACTAACTGTTGTGAACCTGAGGAATGCTGCGGCATCAAAATCAAGACAGTTCTGCTGATGGGCTTGTTGTTTGATTGGTTGATTACAGTTTTGTTGTGAATGTGATGAAGCACTTGCTAAAAAAAGAAAGACAGACACACAGGAATAAAAGTGAATAAGGACTAATGTTAAAGTTAATGAATCATTGACTCATTTTCAGAACTCGCTGTCAGGGAAGCAGAGCTCGTCCTCAAACTCTGCAAATTGAGTCGGTAGTACTTCTGGTAACTGAGGAGAACTTTCCTCAGGTAGGTTGGTGTCCTCTTCTTCCTGCGTGCATTCTCGTACTTTGTAATCTGGTGGTATGAAGTGCTGGTTCATCTTTATCATGGTGAGCCGCTCCACATTTGCGGGCAAGAGGCAGGACCTTTTGCAAGTCACAATGCCACCAGCAGAACTAAAAACACGTTCTGAAGACACGCTTGCGAGTGGGCAAGACAAGTAATTGATAGCCAGGTTGGTGAGCTCTCGCCATATGTTTCTTTTCCCATGCCAATATGCCAATGGGTCCTCAGTAATATTGACCGCTGTTGAGTCTTCCAGATAGGCCTGCACCATTGAAAGAATGTCCTCCCGGATTCCTGTACTTTGCACTTCTGTGTCCTTTCTGGGACAAGGAAACCCTAGCTCACTTAGCCAATCCGCTTCAGACATATCGCCTGGGCCTGGTGCAGATGATACGGTTGCTGGTGTGGTTAACGGCTCAGAGGCAAAGTCACTCACTTCTGCCACAGGCACAGATGCAGAAGTGTTTTTTTGGGACGCCTGATGGCCTGCTGATTCACTAGTAGTACTGTCTTCTCCTACAGTTTCCTTCCGCTCTCTTTCAAAACGAATGGCTGACTGAGCTAGCCAACCTTTGTACTCTGTAACATCTGATGTTTCAAAAGGAATTATTACTTTGCCAAACAATGGCTTATTGTAACGTGGATCCAGAATAGTAGCACAAATGTAGTGCTGTTGTTTCTTGATATTTACAAGCCGTTTATTGCTAACTAGGCGATGTAATAATCTCTGCGCCAACTCATATGCTTCATTCTTTCCAGCATCTTTTAATTCTGAAGACACCACCTTGACTTGGTGCTCGAGCTTCAGCAACAATGGGATAGCTTTGCTCAAAGAACAGTCCTCCCTGCTGACGTCACGCGTGAAGACCTCAAAAGGACGAAGCATGTCTGTCAGGCTTTTAACTAGCTGCCATTGCTCCACCGCTAGCATCATTTCTGTCGTATCACCACCCAGGTTGTAGAAATACTCATTGACTACTGGAAACAGCTCATGCAGACGCTCAAGCATGTAGAAGGTTGAGTTCCAACGTGTTGCCACCTCCTGGATAAGTGCTTTCACTGGCATTCTACGTACATTTTGCTGGCGCCTCAGCTCCTTCCGGGCCTTAAAAGAATGGTTGAAGTGTGTGCATATTCTTCTGCAGATGGTCAGTATTTGGTCGACTGCAAGTTCTTTTTTCAAGAACTTTTGCACGACAAGGTTCATACAGTGCGCCAAACACGGCACTCTGAAATAGTAACCGTTCTCCATGGCCTTAACTACATTGCTGCCATTATCAGTAGAAACATAACCAACCTTGCAATTTCTTGGGGGCAGCCATTGCGACACCTTTTTGTTAAAGTCATCCAAAATGTTGACTGCAGTATGACTTTTCTCCATGCCAAACATGGCTAATGTTGCATGTTTACGAGCACCCTTAAAAATCTCGACCAAGTCACCACCTGCATTTATCTGTTGTGCAACCCCTGAAAAAGAGACCCAGTGTGCAGTGATGCACATGTAATCAAGGGCTTGGCAACTGGTCCACATGTCTGTTGTCAGGTGTATAGTGTGAACAGCACTCTTCTGCAAAGCTGCCCCAACCAACTCAAGCACCTCTTTATGTAGTGCTGGAACAGCAACCCCGGCAAAATAGAACCGGCTAGGAACCTTCCATTTAGGGGCCAGTGTTGCCACGAGTTCAAGAAAACCCACATTTTCGACAAACGAAAAAGGGAGAAGGTCCACCGCTAGCATTTTAGCCAGCTTAGTGTTATACAGGCGTACAGTTGGGTGGTTGCGTTGAAATTGCGCATCTGAGGAGAACATGGCTGAAATGGTGCGCTGGACAAATTTACTGGATGATGCTGATGCCTTCTTCGACCCACTTCTGCTCAGTGTTGACATTTTCCGCATTAGTGTGTCTCCCAGACTCTCAGTGTGCCTCCTATGTGTTCCGGAGGGTGTGGTGCTGCCAGGGGTACTGGGTGCAACCGGACAAATGTCTGACGCTTCTTCTACCTCCCCGTCATCTTCAGATGAAACACCTAGTATGGGTATATTTTGGCCACTTGCCCTTTGGGATTGCTTTCCCTTGATGTTTGCTAGGTGCGCAAACCATTCGATAGCGTGCCTTCTTTGAAGATGACCTATCTGGCCTCCGGTTCCATAGTTGGTACCAGTCTTACCACGGCTAACTCTAGCCTTACAAATGCAACAAACGGCTATGTTATCATACTTTGCATGGACACTAAAAAAGTTCCAAACTGGGGACTGGAAACTTCTGGTTTTGCCGCACGAGATGATACTGCCAATGCCAGATGAAGCAGTGGTGGATGAGCCTTGCAGACATCTACTGGGTTGTGCAATTATTGCAGCAACCCTACTTGAGGGAGTCGAGCTGGATGGAGTCCCCCTCTGGGGAGAAAATATGGGAGCTGTAGGTTTTGTTGAACTTGTTGTACTACTTGACTGCGTTGGTGGTGCTACCAGTGCCACGTCGCCAGGGTCACGCTCAGCATGACGTCGGGATAGGGTATAAATGTCTGTCTGCTGCATGGCCGGTGTGGCTGGAATGACGTGTGTGATGACTAGGTCATTGCTGTCATCCTGTTCAACAACATCAGAATGCACCACTTCATCAAGTCCGACGTTCGGATCCATAAGTATGAGCTTTCCGGGGCCCTTCCTTTTAACATTTGATACCTTTCGCAGCTCATGGTGTGCCTCCCTCTCAGACGTCGGAGATGGTTGCCAATCTAGATCCAGATCATCATCTGATGGAGCGGGGCTTGAAGAGGAACTTCTACACACACTCCTTGATCTTTTCCTTGGTGGGGAGCTGGGAGAAAATGAATCATCAGGAGGAATGCCTTCGTCTTCCTGACATGATACCCCGGCTCCAAAGTCAATTTCCTCCTGTGCCCCTACTTCTGGAAGAACAACCATTGTGGGCACTTGCACCGCTCCATGCGCCGCTACATGGGCCTCTTCACTGACCTCTACTTGCAACTCTCCATGGACCTCTCCTTCTCGGCCTTCTCCTTCTCGGCCTTCTCCTTCTCGGCCTTCTCCTTCTCGGCCAGCTCCTTCTCGGACAGCTCCTTCTCGGACAGCTCCTTCTCGGACAGCTCCTTCTCGGACAGCTCCTTGCGCATGTACTTGTGCTTGTACTAGTAGCCCATGCAGTTGTTGTTGCGGCTTTGGTTGTTGAATAGTACTTGTGAGATGAGTTACAACCTGTGTTGATGGTGTGCTGCTACTTTCTTGCGATGAGCCAACATCACTGGTCGTTGGTGATTGAACCACTAAACAGGCTACCTGTGCAGCACTCATGGTGGGCCTTTGTTTGTTCCACAAAAATGTAGTGGTCGAGCCACCAGTCTCCTTGGTAAGTGGTGCCACTTGCTTCTTCTTCTCCTTAGTAGAGACATTTTTCTTGCAAGAGGAGCTACGGGCACCTCTTTTTGGAGCCATCTTCTTCAGATGTCGGAACAACAGGCCGCAGCAGGACTTCTTCCTGGCACTGATGCTCAACGATGATGCGGAGTTATTGACTTTGTGCACCTAAAAGTAAACGAAGACAGAGGAACATCAGTAAATATATGTTGCATATGTAGCGCTTCAATAAATAGTTTGCAAGTAGGCATTTATGAATACACACATGCACACCACACAATATGGAAATTTAAAAATTAGGATTTGCTAAATTTTTGGGAAACAGGAATTTAACATTGATCCAAGAGAGCACACACAGAGAGGGTTATAGTTTCATGTACCACTGACTCCCCCTGGGCTAAATGGGTGAAAGCAAGGCAAAATGGGTGCAGGCCTATGGCACAAAGCTCACTGACTGCCTTCAAAATGGCCACTTGACCCCCATCCACATGGCCAGGACCATGCCTCAAAATGGCCCCCACCAACATAGCCAGCCCCCAACCCCTACTCCTAAAAGTCAAAAAACACAACACCAATCAAATCACCACAATCCTATGCCATCCATCAAGTTTCAGAAGGTTTAGGCTGCCTGCTGGTGGTTTTCTGGTGCAGAATTGCAATGTTTGCAATTTCGCAAGTGCGAGATTGTTGCTTCACGACGCGAACGTGGCGAAAAACCAGCAAAATCCGCGAACAGACGTATTCTGGCCTGGGCCCCCTGGGCATGATAAAATCACAGCACACTGGGTGCAGGCCTATGGCACAAAGCACACAAACTTTGTGTGCTTTGTGCATCATGCATGCACCCATAACTAAGCCTGGTAGTTTTCAATTCATGTGCAGAATTGTAATTTTTTTACAATTTCGCGAGTGCGAGATTGTTGCTGCGCGGGACGCGAGCAGTGCGAACACAGGCACATTTTTTTTTATAAAATCCAATTTTCGGGTAATCCGCGGGAGTTCGAGGCCCCCTGGGCATAATGAAAGCAATCAGAGCAGACTGGGTGGGCATAGGGCACAAAGCACACTGCCTGACTTCAAAATGGCCGCTTGACCCCATCCACATGGCCAGGACCTGCAGGACCATGCCTCAAAATGGCCTCCCACACATAGCCAGCCCCCAAACCCACCCCAAAAAGTCGAAAAACACACACAAAAATCACCACAAACAAACAACATCAACTTATCAACTTACTTGTAAATCAAATTTCTAATCAAAAAGTAATCCAAAAGGCCTCAAAGCCAAATCTCCAGCAGCATCCACAAAAAGTAATCCTTCCCAGTCAAGATCGAATTCAAAGTGGCCAGGAAATGGACTAAGCAATGGGAGGAGCTTGCTGGACAGGAAGAGGAAGTTGGAGACTGGGTCACTTCCTTCACCCCTCCCCAATTGTAATTTTTGTAATTTCGCGAGTGCGAGATTGTTGCTGCCCGCGAGCAGTGCGAACACAAGCAAAAAATCCGCCGCGCGCGGATTTGCGTATTTTCGCCACATCCGCGAGAGTTCGCGGATTGCGGATTTACCGAAAATCCAAAAAATCTGCGAGCGGAACGGATTTTGCGCCCATGCTTAATTTTCATCACTATGACTGTGGTACTCTTGCAATACATGAGCAGCTGTACTTTTAAAAGTAAAAACATCAGCAGTCCCTGAAACTGTTCCTATGAAGATTTCATCTTTAAAATGCTCTTTGAGTTTTTGTTTTATATATTACGAACTGTATGGTTCGCTATCTTCTGGCAGTAATTCTCGCATTCAATTAACAAGTTCTTTAACAGTAGTTTGTTCTTCATCATTTTCCTCCATGTTTTTAACTACTTGAAGAAATATTTCCTGGCGAACTGAGTCCTCTGGTCGACCTGAAGATATTGGAGGGTTATCAGTGAACTGCCCGGGAATTACTTTTCCAGTATAAAAATTGACAGAACACTGTTTGTGGTAGCATGCATCTACAGCATGTAAATCAGACACATTTTGGATATGTCTCTTAACTTTGCCTGCCCACTCATCATTGCGTGCGTTGCATTTTTGTAAAACTGATGATTTGAATTCAACTGTTCATGCATTAAACCACGCATTTTTTCCCTCTCCCTGAAGTATAAACTTAACTCAGTACCACAGAATTCTTTTTTTTCCTAAAATCAAACGGGGTTTCACACGACCATAGAACACAAGAAGTTGAGGGATCGGATTCTTTCTCCTGGAACAGAGTTTTCAAGTTAACAAAACACGCTCTACATTTCTTGTGAACTTTCTGCCCAACACAAACGTGAAACTTAGATATTTTTCTCTCCTTGCATGTTTTTTTAATTCCAGTAACTCCTCTTTCAGTGAGTACAGATATATCGTCATCTTCTTGAAACACCACATCACAAATGAAACACTTTTCTACGTCCATTTTCACTGTATCTCACAGCAACTCGCAAGAACCTATAACTCATAAATGAAACATTTTTGATTAACAAAAAAAAACCAATAACAACAAAGTTACAAAACAAAACACAAACAATAGCAAACTTTTTATTTCAAAAGTTAATTGTAATATTTACATTCCTTCACACTTTGTCATATAAGTCAACAATTTTTTTTTACAAACTTTGTCTATCCGACATATTCCGCGATTATTTGATATTATGGTCATTAGAAACAATTTTTTATGTTATTTTTGACTTTCCCATCCCTAAAAACATAAAAAATGATACCGCACATGGGCATATAAACAGTTATACCCTATAACTCAAATAATTGGCAGCCATTTTGAAAAATCCGCCATATTGGATTAACGCGTCATGATAGAGTGGTAGACTTTTCACCATCGTTTTCTATGGAAAATTTTCATTAAGAATCAACTGACAGAAATTGTATTGCAATTAGTTCTAGGTTAGCCCATTTTTTGAACTAATTTGACTAGACTAAAACCGGAAAGCTTCTGGCATGGCTCGATAAAAGGGAGCGGGGTAACACAGGGATAGCAAAGATTCAGACGGAGGGAGGGCAGATGATGACGGACCCGCGAGTGATAGTCCGCACACTAGCATAACACTTCCAGAAAGTGTACACCTCATCGTCCACAATGACAATGGGGGAAGCATTGACCTATATTAAAGACATAGCAATACCTAGGCTCACCCCGGAGGCGGCCCTCGAGTTGGAGGCGGACCTCACGGTGGAAGAACTACAAGTCGCAAATTGTATTGCAATTACTTCTAGGTTCCGTAACAAATTGACTAGTCTATTTCATTGATTTTATGTTTAGTGGCCGTGAGCCTCGATCTGGTCTCCTCTTTAAGGTATTCTCTATACTGTTGCTGTCTGATGTTCAGCGTCTGGGATGTAGCTAGTGTGGGGTTCATAGAGTGGTGTGTCTCAGCCTCATGCAACTCTAGTTCAATGTCATGCAGTTCTTGCTGTTTCTCCCGCTTGTGCCCTGCAATATAAACTATGGCTTGCCCTCTAATGACGGCTATGTAGGCCTCCCACAAGATAGTCAGTGAGTTAACTGACATAACATTTTCTTTGAAGTAGTGTTTCGTTGCCTTAGTAACTGCTTTTTTAATCTTTGGGACGTGTAAATAGCCGGGGTAGATGGGGTAGAAGCGCTTCCGAGTTTTGTAGTGATATGAGAAAGTCAGTAGTACCGGGGAGTGGTCCGAAATGCCTCTAAGTCTTATTTCTATACCGTCTACGCTCTTAAGACTATCTGCTGAGGCCAGGAAGTAATCTATTCTATTTAGACTGTTATGTGCTCCAGAATGGAAGGTGTAGTGTTGTGTTGTAGGGTGGTGCCGTCTCCACACGTCAGTAAGTCCAAGTGCCTCCATAAAACCCTGCAGGCGAGACACACCAGGCGTGTGCGCCCTCGCCGGTTATCTGTCTAAGGCAGCATCTATAGTCACATTGAAGTCCCCCCCTATTAGAAGTTCCCATTCCGGAAGGTTAAGTAAAAATTCGCTAAGGGCTGGGAGCGCTATCGCCTGCAGGGCGGGAGGTATGTATACGGATACCACATTAACAGAGAGTCCCTCCCATTGACCCACTAGGGCCGCAATTTGACCTTGATCATCTGTTTTTATTTTTTGTATTATAAATGGGGATTGCTTTTTCACTAGAATTCCAACTCCTCTGGAGCCAGAAGAAAATTGTACCATCATTTTATATCCCCACCTATCCATCGCTTTACATGCGGTACCAGTGAGGTGTGTTTCTTGCAGCAGGGCTATCGTCGGGGTGCAGTGCTTTAAATTTTGTAAAACATTTTGTCCCCCAGGCCGTGCACATTCCATGTGTGCAATGTCGGAGAGGTCACCTGGTTCTTAGGGTACGACTCTGAGTCGTGATCAGCTGGGGTTTGTGATGCCATGCCTGTTGAAATACTGGGGAACGGATAATGACTCATGTGTATACTGTATATTTTGGCCAATGTGTGGGAATGTTATAATCCTGAAATCGCTGCTGGGAACTAGAACCTATAACACACCGAACCATGTAATCTGACCCTTTCCCCCCAACCCCTCCCAGCCCGACAGACTCAGAACTGCCCGCCTCCCCAATTTAGCAGAGTGCTCAGTCCCAATCCCCCAAAAAATACTTGCGTGTGGGAGGTGAGAGGTCCAATACGGTCGTAGTCCTTCCCCACCCCAAAGACTGCTGTTGCTTAGAGTTTGGTTCAGATCTTTGTGCAGGTATATCTGCGTGTGTGCCTCCATACCTCACCCAATCTCAGTGCCCAATGTTCTCTCTCAGTCTCACTCTTCAGCCTTGCTCTGTTGCAATTGTTCTTCCCCTTGCTGCTGCCCCCGATCCCCGGGGTCTTCAGTCCTCTCATGACGTCGCTGGTTCCTATCCGATCGCTTGGATCCTCCCACTCGACGCCATCTCTCGATCCAGTCGTGTGCCTCCTCTGGCGTGTCGAAAAACCATGTTTTCCCATACGCTACCACACGCAGTCTCGCCGGGAATAGCATAGAGTATGGCAGCTCTCTGGCTCTGAGTTCTTTTTTGACCTCCATGAAACTCCTGCGGCGCTTGGAGACCGACGCTGTGAAGTCCGGAAAGAATGACACAATTGAGTTCTGGATACGTAGCGGCGGAGCCACCCTTGCTGTTTGAAATATAGCTATCTCTGAAACTGAAGATGCGAGCCAGCACAGGTCTGGGGGGGGTTCCGGGTTTGGGCTTACCCCCCGGCACCCTGTGGGCCCTTTCGACTGAGAAAAAGGTTGACAGTCCCCTGGGCTGGAGTCTTGATTTTATGAGGTCCTCTACATACAAGTCCATCGCCGGGCTCCCTTCACTTTCGGGAATTCCCGTAATTCTGACATTGTTGCGTCGAGAGCGTCCTTCCTGGTCGTCCAGTTTTTCCGGCAAGAGTTTGTTCTCTGCTTCCAGGCGGTGCACCGTTTTTATCAGGGCCGCAGTATCTTTCGTCAGAGATTTCGTTACTTGCTCGACTTCCGTGACTCTGGCCATCATTTTTTGAAAGTCTGCTCGCAGGAATGAGACATCTGCTGATATTGTTCCAACTGTTGATTGTACACTGGTGAGGGCGGCCATTATGTCCTCCAGAGTCACTTTGTGCGCACCTTCCTCCTCAGGGGGCCTGTCCGCCGGGCCTTTACGTTCAGGCAGCGGCGGGAAGTCTTTGCCGTAGACAAACTTGTCCAGTTTGGACTGGGTGGTCGTCGTGCATGGGCCCCTGCCCCCATCTTCTCTCAGACGACTTTTCGCTTTCTGGTACTTGCCGCCGCCTGCTGCAAGATCGTATGCCCCGCGGGGCCTGTCGGTTTTCCCACTGTGCCACTGGATATCAGTAGAATGGTGGTGTAGGGCCAAAGAAGGGGAGGGGGGAAACCTCCATGCAACACCCCTGTAGCATGCACCGCATAAATTCACCTTCTCATTGCTGAGCGTGTCGTCTCCTGCAGCTCTCCCTATTATCGCGTGGTTTTCAAACTTCGCCTCCGCCGGTGCTTTTATGTGGAGCCTATCGTTGCTGGGGCTCACAGGTCTTCTTGTGCGTCCCCAGGGTGCCTGGCCGCCGGCTTGTCGGGGGCTCACCAGGCCTCCCTCTGGTCGATCAGCTGCCCTCTTGTGCCCCGCAAGTGGGCAGGTGGTACTGTGCTATTAGGGGCCTTCCGCCCCTGCTCCCAGTCCAGTTACCGGGTCCTCACTGTAATTGGGGATCCGGTTTCACCGTTGCGTGTAGGCCGCACACCCCTCCTTAGGGTCTCCCAATTGCCAGATGGGGTCCGGATCGTGTATGCCCGTCTCAGCGGGCCGCACCCACCGAATCAGTTTGCAGAGCAGGATCACTTCTGCCCCCGTTGTCTGCGGAGCCTGCTGGGCGCGTCGCTGCTCCGGAGGGCGCTGAGCTCAAGTTCTTGGGCGGGGGGAGGGGGGCAGCGAACCTCACTCCAGGGCTCCCGCTGGTCAAGGCCGGAACCAGCTCCCACCGTCGGCACAGTTCTCGGGCCCCTCACTGCATGGTGCTGCACACTGCAGCGCCGCTGGCGGGCTCACCTCCAAATTTACCTCCCGGCTGCCGCAGGGCCCGTAGGCCGCCGCAATCTTCGCTTCACGCCCGCAATTCCTCACGTTGGATTCGAACCGGAGTCGGTTCCACAGGTTCCTCCTGTACTCCGGCGTCCGCGACAGTCTTTAGGGTACAATCATAGCGCGGATTATGTGGGGGATTGATGTGGGAGTCTACCGAATCCTCTGAGCTCTCCTAAGCAGCAGCCATCTTGCTCGCTGCAAGCCACGACCCCTTTAATAAGAATTTAAGTATTTCGCTAACTCAGTCTGGTTTCACTTTTGGCTTATTTTTGAAATCTATTACTTCCTCACAACTGAAGCTTTATTTAAAGAACCTGCCCCCAAGGATAAGCAATGAGTCGGATTTAGACCATTGTTCACAGCTAAAATACTTTGTAAACCTCTTAGAGAGTCTACAAAATAAAACTCTGCAACAATACATACATTTTTTTATTAGAGCATAGGGTCTGGTGCGCCATAATTTTAATGAGGTTGCGAATTCTTCCCTTAAAGACCCAGACTTTTAAATGGGATAAATCGGAATGTTCCACAGAAATTTTTGTCTTATGTAATGAAGGAGGGCAAGATTTCATACATGTGTTATTCGTTTGTCCAAATTTGACTCCGGTAGAGGTCTGCAACCGGCATATAAAGCCTTTATGTTTTAGACATAATCTTTGCACTGCAAAAAGTTTAATTGAGTTTTGAAAATCACTGCTTGATGAATTTGCTTGTTATAACCTGTGTACTAGAAGTTTTTTTAAAATTGTTTTAACGTCCAAATAGTATAATTGTTTTACTACCTATTTATCATGTATTTGTTGACCCCAGACGGGGTCTAAATCAAATTTAATAAAAATCCATTGCTGATGAGCGGTGCAGTTCTTCGGGGGTCAGCAGCTGTTCAGCAGGGTGGAGTGGCTACTTATTCAGGCTTGAGCGGACGTGCAGCCTTCGTAGGGTTTGTGATGCATATTTTGCATTGATTTGAGATATGTTTTGAATGTGTTATAAACGTAGCTGTTTTTATCTACCTTTGCACCCTTGTTGGCTTACGTTGGACGCCTTTACGATCCCGACAGCCGTTGTTTTGATTGCAGATGAGCGGTGCAGTTCTTCGGGGGTCAGTTGCTGCTTAGCAGGGCTGATTGGTGGGCTGGGGAGGAGTGGTTACTTACTCAGGTTAGAGCAGACGCACCCAGCAGGCGTGCTTAAGGCAAGTCCATCCACGCCAAAATGGGACCAAGACCCCTGGTCAAATGCTGATATACTCGACAGAGGATGTGATGGAGCTGATAATGGAGGGAACTAAATAAGGGCTAGCTAATGAGGTGAGGGGGAGGTTAAGAGTGGACGGTTTACTGATTTTTGGTGATGAGATCAGGCAACTCTATCTCGGGGAAAAGAAACAGGGATGGAGTGTGGTCCAGCAGGATCAGGACTTGACAAATTACTACATTTAGGCACGCACCATTCACACTTTTAGCTACAGTGCATACAAACTTACATATCTATGGGGTCCGGGAGAAGGGGGGAGTTGAGTGCCACTATAAGGTATTTTCATGGTAAATTGATGATATCTGATAAGTTTATTAGTGTATTTCCCCAGCATAAAATCATGTTTCCACTGGGGTGACTATCCAAAATAACAAGGGCCATTTTTCTCTCTGCAGGTTAATATACATTTTAGTGTTCATATTTAATATAGAAACTGGAGAGTATGAGCTTCTTTCTTTGGCAGAGGCTTATTTTTTTAAATTTAGTCATTTAAAATTTTCTCAAAATGTATCACTCTCTGCACCACAGTCAAGAATTTAGGACCCAGAGTAGTATAATGATTTATGCAGTAGTCGTAGTGTGCATTGTATGGGTCCTTCCTACTGGGAAACAGCTGATCATAATATTTTGGATCATGTACTTTGTCTAATCATATGTTTTGAATATATGCAGCAAAGTGAAGGATATTCCTGACTGAAAGTTATACGTAGCTGTGATTTGTTGTTGTTCAGCCTATCTTTGAGAGATAGCATTTAGCCTGCATAATTTTGGCATATGGCTTTTAGCTAATTTTGTGTCAGCCAGGGTTTTGATTTGAGCTTACCTCGGCACATCAGGTGTTGCCAGGGAATGCGAGGCATTGGTAGGGGCTGCATCTGGGTACTTGGGGCTTTGTCTGGGAATTCTGAGGCTTTAATTTGTCATTAATCCTGTTCTCTGGCATTTAGAGCTGTGCCAGGAAATGTGAAGAAGTGTCTATGCATCTGAGCAGTGTTTAGACATCCAAGGTTGTGTTTTGACATATATGGGAGTCTGCTGAAGCATATGGAGTATATAGAGATAAGGATGAACAAATGCAGCTATTTATGGACATGGATGTCTCTCTGTTCTTGTGGTGGCAATCATATGTTTGAGGTTACACATAGAAATATGAAAACTATTTCTGATAGGGGATGGTTATGGTTGTTTGAAAACATGGCTACACTTCATGCAGAGAAAGCCAGAACTATAGTTACAAAACAGGCTTATCTACTTTAGTAAATAGTTGGTAATTTATTAAACTTGCAGTTGTTTAACCTTAGTGTCATTACTGAACTTTTTTTCCATAAATATGAAGGAAAATTAATTTTTAGAAAGTTACATTTTCCCTGCCTGAAGTTCCTCGAGGCTAAATTGCATTGGCCATCTAGTTTTTCTCCGACAGTAATTAGCCTTAAATAGATGTGAAATACCTCCCGGGAGTGAACAATAGGTTGACTGAAATTGGCAGAGAGGACTCCTCTGAATATGCAGATTGGAGGGATGTATGCAATTGTTTTGACACTAGAGTCAATTCCTGATTGACAGGTCTGATGGGCTCACATATAACCCTTGGGGAACACTTGAAAGAGGAGAGAGCAGTATGCCATGACAATTCTTGCGAATCCACTGTCAGGTTGCTGAATGTTTCGGTTTGTGTCCTATCAGACATTTGTCTGTGGTTTAAGTGGCTGCCTCAAACTGGATTCTAGTGTTAGTTGTGAGAGAACACTAGTATTCCTATAGAACCACTCCCCACACAAACCCTCCAGCATTTAGGGCCTAGGCTCAGGGTGGGCAAGGACTTTTGCTATCTTGAAAATTCCCAAAGTTGGTAGGGTTAGCCCGATGAACCTTTAAACCATTGGTTAGTTTGTGCCCGGGAGCAAATTGCGCCCACTAACTAATGCAGCCATAAATGGGGCACTTCCAGGCACCCCTTTCAGAACACTTTCAGGACCTTCGGAAGATCAGAAGAGGATAGGACCATTTGTCAGTGACATGAGAGGACCCCTGAAGGACTAGGCTTTCTCCCTCTTGTACCCAGGAAAAAGAAGTAGAGTCGAAGTACAATACTACCTCCTGTTCAAATTACATGGATACAACAAACTACATGGGTTGTATGACTTTACATCATAAGTCTTTATCATGCATATGTCTTTAACACGCCTGCCTTTACCACATATGGTAAGTATAATTAAGGCAAGTAAAACCTATATATAATGTAGGAGTAGGCAAATAATTCTACTCTGCCGGTGGAGTTTTGCCCGTTCCGCGCTCCACTTGGAAGAGTTTTTTCTTGTGTGCAGCTCGCACACGTTAAGTTGGCGAACACCAGCGAGAATGTCCTCTAAAACTATTTTAGGGCCCTAGAATGTCTTCTGGCGAGATTTCCCAACGTGGGAAGGTCACGGCTGGCTGCAATAGTTCGCCTTGAGAAAGCTGCCGCCCCTTAGTAGATATTCGATTTGAGTGCCAGTAAGAAGCAGCACCCTCTGGCGCACTGCAAGGTGCAATTTGCGCTGATATTATAGCATGTAACAAACTCCTGGTGCTAAAAATTAGTATGACCAGCACGACGTGCAGATTCCGCCCGCTTGTGGAACTCAACGGAGTCTCGCAGAGTTTTTATGCAACTCTGTGGAGATCCACAGAGGGAAACTCCACGAGTTCCACCAACTCCTAAAATTAACCCTAAAATTACCATTACCACCCCAAAAAACATACCCTTACCACCCTTTGCCACTACTCACTCCTAAACTCTAAAATTACTAGATATACTTACCTTAAATACTTACCATGCATTGTAAAGTCATTTGGGTAGTAAAGACACACAAGGTAAAGGCTGCATGGTAAAAGCTGCATGGGAAAGGCTTTGTATGGTAAAGGCTGTTTCCCGCTACAGGAGGCTTTTCCGGAAAGTGCTCACTGGACCAGTGGCAACTGGACCTAGACTGGACCCTTATATTGGCTTCTGCCTGACACTTCCTTTTTGTGCCTCACTTGTAGCCCTGGGGCACTATAGAAGTGTACTCGTGGTAGAGTGGGTCTTAAATGAGTAAGTCAGAAGGTAAAATCTTTGACCAGGATGAAGCTGGTTTGTGTATCCGACCAGCTCTCCATCGCAGTCAGCCTCAAATTGTGCCTAGGTCCAGATCTAATGCAACCATTGACTACTACAGGCGCTTTGTGCTTTTTGGCGCTATTTCTAATTAAAACTTTAAAAAATTCATATCTTGGGTGTTGATATCATTTTATTTAAGTTGTACTCTATTTTTTAAAATCGGTATGGGTTGTTACTGTTTAGTATTTTGACTTTATCATGGTTTTGGTACTGAATAATTTATATATTGCCCTGAGTTAAGAATATCTGCTCTCTGTCACAGCTACCAGGTGGATGAACTCAGTTAATTTAATGACTTTGAGGGTTCACCCTGATAAGAGTTGTGATCATTCCTTGAGGTGGATATTCACCTACACCAAATAATCCAATTTATTACAGAAAGCTGTCAAATAAACCAATGGAGAGACACTGTTACAACTTTGTAAAGTATATCCTAATTTTATTTAATTTATTAAGCACATTATTTTCTTAGCCGATATGTGATTTCGCTGGTGCAAACCTTTCCCAAAGCTGTACATTAGCTGGCCCCTCTTCCTTCTTCCTGCTATCCACTTTAATAGCTATCTGCACCTGGATGCACTTAATATCAATGTGACCCTCTCAGCATATACACAGACAATGCCATGTCACATTCCAGACTAAATAAAAAATCCAGGCTTTTCCTCTTTAGTGTGTGTGGTGCCTTTTTGTAGTTGTGATCTTTATTTTTCTCTCCATCACTCACCCGTCCACTCAAGAAGACAGAGACCATGGTATCAAATTACGATAACTCATATTTATTAAATTCTTTATAACCAATGGAATTTATTCAGCACTTTATAAGAATTTTGCATCACATATTATTTTTGTTTCTAAAGGCTATCATCGTAAAGCTTTTCTTTTAATACAAGCAACAGCATTTATTTGAATATACCCTTAATTTGCTCAAATCATTTAATCTCTTATTTAAAACAATCACACCCTGCACATTAATTAGATATTGATATGTCGAATATTGATTCCTATGAGGATCATACTAAAGATGACACCCTAGATGCATCTTTATCATTATAACCATTCTAAAACTTCCCAGGCCATTTTCCTCACAGGGATACAACAGTAAAGACAGAAAGGGCAAGACAGCCTGAGACACAAGGTAACATTTTGGTGCTACATTAATGCTCTTTTTCATGACTGTATAGACGAAGGATGCACCTTAAATATTCATGCTGCCTATTCCCCATTGCTACTGACCCTGGGTGTGCTGACTCCCAGAGGTGCACGACAGCAGGGCTTTTGGATGTCTTTCTTTGGGAGATCTACTTTTTTCTTCTGCTATTTCGGTCTTTGTGTTGAGCCGCAATGGAACTTAATGGACAGTTGTTTCTATAGTCTTTTACTAAAGTCTGGCTGTGCACTACGAAATGAGTTAATCATGCTCCTGACTTTATTCCTTTAGCTCACAACCCAAAACAATAACTCAGTGAGAAGGCAGCTATATGAATGAGGTTATAGGTGGAAAGGAGCACGTAGCATACCCTTTAACAAAAGTGCATTCTCATTGTACTTCTCAGATACAAATCTCTAACATGACTACAGTGTCCTTGCGTTCTGGATGAGTAGAGGGGATCACAGAGCCATCCTTTTGGTCTTGCACTTCCTTTAGAAATCGCCCTGGTAGGTTCTAATAAAAAGAACCTCCTTCACAGATCAAGATTCGGTTCCAACAATGCTTCATCAAAATGTAAGCAACTGTTCCAAAGAAGACGCCCGGATCATCACACAGTCGTATCTTATCAGGAGGAGATGCACCAAGTGGCTGAAACATATTACGGGAGGGAACAGAGGTGAAACCATATATCCCACGTTTATCTCAAGGCCTAACAACAATGGTGTCATCTTGAATTTGTCTTATGGAACATACGCTACCAATGTGATTATCAGGAAGAGGCATGGCCTCACTATGTCCTACACCATATGATCTTAGCTGGAGAAGAAGGGGATCTGCTAGAGAATTACACTAAATATAGGCAAGTATCCAAGAAGGTCCTTGAGGAGATAAAGAAGGGACATACTTCAAAGTCAGAAGGATGATATGACCTAAAATGAGTCCTTAGGCTAAGGGCCCAGGCAATATGAACAAGTTAAGACTGCTAAATAGGCTTGGGAAAGATCGGCAGTTGAGGGAGAATGTCCACTCAGCAAAGCATTCCAAGCATGGAACTCTAGAGGAGCTCCAACAGTGTCAGAGGACAAGAAGGTTGGTCAATTGTCAATCTAAGTTCTATTGCATCTCCTCAAAGGAACAGAGGCTGGCCTTTAGGAGGCACAAGCTTACATTTCCATGAAATTACGAAAAAACTAATTCCGCCATGACATCAAAGCAAATCAATGAAATCACCCCAGAAAATTCTTTTCAGGTCAATCCTGATGATCAGAGCATTGTCGTTTAATGAACCATCACCTATTGATAAACAGAAGCACAGTATTCAACAGAACTGAAAAAACTAGAATGTTTCTTTGTCTTCTTAGCGAAGCTTAACCTAGGTAAGGAAATTGCCTCAATATTCTGCATTTTGATATATGTAGACCTGCTGTAGGAGAATGAAGTGCGACTGTTTATTACCTTTTGCAAAGGCTGCAATGCCCCTTAATCCACGTTTTAGACAGTAAGAAAATAGAGCTCCTGGTGGTGGTGATTAGTTGAGAAGAAAACCAATTAAACAACCACTCTTGATAGTAAATGCATCTTAACGCAACCGTTCTGGTAGTTTGTGGCCCTCCTTTCGTTCCCCATATTCCACTAAGCGACATTAAAGAAAACTAAGAGTTTTTTCCAAACCATAAACCTCAAAGTAAATATTTTATCACATTACAATGTGCTTGACAGACGAAAATTATTCATCCTTTAACTATAAAGCACTTAGATCATTGCAAGTGGCCTGAACACAACCAACTGTGCACGAGATACAATATAAGTGTTGTAGTGTCCTAAGCATGTAGCAAAGAGTCCTTGTATCACAAAGGCTCATTAAGACGTACAGCTTGTGATGGCCAGGATTTCGTAACGTGCTTGTATGTAAAACAGAAAATCAACATCAGTTTCACAGAAAGGTCCAGTGTAATGTGCTGCCAATTAAAATTCATAGCAGTGTAGCAATGTCATACTTTTAATTAATAGTGTGAGTTTGGGCATATATTTTATAAAGTATTCCTTTGGAGGAGTCACAGCCATTACAGATCTAAGGAAATTGTATCATGTCATAAAATGTCTAACTGAACTCTGTTTTATTCCATGCTATCGAAAGAATAGTCCCCATTCAATTGTAAACCCAACAATGAAACACAACACATGGAAAATATTTGAAAGTAAAATATATGAGGTATATGTGCTGGGTGTGGAAAGTGATGCTTCTACATCCTGGCGGTTTGTATATAACTTTATCACAAATATGCCATCCCCTGCTGCCTTGGCCTTGTTAATCATTCTCCAGTTTTATGTTACATATTAAATACATTTGATTTTGCAAAGCAATACATATTATTGATTATATTACGTCGTACTCCCATTTTATGGACAGATGGACTACATGGTTTGAAATAAAAAGTGCTATTGCTTTTGTTTTGATGCAATCGGAGCCTGTACAGTCACACTGAAACAATGTAATCGTCACTAGTATGTTAAGAGTGCTTCATGCGTGGCACATACTGCAAAGTTTGTTCAGCCTGGAAAGCTATGAAATCGCTCAGGTTAGAGGATGTTTTCCTTTCCGATGAATACATGTCAGTTTGCGGAGTATGGTGCGCCTACAAGCGAATAGGGGGTGGGGTGAAGCGGTGATGATGGGAATATTCAGATGGGCAATGGTTGGGGCACCACACTGGTAGTGCCTTAGCAGGGGGTAGGCTCTGTGCTTGATGTGAGCTTATTTATGGGCAGTTCATTCAAAATATATTTGGTGTGGAACATAACTGTGCCCTCCCAAGGAAAAGATGAAGCCAACAGAAAGTTGTGCTACTAATTCAGGAGTGCCGAGGTATGGCAATGGTTCCTCTGGGAGGAGGAGGGGACAGTCTGTGATGGAAGGTCTGTAATAGGTAAATCTAGAATGGGTCAAGCCTCTGGCAGGCAGAGTCTGGCACTCTCTTGGCCCCTTGCTCTCTTTAGATCTAAAATAAAACTAGGAGAGCACGGGGCTCTCAGAACTCAGATTTGTCAGTCTCCTAGAAAGGTAGCAGGTGGGTCACGACTGTTGCACCACCAACTACATTGTCTAGGGGGTGCGATCAAGAACAGCAGAGGTGAAACATATCATAACTCCTCTGAGAGTGAGAAAGCGGCAGCATCTTGGTGAGTCCATGGGGGTGTAGGGGTCTACTCTCCTCACTGGCCTACCAGACCTAATTGCGTTCCATTCATTTGTTCATGTGCTCACCAGGGCCCTCTGGAAAGCACAGGAAGAGAGTTAATGCCCTGCAAACTAGTGTAAATCTCAATTGTGAATCTGTCTTTGGAGAGATAAGTGGTCACTATGGTGACACTTGAGCACTGAAATTAAGGTGATATCGCTCGGTTGAATGAGCAATTTATTCACCATTCCGAGGTATTTGGATGGCAATAGCCCATTCTGTATCGGGAACTTCTATGTAACGAACACTCAAGAGTCACACTCAACGAATGGTGGGTGCACCTTTAGTCGCTTACTGAAATGGCTTTTCGGAGCAGGGGAGCCAAAGGCAAGCATGAACAAACAGATGTGCATATGGAAATGTTTGAAGCCCCCGAGGTGATCTTATGTGTCCAGCTCTCTTTCACAAATGTTTAGCTAACCTGGTCACTGTATTCAGGTGACCACAGCCTCCACCTGTACAGTCAGTGAATTCTATGTACACGTGTGTTCTATGTACATCAAATATGAGGGTGGCTGTCACTGCACATAACGAGAAGGATCAACAACCTCGATCGTTGAGTTGTCAGTTTTTCACTCATCACCATCGCAGAGTGTAGGACCCTGTGGAGTGGTTTGTAAATGTGCCAATAGAAACAAAGTGCACCGTTGATATTCTGGATCCTATATGCCAGACAGACTGCATGGACTGGATTCATCAAACCATACACTGCCATTGAATATGATAAAATGTGAAGACTAAAATAGTCTTTAAGCACCGCAGGGAATACTGCTGGGGTATGTTGTCAATTCCTTATTAGTACCTTCAAGACTCAGTTAAAGAGTCAATGCTGCTTCAATTCGCTCTGATTGCATCGATTCGGCTTCGCTGCTCTGTGATGTGTAAGGAGGATGAGAAAGCGTCATCTTAAAAAATGAGACCCCTGCATGGGAGAGGAAACGCTAGTATGACTAACAGCCTCTCCAACCTGTAGCAAATTATTATTAGCACCACTTTTTAACAAACACATTGCCAGAATGGAGATAGTCCATCAGTATTTAGGGACCCTTATTATACGCTTATTGGCATCTCTATTAATCAACCCTTGCTAGATTAAAACCCTCATATTATACTTGTGCTTTAAACTACTAAAGGCAGGCAATTACTGCCATTTAGGGACGGTTCACCAGGGCAGCTCTTTTTTTTTCTTTTTCTTAAAATACATTTTGTGGTTGAATTCATCATTTCTTCTGTAGGTTGACAGTTCTGCGGGATATTGTCTTGGAAGTATTTGCGTATTTCTGTTTGTCCTTCCTGCGAATGACAAAAACAAAATAAAATGTAATTTAACTGTAGTATAATCTACTTCTCACTTCCAAGGGCGGCTACAGTTTCTGGAAAGTCGGATATGAAGGACAGATTAGGATCTGCACTGAGCTTTTAAACCAAATGTACAATTATTTTTTACCCGCAAACCTATGAACCCAGTTTTAGTAAAACTGCTTCCAGGGGTGAGAGGGCAGTCACAACGTATCTTTTATGTGCCCCGCTACAACGGACTACACATTTGGCAACACAGAAAAGCTTTGGTCTCTGCTTGTTTACCAGGGCGACGAATCCCACTTGCTTCAATGCAGCCACTTTAGCAGCAGGGCGGTGTAGAAGTTGCACCTTCGCTTGTGAGGGTTGCGTCACCACAGCCATCATTGGTAGCATATTCTGCAATTTCCTGAAGTCAGCACTGTGTGTTGCAGAGTTGATCATAATTGGAGAATTGATACATCTAACGAAGGACTCGTTACAACCCACGAAAGGCTTGAGGGAATAGACTGCATAGGGACAGACAGTCATGGGAAGCCAATCCAAGGGAAGTGAAGACATAACAGTAAAGGATTTAGACAGCAGGCAAAACAAAAACTTGCAGACCTGTAGCTAAAATAAAAAGGTGCATTTTTTTTATTGGAACAGACCTGGACATTTTGATCTTGTTTCGACATCCTTGCCCTCCTTCCCAGTGACGCGCTTGGCTTCCTCTGGTCATCATACTCGCACAAGAAATGCACGGCTTCCCATTGCTGTATGGCTAGAGAAAAGAGCGACAATGGGCTGATTAATCCTAAGGGTGGAACATATAGGCATCTATAGGCCAAAGAGGCACAAGAGGCATATTTCCCAAAATTCCACGCTCTTTTTCAAACAAAAAACACATACCCTGATACTTTTTCAGAATTGATAGAATATTTTCATCCATTTAATAAAAGTGACAATGTGCTCTAGTGGTCCATCCATTCCATATTACAACCCCTAAAAGCATGTCTAGGAAGCAGTTGTGGGATCAGCTTATCTGGAAGAAAGCCTTGTGACCTTTGTCAACTGCTGTACTGAGACCTGGAAAATCTACATTTTCTTTGGCAGACCTAAGAAACCTAAAGTGTTTTCCTATTTTTGTGTTTGAACTCTTCGAGCTTATTTCAACATGTCCTATTCATGCATCTGTTCAGGTATGGTTGAATTACCTTTTATTTTTCACTCCCAATCCAGCGTCTCAAGCTTTGTCACTCTATCATTCATTTCCTTCAGCTTAGCTCCAAGCATATTGAAAGCTCTATCTTTCTGGAAGTGGAACACTGTTTCTCAAACTATGGCACCTGTATGAACATTATGAATTTATATAAAACTTAAAGGAGAATTTATTGGACCTGATCATCCCCATGATGCACTTGAGGGCCTGGTTTAGAGTTTAGTGGTTGAGTACTCCACCACAAACATGACGGATATCCCGTCTGCCTTATTACAAATGCATTATATCCTAATGCACTTGTAATAAGGTGGACAGGATATCCGTCACATTTGAGAATGAGTGTTAGACCTGGCATCATTGGCATGAGTCTCTCCTCCATTTTGTTCTGTTTGCCTCCTCTGTTTACGATGTTTTTGCTGGTATATTGCTTTGGGCACTGTGCCACTGCTGATCAGTGCCACAGTGCAAGTGCTCCCTATGTGAAATTGCTGTATTAATTGAATTCCATGTTTGGCTTATTTGGTTTACTGTCAGCCCCTAGTAGAGTGCACCAGGAGTGCCAGGGCTTGTAAATACAAATGCTGCTCGTGGACTTGCAGCACGTGTTGTGCCACCCACAAGAGCGGCCTAGTAAAAGTATGTCTGAAGGTCTGCCATTGCTAGACCTACGTGCAGTCTGGTACTGCCACACGGGCTGTGCAAGTACACCTACTTGCCAGTCCCTAAACTTTCCCTTAACTTCATGTTAGTCACCCCTATGGTAGGCCCAAGGGCAGGGTGCATTGTAAGCATAAGGTAGGACAAGCCTGACAAGGTTGGCATGTCCTAATAGTGAATTACAGCCATATTCGTTTTTCACTATTGTAAGGTAACCTGCTCTCCATAAGTTAGAATGGGCTGCCAGGATTATTAATGCTATAATCCTAGCGGGCTCGGGGAGCATGGTGCAATGTCGAGTTTGGTATCCCTGAACTCAGGGTTTATTAACGCATCCGTTTGGGTGGATGGTTTTTAGACTCTGTGTTTGAAAATAGAACTTTTAGAAAGTGGCTATTTTCTTGTCTGACTGTCTACTGGTCTCTGCTGGTTTGGTGTGCGTGTGACAGGAGCTGGGTGGCTCCAGAGGTCTGAATGAGTCAGTGTGGGGTGAGTGGGGCATTTGCATTGAGAGTAGGGGAAGAGTAGCTCCTGATAGCCTGCCCTGCCTGACACAATGCTGGTTCCACCTCCTGCCAGGCGACTGATGGCTCTGTGCCTGCCAGGGAAGATCCTGGCCCCACCTCCTACCGGGCGACTGATGGCCCTGCCCCTGCCAGTGACAATGCTGGCTCCACTCCTGCTGGGCGGCTGAGGACTCTGCCCTGCACAGTGAATAGGCCAGGTGCCTCGGCCTGGCAACACCCACAACAAAACCAGGATGGGGGGAAATTCCCCTGCATGGACAAAGGGATCAAAGCCAAAAAGGGGTATAAGAGAAGGACCCCTGAACCAAGAATTTGGATCACTTCTGACAAGGAAACCTGAACAAAGGACAAGAAGTCTGCTGATCCAAGGACTTGCCTACCCCTTCTGCCAATGTGCTGTTTGTTGGGGGAATCCTGCAGTTGCTTCTTTATTTTTGCCAAGGAACCAGGAGAGAGGAACTGAGTGTGTACTCTCAAGCTTTGCCAAGGAAATCTCCAAGGGTTGGAAGAGTGCCAGCCTCTGGTTGAAGTCACAGGGTTAAAGGACTTCATCATTTGCTGAAAGTGTTTGTTGCTGGAACCTGAAAATCCAGCACCTCTGAAGAATCCAGCAATCTCGACGCCGACGGACACCGCCGAATCCAGCTCGACATCGTGAGTGCAGCTCCCGTGTCCCGCACCTTCGACGCCGGCTGCCGGGCCCGATCGACGCCAGTGAGTAGCGAGTTCCGCTCCTGCTCCAAGTGACCCCGTGTCGACGCCGCCGCTGATCGCATCGACACCGAGCCCTCTCGACGACGTGAGCGCTGCTCACTCTTGCAACATCACCATCGACATCGACGACGACGCCGTATCAAGCTTCGCCTCGTGAGCGCTGCTCCTGCCTGACTTCTGTCGACGCCGCTGCAGATCGCCCCGACTCCGAGGCTCGATCGACGCCGAAGACGCGACGCCGGACATCTCGACGCCGCTGATCATCGTGTGCTTCACTTTTCCAAGGTACTGTGTTGTGGGGGTCCGTTGTGACTCCGGGCTCGACGTAGCGCTCCTCGCGGTCGACGCCGAACCTTTGGATTAATTGTGCCTCGACATTGTGTGACTCCCGTGTGGGTGACATTGTTGCCAGGAACTGTGTTTTAAAGAAGAAGAGTTGCTTTTGTTGCTAAAGACTTGGTGCTAAGAAGAAACTACACTTGAACTGTTATTTTTCCTTCCAAGAGTATTTATTACGATTGTGGTATATTTTTGTCGTTATTTGGTCTTGTGCTAAGCCTTATATAAACAGCCTTATTTTTATAATACTACTGTGTCGTGTCCATTTGTAGTGTATTCACTTTATTACTGTATGTGGTCATAAATGCTTAATGCACTGCCTCTGAGATAAGCCTGTCTGCTTTGCCAAGCTACCAAGGGGGTGAGCAGGGGTTATCTAAGTGTGTGATCCCCTTGCCCTGACTAGAAAAGGTGTGTCCCTATTTGTCAGAAGTGTATACCTCTGCCAACTAGAGACAGCCGCTTCTAACATTGGTGGCAGCGGTGGGATTTGAACTTTGCATTTATGACCCATGTGCAGTGATTAGCGTGCGCTACATAGTGAAAGCAGACCATAGCGCAGCCACAATCTGTTTTGGTTGGATATTCTATTTTTGTTCTCCGCTTTCCTGGAGCTTGATTTTTGAAACTGCCAGTTTTGACCATGAGTGATGCCGGAGTCACTACCCCTGTTGTTGTGGAGGAGTTTGATAGGGAAAAGATCAACGACTACCCGTTAAAAATGCTGAAACACTTTTGCAAGCAATTTAAAGTTCCTACCACAGGCTGCAAATACAAACCGGAATTTCTTAAAGCTTTGGAGGCCTGGTTAGAGGCCAGAGATCCCTCTAATGCTGTGGTGGTACCGCTAGAGGAAGGGGAAGGGGAGGTGCCAGGGAATGGGCCTGGATCCCCTCCCGGCAGCAGTGTTTCCTCCAAAGGTCTTTCTCCTGAAGAAAGAGAAGAAAGGGCGAAGGAGCGAGCATACAACATGGAAATGGCAACACTTAAGATAGATGGGCAGTTGGTGTTAGAGAATGCAAGAGGCAGGAGAGAAGCTGATATGGAGATCAAAAGGTTGGAGTTTGAAAGAGAAAAGTTAGCTTTTGAGCGTGAGAAAATGGTGAGGGACATGGAGCTCAAAGCTAAGAATTTGGAATTGAATCCCTCTGGTGGCAGCATCCCATCTGTGCCTGCAGAAAGTAGGTTTTATTTTCCCAAAGATGTGATCAAAGATTTTCAGAAGCATGAGGATAAAGCATATGAGTTAGCATTGTTGGCCCACCGGGTCCCTGAAAAGGATTGGGGAGCGGGGTTGTGGGGTCGCTTTGTGAATGAGGGAAGAGATACCCTGTTGGACATTCCTGTGGAGGATAGGATGTCTTATACTCATATGAAAGATGCTTTAATGTTAAGGTATGGCCTAATCCCAGAAAAGTACAGACAAACCTTTAGAGAATGTAAGAAGTTGCCTGGTACTACGTGGGTTGAATATGTGTAATTTTTTTGCAGAGCCATGGATGGTTGGGTAAAGGGCAGCAAAGTGGAACTGTTTTCCAGAGCTGCGCCAGCACCTTATTGATAGCAAGATATCTAACCCTAGAAAACTTGCTGAAGAGGCGGACCGCTGGGTCAGTACCAGGGTCCACAAGGGTCCAGTGGGAGACTCAGCCAAAGGTGGGCAGGGTCCCCAGCAGAAGAGTGGGGGGGGGGCAAGGGTAAACAGAGGGAGTTCCAGAAAGGGCCCCAAAGTAATCCCCAAGGGAACCAAGGGAAGGGTTCCCAGCCTCCCCCTGTGAAGAAGCTAGAGGCCCCGACAGGTAAACCTGTTCATAGGGGCCCAATGACCTGCTATGTTTGTAAGCAGGTGGGACACCGTTATTATGATCCACAGTGTCCCCTGAAGAACTCTAATGCACCACCTCGTGCACCCCCCCGTGAGTTGGCGAGTGTAGCCCTGGGAGGGGAGGAGATGGTTGCCCCTGGTGGGGAGGGTCCCGCAGAGATGTCCCTGGTCTCTTTAGGAGACATGGAAATGGTCCCTCCACCCCCTCTGCCTAGTAACACTAAGAAATATAGGCAGTGGGTGACCATTAACCCCTTCGACGCTCATGACGAGCTGGGCTCGTCATGAGGTAGCCTCCTCGCACGCTCATGACGAGCCCAGCTCGTCATGAATAAAGGGAATATACAATTCTCAGCACAGGAGGGGAATACCATAAGCATTCATGTGGTTAATGGCCATAGAGTGGAAGCTCTCAGAGACACCGGAGCGAGTGTGACAGCTGTCAAGTGTCACTTGGTGTCCAGAGAGCAGGTGGTTCCCCACGCATTCTACCCTTGTAATAGCTGCTGACAACTCCCAGAGAGAGTGTGAGGTAGCTCAGGTTTCCTTCGAATTGGGGGGGGGGGGGGGGGGGGGGGGGGAGTTTCAGGTACTCTTCAGGTTGCTGTGAGGCCCGCCATGCCTGTTGATTGTCTCCTGGGCAATGATTTGGAAGACTCCCCTTGGGCTAAGGTGGAGCGAGAGACACATTTGAAAATGTTGGGTGTGCCAGAGTGGGTGTGTGCAACCACTCGATCGATGACAGCAAGTAAGGGTGTTGATGTGGTCCCGGAGCCTGAAAGTATGGCCCAGGACCCAGCTGTGAAGAGAAGTGGCAGGAGGCGCGGGAAACTGGCCCCCATAGTTCCCGTGGTCTAGGAGGAGGCAGACCCTGAGGGGGATGCCCTGGAACCCACAGGTGAACAAGTTGCTGAACTGGGAGACCTGCCCGAGCTGACCCACTGGCAGCAGGATAGTGGTCCCTCCAGGGAAGAATTTTGTGCTGAACAAAAAGTGTGCCCTTCTCTTGTGGGTATGAGGCAGCAGGCCTCAGCCCAGACATCAGGTGATCAGTCAGGGTCACATTTGGTCTACTGGGAGAACGATCTCCTGTATAGCGAGCCTAAGGTTGCTGAACCTGGGTCAGCCCGTGTGCTGGTGGTACCCCAGCGCTTCAGAGCCTTCCTACTGGGTTTGGCTCATGACGTTCCTTTAGCTGGACATCTGGGGCAGGACAAGACCTATGACAGGCTTGTCACCCATTTTTATTGGCCTCAGATGAGAAGGGATACAGATATCCATTGCAAAACCTGTCAAACTTGCCAGGCAAGTGGGAAAAGCGGGCGGAAGCAGAAGGCTCCCCTCCAACCTTTTCCCGTGGTCAGTACCCCCTTTGACCGGGTGGGGATTGACATTGTTGGGCCCCTGGACCCCAAGACAGCCATGGGCAACAGGTTCATCCTGGTCTTGGTGGACCATGCCACACGGTACCCGGAAGCCATCCCTCTCAGGACAGTGACGGCCCCCGTGGTGGAACGGGCACTGATGAGTGTTTTCTCCCGAATGGGGTTCCCCAGAGAGGTGGTGTCAGACCGGAGAACCAACTTCATTTCCAATTATATGAAGTCTCTGTGGAAGGAGTGTGGGGTAACCTACAAGTTCACCACTCCTTACCACCCTCAAGGTAATGGGTTGGTTGAGAGATTCAACCGTACCCTTAAAGGCATGATTATGGGTCTTGAAGAACCAATGAGGCGTAAATGGGACGTCCTCTTGCCATGCCTGCTGTTTGCTTACCGTGAGGTGCCACAGAAGTCTCTAGGGTTCAGCCCCTTTGAGCTTTTGTATGGACACCCGGTAAGAGGACCTTTGAGTCTGGTCAAAGAAGGCTGGGAGCAATCTCCCAGGAAACCTCCCCAGGATGTATACAGTTACATGCTGGCCTTTAGGAACCAGACTAGGCGCTTCAGAGATCTTGCTCAGGCAAATCTGGAGGCCAGCCAGGAAGAGATGAAGCGGTGGTACGACCGGAATGCCACTCTGGTGGAGCTTCAGCCTGGACAGAAAGTTTGGGTCATGTCCCCTGTAGAACCTTCTGCGCTCAAGGACAGGTGGACTGGACCATTTGAGGTTGTGGAGAAAAAGAGCGATGTCACCTACATGGTGGACTTGAAGTCTCCCAGGAACCCCTTGCGGGTCCTGCATGTCAACCGTTTAAAGCCCCACTTAGAAAGGTCCGAAGTGGGCATGCTCCTAGCTACAGATGCTGGAATGGAAGAGGAGAGTGAGCCTCTTCCTGGCCTCCTGTATGCAAAAGAGCAAGATGGGTCAGTGGATGGTGTTGTCCTCTCTGACACACTGACCCCTGAACAGCAGCAAGATTGTCGCCAACTGTTGGGACAATTCCCTGATCTGTTCTCCTTGATTCCTGGTGTCACTCAGTGGTGTGTCCATGATGTGGACACCGGGGACAGCACTCCTGTAAAGCACAAGGCCTACAGAGTGACTGACAAGGTCAGAGCATACATCAAGGAGGAGGTCTCCAAAATGTTTGTCTTAGGGGTGGTTGAGTCCTCTAGCAGTCCTTGGGCCAGCCCAGTGGTCTTGGTCCCGAAGGCTGCAGCGCCTGGTGCTTCAGCAGAACTTCGATTCTGTGTGGATTACCGAGGACTCAATTCAGTCACCAAGACTGACGCGCACCCCATCCCCAGAGCTGATGAGCTCATAGATCGGTTAGGGGCTGCCCGGTACCATAGTACGTTTGATCTAACGTCTGGGTACTGGCAGATCGCCTTGACTGATGGGGCAAAGGAGAGGTCTGCATTCTCCACACCAGATGGGCACTACCAGTTCCGGGTTATGCCCTTTGGGATGAAGAATGCCCCTGCCACCTTCCAGAGGTTGGTCAACCAGGTATTGGCTGGACTGGAGGATTTCAGTGCTGCCTACCTGGACGACATAGCAGTGTTCAGCGCCAGCTGGGAGGAACACTTGCGCCACCTCCAGGAAGTGTTGTTGGCCCTGCGCAGAGCAGGCCTCACAATCAAAGCCAGTAAGTGCCAGATTGGGCAGGGTTCAGTGGTGTACTTGGGGCACCAAGTAGGGAGCGGCAAGGTGGCCCCCCTGCAACCCAAGATTGATACCATCCTGGCTTGGGCACCGCCCAAAACCCAGACTCAGGTGAGAGCCTTCTTGGGTCTCACGGGTTACTACAGGAGGTTGGTCAAGGATTATGGTAACATTGTGCACCCCTTGACTTCGCTGACTTCCAGGAAGCAGCCAAGACTTGTGATCTGGACCGACGCCTGTCAGACGGCCTTTGACACCCTGAAAACTGCAATGTGCACAGAACCCATACTCCAGGCACCCGACTTTTCTAAAGAATTTGTTGTCCAGACGGACGCTTCAGAGCATGGCATGGGGGCTGTTCTGGCTCAGGTGAATGAAGAGGGCCGAGACTTACCTGTAGCCTTCATCAGTAGGAGGTTACTTCCCAGGGAATGGAGGTGGAGTGCGATAGAGAGAGAAGCATTTGCTGTGGTCTGGGCGCTGAAGAAGCTAAGACCCTACCTGTTTGGGACTCACTTCCGGGTTCAGACAGACCACAGGCCCCTCAGATGGTTGATGCAGATGAGGGGTGAGAATCCAAAGCTGTTGAGGTGGTCCATTTCCCTACAGGGGATGGACTTCACGGTGGAACACCGCCCTGGTACAGATCACGCCAATGCTGATGGTCTGTCCAGATTTTTCCGCCTTAGTGATGAGGACTCCCTAGGGTAAGGGTAGTTCTCCCCACATTTCAGCTGGAGGGGACACGTGTTCGACCTGGGATCATTGGCAGGAGTCTCTCCTCCATTTTGTTCTGTTTGCCTCCTCTGTTTACGATGTTTTTGCTGGTATATTGCTTTGGGCACTGTGCCACTGCTGATCAGTGCCACAGTGCAAGTGCTCCCTATGTGAAATTGCTGTATTAATTGAATTCCATGTTTGGCTTATTTGGTTTACTGTCAGCCCCTAGTAGAGTGCACCAGGAGTGCCAGGGCTTGTAAATACAACTGCTGCTCGTGGGCTTGCAGCACGTGTTGTGCCACCCACAAGAGCGGCCTAGTAAAAGTATGTCTGAAGGTCTGCCATTGCTAGACCTACGTGCAGTCTGGTACTGCCACACGGGCTGTGCAGGAACACCTACTTGCCAGTCCCTAAACCTTCTCTTAACTTCATGTTAGTCACCCCTATGGTAGGCCCAAGGGCAGGGTGCATTGTAAGCATAAGGTAGGACAAGCCATATTAGTTTTTCACTATTGTAAGGTAACCTGCTCTCCATAAGTTAGAATGGGCTGCCAGGATTATTAATGCTATAATCCTAGCGGGCTCGGGGAGCATGGTGCAATGTCAAGTTTGGTATCCCTGAACTCAGGGTTTAATAACGCATCCGTTTGGGTAGATGGTTTTTAGACTCTGTGTTTAACAATAGCACTTTTAGAAAGTGGCTATTTTCTTGTCTGTCTTGTTTTTCCCATTTCTGTTTGCACTGTGTTGTTTTCATTACTTGTATGTTTTGGTGTTATTTATGTATGGCAATTTTTTTTTTTTTTAAATATCCAGTAAAGGCATCCACTGATATGTCCTGATGATGGTCCTGTATCAAATAAGGATCGAAACGTCGTCGACACATTTACACCTGATGATTTATATATTTCTCTATTTGGAAATCACAGAAAGTGTATTCAACTAATTGTCTGTTCTAATTTTTGGCTTAATTTACAGACATTTGCCCTGCCTTGTATTTGTTTGTTTGTTTTTTGGTTGTGTATATGTGGCAGCTGGACACAGGCTTGTGTCCCACTTGGAAATTGTCAGATATTATGCCACATTTGATTATATTTATTATTAAAATATGTCCAGCTGGACATTGAACAAAGATTCCAATTTTGGTCTATTTGTATCTCCGCTTTTAAATTGATATTGAAGTTTGGGACCACTGTTTTTTGAAATATTGAGGACTCTGCCCTGCACAGTGAATAGGCCAGGTGCCTCGGCCTGGCAACACCCACAACAAACCCAGGATGGGGGGAAATTCCCCTGTATGGACAAAGGGATCAAAGCCAAAAAGGGGTATAAGAGAAGGACCCCTGAACCAAGAATTTAGATCACTTCTGACAAGGAAACCTGAACCAAGGACAAGAAGCCTGCTGATCCAAGGAGTTGCCTACCCCTTATGCCAATGTGCTGTTTGTTGGGGGAATCCTGCAGTTGCTTCTTTATTTTTGCCAAGGAACCAGGAGAGAGGAACTGAGTGTGTACTCTCAAGCTTTGCCAAGGAAATCTCCAAGGGTTGGAAGAGTGCCAGCCTCCTGTTGAAGTCACAGGGTTAAAGGACTTCATCATTTGCTGAAAGTGTTTGTTGCTGGAACCTGAAAATCCAGCACCTCGGAAGAATCCAGCAATCTCGACGCCGACGAATCCAGCTCGACATCGTGAGTAGAGCTCCCGTGTCCCGCACCTTCGACGCCGGCCGCCGGGCCCGATCGATGCCAGTAGCGACGCCAGTGAGTAGCGAGTTCGGCTCCAGCTCCAAGTGACCCCGTGTCGCCGCCGCCGCTGATCGCATCGACACCGAGCCCTCTCGACGCCGTGAGCGCTGCTCACTCTTGCAACATCACCATCGACATCGACGACAACGCCGTATCCTGTTTCGCCTCGTGAGCGCTGCTCCTGCCTGACTTCTGTCGACGCCGCTGCAGATCGCCCCGACTCCGAGGCTCGATCGAAGACGCGACGCCGGACATCTCGACGCCGCTGATCATCGTGTGCTTCACTTTTCCAAGGTACTGTGTTGTGGGGGTCCGTTGTGACTCCGTGCTCGACGTAGCGCTCCTCGGGGTCGACGCCGAACCTTTGGATTAATTTTGCCTCAACGTCGTGTGACTCCCGTGTGGGTGACATTGTTGCCAAGAACTGTGTTTTAAAGAAGAAGAGTTGCTTTTGTTGCTAAAGACTTGGTGCTAAGAAGAAACTACACTTGAACTGTTATTTTTCCTTCCAAGAGTATTTATTAAGATTGTGGTATATTTTTGTCGTTATTTGGTCTTGTGCTAAGCCTTATATAAACAGCCTTATTTTTATAATACTACTGTGTCGTGTCCATTTGTAGTGTATTCACTTTATTACTGTATGTGGTCATAAATGCTTAACGCACTGCCTCTGAGATAAGCCTGTCTGCTTTGCCAAGCTACCAAGGGGGTGAGCAGGGGTTATCTAAGTGTGTGATCCCCATGCCCTGAATAGAAAAGGTGTGTCCCTATTTGTCAGAAGTGTATACCTCTGCCAACTAGAGACAGCCGCTTCTAACAATGAGTAACTGGTCTGACGAACTTTAAATCAGGCCCTTGGTTCTGGGCTAATAATTTAATGAGAGATTGTTCCAAACTACCTTAACTATATTTTTCGGTAGATTTATGCTTTCCTTTGTAATTTCACAAACTCTTAAACTAGAGTGTTTCTTGTAGCTTCTATCCCTTAAAAACCTTGGGCTTCCTGTGTCTTGGGGGATTCTTTATCCTCTTCAGAAGTTCATATTGATTTGTTGATTCTAAAAGTGAATCATATTCATTACGCTATTGGGCAATGGTATTATTTTAGCCCCTGAGGCATGACAGTTTTCATACAATTTCGGTATTCTGATCGAACCTTTGTACATTATAGCCTTTATTTTCACAAGGGTTACCTCTACTAGACTGCACCCTATGTTGGTTGTGTTACTCGAGTTTACGTTGATCAAGTATAAGGTGAATGTTTCTTATCCAGTAAGCAGCTGTTTGTGGCATGTAGTGCTTTAGATTCACATGCTTAGCATAAGTCTGCGCATAGTGTTGGGCTCGGAAGTGTGTAAGTTGTTTTTATTGGAAGAAGTTCTTTAAGTCACAAGTTATAGTGATTCCTCATCTGGCTTCCACTGCGCATGGTCATCAACTACATTGTTAAATTGTTTTCTGTTTGGCGGGTAAGGATGGAATGAAAAGATAGCATATGCTATAGAGATGACCATGTAGTGATTGTATGATATATATATATATAAATACAAAGAGCAAAATTCACTGAGGAAGAGGGTGGGTGCATGTGAATCTACAGCACTACATGCCACAAATAGATGCTTACTGGGTAACATTCACCGTTTGATGGCATGTGTGACTGCAGCTACACATGCTTAGCATAGAGTAAAGCAGTACTCCCTGTAAGCGGTGATTAACTTGTGCTTGATGCATTTGTTTCAAATAAAGTACGTAATGTTGCTTGACCAACATTTGCTTATTGTCTTGCCATAACATCTACACAATATTGTTTTGTAATTATATGTGGATAGTCCATGTACCTGATTTACATATGTCAGCTATAGGAATATTCCCAGTAAATGCCATAGAAGCCCCTTTTTTGAGTGTGGAATGGGCTCTTGGTCGAATAGGTAGTGTTCTCTTGCTTTAGCATAACATGTTTGGATACATTTAACTATACAACGTGCAATATCTGATTTAGAAATTGCTTTACCCTTATGTGGTTTTGAAAATGACACAAACAGTTGTGTTTTACGGACAGACTGTATTTTGTCTATATAGAACATTATTGCTCTTTGGCCATCTAATGTATGTAATTGTCTTTCAGCTACTGATTGTGGTTGAGGGAAGAATACAGTTAACTCCATGGATTGTGCCATGTGAAAATGCAATATTACGTTATGTAAGAATTTAGAGATAGTTCTTAAAACCTCGTTGCCTCTATGTACTTGAAAGAATGGTTCTTCTAAAGTCAATGCTTGAATTTCTCCTACTCCCAGTGAGGTAATTGCAATTTGAAAAGTGAGTTTCCATGATAGAAACTGCAATTGGAATGTATGCAGTGGTTCAAATGGTGGACCCATTAACCTTGTTAGCATAATATTTAAATTCTAAACTAGTGTAGGTGGGGCTCGAGATGGAATAACCCTCAAGTCCTTGTAAAAAGGCTTTAATTACAGGGATCCTATATTGAGAAGTTTGAACCCCATTCTGAAGATATGCAGCTAATGCTGTGAGATGTATTTTAATAGAAGTGAAAGTCAAACCTGCGTTTTGTAAATGAAGCATGTTACCTATAATGTTTTGAGGTGATGCTTGTATAGGATTAATGTCTTTTGAGTGACCGTAATAACCAAAACGCTTAAAAGTTTGCTGTATAGCATGCTCTTGTTGTGGGTCTTCTTGCGACTTTTAGGATATACATACATTCTTTTGGTAAGTTTAGGTATCTGAAATCTAAGACTTCAGGAGCCAAATGGCAAGATTGAGAGATATGGGAATTGGATGCAGTATTGCTCCTTTGTTCTGTGTCAGAAAATCTTGTAGGTTTGGTAAAATTTGATGTGGTTCTACCGACATCTCCAGCAGTGTTGTGTACCATGGTTGCCTGGCCTGTGTTGGAGTAATTAGCATCAGTGTGAGGGATGTCTGTTTTAGTTTGCGAATGACAAATGGAAACAGGGCGAGAGGTGGAAAAGCATACCCAAATTTCCCTGACCCATTGATCATTAGTACATTTCCCTTGGATTGTGGATGTTGGAATCTGGAGGCGAGTTTTTGCATTTTGCATGTTGTGGTGTTGCAAATAGATCAATGTCCAGTTGTCCTCATTGCTTGAAGATTGTCAAACTTGACAGCTAATCTACACTAGGCTAGGTTTAATTTATTTGCATAGTTACCAAAAACCATTGCAATACAAAAAAATAAATTCTTTAAATCATTAATACACATAGTAATAAAATTGCACTGCACGTTCATATCTGCTAAAAAAAGCGTCCTTTTCAAATTCCGAATCTTAAGAAATACCTCTCATAAAATGTTCCATTGATACTTCACTCAGAGGCTCCTACATAGTCTATTCGGCCGCTCCCTTACTCAGGCATTTTTTCCCCCACTTGCCTCAGAAACGTCACCAGAAAAAACTAAATAATTGCCTTACAGAGATGGCATAATGGATGCATGAGCATTGCTTAAAGCTGAATGCAGGGAAATCAGAGATCTTGGTCTTTGGAGGTGCCAAGCTAGTTTGGGACGTCACGTGGTGGCCACAAACACTTGATATCGCCCCAACTCCCAAACATTGTGCAAGAAACTTGGGCATCATTATTGACGACCACGCCCGGACCCTTTGTGGCAAAGGGTTTGCAACCCTGAAACTTTTAGCCAGACTCTTCCCTTGGATACCGAGGAGATCAGTCACGCAAGCCCTGCTGATAAGTCAGATGGACTATGGGAACGCACTATTTGTAGGTATGACCAAGCTCCTGTTCACGCGACTGCAGGTGCTTCAGAACGCCGCTACCAAACTTGTCTGCAACAAGAGCAGGCTAAGTTTGGCCTCGACATGCATGAAGATCCTACACTGGTTACCCATGCGCCAAAGAGCAGTATTTAAACTACTCAGTCATGCACACAAAGCATTGTACCTAAGCGGCCCTAAAATACTCCAGGAGAAAATTGAGTTCTATGTCCCCACAAGGAGCCTGCGGTCACTTCATCTAGCATTGGCCAGAACGAAGCGCATTAAAAAAGTGAGGACCGGAGGGCAATCCTTTTCCTATCTGGCAGTTAGGAAGAGGAATGAATTGCCTCTGGATCTACGGCTCACCTCCAACTACTTAATATTCCGGAAAAAACTAAAAACACATCTGTTTCCCAAGTACTAAGACCGTCTCTTGCAGCTGAGACAGGATATTCGCTATAAGCGCCTTGATATCCCTCGGGATGAGTGTAGCCTTATAAATAAATAAATAAAATAAATAAATATAGACAACAGTTCAACTGTGGATCTCCGGGTGCGAACCGAGCAGCAACAACCTTGCTTGTCTCCTAGTGCGTATCCCTCACCGGTTAAAATGAGGTTTCAATAGTTTTTTCCTGCCTTCCAAGAGTTCTTTACATGAGCATAGGAGATGCAGCAGATCTTCTTGTGCTGTGCTACATAAGCGGCAGTTTGAGCCTGCTTTCTCCCTGAGCCAGTGAGGGAGGTGCTGAAGAAAGGGTAAAAGTACTAATCAATAATTAAAAAACTTAATTTTATTTGCTTTAGCGTACCCCAAATCAAAATAATTCTTAGCAGCCAGGGCTATGTAGGTACTTAGAGTCATCCAACCATGAGCCCTTTTGGAGAGAGAAGCCTTGTCCTCGATCCACGGCAGATGCTTGACAGTTTTCCATACCAGTTTTTTAAAAAGTGGTGTTATTAGTCGGTGTGTCCCAAAGCTGCTTTAGCCCCGTGTTGATTAGGCTGTTGTGGAGATACTTTGAAGCTGGTAATGCTGCCTGTAGTTGTAACTCTTTCCACAGATATTGATTAAGAGTTCCTGATGTGGCTCTCCTGATTTGATCCAAGGCAATGATATATGCCCACTGTCTTGCCAGGGTCGGTTTGTTTCTGTATTCCAAAACCTAGTCTGATCTGTGCAGGTGAGGTGTATTTGGGCAGGCCGAAAATAACCCTACAAACTGTTGTAATCATGTTGTCTAGTACTTTCAAATTCCTACCTCTCTTTGCTTCACAGCCGTAGGTAATTGTTGGAATGAGTTTGGCACGTATCACCTTAACCAATGGCTTTATCGATGGGCTGCTCAGTTTGGTATTAAGGTCCTTTAAATATACTGTCAAGGCAAGGCCTTTACGTCGGATGCACTTTTTTTGAGCAGTAAATAGGGCCCCTTTGTGGACAACCACGCCTAGATATTTATATTCTGATGTTGATTCAATATGTATGTTGCCCCAGAACCAGGTTGGGGGTTTCTTTAAGTTTTTCTTGATCGTCCTAGTCCTTGTTTTTTTCATGTTCATAATTAGGCCATTTGCTTCAGAATATTTCTGAATAGTGGTAAAAAGATGTTGTAGACCTACCTGTGTATAACTGATCAAGATTATGTCATCCGTTTAAAGGAGGCCTCGTCATACTAAGCCACCTAACCTTGGTGTATGTGAGTTGCAGGCATTTAGTTCCGGAACAAGATTTGCTAAAAACAGATTAAACAGGGTTGGGGCTAACACACATCCTTGTTTGAGCCCCTTCTTAGTCGGTATATGCCTTGACAGGAAGGAACCATCTCCCAGGTTTATATGGACCCATGTATTTGTATGTGGATTTATTATCCGGTTTAACAACGTCTGTGGTATACCTCAGCTTGCCAACTTAACCAAAATCTTGTTACGATTTACATTGTTGATTGCGGCTCTGTAGTCAATGAAACATAGGTGTAAAGGCATTGCTGTTGACTCAGCCTTGTCGATTAACATCGCCATTGTTAAAATATTTGTGGTTGTTTCGACAGATTTTGCGAACCTGGTATGGTTTAGGGGAATAAGTGATTTCATGTCGGCCCAAGCCTGAAGCTCTTCTAATAGGGTTCCCGCAAAAACATTTCCTTTGTTATTCTGAAGTGCCACTATCGATAGTTTTTTGGCAAGGACTCATCTCCTGACTTAAAGATTGGGGAGATTATCGAGCCTCTCCATGAACGTGACTGTATGCCCGAAAGCCTTATTTCGCTAAAGAGTGGATCGAGGGCATTGGACCAGAGGTCTACATCCTGTTTATACAGAACTGGTGGTATTCCATTTGGGCCCAGGGGCCCCCTCTCTCCTTCCCTTTTCTATTTGCCGCTTGATTGACCTGATTTTATTTCTTGAGGGTACACCTCCTGGCAGGTTCCCGCACAATATTACTGGTACTGATGTTTTGCCTTCCGCCCGATAAGTCTCCTGAGGCTCATCATCTGGTGGGGAAGTGTTGTTTCTTGTCCTATAGCCAGGAATTTAATTTCCTGATGGAAGTGGGCCCTAATGTAAATTACCCAGTCTTCCTCCAAGATATTCAATTAAATTTCCTCATGTGAGGGACGGATGAAACGGATGATTGTTCCCCAGAATTTTGCACTATCGTTCTTTTTGGTATTGGCGTGTAATTTCATCCAGATTTCGTCCTCTGTAAATCTATGCGCTTCCCATTTCTGTCTCCTTAACTGTATCTTTTGCTCTCGTAGCAGTGCTAAGTTCAATTTTTCATTGGGATTATGTTGGAGAAGTCTCATTGTACGATAGATTGAGTTTTTAAATAAGTCATTTCTTTTTTATGTGATTTTGATATATGCAGCATGCTACTATAACTCTGTGGTGCCCTTGACTTATTTGTGGCAACATAGACTGCCATTATTGTAGTGAAGTTCTCCCATTTCTTAGTTTTGTTCGGTCCGACCCGTGACTCAAAGTGGAGTGTTGCGTTTTCCAACATGCTATTTGTACAAATGTGATTCTTCTGTAGTTTATTGTAAAATCTGAACCTCGAGGGGTCTGAGTCCTATCAAATATGGGCTCGTTTGTTTGAATTGTAAGTTCTTGAGGGCAATGATCACTGTCAACCTAATCACCCAGTTGAAATGAAAACATTTGGTGGAATAGAGATAAGGAGACAAAACTATTGTCTAATGTAGAGTTAACTGTTGATAAGTAATGAGTGACTGCAGGAGGGTTGTCGCCGGCGATCTACCATTGATTGGTCTAAGATTGAAATGTTCGAGTTCCTCCAGTAAGCGTTTGCCAGTTTTAGTTGGGTAGTCTAGTGGGATTTTTCCTTGTGAGGGTATATTCCAAATTGAGTTTTGAATAAGTACTTCATCCCCTGTAGAGCTGCCAATTAAATTGAGATTTAAATCCCCAATTAGAATGATATCAGTTGCTGCCTCTTCGCTTATACATGCCTCCAAGAACTCGCACAGTATCTTTGCCGCCGTAATTTTCCTTTTAGGGTGAACATAAGCATTTATTAATATGATATTAGTACTCTTTTTCCCTGATGTTTCCGATGGGGTTAGTTAATTTATTGCCATGGTTGCTGGAGATGTTGGTCCGACTTGCGGGCTATTGTTGTACTTATATTTGAGACATAAGTTGTGAGACCTCCCTGGAGATGTCAAACATTTGCCACCTTCAGTGCTGGGGTGAAAAAGCGCAAATAGCCTTGAAGATGTGAAGGGTCTGTCAACCAAGTTTCCTGTAGTACTATGATGTCAAATTGCCTTTGATAGATGATAAAATCTGGATCCGACATTTTGCTGGCCAATCCATTTATGTTCCATGAACATATCCATAGTGAGCTAGTGGTAATGATTGTCTGTGATTTTTCGCAGTATTTTCATTTTTTTTATTATTAATTGTCCTTGAAATGCTAGTCAGGTCGGCTTGCCATAACTATGGAATTGCGGATTCCACACTGCTTCTGCTATTGTCTGGAGAATGTTCCTTATCAATTACAGAAGAAAACTCTGTTGTTCCTCTGAACACTGTTGTCACGATTCTTTTTGGATTTTTGTACTCTGGGACTAATAGGGCAGGGTAGCCAGGCTTCGTATATGGAGTGATGCTTATCCCCCAATTCCTGAAGATACAATTTTCTGAAAGTATTTTTTGGGCAATGGATGCCGTGCTCCATGTTGCCTTAGTGTCCTCACTATCCAATGAATCATTACGTCAGATAAATTCTATTGAGACTAAATCGGAGGTTGTTCCATCCCTCAACGATGCTATGTGTGACCGCAGATGTAGTATATTCCTTCGATTCAAAATATTGTGTGCACATTTAGATGTGTATGCAGGTGTGACCCTGAGGATGTAATTCCCTACCATGATTCTCATTTGGAGTAGACCTGCATTTTTCTGAGCACTCTGGAATGATCTGGTATCCAGATCATTTCAGAGATCACCCAATAAATCTAGGGGCGCTTTGACTACCGATCTTCCATCTCCATTTTGATCAATTTGATTAGACTTGGTTCTGAGTGCTTTGCCCGTAATTCCCAAACACCATGGTTCCAAGCTGTTCTGATCTCCTTTCTTAGGGGCCAGCACTTCTGGTATCCTCCCTTGCATGCTTCGTTGTGTGATCAAGGCTATTTGAGTTTTATTTGCACTTGTCAAGTCAATTTCGCTTGCCTTGATGCAGTTTGGCTCACTGAAGTCTGAATGAAAAAAGTTTATGTTATTCGTCCTGGTCGTAGTTGCCTGGCATGCCTTGTCTTGTCGATAGTTAGCGATTGTTGTTGATAACTAATTAGATTGCTGGTGCTTTGAGTTTATTTCAGCCAACGGACTGTTACTCTTGTTTCCTACTGCGCCTTCCTCTATTTGGATGACACTGACGCTACTGCTAGAATTGAAGGTTTTTATATTTTCCTTCACATCTTTTTCAAGTGACCTCAACATGTCTGCACAGTTCATTTCTCTAGTAGGGTTTTGGTCGAAACCCTTTCCAACGTTTAAAATGCGATCCTGACTCCCTTCTGGTCTAGTTATAATTTACGAGGTTGTCTGACTGAGCTATTATTGGCTTTATAAAGGCGCAAAATCCTTTCCTGATTATGACCTGAATTTTTATTTCGACCTTTCCTTCTTTGGGCTCGTCTTTGCTTTGCATTTGTTTTGTAATCCGGTTGGTGGCTCATAAAATGACTTGCAGATTGGTTTAGTGTTAGTTCTTTTTCCCGGCTCTCCTTTATTAAATTTTGTTTTGGTGAGATTACGTTGGGATCGGATTAGTCTTCCTGCGATGTAGCCTGATTTATAACCTGATGTGTTGCCTTGATATCTTGTATCACTGTATTAAATTGAGTTACTGTGATTGATTTGTCATCTGAAGCCAGCCCATATGGGTGTTAAGATATTTTTTTACGTTGTATGCACAGATTGCTCAAATTGGTTGGGAGAAAGGCTAGTTTAATCGTCAACGGGGTCACATCCATAGCTTGGTTCATTGGCTTGCGTATGCTCCTGTGCATTTTGGAGAAAGGTATTTAACCCCTTCCCCGCTCATGACGAGCTCAGCTCGTCATGAGTTGTGCCGCTCGCACGCTCATGACGAGCTGAGCTCGTCATGTAACGCAGCTTTTTAAAAAAAGCCGCCGCACGCATGCGGTTAAAGCTTCCAGCTTCCCATCGATAGCTACCATGAAAACTGCTAGGGTATTTAGAAAGATTAGTTGAGTGTCCATTTTATCTGATATTAAAAGGCCTCCACCAAGAGTTGCACTGTTTTTAGAAGACTTGTCCAGGCACTTCTGGAATGTGTTTTTTCCCGCTCCTTAGAGGGACTGACTGGTCCTATATGTTTGTGGGTATTTTATCTACCCTGTGGGTCTCTTCTTCCAGTTGCCCTCGTGCATTCTGCTTTTTTGGGGAGGTGTGCTCGTCTTTACTTGGAGAATACTGTGTATAAGGTCTTCCCATTCTTCTGTGACGAGATATGAACGATGGTCTTGGTTCTCGAGCTCATGTATTCATGTCCTCCCTAGTTCGGTTAATACAGGTGGTGTTCAGTGTTCTATTTCGGAGCTGTTCGTCGGTGGTACAGGTTTAGACTCTGGTACTTTAGAGGAGGCCCAGTTCAGTTCATGCGATAATTCAGCAATCCCTGTCCGCCTCTGATATAGTTAGCACTTCATTCAGTTGTGGTACAATTTCACTCATTATTTCTCCTGTGCGTCGTGTTACTAGAAGTGAGCAGCTCTGTTTCACTGCCTCCGGGCTGTTCAGGGGTTGGCCTTCTTTCTTGCTCTAGACCCGGCTCTCGAGTTCCCATTACTTCTGCCACGACCATTCCGACTTTTACGGACGGTATCTGGGGATTCTTAAGTGTGGTTTGGCGCTGTGGGCTCAAACCTGTGGTGTCTGTCTGGGATTTTTCTATCCTCGTTTGCTCTGCTCCAATACCAGGATTTTACACCTTATTGCAGCTATCATTACCGCTGTCTTTACCACAATCATGTGATCGATGTGTTGAAGGTGTGATTTGAGACCATGAACTGCAGTGGTACTTTAAAGGAGAGTGTCTCCTGCATTTGAAAAAAAAAACAGAATTTAGGGCAAATTTGTGGCTGAAAGAGGAACGGACAATGCATCAAAGCATTTGTCTCTCTCCTTCCCAATACGACCCCCATTGTATCGCTGTATCGGTGCCCACTACTATTAGAGAGCTGTTTAACTGTGATTCCACCATTTTTTTCGACTGCAATTTGTCTGTAGGGTCCTTTATTAACTGGGATTTCCATCTCCGCTTCCTTGAGTTGCATTTAAGAGTATGCCCCCCCCCTCGTACACGACCTGATCTCACAGTGTGCCTTGACGGTCTGATATAGGAGGTCTTGATGTTTTTTTTGCAACTGAAACCTTTGTAGGTACTAGAGGGCACACTCTTCAGCAGTTTTTGGCATCCGTCAGTTGTTAGTCAGTATGCTTGCGGTACGTGATCTTTGCGGTATCGTGCTTCTAGGTGGCTGGTGGCGTAACCAGTGACAGGTGCAACTGACCTTTAGAAAAAACCTGACACTGGGTCTGGCACAGGCAGTGATCACTGACAAAAGGTGGACGGTTGAATGGGTGGTACTCAGCAAACTGCTCAACAATCCAGGGGGTCCCTTAATGGTAAGTCATTTCCCTTTTTGCTGTATCAGAGCAAATTTGAGGATATTTGAGCCTTTAGGGTCACTTAAAATGATGTACACCACCTTGTGCTGCAGCGGGGGTTACCAGCAGTCTAACACTCTATTTTAATGGGGCAGGAGGCAATAGGCAGGCAGTGGGATGCAGGATGCGGGGGCAGGAGAGGTAGGTACAAGTGTAGGTGTGGCTGGAGCTGCGATAAGAGCTGATATCAAGACCGGGAACTGTGACTGAGAAGATGGAAAAGATATGGAGCATGGAGCTTTCCCTTCTCAGCCCAGCACAGCACAGCTCAGCCCAAACCCACCCAACTTCCCCTGCACAACCCCACTTCCCCACTCCTCCTAATGTCGCAGAGTGCACACTGCACTGCACCACTGTTCCCTGTTACTGTTATTGTTGCTATGGTCACCCCTAAGCTGCTCCAGTTGCACCAGTTGCTCCCAACTTGCTCCTGTTTGCTCCGATTGTTCAGAGGAAAGCCGGACGAGCAGGGCACTCTAGGCGTAGACCACAAGCTGTGGGCCGCTTCCATGGTACGGCCCGTGCTCGCACTCAGCAGCCGTCTGCTGATGATGGCTGCGCTCACCGCCCCTTCTAAGCCACAAAGCCTTCCTTGCCTGCTTACCGCTTGCTTTGTGGTTTGTTGGGGCATCCCTGTCTATTCACAGCCCTTCCCACAGCTGGCGGCGGGTAACAGCGGCAGAGAAAACAGGACCCTCGATCCCGCCTGACTCGGCTTCCAGCGGGGGCTTTGGGGAGTTGTAACTCCCCCGCAGTGGCAGCGAGAATACGCGCAGAATGGCCCGGGATCTGCAGGCAGCGGGAGTCCACAGAATCTGCAGCAGCGACGCAGCTTCTTCCTCGCCCTCAATGTGCGCTGTGCTCTACGCTCCGCTCTGTGCCCTGCGCTCAACAATACATCATCCAGATGACACTCCGCTTGAGACCATTGTTGTGCCAGGCATTGTTGTAGAGGACACAAATTTAGATTGGCATGAGGTACTATGGCTATGCATTAGGCCATAGTTCCTAGGAAACGCATAATTGTTCTCACAGATATTTGTTTTTGAGGCTGAAATAGTGTCCCCAGAGTTTTGAAAGTCTGAGTCTGGCTGCATTTGGGTAAGCTACTCCAGTCTGAGAATTTAGAATTGCTCCCAAATAGGGCTGCACTTGTAGTGGCTGTAGGTGTGATTTTAGTGCATTTACTGTGAAATCTAGTTTGTGCAGTAAGCTGATTGTTGTCCGAGTGCTTTGCAAACGTGTTATTGGTATTGCTTTTGACAATCATCTAGATATGGAAATACGTGTATATTTTGTCTCCTTAAATGGGCTACTACTATTGCCAGACATTTGGTAAATACTCTGGGGGCTGTGGTGATCCTGAACGGTAGTACTTTGAACTGAAAGTGCTGTCCATTGAAGTCAAACCTGAGATACTGCCTGTGTGCTAGATGAATTGGAATGTGGAAAATCGTTTAGATCCAATGCTGTCATGAAATCTCCTTTTTGGAAAAATAGGATTATATCCTGTAACATGACCATATGAAAATGTTGTGATTGGATATAATACTCTAGAAGCCTGAGATCCAATACGGGTCTTGGAGTTCCGTCCTTTTTGGGAATTAGAAAGTAAAGGGAGTAAACCCCCTTTCCTTGTTGTTGTATTGTCACTGATTCTATTGCTCCTTTTATAATAGAGCTTTAATTTCTTATTCTAACAGATTTTGATGTTGTGTAGACATTTTGTGAAAACAAGGTGGTATATTTGGTGGAGTTGAGGTTAGCTCCAGACAATACCATGTTGGATAACATCCAACACCAGTTGATCTGATGAGATGTTTGCCCATTGTGGAAAGAACTATTGTAGTCTTCCCCCGGCAGGTGTTATGTGATTAGGGGGAATGGTAGCTGAGTCACTGTTTGGTTGTAGGAGAGTAAGTGTTTCTGTTAGAACCTCCTCTACCTCAACCCCTATTATTTCCTCTGTAGGATCCTCTATAATATCCTCTTTGGAGACTTGTTTGAGTTTTGTTAAAAGGGGTGGTTGGATCTGTGGGTCTGTGGAGGTTGTTTTAGACCCCCGCCATATGCAGAGCGATGAAAAGTGCCCCTTTAAGACTGCGTTTGTAGTGCTCTTATTGACTTTGCAGTCTCATTGCCTTTTTTGATTTTCTTCAGAAAAGTGTCCACTTGGGGAGCAAAAAGGTGTTCGCCATCAATATGAAGACATATAATATTTTGTTGCACTTGTGGTTTAAAACCAGATACTCTTAGCCATGCATGTCTTCTTAGCATAAGGATGGTATTTATTCCCCTAGTTGCTGTATCAGTTGCATCAAAGGCGCCCCCTATGTAATTTGGTATGCCCATTTTTGTATTGTTCTGCGAGATGTTGTAAAATGTCTTCTATCTTGTCCCAGGGTGACCGTCACACTTTGATAACAGACATATAGAGTTAGCAATTCCTTAGTGATTAGAAGATTGTGCTGCAACCCTTTTTCCTGATGCGTCTATATTTTTGTTCTCTTTATCTAGTGGGGGGGCATCACCAGTAGCCTGAGAGTTTACTCTTTTACATGCTGTTGCAACTTCTAAGGATTTGGATGTAAGCGGAGTCCTAATGTAGTTAATATCTGTTGGGGAAGGTTTATATTTTTTGTCCACTCTTTGAGTGATAATTCTAGATTTTAGGGCTCTTTAACCGCATCGCTGCGGCGGCTATTCCGCCGCAGCGCTAAGGGGGCGGGGCGGCCGCATGCTGGTGACGGAACCGCTCTGTCATCAGCCGCGGTTGGGCTGTGCTGATGACGGAGCGGTTCCGTCATGGCCCAGCCCGTTCAATAGAACGCCCAGTGCAGGCGCAGAATCCGCGCCGCGCAGGCGCGGCAGCCGGGCCATGACGGAACCGCTCCGTCATCAGCACAGCACCACCGCAGCCAATGACGGAGCGGTTCCGTCATCAGCATAGAAAGGGTTAAAAATATCAATTGTATGTCCAAATATACCCTTTAACATTGGTAGATATTGGGTTGTGTAAATACAAACAGATTTTGTCACATTGGTCTTCCTTTCTGATCATTAACTCACCACTAGCTTGAGATTCACTGACTTTGGAGACTTTCCCGTTTTTATTAAAATATGGAGAATCTTGTAATGGGACTAATGAGGTAGTCCCAGTATCCATACAATTTTTCTTTATGTCTTTTTATAAATACTCAACCTTGAGAAAGTCGTGGGACGATTTCCCAGTTACGACGAAACACGTGTTGGCTGTTGAGAACTTCCGGGAAAAATTACACTGAATAAAGTGACCAACAAAAAAGAAAGAATACTTACATTCTGTTCATGTTTGCATCTTTTTGTGGAAACACGTCCCATACTTGTGTTATTTAAACTATCACGTGTGCTAGGGAGTGTTATCTGTTCAAGAAGGCTGCGGCCTGTAATAAGGAGAGGGGCGATTTCTCCTTACCTTATAGCACCGTCAAATACAGGGGTCTTTTGTGATAATTTGTGGGAATTTTCTATGGGTCGCCGTTTACCTAAAAAGAATACCACTGTCTGGTATATATAGTATATACATCTAGGTGGCAGCCTGAGAAGCACAATGAATTCCTTTTCAAGTGACAGGGGAAATAGAGACAAGGAGGTAGAGGACCTCTTTAACAATATAGATGGTCAAAGACCGACCACTTCACTAGCGCAAGACGGGCAATCCTCCAAACAGGAGAGTTTGAAGGAAAAATGTATCAGGTTGGAAAGACTTTGAATCAATGAAATGTCAAGCAGCAACTCTGAAACAATACTTAAAAGTTAAAAGAGTTCCCAGAGGCCTAAGATCCAAATCATACCAACCTATGAGGATCTTGAGGCAGACCTACTAGCAGAGTGGGAGAAGGAACTCACTAGTAATTCCAACAGATTAATGGAGATCCTAATAGAAAACTGTGGGAGGAAGGTTGCTCAACTACAGAAAGACATAGACAAATTGGAGACCGAAATTAAGGGCCTTAACTTACCAGAAGTCACAGACAAAAAGTATACAATCTTAAATGACATTATACAACGTCATGTGGCTGACCTCAAACAACGCAAGACTAGAAAATTAAAAAGAGACGAATGTGATTACGCTAATGGCAGGGTGTTCACATTCGCCCAAAAATACGATCACTTAGTGCCAAAATCTACACCCCAGAACACAGGGGAGGTGAGATCAGTTAGCTCTAGCACTACTTCATTAGACACAGCACATACCAGTGAAAGTGAGCTGGACAGAGCAGAAGGATCTACGAGCATTTCTAATAATGAGAGTAGTTTTTTAATAGAAGTGAGAAGAATCAAGAAAGGGAACAGAGCGAACAGTCGACCAGTACAGGCAGAAAAATAAGGAGGGGAAAAAGAGGGGGGAAGAGAAGTAGAACGCCCAGAGGTGAAAACCAGATCGTGGAATCTGAAGAAGTAAACAATGTTTCTGTCATGAACTTAAGTGATGCCAATCTTACTGATGATATGTTGTCTGTGCTTTCGAGAGGTATGAGTTTTTGCCCCAATAACATTGGGGATATTTGTACAACCAAAGGTGATCTTTTCAAATTTAATAGACGCATTAGGTTGAAAAATTATGTTGAACTCAACAAAACAATGAATAAAAATGTTCCGCAAAATCTTGGTCTGTTGGTATCTAACAAATAATCTATACAAGATATATTGGACACTATGCTGTTACTGTCTTCAACAGATTCTGAAGATGAGGTCATTACATCAGACATGGTTATGAGGGACTTAAATATCAGTATTTTATTTATTCAAAGTTTTATATAGCGCGAACAAGATCCTTACAGATATCAGAGCGCTTCACAATGAAAGGGGTCGGGGCAGTAGGAATGAACAGAGGTAATGGGAGCAATGTAGTAGTCACTAACATGAAAGGATAATAATAACATACATAAAACATATCAAAATACAGTCAGGTAAACAAGTAATATAAGACGGCACAAGTCATTGATCCCACTACAGAGGTGTTCAGGTACACTTTGGGTGTGTGGAAGGCTTATAACAGTGTTTTAGTATAGAGAGAGCACTGAGTGGGGGCACCGGGAGGGTGAATCAGTGACCCAACGTGTATCATATATTGGTTGGTAGTAAGAAAGTAGCGTAGTAGTGTCTCCCTCAAGTAGAGGTATAGTGCCAAAGGACAAGGTGAGCATTGACACAAAGCAATGCAGAGTCTCTGATCCAACACCTATAACGTTCAGGAGATCTTGGCCAGAAGGATGGTTTTCACCTCTTTCTTGAAGAGTGCAGTGGAGGAGATACGCCTGGTTTCAGGAGGGAGCGCATTCCAGATCCTGGGTGCCATTCCTGAGAAGGAGCGCTTGTAAGTTTTCTCTTTCCGGAATCTACGGGGTTTCAGGAGTAGATTTTTTGAGCTTCTATTGGATCTCGAACCTCCTGATATAGACAACTTTTGAGCGAGGTAGTTGGGTGCATTGTGGTGCACTGCCGCGTGTGTCATAACTGCAATTTTTAGTTGTATTTCGGCTTCAAAAGGCAGCCATTTTAGGGACTTTAAGTCTGGGGAAATATGCGAATGTTTTCTTGAGCCAGTAATGAGTCTTGCGGCAGCGTTCAGGGAGGCTCTTAAGGGTGCTGTTGTGGATAGCAGTAGTCCGCTGAGGGCCACAATTCCGTAGTTTATTCGAGGGATGACTAACGCTTGTACAGCAGTTTGGAAGTCTTCAGCAGGGAGGAAGGGTTTAATTTTCCTCAGTGTGTTGATTTGGAAATTAGCTGATTTTGTGGCTTTGCTGACGTGCTGCTGCATGTTGAGCTTGGCATCCAGTGTGATGCCTAGGGATTTCGCTGAGTCCACGATGGTGGGTTGGACATTGAGTGCTGTTAGGTTGTTGAGCCATGTTTGGGTGGTTGAAATTTTCGCCGGGGGTGAGATGAGAAGGAACTCAGTTTTCAGAGCATTTAGTTTGAGGTGATTATCGGCTAGCCAAGATTGAGTGTTAATAAGCGTGGAATTCAGAAGTTTGATATCTTCCGGGGATTGAAGCTTTAGGTATAGTTGTGTGTCGTCGGCGTACATATGAAATTGGACATTAGAAGCTTGGAGCAAGGTGGCGAGCGGTTCCATGACGAGGTTGAACAATGTGGGGGAGAGGGAGGATCCTTGTGGAACACCTAGATCTGCAGGCACAGGTGAAGATAGCACATTGTCGATCTTGAACTTCTGAGACCGGTTGTGAAGGAAGGATGAAAACCATTTGAGAACCGTTCCCGATAGTCCCATTCTAGTGCTTAGCAGCTCCAGCAAGTTCTCATGTTTGACTGTGTCAAATGCTGACGAGAGGTCAAGAAGGATGAGGAGGCAGGACTCATTGCGATCAAGAATTTGGAGGGCGTCATCAATTATGTGTGTCATAGCTGTTTCCGTACTATGTTTCGCTCGGAAGCCTGATTGATGAGAGTTGAGGAGGTCAAATTGGTCAATGTGTCTTGTTAGTTGGAGTTGGACACAGCATGTATGGATTACAGCAGTACTTGCTAACTAAAAGAAAAGTCCAAATGGACTCCCACACTGCAGGTAACAACATAGATTTATTTCACACACTTGTAACCTCAGATCTAGACAAACACGAAAGTAGAAACACAGCCTCACGAACCCAAAGAGATAACCTTACATTCAAAGAAAGAACAGTACTCAAAGAACTTAACAAGAACAGAGAACTGACCATTCGGGAGGCAGACAAGGGAGGAAACAAGGTGATAATGCGCAGACATAACTATGAGAATGAGATCAAGACACAAGTAAGAAATGCGTTACTTACCTGTAACTGCAGTTATCCAGTATTGGTGTCTTTCATAGATTCACATGCCTGAATCATTCCCCGTTGTCGAGACGGGAGTCTCCGGTACATAGAAAAGTAATGTCCTATAGACATACATATAGAATAGTAGGCCTAAATGCCTCACCTTAGTAACATATCCACGTCCTTTTGTAAAAGGACCAAACTCTAAACAAGAGCCAATCAGCTATTACCTCCCTCTAGAACCTTCCTGGCAGGAGCCTCAGTCCCTCAGATTTTCGTACGCACTAAGCTAAGTAAGCGTGACACTGAGAGAGTTAGGTGAGTCCTTCCAGGGGAGGCGGGAGGGTTGCATGTGAATCTATGAAAGACACCAATACTGGATAACTGCAGTTACAGGTAAGTAACGCATTTCTTATCCAGTATTATGGGTGTCTTTCATAGATTCACATGCCTGAATCAGAGCAGCAAGCAATGCAGAGTGCACATTTCTGATGGAACATCATATACAAGTCCTTAGATAATACACATCATGCGAGCATGAACCATCATTCGACATCCACAATAAGTATTAGTAAAGAAATGTGCATACCAGAGTAGGATGGAGGGACAGAGGAAGGCTCACCTTACTGAAATAGATGGCGTAACACTGCTTGTCTCACTGCTGCATCATTCATCAGCTCCGTATCCAGGCAGTAGTGCCTAGTGAAGGTATGCGGCGACTTCCATGTTGCCGCCCTGCAAATGCCAATGACAGGCACCCCTGCAAAGAGAGCCATAGAAGTGGACATAGCTCTCGTGGAGTGCGCTCTCACGTTGGAATGCAATGGCTGTCCAGTTTGGTCATGACAGAAAGCAATGGCTGCAGAAATCCATCTGGGGATGCTCTGCTTGGTAAGTGGTAGTCCTTTCCTATGTCTGCTGTAAGCTACGAATAGCTGGTTAGAGATCCTGAATGTTTTCGTTTTGTCAATGTAAAACTTCAAGCATTGTTTGAGATCCAAAGAATGCAGCGATCTTTCAGCTGCTGTGCTTGGGTTTGGAAAGAAGGAACGCAGAACTACAGGTTCATTTAGGTGGAAGTCCGACGGGACTTTTGGGATAAACTTAGGATTGGTTCTCAGGATTACTCTGTCGTTTTTAAAACTGTAGAAAAGGATCCTGGATTGAAAACGCCTGTAGCTCACTGACCCTCCTTGCAGATGTGAGCGCCAGGAGGAGTGCTGTTTTCCACGAGACATACTTCAGGTCAGCTCTATGTACTGGTTCGAACGGATGTTTCATGAGCTGGTTAAGAACCGCATTGAGATGCCAGGTAGGTGGCAACACACTTACTGGCGGGAAAGATCTGTATAATCCTTTTAGAAATTGCTTAAAAAACCTGCTTGACCAGAGAGATTGACTCGTTGAAGTTCTTTTATAACAAGATATTGCTGCTAAGTGTACTTTAATGGAGGAGTGGGCTAGGCCCGACTGTGCCAGATGTAATAGATAAGGTAAGATTTGCTCAGGTGAGGGGAAAGGCCGAATGCTTGGATCTGCACACCAAACACAAAAGCGCTTCTATTTCAGGGAATACGTTTTGGTCGTGCTATCCGCCCTTGCTCTGGCAAGAATGTCTCTTCAGTCTTGTGGAATATTCAGATTGTGGAACTCTCGGAACTCAGGAGCCCGGTAGCTAACCTGAGACACTTCAGATCCGGATGTTGAACTTGATTGTTGTTCATTGTGAGCAGAGATGGATACTGCCGCAGGTGGATCGGCGGTTCCAGGGATAGACGGTGGAGCTCTGTGAACTAATGTTGCCTCGGCCAAGTTGGGGCTATTAAAATTAGAGTACAAGCCTCGGGAATGGCGGAAAGGCGTACGCAAAGACGTTGCGCCATGCGATGGAAAATGCATTCCCTAGAGAACCTGACTGGGGATGCCAACTTGCGAAGTGTGGCTATTTGGCGTTCATTCTCGTCGCAAATAAATCGATTTGCGGCGGTCCCCATCTGGAGAAGATCTGGTCGATAATTTGTTGATCTAGCTCCCACTCGTGTGACGATGTTTTCTGCCTGCTCAACGCGTCGGCGAGCACATTGTCCGCGCCTGGGACATATTCCGCCCTTAGGGTTACATTGTGGAGTATGAGCCAATTCCAGATTTTTTTGTGACTCGCGAGAGAGTGTCAGCGAGCGTGTCCCTCTCTGTTTGTTGAGGTAGTGCATAGTCTGGGTGTTGTCTGTCCGGACGAGCACCAGGGAATGTTTGATTCTTGGCAGAAAAACTTGAAGGGCCAGGAAGACCACCCGCAATTCGAGCAGATTGATATGTAGTTCCACCCGCAATTCGAGCAGATTGATATGTAGTTTATTCTCCATAGGAGACCACTACCCGCTTATCTGTAGCTCTTGCAGAAAAGCTCCCCAGTCTTCCAAGGAGGCGCCTGTTGTGACAACATGAGGAGCAGCCGGAAGCAGGAATGACAAGCCTTGAGACAGGTTTTGAGATGACATCCACCATTGCAGGGCTCCGACCATCTGAGGATTTACTTTTATGTGGTCGTCGAATGACCCTGTGCATTGGACCCACTGCTTCGAGAGCGCCTCCTGTAGATTCCTCATTCGTAGTCGACAGTGAGGAATCAGGAGGATACACGCTGACATCATCCCCAGGAGGGATTTGAGGAGGCGGACTGTCAAGACTTTCTTCGAGGCTACTATAGCAGCTAGTGCAAGGGGCTTGTTCATCCTCTCTCTGGATGGGAAAGGTTTTGCTGACCGTGTGTCCAGGGTTGCACCTAGGAAACTGATGCACTGAGAAGGTTGTAGGACCGATTTTTCCTGATTGAGGGTGAGACCCAAGCAATCGAAAAGCTCTAAACAGGCGTTGGAAGACTTGGACGCGTCTTCTAAGGATGGAGCCTTGACCACCCAGTCATTCAGATATGGAAAGACTTGGTGATGGCACTGTCTGAGATATGCCGCCACCGGGGTACGACATTTCGTGAATATGCGTGGTGCAGACTTGAGCCTGAAGGGCAGAACGCGAAACTGCAAGTGTCTGCCCGCTACTGCAAATCGCAAGTACCTTTTTCTGATTCCTATGAATTGGGATATGGAAGTAAGCGTCCTGTATGTCTAGGGACGCCCTAAAATCCTGCTCTCACAGTAGTTTCAAGACCTCCTGGATCGTTACCATGCGAAACGACTGCTTCTTAGGAATTTGTTGAGGGCCCTGAGGTCCAAGATTGGTCTCCACTTCGTGTCTTTTTTCTGGATCAAAAGAAGTGGGAATAAAACCCTTTTCCCTTCTGAGATGGAGGTACTCTCTCTATTGCTCCTTTCTGCAGCATAATCGAGATCTCTCATAGAAGCAGCCGTAGATTTTTGATATTTCCGCTGTCCTTTACCTTGAAAGGACGACCTCCCAAAAGAGGATTGCTTGTTTTGCTGTTGTTGGCGCTGTTGGTATTGCGGTCTACTCTGGCCTGAAGAGCAGGAAGACTTGTATTGATAATTTCCTCTGTAGGAAGACTGTCCTCTTCCTCTGTTTCTACTAAAGGACTGGTTCTTATACTGAAGAGTGCCCAAAGCTCTCGCAGTGTCTGCTTCGTCAATTTTTTGTGCCAAATAGTAACTGGCTATCATATGGCATGTCCAAAATCTTTGTTTGCACCACAGGACGGAAAGAGGTTGCCTTTAGCCATCCTTGGAGCCGCAAGACTGCTGCTCCAGCCAACTGGCGGAACCCTGTCATAGCGATATCCATCGCGCAGTCTATAGTTTCTGATGCCGGTGCTTCACCATCTAGCAGAATCCTCTTTACTTCCTCTTTGGATGAATCTGGCAATTCCGACAGGTATGGGCAATGTGTGCCCACAATTGCCTATTATAGCGTCCCAAGAGCGCTAGGGCGTTCTCGGCCTTTACCGTCATTGCCGACATTGAGGAAAACCTGTTTCCAATGTTGTCCACTCTTCTTAACTCCTTATCAGGAGCAAGCGACAAAGGGGCCGAAGAATTCCTGGAGGTCTTCTGGGCCGCCTGTGTCACCACAGAGTCCGGCTTAGGATGTCCTGTTAAACACACCGGTGCTGTATCTGGCGCCCTATACTTCTTATCCAACTGAGGGATCACTGGTGATACAGAGGAGGGGTTCTGCATGACCTTTACCCCTTCTGACTATAGGTAATCGATAATTGGTATTGACCTTACTGCCTTCTTGAGAGGTTCTGTGAAGTCATACAAGAAGCAGACCTGTTCTTGAGAGACCATTGAGATCTTTGAGATCTTAAAACGTTGAGCAGCCCTCTCTACCACATTATTTAGAGATTCCAGAATTGTCGGAATTTCCCTCGTCGAGATCGGCGTCATAGACTATGCCGTCGTAGACGAGCAGTCATAGACGAGGCCGTCGTAGGCGACACCATAGATTATCCGTCATAGACGAGGCTGTCGACGACGACGCTGTCGTAGAGGAGCAATCGTAGACGAGGCCATGGTAGACAAGGCCATGGTAGACAAGGCCATCGAAGACGAGGCCATTGCAGACTAGGCCATCGTCGACGCCGTAGACAGGCTGTCGTAGACGAGCAGTCATAGACGAGGCCGTCGACGACGACGCCGTCGTAGAGGAGCAATCGTAGATGAGGCCATCGTAGACGAGGCCATGGTAGACAAGGCCATCGAAGACAAGGCCATCGTCGACGCCGTAGACAGTCAGTCCTAGATGATCAGTCATAGATGAGGCCGTCGATGACGATGCCGTCGTAGATGAGTCATCGAAGACGATCCCTCGTAGATGAGGCCATCGTAGACGAGGCCATCGTCGACACCATAGACAGGCAGTCGTAGACGAGCAGTCATAGACGAGGCCTTCGTCGACGACGCAGTCATAGACGAGGCCGTCGTCGACGACGCAGTCGTAGACGAGCCATCTTAGACAAGCCATCGTAGATGAGGCCATCGTAGACAAGGCCATCGTAGACAAGGCCATCGTCGACGCCGTAAACAGACCGTCATAGACGATCAGTCATAGACTAGGCCGTCGTCGTCGACGCTGTCGTCGACGAGCCTTCATAGACGAGCCGTTGTAGATGAGCCATCGTAGACGAGGCCATCGTAGACTAGGCCAACGTAGACTAGGCCATTGTAGACGAGGCCGTCGTCGACGCCGTCGTCGACGCCGTAAACAGGCCGTCATAGACGAGCAGTCATAGACGAGGTCGTCGTCTACGAGCTGCCGTAGACGAGCCATCGTCGACGAGCCGTCGTAGACAAGCCGTCATAGACGAGCCATCGTCGACGAACAATCGTCGACGAGCCGTCGTAGACAAGCCATCGTAGACGAGGCCATTGTAGACGAGGCCATCGTAGACTTTGAGGCTGTAATAGGCAATGATGATGGTTTCTTCATCGACAATCCTGTTGACGATGTTGGCTTCTTAGTCTTTACCTCAGGAGGTATAGAAGATGCCTTCCTGAAGGGTCCTATGACCAGAAGAGGTGATTTTGACGGCTCAGAAGTCGTCTTTTTTACATGATTTTTAAGAACTGCGCCCAGAAGACCCATGAGTGGTCTTTTTGAGGCCCTTCTCAGGACGTTCCCCTGAGGAATGAGTTTGAGGAGATTGTCTTCTCTTTTGAGATCTCCTAGATGTTGAGGTCAACGCCTCATCACTGTCACTGGAGAAAATAAAAAACCTCCTTTCAGGTCTTAGTGCTCCTTACCAGACCTTCTTTAAAGAATGTATTTGAAGATGATCCATAGTAGAAAGAATCCTTAACAACCAAGTTATTTATGAAGTGAAAAAACACAGAATCTGAGCAGAGCTCAGAGGAGACTCCCTTAGCACAACGTGCGGTAGAAAATCTGAGGGACTGAGGCTCCTGCCAGGAAGGTTCTAGAGGGAGGTGATAGCGGATTGGCTCTTGTTTAGAGTTTGGTCCTTTTTACAAAAGGACATGGATATGTTACTAAGCTGAGGCCTTTAGCCCTACTATTCTCTATGTATGTCTATAGGACATTACTTTTCTATGTACCGGAGACTCCCGTCTCGATGACGGGGAATGATTCAGGCATGTGAATCTATGAAAGACACCCATAATACTGCATAACTGATGTGGAATGCTATGAATCATTGAAAGGCAATCCCATCTGAACTCTGACAGACTACATTAACACTCAATTGAGACGTTGGCATGGACAAGGCCTATTGGACGACAATGAGTTGACCTATCTGAAGGTGGACCGACCGAGGTTTCTGTGCATTTACATGGTACCAAAAGTACACAAAACTCTTCCATTCCCTCCAGGTAGGCCAATCATTTCTGGAATTGGTGGACCTACTGAAAGGATATCAGAGTATGTAGATATATTCCTAAAACCACTTCTTACCAACCTACCATCATACATCAGAGACACCAAGCATGTTTTGGGTACTCTGGCAGACTTAAGTTGAGAAGATAACATGCTGTTGGTCACACTAGATGTAACAGCACTGTGCACCAGCATCAAAGGAGACATTGGCTTTACAGCTGTCAAGAAGATGCTTAACAGAAGGGCAGCCAGCTCTTGGGTCATACCGAAATCCTAATAGAGATTGTGGAACTAATATTGGACAATAATGTGTTCCTCTTTAAGGACCACTGGTACAGACAAAGACAAGGAGTTGCAATTGGTTCTAGGTTCTCTCCTTCGTATGCCAACCTGTTTATGAGTTGGTTTGAGGAGACAAGAATCTGGGGCCCATTGGGCTCCGAATGGAGTGATTCGAAACTGTTTTGGGGCAGATACATAGACGAAGGCATTATGATCTGGACGGGTACACAGACTAAACTGATGGGGTTCCTCGAGTACCTCAATTACAATGAACACAACATACGATTCACCATGGAACACAGTAATACCAAAATCCCTTTCCTAGATGTGGAATTTACATACACTACAACAAAATTCACAGCAGACTGTACCGGAAAGCCACAGCATGCAATTCTCTATTGCATGCGTCCAGTGCACATCGTTTCCACAAGATACGATCAATCCCCTACGGAGAACTGACTAGAGTACGATGTAACTGAATTAGAGATGAAGAATTCCAAACATACAAGAAGGGGTATAAGATTTGAAAAGAGGGCGTATGACAAGACATTACTAACCTAAGCAGACCTAAGAATAGACAAAATCAAACGATCAGACACACTGAAAGACAATTCCCAACGCAAAGGCCAGGACCAAAAGATTAGATTGATCACTGGTTATAACAACTGGTCAAGTGTGTTAAGACGGAGCCTAAACAAATATTGGCATTTACTTAAAACAGACAATGCACTCAGAGAGTTCATTACTGACAAACCAAACATTATATACAGAAGAGGGGTCTCACTGAGAAACATTCTGAGTCCTAGCTACCCGAAACCTGAGGAAATTGGCTGAGTAAACACACAGTGGGTTTCTTCAGTTGTGGACACTGCAGCACATGTAAATGGGCATGTGGTAGAAAAACAGAATTTGAGGAACCAGGGGGAACAAAATATCAAATCTACACCAACATCAGTTGCCTCACTAAGGGGCCGATTAGGATGGCGGTGAATCCGCATCCTCCGGGCCGGCGGAAGCCACCGCCTGCTTGGAGGATGCGGATTCACCGCCGCGGCCACAGACATCACCCACCGCCAGATTAGGATGGCAGTGGGATTGCGCTGGGACCAGTGGCGGCCGGCAGGTCCGTCCGCCGCTGATCCGCGGGGTGTGGAGGGCTATTTGGTGGCGGTGTCTGCAAGACACCGTCAGCCAAATTATGTTGTGCATTTAAACATGCTTTTCCACGGCGGCTTTACCGCCGTGGAAAAGCATGTGGTCTTTGGTGTTTGGGGACCCGTTGCGGGCCCCCAGGGTGTTGGGGGGTGGTGCACATGGGCGGTACCTATGGTACCCCCCAGCATTTACATGCACAAAGCGGCAGGCACCGCACGGTGCCTGCCGCTTTGTGCATGTAAATGTAAATCATGCATTTTTAACCTTGCGGCGGGTGCTGCTTCAAGCAGCACCCACTCCAAGGGTAAAGATGTGGGATGTGACCGCCAGGGTGGCGGTCACATCATAATTGCACCGGAGGCCCTTAAATTTGTGGTCTATGCAATAGAATGCAAATGCAAGAAAAGATACATCGGGAGCACAATCAGAACACTAAGAGAGAGGATTAGCGAACACATAAGAGCAGTCAAACAGGGGGCTGCACACATGTCGATCTGCTCTGCTCAAACAACCAACCGGTGTTTCGAGTTTTATGGAATAGAACATGTCCCTAGACACCCAAGAGGGGGGAATAGGGAACTGGCACTAAGGCACAGAGAGGCACACTGGATTTTGAAACTACGGAGTGTAGAATATTGACCAGGAACTGCATTACTTCCTGGGCAATAAAAACAGTGGAAATGAGATAAACACAACACAGAACCAGTACACACTCAGACCCAGGAGACAAGCAACATGGACAAGACACTCTCATGAACTCTAGGGGCTGGAATGTAGAAACCAACCAAGTTACCCCGTACTCTGTCAGACAAACAGAAGTTACAGATGTTAGCTCGAAAAACATAAGCACAAATGTCAACAGAGTATAGACCAACCAATACCCCCACGTACATAAAAGCAACACGAAGCTATAAAGGATATACTGGTACAGACTGTCCAACAAGCTTGAGCACGATGTCGATAATTGACATTGACTGAAATATATAAAGTTAATATTTTGCTTAGATAACAAGCTGTTTTGAAATGATTTTGAAATGTATCAAGTGTTGTTGATTACTACATCATGTGGAAAACTATATTGTGAATTTGATAGACATTAACCTTCCATACACATTGCTGAACTTCCCTATATTAACTCTTGTTTTATAGCTCTGTATGATGGGATTGTCAGTCTCTTATATTGCACTGACTCTAATGGATGGAGAGACAAGTTAGAATTTTAATGCATGATAATTTCACCAACTTATTATGGGCAGAATGGACACCAATAGCTAACATAATTTTTAAACAACACTTCAGATTTCACATGGACCAGTGACCAAATTTGATCTGTTCAAAAAATACCTCAATTTTTTCTATATTACTACGACTTATTTTCATCTACTAAAAATACACTAATTCCGCTCGACAATCAGTATAGCAATATCTCATATAATTTAGAAAGGGCAATCCCAGTGACAATACGATATACCAATACAGTATATTAACACACGTGAAATGGATCTCGCTTTAAAGATGGCCCCTACTTTAGGTTTAAGCGAGAAGATCTTTTACACTTTCTATACCATCTGGAAGGGATGGGAAGTGACGTAGGACAGTGAACCCCGACTATGACATTTAATGAGATTGGCGTTTACCTCACTCGAGCATACTCTGCCTCGAGGACCTTTGGTGGCGTCTCGGCGAATATCAAGAAAGTAAGAAGGTAAGAGGAGCAGATAGATTAGCGCGATTTGTAGCGTTGAACATTTCCTATGACCAACTTCTTGACATTGTGTAGGAGGTTTTCTCTGTACCGGCTACTTTATTTACTGAAGTCTAAAGGGGGTCTGACTTTGCCACTAGGTTATGGCCAATATCAATAGATACAGAATGGGCGGCTTTTAAACTAGGAGCCAATCTTTTGAATAGTTCCAAAGACGGGCGCATAGGGAATTAAAACATAGCAGATGTAATAGTGGCTTAGAAAGAATAAAAACAATATACTAGTGCACAAGTTATCCCTGCACACTATTGGTTTGAATACTGTTAACATTTGGCATTTTGGTCACTTAAACCCGGTCTTCTGAACTTGGTAAATCTGAAGTGGTTCCTTATTTTGGTCATATGAATAATTGTATGTCTATACTCATAACCAGACATGCTGCTGCCACGAAACGGTATGAATTAACAGTAGGGAACATAGAATAAGACAAACATGATTTAGCAACTTTTAAAATATTTTTTCAGCACTGAAGAATGTTAAAACCACGAGATTAAAAGACCAGAGACACCAGATTCATACCAAAGGACGCTGCTATTTTGGAAACCCTATGCGGGTTGGAATTATCACCGCATATTAAGTAAGTCCAGTATAATATTGCAATATGAAATACTTCATGGTCATTAATACCTGGATAAGGATTGACTTATACATATTTTCTTGCTTGGTTTTCAGGATATACTTACTCACTGGAATTAGGTATTTACATATTATCTTACAAATTTGCTCTTATATACGGTCCTTAACCTCATGATTTTACCATATCACGGGATCTTTGTAATTTTAAATGAACACATCGGAGATATTGAATTTAAGCACAAAGAGTGCTTTACTTCTCTCACGACCTATCATTCAAACACAAGTGACACACCTACACCACGGCACCAGCTATACCTAAACGCACATACTTGGTCTCTCCATTGTTATTAGGTTCATAGACCTACTGTTTCAAAGAGGTACTTCTTTGTGTAATTACAAACAGGTTTTGAAACATTGGTCTTCCTTTCTGATCATTAACTCACCACTAGCTTGAGATTCACTGATTTTGGCGACTTTCCTGTTTTTATTAAAATATGGAGAATCTTGTATTTAATGGGACTAATGTGGTAGTCCCAGTATACGTACAATTTTTCTATATGTCTATTTATAAATACAAAGCCTTGAGAAAGTCGTGGGACGATTTCCCAGTTACGATGAAACACGTGTTGGCTGTTGAGAACTTCCGGGAAAAAATTACACTGAATAAAGTGACCAACAAAGAAGAAAGAATACTTACCTTCTGTTCATTTTTGCATCTTTTGTGGCAACACGTCACATACTTGTGTTATTTAAACTATCATGTGTGCTAGGGAGGGGTGGTTTCTTCTTACCTTATAGCACCGTCAAATACAGGGTTCTTTTGTGCTAATTTGTGTGAATTTTCTATGTGGCGCGGTTTACCTAAAACGAATACCACTGACCTGAAGAATTTACAGGACTCGCAGTTATGTTCCTGATGATCCGATGAGAGGCGGGAATTACACACTTTGTATAAATCTGTAGAAGGGACATTTGAATGACAGGTGTTCTTCCATACCTTTTAGCAGTTTTTGTTAAAGAAAAAACGCCCAAGAGAATTTCCGCCCCGAAGGGCAAAGGACGGTTAGGCCGGAATGGAATCGAATCTCTCTTAGATGATTTTAGATGTATAATATAATGAATCTCGATCGATAACAATACCAAAGGTAATAGAAAAGGATCCTATTGATGATGTCGACCGGAGCAGCGGAACACACAACCGAACCAGACGGCGGAAAAAACAATCCAACAATGGAATCGATGACTATGCGTAATGCAAGCAAGAAGAGGAGTCACTATAACTCGTGGTTCGAATAACTTCTTCCAAGAAAAACAACTTGCACATTTCTGAGCCCAACACTAGAAGGCGGACTTATACTAAGCATATGTATCTACTGCCGTACATGCCATCAAACAGGGCAAAATACCTAAAATCTTGTTTAGTTATTTAAGTTGTGGTAGTGATACTGACATTAAGTCATTGGGCAAAATACAAGATGAGAACATTGCTACTTGAAATGTATTAATACAGCCTTCCTCTAAATCCACTGTCCACTTGGCATTTGGAGGCTGATCAGCTGCCTGGACAGAGTCAGAATTAACAAGGCAGATTTGTTACCGTTTAGACACTTTCAGTCGACATATTCAGTTAATAGCATATTTATTATGTCCAGGGCGTGCCTCTACCGCTTCACAAACACACTCTTTTGCACAGTTCATAACAACTGATCCAACATCTACTACTGACCTACATCTTTGCTCCAAGGGGAGACCTCGTTTCACAGGAAATTCCGAGAAACAGTCAAGATTTTTAGAGCCTGCCCAGTAATTCTGAATAAAGCTAATTCTACCCTGCAAAAAGTATGTATAATTAAATTAATTCTTAGAATTATACTTCTCGGCATCTACAGGTCATGACCTTCTACACACATAAAAGCTATAAAAAATACTTTGTAATTATTGATTCCAGCCTAAAAATAGAGAAAGAAAGAGATAAATGGAAATAAATATATTTGTGCATCATCTTGCAGGTGGTTAAGACGGAACATTTATGCACTCCCTCTAATGGGTAATGCCCAAATTTTCTCTGGAAATGAAGCCTTGCCAGGAAATTTTCAGGAAAAATGGAACTGCCTACCTTGAAAGCAGACTTGAACTGAGACTGAGCAGCAATATGTCTGCTGAGGAAACAAACCTTTAGTGAAAACGAACGTTGCAGTGTTGCACATTTAGTTCTGAAACAGCAAGCTGCTTCCAGTACCAGGGCAATTACTACTTTGTGCTGCTTTCCACATCCTGTAACTAGACAGTACTTGGATCACCTTGGCTAAGAGTCTTGTTAGATTCGCCAAGGTTTTTTTCCACTAGGTTTAATAAATGAATGTCCTTCCCCAAATGAAATCCAATGCAGCAAGACGAAGCGATTAGAGGCAATGGTCCCACCAGATCACTGCATAATTGTAGCAAAAGAAAGGGGTCGGTTTAATAAATGTGCTAGAAATGTGACAAAAGAAGTTTCATTTCAAAGGGTATACTATACTACAGAGTCAGCTTATGGCATATTGTGTATAAATTCAAACTGCTTATCGCACATTTTACTTTCTTGATGATAATTGAATGAGTAACCGACATGCAATACATTAAAATTAAGAGATCGCATCTGTGTGTACCAGACAAACAGCAGTAAGAGGATAAAGAGGGTACATTAAATGAAAGGAAAACACCCCAGAAGTTACCTGTTCTTTTGCACAGTAGCCACAAATCATTCTGGTGGCCAGCTCCATCTCATGGTTCTGAGCTGCATTGTGACAGATATCGCAAGGGTAGGTCTTACCACAGCAAGGAAATCTACAACAAATGTATAAGATGGACTGAGAAAATGCATATAAATCAGAGAAAGGTAATAATTTCACAATATCCCTTTGTTGCACATCCAGATTCCTTTACCTTAGATTTGTGCAAGACAGCAGTTACCCTTGCTTCAGCCTGTAAGACCCTCATACTAAGTTCTGATGTGTGCACTTACTGGTAGGTATATTAAGGACATCCACCAAATTTCTGTGTGCCAACCTCATACTCCCCCACCCCCTTTTAGAGTTGATATAACTGCAGGTTCTCTGCCAGCAGTGCTCCAGCTGGCTCTGCCAGTGGAAACCCTTAAACTAGAGACCATTCCACCAGTGGGCTGCCAGGTTTGCCCTGCCAGGCAGTCCTAGGCAGTGAATACAAACAAGAGATATTTATCCCCACCCGTAAGTTACTTTAGCAGTGCGATGAACGTCAACTGATTATCATGAGGGGAGAGCATGGGTGAACGTCCGGTACTCTCACCAGTGGCTTCCCCTCATGTGACCACCTAGGGGACTGACACAGAATCTCTCCATTTCAGCCCCCGCCACAACCCCAGACCATCAGTAACAAAAGCACACTGTTCACAAATCCCACGGGGCAGCAGCACAAGGAGCAGGTATCTCTGCTTTTTGTCGGTGACACCGCTCTCTGAGCAGGCACCCACAAATTTGAGGAAGGCATCACTGGAAATGGGAGAATCTTCCCTTTCCAATGAGGCCTCTCACATCCCTGATTGTGGACTTGGGATTGCACCATGGTCCATAAGCATAGATCCCACTCGACAGCTAGGAGGCCTTTCGTTTTTTTGTTTTTGGGAGTGGGGGGCACAGCAGGTGTGTAACTAGACCCAAACCTCTGGACGGGGGGGCTATCACTTAAAAAAGTAAGGCGTTGGAGAGTTATCTTCAGAGGTGCATAAAAATTACTTGTGGGGGTCCAGTCACTCTTCTGGTGCCATACCATGATGCGTGGTGTTATTTTTCTCAAAGATATACATTCAATAATTAATTTTTAAGTTCACTGGCAAATATTGCTGGTCTCCGCATAAGAAGGCTTAATAATATTTATAGTGGGTTCAGGTTCTCCCTCAAGGAATTGTAACATGATACAAATTGTTGTGTGACACATTCAGCTATTAGCCCTAACAAGTTGTGAAATTTTGGTCATACTCCACTGAGCCATCGAAGGATCAAAGGTTTGTCAGGAAGGGTACTTCGTCATGTTTGCGACAGACTATCTTGCTGCCAAACTCTAAATCAGGCCCTTAGTACATGAATCAACTTTCTTACAGTCAAGGGAAAGAACACCTCTGTTCCGGGGTTTGTAACACACAGATTGTTGAATTTTCATCATTCTAAATATTAACCCTGAGTTTTAGCTGCCACCAAATACTCTTTTTCTTTGATATGCTTAGCCCTTCTAGGCACTTCCAAGATCTGAAATGAAGCCTGCATTTGGAAAAATGTTGACTGTACAGGCACTCAGGAAACACAGAAACTAAGCATGAACTGTGATTATCCAAGGGGCAACCACAACACAGAATCAATGTCAAAACAAGTAATTTACACCAAATATTGCTTATGCTCAGCTTCAATTTAGATCAGTGGAAATTTTACAGATGGCATAATAGGAGTACTTCAGTGGAATTCTTGTGTGAAGTTAGGTGGACTCATGCATTCTCTGCAGGCATATATGTTTGCCACAATGGTAAAAAATTCAAATTCCAACAGGTCCGACCAGCCTTTTATTCTTCTGAGGTCAGTAACATGAATACCAGTGAGGTGGGTAACTACTAGTATCCGTTATTCTCATTTTATTTTATGAGGTGTAGGAGTCATGGCATAAGAATAGGAAAATGATCAGTACCAGCCTAACAGAAGGAAGAATGATAAATGCATGGAACTGGCTATTGTCAAGAGTGATGGAGTTAAGTCTCATCAGAAAAAGAATCTGAAACGGTTCTGGACAACCAGGAGTATTTACAGTGTAACGAAAAGAGTGAGTTGCATGTGTACTAATTGCAGTTGTTTTGCATCAGCAGGGAAGTGAGGGGAACAGATAAAGGCGGCTATCCTCACACCAACCTAATTTAATTTCAAACGAAGAGAAATTGCTCTTCATAACATAACACAAGAAATGCCATATATATTAAATACCTGCTTCTGACATTTTCCATTTCAAGAAGTACCATTCCTGTTGGTTGAACCCATGGAAATGCCTAACCTTGGTCATCTTTTATTATCATCCTATCCAGTAACTAGTTATCATTTACTTCTCTATTGTCATCTCATTGTCTCTCATCCTCCCCTCTCTGCTCATTCTTTCATATGGTCGTTTCCATTGCTTCTCCCTTTCTCTATGTACATTCTCTTTCCATCTCTTCTCTTTATATTCTCATGTTTTTGTATATTTTGCTTCCATATCTGGCTATGCCCCTATCTCCTTTTCCTTTATCCTCCTCCTGTTCTTGTCCACAATTTCTACCATTTATTTGATTATTCAGAGGCGTTGATGTGCTCTCAAAATATGCATGACCCCTGTGACATGCAGCATGCCTTCAACAGATACAATGCATTTAGAAGATGGCGCAGACTGAACATTGTCAAATGTTACCAAGTACTGAAAGTTCAAAACCCCGGACATCTGGTCTTGCAACGTATGATTGGGGACTGTTGTGGTGATATTCACAGAGTTTGAAGGCTCATGTTGTTTGTCCCTCACATATGTAAAGGTTCACGTAGAAGAGATCCTTCAGCTTTTGCTTTAAACATCACTCAGTTGCGCTTCTCTGAACAATCCAGTATTGATCTGGGACAGCTGGGTTTCAGTTCCACCTTGGCTGGGTTTCGTAAGTAAAGTTATTCAAGGTTTCCAGTATAATTCTGTTTGTCATACTACTACTAGACCTTTTCAGGCTCGATCAGCAATATTGCAGCTGCACTGTTCCCTTCTCAGATGTGTGATTTGTGAGCAGCTGCACTCTCACGATCACTCTCACGATCTTCATCATCTTAAATGTTCAAAAAGCATACCTGCACCCCTGCTCACTGCATGTGTATGGTTTGTCACAGCATCACCACTCTCACCTCTGGTTCTCCAGCATAATTGCCATTGCTTTGTATCCAGGCATGAATTTTGATTAACTAAAACCCGACATGTTCATAGTGCAATAACACTTTTAAAAATCTTTTCTAGAAATCTTACAATAAGACCCTTTTGGTATGGTATCCTGCACAAAGGATCACTCTCTGCAGTTGTTACTTCGGTGTTTTTTTGGCCATGGATAAGACCAGTTGTCACATCCACATACTAGCATAATATGCTCAAGTAAGTCTTCACGGAGGATAATCATTGGGCTCCTTTGCACTACAACTTCGGCAAAATATGTGAGTGCATTACGGTGGGTGCCATATTTGCAGGTTTGTATCTTTGAAGCCATGAGTCACAGTTGGACTTTCACAGTGATGGAGGGTGCCTAGAGTACTGGGGCAGGAAGGCAGATGTGTGCAGTCCTCAATGAAAGCAGAGCTTGAGGCAGGGACTTGAAGTTGAAACCATGCAATGGATTTAGATACAGTTACAGACTCACCATGGCCGTACCTGCCCGGGAGATAGACGTGAGGGCGTTGTGAAAGCTCCAGAAGGCAAAGAGGGACAGACTTGGGTTTCCCTACAGCGCCCTGAGTGATGCAGACAGATGTAGATGTTTTCCCTGTATAGTACTTTAGTGACATTGTGTTCTGCAGCGGCACAGACTTCACAACTACAACATCTTCCACAGGTCATCATGCAGCTAGACTGTTCAGCTCTTTCCAAACAGACTTCTCTGTACGATACTGTCGATTAACCCCCTTTAACAAGAGAAAGCGTTCTTGAAAGTCTTCCAACATGATTCTTATACCATACTCAGCCTGGCAGAAGGGCGGCAGTCGGGGAGAGACTAACCCTGAATCACAGCTCCTCAAGTGTATATATTCTTTTACACATATCCTAATCATGTGTACATACATTTTTAAGGGACATTTGCAAAACGTTTGATATGGGGCTGACCCCATCCCCCCCACCACTGAAGAATACAGGCAAAAAGGACTGCACCGTTAGTAGTAATCATGCTGTCACTACCATAAATCCACCACATCCTGGACAGTGAGTGTTTTCTCAACTTTAAAGCAATTCTCTGGGGTCTAAATCTATGCAACATGGAGGTGCAACAGCGATCTTGATGGATTGTTGGACTCACTGAAGGAATAAACTACAACAGTAAAACCATCAAAGGCAGGACAGCACACTATTGAGAGCCTTGCAAGGGACTTTTTGTTCCAACATTGACTTTCTGTCTTCAGCGACTTTAACAAATCAAGAATATTTATCAATAATCATCTCACACAAAGATTGGGATGTAGCATCTTCTGTTCCAGAGTGGGCTCCAGAGGCTCATGTACAAGTGGTGTATGTTGCATATAAAAGTTTCTTGTGTCACAATATTTCCAACCCTGGGTGGATCTCATAAACCTATATATTTATTTATTTGAAGTTTTACAAAGCGTGAACGTGACACGTTAGGGTATCATAGCGCTTTACAGGGATAACAAGTTACGTACAGATTAGGCACAGGTAAAACACAAGGATGTGGATTAGGAATAGACTACATTAGGCCAAAAACCTGAGTTCTATACAATAATCTGTACAGTACCATAATCAGCAGAGCGACATGTCAGCGATAAAAAGGGAAAACCAGCAGTTTTATAAAAGGGGAGATATGATAGCAAAGGTAGAGAGAACCAACAGAACATTGTAGGAGTGAGAATTGTTACACGGGAAGGGTCAAGCAGTACAGGAAATTATGCATAGAAACAAAAGCCATGACAAAAGGCGGTATGCATGACAAATGAGAGTTATTGAAGGACGAATCAATAACTAGTGTACTAAACAACGAATCTTCAACAACAACCTTTACCCGAACCACGACTTCATTAACCACTACTGTACATAAACCACGAATTAATAAACCAAAGGTAAGTGTCAATAATTAAATAATAAATCTTAAAAGCATGTATAATTATATTAAAATTTTAAACAGGTTTTTGATGTATTAGTCTTTATTATAATTTAATGTATTAGGCCAGTAGATGGCACTGTTGGTTTGTTATTCAAAGATACGATCTTGAAGTGTGAAAAATGCGACTGGTTGACACATTTGAAATGGTGACAATATGGAGAATGGACATTTTTTAAATGTTTAAATTAAGTCAGATCATTTTACAAATGAAAAAATGTTAACCAATCCGTTTTGAGAAAATATATATTTTTGTAAAGAACTTGCTATTTTACTATAGTTTAAATTAGTGCATTTGGAAAAATGTAAATTTAATTTAGTTAGCATTCTAGTCAAAATCGGATTTTTTTTATGTTTTATTGGTATTTAGCATAGATTAGTGTCAATTTGTAAGTTTGTCCAGATTTGTAAAAAACGATTTTAAAGAATGATAATTTAAAGATTAAATACATTAAAAAGTATTATTAAAAAGACATGTTTATTAAAATTTCATCTTTGTAACGTGATTTAAAGAAGCATTTAACAGAATGCAGTCTTAGATTCAGGTAATATGGAAATTGATACTTTCCGTGGTTTAGTAAGTAGTTGTAAAGAACACAGTGGTTTGGCTTAGGTAGTGGTTTAGCCTTCGTGGTTAAGGCATTCGTTGTTAAAAGGGTAGTGCTTTAGTCATACATCCATTGGAGGAATTTGCTCATTAGGAAGTTTTAAACTTCCTTTTTGACGATTGACAGAAACGGTATTCTTATGATGGAGGATGGTAGCAAATTCCAGAATCTTGGTGCAGCCCCAGAGAATGCTCGGTTATATCTTTTTCCTTACGGAAGCGATGTGGATGGAGCACATGGTCTCTGGTTGACCAGGAGTTTCTGAATCCCCCAGATAACACGATTTTCTGGGCGAGACATACCAGGGAGTTTGTGCACAATGCTTTGTGCGTGATGCAGGCCAGCTTAAGCTGAATTCTGGCTTCAAAAGGAAGCCAGTTCAAGGCCTTCACATGTGGTGAAATGTAGTAAAACAATTTTTAGCCAGATAAGAGTCTAGCTGCTGCGTTGAGGCAAGCTGTTAGAGGGGCAGTGGATGTCTTTGATAGGCCAAATAGGGTAGAGCAGCCGTATTCAATTCTGCAGATAACTAACGCCTGAACTGCGGTTTTTAGGTCCACAGTTTCAAGGAAGGGTTTTCGTTTTCTCAAGTAGCTGAGGTGAAACCTGGCAGACGTGAGTCCCAGGCTCTCCACACCACTGGAGTCAAGCTATCCAGGCTGATGAAGGCTGATAGCCAGAAACCGGTCCTTGGATGCTTGATTCCGGTCTGGGAAAGACATGGCTTGGTAGTTCGGACTGGACTGTTCCCATGAGGCACAGGGTCAGAGCTGATTTGCATATAGCCAGTGTCTAACCCAGGGTGGTGTGGAGTGCAAAAAAACGATGGATTTAGGCCCAGATCCTTGTACTGGGGTGAATGTATGACAATGTTCTACATTCTGTCCATCAACTGTGTTTTTTGCAATTTCACCTCGAGTGGGCTGGGGATGCTCAGACGTGAGTCCCAGGCTCTCCACACCACTGGAGTCAAGCTATCCAGGCTGATGAAGGCTGATAGCCAGAAACCAGTCCTTGGATGCTTGATTCCGGTCTGGGAAAGACATGGCTTGGTAGTTTGGACTGGACTGTTCCCATGAGGCACAGGGTCAGAGCTGATTTGCATATAGCCAGTGTCTAACCCAGGATGGTGTGGAGTGCAAAAAAACGATGGATTTAGGCCCAGATCCTTGTACTGGGGTGAATGTATGACATTGTTCTACATTCTGTCCATCAACTGTGTTTTTTGCAATTTCACCCCGAGTGGGCTGGGGATGCTCAGACGTGAGTCCCAGGCTCTCCACACCACTGGAGTCAAGCTATCCAGGCTGATAGCCAGAAACCGGTCCTTGGATGCTTGATTCCGGTCTGGGAAAGACATGGCTTGATAGTTCGGACTGGACTGTTCCCATGAGGCACAGGGTCAGAGCTGATTTGCATATAGCCAGTGTCTAACCCAGGGTGGTGTGGAGTGCAAAAAAACGATGGATTTAGGCCCAGATCCTTGTACTGGGGTGAATGTATGACATTGTTCTACATTCTGTCCATCAACTGTGTTTTTTGCACCTGGCAGTTTTGGCCATTGAGTTGATGTGTTCACACATATTCAGGTTGCTGTCCAAGGTTATACAGAGAGTTAGCAGAATCCACTATGGTCGGTGTGCAGTTAAGTGCCGTGATCGAGTTCATCTACTCCAGGATGTCATTGGAGTTTTTAGGAGGGGGGGGGGGGGAGATGAGAAGGAACTCCGTTTTATGGGCATTCAGTTTGAGCTGGTTGTTGGCGAGCCATTGAACAGTCAGTTTCAGGGTGTCATTCAGATGGGTAATCTCCTTTAGAGAAGAGATTTTGATGTAGATGTGAGTATCATCGGTGTACATGTGGAAGGAGATGTTGGCTGAGCAAAGCATTTCAGCTAATGTTTCAAGGTAGAGATTCAAGAGGGTAGGGGACAGAGTAGAGCCTTCAGGGACACCGATTGATATAGGGGAAGGAGCAGATAGGTTGCTGTTGACTAAGAATCTCTGGGTACGGTTCTGGAGGAAGGAACCAAACCATTTGATGACGGTACCTCCTAGAACCATCCAGTGTTCGAGACATTCAAGAAGTTTCTCGTGGTTGACTGTGTCGAATGCAGAGGAAAGATCCAGAAGGATCAAGAGATAGGTTTTGCCTTGGTCAAGGGCTTGGAGAGCATCATCTACAATGTGAAGAATAGTAGTTTCAGTGCTTGGAATTAGTCAAGCAAGTTGAAATTAGCGATATATTTGCTTAGTTGTAGTTGGACACATTTCTCCAGCACTTTTGCAAGAAAAGGAATATTGGAAATTGGTCTGAAGCTGTCTGGAATTGCAGGATTCAGAGTGGGTGTTTTTAGGCTGTGGATGACTTGCCCGGTTTTCAGGGAGTCAGGTATGGACCCTTAAAGAAGGAAAACGTTGATAAATGTAGTCCAAATGGGAACAATGAGTAGGGAGGTCGCTCCAAGCAGTTGGCGGGCAGAGGGTCGTTAAAGTGGGCATAAGGATTTAAGGGGATAGTATTTTTGAGATGGAATGGTCATCACATAGTTCGAAGTTGGACCAGTGAGCTTGATTTTTGGGCGTTGACTGGTGAGGGGGGGGAGAGAGGAAAGATGGGTCCCGGTAAGAGGAGGAGGGAAGTTTGAGGTGACATTGAGTTCATTACCTAGAGAGTTGGTTTTGGTTGTAAAGAAGTAGGAGAACTCATCACAGGTTATTAGGGATTTTGTAGTTTCTTTGGATGACTTAGCTAGTTTGTTTGATTGAAGATTGACTATTTCAAAGAGTTTGCGGGGTCTGGTCTTGTCGTTTTCCAGTTCTGATCTGAAGAACTCTTTTTTGGATATGAGGATGTTCTTGTTGTAAGTATTTCAGGCCTGACAAAGAAGTTTAAGTTGGGAGGCTGAGGGGTGCTGTCTCCAGTTTCTTTCTGTAAGTCTGAGAGCTCTCCTTCCGCTATTGAGGGGTGCGCTGAACCGGGGGGTCGGGGGGGAGTAGGTCGTTCTCGCAGCGAGCAGTCAGCTTCTCGAGGTCAAGGTACTTAGCGTCTGTGAGCCAGCGTTTCGGTTTCACCAGTTGCCCAGGTCTTTTCATGCAGTAGTCAGGTATTAGGAAGGTGATGGCATGGTGGTCTGACCAGTCGTATGGATCTATTGAATTCAGCCTGACCGACGATGCCTTAGCGATGATCCAATCCAAAGTGCGCCTTTCGAGTGGGTTGGAAGGGTGCAGGCCTGGGTGAGTGATTGGTGAGCAAGGAAGACTTTGGCAGCTTTAACCTGGGAGCCACTGAGAACATTCCAATGCAGATTAAAGGCACTGAGAAAAATGTCATTGGAGTGGGGGGGAGACCTTAGCAGTAATGATTTCCATGAGGAGATCCATAAATGTGTCATTCTTGCCTGGGGGGTGGTAGAAGATGTGCAAATTGCATAACTGAGTAGTGTTTTTACAAATGGAGAGAGCAAGATAGTTGCAGGAGTCCGTGCGGTCTGTATGGAATTCTGTGACAAGGATGTTTGAGCGGTAGATGCATGCAATGCCCCCCCCCCCTTTTTATTTGTCTATCAAGCCTAATGATGTTATAATTTGGCGGGACCAGTAAATCAAGGTAAGGAGATGAAGATTCATTGAGCCAAGACTCGGTTAGGATAGCTACATCAGTTTTATGGCTTAGGATGAGGGTGGCGATGTCAGAGGTGTGTCTCGCAGCTGAATGGCAGTTAAGAAGGAGGCCAGAGAGTGGAGCATCTGGACAAATGTTAGAAGAAGGGGAGGATAGGGGTACTTGTGTTAAGTGGTTGCTGTTTACTCCTCTATTGTGGAGAGATGATGATCTATTGGTGTTGACTGAGACAGAGGGAATCAGGTAATTAACTTTCTTGTCAGGAGGACGGGAACGCCGGGGGAGGTCATGCAGGATGAGAGGAGGGATAGGGTTTCCTCCTACAAGAGGTAGTTGGGATGTTTGCGAGGGCGAAGGTGTCTGCTGGCCTGTGGCATGGGTTGGAGGGTGGGTATGGTGAGCAGGGGAAGGACTGAATTAAGGGAGGGCTTGAGGTTGGCAATAGAGTGTTCAGTGAGGAGAAGGAAGTTTTACAAATCTAACAAGGATTTCTGGATTTTCTGAACTATGATGGATGCTCTGATGTTCAGAGTTTCAAAGTCCAAAGGTGCAGGTTGTACTTGCGGACTGGGGACCTGAGGGTCAGGACAGGGTTTGGCTGCGTGAGGTCAGGCAGGGGAGCATGACCCCCCCCCCCCTTACAGTAGAAAGTAGATGTAGCCGGCAAAACCGAGAGCCCAACAATGAAAGCTTTCTCTGAGGTATTGCCATAGCTTGTGGGATGCGTAGGTCTGATCATGCACAGAACTGAGAGAGGTAGATCAGGCACACCAGAGGTCAAAAAGGATCCCCACAATATAGTAGTGGATAAGGTTCAGTATTTAAGTTAGTTCACGTGATGTTGGTTATAGGTGCAGGCACACCGTATGCACAGAGGGAGGTTCAGTATTTAAGTTAGTTCACGTGATGTTGGTTGAAGGTGCAGGCACACCGTATGTACAGTGGGAGGTTCAGTATTTAAGTTAGTTCACGTGATGTTGGTTGAAGGTGATATATGAATGGGATAGCTTGATCACTTGTTTTAAAAGCAACTGTCTTAGTGCACCATATAAGAATGGTGCCTGTTAAATTGCATTGGGTCATTCCCTTTCTTAGCCAAGGTTACCTGCTCAAAAAAGCACAACAGTAACAGATCACCCCTTAGTCACCAGAACAAATAATAATGGTAATCCTAGTAGGGGAAATTTAGGCAAACATGGTTCTGTTTCCCACATCTTTCTGCTTCATGCCAGTTTAAGCATAGCCACACATTTACTACTGCATGTTTGGAGGAATCCTCCAAATAACTTCCAATGGAAACCACAATACTAAACACACACTCTACCAGCCATGCATTCTAAACTTACATGAACACCCCAAAAATAACTTTGAGGAATCCTTAGAGGTAGAATAGTTGTATATAAATGCTTCAGTGTAACATAGTACTCTACACAGCCATTGCCAAAGCAAATTCTGTAGCTATGGTTATTATCTAGTTACCACAATATGGTGTTGCATAAAGAAACTAGTAGGAAGGCCACTTCGTTACCTATCCAGCACATAAGAACTGAATCTAAGCAAATGTAGATTTATTCTAATGAGCATACAATCGGGCAAACTAAGGTAGATTCATTTTACCCTAAGAACACATTTCGAGACTGAACATCTGCATCCAATTGTTCTACACAACTTTACCCATTCATTGATGCCATTCACTTAATACAAAGTTTCTAGTCATAGAAAGGTATAGTGCAAACATTTTTGAAGCCACAGGCAAACGTTTTTGTGGTTGTTGATTCCTCAAAAGGGGTATTTTGCAACTTCCTTGCTGCAGTACAGGACTGTTTGATCCTTATTCCTGGTAGTGCAGAAAGACAGTATTATACCACTTAAGGTGCATTTGAATAAACATATAATGTATATTCACAACAAATAACACAACATCATGGATTATTTATGAAAATTTATGATTTGTTTAGCTCCATGTCTTTAAAATAAAAAAGCCCCTTAAAATGTGTTTCAGTGCTGTTTAAAGTTCTTTGTCTCAAAATTGTAACTTGTAGCCATTGCAGCACTAGCTTTCATTAACACCTTTTTGATGTAGCAAATATGTTATATTGTAAAATGCAATTATATAGCACTTACTAGTGTTGATGAGCCATTTAGCTGAATTGCCCAGTACTGACCCGAGTTTATGCCTTTAGTTATCAAGTGTGCAGTCATGTTGGAAAGATGAGTGTTTACTATTCCAAACTAAGTCCAGTTGCAAATTTTATTCTAGAAATGGCCAGTTTCCGAGTCCTGCGACCAGCTGTTTATTTGCTTTTTCACTCTTGTTCTAGGAAAAATGTTAGTTCATTTGTTAACTTTATAGGACTTTAGTTTGGATGCTTGTATGGAAAACAGGATTGTAATTCCTAAGCTAAACTTGTTGATAAACTAGCTGCAGTTCGATAAATGCAAACATCAGTAGTATTTAAATGAGCTTACGCACAGTCTTATTTTCATTTGAACTCTTGTTTATCCATTTAAGTTTTCCAGTTCCTCCATTTTTTCTTTTCTCCTATTCAGAACCATGCCTTCAGTGAGAGGATTTTTAGCGATTCTAAAGTGAGGGGACATTAGATCTTTCCTGGCAGTCTAGCTGGCCGTTCACACTGGTTTTTGCTATTCACTCTGGAACCTAGGGCTCGTGAGCTCCATGATATCTCAAATGGGATCACATTTGCATGTATGGTGCTGAGTAAGAACATAAAGAAATTACCGTAGGTGTCAAATCTGCTCCACTCGTGGAGTTTACTGATTTTTGGCAACTCCGCGCTCTGGAGCGGAGTTTTTTGGGTTCGCGTGCTCGCATTGCATTTTCCCGCGCGTATGTGCGACTTACCAGGATGCCTGGGTTCACCGACAAGATTTCCCAACCGCTAGCGAGCGCTACGAGATTTGGTAGCTGGCCGCATGGTCCCGCGAGAGTGTGCGATCGCAAACACGTCATTTGGGAGCGCCATCAGACTCCCGAACACACAGATTGTGCAATCTGGAGAAGAATCTCACTAGAGCAGCATCAAAACCTTCTCGAAATGATGATTTGGATTTAGAAAAACCCCTCAGATTGACATTTGGCTGTACTTTATTGAGCAAGGATTCCTTTTTCTTTTTTTTTTGAAGAGGAAGGAGGTGCCCCAGCATCTCCAACTTCCTCTCCCTGTCCAGAAGGCTTCTCCCAGTGCTTTGTCCATCTCCTGTTCACTTTTCATTTGGACTTGGAGCTGGAAAGATCACTCTTTGTGTCTGCTGCATCATATAGCACTGGATTTGAGGACTTTTGGATTTAAAATTTCACAAGTTGGAAAATTGGTGTTTGTTTGATTGGGCCATTGCACCTACATTTTTTGTACTTTTCATTGTTTCTTTTAAATGTATTATGGTGGGTGTACTATAGTTTCAGTAGGGGCCTAGTTGTTTCTTTGTATGTCATTTTTCTTCTAGTTTTCTTTTATAAAAGAAACATGTTGCAAAGTTCACTATATTTTCGCCAACTTTTGAAATCAATTTGCAATATTTATTTAATGCACTAGCCCAGTAGTCTGCCAATAGGTGTTTAAGTCAGTAGGCCCAGAGCTACACAAGGGTTCATGAAACAACTGTTTCTGTGATGTCTGTTGAATTTAAACATCATTTAGGGCATGTATAACATTGGATTGAAATGCAAAATGTTTTTTTTTGTATGTCACCTTTTTTTAATGTGTGTTAAATAAATACCTTTGTTCAATGTGTGTGATTGTAACTTGCAAACCTTTTTTATCCCTGTGGATTTTCGTTTTTGGCATTGTTGTATTAAAGCTGTGTTGTTTAACATGCCTCCTTTGTCTGGTCAGTGTGTGTGTGTGTTTGTAATAGTGGGCCAGCATTTGCCTTGGCTGAGCCTCCCGGTGTAAAGCCTGTGTCCATATAGGCCTACTTGAGTTCATTGTTTTCCAGGCCTCCTGCTTGTTGGTGTTGTGAGTGACCATGTGGCTGGTGGCCATTTTGTGGTGGTGCTAGTGCTATTGCCATAGACCTGCATGTCTCCTTTCCTTTGTTCATCTTTGCTTATTGCTTCTTGTTGTGGCCTGCCTGGCCATGTGGCTGAAGGCCATTTTGTTAAGGCAGCCAGTGTGCTTTTGCCATAGGCCTGCATTGTCTGTCTTTCCTTTCTTGTTGTTGTGGCCTGCCTGGCCATGTGGCTGGTGGCCATTTTGTGAAGGCAACCAGTGTGCATCTGCCATAGGACCAAAGTGTCTGTCTTCACATTCTTGTTGTTGTGGCATGCCTGGCCATGTGGCTGGCTGCCATTTTGTGAAGGCAGTCAGTGTGCTTTTGCCATAGGCCTGCATTGCGTCCGTCTTCCCTTCTCTTGTTGTTGTGGCATGCCTGGCCATGTGGCTGGTGGCCATTTTGTGAAGGGGCAGCCAGTGTGCTTCTGCATTAGGCCTGCATGCCTTCTTTGTGGTATCCATGATTTCTTGCTGGTTGTTGTTTTGCATGAAATTTTTTCTTCTTTTATCCAGCAAAAAATGTAGCACAGTTCACTAAAGTTTCTAAGAAATTTGCAATATTATTGCTTTGAATTGATTCACTAAGTGGCCTAGTCTGCCAATGGGTTTTCCAACCAATAGGCCCATAGCTACTCATGGGTGCATGAAACAACTGTTTCTATGGCGTCTGTTGAATTTAAACATCATTTAGGGCATGGATTGAAATGCAAAATGTGTTTTTTTGGAGGTGTTCATTTTTTTCATGCGTGTTAAATAAATGCCTTTGTTGGATGTGTGTGGTTGTTGTGTAACTTGCAAACCTTTTTTAGCCGTGTGGATTTTCATTTTTGGCATTGCTGTATTAAAGCTGTGTTGTTTAGCATGCCTACTTTGTCTGGCTGGTGTGTGTGTGTGTGTGTGTGTTTGCAACAGTGGTCCAGCATTTGCCTTGGCTGAGCCTCTTCACGTGGCCAGGGGCCATTTTGTAAAGTCTGTGTCCACTATAGGCCTCTTTGAGTTCATTGTTTTCAAGTACTCCTCCTTGTTGTTGCTTGTGAGTGACCATGTGGCAGGTGGCCATTTGTGGTGGTGGTAGTTAGTGTGCTTGCTTTTGCCATAGGCCTGCATGTCTTCTTTCCTTTGTTCCTCTTGGCTTAATGCTTCCTCTTGTTGTGGTAGCCTGCCTGGCCATGTGGCTGGTGGCCATTTTGTGAAGGCAGCCAGTGTGATTTTGCCATAGGCCTGCATTGTCTGTATTCCCTTTCTTGTTGGTGTGGCCTGGATATGTGGCTGGCGGCCATTTTGTGGTGAGCCAGGGCTTCTGCATTAGGCCTGTATGTCTTTCTCTTGCCTTTATTCCTCTTGGCTTATTTGCTTCTATTTATTGTCAGCTGCAGCTCCCTGAATGTTGAATCCCACGTGATGCACAATGCCAAACAGGGTCCGTTACATATGTATTTTTGCTGTTGTTATTCTTTCCTATCCTTCCTCAGTGTACTGTACAGTAGTGTACACCAACCATGAAAACCCTTGTTTGTATAAGTCTCACAAATGTCTACACTTTATAAAGTTTTTTAATAACGATGTAATAAATTTTATAATATTAATAAGTGTGACCACACACAAAGTTATATATTATATTTGTTAGATTGTACTAGAAGTACTTGAACCACAACAATGAACACACCGTTTTACTGATGTTCTTGCTTCTTTGCTTTTAGAAGGGCATTTATAGAGCGCATGGCTACTCGGGAGCATCCCAGCGCTAACAACATTGCATTTCAACTATAAACAGCCTTATGGGAATAAATAAGTCTTAAGTTGTTTTCTAAAAATCAAATAATTAGACTCAAGGCGGATATTGGTCGGTAGATGGTTCCATAATTTAGCAGCATTGAATGAGAAGCGACATCCTCCACTTTGCGTTCTTTTAATTTTTGTTATTACCGCCAATAATTTATCGTCTGACCTAAGAGATTTCTTGGGGTGGTAGGGATGAATAATGCTTCTGATCATATGTGGGGCTTTATGCATAATACACAAGGCTTTAAATTGAACTCTTTCTTGAATGGGCAACCAGTGTAGTGATGCGAGTGCGGGTTTAGCTGAAAGGCGTTTAGGTGTGTTAAGAAGCAGGTGAGCAGCACAATTTTGAACAATCTGTATAATAGTTTTAGCTGGGGCTCCTAGATATAAGGCATTAGCATAGTTCAGGTGTGACAAAATCAATGCCTGGACTAATATCTTTTTGGCTAGAAAAGGAAGCACGGAAAGGATCTTCCCAATCATTCTTAGGATTCCAGAGCAGCTGGCTGCTACCTTATATGCATGCTCATTAAAATCTAACTTAGAATCAAGCCATACACCTAAACTCTTAATATGGTCCTTAGGGGCAGGGGAGCACCTAAACAGCTGGGCCAAATGGATCCCATAGTCAAACAAGTGGGGTTACCTAGGAGCATGACCTCAGTCTTAGCTCCATTTAACTTCAAATAAGAATCGCCCATCTAGCTAGACACCTTTTCCAGGCATAAAGCTAGATTCGAACCAGAGTTCTCTTTTCCGTCAAGTGCAACCACAAACTGAGTATCGTCAGCGTAGTTAATAATTTGGATACCAAAAGGAGTAACTATGCCCGCTAGCAAACTCATATAAACATTAAATAGGTTGGGACTCGGGGACGAGCCCTGAGGCACCCCACATCTGAGTGGCATTCTCTTGGAGATGGTACCATCTTCAAAGACCACAAAGGATCGATCTTCTAGATAAGATTGTATTCATTCTAATGCAGTTCTTGCCACTCCAATCATTCTTAGTCTTTGGACCAAAAATTGGTGTTTAACCGTATCGAAGGCTGCGCTGAGATCTAATAATATGAGTGCAGCGCAGCCCCCTCTATCTAAGATTTTCCTCAGTACTTCCACTGCTATCAACAGTGCAGTTTCTGTACCATGTTGTGGTCTAAATCCATTCTGTAATGGATGCAGACGAGAATTTTCTTCGAGGAAGGTGGATTTACGTGCTTTTCTGGTTGTTTGCTAATGCCTGGTAATAAGGAAATAGGCCGATAGTTAGCCAAAACCTCCGGGTCCAAATTAGTTTTTTTTTAAAGTGCTTTCACTATGGCCTGTTTCCATTGAGAAGGCACTCTACCAGTTGCCAAAGAAGCATTAATCACATTTAAGTCAACAGCAGACACCGTCTCAGTAATTAGGTTTAAAATATTGGGGGGTACTACATCTGATGGTGCTCCAGATTTAAGCTGATTAAGGAGTCCTTGGAGAGAGGAAAGACTTAAAGGAGGAATAACCTCCAAAATCAAATTTCCATCTCGACCTGTCTCTTCAGGTACCCGAAGGTTGTGTAAAGCCAGTACTTGAGGAAAGGAGTTATAAATCGTTTGAGTTTTATTGAAGAAGAATTCTACCATATCATTACACCATTTAGGTGTATCTGCAATGATAATGGGGGCCGTGGGAGGAGTAATGAGAGTCCTTACAGACCGGAAAATTTCACGTGGACAATTATTTGATAGTGTGATTTTTTTCCCCATAATAGAGAGCTTTGGCTGCCTTTATTTCTAAATTATAAATCTTTTTAGCCTCTCTGTAATTCTTTTTATTAGTTGCGGAGGAGTTTTTCCTCCACATTCTTTCCAGCTTTTTGCTGGATTGTCTAAGTTCCCTAAGTTTAGGCATGTACCAAGTATTTTGATTGGATCCCAGTTTGTTATGGATCACTTTTTTTGGTAGAACTTTATCAAGAGATGACTCAAGCCAGTTTACTAGGTTTCCATTAGCAATGACTGGGTCAGTTTCTGGATTAGGGGTCGTATTTTCCAGGCTGGTCACCCAAGCTTTTATGGGCAATTTCGAGCAAATCCGTCACAACTTACTAATTGTTTTGGGCGGGGCAGTTCCAGTCTGTATTATCCAGGAAAATGGTATTAAAAATTGATCAGTCCATGGTAATGGTATAGGATCGTTGACCAGAAGATCAGGGATATTTGAGAAGATTGGGTCCAATAGATGGCCTTTACAGTGGGTGGGGCCTTTGACTAATTAGGTAAATTGGAGCATCTCCAATCTTTCTGTTAGCTCGAATCTAGATGAAGTCAGGGTGTCGTCAAAATGTAGATTAAAATCCCCAAGGAGGGTTAGATTGGGAAGAGAACTAGCTAAATTAGCAACTGCATCGGGGAGGTCTTTACAGAAGTTGCCTACAGCCCCTGTAGGTCGATATATAAAAATTCCTGAAAAGGTCTTAATGTGGGAAATAGTCAAGGTAAAATGGATGCTTTTACAGTCTGGAAGGGGGTTATTAGTAGAGCTACATTCAAATGTAATTTTGTATATAATAGCTAGACCACCTCGTCTACCCGTAACGCAATCCTGGAGGGAGTGCTTGAACAATCTTGGTGCACGAAAGAGGAGGAGGCGTCTTCACCCATTGTACTGCCAAACAGAAGTCCTGCTGCACACAACGACATGTGATGTGTGACCACAGACATCTCTTCAACTTGTGCCACTGTGTGCTGCTGACATCTGAAGAAGATGGCCCCAAAGATAAGTACTAGACCCTCCAGTACCAAGAAAGTTGCCAGTGAGAAGTAGGAACTGCCACTTACCAAGACTAGTGTTCCGCCCAAGATCTTTTTTGGGAAATCAAAAATTTTGCCTGCAGCAGGGGGACCCGGGCAGCAAGCTGGGAGCAGCACCTCCGCCTCACTGGACCCACCCCTTTAAACTAGGCCCAAATGCATGTCTGTTGCAGAGGCAGTGAGCAAATTAGGGTATGGAGTTCCTCAGAATTGGAGTGAATAAAAGTTGAGGTACAGGTGGGAGCTGCACCAAGAGTGGTAGTTGAACTTGGAGTAGAAACAGGGGGGATTCCCCTTCCGGAACTAGGGCTTTAACACATCTAGCAACCTAGGTGTCATGCTTCATCATATGACCCTGCCACTCGTCAGGTCGGCACTGCAATACCTGACGAACACCCAGTATGGGGCTCTTTAGAGGGGATCTTTTGTTCCTGCCGTTGGGTGCAGTGGGGGTAAGGGGCCTAGTGCGTGTAGATGTGGAGTACGTGGATTAAAACAGGTCAGTTAGTCCTAACAGTAATTTATTTGGTAAAGGCAAACTGCCTGAGTAAAAACAGGAAGAGAGGCAGTGAACTAGAGGTTAAGTATCTAGCTGTGTATGCTCTACTCTCGATCGGTCAACAAGTTTCGGGCGCTGAGCGTCAGGAGGATCAAGGCACTTCTTCAGGACCAAAATAACTATCTACACAACATGATAAGTGAAAAACTACATACCACATTTTCAGGTAAGTACCCAAATTTGTTATCTAAGGGGGCCTGCAACAGAATCCGGCGGTCGTGTGGACACCAATGTGTGTCCAACATTCAGTGAACGCCTGTTTCGTGACCTACCCTGCCACCGGGAGCCAGTCTAATAACTGCAACGCCGAATAACGGTGATGTTGAAATTGACTTATCGTTAACGCAAAGTAGTACCCAATCAATCCAGGGAACTTAGAAAAGTGGGCAACAACAGCCGCAACCGCCCCCAATAGTAGTTGTTCGTCCCAAAGTAGGGGCAGTTCAGGAGATAGAGCTTCCAGCAGAGGAAGAAGAGAAAGCCACTCTTTCAGAAGATCCATTGTCTTCTAGATCCCCAGCAAAGAAAACGAGGGTTAGTCCATCAACTTCTTCAGAAAGCTCCCCCTTTTGATGATCTAGATGCCACTTGGATCCCGCCACCTCAGTCTGAGAGTGAGACACGCCACAAGACAAGGTTAGGGAAAAGGAAGGTTCCAGAAAGCCTTAGAGTTATGGAGGTAGATGTAGAAGAGGAGTATGATGATGACTAGGCAGTCATTATGGATTTTAGTCCCGCCCCAGTGGAGACCGACATTACCCAATCCCAAATTGCTGGGAGGGAAGTGGCACTGATACCACCAACACGGATCAAACCACGAACACCACCTCCAGCTTCCATATTACGCCAGCAGCCACGTACATCCTCCACAAGCACCACCACTGTTGAAGTAGGTACTGGAGAGAGTCAAACTTCACACCCACCTACCAGTTCATCAGGCATTGCAAGTGGCACCAGCAGATGCATCAGGAAGTGGACCTCCCCAGTTTGGGACTTCTTTTCGGTTAGCAGGAAAGAGGTGAACATTGCTATATGCTCCATTTGTGGATAAGGTGATAGTCGGGGTAAGCTTGGTACAAACTTTAGTACCGGAGGCCAAACAACCCATCTGAAAAAACACCACTTGATCCAGTGGGAGGCGCACCTTAGCGGCCAAAAACTGCACCCATTGCTGTAGTTGGGGATGAAGAAGAATTAGAATATACGATCGCAGTTGAAGGTGAACAAGAGGGAGACATTTCCTCTGGGACACAAAGTAGCCCTGTCCCAAGCAGTACAGTAGTACTGTCCACATCCTCATCAGCAACATCTCAATGGCCCAAGAGTAAGTCAGGCTGAGACACCAAGGGGTCCCAGGCAAGAGAGTACCGCAACAGAAAAACGTGAGTTGAGCACAACATATGCGTCAAGAAGTCACCTGCATCAGTGGTACCTGAATAGAAAAAATCCAGGCTACCATTCTCAACATGTTTAGGTCTGAGGGGGAGTACGAACGCAACCACCCAACGGCACATTTGTACAATGCGAAGCGGTCTAAAATGTTAGGGCTGGACCTCCTCCCTTTTTCTTTTGTGGAAGGGGGTGTTTTTTTTTTTTTTTAATTTGTGGAAGGTACCCTGCTGGTCCTATTGCGCCAGAGTTGCTGCTCCAGGACTAAATCACGATGTGCTGGAATTGCTTGGACAAGCTTTGCAGGAGAGTGCTGTTCACACTAACCACCTGACAACAGACATGTAGACCAGTTGCCAAGCCATTGATTACATGTGCATCACTGCACACTGGATCTCTTTTGTGGGAGTTAGAGAAAAGTTATCTGCAGCAGGTGTTGTTGACACTACTGAGATTTTTAATGCCACTCGGAAACATGCAACTGCAGCCATGTTCACCATGGAGAAATCTCATACTGCTGCAAACATTTTGGAAGACTTTGACAGTAAGGTTTTGAATGGTTGTGCTCAAGAGGGTTTAACATTGGTTTTGTTGCCACGGACACTGGCAGTAATATCCAACTTTTGTGTTTCAAGTTAGGGTGTTGTGTCCTGATGCTTTCGCCTCTGGTTGCATGACATGTTTTTCTTGATATGTATGTGAGAGAAGCTGTCCCTGCTTTTATCCATGCTGTGCATGTGTAAATTGGGGAACATTTTTCACTACACAAAAGGCCAAACACATTGGCTTGGTCCGTGCACAACTCTATGATTGGGATGGTAGATGTTTCTGGCGGACATTGTGTGTGGTCAAATACCTCAGTACTAATTTATGATGTAAGTATTACACTGCAGGTAACTAAGCCTTTCAGGTTGGTAATTGTTGAACCACACAGGTGCTTGACACTTCATTAGTCTTTGTCGCACTTGATTGTCTTTTGAGAATGAGGCCAACTATGGGCTCTACCCTGCCGAATATGTCTACGCCCCCAGTTTGTATTCCACTTTCTGGGCTAGGTTCACTGGCTCAAAATCATTGATCCTACATCCATTGTTCCATCACGTGATGCTGCTCTTCTTTACCGCATTGTGTGCCCCCTTCGTACCCCGCTATATACCTGTTTATTGTATTTCTCTCCTTTGTCTCATTTGTCTGTGAATTATGCGATTATTCATATTGTGTATTCTTACTTGATGTCAATATTGGGTTTAGGACCTTCCTTCCACCCTTTTGTAAAGCGCTCTGATATCCTTCGGGATCTTGTTCGCGCTATATAAAACTTTATAAATAAATAAATAAATATTTAGTGCCATGTACGATGGGGGCTATTTCAGGGTCCTGTGTATGGTGCACTGCATTAACATCATTGTTCAAGACTTTCTGAACTGTTGCTGGTGCCACTTGCAATGCCCGGAAGCAGCTGAGGATCATTTGAATTGAGCATAGAGTGCAAGTTAGAGCACTCACCCAGGAGCTGCCAACACATTGGAACTCCAACTTATTACACCCTACTGGCAGTATGGAATACTTAGCTAAATCTTTCTCTAACCATAGACCACTGACACTTGACCTCCTCTGGGGCAGAGTACCGAGCCCGGTGCCTACCTGGAGACTCGACCCACTGCTCTTGGAAGACGGCCCTTTTCGAACATCCCTGTCCAATACCCTAAACAGCTATTTCCTTGAAAATTGGGATTCTGCGACGTCCAACTTAGTGGTGTGGGATGCCATGAACGTGGTAGTAAGGGGGGGCCGCCATCGGGAAACTGGTAGGGGCCTGGCAAGAAATTAATAAGAGACTCTGTGAAATCGAAGACCGCCTGAAAACGCTGGAAAGGGAAGCAAGTATAGACCCTGAGAAACGGGGCGACCTACAGGCAGGAAATATTGACCATGCGGACATCCTGGAGATACTGCGGGTCATTGACCATAGGGAATATCTACGACGGCAACACGCTGAAGCGGACAGATCAGGTACCTTGTTAGCCCGCTTAGAGCGGGATCATCCGGACACTCCGGTGATTACCCGGATATGCAATGTAGCGGGCAATATAGTCAGTATGCAGTACGGGATCAATGAGGCGTTTTACGCCCACCTGAAAACATTGTATGCTCCTTTCCCCATGGAGGACCCGGTACGAGTGGCGGAGTTCCTACATGGTATACCTTTCCCAACCCTGTCTGCAGATGCCCGAAAAGAAGTTGATGGCCCAATAACGCAGCGAGAATCCGGGTTGCCATACGGTCCCTGAATCGAAACAAAACGCCAGGTCTAGATGGGCTACCGGTCGAGTTTTATCAGACCTACTCAGATGTTTTAGTACCTGTCCTGGAAAAGATATATAAGGTGGCGTTTGAGGAGGGTCGATTGCCCAAATCCACGATGCAAGCCCTAGTCATATCGATACCCACTCGAACTGACCAACTACAGACCCCTGTCCATGCTCTCAACAGAGTACAAGATCCTTAGTAGGGCCATCGCCTTACGGATACAACCCCACCTCTCTGATTTGGTACACCCGGACCAGTATGGTTTTCTCCCGGGAAGGAGCACGTCCCAGAATACACGTCGACTCCATGCCCTTATGACTGCTACATCACAGGAATATCCCCGGGCGGGCTGTATAGCACTGGACCTGAAGCAGACGTTCGACTACCTGTCGTGGACGTTCATGTTCGAAACGCTGCGGCGTTTTGGCTTTCCAGACTCCCTGTTGAAATGGATGAAACTACTCTACACGGACCCCTCGGCTCGTGCACGTACAGGCCCATATATATCGGATAGTTACCCGATATTTAGAGGTACTCGGCAGGGTTGTCCCCTGTCTGTAAATGTAAATGTAAATGTAAATGTACAGGAATTTATATAGCGCAAATCACCAAGCGGTTTCTAAGCGCTTGCTTAGGGAACCCGTCCTGGTATTCCCCTGTGAGATAACCCCGGCAGGGTATCCGCAAGGTGAAAGCCAGGCATCCCGCCGCGAGGGGCCGTTGTGGAGATTAAGCAAGCTATTGCCCAGAGTCGCAGAGTGTGAACCCGTGAATCGAGTAGGCACCGGAGCAAGAATTGTCGAGTCCATGGACATTTTAGGACTCAAGACCCCGCCGAGCCGGGAATTGAACCCTGGTCCCGGGCTGACCTCTGCTTCCAGGTCTGCCTCCTCTAACCAGTGAGCCACACTTCTCCACTGTCTCCGATTTTGTTCGTCTTAGCACTAGAACCCTTAGCCATAACCCTTCGGACCCACGAAGAACGGAGGGGTATATCAATAGGGGGTACACATCACCTAATAAACATATATGCATATGACATCTTATTGTATTTTCGGGATCTGGAAGAGGATCCTACTGATATGGCGGATGTATTTCGCCGATTCGAAGAGGTGTCCGGATTGGCCATAAATCCAGGAAAATCCACCGGCTTCTACTTTAGGGACTTGCCACACCCTCCAACTCTCCACTTTGGGAGATACCAAATCCCAGTGGCCCAGACTACATTTAGATACCTGGGCATACAGGTGTATAGAAAGCCGGAGGACCAGATCGAGGGTAATGTCCGGAGAGCCATTACTGGTCTCCGTAGCAGTGTGGAGTTCTGGACGTCTTTACCCCTATCCATTATGGGCAGAATTGCCATATCCAAGATGGTCATGCTCCCCCGCATGCTATATTACTTTGTTAATCTGCCAGTCATTCTCCCGCAACAGATATTTAACACGTTGAATACGATCCTGGTGACTCTTATCTGGGGTACGGGACGCAGGCGTATTAGTCTCGAAAATTACAATTGGGGACCAAAAACGGAGGCCTAGGGGTGCCTGATCTTAGAGGATATTACTACGCCAGTCAACTCCAGTGGCTTGCGCGATGGGTAGCAGGTAGGAGCCTACACGAAATCGACTTCACGGCAGATCGGTTGGCGTGGGGAGAATTAAATGCCTTGTTGCTGCCTAGGAGCCGGCTCCCCCCGGATTGCCACCCTCTTTTGAGCACGGCCCTGGTGCTACACAGAGCGTACCTCACCCCACAGAGGCTACACAGAATGTTTCCCGACTCCCCCCACTGCTGTCCACGCTGTAAAGAGAATGAGGCTGGTTTTCTCCATATGATGTGGGCATGTCCGAACCTGAATAGTTACTGGGGGGGAGTTTGTCAGACACTGCGAACAATAACTGCCCTTCCGGTCCCAGAGGATGCGTTATATTGTTTGGTGGGATCCCGCAAAAGATCTAAAAAACAAAAAGCTAAATTGAAATTCCTAGATCTGGCCCTGCTACTAGCGATAAGGGTTATTGCGATGAGGTGGAAGTCGCCCAGACCGCCCACAGTATCTGTATGGCAGCCCGAGATGTTGAAATGGGGCAGGGCGGAGAGTGCAGTGCTGAGACGGGAGGAGGGGAGGGGGCATCAATAGCGCAGGATTGGGAGGCTATGCTGCTAGAACTCGAGGAGATAGAGATGGCACCATCGCAGATGGAGGGTGTGTGAATGGAAGAATAATACAGGGTCTGAAGACGCGTGCAATATCGATGTACTATAGCCCGCTGGTGCACAGGTGTGTTTTATGTGAACTTAAAAACAGGCTATGGCAGTCTGATTCATTATGACCGAGTGTTACATTTTGGACTACACATGAGCAGGAGACTTATGGGGATAGGGTGGGTGTTGTGGGGAGGGGGGAGGATCGGGGGTTTGATCCTTTAGTTTGTTGATTATTAAACTTGTTGATGTGGCACTGTGTAAGGTACCAATGACCGTACAAGCGTCTCCATGGAAATGTAGATGGGGGAAGAATACTATGTACTGTACTCCTGTGTTTCTTTCCATATGACATCCATAACATGCTGGAATTGTACATCATTGCCTTGTTTGGTTGGGAAGAAAATGAGAAAAGACTGTACTGTGTGATAAGAACCAATGATAAAACGGTGACAATACTGTACAGTTGCGAATAAAGTGTTTAAAAAAAATAATAAACTTATTACACCCTTGAACGTCTGTTTGAGCAGGACAGACCAATCATTGAATAAGTCATGCAAAGAGGGTATGCTACTATGAAAGGCATGACCATTGAGATAGACCAATGGGGCCTAGTTACATGGCTGACCAAGATGCTACTTCCTTTAGAGCTCTTAACACGTTAAGTCAGCAAGGAGGACTGTACTATGGGCCATTCTATTCCATTGTTGCACATGCTACAAGAACAGCTGAAGGGGGTGTTTGCAATGTGCGCAGGTGTGGAGGAAAAAAAGAAGCATATGAGTAGGTGGAGAGCTTAACCCTTAGCTAATCTGCAAATACAAGGGTGATAAAAGACATTGTGTCATCCAACCATTACATTTCTGCCACAATTCTTGATCCACGGTACAAAGCAGTACTGAATACATTGATTCCTTTTTCAGAAGTGGATGTTGCCAAGTACAAAACTTGGATAGCTGCGGAAGCCAGTTGCTTAGAAAAAGAACGGCTGAGAAATAGAGACCGCCTACTCCAGCCCATAATAATTACTGCAGGGCAGCTGGCGTCAAGTTCAACTTCAGAGCCTGAGGGCAGTGCGATTGGCTCACAGCAGTCAAAACCACCAACAACTCCAAGAACAACATTAACAACAAGAACAGAAGCATCAGCCCCACCAAAATCAGCACATGACTGGTTTCTACCACAAGGGCTTGGTAGGTCCAGTACTGAGGATAAGGCAAAACAGGGCGAGCAAAGCGGAGCACGCCTGAGCATTGAGCGGATGGTCCAGGCCTATCTGGATGACCCAACAGGGGTCTACATTGATCAAAACCCCTTGGTGTATTGGTATGGGAAAAGGTGCTAATGGCCAGTGCTCAGCAGGCTGGCGATAAACTATCTGGTTTGCCCTGTCGCAAGTGTCTCTCCGGAGCGTGTTTTCAGTGCTGCTGGCGCTGTTCTTACAGTGAGAAGGACCAGTTTCTCAACCCAAAACGTGGAGAGGTTAACCATGATCAAAATGAATCAGAACTTTATACCACCGGATTACACCATACCTGAAGTAACACAGCAGGAAGATGAGGCCGGCGACTTAGGTCATGGGAGTATGTTAGATGACCTACTTACTTTGAGGAGGAGCACTACTTCCCTTTACTTATGGGTTTCCCCGGATCCCAGAGCAGTGAAACACTGATCGGCGCACCCTCGCCCACTTGCAGTGACGCTCATGGGTAGCGTATCCGGAGCCGGCCTGCCGCCTGCTGCCATGTTTAGGGGACGTGGCATTAAACAAAAAAACAAGGGCTACCACCTCCACCTCGGTGAAAAGGGCCCGGGGCTGCACCTATTCTGTTCCGGTGCCGTCTGCCGCAAGGAAGGCAGCTCTTGGTTGGAGGCTCAGCAGTAGCCTTGGCCTTCCCCTTCTTACTACTAGAGGTAGTAGAAGCCTTAGCCATGGTTCTGGATGGGTGGGGGCGGAAAAGATAATGTAGGAGTAAAAAATAAAGTCAGGAGAAGTATTAGGAAAGTAAAAAAGCAAGTAATATAAAACAGTAGATAAAACACAATAACACATCTCGCAAGCATGCGGTACAAGCAACTTTGCATGCTCGTGTAACTCCGCGTAGCATTGTTTTTTTGCTGCTTCGCGTAGGCTCGAACTCCGCCCGGGGTTAAAAGAAATCTGAGCTGACTGTTTAAAACCTCCATGGCCTGACCAAGACCAATTAGGTTACTTTGAAATACCACCTCTTCCTGGCCAGGGCGGTGGGATAAGGAGGTCTTTTTAAATATTTTGATATTTCACCTTCTCCCTCAAAGGAAAACAAATTCCTGTTTGTAGCATATGGAGGTATAAATTACCTGCTCTGCATATCCCTGCCATCTAGTTTGCCTCCTTTATTTGAGTTGGGGACTGGGAAGCAGTAATTCAATGAAATATCATCTCTGTTTTCAGTCTAAAAATCTGTACCTCAAATGCTATGTCCTAGGTAGAATGCATAGGTACTTGTAGAAGCAAATTATGTGTGTCTGATATGATCTGAACAAATGCAACTCAATGCGCTGAGAGTGAGAGTGTGGTAACGTGTGTTAACACCAACAGTCTTAATAAAAATGTGAGAAACATTTATCTGACTCCATACTGTGATGCGAAAACCTCCAAATAAGTGTAGCGAGAAAAAACCACAAAAGGTCATATTGTCATTGTCGTAAATCGTACAAGGAGAACCTTCCTTGTAAGACAGTGTGCCCCTTGTGAAAGAGCAGAGTGCTGCGGGTGACTCATACTTAAATGTACCTCGTACCCTTCTGCTTCGCCCACCACAACATAGGGCAGTGAGAAAGCCCACTTCAGCCACTGATCAGTTATACAATCATTCACATTTTATTTCTGCCCTCCACAGCATTGGGGAATGTGCCAGCCCTCTTTAGCCACTGCTCATTTATTGTGCTATTTACATTTGGTTTTCACCCTCTACCACCTACATCATGGGGCAATGGGTCAGACTATTTCAGCCACTGATTAATTATCCAGCCATTCACATTTTGATCTCTCCCCACCACAGCCTCCTAAATGTGGTGGACATAGCAAAACATGAATGGCTGGATAACTGCTCAGTGGCTATAGTGGGCTCACCCATGGTCTCAGAGGCACCTATATAATAATGTGGCCTAGGAGTGGGGTGCCAAAATGAACCCTGGGTAGCAACACTGAAGACAAAATGGTTGCCAGGTTCGCCTTTTCCTGGGGTGTCTGATCGCACCCCTGTGGGCCTGTTTGCACCCCCTACCGAAGGAAATGTGAAAATCACTAAATGTTAGTATGCCTCAAAAGGGGGATATGACTTATACCGACCCCCATAATTGTGCTTCCCAGGGAGGGGGGCAGGGTATGGATGGGTGGGGGCATGGTGTGGGGCCAAGAAAGCAGCAGTAAAAAGAAAAAGAACTGCAAAAATGTTCGTTCCCGTGGGGTTGATCACCCCACCATCCCTCCTAGCTCTGACGGCCACCACGCACTAAACCAAATAGATTGTGAGCGATTGAATAACAGTATTTTTGTTTTATTTGAATTAAGCTTTAAATAACTGTTCTTCAGCCATTCGTATACTTTCACAAGGCAGGACTTAAATGTGTTCTGTAGCTCACTGCTGACTTTCTGGAAGGAAAACAGGACCTGTGTGTTGTCCGCATATGACACCACATTTAACCCAAACGGACAGATGATGCCAGACACACTTTGAAACTTTGAACAAGGCTGGGTTCAAGACAGAGCCCTGTGGGACACCATGAACAAAAATCTTTTTGGGAGACAAGAAGAAAAAGAAAAAAGAAAAATAGTCTGGCAACAGTCTGATTGTGAAAACCTAAGCCAAAAGCAGGATCACATATTTTGCTCTTGGCCAACAATTCTCAAATAATATGATGAGACACTGTTGAAAGCTACAGAAAGCTCGAACAGCACTACTACTGCTGCTTGTACTTGGTTGCTCCACAACTGGGCAGCAATTACCTGCTTGGGTACTACAGACCATACTAGGTTTCCATATAGAGTTCTACGGTTCACTTAGCCAACGAAGGCCTCTTATCCCGCTGGGTTTATAGTCTGCCACCCCACCCTGATGGATGTGGAGGTGATGGACTTAATCCACAAGGGTGCGATCGTTCAAACGTCCTCTCACCCCGCGGGTTTCATCAGTAACGTCTTTGAGGCAGAAAAGAGGGATGGCAGTCAATGTCCAGTAATCACCTTGAAGGAATTCAAAGAGTGGCTGGATTACTCCCACTTCAAGATGGAGGGCACTCAACTCCTGAGAGAGCTTATTCAACGCAACAATTGGATGGTGCACCTCGACCACAAGGGCGCCTATCTGGTGTTCAGATTTTTCCACGCCCCATCGCTTCCTCCAGTTTCAATGATGGCGCCAGACATTCTAATTCACCACTCTTCTGTTTAGCAGGCCCTGTACCCCCTGGTGTTTTACAAATGTGATGTGCCCTGTGGTAGAATTCCTCAGAGCCCAGGGTGTTTGCCTTATCATCTATCTAGACAACATTATCCTCATGGACCAGTGCCCACAGCACCTTTCAATGTTACTTAAGATGGCGGTCTCCCTGTTGGAATCCCTTGGCTCCATTATGAACCAAGAGAAGTTAGTTGTTTCGCCCACTCAGTCTCCAGTGTTCCTGGGTTTCTAAGTGGATTCAGAACGAGCCACTCTCAACCTTCCGCCCAAAAAGATCAGACACTAACTGCGTCAAACAGCAGCTAGACCAACCACCTCCTTATGGCCTCCTTATGGCAAATAACAAGGGTGGGGGGGCTTGCTGTCATCTTCAATTCAGGCCATCTTTTCGGGGCCCCTCCACTATCGGCCTTGCAAGGACTCGAGCAGGTCCACCTCAGGAAAGTCCTCACGTATTCTCAAATGGTACTACTAACAGACAAAGCCAGAGAAGGGATACAGTGGTGGCAAGCCCACATGGAGGCCTGGAATGGCCTAGCAATTTTCAGCTCCCTCCCAGAACTAGTTATAGAGGCTGACGCCTGCAGGATGAGCTGGGGTGCATGGTGTGGGGAATTATCCACCAGAGGTTGTTGGTCCTCTCACGAAAGATCCCTGCACATCAACCGTCTCGAACTTCTGGAAGGTTCCTTCGCGGTCTGGTGTTGGACTAAGGATCAAATGAAGAATTGTGTCCTACTCAAGATTGACAATGTAGCAGCAGTGCGTTACATAAATCATCTAGGGAGCACTCGATCCAAGACCCTCTTGAATCAGGCCAGGGACTTCTGGGAATACTGATTTGCGAATCAGGTCTCAGTGATGGCAGAGCACCTCCCAGGGAAGTCCAACAAAATGGTGGACTGGCATTTGCACCATCTGAAAGATGCAAGTCTATGGCAGTTGAACCCGTCAGTGTTCCAAGCCCTTTAATCCCGGTGGGGTCCGTTTTCAGTGGATCTCTTTGCATCTCGCCTGGATCATCATCTTCCCAGGTACTACAGCTGGTGCCCGGATCGTGAAGCGGTAGCCTGGTATCTGGTTCTACTGGAACTTTCTTGTGAATTTCCAATACTTCTATCACTCTTTACAGATCTCCTTCGGGACCCTCGAGGGGAATTGCCACCAGTTGGTGCTGGAAGGGTCCCTCCTTCTTAAGGCATGAAGGATTACAGGCAATGCTGGAAGGTTCCAGGGCTTTCGAACAATGCTGCGTTGCTCCTCTCCCAGGCATGGGGTTACAGTACCATCAAACTGAACAGATCGGCATGGTCTCGATGGTTGGGTGGTGTCTCCAATGATATCTAGATCCAGTGGAGGCGGACTTTGTCCATATGTTGAATTTCTTAGCCTTCCAGGCCGCAGAAGGCCTAGCTTATAGATCCATCAACACTTTCAGGTCTGCAATATCGGTGGACGGGCAATGTGGTGATTGGGGATGGTCCAGCAGAGGAACACCCTTTGGTGCGGAAACTCCTTAGAGGCATTTGGTTATCCCTCCCAAGCCTCAGTACTCAACCATTTGGGATGTCAATAAGTTCCCTATTCTTTTCTTATCTTGGCAGTCCAATAAGTACCTTTCCAGGAAGGAAATCTCATCCATATTGGCCACCTTTTTTCATTGGATTTCATGCCAAAGGTTCTCCAACGTCAGAGCACTGGACATAACAGGTAGAGTTTTTACTCCAGATGGGGTTACATTACATCTCTCTTGTCGTACAAAATGTAACTTGCAAGTGGTTTCTTACCCTTACTTTTTCAGATTCCCCTAAATTGTGTGTTGTGTGGTGTTTTAAGAGTTATGAGATAATGACGGCAGACACCTGTCCGCACGGAGAAAGGCAACTCTTGTTTTCCCTCAGAGGGCCATTCAAGACAGCATTCTCACCTACTATTGCTAGATGGATCTGTTGAGTTATGCATGAGGCTGGCATCGATACCACAGTTTTTCGCGCTCACTCCAGTAGAGGAGCCATGGCTTAAAAAGCTTTTTTCCTCGGGGCTCGCCTGGAGGGTATCTTTAATGCAGCAAACTGCATTTAAGAGGTTCTACTTTAAACCAGCAGCTAGCATCACATCCCGGGTAATGGAGAAGCTTAAAGCCTGCCTGATACTCGTCTACGGTCCTGACACAAAATGAACAAGTTTCAACTCTAGTAAGGATACGGAGGCGAGGATTAGCACACCCTATGTCATGGTACATAACCACTCCCAAATAGGGGATTTCTCAGTACTGGTGGGTACTATGGTGTAGTCCTTTTTACTTGGAACTTCAGATTATCTAGAGGGTATGTATGCTGTTGTTTTACTTACAACGCTTTATGTCATGTTTATTAATGTTTGTTCAAAATTTCTTTAAGTTCTAATGGAATTAAGCAGGAATGTAGGCTACATTACTCGATCTTGGTTGCAGGAAGAAAGAGAAGGCAGCAACAGAGTTGAAGGACTATAAAGGAGTCCCAGATATCGTTGATTGGATGGTAAATCAATGCTGAACTATTTACTTTTCCCCACTGGCTTTTAGGAAACAGTCTTTTATTGTGTTTTTTTTAGATGGCTGCCGTTTATTAAAATGTCGAAAGCACTGCATAATCCTCGCCTCCGTTTCCTTAATATAATTCCGTACAGTGGTGTAATGCAAAACAGTGCCACTCCCTGTAGCTTTTCTGGGAATGTGTCTGATAACTATAAACATCTTCTTTTTGATGTCTCCATCATTGCTTTAATGCTGTATTCAGTATCGCACAAAATGATGCCAAGGCATGACATAAGCAACAGCTGTACTCCGTTCAATTTACCTTAGCCACCGACAACTCTTCCTGAAATGCTGACATGTACCACGTTCAGGCAGAGGTTTTCCAGCTTGAATAGCAGGATCTCGCAACGATTTTCTTGGTCTTTGCAAAGGATCTCCTAAAAAGTAAAGAATAGATAAACAGCATGAGCATAACCTCACAAAGCAGCCATTTCCTCGGTGAACACATAATCATGGAGCTTTTAACCAGGATTTGTAACATCCCAAAGCTAAAAACCAAAAGTAACTCTGGAACATGTTGTAAAACCTGCCCAATATCACACCAGCAAGTAAAATGAGTGCCTATGATTTTCAGTGTTTTGGGGTGGAAAATGGCATTTTTCTCAGAAGGAACATTTTTAAAAATACAATAATAAAACATTATTACAAAGAAATTGGCTAAAACCATAGGTTTTTTAGGCAGGTCTGAAGAAGAATTGTTAAAATATTGAAATGTTTTGTTAAAAGATCGCTATCAAAATGGTCTTGCACATCAAGTTAATGATGTCATAAGATTAGCAGTGTATCGCGGAATGAGCATGAACTACCGGCTTCAGCTACTTTTGAAATATATAGTATTAACTGATCATTTGCATATAATTTTCATGGAGTACTGTTAAACCTGGCACCATTGGCGTGGGTGTCCCTTCCATTTTTTGCTTTTGTCTCCTCTGTCTGCTGGTGTTAGATGATCTGGGCGCTGTGCCACTGCCTTTCATTGCCACAGTGCGAATGCTCCCTATTGTAAATTGACTATTACATTCTATAATCATAATTGACTCAAGGGACCTGATAGGAAAGCCGAATTTAGTATGCCTGAGCTCAGAATATTACAGTGCATTTGGTAGTAAAGAATATTTCTATATTCTGTGGCTGAAAATACCACTTTTAAAATATGGGTATTTTCTTGCCTAAGCCTTCCAGTATGCTCTGCTGTTATGTGTATTGGCTGTCTGGTTTTGGAGGTACAGGGCAGGCTGAGCCCTACCTGGATTGAATAGAGAGATCTGCAGTTGGAGTATGGGGAGGGGTGAACTTTTGATCTGAGCAGGGCTGTGCCTGGCAAGGTGAATGATGGCTCCACCTCCCACTGTGCGTCTAATCGCAGACCCCCTCTTCCTGAAAGGCAGGATGCAGCCTTGTAAACAAAGTGCTCCAGGACGACACCAAACTGGTTCTGGCGGGGTTCAGTGATTTGTGACTTTTTGAGAACAAAGACGTTTGGGGTATAAAGATCGGTGCTAAAACCCCTACACGGTGTGTTACTTCTGGATGTCAAGACAAACCTCTGTCCGTGTCACGAGAGGGACAGGACTTTGAAACTTTCATCCAAAGTAGCAACTACCAAAGGGCCTGATTTGAGCTTGCCTCCTGCTGAAGTCTCAGGGACATTAGACTTCACCCATCAGCCGTCCAGATTCCTATGTAAGGGGAATTCTACTTGCAGGTGAGGACTCTGTTGAGATCCAGAGCCTCTGGTTCTACTGCGGAGAACGCGGGCTCAAAGTCAACGTATCGCTAGTGTGGGCTGCTGCAGCTGAGGAGCTGTGCCGCTGAGTGCCCGCATTTGCCGTACTACGAAAATCATCGCTTTTGCTATTGTGGGCCACCGCAGCCGAGGAGCTGTTGCCGCTGACAGCCCGCATTTGCCTGTGTTACCAAAGTCATCACCATTGTGGGCCGCCGAAGCGGAGAAAGCTGTTGCCGCTCAGAGCCCGCATTTGCCTGTGTTACCAAAGTCATCGCTATCGCTATTGTGGGCCACCGCAGCTGAGCTGCTGTTGCAGCCGAGTGCCAGCATTTGCCGTCCTACGAGAATCATCACTATCCCGGGTCGCTGCAGCTGAGGAGCTGTGCCGCTGAGTGCCCGCATTTGCCGTCCTACGAGAATCATTGCTATCGCTATTGTGGGCCGCTACAGCTGAGGAGCTGTGCCGCTGAGTGCCCACACTAGTCACCACTTCGAGGATCTTGATATCACCTGAGTGTGTCGCTGGGTGCCCGCCTTTAAGCCCCGTCCCAGGATTATCGTGAGTGCACGCCACGGATCGCTACAGCCGGGAGCGGTGGCCGCTGCGAGTCCGCCTGTCATCACCTCAGCTACCTTGTGAGGTTGCGTGCCGTGCCCCTTGAAATCTCAGGTACATTGTGATTCACCGGGTCGCGTGGACCCAGACCTCGAACTAAATTTGTTCCCCACACTTTTTGAGTGCCTTTATTGCTTTGAAGTGAGTCTGTATTTATGTGCATTGTGGCTTCTTGAGCGCTCTTAAACCTTGTGTTCAATCTATATAAAGATAAAAAAATGTCTATAACTACTTGTGGTGTCAGTTTGTAGCGTCCTTCCTGCGTTATTGTGTATGGTCATAAATGCTACACACACTGCCTCTGTGATAGGCCTGTCTCCTACGTTACCACAGGGTTGAGCAGGGGTTATCAAAGGGTGTAGCCCCCTTACTCTGACTTAGGAAGAAGGATCCCTATTTGGACCTCAGCGCCAGCCGCTGCCAACTAGAGATCTACATTTCTAACAAGTACCCTAACTTTCTTACATCACCAGTTTTTTTTATTTTAGGAAATTGCCTAATTTTATCCAGGAGCTCTCAGATTGGTCATTTTCCTCAAAAACAAATGTTGTTCCCAAATATCAACTTTAATTTTTCTTTTTTTAAGGGGTCCTCATAAAGAGACAATGGCCGAAGTGGTAGTGATCCCCAAACTGGGGAAGGACCCCCAGGAATGTGCATCGTACCGCCCTATTTCTCTGGTTAATGTCGATCTGAAGATTTTTACGAGGGTTTTAAAAGTGAGGCTCGCTCCTTACATGCAGGGTCTAGTGGACCCGGATCAATTGGGCTTTATCCCAAAACGTAACTGCACTGACAGGACCCGGCGGTGCTGTCACCTACTGAATAAGATGCAGCGCACGCAGACCCCGGCGGTACTCCTATCGTTGGACGCCGAGAAGGCATTTGACCGGGTCCACTGGCCCTATCTCCGCCACGTCCTCTGTCGATTTGGTATTGGGGAGCGATTTATGCAGTGGGTGAATTGTATATACCATAGCCCACAGGCATTCATCAGAGTGAATGGGGTAGCCTCTCGTCCCTTTCAGATCGGGCAGGGCACGCGACAGGGGTGCCCACTCTCACCTCTCTTATTTACGCTCTATATGGAGCCATTTGCTGAACGAGTTCGACAGCTCCCTACCGTCACTGGGATCCGGACTGGAGATAGAGAGCACAAGATTTTGCTTTTGCAGATGACGTGGTGCTTTTTCTGACACAACCGCTACTCTCACGCCCTCCCCTTCTAGCAGAGATAGATGCATTCAGCGTGGCGTCGGGTTTTAAAATCAACCTGCCAAAGTCCCTCAGCCTAACATTGCCCAAAATGGACTAGCAACAAGTAGCAGCACAGTTCCCATTCTCATGGGCTTTTTAGTGGCATCAGGTATCTGGGGATCCGGGTTTTCCCAAAAGTTGATAAGATTGCCCAGTTAAACTACTTGTAGATCTTAACCAAAGTACGACATGAGCTGCACAGCTGGAAGAAACACATCCTCTCATGGTTGGGCAAGATTGCTGCAATCAAGAAGACGATTTTACCCAGTCTTCTTTACATAATGCAGTTGCTCCCACTATGTCCGCCGCCTAAAATATTGGTCCAGCTGTAGCAGCTTGTTGACAGCTTTATATGGGGTGGGAAGAGGGTGCGCATAGCTCGCCAACTAATGTATTTGAGGCAAGAGGATGGGGGACTCGGGGTCCCGCATTTGGGGCGTTATTACGAGGCAGCGCAATTACGCTTTATGTTAGAGTGATACCAACTGGAATCAGAAAAAATAGACAAAAAAACAATGGCAAGGCTTTTTCTGCACACAATAAGGTTACATCAATCCCCACTTATTTATATATCTCTCAATGCGGTGTGCTCCAAGGAACAGGGACAGCCACTTTGTCCCTACCATGAGGACCAGATCTCTGATTTTCATATATAAACAAGAGAAAAATGTCCTTAACACCACTTTTTATATAAGAAATCCAGTCTCTCTTATGATTTTGTAGATTTTATTCTTCAATCTTCAACATGTGTGACCTTTTAGTACTTCATTGCACTTCATAGCCAACACGTGTTTCGTCAGATTAACTATGCTTCAGCATCTCTGACTTCCTCGGGGCTCTACATGGATACAAGATAAAATATGCTCCCATGTTTCATATTTCCTTCATATAATGACCACCATCACCAATCACCCCAGTGAGAGGAAGTTGACCTTGTATGTGACTTCCTGAATAATGCATTTAAAACAGTAAGTTACTCTACTCATTAGTGTATCAGTGCTGCAGGGAAACAATGTTTCTTATTCTTACTTTACTCACACTGATCACAAACTACGTATTAATTGTTCTATCTATTAACAGCACACATTAGTCCTAATATGCCCGTACTTTAGATAGACCTACATCCCAAGTTCACAACATGGCCACCCAATGGGGAGAATCCAACAGCAGCAAGCTCACCAGTATCAAGATTTTTTTTCCAACTCTGTAGTCAAACAGCTTGAGCCATCAAAATAATGATGTGGTATGTGAGGTCCTATAAAGAATGAATATATAGATGTGTATACAATCAAAATCTTGATCGAGTTTGTAGTTAGATACACTACACAAACAGGGTATCTCGTAAGGCATGTATTGTACCACCGTTACCTTTTTTTAATCTTCCCGTTCTTCATCTGGAACGGAGTGTTCAACAGAAGAAGTAGTCTGTTGCCTATAGACATATATAAATATTCTCATATGTAGGCAAGATATAAAAATGTTCCTGTTTTTATTTTATTTCTAACTCTATAAAAAGAAACCGTATATTAAAGACTAACATTACTAGTCCCTATCTGACTGTCGCTACGGTATTACATGTTGTGATTCATTATTTTCATATCTACGTTGTTTATAAGACACCTTCTTATTCCGTTTATTGGCCATATTACTTATGTTGTGATGCCAATAAACAGATTTCCACTATAACAATCTGTCTGTCCTTATTTTCTAAATTTAGGGCCATCCGTATCTCATCTCAAAATAATGGTAAGGTCCCCCTTTGCCCCTATCTTTTATAAATAGTTGGCAATAGCATCATACCATTAACAGTATCATATCTAATTGTCCCCCGTATTAAAAATGGTTTCCTAAGGTTAATATTAAAATTTACTTGATGTTAACGACAACACAACATGAGATTTACAATGACCCAAAGCCAGAAGGAGTTGGTGTTTCTAGCTGTTGAATTGTATATAAATGGGGATAAAATCCAGTCGCATGCACCGCAAACCTACATCGTGTAACTCACTGTTACATGCGGAAAGTGCACATCCCAAGAGTCAAATACATGTAATTCCTTATGGCGAGATGTTGCGAGCCCCGTCGCAATTGTAGCCAAGATAATACATTTGAATATAATCTGGGGGACATTAAAAACGCTTCCTCAAACGAGGTTATGATAGGACTGTAGTTGACAAAGCAGAACTGAGAGCACGTAATCTAAAACGAAGTAACACTTTGAAAGATAAATCTGTAGGGGAATATAAAAGTGAGACTGTCCGACTTATTACCAACTATCATCCCTATTCGTACAGGCTATACGGCATTTTGAAAAAACACTGGCCATTGTTAAAAATGGATAAAGATCTAAGTAAACATGTTAGGGAACATCCAAGTATTACGTATAGGAAAGGTACATCGCTAAGAGGGATTGTTAGTCCAAGCTATCCCCCAATAGTAAGAACAGCAAATTGGTTAGACACCCTCAATAATGATTCCTATAAATGTGGAAGATGTAGCATTTGTAAAATAGCCTTGGACAATATAAAAGAGTTTGAATACAATGGATCTGGGAAATTTAAGATCATGAGTCACATTGATTGTATGACTAAATATGTAGTATATGTGTTGATCTGCAACTGAAAAATGATTTATGTGGGGAGCAACATCCGTCCAATGAAGGACAGGATTATGGAGCATTTTCGAGCTGTCAAACAGAATGATGGTAGATACCCACTAGCCCAACATATGAATGTATGTATGGCTCAAGGTAAACACATACACTTTAGGTTTCATGGCATACAGGTAATACCGTTAGGAAGAAGAGGGGGTAACAGAGAGCTAAGGTTGCGCCAAAATGAGGCTCGTTGGATAATGAAGTTGGATGCAGTAAACACGGGGTTAAATTTGGACCATGAAATGCAGTACTTTTTGAGTGTCTGAATAAATAACAATGAAACATAGTGATCTGTGTAAACAATTGAGACAAGACTACAATAATGTTCAATCCATTTCACCGAACTATGATAACATCTGACCAATGTAAATGAAAACATGTGTATTCACAATAATGAGATTATCTGTTGTGATAGGTTTATGGATTAATACGCAAAATGGGAACCTGAATTTATGGTCTTATGTATAAAGGTATGTCGCCTTGTTCATATTGAGTGAAAGTTGTCCTTTAGAAAAGATAGAAAACATCTGACAAATGTACTTGAAATCATGTGCATTAAGAATAATGGAATCATTTGTTGCGATAGGCTTATGGATTAACATGTAAAATGGAAATCTGAATCTATGGTCTAATGCATAAAGGCATGTTACCTTGTCTATATTGAGTGAGAATTGCCTTTTAGAAAGATATTGTTGAATAACTTTTGTCATCCCAAGCATATACGGTTGGCCCATTGTGGGTGGCTCCATAAGTAGCAAGCATGATTACAGCCATAAGTGGACATTTTTGATGAAGATCTATAATTCCAAGAATATGTTGTACATTGTTCTTTACAGATTGAAAAGATAGCGATATCCCTATGACCACATCACCATGAGGACTATTTTAAAATCATCGTGTATACTATCTTTTATACATTTTAAATTGACCATAAATACAATAATATGGTCAGATAACCTTGATAAAGTTTTATTAAAATGGTGCAGGTAGGAGCTAAACCCGATCGCTATACACAAGCGATTTATCAGTGAAGATTGAAGTAATATGGCCGCCATCTTGAATAAGGTAGTAGAATTTGTTATTACTAAACTTGCCAGCATTAGGTATATGCAGTATTAAGGGGAAAGGATGATTATAATAGGATATAGCACATAATAGCAAGAAAGTAAAGGCTTCTCACAAAAACTGTAACCTTTTTCTAATATACCGACTCGCGGTCCGGTGTCCGACCAGAATTGTATAAAATAAAAATGAAACTATGAGTAGTAAATAATAGACTGTGAACGTTAAAATATATCTCATAATCTATCGAGAAGTATATGGTCCCGGGAATCATAGTACCGCGTATACGTACAGCCAGTATAAATAGTTGGAAAAATCCAAGATGGCGCTGATACAGAACGCCGAATTCCAGAGTAGCAAGGCACACGGGAAATACACACGAGCTCCTACAGGTAAGTCGTTAACATCGAGTAAATCTTAATATTAACCTTAGGAAACCGTTTTTAAAACGGGGGACAATTAGATATGATACTGTGAACGGTATGATGCTATTGCCAACTATTTATAAAAGATAGGGGCAAAGGGGGACCTTACCATTATTTTGAGCTGAGCTACGGATGGCCCTAAATATTTAGAAACATAAGGACAGACAGATTGTTATAGTGGAAATCTGTTTATTGGCATCACAACATAAGTAATATGGCCAATAAACGGAGTAAGAAGGTGTCTTATAAACAACGTAGATATGAAAATAATGAATCACACCATGTAATACCATAACGACAGTCTGATAGGGACTAGTAATGTTAGTCTTTAATATACAGTTTCTTTTTATAGAGTTAGAAATAAAATAAAAAAAGGAAATATTTTTATATCTCGCCTACATATGAGAATATTTATATATGTCTATAGGCAACAGATTACTTCTTCTGTTGAACACTCAGTTCCAGATGAAGAACGGGAAGATTTTAAAAAGGTAAGGGTGGTACAATACATGCCTTACAAGATACCTTGTTTGTGTAGTGTATCTAACTACTAACTCGATCAAGATTTTGATTGTATACACATCTATGTATTCATTCTTTATAGGACCTCACATACCACATCATTATTTTGATGGATCAAGCTGTTTGACTACAGAGTTGGAAAAAAATTCTTGATACTGGTGAGCTTGCTGCTGTTGGATTCTCCCCATTGGTTGGCCATGTTGTGAACTTGGGATGTAGGTCTATCTAAAGTACGGGCATATTAGGACTAATGTGTGCTGTTAATAGATAGAACAATGTTTACATAGTTTGTGATCAGTGTGAGTAAAGTAAGAATAAGAAACATTGTTTCCCTGCAGCACTGATACACTAATGAATAGAGTAACTTAGTGTTTTAAATGCATAATTCAGGAAGTCACATAAAAGATCATCTTCCTCTCACTGGGGTGATTGGTGATGGTGGACATTATATGAAGGAAATATGAAACATGGGAGCATATTTTATCTTGTATTCATGTAGAGCCCCGAGGAAGCCAAAGATGCTGAAGCATAGTTAATCTGACGAAACACGTGTTGGCTATGAAGTGCATGAAGTGCAATGAAGTACTAAAAGATCACACATGTTGAAGATTGAAGAATAAAATCTACAAAATCAGAAGAGAGACTGGACTTCTTCTTATATAAAAAGTGGTGCTCAGGACATTTTTCTCTTGAAATCAGAAAAACATTGGTGTTTCATTGACCGACGGGTAGCTTGTATCAACATCTGGAAGGTCCTCTGGCTTCCAAAACGACACAGTCCAATGGGCATGTACATTTTCCCGGTTTTGAGGCCCACAATGAAGATATGGGACAGAGTACAAGAGAGATGTAAGATCTCGACTGTCGTGTCCCCGTTGACCCCCTTTATAGGGAACCCGGACTCCCCCCACCTGCTCATACAGGGAATGCGTACATGAAATGGCAGGAAGCCAACTGCAAACGCATAGGAGACCTTTTTGACACACAGGGAGTTATGGACTTCCCCCAACTTGTGACGGGCTTTGGGATACCCAAGGAAGTACCTGGTGCTGCGCCACTGGGTCACCCAGCCCCAGGTACGTCCACAAGCAGGTCGCCCTCTTACTAAGTTTGAGCTCTGGTTCATCACCCGTAACTCAAATAAACGCCTCTTATCAGATATCTACAACTTTCTGAACAAAGCTAAGAACCCCTCGAAGTCCCTGGCGAAACACAGGTGGGAATCAGAACTGGAGAGGGAATTTTCCCCGAAGGAGTGGGCGGACATTATTCACAGGGCCCTGGCCCCTTCCTGTAGTACCACGGGTAAGGAAATGCTATTGAAAATTGTGCATTATTAGTGCTATATGGTACAGATGAGGACAGATGGGCACACTGACCCACATTCTATGGCAATATCCTAAGATATAAGCCTTCTGGGACTATATCCTATCTGATGTTGATAACATATAGCATACGGAGCACCCTAGATTTCCTAGCTAAATCCTGTTGGACTTCCCAACCCCCTTGCATATCCTCTTAAATCATGTAGGGGGAGAGTGATTACTTTGGCACTAAGGGCGGCTAAACAAGTGCTAATATCAAGGTGGGACACGGAGGGCATCCCAACAACATTAGACTGGCTTCATAGAGTCTGGGAGGTAGTGGGTATGGAAAGGATCATAGCTGGGATTAACCACACACTGCCCACATTTGATAAGACCTGGGGATCCACCGTGGCCTACTTGTCTTTGGAGTTTGTAGAGCTGACATGCCCAAGATACTTACGGGTACTTCGGTACTTTGGTTTACCTCCACCCACCTCCCCCATCGCTGCTGAGCAACCAGCTCAGGACGAGGTGATGTTACCCGTTGGCTACAACCCTACTTCTTCGAGTACTGGGAATTGGGTAGGTCTCTGACATTCTCCTTTCTAAACCTTGGTTTTACTACTTTATCTCCTTTTTTCTCTCTCCTCTATCTCGATCTTCTACAATATACATATAATCCTTGCTATTCCCTACCGGCCAGGGGTTGTAGGTGGGTGTTGTGTTTAATTTTGGCAAACAAAAACTTCATAAAATGATTTCAACCGTAAAGAGACATAGAGGGAGACTTCATGTCAAATACGCTGAGTTAATGCTATTTGAGAGCCTTGGCCTTATCGTGTAATCATTGCACTTTAAAATTGGAAAAATATGAAAAATATGAACTCATCTAACTTGGCGCCTAGGTCTACGTGATTTCTGGAGCACAATATATCTTGGGCATCATTACGCTTCCTTCTTCCCAGTGTCCATTGCTGTCCCAATACCTATGCTTCAGCTCCTAGTGTGGGATTGTGAAGCTGATGGGAATCATACATCATACCACTAACCTCCTGCCAAACTTCGATTTTTCATGCATTTTTATAGAATGCAGCTACTATAAATTTCCACCATGTCACTTGCCTTATTTCTTTTACAAAGCTGATAAAGCTTGGGAGATCCTGAGACCTGACCTCCAATTTATCATTAGTGTTAGCTTCATCACCACCATTACTACCATTATCAAAATATGTGTGATTAGTGAGTCTTTCAGAATTGTTATATGCTGGACAAACGATTGTACAGTATAATCTAGATCAAGGCTTACGTATTATTATTATTTTTTTAAACTGGGAAGATTTGTGCCATAGCTTATGAATGTCAAATCATGTAAAGAACATGTGCAAATGACCATCCTCTACTGATTTGACCATTGGAAAAAAGGTTCTGTCTGCGTATATTATTCTTCTTGATGGGAGTTAAATGAGTGTGGCGAATTGTCAAGAAGAATTGTTTCCTATTTTTAGCTGTAGAAAGGCATAGAATCAAAAACCTTCTCTCACTGGGTACGAGCCACTTCCATATTCTCCCCAACCCACCTAGTATGCTCAAGTCATTTCTACCAATATGTGATAATGCATGCTTACCCACTGTGGTTTTCCATAATAGAACATGTGTGACTTTAGATTGCCCGAATGAGAGGGTGTTGAAGTTTAGGATTGAACAGGTTTTGGAAACCCCTTCATGCCCAGTCCACACTTTTGTGGTTCATGGTGGCTTTGCGGCATAGCATTACTAAACGATAAGAATTTGTGCAGTTGCAGTATGTCGTGTTGTTGGTGACTGCTGCTCCGGTGTGGCTTCCCTCACTAGTAATCTCACAATCTGTCCATAGCAAGGGATGCGGAGCACGTTATAGCCAGAATAACTGTCAGTTAGACAGTAGCGTATGGGAGCTGAGATGGCTACTGCTGGACTGGTGTCCTCATGTATACCAGAGTCAAATTTCTGTTTAGACAAAAATGCAGTTGCGTGCACTTCATGTAGAAAGCAAACACACATTCAACGCATTAGACAACAGGAATGTACTCAAAGACTAAGCAGACTACTGAAGACCCGTCCCTAACTTTACCCAAAAATGTTACTCTGCAGCAGCAACACCAGCATACAGTGAATATGTGTTCTGGGAACTTTCTGGCTTTCCCTGTTCCCCTGACTGGCTGGGGAAATAAACTGTGTAGGTGTGCTTCTTTCGTATCATCATATGAGCATGCGCCAACTTATTGAGAGAGTGCTGTTTGCTCATTGAATGGGTCTGTCACATGAAAGTGAGGAAATCCCACTTGACCAGCTATATGATCTTGCTAGGGAACAAATATCAGTCAAAGAAAGCTTTTGATGGAAACAAAGAATATGGACCACCAAGGTACTGAAATAAGTACTGAGAGGGATAAGTAGCCCCTAGTAAATCCTCGGGGCATACTGTGTGGAAACCCCTTTGCAAAGTCAGACAAGACGTTTCCTAGCCCCGGGTCAGACAGCACTGCTTCACACTGCAAACATTTTGTGAAGGCTAATCAGAACATCCTTTAAAAAGGATGGCAGGTGGAATAAAGGTACCACTATCAAAGTGTTAAGGGGTAATACAGGCCTCTCAAGGCAATAGCGTCTGTCACTCCAATGCTGACCCACTGGTGGTTCGTGGCATCTGTACATCTCTCCCTGATATCTGTCATTAGGAGAGGTCAATGCGGGCTCAGGCTCTCAGGTCACCTAGTTCCCAAGACTAAGGATCAGTCTTGCCATTTTGCAGACCGTGCAGCAGCAGATGGCCATTGTAAATTTGCCACTACACTTCGGCTTAGTTGTGTTGCTGCTCCATGGGCTTCTTGAGCCAGTGTTCTGGCACTTTCATGTACATGTACCTCGAAGCCTAAGTGTTTTTATGGGTTGTTGGCGTAATTACTGCCTGGGCCATACAGCACCATGGCTTCTAAATGCAGCTGCCAGTGGGCTGCCACACGAGAAGCAACAACCTACATTTTGTGGGACTTTGTGAGAGCATTGAAGGTGCACACCTGGAGCAATTACTCACATCCTGGATGAAAGTCTTCGGTCTGACAAGAAAGATCTCATACAGTAGGCCCACCACAGCAAAAGACTCTGCTTTGGGCCCGCCAAGGTCCATAATCAACTGCTTCTTTCACTACAGGGACAGGGAATTAATCCTCCGGGCAGTGAGAAATTTGGGGGAGGTCATGCAGGGATCACACAAGGGATTATCTTCCCAGACTAAACTGAGCTAGGGCAAAGGCAGAGGAAACCTTACTAACTAGTAAAACAGAAGCAATGGAGTTAAAATATATGCTACAGTATCTGGCAAAACTTAAGGTCCTCCCAAGAGAAACAAGCATTTACAATGCAATAGGTCTCGCATTATTAAAGTTTGAGCTATTGGCATTGTAAATGACAATGCCTTTTATTCATTTGCATCGGTGCGTAAACAAAAACGTTGTATTTATAGTCCATGCTTATGAGAAGCAAGGCTGGCAGTCTCTTTTACTGCCAGCCTTGCTCATCGTAAGCAAGGACTATAAGTTCAAAGTGCGTGTTTGTGCACCGAGTGCAGGTTTTAAAAACAAATGAATAAAAGACATTGTCATTTAGAATGCCAATAGCTCAAACTTTAATAATGCGAGACCTATTGCATAGTAAATACTTGTTTTTACTAACCACTAAGCCTGATGTCCCTAAAATTAAAGGCTCTTTTTTAACATCACTGCTGTATGCCAATTATGCCATGTTAATGACCTGTACTCCAAAGGCCCTCTGTAAGTTAGTAGGTGGTTTTGTAATTTGTAAGACATTGCTGGATTTACGCACTAATTTTAATAAAGCTTTATTATGACCTGCAGCCCAAAGAAGCATAATTTGGCATCTTTAGCATTGGACGAATATAGTCTAACATGCACAAGACCTTTCTCTTTTCTGGGATTGGTTTTCGCTGATAATGGGTCATGGAGAACACACATAGCATATAGTGGGAATAAATTCTTCAGAGTGACCAGTTAATTGTGTAGCTTACCGTAACCCAGGAAGGGGGGAGCCCTTGAGCCTCTATTGAAGATTTTTAAAATGCTGTGCCTCCCAATCACTACTTATGGGGCTGAAGTCTGAGGTATTGATATGTGCAACTTAATTGAAGCTGAAGAAAACAGATTCTCTAGAAGAATCTAAGGGGCACCGATCTCTACCTCAAACTTTACTTGTCACAGAGAACTGAACATCCCATTTGTTGAAGATTAGTGCCCGCCCTTTTGAGCTATGGCTCGCCGCATGGAGAAATACAGAGGCAGGTCTTCCAAGAGACATCTTCATAGATTGCCTCTCTTGCGATAAAGACAGGAGCATCCCTTGGCTGGCATACGTAGAATCCATCCTGTGTAAGTCAGGTTACCAACAGTTGTTTAAGGAACCTTGCGGTCCATACACTATTAACAAAAAACTGTTGCAGACTATTTGGCTTACACTATTACAGGCTGAGAGTCTGATAAGTGAGTCTGTTGAACCGAGAGTGAGTGCTAAATATGAAAGGAAATAGTTTCATCTTAAATTATTTGACAAGTCCCTTGGGGCAATGGGAAAGTAGCTTGTTGTTTCACCTTAGGGCAAACACTGTGAATATTTGCTAAGCAGCCTACTAGGTTTTCAAGCAAACATACATATTTGCCCTTGCAATGGGAGATCAGGCCAATCTATGTCACACTTCTTACTATTTTATTATTTTTATTTTTTGTACACAAAGAGTACTTTATTACCCTTAATAAAGAGGCTTCGCATTATTGATTTTTGAGATGCATATAGTAAACTGCTTCTATTAAATACCAATGAGCTTACCTTCCATGTAGATGTGTTTTTTAAAACAGCGGTGCGGGCTAGTCTTACAAAGACTACTTTTTAGTTTTTAATGATAGGGCGGTGCTGCAATTTTATTGATATTTATTATTATGGAATGAGGACATAAAAGTGTATAAATGGTTTTAAGCATATTTATTTCTATATGCACTTTCATGGATACTTTTGTGCCCAAAATAAATTGAACTGAACTCGCCTATTGATGACGGTAAAAACAAGTGGTCCATTTTTCATGCATCCATTAGAGCCTATGGAATCCTTGGTATGCCACTGAAAGTGTCAACACTAACAACGGTAATACTAACCAAGCACTGTGATGGCAGCTACTACCCTAAACTGCATGCGGCAGTAATGAAGGATGCAACTCAAACACAAAAAACATAGAAAAGCACCACATCTACCCTCATATAATTTATCAAAATATGTGGGTCTGGGTAAGAACGGCAGTGAGATGCAGACACAGAAACCAAGACATTCTCCCATGCTGCATTCTTCACTCAGAGCTGCTGCTTTCCGGAACCTGGTGGTTCCCACAAAGGACTTGTGAGAAACCCTGACACTTTGATTGCCGACACTTCTTTTTGTCTGGTTAAAAGGGTCATCCTAAAAGATATGATCTTCTTCACCAGAAGAAGAGCAAAATGGCGAAATACCTTTACAAACTTGCTATACATTAAAACCACTACCAACATCCCACATGGAACAAAATTCATGACCAAGGCTTCACAAACTCAAAGCTGACATTTGCTTAACTATCTTTAAGAATGGTATAATATTGATCCAAGGCTCTAATGACGATCTAGAAAAACTCGACAACATCTTCGATATTCTAAAGAGAAATGTGGAGAATTTGAAATCACTCCAACACCAGAATAGATCAGAACACAACCCCGTCCTACCTGACACTCCCTCCACAAGCAGCTCAATAACCAGAGACCACCAGGAACAGGATCAAGCCACACAAAGAAAAGACGCAAGACATGTTCAACACCAGAATCGGACAACGGACAACTCCGTCTCATCTGACAATAACCCTATAAGAAATAGCCCAATCAACCTCGACCATGAAGAAATAAGAGACACTTGGCTGGTACAAGGCCAGAATACACCAACGGACAACTCAAGTTCAGCCGACACCAACTCTATAAACGTTACTCCAACCAGAGAAGAACAGGAAATTGTACAAACCAACGGCCCAACGAATATCCTACCGGATCCAGTCCCTCAATCTAAAGCCATAGACGAAATAGAAAATTCACCAATCCAGGACAATTCAAAGAGAACACAAATCTTATATAATAACAGTTCAGTTTCATAAGTCTTTATTTCGATAATAAAATCATAAAAGACAGAAAATATCAAAAACATCAAAAGATAAAAAAAATTTTAACAAAAAAAAAAAAGCCCATCATTACATTCATCTTTTAAAAGGAATATTAAACAGTATGGTAAGACTTTAGGAAATATAGTAGTAAAGTAACAATCATTTGTATATTTAAAATATTTCAAGATTAAAATACATTTGGGTTCCTGGTACGTATGACCCATGCCCACCCAAGAAATTTAGCAAGGCCAACCACTACCAGCTGAGAAGTATTAGTGCGGAAAATCTTCAGGGCTTCAACACTTCCTTTAATTCCTAGCCTACAACAAATGGGTTTAATCCATTTTAATCTAGGAACATGGTATGCGGGACAGGCGAAGAGAAAGTGACCCACACTCTCCGGATGGACTAAACAGAAAGGGCAAAAATCACATGAATTGGCGGACCACTTGTTAGTAAAAGAATTGATAGGTAGCGACCCGACACGGAATTGATGGTATAGTTTCCGGTCAAGGGTCTTGGTGATCACGTCCCAATAGATTTCCAAAGAGGGAGTCACTTTATGGGTCAGGAAAAGGCCTGTTAGACTAGAAGTGTCATCTGACTGAACTACAGATACGTGTTTAACCGAGGCCCAGTACAGATCTTTAAGATCCTGTTTAGAAGGAAACACAGAGGACCCCGGAGAGACCCAAAGCTGGTTAAGACCCATCTCTTCTAAAACCCTTTTCACTTCCCTTAACCATGCAATTTTTGAAGCGCCCCATGTCGCTTTTATCTCAGCTAGTTCGCTCGCAAATAGGCTAAGGTCTGGAGAAGTCCAAATCCTTCGCCAAAAAGCCACCAAACGATACCGAGCCAACTCGTTAAAGGGCTTACAGCCCAGGTCTAACAACAGGGGTTTGATAGGTGTAGATTGTGGAAGACCTATCAAATTCCGCAGGAATTTATTTTGGGCTTTGGCCAGAGGGGTTAGATCTTTAAAGCCCCAAAGGTCAGCACCATACAGAGTGGCTGCATTAATTTTAGCTTCGTAGATCTTAAGTACTGGTGCAATACGTTTGGTATGGGACTTCTTATGCTCCTGAATTAAGCATCCCGTGAGGCGTGCAAATTTAAGGTGTAATGCCTCGATCTGGGGTTTCCAGCTTAGGCGATAATCTAATGTCACACCCAGATAGGTCATTACCTCTACTTGTTCGATGCAGGCACCGTTTAAACTAACTGAGCTTTTAATAGGGCGATTATTGCTAAAAAACAAATTTAGTTTTGCTAATATTAATTTGTAAATCGTTAGCCCTGCAGAACTCATCAAATCTGTTAAGTGCGGTCTGTAGCCCTTTTGGAGTTTTTGAGAGGAGAAGCGTATCGACGGCAAAAATTAGCATCGGATACTTAGTTCCTCCCAGGGTTGGAGCATCTGTCGTGGTATCAGCAAAGAACTCAACTACTTGATTAATAAACAAGAGGAAGAGCGTAGGGGCCAGCACACAACCCTGACGGACGCCACGAGTTACTGGAAAGCTGTCTGTCACCTGCCCTTGCTTACCCCATCTCACCCTGGCAAAATTATCCTCATGTAATCTAATTACCAAGTTCAGGAGTTCTGGCGGCATGCCCATTGATTTAAAAACATTCCACATTTTCTCCCTGGGCACAAGGTCGAAAGCCGACTTGAGATCCACAAAGGCGGCATAAATTGCTCCTCCACCTAACAGGACAACCTTCCAATACAACATAGTTAGTCTAAAGACCTGATCTATTGTACTAATTCCAGTTCTGAATCCGGCTTGCATAGGTGATAAAATATTATCCAGTTCCATCCTCCTCTGGATTCTTACAAGAACCATCCTAGCAGTTGGATTGTGTCGATTAAACTGATCGGGCGGTAATTACCCGGGACCGATCGGTCACCTTTTATAAAAATGGGTAAGATCTCCGCCCCTTTCCAAGAAACTGGGATCCTTGCCCCTTTAGCAATAGCATTAATGAGCATAGTTAAATAGGGAACCCAAATGTGTAGATTAATTTTAAAAAGGTCTGCCGGTATTGCATCCATTCCTGGAGCTTTTCCGGGTTGTACCACACTAAGAGTTTGCTCTGCCTCGGAAAAGGTGAAAACTAGGGAAGGGCAAGAGTTGAGAAGAGGAGATATTACCTTTGTCTGCTCTATATAATGCTCTGTGTTTAGGGCCCTAAACTGGGAGGAATAAAAGGCCACCCACTCTTCAGGAGGGACATGATTAACGGGGATTCTGGAGTCAGGATTTAGGCCCCACTTAATGGTTTCCCAAAACCTGTTTTGATTAGAAGATTGGCACGCCGTGAGGAGCTCGGACCAAAGGTACTCATCCCACTCTTTCTTGGCGGCCCATTGGGCTCTTTTATATAATTGCCGCGCTATTTTAATGTCGCTAGTAACTCGAGTTTTAATTACCTTGATCAAACTACTATGTGCTTCCCTACAACTCCTGTTGTACCATGTGTTTTTTAGACCTGATACCTTTTCTTTCTTTGGATTAAGTGGTTGCGTTAGAAGAATTTTGAGTTTTGAAAAGCACTGGTCGTGGAGGTCACTAATCTGAGAAATGCCCCCCGAGGGGCATGGGAGAGCTTTCATATGTGTAAGGGTGACCGAGACTTCCTTTTCTATACCGCTAATTATGGAGGGGTCTTCGACTACCCTAGACCATCTAACTCTTCTTCTGTCATTTGTCAAGATGGTTTCAGACGTTAGACAGAGATTTTTAGGAGGTTCGCCTCTATCCCCTTCAAGCTTCAAAGTTAACGAAAGGGGGTTGTGGTCGCTCTCTGGATGATTCACGACCTCCATATCGATCACCAATGACCAGAATTCTATTTTAATCAGAATATAATCTATACGGGTCATACTTATTAAAGGTGGGATGTCCTGCCTTGTCAGATTGCGTGTGCCCATTTACTGCTCGGAAACCTCGTTCCAAACACAGCCCTAACCAGAGAAGTGCCGCTTCAGTTGCCTTCACACCCTTATCTAAAAGTAAGGGCTGAACTTCCCAAACAGCATCCTCCTCTGTCCCCAGGTCCCTGTCTACACTAAACAATGGTTCAAACGAACAATTTAAATCCCCGGCTATGCGGATGAATTTATCCATTCCTATTTCATCAAGGAGCAGATCTAAATCATCCATGATGATCGGCCTGCGGCCACCTGGTCGTCCACGGGCGTAGATGTTTATAATTACTATGTCCTGTTTGTCTGCCCTACTGAGCTTAATTCCTAATAGGTCAGGATTAGCCAAAGTAAGTTCAGTCGGTCTATACCCAATGGATTGCCTTACCCAGACCACTAATCCTCCAGAGGCTCTCCCTTTAGGGCCCTGGATCGTGGGCTTAAAATTTTTTAGATACCCTGCTTGATATATGGGATTAGGGGCCCAACTCTCCTGGAAAATAATAATATCAAAGGAGTCTATAAAAGCTGCCCAATCCTCTGAATCGACTCGGCTCTTTAATCCCGCTATGTTCCATGAAGCAACCTTGAGTGGGCCAATTTGACTAGAGGGTGGAATAGGCTCCAGGGCACATAATTCCTCCTCAGTAAATTTAGTCATTCTCAATGGGATGTCAGGTAACTGTTTGGGCGCAGTTAGACATGCCATATTATCTGCTCTCCCTGGGGCACCCTCATCAATACCCTGATCTAAATCATAAACCCCCATGTTGGTACTTTTGGCTTCAGTACATAAGTTTCCTGACCCCTTATCAAAATGCAGTCAGTCAATGCCCTCAAGACCAGACAAGGATTCGAACCGGTTAGACAAACAAGGGGACGCCTTGCTGAAAACCCTTGGAGCGTGCCGGGTTGTGTGTCAGACGCTGAGAACTTTCCCTACTTCTCGCGGAACCCGCTTCGCGGGTCCCGCATCGCTGGGTTGCTAACTGACATTCACGGACTTTTGCCTGCCAACTGGGAGGTGGGTTGCTGGTCAAGCAGGGCTGCGAGCAGAGCGCGGGTCTGGGACTACCTTTCCCAGAAGCGCCCGCCGCCCGGATCAACAGCACCTGGGCTGCTCTCCCTGCCCGCCCCTCCCCATCAGCTTCAAAAACCTCAGCCTCTGGACTACCTGTGGGACGCCTTGCTGAAAACCCTTGGAGCGTGCCTGGTTGTGTGTCAGACGCTGAGAACTTTGCCTACTTCTCGCGGAACCCGCTTCGCGGGTCCCGCATCGCTGGGTTGCTAACTGACATTCACGGACTTTTGCCTGCCAACTGGGAGGTGGGTTGCTGGTCAAGCAGGGCTGCGAGCAGAGCGCGGGTCTGGGACTACCTTTCCCAGAAGCGCCCGCCGCCCGGATCAACAGCACCTGGGCTGCTCTCCCTGCCCGCCCCTCCCCATCAGCTTCAAAAACCTCAGCCTCTGGACTACCTGTGGGACGCCTTGCTGAAAACCCTTGGAGCCTGCCGGGTTGTGTGTCAGACGCTGAGAACTTTGCCTACTTCTCGCGGAACCCGCTTCGCGGGTCCCGCATCGCTGAGTTGCTAACTGACATTCACGGACTTTTGCCTGCCAACTGGGAGGTGGGTTGCTGGTCAAGCAGGGCTGCGAGCAGAGCGCGGGTCTGGGACTACCTTTCCTAGAAGCGCCCGCCGCCCGGATTAACAGCACCTGGGCTGCTCTCCCTGCCCGCCCCTCCCCTTTACCACAGACCTGTAAATTGGCTTGCTCAGTCCCACTGCGCGGGAGCGACCGGGAGAAGCCCGGGACAAGGGCGGGGCGTCTGTGGCCGTCCGTGGTCGGCCGAGGTTGGGTTGGGCCAGTCCTCCTGGGCCTCGGTCACGGTCATTCTGTTTATTTGTCCTGTTTGTTATTAGGCACAGTGGGTTGGTGTCTAAGTACTCTCATTATCCCATCTAGATTATTTATTACCTTGTATAGTCCGCCTCTCAGCCAGCATGCCTTTACGATCGGGCAAAGACCGTTCTGTTACCCTGCAGACGTCTAAAGGGGTGGTTTCCGGTCCTTTGGATGCCTTTATCACCAAGGCTACAGGAATATTGGAGAAAGAGATAGCCTTCGTAGAGAAAAGGCTATCAATAGATCTTGTTAATGGGAAACGTTCATCTCTGGGGCCGTATGCCACCGTACCCAGCCCATTACCCCCATCCCTACCTGTTTCAAGTCCTAATACTATTCCTGTTTTAGTTGATGTTCATTGTGGAGCCGAAGGACCTTCTTTGCAAAACTGTAGCATTGACTCTGACATTATTGTTACACCAGGGAGTGGGGTGGAAGGTAGTGTACTGTCTAATAGCCCATCTCTAGTAGTTTCTTCATCTGAAGAGGAATCCCCGCATAATAATCTTCCTGGTAAAAGCAAGCAAAACAAGGAATGTCAGAGAGGGGGGGTGTCTAAAATACCCAAAATGGTTAGCTTTCCATCGACAGTTAATAATCATGACAAAACTAGTGCCTCTATTAACACCTTGCCTCCTAGTGTCCACGATACTTCTCCCTTTGCTCCAACAGGGGTCCCGAACCTCTGCCCTATAAGTATGGGTAGTAGTGACATCGATATACTTGCCAAAATGGAAGTTCTCTTCAAGACACTTTTGCTACCGGTCCTGGAAAGAACCAGGTTGATGAACTTGAAATTAGATGGTCTTGAGAATCTCGTAACCACCAATTCCTGCTTACTCAAAAAATTGGTAAAAGACCAACCTACACCACAGTCTTCCGACACTGTTAGAAACTCTAAGACTCTGGGGATCAAACCTTGTTCCACCCAGGCATCCTCGTCTGCTAGGCAGTCCCTTAGTAACCATTCTGGGAAGGGTTCAAACATCAGCGCTGCTTCTAAACCATCTATTACCACCGTGGCACGCCCACCATTACATAAGAAGGCCAGCTCTAATTCAAATGACTCGCCACAGCCAAGTTCCTCTAAAACAGCACTTAGCATGCAGGCCCAGATCCCCATTAAGGGTGTGCCCAAACCTCCCCCCAACCCTATAGGGACCTCTGGTGTCGCACCCGGGCGTGTTAATACTAATTCCACCCAACCTCCAAAGAAAGTAGTGAAAAGGAGATCACCACCGGCAGACCTACCTATAGATGCTACGCCCTACATTATTGTTCTTACAGGCGTCGCACCTCTTAGGGAGGGCCATTTTGAATCCCATGGTGACCTTATGAATAAAGTCACCTTTTGGTTAAACAAAAACCGTCCCCTTCCACCCTCTTCTCCAACTAAGATCCTGACTGTTCGTAGAGTAGATTGGGTGGGTTACTGTAAGAAGGACTTAGAAGGCGATTGTATTCTCATAAACTTCCAGGATCCATGGGTGGTCGAATACATTCGTAGAGAGGCAAGGTTTGGGAGGTTGGGGGATGTGCAATCCCTGGGTTTGAACTACTTTTATCCTAAAAGATCCGGTGTTCCTCGCCCCAATTGCATTTCAACGCATAGATATGTAGGGAGGAACATGGTAGAGAGGATACCCAACTCCCCTTCGATAACAGTTATAACTATGGCTCAACAAAACATGATGGAAAGAATAACCCCAAAACCAATGAGAAAGATAATAATCGACCGAAGGGATACATCAAAAAACCAAAGAGACAGTGCTCCAAACATAAACTCAGGATCAGAAATATTGAAATTGGAAAACTACGGAAGATTATTCTTATTATGGCACCCAAGGTCATGAGAATTATCCAGGAGACCCAAACACAAATCAGCACTATAGCAGAGGTTATACAAAACTCGAAGATAGGGATAGAAAAACTCTATGATATTTCAAGGAACACGCAGAATGAAGTAAAACTCATCAGAGAGTCAATAAATACATCCATAAAGGAAAACAATATGAAATCTCTACCTTTGACAGACAGACAAAACAGACCAGATAGGAATAACAACATACTAACAGAAGAAGAGATAACAGCACTACTCCTGGAATACGAAACTTTAGACCCAATGAGAACACAGGAAATCAAAAGAGTAACGATAGACACTAACAGAACATCTACGAGAAAGGAAAGGAAATTAAACCTCAACAATCTTCAACAAATCAAAATAACCACGGAACCGGTAAACATAACCTCAACCAGAACAGAGAAATCTCTAAAATGTCTGTTAATCAACTGTCGATCGGCGGCGAAACATGCCTCAGACATAGCAGACATCATCATAAAACAAGAAATAGACTTAACAATCCTGACTGAAACATGGCTATCTGAATCCTCATCGCCAATACTAGACCTTCTGGTACCACCGCACTACAACATTTTGAGATTAGATAGACAGATAAAAACAGGAGGAGGTATTGCATGTATACATAGATCGACCCTAGAAGTTGGCCAATTTCAATCCGACCCCCTTGAATAATGCGAAGACCTAGGGCTTAACATTAGAGCGACAAATAATCTGAACTGCAATCTACATGCCTTATATCACCCTCCAGGAAACAATATGAACTTCATTGACCAACTGATGGATATCATCACTGCTAACACCAACTCCGACACTAATAATATATTCTTAGGCGACTTCAACCTTCGTTGGAATGACAACAACGACAAACAGGTCAACGCCCTTAAAGAATTTTTAAATGATCTGAATCTATCCCAAGCATGTCTTCAACCTACTCACTCAAAAGGAGCCACACTGGATTGGATTATCTCGAAGAATCAGAACATCGAAATCCTCTCCATTGAACAATGCGACTGGTCAGATCATCACGCTATAACCTTCCGAATACCTTCACAGGAGAAAATAAAAACGACTCAACCTACAAAAATGGAAAGATGGATTAGAGACACTAGGGATTCAAATATGGAGGTGCTATCAGAAAGTCTCAAGAGAGACTTAAACCCACCTGAAAACTTGAAAGATGTGAACGATCTAACGAACCACTATTACATCACAGTAACGGAAATAGTCAATGCCACCATACCACTCAAATTAAAAAGAGTGACGGAAAAGAATAAAAATCCATGGTTCAACGGAATACTGAATGAAGAAAGACGCAATCTGAGAAAAGCAGAAAGAAAATGAGACAACACCCTTCCTCCACTACACTGAAAGCTCTTAGAAAAATTAGAAAGGAATACAACAAGAAGATCATCAACACAAAAAAGGAATTCATCAGAACAGAATTGGATAACGCCAAAAACAGACCTCGTAAATTATTCTAAATCATAAAACAACAATCCAACAAGTTGACAAAATCTGCCCAAGAGGTCACTAAAACACAACTAAGCTGTGATGAATTTTCTACCTTCTTCATTAACAAAGCCAATAAGCTGGAAGATGAACTTAGGACCGCCGCAGATAACATTGAAGACAACACGCCACCAACACTATCTGACCGGAACCATGCAAACAAATCGGCTAAAAACAAAGCACACTGGAACACCTTCAAATTATTAGATCATAAGGAGCTGGCTATCACACTTGCGACCACGAAACCCAACAACCATTATAACGACCCAATACCATCGAAATGCTTAAAAGAAATCAGCCATTCTATGATCCCAATATGGACAGAGATCATAAACGCATCACTATCTCAGGGATGCCTGCCTGAAAGCTTGAAGACTGGGCAAGTAGTCCCGATCATCAAAAAACCCACAGCGGACCCAACAGATCCAAATAACTATCGCCCAGTAACCAACATCCCTTTTCTTGCTAAACTCATAGAGAAATGTGTACAAAATCAGTTGAGTAAACACATCGACAACTTCGCATTGCTAGATGACTGCCAATCTGGATTCAGAGCAAATCATAGCACTGAAACGGCAATCCTACACATCGTTGATTATACCCTACAAGCTCTAGATCGCAACCAATCCTGTCTACTCATCCTCCTAGACTTGTCAGCTGCATTTGACACGGTTAACCACGAAAAATTACTGATCAGACTTCACGACAGGATGGGAATCTCTGGCACAGTACTGAAATGGTTTGAATCATTTTTAATGAACAGAACTCAGAGATTCTTAGTAAATCAAGCACTATCTCCATCTTGCCCCAACACAATCGGAGTACCGCAAGGATCCACCTTATCTCCTTCACTGTTTAACTTATACATCGAACTTCTCACAGAAATTCTGCGGAATTCGAAAATATCCTACCACATGTACGCAGATGACACGCAACTGTACATCAAGATTGCTAGCCTAGAAGATATAACCACTATGAACGACGCCCTCAAAATATCGCTAAAATGGTTAACTAACAATCATCTCAAGCTCAACGCCGACAAAACAGAATTCTTACTCATTACACCACAAAAAAAAACATTCCTTAGTGAGAGAATGGTGTAAATTGATTACTGCATTAAATTGCATCCCAACTCTAGTAGACTCTGCGAAATCTCTCGGAATCACATTGGATGAGAACCTTGATATGAAAACACATATGAAATCCATGGCAAAAAACGCCCGCTTCCATTTAAACTATCTAAGGAAGATGAAATCCTTTTTAACGGAGACAGACTTGAAACTAGCTGTGCAATCTCTGGTTGTCTCTAGGATAGAATATGGATGTACTACACTTGCTGGCCTTCCAAAAATCTCAACAGCTCCACTAAAAGCTTGCCTCAATTCAGCAGCAAGGCTTATTACAGGATCTAGGAAATTTGATCATATCTCGCCTCACCTGAAGGCCTTAAACTGGCTACCGTACGAAGCTAGAGTACAGATGAAAATGGCATGTATCACTCATAAAGCGATTCATCACAACACACCTAAATATCTAGCCCACAAAATAGAAATATCAGGAAGAAACAGACTTGTCAGGAGTGCCAATTATCTACTCCTGAAACCTCCTATCTTTAAAAAGAAAAAAACTTATGAGAGAACTTTCTCAGGCGTAGCTCCCAGAATATGGAAAGGAACTTACTCATCCTTTGCTGCCACCGCCGAGAGTCATCTTGGGGCTGACAGAGACGCAGGAGACACCGCCGCCACCGCCAAGAGTCCAGAGGCACCGGACTCCGCGCCGCGGCTCCGGGAGACCACAAATCCCGGCAGGCCTCGCGGCGGCGCGTCTGAGTGACGCGGCTTGCGCCCAGAGAGCGCCAACGGGAAGCATAAAGCGGAGCAACCCCGGCAGAGCGGGGGGAACTTACTCATCCTTTGCCGCCACCGCCGAGAGTCATCTTGGGGCTGACAGAGACGCAGGAGACACCGCCGCCACCGCCAAGAGTCCAGAGGCACCGGACTCCGCGCCGCCGCTCCGGGAGACCACAAATCCCGGCAGGCCTCGCGGCGGCGCGTCTGAGTGACGCGGCTTGAGCCCAGAGGGCGCCAACGGGAAGCATAAAGCGGAGCAACCCCGGCAGAGCGGGGGGAACTTACTCATCCTTTGCCGCCACCGCCGAGAGTCATCTTGGGGCTGACAGAGACGCAGGAGACACCGCCGCCACCGCCAAGAGTCCAGAGGCACCGGACTCCGCGCCGCCGCTCCGGGAGACCACAAATCCCGGCAGGCCTCACGGCGGCGCGTCTGAGTGACGCGGCTTGCGCCCAGAGAGCGCCAACGGGAAGCATAAAGTGGAGCAACCCCGGCAGAGCGGGGGGAACTTACTCATCCTTTGCCGCCACCGCCGAGAGTCATCTTGGGGCTGACAGAGACGCAGGAGACACCGCCGCCACCGCCAAGAGTCCAGAGGCACCGGACTCCGCGCCGCCGCTCCGGGAGACCACAAATCCCGGCAGGCCTCGCGGCGGCGCGTCTGAGTGACGCGGCTTGCGCCCAGAGAGCGCCAACGGGAAGCATAAAGCGGAGCAACCCCCGCGTCGCGGGACGCGAGCAGGACGCCCGGGGCGAAGCCCGGGCAAAGGGCGGGCCCTCTACGGCCCTCAGCGGCATGACCGGCCAGGCTAGGCCACCCCCCTGATATCTCCTGCATATTTTATAAGGTACTGTTCCCAGTTTAGTTTAATTTAGACTTTGTTATTTTAAGAGGCATTGGCCTCCTTTTCCATTACTGGATGGTTGGCTGACCTGCATGGTACATTGTTGCCAACATTGTTTGTACTCATCAGATTTGTGCCCTGAGGCTTATCACAAACTATTTTAACAATCATGGGGAAAAAGCTGATTCCTGCCCCGGTTGAGCCAGTGAATACTATTGACTCATACTTGGTACAAGTAGTTAGTAGCATTAATAACAAGAGAAGGCAATCACTTGGGCTAAGCCAATCACCTATCTTGCACACAGATAGCCCCTCCACAAGCATCCTAAGCACAGCGACATCGGAGTCACTCATGGAAAAACAACCGTCAGTTCCCGCAGAGCAAGATCCTCAAAATAACAGTATTGAGGTAGCGGCTGATGCTGACGCTGATGCTGACCTATCAACAGATAGAACCGATTTAATAGATCTATCAGATAGCGTTTTTATTGATGTGAACCATCAGCCAGCTGTTCCGGAGGAAGATTCACAATCCTTGCAGCCCTCAACACGGGCTGTTAGAGCCTGCAGAAGACTTCAAGCTAAGAGGGGGGGGAAACAATTAGGAAGGAAAAAACCCGCCACACCACCCACTAGGCGGGGGGGGAGACATACGGAGCCCGATATTGATATAGAGCCCAAATGCACTAGCGATGACGATCTTTTTAATAGGATCCAAGAAATGATAGATATCAAGATCAGGACAATAATTAAGCCCCTCATCGGGAAATTAGATAAAATAACATCTGAGATTAAAAAACTGGGTGGGGTACATATTAAACTAGTAGACGAGGTTGAGAATCTATCCTCTCTCGTCACAAATTTAATACCCACAGTTGTGGAGGTGACCCCACCCGAAAGCAATTTGCAACCCATGCAACAAGGTCCGCTGCTTTTGCCAGCGTTGCCTTCTGTACCTATTCCTGGTCAGGATGCTGTCGTAGACAATAGAGATGGCCGAAACAGTACCTCTGGTTCAACCGTAGTTATACATCAAGAGGATGTTTCAGCCCAATTTGTCGTGGAAGCTTCGCCAGTAGTGCTGGTGCTGGCGAATGTCCCGGTCCTATCACAAGGGAAAAAAGAGTCTAATCAAGATTTAAAAGACAAAGCATTACATTGGCTCTCCAACAATATGTATATGGCACAACAAGGGCTTGATAAATTGGCAGGGGATATTGTCATGACTAGGAGGGTCTCCTGGATTGGCAGTAAGCCTAAAAAGTTCCAGGGGGACTGTGTAATCCTAAACTTTGCCAATTCCGAGGTCCTCCCAGAAATTTTGAATAATGTTTTCCCACCCCAACGCCGTAGCGGCTCTATAGTTCCTCTTACGCTAAAGTTCTTCTATGATGCGACCCGGTTTGCTACTGTACCCACTATTCCAAGTTATAAAAGACACGCTAACCCCAGTAGCTGGGGCGGGGGTACCACATCTCAACATTTAAATGACTGGTCCAAGCGTACAGTATATCGTGAGCCTGGAAGACTTAATTATCACACAGAGCCAACTAACAGGCAACCCCTTGCATACGATACAAGGCTTAATGGCTGGGGTTCCGGCCTTACGGGCCACGAATATAGCGCGCAGGGATTTAGGCCTTCATACTGGTTGAGAAATGACCACTTCCATACACGCCCAAATATCCCACAACCTATGTGGAACCCAGCTTCATACGTACAGGGTCAGGTGGCTACTCCCTTTGAGTGGGGTTTTGCCACAGGGAATAGGTTCGGTCCTTTATCGGACCTGAATACTTGTGATTGACTCGTTCCAGGAGCTGACATGGACAGGGAGGTGTTGAATAACCCATTAGTAATATGTGGAGATTTGAACATTTTTGAGCAATCAAATATTTTTGCCCCCAATGTAGTATCAGAGTCTCAAGTGTCAATGAGTTCTGCACAGCAAGTGTTTGAATCTTGTTTTGTGACTACGGCAGACTTGAGTACGGGGGGAGAGGGCATACAGAGCCCGTGTCTAGTTGGCAACAGCCATGGCATATCATTACAACTAGTAGCGGAGGGTGATTTAGAGGTCACAAATGAATTAAGGTTCCCCACTGATTCCTGCAGGATTATTAGTTGGAACGTAGCAGGCTTAGCTGCAAAACGCCGGGACAATTCCTGGACTAGCTTTGTCACTAAGCACCATATAATTGCCTTGCAAGAAACATGGGACACATCCAGCAATCTTTGGTGGGATGGGTTCACCTGCTTTACTAAACCAGCAGTGGCTAGCAGGGCAGGCAGAGCTAAAGGTGGCTTGGTGATTTTGTTTGCATTAGATTTAGCGGGCAGCTACAGGGAGATCAGTACTGACTCTGACAATATCCTTATGATTGAAAGGGTGATTAACAAAACTTGTAGGACTTTATATGTAAATTTCTACAATTCAGGGAATTCTGAATATAGCGGTCGCAATATCTCCAGTTTGGACAATATTTTAAATAGGGCAGTACAGAATATCGAGTTAGATTTTGAGTTTATCTTATTAGGCGATTTTAATATTCATTTATGTAACCTATCATGTAAGGGAAGAAGTACAAATGAGTTTGATGATGCAGCCTTACAGGGCCCTCATTTCGAACATTCTGCTGAGGGCCAGGAGCTTGAGGATCTGTTGGCTAATTACGACTTGTATGAACCGGATAGCGGCTTGAGATTGCCAACTTTTACCGGCGCCCAAAATGGCACAGTGATTGATTACATTTTTGTCTCACAAGGGATCATTAATCAGACCATGGCTTATCGTACAGTCGCTACACACCATAGTGACCATAACCCAGTTTTACTCGAAGTGGCCTGGGGTGCCCAGATGGGGGCGCCACCAAGGAGACAAAAACCGGCTCACCCACTGAGGACCACTGATCAAGACCGACGAGTGAAGTGGGCCAAAGTGATTCCGGAAAATTTTTATGGAAAATGTTTTCCTAAAATCAAAGATAATGTGGAGATCTGCAAAAATCCGGGCACGCAAGGTTCTCACATAGTAGCGGCTTATGAGGCAATCTGTAATCAGGTATCCAAGGATCTTTTAGCAAAACCATTTCAGATTGGACAAGGACACAAGCGATGGTTTGATTCTGCATGCTCAAAAGCCCATAGAGATCTGCTGGCTGCCTTAAAAAAGACTCCAAGGGACAAAGATGTAATCCTGAGTTTAAGGAAAAACTATAAGTCAGCCGTCAAGAAACGCAAAGACACCATCAAAAGCGAAACATGGGACAATCTCCTCTCGGCAGCAGTGCTGAAGGACAGTAGGAGATTTTGGGAGATTGTCAAACAGCCCATATTCTCTGTTGATAGCAATGCACCTATGGACTGCGTGATCACAGATGAAAAATGGTTGTGTTTCTTTAAAAATGTTTATGGGGGTGACGAAGTCGGTTGTAACGATGTCCCATTAACAAAGGTGGATCCTCATCCTATCACCTTTAACCCACAAGAAGTGGAGAAAGCTATCCTGGCTACCACCAAACATAAGGCACCTGGTCCCGACGGAGTCCCTGCTGACTTTTTTATGTATTCTCCTAAATTGTGGGCTGAGGTTATGTCAAATGTGTTTAATGCAGTTAATTGTAACCCAGCTCCTGCCTCGTGGGCCAGATCCACCATCGTCCCTATTTTCAAAAACAAAGGTCAGCGGGACGATCCCGCGTTTTATAGGCCTATATCCCTCTTGGACTCAACGATAAAAATTCTGGGCAGAGTTCTTTTATCCAGATTGAGGGAGAATGTTGAGGGCTGTGGTGGGTTGTCTGACCTACAATATGGTTTTAGGGAGAGAAAAGGGACGGTTGAACAATGTATTAATCTGCATCTACTCATCTCAAAGTATACGGTGGCCAAGGAGGGTTCCGTGTTTTTAGCATTCATGGACCTATCCTCGGCCTTTGACCTCGTCAATAGGGCAAAACTTTGGACAATTCTTTTAGAGATGGGTATTGATGAAGCCTTGGTAACGTTCATGGCCACCATGCATCAGGAGCTTTTTGCAGCTGTCCGAGTGTCAAACAACGGCAGATGTACCCCGCTTTTTAAATCTTTAAAAGGGGTCCGGCAAGGCTGCATTTTAGCGCCCACGCTTTTTACCATCTACATCAATGGCCTGGGGGAATATCTGCGAGACCAGGACGCGGACGTACCACGTGCAGGAGGAGTCCATATCCCGCCACTCCTGTACGCGGATGACGCCGTGTTGATCGCTCGCACTGGTGTAGGTTTGCAGCGTCTTTTAGACGCTTTTGGCTCGTTCATGGATAACCTAGACCTTAGGGTTAATGCCGCGAAATCGCATACTATGGTTATGGGCCGTGAACGTTTCAAAAAGAAACATAAATCATTTTTCTGCAGAGGGGCCTTGGTTGCCAAGGTAACTACATTTCCCTACCTGGGCGTTTTGTTTGACCAGAATGGAACATGGGGGCCACAGATTAGAGCTAAGAGGCTGGCGGTCACAAGATCTTCCTCAGCGCTCCTGGGCTTTGCTGGCAAGCTGGGTGCCAGGCCCATGGAAGCCCTTCTGAAGATCTATAAGTGCAAGCCTGTTGCTATTGCCCTTTATGGATCCCCTTTGTGGGGGTACGTGAATCTTGATCCAATTCAAAGGGCAGAAAATAGATTTATAAGATCGCTTCTTTCTATCCCCCAGTCAACTCCGACTCTTTCCATACATAAAGAGGTGGGTTTACCCTACCTGTCAGACTCATTGAGTTTAGCACCTCTAACTCTGTGGCTGAAAATGTGGTTGAACGAAGATCTCCCTTTGAACCACATAATACTGAAGGATGTTTTATTACTTGATAAACATAGTAGCATCCCATGGTTGGCCTATTTGATCAACTCATTTACTGATCTGGGCCGCCCGGAACTCTTTTTAAGCCCAGATAAAATTAGAGCTTTGGACATAGACCTTATAAAACAGTCATTCAGGGTTATGAAGGAAACGCGTCGTGAAAAAGCTGAAATGCAGAAGCCAGCAGTTAGGGCCCATAATTTTTTGGTGAGCGAACCATCTCTTGCATCTTATCTCATTTTTGTTACAGTCCCTTACCACAGGTTTTTATTAACTAAATTCAGGTTTAACCTGATACATTTTTACTTAGGTTCTTTTACATCTTGGCAGAAGCCAGATTTAGCCCCCCCTTGCAGTTGTGACCATTTTTCTGTTCAGGATACAATGCATTTCATTATGTTTTGTAGTTTATACCATGAGCAGAGAAGAAAATATTTGCTCCCTATCCTGAAAGAAGCAGGCTTTACTCAGGTGCGTCCGGCGTTGCTTTATTTACAACTCCTGACTAATCCCTGTACAACTTTTTGTATTGCAAACTTCTTAGTGGCCGCTGTAAGGGCAAAAAGGGGAGGTTAGATGTCGCCTTAAACTTTTTAAAATTGTCCTGTTTTTTCTTTGATGGACTGTAAAATGTATTTTCTATTTATTCTTGTATATAGTATTTATAATATAATATGCATTTAGTTTGATGTTTTTTAGGTAATTGAAGGGTCATTTATGTATATATCCCTTCTCAGGGTTTTATTGTTTTGTTTCTTTGTATGACTTGTAATAAGTCGAATAAAGATATTCTGACTGACTGAATATGGAAAGCCCTTCCGGCAAATATCAGAAAAATAACAAACACGATAACATTCAAGAAGGAAATCAAGAACCATCTTATGAGCAAGTTCCTCCCATAACAAGACAAACTCTACCGAAGACGTGCCGCTGATTATTACATTATCCCTATATGGAAGCAGGATATGACTGACCGATCCGCAAAGAAATACCACCTCAGCTCTTTGTAACTCAAATCTCAATTAAGTCCATCCAGTTATCGTTTTCCACTTACAGATTTGGACGATCCTATTGTATAATATATATTGTTTGTAACCCAGACCGTATGATGTTAAGCGCTCTGGTACCCACGGGTCATGTTCGCGCTATAGAAAACTGTAAAATAAATAAATAAATAGATGAAGACCTGAGATTGTGCAAACAGTTCAGAATCTGAAAACTGACGAGTAGAAAAGAGTGAGATTTGCATGTGTCGGCAAAACGGCAATTGTTTGCTAGATTTATGTATGCAGAGACTGGCTGGGAATACAGTTGGGAGGTGCGCTTCTACGACAAAATTCAAGGGAAAAGTGTGACTTTTTTCACTCTTTCAAAGACCCCTTTTATGCCTGCATTTTACTTATTAGTCAGACCTACTAAATCAAAACGAAGGCTTCCTGTGGCAGGGGTGATGCAAGAGAATACTTGCATGTATGTGTGTCAGGGGTGGGGTGGGGGAGTGTACTCCAAGCAAAAGTGCAGCTCCACAGACTCATTATCATGCGATCGTCTGATATAATCTAGGGATACACAGCTGCAATAACCCAACTCATGGAGGAATGAATGAATATTGCGAGCAAACGGTCTTACTGGGGGGGCCACAATGAATTCGGGCTGAATATGCATCCATGTGGCTTCGCAGGCACATGTGTAATTTCTTACACAGGGGCAAATCAGACTGAAAGCTGCAAATAAATGAGGTGCTCACAGAAGGATAAACGGAGGATGGCAACCAGAGAGAGGGAGAGAAAAGAGTACAACACGAGATCGACATAGAGAGAAATTAGCAATCAGCGGGAGAGGAATGAGAACATGGGGTTAAGCAAAGGGAAGAAGCTATTACGGGAAGGTGCAGTCAGAAGGAAAGGGGGAATTCAGAGACAGCCAAAATGACAACAGGAAACATGCATTTGAAAACAAGCCCTCACAGCTGCCGCCCTGGGGCCAGTGCTCAGGCTCTTTTTTTTTTAATTGCAATAAGAGACCAGCAGGAAGTGGGATAAGGGAGGGGGTGGCAAATGGTGAGCACTTTCGCGGCCGCTTTGATGTTCTCAATGGCCACACGGCTCACTGAGAACATCAAAGCGGCCGCGACAGTGATCAGCAGGTGGACAAATGGTGCACGCGCCCAGTGCACATGCATTGCACACGATCCGCACTTTGGTAGCACTTTTGAAAGCCCCTTACTTAATATCTCGCCAAAGCATCGCTAATGCGATGGCTTAGGCGAGACCTAAAAACAGGTGTTTGACCTTGCAAATCAGGTTTGTGCGTGGGTGGAGAGCACAAGGCTGTCTGCTGGGTGAGTACTGCTGAGAAGCAGGAAAGTGCGACACAAGGCTCGAAAGACAGAAAATGCCGGCACTGCCAGAGAACAAAAAGTAGTCTAATGGCACTGATGACAAATCAGAAGACTGGGGGCAACAATGACCAGCCAAGCACTGAAACATAGAAGACAGGAGGGGCCATCTGACACCCAGCCCCGACGATGAACATTTGCGAGAGGTGGTGTGTAAAAGTTCAATGTGCAGGTAAGTATACTTGTTTAACTGGTGCTTAAGATTATATGGCAAAGTGAACAGCCAATGGTGATAAGTGCCTCGCCTGTTCACAAGTGAGGAGCTATAAAAAAGTTAGGCCGGGAGATGCTTCTAGCTAGGTAGTATGGGGTGAGGGTGTTGGGGAACTGTTTGGTTGAGCTTAAGGAGGCAGAAGAGGTTACTCGAGATCAGACAATAATGTAGACATAAAGAACTCAAGCAGACAAGCAACACCGAGAGGTATTATAAGATTGTAATGTGTAATCTTATTGGGCGCCTGAACAAAATCAAAAGGGGGGGCGCTCATGTTGCATGCTATTACAAGAGACTCACCTTCTGGGCACCTGCAATGAAATTTTGGGGTGGCACAAGTATAATAGTCTACCACACAGGGTTTACAAGATTCTGCTAAAGTGTGATGATCCCACTACATAAGACATTTCCCATTGTAGCCTCCAAGGTACAGAGGGAAGATTTAGATAGGTTTATAGTTATAACAAGGATACTAAAGTGAATGCCCTGGTCGAGCTGCAGAGTTTATGTTCCTCAGACACTTGTTAATAATACAGTCTCCCATGTCATACTCAATACTCTGGTAGGGATGACAGTGGTGGGAGAGGGTTTCAATGCTATTATGAATAATGAACACGATCCAAAATATAGACACCCCCTCCACGTTTGTCAGAATGCTGCTGGTTTCAAATGAGCGACCTCCATGGTGTTAGGTGACTCACTGTGTTAAGTGTTACCCAGGAAGAAACAATTCAGAAACTAACCTTAATGGGACCCTTGGTGCCTGCATATTGGCCAGAGGGTTGTCAGATTACTCCACAGTGGGGGTACTATTCTGAAGCCCTTATTGCGGCCCCAGATACCTTGACACCTTAATGCATAGTGGTTAAAAGATTATGTTTGACAGGCTGGCTGCACAATGCCATAGAGGATGAATTTAAGCTAAAAGCCACCTCAGCGTAATCTTTGGTAACCCTGGGAGGCCTTCAATGCAGTGATCCAGAGGCGGCCATTATCCTACATCCAGGGAAAATAAAGAGAGAGAGTGAGCTTTAGCTGACCTCCAGGAGCAAGTCCTGTAGCTCAAATGGTATCTGCCAAGTGAGCACAAAAAGGTGGAGCATTCGCAACTAGAGACGCTCCACCTGGCGCAAAAGCTTATAGATACAGCCAAGCTGGCGTGGACAATATCCCAATACCAAATGTATGAGCCAGTGAATAAAGCAGGAACGCTTACATATTGTCTAGCACATAGGAATATTGAAGCCAAAATTGTTCCCTCAATACAAAAATCTGAGTGGCAGAGGGCCACAGACTCACTAGCAAACGCAGCAGTATTTGAAGACTACTATTGAGAGCTATATATTGAGAATACCCCCCTACGGAATTGAAAACGCTCAACCCCATCACAAATGACTTAATTTTAAGGGTGCTCTCCTGCGCCAAATGTAAGGAACTAGAGTTGCTGCTCTCTTTGGAAGAGATATTGGGACCATATCAGTTTATTTTTTTTTTAACTCTATTATGCATTTTCATGTATAGAATACATTGGACAATGTTAGGCATAAATCAGAGGCAGAATATATTGATAACGTCAAATATATCGCGATAAACATCAGTTCAGCTCATTATATCACAGGATCTGTAGATTAATGCTCCAATATTATTGGATATCTAGTGTCAACACAAGAAAATGGATCCGCGGACACAAATTAAGAGATGAAAACGTTTTCTGTAATGACATGTTAGAATTATCCTGCACCTGTCCACATAGTTCAGGGATAGTTTTGCAGAACCCTTCATTGTGTATTGAGCATGACCATATGACGCCTGCCATGCCATGGGTTCTGGATTGCTATGCAAGACAGCTAGTGGGTGCCTCAGGTTCTGGTGCAAGAGGGTGAACTCCGTTGCGCATGCCAGCCTGAAGTTCTGTCAGAAGGTTAACCCACACAGCCGCTATGGGACAGAAGCGCAGTCTTAGTGTTTTCTTGGTGTAGGGCCCAGCTTTTGCCTTGCACCCACACACTCATGGAGAGTGCCCAGCCAGACAGAGTGGGAGAATAGAAGATTTCCGTTTTAGTTTAATCTGACGCCTAGCATGCTGTTTTGCCAGGTCTATGAACTGATCAAGGGCCTAGTGTCTCTTGGTGCAGTGCAGCTAGCCCAATAGGCAAGTTCCCAGCTAAGCAGTGTTGTTTATCCTGTGCATCTGGCAAGACGGGCTGTGATCTTGTGCCTGTACTGGGAGAGCGACGAGCATGTCCAAAGCATGTGCAGTTAGTCCGTGTCTATTGTGTGGCAGCGTGGAAAGGCACCAGCACTCTAGTGTGCTGAGTGGAACCAGTGCAGTACTGGGGCCACATCCCATAGGGAGAAGCTGATGCTGCGTCCTTTAGTTGGCAACCTGCCAACCACTTGGACACTCACTGTAGCTGGGAGGCCAGGTAGTAATGTTCAAAGGTTGGAAAGCCCAGGCCACCCTGATCAGACAGGAGGCAGAGTTTTATTAGAGCCACCCTTTGGCAGGACAAGAGCCAAATAAAGTCTCCCATTGATCTTCCAGTGAGTGAAAAACAGTATCGTGATTAAGAGTTGAAGGTTGGCAAAGAAATATAGGAGTCGCTGTAACATGATTATTTTGACAAGGGCTATGCATCTTGCTATGGGTAGCGGCAGGGTCTGCCAGAAAGCCATTTGTGACCGTAGATTGGTGACTGCCCAGCCCAAATTACCATCCAGATCTGATGGATTATGATATATACATATTCCGAAGTTGCCTAATGTGTCGGGCTGCCACAGTAAGGGGACAATGTTTATTTGGAGCATGTCATCAGGCGTGGGGGCCACAAAGGGGAAAGACAAGACTTGCACCAGTTGATCCTAAAGCCAGATACCACTGCAAATTTGGCAAGTGCAAGTGCTAAAAGGGCTGAGATGTCCCAGATAACCCTGAGATATAAGAGCATGTCGTCTTCATTAAGTGACACTGAATGATGACCATCTCTCGAAGGGAATCCCTCACAGCAGTCCTCTGTCTCTTAGAATATGGGCCAATGGTTCCACCGCCAACGAAAATAACAGCAGGGACAAAAGGGCAAACCTGGTTGGTGCTCTGATAAATCTGTATGAGTTCCGAGTAGTTTGCCTGTCTTAAACCTGGCTGTCGGGTTGTGTACAACAATTGGACCAGGCGAATAAAATGTGCCCCCAGGTAAGCCCACTCCAGGGAATCAAAGGCCTTCTCCAGGTCAGGCACTAGACATCTGTAATTCGGACAATCAGTGGGGGCGAATTCAAGGACCCGAAAAAATCTTCATACTTTCAGGGAGGTGTTACAGGCCGTTACAAACCAGCTGCAGAACCAGAGGAGCCAGCCTGTCAGCTAATATGTTAGCTAATGTCTTGTAATCTGTGTTAAACAGTGCTAGTGGCCTGTAAGAGGCTAGCAGCTTGCTATACCTGCCCGGTTTTGGCAATGATGAATGGAGAGCCTTGCACAGTGAGGGCAGTAGAGAAGAGGCAGCTATGGACTCGTTGTATAAGGTTTACAATTTTGAAGCCAATTGCAGTCCATTTGGGCCAGGAGTTTTTCCAATGGCTAGTGCCCTGATGACCTCCTGAAGGTTGATTTACCAGTGGAGTGCTTCCCGCTGATCAGGGAAGCATCACAGGCTCCAGGGGTGGGTGTTGGGAAGCGCTGCATTGAGTCGCGATCTAGCAGTCAGGTGGACTGACTAGAGCACTACGTAAACCGACCATTATGGCGCGCAGCGTGTGCGCGCTGCGGGTGCGCCGTAGTGACGCCGGAGTCACGCCAGAGTCCAGCCCGTCTGCGCCCGTCCGCGCTGAGGACGGGCTGGACGGCTTGACGTCTGGCCTAGGGAATGTCGACCCCCGGAAATATCCGATTCAGACCCTGCTTGCGCTCGAACCCCCCCAGACTCACATGTTTCCATACATTCTCTCCTGACGACATCTTACGCCCGCTATCGTGTGGATGCCGGACGATAGATACGGTAAGCCCCTCTCCTCCTCCATCCAGGTATTTGCCTAAACCATCTACTTCCCCTAAAGCCATGATATCGAAGGAAAATGGTATCCTCCTGAATGCCCGTTCACCTATTAAGATTAATATCTCATTTAGGGAATTTGTATTAGACAAGAAGCCTTCCCTGGTTTTTGTTACAGAAACCTGGGCAAGGGATTCCTCCGGTCCAGATCTCATCGAAGCAATCCCAGAGGGATATTGCTTGGCTCGTCAAGACAGACTGGGCCGGGTGGGAGGAGGGTTAGCAATTCTCTATAGGGACCACTTTCATTGTCATACCGCTTCTATCCCTGTCCCTATGGACAGTTTTCAAGCTCTACACTTTTCTTTAAAAAGTGGCCATAGAGCCTTCTTTAACGGAATCTTGATATATCGTCCTCCTGGCCCACGCACTGATTTTGGCCAACGGCTTCTCCATGTCCTAGAACCCTACTTTGGTCAGAATGACCTTACAGTTCTGGGAGATTTCAATTTTCATCTGGAGAGGTATGATAGCAACGATACTATCTCCTTGCTAGATAATATGTCAGCCTGTGGATTTGCCCAATTAGTCAAAGGGGCTACACATCGTGCAGGCCACACGCTAGACGGGATCTTCTCCAATGACGAGAGGCTGACGATCAAAGACCCTATCTCTCTGTCGTGGTCCGATCATCTGGCCGTTCCTTTTGAGCTAGTTCACCCGCTTATTCAAACATCTAATAATAATACTTCGAGCAAAAAGGAAAGCCGCAGGAACTTCAAAAACATCTCAAACAGCTCCTTTACCCCGTGGGCACTTAATTTGCTTTCTCTTCAAGGGGAAAGTGTTTCTGCAGCAGTCCTTCAGTTTGAAAATACTGTGACTGAGGCTCTAGATGAATTAGCTCCGAGCCGATTACACCACCGAGCCAGAAAAAGGCCCTCAGTCCCCTGGTTTTCCGAACATCTTAGACTCCTCAGACAAGAAGTGAGGAGGCGGGAGCGATTGTGGCACTCTGGTTGGGACTTAAAGGATAAGGAGGCCCATAAGACTCTGTTGAGGAAGTACAAGGCTGAAATCATAAAGGCCAAACAAGAGCATTTCACGGCCCTGACTACTACTTTGACGTCGCCTAAAGAGCTTTTTAGGGTAGTGGACTCCCTTATAACCCTCCAAACCCCAGATCCCATTGTAGCTTCCCAAGAGCTGTGCATTAATATTGCCTCTTTTTTCCAGTCCAAAATAGTAGACATCTACTCAGCCTTGGAGCTACAAAGATTTCTCATCAGTTGGCCTCCTGCTTTGGGGAATTTGGACCATGCCCCTGCAGAAATACCTCCTGTACAAACTCTAGATTCTTTTCCCCCTCTCTCTCTAGAGAATCCGGATATCCTCCTCAATAAAACTAAATCCGGCTCACCCCTGGATATATGCCCCCTCAGGATTCTCAAACAGTGCAGAGATACTCTCCTGCCCCCGTTGGTTGACATAATGAATAGAGCCATGAGGGATGGCCTTTTCCCCACCCAATGGAAAAATGCGGTGGTAAAACCTCTACTTAAAAAGGCCTCTTTGGATCCTGCGATTTAAAAAAAAATTCGGCCCATATCACTGCTCCCAGCTCCAGCAAAGATGCTGGAAGCACATCTCAATAAACATCTTGCCGCATTTGTAGATAGTTCGGGCTGTCTTGATTCATCCCAACATGGTTTCAGGAGGGAACACAGCACCGAGTCGGCCCTCACCATAGTGTTGGATAATATCCGCACGTGTGTCGACGGGGGCCAGGCCACCCTCCTGATCCTTTTGGATCTGACGGCGGCCTTTGATACCCTCTCTCCCTCAGTGCTAACAGCTCGGCTGAGGGAGGTTGGGGTTCAAGGCTCAGCCTTAGATCTACTCACTTCTTTCCTCAGTCATCGAGTGCAAAGAGTGAAGTTGGGGGAATATCTATCTCCATCCCTGCCTGTGCAGTGTGGGGTCCCCCAGGGGTCGGCGCTCAGTCCGACCCTATTCAACATCTATGTGACCCCACTTGCCAGACTTATAAGATCTAATGGGATGGAGATAGTATCTTATGCGGATGACACCCAAATCCTTGTCTCTCTCTCCCAATCAGGTGCCCCGACTGCCTCCAACTTTAGATCTTGCATGGAGGCAGTCGGACAATGGATGATTTACAATTCATTGAAACTGAATGGAGAGAAGACGGAGGTGATGGTGTTTGGTCGGAAAGATGATGTATGGTCATCTTCTTGGTGGCCAGACTCATTAGGAGCTTGCCCCACCCCTACGTCCTCCGCGAAAATTCTCGGGGTCATGATTGATCCTGCCCTCAACCTAGGTAAACGGGTTAGTAGAACTATCTCTACCTGTTGGGGTATTATCCACATTCTAAAGAGGATAAGGCATTACCTGTCACTGCAGGCAAGGAAACAACTTGCAGTTGCCCTTATTGGTTCCCGCCTGGACTACTGCAACGCGCTGTATGCTGGACTGAATAAAGGTCTAGTGCAGCGCTTGCAGGTAGTCCAGAACGCTGCCGCCAGGTTTGTGCTGGATCTCCCCAAACGTGCTTCAGCGACAGCGGCTAGAAAGCTGCTACACTGGCTCCCTGTTGAGGATCGTATCCGTTTCAAGACCCTTTGTATGACCTATAGGGCCCTTGCCAAAAATAGTTCCACTGGTGTAGGATCTATCCTGTCCCGCTATGCTCCCCCCAGGGACTTGCGCTCCTCCAGTAGACTTCTCCTGACAGTCCCTCGCTCTAGAAGAGCCAAATGGGGTGGCAGGGCTTTTTCCACCTTGGCGCCCAAGTGGTGGAATGCCCTTCCACTGGAACTAAGATCACTACCCACTCTTCAGGCATTCAGAAGTGCTCTGAAGACACATTTCTTTGTGCAGGCCTATCTGTAATGGTGTCAGGCTAATACATTTTGATTTGTTTTGTTAGGCGCCTTGATGCCTTCGGGTTATTGTTTGCGCGTTATAAATTTTATTCAATTCAATTCAATTCAGGAAGGCACCGATGTCTTCAGGTGAAGCCGCAAGTGTGGATTTATATTGGGACGTATAATATTGTGTGAATGGTTCGTGTATGTGCACACAAACACCCGAGGCGTGGTGTATAGACAGTATTGGGTGCTTGGGGTGCTCCAGCAAGATCAGCCATGCCAGCAGCTTCTCTGCCTTGTCAGATTATTAGTGGTGTGGGCCTCTTAATTGAGGTATTGCAGCCTTTGTTCTTCTCTCTCACCTGCTACAACTGCTCCCTGCCAGATGGGGACTCTGGGGCTCGCTCCTCAAATCGTAGCAGCTTCTGCTCTGTTCCTGCGATATCTTTATCCAGGTGCACCTCATGTTTATGGTATTCCCTAGGTAATACTCCCTGATTGCCACCTCGAAAGTGTCCCACTCGATCATCCCAGATGTGGCGGTGCTAGTGTTAACATCAAAATATTCAGTGATGCAATTATCCAGGGTACATGTGAGCCGGGCGCATCCACATCGCACACCATTTGTCAGCTTGTTTGTAGGTGTAAGGCTTCAGGCTGTGTGATTCTTGGAGGAAGGCTATCAGTATTGCGACGCAAGTCCGAGTGCAAAGCATAGGCATTCTATGTCATTACATTAGTATCGGACGTCATATTTATTGCCGGTAAGGAGAGGGAGAGAGGGTAGGAAGGTCGGCTCTAGTTCCCACCCGTACAAGTAACTACAAGGGTAATTGCTTAGGATAGGTGCAGTGATCACTCAGAAACAAACATAACCCGACTAGTAAGCAAACCTAATACGAAAGTGAGCAGAGATGTAACGGCGTCCTGGACAAACATCATACAAACCATGTGAGCCATAGTGCGTCCGCCAATAGGGGGGAAAGTGACATGGTAGGGTATGCAAGTGCGGTGATCCCGTAGGATGTGGGAGACAGTCTCATCCGAGAGAGAGAGAGAGAGAGAGAGAGAGAGAGAGAGAGAGAGAGAGAGCGAGCGAGCGAGCGAGAGCAAGAGAGAGCAAGAGAGAGAGCGAAAGCGAGAGCGAGAGCGAGAGAGAGAGAGAGAGAGAGAGAGAGAGAGAGAGGGAGAGAGAGAGAGAGAATGTGCCCCAGTCCAGGGGAGTGTTTCAGGCCATGAGGGACAAGACCCCCTTGTATTCTCGATAGAGAAGTGGTTACTAAAAGGAGAAAAGGGGGTGGAGGAAGGTGTGTGCATGAGTGCAACAACATTGCATAACCTACAGTATATATAAATATACTAGCAGCCCGCCCCGACGTTGTCCGGGGGCAATCAGGCTTGCTGGTATTCCACCCGCCGACATGTAAGCACTGGTCCCGTACTTTTAAGCAGAGTTTTGGGCGCTGGTACTTATTCTTAACTCTGCTTAACCCCAGGCTTACTTCCATTCCCACGTTGTCCGGGGGCAATAAGGCTTGCTGGTATTCCACCCGCCGACATGTAATTGCACTGGTCCCGTACTTCTAAGCTGAGTTTTGAGCGCTGGTACTTATTCTTAACTCTGCTCAACCCCAAGCTCACTTCCATTCCCAGGTTGTCCGGGGGCAATCAGGCTTGCTCCCAGTCGCCGAAACCCAGTCCCCAACCACCTCCTCAGCCCAATTTCACCACCACCTTCAGTGCCCCCAATCATCCGCACATGCTCTGCTCCCTAACACTGTGGCCACGCATCCGACGCTGCAAACGAACAAAGCCAGTATACACGCCCCACTGCAGCGCTGAAGTTTACCGGTCATCCCGCTCTAGTCCGCCTTACTTCACCTCTCCTCCCCGCGGTTCACGTACCTCAGGCCGCTCCAGTGTGGCTAAGTTCTCCTCCCCTCCCTGCGCTGTTGTCCGCCGCCGCTGCAGTCCAGTCCTCCTTACTTCACCGCTCCTCCCCGCGGTTCACGTACCTCAGGCCACTCCAGTGTGGCTAAGTTCTCCGCTCCTCCCTGCGCTGTTGTCCGCCGCCGCTGCAGTCCAGTCCTCCTTACTTCACCGCTCCTCCCCGCGGTTCACGTACCTCAGGCCGCTCCAGTGTGGCTAAGTTCTCCGCTCCTCCCCGCGCTGTTGTCCGCCGCTCCTCCTCGCGCTCCCGTCCTCCGATGATGATGTCAGCACGTATGTGGTTAGCGCACACGGCCGGCGCTACTTCAAAGGGACTTTTTTTTTATTGTAAATTTTTTAAATAACGTATATATATATTTTTTATATAGCCTATGTCCATCTACTGGACCTCCCCTTTCCAACACTGTATTGGGTGTTGCGGTTGGTGGTGTACTTTCCGAGTTTACCTGGCTCAAAGGACACAGTTCTCTCTTTATAATAGTAGTATAGAAATATATATATATGCAAAAAAGAAGGAGAGAACTCTGGGTAGATCTCAAGTTTAGGTGGAAAGCAGCCCCTGTAAGAGCACTCTCAAAACCAGCGATACTCTAGATCTGCTCACCTCAAATGTCTGTTTTTCTATCAAAGTTTTTAAGCATAGGATTAGCAAAGTGCTATCCACGCCAAGATAGAAAATGACAAAGTCTACTGCAATTTATACAGCAAAGTCTTTAAGCATAGGACTAGTACAGTGCTGTCCTTGCCGAGCTGTAAAATTACAAAAGCCATTTATCACTCCAGGCACAATATTACAGTGATAAATGGCTTTTGTAAATTGTCGAAGCCCAGATCCGTGAAGCACCAGCTTTATTGAAATTCAAAGTGGCAGCATTTCCTTCTCTCTTTCCCTGACATGTTTCGGCTGCGTTCAGCCTTGTTCACAGGTGAGCCAGATCTCAGTGCATGATTTTGAAGGCCTTTTATCCAATTGTCCAAGTGACTTTAAGTAACAGCATACATTGTCCATAATGCACTTGCAGTGTAAATACACTGTATGCACTGGCAATATTAGCAAATATCAAAGTCAAAAATATCAATATATATGTGAAATAATCATCATCCACAGTTTGTGGGGTTACAATTGGTGGTGTGCCAGGCTCCAAAGTAAGAGGATGGAAGATGTGGAGCCTGCTTCACTGGTGGATTTGGCGATTCTCCATCCTGAGTGTCTGAAGAAAGAGTGGGACCACAGAAGGCCGTAGCAGCCGGCAGCACACTTCTAGCTCCTGTATTAACTAATCCAAGTCAGCGGAGCAGGGCAAATGAGGAGAGCTCCTGCGTGAACGTCTACAGTTTCCCTAGGGCTGCGCATGGGTGGACCATCTTTGTGTGAAGGGGGGATTCAGGGCCCCCTATGCTCCACCCACTTGAGTCTTAGGGGTAGATTGAAAAATGACACTGCGCATCCACCAGAGGCAGCTGGAAACAGGAGTGTGTATTTGAGGTTTAATTCTCACAATTTCCGTTTGACAGCCAAAAACGTGCGTCTTTGTTGTTGAACAGTGGGTCTATAATCTGTGAAGATCATCAATGTTGTGTTTTCTATCACCAGGATGTCCTCCCTCTAGATTCCTAATAGTATGAGATCGCAATCGCTATAGTGGAGCAGGTGAGCTACTAGTGGTCTAGAGGGAGACTTGGGGGAAGCCGGCGTGCCGGCACTCGATGGGCTCTTTTTCAACTAGAAGAAAATTGTGAAAGTGGCAAGAATGAAGCTGTGAAGTCATGCCTCTAGGTATGTCACACCAAGATAGGGGTCAGGCCCAACAGACAGGAACCAGGTAGGGCCATTTATAAGCGTACAAACATGAAAGGACCTGGTATCCTATTTAATTTAAAAACAGCAACCACACTATATACTTTTGGTGGTGGGGTTATTTATTCAACCCATTTTTTCAGTAATTATATTTCATATTGTATAAGGAAACTCATATCCATCTAGAAAAACATATATAACGTACACAAATTATACAACATTTATCACAAATAACATTGACATTATTTGACATCATACAACATTTATATCATATCATTTGATATCATCAACAGGAACCAATATGTCATAAACTCCAAAATGACTATGACACCAAATTAATATGACATATATGTGCAAACAAACTACGCCACGATCCTTTTCTTTGGCATTTCTACTGTTCTGAATTTATCACTTCACTTTTCCTATTTGCAATCCAACTATTTATTGTCATAGATTGACATTGCAATGTCAATCTATGACGATAAATAGTTGACGATAAATAGTTGGATTGCAATGTCAATCAATGATGATAAATAGTTGGATTTTAAATAGGAAAAGTTTGTAGTCATGAGATAGGTGACTTCTTCCTTAGACGATAGTGCGCATGGGCATCGACTCCATCCCCAGATTGTTTTTTGACATGACGGGAAATGATGGAGTATGTAAGAAACAGAAAAGATGTCCATGTGTAATATATCTAAGTAAAATACCACTGGAACAGATGGAGGCACCGGGGAGGCGGGTGGGCATATGAATTCTGCAGCTCTACATGCCAAGGACAGATGCATACTGGTAAGTAGCATTTTCCGTTTGAGCTGCAGAATACATACTTGTGCATAGACTGTATAGCAGTACTCTCCCTTAGCGGTGGTGTCCTGTATCTGTTGTAGTGGTTTGAAAAAGTGTTTTAAGAACAGCGTGGCCCACAGAAGCCTGTTGTTTTGCGTGCACGTCTACACAATAGTGTTTGGTGAAGGTGTGTGTTGTAGATCATGTTGCTGCCTTACAAATGTCATCTAAGGGAATGTTCCCTAAGAAGCCCCTAGTTTGGGTGTTGAGTGCACTCTAGGGGAAATTGTTAATGTGCGTTTTGCTGTTTAGTAGCATATTTGAATACAATTGACTATCCACCTGGCAATTCCAGCTTTGGAGATGGGGTTTCCTTTATGAGGTGGAGAGAAAGTTACAAACAGTTGGTTTGTTTTCCTAAAAGGTTTAGTCCTGTCAATGTAATAAAGTATAGCTCTTTTGACATCTAGTGTGTGAAGAGCTCTCTCTGCTACAGAATCTGGTTTTGGGAAGAAAACAGGTAGCTCCACAGATTGATTGAGATGGAAAGCAGAGATTACTTTGGGAAGGAATTTTGGATTTGTTCTGAGAACCACCTTGTTATGAAGTATTTGTATGAATGGTTCTTGTTTGGTTGAAGCCTGGATCTCACTTACTCTCCTGAGAGAGGTGATCACGACTAGAAAAGCTACTTTCCATGTAAGGAATTGCAATTCTCATTTGTGTAAAGGTTCAAATGGAGGGCCCATGAGTCTAGTAAGGACAATGTTTAAATTCCACACTGGAGAAGTTAGGATTGTAGGAGGAATTATCCATTGAAGTCCTTCCATGAACGCTTTGATAGCAGGCACCCTAAACAATGACAAATGTCTGTTTTGTAGGTAAACAGCGAGGGCAGCCAGATGTAATCTTATGGATGTATATGATAGATTACATCTTTGTAGATGCAGTAAGTAGCAAATAATATTTTGGATTGAGCATGTAGTGGGTCAATTTTATGGTTATTGCAGTAAATGACAAATCTTTTCCATGTGGCTGCATAGCAAGCTCTCGTAGTAGAGCGTCTCACGTCTTAGGATGCTCATACAATCCTGCGGGAGGTTAAGGTAACCGAACTATAGGACTTCAGGAGCTAGATTGCCAGGTTCAGTTGAGCTGGATCTGGATGCCTTATCTCTCCATGGTTCTGTGTGAGAAGCTCTGGGGAGAGGTGTAGTTTGTGGTGTGGTACTACTGTGAGTTCCAGGAGTATTGTGAACCATGGATGCCGGACCCATGTTGGAGCAACTAGGATTATTTTGAGAGACTGCTATTTGAGCTTCTGTACTACTAATGGAATGAGCGGGAGTGGCGGAAAAGCGTACACAAATCTGCCTGACCAATTCATCCATATCGCTTTGCACTTGGACAATGGATGAGGATACCTGGTGGCGAAGGTAGGGCATTTTGTGTTTGCGTGTGTGTCTGGGTGGCCCCACATCTGAAAAAATGGATGAAGAACTTAAGGATGAAGTTCCCATTCGTGTATCTGCTGTGTTTGAAGACTGAGCAGATCCGCAATCGCAGCTCTGCAATCTGATTGTGTACGCCTGGAAGATGTTCTGCTAGAAGGTGTATCCTTTGTGAGATGGCCCTTCTCCATATGTTCTGCGCTAGTTGAGACAGCTGCAGAGAATGTGACCCCCCCTTGTTTTTGTATATAATATATTGCTGTCATACTGTCCGTACGGACAAGGACAGTTTTGTTGATAAGATTTGTCTGGAAGGATTTTAATGCCAGAAATATTGCTAGCAATTTGAGGTGATTGACGTGGAGCACCTTTTGCTGAGGGGTCGACCTGCCCTGAATTGTATGGTTTAAGAGAAGGGCTCCCCAGCCAGTGAGCAATGCGTCCGCTGTTAGCACCATTTGTGGAACTGGTTCTAAGAATGGCCGCCCCTTGGAAAGGTGTTGTGTGTTTCACCAATGCAGAGAGCAATATGTGTGGCTGTCTACCAACCCCAGGCCTGAATGTTGACCTTGAGCATGGTTCCACTGACGTGCTAAGCATTCCTGTAAAGGACGCATTTGAAGTCTTGCATGAGGTACTATGAAAATGCAAGAGGTCATCATCCCGATCAGCTGCATAAATACCTGAGCTGGTAGTGAATGTTGGGGCTGAAATTTTGTTATGAGGTTTTGTATACTGGCTATACTGACTGGATTGGGTATGCAAGGGCTTTGGAAGTGTCTATTGTGGCCCCTAGATACTGATGTTTGTGGGACGGCTGGGTATGTGATTTGGTGTGGTTAATCGTGAACCCCAAGTTGTGAAGCAGGTGAATTGTTCAGTAAGTTTGGTGAACACACTTACTGTATGACTTGGCTTTTATTAGTCAGTCGTCCAGGTATGGAAACACATGAATTTGTAATCTTCACTACTGGGCAGCTACTACTGCTAGACATTTTGAGAAGACTCTGGGTACTCTGGTTACACCGAATGGGAGTACCTTGAATTGTTAAGTGTAGACCATCCACTACAAACCTTAGGTATTTCCTGTGAGCAGGGTGTATAGGAATACGTAAATAAGCGTCCTTGAGGTCTTGAGTGGCAAGGAAGTTGCCTTGTTGGAGTAGTGGGAGGGCCTGTTGAAGAGTGATCATGTGAAAATGATCTGAATGTATGTAGAGGTTGAGTGGTCTGAGGGCCAGTATTTATCTGAGAGTACCATCCTCCTTTGGGATGAGAAAGTAAAGGGAGTAATGCATGCTTTTGAAAAAGTGATAGAACGTCTTGTTTGAGAAGCGTTAGATGTTCTTTGGACATTGGACGTTGTTTGGGTGGTATAGTTGGGAGAGTTGCGGTAAGTTTCAGGCAGTAACCATACTAGATAATTTGTCTTACCCACTTGTCTGTAGTGATGGTGCTCCAGAAAGGTAGACACTGTGATAGTCTTCCTCCGACTGGAGTGGAATGATCTAGAGGGAAGTCACTGCTTGGTAGTAGGGGAGGTTCGTTGTTGTTACCGCAACCACTCCCTTTGTTATTATTTCCCCTGTGTCCTCCCCTAAAATATCCCTTGTTGGTGGATGTTTGTGTAGGAGTTTTGTAGGAGGAGTAAGTAGTGTCTGCGCCAATGTACTTGGATCCGCCCCAATAGAAGGAGCAACAAAAGGAATCTCGTGTGGGCTGAAATTGTAATGCTTCCATAGATTTTGCAGTGTATGTGTCTGTCTTTCTTCATTTTTCTAGAGTTGTGTCCACAGCTGGGCCAAACAGGAATTCTTGATCGAACGGCTGATTTAAAATAGTTGTTTGCATTTCCTGTTTAAACCCGGAAATGCGTAGCCATGCATGTCTGCGGAGTAAGACACTGGTGTTAATAGATCTGGATGCAGTGTCTGCTGCATCGAGGGCACATTTGATAGATGCATTTGTAATTAACTTGCCCTCCTGGTCGCTGATCCTGTCTGGCGAGGCCACCTCACCAATATTAGACCTTCACATCCTAGATATCTGGGGGAAGTTGCTCCTGCTTTATTCAGGTCCATACAGGAACGTATTGGTCTTTTGAAGAGGGTCACCGATCTTAACAGCAACAAGTTTTACCTACTGTTGCCGACATTTGTTCTACAGTGTACTCTTATCTGGGACACTTTGTTTGCCCTAAGGAAGTTCCCTATATAGGAATGAAATGCGTTGGCTGGACTGTCTGAAAACTCAATGTTTTTTATGAGGAATATTCTGTGAATAAAGAAGTTATCTTTCTACCTACATTGGTCCAGTGGACTTCTTGAAGCAGTGGACCCCCAATTTGTTATATGAGTCTTTGAACTGGAGCACAGTGACACCACTCAACGGCTGGCGTAGTGTAGTCTGCACAGCGTTTGTGTACTTAGGAACTGGCACGAGGTGCGGCATAGGAGGTCCGCCGTTGTTGCTTTGGAACTCTAAAGATTTTCAAGCTCGTCGTAGTGAGCCCAGTCACATCTGGCAAGTAGTGCTTGCGAGTTAGCTATCCTCCAGTGATGGGGTGCTTGGGAGGCATCTCGTTTACCTGATGCATCCAGCAGTTTAGACTCCTTATCTGGTGGTGGTGCATCACCAGAGGTTTGGGAATTTGCACATTTTCTTGCATTGGACACTACTAACAATCTAAGGGGAGTTGTCCCTTGATATGTACTGGATCTTTAGGGGCAGGCTTATATTTTTATCAGGATTGAGAATCCTGGTCCTAACAGGGTCTTTACATATGTCTGGTGCATGTTTAACTACACCCTTGAGCATTGGTAATATGTGTATTGCTTTTTGTGACGGGGAAAGTGCCCACTAGGAAGTCTTCTTCCATGGGGTTGGAATGTAGTTCCACGTCATGATATTGCGCAGCTCTATTGATGAGATGACTAAATCCTATACTACCATCTGGGGGGGGGGAAGCCTTAGATGGGTATGGGTCTGGATCAGGAAGGTCTGGAGGATCTGTGGGATCATCGTAATCGTCCCATGTATCCTGTGGTGGGGTTGTGTTGTCATCATCAGGGTCGTCCAAGGGATCCTTATTGTGTCCACTCCCATCCCCTAAATCATCCTCATCTTGTGGTGGTACGGGTGAGCGTGGAAAAAACTAGGAGAGGGTATAGGAGAGTTTATAGGAGACAAAGGTGTAGTAGGAAGGATAGGAGAAGAGGGTCTTATGGGTGAAGTTGAAAAGTCTCTCTTCTTCACAGATACCTCAGGTGTGGGTGAGGTATTAGATTTCCTCTTCTTTGTTGGAAGGCGGAAAATATGGCCTGTTTTAGGGTCCACATTTAATGTCTTTTGTTTCGAATCGAGGAGACCTGGCTGAAACAGTTCTTCCCGATTGTGTTCTTTCGGGCCGATTTTTCGGTTCCGAGCGTGGCTTTGATTTGGTCTCTATAGCCGTAGGAGGAGATTTGTGCTCCTTTGGGTTCGAAGTTGGAGCTGAGTTGGAACTCTTCTTCGGATCCGAAGATTTTTGGTGTTTTCTGGGTCCGAGGTCTTATGGTGTTTCGGTGCCGAAGGGTTCGGCGCCAAGGCCTATTTAGGCATAATGGAGATGTGCATCCCCGATTTCAGTACCAAAGGTGTCTTCTGAGTACTAATATGTGGTTAGTTCGGTCCCAGCTGCTGGAAGGCTTTTCTTTCATTTTCGGAGCCAGGCCCAGAGACAGGGCTTCTGAAGTTTTCTTTCGGTCTCGACTAAGGCCTTCAGGCATAGTTTTGTCTGGAGCCATCTGTTTTTCGGGTGGGGCAGGGACATTTGTTCTCACTCATTGCCCTGGAGTGATGTGGTCATCTGAGTCGGTGCCGTCAGCTTCAGAGATGTTCTCGAGCTCTTCCGAATCCTTTGCCTCTGGAACGTCGGGCCTTCATCAAAAATGTCTTCTGGCACCGGTGCAGCCTGTTGCACCATAACGTGTCATTGAGCCCGGTGATCACGGATGGTTTTCTTGGATCGAATAGAGGCACAGGCTTCGCAATCCTTTTCTTCGTGTTCTGGTGATAGACAAAGGTTGCAGACCTTGTGGAAAACTGTGTGAAAATGTAGCTCCACACTGGGGGCATTTTTTAAATGGAGTCCTTTCCATTAGCCGTAGGCCCAAATGGCTCCGATAGGCCCAGCGGCCCGCGTTGATGACCGGAATCGAGGATTTGAGAGTTAGCGCATCGACAGGCATGCAAACGAAATAATACTGTCGAATGTGATAGGTTGTGCATCGAAAGAGGTTTGGAAACACTGTACCGAACCAGAGCGCAGCAAGTCACATCCGAACCGGATGGCGGAAAAAAACAATCTGGGGATAGAGTCGATGCCCATGTGCACTATCGTCCAAGGGAGGAGTCACCTATCTCGTGACTACAAAGACTTCTTCCAAGACAACAACAAACTGCAAACATCCAAGCCCAACACCAGATGGCGATCTATGCACAAGTATGTATTCTGCAGCTCATATGCCTCGAACATGCATTTTACTGGTAAAATGCGTCATACATCTGGCCCATTGTGTAACACTGGTGGCAAGATACTCTCCGGCTATGAGTGAATGGACAAGAGAATTTGATATTATGCTGTATCAGAAAAAAGTGATCTACGAATGGAGAGGATGAGTAAAAAAGCATCAACAGTATCCCACTCCGGGCTATCCATACCCAGCCCCACTTATAGGATTTTATAGTTCTTACACGTGTACTCTATGTATTTGCCATTAATGAATTGTAGTATTGTTTTGAAATGAATTAAAACCAATAAAATAGTCTACATGATGTACTAGCGCCTACAAGAGCAGTAGACTGAAGTGATCTTAATGTAATACAGTGCACTAATTTAAAGTGTGGGAGACGTAAGAGGATTCCAGTTCTGCTTGCTGCACAACAGACACAGGGCCAGGTGTATCAAGAAAAATGTGTGACCTGGCTTTAAGGAATCACAAATTACCACCAACAGAATTCCTTTAAAAATACACTTTTTAGCATTTTTCCAAGAGGCATGTTGCGCACATACATGCCCTTTTGGCATGTATGTACGCCACATGTGCACACATGCATAAGTCAGGGGTAAAACAGGGTGTCCTTTTGGCACCCTTGAGATAGTATCCGCAACTTGCAAGTACCTATTTGGTACTGGCAAATTGTGACTGCAATCCTATCACCATGGCTGCTGTAGACTTTCTTCTGCTGTGCTGGGCCCTAATGTAAATGGGTGTGGTCATGACGAGCTGAGCTCTTCATGAGCACACGAGAGGTGTACCTCATGACGAGCTGAGCTCGTCATGAGCATCGAAGGGGCTATTCATTCCTGTGGGCCTCTAGTCCAATAGGAATGAATGGGAAGGTATTCCTTAATAGCGAATTGCAATTTGCGATTCGCTATTAAGGAATATGTAGATTTGCAAATTTTTTTTCAAAACCTACATACATTGCATTTTGCGATTCTGAAATAGTGAATCGGTAAAATTTTCTGTTTTACGAATCGCAAAAGCAATTATTGATAAAGAGATTTTATACCCTTAATGTGTCCTATAATGCTACAAATTCTCTAAACATGCTCTCCACAGCTCTTTTTATGAAGGGTAATATTAATTTCTGATTGGCAAACAGCAGTATGAAACGACCAAAGTATACGTTAACAGTTTTTTCTAACAGGATGACTTTCCTCTATATTATTGTGTATGTTCAATCAGCAGACTATGAGGGACTACTTTGTCTCCCTCAATCTCTCTCTGCTTCCGTCCTTCCCCATGACCCTTTGCTTGACACCTCACTTTCCCATCCCTCACCTAGCATCTGCTTTTCCACCTCAGTCCCCTTGGCACTTTGTGCGCGGCCCGCCACACTATCTGGACGGCCATCTTAAAATTGTGTTTGAACCATTCCAGGCTGGGGGTCTGCACATATGTGCGCATCTTCAAGTAGAATTTGTTATGTTTTAATAAATCCCATTTACAAATGGTGGTCAGTGAGGTTGTGTCCATCCACTGGCCAACTTTTCACAGAATTTGTGGTCCCAGGTGGGGAAAATACATGACGCTGTTTCATTTTAGAGAGTGGGATGAACGCCACTGATACATGATGAATGTGGCAGACAAGCTGTTAGGTCAAATATTGAAGACCCGGAGGTTACCAAACCTCTACTCGAGGTGAGGGAAGCTTGAATGTGACAGAACAGTGCATCTACTGGCAGCCCCTGCTTTTCATCCTGCAAAACAGATCCACACTGTACCTATGGTGTTTCGAGGAAAACTTATTTTCTGGAAACGGGTGGCTTCTGCAAGGATACTCAGTTTGCTATGACAGTGCAAACAGTGAATGTCTCTGCTCTGCCCGTACGAGAGATTCTGGAAAACAGAAAGACACAAGACATCAGAACCAGTGAGTGAGAACAAATATAAAAAGATAGACTGCATAAAAAATATATATCCAATTCAAGGTGTGCACAAATGATAATGGATTGTTACTACATACGTCCTCTTAGTCTCTGCAGACAAGAAATGTTTAGACAAAAATTAAGCACACAATGCATCTCGTTACCGCTGATGCCCTAGTTGAGTAAAATCCTTTAGATATTAGCTAATGAAACAACTGAAGCGTCTACTTACCCGTGAGTGCGCGATTCCTTTAGGATTAGGTTGTAATATAAATGTGTGACTTGACCACTATCACGACGCAGGCACCCGTTCAATGGTGTTCGGCAGTTAAGCGGCCATTTGCTTGTGATGTTTTCAAACTGCCAGAATCACTGCAGTCCAGGAAGAGTGCAATTCCTGCTGAGAAGGGGCATTACCAAATAGAAAGACACATGCTACCAAGTAAGTGTCTTCTGGATTTTACAGTAATAGGGCATCAGTGATAACGAGGGATGGAGTGTGCAGCCTAATTAACGAAGATCATGTTTGTGGAGAAATGAATGCGACTGTGAGCCGGCATGCTATATTTAAACTGTCCCAGTGGCCATTATCCACTAAGGTTCGGAAAGCTATTTAAGTGAAAGGTGCTCTGACGGATGCAGATATCAGGACTGTTCATACGGCAATGAAGCTTTGCTGGCAATAAAATCTCATGGAGGAAGAGTGGTTTGTCTTTGTCACCCATGGATAAAAGCCAATGGGAGTGCGTGAGCTCCTATTTCAAAGTCAATGTCATGTGATTTCTTGCACACATTATCGCTATTGAGAAAGGCAGCCCTTGCCAGATGAAATGCATCTGGCTAATGTATTAAATCAATCTTCTACTTACCCGTGACTGCTCCATTCCTTTGGGATTTGGTTGTAATATTAATTCATGATTTGACCACTATCACGTCGGAGGAGGCACCCATTCATTGGGTTAAGTGGTTATTTTCTTGTGAGATAGATATATATATTACCTACTGGCGTTGGGCAGTAGGTAGGTATAGTAGAGACCTAGTTTCCATAGGAAATTTATTTTTCGACTTGACTATACCTTTGGTTTTATTTGACCAATCTTCATGACATTTTCCCAATAAACAGTCAGAGTAGGTTCTGTGTGTCATGGAAAGTTTGCGGGGGATCCGGCAGTGGGGACCGAGAAATAGGGGTGCGAAATAAGGGTGCATTTGTAATGTTAATTCCCATAGGATCGTGTTGTCGAACCTATAGTCCTAACTGCTGGATGAAATTACACCAAATGTGGCAGAAAGGTAGATGCTGTCTAGCAGATTGTGATTTCTGTTATTTGGCGCAAATCCATTCAGTAGTTGTAGAGAAATTTATTAAGAAAAAGATAGATATATCACTGGTTGCCAAGCCTCCGCAAAAATAGATGAGCTTGTGCAGTGAATTGCACAGCAGCTCTGATTGCCTGCCAACAACTAGAAGTGTTGGCAGCCAACTTGGGACTCAGCTTCACCGAGTCTCCCCCCCCCCCCAAAAGAAGTGAAAATAAAGAAAAGGGGGCAGGGTAGGAATACCCTAAACCCCAAGCCATGGTGTTGGGGTCACCCTGGGAGTCCGCTACGGCATAAAAGCATTATTTTCTTTTTAATTGCAGCAAAATCGCGTAATTGCAAATTTGTGGTCACATTATTTTTAAAAAGCAAGCGCGGGCTCCCGTGTTTGCTTTACAATAAACCCTGGGTGGACCAGGTCCCGGGGGCATATGATAAATATAGGAGGGGGGCAGACAGGGGACCTTTCCTTGGGCTTAAAGCCCCGGGCCGCCACCTCTCCAGGCTCACTTTTAATTATGAATGGGCCCGCCCACAACCCTGGACACCGTCACCTCCCCGGGACTAATTGCCGTTATGTGGAGGGTCCTCACCGATCCCCTCTGCCCCAGGGACCGGCACCTCCCTGGGAATAATTAAAATTAAGTGAGGGGACCTCGGGGATCCTCCCTGTGCCGGGGACCGCCACTTCCCCGGGGCGCACACACACAGGAGGCGGGGAGGCGGCAGGGACCGCGGGGGCCTTGCGGCTCAACCCACGGTCCCCAATATCTTAAATGTGGGTACCCTGGATGGGACCAGGGCACCCACACTACAGGCCAGGCCCTGGTGGATGGGGTACCTGGGGCCAAAATGGCCTCACCCCTCCCCTTTTTTGTGATTTTTATTTTTTAAGGTGGCAGGCCCCAGGTGATGGGGTACCTGGGGCCGAAAATGGCCCGGTACGGGGGCTGCTCCGCTCCCCTCTTTAAACAAATAGCAAGAAAGGCCAGGCCACGGGGGGTTGGGATCCAAGTGCCGAAATCAGCCCGGGAGGGGCATTGCACGGCACCCCTTCCTTTTTAAAAACAAAACCAAAAAGCCAGGCCATGGGGGATGGGGTCCCCTAGGCCCAAAATGATACAGGGAAGGGAGGGGGGGGGCAGGGGGGATTTGAGGCCCCACTTCCTAAAAGAATAGAAAAAAAACACTCTGCAAATGCACCTCCTGGCATGCTGCTGGGTGGGGGATGAAGTCCCCTTCACTACTGAGCGTGCTTAGGGGCCAACAAGGACTCCTGTTCCCCACAGTAAGCTCCACACAGTGGGATTTCTGAAAGGTGGATGGAGACCATGCTCCCTTTCTCCACCACCCCGCAAACTTACCTCTCGGCATTCTGCTGGTCGATGGATGAGGTACCCTTGCCTCCTGAGGGAATCAGGACTAAAGTGGACCTCTTCCCTCAAGCAGCAGCGCCCCAGGAGGTGCGCTTGCAGAGTGGTGAAGTTAGGGGGCATAGCCTCTGACCACTCTCAGCAATCTAGCTGTGTGGGCCTTGCTGGAGGTAACAGGAGTGCTAGTTTGTCCCCCAAAGACACTCAAGAGTCAAGGGAATTTCAACCATCAAATAGTAGTGCCCCAGGAGGCGCATTTGCAGAGTGGTGGAGAAAGGGGGCATGGCCACCGGAAACCTCAAAGAAAACCCACTGTGTGGTTTTTGCTGGAGGTAACAGGAGGGGTAGTTGGCCCCGAAGGACCCTCAATAGCCAAGGGGACTTCATACCTCTACTAGTTGAGCGCCAGGAGGCGTTTTTACAGAATGGTGGCGAAAAGGACCATGGCCTCCTACCAGTACTCAGCAATCCTGCTGCGTGGTACTTACTGCAGGTAATAGGAGGGGTAGTGGGCCCCCAAGGATGTCTTCGGGGGCCAATTACCCCTCCTGTTATCTCCAATGAGCCCCTCACAGCAGGGTAGCTAAGAGGTCTTCGGAGGCCATGCCTTCTTATCCACCACTCTGCAAACGCTGCTCGTCGTGGCTGGGGGATGAAGTCCACCTTACTCCTGAGAGACCTTGGGGTCCCAGAAGCCCTCCTGGTGCCTCCTGTAAGTCCTACAGAGCGGGATTCCTGACAGCTGGTCGGAGGCTCACCCCCCTTTCCCCAGCACATTGCAAACAAAACTACTAGTTAAAAAAACATATAAATTCAGTGAAAGAAACAAAGCTTACAGGGACGTTATAGTTAGGAAACTGAATTTGTTTTAAACTTAGAAAATTAACTGAAGAAAAAAAAGGTTACATAGATGTTATAGTTAGGCTGAAAACCAGAGAAATTCAACTATATATCGCGCCCCCACAATGCACTGCTTATGACCTCATATTTTACAACACCCATGACATGGTCAGTGACATCACTGATTACATCTCAAATGGCATCACTCACACCCCAATATACCATACAACCACTCCAAATTAAATACGACCATTCCCAAAATCATTGACACACCCATACCAGTACTTACACACCCACTTACTGATTCATCAGTTTACACACACACATCCACTCACTCATCCATACAACCACTCCTAATCTAACTCACTCACTAATACAGCCACTGTTATATCCACTCATACACCCATACAGCCGCTCACACATTGTCAGTCACCCATAAAGCTAGTTTCACACCTACTCACTCACCCATAGAATCAATCACACAGCCACTTACTCACCAGTTATACACCCCTACTTGTGTATTCATACAGATACTGTATTCATACAGATACTAACACATACTCACTCACCTATACAGTCACTGACATAAGAACACCCTCACCCATACAGCCATTCTCACATTCACTTACTCACTCATACAGTCACTCATATACCCCAGCAATCACCTATACTGCCTTTCACACAGTCGCGGTTCGCATGACTCACAGATGTGGTGGAAGCATGGGGTGGGGCGTTCAAGCAGTGTGAGGGTTGAAAGAAAAAAACGTACCTTGCCGGGTCCCGCGCAGCCTCCGCTATTGGCAGGGTCCCATATCCGCTTTTTCCCGCTGCTTTCCTGCCCTCCTGCCTCCGTCAGGAGCAGGAAGCAGGCATCCTCCCTCCCCTACTCTAAGCCAACAACAACACTGCAATGACAGTGTTGTGATTGGTGCAGACGGCGCCCAGCCAAGCGACTGTAGGGAGGCCATTTTCCCTAATCCAGAGTACGCATGACTGGTTGGGTTGTCGGCCCAGAAGGCCGAGCAAACAGTCAGGACCAATAACATTGGGCAAGCCACTCCTCCCCGACCCGCCCACCCCTAACCAAGCATACCATTCTGCTTTTACGCAGTGCGAGAAGCAGAAACATAAAATGGTATTTAAAATACCATTTTATGTTTCTGCTTCTTGCACTGCAAAAAAGCAGTGAGGCGACTCTCCTCCGCCCTAATGGAGGAGCCGCCTCTGCTTTTACATATGTAGTTACTAGCCCATATACCACTGACACATGTACTCTGTCACTGACACAACCATACACACACTTACTCACCCATACAGCCCCTGACAGGCGCACTCACTAACCCTTACAGCCTCTGTCTCACCCACTCACTCATCCACACAGACACTTATACAGGTACTCAGACAACCAATCACCCAGCCATACAGCAACTCACATACCCACTCACACACCAATTCAGCAACTTCTACACTGACTGACCTACTGACAAAGACATCCATACAACCAGTCAATCTCCCATATATTCACTGAGACACCTAATCACCCACTTATACAATCAGTCACACAACCACTAAATCATTCATGCAGGCACTCATACACTCACTGATTCACAATACACTATGGTATATATATATTTGACATTCCCAAACTATTTAAAAACTGTCATAGTTACTGGATGATGCTGTCAGAGATGCCATCAGTGATGTAATTTGAGTCGTCATCACTGATGTCATCAGTGATGTCACTGACCAGGTCATGAGTGGCGTAATATGTGAGGTCATAGGCAGTGCATTGTGAAAGCGTGAGTTATAGTTAGCTTAGCTAAGTATAACTGCTGAATTTCTCTGGTTTTGTACAAGTGAAATGTCAGCCTAATTATAACGTCTCTGTAAACTTTGCTTTTTCAGTGAATATAGAGGTCTATATATATCTCGTATTTTTTAAGCAGCCCATAACTGTTTTGTAGAAAATATCCCTGTAATATGTTCATTTGCAGTTGATGTTTAAATGGTTATTTCTACAAACGTTTGAAAGTAGTTCTTGCCTGGATACATTAAATATTGCCAACAGACTTGGGAGTGGTCATAGGGAATGGGATAGAATGGGGCCAAACCTTTTCTCAGTGGAGGGCATTTGAAGTCCAATAGGATCTCAAAAATACTCCCAGGGACTATATGTCTAGGAACAAACTATTTTCAAACATTTGTAACGCAAACATTGCAAATTAATGTATAATTAACTCAGCTGAAAACAAACAAGAATAGCAGTTATGAGTATGCTTCATCACCCTTAAACCATATGTGTTGTGATGTATTGTTTACATTTCATTATAGCACAAACCGAGCATTAGAGTGAGATAACCGAGCCAAAGCGGCAGGCTGCTGCACTCAGAGCTTAAGGCTATGAACAAAAAATAATCATATGACACTATCTGCTGTTTAAAACAATAACAATTACCTGCACTGGACCTTCCTGTGAGCAACTCAAGCAGCTCACAACAAAGATGCAGTCCTGGAGAACCAGATCGATGGGTGCCACTCCTCGAAGGTCAAGGTGGCCAACAACAGTGGAATAGTGGTGCAGCATGGAGGGATGAAAGGTGGCACCAATGCGGGCACTGCACTTGTCACACTGTGCAATGTAAGGGTGCTTTCGCAGCATGGTTAGGTCAGCTGTTGTTTTGCACCTTGGAGAGATTAAAAGGACATGCAGAATTTTTTTTCACAAAATAAAGCACAGGTTTTTGGCCCAATAGCTCTCATGATGAGAAACAAGCTTGCAGTTATATAGCAAAGTAAAAATTATTTCTTTAGCTAAAAAAAACCTCAGTTCAGACACAAGACCTAAATATTTTTATGCCACCTTTGATTTCCTAACAAAATAATGTATACTCTACCTAAGCACTATGCTAAGCCCTGGAAAGTTTTGTAATGGCATTACTCTACCAATCAATTTCTTTATTTCAGCAATTAGCTATAAAAGCACAAGTCATAATTCACAACTAAACATTAAAAACATCTCAAGACATATTTTAAAAGCCCTGTAAAGGAAATTGCATCAGATGGGAAGCAATCAGTCATACTAATCCAGGAGACAAAAAAATAAATGAGAAGATGAAAAACATTCATGTTAGTAAAAACAACGCAGTCCCTACTACGAAAACATAATTCCTACAGTAACAGTTGGTGGGTCTCAATATATCATGATCTAGCAATGATAAAATAGATAAGAACATGCATTAGCCGATACCCAAATCCCTTATAAAACCAAATTGTCACTCATACAAGTCCCCCAACCTAATCTGCTGGTGGGGAAGCAACACATTTCAGTCTATGCCTCCACATATATAGTAAAAACTGGGAGATGGCAAAGACTATTGAGTGGGCTGTAGTGGATCTTAATATTCTTATGTTACAACATAACGGCAAAATCGAAGCCCACCTGTATACATGATACTGAGGGACAGAGAACAATATATGCTATAAGGTTTCCCTAGTCCCAGGTCAAAATGTGCAGCTCAACTCCAACTTGGTATGGGAATGCTGCCATTTCGTCGTAAATGGCCGAAGTGGTAGGGTCCACAATGGTATATTTCCATTCTGAATACCATCAAAAAGGGATTGAGTTCCTAGGAAGACTGGATGCGCATTACAGAGGGTTAATATACCCAACAAAAATACCCTGTATGGCACACCTATCACTGGTGTTGACATTTGGTTTAGGGGACGAAAGTGGTTTGGGGTGAGGGGCAATGTGGGGGTCTGTGTTGTTGTCTGTCCGTCCGGCCGTTCAAACATAACCAGCTCCGCTATTCCCCTAGTTTCCAAATCACAATGGTGGGATGTAAACATGGGTACAGGGATCATAAGTATATCCTTAGGACCTTTTCTGCCCTATAAGCATCACTATAAAGATTTATCTATCAATTATAGTTCTAGTACAGCGTGAATAGTGGGTAACAACTCCCTCTTTTTAAATATTCTCTTACCCTATTTAGAATAACAAAGTTTGCATAATGGAGGAGTGAGTTTGCCTCCCAAAGCATAAAGAGTGGAGCCATTAACGGGGGACACACTATCGAGATTGGATCCTCTCTGTATGTTTTATCGTAAGCAAACAAACCCTAATATAAATGTTGGAGCTGGTATAGAGTAGGAAATATTTAGAGCCCACGTTTGCTCGGAGTCATTTGGAACATAAAGAAACACACATTGGCTTCTACACGATGGAGTACAAGCATGGGGGGTCCATACTCCATAAGAAATATGACATTGCCCCTTTAAAATAGAGCTCGCGCCGTTGCCGCTTTTAGAATGGCTCCGGAGTGAGAGGCAGGGAAGCTTAAGCCGCGTAACATATCTGGACGTGATGATGTAATGGTAGGAGGAAAACACCGTGGAACAGTCCCAGGTGCAGAGCATTAGAGATGCTGACTATACTATAAAATGAAAAATTTCCTAGCTAACGTAACGGAAAGTTTCAATTCTATGTCAGGACGGAGGCGAGGATTATGCAGTCCTTTCTTCTCTTTATTATAACAGCAATTCAAAGAAAAAAACAATCAGCACATATTAACAGAACTACAACTCCCATGAGCACATGGGGCACAATGTCCATAGTAACCGCCAGCCAATGATGCTGCCGTCCATTGTATAACTAGCCGTGACGTCCCTTCCTCTTCCTCTTTCTTCTCTGTTCGTCAGATAAGTCACACTATTTTTCCTTTCTGACGTACTGTTTTCGTGATTATTGTGGATTATTTGTTGCCTGTGCAATAGTGCTTGTTTTCTGCGGGGCGATTTCCCTGGGTTTAGCCTTCGGCAGACTCGACGTGCGACAGGCGCTGCTTGCGCCGTCACTGCCAATTTATCGCGGACTGTGCGGGGCGCCTCTCGCGCTCCCTCGGCTCTGTGGGGCGCCAACGTCAGGGGAAGGCTGCGCTCGCGGCTTTTTTCCTTTGTCGGCGGCGCGCTGAGGCAGTGTGTTTCCCGGCCTCACCAACCCTCGCTATTGACACCGGCTGGGTGCTTCTAACACGCAGTGCGCGCGACGCCATCTAGTGGCGGTTTTCAGGTACAGCTAGACTGTCAGAGCACCGACGAGGGGGCTACCTTGTGGTTTTTAGGTGTAAGGTGTTAGTGCTCTCACCCTCATACAATGCACTCTGCTGAGCAGTCGAACCCCCCTATACAGGAGGCGGATGAATTATGCTGCTCCCAAACCTTGCCACTGGCGGTTGGTCGCGCTCTCTCACAGGCTCTGGACACTGTGCTGGCGCCCCAGCAGGAGAGAGTGGATGCCCTCACCCAAAGCATCACAGGGGGGTTTGGTAACGCAGTACCTGTTGACCGCGGATCCAAAGGTGCGCAAAGGGGAGGGAAGAAGTCAGCTACGCGTCACGCGGGGCACCTGGAGGAGTTTGATCGCTTGAGGGACTCCTTTCGTAAAAGTGCGCGGACGCTCAAACATGTACCCTGCCGGGAGGGGTTCTACCCCGGAGAGGATGGCGATGAGGTCGCTCCGGATACCGACCAAGAGGATGGTTTCCCCATGGAGGGAGAGGGTGTTACCGAGGATGATGTTTCCTCGGAGGATGACGATGAATACGCGGGGCGGCCCTGGCGCCCGGCATCTCAGTCTTCGGGGTCCCTGGAAGGGGATGACAAGACCCCCGATATGTTTCACCCGACGAAAATCTACCACCCGAGATCGTCGGAGTGGACCCCTGATCCCAAAGTTGCAGCGTACGTGGCTGGTAAAGTGCGTCAACCTCTAGAGAAAGAGGTCAGAACCCGCATGCGGGGCGAATGCCCTCGTCCGAAGCTGGAGGGCAGAGTGGCGGCCACCCCAGACAATGATTAATAGCTCTATGCGTTCTTCGCAAAATTCATGAAGGACCCTAGGAAGGGCATAGATCGTTCCTGGCGCAACTGCCAGGATAAGCTCCTGGACGCCGTGGGCCCCGTGACCCAGATCATCCAGTTAGCCGAGAGGGCCAAGGAATCGGGGACGGCGATGTCCACGGAGGTCGTAGCAGGTTGGGCACAGCGAGCCCTATGCTTCCTGGGCAATGCGAATTGTGCGTTGGCGGCGGAGTGGAGGAGGTCTCTCCTCATCAAGATAGACCCTAAGCTCGGAGATCTGGCCACTTCGGAAGCAGGGCCTATTGCACAGGGCAAGTTGTTCGGCGAACCCTTCATAAAAGAGCTGAATAAGTACGTCACTACTTTTTCTGCTTTAGACAGAGCGCAGACGCCCATCAAAAAGATTTTTCCCGGACGGGTTTTTGTAGGGGCCGGAAGAGGACGGGGCCGCTCCTCCGGCCGCCAGTACCAGCAAGGCCCTAATAACAAGAACCAGCAGCGTCGTAATAACGGCTGGAACGACGGCCGCCAGGGAAATTTCTACCCCAGTCGAGGAGCTGGCAAAGGGCGCGGCAGAGGCTATCATGGCGGAGCCAATGCACCGGGAGGCCCATCCGGTGAGTGTTACCCTTTTTTCCTCGTCCGCACTGGGGGGGAGGTTACGGGATCATCTCCACAACTGGTGCAAAATCTCTTCAGACCCTTGGGTTCTCCAGACTGCCAGGGGCTTCCGAATAGAGTTTTACGGTACTCCCCATCAGAGAGCTCGCCCTCTCCCGTTGGTTTTCTCCACAGAGGACAGGAGCCTGATCGACAGCGAGGTGTCGGAACTCCTCAGGAAGGGCGCGATCTGCAGGACGCGCCTTCACCCTTCGGGGTTCCTGAGCAACCTTTTTCTGGTCCAGAAGAAGGACAAAGGGTTTCGCCCGGTTATAAACCTACGAGATTTCAACGAATGGCTAGTCTACCGCCATTTCAAGATGGAGGGAATCCATCTACTGCGCGACATTCTCCTCCAGGGGGATTGGATGGTTCGCCTGGACTTAAAGGATGCGTACCTCAGGGTGCCGATCTTCCCGCCTCACCGGCGTTTTCTTCAATTCCTATGGGACGGGGAGGTCTTCGAGTTTCAAGCACTCCCCTTCGGCCTATCGTCGGCCCCATGGTGCTTTACGAAGCTCCTGCGGCCAGTGGTGGAAACACTTCGCGAGAGGAGTGTTCGTATGATCATCTGGACGTGATGATGTAATGGTAGGAGGTATCATATCTGGACGTGATGATGTAATGGTAGGAGGAAACACCGTGGAACAGTCCCAGGTGCAGAGCATTAGAGATGCTGACTGTACTATAAAATTGGAAACCCAGGGACAGAGGGCCCTTCAACTGTTGGTGAGGTAGTACCCACATATTCTGACGCTCACACAAGCACGCGGTAAGTCAACCACGGGTGCCGGGATTCGCGATGTGGTCGTGTTAGACCTGGGACACACTGGGTATCGCAAAGAGGGTGGGAAGGAGGCCCCCTGCCTAGTAGAATATCGGTTATGAGAATGCGTTTGGCACGTGTTTCCACTTCTTCTAGCATGTTACACTCGTCACGCATTTATTAATGCCAGAATGTAACAGTGGAATGAATTTTGGGTTACCATTTAGTCGTGAGAGTAGAACTTCACCTTCTCCCCAGGGTCTCTATTTATTTAAGAGCACAGGGAAATCTTAGAGGCATCTTCAAAATTGCACCACATGGCCGCGATTTGATACCATCAGCACGCTATGTACGGCATATTGGCCTGAGCGCCATGACATAACAGCAGAAGAATATGGTGGCGGCTATCTAATAGCGAGGGCAGAAAACGTATCTTTGTCTGGGACTATAAATAAGTAATCAAGCCTCCTGCTTTTGTCGTATTGCACCAAGCCTATATTAAGCAAGCATATAGCTACTTTTTAAAAGAGTAAATGATCTTATATAAATGAGGCCTTAGGCATATATGACCAACGTCATGCCTCAAATCAGGGTCACTATTAGGACAAATTTAATGAAGTTGTTGGCCATGCCGCATGCATTTTACAAACTGTTAGACATGTGACAATTGATTAAATAGAATGCTGGGATATCAGATCACGTTTTGGTCTTCTCTTTGGGGGGGGCGATGGTTTTAATTATTACATTGGTCATCCATAGGCCTGACCTCCCATGAAGGTATTTGGGAATAACACCTGCATGAAAATAATATAATTGTGGAATCAGCGCGAGTTTCCATAGCAGTTGGCAGATCTTCAGAAATATAACGGTGAGTGTTCTCATGGGCACCACATGTACAGTGGGGATGGGGTAACTATGTATAATGTTAGACAATCTCACTTATGATCTTGATGATCCTTACCTAATTATGCAGCACTGCCACATAGGATTAAGAAGGTGAAGATAATCACAAGAATTGAAAAAATAAACGCAGGATTCCCACCAAGGGTAGGTCTAAATAATTAAAAGGGAGCAACGAACTCCAATATATATAGAATAGGACCTATAGGGTGGAAACTAATGTTGCTATATTCCATTATAGAATAGAAACTATATAGCTGGTGTTTGGAGCCAAACAGAGCCCTGCCTACCACAAGCGGAGGATACTGAATAATCAGGTCCACCCAAGTGAAACATTCAGGTGGGTCGGGTGTGATCACGAGCTCGAGTGTCATGAATGTGAGAGGGTTGTGTGCGAAGGGACAGACCCTGGTGGCCAATTACATGCATTATGCATGAAAATGTTTGTGTTTTTGGTAAATGTTTTTAATTAGCTCTGACTGAGATGTTTATTGGGATCTGGGACTCCAATGATAAATGAATTTGTGACATGGATATCCCCGGTGTCTATGGGTCTATGGGTTGTAGGCACAGAAATACATGGGTGTGGATGGGTTTCCCCTTTATGTTATGAGAATATATGATGTATAGTATAGTTAAATTAACAATTTTTACATGTTATTTGGAATGTGTTATATTTATATACAACTTTTTATATTTATAGGGACTTTTTCAAGGGAGACTGTATACCATATTTCGTCTTGAAGAAGGTGGTCGCAATAAGAATAACACTACCGAAACGCGTCAACGCATTTTGTTTACAGTATTGGGTTGTATCCAAGGAATGTGTGGGGGTCTAATAGAATATAGAGGGCTGTAGACTCCAACACACATGAGCAGATAAATTCCATAGGAAACAACTTTACTATTGATGTGAATATTTGTTTACACTGAATTTTTGCGGTCTCTCCTAGTTCTTTTATATTGTGTTTTTTTATATTGATGTACTGTTTTTAATGTTATTCTTCATGTACTTGAAGTGCTTTTGTCTGAAAAATTTGATATAGAAATTGAATTTCAAATAAAATAACCTTTTTATGTATTTCTTTGCCATTCTCATCATATATGTGTTGATTGACTAGTAGGGTCTGGGGGTTTTGTAGTGTATGTGGATGAGTTTGAAAGTATGAGATAACGAAATAGGGATTTTTGTACAACTAACAATTCACCCAAGAGAGTTGTTTCTTTTACTTACTCATACAATATCAGCCACTCACATATTACACAAAGGAGAAAAATACAAGTCCCCCAACCTAATCTGCTGGTGGGGAAGCAACACATTTCAGTCTATGCCTCCACATATATAGTAAAAACTGGGAGATGGCAAAGACTATTGAGTGGGCTGTAGTGGATCTTAATATTCTTAATGTGGATCTAGGGCCCCAAACCCCCATGTTACAACATAACGGCAAAATCCAAGCCCACCTGTGTACATGATACTGAGGGAAGGAGAACAATATATGATCTAAGGTTTCCCTAGTCCCAGGTCAAAATGTGCAGCTCAACTCCAACTTGGTAAGGGAATGCAGCCATTTCGCCGTAAACGGCCGAAGTGGTAGGGTCCACAATCAAAATTCTATATACAAAGTTCTAGCAGCCAGGGCTTCGATAACATCCATGTACCCTTCCAGTGAGTGAGCATCCTTCAACTCTAAAAGACTATGAAGTCCTTCGTCTAGGTGTCTCCAATACATCCCTTGTAGCATGGGCTTAGATGCCATACAAGCAGATTCTGTATGTAACCAAAGGTTCTCACATCCGATCTCAATTAAGCTACGTTTGATGTACTCTAATCGAGGAATCTTATTGACTCCATACCGCTTGAAAATGTCATCTTTGCCCATCCTTAAGGGCGCGAGCTCGGCGGAGAACCAAATCTTCCTCCAATACATCAGAGGTCTAAGACTTACCCTATGAGCAAGATATCTGGTTTCCAGGTCTAGCCCCAGGGGAACAAGCGGATGTTAACTGGCAAGTTGGTGAGGAGTCGTGGAAAACGATTCTCAGCCTTTTCTAAGTCTTTTACGTTATCATGCCCCCAGAGTTCTCCACAGTATAAACCCCCCAGTGCCTGCAGGTTGTTGATTTGTAATGATGGTGTTACTGGGTTAAATCTAGAGCCCTTAACAGCCCTCAGAATGCCACTTGTATAATGCTCCAGCCTAAGTTGGCACTTTTGGACATGGGAAGACCAGGCAAAAGACTCACTAAGGGTAATTAACTCTACTATTACAAAGGACCTTGACAATACCCTTAATTTACCTCCTGGACACTTTGCTGTCTTTCTCTCAACATACCATTATCTAATAAGTTTCCTAGTTCTTTCCAAGTCTGATCTTTTTGGAAGAGGACCATGCTCATAATGAAGGAAAAATTGTAAAAGGGTGACAAACGCCTTTGCCCCTGCGTTTTGTTCAACTTACTTTACTGCATGGGGGCCCTTCTCAGACAACATAAAGTGACTGCCCAAATATGTGACCAATTTATATTTGCATGTTTTGAGTAAATATATAAGAGGATAATTGGCCGGCTAAGGATGATCACAATCCAGCTTCTAACTAGCATAAAATCGGTCTGGCCGACCACCAAGTATGAGCATCCTGCTAATTTGGGTTCAGGTACAAGAAAAGTTGTTTGTCCTGTTTGTCCTTCAGTGAGATGAGAGACTTAAAGCACTAATTTTGGTGATCTGTCAGCATGACTTGACACTGGTTTCTAAGAAGTCTTACTTGAATACCAGGACACACATTCAAAGTTTGGGGAGAAGCAAAGAGCTGGACTCTGTCACACGTGACCAATGGGAAACTACAGATTATGTTATGTCGAGTTGTGGCGAGCACTTATCACCATGAGGGTATCAAGGTGCTGGGTCAGGTGTGTAGGGCTGTAGTCCATATGGATATATTCGAAGAGTCAGGTTTTCAGATTAAATTTAGGAGTGCTATCTCACTGTACCACAGGACACAGCTCTTTCGCAATGTGCACAACCGAAGAAAATGGCACAAGGCTCCTCTTCTTCCATCAGCCTATTAGTGTTTACAATGGCTAACTCCATCAGTAATTGCAAGGACTGCTTCCAAAAGCTTCTCCGAAGCCTCCTTCCATCAGCATTTCCCATGCCTGTCTACACCAACGGTTGCCATTACTGACCCACCAGAGTTTACTATTTTTGCCTCTACAAGCATTTGACTTGACTGTATTCAATGGCATTCTCATGATAATTTCAAACTGTGTTTGATACATCTGCTACTAAAGCTTATCCGGTGATTTTCCAATTCATTTTTTTGTACTCATATTGGCACTTAATCCCTGCTACTTTTCATTTAAAAACTGGAAGCAAGGAGGGGGTGTGGCCGGCCAAGGAAGGAAAAGGCCACACACTAATGTAGCTCAGTAGTCTCACTCCCAAAATCCTATAATATCCGCCACATCATCCAACTAAACGCCTCTAAAGGCTCTGGAATCTATTAGCTGAGCACACCACCTTTTGCTTGGTTACCTTTGTTGCGAAGGCGACTCATCCAGCTGCCTATGCGAGACTGGAGGCGTTCTTCAGAAAATGATTGTGAAGTAGTGACCCTTGGCCCCCGGGGAGGAACGGAGAGGCGCAGGTCAAAGAAGTGGTCGAAGTGACTCTAATGGCGAAGCTGCTGGCTGGATTGGGCCGTGGTTTGAGGCGAGTGGCGTGACAATGGGGCAGCTGCATGCAGCATTTAACACTCGTCGTGAGGGAACAACACCACTGAGTGATACTGCCAGTAAAGTAGGGTGATTGAGAGATACTGGCCCAATTGAGACATTGGTTGGCCAGAAAAGAAGAAAAAGCACCACAGACAGCGCTGGGTCTGGGAAACACTGGGAAAGGAAGTAAACCAGGGCTCGACAAATCCACTCGCCCGCTCGCATTTGCGAGTGAGAATGGATGAGGACGAGCTATTTTTAGGTCCTACTCGCCCTTTCTGGCGAGTAGGAAGTCAAACTAACTTTTGTCCTATGTCTTTGAAAACAGAGCAAAAGTGACAAGATAACACGATTTAAAGGCATTTTATTGCTCACAAAGGGAATGAGCAATAAAGATGGCTTTAAATCTTGTTATCTTGTCACTTTTGCTCCGTTTTCAGAGACGGAGGTCAAGTGGGTTGCAGTCAGGTCGAGGGGATTTTCCATGGTACCAGACCTGCAGGACTAGTACCATTTTTCGGATTTGTCGAGCCCTGTAAACACTGTAGCACCAAAAGCGGATAGTGAGTAAACAGTGAGTACATCTCCCCTATAGCTGTGCAGAGTGAAATAGCAAGGAAATACTCTCACTCACCACGCGGGAAAGTAGCTCACAAAAGAGGAACCGTTCCGGGGAAACCCAAGAGGCAGAAGAGCCCCAGAACAGGCAGCGGGGACTAACCAGGGGGAACCTACAGCACTAAAGTAATGCTTACAATTGAGAAGATGGCAGGGGGGAAAAGTAGCCGGCAGCACTACAGCAAAAATGCACAAATACACATGGCAAAAGCGGGCACAAGTGCAAGAGACTGTACCAAATACAGGTCAGCTAGAGACACAATCAGCTTCAGACCAAGCTGATGTCACCCTCCAAGATATAATGGTGGCAATTACCAATGTGGACACCTCGCTGGAGTCACGGATAGATTCAGTCATGACTGAGGTCACCCTGGTCAGGGCAGATCTACAAAAGATGGATGCCAGAGTTAAGGATGTGGAAGCCGCAACGCAATCCCTCTCTATGAGCGTAACCTGCCAAAAGCAACAAGTTAGTGATTTACAAACCAAAAGTAAACTCATGGAAGCCCAACTAGAGGACTATGAGGGCAGAGAGAGACAAAATAATATCGAAATCCTAGGAGTGCCAGAACATGCAGAGGGACCGGCAACAGACCTATTTGTGAAAGAACTCATTATTAAATACCTACAACCACGGGGACTAACTATTTCTCTTTCTAAAGGGCTCATGGAGACACAAGTGGGAGGCCAAAATATGGGACCCCTCCTAGACCTATACTTGCTCAAGTCTTCAGTTTCTGAGATAGAGGCGTTATCTTGCAAACGGCTTGTGGTGCCCCAACCATCATCTATGAGAACATCAACGTAACATTCTTTCCAGACTTCACAATTAAAGTACAGAAACTAAGACAAAGCTTCCTGGATGTCAAGAAAGCACTAAGAAAAAAAGACCTTAAATATGCCATGTTATTCCCAGCGAAACTGAGAGTGGAAGCAGAAGGTAAAACATGGTTCTTTTTAAGCCCTGAAGAAGCGGGGGATGGTTGGATGGGTGGAAACAAGAAGGAAAGTACACATTGGATGGACATCGTCTGAAACAGAAGTGAAGCCACCAGCAAAAGTGCAAGACTATCCAAAAGGAACAAGCTCAAAGGAAGGCAACGCGACCACAGCACAGAATGCACACTAAGACTCCCGGGACTGGGAGGGGTCGATCACAAGATCACATCGTCCACTATTAGTCAGACAGAGACTTAAAGGGCAAATTTACTTGCCTACAGTGCAGGAGGGATAGAGTATGTCCCTTAAAATTCGAATCGGACAGCAACTATGGCAGGTAGCAGGGTGCAAAACTGCTAATGTTCAGATATTAATTGGAAGGGTTGGTACTATGCTATGCATTTAAGATGCCTGAAGTCTGTAGGGCGGGAGAGAGACCGGTGTGTCCATAACCTTTGTATTTTGAGGGATGGCAACAGGCACTCTGCAATGTTGAGGAGGCAGGTAGTTTGTAAACCGTCATGCAGGGATGGGGAATTTGTTATCTCAAGGGAGAGGGGCTAGTTTTTAGCTTACTTAAGCTACAGTCAGCAAAGAAGTGAGAAGAGGAATTATAGATGTGCAACTACATTTTCTGTTCCAAAGAATGCAGATAACTAAATAGGCCTTGCAGCAAGGCAACACCCGCAACGTAATGAGACTATTCAAGCCTGGGATGCCAAACGTCATGAACCCGAGTGGGCTAGGCTGGTGTCCACACATAATTAGACCCTACAACACACGCCAGAAACCGTAGGTGAGACTGCATTCAAATTTCTCACCTGGAATGTAAACGGACTGGGTGATAAACTCAAGCGAGGGATAGTGCTCCAGTTTATATGATGGCAAGCCACCGACATAGTATTCCTACAGGAAACTCATTTGGTTGGCAACACCTGCATAGCTATGTACAGAGGATATAAATTGATTTACGTCGGCTCCAGGGGGACGGGCATAATGGTCCGCAGAGGTCTCCCCCTCATAATACAGAAGACCTGGGCTGACGTGCAGGGCAGATTTGCCGTAGTAGATGCGCTATGAGAGGGAAATTATATCAACCTACTGTCTGTATATATGCCTTTGGCACTCCAATAGGTAGCCAAAGCTGAACTGAGTAAAATAATCCTAGACTTACCGACAGGAACCATGGTGCTCGGGGAAGTTTTGACCTGACACCACAAGACCAAATAGACCGGCACCCGCCAAGAGGACAAACACGCGAGAACACAATCCTAGTGGTCTTTCTTGTCGCATTGGGTCTGATGGATGTGAAATGAAAAGGTTTTGTAGAGCGTGTTGCTACCCTGAGGCCTCGTAGCGCTTGTCTGGCGTTATTTAACCCTCAAGCATCACAATATACATTTCACTCAGGGGCCCATGACAGCCTGTCCCGCATAGAGAATATTTTGACACTATCAAACTAAGTACACAATTTCAGGGAAGCTCGTTGTCTGGCAAAATGCATCTCTGATCATTTTCCGGTATTGGCCAGATTAGTTTCAGACTCGTACTTTACACGAACAAATATCACATTAAACCCATGGTACCTTACCATCCCCAATTTTAGCAAGGAAATCATACAATATACAGAAACCTATTTCAAAGATAACAAAGAGTCCACTGAATCGGCGCAAACAGTATGGGAGGCTTTTAAAACAGCATTAACAGGCCAGGCACTCTCATTCACAGTTGTGCATAGAAGAGAACAAAGAGCCATAATTGAAACCCTTGAGCAAGAAATTATGGACAGGGAGGGACAGATTATTGACAACCCAGATGACTCATATAGAATGGCCCTAGGCAATAAGCGGCTCAATTACAAATCACTACTTGCTGAGGCAACCAGAATCCAACTCAAAGCATCACAACATAAAATATATGAAATGGGGAATAGAGCAGGTACACTCTTGGCCTGTTTAGAAAAAGTGAACAGATCCAGCGCTGGGTACCTGCACTGAAAGTAAATGGAGATAAAACCCTCAGGAATCCCCAAGAAATGGCGGAAGCCTTCGGGGACCATTTTGAGCATCTTTATGCATCTGCAACTAAGACCACAAGGGAGGACTCACGAAAGACATCCCACTATTAACCCTATCCCCACAAGGCCGGGACTCGCTATACGACGAGTTAACAGAGGTGGAACTACGTACTGCAATCCATAGTATGCAATCGGGGAAGGTGATAGGCCCCAACGGCCTCCCAATCAAATTCTTTAAATTAACGGCATCACAGCTAACACCTTACTTGAGGAACATGAATCTGGAGAGCTACCATAAGGGAGAGTTGTCGTATGATCAGAGACTGGCTTCTATAGTGGTTATATACAAACAAGGTAAACCGACAGAAAGTTGTAACTCCTATCGACCCATCATGTTGCTTAATACAGAAGCCAAGATCCTTCGCAAAAATACTGGCTGCTTGACTAAGAAAACAAGTTACTCACCTGTAACTTTGGTTCCCCAGTATTGGTAACTTTCATAGATTCCCATGCTTTTGTATCCTTCCCCGTCGTCGGAATGGGAGTCTCGGTGACAAAAATACCATAGCAGTAGGTACAAAAGAGAAAGAAAAAAGGTCTAGGCCTCATTTCCTTTTGTAGCATATCACCCTCTTTTTGTAAAAGAGACCAAACTTAGGCATCGGCCAATCAGAAGAGCCTCACCCCATAGAACCCTCCTGAAGGAACCTCAGAGCCTCAGATCTTCATAGCCGTTGTGTAACAGTCACCACATCTGCTGTAGGCCGAGCTTTCCCTGGGGAGGTGGGTGGGCGCATGGGAATCTATGAAAGTTACCAATACTGGGGAACCAAAGTTACTGGTAAGTAACTTGTTTTCTTGCCCCAGTATTGGAACTTTCATAGATTCCCATGCTTTTGTATCAGAGTAACAAGCAGTTAGCAATAAAAAAAACACATGTTGTGTCATAAATACATTGCAATAGCCAACATGAGATAAAGATACAAAATGTGTAACAACGGAAGGTGGGATAGGAAAGGAAAGCTCACTAATTATTGGAAAAGGTTCCTCAGGACAGCCTGGCCCACTGCTGCATCCTCTTGCTGTAAGGACTCCAAGCAGTAATGCTTAGTAAAGGTGTGAACGCTGCTCCAGGTAGCAGCTCTGCAATTGTCTTTAATCTGTACCCCCGCAAAGAGGGCCGTTGACGATGCCACTGATCTTGTGGAATGTGCACGAATCCTGCCAGTCAGAGGTTTCCCTGCCGCAGTGTGGCAATGCAGAATGGCACTTGTGATCCATCTTGATATCCCCTGTTTGGATAGCGGGAGACCTTTGCTTGGACCACCAAAGGCAACAAACAATTGAGAGGACCTCCGAAATCCCTTAGTGTGATCTAAGTAGAATTTTAAGCACCGTTGTACATCCAAAGAATGTAGTGTCTTTTCCGCTGGTGTAGCCGGTTGAGGAAAGAACGCTTTCAAAATAACCGGCTCGTTCAAGTGGAAGTTCGAGGGTACCTAGGGCATAAACCTAGGGTTAGTTCTCAAGATTACAGTGTTCCTTTTAAATTGTAGGAAAGGCTCCTGGATAGTAAAGGCCTGCAACTCTCCAACACGTCTAGCCGATGTGAGAGCGAGGAGGAGAGCCAATTTCCATGAAAGGAACTTTATGTCAGAGCGATGAATTGGTTCGAATGGGCCTTTCATGAGCTGAGAAAGGACTAGATTTAGATGCCAAGTAGGAGGTGGAGGCCTCACTGGTGGATAGACTCTGAACAAGCCCTTAAGAAACTGTTTGACAATCCTGGTAGACCATAAGGAAGGTCCAGACCTCCTGTATCTTGAAATGGCCGCCAAATGCACCTTAATTGACGAATGGGCTAGTCCCGACTTAGCCAGGGACAGCAGATAAGGTAGGAGTTGATGAGGCTTGGAAGCAAAGGGGTCAATTTTTTCTCTCCTACACCAGGAACAAAATCTCTTCCATTTAAGACGGTAAGTCCTGTTCGTTGAAGGAGCCCTTGCCTGGGAGAGAACCTCCCTAATTTCGCATGAGATGGGGAGATTCATAAACTCTCGCAGCTCAGGAGCAATGCTGTCAGGTGTAATGACTGTGGATCTGGGTGCCAAACTTGTCCTTCGGACATTGTGAGGAGATCTGGTATAGTCCTCAAAGGAAGAGGAGGAACTTGCGACAACAGATGGAGTTCCGTGTACCAGAATTGTCTCGGCCAAGCAGGGGCTATCAAGATCATCCTGCACGGCTCCACCTTGATCTTCCTGATGAGCCGCGGAATCAGAGGGATGGGGGGAAAGGCATAAACAAATGTCCTTGACCAGGCTATCGAAAGCGCATTCCCCAGCGACCCTCGGTGGTGAAATCTGCTTGCGTAAGACCGGCATTTCTTGTTGGTCGGTGTGGCAAAGAGATCCACCTCCGGTCTGCCCCACTGGCTGAAGACCTCTTCCAGAACTCGCTGGTTCAATTCACACTCGTGGCTGACTGAGGATGACCTGCTCAGTCTGGCGGCATTCTCGTTTAGAACTCCTGGCAAGTGTTCCGCCTTTGGCGATATTCCGTGAAGTATCGCCCATTCCCAGATCTGTTGAGCTTCCTGCGACAACGGACGAGATCTGGTTCATCCTTCCTTGTTCACGTAGTGCATGGCCGTGGTGTTGTCCGTCCTGATAAGCACTTGCGAACCTCCTAAGCGGGGAAGCCAGTCTTATTGCTCTTAGCTCCAAAAGGTTGATGTGGAGCCGTTGCTCCTGAGTAGACCAATGACCGCTGACATGTAGGTCTTGCATCACTGCTCCCCAACCCTCCATTGACGCGTCCGTTGTTACTACTTGAGGAGACGGGTCGTTTACAAAGGATAGACCTTGGGACAAGTTGTCTTGATCTTCCCACCAAAAGGCCGCTTCCCTCATCATTGGAGTGACGGTCACCTTGTCCTCGAACGATCCGTGAACCTGTTTCCATTGGTTGGCTAGTTGCTCCTGTAGAGGACGCATCCTCAGTCTGCAGTGAGGAATCAGGGGAATACATGATGAAATTACCTCCAGCAGAGATTTGTAGCGGCGTACTGAAAGATACCTTCTTTCTTGTAAGTCCCGAGCCAAGGTTTGTAACTTCTCCCTTCTTTCCAGGGTCGGAAAGGCTTTAGAGAGCTTTGAATCCAGGATGGCTCCCAAGAAACGCGCTTTTCTGGACGGGAGTAGGGATGACATTCCTTGTTTAAAGTGAGTCCCAGCTTTCGAAACAAGTTTGTACAGGCCTGAACAGAGCCCGCGCTGCGTCCCTGGACGGGGACTTCAGCAACCAATCGTCCAGGTAGGGGAAGACCTGAAAATGGTTTCTTCGTAAGAATGCCACTACAGGCGCCAGCACCATTGTGAAGATCCTCGGGGCTGAGCGAAGACCAAAGGGTAAAACCCTGAATTGAAAGTGGCTCTTGGCTACTGTGAATCGTAGAAACTCTCTGTGTGCTGGGTGAATCGGGACATGGAAGTACGCGTCCTCGATCGAGCGTGGCCATGAAATCCCCCGGGCTGATGAACCGCAAGATGTCCTGGAGAGAGACCATCCGGACGGACAGGGAGATGAGATAGGTGTTGAGCTCCCTGAGATCTAAAATGGGGCGCCATTTCTCCAGCGTCTTCTTTACCAGGAAGAACCTGGAATAGCACCCTTGTCCCTTTTGATTGGAGGGGACCGGCTCTATCGCTCCCTTCCAGAGCATCTGTTGGACTTCGAGCCGCAGGAGACGCAGGTGCTTCGATGGAATGGCTGCAGGGGGCTTGGGTGGAGGGACTTGCGTAAATTCCAAGGTATGTCCTTTCCGAATTATGTTGAGCACCCAACGGTCCGATGTTATTTTGGACCAGTTTTGAAGGTATTTAGTAACCTTGCCTCCAACTGATGACTTCTTGGAGGAGGGTCCAGTAGGAAGAGCCAGGAGGCCGGTATTGGTGCTTGGACGTATCCCGTCCCCGGCTAGCCTGTTTCCCCCTATTGTAAGGCCTGGAGTAGTTAGAGAATTGGCCTTGTCTCTGTTGATAAGGCTGGCGGTACTGTTGGGAACCTGAGCCAGTGGATGAATAACGCTGCTGTTGATAGGATCCCCTGTAGTTATTACCTCTGCCTCTGGAACCCTTAAAAGGAGACTTGCGGTATTGCAGGGTACCCAAGGATCTGGCAGTTTCCGTGTCCTTTTTGATCCCCTGAAAAGTGTCATCGATTAGTTTTCCAAATAGTGCTTCCCCATCAAAGGGAAGATCCAGGACTTTGTTTTGAATCTCCGGTCGAAACCAGGTAGCCTTCAGCCACCGCTGGCGATGGAGGACTGCAGCCCCAGCCAAGTAACGAAACGCTGTTGTTGCAATGTCCATGGCACAGTCAATGATCTCCATTGACGTCGCCTCTCCCTCCTGCAAGATCTTTTTTGACTCTGATGTTGCTTCTGGGGGTATCTGGTCCACGAACGGAGCAACATCACACCAAAGTTGGCGGTCGTAACTGCCCAATATCACCAGGGCATTGGCAGCTCGCACCAGAAGACTCACCATCGACGAGAATCTTTTCCCAGCATTATCCAATCTCCGCCCTTCCTTGTCCAGAGGAGTTGTTAAGGGAGCAGAGGGGTTGCGGGATTTCCTCTGCGCTGGCTGCGAAATAACTGAGTCTGGTTTGGGATGGCCCGTTAAGGCCGCCGGCCCATCGTCAGGTGCTCTGTATTTCTTATCCAGACGTGGTAGCACAGGGACCACCGTCGCTGGGTTCTTCATAGCCTTCAGGCCTTCCTTCCACAGATGATCCACTATGGGTATGGATCTTGTTGTGTTCCTGTAGGGTTCCTTGAAGTCGTACAAGAAACAATCCTCGGCCACCGCAGGCATAGTCAATTTGAACCTGCCAGCTGCTCTTTCCATCAGCCGATGAAAACCTCCTATGTCCGCTGGCAGGGAATCTACTGGATCCGGGACTGGAAATGCAGATCCGGAATGACGCATTCATCCCATTCCGTCGTATATGTACAGAGTCATGATCCGAATTTTGATCCTCATCCGAGGAATCATCATGGACATCTGCCGGCCTGGAAGGATCTTGCAGAAAGGATGTCTGAGGTTGAGGGGACACCTGAGCAGGTAATCCAGGAGTAGCCGTTGAGGCAGAAGCCAAGACAGAACCAGAATTGGCCTAGTAGCTTTAGATTTATAGTCCTGCAGCATCTTATGCAGGGCCTGTAGGAATGAAGAAGGTACTGTAACCATATCCTGCCCAGAATAATATTGTGACTGGGCCGCTTGATGATGGCCACCATCCTCCTGGTCATATCCCCCTTCAGAGTCTGTGTCTTGACATTTGACCAGAAGTTGAGAGGGACTTTTGGCATAGCCATACGAGTCCTGGTCATCCTCATCCGACTCCCCTTCCTCAAGAAGCAAAGCTGGTGGCAAGGGGGTCACTCTCCTAGGAGATGTCATCTCCGGCGTTATTCTTGTTACTGAAATCGTAATCCTTTTTTCAGATGACAATATCGTCGACGGTTCCGTCGACGATGGTTGCACACTCGTCGAATAGATTGGTGTCGTCGATGTCGTCGACGATGAAACTGTCGACGATCCAGCTGTAGTCGTTGTTAAAGTCGTCGTCGTCGATGACACCGTCGTCGTCGACGTCGTCATTATCTTCGTCGTCGCTGTCACTCTCGTCGTCGATGCTGTGGTACTCGTCGACGCCTTTGTCGATGGTACCGTCTACGGCAAACCTCCTGTCGACGCTGATGAACCTGCCGTCGACGCTTCCTTCTTCGACGACGATCCCTTCGTCGACGAATCCCCCGTCGACGAGACCAATTTTAATTTCGTCTTCAATTTCTCCGTCGACGGAAACTCCGCCGTCGACGCCTTAGTCGTCGAGGACTTGGAACTCCTCTCAGAAGACTGGGAAGAGGGTTTCTTGAAGGCTGGGTCAGTCTTCGCACCCTTGGAAGGTGTAGATGGTCCTACCCTCTCCTTTTCACCGTGGTGAGGAGATTCGCTTGGACCCCGGCTCTCAGACTCTCTGGGGGTCTTTTTTGAGGCCTTAGAGGGATGTTCCTTAGAAGGAGAAGGGGAACCCCTACCCCTTTTGACTGACCTTCTTGATGACACAGCTGATGATGACCCCTCACTGTCACTGGATACTCCATGTTTCCTCTCCTTCTGTTTCTGAAGCCAGGTCAAATGTCTACCAGCACGATTCCGGAGGGTCTTGGTAGAGAAAGTGCGGCAAATCTTACAGTCCTCCGCTTTATGATCCGGGTAAAGGCAATAGATACAATCCTTATGCCTATCTTCCACAAACAAACTTTTCTTGCCACAGGTGGAGCAGGGCTTGAAAAGGGCCTTCTTCTTATCTTTTTCAGCCATCCTAAAACAATCCTGTTGAGAAATCCTGAAGAAAGTTTGAAGAAAATCCTTTGAATAGAGAAGAAATGAGCAGAGCTCAAAGGAGACTCCCTAAGCACAACGTGCGGTAGAAAATCTGAGGCTCTGAGGTTCCTTCAGGAGGTTTCTATGGGGTGAGGCTCTTCTGATTGGCTGATGCAAAGTTTGGTCTATTTTACAAAAAGAGGGTGATATGCTACAAAAGGAAATGAGGCCTAGGCCTTTTTTCTTTCTCTTTTGTACCTCCTGCTATGGTATTTTTGTTACCGAGACTCCCATTCCGACGACGGGGAATGATACAAAAGCATGGGAATCTATGAAAGTTCCAATACTGGGGCAATCCCTATCATCACCAAAATAGTACATCCAGATCAGTTGGGCTTCATGCCCGGGTGAAACACAGCACATAACATATGTCATCTCCACTGGGTACTGAGCAGGATAGAAACACTTTGAGAGAGTGCTGCTATACTCTTCCTTGATGCGCAGATGGCATTTGATATGATTGAATGGCCATACCTCTTTACGGTCTTGGACCATATGGGCTTCGGCCCGAAATTCTTTAAATAGATCAAGGTGCTCCACATGGAGCCGATGGCGCAAGTAGTTGTGAATAGACATACTGCACGAACATTTTAATTTGGAAGAGGGACGCGACAAGGATGCCCCGTTATCTCTAATATTCGCTTTAATGTTGGAGCCCTTAGCAACCTGGGTGAGCACAGACCCGATAGTCCCGGGACTAAGATGGGCGGGTAACTTTGAAGACAGAATATCCCTATATGCAGACGACATAATACTATATTAAGAGACCCTGGATAAGTCAATTAACAGAATCCTCCACATACTCACTACCATTGGCAAATACTCTTGTTTTAGAATCAAATGGTCCAAATCAATAGTAAACATGGTTCATGGTCCACCACCAAAACTGCCACCCGGATGTGGGGCTAGGATTGAGGTGGAGGGCTTTCGCTATCTGAGGATATATATCACACCACATCCCACCCTGTCCTTCACAAAAAATCTCCTGAGTCCCCTGTCCAGACTACAAAAAGATGTGCAGCACAGGGAGACACTACCTTGGTCCCTAAGGGGGCGTGCAGCGCTGTTTAAAATGCTCGCTCTGCCGCGGTTTTTATACATATTACAAATTAACGCCCACAAAGTTCCTGGAACATACTTCATAAGTATCGAAAGTGAAATGAAGACACTCTTCTGGGATAGCAAACCCCCACGCATAGCAACAAACAAACTGACGAAAAGCTGGTATGACGGGGGGAACAAACTGCCTAACATCAAATTGAACTATTGGGCAGCCCAACTGATGGGTGTCAACCATTGGCCATACACCCGACATAATGACCTGGCATACCAGATGGACAGACTGTTGATGGGTCCGGAAGGATATAAAGGAGCCCTATACACAGACCACCGACATCAATGGCTAACCGGCCTAATGGCTCTGACGATTGCTATTTGGCACCAAGCACATAAATAACTAGGCTAGAACAAGAAAGTGACGCAAGCTATGCCCCTATGGTCAGCAGAACAACTAGGCAAACTAGGGAGTCAACCAGGGTTCGATAAATGGCACTAGTGGGGCATCTCCTCCTTAGAGGGTCTCTGGAAGAATGGAAAAATAATCCCATTTGCTAAACTGCAAGCTGACTACCAAATGACCAACCAGGAATTGTTTGGATACCTGCAAATAAGACGTGTTAACAATAATCCCGCGAAATGAGACACTACCAGAAGCTTCTCCATTAGAAGATAGATTACTTTAAGACCCAATGACCTAGCAAGCTATATCAATGTTGTATCAAAAGATAAGTAATAATCTGCCAGACCCGCTGCTCTCACTCAGAGTATGTTGGCAGAAGGATGTAGGTGAGTTAGATGATGAAGATTGGCAAGAAGCACTGACTTCCTCCCGGGAGGCAGCATTTTCACTGAGATACCGATTGATTCAACTTAAAATACTACATAGAACTTACCTCTCGGGTGGGACGTTGACTTAAATCGTACAAAGGGAAGACTCCAAGTGCATTAGACGATGCACAGAAGAGGGCACATTTTATCACACTGTCTGGGACTGCCCAGCAATTCAGCCATTTTGAGGAACAATCACGATCCAGATGCAAAATGTATGTGAGTAAGAGATTCACCTAATGCCTAAACTAGGCATATTGATCCTTGGGGAAGCCACTGACCTAACAGCTACTAAGCAGATGTGCGTAAACCCAGCCCAAGTGAAACATGGCTCTAAGATGGGGATCGAGTGAGACACCCACCATGCAGGGATGGACAAAATTATATGGATAAATGTATGTTGCCTGAAAAAGATGCGTATATGTCCAGAGGCTGCCCGAAAAAATGGGAGTAAGAAATGGGGAGAAATGGAACGCGCATAGAGGGGGCATTTTTATCTCGAACAAGAGAATCTGCAGGACTTGGGAGGGGGGGCGAGGGGGGGGGGCGCACTAGAGAATATGACAAAGAGGAAACTGAATTGTAATAATAGCCAGGATGCTTGTACTATATGTTGCACAGTATAATCTTGGGCACTTGACTAGTTCACATTTTCAATAAAAAAATATTTTGAAAAATCTGGAGGCAAGGACAACATTAGTAGCAATGGCTTGAATCAGGCACTGCAGAGAAAGTGGCGGAAGAAGCACAGAGCAGCTTTACCCCAAGACACGGAGTCTCGCATTAGAGGAACTGCACACAGATGACTAATAAAGGACTGCATTAGACGGCTCATTCATATGCTCTTGTGCCCACTCTCTGCATTCAGAATGTGCTGTGTTGGACACCAAAAGGCAGTATTTCACTTGCAAAAGAATAACTGCCAGTGCCCAAAGCTCCGCTCAGAAGCCCTGCCTGGCACTATTTCATGTCGGTGGGCCGAGCACCACGGCTGCGTAGTCTTAATTCCACCTCATGCCACTTTAATGCACCATCAGACACGCCCTGCCCCTTTACCTCAGTGTGCGGGTTCCTATTGACACCCTCCGTCAAAGTTTTCCCGCCTTTCCCTTCCTTCTCCTTTCCCCCTTGTTCGTGTTTGTCTCTATTGCTCCGAGTTAAGGGAAAAGAAGTCCTGGTCCCCAAAAAGGAGCGCTGGTAGGCTGCATCTGCAACTTCCGGCTCAAATTTAATACTGCCAAATGGGCAGAGACTAAAAATGACATAAAACCTAGCATGTGGCAGGAAATTCTACGAATGTTATTCTAGTCAAGAAAAAAATATACTTGACGTTTCCAATTTATCCTGTCAATAAAAATAAAAAGTTTGCATCAACTCCTCACTCAAGTCTTTCTTGAGAGCATGAATAAGACACAAGTCGGGAACGACTTTTGGGGGAGAGGCAGAGGAAGACTCTCCTTGCATGATTCTGGGACATCAACACTACAGATAGCAATATTGACAATCCTGGAATACTTCGACAATGGCAGATATCTGTGACTTTTTTGCGGGTTTGGACTTATAGTAAAACATGACATTGCAGAGATGTGGAGAGTAGAGGCGACACCATGCTAAGCTAATCGAGGAGGAAGGCAGGGCCGGTATCTATAGGATCATGGAGAGAATCAATATGTGTGTCGTATGGGTGCATATACAAAGATCAAAACATATTGGGGCCATGGGGTTAGGAGCAGAACGGTTTTCAGCCGACAATGCTTGGGAGCTATTGGCACCAACCAGATTCATATTTTTGGTAGTGATGTATACAAATATAAAACAACTAGGTATAAAACAACTGTCGAAAATGCTGCCCCTGTTTTGTTATAGAATTATTAATACAATATTTGTATTTTAAAAAACTGTGTGGAACATTAATCTCTGTCCTACTACTTTTGGTAAAGGCATTACCTGTTGCACTGCAGTGAAACTGTGATCTGCTGAGCCACCAGTGTTCCAATTCCTTCTCCCAAGTGCAAGTCAAGCAGGCGGATCTCAGTCCCTTTCCTTGGACCAGGGCCTCCATCTTCCTCCACACGACGAACACTGGGGCCCGCAATATTGCTTGTAGATTGGGGTTCATCTTCATCACAGCTCACCCAGCTATCGGAGTCATCACTGTCTTCATCCTCATCCTCTGCTCCACTGACGGTTTCTAAACATTCTTTCGCCTCCGCTTCATCAGTGCTCTGGTGTTCATGCCCAGTCTTGGTCTCCTTGCCAGGGATTGTAGCTGGAGTGGAGTCTGCTGAGGCTGATGCCTGAAGCTGCTGGTAGGGGACAAACTCAAGTCCAGCCTTTTCTGCATCAATATCCCTCTTCAACTAGATGCACAAAGAAAACAATATTAATTGTTGTCTTTGTAGGTGTAGCAAAGATGACAGTCCACATTGGCATTAGGAGTGAAATATCTCATCACTTTTGTGTTACATGTGTACCAACACAAAATGTGCCTTTCCTGAATTTTTTCTAAAATGATTGTACATTCCTCCAATGCAAGAGCTAAGAACCCTGAAATAACAAGCATTGGAAATGCAATCGGTCTAGTTGTTAGTTGTGTCATTGTGTGGCGTGGAATTGTGTGGAGTGGATTTGTGTAGTGGAATTATGTGGCATGATGTGCAGTGGAATTATGTGGATAGTAATCATTTTGTATTTAAGTGTATTGGAATTATGCTTAGTGGGATTATATGTTATGGAGTGTAATTATGTAGAATGTTATTTTGTGTTGTGGAGTGTTATGTAGTGAAGTTTAAATATGTGGTGTTTTGTAGAATGTTGTGGTATGATGTGTCATTATGTGGTATGCAGTGGATGTATGTGGTATGCAGTGGATGTATGTGGTGTGCTATGTAATTGTGTTGTTGATTAGAATTGTGTGGGTTGTTGTCAAATTATGTGGTGTTGAATGGAAATGTTTTGAGTTGAATAGTGTGGCATGGAGTGAAATTTTGTGGATGAAATTATGTGGCATGGTGCAGAGTGATTTTTTGGAGATTTTTGCTATGTGGTATAGTGTTATTTTATTTGGTGTGTAATTATGTGGCAGTGAGTAGAGTGTTATTATGTGGAGTTGAATTATTTTGCACTGAAGATATTATGTGGAGTAATAACTAAATACTGGGTAGTGTTGATTTGTGTGTTGGTGAATCGATACGTATTGTATGTGTGGTATTGTGCGTTAAACTAAACATCAAAGTTTGTCATATGGTACTCAGGTGAGTGGAGTAAAAAATAAATCAAACTAGCTCCCATGTTATATTTATGAAGCACAATTTTATCCCAACATACAAAGAGTTTGAGTAAAAAAATGGAAATTGTATTGTCCAAATCACTGTTTTTAATATACAATCAGCCCCTTCTGTGGTCATATCACTGAAAATACAATATTTGAAAAAAAATATTATTGTCTACGGGTGCTCTTTGAATACAAGTTTCAATGGCCTGGAATCTAGGGAATGCTAAAGTAATTCTGGTATTTTACTGACATCTGCTGGTCATCTTCAATCAAGAAAGTTAAATAAAGGCAGTTGCCAGAAAAATAAAAAAAGAAAGTCCCTAAGCAGAAAGCAATTCTGGTATTCTACTGACCTCTACTGGTCGTTTTCTATCAAGACAGTTAATTAGAGGAAGTTGAACAAGCAGAAAGCAATTCTGGTATTTTACAGACCTCTAATGGTCGTTTTCTATTAAGGCAGGTAAATAGAGGCAGAAAATAAAAAGTCCCTAAGCAAAGGCGAAAGCAGATAAGTCCTCGGGCTGAACTCCGGATACCACAAATACAATAGATCTTCCAGACAGCACAAGCGCTGTCTAGGCTAGACCTAAAATTAATTACTTAGTGAAATCGCCTAGGAGGAAACCAAGCACCCAAAGGAGGAACAATTATAGCGAATACATCAATAAAAAGGTGCATTTCTGAATTGCACAACAAATAGCGAAAGACAATGATGGGCGTGCCAAAAGCCTACAGAGGAGAGCTTCAACAGTCTTGCAGATAGCGCATGCGCTACCTAGGCTCGACCTAAAAAAGGCTGCTTTGATATAAGTCCACCATAATCGGAAGTTGCTTTGGTATCTTTACAGCTGTCACACTTCGCGGCCCGGGTGCCCCTCGGGCTGTTGCTGCAGGCCCCTGCGTGGGACATCGGCTGCTTCTGCCCACTTTGTTGGCGATCCCCGGAGAGTGGCAGGGCTAGACGGACTGGATGGTGGACGGTCTTTGAGGCAGGGCGACTGGGCCTCTGTGTCGTGGTCACAGCCTGCCCCTCAGACTAGAGGCCAGCGGTATAGGTTTGACGGGACAGCAGACTCCTGCTCGGAGCGTTGCGAGGACCCCTCAGACCTCGAAGACCCTCTGTGGGCTCGGGGACATTCACACTCCGATGGTTCCCAGAGGAGGGGGTGTCCTGCTGCCACTGAAAGGTTCACCCCCCCCTACAACTGCAGTGGAGCCGCCGTGCGGGACCCCCGCAGACCAAGACGCTGTGCAGCCATTGAGGCATCCGAGCCATTGCCGGTCTGCTCGCTTTTTGGGGCCAAGTCTTTCGCACCCCGGCGGCGCCTGGAGGAGGTTGCGTCTTGCTGCCTCGGATAACTCGGAGCCCCCCCTCCTACAACGTTCAACAGCAGCGGATCCACAGGGCGGGAGCCCCGTGGAAAGAGGACAACAACAAGGACCGACCCGGCACCAAGGATCGCTCTCGCGACCCCGCCCTCTGTGCAGACTCCCTCAATAACAATTTCCTCATGCTGGCTCCCGGCTCGGATCAACGGCGGCTCTTGGATTGAGGCTGTGTTTCAGCCCTGCAGAGCGCATCGACGTGACCTAAGGCAAGTTGGTTTTTGCTTGCTTGCTTCCTCGGCTGGCTCGAACTTTCGACTTTAGTACATTTGCTGTGTCGACAATACATTTTTATTTTTGTATATTTCTCAGTTATATTTTTGTTATCTGCACTATTACTGAGGTAGTTTTTTTTGTTCCTGGCAAAATGGCTGACTGTTTGTTTACACCCGGACTAGGGGCACCATACCCTCTATCCTCGCAAACCCTCACAGGCCCTCAACTCACAACAACAGAGGAATCATCATCAATAATCTCTGTAAAGTCCCTCTCATCCAGGAATTCACCTCTTCCCCCATCTTAAATGCTCACTCCTGAATTGCAGATCGGCTTCGAAACACGCCACTGACATAGCCGACCTCATTATCTCGACTAACCTTGACCTCATCATACTCACTGAAACGTGGCTTACAGTCTCTTCCTCGCCCCTCATGGACATTCTGTTTCCCCCTAACTATGACATCATCGGACTGGACAGGTTGGGAGGCAAGATTGGAGGTGGTATTGCGTGCATACACCGCAGCAACATCACCATAAACAGAGCCATACCCTCGTTACTCCCCTCCTGTGAATGCATCAGTCTCGACATCAACAGTAATGGTAAACCTGTCGGCTCGCTCCTTATCATCTATCACCCATCTGGCGACAACCTCCTATTCACAGAACACCTCATGGACCTGATCACATCACTCTTGGGTCGATGAAACACACAGATTTTCCTGGGTGACTTTAACCTCCACTGGAACGACCCTAACGACACGGTGGTCAACAGCCTCAAAAACTTCCTCAACGCCTTAGACCTCAATCAATTGTGCAACAGTCCGACACACAATAAAGGCACAATCTTGGACTTAATAATCGCTAAGACTGATGCCACCCAACTGGAATCGATCCTCCCCTGTGACTTGTCTGACCATCACATCATCACCTTCTTCATCAATGAAACAATCAAGCTGACCTTTGCCCAAGCTACAAAACCTAAGGTATGGAAAAGGGACGGGAAAAAGCTCAACACAAACTCCTTACCCGCCTCTAGCAAGAATCTACTTCTCCCCCCCGCTGGAACTTCCAACGTAACTGACCTCACCAACCACTACCTAAACTCCATGACCTTGATAATTAACGAATTTGCTCCCCTGCAACTAAAGAGAGTCTCCACAAAAGACTCTAAACCCTGGTTCAACGGTCTCCTTAACGAGGACAGACGTTCTCTCAGAACTGCCGAACGCAACTGGAGATCAGTACCATCCGCCAAGCTCGTCCTGACTCTAAAAAGAAAGAGAAATGCTTATTTTCGTAAGGTCAAACGCACTAAAGCAGACTTCTTTAGCCAACAACTTTATCAGGCAAAAAATCGCCCCAAAAAACTTTTTGAATTAATCAAAACGCAATCTAAGGACCAACCGCAACGGCCTCTTGAACTAACTCACCCACCCACAACCATCTTGCGATGACTTTTCTAACCACTTTAACCTAAATACGGAGAACATCAAGAAAGATCTCCTCAAGGACTTAATCTCTCACTCTGGCCCCCCTCACCAAATCCCCCCCCACCCCTAAACGCTCCTCAACAAATCCCATCAAAGTTTACCTTGAAAAACAATGCAACATGGTCATACTTTTACTCCCATTCTGAAGAAGCTATAGGCAAATTTCTCACTGACCCTCTCCCCGCAAATGCGGTTAAAGATCTTACACCTTTGCTACTACCCATATGGACCAAGGTCATCAACAGTTCACTTCAACAAGGCTGCATCCCGGACTCCCTAAAGGAAGAGCAAGTGTAGTTGTTGAGGTCCGTGGGATCAGCTGTGGGTAAGAAACCCACAGACAACTACCGCCCAATCTCCAATATTCCCACCCTGGCCAAACTTCTGGAAAAATGTGTTCAACAACTGACAAAACATATCAACCACTTCAATCTCCTTCCGGGCAAATCACAGCACGGAATCAGCCACGACACACATCATTGATGATGCACTTCAACTCCTCGATCATAACGAAGCATGTCTCCTCATCCTATTAGACCTTTCCTCAGCGTTCGACACGGTCAAACACGATCACTTGACAGATCTGTTGAAACACAGAATGGGTCTTTCAGGACGAGTGCTCGACTGGTTTACCTCTTTTCTGCATAACCGGACTCAAAAATTCAAGGTCTACAACACACTGTCCATACCAGTTCCTGTTATGCTAGGTGTCCCACAAGGTTCCTCGTTATCCCCTACACTCTTCAACCTCTTCATGGAACCACTCACCGATCTATTACAAACATCCAACGTGCAATTCCACATGTATGCAGACGATACTCAACTCTACCTCAAGATCAACACCTTGGACGACATTAGTTTACTCAACCATACTACCACCAAAACATGGCTGGCAATGAATCACCTCAAACTGAATGCTTTAAAAACTGAATTCCTCCTTATTGCTCCACTCGCCAAAGTCCCCACTATGCACAATTTGATAAAACACCTCACAGCACTTGATGTTCAACCAACCATCGTGGATTTGGCGAAATCACTTGGTATAACTTTGGACAGTAACCTTAATATGCAGAAGCATATTAGTAATGCAACAAGGGGAGCAAACTTTCAGATCAATACAATAAGGAAGCTGAAGCCCTTCCTACATCCCAATGACTTCAAGTTAGCGGTTCAGGCTCTAGTTTTACCTCGGCTGGACTATGGAAGTGTCTCGTTATGCAGTTTCCCCAAAGCCACTACAGCTCCTCTAAGAGCCTCCGCCAACGCGGCAGCGAGACTCATCACTGGCTCGGAAAAAAGGGCCCACATCTCCCCAGATCTCAAATCTTTAAACTGGCTGCCATTTGAAGCCAGAATCCACCTGAAAATAGCTTGCATGACGCACAGGGCCCTACATCAAAATGCGCCCAGCTATCTCACACAAAAACTCACAATATCTGGAGGGTCAAGATCAACAAGAAGTGCGGACAACCTCCTTCTGAAACCTCAAAAATTAAATAAGAAAAAAAGTATAATCGCTCCTTCTCAGGAATGGCACCTAGGATATGGAATACCCTACCACCAGAAATAAGACTGAACCCCTCCACCTCTTCCTTCAAACTGGAAGTAAAAGGCATCCTTATGGTTAAATTTACGTAAACATTGCCTCACAAGACTGTGGAGAACCCCTTTTCCATTCTTCTTTCCTACCAATTTAATGCTTGGCTTTTATATGTACAGCTTTGTTCCACTTATTTTGTCGTTTTTATCATCAATGTATTACCATCATCCTTCAAAACCAACCGGTACAGTTTTGCACCTTATCTGATTTGCCCTTCTATCAGTTGATTGTCTTTGCTGCCATTCTTTATGGTCCTGCTTATCCTTAATTGTTTGATTTGTCCTTTTGCTCTTTCATTAAGCTTTTTGATGTTATCCTTACGGTTGTGCTTACTTGTATTGTTTGATATGCCTATACACTTTTTACTGTAAAGCGCTCCGATACCCGCAAGGGTCTTGTTTGCGCTCTATAAAACTTTCTAAATAAATTACGAATGCCACAGAGAAAAATTGTCTATTGCAGGTGACACTCTCAGCACCGCCGAACACATGCACTTTCAGATCCACACGGACCCCGAGACCAACCAAAGAGGCACCCTCACGACGACGACCCACATCGCCGGACACACGCTCAACGCCATCTTCTCTTCAAGCCCCCACATCTCCTTCAACCACGTCTCTGAACCCACCTGGACCGACCACCACTGCATCCACTTGCCCTTTCGGAAACCCGTCACACATCACTGTACCCTACAGATCCCCCGTTGCTACTGGGGCAAAATCACCGAAGTACAACTACAGACAAACCTTGCACTCAACCCACCGACCAACACCTCCAACCCCGACGATGGTGTGCGCACCCTCAGACGATCGATGGACGACTGCACCAACACATTAGCCGCTGAAAAAAAAACCCTCACAGAAACCAGCAAGAGAGCCAACAGGTTCACCCCAGAACTCCTAGTGATAAAGATCAATTCAAAATGGTCAGGCGATTTCAGTTGATGTTTCCTAAGTTAAATTTGCCCGGCGTAAAAACGCCTCTAATACCATACGAAGTTATTCAATAAAGAGGCAGGCGCTGCAGACAGGAAGACAGGAAACAAGTTTTATTCCGACGGAGTAGAACACATCAGATCGGACAACAAGGTATCGTCTCGAGGTGCTCTCCCAGCCTCTTTGAGACCTGCTCTTTTATACACTGGTTTAAGACATGTGAACGTTCTTTATTACAACAAGGACATTGTGAAGTATGAGAACGACATCCCCGGCACCCCCCAGTTCCGGCCCCTTCCAACACATGACAACAGTAGAGGCCCTTTCCTCTCATATGATTGGGAGGGGGCTATCACGCAGCTGAGTGTTCTGCCGATTCCTTTGGAATGTGTGCGCCTGATCGAATCTCAGGGGGTGGGGAGGTCATGATCAATAGTGGCTCCTTTCAGGAAAAGCGAGTGCATACAGTAGTGGGCAATAAACTATATCCTCGGGCTAAAGGCTGACCAGCGGTTCGTACAGGCAGTCGGGCTCAGAGGAAGGGGTCATCAAAGGAGGGGTATTCATGGACGGAAAGGAGGTGTTGGTCAGGCGCGGGGTGTGATTTCCTGAGACAGAGTCATGGGAGGGGAGGGTTCATGACTTGTGCATGTGAGTGCGGGGGTAGCCAGGGTGCGCGGGGAAGGCTTGCAAGGTTCAGGGAAGTGTGCTGACGGGCGATCGTGAACAGGGAGACCATGGTACCTAAAATGGCTGTCGTAAATGCTCATACATGAGTCTGCAAGATGGCGTAGATGATGTTCAGTACACGAAACTAAAATTCCACAGTCCTCCCTTTAACATATCTCGCCAGCTTGTCAGTTCGGATCGATCCCCATGAGACCACGCACCTCTATCTCGTATAGGGGGCTCATGTGCTCAGTTTTAAAGTTCAAAGTCTTTGGGCACATACAGTTGGAAATGAGTGCACATAAAGGTGGTAAACATTGAATACCTAAACAACACCCACATAGTATCATGATTGGTATCAATAAAAACGTGAACAATCTCCATGCCCAGTTCTTCAAAGTGTCCCAGAACCAGCCTCCAAGCGACCATCCTTCCTGCTCCTGGTGAACCTCCGAGGACAGTCTGTGGAGGTGTTCGATTGCTTTGTAGACTGAAGGTGAGTTATCTGGCACGTAGGTGCAACAGCTGGAGCCGATGATGCGGCATGCACCTCCACGGTCAGCCAGAACCACATCTAGAACAAGACGGTTTTGAAGAGCCACGAGGCGGACTGCCTGAAGCTGAGCCGTGTTGTTAGCAAGGATGCCAGCGGTGATGTTAATGGTTGTTTCTACTGCCTGAGTCAGGTGTCGGATAGCGCGGCTATTTGCCATTGGTCCCCACAGAGGAACAAGTCCCTTTGCTGCATCCAGGAACTGTGCTCCGGTGGAGTCGACTTGTTCAACATCTCCTGCGCGCTTTTGCCGGTGGTGGTAGGCTGAAGCCACATACGTGGGAGGAAGAATGAAGGCGATGTAGCACGTACCCCTCCAGCCTTTTGGGAGCCAAGTGTAAGCTTTGGTGCCACAAACAAAGTACATATTCGGGGAAGCAACAAAGGAGGGGGGGTCAGCTGAGACCAATGTTTTGGTGATGCGACAAGAACTGTGACCCACCAGCTGCGTTCCTTGTCCTTCGAGGCATACGAGTCCTGTGACATTGATGACAGACAGGGCCACGGTCAGGGTGGCAGCCGTTTGTTTCCGCAGGTGGGAGAAGGTGGGTCTGGCTGGATTGTGGAGCACTTGCATTTCGACCCTTTCTTTGGCAGGGATGTTCGTAAGGAAGGTTGAACCTGAAATTGCAGGACAAAAGGGAGCAGACATCTTTCCTGTTTTGTTCAGCCAGAACCCATAGTAGAAGTGTGACACTGTTTGACCAGAAGCGGCGTTGTCCTTGTGGCTTTCCTGCATGAGGATCAACCAGGCGAGGCAGGAGCCGTGAACTGAGAAAGGAGAAGGGATGAAGGGGATGGAGTGTCCGGTAGCATGTGGGAGCAACCCACAGATCCAGCAGTTCGTGGCATTTGCAGCAAGGTTGTGCTGGTGCAACAGTTGTACGAAGGAATTGTTCCAGAACTCCTTACGCCTTTCTCGGAGCTGAGGTGAAAGGGTGATCAGGTGGTGCTCTTTCATGGTGGTTGGCTGGACAGTGGTTGGCAACATCTGGTGAGCGGGTGTGCTTTCCTCCAAGATCCAGAAGGAAGTCATGAGGAGGAGGCAAAAGAGGAAGACAATGAAGAAAGCAATTGTCTTTGATTTGTGCAAATTATCAGTCTTTGGGTTCCTGTAGCGGGTATTTCCGGTTGCTTCCGACGTCTTCTTATCTGGCGCTTCCATCATCTTCTTATCTGGCGCTTCCATCATCTTCTTATCTGGCGCTTCCATCATCTTCATCTTCAAGGTGCTCGGTAGTGGGCAGAACCACAGACTTTGTTTAGCTTCTCTCCGGGTAACCCTTGGTTGCTTTGGGTCACCGTTCTGAGATTTTTAACTTAGTCAGTGGCCTACTTAGCCGAAGCTCCCTCCTTTCGACGCAGGAAATACCCTTCTCGGGAAGGCACAGTGGGATCAGAGTGTTTTGCAAGTTCAAGTGCCTCGGTATCAGGATAGCAGTTCAGTGATGGTCGGTCTTTGTTCAGGAGCTCTTCTTGGGTGCTGACGTTGTCTGTCGTGGCCAGGGTCGAGGAAACCTTCTTGCAGTGGTGTGCGTGCAGCCAGTTCTTCTTCCCCTCCACTCGAAGAGCCGTCCGAGTGGTGATCAGTACTTGCCAGGGGCCCGTCCACCGGGGTTCCAGACTCTTCGCTCGTTGAAAGTTCCGGATTAGGACGTAGTCCCCCGGTTGGATATCGTGACCGGGACCCCTGGAAGCATCGGGGATGGCCTGCTGCACCTGTTGATGAATGACAGACAACGTTTTAGTTAATTTGTACAAATAATCTGACAGCAGGACGTCGGGGACGTCGTGAATGGAGGTCGGTTTGGGGGCAGTCCAGAGGTTCATAGGCCGCCCAAACACAACTTCGTAGGGGGTCAAGTGGTGCTTAGTGGGAGTGGAGCGCATCGATAGTAATGCCAGTGGAAGCGCATCTGGCCACTTAAGTCCTGTGGTGGCCACTATTTTTGACAGTTTCAGTTTCAGTGTAGCGTTGTGTCGTTCAACCAGGCCAGCGGATTGGGGGTGGAAGACTGCATGGAACCTCTGTTTTACCCCCAACCCCTTGAGGATTAGTTGGATAACTTCAGCTATGAAGTGGGGGCCATTGTCGCTCCATAAAATTCGACAAAGGCCGTAGCGAGGGAAAAACTCTTTCAGTAGTACTTTGGCAGTAGTCATGGCAGTGTTATCACGGGTCGGATAGGCTTCCACCCATTTGCTGAAGGCACATACAATGACTAATACGTACTTCAAGCCTTGGCACCTCTCTAATTGGATGTAATCCATCTGGAGGACCTCAAAGGGGTGGTCGGGGATCCCAAACCCTCCCCGGGGTACCACAGTTCCTTTCCCGGGGTTGTGTTGTAGGCAGATAAGGCACTGCTGGACTAGGCGTTTGGCCGAGTCGGGGATCTTGTTGTTGTGCCAGACTTTGGAAATGAGTTCAATCATGTGGGCAGAGCCTATGTGTGCAGGGGAGTGTGCCATTGTCAGTATGGGGATCAAATATGCATCAGGCAGCAACCATTTGTTCGTGTCCTTTGTCCGCCAGCAGCCTTCATCGTCCCTTAGACCCACCCATGCCCATTCAGTCAGTTCGAGAGGTGTGCTGGCCGATTGGATATCCCTGATCGTTTCCCTAGCGTCGGTCCATTTTTCTGCTTGTGACCTGGTCACATACATGCGTGTCGTTGTCCTATTCTCAGCTGTGGTTCGGGCAGTGATGTCGGCTAGTGCGTTTCCCTGTCCAACTAAATCTGTCACCTTCTTGTGTGCCTGGCATTTGATCACTGCTAACTGTTTGGGGAGAAGAACTGCTTCAATCAGGGCGGAGACTAAATCTCCGTGAAGGATGGGCATACCGTGGGACGTCAGGAATCCCCTTTCCCTCCACAGGAGCCCAAAATGATGCACCACCCCGAAGGCGTACTGGCTGTCCGTGTAAATGTTTGCCGTGGTTCCTGCTGCTATGATACATGCTCGTGTGAGGGCAATTAGTTCTGCTGCCTGTGCGGATCGTTGTGTGATGCGAGCTGTTTCAACTACTGTTCGAGCTGTCGTCACCGCATAGGCAGCAGAAGTGGTGCCGTCTGGGAGTTTGATACAGGAGCCATCTACCCATAGTTCTCCATCAGGATCTGTAAAAGCAATGTCTCGGAGGTCAATTCTACTCCTAGTCTGTTCGTCCGTGAGGGTCACACAGTCATGTATAGGGGGCACATCGGGGTCATTTTCGGGCAAGGGTAACAGTGTAGCAGGATTCAATGTCGTGCATCTCTTCAGGGTGATGTGGGGTGCAAGTAGAGTCAATTCGTACCCTGTCAGTCGTGCACTAGTCAGGTGTTGAGTCTTGGTCTGGTTCAAAAGGGTGTCAACTGCATGGGGCACTAATACCGTGAGAGAGTTCGAAAGCACAATTCCCTCACTCTGGCGGATAGAGACAGCAGCAGCGGCTACTGCTCGAAGGCAGGCAGGTAAAGCTCTGGCGACTGGATCAAGAGTGGCAGAGAAGTAGGCACAAGGGCGTTGTTTGGCGCCGATGGGCTGAGTTAGAACAGACAATGCGCATCCCTCCCTTTCGTGAGTGAAGAGGGAGAAGGGCTTGGAGTAATCTGGTGTTCCTAGAACGGGTGCCGAGCAAAGGGCATCCCGCAACTCCTTAAAGGATGCTTGGCATTCGGGAGTCCAAGGGAGTGGGAACGGAACATCTTTGGCCAACAGGGAAAGTAGGGGTTTTATAATGAGACTGAAATTTGGTAACCATTGTCGGCAGAAAGAAGTAAGGCCCACTAATGAACGGACTTGCTTCTGTGTTTTTGGAATGGGGGTGTCTAGGATGGTTTGGATTCGGTCGGGCGTAAGTTTTCTCCCTTCTTTGGACAGGAGATGGCCTAGGTATGTCACTTGGGGCTGGCAGAACTGCAGTTTCTTTTTGGAGACTTTGTGGCCATTCTCTGCAAGAAAGTGCAAGAGTTGGATAGTGGCTGTGATTGCAAGTGGAGTGGTGTCGGCCGCCAAAAGGATATCATCGACATATTGGATCAACACTACTCCATCTGGTAGCTGGACGGCGTCCAGCTGTCTTTTGAGGGCCTGGCTGTAAATGCTGGGACTTTCAGTGTAGCCCTGAGGAGCTCTACAAAATCGGTATGAACGGTTTTTTAAAGTGAAGCCGAAGAGATAACGGCTGTCTGGATGGATGGGGATAGAGAAAAATGCATTTTTAAGATCAATAACGGTGAAGGTGGTGGCAGTGGACGGGATGAGAGTCAGAATGGTGGCGATGTCTGAGACTACGGGGTACTGTGGCACCACCACTCTGTTGACTTCTCGCAGGTCGATGATGAAGCGGTACGCTTTCTCATCTCCCTCACCTTGCTTCTTAACAATGGGTAGGATAGGGCTATTGCAGACATTACCAACCACTTCCTCTACCACTCCTGCATCTACCAAGGACTGCGCTACCAATGCCTTCTCGCCTTCGGGCGATATCCGGTACTGTGGGAGTTTCGGGAGTATTGCATCTGGTCGAACAGTTATGTGTACAGGATCGATCATCATTCGTCCTACATCCGAGTCGTTTCTGGCCCATAGGTACAGGGGTAGGGTATCGAGCAAGGATAGGTCAGCATCTGTTATGGCGTACATATGTCGTGCGGGGTAGGGTCTGGACATGCTCGGGTTGTCGTACAGGATGACTCGGACTCCATCCGGGGAACACCTAATAGTAGCTCGGAAATGTTTCAGTAAATTAATACCCATAATGGCGTCAGGGGAGTTGGAGGAGAGCAGAAACGTGGTGTCAGTGGGATTGTTTCCTAGGTCAAAGGAGATAGGTACAGACAGGGGATTAGTGGAGGGCGTTCCATCGAAACCTATCGAGGTAATGTGTGAGCCAGACAAGGGTGCCCTTGGAATCAGTCGTTTTGATAATACACTACGTGTCACTCCAGTGTCTACCAAAAATGGAGACTTTGTACCCAGGACCTTAGCAGTGACGTAAGGACCTTGCTGGTCAACACAGAGCTCGACTGGATCCCTCCCTTGCCCCTGGCGGTCCTATGCAGAGTCGTGAGCATTGTTACAGTCGGACTGTTGGCACTGATTCTGTCGGGGGCGGTCAAATGTGTTTGGTCTGCCAGGTCGGTCATTGGTGGTGTCGTAGGTCTGCCCTCGCCCCTGCCCTCCGGTTTTTGGGCCATTTGTCATGTCCCTTGTCTCTTTATTTTTAATCATTTCCCGAAGGGCCGGGCATTGGGACTTCCAATGTCCAAATTCTTTACAAAATGCACACTGGTTCTCATCGAGGTCGGTTCGTGGAGCACCAGGTGTGGGGTTGCGGCCTCTAGGGGGCGAATTCCTAGGGGCATTCGACTGGTAGTTTCCCCTATACCGTTCCCTTCCTGTAGTCACTTCATGTAATTGAGCAATCATCACTCGTTCCTTTAAGTCCTTTTTCTTTTTCTCATTCGCCCTCTCGTTCTCATTCTTTTGGTGTTCGTAATACTGAGCCATCTGAAGGATAGCTGCAGGTTTGGAGGCTCCCCAACTACTCTCACTCGTCTGTAACTTTTGGGAGACCTCTTGCGATAGCCCTTTTACGTAGTTTTGCACGAATAGGTGTTGTCCGGTTGCGGTGGTCATGTCTTGGCCACTGTAGTCGGAGAAAACCGTCTCAAATCGGGAGAAGTATTCTGATACGTCCTCCTGAGGTTTCTGGCGGCAAGCCGTGACTACCGACCAGTCTACCTTCTTTTCTGGGATCAACGTCTTTAGCTTCTGCACTATTTTGTCGGGGAGTTCCAGTATGTCTTTTACAGGTTTCTTTCCGGGCTCTCGCTGCCTATCTAGTTCATCGAGTTGTTTCCAGGTGTGTCCGAACAGATCTGTGTGGTCGGCTTTCCGGATTTGCTTCCACACATCAGCCGGTAGACACAACCCGAAAAACAAATCAATGTCCGATAGAGTCATTATGGTTGAGCCCAAGGCTGTGCCTAGTTCGGTATAAAATGCTGTAGGGTTCTTTCTTAAATCGGGCAGGGTTTGCCTAAAAGTTAAAATATCTTGCCGATCCCATGGTTGGTAAACCCAGTTGTACACAACCCTCCCTTTTGCATCTGCGTGGTTGATATCATCGTTTGTTCCCTGACCTCTTGGGGGAACCCAGTAGGGGGCGGCTTCTCTGATAGGCATCATAGTGTTGGCTGCTTCTAATGAGGGCTTAATCGTCTCAGGGACTGTGATCTTGACCTCTGGTTTCTGTTCCGCGAGGTGGCGGAAAACCTCAAGCGTTTGCATGAAGAGGTCCGTCACATCGCTCTCAGTCCCATCTCCAACATCGACCCTTCTATATAGAGTCGTCAGTTTTGCAGGGCCCTTATTCTGGTACCTATCCTCATATGCGTTCAGGGTGTGGTAGCTGAACCGTAAAATGAAATGCCGTCTGTGACTACCGGCATGTGAATTATGCATATTCATCGTATATTCTTCGCTCTCCTTCCGTTCTACCAGGGTCTTTGCTATCTGGTCGATTCCATCCCACTCATCTTTGCTCAACCTATTTGGTCTGGCTGTTAGCTGTTTGCCAGTCTCGAGTTCATCTGGTGTTGTTACCAATGCGGCTGGTGCGAAGGCCGTAAGAGCCGGGGCACTAGCGCTAGAGTCACCCACGCCTGCACTTTGAACTGGTGAGTGTTGTGCTAGAGGTTGGCAGGGAGCATAAGGAGGGGGCATGTAGATAATTGGAGGACCGAGCAGTAACTCGTCATTTGCCCGCTGTTTGGAGGGCATCTCCGGGTAGAGCGTAGGGGTGGTCCTGACAGGGCATTGGCCTGCCAGTCCTGATTCTTGTGTTTGTTTAACTTCCTCTCTTCTTCTTATTTCTTCATCTAGTTCTTTTGCGGCCAGATGGGCTGTTTTTCGTAGTTCTTTCACTATTTTTGCTTCTTCTCTTTTCCTTCGCTGTTCTGCTTCTTTGCGCCACATGCCAATACTATCGAGCATAGTGGGCGTTGCCTTATTTATTTTTACAGCTGCTTCTAGTGTTTTTATTTTATTTTCATCAAAAGAACCTATCAGTGGCCAATGACTTTCAGGATCCTTTTTTGTATATTTATGCCATAACTTACTATAAGCTATGGCGACTAGTCCTTGCTTAGTAAACATGTCCTTATTAGGGGTGCCCTCCAGTAGAGCTGGATGGTTCATCTCTAATAAGCGGTCCGGGTTAACCCAACTATTAACCAATGGGGAGAAGATAGGCATGACGGATTACAATGGGGGGCAAAAGCCTGCACTACCTATCTTTTCACTACTTGCAAAGACTGGACAGAATATTCTATTCTACGCTGTTTGCAAATAGAGAATACCTCCAGAAAGAACCAATTCCAAACAGTCAATGTTTGGACAAACAATCAATCAATGAGGAACGAAATAGGCACGACGTGTTAAAGGTTTGCGTTACCTACCCTTCACTATCTGCAAAGGGAGAGAGAATATTCCTATTCTTCCCCGTTTGCAGGCAGAGAAGATCCTTTAAGAGAACCAACTTCGAACAATTCAATGCTCGATTCAATCAATCAATCAATGGGGAGAAAAATAGGCACGGCAGATTACAATGGGGGACAAAAGTCCGCGTTACCTATCCTTCACTATCTGCAAAGACTAAACAGAGTATGGCGATTCTGTGCTTGTTTGCAAATAGAGAATCTCTCAGAAACAGTCAATGAGTAATACTAGTATTTTCAAACAATCAATCAATCAATTTCGCAATTTGTCGTGTGTCACGACCTTACCCGGACCGCATGGACAGTTTCTCGTCTTCCGCTTCCAGCGCCCGATCGTCCTCTACTCTCTGTTGCTATCGCGGCACTCCTGGTGGTTCCCAGTCAGGACCGTAGATCACTCGGGAGAGGTCTGCTCGGAATCAGTGAAGTTCAGATGATCGGCTGTCAGACGAGGGTCTATCGGACAGGAGCTCTCCCAATCGTTGCAGTCGTTCACTCTGTCGTCGGGACCTCTCCCACTGGATCCACGTGTCGCTGATGGGCCCCGCGTTTGGGACGCCAATTGATAAAGATCAATTCAAAATGGTCAGGCGATTTCAGTTGATGTTTCCTAAGTTAAATTTGCCCGGCGTAAAAACGCCTCTAATACCATACGAAGTTATTCAATAAAGAGGCAGGCGCTGGAGACAGGAAGACAGGAAACAAGTTTTATTCCGACGGAGTAGAACACATCAGATCGGACAACAAGGTATCGTCTCGAGGTGCTCTCCCAGCCTCTTTGAGACCTGCTCTTTTATACACTGGTTTAAGACATGTGAACGTTCTTTATTACAACAAGGACATTGTGAAGTATGAGAACGACATCCCCGGCACCCCCCAGTTCCGGCCCCTTCCAACACATGACAACAGTAGAGGCCCTTTCCCCTCATATGATTGGGAGGGGGCTATCACGCAGCTGAGTGTTCTGCCGATTCCTTTGGAATGTGTGCGCCTGATCGAATCTCAGGGGGTGGGGAGGTCATGATCAATAGTGGCTCCTTTCAGGAAAAGCGAGTGCATACAGTAGTGGGCAATAAACTATATCCTCGGGCTAAAAGCTGACCAGCGGTTCGTACAGGCAGTCGGGCTCAGAGGAAGGGGTCATCAAAGGAGGGGTATTCATGGACGGAAAGGAGGTGTTGGTCAGGCGCGGGGTGTGATTCCCTGAGACAGAGTCATGGGAGGGGAGGGTTCATGACTTGTGCATGTGAGTGCGGGGGTAGCCAGGGTGCGCGGGGAAGGCTTGCAAGGTTCAGGGAAGTGTGCTGACGGGCGATCGTGAACAGGGAGACCATGGTACCTAAAATGGCTGTCGTGTATGCTCATACGTGAGTCTGCAAGATGGCGTAGATGATGTTCAGTACACGAAACTAAAATTCCACACTAGCGTCAAAGCGCACCTGCCGGAAGTTGGAGTACTTATGGTACAGCGAGAAGCGCAGGGCAGCAGCACAGCCCAGAAGACGCCATCCGCAACTACCGCCACATCATCAGGACCGCCTAGAGCACTTCCTTCAAAGACCGCCTCGACAACAACGCACACAACAGCAAGGAGCTCTTCAACAACGTGAAGGAACTCTCCACCCCAGCTCCAACGCCAACGACATCCCGCCGTCGCAAGCCCTGTGTGACTCCCTCGCCACCTTCTTCCACCGCAAGATTGCCGACATCCACAATAGCTTCAACCCCTAACAAGCCCCAACACGGTGGAAGCACCACACCTCATCGACCACGACCCCCTGACAACCTGGGCCAAGGTGTACATCGAAGACACAATCAAGAACATGGGCAAAATCCACTCGGGCTCGCCGTCTGACCCTTTTCCCCACCACATCTTCAACAAAGCCGGCAGCTCCTTCGCACCCCACCTGCGCAACATCATCAACCTCTCCTTCGAGAACACGACCTTCCCTGAAAGCTGGGAACATGCCGAGATCAGCGCCCTACTAAAGAAACCCAAGGCGGACCTGAGTGAACTCAAAAACGTCTGGCCCATCTCCCTGCTTCCGTTTCCAGCTAAGGTTATCGAGAAGATAGTCAACATCCAGCTCACCCGCTATCTCAAAGACAACAGCATCCTGGACCCCTCCCAGTCAGGATTCCGCAGCAACCACAGCACCGAGACCGCCCTCATCGCCGCCACAGACGACATCAGGATCCTACTGGACAACGGCGAGACGGAGGCCCTCATCCTTCTGGACCTCTCCGCCGCCTTCGACACCGTCTGCCACCGCACACTACGCACACGACTCCACGACGCAGGGATCCGATACAAGGCCTTGGACTGGACCTCCTCCTTCTTCTCCGGCAGAACCCAGAGAGTCCGCCTCCCCGTTCCAATCTGAAGCCGCCGAGATCATCTGCGGCATCCCGCCTGGATCCTTCCTCAGCCCGACACTGTTCAACGTCTACATGGTGCCTCTCGCACACATCGCCCGACACCACGACCTCAACATATTCTCCTACGCCGACAGCACGCAACTGATCCTCTCCCTCACCAAGGACCCCCTCACTGGCAAATTCAACCTCCACCAGGGAATGAAGGCTGTCGACGACTGGATGGAGGATAGCCGCCTTAAGCTGAACACAGACAAGACGGAGATCCTCATCCTCGGGCCCAACCCCTCAGCATGGGACGACTCCTGGTGGTGCGCGTCGCTGGGGACACCCCCCGCACCCACCAACCACGCACGCAACCTGGGAGTCATCCTCGACTCGAAACTCACCATGACCAAACAAGTCAACGCTGTCTCCTCCACCTGGTTCAACACCCTCCGTATGCTCCGCAAGATCTATAGATGGTTCCCGACAGACACAAGGAAAACAGCCACCCAGGCCCTAGTCAGCAGCAGACTCGACTACGGAAACGCCCTCTACGTCGGAGCCCCGACCAAGCTCATCAACAGACTGCAGAATCCAGAATGCTCCCACACGCCTGATCCTCGAAGTCCTGCGCCGCAACCTCATCACCCCCCCACCTGAGGAACCTGCACTGGCTCCCTGTCGACAAAAGAATCTCCTTCAAGCTCCTGATCCATGCACACAAGACACTCTAGAAGAAAGGCCCAGCTGATCTCAACAGCCGACTCTCCTTTTACGTACCCAACAGGAAACTCCGCTCTGCAAACCTCTCCCTGGCTACCGTCCCAAGCATCCGTAGAACCACAGCCGGAGGCAAATCCTTCTCCCACCACGCCGCCAAGTACTGGAACACCCTCCCCCTCATCCTACGACAAACCGAAGACCTTCTGGCCTTCAGGAGACTAGTTCGACTGGCTATTCGACAAGTAGCAACGGCAACCCCCCTCTCCCCACCCTCAGTGCCTTGAAACCCTTGCAGGTATGTAGTGCTCTTTACAAATTATTGATTGATTGATTGACATACCAGGAAACAACCCATGCAGAAGGATTAAATCACCTGCTTGTCCAGCTCAGGCTTCAAACTACATTCTCAAGCAGGCAACACCAGAAACTTTGGGTATTCGCTATTGAGAAAAAAAAGCCTAGAGGAAGATTTTCTCCATTTGCAACCGATGTCAAAATATGTAGTGAGGTAGCTTAGGAAAGTAGTTTGCATCAAAGCTTAGCTGCGCTAGCACAGTTTCACGTAGCCTGTATGATTATGTTACTTATGTAATGTGGGTAATCGTATAGTAGATCTTAAAACATTCTACAAATAGCAGGAATTATAAATCGTAAAGACAACAATGGGTTTATCTTTTGTAAAGAGCTCATTTGTACAACCAAAACAGGTTACTAGACACGCCAACACAAGGAAGAGAAGACAAATAGCCAAACACAGACTGGAAGGAAAGGTGAAGTCTTAAATTGTTAGGCAGAAAAAAACTTTATTCCAAAGTAGGGGCCAAAAGGGGGAAGGCACGACCACCTTTGCTTTGGCTTCTGGCGCTTGGAATGGACAACTGTTTCTGTCCCACAGAAGGCAGATTTCACAAACATACTGGGAGAAAAACATGACGTGATATAACTATGATAAGGCAATTTACGTCTCGATGTCACTGTGATTAGTTTGGTTACACATAGAACACACGTTCTGCCACAAACAAGCTCAACTCTAACTACACCTGTTCATTCGCACATAATTATATTTCCAATCAAGTAAATGGGCCCGGTAAGCAAATGTCTGTCTGCAGAGTGTAACTTACTCCTAGATTTCTAGAAGTTAACACCTACTTATGGAACAAAGAATTTTGTAAATTGGGCACAACATGAATACTTTGATAATATGATCCTTTCAGGTGTCTCACCAGCCGGGCACCCTCCGTGAAAAGCCGCTCCATTTTGCGATCCAGCCAGCGCAGGTAAGGTCGGAAAAGCAGCTCCACCTTCCCCATCAGTTGATTGGTGGCAAACTTTGCCTGTAACCACTCCTGAGATGCCTGGAAGATATGCCTGCATTGAAATAGAAAGAAAGAATTGTATAACTCAACATGGAAGCAGTAAGGATCGACCAGAAAATACTGGGCAACAAGGCAGTGATGTGAGCTTATAGCAGGACACCGAGCAACAAAAAGCCATTTATTTATTTAATTTTAAAAGTTTTGTATAGCGCGAACATGGCCCAGGCGGGTATCCGAGCGCTTTACATACGGGTTGCGGGAGACATAGGATGATAGCTGTAGGCGAAAAGAAAGAAAAAAACAAATACAACAGGAACAACAAAAGCAATATACAGCAGGAACAAAATGACAAAGTGGCAGGCGACAAGGGCCGTAGCAAATGTCAGGTAGTAGCTAAAACAGTTAAACAGGATAGGAGGCAGGAGAACAACTTCTAGTTCAGTGCACTGATCATTAGGAGGGCTTTAACTTCCCTTTTGAAGGCAAATGTTGCGGGAATCAGTCTTGTTTCCGCTGATAAGGAGTTCCAGATTATCGGGGCAATGCCAGAGAATGTACAATTTTATGTTTTCACTTTTTAAATTTCTTCGGCTTAAGAAGCTGTGTGTTGGTGCTCCTTGATGGCCGAGTGCAGCCAGAAAGTTTGAGCTTGTTTTTCAGGTAGAGTGGGTGTGACATAGTCGACCTGTCATCGGAAAAACATATGGACCTAGACAACTGGTGGAGCACTATACCTCCCTCTCCACCTCTTCTTTTTTCCGACAGGGTGCCTGGACCACAGATCCCAGAAATCACTCTGGCCTGGACGATACACCCGACTGCAGAATCGGGAGGAACGTGACTCCGCCCCCTGACGTGTCTTCCGAGGGAGCCATAAAGAAGAAGGATATCCGGAGGAGCCCGTGGCAGTACACCGGAGAGGAAGACAACTCAGGAGGTGAAAAGACTGTGCTGTACAGAGGGATCGCTGCAGAGAGGAGAGAGGACCGGAAGGCAGTGTCACCTAGGACACCGGCAGAGCCAGGAAGCCAACGACCCCAAAAACCGCCCAGCCCCGCGCCTGGAGGTGCGTGGCTCCTACAGGTATGCAACCGAATCGCGGGCTGGGTCGGGAGGCGGGATAGCGTACCCCGGTAGCCCCGAAGCAATATTCTGTTAAAGCTTTTTGTTTTTCGGCATCACGGTTTGAGAACTACACACCTGGTCCTTTTTTTTTTTCTATCCAGTTTGACGTGTTGTGTGCACGAGTGCTCGGGTGTTCCCTCACTACCCACTCTGTCACTAAGACAAATAGCAGAAACGACGCCTGACCCCTGCTCTTGTCTCTTTTGTTTATGTACCCAGGCATATGGACAAAGAATTCCCTGAGACCCACCGCAAGACGAGGAGGGAGCGTGTACACCGAGGGTCCGGGAGAGAAAGAAGCCCAGTGCATAAAGAGGAACTAGACCTTATTAGCCCCGAAAGACTGACGAGGAGAAAAAAAGACACCTGTCTATACTAATAAAACCAGCGTTACCACACTCTAGTCTCCTTTCAGATCCTTCACCCACGCAACAGTGGGGTATTGAAGTGTAGGGCTCTGTGGGTCATACATGCAATTTTTAAATGAATCCTTGCCTCAAATGGAAACCAATTGAAATTTCAGGTCTGGAGAGATGTGGTTGGTTTTCTTGCAACCGGTGATGAGTCTGGTCGCCACATTACGCGAAGCTCTGAGGGGGGCTAAGCTGAGTTTTGGCAGTCTGCATACAGTAGAACTGTTGTATTCTAGTCTAGAGATGACTAGTGCTTGCACCGCAGATTTGAAGTCATCTTGGGGAAGGTAGGGTTTGAGGTTTTTTAGGATGCTCAGTTGGAAGTTCGCTCCTTTGGTAGATGCTCTGTTGTTATCTTGCATGTTAAGGTTCTTATCTAACACCTGTGATTTCGTGGAGTCAATTATGTGTGGTGTGCAGATGAGAGTGCTGAGGTTACTTAGATATTTAACCACAGTGTGGGTTTGCTTAGTGGGTGAGATGAGGAGGAATCCAGTTTTGAGGGCATTTAGTTTGAGGTGGTTGGTGGTTAGGCAATTTAGCATTTTGAGCAGGGTTCCATTGAATGACTTGATGTCTTCGGGGGAGGATATTTTTATGTACAGTTGGGTGTCATCCGCATACATGTGATATTGTATGTTGGATGCTTTGAGGATTACAGTCAGTGGTTCAATGAAAAGGTTAAAGAGCGTGGGGGAGAGTGAGGATCCTTGGGGGACACCCAGAGTGCAGGGGCTGGAGTTGCATAGAGTTTGATTGGATTTGACTCTTTGCATTCTGTTGTTGGGAAAAGAGGCAAACCATTTGAGGACCATGCCTGAGAGGCCCATTCTGCATTCCAAGAGGTTCAGTAGATTGTCATGTTTGACAGTGTCAAATGCAGATGAGAGATCAAGTAGTATTAGTAGGCAGGTTTCATTCTGGTCAAGAAGAGTGAAAGCATCATCCACTATATGAATGATGGCCGTTTCAGTGCTGTGGCCCATGAGGAAGCCTGATTGGAATTGGTTGAGAAGTTGGAATTGATCAATGTGTTTGCACAGTTGTTCATGTACACATTTCTCCAGGAGTTTTGCAAGGGTAGGGATGTTTGTGATTGGTCACTAGTTATTTAGGTTTTCAGTGTCCTCCGTGGGTTTTTTGAGAATAGGGAGCACAAGCCCAGCTTTCAGGCAGTCAGGGATTTCACCTTAGAAGAGAGGCACTGATGAGCTTGGATCAGAGCGGGACTAGTGATCCTATCATTTCTTTGAAGAATTTTGGGGGAAGAGGGTTATTGAAGTGATTAGAAGGTTTCAGTGTCAAGTGTATGTTGAGGATGGCAGTGTTATTGAGGGGTGTGAATTGACTCCAGGAGGCATTGTGTTTGGGGGAGAAGACAGGGTGGCGGGGGCGTGAGTAAAGAGGAGTAAGGGGAGGGTGAGAGTTCGATTAGAGCAGACTTAATATCTGATTCAATCCTGCTCGCCTTACGGAGGAAGAAGTCAGCAACAGCATCACAGTTTGGTTGAGTGCAAGAGATGTGTGGAGATTGGATAGAGGATTGTGACTTAATCAGTTCAAAAAGCTGTTTCGGGCGAATTTTAGCTTTGTCCAGTTGATTTTGAAGAAGGTTTCTTTTGCCGTTCTGCTATAAAGGCAGATTCAGGCAGGAGTATTTTGTGCAGCTGAAAATAGTAACCAGAACAGTAAATTAGCTTTACTTCAGTAGGTACATGTTTCAAAAGCACCACTGTGGCAAAGTGGGACAGCTTAAAAGAATACCAACATATCTGTAACGCATTGCTAAGGCTTTGAGATCGCTTCCATCAAGCTACGACCGCTCATTCATTCTTGTCATAGCAACATTTAATTTCAAGGACACAAATGCAGCAATGCGTTCAGCGACCTGGCACGAGGCATTGCGGCTGAAGTGACAAGGTGATGCAATACTAGAAATATTTGTATGCCTCTTATAAACTTGAATTTTTAACCCATTCAATGATTGGCACACATGAGCTATATCTTTAAACACTACACGTGCATTCCTACAGGAGGAAGATAGTTTGACAAAAGTTATTGACTGGTGAGTACATTTCTGTAAAATAAAACAACCAATGCAATTAAAGGTAAGTATGATAGATAATTCTGAGCTGGTTTGGCTGCCCTTCCAGGCATTCACGAATTGAGACAGGAGGGTGGGCTCTGACCCTGATGGTATCACTGAACTGATGCACATAGCAAGTCTCAGTGTGGTAAGCAAGCACTGATCCGAAAGACTCACACGTGGATGGATTCGAGACCTGATCGGACATGATCTCTACTGTACCAATATAAAAAAGATGTGTATGGCTCAGCATAAATGTGGGCACCTCAACACAGTGGACTGTCTTTCTGCACTAATTTTAGTTCTAAAATGAAAATACACTCATTAAAAAAGATAAGCATGGTTAAAGATACACAAATCATATTCACAAGCTAGCTGCTGTTTGACAGGATTATAAAGTAATTACACTGTAAATAGCTTTAGTCATCAGAACAATAGATGGTGACGAAAAGAGAAACGTACTTAAAGTAATAACATTTCAGGTGGATACATTATCTTGTTACAGATTAATATGTTCTTGTGTAAGTCTGGGAACTGTTCACCTCCAAAGGCTCTCCAGTGCCGCCTGAAGATGCCAGGAGGCCTCAGCTGTAGCTCTTCCCGCCCTGATGTGTATATATAATGAGCCAACTGGCAAGATGGAATCAGGTTCCTGATACTTTTGCAACACCTCATCGAGGAGAGGGACAGAGACACCATCAACTGCAGCACCAAATATAGCACATGATATACTTTGGTACATTATTAATCGCAGCACAAATTCACTGGGGAGGAGAGAGGGTGGTGATGAATCTGCGGGAAGATAATGTATCCACCAGAAAATCATTACCTAGGTAATTCATTTTCTTCTGATGCCTACATCTTACTCCAGATTCCTAACCTTATGAATGAGTCTGAAAGTGATGCCCTCAAGGAAGCAGGACTGAGTAGTGCCGGTTTGTAAAGAAGTTATACATCACTGACCTGGCAAAGTACCAATCACTGTGTGCTAGGGCTGTGAGGTAGTAATGTTCAGCAAAAGTAGGCAAAGATGACCAAGTGGCCGACCAGCAGTTGTCAACAACCGGGACATCGCAGCTGAGATCTGTGGAAGCTGCCATGGCTCTACTAGCGTGACCACAAATTGTAGCAGGAAGGTGTTTCTTGGCCAAGGTGTATGATAGTTTAATGAAAGTGTGAGGAAAATGGTGTATTATGGGGTATGGTTGTGAGACCTCACCATGTAATACAGTCACAATATCGACTTGAGTCCATTCAGGCTCATTTGTAAAACCTTTAGCTCAATCCAGGGTGCCTGAGGCTTTCAGCAGTCAAGTTTAACCAAAGGAACAATTGTAAAGCATTTAGAAGCACCAAAACAATGAAATAAGAATGTCACGCAACACAAAAGAAATCCAACATCAACTTATAAAAATGGATCTCATGTTTATGAATTTTTAGACACCAAAACTAACAAAATTCACCGGAGGGTTCCGGGAGATATAGATTTTGAAGTAAAATGTAAATCATTGCTTTTCACTCAAAAACTGAATAAGCATTGTCAACTACTGTTGTTACAGGAAACCTTATAAAACTTTTACAAAGTTGTGTTGGGCTACTCTGGCCCAATTTTGGTGGCCAACCCTGGCAGGGAGGAGGTCAAGGAGGCCAGTATGGATTTGTAGAACAGTTACGTTGCCACCAAACCAGTCGCAAATCCAGTTCCAGGGTTTATGGGCAAATCACGAAATTCAACAATAGAGCTAGATTTCCTGAGACGATTCGAGAGGGGGAGAGGCACAATCTCTCAGAGCGTAAAGAGTGCCTGGGACAGACTATTGGAACGGGACAGTCAACTGAACTGTTTATGTTGCCGTCTCACACACCTCCTAGAGGGTGTCATGCTACATCATTCGGCGGTGCTCCTCGTTGGGCCGGCGCTGCAATGCCCAATGGGTCCTCCGAAGGTTAGCGTTAGTGGAGATCTTTTTCGAGGCTTGCTGTTTCATGAATGCAAGTGAGGTAGCTATTGATGTGACGTGGGGTGTAAAGTGCGGGTTAAAACTGGTAAAGGAATCGCCATAGACTTAAATGGAGCGGTCCTGATCCAAGGAATACAGAATACTGAAGATGTTGTAAGGTGCTCTGCATGTTGTGCAGTCAAAAAGGGAGTACCTGGGGCTACTCCTCGGTCCACGGTATTGGTGGGGTGACTTTGGCCTCTGCAGTTGATGTCCCTCGAATTCATCTTGGGTCCAGCAAAAGTCCAGTTGCCACTGGACTACTGGTTTCAAGTCACATCGAAACCCGCGGTTCCCTTTGGTGAAGGCTATTGTCCATCTTTGGTGACCAAACTGCACTTTAATGACTCTCCAAGATTTAAAAGAACCAGGTGCAACTTTTGAGCACTGAAACTTAGTCTCCCCGGCTGCACGTTGACAATCAGTGGTAATAAAGTGATTGTGGCTAATGATTAGCCAAGACGGGCTTCCTCAACTTTTATGGCCCTGATGATATAACAGGAATACAGCCAACTGACTATTGGAGGTCACCTATTCTGTCTAGGGCGCAGAAGAGACCTTTCCTCAAGCAAGGCACCACAGGTGCAGTCCAGCAGTTAGTGCAGTCTCTCTTGCCAGGTCCATTAAACAGCAGGGTAGTCCTTCTTCATTACTCTCTTCAGTCTAGATGTGATCTGAGGTCTGGGTGCCAGAGGTGCCATATTTATGCCCAGAAGGGGCCTCGGTGGATTCAGCAGTTGCTAGCCAAGGGGCTACCAGGATATTTTCCACCTGTTGATGACTTCCTGCAATGTGTGGCATCCTCCTTCAGTTCTCTCCCCAATCCAGATGTGATCTGAGGTCTGGGTGCCAGAGGTGCCATATTTATGCCCAGAAGGAGCCTCGGTGGATGTGGCAGTTGCTAGCCAATGGCCTACCAGGATCTTTTTCCACCTGTGGATGACTTCCTGCACTATATGGCATATAGAAATTCCAGAGTGCACAATTCTGCCCACTCCAATGATGGCTGAACCCTCCTCTTCGTGGGTGGAGCTTGGTAGCCTACCTAAGTGTGGCAACCTGAGGGCTAAACGCCCACAGAAAAATTGGTTTGGCAACTGGTCTCAGCGACACCAACTAGTCTACATGAACCAAACAGCAGCCCCTCTTGTGTATAGCTACTATTTGCCCTTCACAGGCGGTCTCCCCTTTGATGTTCATCTTTTGGACTTCCAACCTATATATCTTCCTGCCAGCGAGAGGTAACACCTCTTCCACCAGCAGGCCTCGATTGTTCCCACTCCTGTGAGTCGTTCCTACTTCTTCCCAGGGGGACAGAATGCAGTATTGTACCCAGCATCTAAGAATGGCCACTGGAAAACTTGGGCAACAGAGTGGCAACTTTCTAAAGTTGCATTTATGTAAGAGTTACATTAGATTCAAATGAAAGGAACAGCCAAGTATTATTAACCTTTTCTGCAAGGAAAAGCTACATTCCTCCTTCCTAGGGCACTGTTTGTGGCTTTTCTGGTAAAGTCTTTCTCTGTGCAGGGACGTGCATAAAGAAAAGAAAAGAAAAGCTTTGACATTCTCAAGTGGGTCTTTGCTAAACATAGCTTCGCCTCTCTCTCTCCCAAGGGGTCAAGTTCTGATTCTAGATACCACAGACAGACAGTCGAGTGGGTCAAGCATGGGCATCACCTAATGGCACCTGCACTACAGTTTAAACTCAGAAATCTTAGGAGGGAATACATCATCCAGTCTCTGTTGAAAAGGTGACAACTTTCATCTTTGCCACATCAGGAAGACCGGCGTCAATGAGGTGTGGAAAAACTGGAAGTGACACCGGCATTCTGGTTGGAGATTAATGTGCTCCAATATCGTCACATTGGGTGGGGTGCAGAATCACAGCTGAGGTAACAAAAGGTTCTGCATGAAGTCTGGCACCTGGAGAATTTACATAAGGTGAGAAATCTGTGGGAAGATGCATTCAGCAGAAATTTCCGAATCCTGAGACCAGTAAATCCTGAGTATATCAGAAAAACAATTACCTATACTCAGTTTTAAACTGTTGATGAATTAAAGGGGGGACCAAGTAAAAAGTGGGCAGTTCATATAAAACCCACTAAATAAATAAATATTTTAGCAGCCCTGAGTAACAGTTTCCCCCGTTTACCTTGAATGTGTCAGAAGAATGTTAGGGGGGCCTGTCAGAAGGTGAAGAAGTGTGAAATAAACGAGAGAGACCCCTTAGCACACCAGGGGAATAGGATACTAGCAAACAGTGAAATAACAAGGGAATCCCTTGGCGTAAACAACTGAGACATTAGCCCATATATTAGCACCGGTCTCTAACACATATAATGCATAGACAGAAAATTTGTTTAAAAAAAGGTTTTCACGTTTTATTTTTATGTTAAAAAGAGTTCATCAACAATACAATAATTAAAAAAAACACAACAAATTATAATTTCATTAAAAAGATGTACAATTTATATCACAACCACAACCAAGGTTCATAAATCTACTACTAGAACACAATCTTCCGAGCACAAGCTAGTTAACGTGCTTATCAACTAAATAAAAAAGACAAGGGGAGAGACAAACACAGACAGTACTATTTGTCATCAAAGTTGCACATCTAAACAGACCAATATTAAACTATATCCTGGACTAGCTCAATTAATCTTTTCTGCAGGAATGAGCTCGGTCACGTGATTGTGCAGGTATGGGCGTCAACGCGTTTCGATGGCTTTTAACAGTTATGTACTATCTTTTTCAAGACTGTATGATGTGTCTCTCTTAGTAAAGGGCACTGGTTGGTTACCACTTTAGTAAAATCCTGTAGATAAACATATTTAAATACGTGTCATACATGGAAATCATCTTGTTATAATCTCACATTTTAAACACCTAAACTTAAAAAGGCAGAATTTTTCTTCCTTATTATCCAAATGCATTGATTGGAGTGCATGACAACATTTATGGATCTCCTTTCCTAACACAGGACAGGTGGCTGATCCTAATTACTCTGCCTAAGAGATCTGTAATGGTTAGAGTCTATTCACATATACCATTTTACAGGATACACATTATTCAATTGTCGGAATATCGCCATATCCATAGTAATTAAATTGTTAAGTGCTAATATATGGGCGTTTTGTGCCATGCTCTGAACTCCAGACTACCCCATTACCAGGCCATTCCCGTGTTTTTAGAGGTCACATGGGGTCCCACCCTCTCTTCTAGATCTTGATATGATCCCATTTACTACAATGTATACCTGACTTATGCCTCAAACAGTCTGTACAGGGTGCATTTTCTAAAGTTTTTACCTTATTTCATGTTAATCATGTGCGTTATCTCTGAGTTCTATATCTTTTGTACGTGATGGCATCCTAATATGCGTTCAAGCTGCAACAGAAAACATTTTGGTTGTTGCTGAGGTTTATTTGTTTGACTATCCCCACTTGCTTTGTAGTTAAACTATTTCGACAGGCCTTTACCTTAAAGTCTATTCCTGGTTATTGATGCCCGTCGCATCAGCATGTGTTGTCGCATATTTTAATTGTCCACTTATCTGTGGAGAGATGTGCGATTAGCCTACATCTGTACAACCCCTCTTTTCCAGATTGTCTTATTAAGAGATACTATTAAGATACCTACTGAGAAAGCACTCTCACGTTGAGTCTTATTATTTGTCTTGCGAAGGTGGTACGACTCCCCCAGTCCCTTCGATCTCAAAAAATCGTCCCAAACAAATAAGCCTAGTTGTCTCCTCTGTGGGGAGAAGGAACAAAAAGGAGACCTATATTTATCAAGAAAATAGCATTTTGTACCTTGGTTTACAGGTGCGGTTCTTTCATTAACATACCTAATTGAGGTTAGCTGGAGAGTCGCTGGGGTGGATATGGGTTACTGTCCTTGTTACCCTATGGTTCTGTTAGGAATCTAAAAGGTAAAAGGTCCATACTCCACATTACTTATTATGGCCCTTATCCTACTTCTTATTTAATGCTACTCTTCCAAGTTTAAACACTCCTTACCGTTTGGTTATTAGGACCTTGTCTCTCCAAGCCAGATTCGCCTGTGTTCCTGACTGCCTCGGCTGGAAATGGTGAAATAATTAGTCTCTTTAGGGCGTACGTTTTTCAACCCATTTGCATGCACTATCATTGGACACCCTCAAAAATTCACAGCTGATGCACATTGCTTTCGCGCGTTTTGTGAACTAGATTCGATCGGAGAGCTAGACTTTGTTTTATTTCCGCGTTTCAAGCCTCGGTTTCAAACCGTGTACTGAGGCGAGTGTCAAGCCTCGTTGTGGTTCTATTCTTTCGTGAGTCAAGCCTCGCTTTCATGTATGGCTTTCCTGGATAGAATAACGACGCTGACTCGGTCCACTATAGAAACTCAATGACTGTTTATAGTTCGCCGTTCTTATGGTGCATAATAAGCTGCTGCTAGGAGTCTGGGGAGGCGATAATCACGTTTCTCAGGAATTCCGGGCCAATAATGAGGTGTGGGCCGACCCAATTGTACGATCAGTCTATTTCCTTATATGATTACATATTTCTTATACATGTATATCTACCCACACTGGCACATATTCTAGAACATATTTTAAATCATATTGATTCGTGTAATCAGATGCCTATTTTATACATTGCGCTCTGTCCCCATCATTCGGATGGGCGACATTAGACATACCTACTATACTGATTTTTCATTTAAATATGATTTTTCTAATCATGATGTAGTGATTGTCTATACTTATACTGCACCTTTTCCCTGGGTTTAAATGGACCATGTAGATTCAGGTCTTACACTCACTGATAAAGTACTTTCAGCTCATTATTTTTATCCCCCCGCAGACGCTACACTCTGTGTAGCATATGCTTGGTTTGTCAGGTTCTGAGTGCGATTTATAATTTCCTAAATGTTAGATATCATTGGCTGACTACTAGCTTCATCCACTCTGCTCTGGAATTTAGGCCTTTATCTATTGTGTCTAGATAACACATGAACCACTGTTCACGTGTTTTCCTTTTTCCTTCTAAATTGCCTCCTCTTCTGCTTATGTTCACCTTTTCCAAGATGAACCAAGTGAAATCGTTACCATCATGATTGAATTTTTGAAAGTGGTCAGTCAGGGGCGCATTCTCTTTTTTGGTTTTTACTGCTGATCTGTGCTCTAAGAGTCTGGTGCGGAGTTCCCTGCCGGTCTCACCTACGTAGCCTAAGCCACAAGGGCAGACAAGCAGGTAGACTACACTCTTGCTTCTACAATTATTTAGACTCTTAGGAACTAATGCTTTCCCGTTAAAAGTCAAGGACTTGGTCTCAATACAATTGGGGCAGATGGAACATGAGCCGCACTTGTAGTTCCCTGTAGCTTTTTTATTGGCAGTCAAAGTTGTTTGAAAGCTACTTGTGGGGTTTTTATATGTGTTCACTAACGCATTTCTAATGGTCTTGTTGCGCCTGAAGGAAAAGAGCGGTTTAGCTAATGGAGTTACAAGACCATTGTTGATGATTTTCCAATTACGGTTCACTATATTTTTGATTTTATTGCTTAACCCAGAGTACTGGCTGACAAAAACAATACTGTCCTGGATTCATTTTCATTTTATTTATGTCCAGCAGATGATCTCTATCATAAAATCTCGCCCGTTTTAGGGACTGTTTTACATGTTTCTTAGGATACGCTCTCTCACGTAGTTTTTTGTTCATGATTTCTGCATGATAATAGAAATCTTTTAAGGTTGTGCAGTTGCGCCGTAACCTTAAAAATTCACCAAAAGGAATATTATCCTTTTGGGATCGGGGGTGATTGCTCTGGTATTGCAATAAAGTATTCTTATCTGTTGGCTTTGGAAAAAGCTCAACCTCCAATGACCCTTCTGACTCCTTGATCTTGATATACAGAAAGTTCCCGCTACTTGCACTATAATGTGCCGTGAACTTTAAATTTCTGTCCCCTAGATTCAACCATTCTAAAAAAGACTCAAGCTCCTCACTGGCACCGTTCCACACAAAAATTATATCGTCAATGAAACGATGCCAGTGGGAGATGTTCTCTCGTTGTAAATATGTTTCTGTTCGAAATGCCCAACGTAGAGGCATGCCAGGCTGCCAGAAAGTGAAGAAGGACTGCCGAAAGAGAAAGGATGCGGAATGCCGGCTGACATGCGCTGGATGCAGGACGCCCATAGCTGCCAAGATTTTAGATTGCTATGTGTGACATTTCCATAATTTCAGAGCAATTATGAGTGACATTTCAAAGACTATGAGTGACACTTTCTCATTGGCAAAATCAAGCAATGATGACGAGGGAAACATATGAATATCAGAAGTTGCACCCATTTGCGCAACAAGAAACTCTAAGAAGATCTTAAAACTGCTGTAAAGCACCAGAAACGGAAGGGCACCAATACTAACTAAATGCTGGAGGTACCAGAGTGGTCTCAGGTACTGACATAATACAGCACTACTACAGGTCTCGCTGTGGATCTGTGAAGAAATTCCTATTAGACTAGACCATGAGAATCTGGCACTGATAAAGTAACTGTATGAAGTCCTTGTTTAACTTGCAATAAAAGGGTGCAATTCATTGTGCAACATAGAAGGCCGTTTCCCCATTCTATGAACGTGAACCTATGCCCGATTTTATGGAGAACTCTCTATGGTTCTTTGCTGTACTTTAAACTGCTCCGAATGTAATTCTGTATTTGTACTAACTTCTGGTAGTAAAGTAGATTCTTCTTAGTCATCTGTGACTGGACGACTTTACTCAAGTGATGAGGCTTCATTGATCGTGGAGTTGGACTGTAACCGCCCTTGTCACAGCCATCATGTGAATGTTTACAGAACCTGGCTTGTTTGCTTGAGTGCCACACATAGATTAGTCTTCTCTGTAATGCTTCATTTCCAATAGCCTAAGAATAAACAATGGAAACCCCCTCTTATGCCAGATATACAATTGCAGTGCTCAATTATTTTTCTGCATATGCTCAGATAGGTTTGTTCTATTTATTACTTTATGATTTTTTTCACTGGCATGATAAAAATAATAAAGTGACGAAATAAGCCAAATTAAAAAAAAGTTTCTTGAATGTATTAAAGTGAATGTTATAATGAATATGTTTATTAATCATTTTATATGTTTTATATTTGATTGTTAGGGAGGGCATACCGATATTTAGTGAGTATTAAATTGCTTAATAAATGACAATGTTGAATTTAGCATTAGTAGAGGGAAGCTTATGTTATCATTACACCTGTCAAATGCCTGCATTGTTACTTCAGTGTGTTTAAGAGTTTTGTGAAAAACGTTTTCTGTACAGGAATATTTATGTTTATTTCTGTTTACATACTTTTGCAGACTGTCTTCCTCTGTTCGAAGTGAAATCTTTTATCATCTGCCTGGGGCTTCTTATCTCTGTGTTCTGGCAAGCGTGGGCGGGTTCTCCACACAGTAATATAAGGTCACAATTGTGTGACAGCGGTGACAGGGCAGCCAGCAGTTCAGGTGTGACTGAATGTTGCCAATACAGCGAGGGTGGACATCTTTTTGCCGCTATCACTATAGCTTTGCTTTCCAGGCCTACATTGTTACGTATTGGCCGTGGGTTATATTAAATGATGGCCTCCGTTATCAACATTATGTTAAAAGGACAGTTATTATTATATGCGTCCTCCTCCTGAATTCACCTCACAGACGCTGCTCGCTTCCACTTAGCCTTTCAGCCTCTGATTAGATTTTTTCGTTTAGTGTATAGAAGCGCACAGGCTACCAACATACAGTGGCAGCTTGTATTACAATCACAGTTTCCTTTCAAAATCTGTGAAATTTGAGAATCACCCGACTCCTGGTCGACTTCAACACACTTTTTAGGTTTCGCCTGGCGTTTACTGCGCAAGCAGTATCGCGCAGGCGAAAACTTTTGTAAACAAGTATGGGGCTTCGTTCCGCCTCTCTGTCCCATTGGCTAGCTCCATAAATGGAGGCTAGCCATTGGAACAGAGATGCGTCACTCATTCCCCGAGCAGATTCGTGGGCGTTCCCACGGTTTTTACTCATCCCGCCCATTTAAGTGCGTCATTGCGGCGGTGGGCGGATGTTATTTTTTTTTTTTGTATAGGCATGTTTGTTTCATTTCAAACATGTGCTTTGCAAGGGTGGGCTGCGCAATTTCACTTTGCAAGAGTTGCTAGCAGGTAAGCGGCATATTTTACTATTTTTGTTATCCCGTTCCCGCCCCCCCTCCCGCTGTCCGTCCCAACCCCCCGCCCTCCCCCCGCACTGCCATTTCCCGTGAGGCGACTGCGAGTGAATATGTGGCTGTATCTCAGCGGAAGCACGAAAGAGATGTCGAGGATTACGTTTATTAGCCACTGCATGTGTTTTCACAATAGCGTGCTGTTCTTGAAGTGGTAGTTTTCCTCAACGCAGTGGTGTAAACAAAAGTCCCGTGGGGTTCTCCAGGGGACATCTTCTGGCAGTCTCAGATCCCAGAGCTGAGATCTTTGGACTGGGTTCGGAGCGAGCTGTCCCCCAGTTTGGTTACGTCACTACCTTAAGGGCTACAAATGATCTTCTGCGGTATAGCGCCCTGACACTGTTTTGGGCTTGTTCGCGCTTTTTAAAAACGTAGTACATTAAACAAATCTATATGCGCGGGGTCAACACGCCTTAGGAAAGATTGAGGGCTTTCTTCGTGGCATGTTTCTCTTTGAGTGGATTCCATTTTATGTGGGGCTTTTGGCGAAGCCCGGCGACGGGTCCATTTTTGGTATTCAAGATCTCGAGTGCTGGCCAGTGCGCTTCCTTAGCAGGTTTATGAATTGCCCTCTGTGATTTAAAATCTTAACTGGTGAATTTCCACTGCTTCGGAAACATGTACCCTGCTGACTGCATTTTCCACAGCTCTGGCGACATCCTCTTGGACGCTATATACCCAACAATAAATAAACGGTGGCCTGCTGTGACTGCCATGCGACATGACTTTTGTGCGTGCCTTCCCAGCCATCAAATCTCAAAAGCTTCGGCCAGATTTTACGTTCTGCAAAGCGTTTTGTATAGCTGAAATCAAGCACCCAGGATTAGCGCATTGAAGTAATCCCCGCGCTCGAGACAGCCCAACCCCCTCGCCGTCAGAGGGGATATAAATCTGGGTGCTTACAAAGGCCTCCTGTGGCGCTCTGGGATGTGTATGCAAGGAAGCATGTTAGTATAGCTATGCATGAAAATAACGAATCTCGGCCATGTTGCGTTTCCCGCCACCTAACTAGACTCGTATGGGACCTATTGACTAGTGTTTGTCGGGGCAAACTGGCAGCTTACTGGGGTGAATGAGTGAGTTGGGTTGTAGTGTCACTGGTTATAGAACTATGAAATTACATGCACTATTATTGCAAGTGCGGTGTTAAAATATATATATATATATTTATATTCTGAAACGTACATTCGTGCAAGGAAGATGGTGAAAGACATTGCCACTTTAATCAGGCCCATAGAATTTAGTTCTTCAATAAAGTGCAGTGAGCTTTTATATGATATATCTGGTGCTCTACTGCAGGCACGATGTGCTCTTGTTGGACCAAAGGCCTGTTTTCTCAAACATGAGCAATTTAGTATTATAATCGGATTAAGCTCGTAGATTTGTCAAAAGTACGGAGTCTGGTGATACTCCACTCCATTAAACACACATGCATCCGGAGTCTAGTTAACATCCATTTTGCACAACTGCTAATTTGTGTGGTGCTGCCTAACCCCTACCTAATTATGTTAGAACCCAGATATCAGCAAACAGTTGTTTATTGAACGGTTACTAGTCAGATGCAAGTTGGCCTCATTTCTGATGAGAATACTTTGAATTTTGTAGAGGACTTCTGCAGAACGAGGTTTCATTAATACTTAGAGTTGGCAATGCACTCGCCTCAGTCATTTGTTAATCTTCTGAACCTGAACTTGTGTCTCATCTAGCAGACTGGTTGGACCGTATTTCTTCAGACTGTTTGCGAGAGATTAAGCTACTGGCATTGTAAATGGCAATGCCATTTATTTATCTGTTTTTAAAACCAACACATAAATAAAAAATGTGTCATTTACAATGCCAATAGCTGTAACTTTTACAAAGGCGAAACCGTTGCATTGTAAATGCTTGTTTAGCAGTGGGTTCACCGTCCTGCGTGAACTGAGGGGAGGTCTGTGCTGTTGTGGTCTGAGCTGAGACGCTGCTGGTGTTGTGCTACTCTCGGTTTCTAGGTACTAGTGGGCCTCCTAGCGCTGAGCAATCAGCCTCAGTGCAATGGTGCCTTATAAAGACAGCGCTCAGGAGCACAACCTGAGCCACCGGGCAAGTGTCCCCCTCACGCTAATAAGTCACTCAATGCCTTTTTGTACCACCTTTTTAGTGTATTTGCCACAAAGAGTTCCACCTGAAACACGGCAGTGTGTGGCGCTCTAAGAAACACGGCAGTGCCGTGTGCCTACATCATTGGCAGCTACAGTGTTTCAAGTGAGAGGAGTTGAGTGCCAATGATTGGCGGACAATACAGTGACAGTTACGCTCATTTATATTATTTCTATCTCCTCAGACAGTCAAAAAATATATTAACATAAGTATTACCGCCCGGAGTTAGTTCATTGGCAAGGGGACAAGCTGTGGTACTGCCACCAGCGTCATGAGGCTGCACTGCAGTGGCACCATACTCTCTCCTGTTATGTTGGATCATGAATAAACACCGCACACAGGTAGGACTGTTCAAATCTCCTGTCCACACCAGGATCTTTTATTTAACACAAAACCCCACCCCCAATAAACCAATTAGCGTTCCCGCTCTATTTACATCACAGGTGTTTCGTCGCTACCCCTTCGGGTGCTGGAGATGACGGTAAGATGGTGACCACATCACACTCCTCCACAAAATCAAAAAAAAGAAAAAATGAAGAACAAAACAAAACACCACTTCAATATGTTACATAGTTCTTTATACGTGTGGATCTAGCAGGACATGGCCGCAATTGATATCTACCCACACACCGTTGCTGAGAGTCAGACTCGGGTACTTGACATTCGCTAGATGGAAGCAAAAGAGCAGGCTCGGAATCCACTCCTGAAGGTATGGCAGATGAAGACATACCATACTCCCCTGAAGGTATGGCAGATGGAGACAAGCCATACTGTCCAGGTACCGCACACTCTGTCAGTGGAACAGAAACAGGCAACGGATCAACAACCGTGATCTCATCATCAGAAACCATGGACTCATCAGATGGTATTTTACGCCCATACCCTTGAACATCAACAGGGCCCCGGTAAGATTTAAAGAAAGACATTTGAGCTGGTCGCTGTCCAATGCTGGAACAAGTTGCCTCTCAACCTGCGCATGAGTAGTACGGAATCGGAACTCCGCTGTGCTTTGAAAACCTTCCTCTTTTGCCGGTAACTGCTGGTCTTAGGTTTCTCTCTGTAGGGACCCCACTACAATCATTTAGCGCCGGGACACCCCGTTGGGGTAGCTGCGCGCTTTATAAAAGACACAATAATAATAATAATAATAATAATAAATAATAATAAAGACATGTTCCGGGAGATACTCAACCCATCCCTCACAGCAGTAACCTTTGTCCCATGAACGGACTGCACAATCCATGGCTCAGGCTCAAAGGGTAGACTAAACTTCCCTGTAAGGTGCAGATTTTTCACCAAGACAGCATCACCCACATTAAAAGTCCTGGGCTTAGCCCCACGCTTGTGTGCTACTTTATCATTCCTCTCCTTTCGGATCCGCAGTTCCCCAGCCAAAACAGCATACTTTGCTGAAACCGCCCCCATCTGAGGAACAAAGTCACCCATAGGATGATTCATGCACAGAGATATTGGACTGACTTTCGTAGTCGAGTGGGGCATCATCGATATTCCTTCAAAAACAGAAATATAGCACAATCCAGATCTTGGCGGTCAGTTACTGCAATCCTAATAGCTTTATTAAGAGTAAGCATAAAGAGCTCAGTCTCTCCTTGGCCTGTGGCCATAAAGGGGTAACTCTTCGATGGCAAATACCCCGGGACTGCAGATAGGATGCAAAATCATGGCTGGAGAAAGGAGGACCATTATCAGTACATAACTCCGAAATCAAACCATGGGTCGCCATGATCTTATCAAACAGCGGGATAGTGTGACAGGCCGTAGTAGAATCCATAAGTTCAACTTCAGGATATTTAGAGAAGTCATCAATTACTACCAGCATATGTCGACCATCCGGTAAACATCCAAAATCAGCACTTGCCCTCTGCCACGGAAACTAGGGAATGTCCTCCGTAATGATGAGGGCTGGAGCATCACCACCTCCAGCAGCTTTACAGAGCACAACCCAACACAGTACTCTCCACTAAAGCGTCCAATCCAGGAAACCATATCTTACATCTCAACCTGGATTTGGTCTTCACCACCACTTGGTGTACCAAATGGGCCAAATCCACCACTCTCTATTGGAGACAGGCAGGAATCACCAACCGTGGACCTCTCATCAAACACCCCTCTGGGGAGCATGCAAGTTCTTCCCGCACATTAAAGAGAGATGCTAAGGTCGATCTAGCATCCTCAGTACGACATTTGGCAAATTCCATGAGGCCGTTCCACTTCCCGGTACCCACAGCAGAAAGACAAAGTTGAATATACCCATCCTGATTCGTGGACTCCACGATCTACTCCATAGACATAGGGAGAGGCCTGGAACGCTCCACCACCAGGCATACATACTCCTCAGTGTCCTCAGCATCAGACTCCTCAACAAGAGTAGCAGGACGAAAATGCCTGGAAATATAATCAGCAGGAATCAAAGCTCCAGGACGAAACACCACTGAAAAACAATAATCCTGCAGCTGCAGGATCTGTTTCTCAATACGAGGAGGAGGCTTAGAGGATGATCCCATAAACAAGGGAATAAGTGGTTGTGGTCAGTGTGCACAACAAAAGGCTGACCATATAAATACAAATGAAAATGACGACATCCCCAGTGTATTGCAATAGACTCCTTCTCTATATGAGAAAATCGTTGTTCAGTAGCTGTCAATGCTCGGCTAGCATACGTCACCGGAGCCAGTTCACCATTGTTTTGTCGCTGAGAAAGTACAGCCCCCAGGCCACCTGGGCTTGCATCTACAGACAATTCAGAGTCCAGCAATGGATTGAAATACACTAGAGTGGTATCAGCGGAGAGGGCCTGTTTGGTGGCTTGAAAAGCAGACTCCTGCTCTGGACCCCAGTCCCAGGCAACATTGGATTTGGTGAGCTCTCCCAACGGAGCCGTTAAATCTGACAAGTTACGGATAAAACGGCCACAATAATTGACAATGCCCATAAAGCTCCGCACACCAGACACATTAACAGGTGCGGTCTGAATGTCACACACCTTCAGAGGGTCAGGGGACACACCATCCTGTGAAAATCGATATCCAAAGAATGAAATATCAGTTTTTAAGAATTCACATTTCTCTTTATGAAGTGTAAGTCCATGATCCAGCAGCCTCTGAAACACACTCTTAAGACTGGTGAAATGCACATCTAAAGTGGAGGCATACACCAAGATGTCATCGCTGACATTAATGACGCCATCCAGTCCAGACAGAACCCCGCGGATCACATCCTGGAAAACCTCTGCAGCACTGGAGATGTGAAAACTCAAACGTGTATACCTCCGTAAACTCACATGTGTAGAGAACGTGGTTATCGCACGGGAAGCAGGGTCAAGCATTAACTGGGGGTAACCAGCACGAAGATCCATCTTGGAAAACCACTGGGATCCACTCACCTCCACCACGATATCATCCACAGTAGGGGTGAGGTGCCGTTCACGTTTAATTGCCAGGTTAGGCAAACGCATGCAAATACGGACCTCACCAGGTTGTTTAGGCTTACGAGCAACTACAATAGGAGATACCCAGGGAGTCGGACCATCCACCCGTTCAATAATACCAGCCTCTTCCAGTTTCACCTGTTCCGCTTCTACTTTCGGCTGAAGATGAAAGGCCATGACGTAAGGCCACTGACTGAACAGAGTCATTAATATGGAGTTTAATCATACGATATTTCAAACAGCCGATGCCATCAAACAACGGGGAAAACTGGACCAGCAAGTCATCTATAGTCCATTGGTGCACGTCTAAAGCAAAAGCAACCAACTGCAGTCCCTCTGCTGTCTGGCAACTCAGCAACATTCCTTGACCACCCTTCGTGACGTATATCCGCGCCTTCATAACATGAGAATCATGGGCCACCTCAGCAGTGAAAACACCAGCCAACGGAAGGGGGTCACAGGCTCCATAAGCAAAGATCTTAGTAGAAGTGGTACTCAAAACAGGGACAGTTGGCAATGTCATCGTCATTGATTCGGCCATCACATTTATTGAAGCCCCTGTATCAATCAACGCAGGCACCGAATGACCATCCACCAGCACACAACACTTGGGAAGACCCCTCCGCACAGCACCCCCAGGTTGCAAAGCATGTAGGACGTGTACAGTCTCCTCATCATCATCCATATCTCCCTCCGCCAACAACGGAGCAGCCGTGTACACCTGGGCAGATGACATGGAAACGGAACTTCGTACAGGGGCCGAACGGCACACCATTGAAAAATGATTTACTTTATTGCAATTAGAGCACCGCTTCCCAACCGCAGGGCATGTCCCCTTATGAGGAAAAGAGCCCCCACAGCCATAACAAGTCCGGTGACGTTCCTTTCCCCGATTCGGCATACTTTGTCAATCAGGGACTCTGGCTGAAATGGCATTCAACGGCTCCACCTTGACTGCATGTTGAAGGGCAGCATCCATATGAGCCGCTCTAACCTTTGAAAGTTCCTTGGATCTGCCACAAGTCAACATGTCAGCCATAGGCATATCGGGCACCTGCAAGATCGCTTCACGCAGCTTGCTAGAATAACAGCCTTGTATGAATTAGGCCCAAATTTCGTCTGCGACATCAGGCAATCAACAAGTGCTGGCTAAAGTACGCAGACGGGCATAGAAAAGGTCCACAGATTTATCTGGCAACTGCCGAGCCTGACGTAACAAAATTCGTTCATAATCAGGATTTGCCAGGGGCTCAAAATGGGCAGTAAGTTTGCTTCAAGGTATCATAAGTATGTGGGGTACCTTCCACCACTGACCGTCCCAAACGATGAATGGCCGCCTCTCCCAGATGCAGCAACATCGGGCGCCTCCACTCATCCGCCAGATCAATAGCATCAAAATAAGTTTCCAAGCGGTCCACCCACTCTTTCCACCGGGCCGCCTGGGCAGACGGTGAACCGTCCAATAGAAAGTGCTCCACTGGGGGAATGGACGACATATTGACCCCCTTGAAGACAGGTCAGTGCGCCAATTCCTCAGACTCAAAGTAGCGGCTACAGTCATGAATCACCTTAATATGCCAACTGACAGCACTCTCAATGTTCTGGCATCCTGGCCTCAGTATTCTCAGGTCTTCAGTGATTTATTGCCATTACCAGTTCTACTGGGCAACACAAACGCACTTGCAGCAACCTGCAGTAAACAGGAAAAAGTCTCAGGGCCTCCTCGCCAATGCCTGCTATAAACGGGCTGTAATAACAACGGGGTTGACCCTGTGTCCCTCAGAACCTGTGTAAGTAATAGTTCAAAATAATTTGGTTCTGTCGGGTGCGAACAACAATTATTTATCCAAGAGTTTTTCTTCTCATGTGATTTTCAAACCAGAAAAAACACAATTCAGAAACCCCCCTCTGAAAAAGAAAAGCAGGCAGATTGTTGCATTCAATGAAAAGAAAGCCTGTACGTGACTAAATGTTCTCTTTATATATTTGTATAAGTCACACTTTTACAAAAAATCATTTCTATACAGTGACTGTCAATATCTACAATACAGTACAAAAACAGTGAAAATAGTGAATAGTGATCACGTGACAAAGACGATATGTACAAGATTAATACATTCAAAATAGACAATCTATACAAATATACAAAAGACTACGAGGTTTTTGTTTTGCAGAGGCCAAACCACTAATATCAACTTCCTGAACCCTTTTAAATTTCTTTTAATTCGATGGAGTTCTAGAGTTATGGGGCCTGTAGGGAAATGTCGACGTTTCGACCCTGTTCAGCGCCAACTTGTTGGTCGCGGCGGGTCTTTCTAATAATAATAATAAAGGGGTTTATAAAGCGCCTGTTGACGCCTCCCGGCGTATCCCCGCGCTAAAGGAAAGTGTCAGAGAACAGTGGAGGTAGGGAGCCTAAAGGGCAAATAGGTACGTTTTTAGTAGTTTTCTGAAGGTGGCTTTATTATTTGCTAGCCTAATATTGGTGGGAAGGGAGTTCCATTTGATTGCTGCCAGGGAACGGAAAGACCGACCTCCCATTCTGGATTTTTTTATACGGGGGATCATGAGGAGGCCCTTTCCCATCGAGCGAAGTGCTCTGTTTGGCTCGTACGTAACAGCTAGGTCAGACAAGTAGGATGGTGCTTTATGAGAGATAATTCTATAGCACAAGAGGAGTGCTTTAAACAGAATTCTCTTCCTAATAGGCAGCCAATGAAGGGTTGCCAGGGTGGGTTTAGAAGCAGCTCTTCTAGGAAGTCTCAATACTAACCGTGCTGCTGAATTTTGTAGTACCTGCAGTCTCCTAACGTTCTTTTCCGAAGTACCAAGAAGAAGCACGTTGCCATAATCCATACGAGAAGTTACTAGGGCCTGAGTCATGGTACGCCTGGCCTCCAAAGGGAGAAGGTCCAGGGTACGGTTGAGAGTTTTCATGACCCCAAAGCACTTCCCTACAATTTCGTTTACATGGCTGTCAAAGGAAAGTTTGGTATCCACCCATACACCTAGATTTTTAGCTTCTCTGCTAGGAGTGGGTAAAGACCCCAGACAGGATGGCCACCACTCTTTGGTCCAGCTTGTATCCTTACCTCCAATTATTAACACCTCAGTTTTAGAGCCGTTAAGTTTGAGGCAGTGTTGGGTCATCCAATCTGCAAGATCGCTCATACAGGTTTTAACATTTTCGGCAGCCAAGAAGGGGGCTTGGGACAGGGAGATCAGCAGTTGGGTATCGTCGGCGTAAGAGACTAGCTCTACGCCGTACGATTGGACCACCCCTGCCAGCGGGGCCATGTAGAGGTTGAACATGGTGGGACTCAGGGCCGAGCCCTGAGGTACCCCCTGGTCTAAAGCTATGCTGTCTGAGAGAAAGTTGCCTCTCTGAACCTGAAAGCTCCGGTTGGTTAAGAAAGCTTTCAGCCAACCCAATGCTTTCCCGGAGACCCCAGCTTTGTTTAGACACTGTAGCAAGATGGAGTGTGCTACAGTGTCAAACGCGGCACTGAGGTCCAACATAATGAGTGCCATGGTCTTACCCTCATCTGCTCCCTCCCGTAAGGTTTCAGTCGCTCTCAGGAGCGCTGTCTCTGTTGAGTAGCCCGATCTAAAACCAGACTGAGAGCTATGTAAAGCATTTTGAGATTCAAGGTGAGCCATAAGTTGAGTATTGGCTATTTTCTCTGCGACTTTTGCTAGGTAAGGTAGCAGAGATATAGGTCTTAAATTCTCTAGGGTTTCCTGACTCACATTGGGCTTTTTTTTTATAGGAAGTACGATTGCTTTTTTCCAGTCTTCAGGCAGACAGGCTGTAGAGAAGGAGATTTGTAACACATATCTAAGGTGCGGCTCCAGGACAGCTAGACTAGCAGCTACTATTTTGGGAGGAGCAGGGTCCCGAGGGGAGCCAGATTTAATGCTTTGGCATGTTTTTATAAAGGTTTCCGGGGGAGGGACCGTGAAATTACACAGGCAGAAGTCTGTGGAAGCGGCATCTTCCCTCTCAACAAAGTCGTGTCCTGGTTTTATATTACCCGAGAAGTTGGCATAAATGTCAGTGATCTTGCCAGCAAAATACTTGGCGATCTTGTTGCAAGTATCCACCGAATCATTATGGAAAGTATTGTTCGAAGTCATTATAGAGATTTCTTTAAAGATCTTAAAAAGCTCTTTCGAGGAACTCTCTGCTTCCGTTATACGAGTGGTATAGTGGGATTCTTTGGAGGCTCGAATCATTTTGTTATAGTCTTTTTGAGCTTTTTTATACAAGGTTTTAATTTTTGGGCAGAAATTGATGCGCCATGTCCGCTCGAGTTTTTTACATGCGGATTTGGCTAAACGTAGTTCCTGGGTGAACCACGGATTAGCTTTACTGGCCCTCTTGGTTTTGGTCAGCGTGCGAGTAGGGGCAGTGCTATCTAAAGCTGTTAAGATGCGTTTTTGTAGCTGATTATAGGCTGTCTCACAGTCAAACCCTCCAGGAGGACCAGCATTATCAAGTAGCTTAATGAAGGTGTCAAGGGAGAAATTTTTCCATTTTCTACATTGATAGCGTTGAGCAGTATCAGGACTGAGTTCGGTAGCAGCAATCTGTATTTGCATCGGAATCACGAAATGGTCAGACCAGGGTATCGGTAGTGGGGGCAGAGGGAGTACTCCGTTCCAGTTCCCAAAAATGGGATCCAACAAATGTCCTAGTTGGTGAGTTGGGTCCTGGTTTTTGAGCTCTAACTGTAAGGAGAGCAAATCATCCTTTAGGTCCGAGGCCTCACTATCAAGGGGATTGTCAAAGTGGACATTCAGGTCTCCCAGCACTAGAAATCTGTTTTTTCTCAGTGCTAGGTGAGTTGTAGCTTCAATAAGGCTAGATGTAAAGTCGTGAAGCCTTCCTGGGGGTCGATATACAAGGATACCTGAAAGGGAGTGTTTTGGCCCTATTAAGATAGTGAAGGAACCTGCTTCACTATGATCTATTGAGAGGGGAGATAGGGAGCATTCTAAGGGTGCCTTAGTTGCTATAGCAATACCCCCACCTCTGCCATCCTTCCTATCGAGTCTGGAGAGGGAATATCCAGGTGGCATGGCCACTATTATATCAGGGTCAGAATGCCCATCTAACCAGGTCTCGGTGAGAAACAAGATGTTGAGTTCCTCATCCTCAAGGAGATGATAAATTTGAGTACGATGTTTCTTAAGGGATCTGCAATTCAGCAACGCCGCTTTTAGCATTCTTTCGTGTTAAATGTGGTGAGGCATTTATCAGGAGTGAAGGGGCATATAGTGCAGCTATGTATCGATGTAGCCTCCATAGAGTGTTTACAGCGAAGGGCAATGGTAGGGCATAGATCTAACAATTCTTGTCTGTCATACCGTATATCGAGGGACTTAGAGGTGACAGAGGCTATGACCCCACGCCCCGTCCGGCCGCGGACGGGCGCAGACGGGCTAGACTTTGGCTCGACTTCGGCGCGCAAACGGCGCTCCCGCTGCGCTCGTCCGCTGCGCTTGCGTGGGAAGCACATTTATGGAGAAAGGAGATAGGCGTGGCCTAGCGGGTGGGCGTGGCCTCGCGTTATCAGCGATGGCGTCCGTGGGATGTTTTCCTTTTCAACAGCGCTAGGATCCGCTGTTTCTAGGGTGCCAGCTTGGCGGGACTATCTGCAAATAGCTCTGGGTAGGTGCAGTAATTTAAAAACACAGTTAAACACAATTTCACACAGTTTTAAAAAACGAACGAAAACACCTCCGGCTTCCGCCTCAGAGGTCTGACATTTCCATGCGTCGCGCTATCAATCAGCGCTTACATAGGCTTGGAGATGGGCGTGGCCTAGCGGGTGAGCGTGGCCTCGTGTTATCAGCGATGGCGTCCGTGGGATGTTTTCCCTTTCAACAGCGCTAGGATCCGCTGTTTCTAGGGTGCCAGCTTGGCGGGACTATCTGCAAATAGCTCTGGGTAGGTGCAGTAATTTAAAAACACAGTTAAACACAATTTCACACAGTTTTAAAAAACGAACGAAAACACCTCCGGCTTCCGCCTCTCAAGACGAATATATGCACGACAGTCCTAGCTTTCAAGTGCACAAATGTCACCTGGAATCACGATAACTCACAGTCCTCTAGTCGTTCGGTTGTGAACACACCGGATTAATCTATATCGGCGCGGCTGCTCATCGGGTAGCTGATAGCTGACTGGCCCTGTATTCACCAGCGCGTTTACTCGGGAAAAGGCTGCGGACAATTAGTTTCCTGCCGAAGCCAAGGCGCGGGATTTGATCGTCAAGGCGTGAGCGTGTCTGCCCGTCGCCTTGACGATCAAATCCCGTGCCTTGGCTTCGGCAGGAAACTAATTGTCCGCAGCCCTTTCCTGAGTAAACGCGCTGGAGAATTAAAAGACAGGACCCCCCCCGAGTCGAGGATCCTCAGAGCGTCATCAACCACTTGCAGTAGGGCTGTTTCAGTGCTGCAGTTTTGAATGAAGCCAGACTGGAAATTGTCAAGAAGATCATTGTCCTTGATATGACGAGAGAGTTGTTTTGCTACACATCTTTCTGTAACCTTCGCAAGAAAGGGTAAGTTAGTGATGGGGCGGAAGTTGTTGAGGTCAGACGCATCAGCAGTTGGTTTTTTAAGAAGCGGGGTGACCTGCCCAGTTTTGAAGGAGACAGGAAGGGAGCCTTGATAGAGGGAGAGGTTGACCAGAGTGGACCAGTAGGAGAGGGAAAGGGTATAAAAGTCAATGGCAATGGCACTGGGGATGGGGTCCAGATGATGGTTGGAGGGCTTTGTTTCGCGGATGCACTTGAGGAGGGCATCTACAGAAACGGGGTCAAAGTTATGCCAAACGACTAAGGACTTGCACTCCTCTGGAGGGGTAGGATGAGCGACCTGATCCACAAGAGATTTCACTTTTTCGTCGAAGAATAAAGCGAAATCCGCTGCTCTCTTTGCAGAGTCCTCCAACTTGGAGGAAGGGGGAGAGCGGTCAGGACACTTGATGAGATCATAGAGGGTTTTGAAGTGAGACGCTTTCCCAAGGAAGATGTGTTTGTGGTACTTGGATCTTGCGGAGCGAAGTGTGAACAAGTTATCGGTGGAGGGCACTTGCCTCCATTGTTTCTCCAGGAATCTTGGCCGCTTCCTTTCTTCATAGAGGGAATTGTTGAACCAAGGTGCTGAGGGGGTGGGCCTTAACCTTTTGCTTTTGAGTGGAGCGACGTTGTTGATTTCATCTGAGAGAACTGTGAGGCATTGGGAGGTGAGATCGTCAACATCTAGGTTCAGGTCTAGCCTTGGAAGTGATAACAGAGCTGATTCACAGAGGGGACCGACATCAATATTTTTAACATCACAGAACCAGGAGATAGCCCTCTTGGGTTGGCCAAGTGTAATAGCGTGTGATAGTTGAATAGAGAATGGGATGAGGAGGTGGTTAGACCAGTCTACGTGAATAGGGGTAGAGATGGAAATCATGCCTGCTTTAGAAATAACAAGGTCCAGGATTGAGCCCTTAGAGTGTGTTGATTCTGTGCAGTGTTGGATGAGATCGTTAACAGAAAGGAAGGTGGCCAGGGAGTTTGCGGAAGAGTCTTGCGGTGAGCCCCAGTGGAGATTGAAATCACCTACGAAAGTCTGATTGTCACTTTGCGAGTATTGGTCACTGATGAAGTCAGTGAGTTCCTCCAAAAACACAGGGCCGCTACGAGGTGGACGGTAAATGACATGGAAACTAAGGGGTGAACGGTGATGCACTTGTAACTCAAAAGAAAGGCATTCAAAGGTGAGGAAGGAGCTGATAGGAGAGGCCTTAAGTTGAAGGGAGTTTCTAAAGATGACTGCAACACCTCCCCCCGTGTTTTCTGTTCTGTCATTCTTAAGTATAGAATAGCCTGTAGGTAATAGGAGATCAAACATAGCATGCGAGGTATCTTTGAACCAGGTCTCTGTGAGGAAGAGCATGTCAATATTGTGGTGGGTGATGGTATCTGAGATTTCAAGTTTGTGTTTTACTGCAGATCTGCAGTTGTGGAGCAGACAACGCAGCTCTGTCAGGACTGTTTTGGTGACGAGGACATTTGGGCTCTGAAGGGTGATCGGGATGTTGTGTTTATGTGGGGGTGCTCGGGAAGGTTTAGGTGGTTGCTTGGTTCTGACAGAGGAGATGGTTGGAATAGTGTAGATAGTAGAGTTGCTATGGTATGCAGGTTGAGGAAGGGCGGCGTTCAAAGGCTTGTGCGAATTAACAGAGTTTGCTGACGACTGATTGAGCTTGGCTAAATTGAGGTGAGGGGGCGAGGTGCATCTCGTGGGAAGTTGGGACGGAGAGGGGGTGCACGGAAAGGTGGAAATCTTAGAGCTTAGCAGTGAAATTGCATCTGTAAGTTGTGAGATGTAAGTGATAAGGGAACCTAGCTTATTTTCCAGCGCGAGTAATGCAGAGGACGGAAGGTTGGGTGGATCGATGGACACAGGTGGGGGTGGAGTTGGTGGTGGAAGGGAGGGAGAGGTGGTGGGATAGGAGGTGAGTAGGGGTGTAAGGTTCAAACGTTGGGAAAGGTGGAGGTTGAGAGCGGGAGTTAACAAATCGGAGGTTAAGGGAGAGTTGCCTTTGTTGGTGTTGCAAGAAGGAGAGGAATTAGGGATAACTTTAGGGGGAGAAGGGTGCGGAACACAGCGGAAGGGAAGAAGGAGAGGGGAGGGCTGTGTGGAGTCATGGGAATGAAGGAGGTTTGAGAGGAAAAGAGGTGAGGTAGTTGTGGAGGGCATGTCGGGTAGGCGAGGAGGCAGTGAGGGAACGGGCAGCTGGCTGAGTGGGGGTGGTTGAGAGAAAGGGAAGTTGGGGAAAGGAAGTGGTACTGTTGGACCCGAGGGAGTGAAATGGACAGGGTTACCAGGGGGGGAAAGGGAGTAGCATAGTATTGCTGGAGGAGTGGGAGGGAGGAGAGAGATGCAGTGGGATTGAGGTGAAATCCGGGTGAATAACGAGGGGAGGGGGAGGTGGACAGAAAGTATGGAAGAAGGGATAAGGGGAGCATAGGGAAAGTTCACTGGGGGAGACGGTTGGCGGAGAGGTGGAATAAAAAGGGGGGTGACTGGATGGAAAATGGGGGGGGAGAAAAGATTGGTGTACCGGGATGATGCAGATTGGGCGAGGAGCGCATTAGCTAGCAGTGAGGCTGGAGTGAAGTGGGAGGGGGCATATTGTGAGGGGGGAGGGATAGGAGAGGAGGTCACAGGGGAGGGGGCGGGAGGAGGGCCGACCTGTGATTCTTGAGAGTTCAGCCAATTGGAGTGTAGGGGGGACAAGGGAGGCGAGAGGGATTAATGGGTGGAGCTAGAAGAAGAGTCGGGTGAGAACCCAGTCACAGCGGAGGGGAGTAGAGAGGGGAAGAGGTGGTCAAAGAGCGAGAGATAGGTGTCATTGCCTTGGATCATGACAGTACCGTTGTTATAGAGTGAGATAGTGAGGTAGCCGTTGAAACGTGTGGAGGGGGAGATTTTTAGCTGTTTCCCATGAGGGATAGAGGAGGAGGAAGTGACGTTAAGGGAACGGTATAAGCTGGTAGACCAAGATGAGGTGTCGTGAGTGAAGAAAATGAAATCATTTTTGAGCCTCCCAAAACGACTATTGTGATATTGATCAACAAAAAGGGAATCCGGGAAACGTTCAATAGTGTTATGCTTCAATCGTTTTGTTGCAGCTTTAGTCAGGCTGGGAGGATAAATGATTTTGAAGCAATTAGCTCCAACCTTAACTCGAGTGGTGGCCATGATGGGAAGATGTGACGGAGAAGGGTGGGGGGGATAGGAGGAAGGTGTTATTGGGAGGGTGGTGGAGAAGAGAAATAAAAGGGCATAAAGGGGGCACATAATCCAGATGTTAAGGTGAGAATAACAGCGCTAATGTGCCGTCTGGGACTAGCAAAGCCTACGTATGCACAACAGCATCATCATCTTCAGACAATCTGTAGAGGTGCTCAGAAGAGGGTGCGGAGAACATACTACATGAAAAGCAATTTCTAGCACCAACATATAAGTACTGGCCTGGCGACCCTACAAACCTTGCAGACTCCCTGGCCAACTGGCCATCTCAGGGGGGACTGAAATGCCCTGAAACCATAGTGTCAGTGGTGCTGTTCCTGCAGCAGGACTCCAACTTAATCAGACCTGTCCCCACGGAAAAGTAACTTAGAAGGTGCAGCTGGCACTAATAGCCGCGCAGCTGAAAAAGGTCTAAGCAATGCAGCTGGAAACTGTTCTACTTGCTGCCTATCAGTAAAAAGGCCTAAACGATGCAGCTGGCACTACTTGCTGCGCAGCTGTAAAAGGCCTAAACGTTGCAGCTGGCACTACTTGCTACGCAGCTGTAAAGGGCCAACAAGGTGCAGCTTGCACTGCTTGTTGTGCAGCTGTAAAAGGCCTAAACGCAGGTATGCGCAGGCCAGCAGGTTAGAACCTCAGTACAGCCGCAACCTGTGAAGCAAGCTTCTGCAACAGTCTACAGCGTTACAGAGAGTTAAAAAGCAGCACTTTCTGCGTACGCGCGCTTTTCATTTCTCTCCCCAGTTATGTACAATCATGAGGCAGGTTGGAGCTGGACAATGATTTTTGCCTATGGGTCAACCAGTGTGATCAGTACTCAGTGTCACATCCTGGAGTCCCCAGCGATCCGATGAAGCCCTTGGTGACGCATCTGCCCAAAAGGATAGCAGATGGGGAGGGGGTCCGCACAGACACCGCGTTTGCAGTTCCCGGAGAGTGTAACCCCTCAGGTAGCCGAGGGGGGTGTTGTGCGATGGCCGTGACCTCTTATGGTGAAGTGCCCCAATCGGGTGAGGAGGCACCAGATCTAAGCTTCATTCCTCCCTGCCCCTGTACCTGCAAGATCCAAGGGCAGAGCCGGCCGTCCGATGAAGATGGGGGGGGGGGGCACCTGAGCCAGAAATCGCCCTCCTCTCGCAAGTGCCCAGATGAGGTGCCCCGTGGGCCGCTTACCGCCTCAATTTGCGCCGCTGCTCCGTCATGTTAAGGTGAAGTGCCCCAATCGGTTGAGGAGGCACCAGGTCTAAGCTTCACTCCTCTCTGCCCCCATACCTGCAAGTTCCATGGGCAGAGCCGGCCGTCCGATGAAGATGGGGAGGGGGGGCCTGAGCCAGAAATCGCCCTCCTCTCCACAAGTGCCCAGATGAGGGGCCCCGTGGGCCGCTTACCGCCTCACTTTGTGCCGCTGCTCCGCATCACAGCCGCCGGGGGCGGCGCTCGGATCTTCAGGCAGCCGCCATCTTGCCCGGGCAAATGCACCGTCCTCCCGAGTTTCTCCTACTGATATCTTCACCACGGGGACTCGGAACCTGGGCAAACTCACTCCAGGCAGCGCCGCGCTGTTCCGATGCCCCTGTAACTATTTATTTCCGTTTTACAGAAATGGGAAATGCCGGATGGTTTGCGAGTGCCGGGAGCTCCAGCCCAGCGCAGCCATTCCGGGCGAGGCCCCGCCTTCCCTCAAATGTAAAACAGCTCTTTCAATTCCTGTTATAAAGGATCGCTTTTCTAAGGAGTTTATGAAAACCGTTTTTCTTCCTGCTGCCCCTGCAGAAAATTATTTATGAAGTAAGACTGCGTGGCTACACGAGCCGGTAATACATTGCGGCGTGAAGCCCTCAGCCCAGCGCCTGTGCTCTGTGTATGGGAACATGTGTGTAGCCCAAGTAGGCAGTTGTATGTAGGCAAATGGGGCTAGAACCCATTCACATCCCTGTGTAGGGAAAAATATTGTGAACGTGTAAATAGAAACATGAACCCTAAGAAGGTAATTACCCAGAGTCCATACATGCAAGGTGTGGCCCATGTAGGCAAGCGTAATATAAGCAGAAGGGACAAATGCCCTTTGCCATCCATATGAAGGAAACGTAAGGTATAGGACGTACAAGTGCCCTTTGCCATCCCTATGAAGGAAACGTAAGGTATAGGACGTACATGTGTAAAGTGACAAATGAACCACTGAGAAAAAGTGCCCAGAGTCCATGAGCGTAAAACACAGTCCCAATGGTGAGTAAGTATGAATAAGACAATCCCCACAATAAATGTTTCAAAAGCCAGAAATAAAATGCATAAGGTGGAAACACAGCAAAGCATGCAATAGCCTTAAAATACAAATCACCGTAACATTTCATTTGCTAACTGTAGGACTGATGGGTGTTCATGTCATCGTAGTCCTGCGTTACACACCAGAGTTCGAGATGAGACAAGCTTTTAAGTGATAGACTAGAGCAGACTGTGACTAGAAACAACTTAAAGCACTGTAAGCTAGAATACAACGTGCATTAGGAAAGCGGTTGAGATCCTCGTGCACAGCAAACACATAGGAGAAGTCCAACAAGGTTGTATGATCCTGTTGTAGGCACCCAGATAGAAAAATGTGCTAAAGGAATAATAATTGGGCCAACAGGTGATGTGAGCCACAGAAACGGCAAGCACATGTTGAAAAGAATTGAGCAACACGTCTGTAAAAGTACATTTCCGGATCTTCAGAAATGCCAGCATTCCGGAGGGAAAATGTACATCCTTGACGACCACCCCGGAGAGGAGGGAATGCTGCTAGAAACATAGTGCTACGCTGGAAAGCACCATGTGGAAACAACCTGCAGAAGCAAATGCTCACCATTTCCGTGTAAATGGCAAAATCAAAATGGCAGGACGCACGTTACGTTGTACCGGCAGGTACTGCGCCAAATGGTGTCCCTGAGCAAGAGCAAGGATGTCTTCATAGAGACTTCTCGATGATGAGACGTCCTGCGCAGCTCAAAATGTGAGGTAAGCAGTGCGCGAAAAAGCTAAGGACAAAGAACGATTTAAACAGTCGGAAAGCCAACCGAGCCATGTAATTTATGAAGGGAAAAGTGCTGTAAGCAAACACACCACAGGTAATGGGAAGCGCATAAGAAGTCCCCTATATCCAGCTGCTACCACTATAATTGCAATGAGTGTGGAGACAGGAGAGTAGAAACACCAGTTAAGAAAGATTGGCACAAAAGCAGCAAAACAACACCACTATGCGCCTCATTTACAGATTACATTTCTTCAGGTTGAAGCTTCAATTAACTTTCTTCGCGCTCACTTGTAAACAAAATACCATATACTAAGCAGAGTAGTTTTCAGCCTGATCCTCCCTGAAACATAATCCTAGCATTGTCAGGCGTAACAAGTTGTATGAACAGCTAGATAAGCACTGAGTCGTGTTGAAAAGATGTATAGCCAAATTCTACGATGTTTTAGGATGTCAGGGTCAAAAGAATTAACAACCTGTAGGCTGAAGTCTTGATGCAAGAATCACAGCTTGTAAAAATTCAAAGATCCTGATGAGCACAAAGCTTTGCCCATGGTACATGACGATTTTGTAAGTCCTCAGGGTAAAACAGAGTGTGGCTTGAAATGCACCTAAGTGACCCAAAAGAATTTGGATGTTGAATCTTGATAGGCTTGATAATTAACATAACTGGGTACAACAAAGTCCATAATAAGTAATATTGTACAAGCACAGAACGCCTGGGCTAGGGCTGTCCGATGGTGAGGACACTGGTGGGCCTTAAAGGCGCAGTGCTTCATGCTTACTTGTTTCGTGATGTCTTGTTTCTTTTCTGTGAGAAGCTTGTTTCTTCCTTGTATCCATCTTGGTTGTCCTGTGAGGAATCTACATGTTTCTTGTTCGCCGTTATTCCTTCCTTGTGGATACCTCCTCTTGTGTACATTGTGGTTGTAACCACCGTAGTTTCTGAAGATTGCACCATCTTTTGGTCCTCTTGTTCGTCAGGTACCTGAGATCTGCTTGTAGCTGTAGCTTCTTCGTCATCCTCGTCACCATAAAATGTAGTGAGGAGGTCCACGCAGGTAGGTTGTAATTCAGGATGTTTTATTCATGAAGATAACAAGTAGTAAAGTTCAGAACATCTAGTAGTTAATGTTGTAGGTCAGAGCCCTACCAGGAGCAGCCTGTCAGCTGCTCAGCTTATGTCCAACTGTCACTTCACCTCTCTGTGTCCCAACATTCCGAGGCTCATCCAGACTCCATCATTCTATTGGGCACAGAGCACAGGCACTGGGCTGAGCAGGAGGAGAATAATATTAAACCTTACAAATGCAGGATAATACATAAAGGTCGTACGATAATGGTGTAATAATTAATGAGCGAAGCATCACTGCACGAGGTGGGGACCACATTGCAGACGCAGCACATGAGGCTTCATTGGCAGGTAATGCGAGGAGGACAAAAATGTAATGCCATCTAAAGGCACATGGATCCTAGTACGGGTCCTGTCCGCTACTACAAGTAAACAGCAGGTCTTTATGGCATGGGGAGGATAAGGACAGTGCTATTCAGAAGTGAGTGTCAACTCTGCTCATTACCGCGAGCACCCAGATGAGGCTTGTTAACATTTCTTTCTCTACGAATTTCGAACAATGGAGTGTTACTATCTTGTGCGAGTTTTACAGAGGTATTCATTTAATGTGCAGATTAGTTGCACTCTGTAATTTAAACACTAAAGTACTCTATTGTTATGTATATTTAGGAAAAAAGTAAAGTACGTAATTTGCGGCTCTTATAGATACCGTCCTCTACCAGATATTCTCTCCGTTTAAAGGGTAGACCTGTGAAAGTTTATATTGCAGGTCTTTTATGAACCTTCCTGAGCTTACTCCATGGCAAAAATCCTAAAGTACCAAATATTCCAAATGTTTGCTTAGCTTTCACAAGCTAACATATTTCAGATTTATTTGTTTTGTGATTTCTACACATTCTCTAATGGAAAGCTCAATAATGCCCCTTCCTAATTTCACCTGCCGATTTATCAACTTCGGGCCCAAAAAAAGACAAATCTAATTCTAACCTACAAACACCTTCAGCAAATACCTACATAGAGGATACAATGCACCGAACACCCAGACAGTTATCAACTCCAACTACCCTTCACCATGCCCCTACTGAGTCAAATCCCACTTCACCCCAACCTCCAGACATTGGACACATTCTGAAATCACAATAACATTCTCACTGCCAGTCCTGCCAAGTATCACACATCAGATGTGACACTAACGCATTTCAGTGTGGTACTCTGCATTACCGCACTGAAATGCATTGTCACGCATACCCATGTGTCTCAGCTGTAACGGTCACTGAAAGTGCTCCCTAAAACTATGAAGTGCGGCAGAGCGGCGCCGCCCGTTGTGTGCGCACTGCTCATGCAGCCAGCTCGGGGCTCCCAGCGGCGTTAAGGCTGCTGCCAGGGTCACAATTCAACTGCTACAATGTAGCACAATGTATTATTGCGATTCCCCGGGCGCAGCTTCCACTGCCGGTCAATCTGACATCATCGAGGTAGTGTGTCCAATGACTGACTGTCATTGGACGGCCACTCCGCCCAGGACTCACAGGAGTCAGGACAGCCTGGAATATTCATCACCGGAGGCAGGGCTGGGCGGCAAAACCGAATTGCCATGGCTCGGGTTGTTTTACGCAGGCGCGGTTCGTCCATTGGGGCGTGGGGGCGTAGCCCCCCCTTCCCGAAGCCGCCCGCAGCTTCCTCGGCGTTTTTCAGTTAAGACGGTGACAACAGTTAAGACGGTGACAATCATGTCAATGAATCAACATGACGTCAGACCGCCCGGCGGGCGTCATGTTGATTGATTGACATGATTGTACAGGCGGCAACACAAGTGCGCATGCGTGGGGACGGAGGGTGAATTTTTACCCGTGCTCACGCATGCGCACTTGTGTTTTTGCGGCGTTGCGCATGCCCATTAGGAACCCTAATGGGCGTGCTGCGGGCAAGAAGGTACCTGTGCCCCTGGCGCCAGGATTGGCCAGGGGCGCTGTGAGCCTGTGACGTGTGGGGAGCTGAGCCCAGAGGTGGCGCGGAACGGGACCGGCAGCAAGGTAAGAGTGTGTGTTTTTCTTTTATTTTAAAGTGTTTGGTGCGAGCGTGCGTGTATGCATGAATGTTTCTTATCTTATCTTATCTTAGGTGCCATTTGTAGAGCGCGCTGACGCCGAGGCTTCCTGGCGCTAGAAGACAGAATAAGTGAGGGGAAAGCGGAGTAGCGGGGGTCTAACGAAGGGGAGGGAAGAGGTGAGTTTTGAGTAATTTTCTGAAATTCAGAAGAGAGGATGAGGATTTGATGGAGAGGGGGAGGGGGTTCCAAAGTGCAGGGGCTAGGTAGGAGAAGCGGCGGCCGCCGAATTTCTTGGTTTTAATTCTGGAGGTGGCAAGTAGATGGTGATGGGCCGAGCGGAGGTCACGCTGAGGACAGTACGGGTGGATGAGAGATGTTACAAACTCCGGGCAAGAACCGTGGAGGGTCTTAAAGGTGAGACATGCTACCTTGAAGGCAGCCCTTTGGGCTATAGGGAGCCAATGAAGGCTATGAAGCAGGGGTTTGGCAGATTGCCATCTTGGGATGTTGAAGATTAGGCGGGCCGCTTGGTTCTGGACAACCTGGAGGCGGTGAGTCAGGGATGAAGGAAGTCCATGGTAGATTGAATTAGAGAAGTCAAGACGGGAGAGCACGAGTGAGATTATGACTTGGGTCAGTGCCGCAGAGGGAAGAAGGTGGCGAACTTTGCGGATCTTCCGGAGCTGATACATGCAGGAGGATATTACAGCTCCCACCTGTGCTCTGAGAGAGACCTCAGCATCGATGATCACACCCAGGCTTTTAACAGTTTTTGCTGGGGTTGGGGGGGCCCAGCTCCGACGGCCAGAACTGTGGGCCCCAATGGGCGTGACTGAGTCCCGGGAGGAGGAGCTCAGTCTTCCCGGGGTTCAGTTTCAGCTGGTTCTGGTTCATCCAGCCCTGGATGTGGATCATAACTGCGTGAAAGGTGTTAATTGCATGAGGTGAGTTGAGCGGGAGAATGAGCTGCAAGTCGTCAGCATAATTGAAGGTGACAATGTCCCATTTTTGAAGGGATTTGATCAGGGGCCGGAGGTATAAATTGAACAGGAGCGGCGAGAGGGAGGAGCCCTGGGGGACTCCACAGTGCGTGGGTGCCTTGGTGGCGGTGTAAGGTCCGAGGCGAACCGCCTGTGTTCTCCCGGTGAGAAATGACTTGACCCACTCAAGCGCGGTGCCCTGGATGCCAGCCTGCTCGACACGGTGGAGAAGGATGTCGTGGTCTACCGTGTCGAACGCGGCCGAGAGGTCCAGGAGGACGAGGGCTTGGGGAGAGCCCGCGTCCGCGCTGCTCCTGAGTGTGTCCAGGACTGCCAGAATGATGTGCTCCGTGGAGTGGGCAGGTCTGAAACCGGCTTGGTTAGGCTCGAGATGATGGGATGATTCAATGAAGTTTGACAGGCACAGAGTGACGTGTGCCTCCATCAGTTTAGAGAAGTACGGGAGGAGGGAGATGGGCCGGTAGTTCGAGGGCTCCGCGGGGTCAGCTCCAGGTTTTTTGAGGAGGGGCACTAAGATAGCCTCCTTAAAGGGAGTTGGAACGGTGCCACTGCTGAGTGCCCTGTTGAGCAGTGGTAGGATACAGTCTGGTAAGCACAGGCATATACTCCTCAGGACTGATGGCGGGCAGCAGTCAATCGGGGAGCCTGATTTCACCCGGGTAGCTAACTCTGCTAAGGAGATAGGATCAAGGAGTGGGAAGGAGGAGAAGGTTAAGGGATTGTTAGGGCAAGAGACCGGTGGGGATGACTGGGAAGAAGGAGGGATAGAGTTTTTGATTTTTGTGAATTTATCCAAAAAAACGAGTTGAGGGTGTCACAAGCCTCCTGAGTGGGAGTCTGGGCTGGGAGAGTCCTATCATCAGTAGTGAGTTCGTCCATGACTCTGAATACCTCTTTGGATTTGTCAGCTGCCGACGAGATCCTGTGGGATCTAGCTAGGCTGATGGCAGCTTTGTATTCTTTGCGCGCAGCTAAGTAGGACTGTCGGGCTTGGTCGGAGCAGTCACGTCTCCAGGTGCGCTCTGACTGCCGAGTTTTTAGTTTTAGAAGCTTGAGATCACCAGAAAACCACCTGTGGGAATTGCGGTGTCTAGTACTGGGGAATTTGACCAGGGGGGCAAAGAGGTCACTGGCTGATTCGAGCCAGGACCTGAGATCGTGTTCCAGTCCGTCGATGTCATTGGAGGGTGGGAAAGAAGGACGGGTTCCATTTCCGTGAGGATCCCCCAGCCATCAAGGGGGCAGGGGTCTGACCGGCTACAGTGATGAAGGTGTCGACTAGGTTGTGGTCAGACCAGACGCATGGGGAGATGTCTGGTGTGGAAATGGCCAGATTGCAGGTCCAAATCTGGTCCAAGATTTGGCCCTTGTTATGGGTGGGTTGGGTAACCTGTTGGGCCAGATTCAGGCTGTTGAGAGTCTCGAAGAGCTCTATGGCATGGGAGCCGGCATTAACATCGCTAAACCAGTAATTGAGGTCGCCGAGAAGGGCGAAACTGGAGTGCAATGTTAGGAGGCTAGATAGTTTTTCGCTCAGGGTGGAGGCGAAAGAAGGCATAGGGTGGGGGGGCCGGTACAGAAGTAGAAGGGTAAGGGTACCCGTATCAGTTTGCACATTGATGAGTAGATTATCCACCTTCGGAATAGGGAGGGAATAGGAAGAGACACAGTTCAGGCGTTTGGATATGATGGCTGCCACCCCCCCACCGGGGCGATCCCCAAGGCGGTCGGCATGAAGGATGTAATAGTCAGGGGGGAGGGCGGCCAAAATATCCGGAAGAGACTCAGAGTTTAGCCACGTTTCCGTGAGTAGGAGCATGTCCGGGTTGGTATTAGAAAGCAGAATAAAGATATCCTCGGAGTGTTTGACCAGAGAGCGAGTGTTTAAGTATAATACTCTGATGGTCGTGGTCGCCGCATTTGGCGTAGCTGGTGGGGTGCTACCGCTTGGGTGGGGTTGGTCGGGGTGCAAGATACCGGCAGTGCGTATCCGGCGAATAGCCGATGGGGGTAGGGAGATGATAGGGTTTTGCAGGTCTCTGAGGGATTGAGGGGAATACGAGATAGGGCTGTCGGCGTGGCGTGCCCTAGGGCCCGTACTGGCGCGGACGGGCGCAGACGGGCTCAACTTTGGCGCGCCTTCGGCACGCAGGCGGCGCGCCTACTGCGCTCGTCCGCTGCGCGCCCGAAAGATACACATTATTTATAGGGTGTGGAGGGGTGGCGTGGGGGCGTGGCCTCGCAAGGGGGCGTGGCCTCGGTCTTCGCCGAGCTGGCGGCGGGAAAAGCTTGGGAGGGCTGCGACAGCGATCACTCGGCTGCGCAGGAAAGCAGCGAAGCCAAGGCAAGTGCACACAGTTTTAAAGTGACAATAAGTTTTGTTTTTAAAAGAATCAATGAGCAATAAACAATTAAAAAAGCTCTCGGCTTTCCGCCTCAAGAGCACAGTCTGTCTAGGGGCAAGCGCTAGTGATCAGCGTTTAAGAAGGGTGGCGTGGGGGCGTGGCCTCGCAAGGGGGCGTGGCCTCGGTCTTTGCCGAGCTGGCGGCGGGGAAAGCTTGGGAGGGCTGCGACAGCGATCACTCGGCTGCGCAGGGAAGCAGTGAAGCCAAGGCAAGTGCACACAGTTTTAAAGTGACAATAAGTTTTGTTTTTAAAAGAATCAATGAGCAATAAACAATTAAAAAAGCTCTCGGCTTTCCGCCTCAAGAGCACAGTCTGTCTAGGGGCAAGCGCTAGTGATCAGCGTTTAAGAAGGGTGGAGAGAGTTGTGAATGGATGTGTTTGTGTGTATGCGTGTGTGAATACATTTGTTTGAGTGTTGTGTATGTGGGTCGGGAGGGGGGGGATCGCCATCGGCCTGGGGCCCGCACTCGCAAATCAGTTGGCGCCGTACCACTGTAAAATGTCACCAGCCGCCCCTGTTACGGCCTGAGTCTGCTGCAGCCAGCCAGATTCGCTGCCTGCAATTATGGACCTCCACCCGCCACAGCTTCGAGGCCGACTGACTGTCATCTGCGGCTCAAGTAAGTACTGTGTGTGTTAATTGCAAATGCTGGCACCTCTTTAATCTACCTTTGTTGTCTATTTACCAAAGCAGATCTTATTTCTGCAGCAGCCCTCATATTACACAAAGGTAAATTAACTCAGCCCCACATTACCCAGCAGAACGGATGCCTCTCCGAGATGCAAACGGCCATTGCAGCCCCTGCCTCGTGATCAGGGTCTGGCCTCTAGTGCTTCCCTCGTAAGTCGCTGTCTGTTTATGTAAAGGCCTAAGACGGCCTCTGGGAAGTCCGAGGCCAGTTGGCCCAGCCAGAGAGCCCATCGATGACTGGTGCAGCGCCATCCCGGGGCCTCCGCTACTCTCTGTTGGCGTAGAGGACTAGAGCTGCTGGTAATGAAGGGGATAAAACTCAGGAGTGCCCAGCCTCTTAAAAATAAAGGCACTGGTGCCTGCTTATGTACTCGGGAAAATCACAACCTTTGCATGGTAAAGTTGTGATTTTCAACTTCCTCCGCTCTCATGCACGTTTAACAGGCAGAGATGAACTATGAACTAGACAGCCGCGGTGCGTCCATTGGGGCGTAGCCCCACCAGCCACCATGGACCCGCATCGCGGCCGCCGGCCGCAATCCTAGTATCACTATCACTATCTTCTAAATAAAATACAGCCGCCGACGGGAATTGCGCAGGGGGGGTGGCCTGCTGTAGCTTGAGTGACAGCCCACACTCAGGCTGCAGCAGACCGTAGTGCGCAGTGACAGTCCCGCTGGGGAACTTACAGTGCGCATGCTTGGGAAAGTTTGCAACTTTCTCAAGCATGCGCACTGTAAGTTCCCCAGCGGGACCCAGGGGTGCTTGTTTGCTGCCACAGCCCGGGTTTCCAAAGGGCGACAGGGCGAGCAGCAAATGTGCCTCCCTAGCCAATCCTGGCGCTGCATGCAGCGCCAGGATTGGCTGGTCCACCACGCAGCATCCATCATTGGATGCCGCGCGTGGTGGGGTTGGGAGTGGACAGAATGATTAAAACCAAGTCACTCACTCACTCGAGTAAACCTGTGATGAACCGCAGCCTCCCATCTCACACACATCTCTGTACAGCAGGCGCATTGACCCACCGAATGATGTAAGTTTCTGGCTTACATTTGGCTACATGATAGTGTATAATGGGTATATTAATACCATGGTCTCTGTTGACAACTAAAGGGGCTGTTGAAGGGGACACAGCAGACGATTTTTGGTACGCGGGTGGAAATGAGCGTCAGGAATATGACCAGAAAATACTAAGGTTAGGATCTTTTTATTCACAAAATGAAGAGATGCCCTGGCGCTGGTGGAGGTACATTGCACAAGGGCCGTTGATCTAATGTTCGGTGATCATTTTCTGAGCGAAAGCAGTTCAAAGGATTCCTCTGTGTACGAAAAGGGATTAAAAAACAGAGATGTTAACGATGTTAACGTATTTCGCTTGGAGCAAAACTGACAAAAGAAAGATAGGGATCAGTTTACAGTGCGTCTCATTGACAGACAATCCGTATATTTGAGTGCTGTCACATTTATTTATGAGACATTTCCAGGTGATTATTTCTACAAATGATTAGGTGTCACACGCGAAGCAGAAAATGCAGTGTGTGTGAGTTGGCTCAGCATGGAGGTGTAACAGAAAGGAATCTCTCGTCTCTGACAAGGTCTGTCTGCCCTGCACACACGGACGGGGAGGCAGGCCAGAAACAGCATGTAAAGAGGTTGCACTTGCAATCCAGTAGTAGTACGTTACCACCTGCCACATGAAGACCATTAAAACGAGAAAAGGCGGCATTTCTTAACTTCTGAAAGAAAAACTTATATATACAAAGTGAAAACCATCCTAAAATCACTTCGAATTTTCGAAGTATTACTAAATTAAAACAACAGCGAACCGAAGCAGAAGTTCCCTAACAAACAAAATTACAGAAAACTCTGGAAGAATCCATATGTAAATGAGGCAGTGCTCTCCTCGCTCTCCCGACACTCAAGCATTCACCCTCCCAGCAGCACCCTCCGCGTGGTTTTGTGTTAACTGTTAATCTGCTGAGTTCATATTGTTTCTGTTCGATATTTTGAATAGGTTTGTGCTCAGGCGGTGATCCTCGAGTGACCTCATGCATGTGCGCAGGGCTCCTCGCATTATTGCAGCCAATGAACAGCAGCAGCGGGGACATGGCAGTGGCACACACTGTACTGTGTGGCCACAGGCGGAAGCAAGAGGAATGGGGCGGGGGTGGAGAGAAAGGGTGGACGTACAACAGATTAGGATAAAGGGTGGAAAGAATGCAGCGCATATCAGGGGGCATAGAGAGCGAGTGTCAGGTACAGGTGGCGACAGAACAGGGCACACGATTAAGATGGGAAGAGATAAAAGGGGCCCAAAGCCGGAAGGCACTTAGAAAGGCGGGATTTCTCTGTAGTACCTCATACATTAGATACGCCTCTGTTTATTAAGGCTCTATCGTCTGGCACCCTTGACCTGCAAAGGCCTGGTCATTCTATAGAAATCTGAGCTGCTTGTCATGGTTCACCCCATAGGACCCCGAACTGCTCAGTGACTCCATAACAGTTTTATAGACAGCCACAACGTCGAGGAGCTATACCTGCACAAGGACAGTGGTTCCACGCCAAGCAAGTGAGAGAGGGCCCATAACCTCTGTTCCTTACATGTCATTTGCCACCGTAGGGTTTTTTAATAAGTTGTGCTGTGGCAGTGTTATTTCACCGTGTTTCACCTAATGTATAAATGTACCGGCCTACAGCATAGTGCTTAGTGCTTCCACCTGAATATTTGAATGTGAAACAATTCGTGAAACCTCACCCAGGAAAGGCAGAATACGAGCATAATAATTTGTAAAAAAACTAATAATAATTAAGAACACGAAGGCCAGACACAGTTCAGAAATGTGGATTTATAGTACTTGTCTGAACTGTGTGGACTTCATGATCATATTTTTTGGACACATCAAACCAGTACCTCGCAGCAAACAGAATAACTTATTTCATGGACATTCTTACATGAGGTCTCATGCAACAACAGAAGCACACAGGAAAGTATAAACCTATTTCAAAGAGCTCATACTGTATCGCCTGCAGCCCTTTTTCCCATTGGTAATTTCTCTAGCATAACATTAGCTTTGTGGTTTGTATCTCACATTTGCTTGCTTTCTATTTGCTGGCATTATTTTAGGCTGTCCAGCATGTATTTGTCCCTTAGGTGGAGCAAAGCCTGTTTACCACCTCTCTGACTCCTATTCTTCCACAAGTGATCGCTTTATATAAATTGGCCTTTAAATCTTATTCTTATCTTGTCACATTTGCCATACTACATTTAAAGATAGAGGTCAAATGTCAGGCTCTATCTTCAGAGGGAGTTTGGTGTTTACTTTTCTTTCTCTGACTTCAAAGTCAGATTATGTGACAATCCGGGATGGGTGCTGCCAATTGATCTATGACAATGCCCTATGGACTAAAAGCTTGAGCATTGAACACACCATGGAGCCGGATCAACAGGGCACTTTCGATGGACTTTTGATGATGCCCCCTGGGCGGATACCAAAACTGTTTGTACTTACCTCGGTGCACGAGCAACCCTGGCTGATGCCCGGTGGAGCTGTCGTATGCAGTCACCAACCCAGCCGTCATCTGACATTGTTTTCCTTGTTTCCCCGTTGTGTTAACCTCTGCTCAAATGGTGGACGAGGGGCCAACACGTGCCAGGAAAGAATAATGCGCGAGTCTCAAGGGGAGGTGATCAGAAGAGAGGATATGACAGTGACGGCCCTGAAAGTGCCAGCCAGGCATTTAACGGAGATCTAAACAGGGTCATTTGCCATTTCAACAGAAAATGTACTTTCTGTAAATAACAGTGCGCTACCTCTCAAGCGCTCCAAAATGCACTACCAGCTTCATACCACACTCAAAACATTCTCCTGCTGAGCGGGCATGGCATATTTGCCACACTTGATTTTTTTGTAGGACACTCGGATTTTTCAAAGTTCCTAGCGTGCGGACCGGGGTCATTAAAGCATGGGGGAGACGGGCACAGCATTGGTGGGGGCAGACAAGGTGCTGGGACAGAAGGGGTTAACTTAAGGTCATAGATTGTGTGATATTGCACCTGGCGGATATAGAATGAGCGAGGGCACAGAGGCGGTGACGGGACAGGATGTCCTACCGACCTTGGAGCTGGGGAATCAGGTTTGGGTCTCGGCTTCGGCTCAACAACCTGTGATTCTGGGCAAATTACTTAATCTCCCGTGTTTATCGAAAATGATGTGTATTGTTATTGGTGTTCATGTAAAGCGCTTTAATACCTTCTGGTCGAGTTCGCGCTATATAAAAACTGCAACAACAAAAAAAGCGGATGAAGGCTCGAAGATGGGGTTACAAGTACAAACCGAGTGGTATGCGCATGGGGGAGTGTGACGCAGTGGTAGACGGTGCACAGGGCATGGGTGCCATAGAGTGCAGGAGGGCAGAGAGTCCATCATAGCTCAGTGAAAGTGGGAAACGTCGCAGAGTGGGCGTTTTGTTTTGTTCTGCTTTAGAATATGCTGTAGAACCTTGCATGGTCATTCTGTGGTTATACTGAATAAGCAGCTACCTATGTTATGCCATCTATTAATGTAATAACTGCACTTTCACAATTGCTTTATTAACCTTCCTGCTTTCTCAAATTTGCTTGAAAATGCACAATTTTTCTTCAAAATTTTCTTGGGGGGGTATCTTGCTCGCTTTGCGCCCCACCACTTTGAAATGTCACCCACCGCCCCTGGAACTAGAAGGTAATATTGAGCCAGGACCGAGGGCAGGGTCGCAGCTAATCTTATTTTTATTCCAATACGTATTGTGTCAGCGAGGGTTAGTGTAAAAAACACTGCACGACGCCCGCAGGGGGTGATGTACACCTCAACAACTATAAAGCTGGGCCTGGCGCACTTAATGAGCAATCAGCAGCTCACTGACAACTCACGGCGCAGTTACATATCAAAGGCTCACATCCAGGATCTAACACCTTGATTGAAAACACAGACAGACAGACGCCCATCAGCGCAAGTGCATAGACAGGCAGCTCACCACCTCGGAGCCAAAGGAAGGAGAAAAAATAGATTAGCTGTCTTTCCCTTACTGAAAAACCCAGCAAAAAAGACAAACAAATATTCACTTCTATTGAGCAGCAAATCAGGCAATATATTTTAAACAATGCACACCTGGCAAATTACCCGCAATTTGCAGGTGTCATGCGAAATTGGGTTTAAACATCAACAAAATGTGCATCTGACCCGCAGATGCTCTATCAGGTCTGCCTCTAAGTGTAATTTGATGAGAAATACTTCTCTCACGGCTGTGAGAAGAATTGTTCCTTGCACAGCACTGAGTTACGAACTGTCACTTCATTTTCATTTTATTTGTAACACCACCAAGCGACAGGTTGACACAGTACTGATGCCACAGCACCCCAGAACAGTGAGTAGGTTTGTGTAGCAGTGTTGCACTTGCAGGCTTCAATAAAAGCCCATATACATAGCTCATTTGGCTCACTTCAAGGCACTACATGCTGCTTTGAAGGTCAGAATTTAAACTGTAATTGTCGTCCAAGTGTCTTAGCAAGGTAGCTCAAGGAAAGTATTCAAGGAGGAAAACATGTTTTTCACGAGCACCAAAACACTGTAGTTTCTGCACAGATTTCGTGCAAACGGAGCATGGCTTTTAACACATTCCACATTAGGAATACTGCCTGATTGGAAGTATATAAACATGCTTCCCCTACATTGCACTGCTACCCCTTACATATCTGACGTAATTTTTTTAATGTTTTACATTTTCATTGTATATCCCACAACTACTGGTAGTTGTTGCTTTTAAAGCCAGGGGGACACTTTCTGTCCCAGTGCTGCCTGTGTACTTGTTTAACAAAGTATACATTTTCTGTTAATTCCTGCATTTGTTTTAGTAGTTTCTACATTGTCTTGAGGAGGTTATGCTGCCATGGGGACCAGCAGCCAGGCTGCTGAGTGTGGCAGGGCATGCCTATTGACGCTGCTCCAGCTCGCAAAAAAGTAATTGTCTGAAACTGAGTGAAGTTGTGATCTACTTGTTGCACTTGCTATGCTATAAAATGTGCTTTTTAGGCTAGCACGCAATCATGAATGATTAGATCAGTTAGATCATCTTCTGAGCAGCTGCAGAGCCTGTCTGTCCTCTGTTCCAGAAAACTGTAGTCACACACTCTGTCACTGGTTAGTACCCTTCCATTTCTAGTGCTTTGCAGCAGTTTTAAGAACACCTTCTCGTTGCTGAAATTGGTGTAAGTTTCTGATATCTTTAGGTTTCCCTCGTCTTCGCTGCTTAATTTTGCTCGCGAGAAGGCGTCACTCAGTCGTTGAAATGTCACTTATAATTACACTGAAATTAGAGAAATGTCACAATAGCAATCTGAAACCTTGGCAGCTATGCACTACAGAGGCCGTGCCAGAAGTCCAGGACGAATCCCAGTTCAATAACAGAGACCCGTACAATCCCATTCATAGGCATCATCCTACGTACAATAAATAATTCGAAAATATGCTTGTGGCACACTGCAGCACGTTAAGAAAATAATAACTCAAAACAAGCGAATTTAACACCTTTCACACGCCCACCTTAACACGTCAATTTGGAAACAATACGGCGGCAGAATAGCCAAGATCTGGACATAAAAAAACTTGCATATTATTCCAGCCATCCAACAAAGACAGGTACTAACAAAGAACAAAATCAAAAAGGCTACCATAATCACTTTCACTGTCTTCCTACGCTAAATCACACCCCTTTCAATACAAACCTACATCTAGCTTCCAATTAAAATCCCCCCACCTGAGCCAACAAGAACTACATTCATGGCTTCATCCTGAATCTCTAACTCGAGTCTGTACTGTGACCTCTTATTTCTAACTGAAACCAGGTTTGATAAAACCTCACAGTACCGGATGTTACGAACGCTCCTAGAGGGCGTCAGCATGAAACATCTTGAGAGACTGGGCAAAAAACATACGTGGTGGCGGTTATCTCATTTATAAATGGAACATACAGCGTTTCACTGTCTGCAGCCAAGAATAGAGCACTTTACAGTGCCGGACACATATAAACATTGCTCCCTCTACAACATTGTGCATAAACCCTCATACACCACCCCCTGGACAAAATACTATGTTGTCAGCACAATTCATGGACTTAATGCTCGTCTACTGTCCACCTCTAAAAACATCTTCCTAGATGATTTTAATATACACTGGGTAGGATTTATATCCCCATGATCGGTTCCTTGACCACCCCCTGCCCAGGATCCCGTTACAAGCGCTCCCCTGGACACTCTTCTGTATTACCAACTACGCGCTACTTGACGGACAGTATTTGACACATTCCCAGCCCCCCGCAAACACTTACAGCGCTAGAATACACATACACGCCCAGCTCTGCCGCAAGCTCATCACGTCTCTGTACAATCATATGCACCGTTCAGCACCTGCGACAGCCAAACCTGCCTGGGAAGCATAGGGAAATTACCTCCCACTCCCTTACAGACTAGCAGTGGACATTCTGTTGTAGCCAACTTGAGTCCCTATTCCCCAATTACAGATTGCGCCTCATCCATTTCAAATTCTTGCACCGCATATATCGAACCCCCGTTCAAACACATAGAATGGGGCTATCTCCAGACTCTCACTGTACACTCTGCCACTCGCCGACAGCAGATTTCCTCCACCATGCCTGGCAATGCCCAGCTATCGCCTCCTACTAGGGAGAGATATTTAATATCATTTGGAAAATTATAGAGGCACCACTAAACCCCTTCCTGCTATTTGGAGTGTTGGGATATCTGGCAAGCGAAGACCGTGGCGCCCGAAAACTTGTCGCACTAATGTTACTTCTAGCAAAACGCAGAGTTGCAATTAACTGGGAGCGCCCCCGGGCACCACCCGCCCGAGATTGGCTCAAGGATACTGCATACTGTCATGAACAACTAGCCAACTACTGGGAATTGCTGCCACTGAAGTCTCGTCCTCATAATATATGGGAGCCTTTCACTGCCTATATCCGGCTATCGGAGCACCCCCACCTTTCGATCCTGATGAGTAGACCATGGAGATTCCATCTTAAAAGACAAACAGCCAATCTTGTTCGCTATGCAAAATATTTTTGACCTCCCCTACCCTTCTGACAACCCCTCAGCAATGACATGTATTGTACCCTGGATCAATGCTGGAGAGGGCAACAAGGCGGCCGTGCTGGGGGAGGGAGAGGTGAAACCCATTCTAAGACCTCATAAATACTTTTCTTTACTGTGTCCCTTGAGTGTAATGGTGTAAATTGTAATGAGATCTATGATGTATGTGCTATGTCGCCCAAGACACCGTTCAGCATAATGTTTGTAGTATTGCCAAAGCTTTAAATAAAGTAATATATATATATATATATATATATATATATGCCATAACCAGCAGTGTTAATTCTAAATAATTTGCCAGCTGTTAACAATTTGATACAACTCTCCCAATATCCTACGCAATCCAAAGGAGGAACAACTGATCTTAATATTACAAAAAGAAGCACAATTAATTTGCAAGAACCCTTGCAATTTGACTGGTCTGACTAAACCAATCCACTTACACATAAATCATACATCTCATAAAACCATTAAACCTTCCCAGGTAAACAAAATAGAAACGATTCTTGACATGGTAACTGGAGAACTGTCTATCATTAACTCAGACTCTGCCACCCACCAATAAAGAAAAAAAGATAATAATCTGCTATCCTCAAAGTCATGGATACATGCCTGAATACCTGACCGAGATCATGGTCAATCATGTCTCCAAGTGTTTCTTGAGCTATCCGCAGCACTTGACACCACAGACCACAACAACGTCCTGGCACTCTGAAAAAAAGTCTGGGTTTAGAAAGTCTTGTTCTAAAATGGGTCACAACTTATCTTGCTACCGAAAAATGGAAAGCTTAATGGGAATTCACAGATCCACCTTCTTTCGGACACCAGACAGCATTGCATACGTTTCCATACTCCAATATGTATGTGTAATGCTTAGCTGACAAGCTCAACAAACTTGGTATGAAATACTGTCAATACACTGGTGGCACTTAGTTATATCTCAGATTAAATTCATATGAGAACAAATCATTTCTCATAAATTTCATTGCCCAAATGGATTACTGGATGTCACAAAACAAATGGAGTCTGATCTCCAGCCAGACAGAATTCCTCTTCATTTGTTTTCTATGGGGTTCGTACAGGACAGTCATCTTTATCTTGATGAACACATCAAAAATCTGATGAAAGGTACCTAATGTCAAATGACATTTATTAGAAAACGTTAGCTCTTAACCCCAAAGTCTGATCTAAAACCTGGTATTCAAACTCCTCCTTCTGCTACAGCTAGGATTTTACCTCTCGGATGTATGGATTTGTTTAATGGAATGCTGTTCTCAAATTTACTTTACTGCTAAACTGAAGATATTATAAACAAAAGGACTAACAACAGGATGTACCTGCAAATCTGAAGGCACACCATAATTCAGTCTGTGGGATGAGGGTAACTAATATTAGAAATATTTATTTTCCTTATTGACTAGCTGAGCATTGGTTTGCCCACACATCCCTGTGCAGGCTACCAATTGCCACACTTCAGGTCTGAAAAGAGAATGTCAGCTGTTAGTTGCTATTTACTTACACCTACTACCACTACTGTGGTATAGGCCAACTACCAGGACTCTCTATAATCTCTGTCCTGAGGTTTACTTTCAATCCGACTCCAGGTGTAACCCATCTCCTTGCATCAGTCTAGAGGCCTCGGTGCCAGGTGTTTCTTGGCCTTCCTCTTTTCCTTTTCCCTTGAGGGTTCCAATTCAGGGCTTTCCTGGTGATGTTTGATGCAAGCGTGCAGATGGTGTGACCTATCCAGCCCCAGCGTCTTTTCAGGATTTCTTCATGAGCAGAGAGTTGGAAAGTCCGCTGCCATAGCTGTTGTTGCTGATTGTGTTTTGCCAGCAGTTTTGGAAGATTTTTCCCAGACAGGTGTTGAGGAAGGTCTAGACTTATTTGGTGGTGGTCACTGTTGTCCTCCAAGTTTCTGCTCCATACATAACGACTGATTTTACATTAGTGTTAAAAGGCCGGACCCTGGTTGCCAGTGTTAGGTCCTTGGTGCTCTAGATCTTCTTTAGCTGAATCAAGGCAGCCCTTGATTTGCAGATTCTTGCCTTGAAACCAGAGTCTATGCCGCCCTGTTTGCATATGACTGTGCAGGTAGGTGCATCTCTCAACGTCTTACAGTGCATCACCAGCAAGAGTTACAGCAGTTGAGCTGGCCGTGTTAGCCTTCCGATTCTTGCTATTTCCCCTGAGACTGTTGTGGCCAAGTTGTGCTGATGTGGCTGCCACATTATCGGTCTTCTCTTACATCTAGAGATAGGTATGGAAGAGTAGGGCCAGGTCGTCTGACAAAGTCCAGATTGCCAAGCTGTGTCCAAGATGTCAATTGGATCCCATTCTTGTCCTTGCTGTGGATGTCTTCAGGATCTATACTTAGGCCAACAGGAAGAGAAAAGGCGAGAGCAATTTACCCTGGCGGACTCCGGTCCTCACTTGGAAGGCTTCCGTGAGCTGTCCAACATGGACTATCTTGCATGTCATTCCCAACAGAGAGTTCCTGATAACTCTTACAAGTTTATCTGGCACACTGTAGTGGCGAAGAAGTTACCAAAGTATCTCTCTGTCCACACTGGAAAATCCCTTCTCATAGTCGATGAAGTTATCAGAGGGAGGAGTTCCGATGTCAATGTCATCTGTTACTTTGTAGACAATTAAATAGGGACTTATTAAAATATGGTTATTACATCAGGACTGTTTTTACCTTAGGAGTACTTCAAATGTTTGAAGGTAGGAGTATTTTCGATTAATATATATGTTTTAAAATTCATTCTGAAGTTATAATTTTGCTTATTTACACATGAATTTATATGTATTTTAAAAGTTTATAAACCTAATAATAACTGCTAATTATCTTTTAAGTTTAGCTTAAAAATAAAATTTTACATTATTTTAATAACACCGTACACTACTCTTAATTATATTTAAAGAATCAATTTTACAACTGGTCTATATTAATTTTAGAATTACGTTAAAAAAAGAATATTAACTTGTTTAATTTATTTTAAATAAGTACACTGCTTACATTTATCTCAAACTATAATCCTTGTGGTGGAGTTCTGTCGTTTTCATAGCTGGTTAACAACCTTTTGGGAGCACATATACAGATGGGATTGCAACAATACATTTTCTACATAACACTCATACAAGTGAAGGATGCACTGTCGTCTTCAGAAACGTGGAGTTAGGCCCTTTTAGGTCTCGCCTGAGCCAGCACATACGCTGCCCTGAGAGACTTTTAGTAAGTGGGCTTCAGAAAATGCTACCACATGCTTTTGCTTGTGGCGGCCTAGAGCTTGCGGTTAAGCTTACGAGCACAGGCGCCATCTCGTGGGCACCCTTACAGCCCGCGATCACTTTCACGGCCGCGCAGCCAATGCTTTTTTACTTTTAGCGCGCCTGACTCTTCTCGGCTGCTCATTTCCCAGTAAGAGCATAAAACTACTTTCAACAATAACCACCAACAACGGGTTCAAAATAGTGTGCAGCCTCCCTTGAAAGGGTTCATGGCCAATAAACATTACGTCTGCTTGCTTTACCTGGAGCCCTACTGTGTGCAGCCCCCCTCTCTTCGCACCCCCCTTATATACAACTGCCGGCATTATAACCCTGCCAGAGACATGGTATAACTAACCCACTGCTTTAATCTAGTGCAGACTCACTGCACCCGGCGATTTGTAAAAAGGTGGATCTGTCCGTGTGCAAACTGCACAGCCAATTATCGGCACCCTACAATCCCAGAAGATTCTGACAATATGTTCTCCTGCGGGAATGAGTTATGCACGACCCGGAAGCCCTAACATTATAAATAAATGACATCCGTTAAAAGCTCAGCTTGGGGAATGCATAAAAACTGAATTCACAGACAAGCAGCGGACAGCTTGCCACAGTAGAATCGCACCATATGGTAAATCTAAAATGGCAGAATCAGAGTTTGCAGATCTTTGTACCACCGTGGGCAACAAAATCTGAATTATTTAGCATTCCATATCGCAATTCGAACACCGTTAAGTACTGTTGGCATTTTGTTTGGTTTAAAACTTCAACTCGAACCTAAACGTTAATATTACTTCATATTTAGTCCTGAATCTTAACTGTCTCCTCGCTAGTGGCCTCTATTTTCACTCTGGGCTGAAGCAAGTTTGCTTTAAACTGGGCCAATAGACCACTACTTTACATTTAACACGCAGTTGTTATTAATTTCAGCCATTTGATGTCCAGCACAGCAGGCGTTTGTTCATGTTTGCGATTTGCCCATGTGCGTGGTTTAAAATATAAAATCACCAAACCATAACTAAAGCGCACACACTGTAATTATTCACGCCATTAGTTGTTTAAGTAAATCTTTAATACATTTCACATGACTTGGTTACAGCACTAGGGGCCAGATGTAGATGTCCAAATACCGGTCGGAAACGGCCGAAAATACCGATTTTCGGCCGTTTCCGACCGGTATTTGGACATTTGTATGTAGGGGCATGTAAAATTACAGAATCGGTAATTTTACCGATTCTGTAATTTTACCGATTTGGTAAAATACCGATTTGGTAAAATTACCGATTCTGTAATTTCAGATGTAGGTAGCACTGTTTTCAGTGCTACAAGGGTTTAAGAATTTTTAATTTACCACCAACTAGTAGTTGGTGGTAAATTAAGAAAATCATTTAAAAAGCATTTTTTTTGCTTTTTAAACAGTGCCATGTTGCAGACATACATGCCCTAAGGGCATGTATGTCAGCAACATGTGCACCCATGCACAATTGAGGGGTGCTACAGGGTGTCAAAGTGACACCCTGCCACCCTTCAATATTTCCCCCAATTACCGAATCGGTAATTACCGATTCGGTAATTGACATTGATTCCTATGGGTCTCAAGGCCCATAGGAAACAATGGCAGTTACAGACTCGGTAAATACCGATTCATTAATTACCGAATCATACCGATTCGGTAATTAATTCGGTAAATATACCTACATCCCGATTACCAGTTCTCAAATCGGTATGATTCGGTATTTAAGAATCGGTAATCGGGGATTACCTACATCTGGCCCTTTGTCTCTAAAAGGGCCGTGGCCTGTGTAATTAGGGCGTCGCTTAAACACGTACAGTACATTTCTTTCATTCCCACCCAACAAGTATATTGGGGCGTGCTACCAACTGGCCTAGCGAGGTAAAACCATGCCCTTTTTTTCCAGAAGAAGGTAATTATTGAACGAAAGTTACCACAGTGACTGTCCCATCAGTTTCTTTTTGTTGCTGTTGTTAGGGCTGGGTTAGGGATTTTTGTTCTGGCTCCATATCTTCACCACTCACCGGTCTGTGTTTATTAGCCCCTTGCTTTTTAATGTTTACCTGACCCCTCTGATCTATCTGGCTGAGCATCTGGGAGCAAAAATAATTGCCTACGCTGACGATACCCAACTTCTGTTTACCTGGCTAGGTGACAATTTGGATACGTCAGCTGTTCAGCTCTGTCTCTCTTCTGTTTTTCGCTGGCTCGCACTTGCACAGTTAAAGTGCAATGAGGAAAAGTCTGAAGTCCTCTTTTTTGGAACCTTCCCCAGCAACTTTAGAGATCATCTATGGCCACCTGATATTCCCTGCCCCAAATCTATGGGAGGCCCGGCTAAGAATCTGGGTGTTTGGTTCGGAGATAATTTAAAATTTGAGGACCATATTAAAAAACTTACAGTTATCTGTTTTGGCACCCTGAAAACTCTGCGCAGATTTTTTCCTCTACTTCCAAGGGAAGCTAAAGAGTCAGTGGCGCGTGCCCTCATTCTATCTATTATAGAGAGCAGTGGTCCCTATTCTAAAAAAATAAACAAGGGGAGATAATCATACACTAGATAGAAAGTATGACTTGTCCAGCCGGACAAGAATTTATTTTCATAATATTTTTCAATAAGTAGTGTTTAAGAAACAATCAATAACAAGTGGGCACAGCCGTGACCCACAAAACACAAGACAGAACAACGAAAGGGATTGGCCAAAAGGCAAGCCAAAATGGGTCTGTATACTTGTACTCCGTTTACACAGACATATATCAACTTTTAAACACCATTGCACACTCTAATACAGCTTAATCTTAGTGCATAGGGTGTCTCGGTGTCGACGACGTTTCGATGCCCCTATTAAATACCAGGCATCATCTTCAGGACAATAGAATTATACATTGTAGTCTTGACAGTTATATGCTGCGCCTTTTTATGTTACTATGGCAGGAGTTATAAACGAGTCTCACGTAATTCTGTGAGGCGCGCGGGCCTTCACAATTGAGTTAGTAAGGGTTGCTCGGCCAGCAGTCAGGGTATCAATTCCACTTTTTTTAGTCTCAGAGCATCCCTGCGCAATCGCGTATGTTGGACGCCAGTCAGTGGGAAATGCACAATCGCATTATTGTGGTAGTGGTGAGCCAGATTGCTTCATCTACTTCCGTGTAACCCGAGAGATTCATTCTATCTAGGCTCGATTACGCCAATGCTTTGTTCAGTGGCCTTCCATCCTATCTGATCAAATGACACCAGGTGGTTCAGAATGCGGTAGCTAGACTCCTCTTTAATATTCCTAGGAGGTCTAGTGTCCGCTCCCACCTATGTAGTCTTCATTGGCTCCCGGTGGCACAGCGCATTTTGTTTAAATCGCTGGTCCTCTCTTTCAGAGCGACGCATGAGTTAGGGCCACTGTACCTGAGAAAACGCTTCTCTATGTATGTCCCTAATCGCTGTCTCAGATCAGCCATTCAGTGTAGTATGTCCTTCCTAGATTCAAGTATGCTAGGCTGGGGGGCCAGTCTATATCCGTTACTGCAGCCAGAGCCTGGAAGGCACTCCCCTTCCACCTCCGCGCATCTCAGAATATTGCCCAATTCAAGAAAGGCCTAAAAACTCATTTGTTTACCTTAACTGCCTAACTGCTCCCACCGCCTTCTGCCTCTGCTCTCCTTACATACCTTCACGCGCCAGGATTCTCGCAAGAAATAGAGCGCACTACAAAACACTCTATAACTATAACTATTAGGGCTCCATCCTTTAAGGTGACATCATATATCCATCCAGACAAAAGGCAACACATCTCACTCAATCTGCATTACTCTGCACACAGCGGTCTACGATCCCGCTGTCGACATACATCTTTAATATATGTGCACACTCCTGAAATGATTGGACGCACACCCAACCTGGTAAACATATTAATGCTAATGAATGCATGCAGACCTATTCACATTATGGAGTAATGTTACAACAAGCGTGGCACGCATTGCTATTGAAATATGTGCACATGTTCTGCTATGTGCAGTTGCCTAGCGCCTACTTCTCATGTATAAGGCCTCGAAGGGCATTTGGATTTTTCGCGCTCCTCGGTGTTCTGATAACTGTTACTGTGAAACATAAGTAACAAGCAGTGGCATAGCCAATAGGTCTCGCCTTTGGGACCTTATAAGTGTTTAGCCATGCAACAGGTGATGTTGTTGCACCAAGCATATTGTGCTGCATAACTAAATACTTATAAGGTCCAAAAAGCGAGACCTATTGGCTACGCCAATGCATGTTTGAAAATAGTCACGGAGTGTCACAGAAGTTCTGGTTAAAGGTACCAGCACCTGGGAAGCCATAGATCCTGCACAGTCTATAGAGAATGGGTTTATAATTTATAGGGGACAACATACCCAAGATTTGGAAACAACAAATTATCCATCCAACGCTGAACAATTTGGCCAGTAATTAAAAAACCTCTGATTTCTGGAAGAGAATCCACTGTTGGAATTTTCTACACCACACTAATCCTGTGGTGCAGGAAATTCCAACTGTGGATTATCATCTGTATGTGATACTTACAGTATCAAATTACTTTATTTCGGTCTTAGACAACCTTAAAAGTAAAATACAATACATACACAATAAAAATTCAGAAAACATAACAAAAGCAACAATTTAAAAAGGAGGCTCAGATACTCCTCAATCACCTTGGGAATAGGTGCATTAGGCACCAGCCAACAATGGCTAGGGTCTTAATGTGCAAAGGTAAAAGGCAACATAGATAGAAACTGCAAGGTTGACAATTCCAAGTACAGTTTTTGTACAAAAGTCCTAGAACTAAAAAGTATCCTAGTTACAGCATCAAGTTCCTATCTCCAAATTAAAGAGGGGTAAGAAAAATCCATTGATCACAAAAATCTGACTAGGTATAAACAGTCAAACAACTTTTTAAATTGCACGCTTGCCCAATTATAGGATCACACGGCTCAAATGTGATCAGAGCAGCATGACAGCAAACGTAATAATGTAAAAATATGTGCAAGGGAGGTTCATTTTCCTTTACACATTTTGCCAATTAAGATATCTTATAACTAAAGTAAATGTAAATGTAAATCCAGTATTTGTAAAGCGCGAACAGCTACCTGAAGGCATCCCGGCACTGGGGCCGTCAGGAAGATTAAGCGAGCTATTGCCCAGAGTCACATGGTGCTGGGCTGACCTGCCGCCGGTGCCGGGGCTCTAACTGTGAGCCCCAGATTCCAGCGCCAGTCGCCCTGGCCGCGGCGCCACACCTCTTCGCTAGTGCAAACAAACATAAAAAGGGAAATTCAATTTAATTTGCACACTTGTCCAGTTAAAATGTCATAGAGCTCTAAAGTGGCTAGTGCAACAGGGCTATAACACCAGATAAAAATGAGACTCGCATTCTAAATCAATATCCAAATGTTATGCATAATTCACATATCATAGTAAAACAGCATCTGGCGATCAGCCCGTCCACAGGCAGTCCATAAGCTAAGTACAGAAGGGACATCTCTGCCCCAGAATTACATGGAGACAGATCTAATAGGCCATGTCCAATCAAGGAATCGCATTAGTGCAAATACAGTTGGTTCAAATACATCAGATTTTAGTACGTATGTTGGCACCATATGCCGGTTTACGCTAAGAATGCAACAAAGTGGGAGAATTCCTCTTGATCTCAGGTTTTTATATGTATAGCAGAAGAATAGAAAATGAACCTTAGTTTCCAGGATGTTACAACAAAACTGACACTCTCCAAGCATTTCACTCGTGATTTCCCATCATGTTGTAAAGGACTTAAGTGGCAGCGTCCCTACTCTAAAACGAGCTAACAGCGATCTTGACTCAGGAGGGGTAATTCTATCAAGATAAAGTTCAAAATGCGGGCTACGTTTATGGCTTAGGCACTTATCAGTCAAGCTATCAGATTTCACCTCACAACATACCTTCTGGATAACATTGTCCTAATATATTGCCTTAATCCAATTTGCCACATTTGTTCCCAACTTAGTGGGGTCTTTCCATACTCCCTCTATCTTCAACTGGATGCACACAACTGTCAAGGCTCTCAGCCAAGGGGTAATATAGCGTTTATCAAAGCTAATTAGCTACTCATTAGCTCAACTTAATACAGAGCCAGCTCAGGTGGTGTCCAGATTCTGATCCAGTACAGCAGAATTTTAAGGCGGGCTATTTAATCAATCCTTTTTAGATTCAGGTCCTTCCTATGAGGTATAAGGGGTGTGCTTACTGGAACATTCAGGAGAGATCTTATAAAAGTTTTTTCCAGAGTGTTTAATGGCACAGTGTTGCCGCACTTCCATATTTCTGCCACATACAATGCTCCCCCACAGCTTTGTATACCTCAATGGCTGGTGAGAATGCTCTAGTAGTTTTGCCTTCAATTTCCTCACAATAGCCGCCGATCCGTGTAGAAGAATACATTTACTTTTGGCCAGTTGGAGAACCCACGATTGAGTGTCCATAAACCTGACAACTAGATAGAAAAAATTCCTGACCTGGTCAATGGCTACCCTCCCCACAACAATTTTGTTTCTAAAAGTGCGATGGGGATTTATAGCCATGAATTTAGACTTTCCGGTGTTTATCTCCATAGTATATCCATATATATTCAAAATAAAACAGGTGGCATCCACCAATTTTCTGAATGATAAATCACCAAATGCCTGAGACATCAAGACAGTGTAAAGACTCACAATTCGGTCGGAACACAAATATGGTATTGGTTGAAAAATGGAGAAAAAAAAGCTTTAATGAAGGGAAAATACATTAGAATACTGTGAGGATGGATGAATTATGGTGTGGGTGACTGGTAGCCAAGGATAAAAGGAGGTGTAAGGTGACCTAGGAAGACAAGGAATAAAACACTGACCAGTGGCCTGTGTCCATGCAAAGTGGAGTCAGGAAAATGGAAATATATAACATAACCAAAGAAAATAGTCAGTTGAAGGGAGGAGTTTAAAGAAGAGCATAGTTCTTGACAATTCTACCTTCTGTTTTCTTTAGGAGGTGAAGTTCCCGGACACTCATTTGACCTGGTAAGGAAACCAAAGTCTCAATTCTAGGAAGGAGAATACCCGAAATCCAAGTCACAAGTATCATACTAACCCTCGCCACCTCTAATGAGAAGCAACGCCTACCAGACAAAACCTAAATATCTTAAGTGATTTATAATAAAAGTAATTTCCATATCTGCCGATACACTCTCACAATGAATTTTGTAATGCACGAAACAATCTATATTCCAAGCCTCTAAATGCAAAATCACAGGATGTCATAGGTTTAAAATGATTGTGCATAATATAACCAAAACAGAATAGTGAATCTTAATGGCTTGCAGGTTAGAGAGAACTAACAGCTGCATTAGTAATCTTTCTGAGAGCCAGAACAGTAAATTACACAATGTGAAAGAGGCCGTAATGTGCCTCAGTTGCCCTTTTGTGAGGCATGAGTAAGGTATTAGCCTGGAGGTTATGGTGCTACAAGTTTGGTGTCTACGTCACTTTAGGAGTACTTTTTGGGGCGCCAATGGTATTGATTATGGGCACATCCCAAGTGTTGTTTTGCTTACAGATCAGAAGAGCTGGCTCCTAGGCCTTCGGTAGGAAGGACATGAAAGCGTCTATGATGAAAGCTTCTACTTTGAAGAGAGTTCAGTGGGATACAGCTTGTTATATTTGCTGAAACAAATCAATAAATACCATCTAATTGCGTATGGAGGAGAAAGAGGACACTCTTATTGTGAGAAGGAGTAGCAACAGGACACTTCTACAGTAGAGAGAAGAGGGGTTTCCTAGCTCTCTTTGCCTTTGTAGCTGCACATATTGTTTCGATTTCTGGACAGCACCAAAGCTTTAGAAACCTTTAATTTAGATAGCTTATAACTGATATTTTCAGTGAGCATACAAGACATAATACTAACGAAGCAGTTTTCGTACATTTGGCAGAAACATGATGAAGACTGTAGAAAAATATTCACCCAGAGCTCAAAGTTAAGAAAAAATAAATTAACCTGAAACGAAAATAGTCGGTCACAAGAAGTACAAATTTTACCGTGGTAAGGTACAACACTCGAAGAAGGCAGAAAAAGAAGTATGAATATGAAAAATGTCACAGCAATTCATTTTCTCATAAATCTAAGTGAAATGAGACTTAAAAAATAGCGCCCCTGGTTCCTGTGACAGTGGCAATAGTCAAGGATCACACCACATGTAAGGGACAGTTCACCCCATAAGGTCTAAAAAAACTTTTACTAACAATGGGGCAGAAAGGTTCGAAGGGGCAGAAAGGTTCGAAAGTGCAGAAAGGTCATTGTACAGAACGCAATGACTACTGAAATACATTGGTTTGGCGACAAAGGGAATATCAGCATTTTCCCTACAATCGGTCACTTTCCTATAAACACATGACATCTCTCTAGTCACAAATAGCTGATTTTGCCAGCACTCATTCTGGGCGTGCTTGATGCTCTATCACTTCCTTGGGCATAAATGCAGGACTCTGCAGACAGCGAAAGCCAGTTGGAGAGGTAACCACCGATCTGTTGATCGGCATATAATCACAAGCAGTGGCAAAGCCAGCAGGCCTCATCACTGAGACCTAATGGCTTGCCAAAGTCTTTTGTTTATGCTGAACAGCATCAGCATGAACAAAAGGAAAAAGGCACAATGCCACATGCATATGTAAGCATGCACCTCCACAATTACACAACTCAAAAACATTGTTAAATAAAAAGGAAGTATTGCGAAAGCATGTTTATAAGCAAAGAATAGGTTAACACAATTAAAAACTAGGGCAAGGTGGGGGAGAGCAGAGTACCAGGTGGAGACTGGATGATGGAGGGAAAAGGAGCATGAGAGGTAGAGCAACAAAAACAATCTAAGGATGGAGCCGATGCCCATGCGCACTATCGTCCAAGGGAGGAGTCACCTATCTCGTGACTACAAAGACTTCTTCCAAGAGGACAACAACATGCAATCATCCAAGCCCAACACCAGGTGGCGATCTAATGCACAGTGTAAGATCTGCAGCTCATATGCCTCGAACAAAGTATTCCTGAAATCATCTCATAAGCCCCCCTCCCTGCATGCCGCCATGTCCCTTCCGCTCCTACAATCCTTGCCATAAAGTTTTCGAGGGGGGCCCGACCTCAAAACATTTGGCTTAGGAGGGGCTCAGAGTAAAAAAGTTTAAAGACCTCTGCTGTAAGCCCTATTCTCTTGAGATATTTAACTTAGTTGATTTTTTTTATTAAACCTCGCATGTGTAGTAGAGTATGTAAGGTTAAAGGTCACTCTGATGTGTCTGGTTTTACACGTCACAATGACCTTTAACCTTACACACACTACACATTTGCCCAATAAACGGACAAGATATATCAATAACCTAATGTCCCGGATTGGCAAATTAAGAGCACACATTATTAATTTAATTTTCTACATTTTGTTTTCTCTCATTTCAAGTGCTTTATTTATCCACTTTAATATTCAAATCTTTGTTATCTAGCTGAGAAAGCTCTCTCGTGCCAATGGTCATTTCTTCGAAGTGATGAGCTGTGGCAAAGGCTTTTCTAGTGTTAAATCATCACCTAAAAGCATCTTTTATTGTAACTTGATTTTTAATTAATTCTAGGCACCAATTGAACTTGTATCATGTGGTTATAAAAAATTGGTAGTTACAATTAGCAGCTGAAACTCTTGATTCGTTTACATATGAATCAATAGTTTTATTTGGCAGCTGACCCCTACCCAAGAACATGCGCCTTGCACCTACCTACATTACTGTTTTTACACAGTAAAACCAATTGTTTTAATTCTGTGTCAAATAAATGTAATTTATCTTCATCTACATGAGGAAGTAATGTTTTAGTATTATACACCCTTCTGTCACTAAACAATGTTTCAAGAGAGCTATTTTGCATGTATCTATATAAATAGCCCCTACAATTGCTTCAATACATGCCAGGAATCTTTTACCGTTGTGTCCATTTCAAACTGGTTCACCTGAGCATGGTAAACATGTCATTGGAGCAGTGATGTTATCCATGTGCCCGTTTATAGCGATGATGAATTACAGTATATAATTATGATTGAACAAGGGGTGGCCCAGCACTCAACTAATAGATCATGTGAATGGAACTTGTTTATACTCCACAAATGTTAAGACTCAACATTCAGATAACACTATATTAAGATCTTCCCAAAAAGTAAAGAAACACTGATGGATTTTGATTGTAGTTATAATAATCTTTATTCTTTTCTCAATTTCTTAAAATTCATAATCGCCAACGCGTTTCATCCTCATACAGACTTCTTCAGGGCTAAAATATATACAAAAATTGACATTATTTCCTAGTTATGAATATAAATTCCTTATGAACATACATGAACCAGACAATACCAATAAGCAACAAACTAAACAGAATGTGCAATCGAAACATTAATGTTCTACAACAAATGTTTCATAACTACAATCAAAATCCATCAGATGAAAACGAATAAAGCACCTAGAAATGTAACGGCTCACTCCTGCTCTTACCTTGCCTATGGATGTGTTGGCAGTGTTCCATGTCCTCCTGCTGCTGTCTCCCATCAATTCGGGAAGCAAGGTGTTTCGCCTCGGTGTCCCGCTATGTGGCTAGTCTCCGCATCAGTGGAGCCTCAGTGAATCCCAGCATGGCACCTCAGTGTCCTGCCGCTCAGAAGGGGTGCGGTCGTGCTGGTGATGGTGCAGCTCCAGCCAAGGAAAATCGGCTGCCGCTGGTGCCTCTGAACTCGTGAGTGAGTCAGCATCCTTTCCTCGATTCGGCCAGACTTCCAAAGCTGCCTCAGCCTCTTTGGTTGGCAATCCAATATTTTGGCTGTTACGCTCGGGGAAGGCAGGTGAATTACTTCAAGCCGGTAGGTCTGAGCACTCTACTCCTGTTTCAGAAATGGCAAATACCCAGATTGCTGAGGTGCAGGAAGGCTGGGAATGCCTTCCTGTGGGAGAGGGTCCTGTTAACCCAAACTTTGCCAGTAAAGACAGTCTTTCTCAAGTGGACAATTTGGAGGGGAGCCTGGATTCACTTCGTCATCCATCAGCATCAACAGCCCAGTCTGACTCACTGGGAGGGCCAGCTGCTGATAGTCAGTAAAGTTTAGACCTTGAGGAACACTCCCTGTCCATGATACTTCAGCTCCTGCTCACCCAAAGAACAGAGGCCCAAGAATATTACTCACAAGCTAAAGCAGATAGCAGGGAGATTAAGCAGGTACTAACAGATGTTACAGCAAAGGTTGTCTCACTATCTTCGGATGTCTTGGAATTGCAAACGTGGGTCACAGTATCAGAGGAAGCTAACACCTCAGTTGCTAGATCTATTAAAACACAACAAACTCATATGGAGCTTCTACAGGCGAAAGTTGAGGATCTTGAGAATCAACAGCGCCGGAACAATCTGAGGGTCTTTGGCATTCCGGAGGGGAGGTAGGGCTCGGAACCTAGGCCATTTATTGTCAGCATGTTTCAGCAGGCATTTCCAGAGCGGGCCGACTGGGATATGGACTCACAGGCACAGCAGGCTCATCTCCTACCATCTTTCTTAGCACAAGGTGCTCAAGCCAAACTATCGCACCCTCGCCCAATTCTGGTGTTCATCTGCAACTTCTTACTCCGACAGGCCATTTATGGCTCTCCACATCACCCCTGTAAAAATCAACTCAATCTCCTTATTCATGAGACACAGATTACACAGATCTGTGTAAGGTTACAAAGGTAAGAAGGTGGAAGCTTCGTCAGCTGATTGACTCTTTCAAGGCAGTATGTTAGCAAGTGTTCATGCAGGAACCAGCTGAAGATATTGAAAGATAGACATTTGCAATTTTTCTATACAAAGACAGAGGCTAAGCAAACGCTCTCCAGGTGGCAATCTGACTCAGTTTAAGGTGGGGCGTTAACGAGGAGTATTGATGGTGGCTCTTTGTTTTTTGGCTCTTTGCTTTTATTGATTATGGATCCCCTCTTTTTTTCTATATTGGTGGGGCGGTGCTTGAGGAGGCCCGAGGGGAGGTTGATTGGAGGCTGCTCCCTGTAGGCTATCATTGGTGTAAGTATCGACATTTAGGAACAAAGTAAATAGAGTGGACCTAAACAAGCGATGCGCTTTATTTGTCTAATGCCATTTGGCACTCACAGACTCTTAACATTTTCCTCTCCCTCCCTCTGTTATGTCACTACTGACCTATTCTATTCCTTGCCTCTCCACAAGGGTGTGATTTTCACTTTGCTTTGTTCAGGTTTAGGAAATGATAAGGTGGTGGCCCTCTATTCATTTCACGGCACCATTTACCTGTTTTTTCTAGATTTCCTGATAATAGGCTTGCGACAAATGCTTTTATCCTTAGTTAGTATTTATGTACTTTATTTTCTTTTTATGTATAAATGTGTAGGACCACTATGTAATTAATGTGTGAGACGAATTGAAGATACATGCATCAGAATAGATCGTATTTTCACTTCCCAGGTCACATCTTTGCACTTGACAACATGGCTTCCTGATGAAGGCACATAGCCAAAACGCGCGTAGGAACATATTCTCTGTCTTGATATGTTTTACTAAGTGTTGAACTATTAGGTTAAACTGGAGATCTGCTAGTTATGGGGGATTTCAATTGTTTTTTCACCACAAGATCGATACCACTAATAGGAAAACTTAGGCGAGAATGGGTAGGACACGGGCAGTCATCCTTGATCTTATGCAAATTCATCAGCTGAAGGACTTTATTTCTGGGTTCCAGGGTTTACATTTTATTCATTCCCACATGAACAATACTCGCGTATTGATATGTTCTTTACTGAAGCGTTCTCTCTTGGAAAATACCCATATTGAGATCTGCCCTAAAATGACATCTGACCACAATACTGTCATGCTAACTGTACAGCAGTCGGCAGGGGTTAGAGATGCTCATCGGGCTTTTTCATTTCCCCAACACCTCCTTTAGAACCTGGAATATTGTGGGCACCTCCGTTTATTATTGAGGGACTATTTTGTAAATAAAAAGGGCACTGCCCCTATGTCTGTTGTATGGGATTGTATGAAGGCATTTGTCAGGGGGAGGTTACCCTTCAGTTTACTGTGGGCCAGAATAAGAAGTTAAATCAAGATATGGATCAGTGTCACGTCGGCTATTTGGCTATTTGGATCTAGAAAGCCAACATGTGCAAAGATCCTGCTGAACACTCGATTTAGAGGCTTTTAGAAATACGGTCCACGTTAAATAGAAGGCTAACAGAGAAACTAGCTGCTAGCTATCAGAAGCATAAAAAGCTACAGTATGAGTACTGCGAGAAAGTCGGTTGTTGGCTATGCAGATCTCTGATAACAAGGCAAGGTCCTATATTAAGTGTTTTACGGGTGACAGAGGGGTACTTTTATACAACCCCAAGATACTGCTGAGCAGTTGGTACCCCCTACTAATATTAGTTTCCAGCAATACCTGCAAGACAGGCACCTACCTCGACTTGATGCTAAAAGGAGATCTAGGTACAGCCGAGGTAGAGGAGGCAATTAAGGCCCTGTCTTTCGGTAAAGAAACAGGTGAGAACACTATTCCTCTTTTGTTTTATAGGATTTGGGGGGATATTCTGGCACGAGAGTTCACTGAATTTAATTCATGTATAATGGAAGGAGAGGATGCTCCCCCCTCTTGGAGGAAGACTAATATAGATGTATTCCCCAAGAAAGGTAAACCAGTGGTAGTTCGAAGCTCATATAGTCCGGTTTCATGGATTAACTCAGATGTCAAAATATTTTCCAAAATTCTGGCAAATCGCTTGGCCCCTCTTACACATGTCGATTTCAGAACAACAAAACTGTTTTTTCCTGGGTAGGGCCACATCGGCTCATGTTAATACCGCTATCACACCCTTCGATGTATCCGGCAAATTAAAGGAACACATTAGCATGATATTGCTGGACGGCGAGAAAGCTTTTGATAGAGTAGCCTGGGAAGCGCTTTGGTCTACCATGACAGTGTTCAGACTTGGAAGCTGGTTTATTACCCTGGTTCAGAAACTATACAAGAACCTGGTAGCCAAAATCAAGCTAAATGTCGTCTCTTCATCATACTTTCCATTCCGGCGAGGGACACAGCAGGGGTGTCCATTTTTCCTGCTCTTATTTGCATTGTATATAGATCCTTTTATTAGACATCTTTTGGGTAATCCAGGGATCCTCCCAGTTTGCTTAAATGGAACAGAACTTAAGCTTACAGCATATGCGGACTATTCTGAATTATCAACCAGATACCCTGTTAACATCTTTAGGGGTTTCAGACACTGCTCCTTATTTAAGTATTTGTCTCAGTAGTAATGGGGAGGATATATTTGCATTGAATTATGAGTCAATCCTTAAGCTGGTTAAAGCTAATTTACAATCTTTGCATCAACTCCCACTCAGTATCCTTGGCAGGAGCAATATTCTTAAAAGGATTGTTCTGCCTAAGTTTTTGTATCTATTCCGCTCGATTCCCTTACGGGGTCCCCAGGCTCTTTATTTAAGCGGCTAGAAAGGGTTATCAGTAGTTTTATTTGGGGGTACAGGCGGGCCAGAAGCACTTTGGGACCCATTAAACTCTCTTATAAGCAGGGGGTCTTTAAGCTCCCAGACTTTAAGTTATATTGGTGGGCTGCCTTCACTGGAAGAATCCAGAGCCTGTTACGTGGGCAGGACGGCGGGCTGTCTTCATTCGCCTAGCAATGAGCCTGTGGACTAGTGATTGGGTTTACTCTTTGCAAGACCTCATATCCAAATGAGTCAGATTTAAGGTACTTAGGGCTATAACCAGGAGATGGCATGATATCTCTGAGGCATATTGTTTGCTTCAGCTTCACTATTTTACCGTTTTATGGGGCAACCCAATACTTCCAGGAATATTTCAGGACAATGTTGGGAAAGCTTGGCAAGACATGGAGATATCTCACTTGGGCCAGCTGTATGATGGCCAAGGGTTCCGCTCCTTTCTCTCATTGAGAGAGGAGTTTGGGCTCCCTCAGAAGGTTTTTGAAATACCTGCAAGTAAAGGACTACCTACAGCATGCTCAGAATCTGAACGATACCCCATGTACTTCTGAAATATTATCCGGCATCTATGGGAAGTCTGTTAAAAGATCCAACAGTTCATTCTATTGAAGTCTTATGTCATCGGCACCAGGTGATAGTTTGCAGATATCTCTTAAATTAAGTCGTCATTTGGTCTCGGATATTACTGTACAAGATATACAGGTGGCCCTAGATACGCTATAACAATCAATCTGTTAGTTTGAAGCTGCAGCAACATAGGACAGTGTTTTTGTTGTATTATACACCAGAGGTTATTGCTAAGTGGACAACATCTTGAGTCTCTGATAAGGCATATTGCCCGAAATGCAAGCTTTATACAGCTGACTTAAAGCAAACGTTTGCTGATTGTCCCACGTTGAAAGCATTCTGGGAAGATATTTGCTTTCTGCTAACTGAGCACCTTGGTCGGACATTTCAGCGTACTGATAAGGATATTATTGTATGTGCCTGTCTCTGTATTGCCAGGGCTTGGATAAACCCTACTACCCCAAAGGCTTATGAATTTGGGATTTTGCTTAGACAGGTGTTTGAGACCAATCTGGCTCTAGCAAAGGCCAGAGGTCCTCGCTCTTGTCTAAGATGGAGGAAGATTTGGACCAGGCTGCTTTTTGTCTTTCTTCATCCTATCCTTTTATGTTCACTTTAATTTGATTAATACAAAATTATGTTCTAAACTACGTGTATTATCCAGTATGTTTGTTCGAAGGGTTGTCTCACCCCCATCTGTTCTCTTGAACAATAAAATGAAGAAAAAAAAAGAATTAGAATAAACGTGTAGTATGCATTCAGCTCAAGTGGGCAGGGCTTAAAACTGGTTGACAACTATGTGATGTTACCATGTTTAACATAACCTAACATAACATGTGTATTTGTAAAGCGCATGTTCACCAATAGGGGTATCCTGGCACTGAATAACAGATGTCTGTTGTTACCCAACTCAATGGTACTCATTTTATCGACCTCAGATGGATGAACGGATGAGTGGATCCGCCGGGATTGAACCCATGAGGTCGAAGACAGGCCCCTGCAGTAGACACATTAGTCCACTGAGCCACCAGACCCGGCAAATTCCAAACTAACTGTGTATGGATAATATATTGTCTCATATTAATACACACACATTTCTACCTTGTATACAATCTGTGAAAAATGATTGAAAAGCTTATCAAGCAACACATATGCATATGGATATTGTTGACTGGGTGTGCGTATCACTGTTTGTTGATATGCTAAATGTGCGTGCTGTGTTTTCCAACTTTAAACAAGGTGTAAGTAAAATTGTTCTCAAATACGCTCAATATATAGTGGATATTCATGTAATTGGTAACCCAGGGGTCCATATCACCAATGTTTAGTGGGTTTTCGTGTGCGAATCACTGAAAATGGGTTTTCTTCGTTTTGCAAATGGCTGCCACTTTAAATTTCGTTGAGTACAATTCCATTTATATTGTAAATGGTGTGCATATCATCGCTACCAGATCCACCTTCAAAGTTACACAGTATCTACCCCCAACTACATCTCACATAATGTAGCAAAGATATCATTTAGGGTGCAGTTTAAATCTTGTGTACATGCACTTATTTCTGAAATGGCACCATTTTTGCTCAAGCGTCATCTCGCGTGTATAGCGCAGTCCTGTCTCATGCTTCAGCACTTGCCCATAAAGCACAGTAGTAGCTCATGCTTTAGCACTAGTGAGTCCTACTTCCTGAACACATATGTGCGTAATCTGCTTTCACACCGCCTCGCCTCACATCTTTTGTATCTGCTAAATGATTGTGTGCGGTTTGTTCTCATGCACCCTCAGGTACAGTACCTCTATGAAACACCGATTTCTCCGTGTTTATGCCTTCGGCCTCGTGCCAGCTTCACCAGACTGATCGATTGGCTCTTAAAGTATATATTCTTTCTACTTTTCTCCCTCCTCTGCGACGCTAACTATACCTCAGTGAAGGCAAGAGATTTTTCTGTTCAGCTAACAATCTTCGAACTGTTGCTGTTTGCTGCTGGTCTCCTGACTCGCTTTTTCTTCATAAACTCGCTCATCGTCATGACTGTATTCTGATGTCCATCAGGATATGCTGGTGCGTTGTATAATGAACGTTTATTGGAGCATGTCAATTATGAGGGGAGAAGCAATCTCAGTAATCAACCGGACAGAAGCATCAGTAGTCTTCCTAGACGAACTTCAAGAAACGAGAAATACAGAAGAAGCTGGTTTCATTACTCCTAGTATATCAGAACCACAACTATCATGTGTAGTTTGTAATAAAAATAACTTCTTTCCAGGAAAGAAGAAAGAAACAGATCCAGTACTTCAAAGAAAAACGAGCTCTTTATTCAACATCCAGGATCAAGAGCCGCCAGCATGAAAATGCCGGTAAACTGTCCCCTCGCCTCATACCATCTTCACTCCCCCTTCAAAACACAAGACACGCGATCCACAACATCCTTCACACACGCGGCAGAGTTTTTAAATAACAACACACCACAAGAGTATTATTCGTAGTTGACGCACGCAAGGCACACGCATCAACAACGAATAATAACATACAACACACCTCCCTCCTTTCATTTTTTTTGGTTTTTTTTAGGTAAGAACAAAATCCTTGAATTTAACAGGTGGGCTGTGGATTCTTGAACTTCTTAATAAATCAGATGAAGTAGAATCACAAGGTCCATTTAAAGATGTAATAGGCTCAGATTCCTCCGTATTCCCAGTAGTAACATCCAAGAATATGTTTGAAGAATCATCAACGGAAACATGTTTCCCATTATTGAACTTAGACACTCTGCTGAAGTTCCAAACACTTCAATCCATTACCCTTACTACATTCCTGAACACCTCAATTACTTCTATAGGATCAGACCATTTTGCCAACCCCTTGTGTAAAAAATTACCTTTCTTCAATCGCACCAAATCTCCTACTTGAACAGAAACCTCCCTACTTGTTTTCCTCTTAAACAAATCATTTTTCATTTTCATTTTATATGCATCAACTTTCCTTCTAATTTCCCTGAAATCAACCTCAGCGAAATCAATCCGATCTTTATCCTTGTTTTTCAACCACCAGGGTACTAACTGTGTACTAGGTTTACGCCCCCTTAATAGCTCAAAAGGAGACAGACAAGTAACAGCATTAGGAGCTGTTCTATAGGACAGTAACATGGACTGGATATCTTTGTTCCAACATAATCCTCCCTTAACAGCTAATTGAATTGCTTCTTTGACAACCCTATTAAATCTTGCAATCTGACCATTCGCTTCCGGATGGAACACAGCAATTCTCTTATGAAAAATACCACATCTTGAAAAATAATTCTCTATCTGCTTGCTAACCAATTGGGGCCCATTGTCCGTTACAACCTCATGAGGAATACCTTCTCTGCAAAAAATGTCATCCATAAATTGTATAATAGCATCAGTAGTAACCTCCTTGACCATTTTAATCTCTGGCCATTTCGAAAAATAATCCATAAGTACTATTCCAAATGAATATTGTTGTGGTAAAATGCTAAAAGGCCCAATAATGTCAATACCAAGTTTATTCCAAGGCGAGACAGGTAATTCCACAGGTTGTGGAACAGTTGACAAAGCTTTGGCCGATTTATCACTATTCGCACACAATTTACATAACCTCACTTGATGTTCAATATATGAATCAATCCCGGCCACCAAAAATTATCTTTCAACCGTCTTCTAGTAAGTGATATTCCAAAATGCCCTTCATGAGCCAGATCAACAAATCTCTTCCTAAGACCACCAGGTGGAATAAATGTATCCCCTCATAATACCATTCTCCATAGCTAGTTCATCTTTAATTTTATGATAAGTCATCAAACTTCCGTCAAGTGCTTTCCCTTCTGGCCAGTCAGCCAATATACATTTCTTTACTTCCTTAAGTTATAAATCTTTATCTTTTAAATTCACATCACCTACAACATGTGCCACTTCACATTCATCCTTATCAACATTGTCTGAATCCTTACACGATAAGGGAAGTCTTGACATGCAATCAGCATGAATATTAGATTTTCCAGGAACATATTCTAAAGAGTACTGAAAATTTTGTAACCTTGAAGAAAGTCTAGTTAATCTTGATGAAAGCGTACGTCCTCCACCAGGTGATAATATGTGCACCAAAGGCTTATGGTCTGACTTAATAATAAATTTCGTTCCCCACAAAAATGGTCTAAAATGTTCAGCTCCCCACACACACGCTAAGAGTTCCCTCTCAATCACAGAGTAATTACATTCAGACTCTCTTAACCCCTTCGACGCTCATGACGAGCTGGGCTCGTCATGGCGTAGCCTCCTCGCACGCTCATGACGAGCCCAGCTCGTCACGTAAAGTGCGATTTTTAAAAACCCAGCGTACGGGTGGAATTCCACCCGCACGCATGCGGTTAATGTCCTTGAAGCATACGCCACAATCCATTCTTTACCCCATTCCTCTTGAATCAAAACAGCGCCTAAACCACAATCACTTGCGTCTACCATTACAATAATTTTTTTCCCAATGACAAATGGTTTAATCAAGGAGCCTTGACAATCATTTCCTTTACAGTATTGAACGTCATTGTCATCGAGTCTGTCCATACATATTTAGCATTCTTTTTTAAAAGAGACCTGAATGGTTCAATCACAGTGGCATAGTTTGGGATAAACTTAGCATAAAACTCCACTAATCCTAAGAAAGCCTCTAATTGATCCTTGTTTTGAGGGATAGGTGCTTTGCTAATGTTTTCCAAATGTGATGCTTTAGGCTTGATTACATTTCCACTAATACAATGACCCAAATATTCCACTTCCTTCTTTCTGAATCTACACTTATCAGCACGGAGTGTCAATCCCTTGTTCGACAGGGCATTTAATACTTCCATCAAATTTTTGTCATGTTCATTATCGTTTTTTGCAAAAACTAAAATATCATCTTGGAATGCCACTGCATTCCCATTTAGAGTTTCCTTCATCAATCTTTGGAAGACTGCAGCAGCACTGGCTAACCCAAAGGGCATTCTACAAAACCTATACAATCCTTCAGGCGTTATAAAAGCAGTCAAATCCCTTGAGTCTTCATGGAGAACTACTTGGTGATATACACTTGCAAGATCCAAACAAGAAAATACTTGCGCATTATCCAACGTCGATACCATCTCATGTAAATTTGGCAGAGGATGAGAATCCACACAAATAGCATTGTTTAAACTGCGTAAGTCTATGCACAGACGAAAATCTCCTCCAGATTTAATCGAAATCACAACTGGGGAAACCCAGGGCGATGACTCAATGGGTTCTATTATTTTCTTTTCGCACATATCATTGAGCATTTCCTTCAGTTTAATTCTATATGACAGTGGAACATTTCTGACCTTACGGCGAATAGGTAAAGCATCGGAATGTACTTTTATACGGTGTTCAAATCCTTTGTACTTGCCTAGATTATTACAAAATAGTGTGGGAAATTTCTCTTTAATCTCTGAAATTAAAGAATCTCCATTACTTATTGACAAAATAGAATCATCAATAGAATACACAGGTGGATCAGCATTAGGATCTAACTTAATGCCTAGTTGCTCTTGATGGGGCCAACCTAGTAATGATTCTCCAGCTGTTGTAACATAAATTTTCCCTCGTGTACTGCGGTTCTTGAATTTCAATTCAGCTATAAAATAACCATTAAGCTGTAATTTATGACCAGTGCAGGCACTCGGCGCTATGTCAGGTTGTATAAGCTTAAAATTAGGCCAATTAGACTCAACTAAGGTGCAAGGTAGAATAGTATACCATGAACAAGAGTCGACAAATACTTTAGTTGAAACACCATCAATAATGATCTCACAAGAAGGAAATTTCTTACAGCTTGTCTTTTTGGTTATACACATTATAGTGTTAACACCAAACTCACAGTCACTTGTATCATCTTGCTCTTGTCCATGAATGAAACTAATTTTCCTTGGAGCTGATCTACATACTCTTGAAAAATGCCCCTTTTTATTGCATCTTGTGCACATTTTTTCCAATGCTGGGCATGACTTAGAATTCCAAAAATGGTAGCCACTCCCACATCTGAAACAACAAGTACTATATACTCTTGAATCCAGTCTTTGCCAATTATTCATCCTTGAATCTGGCTTTTGCCATCTATTCCAATTTTCTAATTTTGTATTGATTATCATTCTTTTGGTTTATAAACTTCTTCTGTTTATCTAAATCTTTTTGCTTATCATTCTTCTTATTGACAATATGCACATCTGACTTATCCCCTGATCTAATTTCATCTACGAACTTCTCTCAATGTTCAATTGACTTTGCTATTTCAATAGCTGCATTGAGCGACATATCAGTAGTAGTCCATAGTCTTTGTTGTATTTTTTTATTATTAGTGCGCAGTAAAATTTGATCCCTTAACACCTGGTCATAATTAATATGTTCAAAGTCACATGTAACTGCCAACGCTCTTAATGCAGAAACGTAATTATCAATAGACTCATCACTGTTTTGTTTCCTAGAATAAAATTTGAATCTTTCCATGACCAAGTTTATCTTCCTCCCATATCTGATGTCAAGTTGTTTAGAAGCAATTTGATATTTATTCAAATCTGTAGTATCACTCAAAGGAGGTAGACTTTTATATTCTTTAAGATCAATGCCTTCAAGACAATGTTTAAGTAAGGCAAATTTTCTATCTGCTTCACATTCTTCTCCTTCAAGAACATCCACATATGCTAAAAACATTGCTTCCCAAATATCCCACTCAATTTGGGGATCACCTGGTATAGATAAAAATGAAGGTGGTGGTTGAATTCCTGACATACTTGAATTCCTATTTACTAATAATTGCGTGAAATACAATTTAAATTATTAACTTCTATGTATACCAATAATATATCAAATGATAGCTTCTTTTTCCTCCTTTATATTATAAAATATGACACGCTGAATTGTGTGTGCGTGTCACAGTAGTTTACTTACAATTGTTCCTCAGGTAGTTCACAGCGCTGGCGCTAGGATTGGGTGAGTATCTATCACGTTATTATTCAGATAAAGTTTTTACCCAATTTAGCGCTAGTAAAAATCCCTGATGACAATCCAAAATGACCCAGAATGTAAGAAAAACGATGAATGGTCGTAGAAAATTAGAGTCAGTAAAAGGATTGGAAAATGAAATCTTTATCCAATGAAATGCGTGTAAAACATCCAATGAAAAACAGAAAAGTACACTGTTCACGGTATTTATCCAATGGGAAACGTGTAAAGTATCCAATAGCAAAAACCGAGGTAAAATAACTCTTGAAGGTATCCAATGAGGAAATCCAACACAGGAGTGCGTTTCCGATCGTCGCCAGTGTAATAAAAATAACTTCTTGCCAGGAAAGAAGAAAGAAACAGATCAAGTACTTCAAAGAAAAACGAGCTCTTTATTCAACATCCAGGATCAAGAGCCGCCAGCATCAGAATGCCGGTAAACTGTCCCCTCGCCCAATACCATCTTCACTCCCCCTTCAAAACACAACAAGACACGCGATCCACAACATCCCTCACACACGTGGCAGAGTTTTTAAATAACAACACACTACAAGAGTATTATTCTTAGTTGGCGCGCGAGCAAGGCACACGTGTCAACAACGAATAATAACATACAACACAGTTCCTATCACACTGTCATTCAGATAAAAGTTGAAGTCACAAAGGATGCCATGGAGAGAGATACAGATAATGTGAGGTTATGCAAAGGGGAGAACCAGTTCTTGAAGGGGGAGTCTTGATAAACAAGCTTTCCTTTATAGACTCTTCTGGTGTCTCGCCCTGCATGGATTAACTTGTTAATTTCTAGGAGTGTCACTTTCTCCTCATACCCTGGTCATGAACACCACTCTAGGGCTATTTCGTAGGCTCTTATTTAACCACTATCCTCCCCCGGGTTGCACACTACCTGCAAAATCCTTACCTATTTTTCCTCCTAATGACCTTTAGATTGTTCCCATCTTACTGAAAGTCTTGGGTACATGCAACACTCTAGCTGCATCAGAGGCACACCAAGTAGGTAAATATTCTCCTATGGATCACATAGATTGCTGTCCCCATGTAGGCTAAAGGTGAGTCGATGTTACAGATAAAGATATGAGCAATCTAATTTTATCACACTAGTATCTTTTTGGATCTATGTGACATTGTCAGACAGCAGGTTGCTGTACTGCTGGTGAGGGATGAAACAAATCCAAATAAAAATAAAGTAAAAAAAATAAATACATAAGAGGTCCCAATTCAGGGAACAAAATAACGTGAGCGGTACAAAACGAATGCACAGATCAGTACATAAATCAGTATATGAAAATCCTATTGATGTTTTTCAATAAAAGTGTTACAGAACATGGAGCTTCTTTCCACTTTCATAATACTCATCTTATTAAACCATCCTTCCCTGAAGCAAAATCTTCAGTATTTACGGGAGCTATTCTTAAAGGATTAGTCATGGATTATGCCTTCATATAATGAACTAAAAATAGTTAATATACTGAACATTCTATAAAAAAGAGCAATAAAGTATTCAAAGCAATCTTACAGCAGTAGCATTGCCAAGAATGCCACCACAGCTAGCCTCTGCACCTTAAAATATGGAACCAGGTTTATCGGAGGGCAATAGTACCTTCGTCGTAAAACATCTGTGTAGCAGCAAGTAACATCTCTGTGAGATATGGTCTAGGAACAGAATCGTCTATTTTAAGGGAAGCGTTAGTAAGCCTGTAACCACCTGTTCATAGCGTAGAATACTGTAGATCACGGCCCTTACCATGAGAGGGCGTCATGTAAAAGAGGCAGCAGCTTTTGGAATACCATCAGACTCTTTTATTTGGGGTAGTCTTTGCTTGTGACAGCATTTAGAACATGCCCTAGAAAATGCTGTAACTGTGATGGTTGGAGGTGGGACTTTTTTGGCACTGAGGGTGAAACCTAGTATGTGTAATAGAGGTACTGCAGTCAGAGTTTGTGCTAGACTTTGGCCTTTGCTTCTGCTCCTTATCAGTCAATGGTCTAGGTAAGAAAAGAGGGGAATGGCATTTCTGCAGAGGTGTACAGCCACTACTGTTAGACATTTGGGGTCGAAGTGACCAGGAAGTGAAAATTCTTTGGGTAGTAACACCTTCACTTCCTCCAGTTGCGACTGAGGTTGTTATGGCAAGGTGATATGGTTGGGGGTGTGGAATGTCAGGCAGTGGCACGGCTACACCACCAGGAGTACCTATTAGTTGGAAGTAATTTCCTCCTAACGAGGAAGGAAGAACCTCAGTCTTCCCTCGGCAGGTGTTGAGTGATTCGAAGGGGGGATGGCAGGGAAGTCACTACTCAGAGGCAGAGGTGCCCGTGCTGCAGCCACCTCTACCGTTACCTTGGAACATTGCCCTGCTGTAAGTCTTAGGTGCTTGTGGGTCCTGAAAACACAATTGCTGGAGATACCTTTGCCTCTGCAGAGGTTGAGATGTCTTCGCTCCTCCTCTGGTTTTTATTTGTGCAACATAAGACCTAGGTGTGTAGGTCTGTAAGTCTACTTGGCAGTCTCCATGATCTTCTTTATTTTTCCTAGCATCTAATCGACCTGGGGGCCAAACAGATGCTCACCCTTGAAGGGCACATTGAGGAGATGTTGCTGTTACTCTGGTCTGAAGCCAGAGACACCAGCTAGACTGTAATGCAGTAGGATACTGGTGTTCATTTCACACGAGAGGCAGTATCATCAGAGACCAATAAACATCTTATATTGGTGTTTGAAATGATCTTACCTTCTGCCACTATGACCCCTCTTATAAAGGGCTCGGGGGAGTATTTGGGTCTCTCCTCCAGTTCTTCCCTTTGCTGGAGCCGGACCTGGTAAATAGTCTTACCGAATGAACAATTTTCCACTGTGTGACCACCTCCAATAGCCACACACTGCCAGCCACATGGATTGCTTGTCTGAGAGAGGAACATCCTCTCAGCCTGGTCTGAGGTTCTATCTCTAGTGGTATGTGCAGATAGGGATTTCGGCGCGATCTGGCCTATGATGTACAACAGGTTGTCAGGAGTTGCTTTATACTTTTTTTCACCCCAGGAGGGGTTACAACTCTAGTACTGACTGGGTCCTTGTAGTTAGAGGTCTTAATCATGCTGCAGAGCATAGGGAGGTACTGAACCAATCTTTCAGTCTAGGACGAGTCTACACTAAAAATTCTTCTCTATTTTACGTGAAGTTTAATGTTGTAGTACTGAGATGCCCTTTGATTAACTATGTGGCATGCAGTGGTGTTATTGGGAGGGGAAGACTTCAGTGAACAGGGGTCTAGGTCGAGGTCATCTTGATGGTTGACTCGATAGTTCTCACAGGAACTAGGCCAGGTGCGACAGGCTTGTAACATGGCTTTCCAGTGTCATATGGGCTATCCTGATCTGAACTGTGTAACCTGATTCTAGGATAAATATGGCAGCTGAGGGGGAGGAGGGATGGTGCAATATGATAGGGTTCTAGGGTTCGAGGTATTGACTTTATGACTCTGACATGTTTTTGGGCCTTTAGGGTCAAGGTGGCGTGGATGAGAGATGCTGGTCAACGCCCCAGGCTTGCAGCTCGCTCAGGCCGGAGGGGGCCTCTCGGGGTCGAAAGGTGTTGGCTGTATGAACGGGAGCAGAGGATTGGTGCTTTTTAGGCTAGGCTCAGGGCTCTTAGCCCAACTCCCTAAGGAGCAGTGCTCAAGCTCTAAGTGAGCACTTCTGAGATTGAACCCAGTGGGACTGACTCAGGTGCGGAAGATGAAAAAGGTGCCATGGGTGTGGTTTTTCTTCTGGGGTCTGTGCTCTGGGGTGCCAGAAGCACCTTATCCTCAAGCAATGCATCTGAGGACAGCATTCCGGTCACAATCTTGGTACTCTGAAGTGTGAAGGTTGAGGTCAGGCCCTACTGCTCAGACTTAGGAGTCTGCCAACCCCTCTGGTAAACTAAGGACTCAAGGTGGTAAAAAGGACGCAACCTTACAGGAAAAAGGGGTTTAGGAGAGATAAGAAGAGATATGCTCCTGCAGGTTGGTTGTGGAATATCTGTACTGGAAGGCACATAGCACAAGATCACAAATGAGAGCAGACCAGGTTTCCATCTAAGTATAAGAGGACACACATCAGTGAAGGAGTCACACCAAAGAGAAAAGGATAACATATACTCTGAAGATGTGCATATGATCCTACCCAGTGCAAGCATGAGATCATATGTAATTTGTCCCTGAACATACCAGGAGTTCCACTCAGAAACTAAATAAGGATGGAACGCCACTGATGCAACAGGAAGGAAGGAGACTAGTGGAGGTCAAGACGACCGACACATGAAGATCAAGATGAAGGAAATGGGCAAGTCAAAAATCAGGGAAACGCAGGGCGGAGGGAACTGAGGAGGGAGAAAATAAATGTGTGGAAGCAGAATAGCTAGGAGCAAACAATAGTGGGTGTCAAAAGAGTCACAACAACCAATGTTACCAGATAACTTGCCCCTTGTACCTTGGTAGGACATAATTACTGTAGCCACTAATAACCCAGAAGTTTCTCTTCAGAGAAATTTCCAACTGTGGATGAGGCATTGCGTGTGACTGCGAGTTGCAGTTCTGGTGATGAAATTCCTTATTCTCCACTGCCCTGTTTTCCCCTATTTCACCATGTCTCCATGGCCTACTATGCCGTAATCCAGTAATTTACAGGAGGCTTTCCCCTTCTGCCGGTGGTAGGCCAGATGGAACAGCCTTTTACCCTTTGGCCCGAAGAGATTTTACTTAGAACTCTCTGATCCACAACAGCTGTACAGGGAGTATTATGTGGCTCTGCAGTAGATAACATATTGAACAAGTTACTTACCTTCAGTCACAAAGTATCTGTAAGAGACATATGTTAGTTATAGATTCCTTACCTTAGAATTACCCCCCCAGTGTCAGACTGGTTCCGGAGAATTTTTCCCTTAGCAGTACCCCTGAGCGTCAGTAGGTGGCATTAGTCGACTCCGCGTACGTCATGGTCGCCGGTATGATGTTGCAATGTCTACTTAGACGCAGCCTCTGCGCCCTGACGTCAGTTCTGAAACGACTTTCCACGCCAGAAGCGCAGAGCCATCAAATCACACTAATGACTGGTGCACATAACTAGGGCCCTGGAAGGAAGCCCCTTTCTCTAGAAGTCCGTTCGCAGAACGGGGAGGATGGGTGGGACGGTAAGGAATCTATAACTAACATATGTCTCTTAAAGATACATTTATACCGAAGGTAAGTAACTTGTTAATCTGAATGAGGCTATTAGTTATAGATTCCTTACCTTAGAATGGATACCCTCGCAATGCCAACCCCTGAGGTGGATCTGCGAACTAATTTCATACCAGAAAATCCTGGAGAACAGAACGGCCAAAATAGCCATCTCTCCGGACTTGGCTGTCTAGGCAATAATATTTAGTAAACGTGTGCAGAGATGCCCACGTGGTGCCTGTGATGCCCACGTGAATGCCTATGAGTGGGGCTCCACGTCCCAGGGCAGCAGTAGCTGCCGTTGCACTAGTGAAGTGGGCATGCAGTACCATTGGAGCTTCCTTGTTCTCTGGGGATAGCAGATTTTAATGCTGAGGACAACCCACTGAGAGATAGCACAGCCCAACCTTTCTTGGCGCTCACACAGCCAACAAAGAGTTGATCGTCCACCCGGAAATCGTTAGTACGGTTGAGATAGAAAGACAACGCACGCTTTGGGTCCAGATGGTGGACTCTTCTCCTTGGAAGGGTGTGGAGGTGGGAAGTAGGTGGGCAAAGGGCTGGTCTGTCCTATATGGAAAGAGGTAATCACTTTGGGAAGAAAAGAGGGCCTGGTTCGAAGGACCACTTTGTCCGGATGAACAGCCACAAAAGGAGGTTTGGAGGATAGAGCTTGAAGCTCATTCACTCTGCGAGCAGAGGGAATGGCAACAAGGAAAGCTGTCTTCAGAGTAAGGAGCCTGAGAGGACAGTTGTGAAGAGACTCGAAGGGAGTGCACATAAGATAGGTTAAGACCAGGCTCAAGTCGCACTGGGGCATTATGAATGGAGAAGGAGGAAATAGATGAATAATGCCCTCCAGAAATCTATGTACAATAGGGGGCTTGAAAAGACAAGGCTGACGAGGAAGGTGAAGAAAGGCAGATATGGCCGAAAAGTAGCGGCGAATATCGTTTTAGTGGAGGGATGCCTCGCTGCCAAGATGATATAACAGACTTCGGGAGGAAGGTCAAAAGCTGTGAACTGTCTCCGCTTAATCTCCACGCGATGTGGTGAAGGCTGGATAGGTTCGGGTGGAGGACAGTCCCCTGCTGTTGCGACAGAAGATCCTCCCAAAGAGGCAGTCTGATCTGAGGATCGATGGCCATGATCAAGAGCTCGGGGTACCAGACTCTTTGTGCTCAGTCCGGAGCCACAACAGTGACTTGGGCCCAGTTGTGCTTGATCTTCTTGAGCACTCTATGCAGACTTGATACAGGCGGAAAGGGGTACAGGAGGCCGCAGTTCCACTTGCGACGAAAAGTGTAGCTGTGCGAGTGCTGCCTTGGAAATTCCATCGCGCAGAACTGCGGACACTGCGTGTTCACGTCGGTGGCGAACTGATCTAACCAAAGCTCTCCCCACTGCTGGAAGAGACCTTGCACCACCTCAGAGTGAAGTCGCCGTTCGTGATCCATCATGCACCGGCTGAATTTGTCCGCCTGGGCGTTCAGAGAACCTGCCAGGTGTTGATCCACAAGGCATATGCCTTGATGTTCCAGTCATGTCCACAGGTGAAGAGCATCTTGACATAAGGTCCACAACACCACCCCGTCCTGTTTGTTGCGGTACCACATGGCAGTGGTGTTGCCTGAGAACACCTGCACTACTTTTCCTATGATGGAAGGAAGGAATGCCTTCAGTGCAAGACAAATCGCCCGGCGCAGCAAAAGGTTGATGTGGAGACTGGACTCCGCCGGGGACCAGAGACCTCTGATCTCCACCTCCCCCAGGTGGCCCCCCATCCCAGCAGAGATGCGTCCGTCACCACGGTCAGCTCTGTTTGGGGAAGGGAGCAGGATCTGCCGCTAACCCAACTTGGTTCATGAGCCACCACTGCAACTGACATGCAGGCCCCTGCATGACGTCGGAAAGATACCCCTGATGCTGCGCCCACTGCAACTTCAGGTCACACTGCAGAGCCAGCATATGCCACCTGTCATGATCCATCAGCAGGACGCAAGAGGCCATGAGGCCCAGCAGCCTCAGGATCAATCACACCGAATTCCGGGATAGAGGATGAAACATTTGGTGCTGCTCACGAGGATAAGCCCGAAACTGCGTTGTATCCAGAACTGCTCCGATAAAAAGGAGTTTCAGAGAGGGAGTCAGGTGTCACTTCGGCACACTGATAGTGAACCCCAGCGAGTGCAGCAGGTCTGCCGTAGTCTGGAGGTGGGAGACGACAGCCTAGGTGATCCCCCATCTCGACAACTGGCTGTTGAAGGCGTAAAGACTGGAACTCCTGATCTGTGCAGATGAGCTGCGACCACTGCCATCACTTTCGTGAACACCCGAGGGGCGCTGCTAAGGCCAAAGGGGAGCAGGGCAAACTCAAAATGCTCGTGGCCTACCGTGAACTGTAGGTAACATCTGTGGGCTGGCAGGATGGGTATATGGAAATATGCATCCTGTAAGTCCAATACTACAATCCAGTCTTGAGGGTCGAGGGCAGAAAGGAACTGAGCCAACGTGAGCATCTTTAACTTCTCCGTCCGGAGGAAGCAGTTTCCAACATGAGCATCTTTAACTTCTCCGTCCGGAGGTAGCAGTTTCCACACCTCCTGCAGAATCCAACAGCTGACCCCTCCCTGGCTCAACCACATAAACAGAATGCTCTCAGCTTGCCAACAAAAAAAGGAACTTTATATGCTCATGAGGGTGCACTTTGTCACTGTTATAGAAGCTAGTCTACGTGCCGGACTATGAGAGGAACCCATCCACGTCCTAGACAAGACTGGTCTCAATTCTAGGATGTTTCCCTACTCATGTTGACTTAGTGCAGAGAATTTGCACCGATCACTACTAATCTGCACAAACGAGAACATTCCATTCAGATGGGAATTTCCCTTCTGCTTGCTTTTCACTTACAAAGGCACACAATATGTGTCAAAGGCCACAATTTGAGTCAGTGAGACTGCTGATGCAAAGAGCATCCCGGGCTTGGGGAGAACCAGCGACTTAGTCTACAAAGGAGCAGCACCAACCCAAAGCAGACGTCTGAGGAGCCTGGCGCACAACTAACACCAGCAAAGTCCCTATGGAATGGAAAAGACAATAGCGACTACAGGGAGTCTTCTGAAGATGACTGAGTTTCGTTGCAAGCTTAAGGTAATTGCAATGTAGAAGAGGTTGCTTTCAACCGACTTAATTGTCGTTCGACTATCCTCTGGGATGGGGGATTCTCATGAACGTGGTCAACATGCTCCTGGGGTCTCCGGTCGAAGCCTGTTTTGGATGTTGACTAGGTGCTAAGTTTCTGTGTTTGTCACCACACCACAATCTTTCCTTCAGCGAAAGGTGGGGGCTTGCCGAGTTGTTCCCGGAGCAAGCCTCACATGCCATCTGGTCCGTACCCACACGGATGGCCAGTGGACATGTTCGTATGACTCCTCTTAAGAATTTGTTTTGTATGTTTTACTTCATAGTTATGTTTTTGCCATTTCATTGTTCCCGGTTATATTCGCCATCTCACTGCACATACAGCAACAGCCTAGACAGTTCCCAACAATACGCTGCATACAGAGTATCACAATATAGTACTTCACACCATTTAGATCAACAGTTGGAGGGGTGATGTTTGCTGGTCAAGGGGACCAGTTCTTTGTCACATTTGCCCTCACACAGGTGCAATCTACCATCTTCATGACAGTTACATTAATTGTCACACCAAACGTTCAAGAACTCAACTGCCCGGTCAAGAGGAGAAACATATTACAATGGCTTAAATCTAAGGATGTTGATACAGCCATACTCATTTTCTCCAAAAATATGTTCCAAGATTCTGCTCTGATTGGTTCCCCTCTCAATACCACACAGTTATCACTTTTAAAACTTGATGTGTGGCCATACTGCTAAAGCGTGGCTTAACTTTTCAGTTGGAATCAAAATCTTTGGATAGGAAGGGAGGCTGGTTGGTATCCAGGGCAGGTCAGAGGCCTTCCCCTGAATATATATTCACTGTAAGCTCCAATGATGAGAGAAAACAATTCTATGCAGCCAAAATGCCCAAGATCGCACATACAACCAAAGACCATAGCCTAATAGGCAGATATTTTAATACTACTCTTCATTCTGATCTAGGTAGATCTCCAGCCCGACCTAGCCAGGCGAGACCCACACCCTCACTCATCACAGGTATATCAGATCTGAACATAGAGGACATATGGAAAGTGCAACATCAGGGGGACAGGGATTTCACGGTTTACTCTAACCACAGGCCACATACACATTTTAACAATTTTCTAACTTCTACAGCTCTCCGACCTTACATTGTCTCCACCGACATAGGACCTAAAACACTCTCAGACCATGCGGCAGTGTGGTTGAATCTTGACACAATAATGCCTTATGCTTGTCCTTGCAGCCCATGGCTCCTTAATGAAGTGGCATTCCGAGACCCAGTGGTGAGGTACCGCATAAAAGCAGTGATTGCAAATTATTTTTAAGAGAAGGTCAACAGTAAGGTGAGCCAGGAAGTCCCAGGGGACGAAGCCAAGGAGGTCATAAGAGGAGAACTCATGTCCAAAACCACAATCTACGAGAGGCCTTGCGGACAAAAGAAGATGAATTAGAGAGGGGACTAGGTCGCTTAGAGGCTTTGCATATACCGGACAACTCGCTTTGCACATCGAGAAAATAGTAAAAGGTATGGGGCGAGCATCACTGCCAAAAAATTCCTTTACCTAAAATGCACATACTACAAAAAAGTGACAGAATAGCATACAAACTTGAACAATCATGTACTAGAAACCATATCATCCGAAATGAGCAGGGAACAACCCATGCGGACACCAAGAATATCTTCACTTGCTTCGCCATGTACTATGCAACACTCATGGCGGGCAATGGCCTCTCACAGGATGTTTGAGACCCTTACCTTGCCTCCTATTACTGCCCAATGAGGTGTGAAGACGTCATGTCTCTTGAGGAAGAGATAACAGCAGAAAAAGTCAGGATAACAATCTGTAACCTATCAGGCCAAAAGACACCCGGCCCAGATGGTTTCCCTGCATCTTTTTACATAGCTTTCACCACACTATTAGCAGCACCTCTGGCGGTCAATTACACCAACATAGTTATACACAATATAGTCACTGATACAATGCAGGAGTCTCAAATCATTTTGCTACCAAAACCTAAAAAACATCTCACTTCATGCTCCTCATACAAACCTATTGCACTCCTCAACACCAATGCCAAAATCTTTACATCCATACTAGTCACTCGTCTGCCCTCAAAATGGTCTAACCTCAACTCACCACAACAAAAAGGTTTCAATCGAAATTGCCACACAATGGGCAATACCTGGCTAGCTGCCACGAATCGAAGCAGCCGAACCAAGACACAGATGGTCTTTCTCTCGCTGAAAACTTTCGGGTAAGAATCTGTAATAACTATAGTGGAAATAGCCTCTAGGTTTGGTTTCCTCTGAATGATCTATAGTTATGCAACAATGGTATCCAAAAATATGCTAGATTTGATTTAGCCCCTATGTGATAAAAACGTTCTAAAAGGAAAAGGTTTTGTTATAAAACTTTAGGAACTCCTTTTCTTTCTTACTTTTTCTACTCTTTTCTTTAAAACTATAGAAGTCCTTTTTAATTACTGGGAGATGAAAACAGGTACTGTCATACTGGTTTGGTTCAACTGTGTAAGATATAAAGTACAAGAACTAGATATGTGAAACATTAGTCATTGTTGTTAACACAGGGCAGCCTAAACTTTAGTACCTATGCAAAGCATGATTAACTTGACAAATTTGTGAGATTCATGATACAAATATATGTTATTTATCGTTACAGATACCATACCGTGCAGTGGTTATAATTGATTTATGAATATCTGTCTATTCTGCCAAAAGGTCCTGAGGAAGGTGGTTTTACACCGCCGAAACGTGTCGACCTTGCGTAATAATTTCGCGCCTCTATCTGCGATCCCTCAGACGCAGAATAAGGAGTGAATGGAGTATGAATGAGAGAGTCTGTTTTTGTGAAATTGTAAGAACTGTTTTAGTCTTATATGTTTTCTCTGCATGGAATGGTTATGTTTTTTATTGTCTTAAATGAATCACTATGGGCCAGATGTAGGTAATTTTATTTTACCACCTCTTAAATACCGAATCATACCGATTCGGTATTTAAGAAGTGGTAAAATATAAGTACCGAGATGTAGGTAAATACAGATGTGCATTTACCGAATCGGTAAAAATCGGTATTTACCGATTCGGTAAATACCGACCGGTAATGCCCATTCATTCCTATGGGCTTTGAAGCCCATAGGAATGACTGGGCATTACCGATTCGGTAATTACCAAATCGGTAAATACCGAATTTCACAAGGGTGCAGGGGGTGTCACTTTGACACCCTCTAGCACCCCCAAAACGGGTTCAGGTGCCATGTGGCAGGCATACCTGCCCTAAGGGCAGGTCTGCCTGTCATATGGCACAGGTGTGCATGCACACATGTGCATGCACACCTGAATCGGTATTTTACCATCAAATAGGATTTGATGGTAAAATACCGATTTTTTAATGCTTGTGGGACTCAGAAGAGTCCCACCTACATATCAATTTTCCCGAATCGGTAAAAATACCGACTCGGTATTTTACAGAATCGGTAAATTTACCGATCGGTAAATTTACCGATTCTGTAAAATACAGGGCCCTACATCTCAAATTGCATTTACCGGTCGGTAACGGCCGAATTCGGCCGTTACCGACCGGTAAATGCCTACCTACATCTGGCCGTATATGTCTTATCAAATGAACTTTGAAAATGTATATGTAAAAAAGATAAACTGATGAATGATATTTTGTACGTATAAAAAATAATAAAAATTACAAATTAAAAAAAGTTAATGTTGCCATACTGTGTTGAATAATAATTGCCAAAGTATATAGGTTGTCATTTCCAAAATTGTGTAGGTCGTGAGGGAATATTGTTATATTGTTATGCTTTCTCTCGCTGGACGCAGAGGCATCTGACAGAGTTAACTGGCCCTATCTCTCTAAACTGCTAGATAGAACCCCCATTGGTCTGAGACTGAATCGCATGATCTTAGCCAGCTACCACACACGGACAGCTAAATTAAAAGTGAATGGATACCCATCACGCAGGGCACCCGGCAGGGGTGACCCTTGTCCCTACTGGTGTATGTCTTGTTGATGGAGCTCTTTGTCCAGAGACTACAGACTAACTGCAATATTCAAGGTCTGAAAGTGGGCACCAAAGAATTCAAATTTGCAATCTATGTGCACGATGTGCTATGCTTCTTCACTGACCCCGGCAATTCCATCCGCGGGTTAGAGGAGGAACTAGCACAGTTTACAAAGGCTTCACTGAATTGTAGAACATCTTTAGGATTGGGCATAGCATCTACTATGGCGGAGTCCTGCAATATCACATGTAATGGCTTTACATAGGTACAAGACACTATTCTGTACTTAGCAGTTCACATCCCCAAGTCTACAATGAAATTATACCTGTTCAAAGTACTATTTCTTCTCTACACTCCCCAAAGGGACTCTAAATCTCTTGGCCGGCTGGATGATCTCTGTAAAGATGAACCTCTTACAGAGGCTTCTTGGCGTGAAATAAACCCTACTGCTTAAATTTCCTACCTCGATTCTGGACCATATTGAAAAAAGTTTCGAAACTTTATTTGGAGAGAGTGGGCTCCTAATGTTGTACGGTTACATTCGGGACTGCTCTGAGTCTCCATTTAAGTTTTATGTTTAGCTTGGCTTCTTTTTTAGTACTGACTTTTACATGCTTTACACTTACACGATAATGTACTGAGAAGCTATTACACATGCAGTTAATGTCTTAGTAAGTAATATTATCATGTCATTTTTACACTCGGTCCAAGGCTAGGCACAGAGAGCATGATGCTCTTGCATTAAAGTGTCTGGCATCAGCTCTGCACCTTTGACACAGTGCAGTTGGAATGGTGCTTTTATTATATATACAGCCTCCATGCCACATACAGCAGAGGAGCTCTTTCGGCTGGGATTGTCCTGGAACGCGATACACTGTGACTGAGATGCAGACCTGCTGTCTCTATCCCATATCCTGCAAAGAATGGTAGCCTGATCTACATCAGACCGGCTTCCTGGTACATCATACCCAGGTATGGGGGTTAGACTATTCCAATGGATCTAGCAGCGGGTACTCCCACTATGCTCTTGATAGTATAGGAAGTGTTATCATGGTTGAATTGTTTCTCCTTTTCACCATTTACATAATGCTTGTTACAATGCTTTGTTTCATTTGCCTAATAACTGCAGTACACGCTTTATATACAAGAATACGATTGTTTCAATAAATGCTTAAAACGCCATTTTCGTAGCTTTCTTGTTTTACCCTGGGCATGCAAATGTTACAATGAAACGGTATATCTGTTTCCACAATTTCCTTGGGGAATAAGAGTGGTCATGTTCGAGGTGGCTGATACTATCTGATACCCTAGTAAGGTTAGGGGTTCAGATGGGGCACCTGTGATCTAGCTAGGAATTATGCCAACGTTTTCTAATGATATGTGTGAACTGATTCCGCATATTCTGAAGTTCATGTTGTCCAGATACACAGTCCTACTTAATTCATAGTACCTGCATAACACCAGGGTCCCGAGAGCAACCCTCTGCAAATCCTCCGCTGATAGAGGCTTGGGGTTCCCGAACAATAGATCTTACATTATGGCTGCACATTTTCGTACAGCTTTAGAATGGAACTCTAATGAGGGTGAAAAAAAACCTTTTGTATATTGAACAATACTATTCCTCTGCCCCCACTCTAATCCAGGCAATACTTTGGCTTCCTCAGAAATCGCGGCCCAAAAAGCAGCTTAAACTCAAAACTACGCTTACTCTGTTAATGTACTGGCAACATATAACACATAAAGAAGACTCCACATCATTCCTGTCTCCAATGACTCCTTTTGTCAGAAATGAAGACTTCCCGCCTGGGGTTACAGCACCGCGATTTGCTCGCTGAAATGCGTGGAACCCTCCTACCCCGGGCGACCTGAATTTGGATGCGGAGCCCTGTCCTTTTGACGAATTACAGGCAGAATGGCACCTGGGTAACCACGATGACTTCTGCCTCACAGAGCTGCTCCACTGGGCGGGTACATGAGAAATGAAAGACAAAACTATCCCTAGCTGTAGTATTAGAGTGAACAGACATCCCAGATTTGCCCGGACAGTCCCGGTGTTTGAAGGACTATCCTGGCAACCCAATACTTTCTCCTAAAACCAAACAAATATCCCGTTTTTTAAGGGAAAGTCAGGTGAACCTGCATCACACAGGGATAAAACTACTCTGGAAGCGATATTTGCAAACAAATTAAGACGAAAAAGTATAACCCTTCTACAACATGCTATCAAAACTAAGGCACTAATTCCAACATAGCTACATAGTGGCATGGAAAGGGGACGAGGGCATCAAATTCCAACTGACCAATGGGAAAAGATTTGTATTAGAGTAGCAAAATCATCTATCAGCATGTTATATACAGAAAACACATATAAGTTCCTCACACATTGCAAAGTGTCCCCCCACATGGTTACACACAATATTCAATAGTTCTAACAACTGCTGGAAGGGATGTGGGCGAGATGAATGTATTCTCACATGTGGTGGTCCTGTTGCTTTGTCCAGGACTACTGGAAGGAAATCCTCTCTCCCACTAGAACTATAGTAGGCATTACACCCGCGACCGCCGGACCCGCTACTCATTCTTCTGGGCGAGACTGGTGTAGGCAGCATATACTCTCCAACCACACCAACTGACAAACTCATTACACAATTTTTCACCGCAGTATTCCTGGCCCTGGCCCAGTTCTGGAAACAGTTGATAAATACATGTCTGGTGGGGCAAACACTGGACAATGTATGCCCTTGAGAAACTGATGGCGCTGGTGCAGAATAGACAAGTTCAACGCAATCTGGCTTCATTTCAAAGGCCTATATGAAATAAGATCGAACTCTGGTAACGACTGATCTCCATGTATGGTTGTCGCCCTTGTTTAGTTTATATGAACAGGATACTCCAGACTAACTATGTCCATACAGACAAATACTAATTGTGTTATGAGCACATCTTACCTACACTATGTGCGGACCTATGTAAGCTCTGGAATACTGCCTACTTTAATTTATTTTAATGCTTTAACAGTGAAAAAGTTTTAAAATAAAGGGGTTAAAAAAAAAAGGACTGATTCTGAAGCCCAGTGCGGACTAAGCATATTTGATGCACAAACACTCTCTGTCAACATATATTAAGACCTGCAATGTATACTGACGCTGTCCAATAACATATGAAAGCAAACTGCTACATATCACAGAGGTCCACAACCTAACCTTCCATTGTTTCTGCAAAAATTGAAAATCAACTATTCTTCTCAATAAAATTGGAAGTTGATGCTATACGGCAACAGCGTTCTGATAAAAAGATATTGGTTTTGTAATGGGTTAAGAGAAGCTTGGCACTAAAAGGATGAGCTGATCTTGTTCCTAAAGCTACTGGAACCAGAGAGATAAGCAGCTTTATTGCTACGCAGCTGGGGGATTTAGAGATGCACACAGACATACATACATCACACAGGCAATTTTCATGGGGATGCAAGAATCCGAAGATATCCAGCTGAGTACTATAAGAAGACCAGTGACTGGTGTAGAAACAGTAAATAGTGTCGATTTGCGAATCGCTAAGGTCAGTAGCGGATGACGAAGAGAACACTTAAATAAAACATATCAACGCTTTCGTGGCATCTGTGGTTTGTTTACGCTCTTTGTATTAAAAAGAGCAATGATCTTCTGCACTGGAGGATTTAGCTGTTCATCCTCGTCATTTAAACAAGAACAGAATATTAAGCACAGGGATTGAAATACTCTCTTCGGGACCAATCTATCATCAGAGTGCACCTCACACAGCACCGCTGCAGGAGGTGGTCAGCCCTTGATATAAAGTCAAACGCTTTTTCTGCCCCATTTGCAATCTCAAGGTAATTGCTGAGAAGCCATAAAGTAATCAGGAGATAAGGTGTGCCAGCATTAGGTTCCTCAGAGATAAGCTATACAATTCTAAATAATATGTATGATATCCATCGTATTTCAGCTGTGTCTACACCTACAATTTAGAAACATCATCTCTGATTGGGTAGAACAAAGACAGGATTTCCTGCTCAAGGAAATAGTGTTGTGAAATATGGTGCTCTTCGAAATTAAGACTGATGTTTATATGGAATTGTTTCATTTCGATTTGAGCTAAGGCAGAAATGTAAATAGTGGACTTGAACAAACGTAATGGACTTGCGTCATCAGGGTTGAATTTGTCAAAGACAGTGGGTGGTGTGATTCAGAGGAAAAAGTACGAGTAATCGGAACATGAAGTTTACACCTTATTCGAGTAATGACACTTTTGTCAAACAATTCACTCCACAATGTCAAACACATAATTAAGAAGGTAACAAAAAGCAACACATGGGGACGTCTATCCTTTTAGCTCTGGAATCTGTCAGTCCGTATGATTAGGAAGAAGCAATGCTAGACTACAATTCCCAGAATGCAGAAGCTGCCATCAGCGCAAGCTTCCTACTGGGCATAGGCTAATATCACCCCTAATTCATATCCACCTTACCAGCCACTACACAGACTTCCAGAACCAACCATGGATTTGAGGGTAGCAGTCAGGCCCAAACCCTATTGGTGTGTTATGTTCTTGACTCATCATGAGGCTATAAGGGGCATAACCAGAGCTCGAGTCGAGAGGAGGGTAGACACCGTCTACCCACTATTTTTAGAGGGAAACGCCATCTACCCAGTTGCAAAGCTGGCCACTTTCAGCAGAGTGCCACAGTCCTTTCCTACTTTTCCCGGATTTACCAGAAATATGCTGAACAAGTTCCGGCGTGATTTTATTCTATTGGTGTGTTATGTTCTTGACTCATCATGAGGCTATAAGGGGCGAAACCAGAGCTCGAGTCGAGACGAGGGTATACGCCGTCTAACCGCTGTTTTCGGAGGGAAACCCCATCTACCCAGTTGCAAAGCTGGCCACTTTCAGCGGAGTGCCACAGTCCTTTCCTACTTTTCCCGGATTTCCCAGAAATATGTTGAACAAATTCCGGTGTGATTTTATGACACCGGGACACTTTCAGCAGCACATGCATGTTGTCTGCTTTTGTTCTGAGACGTGTGCAGGCGGAAAAGGGGATTATTAGATTCCAGCTCCGCCCATAACAATAGCCATAGTTACATAAGACAGTGAGTGCTACAAGGTGTAGGAGCCACATGTCCTTCATACCTCACTGTGCTACATTAGAAGGATTACAATTTATGAACGGCAAGTAAGAAAAGGATTCCCGTCTTAAAGCACTAACCTATTTACATAAAATAAAAATCTGTCAACTTTGTGTTGCATGATGTGCTTTGCAGGAGACATATTAACCCTCTATCATACTTTGATTCAAAACTAAGACTAGGCAAAACACGGATGTCTCCAGCAAATAAGTTATCCCCCAGAGTTATCTTACCATTATTAATATTATCTGAGATTTAGGTGGTACAAAAAGATCTCTGCAGCAGGTGCTGTAACCCAATAAGATATTTTAAAATAAAGACACTGCAACCAATTAAGCAGAACAGATTTACTGCCATGTTTCCCCTTGTTGCCAATTTCCAATGTATTTCCAATTTATGTATTTATTTTGTTTTGGAACTCCTACTGAGGTCCACAAAAACACACCAACAATTTAAAAAGGCAAACATTGCATACAATACAAAATTCCTTCCTTATACATTACTATAACATTATATCAAACATAGTGAAAAATGTGCAAATAATGCTATAATACGTAAAACAATCACGTAACCGACCGATAAAAATTCTTATCTCAAACATACTAAGAGATGTGCAAATGATGCTATAAATACATGAAACAATTAAATAGCCAACCAATTGGTATTAAATCGAAACCAGAGTACTACTGTTAGACAGAATTCTAATAAATAGGCAAAAATGTTCTAAAAAATTGGTATATCTTAAAACAAACATTTGGGCGGGGACAAGACCAGAGAGCGTGTGCGTCCTGAGCAGAGTGAATATTAAATCTGATAAATACTGGTTTTAAAAACACTCGCCTGGCACTTTGCAGCTTTGAACATACAAATAGGACATGATTTAGATCTTGGATTTTCAACTGGCACAATTCACAAATTCTCTTCTCTCTAGGTGTTTTATCCCAGATGCCAGAGACGTCTCTTAAAGGCAGCAGATTGAATCTCAGTAGGAGTATCAGCCTTCTAATCCCGTGGGGGATATTCCAAGTTAAATAAGGCTGTGGTTTATTCCCCAAAGCGCTCCCACTGACCGCCACGTTACTGGGCCTGGATTTACTTAAAGCAGCGTCTCTCGCCAAACTGATAGGGGATCTGAATTTCTTTAAAAACTGTTTCAAACCAGATTTAGGCATTGGAGAAGCGGGAGTTAAACTAAGACCAAAACTGTCAATTGCACATGAAAAAGACCTAAAAAACGTGGATTGTTCTTTTAGAGTGCAAAAGATTTCAGTTCTCAGGACAGCCCTAAGAGTACCCTCTTCCCCCAAGAAGAGAGAGTTACCCCACCTAAGAACTGCTGCCTGGGCTAAAATAAAGGACGAGACTAATCCAAATTCAAGGCGCAGACCATGTGGGGCAGCTGGAGAATTTAAATTGCAAATTTGGCGCATAATTCGTCCTTCTGCCTTATCAAACAGAAGCCAATAATTCATGTCCACCACCTCGGCAGCATATATTAACGAGGGTGGGATTTTAACCTTAAAAACAAATAAGACATGGCTAAAATGGCGTCTCCCACAAGTTTTATAGAATCTGTTTAATGCACTTGCGTGGGAGACGGCTTTACTAACACAGTCTTTAGTATGCTCCAAGTCTCGACCTGTGTTGGAAAAAACTTTCCCTAAATATACATACGAGTCAACCACTTCCAGTTTTTCAAAACCAAGCATCCATCTTAAACATCTCTTTATTCTGAGCCCCTTCTTAAGAAAAACCAAGGTCTTGCTTTTTGAAATGTTAATTTTTAAAAAGTGAACCTCTGCATGTTTGTTTAAAATGTCCAGACGGCGTTGCAGGCCAATAGGTGTTAAATCAAATATTGCAACATCGTCTGCGTACAATAAAGACCCAACTGACATTCGACCAATTTTGGGGGCATCCCCTCTCACCAAGTTCAGAGCGCCAGGAATATCAGCAATATACAATGAAAATAAAAGTGGAGCTAATAGACAATCCTGCTTAAGCCCATTATGCGTACTGATTTTGCACGTTAACCCCCGCGAACCTCCCATCAGAACCTGGCACCAGGTGTCAGTATGCAATTCCATGATCAGACCCAGGAGATGATTTGGAATGCCGAGGGAGACAAGTTTCCTCCACAGCGTCTGGTGGGCCACCTTGTCAAACGCCATGGAGAAATCAATAAAGGCTGTATAAACTGGAATCCCTCGGCTGAAACCATATTTCTCCACAATTGTCTGAACAACCGCTATATTTTCTAAGGTGCCATGGTTCTTTCTAAATCCGGCTTGTTCCGGTGGAAGGATATCCTGATCATAAACCCATTGTTGTAAGTGGCATAATAAGCTTTTTGCAAATAATTTGCCTCAGGCATCCAGGAGGGCTATCTGTCTAAAACTACTCGGCACCTTTTTTGGTCCTTTTTTATACAGGAGGACTATAATGCTCCCCTTCCAGGAGGGGGGGATTTTATTCATAAAGAAGCAATATTTAAAAAGTGGTTCTAAAAAATCACCCCATACTTCTGGCTCCTTTTTAATTCGTGCAATTGGGATACCATCCGGCCCTTGTGCGCTGGAAGTTCTAGCAATCTTTATGTACTTTACAAATTCGTTTTCTAGCGTGGGACCAAATTCAGTTAAAACAACAGCAGATGCGGGTTTAACCCCATCAGGAAACATGGGAGAAACTGGACTATTATTTCCATATAAAAGAGAGATGTAATCCACCCATTCCTTTTCGGGAATCGGTATTGGTGTAGCTCTCTGCCTTGAATCGCAATATTCAGCAATCAAGTGCCAATATTTTCTCGAATCCTTGGCCCTTGCAGCTTCCCTCAGTCCTATCCACTTCGCATCAAGCTCCCTTCTTTTTTCACTGAGCATGAGGCGTCTTCTCACTCGCTTGAGGAGATTTATTGCCTGCTTTCAACCAAGGAGGAAATGTATGTGCTGTTTTCGAACAAGATGGTTAATAGCCTGTTTTAAAAATATCATATGGGACCTATCTTGTTTATATGTGAGAGGTTCAGAAGATGTGGAGCTTAAATTACAAATCTTCTTCATTTGAGCCTCAAAGAAGGATATGATGTTGGAGTGAGTAATACCTTGCTTTTCGACATACACCGTCTTCACAATGGAGCCTACTTCAACAGTGTTTTTTTGCGTCCAAAAGGACCGACCATTTCCTTTATTAAAAGTGGCCAAGCCCTGACCGGTATTCCCCGAGTCCAGTGTGGGTAGATCAAAGGCCACTGTCAAACCCACTATGCAATGGTCGCTCCATAACGACGGGCTAACAAAAAAGTTATCACAAGCCCCAAAACTTTGGTAGGAAACAATCACATAATCTAAAAGGCTCTGAGTATGTTGAGAATGAAAGGTAAAATGGGCTGTTTTATCGGCGGGCACTCTCCCGTTTAAGATAACAAGATCCGAACTTCTGACGCTATCAAGCAAGAGGAACCCCCGCTTGTCTGTTTTCACTTTATTTGGTAATAAAATCTCGGGAATGTGCCACATTTCCTCTTTGTCAGTATTGACATAAATCTCAGAGGCAGAATTTAAAATTTTTGCATTTAAGTACCCCGCTACTATCACTAGGGGGCAATCTTCCCTAGTAGCATATCCTGAATAAAAGAAAAAAATACGGGCAAAGATGATCAAGATTTTTCCCAGGGGGGACATACAAGTTTGCCACAAGAAAGGAGGTGGGCGTGTCAGAATCTCCCAAGCATGCCAACTTCAAGCATATACAGAGGTTTGAGGGGTGGGTGAAAACCTTCTGATTCCAATTGATGGAGTTTTTAAGCAAGATAGATACCCCCCCCGCTAGCATGTTCCCTTTCTGATCGCTTCGCTAACGCGAATATACAAAATAGCCATCACATTCAAACTCTTTACAAGACCACGTTTCTTGTAGACATATAATTATGGGATTCATACTTTTTATGGAATTTAATATTGTTTCATTGGGTCCCAGGCCAGCCATATTCTAGGACACGAGTAGCCCACCCAGGCTACCTCAATGGAACACTCCTTACTGCATCCACACGGGTGTTATTCAGAGCTCTTGCAACCAAACTCCACTGGGCACATTCATCTTCTATGTCTGGAGTCTGAGGGGCAGCTACTACGATGGGTACAACATTTATTTAACGCCCCTCCAGTCTATGGAAACCACTATACCTTTAGGATTGACTGCAGAATACTCTATTTCGGGGCCCAATGCGTCTACTGCCACTGAATTAGTAGCCTTCGAAACTTTCAGGTTTTGGCTTTTGGGGCCCGCAATTTGATTTTCCTCATATTCATTACATTGTTACATCAAGCCCTCGTTAAAAAAAAACTCACAGTTCTTCAAAACCAAGTTGGCCACTATCAGGGAACAAAAAGTAACCCTGGAGTACGGGACAATGTCATGTACATAAATCATCACATTTAAGATATCCTTGCTAGCTATCAGCTTTAGTGACTCTAATTCTGAAAATAAATTGAGAATGAAACCTCTATTTACCGGGATGGATTCAGTATCAAATAGCGAGGTGAAATCCACCATGGGAGATAAACCGGGCTGTGCCCCGCTAGTATTCTTTGGGGCATCTCTCCATGGGATCCATAAGTGAACTCTATCTGTGGAGCAGGCAACTTGCGTCCGCCCATGTTGTTGGATATTCGAGTATGGGACTGTATTGGGTATTGGGGCCTCGGTGTTTCCAACAGGCGGAAATGAGGTCAGCTGAGATGTGATTGGGACTTGGGGCCCTCCCTCTTGGGTACAAGCCCCCCTGGAATCAATAGAGTCAATGGCCCCAGTCCCTATGTGCAGCGAGGCAACCCCGTAACCCATGTGCACTTCTCCACCCAATGGGTCTAGTAACTCCTTAGTGGGGGGCTGGGTTCCTTGGAGGGACTGCAGTGACCGGGTTAGAGGAGGTACTTCCGGTCCTTAGCCCCCCAAACTCCCAGTAAATGCTGTGGGTGCTATAATGGATTCCCTTGGGTTGCCATCTGCTGATGGAGTTTTCGAGCCTCCCTTCTCCGTTATTAAATGGACATCGCTCTGGCTTTCCAAAATCCGGGAAAAATGCAGTTTTGACGCTTTCTGTTTGGAGAATCGTCTCATTTTCTTGTGTTTCTTTTTCATGTTTCCCCCTTATGTTTTGATACTGGGCCATCCCTCTTACCTACTTTCTGTCCTCCCTTCCCTGACAATGTAGGAGAGTACACCTGAGAGGTAGTCAGAGGGGTTGGTGCCTCCTCCTCCCCCCTGCCCTCCCCACCTGTTTGGATTGCTTGGCAACGGCCATGATTTTCTCATTTTCTCCGGTGCCCTCCAATCTACACTTTTTAAACAGGGGAAGAATGTGCTTAAGCATAGCTCTTCCTTTTCAAGATTACATACAGGAGCCATGGGGGGCACCAGGGAGAGAGGAGTTCCTGCCTGTACAGAAACATCTCTCGACTCTCCAGAGGGAAGGTCTAATACCGGCCTATCCTTTGGCCTTCCATCCGTGTGGGGGAGAATCATGGGGATAGATTTAGGGGTAGCAGACTTGTTTCCCTTTTGGATTTCAAATAGCAATACAGAAATCATTTCCAGCATATGGTCAGAACTCAAAACAGATTTCTCTGATAAGGATAATATGGAGTTTAAGATGTTTTCAATACACACAATATATTCTGATGCCGCCCCCTCTCTCTCTCATTTCCCCATTTTGGTTGAGAATCAGTCAAAAATACATCATGGCAAGACCTCATGGAGGTACTAATCAAATGACTGGTGCTACTGTATAAGAGAGGCATAGAAAGGCGCCTTGGGGAGTAGCTTACTATTGGAGTATTGACAAATCTGTGACCACTCATTAACTGGACGTCTTTATGCCTATGATCAAAACAGTCTCCCAAGACCCTTTTTTGGGCTTCTATATCAATTTCCGGGAGTGTAAAGTCTTCCCCTAGCGATGGGTCTTCGCATGGTATTGCCTTCTCCACCGGGGGAACACCAAGGTGGACATCCGGGATACCGTCCCCCCTGATCCCTTTTGGAAGCCCATCCGCAGAGATGAAACAACCAGTGGAGTCTCCTTCATACTGTCAATAGTTGACTGCTTTGACGGCTTTGACCCATTTATTAAAGAAATTGACTGACTCTGCTGGCTGGCAAGAAGGTCCGAGTCCAAAGGGGCACCGGTAGGTGCATCAAACAGTTGCACACTGGATCCGACCTCCGCTCTCTCAGTAATCTGATCCACGGACCAAGACCCTCCACTAGAGTGCACCTGCCCCCCAGCCAGGCTGCCTTGGAGCTCCAGAGAATCTGTGGGGGGCGATAAGGAAGAGATTAATGGTAGTGCAGGATGGAAGTTAAAAGACTGGCCTTCTTGGGCCACAACTGCCACCTCCGGATCCATCCGAGGCTTTTTTACTAAAGAAACCAGTAATAACAGGGTGGGATTTATAGCAGAGATGTTGCAATTGTCTGGTACCACTGAAAGATCTTCTCAATTTATGAGTGGGTGAGGAGGAGAGCACTCACCTTGAGCGCAATTTTCTGGAGGTCATCTCACTCCCGATGTCCAGATACAGGTGTCCAGATAAAGGCTCCCTTCCGGGAACGAAAGGCTCCTGCTGTAATGGATAAGGGGCTTACGTTTCCTGGCGTTTAGCAAGGGCACTGGTGTGGCTCCTGCTGCTGCGTGTGCACCTGCCCCCCCCCCCCCCCCGGTGCGGAAACGCTGGCTCCCGCCGCTGTAGAGAGACTCTTGCAGCTTCTGCGGTGCGCTGCTGGGGCAGTAACGCAACTCCTGCCGCTGCGGTTTGCTCTCACCTGTTTGTCCTTGCCTCACCACTGCTCACCACTTGTTCCGTGGGGCTACTCGCACCGCTGTGCCGTCTGCCATGGCTGTAGTAAGGTGTAATTTATTGCTGCAAACAAGCTCCGCCGACAGCCAAAGCTGGGTTCAGAAGGTGAAGGGGCAAGGAGGTGGTCTGGCTGCTGCCGCACCCCCAGGCCACAAGCGAGTCAGGCTGCAGCACGGCGCAGCCCACCGTGATTCACCGTGGTCCACTGCAATCCGCCACAGCTTACCCTCCCCGCCGACTGCTAATGAAAGCGGGGGCGAAGATGGAGCGGGCTGAAATGATGCTAACAGCAAGAGCCTCGAGCTGGGACCCCGAGGCGTCTTCTTCGGCCTTCCAAACGCGGTTGTGGTTTTGGTGAGAGCAGCCACTCCGTCGTGGGACCCCCGGTGCGCTGGGGCCTGTGGAAAAATCAAAGGAGGAGAGGGGAGCTAGGGTCAGAGTCGTAGCAGTTTTGGGCGTCCTACCGCTCCTACAGCTCCCGTCCCGCTCCTGCACCCGCTAGTGCCGCGGCCTGCCGAAAGATGTGGCATCTGGATTCCGGATTCACCTGGGACGCACTCCACACACCCTTTTAGTCCATATGTCTTTGAATTAGCAAGGGGCTCGCAAGGGCTGGGTGCTGTGTGCTGTTGTTTGCCACAGTGACACAGCTTGCACTGTGCTTACCTCGAAGCCCCACTTCTCGAGGCCTCACTCCTCACTCACACGCTGAGCACCATGCCTCACCCTCTTCCTTCTCCTGCAGAAACGGTAGACCGTCGACCTCAGCTGGCCTCAGCTGGCAGTCTGCTCATCAACTGGTGACAGCCTCAGTGGTACTCATGCAGCGCGGTGTAGTAGGCAGAGGTCAAAGCCGGGCACAGCTCTCAGCGGGCGGGCTCTCTGAAGCTCAGAGGCTCTGCAGCTCCCGGTTATCTGAGCCCCCTAACTCCAGACTTGGCAGCGAAAACGGGGGTCCGCCTTCAATGGTGAAAAGTGGTGAAAAGGTGAGGGGCGCCCGATGGATTCCCGAGGCAGCCTCTCAACGTTCACAGCATTCACACTTGTGTTCGCGTTCACCGTTGCCAATTTCTTTGTGGTAGGTCTTAAAAAAATAACTGTATATGTTGAGGGTCAGATTTTGCGTCAGGGATGCATCAATATTTTGGCACAACCCAATACAAAATCGAATTAGTTAGATATTGTAAAGCGCTCAAGTTGAGCTGCTCAGGGGCCTGACAGATAATACTGAAGCGCATACTGAGTGAGTGGACCTGTGAGCGAAGACTGAAACCATGCCCTATTGAGCTGTGCCCTATGGGAGGAATACAAACATATAGTAAGTGGCGGCCTACCAGTGATTGATGCCTCCCTATTGGAATTACTGTACCTGTTGTCTTACATGGATGGGTATTATTCTCCACGAACTTACTGCCGACCGAGCGGCATGCCTAGTGGGAAGGGGGAGAGGGGAGTTTCATAGGGGGAAGAGGTATGTTATTCTTATTGGTTATTGTTTGTTGTGACCTAAATGAGTTCGGACAGGGACAACTGATTGGGATGCTGATCTCCTAACCCTACTGACACAGCACAGCGCATAACTTCCCTGAGAACTTGAACCTGACCACTGTACTAGATCTCGATTTCCGCATGGGCTACGCATGGTGGAATATGCTCCGGGAAATATGCGCCCGACATCCATACCCATTGATATTTGTTATTGATTACAAGCTGTGTGCTCTAATACTACGGTCTAATTTTTGCACTTGCAATATGCTGAATGAAGTCTGTTTGAAAAAAAAAAGCTTGTAAAGCGCTCAAATATACTCTTCACAGACCTGCTAAACATATGTGAGGTCTTGGGATCTGATTTCACTTCCTGTGAGGTCATGTGTTGTGATACCACATGCGATGTCACGCACCATGATGTCACTTAATGTGCTGTCAGCCCCCTTCTTTTTTAAGACGAGCATAACTTTACAGCACGCATGCGCTGCTCGCTCTGCAAGGTATGCTGTAGTAGGGTATGCTGTGGAAGTCTTGCCCACCCTCCACGCATATTTTTCATTGGCTGGTGAAAACTCAAAAAGTAATCTATTCCTGTGATCACAAATTTTCAAGTAACAAGAAAAGTGTATTCACAATTCCTTGGATGCGTTTCTTAACCACCAAGGATCCATTACTGCATGATCAGACATTAGATCTTTAAGGATACCCCCCTGTATCTGCTCCCACACTGGAGGGTTTTCCAGATCTATCCACGACAGGGTCAAATCAGCTTTCAGAGTCTAAACAGGATTTTAGTAATTGGATAGGTAAGGAAAAAGGAAATTAGCCCCACTCTTTCAGGAGCTGTGGCATGCTGTGGTTCCATCACCAGAGACCGGGTGCTTGAAGAGTATACAAACTTTCTCACTTAGACTCACTTAGGTTTCTCAACATCTTTGAAACAAAGTTGGATTTCTTGTAACAGGGCCATGGGCCTGAATTATAGTTTGGTGGACTGTATTTTCTTTGTCAGGACGATAGAGTAAAGTACTATGTTGTGCTGACAGAGTACCCACCAACTGAATTTAGAGATGTCCGCAGCCCCAGTGGACATTTCTTGCATTAGCAGGCACCGCCATCATGGTGTCAACATGATGAAGCCGTACATCAACATTCAATATTTTATTATTTTCAACGATAAAGTCACAAAAACAGTTTTTCCCATGACGCGGGGTCATTTACAAGTTTTCACTGCTCTTTACCACCAGGTTTTAGATCGGATGATAGACAGTGAAAACTGCCCACTTGACCGCCCATTCTGAATCAAGGGAGGGGGGGCAGTCAAATGGCAAAATTTCTCTGTAGGGCCTTATTCCATCAGAGATGTAAGGCAGCAGTGCAGACAGAGTAGTCTCTGCTGCTGACATACTGAAGGTCTATCCGACTCTAAAGGCGGTGGGCAGAATTTCAGTCCAGTGGAAAGGATACCTCATTGCTTTTGAAACAGAGTATCCTTTAAGCCATACTCTAAATCATGCCCAATGTTTGATGATTTAGCAGCCACATATTTAGCCCAATTACATTTAACAATATTTAGAGCCAAGCGGTAGCACTGAGGAGGAGTTACAAGATTGCATTCCAGGAATGAAATTGAATGGAGTTGCAAAGGGTTGGTGTAAATTTTCTCTGCAGAGTCCTTTCCTAAGAACTGTAGAGGAATCTTTAACAAATAATTTGTGCGAAGGTGTGGCGGCCCCAGATGCCTAAAAGTCAAAGGTTTTTGTAAACTTCATTGCATATTTCCACGTGTGGAGCTAGAATAGATGTTGTGGTAGTCAACTAAATGAAGAACCTATAACAGGTGCATGGGGTTTAAGGTATCAGCTATATCTTGTTTAACCACTCAGCCCATTTCTGTATACAGATTAGATGAATAGTAAGCCATGCCCGTTGTACATATACCATCATGGGCTTAATCCCCCCTTAAATATACTCAGGGAGAGTTGTGATCAAGGTCAAGGATGAGACAAACAGAAAGTAGAAGGATCATTGTACAGTGTCAGGGGATTTCAAGGTGTCATGCTTTCAGCTTTGGGCAAGGACTGGACCCAGTCAGTATGAGGCCTATCAGACATGTCAGGGCTCTGCTCAATGATCACTTAGTTCTCATGAGTGGTCAGATAGTTCTGTGCTGCTTCCACTGAAGAATCTTCAAGCGAGTCCAAGAAAATTATGAATTAATCCAGGGTGTGAAATTCTTTGGAGCAGCCATTCATCATGAACCACATGCCCACAGGTTATGGCAGACTGAATTGTATACACCATTTCCTCAGCATGAGGTACAGAGGTAGAAATGTTATCCTTTTCATATTTGCGTTGTGGGAGTAGTCAGTGGAGGTGAGGGTCTTTTTATCCAAAAATGGAACTGGACCTTTCATTTTGTCTGTAAGAACGATCTGCCTGAAGGCTGATGTCTCAACAGAAATACGAGAGGCATCAGGTAGTCAATATTGTCTATTCTCAAGAGATTTTACATTGCCAGCTTCGTGGCTATATGTTAAAGGAAGAGAAGATGGTGTACTTGACCCTGCAATACGATTTCACTTTTACCTGCACTACATATTGTGTGTGCATCTTATGAACTGTAGGCCAGCAGTGCTTAACCCACTAGGACTGCATTTGGTCCCTTACTCCACCCCTGTTTTGGCAGCTCCGTGGTATGTCTAGAAACTCAAGACACCCTTTGATTCCCTGGAGATACCAGCCTTACGCTATCAATTGATGGTTCAGCCTGTACCGCTGTTGGTGCTGAACCAAACCGCTTCACCAACTGCATGGCATCTCCATCCGCATTCAACGCCACTTGCTAGGTCTGTATGCAGCTACCCCCTCCCCATGCAAGAAGCAGGAGGAGATGATTGCACCGGAGCTCTACCTGATCACAGCCATCTTGATCGCGAAAGAGCCCTGACTCGCACTATCTAGCTTTTTGACTTTATCGTTATTTTAAAGCTGCTTAAACACAACATGCACATTTTCTCTGGCAGAAATCTGTCACTCTGAACAACATCTACACTACCAGGGGGAAGTCTAGGATTCCTAACTGGAAGTCTTTTGTTACTTCTTGGGTACTTGGTTACTTAACTTTGAAGAAGCTTGTCCACTGCTGCTGCCTTTGTTTAGAAACCAGTTTAACATATGACGCTGCAACAATGCCATGGGGAACTAAGACAGATTGAAAAAGGCAGCATCAACAATCACACAGGTCTCCTTCAACTACGCAAATTTACAGAGAGCCAGTTTCATTCATTAAAATTCTTTCTATTCACTCCTTTCATTCAATCAAACAATCAATCAATCAATCAAGAGTACTTGTAAAGCGCGCTACTTACCTGTGAGGGTCCCAAGGCACTGAGGGGAGAGGGGGTGCTGCTACTGCTTGAAGAGCCAGGTCTTGAGGAGCCTTCTGAAGGTGAGTAGGTCTTGGGTCTGCCGTAAGTGGGTGGGGAGGGTGTTCCAGGGCATGGCAGCGAGGTAGGAGAAGGTAATGCCGCCAGAGGTCGTCCGTTGGATGCGGAGAACAGCGGCAAGGGCGAGGCAGGCAGAGCTGGAGGGTGGGGGTGTGGAAGTTGAGTCTGCTGTTCAGGTAGGCTGGTCCGGCGTTGTGGAGTGCTTTGTGTGAATGGGTGAGGAGCTTGAAGGTGATCCTCTTGTTGACGGGGAGCCAGTGTAGGTCTCTCAGGTGGGGGGTGATGTGGTTGCAACGGGCGACGTTGACGATCAGTCCGGCTGAGGCGTTTTGGATGCTTTGTAGTCGTTGTAGGTATTTTGCTGGGATTCCTGAGTAGAGTGTGTTGCCGTAGTCCAGTCTGCTGCTCACGAGGGCCTGTGTCACCGTTCTTGTTTCGGGTGGGATCCACTTGTAGATCCTGCGGAGAATGCGGAGGGTGTTGTATCAGGAGGAGGAGATGGCGTTGACCTGCTTAGACATGGGGAGGGAGGAGTCGAGGATGAAACCTAGGTTGCGTGCGTTGTCGGTGGGTGTTGGTGCTGTTCCCAGTGTGGTCGCCCACCAGGAGTCGTCCCAGGCTGAAGGGGTGGGTCCGAGAATTGGGACCTCCGTCTTGTCAGAGTTCAGCTTCAGGCGGCTGCTCCTCATCCAGTCGGCGACGGCCTTCATTCCCTCGTGGAGGTTGGTTTTGGCGGTGTGTGGGTCCTTGTGAGGGAGAGGATGAGCTGGGTATCGTCTGCATAGGAGATGATGTTGAGGTCGTGATGGCGTGCCACTTGTGCGAGGGGGGCCATGTAGACGTTGAACAGCGTCGGGCTGAGGGATGAGCCCTGGGGGACGCTGCAGATGATGTCGGTGGCTTCAGATCGGAAGGGTGGGAGGCGGATGCTCTGGGTTCTGCCGGCGAGGAAGGACGTGGTCCAGTCGAGAGCCTTCTCTTGGATTCCGGCTTCTAGGAGGCGTGTCTTTAGAGTGCAATGGCGGCTGACAGGTCCAGGAGGATGAGGGCTGATGTTTCGCAGTGGTCTAGTTGGCGCCTGATGTCGTCTGTGGCGGCGATGAGGGCTGTCTCGTTGCTGTGGTTTTGTCTGAATCCGGACTGGGACGGTCCTAAGATGTTGTTGTCTTCCAGGTGGCGGGCCAGTTGCATGTTAATGATTTTCTCGATGACCTTTGCTGGGAAGGGGAGCAGGGAGATGGGCCGGATGTTCTTGAGGTCCTTGGGGTCCGCCTTGGGCTTCTTGAGGAGGGCGTAGATTTCGACATGCTTCCAGCTTTCGGGGAATGTCGCTCTTTCGAAGGAGATGTTGATGACCTTTCGTAGTTGGGGTGCTATGGCTGCGTCTGCTTTGTTGAATACTTTGTGAGGGCACGGGTCAGACGGAGATCCCGAGTGGATGGAGTTCATGACCTTGCGTGTCTTGTCGTCGTTGACGTTGGAACAGGAGGTCAGGCGGTTGATGCTGGTGGTATTTACAGGGGTGGTGGAGTCTGGTGTAGTCGGGGCAGTCGTGGTGTTGAAGCTGTCGTGCATGTCAGCGATCTTGCGGTGGAAGAAGATGGCTGGTGAGTCACACAGTTCTTGTGAGGGCGGGATGTCGTTGGCGCTGGGGTTGGAGAGTTCCTTTATGATGCTGAAGAGCTCTTTGCTGTCGTGTGCATTGTTATCCAAGCGGTCTTTGAAGGAGGATCTCTTGGCTAATCTGATGAGGTGGTGGTGTCTGCGGGTGTCGTCCTTGTGGGCTGCGTGGTTGTCCGGTGTGTGCTCGTGGAGCCATGTCCTCTCCAGTTTCTGGCATGCGCGTTTGGAGGTCTGGAGCTCGTCGGTGAACCAGGTGGCTTTCTTGTTACCGTGGTTGTTGGAGGGTTTCTTGAGCGGGCGAGGGTGTCATTAGTTTCACCTCACTCTTAAATTAGATATTTAGGAAAATCTAAAGGGCTCAAAGCAGAATGACTAGAACATTGAATCAGGGAATAAAACCACACACATAGCCAGTTCTACAATGCTGGGTCTCATTGCTCAGCACCCTACTAAATGCTGATATAACACTCAAGATGATTCAAAAGTAAGCTCCACAGTATTTTAGTCCATTTGCACTGCCTTGCCAAGCTACACAGTTCTTTGAAATTCCCTGGTACACTCTAGACCTAAAAAATCTAATTTTGGCTGAAAACAAACAGATTTCCAGCTTTCTCTGCAGAGATGCCCACCAATCCTCAACAAAATCATATAACTTTCTTTGAGGAAGTGAAGAAGGTCAGTGTACTAGGAAATCACACCTTTAATATTAATCCAAACCCTTATTTCTCCCTTTGTCTTGCTTCTCGTAAACGCACTCTCTGAAGTTCACTGTATAATCAAACTACCTCTTTCTACTGAAAGTTAATCTAAGACATCTCACTATAGTAACAAAAAATAACAATTTATCACAACAGTTGCAAAATTTCATGTGCAAATAAAATTGTCACAAGTTAAACGTTGCATTAGAATCTTTATGCTTAGCGCATGCTGGCGTGTAATTTTGCAATAAAAATTCTTGTTTAAAACCACACAATCTACACCTTAAATGGGAAGGAAATTGAATATTAATAAATTGTTCCCACACAAAAGGAGCGATGGCCTTTCTAAAATTATTTTGAAGGGTACCTACGGACCTGATAATTCTCGCCTCGGTGCCTATTCCAATCATGGAGTCCCGCTCTGCAACTCTGGGCAATAGCTTGCTTAATCTCCACAACGGCCCCCACAACGCTAAGGATGCCTGGTCTCCACCTTGGGGGTGCCCAGGAGTGGACACCTCACAGGGAAAGCCAGGATGGGTTCCACAGCGGTATTCGTAAAAGCGCCTTGAGAGCCTTGCGGGTGAGTAGTGCGCTATACAAGTATCAATTTACTTGATATGTCTCTGCTACAGTCTCAAAGAACACTGTACTACAGTGCATGAAAAGTTTTTTTAGCAGTATACTTGAAAGATGATGATCCACTAAGTCATAGAAGTCAGGAAGTAACACTGGCTGGGAGTTCGACAGAGAATCACATTCAAAGGCCTATGAACCGCTTACAAAGTGATACACGACCAAGGCCCAGAATTTCTCAAAAACAGATTTTGCTGGTATGTCCCAGGCAGGACACTACGGTACATTATAGCCAAATAAACGTGCAGTAGTGTCCAGGTTTTAAAAGATATTCCTGGGATGGAGGAAGTTTCATAATTGGAGCTGCAAAGGCTTTAAAATCTCTCCCCCTGAAAATTAGAGCCATGCCCAATCTACTAATGTTTAGGAAGGCTTTGAAAACGTGATTTTTCAATGCAGAATGAGCTATATTCTTCAATGCATTACTGGGTAATTTTGATAGCAGCAAAGCTAGCACCAAAACGTATATGGGCGTTTGAGCACTTTTATAAATTTATTAACATTAACATAGAAATCTAGATATTCTAAAGTGTGTTCTAGAAAGAGAAGACAGCAGTTATTGAGACATTAATAGTGTTGATCTAACCCTTCCCAAATCATACATTGGAGGAAATTGAAAATTGTCAGACTTTGATAGGCTGTAAAACCTCAATTAATAATAAAGACTAGATTCTAGCCTAATCTGTGGCTGTCAAATTGAAGGTATAACACCAAGTAAAGACTGCACAGGGGGCGTGGTCTCGGAGGCGACCGAGATGGACGCTTCCGGTTGAAGCTCCGCCGGTCGGGCTTGCTTCTCCTCGATTTCGCCCGATGTCGGAGTGAGATGACGGGTCTGAACATCACCCAGACGTGTCCGGGGATATGCTGAGCGAGCCGCCGGATCCAGGTCCCGATCCGACCTCCCTGGAGGGAGCTACAGGTCCCGGTGAGCCTGCAACATCCCCTGGCCTACGCAGTAAGTCTGGATCGCTGCTGGGGCTAGTGGGGGTCCGCGCTCGTCGATGCCCTGAATTTGGCCCCCCGCCCTCCTCTCTCTGCTTCTCCCTATTCGCTGCCTGCTCTCTGGCCGCTGCTCTCCCCGACTTTGCCCCCGGGACGCGCTCGGAGCTGTCTGGCCTGGTGCGGTCTCCGACGCCGGGGTCTCGAGTTGCGGGTCTGGCCGGCCTGGGGGTAGGGCTGCGCGGGGACGGTGCTGTGGACGCGGGTGGACCTCGGGGCCATACCGGGGCAATCTGGGCACTGCGGGCTTCCCCCCCTCGGCACCCGGGAGTCACTGGTAACCTGCGGTGGTGCGGGGCCTGCGCTGGGGGACTCCTGGCGTTTTGGTCCTGGTCCTGCTTGGGGTTGGTGATCCCCGGGGCGTCCAGTGAGGCGAGGCTCCACCTGGGCCCCGGACTGACGTGATCCTGCGGCCTGCTACTCTTGCTGTGGTCCATCCTGCCTGATTCCATGGCTCCCGGCTCCTGGTCCGCCTGATGCCCACCGCAACCTTGCTGACATCTTATGCCTGGCGGCACATGCCACGCCCATTGCTGCTGCTGCTTGGTTGGTTCCTCTGCCCCGGTGCTCATCATTGATCGGCGGATACTGCCCTACGCCCTCCCGGCATTGCTGCTGCTTTCCTGGCCACCTACTGACACGCCGCTCTCTACTGGTTGCACCCAGACTGTTCCTTCTGAATTCCCAGTGCCCACGATACCTCGCAGCGTTTCTGTCAGCCTGGGTGTGCTTGCGGCCTTCCTGGTCATCGTGGGCGACTCTGATCATCGTGGTGGGGTGCTCCCGCTTAGCACTAGATCCCCCCCCTCGCCTCGGCGACCATGGTTAAAAAGGACCCCAGGCAGCCCAAGCTCCAGTTCGACAAGGCACTGGGTGCCGCGGCGGATGCCCCCACGGATCCGACATCGGAGGCTGCTGTTGCCTCGGAGGTGGATGGTTCGTCGCCCCTGGTCGCAGCCATGCTGGCGGAGATGAGAGCGGGATTTAAAACCCTGGAGGGCCGATTTGATGATCTCGACACAAAGCTGGCGGGAATGAACACGAAGATCCAGGCATATGACCGCAGACTAGATTTGGTCGAGTCCAGGGTTTCAGACATTGAGGACGGGGCCTCCTCCTCCTCAAAACGGCTGGAACGAGTTGAGAAGATCCTCAAGGACGTCGCCATCAAGAACGAAGATTTGGAGGCCAGGAGTCGCCGCAACAACATACGAATCCTTGGCGTACCGGAGACGACAGCCCCTGGCCGCATGGCCACATTCGTGGAACAACTACTCACAGATCTGTTTGGCAAGGACTCCTTCACTCAGGGCTTTGTGGTTGAGCGAGCGCACAGATCGCTGGGACCTCGTCCTAGGTCCGGCCAGCCTCCCAGGCCTATCATCGCCAGGATTATGAACTTTCGTGATCGCGACACTGCTTTACGTGCGGCTCGCGACATGGGGGAGGTCCAGTGGCAGGATAACAAACTCTCGTTCTTTCCAGACTTTACCATCATGGTACAGGAGGCCCGGCGCAAATTCCAGGGAGTCAAGGCAACGGCTAGGAACCTGGGCCTGCGGTATGGTATGCTTTACCCTGCCCGGCTCCGGGTGGACATAAAGGGCAGAGCACGGGTGTTCGACACTCCGACTGCGGCACAGGAATTCCTCCGTGACTACAAACATGGCCATGCGTCCGGCTCTGAAGCTCAGGGACCCGATACCCCTCCAACGCAGGCATCTCAGTCCAGTGTGGACCTGTTTTCACAACCCGGGACAGGCTGATTTCCTCCTATGTTATAATGCTTTTTCGTAATGTCCCCCTAATAATTGCTCGTCTTCAAATGCACCACTCCGCAACATTTAGTATTTGATTGCTGTAATGCCCGACCGGCGTGGCGTTACCACGCCCCATGGTGTACACCACTGTGGTTCTCGTTGTTGTTTTGATGCTGCACTCGGTTTTTTCAGATTCGCAACTACTGCTCAGACATTCATCCTTCAAGTGCACTGATGGTTATGTTAGGGGCTGCCTCTTATTGGGGAATGAGAGGTTAGGTGGGGGATGGTGGGGGGGTCTGTTTTTTGTTTAATGATGTTTTCTCCAGTTGGCATAAATTAATGATTATTTGGTGGTTTGCGATGCATGCAGGTATCATTTTGATAATTTTTACGCAATTCGAATGTTACAGCTAGGAAATGTGCCCGGTCCTTCCGGGCTTTCATTATTGACATGGAATGTGCGTGGCTTGAATAACACCAGGAAGCGTAGGCAGGTGCTGAATTATGTAGCCCGACACAAATTTGATGTCCTTTTTATGCAGGAGACCCACCTGTTTGGCTCTGATGGCGCCTCTATGGCATCGGGCTGGGGCCCACATAGATTCTATTCTAATTACAGTAGATATGCACGCGAGGTCTCCATATTTATTCATAAAAGAATTCAGTTTGCACATTGCACCACATACCAGGACCCTGACGGACGCTTTTTAATCATCACTGGACTGCTGCTGGGACACAAGCTCACTTTGGTAGGAGTGTACGTCCCGAACACTGACTCCCCTTCCTTTTTCCATTCCTTACAGACTCGCCTCCTTTCCATTGACACTGGCCTTCTGATCATGGGCGGAGACTTTAACCTCCTGATGGATCATGGTAGGGACAGCACATCCACCTCCCCTGACACCAAACACAGTGCCCGTTCTGCCCTGAGGGAGCTCTGCGCGCAGTATTCTTTAGTTGATGTGGAATCCCATCTGCACCCACAACATCCTGCTTTCACCCATTATTCTGGGTTCCAAAATACTTGGACGAGGATTGACTACTGGCTAGTTTCCCCTGGGGTTCTGGGCTGGATTGGGACTATCATGACTCTCCCCCGCACTCTATCGGATCACTCCCCGGTGGTCCTGCAACTGCGCATACCCCGTGCAGGAGGTTTTGAAAGGCAGTGGCGATTCCCTGGCCGCGCCTTGATGGACTCCGTTTTTAACAAAGAAGTCCGTCGGTCAATTGAAGATTATTTCGAATTGAATACTGGTACGGTCGACACTTGGGCGGTCCTGTGGGAGGGCTTTAAGGCATATATCCGCGGGGTTTGCATCTCGAAGCACGCAGGTGTCCTGCGTCATCTGCGCTCTACTTTGGATCATCTTGAGAGGGATATCGCGGCTGTAGACTGCGAACTGCTCGACGAGCCCAGTGACTCCCTTAAAACGCGCCGCCTTGAGCTGTGCCTGGAGTTCAGAGACGCGGCCGATAGGGAACTATCTTTTCTCAACACGCACAGCGTGGCGCGTCGATACGGTGAAGGTGAACGCCCGGGTAAACTCCTAGCTAATACTCTGCGTCACACCCGATGTCCCACGTACATCACCTCAATGACTGGCCCTGACGGCTCCACGTTGCACTCCACCCCGGATGTGTGCGAGTTGTTCCTCTCCTATTACAGATCCCTTTATACTTCTCGTCTGTCCGGAGATACCAGAAACCAGCAAGCTTATTTATCCGAGGTGGCCTTGGTCTACCTGGAACGTTATATGCAGGACTTCCTTATGACTCCCATCACCCCTGATAGCGTTGTTGAGGCTATTGACTCTCTACGCGCTTCCTCGGCACCCGGTCTTGACGGCTTTTCAGCGGACATTTATAAGGCTTATAAGGATATATTGGTACCACGTCTAGTTGAGGTTTACGCCGAAACAGGTATCCTCCCCCCGACGTTCCGTGAGGCGGTGATCATCCTCTTGCCTAAACCCGGGAAAGATCCCATGCTCTGTGGCTCTTACAGGCCGCTGTCCCTGTTAAATTTGGATTATAAAATCCTGGCCAAGGTCATAGCCATCAGGCTGTCATTATTAATGGAATTCATTATCTCCCCTGTGCAATCTGGCTTCGTTCCACATCGTTCCACTTCTCTCAATCTTCGGACATTGTTCACAGTTTTACACAGAATCGAGCCGTCTACCCCCGCCGCTGCTATTCTGCTAGACGCAGAAAAAGCGTTCGATTCTCTTGAATGCCCTTTTTTCCTTTCTGTCATGCGCCGTATGGGCATGCCGGAGTGTTTTGTTGCAACGGTGGCACTCTTATATACTAAACCCTTGGCTCGCCTGCGCCTCAACGGCACTTTGTCCGAGTCCTTTCCTTTGTCACGCGGCACGAGACAAGGATGCCCCCTATCTCCTCTTCTCTTTATTTTGGCATGAACCCTTTAGCTAGACAATTCCAGGAAAATCATCTACAGCGCGGGCTACAGTTCCGCACTGGTCCCCTGTTGCTATCTATGTATGTAGACGACACCGTTCTCTATGTTCGAATGCCCCAGGACAATCTGAACCCCTTAATTCGGGAAATCATCCGGTTTGGTGAGTTTTTAGGGCTCCATATTAATTGGCACAAATCAGTTATTTTTCCCCTTACGGCTGGCACTAAGCCCTGGCAATGTGAATTTCCGTTGGAATGGTGCGATGATTCGGTCAGATATTTGGGGGTCCAAATTCACCTAGACACCGCCTCAATGATCCGCCTGAACTACGGCAGAGCAATTGGTGCATTGGAATCGCAGGTCACGAGGTGGCTACGATTGCCCCTGTCCATGGCAGGCAGAGTCGCTATCATTAAAATGGTGGTTCTGCCCCGATTTCTGTATTATTTTAACAATATTCCCATTCCCCTCACCAAAGCCTTTTTCTCGCAACTTCGCTCTTTTTTGTTACACCTGGTCTGGGGAGATGGGACGCCTCGGGTTAGCTGGAAGATTCTGACCCTTCCAATGGACAGGGGCAGTCTCGGGGTCCCAGATTTCTACCTGTATTATCTGGTGGCACAGTGCTGTTATGCATACGCCTGGTTCCACCCGGATGCACGCATTCCATATTTGAAATCAGAGGCGGATCTGGTACTCCCGCGGCAACTTATCACACTACTCCCCACGGGCTTCCCTCGTGACCCCCAGGATGTTCAGACGGTTTCCACCACGTGTTGAGCCTGGTGCAGGTTACGCAGACTCTTGGGGTTGGACCTATTATATTCCCCCGCGTTACCCGTACCCAATTCCTCCCTTCTTTCGCTCACCGGGGAAACGTTGGTAAAGCGCACCCTGGAGAAATTCCATGTGTACAACTTGTTTCCAGACGGACATGCATTCACAATCTCAGAGAATGCCCGTTTCAGTGAACGCTCCTTCATGGACACGTTCAATCTGACCCGAGTGCGCTCCGCTCTGAGGGCCAGGTTCCCATCCTTTCCTGGGGCCCCGGTTGAGGCCTCCCCCCCTTACTCTATTGATACAGAGCCCTGATGGTGCACACCTAATTTCCAAAATCTACCGACAGTGTGGCGCTCTTAGGCCAATAGACCACTCCAGGGTCCGGGCTGCTTGGGAGGTTGACTTGGGTGGACCGATTTCAGACGACCAGTGGGAGTATTGTTGTAGAGCCACCAGTGACATCTCCTTGAATAGTCGTCACAAATTACTTCATTTCAAATTCCTCCGTCGGATGTACTTTACACCCGCCCATTCTCATAGAATTGACAACTCCAGACCACATCATTGTCAGAAATGTTTGACTCCCTTTGCTGACTTTGCTCATCTCGCATGGACCTGTCCTAAGAAACGCCATTTCTGGTTGAGCATACACTCCACATTAAGTGACATTCTATCTATACAACTTCAACCCACTCCGAGATTGCTCTTCTCGGTTACGTGGCCAACTTTCCCAGGAAGGTCCGGAGGCTTGCTGCACTGGGATTCCTGCTGGCCAAGCGGGAAATTGCATTGTTCTGGGGTGGCAGGCGTGCCCCCACGATACATTCCTGGTTGAGCAGCATGGCGTTCTGCAACACTAACTGCGAGGAGTTCAGTACCCTGCTTCCCAGCTCGTCCAGACCAATTGATATTTGGGGCCCGTATAGAGACTATATTTCCCGGTGTAGGGCAGCACACGCACCTCAAACGCAAGCTGATTTCACCCCTGAAGGTATAGGCTAGATTTTTGTTACCCTTGACATTTGATGACGAAAGCATTGTTTGCTTTACCCGTGTGGACTATGTTACTTTTATTCATTGATGTATACGGTGTCTTACCCAGGCCACGCTATTAGTTAGTGAAACGTCTTGCATCTTTTTGCTTTTTCAGATATGTATTATCTTTTGATGTTCTTTAATCGCTGAAGCATTCCACTGGATTGTATCTATTAAGGCATGTCTTTTTCTCTGCAAAACTGGAAAAATAAAGGTTTAAAAAAAAAAAAGAAAAAAAAGTAATGACTGCACAAGATTCAACTAATAAGTATACCTTTCAGGATGAGCTTTCACACCATTTCAGAGAAGGCAAAAATTTAGTTTTTGAAACGTCAACGGTAAGAGTGGCCTAGGGCTTCCCAACTTCACATACAGCTTTTCAATATACAAGTCAAAGATTATATTTTACTTTTCAAGTCTAGCTGGTGGTCTCACTGCGCACCATGTTCCTCGACGGTGGCAAGCCATTTCATGGAAGGATCACACAACATTAGCTAACTCAGATTTACAGTATTGGAGATTGTACAAAAAATTGAAGGGAAAGATAAAAACAAACTACTGCTGCAAAAAAAGAACTATTGGATACACAGACTGGAAAGCCTCAAACCATTGGGGATGAATGATAGAGTCGAACAAAGCTGTTACCTATAAACATTGATGAATGTATTTAGTATTTCTAAGCTTCTAACTAGCCTCTGGAAAATCTCCCTTGCCAAATGGATATTAACAGGAATATGTTCTTTGTTTGATATATTTGAACTGAAGAAGTCACATCTTAATGTTTATATATTGCATCATCACTTTTTTAATATGTTACAATTTGGGGTTTCGTCAACCCCTTACTGTGAAACACATTACCCCGAGAATAAAGGTTTAATCACAAGTTATCAGGTTTTCAAGAAGGCACCCACTATAGCAGCCTCATTAGTCCCTTTTCTTCGCACATTATAACCAGAGTCTATCTAGGTAAGATGGCCCCCACCATTCAGCCCTTCTACACAGTCCGAGTCCTTCATTTATGTTTTTATGCATTACAAGATGGCCCCCATTTTTCAGCCTTCTACATATTCTAGTCCGTCGTCTATGTTGGCATTAATACGATGCTCGAGAAACTTGCAAAGGATAACATTGTACACCCTACGCAACACCCCAAGTAAGTTGCGGCGCTCATAGATTTAATTATGAGGCACTATTAGCGGTGCACTTTTCACCAAAGGACAATTCACTGAGGTATAGCGCACAGTAGCGACGTGAACCGATCTGAGGGGAATGTTGATCTCTCGTTTCTTAGGCACCTGGCTTCAACATGAATATTAAGCACCAGTAACAGTGAATTTTTGGGCATCTCATCACTTACTTTTATTAACGCTTACCCTATAGCTGGTTCTGCGTGTTTTGACACTTGTTGCTTGACAACAAACGGACCATATATGACCATCACACCATATTTTGACTCTGCATGTGTAAACACATATTGCTTGAGAACCACTGGGTCACTTACTACTGTTAAGGCACAGCACTCAGACAGTCACAATACCGGCTAAGTCCATCTTTTTCACCCATTGAACTTATTCTTCTTGTCAGATTGACACCCTTGATTAAACATTCGCTTATGTTTTATATCGACGCAATATAGAGCACTATTACACACACGAGTGGGAAAGTAGTTTACACTGTCACTGTATCATCACTGCATTTTGGCATACGGTACAACACTTAAACCTAGAATATTCATTATCTGAAATGCATTGGATGATTCAATAACATGTACTTGGGATTTTGAAAAATTGGAAAGATGACTGACTTACAACTCGAAAAAAGAAAAAATGAAATATAGAACTAATGAATGAAATATACGAAGAAGTTTTTTGATTTAACATTTGCTTTGAAAGTATTACAACCCCTGCAGGGGATACAGCAGTGACCAGGGGACGTTCCCTAATTAAGGGGCACGCATTTTGAGACAAGAAAAAAAGACAACTGACGGGCAAGCTTGCTGGGACATTGGATGGCAAGGCTTGGGGGCCCAAGTACCACGCTACATAGCCACAGTGGACAACAGCATAGACCAGTCCCAAAATGGGAGGCAGGTTGACAAATGCTTGAACTCAATAAGCCTTACGTGGCAATCCAGTTGAATAGAAGCATAATAACCAACAAAGTCAGAAGAGAATTCTGTCAATCATTAAATTACTATTTTGGTAGACTATGGCCAGGGATAGGTGGGTGGAGAGAGCCAGCAAAAGTGAATATATATGAGGAACTAGGTAGGGTATTAAGCAGCCAATAGCCCATTATGCCTGTACTTATATGGAGAGAATGTTCATTTTATAGTGATTCATTTTATGGCTGTCAAATAAACACAGTAGTTGTAGTTGTGGTGAGACAGAATCCCAGCCGTTCGAATGTAGTCATGGGAAGCTGACATCACAGTTTTGGTGTTGTGCTGCCCCTTTAAGCTATCTTGGGTCGGGGGTACAGGCAGGTAAGCAGGGCCCCCCGGGGGATTGGAGGTCCGGCCCAGCTGTTTGCCAGGGACGGTTTCGTCCGATTTCGTTGCAGCGACCGATATTGCAGCTATGCTGCAAAAATGGCCTTGTAACAAAAATGGCCCCCAAAACCGGCCCCCAACCCGGACGGCCCACCGGGAAAATGCCTGGTACCCGCTACGCCCAGTCAGGCCCTGCAGGTAAGCATACACAAAAGGCAACACTGTGAGGGAGAAAAAAATAATACTTGGGGAAATATAACTTCCCCCCATTAACTTGCCCTTGAATAGAGATTATTTTTAGTGGGAGGAAACCAAAGCAACACCATAGTTTATTTGACAAGGCAAGAGTTTCCCGACAAAACCAGAGGTGCATGCATGTATGAGCAAGGTGCAGCAGGCCCGGTTCCAGGATTTATTTTGGGGTGGGCCAAGGGTGCCTTTTGTAGCTTCTTTTGGTAGCCAACAAGCCTTAGATACCATTATATCTACTTGCAAACAGTCACCACGATTTAACGGATCGATTATGTGGGTGTACAGAGCATATGGAAAGTTATTTGAAAATAAGAGCAATGTCTGGACCTAAGTGCAAACGCTCAAATTCCAAAAGGCCAGGCTTCAAAACAAGTACTTCCAGGCCCGATTATCCACTTTTCTACCATCTCGCTCCTGTGCACCTTATCTCACAGCTGACCTTGGGCCCCAGCCCCATATCCCAGACGCACTCAAATGCCCTCTATGAAATTAACATCCCCCCTCTGCTCGATGCTCTCTACAAAGATCTATACAAATGGGGCAGATTAGAGATCTCCTGGTTATGCAGGCTCAACTGCCTTGAAATGAACTTCGTACCATGGCCACTATATGTTTTTCAGACTCTGCCCCTTGCTATCCCCAAATCGATGCAGGTACAGCCAAGAGACAAATGTAACGCTTCCTCTGGGGAGGGAAATCACCGAGGGTGGATTGGGCATCACTGTTTCGTACAACAGCTGTAGGAGGCCTAGGTTTCCCAGACAGCTGAATTCTAGCAGCACAGATACGACCCTACAGTCCAAGGAGAACAGGCTTTCTCTGCAGCAATTCCTGGAGGCCTCCTATGGTTACCCAAATCGACCTGGGTGACTACTATCATTGACATCTATGCTCCTATGATCCTTACTGGGGAGACGTGCGTAGTCGGCACAAGTTCACTTCCTATCATTTTCCTCTTACGCCTCTTGCAAACAACCCTGGCTTCCTCCCAATCACAGATTATACTTCGGGTAGGGCCAACCTTCGAGATGTCTATGTTGACAGGGACTAGGGCTCAAATGGAGACATTGCAGAGAAATATACATTACCACAGCAAGAGGCATATAGAATAAGTCAGGCTTTACATTGGTGACCCCCAGCAGGCAGGGCCATGCAAAGGGAGGAAACACCCATAGGAACTCTACATTTTATTTTATTCTTATTTTATAATATATGCCACAGGTGTAACATGGCTATTATATCCATGACCTTATGCCATTGAAAAACACATGCATATGTGACGCAGTGGGAAAGAGACCTGGGTACAGAAATCACGGATGGTACCTGGGGAACAATCTGGCAGAGTGCCTCCAGGTCCTCTATTTGCCTCCGTTTACAAAGAAATCTCATACAAATAATCCGTTGGTATCTCACCCCAGTATGGCTTCATAAGATGTTTGGGGATCAGAGAAATAAATGTTGCAAGGACTGCGGGGGTAGGGGCACACTTTTGCACACTTGGTGCGCTTGTCCAGCAATACAGTTATTTTGTGGCGCAGTCTTAAGTATGATACACTCCATCACCAGCGTCACATTGCCACATGAACTGCTCCTGGTTCTCCAGGACAACCCGGGTGCGGACAGACTTTCCCCACTACAACTCTGCCAGGCAAACTCTTTTCCCACTTCCTCGTAGCAGCAAGATTGAGAATTACTCAGACGTGGAAGCAACCACAGACACCCTCCATGAACATGTGCTGGAGGAAGATATGGTCTATATACACCATGGAAAAACTCACCACCATACTACTGGTCAGAGTTGCTAAATTTGACACGACACGGTGTTCAATCACCACTTACATAAAGTGCCAGCAGAAGACAGGGGGTCTTCACCTTATCATGTCAAAGACATTAAAAGCATCTGAAATATGGACACTGTCTGGCCCAGAATCGATCAGTGACCCACTCACTGACTAAGAGTTGTGAGACTAGTCATTCATAGCCTGGGGTTTGGCGCTGCGAGGGATGAGCCCCTTTCCCCACATTAAGTTATGCTTTTTTCATAGTAGAAGACTATCTGTTTAGCAATGCTACTATAGAGTGACAACGATATTTCTACTGCTCTGCCACAACCCCTTGCCTTTATGCAGTTGTCATAGAATATGTCAGAAGTGTGTTATGTTCTTCAATCATAAAATGTTAAATAAACGTGTAAAAAAACCAAAAGAACGTCTGGCAATCAGGTTGCGGATCGCCTTCATAAAGGAACAGCAAAATTCTAGATTAAAACATTTTACTCTCACCACAAGATTTAGAAGGGAGTTCACATAAACGGAGGTGGTTGGCCTTAGACTTTGTTTACCCCCCCCCCCAAAAAAAAAACCTCCCAAATTTAAATTTAGTGCAAGAGAATTAAATGAATCTGTAGATCAATCCACCAACCGTTTGATCACTGTACACACGTTTTTGAACTAGTGCTACAAAATAGGCTTAATATTCCTTGTTCTGTCTATTTTTAACTGATGTACATATTTACTTAAAAATTACAACAGGAAAAACGAGAAAGTGACTCTTCCAAACACTTTTGACTCGTTTTCCCTCTTGCATCATACCATAATCTATAAAGACGTCTTTTGCTCAGTATTTCTCCTACTTAGTTACTCACTTATCTCCACGGTAACCTGCACTTCTAGTTGCATACATCTATGTCCCTGGGCGGCCCTGGTTGTGGTGTAGACCTTCTTTGCAGCATTTTGACAATACACACATGAAATCTCTCCATTGTGGAAATGGCAAACTGAAGATGTACAGTCACCATCTATAGATGCTCAGTAATTTAAAGTGGAGGCAACCATTTAGACACTAAGCACCCATGCACCAACTAAACACAATACGTCATTAAAAGCCATCTGGAATCCGATAAGAAAAAGGTTATGACAAAGAGAATTTTATATACATATATAAAAATAATTTTACGCTACCTGCCCATAACAGATCGCAATTCTTGATCCTCTGGTATGGTCAACGAGAACACCTGAAAATACAAATAGTACAACAAGAGATCCATAGTAAACGTGTTCATCATATGCAACAGAGCATGATTAGCAATGTGGCAAACGTTTCAACACAACATAACTAAACATTATACATTTTCACGTCTTTGAGGGATCAACCCCTTTCATGCACAAGACAGTGGCTTATCATCAACAATTTTGACAGATCAATTAAATAAAGACTTATGAACAGGTTGCATACTTCCAACATGCAAGGGGTACTTGCCCAGTAAACAGCCAGGAAAGCGATTCATTCAAATTAACCAACCTCTTGCGGTCCATACAGGTGTCTACCAAGCAATTTCCGGGAGGCCTATCTCAAATGCCTTTTGAAAAACAGAAAGGGGGAGAGTGGAAAGAGTAGGAGGGGTATCTGGAGAGGAAGATGAGGAAAAAGGAAAGACGAGAGGGGAGGAAGTGAAGGAGAAAAAAAAGAAGGTGGTGACGAGAAAGGAGAGTTATTAAAAGGAGCCAAATTACATATTTTAAATGTGAAATGACCAGGGTCAAGTGAAAGGAGAAATGGGGCAAGATGGGATGGACTGGTGACTGAAAAGAGATTGATGGGGCGCTGAAGGCCGCACAACAGATTTGGGAGGGATCGATGCAGGAGAGGGAGTTACAGTACTTTTGACAATTATCCTTGAAACTTCTATATAGCACGGGTAAATCTGCCACACTAAAAAAACATTTCTACACCCTTCTGAGGATTTATTAGACCCCTCAGAAGATCGCGGGGTTTGCAAAAAATCAGTTCCCTTGTTGTAGAAGGTGTGGCTGCCTCGAGCCTAATGACGAGCATATATTTGTAGCCTGCCCCTCTTTCTCTGGCTAAACTCTATCCCACCGTCCCCTCTGTTTGTGACTGATAGCCGTAGAATGCACCTGTAAACTGGATGTTGAGTGTTCTTCTGGAAGGAGAATGGGTGGTATATGGCAGAGCCTGTTGAATCTTAAAAAGCAAAATCCACTCCTATGATTACAGCACAGCGGACAAAGTGGTTCGGGTTGTATCACCCCTCACATCTAGACTTGGCAAACCTAACGCACAAGGCATATGGCACCTCCCTACTGTTTTACGTATCCTTTGCATGGTGGTATGAGGACATAAAAAGAAGAGATTGATGGTGGAGAAAGTGGAGGAGAAAGAGGGAACAAAGACAAGGTTAGAGAGTAACGAGACAACTGGTAAAATAAGTGTGTGTAGAGGGAAGGTGTAAGCAAGAAGATATGTAGAAAAATGCATAGCATATAAAATGAGAGTGAGTGAAAGAAAAAAGACCTGAGGTATGATAAAATGGAGGGGGGAAAAAAATTATGTGGAACAAACACAAAAAGGAGAAATAAAGAGAAGTTGAAATAAGAGAAGGAGAAACACGTAGAAAAAACAAAGCAGAGGAGAAATGAGGAGAGAAAAAGGAGACTGGTGAAAGGATTAGAGAAAAGAGAAATAAAAGAAGAGAAATGGGACATGATGAGGGAAATTAAAAGTGTGCAAAAGGAATAAGTAATAGCAAAAAAAGCTGAGAGTAGACAAAGGAAAAAATGCACTGAGGAGAAGATGGTGGGAGATGGAAGAAGAGAAGATAAAGCAAGACACTGAAAATTAGAACTTTTTTTTTTAATGTATGCTAGCTATTTCGGATTTACTAAACACTTACTGCTCTATGTATGTTAATCTGAGAAAAATAATCTGTCATTGTCTCGAAAATTTCACAAGACTGGTTGGTTCAGACGAGGCTAGGGAGAAGTTAATGGGCACTGAAATCGAAGATTGCCGTGTGTGCTTTGTTCAGGTTTTGTATTCTTTCTTAATCAAAACATCAAAGGAAGTGAACACACCCCAGTGGGGAATACAGACTGACCCACTTCAGCATCCCTATTTTTTTTTTTTAAAGGACTCTCAGATACCATGGCTCTTTTTAATAGCATGCTTCTTTTCAATAGCATGCTTCATCGTGAAGTTCTCGCCTGATACAAAGAGGTATCTGGGCAGACTCAACCTTGAAAATTCAAGAGAGCTCTTTGTGTGTTTTTCTTAGAGGGATCTTTATCTAAAATTGACTCCGGTGTTATAAAATCTACATTTAGGGAAATATTTGTTCTTTAGCACTCGATTTGTGTGCATGTGTTTCCTCTTTCACCTGGGTGTGCTTGCTTTGTTTTATGTTATGGTATGTTATATAGTTTTGTTGAGCACTCGAATGCCCATGGGCGTCTTGGTGCTAGTTGAAAAACCGCCAATGAAATAAACCTGAGGAGTTTTAGCAGGACATAAGTTTTTTAGAGATTTTCTGAAAGCCTGCAAAGTTGGCATAGAATTGATATTAAGGGGAAGATTGCTCCAAGCTTTTGTGGCTCCCAGGACAAAGCCTCTGCCGCCCCAGGAGGCGCGCTTATACCTAAGTACTGATACCACTTTAGCAGAGGCAAATCGCAGTGATCTGGGAGGTGAGTACAAAATAAAACTTTTTGTTTAAAATTCATGACCTTGGTTGTGCAAGACCTTATCAACAAGCCTTAAAAAGCAACCTCTGCCTCACAGGGAGCCAGTGTAGTTTTCGAATGGACCATGAAACAGAGTGATATTTGAGGATTTTTAAGAGTACGAGCCGCAGCATTCTGCAGTGTTTGTCATTTGCTTATCACATGCTGACGGGCATTTTAATACAGTCCATTCGCATAGTCAATCCATGATAACACCAGCAAGGTAACTACTGCTTTCCGTTAATGATTGGGTCTATACGGAAGGATTTTTTTGATTAATCTCAGTGTAAAAAGCAGCTAAAGTGACTGATTTTAGCCTGATATTGGAGAACAAATCATTTATAACAACGTTCACATTTTTAGTTCTCTTCACCGGCGAGGCGAGTGGGCCTATCTTTTCAGGCCACCAATCCGGAAACCAGAAGGATTACTGAGAACCGAAGATAAGAACCTCCGACTTCCCTGAGTTTAACTTCAGGCACATCCATAAACTGACAGCTTGCATACACTCACTGAATATTGCCCCAACCACCTCCATCCCACTATCCAACGAGACTACTACCTGTGTGTCGTCTGCATAAGAAGTAAGGTTGAAGGCAAAAGATATGATTAGGTCTGCCAGAGGAGTGATGTAGACATTACACAGTGTAGGGCTAATTGCCGATCTCTAGGGTATACCGCAAGGCCAAGTAAATTAATGAGATGAAAAGTCACCCAATTGAAACTACTGTACCCGTCCGCTAAGAAACTAGTCTAGCAACTTCCATGCCACCTTAGTTGCCCCTACCCTGCTTACCCTCTCCATCAGCAGCCCATGATTTACAGTATCAAAGGCTGCTGATAAGTCAAACAGAATCAGAGCCGCTCTGCCCCCATTATCTAGAGAACTTTTAATTTCCTCTATTGCTTTTATGAGAGCGGATTCCTTGCTGTGTCCGGCCCTAAATCCAAATTGAGTAAAATCCAATAGGTTATTATCCTGGACATGCCTAACCAATTGCTCATTCAGGTTCTTTATAATCAGTTTTGCTGGAAGGGGCAGGCAGGAGATCGGGCAGTAGTTATTCGGGTCCAAAGTATGTAGAGAAGGTTTTTTAATAAGACGCAGAACTAGTGCCTTTTCCCATTCTGATGGAAACTGCCTCGAGCAGCAGGTAAGGTGGAAGATAGCATTGAGCTTGGGTGCAATGGTATCAGCCCCTAATACTGCTATTTTGGGAGGACAAGGGCTGATTTGAGCAAGTCGACAACCCTCTCAATTGAGGGTTTACATTTTCGGCTACCCACTTTCTACTATACATGGAGCTTCCCCTCCCCATTTCTTTGATAGCTTAGCCACAACTCCCCATACTATTGCTTTTTGCCCTTCCCATTAGTTCTTCTGTTGCTCTACCACCCCTGCTCTTACGCATCTTTTCATCCCCTCCTCCATTGCTTTTCCTCCCCCAGTCGTCAGCTCTCCACACCCCTTCGCTTTTTATTTCTCTTCTTAATGTTATTTTTGCAAAGGCCTGGCATCTGCATACTGTTACCGGGCTGCTTGCTCTTCTGTTTTTTGTCCTACCTTGCTTACTTTGTACAATCTCTATTGTACAATTCAAAATTCCATCTTGGAAGAGGTAATTCAACTTACAAAAAAGCTTCTGAAAAATACCCATGGTGTGTTGACGATGAGTACAAATTGAGTCATAACATCACAATACAAAGACATAGACTTACTAGCAAACACATCAGGGAGAACCAGAGGCCAGCTTGAAAAAGGTTTTTCTCATACAGACAAAACATTCCAAAATGGTCGCCAATACATCCACCTGGGGCCCATCACCAGCCACTTTGAATGAATATAGATCATTTGCACTATGCCAGAAGCTTAGCGATCACATTTTTAAGGTAAGTTCTATTGGCTTTGTCAATGCTTGTTTTTATTTTGATTAGAAACATAAATGTTTTGCTAACTGCACAACAATCGGTGTTCTTTTGTAGTCTGTAAAAGTGTTTACTGCTGAGATGTTCCTCTACCATGACTAAGCCTCATCCTCCTCCACGTTTGTAGAGTGGGTTTTTATAGCTGCTACTAAGCCACAGGCTTACTCCCCGATAATCCCTTTATTGTCCTTGTACTTATTCATTGTAATGAGGCTTTGCTTCTTGAAGGCCGGTCTCTCATCCAAAGCATTTTGTGCAACATCAAAATCCTGAATATTACCTCTGTTCCAAACATAGATGACACTCCCTGTGGGCCATAGAAAGTAGCTCACCAATGACACATCCTACTAGTACCAACGTCCTAACCGAGGGTCAGACCCAGAACCACCAACAATGGGAAGTAGCTGATTGTTAGATTTGAGTGCGGCTTTTGACACCATCTCTCACACCAAACTTCTGGCCAATGGTATACGGGGCGAAGCACTTAAATGGATTGAGTCTTTTCTGTTCCATAGAACATTTCAGATTACATCCTCCATTGCTTGTTCTGACACGGTTAGCACCCCGCACGGTGTACCACGGGGCTCCATTTTGAGCCAATTGTTTTTTAATCTCTACCTCAGACCCCTGGCCGATTTAGCTGACAGGTCGGGACTCACTCTTATGACATACGCAGATGATTCTCAAATCATCTTCTCACTGTCAGAGTCAAATCCAACGGCCCCGTCCATTCTCAAACAAAGGCTTCAAAATATCTTCAGCTGGATGTCTTCTAACCAGCTGAAGTTAAACGGTGACCAAACGGAAATCCTCCTCCTGGGAAAAAACAAAGACCTATAGAACGTCGCTCATTGGCCCTCCGAGCTAGGTATCATCCCCACCCCTGCTACCCATGTAAGAAATCTGGGGGTTACCATAGACAATGCCCTATCGATGAAACTACAAGCAAACAAAGTGGTTGGCCTTTGTTTCAACATCTTGAAATGGTTGAAAAAAATCCTATGGATGCTGCCCCTTGCAACGCAAAAGACCGTAGTCAACGCACTCATTACATCTCGGCTTGACTACGGCAACATTCTTTATCTGGGCTCGAATCAAGCAATCATCAAACGGCTACAATTGGTCCAAAACTCGGCTGCAAGATTACTTTGCAAGATTCCAAAAACTTCCAGTGTGTCGAAACATCTGAATGACCTACATTGGCTCAGGGTAGAAAACCGCATCAGGTTCAAAGCCCTGAGCTATATGTTTAGGATCAAATCCGGCACCGCACCAAAGTATCTACAATCCCTAGCGACCCCCTACATCCCGGGAAGAGAACTGCGCTCCCAGACCGCAGCAAACTTTACGACCCCGAGATTCAAATTAGCGAGAATGGGAGGTAGATCCTTCTCTGTCCTAGGGCCCTCTCTTTGGAACAAACTCCCCCCCCATATTCGCAAGGAAGCAAATTACGCCCAATTCAGAAAGAACATAAAGACCTGGCTCTTCCAGAAATAAGTATAATGCCCTTTACCTCCTACTACTGCTCATCGACAAGTCATCGGCGCCGGGAAACCCTTTTTGGGTAGCTGTGCGCCATACAAATGTAAAAAATAAATAAATAAATTAATTAAAGGGGTGAGTGATAGAGAGAGCACAGACTGGATGGGTGGTCTAGTGTAGTACAACCCTGAAGAAATACCCATCTGTAGCCAGGAAATCAGGGAAGAGAGAATGCCAAAACAGCTGTAAGCAGAGAACCAGAAGCACAACAGTAGAACAAGTGAGCTTGCATCGTTCAGGTCCATAAGACACTAAAGCACCGGAATGTGACCCATAAAGGAGCAAAAGAGACAAACGCACATGCTCACACCATAGACTGTCCAACTGTCAAAGAAATACAAGTGAAGGACACCCAAACAAACAAACTTATTGGACGTAACAACCACCTGAGTTGAGGCGAACTAGCTTAGTCACTGGAACAGACGGTATAGGGTCTTGGAAACACCAGAAGCAAATGTTGAGGAATGTGGAAGAGCACAAGATCAAAGCACAGTTAAGCCCCAAGTAAAAAGAAAAAAAAAGACAGACAAGCAGCCCAACACTTATTGCCATGAAATTGCAGAATAGGGTCCAATGGCCCAATCCAGATTGGTCACACAACAGGATCACTAGTAGCTAGAGCCACTCCTGATCACATACTGAACCTACTCCAACAGGATCATCAAATGGTCCTCAACTCAGCCATCTGAGTTGGTGGCAGGAATACTGCTCCAATGATGGTGCCGACTCATGCCTTGGCACTTCTCAGACGGACTTGTCGGAGAGACAGACATCAACTAAACAGGAAGTAATTGACCCTCAGCATCAGCACAGGGTGAAAGCAAGTGGGCTAACAGAATCAAAGAGTCTGTAAACAGCATTAAAACACAAAAGTCTGGATGGATAAAAAAAATGGCTATCGATGAAAAGGCCCCTAATAAGTATAATCACAAGTGTAAAAAGTGAAGTAGGCAGGAAGCTGAAGGTTATGATGCATTTCTAGAGTACTCTTCGCCGTGAGAGCCACAGCGACCTGACAAAATACACCAGGATAGGCAGCTAAAGAAATGAATACAAATGTCACACAGTGAATACCCACAAAGCCAACAATAGAGTGCCAACATGATTGAGGGAGGTCAGACATGAACAGAGGTAGTCCTGGAAGCTCATTACTAACCTACACTCTAGAGAGACCTCCAATATTACACTCTTGAATAATGGGTATGCGGTGAGAATGGGAAGGAGACCTTCGGCCCAAGTACCCTGAATGCTGCCCCACCATTGTATCTAATAGAACTCGCAAAACAAACTGGACAACACGAAAATACCCTTGGGCAGTCTTGCCTAAACCCAGTAAAATTAAGACTGAAGCAGTAGTTATCCAACAGAGATAAGGAAAATAGAAAGGTGGATCCCCTGACTCATGGGGGATATCGTCATTGAGCCCGACCCGTTGGAGTTCATCAGCCAGCGATAACATGTAGCTTGCAGGATGAGTATGAGCACTAGGTGCTCAGTAGACATCAGAGATCTCCGAACACCTCATCCAAATTTTGCAGGACAAGTATCGGTGTTTGGAAGCAATTCAAGAAATGACACTACAGAATAGGCTGGCCCGGGCACATCAGATCGCACCGTTTTTTTTAAAAGATCTTGAAGCATTGCTCTTTAACCAAGGGTGCCCTAAGGTTTTATAAGTCATCTCTTTTGAACATATGTCCTTAGCACCTAGACGGGCTTGAGCATTAGCAGTGCTTTATAAATAATTGTTGATACCTTGAACCTAACCAGATGACTGCTCTGGTATCAATGCATTTATGTCTGCAAAGACTGGTTAGGTTTCCCTCCTCCAGGTCAATCCTGGACTCAGCATATGTTAGTGGGCAGAATACATACATCACATCAAATGTTCGCATTAGGCACAACTCCAGACACAAATATGCAACACCATGGCACCAAGACATATAGCTGAATAAGCCTTGGCAAATACATATCAAGGTATACTCTAATTTCAACACATACTAAAAAACAGAGACCCTAGTTTTTAATTTTGAAGGGTAGAGCTCTTTCACCAATGTCTTAATCTGCATTTTTTCCTGGGTACTCTTGAGATTTATGTATTAGTAGTGGGGAGGTCAAACCAATATATTTTGCCCTCTTCAGCCTTCATTGTGACTTCTGGGGTATATACAAGCCTGGTAATACATTTCTAGTGCAGAGGGAGGCTTGGTGAAGGTGTACTCAAAGAAACTGACTGACAGACAGCATGAATAGTCACACAGGAGACTGCGTTTCTGCAAGATAAAAACTTAATCTAATTTTACTATCTAACACTGCATTATTTCTCCTGGATATTCTAGGTGGCAATCTGGTACAGTTGCATGCAGATGTGCCTTAGTTTTATGTAACACAACTGTTTGAGAGGCTGTTTTCTTGCCCAATAAAAAGGTAATCGAATGTTCATATGAAAAGGGGCAAAATGTCTCCAGAAGTGTACAAGCCTTTAAGTCTGTGCAATGGTAAGCCTGTCCTATGATTATGGCTAACAAAATATGTAGAATGAGTGAGGAGTTGTCATGCAAGTTCCATGGTGTTAATTTTCGATGAGCTCCAGCTAGGCCACGCTTTACAAGGAATGCAGTAGATGTGTCTTTGTTTCTAATGGCTGAGGTAGGGTGTACAAGGAGTGATCTACCTCCATACATTTTGAGCTTAGGTTGCTTTACAACTAAGAGGTTTGCATCTCTTAGTCATTTACCTTGATAGGTGTTGAGGCTTAAGGAGATTAAAAAAAGATCAGGAGCAATCATCAACATTCTTATGTACACTGTACAGACTTCAACCCCTCTAGTGCAGGTTTTGGCAATTGGCCCACACTAGGGAGGGTTACAAAGGATCCTTCAGGGCAAGCAGAAGAGATTTTTTTTTTTTTAACAAAAGGGCTGGGGCGGCATGGAATTGCTTTCGTTTCAGCCTCAGATCCCTTTTCTCCCATCTGTGGGCTGAGGTCATAGATTCCCACCGGTGGCGGAGAAGACAAAAGGTGAGTCCTTGCTCCGCCATCCCGTGGGTTTTGGGGTACCCAAATACCTCCCCAGATTTCATGGAGGCATCGTTGGAAAGAAGAGAGTCTCCTCTTTCCAACAATGCCTTCCTGACATTTTTTCCTGGCTGTGTATCACAGCGCAACCACAATATACAGCCAGGAAAACCGCTAGGCCACCATGGGCCTTATTTGTAGGGTCGGCCCTCGCAGTAATGCGCCAACCCCCCAAACTCACACCCTCCCCACTCCCATGGGTAGACAGTTTTAAAAATGAATATAATGTTTTCTCTCCAGGCTGGGGGAAAGGAACATTTTTAAAAATATGAAATTGTTGGCGCTACCCAACCCCAGTGGGCACTATTATTATTTTATTTTTTTAAATGTATGTTTTCCTGAGGGCGGGACAGACTAGGAGATATGGGTGAACGCAGTCCCCATGGGAAACCACACATTTCCTTTAAAAAAAAATAGAAAGAGGGGTCGTTTTGGCCCATTTGAGTTCAAAATTGTTTTTACATGTACATCTGCAGATTAGGCTGAAATTATAGATTATGTAGCATTTATTTTTCTAAGTGTGTTTTTTCCCATGGGGGGTCTTTGCGCTCCAAGGGGTGAAGCACACATTTAAAAAAAAAAAAAACTATCTGTCAAAACTCCTTAATCTGCATATTTATATCAAAAAAATTTTTGTAGCTCAAATGGGTCAAAAGTGAGTACATGACAACATGTCCGCACGCAGTGGAAAGCCCTGTACACAGGTTCACTGCTGCTTATTTATGTATTTGGTTGCTATACTGGTGCTATTGATGTAAAATCTTTGCTCAGGCAGTATTATGTTTTTCAATCACAAAAAAAGTAATTGAGTCAAAAAAGTGCATCAGTGTATCATTACTTGGCTTTTCTTACTGCATAACTAAGTCAAACCTGTTGCATAATTTAGGGCTCTTCTGCTGCATAATTCCAGTGACCCTGGTAATAGCACAGAGAGTTTTTACAAGGGGTATGCCTGTGCACAAAGTTGCAGGGGCAACTGCATGAATGTCCGCTTTTTTAAACAAAGGTAGATTTTTGATTTCAGGTATTAACCTTTATACTGGTAATGGCCCAGCAGGGCCCCCAACAAAAAAGTTTTGCATAAGCTATAACAAAAGTATGCTGTAGTATTCGGTATGTGGCTAGGTGAAGTTATGCTGTGTCTTTTTTTGTCTTTTCTATAGTCTCTTTGAAGAACCTACAGATTCAGGAAAGCAGATAAGTAGCTTCGTGTTTATTTACTATTGCACAGATCTCATACATACACACACAGAGACTGATTTAGAACAATATTTCTACCTTCTACGTAGTACAGTATTTTAGAAGGATGGTTATAGCCAGTCACCATCATGATTGCAGATCATGCGGCGGCATGACACAATGCAAAGCTGGGCTTTTCCTGAGTAATCCATTTGCCTCTAGGGGACCGTTTAAGGGTCAGAGCGCCCCGTTTTGCATTGTTGGCCATGTCTAAAAGTTCTCTTGCATGGGTAGGTGTGACCAGTTTCTCTATACAATATAAAGGTGTACTTCTCCCGAATAATCTGTTTACTTCACCAGAACTGTCCTACTAACCAAGTGACCAGGTATACATTGTAGATAGACTCTGCAGTCAAGTAATTCTTGCACCTATTGCTTGCAGGATGCCTTATTGCAGGACCCAAGATTCCACAGTTTCTAGGGAAGTTTAATCAGATGACTTTTGCTCTGATGAGACCCGAAGACAGGTTGACATCACCTCCCTAAGTTGATTTCAAAACATGTTATGATTCGCGAAGAGATACCATATATAAACAGATTAGTCAGGACTTTGGTAAGGACAGAGACATGAATGGGTAAGAGATGCTTAGGCAAGGTGTGCTTTCACAGGAATATTGCAAAGGTAAAAGGCAGAGAGTAAAGGTAGCACCAATGTACATGCCATGACTTCTACTTCACCTATAGATTCAAACCCATTGGCGTAGCACTAACTAAAATACTGAATAATTCCTTCACTCAACTAATCTGGTGACTCAAAACCATACACACGCAGCAGGCAGCCTCTTCCCTCAACATCCCAACACACACACAACCTGCACCTCAAACAACTCTACCGACTCCCCATCCACAGCTCTTTTCCAACTCCTGAAACATACATTTGAAGCCACAACACTGGACCAGCATGCCTCAATACCGTCTCAGATTTCAGAAACCTTCCAGACACCTCTGCTCAACCAGACTCATACTCACATGCATATGCATCACCAGAATAAGGAGAAGGGACTTCTCCTCATTCCGCTCTTTTGGAGTCAATAACTTGCCTCTACACATATGCGCTGTCTTTAAAATTAGAGCATATTGGGTGATAATGCACTTTACAAAAAATTCATAACATTACATAGAAGTCTGCACCCAATGCTGCACATATGGGTAAAATGTTAGTCCTGCTTTATGTACATCCTCCATCAGGACTTAGTGTATGTTCAGTTTACTGTATAACAAACGCATTACAGTCACAGCACTGCATATAACAGTGGACGTGACATATGCTACGCTCTCACTGACCACCCTATGTGTCAAAAACTAACATTTGTCGCAATATTGGACATGCTCTTTAGGGATATTAGGCAGTAATCCCCAGCATGTTTGCCTTAGTTTCTAAAGGTAGATATGCTCACTCAGTTTGAGCAATGGAGGCCTCCTAAGGCATCCTCAGACACCCCAACTTGCATCCACAACTAGAAGGTGTTGGATATACCACAGTGATTGCGCTAAAGACGCATGTGAGACATGTCTTTCTGAGCCTCATGTGGCTGTCGTGGGAACCGTTGGTAAAAGTTCACTAGGCATGCATTCTGTAATGTTTAGAATGGAGGCCACTTGATAGGTGGTCAAAACATAGTAAAGTGTTTATTCATTTTTAGATCGAGCCTTTGCAAGACCTGTTGTTATCTCTTCTGTAGGCTATTGACACGCCCATTGGTTGTAACCTGTGGCATTCTGAAAATCTGGCTTTTACCAACGGTTCCTGGCTTTTAACTTCACAAATTGTTTCTTTTTGTCATCCATCTCAATGCGGTCATGCTGCTTCACAGCTGTGTGATGGCCCCTCCTCCCGTTTGGGCATGCAGCCTGTCCTTTGGTTAGACATCCCATCACAATAAAACGTTTCCTCATGAAAGGGCACACAACCTCTACGCATTCATTTCCTTTTTTGTTGTGATATAGTTTAATTTAAATTAGTATTTAGTCTGTTACTGATCAGAAGGAAGAGCTGATGCAGAGACTCGAAACTGTGTCCCCAGTCCCCAAAGTCGGCAGCTCTGTATGTTGCACCACATTCAGACCCTCTGTACCAACTATAAAGTTTGCTGTGTTTAATACCGCTCTGCAAGTGCGGAAATGTCGCATCTTGATTCTATAAAAAAACAAGATCCACCTAGATTGACTGATTGCTCGATAAACAGCAAGTCTTTTAAAATGTTTGTTCATTCCTTCTAGAACACTAGATAAATCATGTAAAACATGAGCCTCTGTGATCTCATCTCGCACCTGGTAATAGATGACAGTATGGGGGAAGGCTCTTAGAATAGTTGAGAGGTTGTCTTGAATGGAGTTTCCGTCTTGTGGCATATGAATGTCATGGGCCCTTGAATGGCGGTGGTTTGTTGATGTGAGTACACTGATTGTTGGATTAGGCCTGTGGCCAGTGGTATGAAAATCCTGTCTGTGGTGCGTGAATGGCGTGTGGATGGACCATAAAGCGGTTGGTGCCTTGACGTGGCTTCATGGCTCACCATCGGTTGTCTTGGTTTCTATATTCAGGTAGTCTGAAAAGTGTTTGTGCTTTGAAGCTAGCATTTCTGGAGGTGCTAAAACCAATCAGGCTAAGTGGTGGGTTAGCTTTAAAACATTGTGTGAGAAGTTGGCCTGATATGCAGTGCTCACTATTCTAGTGATCACTATGTATCAGTCCAAACAACCCTTATTGATGATTGGTTGTAAGTCAACCTTATAGACCAGCTATCCTAGTAGCATGGATACGAGCAGTCTAAGGCTAAGACTCTAGAGGGCGTGTTAAGCCAGCTGTTTTACCATCACATTACCCCTTGAACACCAAGTGAAAGGACACCACACAAGTTGTTATGAAAATAAACAGATATTTATTTATAACAAGACTACCCTGAACTCTTTATGAGTCAGGGAGCTGAGCACACAACAAAACTCTTAAGAAAATACTTTAAGTCGCACAATTTACACAAATGCCCGAGGGGCACGAAAAACCATATATTACAAAAGTGGAATGCGAATTACTAGCAGGTAAGTAACTATTCTCATAGACTTTAGAATCGCTAGGACTGGACTACTGAACCTTTACATTACTAGCAGGAGACCTAGGAACGTCGTGTGCAGAGTGGGAACTCTCACGCGTAAGGCGGGAAAAAGTCTATGGAGGCTAGCAAAGACAAAGTTACTGTTCTCGGGCGAACCCGACTAGGTGGGTCGAAAACAAGAGTGGATCCGAACACTTAGGGTGTTGGACTATGCTGGAGCACCGGAGTACTCAGTTTACCTAGCCCAGGGGCTGCAGCTGCATAGGGTTCAAGTTGCGTCGGAAACCCTTGTTGAAGATCCAGGAGCCTGAAGAAAGAAGTTGCTGGCAGGCGGCCAGTGAAGAAGTTCGTGGTGATCCAAGCCTGGATCAGGGAAGAAGAAACCTGTAAGCAGAGGGGACCAAGTTCTGAATCACTAGCCAGTGATTTGAGTGGGCACCAGGATGGCACCGGACGAAGTCACCTTAGCCAGGTGAGTGGGCGCTGCTGGGCTCTGCAGTCTCTCGGACCAGGAGGCGTTGTCGGCGACCAGGATGGAGGTGCGAGCTGTCCCACGAAGGTACTTGCTGTCGACGTCGCTGGACCCAGGATTGGGCAACAAGTCTTGGCAAATGCAAGGCCCACGCGGTGGACCTAAAAGGGCGTCTTGAGTGGACCAGGAGGGTCCAGGGTGCTCCTCTTTTGGAGGGGAGCAAGGGCTAGTCTGGAGCAACCAGACCAGCAGTGGTTGTCGTTGTGGAGCGTCGTGAGGGGGCCACTAGCCAACGGGCAAGCGACCTGGACAACGCGGTGAGCAGCAAAGAGCAGAAGGGCCCCACGCAGATCTCGTGGATGCAGGGGGGCTGCACTTCGGTGCTGGAGCTGCTCAGGGTCGGGGCTTCTCTTACCCCAAAGCACTCAGTCGAGGGTCACTCGGTGGTCGTGCTGGACAAGCGTCGTGCAGTTCTGAAGATGGCCGGTCCCTCGAGGTCTCGTCGCACCCACGGATCACAGCTGGGCTGATGATGTAGGTTGAGGTCAGAGGTGCCAGGGAAGCCGGTTCTCGTCGTGCTGGAGCAGTCTTGATCCGGAGGAGAGACTGGCAACAAACCGCGATGCTTGGTTGGTGCCTGCTGCTGCAGGGTGACTACTCCTTAGTCACAAGGGAGAATCTTGGGAAGAAGTCTTGAGTTCCTTTCGTGGAAAGTAGTTTCAGGATTCAAAGATGATCTGATTTGGAAGGGGGCCAGTTCCTACCTTTATCCTGCAAAAAGGGGCTGGCACGCGACTAAGTCCTGCCCTATGGGTGGGACTAGGAGGGGGGTGGTTACACCCCTCTCCTTTGGCGGGCTTTCCCCAGATCAGGGGCTGGAGTGCCCCTGGAACTGGTTCAAGCCGGCCTATGCACAGTGAGCACCGGGGTGCCACTTGCAGTCACCTTCCTCTAAAGCCCTGCCTACCTAGGATACACAAAATCCTGTCTGGGACGGTGCTGGCACCGCCCCTGGCAGGAAACCCTTTGTCCTTGCCTCCTGGGCTGGGAGGACTCTCAGCAGCAGGAGGGCAGACTTGTGTCTCTGTGGCAGCATCCATTTTGTGGAGCTAAGGCTCTGTCTGACTTTAACCGGGGTTACAGGTTACATACATGTCGTGTCCCTCTAGAAGGGTGGAATGCTAACCCCGTCGCCAGAACTGGCGAGGGGTTAGTATTCCAATTCGTATGACACCTTACTCGACATGTTTTGATAAAGCGATACCAGAGTTGGCATATAACCGCGAGGATTATAATGCACTTAAGAGTATATGGTATGCGATATCATGGAAACGGCTAAGGGATGGATCCCGAAAGCCGCAGACAGGCTCAGCTCATGCCAGAGCACTATCTCACACGATTCCAAGCACTCTGCCTTAAGGATTGTCAAGGCCTGCCATAGGAGTGACTGATAGGAGATCTGTGTGCCCATTTAGGTTTAGATATAGGAATACTATATCTACAGCAGAGGGTGAGTACACCACTCTGCCCCAGCTGTCAAGCAGCCAGTTGTGTCTGATTTAGTTAGTCAGCCCAGGGGTGGCATAATACATGCTGCAGCCCCTGGGAGACTTCTGGGTGCACCTCAGCCCTGGGTACAGGGACTTGGAGAGGGCCCAGTGCCAATTCAGTACCTGGGTACAATTTGGAGTAGAGAGAACAGCTAGGCTGTGGGTCTGATTAGCAGGCCCACAGCCAGGGAAAGTCGTAAACCAGTGAAGCAAAAAGCAAAAATCTGGGTGATCATAGGATTGCAGACCCTACTCTCCTACACATTGTACCAGATATATATCTGTGACAGTCAGGATACTCCGTCGCAATGGTGAGAGAGTATCCTTACCGTGAAGATAAGTGTCTGCCTGTCAGAAATGTGTGCGTGGACCAATGGTGTAACAATGGGAATGACTACTAAATCTCTGGCATGGCTGCACCCCTTCTATTACCCGACCGAGTAAGGGGCATCTGCAGCTGACCTCTATGACTGCCCACCTATTTTAGATATGCATAAGGGTCAGTTTTTACTCTCCGTCACCACCTGAAAAACCATTATGGCAATGGCGCTGTAAAAACTGTCTAATGCACTGCTCCCATGGTGAGAGGGCATTTTTCCCCCAAAAAGAAAATCCATAGTCAGGATTTTGTTTTTGAAAATGAATTTAAAAATTGATCGACGGCTCCATCATATTGATGAAGCAGTGCGTCAAGAGTAAAAAGGCATTGACAGGAGCCCTGTGACAGCGGCTCCTGTCAATGTTTTTGAATTACCTAGTGAGAGCCACGTAAGTCACACAGCCCTGGACTCCCCTGGAAGTGTTGTTTTAAAAAATGCGCAGGCTTGCCTAGGTGCCGGCTGAGGGGCCAAAATCCATAGCCAATTTCATTGCAAAAAAAGATACGTTTTCCCTTCATAAATGGGATATGTCTATGTTCTGTTTTTATCCTTTTCAAACAAAAAGTGGGATTCGTTTTTATGTGGAGACATGTTGGAATGCTGGTTTGTTTTTATGGATCTCAACAGATTACAGAAATTTCCAGAACAAAATGTAAATAAATTAGTAATGTTAGCCATGTACATACTTTCAAGTGTTGTATGGCATTATGGGGAGGGGCACAGAACCACTGCAAGTTACACCATGCTGGACAGGTCCAGGTGTTTAGATTGCAAAAAGAAATTAGGAGTTTTTATTAGGGCTCCAACAACGAGACAAACTGTCCTGAATGGTACACAGGCATAGTGGTATTCTACATAAACAGAGAGATTCTATCAATGTGTGGTGATTTAAATTTTTATATTTATTTTTGTGGGTGATGAAAAAAATTAACTCTCTCTTCGGGTGGTAAAGATGAGAGCACAATGTGCTTGTTAAAATACCCCTCACACACTAAAAAAATCCTTTAGTGTCATGCTTCATCATTGGGGTCTTCCCGTCCCTCTACGGGGCGGGGCGTGCTACGACCTGACAAACTACGCGGGAGCACTTGTAAGGTGACAAAGGCTATGTGACAGTGCAAGGTGAGTGGTGTCAGTGAAGTGTAGGGACCTATTAATGTGTGGAAATTAAAAAGCTAAAAATCCTCTGGCTAGTGGAAAAAACCAATTTATTCACTTCCCTAGCTGGGGACGTTAAGAAGGGGGTTTTGGGGTAGAGCAATTGGCTACTACCTGGTCTACATGTTTCGTAAGCAGTCCCCTACTGCTTACTCATCAGGACCTTCTAATGGCCCCTACTGGAAAATGCTCAGTTTCTAAGTATGATATGCCTATAGTCCTAAAAACTAGCAGTAAAAATCCACTGGTAGTTTTAGCTTCAGGGCATGAGCTGGCCCAAGGGAAGCAAAATTAAATTTATCAAAAAAGATGACCTAAATGTGGTCTTGCTGTGGCGCATGTTGTATGCCCCATGAGCTGACAGTTGGTAGGTATTCACCGCGGTAATAATGTCCGCATTAGTACACTGCCTTACTCCTACCCGTACTGCCGCTCTTAACGTCCCCAGCTAGGGAAGTGAATAAATTGTTTTTTTCCACTAGCCAGAGGATTTTTAGCTTTTTAATTCCCACACATTAATAGGTCCCTACACTTCACTGACACCACTCACCTTGCACTGTCACATAGCCTTTGTCACCTTACAAGTGCTCCCGCGTAGTTTGTCAGGTCGTAGCACGCCCCGCCCCATAGAGGGACGGGAAGACCCCAATGATGAAGCATGACACTAAAGGATTTTTTTAGTGTGAGGGGTATTTTAACAAGCACATTGTGCTCCCATCTTTACCACCCGAAGAGAGAGTTAATTTTTTTCATCACCCACAAAAATAAATATCAAAATTTAAATCACCACACATTGATAGAATCTCTTTGTTTATGCATATCTTATTGGAGGGTGATTCTGTCAATACCTCTACACTTCCTCTATTGTTTTGAAATAGTGGTATTCTAGCCACACCGAATCTTGATAAAATCTTGTCCGGCCACCAGGATATTGCTTGCTCTCCTCGTGTACTCGGCCATGCAGGACCACAGGCCTAGAACATAATCCAGCACGTCTTGTTTGGGCTCTTTGAGAGGCTACTCTTAAGCTTCTCTCACCAAACACAATAGCTTCTTACATGATGGCCAAACAGTAAACCAAAGAGGCTAAAACCAACCCCTTTCTGTGGCACCTCTCTGTAAGCAAATAGCAGGCGTGGGTGGAGAACATCCCATCTCCTCCTGAGCTAATCTGATAAGCCCATGATCATTCCCTTCAGATCTTATTGAATCTTTCAGATGATATGGGGTGGTGAACTTGTAAGTAACACCACATTTATCCCTCATCACCCACATATATGTGGACATAAAGTTAGTCTCCCTGTCTGAGACCACGTCCTTAGGAAAGCCCACTCTGGTGAAGAGGTCAAATAGGGCTCTGGCAACTGTGGGAGCAGAGCCCTTTTTGAGGGGTATTGCTTCTGGGTATGTGGTGTCATGGTCTACTACCACCAAGATATATCTGTTCCCAGAAGCAGTTAGGGGTCTAGGGGACCAACAATGTAAATCTAGGGTGGCCAAATACTCAGAATTAAAAATGGGACAGGGAGAAATTGCCATAGTAAATGTTGACACATCATGTATGTATGTATATATGTATATAAATATATATTACCTACTGGCAGTCGCCAGTAGGTAGTTAAAGTTAGGACCTAATTTCCATAGGAAAAGCGGTTTTTGTTTTCCCAATAACTTTGGCGCTGGGTGACAAATCTTTGCGACATTTTCAAAACTAGTGGGGCGCTCCGGTCAGCTCCAGTCTTGATAGTTTTGGGTTGATTCGACAAACAGGGGCCGAGAAAAAAGGGGGGTCCCAAAACATGTTTTCCCCATGTATTTTTCCATAGGAAACTTTAGACAAAGCTACAGCCCGTACTGCTGAACGGAATTACACAAAATTTGGCAAAAAGGTAGGTCTTGGTTCAGAAAGAGTCCTTTTTCTTAAATGGTGTAAATCCGTTCGTAGTTCCAGAGAAATTTAAAAAAGAAAAAGTTTTGATATCTATGGCCACAGTGGGTTCACAAACCCTCCCGAGCACGAGCTTTACTCTGATTGGCTACCAACACTCCAAACCGGGAACTGCTGGCAGCCATCTTGTGACTCAGTAGAACCGAGTCACAAGAAATAGTGAAAAATGAAGAGAAGGGGGCAGGGTAGAAATACCCTGCCCCCTAAGCCTGCTCAGGGGGTCCGACAAGGTCCTCCAGTGCCAAACAGAGCATTTTTTTCTTGGGACGGGATTAGCGCTGCGGTTGCGAATCCCGCCGAAATTTTTTACAAAATGAAGCCCAGGCTCCCGCACTTCATTTTAATGAGGCCCCCGGGTGGGCCAGGTCCCGGGAACATTGCCGAAATAATAATAGCGGGAGCCCGTTGGGGCCCCCACAGCCCCGGGGACCACCACCTCCCCCGGGGTTTATTACAATGTATGCGGGGCACTACGGGCCCCTGCAGCCCGCCACCTCCCCGGGGCTTTTTTTTATATTGAAAAAAAAAAATTGTGGGGGGGTTCCAATCCCCCACATGCTGCCCCGGGGACCACTACCAACACGGGGATTCCATAATAAACCACAAGGGGGCTCGTGGCCACCCCGCAGCCCCAGGGACCGCCACCCCCCCGGGGCTTTTCAAACGTTGGAGCCCTCGATGGCCCTGGGAACCGCCATCCCCCAGGGCCGGCTCCTGCAATGTCCCGGGGTGCCCACCCCCGGGACAGTAAGTGCCACAGAGCTGCATTGCATGAGGTGGCCCGAGAACACGCCCCTTTTTACACCTCTCTGCATACAGCCCTGTGGCGCTTACTGGAGGTACCTGGTGGGCTAGTTGGCCCCCAGGGACACTCAGTATTCAAGGGGACTTAATCCCCCAACTTAAAATGCACCACAGGGCGTATTTGCACACTTGTCACATCAGAACCCGCCCCCTCCCTGCACCACTTGGCAAACGACCCCATGGCGCGTTTTAATTTGGGGGATTAATTCCCCTTCAATCCTGAGGGTACCTGGGGACCAACAAGCCCACCAGGTACCTCCAGTAAGCGCCACAGGGCTGCATTGCACAGAGGTGGTTCGAGGCCTCACCCCTTCTTACACCTCTACAACGCAGCTCTGTAGCGCTTACTGGAGATACTCTGGTGGGCTAGTTGGACCCCAGAGACCCTCACAATTCAAGGGGACTTAATCCCCCAACTTAAAACGCGCCACGGGGTGAGTTTGCACAGTGGTGAAGGCAGGGGGCGGAGCCTGATGTGACAAGTGTACACACGTGCTCTGTGGTGCATTTTAAGTTGGGGGAGTAAGTGCCCTTGAATCCTGAGGGTTCCTGGGGGCCAACTAGCCCACCAGGTACCTCCAATAAGCGCAATAGAGTTGCGTTGCAGTGAGGTGTAAAAAGGAGCATGGCCTCGGACCACCTCTCTGCAAAGCAGCTCTGAGGGACGTTATAGTTAGTTGGACATTTCACTTGTACAAAACCACAGAAATTCAGCCCTTATAGTTAGTTCTGCTAACTAAAGCTCGCGCCCCCGCAATGCACTGCTGATGACGTCACATACTAAATCATTCATGACATGGTCAATGACATCACTGATGACATCACTGATGACATCATACACGTGAAAATCTGATGCACCTCCTCACACTCTAATATAAACTTTGACACACCCACTGTAAAATTCAGACTACCATTTTCTAAACCATCGACACACCAATAACACTTACTACATAATCAATCAATCAATCAATCAATCATGGACATTTATAGAGCGCACTACTCACCCGGAGGGTCTCAAGGCGCTGGGGGGGGGGGGGTGCTGCTACTGCTCGAACAGCCAGGTCTTGAGCTTCTTCCTGAAGGAGAGGTGGTCTTGGGTCAGGCGCAGGTCGGTCGGGAGGGAGTTCCAGGTCTTGGCGGCCAGGTAGGAGAAGGACCTTCCTCCTGTTGTCGTGGGTGAGGAGACGGAAGGTGATTCTCTTGTTGACGGGGAGCCAGTGCAGGTCTCTCAGATGTCCGTAGATGTGGCTGCGTCGGGGGATGTCGAGGATGAGTCTGGCTGAGGCGTTCTGGATCCGCTGGAGTCTCTTCTGGAGCTTGGCGGTGGTTCCGGCGTAGAGGGCGTTGCCGTAGTCCAGTCGGCTGGTGACGAGGGCCTGGGTGACCGTCTTCCTGGTTTCGGTGGGGATCCACCGGAAGATCTTCCGTAGCATGCGCAGGATGTTGAAGCACGACGAGGAGACGGCGTTGACTTGTCTGGTCATGGAGAGGGAGGAGTCCAGGATGAAGCCCAGGTTGCGTGCGTGGTCTGTCGGTGTGGGTGCGGTGCCCAGGGCGGGGGGCCACCAGGAGTCGTCCCAGGCGGAGGGCGAGGAACCCAGGATGAGGACTTCCGTCTTGTCTGAGTTCAGTTTCAGGCGGCTGGTCGTCATCCACTCGGCTACATCTTTCATCCCTTCGTGAAGGTTGGCTCTGGCAGCGGCGGGGTCGTTGGTCAGGGAGAGGATCAGCTGGGTGTCATCGGCGTAGGAGATGATGTTCAGGTTGTGTTGGCGTGCAATGGTCGCGAGGGGGCTCATGTAGACGTTGAAGAGGGTGGGGCTCAGCGAGGATCCTTGAGGGACGCCGCAGATGACTCCGGTGGCCTCTGACTTGTACGGTGGTAGACGGACTCTCTGTGTTCTTCCGTCGAGGAAGGAGACGATCCATTCCAGTGCCTTCTCCTGAATTCCGACGTTGCTGAGGCGCTGCACAAGGGTGCGGTGGCAGACAGTGTCGAAAGCCGCGGAGAGGTCTAGGAGGATGAGGGCCGCTGTTTCTCCGTTGTCCATCAGGGCTCGGATGTCATCGGTGGCAGCGATGAGGGCGGTCTCGGTGCTGTGGTTGGCTCGGAAGCTAGACTGTGAGGGGTCGAGGGATCCATTCGTCTCGAGGAAGGCGGCCAGCTGTTTGTTGACGGTCTTCGCGATGACTTTGGCTGGAAACGGGAGGAGCGAAATGGGGCGGTAATTCTTGAGTTCGGTGGGGTCCGCAGTAGGTTTCTTTAGTAGAGCGCTGAGCTCGGCGTGCTTCCAGCCCTCCGGGAAGGTGGCGGTGTCGAAGGAGGTGTTGATGATGTCCCTCAGGTGGGGTGCGATGACAGCGTCGGCCTTGTTGAAGACGTGGTGAGGGCAGGGGTCAGTCGGAGATCCGGAGTGGATGGAGTTCATCATGCGGACGGTGTCATCGGTGCTGATCGGAGTCCAGGCGCGGTGGGTGGTGTTGGGCGGCGTTGCTGCGGTCGTTGTGTGCGATGGTTGAATGCTGAAGCTGTTGTAAATGTCCGTGATCTTGTTGTGGAAGTAGGAGGCGAGGGAGTTGCAGAGGTCTTGCGATGGGGTGATGTCGTTGTTTCCGGCGCTGGGGTTGGAGAGCTCTTTCACGATGTTGAAGAGTTCCTTGCAGTTGTGTGCGTTGTTGTCCAGCCGGTCCTTGAATGCAGTTCTCTTGGTGGCGCGGATCAGTTGGTGGTGCTTCCGGGTGGCAAGCTTGAGGGTGGTCATGTTGTCCGGTGTTGGTTCCCTTCTCCAGACTTTCTCGAGGGCTCGGCAGTCCTTCTTGGAGCTCTTGAGTTCGTCGGTGAACCATGGGGCTTTCTTGCTGCCGGGTCTGCTGGGCGGGGTCCTCAGAGGGGCGAGTTCGTCCGCGCAGTTGCTGATCCACTTCGTGAGGTTGTCGGCGGCCTGGCTGGGGTTCGCTGAGCTGGCGGGAGGGTGCTGACTCAGGGAAGCGGCGAGCTGGTCGGCTGTGATCTTGTTCCAGCTTCTTCGGGCAACCTGTTGCTGGTGGTGGTGGATCGTCGTTCTTCTGAAGGTGAAGTGGACGCAGCTGTGGTCCGTCCAGTGGAGTCCTGTGGCGTGGCTGAAGGCGATGTCTTTGCTGGATGAGAAGACGGCGTCGAGTGTGTGTCCGGCGAGGTGGGTGGGGGTGGTCACCAGCTGCTTGAGTCCCAGGTTTGCGAGGTTTTCCAGCAGGGTGGTGGTGTTGCGGTCGTCGTTGTTCTCCAGGTGGAAGTTGAGGTCCCCGAGGAGGATGTAGTCAGCGGAGGGGAGGGCGTGCGGGCTGATGAAGTCGGCGATGTCCTCGCTGAATTGTGTGCGTGGTCCCGGGGGTCTGTAGAGGAGGGTGCCTCTGAGGGTGGTCTTGGGGTTGACGTGGATCTGGAAGTGCAGGTGTTCGGCGGGTGCGATGGTGTCGTCGGTGTTGGTCGTGATGCGGATGGTGTTCCTGTGGATGATGGCGATGCCTCCTCCTGTCTGGTTGACGCGGTCTCTCCGGATGATCTTGTAGCCGTCCGGGATGGCGATGGCGATGTCGGGCGCTGAGGAGGCGTTCATCCAGGTTTCCGTGAGGAAGGCGACGTCTGGGTCTGTGGTGTCGAGCAGGTTCCAGAGCTCGACGGCGTGTCTGTGGACGGAGCGGGTGTTGAGCAGGATGCACTTCAGGTGGCTGCTGTTGTTGCTCGTCTTGGTCGGTGCGGGTGTAGTGCAGGTCCGGATGCAGGTGAACTTGCAGGAGCGGCAGCTGAAGGGTCCGTGGGTGCGTCTCGGGGTGGCTCAGTAGCATCCAGGGGTTCGGCCGGCGTTGAGTGCGTTGAGGGTGGCGGCGTCGTACGTCCGGCGGGTGGGCTGGGGTCTGCGGGGGCCAGGGGTTCCGGCACTGGGCACGGTCCAGGCGCAGACGGGCGCAGACGGGCTTACCTTTGGCGCGCCTTCGGCGCACAATCGGCGCACCCGCTGTGCGTGCACGCTGCGCGTTTGCCCCTCTGCCATAAGAGGAGAGAGGGGGGGCGGAGCGAGGGAGGGGCAGCTGGGAGGCGGGAGCGGGGCGGCGAATGGGAAGGCTCCAGGTGGAAGGGGGCGGGGCCGCAGGGGATCAGCGGCGGGGAGCGGGGAGGTGGCGGGAAGAGCAGCGGGGTTACAGCGGGAGAAACGGCGGCAATAGACTAACAAGTGAGAAGACAGACAGGCTGGGCACCGCTGGGGAAGCAGCACCAGCACAGGGGGAATAAAAACAAAAGTGCAGGAACAGCGAACAGCCGGGTGAGAGGCACACAGGCAGCAGGGAGCGGCGCTGCGCTCCAGAAGCAGAGACCACGCCTCGTGGTCAGGGGCACAGCTGTGGGCAGCAGCGGAGACGGGGCAGCCTGGGAACACACACGGGGAGTGCGCGTGGTGGAGTGACCGGCCCAGAGGCACAGAGGTCACTCCGCACTCACGGATTCATAGGTCGACACACATCCACTCATTCACCCATACAATCACTCATACATGCAGTCACAACAATACGACACTATCATGTGCTCTCATACACCTATACAGACACTCACACACCGCGACTCATCCATGGAGTTACTCACACACCTAGACAGTCATGCAAAAAATCAATCACGTTCCCATTTACTCACCTATACAGTATACTTACTCTCTTATACAATCACTGATACAAGTACACACTCATCCATACAGGCACTCTCACAATCACTGACTCTCATGTATAGACATTTATATACTCCAACTCTTACATACACTGACTTTTACATATGTAGTTACTTGGACATGTACCACTGATACATCCATTCACTCACCAACACACCCATACACACACTCACCCACCCATACAGCTGTTTCCACATGCACTCTTGAACCCATACACCCAGTGAATCAACCACTCACACATCTATGCACAAAGTCACACACCTAACCCACCCACCCACACACACATTCAGTCTCCCATAGAAATACTTAGGCAACCAATCAATAACCCATATAGACACTCCTGTAGCTACTGGCCAACCCATGGAGCAGCATACACAACAACAGACAGACTGATACAGACATTCACACAGTTTAGTCACTAACCCATGCATTCAGTAAGTCACATATAATCACTCACTTATACAGTCATTCACGCACATACTAAATCCTCCATCCAGACACTTATACACCTACTCATTCTTCAATACACCTTAGCATATATATATATATAAAACATATTTAAACTTTACAGAAACACACAGTCACTGGATGATGTAATCAGTGATGTCATTTGAGATATCCGAGATGTCATCAGAGATGTCAGCAGTGATGTCACTGACCATGTCATGAAATATGTAATATGGGACGTCATCAGCACTGCATTGCGGGGGCGCGAGTTATAGTTAGCAGAACTAACTATAACAGCCAAATTTCTATGGTTTTGTACAAGTGAAATGTCGAACTAACTATACTGTCCCTGAAACCTATGGTTTTTTTCAGTGAATATATATATATATATATATATATATATATATATATATATGAAAACATCCAGGTTGCTCACTGTAGGGAGTCACACCCCATGGAAAACACACCATTCTCGTGGGTGGCGGAGCCGCCAGCTAGCACAACGCATACCAGGTAGCCATACGCGTTTCGAGCAAAAAGCTCTTGATCACTGGCATGAGGAAGCAGGAAACAGGTTTGCACAGAACAGATTTATTTGAATACTTAGAGCCCCGCCCCAGTGGGCGTGTTGCAGGGAATGCTGGTTGTGGTAGTCCAAATTATTCCCCATGACTCACAAAGTTCTTTTCACCAAGTGGTCTCTGTCCTGCTACTCATAAAATATAATTCCCAGTCAGGAGGAATGCTGTTAGTACTCCGCTGTTCAGCTCACCAATGTCACCATGAGCGAGGCTCCACGGGTCCACAGAGCGCTCGTCTGTAGTGCACTCAGGAAACGCCTCTCAGCGTCGGGACTCCCCGCGGCCTGAGCGAGCCGCTAAACATGAAAACATCCAGGTTGCTCACTGTAGGGAGTCACACCCCATGGAAAACACACCATTCTCGTGGGTGGCGGAGCCGCCAGCTAGCACAACGCATACCAGGTAGCCATACGCGTTTCGAGCAAAAAGCTCTTGATCACTGGCATGAGGAAGCAGGAAACAGGTTTGCACAGAACAGATTTATTTGAATACTTAGAGCCCCGCCCCAGTGGGCGTGTTGCAGGGAATGCTGGTTGTGGTAGTTCAAATTATTCCCCATGACTCACAAAGTTCTTTTCACCAAGTGGTCTCTGTCCTGCTACTCATAAAATATAATTCCCAGTCAGGAGGAATGCTGTTAGTACTCCGCTGTTCAGCTCACCAATGTCACCATGAGCGAGGCTCCACGGGTCCACAGAGCGCTCGTCTGTAGTGCACTCAGGAAACGCCTCTCAGCGTCGGGACTCCCCGCGGCCTGAGCGAGCCGCTAAACATGAAAACATCCAGGTTGCTCACTGTAGGGAGTCACACCCCATGGAAAACACACCATTCTCGTGGGTGGCGGAGCCGCCAGCTAGCACAACGCATACCAGGTAGCCATACGCGTTTCGAGCAAAAAGCTCTTGATCACTGGCATGAGGAAGCAGGAAACAGGTTTGCACAGAACAGATTTATTTGAATACTTAGAGCCCCGCCCCAGTGGGCGTGTTGCAGGGAATGCTGGTTGTGGTAGTCCAAATTATTCCCCATGACTCACAAAGTTCTTTTCACCAAGTGGTCTCTGTCCTGCTACTCATAAAATATAATTCCCAGTCAGGAGGAATGCTGTTAGTACTCCGCTGTTCAGCTCACCAATGTCACCATGAGCGAGGCTCCACGGGTCCACAGAGCGCTCGTCTGTAGTGCACTCAGGAAACGCCTCTCAGCGTCGGGACTCCCCGCGGCCTGAGCGAGCCGCTAAACATGAAAACATCCAGGTTGCTCACTGTAGGGAGTCACACCCCATGGAAAACACACCATTCTCGTGGGTGGCGGAGCCGCCAGCTAGCACAACGCATACCAGGTAGCCATACGCGTTTCGAGCAAAAAGCTCTTGATCACTGGCATGAGGAAGCAGGAAACAGGTTTGCACAGAACAGATTTATTTGAATACTTAGAGCCCCGCCCCAGTGGGCGTGTTGCAGGGAATGCTGGTTGTGGTAGTCCAAATTATTCCCCATGACTCACAAAGTTCTTTTCACCAAGTGGTCTCTGTCCTGCTACTCATAAAATATAATTCCCAGTCAGGAGGAATGCTGTTAGTACTCCGCTGTTCAGCTCACCAATGTCACCATGAGCGAGGCTCCACGGGTCCACAGAGCGCTCGTCTGTAGTGCACTCAGGAAACGCCTCTCAGCGTCGGGACTCCCCGCGGCCTGAGCGAGCCGCTAAACATGAAAACATCCAGGTTGCTCACTGTAGGGAGTCACACCCCATGGAAAACACACCATTCTCGTGGGTGGCGGAGCCGCCAGCTAGCACAACGCATACCAGGTAGCCATACGCGTTTCGAGCAAAAAGCTCTTGATCACTGGCATGAGGAAGCAGGAAACAGGTTTGCACAGAACAGATTTATTTGAATACTTAGAGCCCCGCCCCAGTGGGCGTGTTGCAGGGAATGCTGGTTGTGGTAGTCCAAATTATTCCCCATGACTCACAAAGTTCTTTTCACCAAGTGGTCTCTGTCCTGCTACTCATAAAATATAATTCCCAGTCAGGAGGAATGCTGTTAGTACTCCGCTGTTCAGCTCACCAATGTCACCATGAGCGTGGCTCCACGGGTCCACAGAGCGCTCGTCTGTAGTGCACTCAGGAAACGCCTCTCAGCGTCGGGACTCCCCGCGGCCTGAGCGAGCCGCTAAACATGAAAACATCCAGGTTGCTCACTGTAGGGAGTCACACCCCATGGAAAACACACCATTCTCGTGGGTGGCGGAGCCGCCAGCTAGCACAACGCATACCAGGTAGCCATACGCGTTTCGAGCAAAAAGCTCTTGATCACTGGCATGAGGAAGCAGGAAACAGGTTTGCACAGAACAGATTTATTTGAATACTTAGAGCCCCGCCCCAGTGGGCGTGTTGCAGGGAATGCTGGTTGTGGTAGTCCAAATTATTCCCCATGACTCACAAAGTTCTTTTCACCAAGTGGTCTCTGTCCTGCTACTCATAAAATATAATTCCCAGTCAGGAGGAATGCTGTTAGTACTCCGCTGTTCAGCTCACCAATGTCACCATGAGCGAGGCTCCACGGGTCCACAGAGCGCTCGTCTGTAGTGCACTCAGGAAACGCCTCTCAGCGTCGGGACTCCCCGCGGCCTGAGCGAGCCGCTAAACATGAAAACATCCAGGTTGCTCACTGTAGGGAGTCACACCCCATGGAAAACACACCATTCTCGTGGGTGGCGGAGCCGCCAGCTAGTACAACGCATACCAGGTAGCCATACGCGTTTCGAGCAAAAAGCTCTTGATCACTGGCATGAGGAAGCAGGAAACAGGTTTGCACAGAACAGATTTATTTGAATACTTAGAGCCCCGCCCCAGTGGGCGTGTTGCAGGGAATGCTGGTTGTGGTAGTCCAAATTATTCCCCATGACTCACAAAGTTCTTTTCACCAAGTGGTCTCTGTCCTGCTACTCATAAAATATAATTCCCAGTCAGGAGGAATGCTGTTAGTACTCCGCTGTTCAGCTCACCAATGTCACCATGAGCGAGGCTCCACGGGTCCACAGAGCGCTCGTCTGTAGTGCACTCAGGAAACGCCTCTCAGCGTCGGGACTCCCCGCGGCCTGAGCGAGCCGCTAAACATGAAAACATCCAGGTTGCTCACTGTAGGGAGTCACACCCCATGGAAAACACACCATTCTCGTGGGTGGCGGAGCCGCCAGCTAGCACAACGCATACCAGGTAGCCATACGCGTTTCGAGCAAAAAGCTCTTGATCACTGGCATGAGGAAGCAGGAAACAGGTTTGCACAGAACAGATTTATTTGAATACTTAGAGCCCGGCCCCAGTGGGCGTGTTGCAGGGAATGCTGGTTGTGGTAGTCCAAATTATTCCCCATGACTCACAAAGTTCTTTTCACCAAGTGGTCTCTGTCCTGCTACTCATAAAATATAATTCCCAGTCAGGAGGAATGCTGTTAGTACTCCGCTGTTCAGCTCACCAATGTCACCATGAGCGAGGCTCCACGGGTCCACAGAGCGCTCGTCTGTAGTGCACTCAGGAAACGCCTCTCAGCGTCGGGACTCCCCGCGGCCTGAGCGAGCCGCTAAACATGAAAACATCCAGGTTGCTCACTGTAGGGAGTCACACCCCATGGAAAACACACCATTCTCGTGGGTGGCGGAGCCGCCAGCTAGCACAACGCATACCAGGTAGCCATACGCGTTTCGAGCAAAAAGCTCTTGATCACTGGCATGAGGAAGCAGGAAACAGGTTTGCACAGAACAGATTTATTTGAATACTTAGAGCCCCGCCCCAGTGGGCGTGTTGCAGGGAATGCTGGTTGTGGTAGTCCAAATTATTCCCCATGACTCACAAAGTTCTTTTCACCAAGTGGTCTCTGTCCTGCTACTCATAAAATATAATTCCCAGTCAGGAGGAATGCTGTTAGTACTCCGCTGTTCAGCTCACCAATGTCACCATGAGCGAGGCTCCACGGGTCCACAGAGCGCTCGTCTGTAGTGCACTCAGGAAACGCCTCTCAGCGTCGGGACTCCCCGCGGCCTGAGCGAGCCGCTAAACATGAAAACATCCAGGTTGCGTGATGGATGAGGACAGGAGTGATGTTTGGGGCTCATGGTAGAGCCTTGGAACGAGCAGTAATTTGAGAGTGCATCCATCCAGGATATATGGACTACATCTCCCACAAGCACAATATGTGTTTTCATACAGGGAGATGGTAGACGTCATGCACTTTACTGCTGGCCCCTGATGAGGAAAATAAATTTCCGAAACGCGTCGGGCCTATTTCAAACACGCAACTGCCCATACCAACTAACGCTTTGGGGAAGGCGCACGCAGGCTCGGGTGCTACCCGCTACTTGGACAACCCCATGGAGCGTAATACATTAGCGGCGGTCCTGCCGCTGGGTTGCACCACCCCGAAGAAACGGGGGCCACGAGACTCGCTATCCAAGGAGTCTCGTATGTGGAGCTGCGTGATGGATGAGGACAGGAGTGATGTTTGGGGCTCATGGTAGAGCCTTGGAACGAGCAGTAATTTGAGAGTGCATCCATCCAGGATATATGGACTACATCTCCCACAAGCACAATATGTGTTTTCATACAGGGAGATGGTAGACGTCATGCACTTTACTGCTGGCCCCTGATGAGGAAAATAAATTTCCGAAACGCGTCGGGCCTATTTCAAACACGCAACTGCCCATACCAACTAACGCTTTGGGGAAGGCGCACGCAGGCTCGGGTGCTACCCGCTACTTGGACAACCCCATGGAGCGTAATACATTAGCGGCGGTCCTGCCGCTGGGTTGCACCACCCCGAAGAAACGGGGGCCACGAGACTCGCTATCCAAGGAGTCTCGTATGTGGAGCTGCGTGATGGATGAGGACAGGAGTGATGTTTGGGGCTCATGGTAGAGCCTTGGAACGAGCAGTAATTTGAGAGTGCATCCATCCAGAATATATGGACTACATCTCCCACAAGCACAATATGTGTTTTCATACAGGGAGATGGTAGACGTCATGCACTTTACTGCTGGCCCCTGATGAGGAAAATAAATTTCCGAAACGCGTCGGGCCTATTTCAAACACGCAACTGCCCATACCAACTAACGCTTTGGGGAAGGCGCACGCAGGCTCGGGTGCTACCCGCTACTTGGACAACCCCATGGAGCGTAATACATTAGCGGCGGTCCTGCCGCTGGGTTGCACCACCCCGAAGAAACGGGGGCCACGAGACTCGCTATCCAAGGAGTCTCGTATGTGGAGCTGCGTGATGGATGAGGACAAGAGTGATGTTTGGGGCTCATGGTAGAGCCTTGGAACGAGCAGTAATTTGAGAGTGCATCCATCCAGGATATATGGACTACATCTCCCACAAGCACAATATGTGTTTTCATACAGGGAGATGGTAGACGTCATGCACTTTACTGCTGGCCCCTGATGAGGAAAATAAATTTCCGAAACGCGTCGGGCCTATTTCAAACACGCAACTGCCCATACCAACTAACGCTTTGGGGAAGGCGCACGCAGGCTCGGGTGCTACCCGCTACTTGGACAACCCCATGGAGCGTAATACATTAGCGGCGGTCCTGCCGCTGGGTTGCACCACCCCGAAGAAACGGGGGCCACGATACTCGCTATCCAAGGAGTCTCGTATGTGGAGCTGCGTGATGGATGAGGACAGGAGTGATGTTTGGGGCTCATGGTAGAGCCTTGGAACGAGCAGTAATTTGAGAGTGCATCCATCCAGGATATATGGACTACATCTCCCACAAGCACAATATGTGTTTTCATATAGGGAGATGGTAGACGTCATGCACTTTACTGCTGGCCCCTGATGAGGAAAATAAATTTCCGAAACGCGTCGGGCCTATTTCAAACACGCAACTGCCCATACCAACGAACGCTTTGGGGAAGGCGCACGCAGGCTCGGGTGCTATCCGCTACTTGCACAACCCCATGGAGCGTAATACATTAGCGGCGGTCCTGCCGCTGGGTTGCACCACCCCGAAGAAACGGGGGCCACGAGACTCGCTATCCAAGGAGTCTCGTATGTGGAGCTGCGTGATGGATGAGGACAGGAGTGATGTTTGGGGCTCATGGTAGAGCCTTGGAACGAGCAGTAATTTGAGAGTGCATCCATCCAGGATATATGGACTACATCTCCCACAAGCACAATATGTGTTTTCATACAGGGAGATGGTAGACGTCATGCACTTTACTGCTGGCCCCTGATGAGAAAAATAAATTTCCGAAACGCGTCGGGCCTATTTCAAACACGCAACTGCCCATACCAACTAACGCTTTGGGGAAGGCGCACGCATGCTCGGGTGCTACCCGCTACTTGGACAACCCCATGGAGCGTAATACATTAGCGGCGGTCCTGCCGCTGGGTTGCACCACCCCGAAGAAACGGGGGCCACGAGACTCGCTATCCAAGTAGTCTCGTATGTGGAGCTGCGTGATGGATGAGGACAGGAGTGATGTTTGGGGCTCATGGTAGAGCCTTGGAACGAGCAGTAATTTGAGAGTGTATCCATTCAGGATATATGGACTACATCTCCCACAAGCACAATATGTGTTTTCATACAGGGAGATGGTAGACGTCATGCACTTTACTGCTGGCCCCTGATGAGGAAAATAAATTTCCGAAACGCGTCGGGCCTATTTCAAACACGCAACTGCCCATACCAACTAACGCTTTGGGGAAGGCGCACGCAGGCTCGGGTGCTACCCGCTACTTGGACAACCCCATGGAGCGTAATACATTAGCGGCGGTCCTGCCGCTGGGTTGCACCACCCCGAAGAAACGGGGGCCACGAGACTCGCTATCCAAGGAGTCTCGTATGTGGAGCTGCGTGATGGATGAGGACAGGAGTGATGTTTGGGGCTCATGGTAGAGCCTTGGATCGAGCAGTAATTTGAGAGTGCATCCATCCAGGATATATGGACTACATCTCCCACAAGCACAATATGTGTTTTCATACAGGGAGATGGTAGACGTCATGCACTTTACTGCTGGCCCCTGATGAGGAAAATAAATTTCCGAAATGCGTCGGGCCTATTTCAAACACGCAACTGCCCATACCAACTAACGCTTTGGGGAAGGCGCACGCAGGCTCGGGTGCTACCCGCTACTTGGACAACCCCATGGAGCGTAATACATTAGCGGCGGTCCTACCGCTGGGTTGCACCACCCCGAAGAAACGGGGGCCACGAGACTCGCTATCCAAGGAGTCTCGTATGTGGAGCTGCGTGATGGATGAGGACAGGAGCGATGTTTGGGGCTCATGGTAGAGCCTTGAAACGAGCAGTAATTTGAGAGTGCATCCATCCAGGATATATGGACTACATCTCCCACAAGCACAATATGTGTTTTCATACAGGGAGATGGTAGACGTCATGCACTTTACTGCTGGCCCCTGATGAGGAAAATAAATTTCCGAAACGCGTCGGGCCTATTTCAAACACGCAACTGCCCATACCAACTAACGCTTTGGGGAAGGCGCACGCAGGCTCGGGTGCTACCCGCTACTTGGACAACCCCATGGAGCGTAATACATTAGCGGCGGTCCTGCCGCTGGGTTGCACCACCCCGAAGAAACGGGGGCCACGAGACTCGCTATCCAAGGAGTCTCGTATGTGGAGCTGCGTGATGGATGAGGACAGGAGTGATGTTTGGGGCTCATGGTAGAGCCTTGGAACAAGCAGTAATTTGAGAGTGCATCCATCCAGGATATATGGACTACATCTCCCACAAGCACAATATGTGTTTTCATACAGGGAGATGGTAGACGTCATGCACTTTACTGCTGGCCACTGATGAGGAAAATAAATTTCCGAAACGCGTCGGGCCTATTTCAAACACGCAACTGCCCATACCAACTAACGCTTTGGGGAAGGCGCACGCAGGCTCGGGTGCTACCCGCTACTTGGACAACCCCATGGAGCGTAATATATATATATATATATATATTCTCGCGCTTCCAATGACCAAAAAGAACGGAAGCACTCACTTGGGCGGGTGCAATTTGGGGTCATGGTCCGACCGCTTTATGTTTTGCCTGCAATAAAGAACTTTGAAAATCATCCCCGTGAGTGCAACATATTTGAAGTAATAAAGGAGTTGTGAGCGCGATATAGAATATATTATATATATATATATATATATATATATATATATATATATATATATATATATATATATAAATATATATAAATATATATACATATCCCAAACAAAATACAATGACGTACGTGCTCAGGACGATAAGCAGGTCACCAATGTATGACATGCTTTTTGTCCTCAGAGGGTACGTCACTGGATTTTGTTTGGGATACTATTTGCTGGTACGCTCAGCCGGCGTGTACACCACTCTTCATGGGTCCCTGCGCTCCGGAAGGAGCAACTTTGTTTTTATATATATATGAAGCGTTATGCCTCTAGGAATGAAATGCCCCGTAACTTTATTGTTCGACGGAAACATTTGAACACGTAGGTTAAGTGAATACAACTCACCAAACTGCCAGTGCGACACGTCAGAAGCAGGTTTGCTCTCTTGAATTTAGTAATGTAGCACTATGCTTCTATGTTTTAAATGCTCCGCAACTTTGTTTCACGAGAACATTTGAACAGGCAGGTTATGTCAATGCAATTCCCGAAACTGCCAGCGCGAGCACACATCGCGGTATATGTATTTAAATCATTGAACACTGCCAAGTTTTGACACTTACTTTTGATAGTTTTTCTTGAGTGTTTGTTGTCTGACAGAAGGGGTGAAAATTATTGTTTATTTGTGTTACATTGTTGCACACTTTTGGAAAAGAAGTCTGTTTTCACTATTTGTATTTTGACAAGTCACATGTCTATTTAAAGAAATTGTATTGCACTAAAGACACTCATAATCAAGGGACAGGGTCCCGAAACGCATTGAGTTGCCGGTAATCTTGCCGAATAAATAATTGCTTATGAAGCCAGTTGGAGTCTGTGGTTGCTGTTGTCGTCCTTTGGATTTGCACAGTGGCAGGGCGATCTCAGTGCAGGAGCACTGAGTGTGTTTGATATATATATATATATATATATTCACACGCTGAACCGGCGTATTCTCTCCTTCGTTCTGGTAAAGAATTATAACGAGTGATTCTACTCCTTCATCACGGCCCGTGATGAAGGAGTAGAATCACTCCGAAACGCGTAGGATAAGAATAGTGTACACAACCCCTTTCAGCAGGCTAAATAGTTCTGTTAAATGACAACAGAAGGGACAGGCAACAAGAACCATCAGTCAAAGAGGGGAGGGCAAGTTCTTCTCTACCGGGTCACGTTGGGGCGCTACCGGAACTGATCGAATTGGTAGTCTACAGTGTTTCTGGATGTTTCAGACTGAAGCTGGCATCAGCATGAGAGCACCACCATCTCGTGGCTCCGTCGTGGTCATTCCGCGAGCAATCATGGCAGCCGCTCCCCACCGGAAGCCTGCAGGAGTCGGTGGCCCCCATGACTTTTGTAGAATCTTCAAGGCTGAGGGGACGCTTTCGAGAATGGGGTCCAAGACCTAGTAGACAAGCGTCCGAGTTCCAAAGTATCCCAGGGCCATTTCAGTGGACCAGGCCCAAAAAGGAAAGAGCCTGCCGCCATTTTGAGAGTCCTGTGGCAGCCGCCTATCGCTGCACCGCAAGAGTGGGCGCAACTCAGCTGAATGGCGGATTTTGGCACAGTGTACCAAAAGCGGGCGGAATGGCAACTGAAACGGTAAAGGGGCGCCCCACTACAGCAGACGAGCCTCCACCTGGGGAGGCCCGTTCACGCCGCCTCACCCCCCCCGGGGCGCCACACGCCGTTATTCGGAGCAGCATTGTAGGATACCAAAACCAGTGCGGCAACTTACTGGACATCACCTGGGTGCCATCCACATCTCAGCGCGTTCTGCTGCCTTGGGACTATTCGCACAACAGACCGCTACTGACGAGGCCTCCCCCCGCACCCCCCGGGGCGCCCCACGCCGTTTTTCGGAGGATACCAAAAACCAGTGCGGCACCCAGGTAACATCACCTGGGTGCCGTCCAGAACTCAGCACGTTGTGCTGCCTTGGGACTATTCGCACAAAACACAGCTACTGACCATTGTTGCTTCTTTTTTTAAAAAAATGTTTAAATGTATTTACTGTTTTTGTTGCGTTGTATATATTTATAAGTTATTAAAGTTTTATAATCCTACTACTTTGTTGGAGTGCTATATATTTTTAATGTGACACATAATTGTAAAAACTTTGATGTACAAAGAGGCATCCCTGGAATCTTCCGCTTCAGGCTCGGTCCCCTCCCCAATCACAATACAGGATGGTTTTCAGATAGTAGGAACGCGTGTGGTGTGACGGATCTCATCAGGTGGGGGCCTTGATCTACTGTAACTCCTTTGAAGAGGGGTGATTCTTTACAGCTGGGGCCATAAACTACATCTGCATGGCTAGGTGATAGCCTGGGACCGGCCTGGACAATCGGACACAGAGGAAGAGGAGTGTCAGAGGGTGCGGTAGTGAATAGGGCGAAAGGGAGGTGTCGGGCGGGCACAGGGTGTGATTCTCAAGGAAGAGCAGCGCAGATGGGGGGAGGTTTATTGCCCATGCATAAGACAGAGAGCGGGGGTGACCAGTGCCTGGGGGAGCTGCTTGCGAGGGTGGGGACCCATGCTAAGGATCGACAGCGTGCAGAGAGTGGGTCTGGTCAAGGCATCTAAAATGGCTGCCGTGCACGACAAAAGTGTGGCATTTGAAAAAAGGCAAGATGGCGCAGACAATGTTTATCAACACTTCCTGATTTCCTTCGAATTGAACGTTAACAGACGTTATCTCTCCCACACTACCGGTCCCCCTGGGCTTAAACGCCGAGATGGTAGGGACTGCATCCCGTGGAGATAGGCCGAGACATCACTCAGCAAAAAAAAAAAAAAAAAAGTCTATAAACATACAATAAGTTAAAAGTCAATCATTCTTGTTTCCTTGTAGTACGCTCCCCAGTCCGCTTTCCGTTACGCGTACCGGGCGCACCCCACGATAAAAAACGTTTTTTTTTTGTTGATTTTTTTTTTGCCCCGCGGGGCCCTTTTAAAGCCTCCACATCAAACCTAGGGGGTCAGGGAGGATCTACTATGCCCCCTTATGGTCATTTGCCCCTTCGCTTTGGCCTCCTCTTGTCTCTCGATCCTACCGAGAGACAAGATGGCGGCCGCTACGGACTGTTTGGAATGTTTACAGACACCGGAGAGCCAATCAGCTTCGTTTCGCAAAGCTCCGTAACGCGAAAAGTACGCGAACCGGATCGCTGCCCGGAGCGCTGTTACAGATATATATCTTTTTTTGAACGCTAATTTCTCAAAATCCACTGGAGCACATATATTGAGACCTAGCAAAGGCACATCGGGCTAACAGTCCCTACAATTTTGCCAAGTTTCGTGCAAATCCATTCAGCCTTTCGGGCTAAAAGTGAGGCCAACCGCCCTATGGAAATTAACATGGGAAAAACGCGTTTTGGGACCCCCCTTTTTTCTCGGCCCCCCCTTGACGAACCCCCCCCCAAATTTTCAGGGGCTGCTCAGAAACAAAATGTTCAATTTTCCTGAAAATTTCAGCCAATTCCGTCCACAAACGCCAAAGTTATTAGACATAGAATTTTCAAAAATCCCATAGAGAAAAAATCCTAACTATATATACCTACTGGCGACCGCCAGTAGGTAATATATATATATATATATATATATACATACTTTAACGCCATCAAAATCTCCAGCTTCACCTCCAGGAAAAGACGAGCGTGGACCCATATATTGTGCAATATTTTTAGTTAATTGCCAGTCTGCCATGACGCATTTTGGGCAATCCCGCCCTTGATCATATGACACATCCTAGACATTTACTCCTCTTTTTAAAGTGCAAGTGCAAATGACCTCACGATGGACATAAAAAACACATTTGTTTTTGAAATGGGACTTTTCCACTTAATAAATACATAAATGTTACATCTTAATCCCCTAACATTTTGTCATATACATATGTAGAAAAAGGGGGATAATATTTAGATGCAAAGTGGTCACACAAATAATAATAGGATAACTTTCATAATAAATACATTTATTATATTATTATTGGCGTAAAATGCCTACAATTATCCTAAAAACATTCCAAATCCCATTGTGAAGCTAACAAATATAAAAGTGCATACCCAACCAGTTAATTGTGTGAAAAAACTAAATAGAAAAATGAATATCTGGTTCCAGTATATACAAACGAAATCTACCTGACTTAACCATTAGTGGCAAATATTGCTGTGGTCAGATTGTCCTAATCTGCCTTGATTGAGATATTCCTGTAAAATACTTATGGTCCCATCCAATGGCAGATATTAAAGTGCAATAATGACATCAAAGTTGCAACCGTGCTAAGGACTCTAAATCATCACAACTTTATATATATTAGACATTTCATAGTAGAGCCCCCAAAAAATACGTATTAATTAAATAGAAGTATACAACATACTATCCATACAAAATAAGATTTCTAAAATGTAACTATAAATATCATATCTACGTATAAAATACAGTTGCACTATCATAAAAATCCCAATAAAATCTCCCAATTAATGTATCCAAATCATTTCAAGAGGAAATATTCATAAATTACATTCTGGCCTAAGATTCATTTCATATTTATGTATGTTTCTTATTTTCAGTGTCAAACTATAATCAACAGTCATTACTATTCATAAAAATGTGTACAGGTCTTCACTAGCATTTAAGCCTCCAGGGCGTGTGGAATCAAACTGTAAAATGAAGGTAGTTTTTAAACGTCTTAGTTTTGATTCCCTATCTCCACCCCTTCTCTGCGGAGGTACTGCCTCTATGACATAATAATTGATACTTAGGATTGCTGCTGTGGTAGGTTTTAAAGTGTCCCGCCACTGGATAGCTGTCATCGTTGTTATTAATGGCACGGATATGTTGCAGGATCCTCTTGTGCACTGCCAACTTGGCACTACCAATATATTTAAGGTTACAACAGCATGTCAAAACATACATGGCAAAATCTGGTAACATGTAATCGAACGCAGTTGTATATGACGTAGTATGAATACCATATGGCAGGCCTTGCATGTAACACATTTGAAGGATCCTTTTCTAGCTGAGAGCCACATATTACTGCCCTGTTCCTGCAAACTGCTCCTTACCAACATACTACCCATGCTGTTAGTTTTTCTGAAAGTCTTAGCTGGATTTGATAGTAAAAGTTTGCCAATCACTGGATGGTCCCGCACAATGGGCCAATTGCGTGTAACAATAGTCCTAAGTTGTTTTTCTTGTCGTGAGAAAGTCAAAATTAGTCTGGTAGGTTGTTGGACTGTGTCCTCACGGCTACTTTGCTTTCTGTATTGCAATAAATCATCCTGTGCCTGTATTTTAGACTTTGCTATAGCTGCATCCACTATCTCAGTTCTATATCCCCTAGCTAGGAACCTAGCCCGGCTTTCTATTTGTTTGTCATTGCTATCTTTCTCGTTGCTGCAAATTCGTCTAATGCGCAACATCTCCCCACAAGGGATGCTTTTGATAAGATGAGGTGGATGTGCGCTGGATGCATACAACAGAGTATTGCCTGCTGTTGGTTTCCTAAATAGCGTGGTTGTCAAGTTGTTATTCACTACTCTGACCTGTACATCTAAGAATGTGACCAAATCGTTGCTAATGTAAACCGTATATTGATTGCATTATTGTTAAGCTGAGCAATGAAATCAGTAGCACTCTGTACATCGCCATCCCACACTATAAATAAATCATTAATATAGCGCAACCAGGTTACCACTTTTGTTTTGTGTGTCTGCTCAAATTGGTGCATGAGGATTAGCTCCTCCCACCAGCCCATAAATAAACAGGAAAACTGGGGGAGAAGCTGACCCTCATAGCAACACCCTGAACTTGTTGGTACATCTTATCATTAAACAAAAATAAATTGTTTTCCAAACAAAACAATAAAATGTTCAGCATATTGGTGTGTTGAACATATTTGAAGGGTCTATTCAGCAAACAATATTCCACTCCCCTCATTCCATCCTTGTTTTTGATGCATGTGTATGAGGAGCATACATCTAATGCTATCAGTAAGTAACTAGATTTCCATGATATATTTTTGATTTTTCGTAAATCATGTGTCCTGCACATAGGATTTGAGACCCTTCACACAGTCTTGTAAAAAAAGTCAATATATCTGGATAAGGTCTCCAAAAGACCATCACAGGCTGCTATTATGGATCTTCCCGGTGGTGTATTGATGTGTTTATGTACCTTCGGAATAAAATAAATCACCGGGATAATGGGATGCTCTTTCTTAAGATATTTAAACTCTTCCCAACTTAATAGGCCCATGCTTTTCCAACCCCTTTGTCCCTGGCACAGCTCTCCATGGAGGGTCCTCTGACTTCCTGCAACTCTGACAAGTAGGACAGATCTTACAGGAGTGGAATCCCCCATTCTGGTACCAGATCCTTCCCCTCAGAGTTGGATTCATTCTGGACCCCTTGAGCTACTTGGGCTGGCTCACCAGGCCATTTCCATTTCTCTTGTCCTTGAAGGCTTGGCCCATTGTTCCAGGGTCCAAGTGTCCATTACTCCCCTGACTTGCAGACTGTGCCCTCGTCACAGCACAAACCCACTCAGGGAGTTCTAGCATCTGAGCATGGACCTGCCTTACTATACATGAACACTCAGAAGTATCAATATCATTTCCCAGTAGAGACACCACTGGAAGAGCAGGACACACAAATACTTTCCTAGGGGCAGCCACACCTCCCGATTCCAAGTTCACCATTGCTAAGGGATGATGCATGGCTCTGTTGTCTGCATAGTTAACCTGTTGAAATGCACCAGGTAGGAACTGCTATGGGGAAACCAGTTTGTCCAATACCATGGTCACACTGGCTCCTGTATTACGGAGGTCCTCAGCCTCAGTCCAGTTAATCTTAGGCCTTTGCCTGTAATTCTCCATGATTGGAGGTAAGGCTGCCAGGGTTGCACCTTCCACCTCACCCACAGAAACAGAGGTTTTTTCATGCATACTCTTTCCCCATCTCTGGACATACTTCTACCTCCATACCTACCCTTGGATTGCCCACCGGCGGGGGGCTTCTTTGTGCAAACTGCATCTTCCCTTTTGTGTCATGGCTGCAAGCCTATCTCTCCCAGTCACTGGGATCAGTTCCCACAGGAGTGAATCTTAGTACTAAAAACTCATGCTCTTCATATTGAGGACCCTCTCAGAAGCTGTCAGCCATTTGTCAATGTAATCCTCCTCCTGGTTTTTAAGGACAATCCCCTTGGGTAGTGTCCGGTCGAACCCACCACCCCTGGATACTTCTGCCTCTTCTCTGCTGCCACCCTCTTCATCTCTACCATCCCTTGTGATTCTCCTCTCCTTACATGCGCATTTGTTCTTGGCCAGGGCTAGCTACTCTGCTTCTAGGGTTACATAAGCCACTTGTGCCTCAAGCTCTCTTTCCATAAGGGACAATCTTGGCTCTCCTTTGGTGAATCATACTCCCGCACTAGCTCTACATTATACCTTTGTCACTGTGTGTGTGGAAAAGTGTTCATCTTCCTCATTAGTGAGGTATACGGAGTCTTGATCCTCCTGTCCGTCTATCTCTGGAGCTTCCAATGGATCAGACGCGTGGTCCTCTAGCTGGGCCTCTGCCTAGGCTATAAGGGCATTTATCAGTACTGCCTTCCTAGAATTGGAGGGTGCTGATAATCCCGTAGCCTGACAGGTCCCTGAGCTTGGTCACACGGAATGTGGGTAGGCTAGCTGAATAAAGCTCCATGGCACCCCTTAGTTTTGGGTCACAAAAACGTTTGCAAAAATTGAGGTCAGAGTAATTTAGAAAAAAATTAAAAGGGATCAATTATTATTAGTCCAAATTAAAATCAAAACCAACTTTTGCACTAGGCCAATTTACAGGATTTTTAATTGTTTTATTTGTCCAACTTAAAAAGTGAATGGTTTTACTAAACACAAGTTTTGGATCCCATTACTGCCACCAAATGTAGGAAAGTGGCTGATCAGCAGGTGGTGGTATGCACACTCCGCTAGTAATAATACCACAACCACTAACGGGTCCAGTCAATTCTCAATGAATTAACCTTGCTCAACACTTCGTAGCATGGCAAATGAGCAGTAAGTCTTAACTTTAGAGCCAGATATGTAAAAGACACAACACATTAAAAATCCAACACCAATTTATAAAAAAAGAAATAAAATGTTAATCTTTCAAATGACACCAAAACGGCAAAAGCCAGTTATATGAATTTTTTAAGATTAAATAAAAAATTGTGCATTTCAGCTCGCAATAGCTTAACTGACACATAGACAATGTTTTAGGCTGACCACAATGGAGTGCGGGTCGGATAGTTTGAGGGCAAGGTTCCCGTCAAAATTGTACCTTCAGACTTCGTTTCGGATTTAGATCTTGGCGGATGGGTTACTCCGTTACAACGGTGACAGATATCCAGTCCGCCGAAATATAAACCCCGGCAGATATAATGGGATTTATATTTCAGCCTACAGGATATCCGTCACTGTTGGGACAGGGTAACCCGTCCAGCTAGATCTAAATCAGGCCCATAGTCTTTTCCTTCGAGCTTTTCTCTAAACGTCGAGTTGAGTCGACGGCGAGCAGATACGGAGCTTTTAGCAGGAGAAACCAGTAAGGTCAGGCCAATTCGCAAGTCGATGACAGGGGATTGACTCTCGACATCGAGTCGTTCTTGTCCTGGAGCTTTTCAGCACAACTTTGTAGAAAGTATCCAAAGTTTCAGATCTTATTTCTTGTTAGTTATTTTGGGACTAAGAGTGTCCAGCAGTATCAGTCAAGGATTCAGAGACTCTGGATTGCCTCTTGAGGGCTAGGACTCAATCTCCAACAAGACACCTGCACATTCCATGAAAAAATCCAGTTGCAGCTGGTCAACTGGGGTGATCCTCTCTTTAGGCTAGCAAGTGACTTCTTCCAGCTCTTTTGTACCTGCTGCTGATCAGGAAGTTCCCTTGTTTTCCTTTGAGTCAGGCATAGGCCTTTCTTTGTGGAGCCATGAGAGTGTGGCAGGTGCAGTCCTTTTGAGTGCAAGCCTTCTGAGATGCAGTCCAAGGGTTTAGCAGGGAAGTCGTTCTTCTGATGTTCCAGGCAGTAATTTGTGGAGGTCCTGCATCTCTCCCATATTTATCCTTCTTGATGTGCTGGCAGGAAGGGGGACACACCGAGCATTAGGGGTAAAGCTATCTCCCTCTGTTTTAACCACCTCCTGCAAAGTATGTCATATTTTTGACCCAGATTGCTCTGTTCTCCAAAATATCAGAATGGAGAAATTCTCTCCTCGGAGTGTGTGTCTGTGTAACCCAACCCACACAGTAGTGGCTAACATCCGTCCGACTACACTCCCTTTTCAAACCCTCTACTAATCTAATTAGGTGGGCTCCAAACTGGCTGGGGATGAAGGAAGTTGGGTGTGGCCTGGGTCCTGTGACATCTGTTCTTCTGCCTTTGAAGCTCAGTTTATTTCCCCAGCCTCCTTCCTCCCTGGCTTTTCTAGGAAGCAAATCTCCTCCCACAAAAGGCTGTATTTTTGCAGCCCTGGGCCTCTTCACCCCTGCTCAGGTAACAGATTGGCTCAGGCTGTAAAAGGCGGACCAATCAGAAGAGGCTGCTACAGTGTTGCTTTAACTTCAGCATATAAATTCTAAAACTAATTTCCTGTAAGTTGTTGGATTTATTGTATCCATTATTTTGATACTTTAAACAATATTGCCATCTAGCTCCAATCAAAAGTTAGACTTTATTAAGTTTTAAAAAGCCTCCCATGTTAGCCTATGGGCTAGCAGCACTACAATAGGGAACAAGCATTGGCAAAGCCAATAGATTTAGTCTATGCTAAATCTATTGGCTTTGTCTATGTTTTTTGTTTGGCTTAAAGCAAAAACAAAGTGCTATAACACAGCCAGCACTGACTGCATAGTAGCGCTTTTTTTCATTAAACTATGTTGCACAGAAGTTGACCAAGTCAATAGATTTTGCATAGGCGAATCCTATTTGCTTTGTCCATGCTTGTTGTTCCCAGCCCGCATGTGTCTGCGTACAGTGTCATCAATAAAAATAACAGCATATTTTATTAATTGTTTAGCTGAAGACAAATATCTCCATTTATCTTTATTACCAACACATCTCAACAACTAAAAGCTTAAAAGAATAAAAAGCACAAGAATAACAACCATGCAAGGGAGAGGTAGACAGTCTTGCACAGGCGGAGGAAAGTTAATGATTGCCTAGAGCAACTCTCAAGAAAACCTACACAGCAGTAGATAGACACTTTAAAACATTAGCTACCCATCAAACTCAAACCACCTCAAAACACATTGGCTCAGTATGAAAGTATTAATTACTTTGAAAATACAATAACACACAGGAACTACGCTGTACAAGGTGTAACAGCACACACTTCAGATGATAGTACAGAGCGTAATCAGTTTTCCAAGTTCTGCTGATTTTGCTATAACTGTAACTACTTTAAGATTTCTCCAGTAGATGGAGCTTAGTTACAAGCAGCACTTAAAACACTAAATATCCATATAAATGGTACTGTACTACATATCACTGTTTAAGTATTTCTCACCCGAAAACAAATCCCTTTTCCCTACCGTATCACCTAGTTGCAATGTTGTTTGTGATTTATATTTCCTTTGCCATGAGACGTTTTTAAATTGAAAAATCAGTTTAATGCAAAAGTGACGGTGATTTTATTTCGTTTCCCTGGCTTTCCGACACATCTGCTGCAGTCAACCACAAGAAAAGGACTCCATATTCAGTCACTGCTGAATTGCAAATATGTGATATGTACTTGGAATGCTCAGTAAGCAGTGCTGATTAATGTTATGTAGCAGATGGTGTATCTACGTTAGTTTCTTTTGAATTACTATCATCTAAAGGATTCTCGCTTTAGTTCTTGGTAATAAGACAGCCCTTTTTTCGTCTATGACCCAGGGGAAGCAAAATAACTGCTTGACGTTGTTCTGGTATTCAAACACCCCTTTTTGTCATTTGATCATGTGTTCCTTTTAAAGGTAGAAGGCTATTGCTGTTTTTTTGTTGTTGCAGTTTTACATAGCACGATGGAAGGAACTCAGCCAAAAGTCAGAGCGGAAATTGGCAGTTGATTCTATTGACTAACACCTTCCAATCCTTCTTCTTGCAGAAGGTCAGGGACATCCTCTCTGAGATAGACAACACTCCTGTCAATTATCGCTCCCCACCCCTGCTCCAAGACCTTTCCCCCTGTCAGCTGCTTACCACTTTTCCCAAATTGGACTCTGCTGCCCTAGCATCACTGATGAGTCGGATCAAATCAGGTTCTTCCGCAGATCCCTGTCCCCCTAGGTTCTTTCAAATGGCTCTTCCTGGTTTGGCAAGACAGATCATATCCATGCTAAACCACTCTCTGGAGACTGGGTACTTGCCATCTAACCTATAGGAGGCTAGAGTCATACCCCTGCTAAAGAAGTCAGGGGCAGACTAGGCCAACCCTAAAAACTACAGGCCTATTTCCCAGCTACCCTTACTGGCGAAAGTTTTGGAACATGTCCTCAAAACACTCATCTTTCCTGGAGGACCACCAGCTACTCCAGGGGCGCCAGGCAGGTTTTAGGGCCCATCATAGTACTGAGCTGGTAATGCTGTCAGTACTTGAGGAGCTCAGAGATATGGCTGACAGTAAAAACAGCGCGCTGATTTTATTAGATCTATCAGCGCCATTCGATACTGTCAGCCATGCACAACTACTGGCCAGACTCACTGCTCTGGGCATCCGCAGATTGGCATACCAATGGCTCAAATCCTTTTTATCAGGTCGGTCCCAGAGAATTCAGTTGGATGAGCTGGTATCGGACAAGGGTATGCTTAGCTGCGGCGTCCCTCAAGGCTCGGCCCTGTCCCCACTTCTTTTTAATATATACTTGCAGCCGCTGGTAGCGGCTTTAGCCAACTTGGATTGTCAAATTTTTAACTACGCGGATGATACCCAACTCATCCTCAGTATTGACAATTCCCCCCATGCACAGGACTCAGCACAAAACATTCTACATTGAGTTGGATGACAGCAAATTCACTGAAAATCAAACCGGACATTTTCATAAGTCCTTGTTATCTCCACCAAAAGCTCCCCTTGGAACGATCATTTGTGGCCCCAAGAGATAGGTCCCACCCCCCTACCTGTGCTGGTCGTGAAGAGCCTTGGTATAAAAGTAGATGCCGAGCTCTCCATGGCCAACCATGTCACCTCTGTGGTTGGCACTTGCACAGGCCTGATACGGCAGCTGCGTAAACTTGTCCCCTTCCTTTCCACTATCATCTTGAGGTTGGACAATAGTAATGCTCTATATATTGGCCTTCCGCAGAAACTGGCTAACAGACTGCAGGTGGTGTTGAATGATGCAGCCAGGCTGATTCTGGGGTCATGTGCATTACCTCACGTGTACATGCATCCCTGCTATTCGGGCACACTAATGGTGGTTCAAGGTTGAATAAACAACCGACTCCAAAAGCTGTATAACAATTAATTCATTGTTTAATAAACACAAAGTTTCATGTTTGATAATGTCTCAAAGTTTTTGAAGTTTCCAAAGGAGTACATTCGATCAAATGAAGTTTCAATAGATCACTAAGGGCTCCGATGCATTTCGGGCTGGGATCGCCCTTTCTCAAGGAGCGCTGTGGAAAGAATGCAAAATGCGGGCACATCAATGTATTGAGCAAAAAACGCATATGTGAGTTCAACTACGAAGTGCTAGACAGGTGTGGGGTTGGTGGCAAACTCGGTGAGGGTGTCTGATAAGCAAGCATGCATACCGATTTATGGGTCTCAGACAGAAGTTGTGAGGGGTCAAGCTGCGGAGAGTGAGAGATTAACAAATATCATGCTGTGTGTGAGTTCCCTTAGCGGAACACGGAATGACTCATTTAAGTGACTAAGGTGCGTTAGTGAACGCAATTAAGTCAGTCTTGCGTGATTCAATATGGGATAAAAGTGAAGTCGGAATCAAAAGGATTGAACCCCGTGTGAAAACGGGACTTACGCGTTCCGTTGAAGTCCCAGTGTGCAGGAACCTAGATACAGAATGGCGACCGTTAACGGTGTAGCCTTACAGGTGTGATGATAATGCGTGAAGAGGTGGTGGCGAACTTACGTTTGTGGAGGTTAGTCTCTTGTGAACACGGGCTCGTTCATGATCAAAGTTAGGAAGCAACAGGGTATGCGACCTTCATTCAGGATCAACCGGAGTGCTGCAGTGAAGCTGACTTACACAACCAAAGTGTGGATAAAAGAAGGACTATGGGATCATGCATTAGCGTGGCGGCCATATTGGAATGGTGTGTGGTGAATGTTAAACCATGGGGTGGTGGTGCTAAAAAGTGTTACAGTGAAGGAACATGCGTTGGTCCGAACTACTTGTTGACAATGCGTGTAATAAGTACCACACAGGGTACTATAAATAACAATTAAATTCGAGGCGGTCATTAAGACCGTGCGGCTTCATGGCCTGGAGTCTGTAAATCCATGATGTCTCTTTTTGTAGGAGTGTCTTGTTCGGGTCTTTACCTTCCAGTTTAGGTACCATCTCCAGGACTAAAAACTTCAGTTGCGCAATATTATGGGCAGCTCCCCTTGGAACGATCATTTGTGGCCCCAAGAGATAGGTCCCACCCCCCTACCTGTGCTGGTCGTGAAGAGCCTTGGTATAAAAGTAGATGCCGAGCTCTCCATGGCCAACCATGTCACCTCTGTGGTTGGCACTTGCACAGGCCTGATACGGCAGCTGCGTAAACTTGTCCCCTTCCTTTCCACTATCATCTTGAGGTTGGACAATAGTAATGCTCTATATATTGGCCTTCCGCAGAAACTGGCTAACAGACTGCAGGTGGTGTTGAATGATGCAGCCAGGCTGATTTTCAGGCTCCCAAGAAGGTCTCATGACTCTTCGCTGCTGTGCAAGTTGCACTGGCTCCCTATTAGGCAAAGAGCAAAATTCAAGGACCTCTGTATTGCCCATAAAGAGATCTATGGCCAAGCTCAGTGGCGTCACTAAGAGGGTGCGGGGGGTGCGGACCGCACCGGGTGACACCATCACATGGGGTGACACCGTGTGCTCCAACATTTCCTTATATTTCACACTTCAGGTAAGCGCCTATATCAGCTCTCTGTGCCCCTCACACCCACCTCCTTCATGCATTACGATTTAAGATTACATTATTTTATTTAATACCACAAGGCAGCTAAAGCGCAGGTTAGAACCAGATACGGGTCACGTGCCTTCCAAGGCCACAAGATATTTGACTACGCGGAGTGCGCGCCTTTTCCGAATCAAAACAATGCTGTGCCCGTGCAGACTGCGGGCTGTGGTTGGCTGCACTCATAACGTGACTCATCGTTTATTTACGGGAGGAGGAGGCGTCACTGAAGGGCCCACACTGTCTCACAGGGCGGAGTGGCCCGCTGGAGGTAGGGCCACTAAAGATATTTATACAGCAAGTGACAGATTGAAATGCCACATTGCAATGGTGACAGTTGCCAGCTGAGTAAGTTGAATCGGGAAATACGTTACTTGCCTTTATGGATGCTTATTTTCTGCCTATACAAGGACGCACTTTTTATTGACTGTGAGAACCCTTCCTTGGAACATAACCGGTAGCTTTTAAAGTTTAAAGACTTTTATTGGTTTTCTTACAAGCAAATATCAAGGCTTAAAGCCTCGCATCGGTACACTATGAGACTAAGAAATTATTACAATTTTAAAAACGCATGATTTTGAACCCTGGGTTAATAAATGAATGAATGAATATTGTATTTGTAAAGCGCGGCTTTTACGCCCTAAGGAGCATCTTGGCACTGGGCGAGTAAGAGCAGAATTCGAGACACCGGAAAAGTGGAAGATGTTTAACATTACAGATAAGTGCCTGGCACTAACCCCGCCTAGTACCTCCACCATTACCTATAACTTTACATCTCATTCCACTTAGAGGTGTAAGGAGATAGGATTATATTTTCAGAGGCCTTCGCGGAAGTCTGGAGTGATCTGTTTTTGAGCAAAAACAAACATTGCACCATACTACTTGATGTAAAAGGTTTCTTGATTGTAATTTTAAATGCACTTTTGTTTGTAAGTCCTCATTCAAGTATAGTTTTGAGTTTAGCTTCAGCGTACATTATTTCCTTGCATCACCCCTTGGCCCTGTCGTCCTCCTGTGGTACGGGGCTCACCAGCTCCTTCGTTCCACCTTTATGGTGCCTAGTTGACCCCCCCCCCCAACAGGCGATCAGGCCCGCAGAGCCGTAAAGAAAACCAAAGTTCCCAAAAAAAGGAGAGAAAACATGTGGTGGATAAAATACTCAATATGGCCCTGTGAAACTCCATCTCAACAAACGAGGGTGCTTGAAGAGATATGCATTTGGAGTAAAATGATCTCAAAGTAAAAACAGAATAAGAAAGGAACGAATTGCATAAATGGATACGGTTTTGTGAACAGTGTCAAATAATGATGACGATATTGATAATGATGATAGTTATGATGGCATTGATTAAGTTACCAAACGTCGAGGACTTATAGAAATAGTAAACATTAATACGAAAAATCACACGTGCATTGCTGATATTCAGTTATGTTTATAGTTTAATTTCAACTGATGCAATGTGCTCAAGAAGCCTAAGTGTAGGCAGGCTAGGATTTTTGCACACCTGTGTATGATGTGTTTTAACCATAATCTTTCATTTCCATTAAGGAGAAAATACTGTCAGCAGTATTGTAAGATGGTGGCCATGTTCTGCCTGACGGGAAGCGCAGTCTAGACTTGGGGTAGGAATACGTCACGCGTGCTACTACGGGCGGGTTTGATATTTGCTAGTTTGTTTCAATCTGGAGCAGAAAAGGAAAGCAGGCTGTGAAAAAGCGCGACCAGACGGAGGAAAGATGCAGAGGTAAAGGCGCGCGGTGTGTGCGCGGTTTCTGATCCCGTCATGGATTTACGGCCGAGATCCTTTATATTCTTAAAGAACCGCGATGGGGATTGGTTTTCTTAATATTTCGTGGGTGACCTCTGTGGTACGGTGCTATTGCATCTCAGCCACCTCCTCAGGGACTCCGCACTTCCCAGCACTAACACACCAACATGCCAGCAACTTTTTTCTGCCGGATTAGGTGCGGGCCTACATTCCACATCGGCCCGCTGACTCGCCACAACAGCCTTCACCTCCCACATCTTGGTTCTTCTGTCAAGGGGGGGTCACACTCAGGCCATGTAGGTAGCGCCTCTCCTTAGACTCTTCTACTGCCCGAGGGTTCCTATACATTCACCGATGTCGCTGGCCTTAGTGCTCTGGCATGTTGGGTCCAGGGTGAGCGGCCACACAGATCCACGCCCAATGCCATTGTTTAGCTGCTAGGAGGCAGTCCAGTTCATGCCTCAGGCGTCCAGCAAGACTCCATCATGTACTTTGCAGCTGCGGTGTCTGCCCAAAAGGACAGATAACATATGAATTGGCTGTCCAGCCCTCAAACCCTCAGATGAATACATCTCCTCGAGCAGGTCCATCATGGATTCATGGGGTAAGTTGTGAGGGGGTGACACCATGAGTTACCCGCACTGGGTGACACCAACCCTAGTGACGCCACTGGCCAAGATCCAACCTATATTAAAGAATACCTATGTTCCCGGCCGTACACTGCGGTCCTCAGAGGCCTCTCGTCTATCCCGCCCACAGTACAATACTGCATCAGAGCCTTCTCCGTCCTGGTCCCACAGCTTTGGAACCAGTTACCTGAACACCTCCGACAGGAACCCACTCTCCACCTGTTCAGGAAGCAGCTCAAAACGCTCCTGTTCAGAGAGGCTCTAAATACGGTCTAAATTCCCGTTTCACGCATCGTTCCTGACTCCATCTAGTAGCTCTGCCCACTCTCCCCTAAGCGCTAAGAGCCCTTCTGGTGATTTAGTGCTATATAAATACCAGTTAACATTAACGTTAACATTAACATTTATTATGCATTTGCAACCTTAACTCCACATCCAATCATGCTATACTGAAACACACCAATACATCAACAGTACACACGTCCTGTCGCTATCATGCAAAGAACACAGCTCAAAGTTGTGGCACTGTGCTTCCCTTGACAGCAACATATCTATATTCTTTCACCCAATTTTCCAAGTCACGTATCAACCATTATACAAACCTAAAGAAGGGAGTAAACTCACTCCATAGGCTCGCAAACAGAACGGCATCAAAGCCGCATAATCTAATATGATGCCTAAAAACCTAACAGCAACTTGAAGCTAAGCAATGTACAATTATACACACTAGTTGTATGAAACAAACGGTAACGGTCTTCTGCACATGCATCCATACTGACAATTCTCAGAAAAGTTGTCTACCTGGATCTAGAGAACCGCTATCCGCTATAATCAATCTTTAAGGAACACACTAGCTGTTCCTAAGCATCTAGCCTCTACTTAACAAGACCCACCTCCAAACAATATGAGACCACCAAATACAATGTCAACAGACCACTTTCACTCTGGTCAACAAGTATGTCAGAAGCATGAAGGGGTTCACACATTCAAAAAGCACTATGAGACCTATAAAAATGTGATAGCACTGTACAAATGCACTTAATATCGATGGTTTTATGAGGGAATATTTTGCCTGATTACTGCAAATGTATCATGTACTGTAACTATTTCCATAAGCATTCCTTGCTGGACACTTCGTGATCACAGTAATCGAACCACAGGACTCGGATATGTGTCCGCATCAAGCATATTAAGTTCATTATATTGCCTATCTATAAATTGCACCCACTTGTATAAATAACATGCTCACTAAAACAGAAAAAAAAAACTTGAGGATTCAATGGTCTTCTCCCTCTTTTCCTACCTTATTTCTTTAAGCAGAACTGTTAGCTGACGACTCACGCACGCATCTTACTATTCATAAAAGCCTCATGGGAGGGTAGCAAATAAGAGGGCATCTCTGAGATAGCAGATGCCTTTCAGGCTTGGTGAGCACTGGCTGACCCCCTATGCCATGGCATATCAATGCAAGCCGGGGAACCTCCCGAGACATCACTGGGAGCAGCAGTGTTCAACGGACTTGAGATTTAAGAAAGTATTTTCAAAAACATTAAAACGAAATAATACAACAAATCGACATCTCTAGTTGAGCAAGGTCGGATTTGAGCTTGAAAAAAACCCACGAACAATACCACGTTGCTAAAAACTACAAATAAATTACTAGGTAGTTTTCTTCTGCAACAGGCCCCTTGTAGAATCTGAATAAATATACACAAATGTTGCTTTAGCTATCCCAGCATTGCCACACGTCCAAATCTCTCCTCTCAGATGAGAAATGCTTTTCAGATAACTAGGTAAACAACCAACATGAACGAAACGCAGAACCTGAAGAGGTCATTTAAATTAAGTCTATTTGATGCAAGATATGCTAATTGAGATCGAACCTTTAAAAACTGTATGACTGGAAAACAAAACAGCATGAAGAAAGCCAATAGGTCACATTTTGCTCAAAATATAGACTTTGCCAATGTCTTTTTAGTCATGTTGTATAGCAGTGTGGCTACTGTGCAGCATAGCTAAAAGTTACATAAAAAGTGCTACGACCCAACTGGGTCATAGCACTTTTTAGGTCTCGACCTCTGCCAATGCGCTTGCGCAATGCAGATGTCGAGAATTATAGAGTTGGTTCCACGAAATCTAAACCAGGCGGATTTCCCTGAGTGCATGTGCCCATGCTTGTCATTTGCTCCCCGAGCCGCCTGCCTCGCATCATTGCATCAGACCCGCCACAGCAATGCAGAGAGCTTCACTTCAAAGGGATCCACTCCCCCGCCCCCTGCTTCACACTGCAAAGGAATACGCCCCCCGCCCCGGCAATGCGGAGAGCATTTCCCGGCCGCTTTTTATGTCTTTGTACTTACCAGGCATTGTTCCCATTTGCATACGCCAGTCATTAACATTTCTCAGGTCCTGCACTGCAAGACAGAGCTCATCTTTCAAGGCTTGCAGGCTGAATCTCCGAGCCTTGCAGTGCAGCTTTGAACATTTGTTTTGCACTGGGGAGCTTTGCTTACTTTATTGCTTTCATAAAAAATACAACACAGCTGCGCCGTGTACATGTCAAATTAACTTTTGAGGCAGGAGGAAAAAAAAGCCTATTCCCAGAAACACACCACAATCTGTGCACATCTTATCGGGTGTGCGGAGTGGCCTCGGTTGTATTTAACTGTGCAGTTGGGGAGCTGCAGAGGTTCTGTTACAGAGCACACTGTGATCATGCAGGGCTCCATGCTAAAGAGTTCCATGTTCAGTATAGCCCGCCAGACTCTGTTCCTTAACCATGAAACTCGAGATGTTTTGTAATCTTTCGAAACAAGACATGAACCTAATAGTTTAAACTTATACGCAATTAAAGAGGGAGGGTCGGGAGTTTAGAGTGAAGCTATCAGCTCACGTCTGGTTTTAATTAAGATAGGACAGACCAATGAATCAGTCAAACCGAGAGCTCGGCCAAGAAACACAAGTCCTTCCTCTCGCTCGCCTTTGGAATGTCAAGCGTGACCTTACCGTGGCAACTTCAGCCACATGACCCAGGCCGGTGACCATTCGCTGCTGTCTGGGTTGTTCTGATTGGCATCATGGAACAATACGACACTGTCAACATCATGCTGGACTTCCTCTTCTTTTGTCTCCATGGCCTTGAGCACCACGGAGGAGGAGGTACTTTTCAGCAAAGGCGACGGCCTCTCCGCGGCTTACTCCACTCAGCTCCACCATTTGCCACCCCCTCCCTTATCCCACTTCCTGCTTGTAGTCTGCTGCAGTGAAAAAATAAAACAACAAAAATCTTTGGCAAAATATTTTTTCTTTCATTCTTCCCGCCATCTCTGTCGTCTCCGTTCTTTCCTTTCTCATACTGTCTCATTATATCTCCTCTCATTTCCTCTCTCTGTCTCGCTTTCTGTCTCACCCCCAACCTTTCTTTTTTCTATCATTTTTTTTTTGCTTGTTGTTATTGCAGTCAGCGTGTCACTGTGACTCCTGTGTTTCCTTGTCCCCGATGCCTTTCCCTCTGTGCGCTTGTGTCCATTAACACTATGCTTCCGGAAGCATCTGCCTATTTGCAATTGTGCCCTACACCTTAAAGCGGTCGCCGTCCTTTGTCCCTCTGCTGCTTGGGTCCCATGAACTCAGGTCGCCTTTCCTCTTTGTCCTTTCGTTTCCTTCTGCCTATGCGGACTGGCTCCCCTGCCCCACCCTCTGCTCCGATTGTTCCTATGCTGCTTTACACCCGTGGACCCCACTTTACTTCCTGGTCTTTATAGCGCCTACTCTCCATGCTCCCTGACCGCCATTCTCTGTCCCCTTCTGCTATGCTCCCTGACTCATGTTTTTTTCTTCTACTTATGTGCCTTATTCTTCTGGTCCGTGTACCCTTTGGACCCCCTGACGCTTTTACCCAAATAGCACTACGTCACTTTTTGTCCGAATTATCCATATTCTGTTTGCCTTTGAAGCCCTATAGCACCTGGTCCTTGCCCCAAACCATTTTTCCCGCCATGTGTCGCACTGCGCGCGGGCCCGGTAATTAGAGCGCGCCCGCCCCCGGGATTTCACTTGCACCGTGCACGGCTAATTGTATTCTGCCTGCAGCCACGCAGGCCTATTATAGATGCGCAGCTCCCGCAAAGCCTGTATTTTGGGGAAACATGTTTGGTACATCAGGCTCCAAGTCTGGAAATGTGAGCATCCTTTATTTTGAGTTATGGCCACAGCATAGTGCAGAGCAGATGTGGCCATCGTCACTGCAAAGGTACACCAGTGCCCCCATTGCGAAGTATGCTCACATTTCGTTAACATGTGTTTACAGTGAATTGTGAAACTCATTGGAAGCTATGGCACACATCTCCCGCGCTGATCTGGCATCACATACCAGAGAAGGCCTTGCAGTGATCTGTGTGAACTCCGTGAGTAGAACATGCTTCATTTAATTACACTGCGGTTTCGGACAAATATGTGATGCAATGTGAGGCCCGGCACTAGCAGAAACGGCAGGCTGGTCACCCATGCCACAGCCCTTAAAGGGCAATCTCAGAAGCGGGCCTAGAAATGTATCAGGCAGGACAAATAGAATGATAGCAATGAAACTGCTGTAACTTTCAAGGAAGTGACATCATCTTTTGGCAATGTTCCATGAAACATCGCAAGGAATGTAGAACATTCTGGCTTAGTATATTTTTCAACCAACTAATTCTCACACACACGCAAATACACATACTCACTCTCTCTCCCCTCATTTTGGGATTTAAACAAAGAAATAGTTCAGCCTGTTTTTTTGCAGTTTTTTGTAAAGCAGATTGGACCCGAAGGTATTCGAGCGCTTCACACAAGCACCAGTTACATGACACAAGGACACATCCTTTTGTTTGCGGCTCGGGCAGTTTAGTGATTTGCCCACAATCAGATGATGATGAGCCGACGCCGAGACTCGAACGGGGTCTCCCAGTTCCAAATTCAGTGGATCTGGCCTTTAGCCAACGCTCACATCCTCGCCCCTTGTTCCCTTAATTGTCACAGAACTGTTTGTACGACTTTAAATAGTTTCACTCTCGATTTGCTTTTTATTTGTGTATTTGGAAACGAGATTTGCTCGTAGGTTACTCCGGATAATGTGGCTTTTTGTAAGAATGTATTTTCATCTTTCTACAGAACTATCAATTGAGGAATTTGAGCGTGTGAAAGAGTGTAATTAACTCTGCCACACACACACACAACCAAACACACACACAACCACAAACACACAACACACACAACCCCACACACACAAACCCACACGCACACACACACCCACACACAACGTCCCCACGCACACAAACCTCCCCCCACACACACACACAACCCCACACAACCCCCCCACACACACAACCCCCCCACACACACAAACCCCCCACACACAACCCCACACACACAAGCCCCCCACACACACATCCCCACACACAACCCCCCCACACACAACCCCACACACAACCCCCCCACAGTCACAACCCCCCACACACACAACCCCCCACACACACAACTCCCCCACACACACAAACCTCCCCACACACAAACCACACACACACACAACCACAAGCACACACACAAGCACACACACAACCACACACACAACCCCACAACCACATACACAGCCCCACAACCACACACACAGCCCCACAACCACACACAACACCCCAAACACTACACACACAACCACACACACATAACCACACACACAACCCCACACACACACAGCCACACACACATCTATCTATCTATCGCCCTCACTCTATCGCCCTCACTCTATCTATCTTATCTATCTATCTTATCTATCTATCTTATCTATCTATCTATCTATCTATCTGTCTTTCTATCGATCTATCTATCTGTCTATCTATCTATCGCCCTCACTCTATCTATCGCCCTCACTCTATCTATCGCCCTCACTCTATCTATCGCCCTCACTCTATCTCTCTATCTATCGCCCTCACTCTATCTCTCTATCTATCGCCCTCACTCTATCTCTCTATCTATCGCCCTCACTCTATCTCTCTATCTATCGCCCTCACTCTATCTCTCTATCTATCGCCCTCACTCTATCTCTATCTATTGCCCTTCATCTATCTATCTATCTATTGCACTCACTCTATCTATCTGTCTATCGCCCTCACTCTATCTCTCTATCTATTGCCCTCTATCTATATATTGCCCTTTACCTATCTATTGCCCTCTATCTATCTATTGCCCTCTATCTATTGCCCTCTATCTGTCTATCTATCTATCGCCCTCACTCTATCTATCTATCTATCGCCCTCACTCTATCGTTCTCACTCTATCTGTCTATCTATCGCCCTCACTCTATCACCCTCACTCTATCTATCTATTTATCTATTTATCTATTGCTATCTATCTATCGCCCTCACTCTCTATCTATCTATCGCCCTCACTCTCTATCTATCTATCTATCTATCGCCCTCACTCTCTATCTATCTATCGCCCTCACTCTATCTATCTAGCTATCACCCTCACTATCTATCTATCTATCGCCCTCACTCTATCGTTCTCACTCTATCTATCGTTCTCACTCTATCTATCGTTCTCATTCTATCTGTCTATCTATCGCCCTCACTCTATCTATCGCCCTCACTCTATCTATCTATCGCCCTCACTCTATCTATCTATCTATCTATCGCCCTCACTCTATCTATCTATCTATCACCCTCACTCTATCTATCTATCTATCACCCTCACTCTATCTATCTATCGCCCTCCCACTATCTAGCTATCGCCCTTACTCTATCTCTCTATCGCCCTCACGCTATCTATCTATCGCCCTCACTCTATCTATCTATCGCCCTCACTCTCTATCTATCTATCTATCGCCCTCACTCTATCTATCTATCTATCACCCTCACTCTATCAATCTATCACCCTCACTCTATCGCCCTCTCACTAGCGCCCTTACTCTATCTCTCTATCGCCCTCACGATATCTATCTATCACCCTCACTCTATCTATCGCCCTCACTCTATCTATCTATCGCCCTCACTCTATCTATCTATCGCCCTCACTTTATTTATCGCTCTTACTCTATCTCACTATCTATCTATCTATCGCTTCACTCTACTTATCTATCGCCCCACTCTATCTATCGCCCTCACTCTATCTGTCTATGTATCGCCCTCACTCTATCTATCTGTCTATCTATCGCCCTCACTCTATCTATCACATCACCACAGAATCACTCAACACCACCACAGCATCACTCAGGGGCACCACAACATCACTATGCGCTACCACAGCATTACTCTTCGCCACCACAACATCACTCAGCGCAGCATCAATGTGTGCAACCATTCAACAACAACTGGTACAAATATGTTCTCTCAATGTTTTAAGCTTTATTACAAATGTCACAAAAAGATGTTAATATTTCACTTCTGTTCTTGGATTTTCGTCACAATAAAATACACTGAACATAATCTTCACAAAAGTTGTTTACACAAGATTAAGCTATTGCCCATTATAAATTACAATAACTTTTATTTAAGTATTAATTATTTAAAATAAAATAAAAGCCGTTGTTATTTGTAATATCAATACATCTAAGTCACGTAAATACAACACATATTGCATTTCAAATGCTATAGGTGTCACATTTGCGAAAGTTATAACTATTGGCATTGTAAATGACAAAGCTATTAATTTTGCTATTTTCAAAACCAACACATAAATAAAAAATGTGTCATTTACAATACCAATAGCTCAAACTTTCCTAATGCGAGACCTATTGCATTGCAAATGCTAGTTTTGCTTTTGCGTCGGCGATGAGGAACATGAACAACCAGAGGGGAGGTGCGGGCAACGGGAGGGCGGGAACAAGCAAGATGGACAATGGGAGGGTAAACAACCATTGGAAATACATCGGTTTCACCTACGTGATTAATAATAAGCTGTGTTTTGTTGTACGTTTTAGCTTAGTGAGCAGTTGTGCAATGTATCAGTTACTGAAACCTTAATGCTTTCCAGGCCACTGCATTTTCCTTTTCTTTAGTATCGTCAATATGTTGAGAGCTGTGATCCTCCTTTACACACCTTTAAACAGATTCACAACTACAATCAGTATTATCTTGTTGACTCATAGGAGGGCAAAATATATTGCCTTTCTCCATAAAAAAGGCAAAACACTCTAATGGAGTTTCAATAACTTATACTGCACAACTTATCACGAAGATACAACTTGCAACAAAAACAGCTTACTATTAATCACATAGGCGAAATAGATACATTACCAATGCTTGTTTCTGTAGCTGTGACATAATTCTCCTATGGGAATTAACATGGGAAATCAACGTTTTTGGACCACCCTTTTCTTGCCCCATCTTGACGGATCACTCCAAAACATTCTAGGAAGCCGATGGGGAAAATTAACTCTTATGGGACGGTCTTGTGCACATTCGTCAAGGTTTGTAGCAAAACCGAAAAACATCTTCATATGGATTTCTGATATAACTATAAGTACGCAGTGGCAACCGTCACTGTGTAATATAAAGGTTTTATTGATGTTCTTTAACTAGGGAGACCTGTAGGCTTTTCCAATGTTATCAATTTGAATTCTAACTACATTAAACCTGTCCCTTTCTTTTCTGAACTTTATGTTGCCTCTCTCCTTTACACACACCTCGTTTATTTATTCCTGTACTGCCAGTTCCCTTTTCCCACCTCTCGCTCCGCATCAACTAGTGCATTATATTCTAGAAATCACCCAGAACAAGACATCCAGTGACCACATCCCTTCTTGTTCTTCCTCACTCCTGAAGTTCTTCAGAGTCTGAAGTTATCTATTAACTATATAGACTATAGAGCACTGCTTGACAATGTAGCGCGGCTGAGCCGTCTAAGGCTTCAGTCTAAGGAGGCATGGGTTCGAATCCAACCACTGCCCGGAACATTTAATTTCACTCTCAGTGACACATCACCATACTCTTATTAACAAACTTGAAAACAGAATGCGTTTCCAGGGCTGCTCGTCCTCAGTAGTCCTCCTTTGCTTGCTGCTCTGTGTCTATTTTAAAATTATGTTTATATTGTTTCTGAAGAAGGTGAAGTGCTGCTCGGCTAGCAAGACCAACTCTGGAGGTTTAAAATAAACCAGCGAGTTAGAAAACAGAACACCAAAGTGCATATTTTAGCTCAAAAGTAAATCACATGTTTGGTCTAACTACAGAGTGTTTAACTATTTATTTTTTTAAGAAAAGGAAACAAGTTTGACGAAGAGGTGGCGTGTAATCGTAATGAATGTATGGAAATAATAGAAGTGTGTATGAGAAACAGTGGACGTGTTTATGCGGTAGTCCCTCTCTTGGTATGTATTTTATTTTTGGACCCATTTATGACCTTTATTTTCATATATTAGTTTGCTATTTTGCATTAAATGTGAAAAACACATGTATGTTATTATGTTTTCCTTGTAAGTACAGAATCAAAATAAAGCGCCCTGCCTCGCACGCCTCAGAGAGCAAGTTTATTCACCAGCGATGATGTTCTGTGTGCGCAGTAAAGTGTCTCGACAGAAGTCTAGCTTCCATTTTTTTAAATTTATAAATGCATTTTTAAATAGCGAGAACTTTCCCTGAAGGTGTCAGAGCGCTTTACAATAAAACGAGTTACATTACATAAGGACTTCAGAGTACATGAATTATAAAAACGAGCATTTGCAATGCAATAGGTCTCGCATTAATTAAGTTTGAGCTATTGGCATTGCTAAATATTGCAACTCCAATTGCAACAAAAGTCTATAAATTGTAGGTAAAAAAAAGTGTATTTATTTTTGTAGCAATTGTGGCATGCTGCGCTTTAGATGAATATGTTTAAAAATAAAGTGTGACATACTGCGATTGATGTGTGCACTGATGGCTGGTGGCGTGGGTGCCTGTAGAAACAATGCACTGATGGCTGGTGGTGTTTGTGCCCGGTGAAAGTGTGCACGGATGACTGATGGTGTCTGTGCCTGGTGAAAGTGTGCACTGACGGTCGGTGGTGTGTATGCCTGGTGAAAGCTTGCACTGACGGCTGGTTGTATGTGCCTGGTGAAAGCGTGCACTGACGGCTGGTGGTGTGTATGCCTGGTGAAAGCGTGAACTGACAGCTGGTGGTGTGTGTGTGTGTGTGTGCCAGTTGAAAGCCTGCACTGACGTCTGGTGGTGTGTGTGCCTGTTGGCAAAGCGTGCACTAACGGTTGGTGGTGTGTGTGGTAGCATGCACTGAAGGCTGGTGGTGTGTGTGCCTGGTGTAAGCGTGCACTGAAGGCTGGTGGTGTGTGTGCCTGGTGGAAGCGTGCACTGACGGCTGGTGGTGTGTGTGCCTGGTGGAAGCGTGCACTGACGGCTGGTGGTGTGTGTGCCTGGTGAAAGCGTGCACTGACGGCTGGTGGTGTGTGTGTGCTAGTTGCAAGCGCGCACTTGTGTCTGGTGGTGTGTGTACCTGTTGGCAAAGCGTGCACTAACGGTTGGTGGTGTGTGTGTGTCTGGAAGCGTGCACTGAAGGCTGGTGGTGTGTGTGCCTGATGGAAGCGTGCACTGAAGGCTGGTGGTGTGTGTGTCTGGTGGAAGTGTGCACTGACGGCTGGTGGTGTCTGTGCCTGGTGAAAGTGTGCACTGACGGCCGGTGGTGTGTGTGTGCCTGTTGAAACCGTGCACTGACGGCTGGTGGTGTGTGTGCCTGGTGTCAAAGCGTGCACTGACAGCTGGTAGTGTGTGTTTCCCACAATAAAATTCATTGTAGATGATCAGAAAGACATTCCTTTGAACAACAATGAGGAGTGGTGGCAGAAAAGAGAAAACTAGAATCTAATTTGCATTTCAGTGAGCAAAGCCAGAAACGGCGGGGGCGGGGGAGCGGATTCCTTTGAAGTGTTTGAAGTCTGATGCCGGCTGCAAGCAAACCAGCATGAGTGTGGAGAGAGGCTCACAGGCTGCCAAATGGTATGCAATGTGCACGCGCCCCACACATGCACTGTAGGCAATCCGCCTGAAAAAGCCTTTGGGAGCATTTTTGAGAGCCCCTACTTAAGTCTCACAGAGCAACGCATGAGCGTTGGTTCAACAAGACTTAAAAAGTGACGTGTGTATGTTACAAAAGCGTACAAAGTACAAGTAGAGGTATAATACTGCACTAAATGGCAGATACTCAAAACACAAGAACAAATGTTATGTTACATGAGGCAATGGTGGCAATTGTGCATGTATCAAAAGCAAACAAAATACAAGAGGTAGCAAACAATACATTACAAGAAGGAAAGTGACATGTGCATATTACAAAGGAGTACACAATACAAGTAGAAGTATAATACTGCAATAAATGGCAGACTCTCAAACCACGAGAACACATTGGGAAGGCACTTCTATAGTCATGTAGCACAGAATTACCTATAATGGAAGGACTTCCTTCAGATAATAGAGAGGGCGTGAATTAAGTTTGGAAGTGTCTTTGAAGGAGGAGAGCTTTGAGGTCAGTTTTGAAGGCCTGGGAAGAGGTGGTGGTCCGAAGATGAGGCGGAAGTGAGTTCCAGATTCTCACCGCGTTGCCTGAAAAGGATTAGGCCATCCACCTTTCCTTCTTGAAAGTGGGAGGTTCAAGCAATAGATTTTTCGCATTATGTGATGGTCTAGAGCCTCCAGAGAGTTTCAGTTTATTCGCCAGGTAGCGAGGAGAGAAGGAGTGCAAGGCTTTGTGGGTGAAACAGGCAGTCTTGTGGATAGATCTTGCTTCGATGGGAAGCCAACGGAGGGTGGATAAAATGGGTGTGATGTGGCCGCTTCTTTTGGCCCCATATATGAAACGAGCTGCAGAATGGAGAACAGATTTAAGGGGGGACAGGTGGGATTGCAGACCCACTAGTTTTGCAGACCCACTAGTTTTGCGATTGTTTTGTGCCGATATTTTTTAGCAATATTATATAAAAGCCATAGTTGCTGCTTATTTATCTTATGCAACTAACAACCATTGACAAAGCCAATAGTCCTGACTTGTTTTAGGTATGGTGTTACTTGTTGTATCATATATCTGGATGCAATGATAGAAATAGCCACATACAAGTCGGACGGCACACTGCGAAGCACAGATTTTTAGCTTATGTGTTTTTAAGCCACGCCCTTAATTACATTGGCAACATCGCTTTGAGATACCCCCCGTTTTTTTTCCAACTTAAAGCCCTGCCTTTTAGTTAATGTAAGATATGGAACACCTGTGATCGGCTGACTTGGTTCCATTAAACTGTGCCAAAATAGGAAGCTTACGGCTGCATTTTAGCTGGGTGCCCCTGTTTGCAGTTTAAATAACAGAAGAGGGTGAGGAGTAGTTCTGGTGGGGAACACGACGTGGAATGTTAACTTGTTATTTGCAGGGTCAGAAGGGACTGCTGTGATCTGGTCAGCTGTGTGTTGGTTAACCCTGCAGTGTGGAAGTAAAAAAAAAAAACAACAACAAACACCATTTGGCGATGGGCAGATGGCCGGCCAGGGGGATGATGGTGTCTAAAGGCAGTCTCCAACCCAAGCCTTGGCTTTCCGAGGTGTGCCCATTCGTCTCCGCAATAGAAATTAAAGTAAAGAGAAAAGATGAATGGCTGGGGCTCGAGTACCCCCAGCTATAACACACATAAATTACAAAATCTATTTTAGTGCAAGGAACTGCAGACGAACAACAAAACCAAATGTTTCTTTAGAAACGTCCAGGAGACAAAACAGCAGGCACAATTGCATCAATCACATATATGTAATTCAAAAAACCACGGAGGATGTGGATTCGTTTTTTTATTTTTTGTTGAAAGGGCCCCAGTTTAGCAAAATACTACTGAGCCACTTTCTTTGAGAAAGTGGAAAGCTCCTGTACATCGTGGCACAAAACAATACCACATTGTGTTAAGCAGTAAACTCTGTACTGGATATGCAGACGCCAATTATACCCAGGTATGTGTACAGAAATACATGCACACATAGTCTTGTGTACATTCAGTTGCATAGATTAATTACAACTCTCAGCTAGTGCTACTCCCCCGTTTATGCACCTCTCTCACCTCATTAACGTAAGGTGCTGCGCTGCATGGCTGGCTCCTCGGGGCAGGAGAGACGCAAAAATCGGGGCAAGCTGCAACGTGGGGGTGGGGGAACAAATAAAAAGCAACATTGAAAAATACATTCCGTAAACCGTGCTGCAGGTGCACATCTCTCCTCATCTCTCGGCAGGTCTCTGCCCATGAGCCCTGTGCAAACTCTTTGTTTCTTGATCTTCATGGCTGAGGCCTAACTAGGAGGCTGTCCTGTGAAGAGGGCAACAGGCATGCCATGGAACTGATGATGGACGGGAAGAGAGTGCCTTCTCTGAGCCCTGGTAGTTATAAGCTGAGAGCTGGAGACGCGGAAGGATCTGGGGGATGGCACAGGAAGATGAGGTGAAGTGCGGCGGCCGGAGCCACGGTTAAGATCGAAAAGTTTGTAAAACACAACAGCCATTTTTTGGAAAAGGACTAATCAAGCTATTAATTTGAATTAGAGGAGACCAGTAATGGATAGTGATTAAGCACACAGCACATCCCCTTTGCACAGAGTAAACATGTTCTTCAGCAGAGGGGAGGGGGAATTGGGTGCAGCCTTGCACGTGTGTAAGCGAGTGGGGCCAAAGGAACGGAAATTCTAGATGCTGGACGTGACAGTGAGGTTTTGTATACTGAAAGTGTGACCTCTGCGGCAGAACAAAACTCCCCCTTGTCTGGAAAAAGGGAGAACAGACACATCGGCATGATGATGGGCTCTTGTAAAATGCTCCCGGGCCACAGACACCGTGAACTCGTCGAAGTTTCTTTTAATGAAAAAGTTAAAGAGATGCCTTTTTTTCTGAAATAAAATTCATTGTAGATGATCAGAAATACATTCCTATGAACAACAATGAGGAGTGGTGGCAAAAAAGAGAAAACTAGAATCTAATTCGCGTTTCAGCGAGCAAAGCCAGAAACGGCGGGGGAGCGGATTGCTTTTAAGTATTTTTAATGTGCATGCGCCCGCACACATGCACTGTAGGCAATCCACCTGCTTGGGAGCATTTATGAGAGCCCCTACTTAAGTCTCGGGAACAATGCATGCGCGTTGGTTTAACGAGACCTAAAAACTACAAAACCGATAAACTCTAAACTCACATAAGAATGGTAGTAAGTACATGTCTACTACAGATACTAACAGTTAGAGTTACATATATACATTTGCAAATTCACTCAACATTACATGTTAGGAAAAGTTGAAGCGATTATTGTTGGACAAATATATATTACATATTTACAGAGCATGATCTTCTCGCAATTGCTGGAGTTCTTGCGGTGCTCGTTCAGCCAGGCCTTCAGAGTGCTGTTGCACTCATGAGCGATGATCTTAGGCCTAGAGGGATCCTCGAGCTGGTGATGGCCAGATGTCCTCCATGCTTGTTGTCCCAGTTGCCTCAACATCTCCAAGGAGGCAGCAGAAATCCCTGGGGCCGTGATCTTCTTGATCATCATTTCCTTTGTCATTACGTCGCTCAGCCGCTTCCCACTCCTCATGATAGCGCCGCTGTTGTTCCAGGATGTTCGCCATCACATTACTCAGCGAATGTAGACCGAAATCAAACCGTCCGAGTCCACAGTTCTCAGGAAGCGATTGCTAAGCTCTGTCCACTGTGATGATCTGCTTACCAGAAGCTGACGCCAGTCAGGTAGATAGCCTGTTACACTGGCCGGTAATTGACTTTGGGCCCAATGTTGCTGCAATAGGCAGAACAGGCTGTATGCCTTGTGGCCGGGCAAAGAGATTAGAAGAGGAGTGGTGCCGCCATGTTATGGTAAGGCACGCGCCACTCATTACAGCCACCACCGATGTCCATGCTTGAGCCCATGGGAGCAGGAGGCCACTGTCTGGTCTCTAAACCACTCATCTTTTTGGGCGGGGGAAGGGCCTTCCGGGCCTAGGCGAGTATGAGGACTTCAGAGATACAGCGCAGCCATGTCAGAAACAGGCAGTTCCCAGTCGTTGTCATCCTCGCTCGCAGAAGCTGCCAGGGGATGCAAAGGAGAGTCTTGTAGTGTGGCCTGTGGGATGCAGTTAGCCGAGGCAGTACTTGGGGCCCCCTTCTGACACCCAAGAACGAATCAGAGACCTTTAGATTGTTTAACATTCTCTCAGCTGAGCGTGGGGCCTAACTATATATATGTGACTTCAAGAAAATTGTGTATGTTCTTTTACGGGTAGATGGCCAACCATAAAAAGAACACCAAGACCTCAGACTACTGGGGAGAATCCCGTCAATGTGACCTGTCCGCCCACAAACATTACCCTTTCAGCCAAGAAGTAGTGTCAGGCACCAGAAGCACCCCTCCTACCCCATGGCATTTATTATAATTCACCCATTTCTCCAGCTGTTTTTCTAACTATAACATAACCTCACAACACAGTTTTCTATAAACACTGTCAGAACGTTTTTCAAGGCCACATGGCAGGGAGCAGCTACTGGTCTCCAGTTGTGTCACATTGAGTTGCTGGTACTGCTGACCAGGGGCCTGACCTACCAGAACCACAACTGACCACAGAGTCGGCCTTTGCTAGGACAGTGGCCTGGGTGGAAAGAAATGTGTGGCAACAGGGAGGAGTTGGAGGGTAATGACGGGTGTTAAAAAACACAGGACACGTGGCATATTCAAAATGTATAAAAGGACATTACTCTGAATCACTGCAGTCAGGTGAGAGGGCTGCTGTGAGATGAGCTCTGTGGAGACGGACAACCAGTCAGTCCACTTTTATGTCCATACTGAAAACAGTCCTCAATCTGATATGACAGACATCCATGCACAGCACTTGTGCACACTTGTGCACATTAATTGGAAGTGGTGTTGGAAGTTAGATGGAAGGGAGTTAGAGTTTCAGCGGCACAACGTCCTGTGATTCAGGGCAAATCACTTAATCTCTCCAGTTGTACTACATTAATATGCTGTAAGACAAGACAGAAAATCATAAAGAGGCAAAACTTTACGAAAAATAGTTCCACCAAAGAATGTGAACAGATTTTCGGCTACGGGAAACTAGGAGAAGCAGACAGGGAACACGCATTGGTAAATGCAGGAACACATGCTACAGCCAATAGAAATGGAGGAAAAGTAAGTGACAAGCACAGGAATCAATGAAAAGCCAGGAAAGTGAGGGGGCGGGATGTAAGTAAGACTTATATTAAAAACAAAAGATTTCACTAGCAAAGTGCAAGCGATGGGCAGGCTAAACCTAAAAAAGTGCTATGACACAGAAGTAACACAGACAATGGGGGCGGAAGGGAGGAGGCAACATGGGCAAGGGGGAGGGAGGGAAGAAGCATCACGGGCGTAGAGGAAGAGGAAAGAAGCAACACAGGCAAGAGGAAAGGGAGGGAAGAAGCACCACGGGCACGGGGTGGGAGGGAAAAAGATACATGGGAAAGGGATGACAGAGGAAAGATGCACTATGGGCTTAGGATGGGAGGGAAACAGTCACTGGCGGTGTAAGAAGTGAATAAGCAACACAGGGAAAGGTTGAGTAGAAGCAACGTAGGGAAGGGAGGGAAGAAGCAACAAGGGGAAGGGAGGGAAGAAACAGCAAGGGGAAGGGAGGGAAGAAGCGGCAAGGGGGAGGGAGGGAAGAAGCAACACAGACAAGGGGGAGGGAGGGAATAAGCAACATGGGCATGGGGAAAGAAGCAACACAGGAAAGGCGGGAGGGAAGAAGCACACGGGCATGGGGGAGGGAGGGATGAAGCAACACAGACAAGGCGACAGGGAAGAAGCAACACAGGCAAAGGTGAGAGGGAAGAAGTAACATGGAAGCAAGAGGGGAAGGGATGGAAGAAGCAACACAGGCAAAGGGGAGGGAGGGAGGAAACAAGCAGCACAGGCAAGAGGTAAGAAGCAACACGGGCAAGGGGGAGCGAAAGAAGAAACACCATGAGCAAGGTGGGTAGAAGGGAAGAAACAACACAAGCAATGGGTCTGAAGAAGCAACACAGGCAAGGGGGCGAGAAGAAAAATGCAACACGAGGAAGGGGAGGAAAGGATGGAAGGAAGAAGCAACACATGCATAGGAGGGAAAAAGAACTCAGGTCAAGGAGAGGGGAGGGAAGAAGCAACACAGTCAAGGGAGGCGGGAGGGAAGAAGCAGCACGGGCAAAGGAGAGGGAAGGAAGAAGCACCACGGTTAAGAGAGCGAAAAGGCAACCCAGGCAATGGAGGGAAGAAGCAACACGGGCAAGGGAGGGAAGAAGCAACACGGGCAATGGAAGGGAGGGAAGAAGCAACTTACGGAAAGAGGGAAGGGAAGAAGCAAGACAGCCAAGGGGGGAGGGAGGGTAGAAGCAACATAGGCAAGGGAAAAGGGAGGGAAGAAGCAACAAAGGGTAGGGAGGGAAGAAGCAACAAGGGCACGGGGAGGGAGGGAAGAAGCAACACAGACAAGGGGGAGGGAGGGAAGAAGCAACATGGAGGCAAGAGGGGAAGGGATGGAAGAAGCAACACGGGCTAGGGGGAGGTAGGGAGCGAGCGTCACGGGCAAGAGGTAAGAAGCAACACGGGCAAGGGGGAGGGAGAGAAGAAACACCATGGACAAGGTGGGTAGAAGGGAAGAAGCAACACAGGCAAGGGGACGGGAAGGAAGAAGCAACCCGGGCAAGGGGAGGAAAGGAAGGAGGGAAGAAGCAACACATGCATGGGAGGGAAAAAGAACACAGGCCAAGGAGAAGGGAGGGAAGAAGTAACACGGACAAGGGAGGTGGGAGGGAAGAAGCAGCACAGGTAAAAGGGAGGGAAGGAAGAAGCACCAGGGTCAAGTTTGGGAAAAAGCAACACGGGCAACGGAGGGAAGAAGCAACACGGGCAAGGGAGGGAAGAAGCAACAGAGGCAAGGGAGAGAAGTAGCAACACAGGCAATGGGAGGGAGAGAAGAAGCAACTCAGGCAAAGAGGGAAGGGAAGAAGCAACACAGCCAAGGGGAGAGGGAGGGAAGAAGCAACATGGGCACGGGGGAAGGGAGGGAAGAAGCAACATGGGCAAGGGGGAGGGAGGGAAGTAGCAACACGGTAAGGAGGGAGGATGGGAAGAAGCACCACTGGCATGGAGCGTAGGAGGGACAAAGCAACACAGGCAAAGGGGAGGGAAGAAGCAACACAGGCAAGGGAGAGAGGAGGGAAGAAGCAACACAGGAAAGGGGTGAGGGACGGTTTTAGCATGATGGGCAAGTGGGTGGGAGGAAAAAAGCAACACGGATAAGGGGGAGAGAGGGAAGAAGTAACACAGCAAGGGGATGGAAGGGAAGAGGCAACATGGGCAAGGGGGAGAGGGAGGGAAGAAGCAACACTAGCTAGAGGGGGAGTGGGGGCAGAAGCAACACGGCAAGGAGGAGGGAGGGAAGAAGCAACATGGGCATGGGGAAGAGAGGGAAGCAGCAAAATGGGCATGGGGAAGAGAGGGAAGAAACTACACAGCAAGGGGGAGGAAGGAAAGAATCAACACAGGCAAGGTAGGGAAGAAACAACACCGGGAAAGGAGGAGGGAGGGATGAAGCAACAAAAGGGTAAAGGGAAGTAAGAAGCAACACAGATAATGGAGGGTGCAAGGTAAGAAGCAGCACGGATAAGGGGAGAAGGTAGGGAAGAAACTACATAGACAATAATGAGCGATAGGGGAAGACGAAAGAAAAATAATACCTCAATCACAGCGTGAGCAAGCGGAAGGATGCTAATCAAAATGAAATAATCAGTACGTGGTCCATGCTCCACACGAAAGAAAGAGGACATGAAATGGTAAGCAATGGGTGGCCTCAAGCCCTTAATGTAAACAAACTCTGTTGCAAGCAACAGCACATACACACTGTCTTACATAAGACCTAAAAATACACTACAGGCCTTATGATCACATCACAAGTTGCACCCGCAGAAAGTTCAAATCCTGCTGTGATCTCTAACTCACTAGTCAAAACAGAAGTCGTACTGGCCTAATAAAAAAAATCTTCTTAGCCAGATGTGATCAGCAACCGCAAACTGCAGCTGCTGTGATATATCGAGCAGGTGGTAAACAGGAGCTACCAAGACCCCCTCCACTCCTGATGGGCAACCATCATAAAAAACCTTAAAGAGAAGAACGCCCACTCTCGCTGAAAGTTATCAGGAATTAGGGGGGCGCTAGAGGGCGCACGAGCTAATGGCCGCACTTCAGTGAGGCTCTGGCTGCCTGGCCAGTAACATCCTGCAAATATCCTGTTAGCCTGCGGGTGGACGGCCAGAAATCACAGCGCTGGTGGACCTTCATACTCCGCAGTACCTGTCCGATTTTGGTACAAATCCGACATTGGACGCCTGACTTACGCGGCTGAGAGCTTTGACCGGCGAGCGCTACTATGGAGGGCTACCGAGGCGTCCCGGACACCGGACCACGCGAGGCCGCGGCTCCCCACGAGGTAGCTAGGCCTCGGAGCTGCGGAGCTTGGATTGTTGGGTGAGAAACCTGCTGGAGGCCTATCGTTTGGCAGCGGAGGTGAGGCTCTCCCCCTCCGGAGCCTCTGCAGCGTGCTGGGATATTGTAAGCTGTTCCGGTGGGCTGCTGAATCGAACCTGGCGGCGTCCGCCCGGGCCTGACGAGAAGGTTGGACATCTCCCCGGCCTTGCGCCTTGTGTCCCCGCTGAGGCCCCGGGCTCCTACTGCGACCTTGCTGCACTTGGATGCGGGGACCTGCGGTGTGACGGAAGACCTCCGGTAAGACATTGGCTTTACCCGGCCGGCGGATCTTGCTTCCCGCATATGGCGCGCTGAGCTTCCCCCGCGCCCAGCAGCCCGCCATTACCCCCCCGCTGGCGCTTCTTGGACTCTGCTCTGCATAACTTCCCGCAGCGCTTCACCACCCCGACCGCAACTGATTCACCGGTGAAGGGGCTCTTAGGCGAGAGGGGCCACCTTGGACACTGCTGGCCTGCATCCTGGGGGAGGCGACACAGCCTCGGATGCGACTGCTGCGTAGGGGGCTGTCGGGGCGTGCGGACTCATCTGGGAGCAAGGGGCACAATCCCTCGTACCACTCGCCGGGCCAAGCGGGTGCTTCCAAGCGAGGCACGATGGGCAAGAATGACAATAAACAGCCCAAGCTCTCTTTCGAACCTGCAGCCGCCAAACAACCATTGCGAAGCACGGCGGGTGCCAGGGGCGCCCCAGGACCGTCGGGCACTGAACCCCCATCTGCCCCCTTGACCCCAGAGTTGAGAATGATGATGGAGGAGATGCGGCAGGGCTTCGCCACGATAGTGGACAAGGTTGACCGCTTATCATCCAGGATGGACGGGGTTGCGCAGAAACTAGAGATCCACGAGGAGCGCTTGACGGAGGCGGAGCGACGCATCTCCACCTCGGAGGACACGACCACTGCCCACGATGCGCGCCTCACCAGAATGGACAATATCCTGAGAGTGATAGCGGCGAAGAACGAGGAGTTGGAGGCGAGAAGCAGGCGCAATAACATCCGCGTCACGGGGGTTCCGGAGTCCACCAACACTGGCCGTATGGAGGACTATGTGGAGCGCATTCTCATCACGGCGGTGGGCAAGGAGGCCTTCTCCAGTCAATTTATTGTCGAACGGGCGCACCGATCCCTGGGGCCGGTTCCTAAACCGGGGGCACAGCCGCGGCCCATCATCGCACGTTTGCTTAACTACCGCGACCGTGACACGGCACTACGTGCAGCTCGTACGAACCGGAACCTGGCTTGCGATGGTGTGCAGTTCTCCTTATACCCGGACTTTACGCCCATGGTGCAGGACCAACGGAGGAAATTCCTAGATGTGAAGAGGAAGCTGAGGGACATGCAAGTGGATTACGCGCTTCTGTACCCGGCGAGACTCAGGGTGACCCATCAGGGTAAGCAACATTTTTTTACAAACCCGCAGCAGGCTGAGGACTATGTTCGGAAGCTCCGCACTGCTAGAAGGGACAGGCGAAGCGAGGGAGAGGATGAGGCAGGCGGGAACCCTGCCGAGCACGAAGAATCCTGATTATGTCCTTGTGACCATTTGCTTGGTGACTCCTCGTGACGATACAGCGGCCGGACTCAGTTTTTTGTGTGGCCTGCTACCGCCGGGGAGGCTCGGCCCTGCCCGTAGGGATGTGGATAACTGATTTGTTGCATTGCGGATTGCTGGTGAGAGGCATGGGGTTTCATGTACTTTGCCCTGATGCTGGGTTGTTCTTGGCCTAGACAATCCGATGGCGGAGCAGAAACTGGAACGAGCAGCGGCTGCTCCTTGGACAATCCACCTGAACTATTTGGTAACTTCTCCGGCGTGGAGGGTGGTGATGAGAGACGCTGTCTTGATGTATGGGCTTTAGCCTGCAGGGGTAATGCATGCCAGGCACCGCCCCACCTTCTCTGTCTTCCCCGTATGGTGCATGCGGGTCGGGAGGGGAGTGGAGGGGTGTTCGAGTGCATACCTCAAGTGTCCCCAGGGGGGGATTCCCCACATGGTTTTTTTACTGTTCTTGATTGTGGGATTTGGGGCGGGGGGGGGAGTCGGGATACTGGCAAGTTTGGGTTGCTTCAGTGGGTGGGGGGTGGAACTAGAGAGCGGGGGGTGGACTGTTGTGCATGGAGGGAGGTGGGGTGTCTGGTTGTTGGGGTGCGCGTTGTTGAAAGTGTAAATGTTGTTGCGTATGGCGTTCATGACATGTGTGCAGGTTCTGGAGTTCGGGTTTGTGTAAGCATGGATGGTCGTATGAATAGACTGTTCTGGACAGCGGAGGGACTGGCACTTGGTACGTTTCGAATGAAGGCTGGAGCATGGCCCATGGGCGGCTTTCAGGGATACGATGATACACATAGGTGATACTGCTTTGACTACTGTCTCCATATTGTCCTGGAATGTCCGTGGCCTTAATAACCCCCGAAAATGCAGGAATGTGATTGCATATTTAGATCGGCACCATGTGCAGATAGCGTTGCTCCAGGAAACCCACCTGAGCCCAACTAGTGTCCCCAAGTTTGCGAGCAGATGGGCAACTGTAAGAGAGTTTTCTTCCTATTCCACGTACTCTAGGGGGACTGTTATTTTAATTAATAAACAACTGCCGTTTCAAAAGTTGGGAGTGCGGGCGGATAAGGAGGGGAGATACGTCATCCTTTGGGGGAGGCTGGGCGCTGATGTGGTAATGCTTGTAAATTGTTACGCTCCTAATGTTGACACTCCTGGTTTTTTCTTGTCATTGTGGGGTCATGTGTTGGAAACCGAAGTCACGCACATTATCTGGGGGGGAGACTTCAACTTATCGTTACATCCTATGGCGGATAGATCAGACGCTAGCGGGCAATACAACACGAAAGCCAGGGATACACTTCAGGGCATACTAACAGAGGCAGGACTAGTGGATAGTTGGAGGCACACACATCCGGCAGCTAGGGAAGGTACCCATTTCACAGCACACGCACGTTCGTGGGCACGGATCGACTACTGCTTTATTTCGCGAGGCCTAGCTGGGGCGGTCGTTCGGGTGACACATCTGCCTCGTACCTACTCGGACCATTGTCCTGTACTGACCGTCCTGGATATACCAGGTTATGCTAGAGTGCGACCGCCATGGCGGCTCTTCCCCTCGGCCTTACTGGACCCTGTCTTTAAACATGAACTGGGCGAGGAGATTGAAGCCTTCTTCCCTAGGAACAAAGGGTCTGTTGATAAGGTCGAAACTATTTGGGAAGCCTTTAAAGTGACTGTGAGGGGGATCACGATCTCTAAAAGCTGTGGAATACTGAGGGACATAGTGCGCACATTAACTAAACTTGAAGCGGAGCTTAAGGCGCTGGAGGCAGAGATGGTCGGAAATCCCTGCCCTGACCTAGCGGTGCAATTCAGGGCTAAACTGTCGACCTACGAGGAGGAAGCAACCAGGGAAGTGAAATTTCGGGGCAAATACTGGACGGCCAGGCGCTATTGTGAGGGGGACCGACCGGGGAAGGTTTTAGCGGCGCTCACGAGACATCAGCGCTTCGCCACCCATATCTTGGAAATCTCTGATGGAGAGGGGAGGACTTACCAGGATTCTAAAGGAATTCAGGATACCTTCCTACAGCACTACAAACGCCTATACTCCACGCAGCAGGTAGGCGAGGTGGAGTTCGGGAATTTCCTGGATGACATAGCGCTTTGCTGGCTAAGCGATAGCGACAGGGCGTTCTTGGGGTGCCCCTTCGAACTGGACGAGATCAGGGAGGCGATCATGTCCCTCAGCAATGGCAAGGCGGGGGGGTTGGACGGTATACCGGCCAAATTTTATAAGTGCTACATCGACATCATTGATTCAGAAAAGGGGGTGGTGATGAGCCCTGATCTTTGGACTGGGTAAGAGTGGTCTGCTTAATTCAGACACTCTGTTCATCACCACCCCCTTTTCTGTAACATCGACATCATGGCACCGGTACTGAAAGAAGTCTTTGAGGAATCGCTAGAGGTGGGGATACTGCCGGGCTCCATGAGAGAGGTGGCGATCACTTCACTTTTGAAGCCGGGGAAGAACCCGGTGGACACTGATGCCTATAGACCTCTGTCACTGCTAAACTGTGACGCGAAGATTCTTGCAAAGGTGCTAGCGACCAGGCTGTCCCTCCTTATGACCACTCTGGTGCTGCCGGATCAATCTGGCTTTGTCCCGGGGAGGGCTACGTCCCATAACCTGCGTACGCTGTTCTCCCTTATACCTACCATCTCGCCCGACTTGCCTGTTGCTGCTGTGTTCCTGGACGCCACCAAGGCGTTCGATTCTGTGGAGTGGGGTTATCTGCTGGCTATCTTGAGCAGAATGGGGTTCCCCCGAATATTTATCGCCTGGGTGTCGCTACTCTACACCTCTCCGGTCGCTAGGGTCGTCGTCAATGGGGTGCTCTCGGCACAGATGCCGATCACGAGGGGGACTAGGCAGGGATGCCCCCTGTCGCCCCTGCTTTTTGCCCTGGCAATAGAACCGTTGGCTTGTAGGATTCGGCAGTTGCACAAGGCCAGCGCCTTTAACTGTAATCAACGGCAGATTGGTATTTCCCTCTATGCGGATGACGTCACTCTGTATGTGCGTCACCCACAGGATCACCTTAACCCGCTACTGAGAGAATTCGTAGCGTTCGGCGGCGTCTCCGGAGTGCACATTAACTGGAAGAAGTCGCAATTCTTCCCCCTCACGGCATCAGTTGCCCGTTTTCCGCTAGATTACCCCCTGGAATGGTGCAGTTCTGACTTAAGGTACCTGGGCATTGAGGTGTCCCTCACCAAAGACGACACTATTCGGTCGAATTATGGAGTGGCTATCACACGATTGACTGATAATGTGTCCCGCTGGCTAGCCCTCCCGCTTTCAATGGCGGGAAGAGCCTCCCTGATCAAGATGGTCGTCCTCCCACGGTTCTTATACCTATTCCAAAACATACCCTACTACCCAGGAGCCTATTTCTTCAAACGGCTTCGAGCTGAACTGCTTCGCCTTTTCTGGGGGGGTAAGCAACCACGCCTTAGTTGGAAGGTCTTAACGCAACCATATGATAGAGGAGGATTTGATGTGCCCGATTTGGAGGTAGACTACCTCAGTGCTCAGGCTCAGCATTCTTATCATTGGGTTAACCCCGCTCCCTTTATGCCACAGGTCGCTGCTGAGGATTGGATCGTGCATCCACTCCCGCTCAGGGGCATGTTGATGGGCCTGGTTGGGGATGTTGAGACGCCTGCTACTACTGTTACCTGTACTATAGATGCTTGGCGGAGAGTAACTAAACTGCTGGACGCTCCCATGCTTTATTCCCCAGCAATGCCCCTTGCATACCACCCGAAGCTATCACTCTTAATGGAAAACGGATTTCGGTCCATGTGCAACCGCGTGCACCTTAAAACGTGGGGTGACTTGTTTCAAGATGGAAGGTTCCGTACCAAGGATCAGATATTCCGGTCTACTTCCCCGACTCCCATGGAGGTGTTTTATTATATTAGGCTCCGGCAGGGTATGCGAGACATTCTCCCTAGCTTCCCAGAGGAACCGGGGACGATATTGCCATTGCATGTCATGCTCGTATCAGATGGCAAGCACTTGGTGTCCAAACTATATGCCGCAATACGTGAACAGCGCCCAATAGTTTTGCCTAAAGCGCGGACTAACTGGGACTCTGAACTACCTACTGCACTCACAGATGCGCAGTGGCGTTATTGCTGCTCCGTCACGGCTAGAGTCTCCTCCAGCTGTCGGTTGAAAATTATTCATTATAAGTTTGTGCAGAGATACTATTATACTCCAGTCAAGAAGCTGCGGTTTCGCCTCTCAGAGGACGATAGATGCGCTAGATGCCGGGCGTCCGGCGCGGATTTCCTCCATCTGGCCTGGGAGTGTGGAGCAATACAGACGTACTGGGAGCAGGTACATGCTGCGCTCCAAGTGATGATTGATGGCCCTCTGCCCATGGAGCAGATAGTGATGTTGCTGGGATATACCAAAAATGTACCCAAGTCAGTCCGCAAATTTGTTGACATAGCGCTACTCCTCGCTAAGCGGAGGATAGCTTGCAGATGGGGGAGAGGGAGGGCACCAAAATTTAAGGAATGGCTTGACGACCTCACGTACTGCCAGGACCAACATAGCGTTTATGCAGAACTGTTACCCGCCCGGTGTGCACCCAGTGATTTTTGGTCACCTTTACAGGTGTACTGGATGGCTCAGACGACGCATAGCGACTCCTCTGGAGAAGACGAGTCGGTCCCGGGCCCATGAGCGTGTGGATGCTTTACATTACACTCGTCATACTACATCTCACATAACAGAAGGTTGTTTGTTCCGCCATGCTTAGGGTGAGAGGGCGCGACTGCTGCCGGAGTGTTACTGGGGAGACTGGTACACTTGGGGGTTTTGAGATACTGCTTAGGGGGTGGACCTCTCTTACCCTTCTACCGCTTTGGTGCAATGGACCGGTGGAGGCGGACGTACACACTAGAAACTGCGCTCGCACGACGCTGCAGTTGACATCTGGGAGAGGGGGCACTGGGCACTGCTTTACACTATACTTCATTCCGAATGTCCTTACACTTGATATTCACTAAGCTGCTATGCGGTGCCGCACTCACTTGAAGCATGTATGACACTCTACTACACAAGATGACGTAGTTGGCTGACTGGTGGGAACGGAGACAATTATGGGTCGGAGGGTTCTGTGATAACGCCCTTACTTACCTACCATCACGCCTGTATACGAGGGGGTAGTGATCTCCCTCCTCCTTACGCCCCTGACTGGATAAGGGGGAAGGCTCCTAGTTTACTGGCCTCCCGCTGCTGGACATTGGAAAATGTGCTTGCATTATATTGGCCGATGAAGCTTCTCTGTTGAATGTACCATGATTATTGCCTTACTGGATTGCAGATGCTGTTACTGTCATGACTCTGTTCTGAACGCAACTAATAAAGGTTTAAAAAAAAAAAAAGTTATCAGGAATTAATAGGCGCAAGAGTCGCACAATGCATTTCTAATCGCGAGTCCTAAAGCGTACTCAGATCTCTCAAGTCAAACAAATACAGCTCTTTATACACAATAATTGGGAGTTAATCTTGCTTTCAAAGATCCAAAATGAGTATTTTTAGCATCTGGCACAGAGGAGACCATGCCAAACATACATATCACATACATACATACATCTGACTATCCAGGTGTCTATTTTAGTACAGTTATAACAAATGCATTTAAAATGGACCTGCATAAATTTAAAAAGGAAGGTAGGGAATGTCTCTTATTCACAAACAGCTTCAGTTTTTAATTGGCATTACAAAAGTATAACAAAAAGTTAAGTAAAGAAATGAGAATATGAGTATGAAAGAAAAAGGGGGCAAGAAAAAAAAATTCATAACCTGCACAACGAGCCTCTTTCAATTTATTGCGTCTATTCAGTCTTAGTATTCCTGATTTTCTCTACATTATGGGCTGTGTGGAGTTGGAGGTTTTCCAACTCTCTCAGGTCAGTTTGGAGCAGCCAGAATGACGACCGAAGAAATTCAACTTAGCCTCCTTAAGAATTCATCTGATGGAGGATAGGCGAACTCCCAACATATTTTCTGTGGCAATCATCTGACTCTTGTTCTGATCACTGTCAGCAGAAAAATATACTTCTTTTCTTGTAACTCCTGTATCTTGACCTGACAACAGATGAGCAACTTCTTCTCAGTCTATTATTTTCAGACACAACTAGCAACATAATTTTTAATTTTTTTTAATGTTAAATATTCTACAATGGGCATGATGCCACGAGTTCTTTGGGATGGAGTGTCAGGCTAACGCTAGCTACCCCACTGTTTGACTCAGAACGTCTAGGGAAGCTTTGGAACACGGAAGGATTTGATAAGTGGGATCTGATAGGGATTTTGACTATTAAGGGTATTTGGGGCAAGGGGAAGATCAAGTAATTCGAAGAACTGCGGGTCGAGTTTGAGCTCCTGGGAACTGAGTACTTTCGCTATGCACAAATCCGCCATGTGTTGCAAGCAGCCCTGCCTGAGGATGGGGATTTCCCTGAGGCCTCACCTCTCGAGGATAGAATTTTGGACGGTCATCTCCCCGAAAAAAACATTACCCTGATCTATAAGAAGTTGATTAATCATAGGGCGGACCTACTTAGGGAGCTGAGGGATAAATGGGTGTGAGATGGCATAGAATTGGATGATGAGGATTGGCAATCGGCTGTGTCCTCTCCAAAAGTGGTCGCGATCCCAGCGCGATTGCGGCTTGTTAAGTTAAAAATATTACACAGAGTTTATGTCACAGGCCCCCGCCTCGTCCGGATGGGGTTATCAAATGTAGGGTTGTGTAGACGGAAATGTGGTCTTCTGGGTACATTCCTCCATATCCTTTGGGAGTGTTGATATGTCACCGAATATTGGGGTAAGATCCATGATACTATGCGGGTGGTTTTGGGGGTTGCCCTGTTACCAGAGGCGAGGAGATGTCCCCTTAATATATGGGAACCTACTGATCTCAACTTGGCACAAACACAATGGACCACACTAGGTTTTATGATCGCAAAAAGGAACATTGCTCAGCAATGGGGATCGGAGAGGCCTCCTACCCTCGAGAGTTGGAAAAATGATATGGATTGGTGTATGTTTCGGGAGAAGACTGTGTATATAGCGAGAGGCCGACCTCGGAAGTGGGCTTCAGTTTGGGGACTTTGGAATAAATATAGGGGAGAGATATGTGTACCACCCAGAGATTCTATGTTTGATGTGCCCCCATCCCCGTAAATTCTTTGACTAGTATGTACCTTGATCCCCCCCCCTCCTCTCGAAGATGTTGTATGTTATTATGATGCGATTCTTCTGTACGGTCTTATTTCTTTTTTGATGCCTTATTTTCAATAAACAGAATTATTTTCAATAAACAGAATTATATAAAAAAAAATATTCTACAATGGGTATCTAGAATATGGGAAAAGGTAGTAGACATATTCTGTTATCCTATGGGACTGGGATATGTGCTAGATGCTGCTGTTTCCCTGTTATTTTGTATATGCTTGTTCAATCCAAGCGAGCCTACTTTGGCCAGGCAAAGAGTTGTGTAATCTCAACATGTTGAAAAATGGATATATACGATTTCAAGTTACTCATAAAGTTTCAAGGATTTTGCTATGGAGAACTACAGAGGTTATGGGTGTTTTAATGCCATGATTTTGTTGAGTTCTACTATTAGGCTCAATTCCTAATCTTTTGTATGAAAAGTTTCCTTAAGCCATTTGATGTTGACTGGAAGTATTCTTTCTGAAGCCTCAGTTTCTCTAATATTTTGAAACGAAGTTTCTACGGTGGTCCATGCAATGTGCTGGCATTTACCAGGTGCTCTGAGACTGACTAGCATAATAGAGTCGTTTCTAATAACGGGGTAACCCAAAAGTCAATTGGACCTGGGTGCAATACGGGAATAAAGGAATGGTCCGTAACCGATGTTTTGAATAATAACTCAATTACAAAATTGAAAACAGTCGGTATTGTGTGAGAACTACAATACTGATAATTTATATCAAAAACAGGTATTTAAAGCAACTGTACCCCATTCATAAATCATTCAATTAAAGAGTACATGTATTTAACATGACCACAATAGAAAAAGCGCCAAGACAATTACTTCATTGCTTATGCGTAATTTATTTACACAGTTAAAAAGTATGTAGTAGGTTGCAGGAAAACGTAAAGAAGGAAAGGTGGTGAAAAAGAAAGTATAAATCAAGGAAGGATACAAAATTAACAATTGGATATTTCAACAGACTGGAACAACAATCCAGTGAAACAAGGCCTGTCCAATATACGTTTTATAAATTTACATATAATTTGCTGGTGCTCACCGGACCACCCATGGCTCTGCTCTACAAAGCGCAATTCATTCCATCTTTGGTTGAATGACTCCCAGAACATAATGGAGTAAGCCACCCCAAACCTTAATGTGAATCTCATGATTCCATCTGCTCTAATTTTTGATTTCTCATTGGATTCTGACAATCGGGCAAGACCAGAAATTGGAGGGGGTTGGCAGAACCAGATGCTTAGATGAGATAATTTGGATTTGGGGACGAGTGGAGGAGTGCAGGAATTAAGCACCTTATGCCTTCCTGTTTATTGCGATTTAAAAGTTCCTTAATCTATTACCATGTTGTAAATTACAGCTTGTCTATGGGGACATAAAACCTTGCTGCTCTAACGTTCTTTAACTGTCTATTGTAGTGTAGTTCCTATATTCCTGCGCATTGGAATAGTGCATCGTGTAGTTTAGACGTAGGACTGTAGTCAACTAGGTCTCTACCGAATATACTAAACTTAATTGTGTGTGTGCCAGCTAGCTCAGAGGTCACTAGAAACTTTCTCGAATAAACAAGAAGGGATTAGTTTCTGACAACCGCTTAAAACATGACAACTTTGTTCCCCAAGAATAAGAAATATATCTCTAGAGTCGCGGAAACAATAGATAGTTATTTCACTCCGTCAATCGTGCATGCTTCGTTTCACCAGAGGTGCAGAGAAATAGAGAGACGGGCGTTTTCAATAAAAGGGTATTTATTGAACAATCTTCTTTCTCAAGCATAAGAAATGAACTGCTGCAATCGTAATACTGGCTGTAAAGTACAGAGCATATAATACGAAGAGTATTATAAAATAATACTGTAAAAGCATGATATGGTTTCTAAGCCATAAGATACCTAAAATACATACACTGATAAATGATGACTAAAAATACTAAACTGATGCTTTTAAAATACGCCTACCCCGGTGTACCTAACCTAGGTCTAGTACAAGGGAAGAAGTAAGTGAGGTGTAGCCTAGTTTTAGTATTATTTGCCAAGAATCTATACCAAGAATTCTCCTAGGGTCTAATCAGTTCCGTACCTTGGTTTTAGAATGTAGGAGGTCTTGTATCTCTCTCTCAGGACTCGATTTCCCAGCAACCCGCAAGGGTAGCCTGGAAACACTGGAGCTGGATTTCTCGGCAGGAGAAAGTACAGCGTCTTTCAGTGCGTCAGCTGGAGGGTCGGCTTCCTTCGGCACTTGCTGCAGCAGGGCTCGTCGAGCAAGTAGATAGTCGAACTGCTCCAAACCACTGTGTGTTTGTTTGGACAAGTGTGGGCATATTTATACCTTGGAGGGGCCGAGTTTGACGTAAGATTGGACATAATAACGTCAAAAGAGACTTAATTCTCTGAAACTACATGATTTCTTGGATAACTTAATATTCATGCAGGGGGAAGTCCCTGACTGCTGAAGGCGGGTTTTTCCAAGAAATCGTTGTAGATTTTCAGGACTGGTGGAAGTAGCCAAGCCGTATTAGGACTACTTGAGCTATGTCTTAATATGGTTATGATTTCTATGCCTATATAATGATACGGTATTTTATATCTATATAAGGGCATGAATCGGGAAAATTACACTAGGGTCCTAAAACGCTATACAACACCCACTCCACGTATTATGTCTAATATTACTAAATCTATAAGCATAAAAAACATAACTAAAGCATGTGATCATAATCCCACCCAAAATACATGAAATGCATTTAACATGGTTTATACACATACATGAGTATTTATCTTGTTCGCATTTTACAAGCAATCGCTGTCATTAACAAATGTTACCATTCCATAGCATAATATATAAACAGTTAAAGTTTTTATGAAATAATGCCAAATATTTGTCTATAGGAAGTATCAAATAAATCTCTTGTTCTCTAAGAATAGTTCTACTTTAAGCAGATTACTTTGTGCCACGTGAAAAGGGTCTATTCTGGGATGAAGAGAAAAAAGTTTTCAAATGTAGATTGTAGAAACATAGAGTTCCCAAGTTAGAGGGTTTGTTTTGAAAAACCGTAGGCCGAATTTCAGAGTTCATGCAACGCTGTGAGCACTTTCAAAAGTTATTCTCGGTATCGGGAGAAAACATCAAATCATCTAAGCTGGCAAAGAAACCATCTCCCATAGTTGGCGAAAGTGGAACTACTTCATCAAGTAGATCAAATGTGCATAGATGTGAAGCATCATTGTCAGCGTCAGTCGCATTAGCAATGTTCGATGTAGATGGTACCTGTGTACCTGTTGTTCCACATACCTCACCAAGAGCTGGATTTGCTGGTGAGATCTCAATGAATGCCGTCATCAGGATAGGCAGCCGTTGGGGGCAACACGATGTATGAGTCGTTACCGGACCTAGCAAGGCGTCAACATCCGTTGGCAGTGCTGATGGAAGTGTAAGACAGATGTCTAACACGCATTCTTCTCCACAAAGCATGCATCGTAGAACAGATAAGATGCAATCTTTCCAGATTTGTCTGAATGAAAGGAACCGAGTGGTATTCAGATCTCTTAAACGAGTCAAGCCAAGAATCTATGTAATTCTGTCACGATACCGCATGGCAAGGAGAGCTTGTCCCAGACCGCGGAACTCAGAGTGCACGAAATTGGAAAAATGCAGAGGACTGCTTCGAATGGTGTTAACAGTCCCGAAAAGATAGTCTTAAATACATGTGCGATGCCACTGGTATCAGACATGTTTAAGATTTGACCTAACATTTCTGCGAAATGTGCTGGGCAGTTTGGTGATAATAATGCATGTATCTCTGCAGAAGTCCTTGCAACATGCAGATCATACGTTTCTCTAGACGAGGTCAGTGGCACAGTTTTTTGTAAAAGAATGGCTTTCATTCTGCTTAAAGTATCAATTCGTATAGAAGAGATATTCAGTGAAGGCCATAACGCTGTCTCCCTGTCTGTAGTACTCTTTGGATACAATACTTGCATACAAGAAGTGACCCTGGCTGACACACTAACCAGATAGGCTCAGCTGTGATCGTTGAGCATAACGTAGCTCCCATTGGAAAGCTGCCTAAAAATTGGTTCTCTCACGGCCGCTGGAGTACCGTGCATGTGGCAAGAAAGGTTATTTAAAGAACCTTCGCAGGCTCCATGTAAATTAATACCTTCACATAAAAGTGTACAGCTTAGGGAGATTTTACAGTTCTTTGTACTAAGAAATACCTCCTTTCCCCCACTCCAACATTTGTGTGTGTATGGTAACTTCTAGGTTGACTTAATGTATCCTTTACCCAACCTTTCATACAGGCCTGCTGGTATATGCTGTAGACAATACTGAAATTGGAAAATCGTCACTGGTATTGAGATGGTGCCATGTATTATCCATTCAACTACAGGTTTCTCAGAAACTGTCAATGGTAATCTTTACAGTTTTTCGATGCTCAGCACCGTATAGTCTGCTCCTCTTTGTGCCAAAGAGATTTGTTTATCTGTAAGGTTAAGGACAGTAAACAATGACGTGGTATTGATTAGACACCATGGCACATAGCCTGAACGGAGATTTTGAAACGTCCAGCCTAGTAGCATTATAGGACGCAATTGAGACTGGCCATGTTGTAACATTAGCAAATCCTGTTCTATTATGTCAATGGCAGATGATACAATGCTGTCTAAAGAATACATTCTGGAGGACAGAGTTGTTAACCCATTGTCCACTACAGAGACTGCTTTCTCTAAATTAATACAATCAATTTCCCATTATTTTTCCTACAGTTTCCATTTGCGTTATTTTCCAAGCTTCGTTGTACGCAGCGTATATACCGGCGTATATGAAAAGCTTTTGTCGTTTGCGAGGCCCGAGTAAGAAGTCTCGCAAGTCAACGCCTTCTTTAAGTAAAGTCAAGTGTTGTTTAATTTCTGGGAGTGTGGATTTCTGTAGCCAATCAAGGCATAGTTTTCCTACACTGTATGTGGTGACTATCCCTGGATGTTGTCTCTGGGAGTACCTTGGATCTGGCCTATTCATTTTGAAACCTTCAGTTTTGTTCCTGAATCTATCTAGACAGTTATTCGTGTCTATGGGCCAGATTAACCATTGTTTCCAATCAGGATTGGTTCTGTTGTGTTTCAAAATCTGTTTTACGTCTACCTCCTCATCTGCAGTGCCATTACTGTCAGGTGTGGCCTTAGGTATGGACGGTTTGTTTGAATCTTTTATCTTGGCTAAGCCAAGACATGATGTTCGTTGAACGGTGTTGTTCAAAAATATGATTTGTTCTGGTATAATGCAGGCTCTGAACAAGGCTTCTAAACCCTGCACCTGCCATTCTTTTGTGCCCCAGACAGTTTTTATCTCAATGTTGTCTTTCCAAGAGTTTAAACCTAATGTAGACAGCGGAGCATTGAAGTTTGCAGAATAAATTTGTTTAGTATTGGTCAACATCGTTTTCATTCCTGTCATTCATATTTTTGAAATAAAACGTTTCTGGGTTTGTGACATTAAAACCAGTAAATTATGGAAATTTGTCATAGAATGTTTTAGAGCTGCCTTTTGGCGGTGTTGGGCAATGTTCTTATTGATTGTAAGTAAAAACATTTCTAGGATTTACAGATTTGTGCAAAATACGGTGACCAAAATTATTGTAACAATACAGTTCCACATAACTTGTTGAACCTTCTAAGTGTTCATGTTTTTGAAATTTTACTGACATTTCTAAGTCTGACATCATATCATTAACAGTTTCAAAGTCCCAATCATCTGAAAAGGTGCTTGATGAAACAAAATAACTAAAAGAAACCTTAAACTGGTGTAGAATCTTCAACAGCTCCACCGGGCCATAAATGTCATAGTCAGTTGTGTCCCATGTTATACCACCAGGTATAGGAACGGCTGTGATGTTCACTGATGACAGGTCTCTTCGCTCACGATGAGATGACTTGTAAGGTTGCAGGAGCAAGTTGATGTTCTTATTTGCTGTGTACATTGTACTGTATTTTCCATCTATCATTTGTCCCAAACTCAAAACAAGAATGAGCCATAGTAGTAGAAAAAATACACCTAATCCTATCCAAAATTCAACCCATGGTGAAACCAGATGTTGATGAAAGAGTTCTGTTATTTTTTTTCTTTGAAAGTTTTATTAACTGGTGTTGTTTCAAGTTCACTGAGATCCTCAGAAAAGTTATCGAAGTTGATAAAATAGCCAGAGGCAGTTCTGTCAAAAGTTGGTATTGCATCCGGATTCTTTCAAATCACTGGAGTTGCTTCCTCCTTTGACATGTTTGTATAGTCAGATACTACATCATTGTAGACAGGAGTTTCTTGACGAACCGATATTTGGGTATCAAGAGGGACGAGTTCCATAGCTTTGTTGCTTAGTCCTTCTTTTCTCACTGTAGGTTTATCAAAGGTGATAAGTCTTTCAGTTTGAACCTCTTGAATAGTAGCCAGATTTGGTTGTCTGCTACTTCTTGGCAGTCCACTGGGCCTACTACTTATTATCTTAAATATAAACAATGGTTCTGTCGGGTATGTACCTAGTTGCCTTAAATCATATATATATCTCTGATTCCTTAATGTCAGTGCATCATCATATTGCACATCAGATGAAATTATTTAACATAGACTAATACATATAAAACCAAAACCAAACCAACAAAAGAGGGTCAAGGACTATTTTTAATCACTACTTATCGGCCACATGATGTGGTTTTACCAGGTCAATTGATACTGTTTTGTTCTCCCTTTTACCGGCAAGCGGCGGTAGTAACACTGATCTTGTTCCAAGAATTGCTAAGACATGTACTGCTTTTCTATAAGAAGGCCCAAATTCCTTCTTCACCGCGATCTTTTCCCTGACTAGATCTTTGGAATCCAGACAGGTCTTGCTGGGACAGGTGGTTTTTCTTCAGTGGTCGTCGGCTTTTGTGTTGTGTTACTCAGACTTCTTCTTGTTTCATTTAAGTCCTGTAAAACAGCCAAACGGTCTTTGATATCAAAGGGGTTTCTGTTCCACCACTGAAGTTTGACAATCAAGGTCCTAGATAAGCATTCTAGTACCAAATAATAATTCATATGGAGTGATTCCCACCAGAGAATTTCTTGGCAGATTATTAATACTTCTTTGGACACTATTTAGATGTTTGACCCACCAGTCACCCAAACCGAATACCCTAGCTGTTATAGATTGCTTTATGTCACAGTTTTTTCTTTCCACTACTGCATTTCCCTCAGGATGGGACTTGAAAACCGCAATGCAACGCCCAAGCTGGCCATGGCCTTCTTGTAAGCTCAAAAGCTAAACGCGGGACCCTGGTCAGAATGTAGCGTGTCGATTGTGTATGTGACGATAAAGACTCGCAAATCTTTTTATAACAGTTCTGGCGTCAGCCGAGCACTGGGGCCACATCCAAATGAATCTTGTCTTAATATTTGTGGGACCGCGTACGTCTATGGCGACGTCTGTCTCTAGAAAGCCTGATGCTGTCTAACAATGGTGTCTGGACTGGGCTGGCTATACTATAGTCAGGTACCTGGTGGTTTTCGAAGCTATGATCTATGTAACAGGTGTCACAGTTAATTCCGAATTTGTAAACTTCGATGCTCATTCCCGGCAACCAGTACATCTCTTCTAATTCTATTACAGATTCTAAGATCCCTTGATGCCTCAGACCCTCTCCCATATGTGCTTCGTGAACCAAAGCACCTTTCTGGTTCCTGTTTGGGATTACTCCGTCCCCCACTCCAGGGATTCGAGCAAAAGGAACGGAGTTTGCATCAATTATGTATGTATTACCAAGTGGATAGTTTAGAGGTAACACTGCAAAGCTACCTTCCATTGAGGCTTTGACTGCTAGCATTGCTTCACCGTCTATTTTCGTTTTTGAACGAGTGATTGCAGCTACGGAAGCCGTTTGCACAGCTGCCTTTGCAGCCTCATCAGCCAATGAATTTCCTTCAACGTGAACGCCATCACGCTGATGACTCAGTGTATGAATCACATGAGTCTTTTGTAGTTCCTTTTGCAAAATAACTACTTGTTCCCAAAGCTTCTTATGCTTTATTGTGCCACCTTTTGTACTTTTGAAACCATTTTGAACCCAGGTCTGCAGATATTCATTATAATTCCTGACGCAGTTATACGAATCGCAGACTATGAGTGTGGGGAATTGGCGATCTGTATTTTCAAGCGCCATCTTGAAAGCCTCTAGTTCAGTTCGCTGAGCTGTACAGTCTCCTAGAGATTGTGTTTTAGTGACCATTGGTCTAAATGTACCTTCACGCCAGCGACCTTTAACAATCGCACACGCAGCACTATAAGCTTGTTTACCCCCAATTGCGGGATGTGCTGATCCGTCTGTATATATTATACAGCCGTAATGTTCAAGTGGCAGAATTTCAGTTGGCAGAGGACATTCTAATTCGTATTGTAGGAATTATTGTGTTTTTAAATACAGGTCAAAAAATTATTCAACGTCTGTTGCAGCAAGAGAATTAACCCATTGTATCCATCTCGGATGTAAAGCTTTAGCATTTGGAATGCTTGCCTTTGTCACTGCCTCTAAGACAGGTACAGGTGTAACGATTTTTATGCGCTTACCCTGTGCGAGGGCTCCTTCTTTTGCTAATGCAGTCTGAACCGCTGTCAGTATCTTTTCTGTTGAAGTGAATTTCATTTCACCTTGTGTGTACAAGTGTGACTTGTATGCTATTGGTACCATCTCACCTTTGTTAAAGGTTAGGTATGTGTATCCACATCTCCCTGGGATGATTCGGATCACTAGGTTACGCACGTTGTTGCGTGTTTGTAACTGAGTTTTTGCTAACATGTCTGTTTGCACTGAACACAAAATTTCTGTGTGTTTTTGTGTCCAATTAGTAGGTTTGAAATCAGGTTTGATTAGTTCGTAGAGAGGTTTAACCCTTTCTGCGTAGTTTAGAACATACGTTCTTCCAAAATTCAGGAAACCTAGAATTGACTAAGTTTTTCAGCGTTTTTGGAGGTTGGAGCAGCGCACATTTCTCTAAAAAGCTTGCTGCCAGGCTTTTGCCTTCACTTGATAACTCATATCCTAAAAATAGGACGTTGAGATGGGCAATTCGTGATTTCTTGAAATTGAATTTACACCCTTCAGAAGCAAACCCAAGTATTATGGTGTTCACTCTTTTCAAGTGCACGACCAAATCATCATCTGTAAGATAGATGTCATCGACATAGGACAATGCCTCATCATCGTACATTTGTAGTAACTCTGTTACTCTGGCTGAAAATAACACTGGACTATTCTTGAATCCCTGGGGGAGACGGCAACATTGTCGCTGTGCCCTCAATATGGAGAAAGCGGTCAAATACCTGCTTTCAGGTGCAATGTTTTGACAAAAGAAACCATTTGAGATAGCTAATGTAGTTTTATATTTTTTGCGCACAATGTTATTCATCAGTGCTGCACTATGTGCGTTTTGTACTGCAAAAGTTTTGCAACAGGAATTTAGATGTCTGTAATCCAAAACTAGACGATATGAATTGTCTGGTTTGGAGACAGGAAACAAAGGATTGTTCATTGATGAGGTGCATGTTTCAATCACCCCTTGGTATTCAAGTTGATTTAAAATCTCCCTGACCTGTTTTTTAGCTTCCTGTTTTACAGGATATTGCCTTTGCATTGTTGGTTGAGTTTTCAACTGAATTTTATGGTGAGGGGAATCCTCATCATATCCTACATGGTTTTTGTATAGTGCTGGGGCCTGGGCCACAGCCCATTTCCTAGCATATGTGTATTTTTTATGAATTGGAATGTGATTTGAGAAGGCTGGCATAATTATATCTTCGCCATGTGGGCACTCCCTGACAAATTCAGGTGGCCAGTCTTGTTCAGCTAGTAGGATGTCATATCCCTTAGAGAGCTTCTCCCAAAAGAGTGCTGATTTTTCTTGGTTTGTCACCCTCCATCCGGAGTGTTACTTCATATAGCTTATGTGGTACACTAACCCTGGTAGCTGCAGTTTGAACTTGGATGCTTTCATTCAAGTCCACTGTCTCCAGATGATCCTTCAGGATCTTGTGAGCTACGGTTACCTCTGCTGCGCTGTCTAGCATTGTTTGGGCCCACTCCCCGTTCTTGAGTTGTGTCCTCAAGATCCTCGGCATGTCTGATCTTTAGACTTACTACCTTCTTTTTTGGAAATTGGCTTTTCTTATATTTTGGAACGTGCTGTTCGTCTTTGGACTTCACTCGTTCTTCTTTTTGTTCTGATCGTCCTCTTCTTTCGGATTTCTGCAAGGAAGTCTGAAAGGTACGAGAGGAACGTGTATCATTATCTTGATATCTATCAGGTTTTCTCAAATTATCCCTATTTCTAAGGTTGTACCTTTTTTCGGAGGGCTCCTGCTGAGGAGACCTTCCTCTGGACTGGGAACGCTTCTCTTTAGGAAGTGTCTGTTTAGTGTTTTCCCACTTCTTTTTAGGAGTAGTGAGATTATTTTTAATAAAAACTTTTTCAGGATTTTCAGATAGTTTGGGTTTTACTGGTTTCCCACCCAAACTATCTCTACCTAGTTCTTAATAGGATTTTTCAATAATTCTGGCAAGCTGATACGGTTGCTCAGTAATATCTGTTACTTTTAGTTTTTGGCGGATCGTCACTGTTGCTGCTTCACCTTTTATGTTGGCTAATAGTATAGCCGAGACCTATTTGAAATCTTTCAGTAATTTCATACCCAGATTTAAGGCCGGTTCTGGACCGTATTCATTTTGAATCTGTCTCAGAACGTCTGCTATTACCGCCATAGACGGGACACCATGTGTTTTAATGTGGATTGAAGCAAAGGCTGTACCCAGAGTGTTGTAATCCTCTATGTGTGGTGCAATCCCCATTGGTAAACAGATTGTCAGAATCCTGTGTTTCTCATGAGGTGTACTATCAGGGAATACTGCCTCTATTTGAGTAATAGAGCAGAACGGAATTTGTTCTCGTTTTGCGGGCAATTTACCAATGACTGACTGTATAGTCTGTGGTGTAATTTTGTTTGTGTTCCCTTGATAAGGGATGTGCTGTGGAATTCTTACAGCTGGTTGGACTGTTAAAGTCCGCCTGATATATTGAACCAACTGCCTGTGTATTTTAATCAGCTGTTTTAGCTGAGCTAACAACTCAGGAGCTGTCATTCTTTCGATGTGGTGTATGGCTGGCTAGTACCGGCCATGTGGCTCCTGGTCTACCTAGTGGACCGAGCCTGGTAATGTGATTTCGATGTTGTAGGGCGCCTTTAAACCAGAGCTGATGCTCTTGGTAAGTTAATGGAATTTCAACGTCCTCGAAAGGGACGTATTCCGCTGGTGGTTCCTCTAACTTATAGAAGTGGAACTCGTGTGTTACTGCATTTGCTGCAGGAAACAGAATCCATGAATAGAATACCTCTGTCTGCCGATATTCATGTGCCTCTCTCTATAACAAATATTACTTTACCACCTCTCGATGATACTCCATTTTATAGGAGTTTTATAGTAATTATTTTCCTCATATTTGCCGGAATCAGTATTGCATACCGGTCATTTTATAGGATATTTGAGTCATCCAAAACTGCTTTAGACGCTGCTGCAACTCTTTCTAAATCTTCGTCACTATCCGTCATTTTTGTTGACTGGAAGTGTTGCAGAACAAGTTTCAAGGAAACAAAGATTAGGTGCACAATATTTTGGAACACTGTATCCTTCAACGTTGAACAAACTAAAAACTAATACATAGGATTTTTTTGTCCTACTCAGTTTAACCCCTTCAGTGCTAATGACAAGGGTAACTCGTCATGGAGTTTCCATTGATTTCAATGGAAAGTCAATGGAAGAGCATCATGTGCCTTAGCAGCCAAGTGGTTAATGCAGATATTTTATCCTTTAACCCACTCCAGACGTCTATTGGAGTATTTTACGGGAAAAAGGGGTCTGTGTGAAAAGCACGACTGAGTTACTCTAGTATCTAGCGTTAAATTATCGCCTTACCAAACGTTGGGCGCCATGTAGTGTAGTTCCTATATTCCCAATAGGCTCTGCGCATTTGAATAGTGTATCCTGTAGTTTAGACGTAGGACTGAAGTCAACTAGGTCTCTACCGAATATACTAAACTTAATTGTGTGTGTGCCAGGTAGCTCAGAGGTCACTAGAAAATTTCTCGAATAAACAAGAAGGGATTAGTTTCTGACAACCGCTTAAAACATGGCAACTTTGTTCCCCAAGAATAAGAAATATATCTCTAGAGTCGTGGAAACAATAGATAGTTATTTCACTCAGTCAATCGTGCATGCTTCGTTTCACCAGAGGTGCAGAGAAATAGAGGGACGGGCGTTTTCAATAAAAGGGTATTTATTGAACAGTCTTCTTTCTCAAGCATAAGAAATGAACTGCTGCAATCGTAATACTTGCTGTAAAGTACAGAGCATATAATACGAAGAGTATTATAAAATAATACTGTAAAAGCATGATATGGTTTCTAAGCCATAAGATACCTAAAATGCATAAAATACATACAGTGATAAATAATGACTAAAAGTACTCAACTGGTGCTTCTAAAATACGCCTACCCCGGTATACCTAACCTAGGTCTAGTACAAGGGAAGAAGTAAGTGAGGTGTAGCCTAGTTTTAGTATTATTTACTAAGAATCTATTCCAAGTATTCTTTTAGGGTCTAATCAGCTCCGTACCTTGGTTTTAGAATGTAGGAGGTCTTGTATCTCTCTCTCAGGACTCTATTTCCCAGCAACCCGCAAGGGTAGCCTGGAAACACTGGAGCTGGATTTCTCGGCAGGAGAAAGTACAGCGTCTCTCAGTGCGTCAGCTGGAGGGTCAGCTTCCTTCGGCACTTGCTGCAGCAGCGCGCATCGGGCAAGTAGATAGTCGAACTGCTCCAAACCACTGTGTGTTTGTTTGGACAAGTGTGGGCATATTTATACCTTGGAGGTGTCGAGTTTGATGTAAGATTGAACATAATAACATCATCAGAGACTTAATTCTCTGAAAACTCCATTATTTCTTGGATAACTTAATATTCATGCAGAGGAAAGTCCCTGACTGCTAAAGGCGGGTTTTTCCAAGAAATCGTTGTAGATTTTCGGAACTGGTGGAACTAGCCAAGCCGTATTAGGACTACTTGAGCTATGTCTTAATATGGTTATGATTTCTATGCCTATATAAGAATACAGTATTTTATATCTATATAAGGGCATGAATCGGGAAAATTACACTAGGGTCCTAAACTGCTATACAATACTATGATCTGTTATTTATTATCCGTAAACAGGAACGGTCCTGCCTTCCTCCAGATAAAATAAAAAATATTTGCAGCCTAGAAGCTTACATTGCATGCTAGTTCTGCAATAAATCATTCCCACTTACAAGCAGTTATCAGTAGGTGGCACTACTTTCTCTGCACCGGATGCCAAATCATGGAGTTCCCACTCAGCAAAAAACACCTCTTCAGAATATTTAAGGACTGCTTATTCACAAGCTGACTGTAATGAGGACACTGTTGCCTCATCATTATATCATAAAGACCGGATATACTACAAGACATCTGGCTGTTCTGTCCACTTGACATAAGTAGAGTAATCATGGTGCAATTCCAACCTGCTTTGTTTCATGCCTAAAAAGTTGTATTAATAACTTCAAACTCAGTAAATACTTAAGGGCCCTTTAAATTCTCAAATCATAGCAGGCTGTAAACCCTACTCATTTGGTTACAAGCTGTTGCAGAAACCAGAAAGATGGAGGAAACACTGGTCATGGTATGTACAACACACACTGCTACTATGTAGAGAGAAGACATAGACAAGTATAAGATTAAGCAGCATTAATGTTTGACCATCTGCAGAGTAAAAGTATATCCAAAAGGAAAACATATATCCAACAAGGAATATCAGTGCTGCAGATTTTGATTTCTGGAAAAGGTCCAACGTCCAGCCTTAGGGTGCCAATATCACCTGCTTAAAAGGCAGCATTACTACTGAAGTGTATGGCACTCACGTAAGAACAAGGCTTCAAACAGATAGTGTCAACAGCAGTCGCCTTGGCGAAACTAGTCTACATCAAAAACAAAAGGTAATGCCAGACTTTGGCCAGGGTACCAGAAACCAAAGAGAGCTCTTCCAGTCAACCTCCTCATTGGATTCCTCACAAGTCTCCAACATTAGATTTTTTTTGTCAAGAACAATAAGACACAAGATAATGGCATCAAATAGCATCAGCCATTGGCATGGAAGCCATGGTCAATTAAATGACAGAAGAACTATTCATTAAGATGCCATATAATATAATGCAGTTCTGAAACACAAAGACCATCAAAGAAACTTTCAGATATTTGTAACAGAGGCTGCAAAGGGCATTGTATGATTGTAGAACACTTGGTCTGCCATGTAAATGAGCATTCTGCACATTATATGCTGAATGATACCAGAGGTGTCACTGGCTAGCAGGTAAAGATCTCTCCCCAAAGCTATTGCAAGGGCACTGGAAAGTTAGAAGGGATCTAAATAAAGCTTCACACAGATAAATTGATTACGCTAATTATAAAACTCTACTGAGGAATCCAGGAAAAAATCTATAAGCGACTGGAGAAGGAAGTTCATCATTTGCTGAATCAAGTGCATCGAGAAACAAATCCATTACTTTTGATTTACCCAACTGTCTAGCAACCTATGAGGCAGTCTAGTGGACAAATCAAAATTAGCATGGAAATTACAGCTATTACAAGGATAAACAGAGCAGTCCGCCTGACTATTCGTTAGTGACCTGACCTTTTTGAGTGTTGCCTTTAGCCAGCATAATCAGAATATTAATGGACCACCACCAGATTTAATGTATCTTGTGGAGGAGGGGAAAAAGTAAAATATGCAAATACACATCTCTGCATGATTTATCCCTGGTACAAAATCCACATCACTACATTCTGGGACAGTCACATATTTCCAGGTGTAATCATCGTATTTATGTATTTATTTATTTATTTTGAGTTTTTATAGAGCCTAAACTGGACCCGTTAGGGTATCAGAGGGCTTTACAGGAATCAGCAGTAGCAAACATCAGAATTGGCGGGGCTGGATACATAAGGGATAAACGGACAAGCAGTTACATTTAGATTTACATTCTACGAGAATGAAGGTCCTTGGGTCCATGGAGGGAAGCCCGGAAGTTCCAGGCGGATAGTGTCAGGGTACTTAAGGAGGATGCCTTAGACGGAAGTAGAGCAAGGTATATGGCAGAATAGAAGGCAAACGCAAGGAATTTGCCCATTAGGAAGGTTTTGGCATTCTTTTTGAAGCGAGACAGAGAAGGGATTCTTCTAATGGCGGCCGGGAGTGAGTTTCATATTCTCAGTGCGGCCCCACAGTAGGTCCGATTGCAACTTTTCTTTTTCCGAAAGCGTGCAGGTTGGAACAAGAGGTCTCTGGTGGATCAGTAGTTTCTGGTTCCTCCGGATATCACGAGTTTCTGGGCAAGATATGCAGGGGAGTTTGAGTATAATGCTTTGTGCGTGATACATGCCAATTTGAGTTGGATTCTGGCCTGTTGAGGAAGCCAGTTCATAGCTTTCAGATGAGGTGAAATATGGTTATATCGTAATCTTGAGAAATTTCAGATGTCCTATGCAAACAACTGTTTTATTGAGCATTTGCTTACGAGACAGCCAAAGTACAGGCAATTACATTATTGCTTTACTTGGAACATCCTACACTTATGGTAGGATGTTGAAATAAAAAGAGTCCTTCGCCCCACCCAACCACTTTCACTTCACAGAACAGACAATGGTACCAATTTGCCAGCTACTGGTAGTATTAGAGTTTTTTCTTTTGATTCAAATGAAAAGCACTAATGTATTGTTCAATTTTGTGGTGTTGTCAGGTGCACACTGCCATAGCAGAACTACCTACCAGGCAGGGGAGATCACAGATTAACCTTCTACACACAAGGAAAGGGAAACAGCTGATATAAAGCCAAGAGGTTTTTTCCCATAGCACGGCACTACCTTTGATGAACACAAAATTGCTCTTGACTTAAGCCCAGAGAAGATTTTCCCAGTATCCAGTTCATCTGGCAGGGACAAAAAAAAAAATCACTTCCTGGCCTGTCATCTACTCTGTGGTGAATCGCAAAGATCCTAAAGCCACTGATGACATCATTAAAGGCTCAAGAGGTAAGGGCAATTGTTTACCTGGATAACATGATATACATGTCCCAGGAAAAGGCCCATTCTCATTCACAGGTCAGGACAGTAACAATTATTCTCAAGGGCCTGGGCATCGTCACCAACTGGGCAAATTCAGGAGAGGTACCAATATGGAACTTGTAGTTTATAAGCTTCTCAGTAGCCCAACTGGCTGTAACACTTCAACTTAAAAGTCCACAGTTCAGGTGATCAAGAAAGAACATATAGAAAAGGGTCTTTTTTGGACAACAGGGCTTTTAGTCCCTTCCATTCAAGTTTTTTTTTTATGAGCTGCTGCACTAAGGGGTCCTACATCTGAAAATGTATAGAGAGCTGATATACTTGGAGCAGGTCTACTTGTCAAAGTTTTCAGTACTGAGATTCAGTGGTCACTGGATAATAGTGAGAACTAAAACTGGTGGACAATATTCAGTATAGAAGCAGTTATATGATGGAACTAAAAGCTAGAAGACTAGGCTGGGGTGTCCTCCGAGAAAATATCTCTTTGGGATACGGTGACAATCTCACTCCAGTCCTGAACATTTATCTTCTCATTTACCTCACTCAAGTTCACTATGGGCACTGTCTCCATTTCTGAACTTTTCATCTGCAAATCATTAATTTCAGGTGTGATTGTTTAATTCATTCAAATAAAGCAAAACCAGACTACAATATCCGTCATGCAATAGGTTATCATACAAAATAGAAGGACTGAAACAGTGACAATATTGACCTAGAAGGAGGTAGTCAACCGTCCTACAAATCATTTATTTCATGTGTGTTTTTATATTAGATCAATGGACTACAACAGTGCATTAAGCTTTCACTCAAAAATCTAGGAATATAAACAGTGTCGAAGCTGAGCTGAATGGGCATGGTCACCTAAGTCTGGAAGGAAACTGATCTGCATATCTGTAGATACTACATTCCGACTGCAAAGAAATTTTGGCTGTCTTGTTGTTAGGAAAATGCCAGCCAGAAGACAGTCTGGTTCTCCATCCTCATTTGAAAGTGTCCATCGTGGGTACATCAATCATCTGACTATGGCACAGAATTCATGCTTTAGATGGATTAGCCCAGACTATTGGCTACTTGTGCAAGGAACAAACGTTTTGGTGGTAGCTTTGTTCCAGGGCCAACAAACAAAAATGCGGATTTTAATTTTTGGTTCCTGTGGAACTCCAGTGACTGGATGTTGGATCTAGTCATGTCCAAGGTTCTTGAAAACACGAGGGGGCAATTTGTAAGGGACTTGTTTTAATCATTGTTTAACACTAAGATCCCTTTTTTTTTTTTTTAGCTCAGGGAAAAATCTGAATGCAACAGAAGCGGGCAAGTTCCTTCAAGTTTGGAGCAAGTTTGCTTTTTTCCGTTTATAATTTTCCACAGGATGGTCCTTGCAGGTATGGCAACAAGGAAAGAATTGTTGCTAGTGATGGCGATGTGGCCCTCACAAGCTTTTTTTCTCGTTCATCGGAAATTTTCTCGGATTTCTCCAATCCTTCTTCCCTAATTTTCGAGCATCCTGAGTGGTCCTATGGAGACAATTACCCTCTGGTGACAGACTAACACCAAATGGCATGGCAATGGTCAAGGAGTGCTCTTTTTCATGAAACAGGGCTGATGCATAGGATCTAACAAAAGGCACCAGTCTCCGTTGAAGAGATGGAGCAGTTGTTATATGATAAGGAATCAAAAACCCATGGAGCACGGGTTATCCACACCTTCAATGTTCTGTTGCAATACGTAAAAGAAGAAAAGGCAGACAGGATGATGACTTCCTCTAAATCAGCTATATTGGTGAAATATGTCCTGTTGACTGATGTACCAATAGGAGAGCATCCTTTAGTGTGCAAACTCCTCAAGGGCAGAGGTTTCCAAAACGTGCTGAAACCCACTGATTAAAGTATTCATCTTTTGGGGTGTCAATACGCTGTTGGAATTATTTCTAGCATGGCTACTGAAGAGCAGTCTTTTTGGGAAAGGTGTAATCACAATGCTTTTATGTCTGGTTTTAAGTAAGAGGGAGTTTCGAATTGTTAGCACTGAAGAGAGTGAGGGACTGACTGTCTACTCAAAAAGCTCTAACTTTCACTCTCTCAAAGAGAATCAAACCCAACACTTTTATAACAGAGCTTTCTGGACCACCCTGTACTTTTTTTGTTTACAGTACAAGGAAGAGATCAGGTCTAAGTGAGTCCATCAACTATTAATTTTGTTCAGGAAGCCTTTTGCCAAGTTGTGTTCCTTACTCTGGCCTGCTGGGTCAGGTAGATCATGCAGAAGGTGGAGCTGGACTTGTTGAGGTTTGGAATTCATTGAGAGGGGCATTGGGCTCAAAGTCTTTCCTGTTGTGCTAGAAGTTGAAGATAATGAGATGGTGGCCGACTATGCTGCAGAACTAACTTTTTAAAAACTACTATGAAAAAACGCTGACTGATATTGCCTTCGTGATGTTGAGTGAGATTTATAAGAGCATTATCCTTGCCTCTGGTCCCAACATAGGATGTAAAACTACCCAGTTTACTTGAAGCAAAGTAATGATTCAATTCAGGACACAAGTATGGGATTATTGCTTCCATGAAGTAGGAGTAGTGTTAGACTTTATCAATCTGTATTGTTCCTTTCCAGTCTTAATGAGTTACAATCCATGACAGGGCGATGTTAATATGGCGTTAACAGAGGGTGCACAAAGCAAAACCAAAGGGGATGATGGACCGAGTGTTGAACATTGCAAGCACTCACCCCCAGTCAACTGATCTGGGTTTAATCCATCATCATTCTTTAGCTCACTCCGCCACCCCAGTTCAGACATGGCCATATGCAAATCAGTCTGACCCTGTGCCCCATGGGAACAGTCCAGCCCGAACTGCCAAGCCATGTCTCCCATGGACCAAAAACAAGCATCCTTGGGCCGGTTTCTGGCTAATCAGCTGTCATCAGCCAGGCTAGCTTGAATCCAGTGGCAAAGTGAGCAAGGGACCCACGTCTAGGCATACCCAGCCAAATTAGGGCGGACAAAGCAAAACGAAGGGGATGATGGACGGAGTGTTGAATATTGCAAGCATTCACCCAGAGTCAACTGATCTGGGTTTAATCCATCATCATTCTTTAGCTCACTCCGCCACCCCAGTTCAGACATGGCCATATGCAAATCAGTCTGACCCTGTGCCCCAGGGGAACATTCCAGCCTGAACTGCCACGCCATGTCTTCCCTGACCGAAAACAAGCATCCTGGGACCGATTTCTGGCTAATCAGCCTTCATCAGCCAGGCTAGCTTGAATCCAGTGGCAAAGTGAGCAAGGGACCCACGTCTGGGCATACCCTGCCAACTTAGGGCAAACTAAGCAAAACCAAAGGAGATGATGGACGGAGTGTTGAACATTGCAAGCACTCACCTCCAGTCCATCAATTGTTCTTTTTACATTTGTTACCCTGAGTGGGACGGGTATGCTCAGACGTGAGTCCCGTGCTCTCCATGCCACTGGAGTCAAGCTATCCTGGCTAATGAGGGCTGAAAGCCCGAAACCGGTCCTAGGATGCTTGTTTCCAGTCCAGGGAGGACCTGGCGTGGCAGTTCGGGCTGTACTGTTCCCATTGGGCGCAGAGTCAAGACTGATTTGCATTTGGCAGGGTCCAAACTGGAATGGCATGGCGAGCAAAAAAACAATGGATTTAGGCCCAGATCTCTGTAAAGAGGTGAATGTATGACATTGTTCTGCATTCTGTCCATCAATTGTTCTTTTTGCAGTTAACAGAGGGTGCTACAAAACAAAACAAATTAAGTATGCAAGATTAGCGAGTTGAAGTAAAAACTGATGCATTGGCTGACTGCCACGAAAAACAACATTTGCAATGTGATAGGTCTCGCATTTACAAAAGTTTGAGTCATTGGCATTGTAAATGACAATGCCTTTTATTTATCTGTTTTGAAAACCTGCAAGTGGTGCGAAACATACACTTTGTACTTACGTTGCTTACGAGAAGCAAGGATGACAGTAACTGCTCCTCTTTTACTGCCAACCTTGCTTTTCTAAGCAAGAACTATAAATACAAAGGGCGTGTTTAAGCACCACTTGCAGGTTTTCAAATCACATAAATAAAAGGCATTGTCCTTTACAATGCCAATAGCTCAAACTCTCACAAATGCGAGACATATTGCTTTGCAAATGCTTGTTTTAACTAGTTCAAATAACTCATGGACAGCATTAGTGTACTTTGTAATAGGCCTGGGTAGAATAACAGGCAGTGCCCGCCCTGCGGGATTGTCACCAGTAGCTCTATGAAGATCAGGTACATACATGGCCATTTCTACGGGGTTAGTTCTGATTTGAGGGAAAGAAAGTGACCAAGTAAGCTTGCACTGATAAAGTCAAGAGGACTAGAGATAAAGCCAAGAGGTCTCGATTTTATGTAGAGCATGGACACAGAAGAAAAATACACATGCAGATATACTGCTACACACACACACACACACACCCGCACACACACACACACGATGTAAGTTAACAAAGCCCAAAAGGCATACACGTTTATCCCCAAGCACACAAAACACCAGCAAACTAATAACCTGTGTACACTCAGGCACACAAACAACAACACATACACAGCCCCCCCGCATATACATAAACTCAAACAGTCAACACACAGACACAGAAATGGAGGAACCGACTATCAGACCGAATAGTGGACAGAGACAGATAGATAAACCACTATACTGATGGATGCCACATGGCTGGAGGGTCCATCATGTATCCTTAATATGTAGCCACTCTGCGAAGGAAGTGAAATTCGAGTTGGAGAAAAGAGAGGAATCCTAACACCCATTCAATCTATGGCCTCTCTTAAGGGAAATGTTTTGTAATGGAATACTTCAGCACTGGCGTAGCTAGGGGGGGGGGGGCGGTCCGCCACAGGCGGCACTATTTTAAGGGCAGCTGGTGGCAGCTGCGTGGCACTGGTGACCCGGCACCCGTGGCCAGCCCTGGATTTACTGGGGGGGGGGGGAACAGTACAGTGACGGAATAACACCCGGCAACCCCACACCCACACGTGCGGCGGGCGGCAGCCGTGTGTGGGTCCCAGGGCCGTCAAACTTGTAGCGCGCGGAAGCGCTACCAATGACGGCCCTGGGCATTATTTTTAGCAAGCCCCCGTGCTCCAGCAGTGACGCACACGCTGCGCACTTTCAGGCACATGTGTGAGTGGAGGAGTCTCGCGCTAGCCAGGCCCTTGATATTTAATATTTTCTGCAGAGAACAGTCTGACGCTGACCGGAACCGGAGATAGTTTTCATTCTCCCGCTTCTCTGTGGTCCATAGGCCACCTGGTGTTCGACATTTTTATTGTCCCTGGGGCTGATCTGCGTCTTCATCCCCCTACGGAGCTGGGCTCACTAATTGACTCAACGCGGGCCGCAACGTCGCCACTGCCAGCCTGACTGACAGACTTCAGAACAAGTAGAAAGTACTTTGGCCAGGCAGCCTGCCTGCCACTAACTTTAGTAGTGTTGATGTTGCCACACAGAGTGAGTATCACACACACCGTCTTCTCCGTGAATACAGTGAATAACAGCAGCATATGATGATCGATGCAAACACAGCCGCGCGTTCATTAGTCCTAGTAGCAAGGGATGCGCCAGTAAGTAGTTAATATAATGTTTGCCGGCTCAGGCATCGCCCGGGCATCCACACAGGGGCGGCTTTAGGCATGTGCAAGCTGTGCACCTGCAAAGGGCCACCAAACCCCAGGGGCCTCCAGACCAATATATATCCTTAATATATTAATCCTCTGAGGATGGATGCATATTTGCGTGGCGGCCCCTGGCAGGGATTTGGCGGCCTCCGGCTCTGTTCCACTAACACCCTGACCCCTTCCTCCTGAGCTCCGGGGGGCTCCGCCCCGCCAGGACCCCCTCTTCCGGGGCCTCCTACCTACGCTCCCTGCCCAGGGCCACCATGAGCCTAGAGCCGCCCCTGATCCACATCTGATGGTGGAGCCTGTGTGCTCTGCTGCACATCAAACAACACGCTAGGTAAGTTCGGGACTCACTTTAAATCTTCACTCCATTGCTTTTATTTAGGGCCCAATGTAAACGAAAGTGACTATACATACATAATCTTCAAAAAAACAATTCCTTAAAGTGATTGCGATTATTGTAACGGTATATTTCAAGAAGTGATAGCTCGTTATGAGGAAGAAAAGCAGCCAGACACAATAATCCACAGCCCGCTTCTCTCACTCTTAGCTTATTTCATACTTGAGGGTCGAATTTAGAACAGTAATGAGGGTCATGTCAGGCAGTTTGTTTTCTTATTTGAAAGTTGGTGAAAGACACGTGTGGAATACTCACCTGGACACAGAGTGCGCATGACTGCTTATTAAAAATCAGGAGGTATGATTGTACTTTATTTAATATTGGGCCTCACTGCTACCGTTTACACCCTTATATAGCTGTGGTGCCCTTTTAGTTTCACTGGTATTGTAATTGTTGATTTTTTGTTGTTGCTCGAGAGGCCTTTTCGTATTTGTGTTTTTTGTACTATTTTAATTCTGTAGGATATATTGCGGAAACAGTACACCCCACAGGACAGTAACCGACCGAGCACAATGGTAATGGAAACATGCAAAATATACCTTGTAGTGGTCAGGGCTGGTCAGGGTTTTATTGCACTGGGTATTTCTCCACAGCTCGGCTATCTGAAGGGATGAGCTGGGGCTAGAATGGAACAAGCTGCCTTTGATGCAGCCTGTGGTTACTGCACAGGAGAGACAGCAGGTAATAGTGGGGGGAGTGAGTATCACAGAGATATTTTATCTAACTTCCTGAGCCAAAATCCTGCCCTGTAAGTAAAGGTACAGCGCCTGAGCGGAGCTCAGCATTGCAGTCACTGTCTGCAATCTGCACAATGCTGGGTTTATCGTCAGTGAGGCTGGCTCAGGCACCACGCTGTAGCCTCTCTCACATTCTAGTACACTTCTATTTCTGGTGCTTTGCAGCAGTTTTGAGATGTTCTTAGAGTTTCTCCAAATGGGTATAATTCCAGATATTTATACGTTTCCCTCATCTTCATTGCTTGATTTTGCTCGCAAGAAAGTGTCACTCATAGCCGTTGAATGTCACTCATAATTACACTAAAATTATGAAAGCTATCTGAAACCTTGGCAGCTATTGGAGCATCTCCACTGTCATTTATAGCTACCAACAGTCAGAAGAGGGGGCTTGTTCCCGGTCTCCACTTCATCCACCAAGATAGAAGCATGCCCCTCCCCTGCCGAATCAAGGTGAAAATGAATTAAATTAGTCTTTTTTTACGCTACTTAGGAATGTTTTAGAACAGGAATGGAGAAATATATTAAATGATGAGCACAGAAAGCTTGTCAAGTCTAGATTTATTGTGTTAAGTGTTGTGGCACACAATTTTTAAACCTGACTCAGTAAGGGTTTATGTGAAAGACTGTGCACATTTCATAACGCTGTGACTAGAACTTATAATCTACTGAGTGGTAAACGCCGATTCAGCTCTAGAATCCAAAGTAAGCGCTTCTTCAGTAACTGTCAACTTTCCCAAAAGCACCTGTCATGTCCAGCCAAACAGGCCGTCACAACGAAAATGTCTGTTCACCACTGATAATGATGGTGATTGTGAATACTGACCCCTAGAAGTCATAAAAGTAACTATCAGACATGCGCTAAATAAGAAAATACCCAGACACAGAACTGTCATAGTTTCTATTTTTCTTCCTCCCCCTTTCAAAGCAGAGAGATACATCATTATTTTAAAAGGCCATTCACACATCCCCACCATTACAATCCCCCTTAGACTTTTTCACTCTTGTATTTCAGAGATATGATTGTCCTGTGCAGTATATTTGTGCATGAGAACATGTATGTATAATGACAATACCCTCTCCATTTCCAAGGAAAGTCAATTTAACATACCCCAGGCACAGAGCTAAATGTTTAGGATGTGAAATTCGTTTGCAGGATGCAGATTTCAATATAGTGAACACACCTCAAATAAACTTCCAGTTGCATTTCTCTTGGAAGTTTGTTTAGTGTGTGTTTAATTCTTGCAGCTCCAGCACGTGAGGGGGGCAGGGGACTAACCTAGTTAGTCAGTATGCAAATGACATTATGGTGTGTGCCATCACAGTCGCATCACAGTAAGTAACATCACATATCATGAGTGCATTTAAGCGCATTATGAGATTTAACAAATTAGATTTTGCTTTGGGGTTGTGCTAAAAAAGTGGTGCAATCCCGATGTAAAATCTGGGCCTCAACTAATTTTACACATTTTTTAAAACTCTGCCACCAAAAAATGTACAACATAGAGGAGCATGTTGGTAGATCTTTTATGCTTAATTGGTTACAAAGTCTGTGTTTTCTAATAATATTATGGGGTTAAGACGTCTGCTGAAGAGGTGCCCAGTAAATATCAGGGTATAATATTCGGTGAGATAGCCCAGGAGGTTAAAGTATTTCTTGGAGAGATTTCTGTTTTGTGTAGTCCCAGATCTGACTCAAAGTAGTATAGAAGGTTAATGTGCCTGCAAAGCATGTAATATGCAGGTGACAGAAGTTTTTTTAATTTTTTTAATGTAGCTAGGTAAGTGGGTTACTGCTTTGAACACAGATCCTTTCGTTACTTTCGGTTCATAGATAGTAAGCCTTTTAATAAAGCACAGTGAGCTATGTAGGATATATGACTGCTACACCTTTTAACCTCCACTGACTTATGCAATATATCTTGTACACTGATTTACACACTTGCATGATTTATTGTCAATCTGTATGTTATGTACATCAGTCTGACACCCTGCATTGGGATGCTTAGCGCTATTAAAAGAAATAAAATAGTGCTATTTGAATTGTGTGAAAATACAGCAACAGACCAAAACATCTGACATTCTTACAGTTCATGCACTTACATAAAGGGACCTAACAATGTATAGCATGCCTCTCTTAAGTACCTGTGAAGAGATAACAAGCTGTGTGATTTGTCGCCCTCCATTGCATTTACATTAAAGTGTGAGGTTCCAGGTCACTCCATCAAAAGGGTCGTTACTCAGTTGAGTACGTGTGCCTTGGCAGCGGGTGTTCTCCGGGAGCTGGGAGAGGTTAGTGTTGGGCATGCAGCACCTCTGTTTGTTCCGACCTTTGCTTTCTCCTGCATTGGAGTAGAGAGTGGCGCCGTAACTTTAACCCTGCCAATCCACCCGCGCTGCTCGCCGTCCTTTTTCGCCAGAAACCCCCTCATCCGCTACCGGTCATGGGCGGCAATCTGAGGGATAGCCCCGGGCGCCAGAAGCTCTAGCTACGCCCCATGCCCAGGCAAGCCTGGTCGTCGCGAAAATTAACACGGTGCCTCAATTTCTTTGGTAAAAGTCCTGGCAGATGCATTTATATAATACATTAGGGGTATTTGGTGAAGCCTACTCACTAGTTATACTGCAGTAACCATGATTACATTTGATCAGACTTCATTCTCTGCACAACACATGAATGTGATGTTAATGACGTTGCCAATTTAACTTAATTTCATTGTCGTCCTTTCGAGGGAATGAAACGTTTCCAGTAGTCATTTTACAAAAACTTTCCACAAAATTATTTTACTCTGCTTCAGTCTCATTAGCTTGTGTTTACATTTCCTTGCAGTCACAGGCAACCTGTACAGTAAATCATGTTAGATGGAAGGTATGACTTTAAGAACCACTTCCAAACGAATCACTTACGTCGGTCAGGCAATGAAGGCAATGAAGTTGCAGGTTATTATAGCACAATGTCAGTTCCATGATGCTATGAATGAAGACAGGACTTTTTTAAAGAACCACGATGAAAATAAAAGATTCCATGAAGAAATAGACAGAGACACACACAAACAGTCTCTCTCATCCCTTTCTTTTTCCCCGTAGGTCTTTATTGAATTTGTAATGTATTTACAGTGAAGAAGTGAGTTATCATAAACAGCGCATACACTGCCTATAGTTTTATCTCAATCAGTATGACCATATTATAGGTGGGTGGTGTCACATCGCATCTTCTGTCGTGGCCAGGGCAGAGACCCTTATTTTTGGGAGACCAACAGATCTGGCATGAATGTTTACAACCCCCAAATTTAAGGTACACCGCACAAATGATGATAATTACAGTTAGGACAGTCCTTACCTCATGCATCCGACACACACCCACTATGCCATAAACTGCACTTGACAGCCGTCAAAAACACCACAAACCATCTCTCCCATCGTGTCCACAGCTGGCCTTTATCTAATAGTCCACAGCAGACCACGCCCAACCATGTGGCCTCAGGGCACCAAAGAGACACACTGGTACACTTGACAAAGGGATGCCAACTCAGTTTCAGTTTAATTTATTATGATAAGTTACTCCTATGGAGGTCCACTCGACATAAAACAGTAATAAAACAATGGTACATTGTACATCTTTAAATCAATCTTTGTAAAGTCTCAAACCTCCAGTCTGATACACGCATCATTTAGGAACGACATTAAATGCCCTTCATAAAGTGACGACATGCATAGCGCCACAAAAATTATATAATGCGACTCCGTTTCTAAGGGTGCAAACTCTTAGAAGATACCATAATGCATAGCAGAAAAAAAAGTATAAAATCACATAACAACCAACTCGAAAATGATGTCACTACACTAACAAATGTCAGACCAACTCAGATACACCCAGCACAAACATATCACACAATCACAAGTTCAACACTGCATCTGATTTATCTGCATGGGGTAATCAGGGCCGTGGGTGCCACTGGTGCAGCAGGTGCAGTAGCACCGGTACCCAGAGTCCTGAGGGGCCCACTGAATCCTGATTTATGCTATATTGTACCATTCAAACAGCAGCCGGGGGCCCATATCCTTCCTTTCAATAAGGCCCCTGGTAGCCTGACTGTAAGCTGGCTGTACCATGGACAACCAACTGCCCAAATTGAAGGAATAACCCTTCGGCTCAGCCGTCCACTCAAATAAGACATTACAAAGAGCTTCGAAGACCGCACCACGACCTTTCCACTTTTATATTCAACACTCAGCTCTCCAGGAAGCACACACACAAAAACGCTAAACCACTAACGGGATTGAACGAGAGAAGCCTCAGGAATGTGGGTTAGGGAACCGAGATTAAGAAAGTGCCACGAAGCCACGCTAATGGTTCAGAGCGCTATACAAATGCTGGCAACCTCAGTAACAGAATGCTACAAGCAGCTTTAAGGCAAAGCTAAAATGTATCTTACATTATAGTCCTCAAATTATCGATCAGTTTTAAAGCATTTGAAAATAGCGGGTCAAAAGAACAAAAGCTGTAGCCAGAGAGGCCAGAAGTAAGACTATTCCTGAACACAAAGCCTTCTATTCACTCATTTTCACTAGTGCTAAAGGTCCTTTTGCAGGGATGGCGTGTGGGGTTATGAAACTAGGGTGCCTTGTCTTTCTGAAGCTGAGCCCCCCGAAAACAGAGCTTGTGCTACTTACAAACAAAACCCAGCGCCGTGAAAATTCAACTTGGTTCTTTGCCCGGCAAAACCAGGAATCGACGCCAGAATTCTCAGCAGGCCTGCGCACACAGAAATTGGAATATTGTATGACATCGAACAGGAAAAAACAGCCCACAGTGTGTCCCAGCCCCCAGGCCATCCACCTAGGTCACAACGGCACCCGGGTCACCCGTCCCCCCCGGCAGCTGTAGGGCATTAAGCATGTGTTCCCACCGCTCCGCCATAGGTTCTTTACGGAGACCCGTCGTTTCCTCCCTCCGTATGGCTATCCATTCTGCCAGGGCCCATGCCTGAAGGGAAAGGACCCATGCCTGCGCAGCAGGTGGTTAGCACGCCTTCCACCACCTCGTGAGGAGACACTTCGCCTCCACCAACCCCAGATCTAGGAAGCGGGAAGATGCCTTATCTTTGGGCGACCTCTTGAATTGATGTAGAATATACTCAGGCCAGTTAAAGGGAATGGCGCGACCCGTGCACGTCCCAAGCATTACACATATCGCATTCCAGTAAGCGCCCAGTTTAGGGCAGCTCCACAAGAGGTGAAGAAGACCCTCGTCCAGATCATCGCACCTGGGGCATGACGCATCTGAGCGTTGGAAGTACCGATTGATCAGCTCAGTTGTAAGGTAGGCTCTATGAACGACGAAGAGCTGTATCTGGCAGAAGCGCATGTTTCGGGGAATGCATACCGGGCTTTTAAGGATTCTCTCCCATTCCTTGTCAGTCAGTGCCCTGTCCATATCTCGTTCCCACTTGCCTCTGAGCGGAGCTAAGCTGATCTCTGTATGGGCCCTTAACGATGCGGCAAACCAGCGGACCAAATGCCTACCCCTCCCCATAACGTGGAGGTACTGCATGGTTAAATGTTGTTCAGGTTCTATCGCCATGTCCCCCCATTTAGCTGCCAACTTCATTATGAGTGAGTGATGCAGCAGGAACCCACCAGGAGGTAGTCCGTCCTCGGATACCAGTGCCTCATAAGCCACTAGTGCTCCATCTCTGAAAAGATCTCCTAGCGTCTTGACATCGGCCTCCCTCCACGGCTCCAGCATGCGGCGCGTAATAGGCCCCTCACCTCCTGGGGAGCCCTCCAAGGGTATAGCAGGCGCGTACGGGGGCAACTTACGTGTGAGGAACAGGGCTCTACGAAAGCATTTGTATGCTATTGCCAGTAGCAGCGGTTTGGGCTTCTCAGGAGCTGTCAACGGGTGGAAGAGCTTGGTGACACGGCACAGGGAGTACGGTGGCTCGATCGAAGCAGTGTCTTCCCTACCCTTATCTGCCAGCCAGCGGGCTACCCATTGTAGCTGTGCAGCCAGGCAGTAGTGCTCAAAACAGGGGGCGGCTAGTCCTCCCTTGTCCTTTGGCAGAAACAGTTTTGCCAACGCTAGCCGGTGCCGGGACGTGCCCCAGATGAAGTCTCTCAAGACCGCGTTGAGTTTTGAGAAGAAGGGGGCCGGAATGAATACTGGCAGATTGACAAAGTAGTACAGGAGCCTGGGGAGCATGACCATTTTGGCCAGGGCTACTCTGCCCGTGATCGTCAACGGAAGCGTGGACCAAAAGCCTATCTGAGATCTGAGCACCGTCACCGCCCGCCCTAGGTTGCCTTCTAACAGGTCAGCTGGCTGGCGATATATCTGTATCCCCAGATACTTAAAGGTACCAGCCCTCCATTGAACTCTCGTGCTCCCCAGGCAGTACTCCGGGTCCTCCACCCATTATCGAACGCATATAAACAGGACTTGGCTACGTCTACCCGAAGTCCTGAGACTTCTGCGAACTCACTCAGCAGTTGGGCTAGCTGTTCCGGTATACAATTCACGTCTCGCACAAATACTAGCAGGTCGTTCGCATAAAGCGAAACCTGGTGTGTTGCGTCTCCTAAAGGGATTCCCGCATCTAAGGTCTGCCGCATTGCCGCCGCCAGAGGCTCTATCGCCAGTGCAAATAGCAGGGGCGACAGGGGGCAACCTTGCCTGGTGCCTCTGCCCAGCGCCACCGCTTCGGAGATGTAAGGGCCCAATCGCACGCGTGCTATAGGGTTTTTGTAGAGGAGGCCAACCATTTGCAGGAAGTCCGCTTCAAACCCGAAACGTAGCAGCACCTCGGTCAGATACCCCCATTCCAGGCAGTCAAAAGCCTTTTCAAGGTCGAGCATTAGGCAGCCCGCTCTGGGCCATTCCTTTGGTGCCTCAGCCGCTATTCTAAAGAACCTCCTTAGGTTCAAGGATGTGGACCGCGCCGGCACGCACCCGTTTTGATCAGTATGTATAAGATGCGGAACCACCAGCGCTAGCCTTTCAGCAAGCATCTTTGCCAAAATTTTGTAATCGACATTTAGCATTGCCAGTGGTCTGTATGAACCCAGCGCCGTTGGTTCTCTATCCGGCTTAGGCAGCGAGACCAGGAAAGTCTCCCGCATGGACAGGGGGAGTGAGCCCTCATCAATTGCTACGTTATACATGCGAAGGAGGAAGGGCGCCAGGGTGGTTCTGTAGGCCTTATAGTACTCGGCAGGCAGGCCATCCGGCCCCGGTGTCTTCCCAGTCGCGAGAGCCTGGACCGCATCTCCCACCTCCTCCAGCGTGAGAGGCACAATGAGATCACCCTGCTGCTCGTCCGAGACCGTAGGCAAGATGACCGCATCTAGAAAGTTTCCTAACGCATGCCTGGAGCCAGTGCAGCGCGCTCTATACAGCTGCGTGTAGTGTCCAATCAAGGCACGATGAATCTCGCACTGTGTGTATACCAGCTCCCCCTCCGCAGTGCCCGGGGCTCCTATTGGGGCACCCCGACCCTCTCTTTGTATCAACCAGGCCAGGAGCCGGCCGGCCCTATCCGCTTTGGCGTGCGTTCTAGCGGTGTGCGCCGCATAGTTATGGCACCGTAATTGTTCCATAAGGGTTGCATGTTTAGCGCGTAGGTCGCTCAGCATGTGTGCGTGGTCCCCGGTCCCTTCGCCCTCCCTCTCGTTTTGTAGGAGCACGGTTTCCAGGCGTGTGAGGGAAGTGGACAGTTGTTTGCGTATGTTCCATGAGGCTCCCATGCAGTGTCCCCGGATGGCTATTTTGTGTGGGTCCCATTCCACCGCAGCGCTACTTGCAGACCCCTCGTTAACCTCAAAGTAATCAAGGACTGCCGTGCCCAACGAGGAGCGAAACTCTGGATCCTCGAGTGTAGCAGGTTGCGGCCTCCACGTAGGCACAGGTGAGCGGTCTGCCTCCCAATTAAGTCTAAACCATAGGGGGTTATGATCGGAGTGTGTTCTCCCCAGGTAGCCCGAGTCGGCAAGCAGAGGAAGCAATGAGTGGGTGCCAACTATCCGCTCTAACCGGACATGTAGGTCATGAACTGAGGAGTACAAGGAATACACTCTGTCCGTGGGGTGTTGCACCCGCCACAGATCTTGTACCTCCCAGCGCTCGAGCCAGTCCTGGAACGCCTGCGCATTGGACGTCGTCGCCGCCGCAGCTCGGAGTGGGGGAAAGGAACGATCCAGCCTTACGTCTAGCACCATGTTGAAGTCTCCTCCTAATAGCCAGCGGAGGCCAAAATACGGATGGAGGACCTGGTTCAGAGCAGCTAGGAAGGCGGGCTGGTCCGTGTTTGGGGCATAAATGGATCCCAGCAGGACCCCCTTTGACCATTTAACTTTCCCCGCAGTAAGCAATACCTTCCCTCTGGATCCACTTTCACGTCCTTGCAAATGAAGGGGACACCTGCTCTCACCCATATCAGCGTGCCGCACGCGTGCGCAGAGAAGGTGGTGCCATGGACTTGTCCCCGCCTGCGGAGCTTGTCAAGTTCAACCTGTGTCATGTGTGTCTCTTGAAGAAGGGCGATCCCCACCCCGTGACGTTGTAGATAGGAGAAGACTGAGTAGCGCCGTGACGGTGTGTGCATACCGCGGATATTCCAAGTCACTATATATAAGTGTGTGTCATGTGTTTGCACATGTTGCGCCCTCGTGTTGCCAGGGGAGCGCTTCCAGGGGGTGTAGAGGACAGCATCTATGGGAGGGGAGGTGCACGTGCCGCAAGTTTAACAGCAAACAATGAAAAAGAACATTAAAACTAAAAGGGCGAGCCCCGGTGGGGCGTACAACCAAACTTCAACAAGATCCACCCTCAAGTAAGGTGGGAGGTCAGCGCAGTGACTGTCTGGGTGAGTGTGTCGCCAACAGACCAAGTAGCTCCCGCCCCAGTCACAACCCCCTGGGTGATCTAAAAGTGCAAGAGGGGTCTAGCGCGGGTAAGCGCATAGGGCCGGTACAGGCCAGCGGTAGCAGAGCCCGGGAGCGGAGCCAGCGCCCAATTCCGTCCATTGCAGGCCAGCTACCGCTCTCGCATGTGTTCCAACTCTTAACAGCATGTGCATACATGCAGGACCCCACCCTTTTACCCACTGCCGACGCAACACCAGGCACTTCACCAGTAAATAAAGGATACAACAAGCAGTGTGCTCAGGGGCAGGGCCCCTATTGGGCCTTTGTGAGGCACCAGATAGTCACATGAGTTGGTCAGCCGTTTGGAGTGTCACTACAGGCATGTTCATGTCCTCAGAGAGCACTGTGGACGGGGATGACAAGCCGCTAGTTTCCGGAATTCTGCGCAGCTGGGAGTCCATGCGGCCGGCATCATTCATCTCTCCTAGTGTGACAACCGCGTCGAGTGCGCTCTGTCGTTCCAGTCTCATTTATCCGGGCTAGGTGCAGCGCAACCCGGGCTGCGGCGGCCCCCTCTCCTCCTGCGCCTCCTCGAGCGCTGCTCCTGCCACCCGCCGTCTTCTGAATCCGTAGGCCGCTCCCCCGTCCATTGACCAGTCTCTTCCAGCCAGTCCCAGACATCCGATGGGGCATCAAAGAATCGGGCACCATCTGTAGAGATCACTCGGAGACGAGAGGGGAATAGTAAGGAGTAAGGCAGCCCGAGTTCCCTCAGTGTCTTTTTCACCGCCATGTATGTGTTCCTCCGCCTCTGTACTGCTGCCGTGTAATCCGGAAAGAGCATCACGCGACTGTTTTGCACTGTGAGTTCTTCTAGCTTCCTAGTCTCACGCAGCACCACATCTCGGTTGTGATAATTTAGGAGCTTAAAGAGGAATGGGCGTGGCCGGGCACCGGATTTGGGCGCCTGCGCTGGCACCCTGTGTGCTCTCTCGACCACAAAGTGTGGGGCGAGCACCCCAGGGTGTAAGATCTCCTGCAACCAACTCTCGGTGAACCTCTCTGGGTCTTTCCCTTCTTTGCCCTCCGGCAGGCCAACCACCCACACATTGTTGCACCGGGAGTGCCCTTCCGCATCCTCGATGCGGTCCTCCAGCACATGCATCCTGTCCATGATATCCTGAAGTGCTGAGGTGTGAGTTTGCACCACCGGTTGCAGATCTTGGAGTGACTGGCGCTGTGTGGCAACCGACTCCGATAGCTTGCGGAGGTCGGCGTGCAAGAGGGTAAAGTCTGAGGTGACCGTATCGATCCGGGCCTCCAGCGACGCTTTGTTTGCTCCAGAGTGCTTCCGATTCTTTCCACCGCCGCCAGCACAGTATCCATCTTAGCAGCTAGGGTAGCAGTCGGCCCCATGCTGCCGCTCTGGTGCCCGTGGGGCGAGCCGGGATCCTCCGCCGCTTGTGGTCGTTGTCTAGATTTGTCTCTGAGCTTGCCCATTACCAGTTGTTGCGCGGTAGGCATCCGCACTTATCGCCAACAGTTTACTCCCTTGTGACAGGGTTAGGAAGGAGGCCTCCTCACTCAGCCCGTTATAGCTCCGACCACAACGGGATGGCACTCATCTCCGCCGGGCGGCCGCCCCGCAAGGGTTCAGGCATCCGACGTCTCCTGTCAGCACAGCGGGCGACTCTCGCAGCAGCTCCGCTTCGCCTCTTTGCCGCGAAGGGTGAGTTTACTGAACACCTGCTCCTGGGGTCACCTCTCGCAAGCCTCCGCGCCAGCTAACTGCGATCTCTCCAAGTCAGCGACTCTGTGCAGTGCGGCCGCTGCGTCTCCGATGAGATAGTCCAGTTCAGGCCACAGGCTTCTGGTGTCTCCGTTACATATTGCTCAGACCGCGCTGCTCGAGGGGGTTTTCTCAACTGCAAGGCAGGGGCGACAACCCGTGTCACAAGATGACGCCCGGACCTCCGCAGCCATGGCATTGGTGTCGCAGCCCTCGCGTTGCGGCGCCCAGGAGTCGCCGAAGCAGGTCTCAGCCATCTGGCGCCTTCCGCAGCCCGTCTCCACCTCTCCCACTTCTCTTGGTTGGGTGCAACAGCCCAACCAGTCAGTCATCCAGTAGCTACCCACTCGAGGCCTGGGGAGGTGTACCAACGATTGCCAGCACAGACAGGCCCAGTTGTCTCTCTCGGGCCCCCTGCCGTGCCGAGTCGCGCTTCTCCGGCGCGGGCCCAGATCTCCGCGTCAGTCCAGTGACCTCACCAGCCTATGCTCTCAGTGTCAGTGCGGCCTCCAATACCCGCTCGTGAGCGAGTGGCCAGACGTGTTGCCTTGAAAGTGCCTCAGGGGGTGATGATGGTCGTGCCCAGTCGCTGGCGGGCCTACTCTCCCATTACAGATGCCCCATGGTGCAGTGTTCCTGTCTGTGTGTTCTCCAGGTAGGCAGGCCTACCGGCGGTTGTACAGCAGCAGGCAGAGCTCCAAGGGCGCCCCCTCACCCGGCAGCAAGATCCCAGCAGGCCTCCAGTTTCCACCAACCGTCTCGTCTCAGCAAGGCTCACAACTCCGCTGCAGCCACTCCTGGTGTCACTAAGCTGCTCTCATGCCCTTACGCGCCAGCACCGCCAAAGGGCTCTCCGATCCGCCCCGGGTCCCGCTCCTCACCGGCCAGCAGTCGAGTCTGACGCTGCAGCCCTCCGTTGCACTCAGGTCCGTCGCAGTGCCCTCAGAGCCCCACAGGTCGCATATGTCGGGGGGGCAGCGCTCCGAGGGCCGCCCCACCTCCGGTCCGCCCTCTCACCGGTACCGGCTCTGGTCCGCCGCCGCTCCGGTCACAGTCGCTCTATCCCGGTCCCCGCTGCAGTCCTCTCTCCGGGTTCCTCGCTCCGTCGACAGCCGCCAGCAGCGCTGAGTCTCGGAGCCCAGTAACCTGCCAATCGACACTCCTTGCCCAGCACAGCGAGGCTTTTTACCGGGGCTGAGAGCGATGCCCAACACCGCAATGCACAGCGGCGTCCGCTCTTAGCCGCCCAACGGTCGCCGGGCCCCAGGGCAGTTTCGCGCCTCTCCGTGGGGGAAGCCGCTCCTCTGCTGCACTCCGCCGAGCGTTGCCTCTGCAGCTTCGGATTTCAGATTTCGGGTCTTCCCAGGCTCCGCATCGCCTCCCGCACCCGCTCGGTGTTTTACAGGCACATTGACGCTTTTAGGATAAAATTCAGGATAACGAAGGGGTTTAGTGTCGGAGGACAAGTCCGCCATGGTGGCTAGTTGGCCACGCCCCCCGACTCTTGGTACAATTGATGAGAGAGCTGGGCTGCAAACGGCTAAACCATCTCAAGTACCCAAACAGCCTTTCACAATGACACTACCTCCTTTTTTAAGCATTTTAAATGGTTGGCACGCAGAACACTTCTTTCTTCTCGCTATTAAAATACCTTGGTGAGAACGGAGAAGCACGTGAATAGAGCAAAACAAATCTACATTGCTTAAACCTAGAGTTAAGAATAAAACCATCTGAATTAATGGAAATTCACTAGCAATAATATTTTGTATAACAGTTTGTACATAAGGTTTTTTTAAAAGTACTTTACTTACAAAATACAGCAGTACAATGTAGCTGGAAGAGCACTTACTTCTGAAGGGTAGTCTTCTGGGAAGCACACCATGATATCCATTTCCTTCAGGTCGAAAGGCTATGAAGAAAAGAGAACGACATTCATAAATAAAGAGGAGCTTAGGGCACAGCGTCATTCAGGCGTCCCTCTGGTCAGCCTTCTGTCTTGAAAGAATAGAAATTTGACATCTATGATTTACACAGGCTTAGACAAACAGTCCAAGGCATTGGGAGAAATGAACGTGTCCAGACTGAAGACAAGTGGCACTTAGGCTGTTATTATTGTAAAGCGATAGGATGGATAATGGGATAATGTGTGCGATAACACAATGCTAACTCGACTAAGCCTCTTCTTAAACGTCTCCACCTCCATTCTTAATTAAATCAAAAATGTAAAACTCTCAAAATAAAGTATTGCCTGAAGTTCATTCACTCTGACTGTGTGGAAAATTAAGTAATGAAAGCAGGGAGAAGACAGATAGTGAAACACAAATGACCTAATCATGAGTGGCCTCTTAACACGATGTGGGTCAAAATCTTGAGTTTCTCCAGTAATTACACAATCGTTTGCAAAGACAAATCCTTCAAGTCAAACTTGCAGGAATTTGTTCATGCAAAAAGGCCAGATTTAGAAAACCTCAAGTGGAAATCCAAGAGCTAACACTCGTTTCAGCTTGTTACTCCCTGATCCATGGAATCTTGTACAGAGGAACAGTTGTAACCTTGCAACTTGCTATTACTGATGCCTCAATATCATAATACATGGTAAGGCATTCCGCCCTCGTGATGTAGTCCAAAGAACAGCTGAGGTTCCGTGAATTCTGACCCTGGGTCATAATGGTCGTGGTTCTGTTACGAATTTGGTAACAGCGAACAGTAAACAGTGAGCTCAGCAAGCATGAGTGTTTCCGTCATGTTACATTGATGGATTCACTGTGTATTTGACGATTTCGTTCTGAAACCCTTGGGTTCCATTTTGTGCATGGCAGCCATTTTGTGGTTGCCCTCACATAGGCCTATGACTGTGGCTGAACAAGTCTCTGGGACACGTACACCTTGGCTTGAGTTTGTGCTGACTCCTGTTTGACCTGAAGTGAACTGACCCTGCTGCCTGAAGCTGACCTTGCCAAACCAGTTCTTGCCCTTTAGCTGGTCAAGATAGAGATCAAAGAGCAGGGCATTGCTGAGTTTATGGTACACGCACAAACCCTTCTATCTTGCTTCTCATCTGTTTCTGTTCCTTCTTTTATGGCCTATTTACGATTTGGGATGAGGTCTTTTATTATGGGTTTGTCTCCAACTTGTCCAAAAGAAGAATGTTTATTATGGGTTTGTTTGATGATTAATTTTGGGCTGGACAAACTGAAAAAGGAGCTTGTCATCATGCTCCTGCTTTGTCTTGGAAACATGTGAGTGGTCAAACTGTAAATAAGGAATGTTTGCCTGAAGCACAATTTTTTGTATAAAAAGAGATGGCTTGCTTTGTAAAGTTGAGCAGTCTCCTGAGAACATACACTGTGTTGTACTTCTAGGATCTCTGTTACTGGCTGCAGCTAATAAATTTGATCTTTGACGTCGCCAAGAAGTACCCTGTGTCTCTGTATTCTAAGACAGGTGGAACAGGAGACTTTGGGCGTTTCCCCTGGCGCCGCTGGGTTCTAATACCCGGTTCTTCAATTGGCACCCAACGTGGGGCGACTTCAGCGGTACCGGTCCAAGCCTGAAGATCGTGAGGAGCTTTGTGTGAAAATTCTGGAGGAAGGCCTGCCACTTCATCGACCCCTGTATGTCGTCGTGGTCCGAAAGTCTTTGCTGCGAGGTTCCCCGCTTTCCGACGGCTACGAAGGACTGCTGCCCTGACTGTCGCCCGTCTTGGAGCCCTTAGACGATTTGTAAAGCGAGACGATAGACGGGTCTTCTGGTGATGTGATCGATACCTCAGTTAAGTATGAGTGGAGCGCCTCCCAGTCCTTAGTTTTTGGGTATCCTTGGGATCTTGGATTTGGGACTTGCAAGCTCCAAAGCCGAGGGACTCGTGTATTCACGAGACTATCGTATTCGATATTCCCTTGAAGTTTGAAGCTAGACTAGTGAGCGAAGATGCCTGGTCTTAGCAGACTTGGAAAGTTATTTTGTTGTGGTTGTAATAGGGATTCCCGATTGGAGGATTCGTGTCCGGTTCCTCCGATTGGAACTCCAACCTATGAGGTCTATTTGAAACATGGCGTGGGCCCCATCACGTATAATGAAGTGTGGATTCGCTACACTAGAAAGGACGGTGTCCTAAAGTGGCCCCAATATGGTAGTTATGACACGGAGATTTTAGATAATTTAGAAGTTAAACTCTTCAAGAAGAAAGCCCGGCCGGCGATGTTTGACTCTTTCCGCCTCTGGCGAAAGGAAGCCATACAGAAAGAAATTAAATTAGCGAAGAGAAATATAAGAGAGAAGGGTATTTCGATAATGCAAGCTGCTATACAGTTTAAAGATAATGAAGAAGAACAAGCGAGTGAGCAGTTGCACAGGCAACGTAAAATGGCGATTGATAAGTGTTATCCAGCTTTGCCACCTCATCAGCAAGATGCGACAAAGGAACTTGAGAAGGATCCTTTGATGTCCCATTTGCTGAGGTCGCCACCCCTTATGTGCAAAGTGCTACAGCACCTCCGCAACCTTTAGTTGCGCAACCTCCGGTTGCTTTGCCTCCGGTTATTGCACAGCCGCCAGCTCCTCTTCAGTTGGCTCCTATTCCTCTGGCGCAGCCTTCTCAAGGGCCGCCGACCTTGCTACCTGCTCCGTCTCCAATTCTTACGACTTTGTCTCCTGTTCTGGTTACTTCTTCTGCTACCGCTCCTATATTGGTTTCCTCTCAGTCTGCCTGGTCTCCTGTCCTTCTGTCAACTTCTCCTTCTGTTCGACAGAGGATGACTGATACTGTTACTGGTCTCCTTTCCCCTCTCTTTGGGTCACTAGGTATGACCCCTGTTTCAGAGCGTAAACAATTACGTAGCCATTTGCCTGGTCCCGACGAGCGGACAGTACTGGATCATTTGGCACGTAAATGGGTTACTAATACTTTGAGATATGATTTAGAATCTGTTATAGATGTATTCCTTCAATGGGAAGCACCGAAGCAGAGGTATGTTTTTGATGAAATGTGTACTTTCCTTCGTGAAGAATGGGAAGATGGTGAATTGGGACAGACTCCGCCTGAGTTGTTCCGTGTACAGTCCGAGTTTGCGAAGGGAACTATAGTGGGTCTCGATGTTGAGAGAGCAGTTGCGACATTGTTGTCGTTTAGGAGTAAGTCTCCTTCTCAGCCGTTGTTTGAGCCTGATCCTTCTGTTAGGAGGAAAGTGCGACAATATCCAATGAGGGAGGTTCCTCCGGTGTGGAAAGAGGCCGTTCAGGCCGATGTTAATGCTGGTATTGTAGCTGCACCTGCCCATTTTCAACGTGTCTGGGTACATGTTCCGTGGAAGCGAGCTGAAGTTTTGGCTCTTATGCAGACTTTGCCTGACCCCCGTAAAAATCCTGCAGGGTATTATAAGGAATTATCACAGACTGCAGACTCATGTATTATGAATCTAGCTGATATAGACATGTTGTTTGGAAATGTGGTTCCACAGCCTTTATGGGGATTGATTTGTCACACGCAAGAGTTAGGTGATACCTGGGTTAATATTGGTGCTGCGGATGGTCGACAAGTTGGTGGTGCTAAACCTGAGCCTCTAGTTGCAGAACTTCCTGGTAGGATCGTTACTTATATGAAGACTTTAATGCCTGCTATGCGCGTAAACTGGGACAAATTGTCTGCGTGTAAGCAAAAAAAGATGAAAGTGTGTCTGATTTCTTCACTAGGTTTGAAGAAACGTTTATTGACCATAGTGGTCAAGACATGAGTACGGAAGGTGGTCAACGGTTGTTTGTTGATAAGTATGTGCATAACTTGCTTCCCGAGTTGTGTACTAAATTGAAGGATTCAGAGAGTTCTTGGGCTGTTTCCTCATCAGCACAGATATTGGCTACTGCACAGTACTACGAAAATAGGGATAAGGATGAGAAGGATAGAGCAGACAAGAAGACTAAAGAGTTGAAAACAAAGGTTCTTTTGCAGCTAGCGTATCCGCCTCGTAGTAGCCAATGTGATTATCAGCAGCCTCAGCAGTTTCAGAGAAACTCGCAAAGGTTTGAGCCTCCTCAACTGCGTTTTCCTGTAGGCCCTAATCAGTGTGCATATTGTAAAGAAGAGGGCCATTTTAAAAATAGTTGCCCGGTTCTGTTACAGCGCGCGAATGGTGTTTCTGGTGTGAGAGGTCGAGGTGTTCAGCAAGCTTCTAGAGGTAGGGGACGTGGTGTGTTCCCCCAGAATGCGCGTTCCTTTCCTCCACAAAATTCAATGAATTGTTTTGATCAGCAAAATGGTGCGTCTGGTAGGACGACTCAGCACTATGCTGACGACTACTATGTCGAAGGTAAAAAAAAAATGGGCGGTAATGATTGCTAGGACAGCCATAGACAAAGAGAGGGAGTTGTTTCAGTTCAGTAGATCAGAGTGGACCTTATGTTGAAGTGATTACATCAGGTGTGTCAGAGCCTTTTCTGTTGGATACTGGTGCTGCGAAGAGTTCTATTATGCACTCTAAACTCCCTGGCGCACCTTTGTCTGGCTTGACGAATGTTTCAGTAGGATTTTCTGGCGCCCCAGTTAGAAACCCGATTTCTAGTCCTTTGTCTCTTTCTGTTGGATCTTGTGAATTCGAAGCACCTCTTATTTTGACGACAGGTTGTGGTGAGAATTTGTTGGGATTGGATCTATTGAAAAGATTGTATGCGACACTACAATGTTCTCCTTCGGGAGTACAACTTACATTAGGTAAGAGAGTGATCTCTCCGATGTATTTGTCGAAAGACCAACTCCCGGCCGAATTGTCTTCTCTTCCTGATATTCTTTGGGCTACTGGTCCTAATGATGTGGGTCTTTTGGAGATACCGCCATATGTTGTGACGCTGAAAGCAAATGTTCGAATGCCACGTATTCCCCAATATAGGATCTTTAGTGATGGTGAAAGAGCGTTGCTAGCCATCATTCATGACCTGATTGAAAAAGATGTGATTGAAGAAATGAGAGGTAATGTGTGCAATAGTCCGGTTTTGCCTGTTCTGAAACGTACTGATTCTTCACAACCGCCTGTATATAGGTTCGTGATCGATCTTCGCGAGGTGAATAAGATTGTAGTTCCGCAATTTCCTGTTGTTCCAGATATTACTGCCTTACTGACCATGATTCCAGCTTCAGCCACTTGGTTTTCGGTGATTGATTTGAAGAATGCTTTCTTCAGCATCCCGATTGCCGAGGAGAGTAGAGATATTTTCGGCTTCTCTTTAGGAGGTCAAAGCTTCTGGTTCAAGCACGCTCCTCAAGGCTATTGTGAGAATCCATCAATCTATAGTCAGGCTTTGAAAACACAGCTTGATAATATTGTCTTACCTAATGGTGCTGCTCTTGTTCAGTATGTCGACGATTTGTTAGTTGCTGCTGACAATGAAGAGATTTGTAAAAAAGCTACTTTGTCGTTGTTGCGTCATATATCTGACTTCCATCATAAGGTGTCTCTTTCAAAGCTGCAGTATTGTCGACAAGAAGTGACCTACTTAGGTCATCTCTTATCGAAGGAGGGAAGAAGATTGACCCCAGAACGAATCCAAGCGATTGCGAAAATGAGTGTGCCAACTACTCAGAGAGAAGTGCGTGCTTTCCTGGGTATTTCGTCGTATTGTAGACAGTGGATTCCAAATTTTTCACTTCTTGCAAAACCTTTGATAGCTCTTACTGTTAAGGATACTCCGAATCCTATTCCTTGGACTGACGAATGCCAGAAGAGTTTTTCAGAATTGCGTGATGCGTTGTGTTCGGCTCCTGTGTTGGGTACTCCCGACTACAGTAAGCCTTTCACACTCTATGTCCACGAGAGAGAGGGATGTGCATTGTCAGTTTTGACACAACAGTTCGGCGATAAGCAACGTCCATGTGCGTATTTCTCGTCGACTTTGGATCCGGTAGCTAGAGCGTTGCCGAGTTGTTTGAGAGCCACAGCGGCAGCGGCTGTCTCTATTCGACAGTCTGCTGGCTTGGTGATGGATAATACGTTGATTGTAATGGTTCCACATGCAGTGGATACATTGTTAAACAGGACGAAGACACAGCACTTAACTAGTGCTCGATTGTCAGGTTATGAGTTGACACTCTTAGCGAGTCATGTGCATATAACGAGATGCAACACGTTGAATCCAGCTACGTTGTTGCCGATTTCAGTGGAGACAGATGTTTCTGAACAGCATGATTGTTTTCTTAGGACAGAGGAGGAAACGAAAGGGAGAATAGACCTTAGGGACTCTCCTCTTTCAAAGTGTGATGGTACCTTATGGGTAGATGGTTCGTGCTTCAAGCTTCCGAATGGGGATACGACTGCGGCATATGCTGTTACAACTTTGCACACAATTGTTGAAGCTACACGTATCCCACATAACTCAGCTCAAGAGCAGAGTTGATTGCATTGACAAGAGCGTGTGTGTTGTCAAAAGGGAAACGAGTGACTGTGTACACTGATAGCCAGTATGCGTTTGGTGTGGCTCATAGTTTTGGACGATTGTGGAAAGAGCGTGGGTTTTTGACTTCGCTTGGAGCTAAGATTCAGCATGTCAGTTGGTAAATGAGCTTCTTGAGTCACTTACTTTGCCGTTGCAAGTTGCGATCGTGAAATGCAGTGCACATAAGAAGGTTACCGATGACGTTGGTCGTGGTAATGTGTTTGCAGATGAAGTTGCGAAAGAAACGGCAAGGGATGTGATGAGTCGAATGTATGTTCCGGGTCCGGCGAGATGGGTTCCGGATAGAGGAAAGTGTGAAGATACGATAGAAAGTATGAAGTCAATTCAAGCTGAAGCTACAGAGAAAGAATTGAGCGTATGGAGAGAGAGTACGGGTAAATTGGATTCGAATGGTTGTTGGGTTGAGTTGTCAGAGCATCAGCGATGGTTGTTACCCGATGCGTACGTGCTTGCAGTGGTTACAATGGCGCATGGAATGGCTCATATCAGTACGAAAGGGATTTGTAAGTTGTTGGCTCCAGTATGGCAAAATGCTGGAATTTCTAAGTGTGCAGAGAATGTGGTCAAGAATTGTATGGTTTGTCTGAAGTACAATCCTGGCAAGGGAACTCCAACTCCAGCTGGTCATTTTGCGCCTCCAACGTATCCGTTCGAGGTTTTGCAGCTAGATTTCATCCACATGGAGAGGTGCAACAATTTGAAGTATGTACTCGTGGTTGTTTGTGCCTTTTCAAGATGGGTAGAAGCATATCCCCTGAAAGATAATACTGCCTTGTCCACAGCTAAAGCCCTTGTTAAGGAGTTTTTCCCTAGGTACGGTTTACCGAGAATGGTCTGGAGTGACAATGGGTGTGAATTTGTGGGTCAAGTGATGAAGAGAGTATGTGATGGTTTAGGAATTCGTCAGAAATTCCATGCTACAAATCACCCCCGATCAGCTGGTCTAGTGGAGTGCTAAAATGGCACCCTTAAGTTGAAATTGGCCAAGATACAGGCGAGCTCTGGTCTTCAATGGCCTGATGCTTTGCCATTGGCACTTTTGTCAACTAGGATGACTGTACATTCTCGAGTGGGACTTAGTCCATATGAAATAGTTTTTGGTCGCCCGGCAAACATATGGGGAGTGCCGAGGCCGACAAAATTCAGCGAGATCGAACACCCTGTACTGCTTGATTACCTGCACGAATTGACGACTAAATTGCGTGTCTTACACCAACAGGTTCATGATACATTGCCTCAGGCTTCTGAAGATTCAGGACATGCCATCGATCCTGGCTCCTGGGTCCTAGTGAAGAACTTTCAGCGGACAAAGAACGATCAGCCCCGCTGGACCGGTCCCTACTTGGTGCTATTGTCTACGCGATCTGCAGTACGAGTGCAAGGGAAGAAAAACTGGATCCACGGCGTACATTGTAAGAGGGTTCCTTTGCCTCTGCCGTACGACCGGTGGGTCCAGGAGGGCATTCCTGATTCAGAAACTGACACCGTGCCTCGTTTTCTGCCTTTTAGCGATGCATGTTTAATTGGGACGAGTTCTGAGCGTGAAAGTGACGATCTTTTGCAAGAAACTGTGCCACCGTCAGTTCGACTGGACACTACCAAGCCTGAACTCTTGTTCCGTGATCAGACATTGCCTGGAAAAGACCGTTATAATTTGCGACCAAGAGTTGTGGGACTAATAAAGTGAAAATCCTTTTTGCTATTTCTGAAAGTTCGGCTCTCCCATCTGAGAAACTGTTTTGACTGATTTTTGTTTTTCGAACCGCCATCCGGGTTCTGCTGTAGGGTCGCGGTGTAAAGACTTGGGAGTGCAAGCCGAAGACATAAGGTCGACGGTTCTGGTATGTCCTAGGGCGTTCCCTGGACTGACAGACGCATTCCTTAGCACGGAAGACCCAACCGCCGCGAGCAGCACGGTTACAGGATGGAGTTTTTCGAGATGGAGAGACCTGTTGAAGAAATGAGTTTTAAGAGCAAAATTTGCCGAATTATGAGTAGAAAGTGTTTTTTGATATTATGTCTTTTTATGTTACTTAGCTTGATGATGTTCTTGATGGGATATATTATATTCTCTTTTCAAGTGACGTTTGCACCCACTACACAACCCATACCTTCTTCTACTGTTTCTTCGCATTCTTTTCATCCTCTGCCTGAACATGAGTCCATTAGGAGATTGGAATTCGTTAATAATTCCTTTGTTCAGCTTCTGCACCAACACCAGCTAGTAGTGAACACGACACGTTGTTGGGTTTGTGGCCTTATGCCCCATACTACCGATAAAGGTATTCCTTACCGGGTCCTGCCATTCAGCTATAAAGGTTCCGTGTGGGCATACAGAACGATTTTCATCTATGCTCGTGAAGTCTACCCCCTACGTTCTGTGAAAGACAATCCAAAGAATAGTGCTCTAGTTAAGGGAATAGTCGATATGATTGAAATAGCTAGTTCCTATGAGACTATCCCGAGAGATGAGACACTAGCGTATATTGGATGGAACGTGACCGGATATGGAGCTAGTCTGAGTAAGAGCCAGCAAGCGAAAAGGTCCTCTCCGATTTGGATTGTACCCCATCAGGGTCATTTTTGTCTGCAAGGTAATGGCAAGAATCCGAGAGCTCAGTTAGGGAAGAGTATCTGCACTGAGACGTACGGTTTTGCGTCCCAGACTTCCCCATCGTTCCTAGCAGCTAAGGGTACCTATTTCGTCTGTTACGATAGAGCATACACATGGTTGCCCCCTGATTTCTCGGGCACATGTTTTGTCTCGTTCCTGTTGCCTCCTACGTATACAGCTGCGGCAGATTACCACAAGACGAGAGTTGTTAGAGGTGTCTTCAGTAAGGAAGATACTGCAGAACAAGAATTGGGAGATTTTCTGAAGGGTTTTCTGCCGTTTTGGAGACCTATGGTTAACAGCAGGAACATACAGCAATTGACGAGAATGGTTGAGGCCACCATAGTTGAAACTGCCGGTACCCTTAGCAACTTGACTGCTGAGCTCCAGTCGGATCGCCTAATGACTCTTCAGAACAGGGTTGCGTTAGATGTCATACTTGCAGATAGAGGAGGGGTATGTAAATTGATTCAATCGAGCTGCTGCGTTTTTATTCCAGACAACGCTCCGACAGTGTACCAAGCCATTTCCAAGCTACATAAGATCTCCGAGTCTGTGCATGTGGACGAAGGAGATTGGTCGTTGATGGGATGGTTTTGGGGATTGTTATCCACTTGGGGATGGAAGATTCTGATGGTCAGTGGGGTGGTATTAGCTATCCTTTTCCTGTTCTGTCTTTCCGTACAGTGTGCTCCTGCTATATGTGGCCTTTGTGCTACTTCGTGTCAGAGATGACCTGTCCACAGAGAGTTACTAAGTACTAGGATGATGCTACAGCAACATCTTGATGATCTGATGAGTATAGACCTGGATTCAGATTGACGTGAGTTTAGGTCATTGCCTATGTAAGGGCAAAAGGAGGGCCTGAGGTTCCGTGAAATCTGACCCTGGGTCATAATGGTCGTGGTTCTGTTACGAATTTGGTAACAGCGAACCGTAAACAGTGAGCTCAGCAAGCATGAGTGTTTCCGTCATGTTACATTGATGGATTCACTGTGTATTTGACGATTTCGTTCTGAAACCCTTGGGTTCCATTTTGTGCATGGCAGCCATTTTGTGGTTGCCCTCACATAGGCCTATGACTGTGGCTGAAGAAGTCTCTGGGACACGTACACCTTGGCTTGAGTTTGTGCGGACTCCTGTTTGACCTGAAGTGAACTGACCCTGCTGCCTGAAGCTGACCTTGCCAAACCAGTTCTTGCCCTTTAGCTGGTCAAGATAGAGATCAAACAGCAGGACATTGCTGAGTTTATGGTACACGCACACACCCTTCTATCTTGCTTCTCATCTGTTTCTGTTCCTTCTTTTATGGCCTATTTACGATTTGGGTTGAGGTCTTTTATTATGGGTTTGTCTCCAACTTGTCCAAAAGAAGAATGTTTATTATGGGTTTGTTTGATGATTAATTTTGGGCTGGACAAACTGAAAAATGGGCTTGTCATCATGCTCCTGCTTTTGTCGTGGAAACATGTGAGTGGTCTAACTGTAAATAAGGAATGTTTGCCTGAAGCACTATTTTTTGTATAAAAAGAGATGGCTTGCTTTGTAAAGTTGAGCAGTCTCCTGAGAACATACACCGTGTTGTAAATCTAGAATCTCTGTTACTGGCTGCAGCTAATAAATTTGATCTTTGACGTCGCCAAGAAGTACCCCGTCTCTGTATTCTAAGACATGTGGACCCGGAGACTTTGGGCGTTTCCCCTGGCGCCGCTGGGTTCTAAAACCCGGTTCTTCACAGCACCAACCAAACTAATAGGCCTCATCTTTTTTTGTCAGCTTGTATGTTCCAATAGAGAAAACATAATGAGTATATACTATGAAAGTGAGATCATTTGTTGAGACATCATCCAGGATGAGATAATAAAAAGCGAGCTTAGAGAAGCTGAATGCATGTGCTTTCCCATTACTGGGCTGGTATTAATAGGAGGTATTTTTCTACCAGCTTGCTCAGAGTAGCTGTAAAATTTTCTGGATGATCTATCCCTCAACCTGGAGAGAGTTCTCATGTTTGTATGTCTCTTTCATCTCAATCACAGACAGAAGCACAGCCTGGGTCCTATACAGAGAGTTTTACAATGTCAAGGTACCTGCCAATACGGACATATCACTTAAAGTTAAAATCCTTTATACCAGGACAGACTGCAATGTCAAAGGACAAGTAGACATCAAGCAAGTCACAGAAGAGGCCCTGGGCATTGAAGCCCTCAAAATTGAAGCTCTTGGCATGGAAGTTAATGCTAGCACTTTAGATCGAGGACATTTAGAGGTATTAGAGTGAGTCTTAATGACTTTTGACATGGAGGTAGATACCACCTCCTGAGACCCCCTTTTCCTCAGTGTTGGAAACCTGAGTTAGTGCTTAAGCATTCTTTTATACGGTGGAGTGCGCCATCGCTTTCTTAACAGCCCAGCTTTGCCTCCAGGGGAGTTTCCACTCTTCTAAAATACAAAACCCTGACAAATATCACATTCCTCCATAATGTAATTGCTTCAGAGACCAACAGCCTGTTTATATATTTACTGGACCTAAACAGTGTCAAAGAGATGAGAAGGGGAAAAATACTTCAAAAATATACACTTCACCTTCGAACAAGCATTGTCAAATTCAATAGGTCTGACGTTGGTTGCTAGCCTTGTGGTATTCTTGCATTGTCTAAGTTTTTGCAAAATGTTATCTTTTAGGAATATTCCGGGACTTAATAAAAAAATATATTTTGCTAAAGGCAAAAAAAATGTTGGTCTCAGAAGAACCACACATTACCATAGTACGCTTTTGCACTGAAGGGAACTACTTTGTGTGAGGGTGTGTTCCTTGTTAAAGGGCGGCATGCCGTAGCTCGTAATTAAGTCAGTCAATGGCTGAAGTGGGGTCATTGATACATATCTCCTTAATGCAAGCAGGAGTGGGTGGAAAAAATATGTGAATGACACCAACCACAGACTAATGGATGAAGTCTCGCTGAAACCCGAATAAATGACTACGTTAGACATATAATTTTTCCAAAATCACAATGTCTTGGCAAACACAGTAATAAAAAAGTCAATGCATCTAACAGGGCTGCAAGCCTCTTGCCTTTGAGAAGGAAACAAAGAAAGTGGAAGAAACAAAGAAAGAAAAATAACAAAAGAGGAGGAAAGAAGGTAAGAAGGTAAGAAAGAAAAGGAAAGAAGGTACGAGAGAAGGAAAGAAAGAAAAACAAGGGAGAAGGGGAAAAAGAAAGACGGGAAGAAAGAGGACCTAGAAAGAAAGAAACAAGGCAAGAATGAAAGACAAGAGATAGAAAGAGAAGGGAAGAGGAAGAATATAAGAGAAAGCAAAGACGGAAAGGAAAAAAGGCATAAAAGAGCAAGGAAGAGAAGGAAGGAGCAAGAAAAACAAATGAAAGTCAAGAATGAAAGAAGGCAAGACTGAATAGAGGAAAGAAAAAAAGAGGGCAGAAAAAAAGAAAAACAAAGGAGGAAAGAAACAAATTAGGAAATGAAGAAAGAAAAGAGTGAAAGGAAAAAAATTAAAAAAGGACAATGTAATACAGAGCAAAAAGGGGATAGTTTAATACATAACAGTTTCAAATTTACATAATCTGGTATACAGTGAAATAGCAGCATTCAGAAAAGCAGAAGCATTGGAAAAGCAAAACATTCCAAAAAATATTACAACAGCATAGGCAGGAGATGGGATCGGATGAAAATAGAATGTGCATCAGAAGCACCTTTGGCTCTAAACACAAAGACAACACTAAAGAAATTATTAAGCAGAAACAAAAATATTGTTTCTTTAGGGAAATAGCTTGTGTGTGGATGTGCACCTTATGAAACGGCAAAGTGCAGCCATTCAAAGAAAAGTTAACCAGCCAGTGGCTGAAGTAGGCTGATCCACTGTGCCATGCTATATGCCTTAGTGGGCGGAAGCAAAATGTGAATGATAAAACAGACCAATGGATGAAGATAGATGGCTGAAATCCCCTATATGCGAGTTGATTATACATATTTTGGTAAAATCTAGAGGTCTTGGCTAACGCCAGATCTAAATAGGGGTTTATAAATTGTAACAAATTTGAAAAATGTGCGAAGGCACTGGTTGGAAATGATAAACAAAATCCAGTGTCGAATTTCTATAGAGAAGTAGAGCAATACAATAATATATATCCTTGCTTTAGAGTGGAAAAGGTAGCAGTCACAGCTTTCTATACGAATTAGGAACGATCTGCCTTAAAAAGTGTTATTTGGTTACATTTAGTGTATTATTTTCCTCTTAAAATGAGAAATTAAAGCACGGGCTTTTAAACCAAGCAGATTTGCTATGCAAGCTTGTAATATTAATTGACGTTCTTAAAAATACACATTATGTGCTGCCGTTAGACAGTTATCTGTTTAACTATTATTTAAATAGAGATATTTCTATGCAAGAACATGTTTCAGGACGCTGCATATGTGCCGTGATTTTCAATACTTCTGGATGTTAATAAAGATGCCACGATGGAGATCTACACGCCTAGAGGCTAAACACCGTTTCTTGCGGTTGATATCTGAATGCCCCTTTAATGAAAACAATGATCCTTCGGGCTCCCATTCTAATGCTGCAGAGACCTTCAATATCTGTTTTATCTGTGCTTCAGAGAACCCTTTGCCTGACTTTATTGAACACACATGCAAGTTTTTGGATGCAATGAATAGTGACCCTGCAAAGAAGGTCAGCTTATTTACAGATGACACAAAGATCTGACAGGCGGGTAATATCCAATAAAGAGTGTAAAATACGTGTGGAGCAATGAACAGTGATTTAAGGAGCGAGAACGGTCATTCAAAGCACCCATACATGGAGTTATTCATCTAAGACTCAGAAAAAAAGGCACTACATGATAAGAGATGAGATTTAGAAAGGTGCCATATAGGAGTTCAATGGAGGAGACCTCATCTGGATTCCTCAGCCTAGATAAGAGCTACATCGCAAAAGCGACTATACAGTACGATGAAAAGAACTCGCAAGATGAGCTAATGCAGAGGTGACTGCAGAAGGACGGCATGACATTAATAACTGCTAACATCTTTCATTACTACACTTAGACCAAAAAACAGAGTACTTCTGTACAACATAAGGTTGTAAGGGGGATCACTGAATTACACGCTTTTTGCTGAGATCTGCATTTCACCTGTAGGTCTTGGGGTTATCATTCCAACCCTGCCTGAATCCTACCCATTTCAACAGATTAAGTATCACGAAACTGAATAATAATATATACCGGTTATTTACAGTGCTAGGAAAAGGCGTAGTTCAGTCAACAGGTCTGAGATTGCCACCTACAATGTTTTTGATATTAAGCCTTTCTGTAGTCAAATATGCAATCAATGATTTTCAGCAATGGCCTGAATGGATCTTGATGCAATTTAGTTCATATCCATAAGCACTGCATCAACCATTGATTTACTGGAAGAATGACTACCTTCAAGGACTAGGGCTTCAGTTTTGGTGAGGCATACATTACAGAGCAGAAAAGACGTGAGCATTTCTACTCTATGCCTGTTTGAGAAAACCAGGGATCCTCAAATAGATGGGTGTGTAAGAGAAGCGGCTTCTCCTCTTTTGGCCATCACTTCGAGTACAAGAGAAGCTGATGGAGACGTGTCATTATCAGAGAACCTTTCAATTTTAGCTCCTGCTACTCCATCCACAACATTGTAACGCAGATCAGATAACCTCTATCTGTTATACTCACTAACAGTCCAAAATGTTAAGCGTGAGATGGACATTCATACCACCTTGTGCATGAATGTGGCTCATGTGCAGCTTTATTGTAGGCTTTGGGATTCAAACAGTACTTTGATTATTAATATTTCAATATGTAGATGGCTAGCAAAATAGTATTATGGAATGATGCAATGATGACAAGTCGATGTTTATGGTTATTAGATTAGAAAGGGGGAAACACCGGAGTTAGGGCCAGATGTAGGTAGGCTTTTACCGGTCGGTAACGGCCGAAATCGGTGGTACCGACCGGTAAAAGCCAAGCCTTTTCCTATATAGGAGGCTATTTTACCGATTCGATTAATAACGAATCGGTATTTACCGATTCGGTATTTACCGAATCATCATTTACCGAATCGGTAAATGAGATGTAGGAAGCACTTTCAACAGTGCTTCAGGGCTTTAAGGATTCGTTATTTACCACCAACCATTAGTTGGTGGTAAATAACGAATTCCTATGTGAATGCAAATATGTGCATTTACACCTGTGCCATGTGACAGACATACATGCCCTTCGGGCATGTATGTGTGCCACATGTGCACACAAGCACTAATCAGGGGTGCAGCAGGGTGTCAAAGTGACACCCTGCCACCCTTGACTTTTTTCCAATTTTACCGAATCGGTAATTACCGGTTCGGTAATTGACATTCATTCCTATGGGCCTCCAGGCCCATAGAAATGAATGTCAAATACCGAATCGGTAATTACCGATTCGGTAAATACCGAATCTTACCGATTCGGTATTTTTTACCTAATAATTACCTACATTGAATTTACCAATTCAAAAATACAGAATCTGTAAAATTCGGTATTTTCGAATCTGTAAATCTAAATTACCTACATCTAGCCCTAAATGTTTAACTATTTACTGTTGGACTATATCAATACTTGTTTCCAGTATCATAGGGTATTCTTACTCAGTATGCTATTTTAAGTGATCTCTCTGAGACACCGTTCACACAGGAGAATCCAGTCCGGGCTTGCAATCTTGCCGTAGACCAGAGCAGTGCCAGACAGCAGAGAGGAGCGGAGCCTGCCTGGGGAGCCAGCCAGCCAGCTACTACACCAAGAGACGCCGAGAAAGGCAACACGGTGAGCCCTGCAACCTCACCCCTGCCCCCTCCCCTCCACCTGGGAAAATCGGCAGAGGCGCGGGAAGCCGCGGGAGAGTCCCGAAAAACGGAGCCGCGAAAATTGGTAGAAAAACCGAGGCGAGGTCGGCGGAGCAGGTGGGACCAGTGGGGTCTGGGGGCCTGGAAAAATCCAGCAATTTCATGTCCCCTGGGCCCCCCCAGCCTCATACAGCCTCCTCACAGCCCTCTACAGTCACCTAACGCACCTAACGCACACAGTGGCAGAGCTGCCCGACTACCTGTTGCCGTTGCTGCCGACCTGCCCTGCTGCTTCTGCCGTGGTGGTGTTGGTAGCCCCGTGGCAAACCCACTGCAGGGAGCAGTGACAGTGGACAGTGGGCAGAGAAACACCAGAGAAACAGAAAGGGAGTAGCTGCAGCAGCAGCAGGAGCAGCAAGCAGCAAGTCCCCAACAAAGAAGGAGCGGAACACCCTAGGGCTGCAAGACAAGCAAGGACAAGCAAGCACCAGGATCGGACTAAAGGATTATCGCTCTATCTGCATTTTACTCCCTCTCATTTTCTGTGCCGTTCAGCTCCAGGGGCACAGGGGCACAAGGAGCCACAAGGGGCCATCAAGCTACAAAAACGTCAAAATTACAAACTACAAAGCCTCACAGACACAAGAGGGGAGGCTACAGAATTGAGAGGTGAGCCAGAAACTTTCTTCTCCGCCTCCCTCTCTCACTCCTGCTCCCTTCCCGCCCAACCAACATAACTGACACAACTTTTAAGACTGAGAGCTCAAATCTTCACATGAGCACACCCACTGCAGTAGTCCCCCATATTGCCCAGTACTGAACACCTTATCCTCTGAGTTGTTGAGCAGAGCCAGACTGAGTTTGAGGCTCAGACAGACCGGCGTCGAGGAGCCGCGCACGCAGCTCTCTCCGCACTATTAACCACACAAAGTCTCCCCCCTTCCTTCCCTTCTGCCCCTCTGCCGCGAGGGTGACGGAGACGGAGAAGTAGCACGGGAAAACCGCGGGGGGAGAGCCATGAGCTGCGCGAAGTGACGGGCGATCACGAACCTTCCACGCCGAATCACGGCCCTGTACCGAGCAGTTCCGTGGCAAGGCGGGAAGCACTGAGGGGGAGTCGCGGCAACGAGAGAAGCGTTGAGGCGCCGCCAGAACCGCCCAGGCCGTAACAGGCTGAATTAGGCTGAACCAGCGTAAGAGAGGGAGAAGTAAAATTGTCGGAACTGCAATCAGTATCACTGCTAAAAATCCCCAATCCATTGCCAACTGGGAGGAGGCGCAACACCCAGGAAGCCATCCGGGGAAAGCCAGCAAAGGAAGTAAAGGATGCAAAGGACGAATCACCCGAGACCCGCCAATTTTCCTAACCTGACCCACCAACTCCACCGCACAGGGCGCCAAGCCGACAATGTGGTCTGGTAAGGTGAGGCGAGTCACAACTTCCACTAGCAATACCAGAAAAGGGAAAACAAGGAACCCTAAGGTTCCAAACGAGCCGTTGGAATATAACCCACAAACCCTGACCACTCCGGCCACCCCGACCACCTCGACTGGACGGGAGAACGCATCCCGCGCGGCCACCGCCGCCAACTCAGGAACGCCAGATATCCTGCTAGTAGACTTAGTTCAAGATCCAAACGAGGTAGGAAAAGAGACTATCTGGGAGAAATCTGCGCCCCAGGGGAAAAAACTACTTCAACCCAAAATTTATTCAAAATTTTCCTTTATTAAAGACGCAGGTGCGCTACTCCACCTCAACACCCGTAACCAATTGAATCTCCCCTCCCCATTGCACCCTCAGCTACCAGAAGGGGCATCCGGTTACCTTTCGGCCTCATCTGCGACACTTGAAACAGACACCGGCATGTACACCGTATCAACTGAACTAGGGGAGAGAGGAAACAACTACTTTAAAACACCGACCAAATCAAACATAGAGTCCTTAAAAGGCGCAACGGAAACATCGACATTCACCACACCCCCCATAACTAACTTTGAAAAAACAACAGAGGGCGCCCCAGAAGAGGCCCTGCCAGGCGACGAAACTACGCGTTCATCAGCTCTACTAGCTTTACCCGCTCTACCAGCTCCCCAGTCTAACCAAGTAAACGAAATGGAATTACCAGCAGATCCATCTGGGCTGCCTTTAGAGCCTAAAATCTTAGTACTTCATCGCCAGCATAAAAGCCCCCCCCCCCCCCGAGCTATGGGATTTCCTGTTTCTTCTCCTGCAGTGTCAGACGTGTTTCATTTTACAGGTCACCCGACCCCCCCATCTGAAGACAAAACTAACACAACGGAAGCCAGAGAGTCAATTTCTCTACAACCATTGAAATCCTATCTCTCCAACTCTACCGGATGCAACCAAGAACCCAACAAATCCAACAAACATAATTATGAACAGGAGCGTAAAGACCATAAGAAAGACACTGCCTTTACACCGTCTACAGAGAATCACTTACCCATTCGAAACAGTTCAAATTACAAACTCTCAAAGTCCACTACAGAGGAACCTCACCCCGAAGTACCCCTACTTAAGCACCTCCCTACAACAACAAACATAGAGGGCGACCAGAACGACATAATTGCAGGAAGCACCCATCTTGCTTCCCTCACAAAGGAAGAATGGGAAAATCTTGTCACCACCTATACATCTGAGGAAAAGAAGGAAGTGGCCCCACAAGGATTGGGAAGTCCCTCAAAAAAGGCTGACGCAAACACTCCGACGAGCGAATTTAGGAATATGGGCTTCACTTCTAAACACCATGCAACTCTCCACTAAAGCTCTGGAATATCACTCAGACAAAATGGATATCCAGCTTAACATTCTCAACTGCCTTGCGCTACACGTTACCAGCATTGACAGCAAGCTTTCAGACATGAATAACTTTATTGAAAGGGCCCAACGGGATGCAACTATCCTTCCACCAAGCTGCACCTGCCATCTAATCGTGGAAAAAATTGCCACGTTACCCACAGTGATGAGTGACCTCCTCACCGACCTGAAAACCATTGGCTCTAGTATGAAGCCCGAGCTTGATAGCGCGAACATCAGCATTAGAGGACTAGTAGCCAATAGCCAAACCGTCTCCAAAACAAGGATACATGAAGGGGCGCAAGATTCCGTCACTCAAGATCTCAATCCACCTAGCACCCGTAACTCTCTTAGCCTCAGTAAAGGTCAAGGGGAAAGACCAAAGGAAGAGGCATCACACCCGATGGTCCAAATCCCCTACGAGGCTGGCCAACATCCGGAAACCGGAACGAAAACCTCCCATACAGTAACCAACTCGTTCCCTTTAAAATCCCCAAGGAATGTTGAGGTAAAGTATCCGGAATCAGCTGCAGCAAACATCAGCCACCCAACTACGCATGAAGTTACAACTTTAGAAGGCAAAGCTGAGCAGAACAAAGGACAATCCTCCAAGCAGAGAAGGAAACAAAGGAGGAAAGGGAGGTACAAGAACTCACCTATCAAATCATACTTTCAGATTGTACCAAACACCCAGAATGCCATTCCGCAGGAGATAGAAGAATCTAGCACGCCAAACATTCAACAGCCAGATCAAGGCCCAATCACCACCCAGACATCAGGAAGCCAAGCACGAGTTGGAGTCAATGCCCCCAAGGACCTCAATCAAAACCTAATAAATCCTCAGGATAAAGCGACTTGCAGCAAAATGTCTAGCACAATCGGAAGTGACGACACAAACAGGAATAGAACCCCACCAGTATGTGATACTACTCAACATCAATACACAACTGCGCAACTAAATTCAGTAGAAATAACTGAAGTAAACCGAACCACCAACACCGATATAGATGGTCACCCTCATAACAGGGAGCGAACTCACGGAATCGAAAATAAAACAGAAAAAACCCAAACGAATGTCCAGACTGAAGAACTAGGCTACAAGCCCATAGGCAGCAGCAACCTAGCTAACCAAGGTCAACAACCAACCTCACAAATAATTCTGTTCGTCCCAGAATACAAGTCCAAAGGCAGAAGGGACATCTTAAATCGTGGTAACATCCTCCAAATTCTAAAAGCAATCAGAAGCTTGGCTGGGATTAAAACCCACGACCTGCTGTCCGTAGAATTTGAAACCTTCAAGCATCTCTCGGACCAAGAGGTCACCAAGACCGAATGGGCAAGTTCAGAGCTAGTAGAAAGAATTCTCAGTGAAGACGCACAACTAGAAGCATGGGGGATTCGAGTGTATCAGCATCGACCAGTCGGGTACCTGACCCCGCTGCTCCAATACCAACTTGACTCCAATAAGAGACCATTAAGTAGTTCGACCGAACGAAATCAAAGCAACACATTTCTCAAGGGGGCCCGCAGCACCTCGGTCACAGGCCCCAATGGTCCAAGCCTCACAGCTAGGAGGGGTAGGAGGCTAGAGAAAACCCATCCCTCAACCGACTGGTCTTGGATATCCAAAACAATAAATTTCAGAACTGATAATCCATGACCGAACCTTGAACAGGGAAACAAGGAAAGAAACCTAAAACTCTGCTCTTGGAACATCAATGGACTCGGGACAAAAATCAACGACCCCTCACTACTGTTATACTTTCAAAATTTTGATCTAGTTCTCCTACAGGAAACTTGGCTGGAGGACCCCTCACATCTCCAAGGCTACAAGACCTACCACCTCCCTGCAGCTCGACAATCGAACTATGGCCACCGCAAAGGAGGCCTAACCGTCTACGCCTCGATTGCAGCCATAACCGCAGGGAAAGAATACACGACCAAAAACATTACATCCCTTGAAATAATGGCAATCCAATTCGAAATGCGGGGCCAAAGTAACCAACAACACATAACTCTGGTAAACACTTATATCCACCCCCAGAGCAAGAGGACTGGTGCAAAGCAGTTGATACTTGAACTTACCCGGTTAATAACGGAGGACGAAAGCTCGAACTATATCCTAACAGGAGACTTCAACATGTTCCTAGGGGAGGTAACAGGAGACTGCAACCTAGACGACGATAAACATCGAGCATGGGGGATCATCTCCCAGGACAACTACAAGTGGGGCAAACCAACAAAAATCTCGAAAGATCTGCACAGAGAACTGGAAAGTCTCTCAATGGTAGCACTAAACGGCCGCATGCCAGGGGACAGACCTCAAGCCCCAACTTTCCACAGAAACGCGGTCAACACCGCAATCGACTATACCTTCGTCGCCCTCCCACTTCTGGGCTTAGTAAAAGATTTTAGGATTGGGGTGTCCGATTACAGTGACCATCAGCCCCAAGAACTCACTCTAGGTATCGAGGGCACTGCCACAACATACGCAACTTCAGAACCCTGTCAGATCACGAGATACCAACATAGGAGAATCCGTTGTAAAATACGCAACCCAGAAAAGCTAGCAGCCGCTGCAAAAACAACGTGGGAAGAAATCAAACTCACCGAAGGAAGCACCGTCCACACATGGGAAATTTTTACCAAAGCTATGGGCCAACCCGCTCCACCTGCTGTCACCCAACCAGTACAAAAAGGGCCTCAGCCAGAACAAAGCATCTGGGCAGGAACAAGCCAGTGCACCCACTTGTCATCAAGTGAGCATGCCGAATTAAGACACCTAAGGGGCGACATAAACCGAGTAATCCGCTCTATTCGCCAAAACACCGCAACTGTCGGCACCATATATGCACTAAGAAAACTTCGAACAAGGAAAAAGAAAATCATCTGGCGTGCAAAAAAGGAATACAAAGAATCACTCTGGGCTAAACTACTCCATGATGCCAAAATGAATAACAGTGCCAGATTCTGGCAAACGGTCAAAAGCATCGAAAATCCATCGGCACCCATGATCAACTCCTACATAACCGAGGACGTTTGGACAACCTATCTGCAACACTACTTTAACGTAGGCTCCCAAAGCAACTTGCAAAAACCAGCTGAGTTCTATGCTGATCTATCTCGGCCCACCCTTTATAGGAATAATCTACCACCCAGTTCCTCCCTAAAAACGATCGAGGACAGAATACAGCACAGCCACCAAGAGGGTGCCCCCGGGCCAAACAGCTTGCCTCCATTGTTATATAAACAAGATCAAAAGTACTGGTCTGGCTCATTACTAAAGCTCTTTGGCAACATTACTACAACAGGAACAATCCCAGAATCCTGGAAAGGCTCAATCATCTCGCCTATCTATAAAAAAGGCTGTAAAAGTGATCCAAAAAATTACAGGCTCATCGCCCTCATTGACATCGAGGCCAAGTACTACGCGGGACTTATTCTAGCCGACCTCCGGGAATGGGCAAGGGAAAAGGCCTTAATTCCAATTAACCAAACAGGCTTCCAGGAAAACCTGGAAACCACCACAAACATCCTGGCTTTTTCCCTTTTAGCCGATTCGACAAAAGCAGCAAGAAAACCATTATTTGTCTGTTTCATCGATTACAAAGCTGCCTTTGACAGCATAGATCGAGGAAAGCTATGGTCAAAGCTAGTACGATGGGAAATTCCTCCTGCCCTTCTGAATCAACTCATCCTACTACATTCCGATACATGGGTCCAAATAAAACTGGGGAGTAGTACAATCATATCCAGGCGGATCCCAACCTCCAGAGGCTTAAAGCAGGGCTGCGTTTTGGCTCCCACTTTATTTAACCTCTTCGTGGCTGATCTCTCAACTGACCTAGATAATTGTAACCATCATGCACCAAACCTGGGAGGCCTCCCTCTCTCAAATTTACTGTACGCCGACGACCTGATTTTAATCAGCCAAACCCCAGTCGGCTTACAACACCTGCTCCATTCCAAAACGGGTTAGAAATCAACTTAGAAAAGTCAAAAATAATGGTGCTAAACCAGCGCAACCCAAAAAAGCGACTGAAATGGCAGCTGGGCGAGAGAGAACTTGAAGTCGTCCACGACTATAAATATCTAGGAATTATCTTTGATAAGAATGGGACATATGACCAACAAAAAGAGGTGATTCAGAGACGAGGAACCATCTTAGCAATCACCCTGAAAAATCTTAAAAGCAAAATAGCAGGACCAAACCTGCTCCCGCCGCTTGAAGTGCTTCGCGCAAAGCTGCTGCCCACGCTCACATACGGCAGTGAGGCCTTGCGAGGGTTGGACGAAGAAACCCTCAATAAAACGGTCGCTAAAGCTTTAAGAATAATCTTCAAGCTTCCTAAATACACCTCCCCAGCCCAACTACGCCTCGAATTTGGAATAGTAAACCAGAGAATAAGCAGGAAGGCCGCGTATGTAAAGAGCTGGTATAAAATAAAGAGTGCAGAGGCGGGCTCGCTGAACTCATTCCTATGGAAGGAAATATCAAGGAAACATGCCTCACCGGCCAAAGACTACCTCCAATCAGGGATCAGCTTGTTTGCCCTGGAGAATATATGGGAGTCAGGACTCCCATTCAAGAACGTAAAAGACCTGGTGAATAAGTCAACAAAGCTCGTCTCCACCGCAAATGATAAAGAATGTCAAAATAAGAGGGCCCATAGCTGGTTCGTGATACAAAGCTATCCAAAATGCTCACCACAACCGTATCTCGATACCAGCTTCTCAGGGCCTTTAAAAGAAGGCTTCTTGGGCCTGAGGATGGGCATCCTTCCTGTCAAACCACATTTGCCCCCCTGGAAACGTATATTCATATCTACACAATGCAGACTATGCGGCGAAACTAAAGAAGATATGCTGCATCTCCTATGCATATGTAAGTTCCTAGACCGGGAGAGGAGAGAACTGCTAAAACCGCTTATTAATGAAATGCATATCCGGACTTGCAGACAGTGAAGTTGTGCTTCAGCAGGACCAACATTAAATTAACCTGCATCTTCATCTGCTTCATGAAAACTGCCCAAATAAAGCTTCTCGCAGTAGCCTGAGCACTGTTGCGCGCACCCAAGCTCTTTTATCCGGCAACTCTCTTTGACTCCCACTACGTTCCGACCCTGAGGCAGTCGTCCACGACCACACAATAGACTATTAGAACTACGGACACTGGCGTCACCTCCAGATGGGGACTCACCCTTACGTCTTCCTTAAATTTTATACCTCCATCACAAACTGTAAGTAATTTTAACCAGAAAATTGGTCGATTTTAATGCATATCCATCACGTTGTTTTTTAAGACAACATGAAATGATGTCACATATATGTATCCTTTTATACATTTTATACTGATGTGTGTACTGCTAGGATTTTAATTAATCAAGCAATAAACTTACTTACTTACTTACTCAGGATAATAGTTGTGGCACTTTCCGAAGTATGGACATGTGAAGAACCATCATGTACAAAGGAAACATGCCGAGTCACCTACCACTTACAAGGGTAGACACACATATCTACATATAATCACCATGCCACTGTCCTACCACTGAAAAATAATTCAACACGGTTCAAACATGGCCATTGTTAAGGTGAATGATTTACAAATAATGTGACATTCAACTGAGCAAAGGGGCAATTTCAAAACAAGCAATTGCACCACCATTTCGCATATAAGCAGAAACATTATGAACTGATAGTATACTTATCACGTTCTGTGTGTTTAACCTCTAATGTAAGCAGCGTAGTACCTAAAACAAGGCTGCATAAAACATACCCAGTCCGGATCTGTCGGCTGCACAGTAACTCTGTAGTAGGTGACTTTCCGATCCTCCCTCTCCTGGATGATCAGTTTATCCTTTGGAATCCTTTTTATGAGTTGGGCAATCTCGGTCTCCCTCAGTTGCTTGGCAACTTCAGGAGTCATTTCACTAAACTTTATCTCTTCCTTGGGTACAGAAGGGCGACTAGCATGACTCTCTGGTGCTGCAGGCTTGGCTTTTGGAGGCTCGTGTCTCTTTACAGAGGGTGGCTGGCTGGGTGGTGGCTGATCCGGGTGCCAGAATCGGCATTTGTTATCCATGGCACAGTAACCATTTGCAAAGTACCGGCATAACTTTGGAGCCCGCTGCCTTTTTGATGGAGCTTTTACAGGAGCATTTGTTGATGGTTGCAATGCTGGAGAGACATCAGCAGACGTGATCTCATTAGACTTTTCCACAGCACTAGGTTTTGAGGTGCTCTCAGAGGATAATGAGGACCCCTGATCACCACCATACTCTTGGCCTGGTGTAGGTCTTCTGGATGATGCATTTTGATCCACTTGTTGATGGAGGAAACGGCATCTTTTGCCAAACTGGCAGTACCTTCCTTGGGAATAGAAGCGACATAATCTTTGACCAGCGTGGACATTCTCTACTGTACATCGAGCTTGGTTTGCAGAATTCGTACTATCCTGTATTGCATGAGGTTCAGGAGCAAGCGGTTGAATAATTTCCATTATAACCTGAAATTAAAAAAGAAAAATACAGTTTTTGTAGAAATGTCAATCTAGGTAAAACAATGCATTATAATGATCACAAATAGAGATAGTCACTTATTGATGCAAAGATATATCTAGCAAAGGTATGTATAGTCAGGTAAGGCTTGCTCTCACACAGTGTTGTCCATAAAGATTTTGGAAGCAGGGTAAAGCGAGGTTGAACCATTGTATATTATTAAATTCAAAAAGAAAGTTTTGAACATGGGACAGTAATGGCAAGTTGCCAGCTTACCCAACATGACAGCACCAACACTTCCCCAAATACGAGTAAAGGTTTTTGGAAGAGGCTTGATTCTAATTACATCCAGTAATGCCATCAAAAACTAGAATTTAAATGGCAAAAACAATACTTAAATCATATTGACGTAGGTCTAAGAGTGGATTCCTCCATCAGAAAAATGCTTGTGTGGTGGGGATGTCAGAGAAGAAACAGAATCATCAATAAAAAGATAAATTACACTAAGTTGTGACCAAGCAGATTTCTGAGCATATAAACATTTTTAGTCTTTGTGCTTATTAAGGACTCCTATTTACTTAGTAACAGTGTAGTCATCCAATATGAACTACCTTCAATGCCAACATATATCGTAAAGAAAAAGACGTTCTGGCTACTAGGAATACCCAATTCAGTTCCAAACCCAACAGAACTGCGCAACTTGGCGTCTCATGCACATGGTCTGGGGATGTAGTGGTAGTTGAGTAACGACTAACCAATTCCAAAATTAATAAAACACAGCAATGTCAGGTACACACATTACTAATTCCAAAACAAATAACCACATAGGCTCAAGTTTGTACAGAAACTGCTATGGGGAGATTCAGATTTTGGGTTGGATTATAAAGTGGGTGGTTAATTCCGTCCGGTGCGTAAACCCCTGTATACGTACGGGGCAGAATTACAAGTTTGTTTTTATTTAACACATCCAATGATTATTAAATGATCCCACACTCACTTCATTTCGGCAGGTAAAACCTGCCCACATTTTATAGGAGAAAACATACGGTGTTTACCGGATCATGCGGATTTAGGTGCGTAAAACACCGAATCCACATTATTCCTCATAAACTCACAAGTGTTATTTCTCGCGCCCGTTAAATAACGCCCATCCTGGCAACATTATTTATCAGGGGCAATAAATAACGCCTCAACGTGTAATCAGGCCTCTGCTGTGATTGCTCGGGCGTCCACTTAAAGACTTGCAAAAAGGCCGCCTCGAAGAGACTAATGGTTTCAAAGCACAAAGTCTATGCGCTCTCACAGGTCAGGCTGCGACAGCTTCCCTCCATCATAAAGCAAACAATATTTGATTCGGTGATAAAATACACTTCCGCCCTAGACCATTATTGAATTTAACCTTGTAGTCGTGTGCAGACTTTGAACTGTGCTTGCATATTGCCGAGTCATACCAATCGTCAATCCTCGTGTTCACAAGGTCACACAAACGGTGGAAGCCGAGTTACTGATTAGTCACAAGGCAGATACGCATTGCCAAGGCCCTTCCTGTTTACCCTCTTATAAACAGCACACAGGCGCCAATATGATCGTGCGTAATAATTAAAAAGCACTGTTGTACGAGGCATCTACGCATGAATAGACAGGAAAGAAGCTAACGCGGGAAATGTATTATATATATTTTTTTAACTATCGTATCGGCAGGTTCATAACAGAGAATGGAAATGCCAAGTATGTGCATGTTATTACAAGAGTTGCGTTCTGCTTTGGTAATTATGTGTTTATTTGGAGCAGTCACTACATTGTGACTCGCTGGTAGTGGTGCACTAATGGCAAATACCATCCAGAGGCCTGGAAACAAACTACAAACACTGCGTATCTCGTAATTCGAAACAAACTAAGCAATCAAATGGCAGGAGACACAACCTGGCCAGTCAGTCAGGTAGCATTTCTCCTTTAGACCCTCGCGTAAAAGCATGGCACTGGGGAATATACTCGTTGGTGCCTGTGTGGTTTTTTTCTTCTTCATGGTGGTCTAGAACAATTTTAAACAAATGATAACCCACTCTCAGTAGGGACTAGTCAGTCCGTGATCAGTTGTTAGATGTTTAGTTAAGGTTTGAAATTGAATTCCCAAATGACGATTATGAGAAGTGGCACTAATTAGTGCCTAATGACTAATTTTGTTTTAGACTAAACCTGGCACATTACATCTTGCTGACTTGTACCCCACTACTATTGGTTAATTTTTGAGGTGTAAAACTCTTTGAGTTAATGTTCTCTTTGTTGTACGCTATTCTTTTTCCTTTTTAGGTCGGGCGACCTATCTCAATGCGCATGCGCATTGAGCGGGAGCGAGATATATAGGGGCTTATCGAGAGTTTACCTAACTGGCGATTCCACTGACGATCCCATGCAGTGCATGTGCTTTTTAGGTCATTGCGCAAGGGCAAGCCCTAAAAAGCGCGTGCACAATGCCACCAGCCGCCTGCCTGCCTGCTTCGCATTACCACATCAAAGGCAGCCCTCCCAGCGCATTTCTCACCCCCTAATTATTCACGGCCGGTCGGCCGTACTTTCAGTTTCACGGCCGCGTCTCAAGCATGCCAAGTTACAAGCTTCATTTCTTTGTCTGCAATTTCACATTTATTTTCATTTATAGAGTTTTTTTTTCTTCAATGTGGCTATTTATGTGCATTTTTATTTTATCAGCAAGTTTATATTGTTTAATTTTCAAGGACCCCCTGAGTAGGTGCTGCGGGCCCCACTTTAAAAATCGATTTTACATTAAGCAAATGATGCTCGAAATTCCCAAATCTAAAATAACCCAAAGCAAAAAAGTAAACCATTTCTTTTCTCTCCTACTCTGTGGATCTAATGTCCCCATCCCCGGGTGACACATTGCTTTGAAATGTTATAATCTCAAATATCTGTTTTTCTCTGTCAAATCCATCCCTACATTAATCTCCTTAAGCCTTGCGTTCCTTTTCTTCTTTGCCGTCAGATTTATCCCTCTGACCACTTGTAATTTTACAAATCAGCCGATCGATTCCAAACAGTGTTGGAGAGAAGGGTTATGTGGCGGATATTTCTGGCTCAGTAAAATATGCTGAATTTCTTCTGGTGTCGTTTTCGGACGCTGGGACATCATTCAGCAGTGCCGGCATTTGTCTGTATTAACCTGCGTGGAAGGGAGGGGGCTTTATTTTAACATCCAGCTGGGCAGAAACAAAGGCCTGATTTAAAAGACCATCAGCCCGTCTTTTGTTCAAGCCATCTGAGCCTAACACCTAGATGCCAGTGCAATGGAAGAAAGCAGAGGCAGACAGCTAATTACTTCACACATACTTAAGTAAAACCTTTGGAGCCAGTTGTTTTAACTTTGTTTAACTCCCTACGAAAGATGTGCTTACACATTTTTAATCTTGCCTCCCAAAGCAACACGACTTAAGATACCACGCCCCCTCATGTGAGACCTTCACACCCTCATCGCCGCTCTCCCCGCTCCGCCCCCTCCCCTGCCCGCCGTGTCGCATTTCTCCTCCCCCCAGCAATGCCCTCCGTCTTGTTCTCCTCCGTCGCTTGTTCCTTACCCCAGTTTCCCTTCCTCCTCGCCTCTCCTATTTCTTTGTCTAAGCCCCTCGTATTCACTATAATACAGTCCACGTTGATTGAGCACAGGGTCAAAGAAAGGATTATTGTCATTATAATGGAAATGAAAACAAGGCATGCGCAACCCACCATCTACAACCCTTACATTAACATCGGTCAGTGATTGGTACAAAATAAGTACCCCTCTGTATATAATAAAAATGTCATGCCACATCCACCACCACATCCACCATCACCACCACATCCACCACCACATCCACCACCACATCCACCACCACCACATCCACCACAACCACATCCACCGCATCCACCACCGCATCCACCACCGCATCCACCACCACATTCACCACCACATCCACCATCACCACCACATCCACCACCACATCCACCATCACCTCCACATCCACCATGACATCCACCGCCACATCCACCACCCCATCCACCACCACCACCGCATCCACCACCACCACCGCATCCACCACCACATCCACCGCATCCACCACCACCACATCCACCGCATCCACCACCGCATCCACCACCACATCCACCACCACATCCACCACCACATCCACCATCACCACCACATCCACCATCACCTCCACATCCACCGCCACATCCACCGCCACATCCACCACCACATCCACCACATACACCACCACCACATCCACCACCACATCCACCACCACATCCACCACACCCACCACATCCACCACCACAACCACCACCACATCCACCACCATATCCACCACCACCACCGCATCCACCACCACATCCACCGCATCCACCACCACCACATCCACCACATCCACCACCGTATCCACCACCACCACTGCATCCACCATCACCTCCACATCCACCACATGCACCACCACCGCATCCACCACCACATCCACCACACCCACCACCACCACATACACCGCATCCACCACCACCACATCCACCACATCCACCACCACCACATCCACCACCACCGCATCCACCACCACCACCGCATCCACCACCACCACCGCATCCACCACCACCACATCCACCACCACATCCACCACCGCATCCACCACCACCATCACTTCCACCACCATCACTTCCACCACCATCACTTCCACCACCATCACTTCCACCACCACATACACCACCACATCCACCACCACATCCACCACCACATCCACCACATCCACCACAACTTTCACCACATCCACCACCACATCCACCACCACCACATCCACCACCACCTCCACCACCACCTCCACCACCACATCCACCCCCACATCCACCCCCACATCCACCCCCACATCCACCACCATCACCACCACATCCACCACCACATCCACCACCACCATATCCCCCAGATCCACCACCACCACATCTATGTGTGTGTGTGTGTGTGTGTGTGTGTGTGTGTGTGTGTAGGTGAAAATGCAATGTTCTTGGATTTTCGTCACAATAAAATACACTGAACATAATCTTCACAAAAGTTATTTACAAACGTTTAAGCTATTGCCATTATAAATTACAATAAATTTTATTTAATTATTAATTATTTACAAAATTAAAAGCCATTGTTATTTGCAATACCAATACATCTAAGTCACGTAAATACAACACACATTGCATTACAAATGCTATAGGTGTCATATTTGCGAAAGTTAAAACTATTGACATTGTAACTGACAAAGCTATTACTTTTGCTATTTTCAAAACCAACACATAAATAAAAAAAGTGTCATTTACAATACCAATTGCTCAAACTTTCCTAATGCGAGACCTATTGCTTTTCCAATGCTTGTTGTTGCTTTGCACTGTGTTGATCAGTTTTGCTTTGTTTATATTTTGTTTCCTTGATTATTCTTCAATTATTCTACGTCTATTTATTTAAGACATGTCAGTAATACAGTAAATAATTGTATAACATACTTTGTAGATAATCCCCTGTTGGCCATTTACTTCAGTATATACTGTTCCCAAGCTCACAATGTGTTGTTGGGTTGCCCTTCCTATCTCCATTGAATTAATCTAGGGCACTGTTGACGAGATGGGGCCGCATTCGAGCTCATTTTTTTTTCCCACTAAACCATTGTACACAGTCACGACTTTGCATGACCGATGTCTCAACAGGAGATAGCAAATCCCTTCCACTTCTTGGAGTCCAGTCTTTTTGTTTTCCTTTTGTCAAGGCCTGAGGTAATGTAATGTAATGTAATGTAATGTAAGGGCACATTTCTATAGCGCGGCTATCACTCCATGGAGCATCTTGGCGCTGTGGACCGTAGCCAGATGGACTTGGCCGGCAGACTGCTCGAAAATCAGAAGGCCTGCACATTTATACTAAAGCTTTACAGGTGGTGTCCGTAAGATTATAAATCCAAGTTTTCAGAGATTTCCTAAACTGGCTCTCTGCGGGGATTTGCCAGAGATGAAAAGGGAGATGGTTCCACGCTCGAGGTCCAATCACTGCAAGGGATTTCCCTCCCTTGGTGATAAGCTTAAATTTAGGAATCGCCAATAGATTCATATTTGAGGACCTAAGATTCCGTGATGGCAGATACCGTCTGAAGCCATTCGAGAGGTATTTGGATCCTCGCAGTTGGAAGGCCCTGAATGTGATGACCAATATTTTAAACAGGATGCGCTTGTGTATTGGCAACCAATGAAGGGCGTTAAGCGCAGCCGAGGCGGACGACTTCCTCGGCCATCCAAGAACTAAACGGGCCGCTGCATGTTGGACCATCTGCAGCCTGTATAGAACTGATTTATTCGCTCCCGCATACAGGCTGTTACAGTAATCCAACCTAGATGATATAAGTGCCACTGCCACCGTTTGCCTGGCTGCCAATGGAAGAAGGTCAAAAAATTTCCTGAGACCTCTGATGATATTAAAACAGGTGCCAGCCACCGTCACCGCCTGTTGTTTAAATGACAGGGAGTCATCAAACGTAATGCCCAGATTACAGGCAGTAACAATGGTGTTAGGAGGGACTTCTGCATCCTCCGGCCACCATTGTTTAGGTGAAAACAAGTTTTGCTGTCCAAATGGCAGAATTTCGGTTTTGCCCGAGTTACACTTGAGGTGATTATTCCTCATCCAATCGAAGGTGACTGTGAGGCAGTTTTTAAGATTTTCTTCTGCTCCAGGTACCTCGCTATCCAACACTAGGATTAGCTGAGTATCATCAGCATACGAAATTGTGCTAATCTGGATGGATGAGATTAGTTCGATCAGGGGGACCATATACAGGTGTAAGAGTACAGGGCTCAAGCTAGAGCCCTGTGGCACCCCTGTCTCCAAGGCTTTCTCTTCAGAGCAAAACTTTCCTAGAACGGCACCTTGCCGCCTTTGATTAAGAAAGTTTTTCAGCCACTCCAGCACCACTCCTGCTATCCCCGATGTTACCAGGCGGTCTATCAATATGGAGTGCGAGACCGTATCGAAAGCCGCCGATAGATCGAGTAAAATCAGGACGGCTTTCTTCCCCTGGTCAATAGCGGCCCGCAAAGTCTCCACAGTGAACAGGAGGGCAGATTCCGTCGAGTGCTGGGTCCTGAACCCTGACTGATTAGTGTGCAGGATATAATTATCCTCCAGAAACTTGGTGAGTTGCTTATTTACGAATGCTTCCGTCAGTTTGAATAGTACTGGAAGTAATGAAATGGGACTGAGATTCGAAAGCGTTGTCGGGTCTGCTAGAGGTTTTTTTCTGTAGGGGCTTTACAGCGGCGAGTTTCCATTCCCTGGGAATCTCAGCAGAGGAAAGTGAGGAATTAATGATGCCGTTAATAATAGGGTTCACTGTGTCCACTATAGCTCGTAGAAACATCGGGGGCACGGGTCGAAGAGCGAGCCAGATTTACTAGCTAGTGTAGCCTGGCGGGACTCTTCTAGACTAATGGGGCAGAACGTTTTAAACAACACTTCCTGGAGTCCTCCCCATACACCCCATCAGGGGGGTATAACACCGGTTGAGGGAAGTCTTTGATTATGTCTTGTATCTTTTGCTCAAAGTAGTTGCCGATGGTATTGCAGAGGGTCGATGAGGGTGGATTGTCCTGCGAGAGCACTCTGGGATTCCTAAAACTGTTAACGATCCTGAAGATCTCTTTTTGTCTGTTATTAGCGGAGGTAATGGCTTCCAGATAATATGCTTTTTTGGCGAGTTTAATCAAGGCATGATACTGCCTCCGGGCTGTTTTTATAAATACTGAGATCCTCGTCCTCATAATTCCGGCGCCACCTCTGTTCCAGCGCTCTGGCCTCACCTAGTTTCTCCTTTAAAGACAGTGAGAAAAATGGAGCAGACACCTTTTTGCGTCCGTGTAGGTTGTCTGAGCCTATAGGGGCCATGGGTCCACTGAGTTCAGTGATCCAATCACAAAAGCGTTTATTGTCAGTTACAGCGTGGCCAGTCATTATAGGTTTACTATCATTGGCTCTCCCTGAAAGGTCAGGATTGGCAATTATCTTTTTCCAGTCAGGTTTGGCGCACCCACCGGTTTTACTAAAGCGTTTCTCTACACAATTGCCTTCCACTATAAGATCAAACGGGATAAGTTTGTGATCTGACCATGTCTGCACACAGGGGGGTTTAACCTTCAGAGTATCTAAATTAGAGCAGATACAATCCAGCATATGCCCCGCTTTGTGCGTAGGATCCAGAGTCAGCAGGCTGAGCCCAAGGACCTTTGTTATGTCCCTAAAGCAAACCGCCCCTGATCTGTAGTAGAGTCTAAGTGAAGATTTAAATCGCCTAGCAGCGTAAAGTTGGCAAATCTGAGGGGAAGATTGCTGAGCACCTCCCCAATACTCTCCCAAAAATCTTTTTGTTGGCCTGGTGGGCGGTAAACTAAAGCACCCGAGAAAGTAAAAGACTCATGGGTCTGCAGGCAGAACCCCATACTTTCTGCCCCTTTTATGTTTAATAGTTCATGTATGGTGCATTTCATGGTATCACGGTAGATAATTGCGAGCCCCCCCCGCGTTGCTCCTGCCTGTCAAGTCTTTGAATTAGATAGCCTTGCGGAAGGGCCAGTGCGATGTCTGGGTTACACCAGGCTTTCAGCCATGTCTCCGTAATAAAGAGCCAATCCAGTTCGCCCTCTGAGATTAGGTCGAAAATGTGTGACCCGTTCTTACACATTGACCTAGCATTTATGAGCCCTCCCCGAAGGACAGTAGGCACGTTGTTCCCCATTGGGGCTGGTTCCGGGGCAAGCGCTGTCTTACAATGTCGACAGCAGACTGGTCCTTTCCATTTGTCCACTTTTAGGATATCATGGCACTGGGGTGCATATTTATTCAGTGATAGTATAAAATCCCTGGTCAGGCCCTGTGTCTGGGCCGGTTGGGCAGCATGATCGGCCCTCCGCCCGGCCGCGGCACAGACAGGCACAGACGGGCTTACCTTTGGCGCGCCGATCGGTGCGCCCGCTGCGCGCGTCTGCTGCGCGACGGCCCCATGTGAGCTTTAAATAGGAGGCTGATAACGGTCCTAGTGCAACCACTAGACCGTCACCTCCTCCAAGTTGGCCCCGGGAAGTGAGTGTGCATCACTCCCTCTGTACCGCGCTATGCTCCCTCCACACAAACAGCACAGGCTGCGGTGGAACGGGGAGAGAAGCGGTGCCCAGAAACAGTAGGTTCCCCAAATAAAAGCTTTCCAAAATGTGCCTGCTAACATAAATTTCCAAAGAATTAAAACAATGTACTGTGCAGAATATTAATCATTCAACAACAGTCAAAGCGGCGAATTTAAAAAAAATGCAGATTATGCAGTTGTGCCAGCCGCAGCTTCAGCAGCGTGTCAGGGACTTCTGTGTCAGTAATACCCTGAAGGTGAAGTCTGTAAAGTAGTTAATGGAGAGGGGTAACAGGCGAAACTCTTTCATGTGTCTCACTGCTCCTACACGTCCACGGTTGTTTCTTTTAAGGGGAAGAGTACAGATCCCAACTCCTATGGTATTCTCATAAGCATGTGACTGTGTGAACATAGGCATTCCTGTAGGGAAGTAGTCAAAGAAGCACCATTGTTTTGATGTTTCAATCTTCTCATTCAACTAAAAAAACAGCACAGCTGCATGGCCTGGTAGGAGAGTAGAGTTGGTAAAGCTGGTCTTCTGGCTGTTGCTGGGCGAAAGATAAAACTATTCATAACATGTGGGAGCTTCCAGCTCTACATTAAGCTATTGATGGTCGTCTGGAACCGGCTGATTAAGGTTGGCGACAAGGATAGAGAGATAGCCTGGAACTTACAGTATATGAGGTAGGGCTGTCAACCCTGCAATGGCTACACTACCAATAAATGCGTGAGATTCATGTGCCCTCAGGGGGGTGGGGGGGTTCTCAAGTCACTCAGGAATGGAAAGAAGTGCAGTGATTTGAAACACAGAACGAGCTATCTTGATTCCCAAATTCCTCACCACCCACCAGATGGAGAAAAGTGTATGCAAGGCAGCTTTTTGTTTTGGGTGAAATTTAGAAGCAACGATTCAGAGCTGGCAATATTAATCCTAGAGCCAGATATTCGCTGAACGCTGTCCAGCTCTCCCAGGAGGTTAAAGCATGGATCGCAGGGTGCCTGATACAGCTCACAAATAGCTCAAGCTTGAGACTAAACAAAGGAGGTGCCAGTCACACTCCACCGAGCGCTCCTGGGTCTGTAACATTCTATCTATGACCATCCGCTGCCCTTTCACTGTCATAAATGAATCGCTTTCCCGTGTGGCGCCAGGACACAGCTCCATGAGGCCATCACACCTCACCTGTACACTCCTGCTAGCATAGCGCTTACGTAGAGATCCTGCGTCATTCTGGTTTGTAGCAAATGAAGTAGTACATTACAATCGACATCCAAGTATATTTAAATAGACAAGACACAGGCAAGATTTTCACAACACAGTTGAAGTGGGTTTAGTGGATTTAGTGGGTGTCGAACTGTTACTGCGGGACACCACAGTATCATTCCTCTGACGCGATGAAATAGGCTGCAAATTCCGCAGAGCCATTTTATTTTTAAAAGTAGGTATTAAACTGACATAATTGGTGGCAACACCCGAAGCTTTAGAAAAGAAATCCAGCTGCATGTTGCTTGTTACGTTCACACAGTACACTGCCCTTCCAATGCTACCAGTTACATAACAGCCATCTTATGTTCATCCTCAGAACAAACCCGCTTTTACAACCGTCTGTTTTCTTTTAATGCAAGGCGTTTCCAGTCAGGCAAGGTTGGATCTTGCCAAATCTGTTATGATTTGCGCAAGGCTTTTTGGCCGGATCTCTAAATGCGTTTATATGTATGCAAGATGCTTCTTGTTGTTGCCTGAACCTACCAAGTCCTTAGCTGCTAGCATGCGCAGGCTCTGTACAGTCTGGGAGTGTGCTAGCAGGCGATGTTGGTTTAAATGAGTGTTTCCTCTCAGTTTAAGATACACGTTTTGCTCTGTTTAGCGTTGCCAACTGTTCCTTGTGGATACCATTTCCAGTCTTGGATTTGTGTTAAACAACCTCGTGTATCCTGGGAATTGTAGTCTTCAGTCCTTTAAATCAGTTGGATAACACACCAAATACGGTATCCACATTCCACAGTGACATGAAACAGAAGTGTTCTCGGTATGCGTTGCAGGGTTCCCCATCATGAAGAAGGGGTGACACAGCAAGCCTGTCTGCAGTCAATTCCCGCCGCCCTCAACTGGGGTAGCAGCTTCATAGACACACTGCTGGGACGGGGTAGGAAGCACATATCAAGATGAGGGAGCACTTGTATAACGGCTATTTCTTCACAGTACAGGCCACCAAGCACGAGAAACCAGGAGTGGCCGTCCCCCCAGAGAGTGTTTCAAGGGTGCGTGGTCTCCAGTGTGTGTGTCTGCAGGGAGAGAGGAGGGGTGTAAAGATGAGGTCTACCGCCAGAGTAGCTTTTCCTTGAAGTTTATTGAAGTCAAGAGCATATGTCCAACGGGCCCAGGGGATCAGCACCAACTGTTCATAAATGTGGATATGTATTTATTGTCTTGTGGTCATCAGATTACCGAAATAAAGAAAACATTTACTATTGGACTAAGGGAGCTTGCGTTTTGATTTCAATGAGTGCGCCTTCCTCTTCTTTATGAACATTTTGACCCGAATTGCACTTTGGGACGACGGGTGCGGGAAGTGTGTTGCACCAAAGTTAGAATTATTGATGGTACATGTGTTCTGGTTGTGCTAGACTGGTCGGTCGTTCTGTTCTTCATTTCTTCGATCAGCACCAACTGATACAGGTGTTCAAATCCACTGTCCACACAATTCTTATTGCAGCATAACACATGATAAAAGCATCAACAGAGTGCTTACATTCTATATCTATACCATAACATAAGCAATAGAGGAGCCCACAGAAATAAAAAAAATACAGAACACAAATGTCTGTTCGGGGTGAGTGTCTCTGTTGGAATGTTTTTGTCTATGCAGAGTGGGTAAGCATGTCTGCATGGAGTGCGTAATTCTTTGGAGGATCTGTGTAATGTGTATTCAGCTCTTCACGAGGTTGTGTCTCTTCACAAGATGGCCATGTGACGGTGTAGGTGGAGCTTGGATGGGGGCTTCCACTCTGCTATCGACAGGTCTATGATATCAGGTGTTTTGTCAAGAAGATTCTACCGCACATGACCCTTTCCAGCACCCATCCATGCATTTGGTGAGGAAAAAAAGACATCTGGAGCAAGAGGAATGTAATTGAGAAAACAGAGAGAGGACAGAAACATAAGACAAAGAAAGCTAGGACATGAGCTCTCAAGAGCATCAAAATATGAAGCAGCAAATGTTAAGAACGATACTGGCTAAAATAAAAAGAACCAGAGGAAATAATTAAAGGAGACTGCAGATCTAGGAAACGAGCCAGGGACTTTCTACAACCGGTTTAAAAAAGGGTTGTTCTAGGTGTAAGATTATGAAAATTGAGAGCATAGGGTCCCTATAGTCTAGCATCAAGAAACCTAGTACGAGGTAGTGTGCAGTGTGAGAATCTTACTGGCCTATCACAAAAAGGAGACAAAAGCCAGGTAACTGATATATTTATAAGTCGAAGAATTAATTTTTAAATAAGATCTTTAAGTTGACAGATGCCACATGGAATGTGGATGTTGCAGAATTACATCTAATTTGCAGTTTGCCGGTTTCAATCCTAGACATATTTTAGAAGGTTAAGGAACCACTCCAAAGATACCCATTAGCATGCAGGTCTCAAGTTGTAATTCCGGTCAGAAAACTGTTGGTACCTGCACCTACTGCAGAGATCGATGTTATGATACACCTCGGTGTCTGATTCAGGCTGTATACGCCCGAAAATAAATGAAAAGAAAATGTGTATCCCTACAGACCACCAGTCTGTAATTCCAGTAAGAATATGCAGTTGTTAATTGCACCCACAGCAGAGATGTGTGTACTTTATTGGTTAGAGGTTCAATTTCCAGTTATGGATCAATCAATCAATCAAACATTTGTAAAGCGCACTACTCACCCGAGAGGGTCTCAAGGCGCTGGGGGGAGAAAGATGGGTGTGTGAATGCTGCTACTGCTCAAAATGCCAGGTCTTGAGTAGTCCTCTGAAGGTTAGCAGGTCCTTGGTCTGACGTAGGAGGGTGGGGTGGGTGTTCCAGGTCTTGGCGGCAAGGTGGGAGAACGATCTGCCGCTGGAGGTCGCTTTTCGGATGCGGGGGACGGTGGCGAGAGCGAGGTCGGCGGAGTGGAGCTGGCGGTTGGAGGTGTAGAAGGTGAGAAGTCTGTTGAGGTATGCCGGTCCGGTGTTGTGGAGTGCCTTGTGTGTGTGGGTGAGGAGCTTGAAGGTGATCCTCTTGTTGACAGGAAGCCATTGCAGGTCTCTAAGGTGGTGTGCGATATGGCTGCGGCGAGGGATGTCGAGGATCAAGCGCGCAGAGGCGTTCTGCATGCATTGTAGTCGTTTCAGGAGTTTGGCCGAGGCTCCTACGAAGAAGAGGGCGTTGCCGTACTCTAACCTGCTGTTGACGAGGGCCTGGGGGACCATTCTTCTTGTTTCGATGGGGATTCATCTGTAGATCTTGCGGAGAATGCGGAGGGTGTTGAAGCAGGAGGACGATACAGTGTTGACCTGTTTTGTCATGGAGAGAGTAGAGTCGAGGATGAAACCCAGGTTGAGTGTGTGGTCGGTGGGTGTTGGTGCTGTTCCCAGTGCAGATGGCCACCAGGAGTCCTCCCAGGCCGAGGGGGTGGGGCCGAGGATGAGGACTTCCGTCTTGTCAGAGTTCAGCTTCAGGCGGCTGCTCTTCATCCACTCGGCAACGGCTTTCATTCCTTCATGGAGGTTGGTTTTGGCCGGTGAGGGGGTCCTTGGTGAGGGAGAGGATCAGCTGGGTGTCGTCGGCGTAGGAGATGATGTTGAGGTCGTGCATTGGGGCCATGTGGGCGACCGGTGCCATGTAGATGTGGAACAATGTTGGGATGGGCCCTGGGGTATGCCGCAGATGATCTTGGTGGCTTTGGAGCGGAAAGATGGGAGGCGGATGCTCTGGGTTCTGCTAGAGAGGAAGGAGGTGGCCCATTCCAGAGCCTTGTCTCGGATCCCAGCGGCATGGAGGCGCGTGCGTAGGGTGCGTTGGCAGACGTTGTTGAAGGCAGCTGACAGGTCCAGGAGGATGAGGGCCTTAGTTTCTCCATTGTCCAGCAGGGCCCTGATGTCATCAGTGGTAGCGATAAGGGCGGTTTCGGTGCTGTGGTTGCTGCAGAACCCGGATTGGGATAGGTCCAGGATACTGTTCTCCTCGAGGTAGCGGGTCAGTTGTCTGTTGACTGTCTTATCGATGACCTTCGCCGGGAACGGGAGCAGGGAGATGGGTCGGAAGTTCTTGAGGTCCTTAGGGTCAGCCTTGGGTTTTTTGAGTAGGGCATTGATCTCGGCATGCTTCCAGCTCTCCGGGAAGGTCGCTGTCTAAAAAGAGATGTTGGTGGCTCTGCGGAGATGGGGTGCGATGGTGGCGCTGGCTTTGTTGGTTTGGGCATGGGTCTGACGGACAGCCGGAGTGGATGGTGTTCATGATTTTGATGGTGTCATCGTCGTTTATGTTGGTCCTGGTGAGCAGGGGATTGGTGCGGATGGTGGCCGTGGGGCCGGAGGTCTCAGTGGCTGTCGGGGCGGCCATGGTGTTGAAGCTGTTGTGGATGTCTACGATCTTGCGATGGGTGAAGGTGGCAAGGGAGTCGCACAGGTCTTGCGAAGGTAGGATGTCGTTGGATTTGCATCTGGGGTTGGAGAGTTCCTTCACGATGTTAAAGAGCTCTTTGCTGTTGTGTGCATTGCTATCTAGGTGGTCTTTGAAGGAGGCCCTTTTGGCGGTTCTGATGAAGTGATGGTGTCTGCGGGTGGCATTTTTGTGGGCTGCATAACGGTCCGGTGTCTGTTCATGGTGCCATTTCTTCTCTAGTTTTCAGCAGATTTGCTTGGAGGCCTGGAGGTCCTCGGTGAACCAGCTGGCTTTCTTGTTGGTGAGTCGCCGATCCACTGTCTGAGGTTGCGGGCGGCGGTGTCGGGGTCAGTGGGGTCGGCAAGTGGCCTCCGGGTGAGGGTGGTGGTTAGGCTGGTCTTCCGTGACTGTGCTCCAGAAGCGGCGAGGGATCTGTTGGGTGGGGTGGTGAGAGGTGGGTTTCCAGAAGGTAAAGTGGATGCATCGATGGTCGGTCCAATGGAGTTCGGTGGTGTGGCTGAAGGAGACGTGGGAGCTTGCAGAGAAGATGGGGTCAAGCGTATGGCCGGCGGAGTGGGTGGATGTTGTGACGAGCTATTTGAGTCCGAGTTGGCGAGGTGTCAATCAAGGTGGTGAAGTTGGTGTTGTTGTTCTCGAGGTGGAAGTTCAGGTCCCCGAGGAGGATGTAGTCTGTGGAGGTGAGGGCGTGTGTATGGATGAATGGGTTTATGCACCTACTGCAATGGTCTGTGTGTAATCTGTAATTCACAGGTATCAAATTCTAATGAAAAAGGTCCCTCTAAGTAGAGCATCAATAGCATAACCTCTAAACCAGCAGGGGCACTGGGTATGACAAGTAAAACCCCCCAAAAATACTTACACACACAAATCAACATTAGAATTTCCTTGTTAAAGACATATCTTTGCAGTAAAAGGAATAGGTATCGAGCGTCAAGATGGCGGTGACACTCCGAGTGCTGCGGACACCTCCGTCATCTGCTTATAGCCAAAGCCATACCACGGAGCAGGAATTAAGCGGAACTATTCCAAAGGGCTCCTGCATGCCACAGGGAGAACCTGATTTATGCTGGTAACCGTGATCTCAGTTACTGCCGGAGACAGAGACAGATCACCCAGTGGCGTAGGAAGGAGGGTGCAGGCCGCCCTGGGTGTCATCACTGTGTGAGGTGACAAAATAGCAAAAACATATTTTTGCCATTTTGACAAGCCGGGGGTGACAAGAAATTTCCCGCACAGGGTACCACCGGACCTTGCTACACCACTGAGATCACAAACACCTGTAGACAAGATGGACCCTTTGCCTGTGCCAGCGGGGTCTACACCTGCAGTGACACAGTGAGGCCATGGTGCGGATTCCTGGCCAATATTTCTCCGGTTTCAGATCCGGGTGTGCGGTGGCTGCCGGACCCCGGGAGTACTGGAGGGGAAGCTGAGGCATGGAGCATCACCAGCGGCCTGAAGAGATTCTGACTGCTGGGGTGCGGCCGCGCCCTGCACCGACTCCTTCAGCGTTTCCACGTCAGTGGGGCGGGAGCAACGATACGGCGGTGGGGTGCGCCCATAGCCCAAACCTGCAGCGGCGTCTCCCGCAACAGAGGAGTTCCCCCCCCCCCCCCGAGCAGCTACCGTGAAGGCGTTCTCCGACCTTGGGGCTTGCTGCAGATTCACCGCCCGGCATGTGGCGGCCTGCCCTGAGACTTAACAGGCAAGGGAGACATACCTGACCTGGGACCAGGTTAAGTCAGGGCGGGGACCTCTGAGAGCAGCTGGGGGCTGAGCTTGGCCTGCCCAAATCAAAGGGAAGCCAGACTTGGGACTGATGCCACGGTGGCTGCGGTCTGAAGTGTGAGAGCGGGTGGCCTTGAGGGCCTGCATTGACGGAACTCCCTCGCTACAGCTTACAGACAACTGCAGCTTGTGAACCCTGCGGGGTGCTGACGGCGGTTACTAGACGACGCTGGGCCGCCTCTGGACCACAGAGGGAGTGGAGAGGTCAAGTGCTGTGGAGGCACCGGTACTCATCACTGTTCAGGCTCCCCCAGCCCACATCAGCAGCGTGTACCAAGCTCATACCCTGGATTCTTCCGGTTCTGGGGCCCCGCTTAGGAGTTTGACTGGCACCTTCAGGACCAAAGCGGCAAAGCGGGCCTCTTTTGCAAGGGAAGTGACCATTTGGCTTCCCCAGTGAGACCGTGATAGTGCAGAAGGCTGTCCCACCTGTGCTGAGACTTGCTGAGCTGTGACAAGAGAGGTATCAGGTCTACACATAGGGCAGCGCACACAACAGCATCCTCACACCCACCTCCCCAGACAGCTGGATCCATGCCTCTATCCGATCGAGGGGGCCCCCAGATTCTCCACTGATATCTAGTGGACCTCACTCAACTCCCTAACTGCGATGATAGTCCAAAATCTAGCGACAGTCATGGGCAAGGACAGACCAGTGAAGCCTACCCGCTCCCAGACACGAATGGAGTAATTTGCTACAAGTGCTGCGGTCTCTAATGCTGTCACCACCATTCTCGCCCCAACACCCGGAGTGGACCAGGCCACCATTCTTCAGGCGATCCGCGGGTCACAAGACTCAGTAGAGACTTAGATCGGCGAAGTGCGGGTCAAAATGGCGCTCATATGTCAGGATCTTCACAAGGCCACGGCCAGAATTACGGAGGCAGAATCTCGATTGTCCCTAGTGGAGGATGATGTTGCAACAATGAAAGGCCAGGTTCCGTAACTCCTCTCACAAACCTCTGACCTCCACAGATGAGCCGAAGATGCTGAAAACGTTCCCTTCGGAACAACTTCTGCCCTGTTGGCCTTCCGGAGGGAACAGAGCACGCTCAGGTGGCGCCCTTCATAGAAACCTGGATTAAATCTTGGATGCCCATGGACCGCCTATCCCCATGGTTCATGGTGGGCCCAATGCGCGCTCGCACCTCAGCCTACCACTTGAGCCCCGCACAGACCCATCTAGGGCGCATCCTCAATTTCAAAGATAGAGACGCCATCTTGCAGGAAGCGCGCTCCCAACCCGACCTTTCGTACCAGGGAAGTACAGTTATGATCTTCCCAGACTACACCAAGGAGGTACAAGCACAACGGAGATCAAACAAAAGCTATGAGCGCTCGGCCTGTCGTATCGACTCCTGTTGCCGGCCTGCCTAAGTGTCTTCCATGACAACAAAAGCTTTTTCTTCGGCACCCCGGAGGAGGCATGGATCTGGGTCACGGAGGAGCGACCCTGAGCAGAGGTGCCAGGAGCCCCTCCGCCTGGTGAGGAGGCAATCCCACAAGGAGATGAGACATATGCCTAGGCCACCACAGTGTCGTACCTGGTCCTGCCGAGCCCGCACAACAAGCAGGAAGAAATCCTTGTCACCTGAGGCGACCACAAGAAGCACCTCTGTCTCCCCAGCCGGAAGGAAGCTGCGAGCTGCCTTGGATGAGTGGGAGTCTACTGTGAAGCGGCACCAGGCCCGATCCCAGATGCCTGCGATGGTAGATTCCAGACTCCGAGCTCTCACTTAACCCAACAATCTGAACCAAGGTCCCAGATAGTGGCAGGGGCCATCGTGAAGCGGCCTTGCTGACTGCAAGCAATTCCGGACTTTCAAACTCACAGACTTCCGTCAACTTGAGGCGTCCACCACTTCGACCCTGATTTACCATGTTTGGTTATGTTCTAGTTCTCTTTTACAGGGTGACAGATGCTTCTGGGGTTGAAGTATGGGGAGGGGGATGGTTGGGAGGTTCGTTTGAAGTTTTTGTTATTTGTTTAGTGTTTCTCTGACTAGGCTTACCGAGACACACGATAGGCCTGCACCACTCACACACTGCCCCTCTTTCTGTGTCACTTCTGCGCCCCACCCTCATAGTTAAATCCCACAGGGGCCCCCAACATGCCCCAGGCCACACGCAGCTGCCCCTTTGGTGATCCCACCCATGGAAACCACCCACCATGACACACAATCCCTGCGTATCCTTTCTTGGAACGTTAACGGTCTACTGGACAAGGTGAAAAGTGCAGCTGTCTTGAAAACCTCCACTCGCTCCAGCCCCTGCGCGCTCATGTTGCAAGAGACCCATTTGTTGAGTGATCACTGCCCATTCCTCACCAGACAGGGATACGACAGGGTGTACCATGCAGGCTTCACGGGAGGGTCCCGTGGAGTGGCAATCCTCATCCGCCGATCCTTCCCGTTTGTTCCGAGTCAAATAGTCTGTGATCCCCCAAGGGCGTTTTCTGGCTCTTTCAGGTGCAGTGGAAGGGCACTCTCTCAATCGGATTACAGCCTACATGCCTCCAGGAGTCCTTGACCCCTCGCTCCACGAACTCGGAAACATATTATCTTCTCTACCCCAGGGGGTCACCGTGGTGAGAGGTGAATTTAATGCAGTCATGAACCCTGAATGGGATGCGTCTGGCACCCCCTCCCCTCAGCGGAGTGGCGCAGTTAAGAAACTCACAATATGGGCCTCCTGTCTGGGACTTTGTGACGTCTGGCGACCGTGGCACCCACGCCTTCACCAATACACACATTCATCCGCGGCCCACTATACGCCTTCACAAATCGATATGCTGTTCATGCCCACCCCAATTGCTGACAGATCGCAAATGTCCAAATGCATGCCCAGGGTCTCTCTGACCATTGTCCGCTACTTCTAGACATAGGACACCCCACTGGCACCCTCCGCCCCATCTGGGGGCTCAATGCCTGGTTTTTACAGGACAAGGGCTGCAAAAGAGCGTTCAAAGGGGAACCGAGCCAATACTTCATGCGGAACAAAGGATTGATTGCATCCGCAGGCACGCTCTGGGCAGCCTGTAAGGCGACGATTAGAGGTTTCGTCAAGGGCTAAGTTAAAAAGAAGTACCAGGCCAGAGCCGACGGTCTCGCTCACCTGGAGGAGTGTGCAGTGCTCGTGGAGGGGGCTGGGGGCGCCCAGGCAGGAGATCTCCAGGCCCGCCAACTCGACCTCATTCGGAAAGAAATCCAACACATTTTTCTAGAATCGGCCAGGCAAATATGGAGATCCTTCTGTGCACGGATATACGGGTATGGAGACATAAACGGTAAGCTCCTCTACTGGCTAGCAAACCGCCCCCTTGCCAATAAGATTATCCCAGAAATAGTGGACAAGGACGGCAACATGCACCATGCACCGGAGGCGATTGCCCAGACTTTCACGTCATACTACAAACAGCTCTACTCCACTGCCCAGAATCCAGTCGCAAACCCTAGTTCGAACTTCTTACGAGATGTTCGACTCTCCAGACTATCCGAAACAGAGTCCCATTCACTGGATCAGCCCTCACACTGGAAGAAATCGACCAGGCCATCTCATTACTGGCCACTAACAAAACCTGAGCCCCCGATGGTTACCCAGTGGAGTACTATGTGGCCTTTAGAGAGCTTCTGACACCACACCTTCATGCCCGGTTTACAGAGGCAGTGGAGAGAGGAGGCTTTCCGTGAGACATTGATGCAGCTACGATTGTGATAATTCCCATAACGGATCCCCCCTCCACCTAGTACTCGGCGTACCGCCCAATCTAGCTCATCAACACTAGGGTAAAACTATATGCCTCAATCTCAAGGGGGTAATCACAATGCTCATATACCCCGATCAATGTGGGTTCATGCCCCGTAGAAGCACAAGACACTGTCCAAGACTCCTACAGGTGGCTCTGGCTCACCGACATCTCTTTCCACCGTACTTGGCTCTCCTGTTAATAGACTTTGAGAAGGCCTTTAATACGGTGGATTGGGGATACTTGGTAGCCATATTGGACCATGCGGACTTCGGTCTTTACTACAGAGGGCTTGTTAAGGTGCTATATTCTAACCCCTCGGCCGGGGTCATGACCAACTGTATCTTATCGGAGGAGTACCACATAGGCCGTGGCATGACGCAGGGTTGTCCCCTCTCCCCTTTACTCTTTGCCCTAGCCATCCCACGAAGACCATTATTGCCTTGTACACGGACGATGTGCTCCTCTACATGGCAGAACCCGCGCGCTCGGGCCCCCAACACTTACAGATTCTACAACTCTTTGGGGAAGCCTCAGGACTGAAAATCAACCCTGCTAAATCCATACTGGTCCCTCTACACCCTTCAAGAGAATGCAGGGATTGGCAAATAAACATTCCAATCAGATGGCCGAGTTTCTGATACCTGGGGATATGTGTAGCATTACACCCGGAACTCATGTGATCCTTTAACCTTGCCCCGTTGCTTGAGGACCAAAGAAGATCTGCGGAACTGGCAAACTCTTACCTTAAACCCGATGGAGAAGATCGCACTGTACAAGATGAGGATCCTTCCCCGTTTCCTATATATATTACAAAATATCCATTTGCACCTCCCAAGACACTGGTTCAATGCCCTAGACAAAATGTCAACCTCGTTCTTTTGGGGAAACTCGAGTCCGTGCATGGCGTTGACTAACTGCCCCCGTACGATGGAAACATAGGAATGGTAAACGTACACCTGTATTATATGGCCACACGCCTTTTGGTGATCAATGAGTGGATGTCAGGAGGGTGGGCAGACCCAGCCTTCCAATTGGAGCTCGAAGAATTGGGACTCCCAAGGATCCATGCAATGCTTCATGGCTCACCAATCCCCTAGAGTATTCCCTCAGTCACCAGATCCGTCCTCCTGGCATGGCGATCAGCGCTGCACTACACCCAATGGGAGAATAAGTTGACACTGCAAACACCCTTGTGGCAGGGCACATGGATGGGTGCATTGGCACGGCTAGAGGGATTCTAGAAGTGGGACCTTATCGGTATCTCCCAAATTGGGGACGTCTATAGGGAAGGTCAACTCTGAACATTTCAAGACCTCCAGCACTTATATTCACTTAATACCACACAATTTCACAAATACCTGCAGCTTCAGCATGCGCTGGCGACACATATACCCAAGGGCACCACGCTTCCAGAGTTCAGCCCCTTTGAAGCGAAGCGAAGATACTCGTGGGGTAATTGGGTATAGGAGGGGTCTCCTGGATCTACAACTCCCTCATAAAAGACTCCCCCACCACGCTAGACCGCCTACGGAACAGATGGGAGGGTTGGCTAGACCCTATGGAAGATAATGACTGCAGGGACGCTGTCATGGCCCCCGGGTGATCATCATCTCAGCCAGACTGAGACTAATCCAACTTTACTACCACCATGGTGCATACCTCACCCCTGTCAAGTTGCACTGAGCCGGGTGTCTGCCTGCCCCGAGATGCCCTAGTTGAGCAGAAGAACCCGCAGACTTTCACCATATGATTTGGTCCTGCGCCCCTGGATCAAGATACTGGGCAGCAGTAGTTGAAGAACTGAACAGGACATTGGGGTGGGAGGTGCTTTGTACACCCCAGGTTGTGCTCCTAAGGATCCTGGAGGGTATATGAGGTTCTAGGGTAGATAGGACATTCTTAGGTTCGGCCCTGGTGGTGGCCAAGAGAGACATTGCCGCCAGATGGAAGAACTCCACCCCCGCACAACTAGTCAATGGAGGAAGGGCGTAGACTGGTGTGCCTCGCAGGAACAACCAGTATACTTATCCCTGGGATGCCCAAAGAAATACAAGCGAGTGTGGGGCAAGTGGTTGGGTCTGCTGGGTTGAAAGGGGAGGTGAAGTTGGGGGGGTTCTTTGACTTTGATCCATCACCTGGCTACACAAATGTGCATTAATGAGTTATATGTGGGCGTGTTGCGGGTCAGTCTAAATGTGGTCTGTATTACCCATTCGCAACTCATGTAAAAATGCTGTCGTGTTGTTATAATGTCTGTTTAGAACCCAATAAAATTTGAATTAAAAAAAAGGAATAGGTATACACCCCTGCATAATTATTGTAAAGCATTCATTTTGTTTGGCACCATCAATAAAACATAATGAACCAGTACCCAATATGTGCCAGGCCTTTTAACCGAGTTAGGCAATAGATGCTAAGTGGATTGCTTTACAGGACAAATAGATTTCAGTTGCAGTTTGTCCATTAGAATTTTTAAAACACTTCAACACACAAGGGTAGTTACATTATATGTTTGGCCAAGGAAACAGGTATTAAAGTCTGATAAACAGTTTACTTAGAATTTGAATTGTTGCACACCAGTAGTTAGCTATGATTTATAATGAACAGGTTAGATAAGTATGATGTCAACTTCTACCACTACTACATGTATACCTGTGGTAGTTATATACATATGGTTGATTGACTGTGTATCTCAACTAATCAGATTCAAAACTTCATAAAGGATAGCTGACCTGTTGGATAGATACGTTCTCAGCGGATCCCAAATAGCCTACTCCTAATAGATAAAGAGAATGGTTATGCATCTTCTAAATCACCACAATCATTCGCATCGCTCAGCCATTGCTGCAGTGAGGACGGGGCCAAGCCGTCATGTCACTGCGAATCCACGTTTGGTAAGGACCAACAGCATTGCAGTCAGCCTTTTAATCCTATTAGGAATCTTAACCCATATATCCCAACAATGCAGTAAGTGGGGGCATGTCTACCTGATAGCCAGTTATCTCACTAACCTGCCTCAAAGGCGGATTTCCAGGATTCATGTGTGCTTGGACAGTACCAAGCCACATGAATAAAATCAGCCATTGGGAATGAGAAACAGCAGCACAGGGGTTTAAAATATTTTATTTATTGTCACTAGGGTAATGTAAAAACTAGAGAGGAATTTGTAGTGTAGGAGCTTGTGTCTATAGTTTTATGAAATGTGATTAGTGTGTCTGCAGCAGTAGAAACATATAGCATCATCTAGCCTTGGTTCCAATGTTCATCGGTCAGATATACCGCTAAGGTGCAGATTTCAGTAAACATTATATATATCCTAGCAACTCAACCCCTTGATGTTGTTTATTGCAATCATCCATTGCAATGGGACAAAATGTGAGTTGTTCTTTGGGGAAAGAGGAAAATTAAGATGTAACTGATAAATTGAGTCAGTCATACAGTAAGGTGAGGGATAGCAGAGAGCATCTCCACTTACAAATCACTGAAGAGGCTACCGAGACACACTAGGTTTTTGGTCATCTAAGTCTCCTTAACAACTTTTTCTAGTGCCCTAGAGGATCATCTGTTAGTTGTAAATTAGGGACATATTTTTGCACAAAGACAGCCTCCCTACTGGTTTTCCATCTCGCAAGTTGTGAAGTTCATAGCATATGTACTTGTATATAGGTGTATGGAATAGAACAGAAAGCATTGTTTGAATGTACACAATTCAATTTGACCTTTTTCTATAGTCAGATGTTAAGCATAACTTTTAGGTTTAATCCAGTATTTTGTGAAATGGAATTATTAGGCGTGAAAATAGCTTTCCATATCTGGCACATCAAAGTTTCCTTGTTCGAACATGAGAATGTCCCTTCTGATTCTAGCTTGCTTCCCTGCCTCTACTAGTCTGGAAGGTAGGATTGTTAGCCTCATAAGAAAATGGTATGTTGAGTGTTATGGGTATCCCGATGAGAAGATACAAAAGCGAAGGTAGTATTGTTATTTTATTAACACCTGTATGGTTTGCGATTGAGAGGGAAAGCCTTATCCAGTGTTTCACTTTCCCTTCTAGCATGGATATAGTTGACCCATAGTATTCCATTATAAGGGTATATTTCGATGTATTATAATCCTGAGATATTTTACTGAGGGTGTGGCTAATTTAAGAGAATATGTAATATCTATGTGCAATGTTGCATACTTCAGGGGAAACCTTTTGAATTTTTCCCAATTAATGTTAACAGCTGAACAGCAGAAAAGTTAATAATTTCACTTACTGAATGAGCTGATACTGTAGGTTCCCGTTAGGGTTTTAATAAAAAGGAGCTTAGAGAGACATTGTTATTCTTCTGGTTGGTAATGCTATACAGCTGTGAAAGTGTCTCTACTTCAATAGGATTGCCAAAAACTCCATTGCAGGAGCAAAGAGCAGGGGCGAAGAGCACAGACATCCCTGTCAAGTCTCTCAGCAAACTGGAATGAACTGTGAAAAACAAACTTATCCAGCCTACTGGGATGGTGTACATGAACCTAACAATGGGGATTAAGTATCTTCTAAGACCCGTTCTCTCTAGTACAGTCAGCAGGAAGGGCCTTCGTGAAAGTGATAGACAATGGCTTGGGCATCTGGATATATCTGAGTAAGTGAAATGAGAGTAAGAAGGATATGGGTATGGAATTGCCCAGTATAAAGTCACATTGGTCTGGTGATAGTGTCAGTCTGTCCATTAGTCAAGGTTGCTTATCTGCAATTGTTTTGGCAAGTATCTTATTATCTAAGTTCTGAAACGAAAGAGAAAGTTAAGGCGGCAGATATCTCACTGGATACCAGGGATAAAGTGTTTAAAAAGAAGGGGGGGGGGCATTGGGATACCCTCTACCCCCAAAATAGGCCCAGTATTCTTTCTGCCTCCCCACCCCCACGGGTGTCAGGGTGGTAACCCAACGAAGCCCTCGCACAGAGCTGAACGGAGGAGGAGGGAGCGACCTGAGCTGAACTACACAGGGAAACTTGGTGTCTCATGAGCACATGCGCTCTAAGAGCATCAGCGGTCCCACGGTGCAAGGTAACCCGCCGATCCCTTGCACCGGAGCTGAATGGAGGATGAGGGAGCGACCTGAGCTGAGCTACGCGGGGGGACTCTGTGTCCCATGAGCACCTGCGCTCTCTTCACATGCTTAAAAGTGTGCCAGCGTTTCTGCTCGTCCCAGAGCTGATCGGAAAAGGAGAGAGCGTCCTGAGCTGACCTACGCAGGAGACTCCGCGTCCTGTGAGCTCCAGCACTCACTTCATGTGCTCAATGAGCACCAGCAGTCCCACGGTGCGAGGTAACCTGCTGATCCCTCGGACCAGAGATGAATGGAGGAGGGAGCGACCTGAGCTGACCTACGCGGGGGGGACTCGGTGTCCCATGAGCACCTGCGCTCTCTTCACACGCTCAAAGTGCGCCAGCCGTCCCGCGGCACAGTGCAACCCACCGATCCCTCGCACCAGAGCTGATCGGAGGAGGTCTGTCCTGAGCTGACCTACGCGGGGGGACTCAGCGTCCCGTGAGCACCAGCGCTCTCTTCACTTGCTCAATGAGCACCTGCAGACCAGCGGTGCGAGGTGACCCGCCGATCCCTCAGACCAGAGATGAATGGAGGAGGATGGAGCAACCTGAGCTGAACTTCGCGGCGGGACTCGGTGTCCCATGTGCACCTGCGCTCTCTTCACACGCTCAAAGTGAGACAGCGATCCCGTGGCGCAGTGTAACCCACCGTTCCCTCACACCAGAGCTGAACGGAAAAGGAGGGAGCGACCTGAGCTGACCTACGTGGGGGGACTCAGCGTCCCATGAGCTCCCACGCTCAATGAGCGCAAGCGGTCCCATGGCATGTTGTAATCCACGGATCCCTCGCACTAGAGCTGAATGGAGGACGAGGGAGGAACCTACGCAGGGGGACTCGTTGTCCCGTGAGCACCAGCGCGGTCTTCACACGCTCAAAGAGCCCAAGCGGTCCCACGGGACGTGCACCAGGACATCCCCGGGCAAGTCCCAGCCCAAGGGCAGGCCCGTCCACACCAGTCAGAGCCCGGAGGAGGCTGGGCCCCCCCTCTGACAAGCGAGGTTTGGGAAAAGTATCCAGGATATCTTCAGGACATGCTTGGGCACCTGTTGCTTCATCCAGAGATGGGTAAGAGGAAGACCATTAATGATCAAGGGGGGGGGGGGCATATCATCTACCCTAGATGCCTTTATCTAGGGTTGCAAACGTACTCTCGTACGAGATTGAGTCGACTGAATGCCTGCTATCCCTGGAGGAGGGTAGGCATGCTCCAGAACTACCGCAGACTGCATCTCAGCCTACACTTCCTCCTTTTCATAACCTTATGGCCAGGCAGCCCCGCAATCCCCCCCCCGCACTAGCTCCCTCAGGAGTATCGGTTTCACCGGTCCAGTTGGTCTAGTCTACACAACCTGCTACCAAGAGGAAAAGAGGGGGCAAAGCGCAAAACCAAAATGTGACATCCCCTTTCTATTTGAAAAAGCTCCCTTGAGCTGACAAGCTTTTGGAGATGCACCTGTGTGCCCGAGAGAGGTAGTGAGACCTGAGAAACTGTGGCAGCCTTCACAGCAACCCCATATGAATTTCGTTTTTTTTATCTCTACTGATGAAGGATAATATCCAGAAACACATGGGCCAAGAGATTTACAGCACTAACCTGCACCAACTTTGGTGAACCACTACAGCAAAAATGTAAGTAGGCAACCACTGTGAACTGCATTTATCACAATGCTAAGCGAAGAACTGTGCTGGGAGGTGAGGCAGTGTGCTCCCATCCCCCTTCCGTGACAAGAAACTCCAAATTGCTAAAAAAGGGCCATCCATGGATCGAAGTGTAAGAATTCCCCCATCCCCAGCGCTAAAAGCTTCCATCAGCCTAAATTTTAACTTTGACTGGAACAAATTGGAAAACTTGGTCAAGGACCTACTCGGCCCACTGCTTGACAGGTTTTTGAAAATCGAGGAGAAACTGAATACTATTGTTACTAATATCAAAACAGGCATGGCCTTCCCTCCCCATCATCGAAGGCCCCCTGTGAACAAAGGGAGCAGGTTGTTGTGCCATCTTTCCCCCCCTCTCCAGCCTCTCCAACCTGTGTTACACCCCCTACCTTTGGTAAAACCGTTGGTAAATCCTAGGGCAGTAAGTCTCATACCTACAAACAGCATGGATTTCAACAGGGTCCCAAATAACTAAAGGGGGAAGGAAACAATGTGGGTAACACCCGTAACGAAGGTCAACTAGTACAGTCCTGGGAGCCCAATTTAGTACTGGAACTCCCTCCTGACGCTTCCCCATTGATCCTGGTATAGGTAAACATCCCGACGCTGAGGGAAGGCCGAAGGAAAGATACTGCTCAACTCATGGACACATCTCTTCACACCCGGGTCCCTATCTATGATGGTCCTAGGGGCCTGGCCAGACATATTATTATGGCAATGAGGGTGAGCTGGGTGGGTCCTTCATCAAAAGCAATCCAGGGGGATTGCGTAGTGGTAAACTTTAATAACAAACATGTTATACGTTCCCTACTGCACCACTACCAGGTCAACCTCTCCCTCAGCTCCCAGATTTCTGTACTCCAGGTAGAGCATTTCTATAGTTTATACTCAGGTCCACCCGAAAAGGGCAATGGAGAACCGATTGTTGGCCCAGTGGGCTTTACCAAGCAAGGGCATTTAGTTAAGAATGGGATGGTGTTCTCAAATAGATTTGAGCCACTAACCTGAATATGTGATGTTACATTGCATGTGGTACAACGCAAGTGATTATAGCACGGTCGTTACAACAACAACGTTATTACAAAGCGCACCATTACATCACAAGTCGTTTTTACAACTTGCTGTCGAGGGTGCGCTTGTGTTAGGAATAGTATAATTTACTATTCCAACTCCAGCCTGCGCAACAGTAGGGAAGACGTCTGAATACTAAATTAAACTATTCCTTAGGTTAGAGCGCCCCCTACAGCAAGTCGTAGAAACGACTTGCATTGTATTGGTTAGCGTTGTAATCGCATTCATAGTACCGCATGCAATGTAAAGCTGCTTCTTCCTAACCCGGCTGGTAGCCTGGGAGTCCTTTGACTGACTGTCAGGGGTAGCTGCGACCCAGCTACAGGAGCCAGTAAATACAGTATCTACCAAGGACTCAAAGTCTATCCACGATTGACCAGATAGGGGGGTTGTAGAAAGGGGTTCCGCACTCACTTTAAGAATAGCTACATGAAATATATCAGGCATAGGCTCAAAGTTAAGTAGTTCAGATTGGTTAGATCAGTGGCAAGATTTAGATCTCTTATGTATTTAAGAAACGTGGGCAATTAAACATATATTTTCAGACGGGTTTCGCACATTCCAAACAGATGTGTTCGCATCCACCTCAGGAAAAGCAGGGGGGGCGGGGGGTTACGGACTTTGATTGAAAACACTTTCCTACTGAAAATTATAAATTTTCGACACCCTAGGTGCTATTTCCACATTTTTCTGATTGCATGGAACAAGGATTGGGAGTGGTTATTAGTGAATTTTTATAATAATAATTTTGCGGGGAATTTGAAGGACGTTGTGGAGCACTTAGATATCGGAATTCAAAATAGTACTAGCGCATTTTACGGGAAAGACGTGAACATACTGTGGCTTGGAGACTTCAATACCCAGCCATGAAAGGACAATGACAATAGGGTATGTCGTCTTGAGTATCCTTCGGGAGATCCCATTCGTCATTTTCTCGATCATGATTATGGCAACAGCTTAAATAAATAGTTAATTTCTAGAAACATGTTAATCATCAATAAGGTACAACCCAAAACAGATAACCTAGTTAAGACCTACCCAAGAAATGACTACAAATCAACACTTGATTTCGTAATAGTTTCAGGTACACTACAAGCTTGAATTAAACAAGATGAAATCAAGTAATCCTCATTCAGCCATCATGCAATTTTCTTCTCCTCATTGGAGATGGGCTTGAGAAATGCATGGCCCACCTATAACATTGGGAAACCCATCTTGGGCAGGAAAAATAGTTTCCAGTTAAAGTGGAATCAAATAAAGGGAAAATAGTCCTGTTAATTCTAAATAACTGTTTAGAGTCTGCAATGAGTTGCTTGGACCCCGATAACATCCCAGAACAAATTACACCTGGTTTTGGGAATTTTCTTGATGAAGTAAAAAAAGTATTGAAATGTGTAAAACAACCTAATGCTGCCATGCCCACTTGATGGTTCGACCACTCCTGAACACATTCACTAAAATCTTTGAACAAAGACCTGAACGTACGCCCGTGAAAGTGTTTTGATAGCAGCTCTTAGGAAAAGTTACTTGGAAGCCAGAACATTAAGGGAGAGAACTTTGAGAGAAGAGGAGTGGGAAAACCTAAATTTTTTTAGCATTATTTAAATCTGGGTGTGATTTCTGGAAAACAATTAACGCTCCATTTTTCAAAAACCAAGAAGATCCCACATTAGATTTTCATGTCCTGTTAAAGCATTTGACATTCTTCCTGGAAGAGATACAATCCAGCTTGGGTAAACGTATAGGTGAGAAGGCTCCGGGCCCAGGTAGAGTCTCAATTGATTTATTTCTAACAAATTAGGACCTTTGGGGCCCCTTCTCACAAATGTGCTCAATTTAACAGCTAAAACAGGCCCCCAACCAACATGTTCGACTAGCATAATAATTCTCATTTTTGAAAAGTGAGATTTGAAGAAAGCTCATAACTATTGGCCAATCTCTCTCTTGGCCACAACAGCAAAGTAAATGGGGCACCTATTGCTACATAGGCTACAAGAGTGGGCCAGCGAGAAAAATATATTGATAGAAGCACAATATGGGTTTCGAGAAGTGAAAAACACAATTGATCAGTGTCTCAAACTGAGCCTGACAATTGATAAGTACACCGGAGCTAAGGGAGGTCAAATCTTTTTGCCATTTATAGACCTTAGAGCCGCATGTGATTCTGTCTCCCATACTAAACCCTGGTACCTAATGGATTCCATGGAGATCAATGCGGCCATAATAATTTTCATGAGCCAACTATATCCCAGTGCTAAAACATCAGTTTGCTACGGCAAAAACGGGGAATGCTCTCACCCCTTTAAGATCATTAGGGGAGTTAGACAAGAGTGCGTTCTTGCCTCCTTCCTATTCTCTATTTACACCAATGGGGTTGGAGAAGCACTTAGGGGGTCTACGCCGGGCGTACCCATTTTTGATGGCCGCAGCATTCAGATACTGGTATATGCGGATGATGCAGAGGTTGCTGGTGGGGAAAAACACCTTCCTTTCACAGCAGCACCTGCAATGTGGTGGTGGTAGATTAATTTCCTTATCTCCGGGTGTTTTTGATAAGTTACAGACTTGAGCAAAAATGGTTGACAATAGTGCTCTAGAGATGAAGAGGAGTGTAGTGGCAATCTCAGTCTTCACTAGAAGGCTGGGACTAAAACCTATTGAAACTATCAAAACAATCTACCAAGCAAAACAGTCTCCACTGCCTCTTATGGGGCAGGCGTTTGGGGTTTGGCATCTGTAAGCCTTCTCCAAAATTTTGAAGATAGTTTCTTTTAGGGTATAGCATCTCTCCCTAAGTCCTCTCCAAACTATATGTATCATCTAGTGTTTTGCGGGCCCTACTTGACTAACAGTATTAAGCTAGCACCAATTATGTTATGGCACTCGGTATGGCGTAGGGACACTGTGAGCCTAATTCAATGGATCATAAAAAACTGCCTCAGATGAGATAATTGGCATAAAATAGCATGGGTACATTATGTGGAAAAGACACTAACTGACATTGGGCATAAGAAATTGTTTGAAGACCCTAGTGCATGCCAAAAAACATTTACGTTTTAACTCAAGACGTCCGTCCTATTTGAAAAAGGTCTCTCTTGACAGTTATGAATCTAACCGTCTAAGGAAACTGATCATCCTGTACCAACAAATACACCCAATTTTAGATAGAGGGTATTCTTATCTAGGAATCACTAACACTTCTCAGCACAGACACATTTTAATCAGATTTCCTATGAATGTAATCCCCTTGATGCTGGGTTTTCCAGCTAACACGTATACCCATTTTGACCTATTAGTCTGCCCTTGTGACATGGTATCCAAGCAGTCTGATCTCCACATAGTCTTATTTTGTGATTTTTACAAATCGGCTAGAGCAAGGTACCTTATCCCAATTTTAAAAAGTTGCAATTTAAAACAATCTCGAGTAGCACTTTACTTTTTGAAATCTATACCATATCCTTTTACATGTTGTTCAGTTACTACATTTTTATGGGCTTGTATGAGCACTAGGAAGACTCTGCATTTTAGTCCAGTTTGAAATCGGCATGGCTCTTAAGATCAAGAGTCTTTACATGGACGGACTCTTTTACACTTTATTGATTTGCCTACGATGTCTAGGTTTTTACTGGTTACATTTGCGTCATTCTCCTTCTACTATTAGAATTAAATACTTTACTTAAACAGCGGAGTGGCTGCGCTAATTTGTATACGAGAACTATCAGCTTTGACTGAATAATATATTTCGCTTGTTTGCACTATGTACTCTTGTACAAAAATGGTTTTGGCTTTTGCTTTTTAATTGTTCTTATTTGTAGCTGTATTTTATAACTTTTAACTAATCTCATGTGCTGCTAATGGTTTCACTCAAATTTACGTTGGTGGTTTTGTAAAGTAAGTAATGGTTGGCTTCCTTTTGATTTGCTTTTATGGATTTATCTTTAAGTCCGAATAAAGATGTATGACTGACTGAGTGGATTAGAGGGTGGGGGAGGTTATCTGCAGCCCACTAGACTCTAGAACTCTAGACTAGAAAAGAAAGGGGTGGTCTCGACGGGCATTGGGCCTGATGGCCACACCTAAAGGGCTCCACAGCCTTTCTGCCCGCCACACCCACAGGTGCAGGGGGGGGAAAGGGGGACAGAAAGCCCATAAACCACTTAGGATAGTTTTTTAAAGACAAAAGATGGGGTGGTGGCAGCCAGCCCATGCATCAGGTCAAACCCTCATCCCTAAAACAGCTCTGGGACCAGCCAGCAACAAAGGAACCCTGTGAACACTGTGCATTTCTGATATTCACAGAGACCCTGGCAATCCCAGGATGCTGTAGCTTGTGTGGGTCCCACTAGGTTCTGTTACTAGGAATGCCCGACAAATCTCATCTTTGGCTAAATCACACACCTTCTTCACATTTATGTAGGGAAGTTCTGAAATCTACAGTAATACACTAATTTCCTAATACGATGCATTTGCACATTTTTCCCCATAAAAACAGTATCTCACTTCGGTGGATGAGCCTACCGCCTGCTACAGCTTAGACCCCAAAACACAACGAGGAGACATCAAGTTTTCACCATGAAAATGGACCCATTCTGGTGATGTGGGTAGCTGCCGTATTTAAGCCTGGTCTCGATCACTAACCATGGAAACCTACCAAGCTCAGACTTTTCTGAAAACTAGATACACAGTAGAGTCTAGGGTGGTGTGAATAGTGTGGCCCCCAAAAGTTTTTCTTTTAACCCAGAATGCTTATCAAACATCACACTTCAGCACAAATCATGCATTTTCATCATATTTCTTTGAGTCCCAAATCTGGGGGGAAACGACAAAATTACACACTTCGGGACTGAAACTCCATTGCCAGGAGGTGGACCTATAATCCTGTCCCCACTTCCGACTGGAGCCTAATCTTTCCTGTTGTATAGCTTATAATCTTCACCCCAGGAGTCTGGTCCCTGGGGTCACCTTGCTGACACTGCCGGCGGACGCGGACAGAGTAGGCCTCCCCATGCCAGGGCTGCACCATGAAGCTCTTCTTGCTTCAGGGCCGTCAGCTGCCTCAGGGTCTCCAGCTGCTCAAGGCCATTACACATGTCTTACAGAGAACTGATCTTGCATTTGATGCAGGATTTACAAAAACACAACCCAAAGCGCGTCTAACATGTGGTGGCCATCGTGGCCACTTAGTGATACCTCCACACTAATGGACATTCTTAAATGTTTACCCCATTGGTTTCAGAAAATCTACCGGACAGGAGTAGTCTCTGCCATATCTGATTTGGGGATAGCAGGATGCAGGTTTGAAAGTCCCTTACAGAGTAGCCCTGTGCCACCCTGCTACACATTTCAAGATTTCTGAATGACTTGGTATGTTTTCCTGAGTAAGAGACTGGTGTTGTGAGTGTCCAGAGAGATGAATACATGTTATTGTACAAGTAGCATCCCTGCAGAAACACAAAAATGCTGGAGTTGTGCTTTATTAAAAGACGACCGCGTTTTAATATGACTGACTACAGTCCCGAGGCCATAACGTGACTAACAGTTTACATTCAAGACAAGAACACTAAAAGAAGCATCAGTATACTATACAAATCTTGATGCAACAAAAAACATGGTGATGGATGGATTGTTTGAAGTAATCTCAGCTACTGGCTGGGATGGTTTAGTTCTGTGTCAGAGAAGTCCTGGCCTGGCAGTTCGGGCTGGACTGTTCCCATTGGAGCAGGGGCAGGTCTGATTTGCATATGGCGAAGTCCAAACTGAGGTGGCATGGCCAAAGTAATTATCAGTGGCTAAGATTATTTCAAGCATTCCATGTATCATTTGTTTGTATACTTCAGTGTGTCACCCTAAGTGTGACAGGTACACTCAGATGCAGGTCTCATGCACCCTGTGTCACTGGAATCAAGCTATACCAGGCGCATGAGTGGTAATAAGAGTAAAACCGGTCCTGGGTTGCTTGTGGTCTGGTTCAGGGAGGACCTTACCTGGTAGGGAAGACTTGTCCTGGCTGGAACGTTCCCATTGGAGCAGGATCAAGACCAATTTGCAAATGGCTGGTCGAAAATTTGGTGATATGGTGTGCAAAATAACGACCTGGGATACAGCTAGTTACTTCACGCACTCTACCCATCACTTTTTTGTATATTTAAGTATACCAATCTTGACGATACAAAAAGAGAACAAACAATCCCAGGCAAAAGAACAAATGGATAAAATGGATCTTATACCTTAGGTCTTATTACAACAAGACCAAACAAATAAGCATCCTTCCAGACGTGTTGCAAAACCTTTTATCAGGTCGGCGGAAAGGGGGTTTGGCGGCGGGGGCGGGAGGAGGGGGGGTTATCTTCCAAGTATCTTAGGCACTGCGTTAAAATTCACAGACACACACAGCAATATTTTTCAAACCTTGATTTTGAGAAGGCAATGCTGTATTAAAGGATTTTAAAACAAAGGTATTCATTTCATAAATCACCAGTCATAGAACTAAGAGAAAAATCTAAAAGAAGAAATACTTTATCTATTTTACAACAAAATAAGAAATACATTTTAGTTTTCAAAGAAGCCTATAAATTGGCCTCCTTGCCAAGACAAAAACAGTAAACAAAGGTGATATGCCAAAGGTCAAACACTTCGAAACTTTGCTGAAACACAGAAAGGAGAGGGAAATAGAACACCTACATGACCATATGAATATATCAGTAACTGTAGTCTGAGGGAGCCTTTCTTGTTAACAAAGGCTGATCCTGACAGAGAGAATAAAAAAGAGAAAGCTGTTGTGTTTTGACTAAAACATCTGCCTATTCCTAGCAGGTCGTTGAATTGCTTGAGCTGTTGGAAAACATGAATCACAAGGGTGTGGTTTTACATACGTTTAGGGACGCCAAAACAATTCCAGCATAGTATTGCCCTGCCTTTCCTGGCTGCGTGAATTTTAAGTTCTGCAGATGGGCCCTGGTACTACGAGTTAAATGTGCAATTCTGGAAACTTTTTACATGGTGTCTATAACTCGCTGATAGGGAACACATATTTGTTGAATCAACTCTAGAGTAGCATGCCAATGTATATTTCATACTGATCTTCGCCTATATCAGTCAAGATTGTTCTGTTCTTTCCTTGGCCCCCTCACCAACAGTTTGTATAGTGATGACAAGACTCGTGCAACCATATCAATTAGGTTTTAATCCAGGAAGAGTTAACAGGATGAACATCAGAAATCTGAACACTAGTCAGCTCTGCCCAGATCATTATGAAGGGCCGCTCACTAGCCTTTCACTGGACACAGATGAATGGGATTTCATAATTGGCATATTGAAAAAGACAGTCATAGAAATTGGGAGAAGCAGCGGGACAACAAACTAACAAGAAACACCTAGGTTCCTGGGGAGTCACTCAATACAACTATTTATTCTTTTAAGGGGATTCGCAAATATATTCCCAAATAAACACTCATTCAGAAGAGCATATTGGGCCAACTCACAGTCTAATAGTCAAACGTTATTATTGCAGAAAATAATGTATAAGAAATACAAAAGGACTCTAAAATGTGAATATGGTGCACTGCATGCGAGTTGTGAAATTGGTGACTGGAAGTGAAATAGAACAACTCTCAACGAAACAGGTATTGGGTGACTATTCAGTGTAATTTATTACATTTTTATTATTGTTCATAACAACCCATCTTACATTATATATTTGAATTCAGTCCAAAAAAAATGATTCTTTGGCATTTCGAACTGTGGTACAGGCATTCCTTATATCAAACTTTTACTGGGTATTACAAATTGCAACGATAAATCGCTGAGTCTATTAGAAAGGACCCACCTGTAAATCTAATGCTTGAAACTAAGTGAGATAAAACGTGTATTCATCTGATTTTTGGGTGTACCCAAGAGACTGTTTTCCCACCACCAACAAGAACAGGGATTAAGATCTCAGTGGAATTGAGGTAATGGAAAGTGAAAACAACAGCACAAATACCATTATGGGAGAGGCTGTCTTGGAAGTTTAAAGGATGGGGATTGCTCGGAAATCACAAAACTGGTTGCGATACTAAGTCAAGGTGCTGGAAGACTTCTGAACATCTCCGGCGGGAAACGAGCTGAACAACAAGGAAGTTTAATAAATCTGATAGTTATGGGATACACTGATTTGGCAGCCTAAAACCTCATGAAACTGTCACAATTCTTCTCCATAGAGGTAAGCGTGCTAACAATAAAGCATGCTATAAAGAAGATACAGATCATACACAAAAATGTAGCTTTTAATACGACAATTTTAGAAAATTGAGGAAGTAATTGGAAGCTAACTCGGGAGATAAAAAAGGGGACAGCAAGTCTGTTCTCAGCATGGACTGGGTGCATGACATGGCTTTATGGCCTGGCTCTGTGCCTAATCACCCTGAAAAAGGAGCAGTCTGTGTAGGATCTGCTTCTTCTAGTTATCCCCACTTTTTGCTGATGTTTCACTGTTTTTCGACTTTAGTCTGGCTGGGGCCCTGCTATTCAGGACCCCAGCACAGCTGCTTCCTCTCTAAAATGATTGCATGTGCGTTAGGTACACCACAGATTGGATTCTGGGGTGCCCTTATAAGTCCCTAGTATATGGTATCATATATACCTAGGGCATAGGTACCCAGAGGCCTCTCAGGGGCTGCAGCACGTAATGTGCCAACCCTGAGAGACCACTCAAAATGACACCACAGGTCTGCTACAGCAGCCTGTGTAAGGTGGTGTATGCACCCCTTACTTAGATATAGGTCCCCTATATATACCTTATATCACTGCACATATAAACCTAGCAGTCACCCCTACGGCAGGCCTTATCAATTCCTGGAGGCAGGTTGCTGGATTTTGTGTGAGGGGGTGCCCATGCATGAGCAGGGCCACTCTGCAGCCTTCCGAATCTATTATCCGGGGTTGTTCTGTGATGCAGCCAGACCATATACTCTTAAGTGCATTATAACCTCGCAGTAAATGCTAACTTTGCAATGGGTGCAAGGAAACATGTTGTGTTTTGTGTCAAACACCTTGGAATTATACCTCCCCGCCAGTCCTGGCGGGGGAGGTATGATTCCACCCTCCTAGAGCGACAAACGTGACTACACCGGTAAAACCGGTACCAGCTTAACAGAACCCTGGCATCACAAAATGGATGCTGCAGCCCCAGACACGAGTCTGGCCTCCTGCTGCTGGACAAAACTGCAGCAGGGGAGGCCTGGACAATTGGTTTCAAGTCACAGGGAGGTGTAACCACCCCCAGAAAGGCTTTAGTGTATTGGGGCTGGGTGGGTGCACTCCAAGAGTACTTTGATGTCTACACTTTTTGGAGTCCCTGTGCATAGTCCAGCTCAAACCGGTTGCAGGGGCTACTAGCCCCTGCTCTGGCGCGAAACTGTACCAAAAAAATGGGTGTAGCCACCCCTCTTTCCTGACCCTTCCATAGGTAGGTTGCCAGAGTTACTCCCACCCCTTTCTTGGGTATAAAGTAGGAACCCCTGACTACAGGACTTTAGATTTACCTGGACAAAACTCTGATACATAATCTTGGAACTTTGACAATCTACAAGGCGCTACCCTTGGGGTAAAGGAGTTACCCCCCTGCTTGGCAGGCACCTAAGACGCATCTGACCAGTTTGCATCTCCGAAGCTCCCGCCGAACTCCGAAGAATTTGCAACACAGGATGTGGGTTCCTAGACTTCCCAGAGGCCGACCCGAGCTCCCAGCAAAGCTGAAACCCATAGCCCTCCTGGGGACCGTGGAACCGGAACCCCCGGACACCGTGCACATTTGCGAGTGCATATGCTTCTTGGCGATCTTTGAGACTGTGCTTTGGGCCATTTATAGTCCAAGCCCCGAGCAGCGTTTCGACTGAAGATTACCGGCCTACACTCACGAGTGTCCCGTGGGCTGGTATTGTGTGATTTCACTTGAGGTCCCTTCGCGATCCCTGGTCCATCGACTGGTGGGTACCTGTGAAGGCAACTCTAAGTTTAATTGGGCTTCCCTGCTTGCTCCAGACGTGCCCCGACTCTCCACCACTTGGGGATTCCCCCAGACCGTGCTGGTCCGCACCGAAGCATCTTTTCTCTTCCTGCGTGGGTTGCTCTGGCCACAGCTTGTTGTGTTCAATCCGAGCACCAAAGCCGCAGCACTCGACATCCTTCGTGGGACAGCTCAAATCCAGCTACTGGTCATCATCGACTCCTCCTGGTCCACATGGCTGCAGAGTTAAGCTTCACCTCTTCGCACCTGATTTCACATCGACATCGGTGGGCATTCATCCATCGTGCCCCTGGTCACTGGCAAGTGACCCAGACTCTGTCCCCTCTGCTTTCAGGTATTTCCCATCTTCGATCCAGTCTTGGATCCCTCCGGACCCTTTCCTTCTTCACGGCAGTAGCACTTTGAAGCAGGTCGCCACTGAAAACGACGGTGCGACCCAACACCATTTGACACCTATGCACCCGCCTTCCCTGCGTGAGGTAACTCAAGTACTCTGGTGCTCCCGTGGGTGTTGACCCTGGAACCCCCAAAGTCTAAAGGGGTTTTCTCGAAGTCCCCTCCTGTGTGTCCTTTAACTTTCAAATTCAAACCGCGACTTTCCCCATAGAAGCTAATGGAGCTGGCGGCTGTTGTCTCATACTGCACACGTCCCCCGTGGGTCCCGTGTGTCACTACCTTGGGTTGTTCCTTGGGGTTCCGGCAATTCTACAGGCTCTAGGCATTGTGTCTAGTCAAGTCGTGGTTCTTATACCACTTTCTTAATATATGGTTTGGTCTCCCCCTGGGGCCCATTGTATATTGTGCTATTTACTGAAGTTCTATCGTGTTGATATTGTGTATCTTGTTCTCTAATCTCATAAAGAGGTTAGTAGAGTGTTTAGAAATAAATACATATATTTTATATATACCTTCTGTGGTTCTCCTTTCATTTGGTCATTCAAGAGGTTATAATCTGGTAAACCAAGCTGTTTTACATCCCTTCAAGACTTAGCCTGAAGGCTGCTCTCCCTAGCTACCACTAGGATAGCTTTCAATAAAGGTTGTCTTAAACCTATCATCAATAAGGGTTGTCTGGACTGGTGCAAGGTGCCCATTAGAACTAGTCGAAAGCATATGCCAACTTCTCACAATCTGGAAATTACATTTGGCTACACACAGGGAATAACGATCTCAGGTCTTGGTCAAAGGGAACATCCTGAGGAAATGCCCTCAATCCGAGTAGTGAATGGGTCAGGTCTTACATCAATATTTTCTGCTTTCTTGCACCTCACATTTTGTTCTCAGAACCAAATTCCTGGTACCTGCTGGGAATACCATCTGCCTCTGATCATGTACTGCACCCAGATCACCTGTGCCCAAGCCAACTGTATATATAACAAAGTAGTAGTAGCTCAATTCTACTACAGTATGTATGGCTGAGACGATATCAACAGAAACCCATGATTTCTTTATATAGCGCAATTGTGACAATGATTGCACTTGAACTTACACCACTTAGTAATGGTGGCTTGTATTGCACATGAATGTCCTTTCTTTATTTTTGTTGATTGGATGTATTTAAACACTGCCTGATGGTGGCACCGGCCTCTAATTGAAGAAGGCGGTTGCCGAAACACGTCTGTGAGAGAGTGTTTGCCCAATAAATCTATTGGACATGTCCCCGTGAGTGGTATGTACTTTTTTGTGCAAGGAGCTTAGGTCTCAACGTGACCCGCGGGTTCCGTCACCCGCTGCTACAGCACCCGGTCGAGAGTGAAGGGGAGTAGACGAACAGTGAGATATATATATATATATATAATGTGTGTTTGTGTGGGTGTGTGGTTGTGTGTGTTTCTGTGTGGTTGTGTGTGTGGTTGTGTGTGGGGGGTTGTGTGTGTGTGTGGGGTTGTGTGTGTGTATATATATTTTATTTTCAGCTAGTTGAATACATCTGTCTCAAATGCGGCACTGAACTGTACCATGTACTTTTGATTGTTCTGGCTCAGAGTACTAAATCTGTTCAAAACGTATTAACACGCTGAGTGGGTTGCCCGATGATTTGCTTTCGGACTTGGCACACTGAGATCAACATTCCCCGACTCAACTGTTTTAAGGCGAGAGTGTGGGCCTGGTGGATATATTAGGGAGAGATTCAAGGGGTTATTGGGGGTGGACTGTGTGTGCATTGTTTAATGTCTTTGTTTTGATGTGCGTAACATCAATAACAAAAAATATTTATTCAAGAAACTTATTAACAGATATCTGGTTTTGGGGGTGGAGGTATTAAAATCTTTATGTTCATATTTAGGTCTCGCCTACGCAGCGCGCAATCGTTGCTTAGGAGGGACCTTTTGAAATCGGCCGGGCTTTTGTGGAAACTTGTGCATGTTCTGCACTGTTTCCAATGGGCCCTCGTGCATGTGCGGCGTTTCCCTTGCGGGAGCGAGCAGCAGTGCCATCTGTTAGCAATTATCACGCTCGCTTCCACAAGGTAAACGCTGTACATGGACTGAGCCTACCGTGGCGTTTCTGGCCGCAGAGTGTGCGTCTCTTTAACTTTCGCGGCCGCGCTTATCTTTCAGAGCTTGTTGTTATTCGCCACGCCAGATGAGCTGAGAAACTGAAGTGGGGATGACAGGGGTTAACAACACCACACCAGAATCTGCTGCGTCACAAGCAGGTTTAATGGGAAGTTGCACATTATGGGCGAAAAAGTACTTGTGCGACGAGCCATGGTGAGCCTAATCAAAGGTACACGCCCTTCTTTAGCAAATTAAAAGCATGTGGCGTGCAGCTGACACAGGGTTACGGATTATCGGTACTAATTGCCTTGCAGCTATCTCCCTTCGGCAGAGTGGCCCCCTCCCGGGCTGTTCCTGCTCTCGCAAGGGGCTCCGAGCAGAAGCCGATTTTACCCGCATTGGCCGCGTCAGCAAATGGCCCAATCAAAGCGACCTCTACAAAGGCAGACTTTGAAGTCCGCTTTGTCGGCTCGGGCGCTGGGGTCCGTATGCAGGCCAGTTGCTGGCACTTCATTAGTAACTGTTTTCACATTGCAGGGCTTTCCTCCCCTCGCCATCCTTTCACCCCACCCCTAGCGCCTTATTCTAATGATCCCATTTTCATAAACACAGGCGCTGCCTCTAATTGCTGTCAAGTGAGTGCACATTCATCGCGGTGTCGCCTCAAACAGAGTCCACCGAGTGCCTGGCACAGCCATAACAAGGTGCTGCCGGAGCCGAGATATAGGGACCTCCAATAACTGACACGCTGGGGAGACAAAGCCAGGCTGTGGGCGGGGGAGCTTACCTGTTTAATTGAGATAGAACGGCCGCTTCCGATACTGCTTGCCCTTCTCTCCAGACCTTTCTTCTCCTTCTCCGGGTCACTCCCTTTCCGGGACTGTAGGGGGAAAAATAGGTGAGAGTTTAGAATCAGGAGGCGCTGCAAGCTTCAGTCATTTTGGGGTATAAATTAAGCAGTAACCATTAGAAGGTAAAAAAAAGCAGCGGAGGAGCCGCTACCGTAGCCTGCCAACAGGCCCAGTTCAGGACCACACCTTCCCCAGAAGGAGGAACTGAAGCTATCCCGAAGCCCCTCAGCCAAACAGGGAGACATCCATCTTAAGGAAGTCTCAGAAGAGCTGCAAATGTCCAGGGTGAGGCCCCACTAAAAGATACATCTTGTCAATTTCACTCTGTGTAACAACCAATCTCCTCCAACTTCCCGTTTCAAAAGTCCAGGGACAGTTTTTCCAGCTATGCTGCTCTGTTCTTTTAGCAACTAGGCACAATTGAGTCTGTAGTGCTGAGCCTTGCAACTAAAACTGAAAATAAATAAATTAACCTTACAACGCAAAGCGACTAAAGTCAATCCAAGAACATTCATCTACCGTGCCAGCTACTTAAACTCATTGAACGTTGATGTCACCAGAAAAAGTTATCACTTTTGGTTTACAAAGGGAAGACCTCTAATTCAGGTAAAATGTATTTTTATAACTAGTGCCATTGGAATAATGAGAATCTTTTTCTGCATATTTATGATTTTGCCACATTTGCCACACAATCCACCATCTGCTGCACAATCCGCAGAATTTAATAAAACATTGGATACAAAGTTATAAAAAGTAACAACACCTTTTGCCATTAACAATGGTTGATTGGTCACCCTTCAGTTGCTTGTTTTTGTATTTTAGTGTTAAACTGGCACTAATGTAGTGAAAACATTGCCCAGTGTCAACATGTATAACAAGCATTGGCATAGCCAATAGGTCTTGCCTTTGGGACCTTATAAGTGTTTAGCCATGCAACAGTTGATGTTGTTGCACCAAGGATATTGTGCTGGATAAATAAACACTTATAAGGTCACAAAGACGAGACCTATTGGCTATGCCAAAGCTTGTTGCTTTTGCTACAGGAGCAACTACTCTACTGGACAGGTTTACTCCAGACTTGGTATGAAGACTGACGTTGCATCAGAAGATATCTTTTTTGCTGTTTTGTGCAACATTCTTTAGTAGTTTTTTGTCTTAAGGAAATGAATCGAGCTGTTTATCTGAACCTTTGGAAATGTCTATGGACATAATTTTGTACTGTACTATTGGTTAGTGTGCCTCATGGTCTGGAAACCGATCCAAACATACAAACATAGTCACTCACCCATATATTCACTGAGAAATCTAATCACTTACTTATACAGTAAGTCATGCACCCACTGAATCATTCATACAGGCACTCATACACCCACTGATTCACCAATACACCTTGGTATATATATATATTTAACACTCAAACTTTTTAAAAACACTCACAGTCACTGGATGATGTCATCTGTGATGTCACTGACCATGTCATGAGTAATGTAATATGTAAGGTCATAAGCAGTGCATTGCAGGGGTGAGAGTTATACTTAGCTCGGCTAACTAACTATAACTGCTCAATTTCTCTGGTTTTGAATGAGTGAAATGTCAGCCTAACTATAATGTCCCTGTAACCTTTGTTTTTTCCAGTGAATTTCTAAGGTTTTTAAATGCTAAATCCTCACAATAACATCCCTATAACCTTTGTTTTTTTCAGTGAATTTCTAAGGTTTTTCTAATTCTATTTCCCAACTGTAACGCCGATGTAACCATTGAATTTTGTACTAATTTTTTAAGGTTTTTTAAATTGTAGTTTCTATCTAAAATGGCTCTACAAGTGGTATTTTTATAGGCTTGTATTTTTTTCAGTGGATTAATAAGCGTTGTTTTATTTTCCCTTTAAATATTTTAATATTTGCAATGTCGTTGTCCCCGCAGACACGTCGTGAAAACGGAAAACAAATGCAGACATCAATGACCACCAACACATCCACAAACAATATGTAAAACATTCTATTCTTAGCATTGCCCTACACATATTACAACATACACATTTCTTTCAAAGCATGTTTAAACTCCTATTTTTCTACTAAGTTTCTTCAAACATCATCTTTCAGACCTATTTTCTGTTTTAGTAGTTATTCTGGACTTCTTAATGACATCGTTAACTGCAATGATCACGCCTTTTCCATAAAGTGAAAACACATATATGGACAGTATTTTACACACTAGGGATTTATTACTGTACACTTCAAACTTGTGGTTTTCTAGTGTATTTCTAGAACAACCATCTCTAAAACCTATTTCACGTTTTTTATCTATTTTTATTTTTTACGGAGTTTTATATAGCGTGAACGTATCAGTTCGCTTTGCATATCACCAGTTGCGTTACATGAGGACACATTCATTTTTGTTAGGCACGGGGAGATTAAGTGAATTGTCCAGAATCACAGGATGTTCAGCGTCATTGCCGAGACTCGAACCCAGTTCCCCAGATTCGAGGTCGACCGCCCTAGCCGTTAGGCCAACTCCTCTCCCCAATGTTATTGCAGTGATAATGGAGATCGCAATTTATTTGTGGGTTTATAACGCGCTAGGATCACCTCCCAAAGGAGTATCTCCGCGCCTTTGGCATCCTTCCTGCACATAGACAGTGAGTACATGTCCTATCTAATAGTTTTGAAATAAAAAGGTTTTTAATTGTTTCCTAAACGGAAGATATTCCTTACAGAGTCTTAAAGAAACTGGGAGGCTATTCCACAGCGTTGACATCGATAATCGCGTTCCCCGCGGTTACGTAGCAAAAGCGGAAAGCAAAAGAAGGAATTCAATAGCCACCAACACATTAACAAAAAAAGAATAACTATTTAACTAATTCTAACCATTACAGTACATAACTCACTATATAAATAACTATCAAAACATCAAAATCTTAATAGCTCTGTAACAATGCGTATTAATGACTCGCAGATTTTTTTTATATTTCCACCAATATTGGTGATGACGTCGATCGTTGTGATGTCTCCGGCGATAGTACGCTGTGGCCGAGCTGGCATTCATGTTATCGTTGCAAATATTGCGGAAAAAAAATAATTTTGGACACATAACTTGTGTCACTAACACCCCCATTTCTAAAACATGGGGTCAGAGTACATCTATTCTGACCCCTTATGTTAGCTTTTTCAGACTTTTTCAGCCCAAGGAACCGTTCCTGAGCCGTAACTTTCTGTTCAGGTTCCGTCCAGCAATCAGAGCATTCTCATTGGCATGTACATTCAAGATTAATCGCAAAGCCACAGCGAAATATCTACGATTAGGGATATCACTATAATTTTCAACATACATTACTTAACTACTGAACGGATTTATACCAAATAAGCAAAAGACCCTTCCTTGAACTAACATATACCTCCCTGCCAAATGTGGTGTAAGTCCTTTCAGCGGTACAGACTTTAAGTGTGGCTAAAGGTTCCTATGGGAATTAACATTACAAGCGCCGCCATATATATGTATACATACATATATATACATATACATATACATATATATATATATATATATATATATATATATATATATATATATATATATATATATACATTACCTACTGGCGGTCGCCAGTAGGTATATATAGTTAGGATTTTTTCTCTATGGGATTTTTGAAAATTCTATGTCTAATAACTTTGGCGTTTGTGGACGGAATTGGCTGAAATTTTCAGGAAAATGGCACATTTTGTTTCTGAGCAGCCCTTGAAAATTTGGGGGGGGTTCGTCAAGGGGGGGCCGAGAAAAAAGGGGGGTCCCAAAACGTGTTTTTAACATTGAGTTTTCCATAGGGCGGTTGGCCTCACTTTTAGCCCGAACGGCTGAATGGATTTGCACGAAACTTGGCAAAATTGTAGGGACTGGTAGCCCGATGTGCCTTTTGTAGGTCTCAATATATGTGCTCCAGTGGATTTTGAGAAATTAACGTTTAAAAAAAGATATATATCTGTAACAGCGGACCTGGCAGCGTCGCAGGACGCGTACTTTACGCGCAACGGAGCTTTGTGAAGCGAAGCTGATTGGTTCTCCGGCGTCTGTCAACATTCCAAAAAGTCCGTAGCGGCCGCCATCTTGTCTCTCGGTAGGATCGAGAGACAAGAGGAGGTCAAAACAAAGGGGGAAATAACTATAAGGGGGCATAGTAGATCCTCGCTGACCCCCTAGGTTTGATGTGGAGGTTTTAAAAGGGCCCCGCGGGGCAAAAAAAAAAAATAATAATAATAAAACGGCTGAATGGATTTGCACGAAACTTGGCAAAATATTAGGGACTGGTAGCCCGATGTGCCTTTGCTAGGTCTCAATATATGTGCTCCAGTGGATTTTGAGAAATTAACGTTCAAAAAAAGATATATATCTGTAACAGCGCTCCGCTTCGCGTAACGGAGGTTTGCGAAGCTGATTGGTCATTCTGTCACTGGGCTATAGTTGGGCTACATCTGGCTGATATTTGGGCTACATTTGTTTTTTTGTGTGTCTGGCGGCCATCTTTGGGCTACATTGGGCTACATTGGGCTTCATTGGGCTACATTGGGCTACATTTGGGCTCCAACATATATATAGGCCAATGTAGCCCAATATATATTTTTCAAAGTTAATTTTCGTAAAAACCACTGGAGCATATATCTTGAGACATAGCAAAGGCACATCGGGCTACCAGTCCCTACAATTTTGCCAAGTTTCGTGGAAATCCATTCAGCCGTTCGAGCTAAAAGTGAGTCCAACCGCCCTATGGAAATGAAGGAAATGAATGGGTAATTTGTAATTAGCAAATAGCTAATCGCAAACTAGGAATGGTAAAGAATCGCTATTTATTCCTTAAAGTTCGCTATTTAGGAAATGCAAAAAACTTTGATGATACATATGGCGGTTCATCTCTAACAAGATAAGAAGCATAGGGATACATTTATGATGACTGGCGCATCACCAGGGATGTGTTAGTCATTCTGTGCCGCTGTTCCGTCACCTATGGTGTGCTGCATTTACAATGCGGCGCATCATGGGGCAAAAACAGCACAGATGCGTGATGTATCTGTGCCGTAAAGGTGGCGCATTGCTGGAGTTGTATCGCAAGTGTGATGAAGCTCCAGCAAGGGTCGGGGGTGCCCCTGTCGCAGGGTTTCTGTTCTCACACAGAACTGTGGACAGAGGATTGGAACCTCGGCGAATTAGGGTGTCCCAAAACTCACGTTAGTAATCAAAAACTCCTTAGCAAGCTAGGTACAGTGTCACATTGGATATAACAAACTCTCAATGTTTAGACAATCCAGAATATGAACTTATAGTACCTCAGGATACGTGGAACTCATGAACAGTCGGTCGTTATATATTTCTTAGAAACCAGAACATGGAGTTAAGAAGAACACATGTGTATTTGAAATGTTTATTTACTAATGCCGTCTTCTCAGGCGTAGTATCTTAGATAATACAAGTACACATATTATCAGTAGCAAAATTACCAGCATAGTTACTAGTACATAAAAAGCGAATGGTGATAGTATGTTAACATGCTGTAAATGAATAAGAGTTAGCAACACTTATAAGCAGCCGCGGGCCGTGGAGGGAGTTACGGTGAGGCAGGGAGGCGGGGAGGGGGAGAAGCAGGGTGGAGAATACAAGTACACATATTATCAGTAGCAAAATTACCAGCATAGTTACTAGTACATAAAAAGCGAATGGTGACAGTATGTTAACATGCTGTAAATGAATAAGAGTTAGCAACACTTATAAGCAGCCGCGGGCCGTGGAGGGAGTTACGGTGGGGCAGGGAGGCGGGGAGGGGGAGGGGCAAGGTAGAGAGGGCTCCACCCTGCTTCTCCCCCTCCCCGCCTCCCTGCCTCACCGTAACTCCCTCCACGGCCCGCGGCTGCTTATATCTCACCCTCCCTAATACAAATATTATATTATTTGCTAAGAAGGTCTCTTTGTGTTGGTTTAGGGCGTGCCCATACTTTAGTGTCTTAGATTTGAAGGAATCACATCAGCATACACCAGCTCTCTCTTCATGTGAACCGCATCAACTGTTGTGTATGTGTGTTCGGCAAAGCAATATAAAACCCGCCTCATGCCCAGAATTGGCAGAAGTTGCACTTATGTTATGAGTATGAAGTCGTGGAGATCAGACCTCATAACAATTCTGTATCGTGTTGTTCTTGAAACTTTAGCACTCGCTGTACAGATATAGTTTAACAAGCAAAGCAGATAGTAGAGCAATAACATATTATTCTCATGTAAACCACGATGAACTACTAGGTGGAAAGCTAAAGCAACAACTAAGTGTCGTGTGCAGAAGTTGCAAAAAAGGAAAAATGGCGTTTAAACCGGTAATGAGCCCATGCTAACTTAACACGGTGTAAAGATATCCAGGACCTAGATGACACCTCCCCATGATCCGGAAACGAACTGAATAAGATAATAGAAGTGCCATCTCATGAGAGCAGATTGCAAGTTTATATGTGGACGGTCCGCAAGGTAAAGCATTAAAAACTAGGAAAATTTAATGCTAAAGAAAAATAAAACAGCCAAGTACTTTATCGAGTCTTAAGCCAATAGGCAAGGTAAATAATAAAAACTTGACAAATAAGTCAATGAATTGTCAAAGAAATGCTAGTACTCAGCATATCAACCATGAAAAAGGTCTATGACATAACTGTGTATGCAAAATAAGCTGCAACAGCCTCCAATAGGAAGTCACCGTCTTCATCCGAAAACAGTTCAGCCATCCAATTTAAAAGCGGAAAAGAACATACGTGCTCTCCCAGCACCGGATCCTCTATCACCATCAGAGGACAGCTCGGTGGGTTTTCAAGAAAGCTCTGTTCCAAGAAAGACTGTGCTGCCGCCAGTAAATTCCAGGGACCAAGTAGTCCATGCATCAATGCCACAGCCATAATCCTTTCGCCAGGACAAACCAACTCGTGAGTAATGATAGGAGTCATCAGCTGTTTAAAGTCGACGTCAGGAGAAACCGGTCCGCAGAGACACAAATCAATGGCCCAATCGAAATCACAGGTCAGGCAGTGAAATACAGGCTGGACACAGGTGAAGTAGGAGAATCGAAAAGATAATCCATATGCCGTGCTTAATATCGCCAACGGCATTGTGCCATAATATTCTAGCATGCGATTGCGGAACAGTGTCAGCAGCTGCAGGGTGGGAGGTTGCATAGGAGGGACATCCATATTTAAAAATGTAAAAAAGCACAAGAGCGTCCGCTGGTAATGCAAGTAAAAATGCCAATCCACGAACCAGAGTGGAGAAAATAGAATGAAAGGAAGCAGGGATGACTCCAAAGATTTTCTCAAATGAAGTCACGAGACCACTGGTAACAACTTTAAAAAAGTGCGCCAGGGTCTTTGTGGAGGATGCGTTAAAGATAGTCGGAACCATCTTGCTGAAATTGAAAGGCAAATCTGAATTGAAAAGGGTCTGCACCTCTGTACGGGTGTTCGCTATGTGAAGCACGAAAGTTTCACGGGCCGAACTCAAGGCCACCTCTCTCTGAGACAAAAGAGCTCTTATTCTTGCCATGCCGTTGAAATCTGTCCCAAGGTTGGTATTTGTGGCCAGATTGAAAACTCCCTATGTTCATGTGTGGGAGGAAATAGAACATTTCTGCAGCAAATAACCCGTTCACTTACTGTTACGATAAAAGGAATACTTTTAATTAACTCAGAACAATCTTCATTATTGAGCATCAAATAACTACCATTTTCCAACAACTTGAACGTGGGGATGATAGCAGGAACTGGCGTGCCTTGCAACACGCAAGCCATATTTGGTCGGTGTTTGTTGCATGAACCGTGTAACTGTATGTGCCTACACATTAGTGAATGATCTGGCGTCTCAGTGCATTCCTCTCCATTCAGATAAACTTCTTGATCATCTTTGAAACATCTGTATGTGTATGGAAGCGACCAGACCTCATGAAGAAAAGCACTACCTAAAGGTTCATAACGACCTATTGGTATATATTTCATACAATTTGAAAACTTATATAAAGCAAAAGGCAGCGTTATTAAACCGTGGATAAGGCACGTTGCCAAAAAACCCGCAATCCTCTGCTGATGATGTCACTGAGCATGTCATGAATGATGTAATATGTGACATCATCAGCAGTGGATTACGGGTAATAGTATCTCTAGTTTACTCCCCTATAGCTGTCTTTCTTTTAACATAAGTGTCTGTTTCCTTCCCTTATACTTACTGTTTTTGGTTCGCTTCTGGTTCGCGTACCGGCGAGCGAACTGGGAAGCGAACTAAGAGAAATAGAGGTTGGCACAGTTCCAAATATTGTACCAATTTTTTAACAACGGGGAGGTAGTTCTGAAAAGAACTTTTTTTTTTATTGTTTTTGTTGTTTTATATTTTTTTTATTATTTTTCGGAACATTTTTTTACTTTTTTTGAATTTTTCTGAACAGTTTTATATTTTTTTGGGTTTTTCTTGGAGGGGGCAATGAAAACGATTCATTGTAAAGGGCTCAACAGGAGCAACAAAACAAAAAAAGAAGTATTTATTATTTTGGGCGTTTCGTACAAACTTGCATATGATAGTCAATAGCTCTGTTGATCAGAGTGATGCTTTTTTCTCCGTAGGAAATGAATCCATCGCAAAATATGCAGATGTGTTTTACTTCACCAAATTTCATTTGTATATTTGGCACCATCTCCCTGCCCTCTGGTCCCGTTACTTCCGGTACAACAGATCTTCTGGCCATAATAGGGAGATTATCTAGGTCGTTCCGAAACTGTGCAGCACTGTAGTTGTTAGGATGCCACCTAGTCATATGGCGATGCATTGTGTAGTTTCCGAAACTGTATTTTTTCTCGGTTCCTCTGGACAGTCTATCTTGACAGATAAGGCAAGTTACGTATCTTGCATTTACTTTTATCTGACCTTTGGGAATTTTAAAAAATTGCCAAATGAAGTTTTCTTTCCGGTGAGACGTCCTGGGCTGCTCAGGCAAAAACTGCCTCTCTTCGTGCTCGTCGTCCTGTTCCTCTTCTTCTTCTTCTTGTTGAATTATAACTTGAGCAGGTGGTCCACTCTTCCTTGGATGTGGTGGAGGTGGTGGGGAAGCACCAGCTGAAGCTACTAAAGAAGCCATTGCTCAGTGATCACAAAGGGTCTTTCTCTCACAATGATGAAAGTCAGAGTGAGGAAAGAAGGAGGGATTTTCATCATTTGGGAAAAACAAGAGTTCTCAACCAATCAAAAGTGTTCATTTTAGATTATATGACCTAGTCTTACATCATTAGGAAACCAAAAGTGAAATGAACCAATGAAAAGTGTTATTACCAAGTCACATGACTTGCTGTGTTTACGTTAAGCGCTTTGCAGGGCCTCCCGGTTTGCTTCCAGAAACCTGCGCTTTGCGACTCGCTTCGCGTACCAGTTCGCTAACGTAGCACGTCATATGACGTATCACGCGACAACGTGAAACGTCATGCGGACGGGAGGCGTCACGATGTTGTTTTTTAACGCGGCACTTGCGGTAAAGAAACGTTTACCGGCTCGCGGTCTATTTCGCGGCATCAAGGTCAGCTAACGGGAAGCTTCCCGATTCGCGAAGCGGGAACGAAGAAAAAAAAATATTTAAAAAAAAAATTATTCATAAACATATAAAATATATTTTTGGATTTAAAGAAGAATACATTTTACAGCTACAGATATTAGCTGTTAAAAAACCAATGAAATTCACAGAAAAAACCATAGGTTATAGACCATATATAGTTAGGAATTAGCATTTACAAAACCTTGAAAATTCACTGAAAAAACCATAGGTTATAGACCATATATAGTTAGGAATTAGCATTTAGAAAACCTTATTTTACTCACACAAAACCATTGAAATTCCATATATAGTTAGTTGCACTAACTATATATCGCGCACCCGCAATCCACTGCTGATGATGTCACATATTACATCATTCATGACATGGTCAGTGACATCACTGATGACATCACTGATGACATCTCAAATGACATCACTGATGACATCACTGATAACAACATCCAGTGATTTTTTGTTTCTATAAAGTTTAAATATGTCTTACATATTGAAGAATGAGTGGATGTGTAAGTGTCTGGACGAAGGATTTAGTAGGTGCATGACTGACTGTATGAGTGAGTGATTAAATGTGTCTCACTGACTGCATGGGTTAGTGACTAAACTGTCTTAATTTGTGCATCATTATGTCTGTTGTTCTGTAAACTGCTGCATGTGTTGATCAGTAGCTATATGAGTAACTATATGGGTTATTGATTGATTGCCCAAGTATTTGTATGGGAGACTGAGTGTGTGTGTGGCTAGCTGGGAGGTGTGTGACTCTGTGCAGATCAATCTGTACTTGTATCAATGATTGTATAAGAAGGTAAGTATGTGTTAGTATATGTTTGAAAATGTAAGGTGCTCTATGTTTAACTGTATAGACAAGAAAATGGAAGTGTCATTGATTCTTTACAGGACTGACTAGGTGTGTGAGTAACTCCATGGATGAGTGGCAGACTGTGAGTGTCTGTATAGGTGTATGAGTGCATATGATAGTGTTGTAAAGATGAGTGATTGTATGTATGAATGATTGTATGGGTGAATGAGTGAAGGTGTGTGTAGACGTAGCAATCAGTGAGTGCGTATGTAGTAACTAGTATTGGTGTGTCAATGGTTTCAAAAATTATACTCTCTTTTTAACACTGGGTGAAACAGAGGTTATATTAAAATGTGAGGAGGTGCATTGTATTGTCACATGAATGATATCATCAGTGATGTGATCATTGATGTCAAGTGAGATGTCATCAGTGATGTCATTTGAGATGTCATCAGTGATGTCATCAGTGATGTCACTGACCATGTCATGAATGATGTAATATGTGACATCATCAGCAGTGGATTGCGGGTGCGCGATATATAGTTAGTGCAACTAACTATATATGGAATTTCAATGGTTTTGTGTGAGTAAAATAAGGTTTTCTAAATGCTAATTCCTAACTATATATGGTCTATAACCTATGGTTTTTTCAGTGAATTTTCAAGGTTTTGTAAATGCTAATTCCTAACTATATATGGTCTATAACCTATGGTTTTTTCTGTGAATATATATATATATACATATATATTACCTACTGGCGGTCGCCAGTAGGTATATATAGTTAGGATTTTTTCTCTATGGGATTTTTGAAAATTCTATGTCTAATAACTTTGGCGTTTGTGGACGGAATTGGCTGAAATTTTCAGGAAAATGGCACATTTTGTTTCTGAGCAGCCCTTGAAAATTTGGGGGGGGTTCGTCAAGGGGGGGCCGAGAAAAAAGGGGGGTCCCAAAACATGTTTTTAACATTGAGTTTTCCGTAGGGCGGTTGGCCTCACTTTTAGCCCGAACGGCTGAATGGATTTGCACGAAACTTGGCAAAATTGTAGGGACTGGTAGCCCGATGTGCCTTTTGTAGGTCTCAATATATGTGCTTCAGTGGATTTTGAGAAATTAACGTTCAAAAAAAGATATATATCTGTAACAGCGGACCGGGCAGCGCTCCAGTTCGCGTACTTTTCGCGCAACGGAGCTTTGTGAAGCGAAGCTGATTGGTTCTCCGGCGTCTGTAAACATTCCAAACAGTCCGTAGCGGCCGCCATCTTGTCTCTCGGTAGGATCGAGAGACAAGAGGAGGCCAAAGCGAAGGGGCAAATGACCATAAGGGGGCATAGTAGATCCTCGCTGACCCCCTAGGTTTGATGTGGAGGTTTTAAAAGGGCCCCGCGGGGCAAAAAAAAAAAATAATAATAATAATCGAACGGCTGAATGGATTTGCACGAAACTTGGTAAAATATTAGGGACTGGTAGCCCGATGTGCCTTTGCTAGGTCTCAATATATGTGCTCCAGTGGATTTTGAGAAATTAACGTTCAAAAAAAGATATATATCTGTAACAGCGCTCCGCTTCGCGTAACGGAGGTTTGCGAAGCTGATTGGTTCTCCGGCGTCTGTAAACATTGCAAACAGTCCGTAGCGGCCGCCATCTTGTCTCTCGGTAGGATCGAGAGACAAGAGGAGGCCAAAGCGAAGGGGCAAATGACCATAAGGGGGCATAGTAGATCCTCCTTGACCTCTTAGGTTTGATGTGGAGGTTTTAAAAGGGCCCCGCGAGGCAAAAAAAATAAAAATAATAATAATCGAACGGCTGAATAGATTTGCACGAAACTTGGCAAAATTGTAGGGACTGGTAGTCCGATGTGCCTTTGCTAGGTCTCAATATATGTGCTCCAGTGGATTTTGAGAAATTAACGTTCAAAAAAAGATATATATCTGTAACAGCGCTCCGCTTCGCGGAGATAAAATTATATCTGTATTATCTAGCTGTTGCTAACACCAGTTAGCGACGGCTAGTAGGAGATAGCGACCATCTTGGGCCCCACTTTGCATGTGAGTGATATTTATCACTAATGACATGCAAAGTGGGCATGCCAAGATGTTAGCGACTGGAAACAGTCGCTAACATCGCTATCTCCTATTATCAACTTTTGGAAATATTCGCGATAAGCGCGAATATCTCCAAAAGCTAGCACCTGCCCTGAGCAGTTCTAAGGCATGTTATCCAATGGGAGGTGGATAACATGGCTAAGAGCATTAGCTCGGTAATGCATGAATATCGCTGAGTTTTCAGCGATATTAATGCATTGCGGTCATTTTTTATCGTATTTGCGATAAACCTTGATAATAGCAAGGTTTATCTGCGATAATTTCTGACGATGCTTAGCGGTAAAAAAATCGTTGCTAAGCATCGTTAGGGATAAATATCGCTTAACTTTGGTAATATGCCCCAACGTCTGTTAACGTTCGATTCGAAGGAAATCAGGAAGTGTTGAAAAACATTGTCTGCGCCATCTTGCCTTTTTTCAAATGCCACACTTTTGTCGTGCACGGCAGTCATTTTAGATGCCTTGACCAGACCCACTCTGTGCACGCTGTCGATCCTTAGCATGACTCCCCACCCTCGCAAGCATCTCCCCCAGGCAGTGGTCACCCCCGCTCTCTGTCTTATGCATGGGTAATAAACCACCCCCCATCTGCGCTGCTCTTCCCTGAGAATCACACCCTGTGCCCGCCCGACACCTCCCTTTCGCCCTATTCACTACCGCACCCTCTGACACTCCTTTTCCTCTGTGTCCGATTGTCCAGGCCGGTCCTAGGGTATCAGCTAGCCCTGCAGATGTAGTTTATGGCCCCAGCTGTAAAGAATCACCCCTCTTCAAAGGAGTTATAGTAGATCAAGGCCCACACTCGATGAGATCCGTCACAGCAGACGCGTTCCTATTATCTGAAAACCATCCTGTATTGTGATTGGGGAGGGGACCGAGCCTGAAGCGGAAGATTCCAGGGATGACTCTTTGTACATCAAAGTTTTTACAATTATGTGTCACATTAAAAATATATAGCACTCCAACAAAGTAGTAAGATTATAAAACTTTAATAACTTATAAATATATACAAGAAAACAAAAACAGTAATAACATATAAACATTTTTAGGGAAAAACAACGAAGTAGCGGTCGGCTGTGCGAATAGTCCCAACGCAGCACAACGTCCAGATTTCTGGCGTGGGGCGTCGCGGGGGGTGGGTCATCAGTAGCAAACTGTTGTGCGAATAGTTCCAAGGCAGCAGAACGATGGCACCAAGGTGATGTCCAGTAAGTTGCCGCACTGGTTTTGGTATCCTACAATGCTGCTCCGAATAACGGCGTGGGGCGCCCCGGGGGAGGCGGCGTGAACGGGCCTCTCCAGGTGGAGTGTCATCTGTTGTAGTGGGGCGCCCCTTTACCGTTTCAGTTGCCATTCCGTCCGTTTTTGGTCCACTGTGTCAAAAGCCGCAATTCAGCTGAGTTGCGCCCACTCTTGCGGTGCAGCGATAGGCGGCTGTCACAGGACTCTCAAAATGGCGGCAGGCTCTTTCCTTTTTGGGCCTGGTCCACTGAAATGGCCCTGGGACACCTTGGAAATCGGACGCTTGTCTGCTAGGTCTTGGACCCCATTCTCGAAAGCGTCCCCTCCGCCTTGAGGATTTATCAAAAGTTTTGGGGGCCCCCGACTCCTGTAGGCTTCTGGTGGGGAGCGGTTGCCATGATTGCTCGCGGAATGACCACGACGGAGCTACGAGATGGTGGTGCTCTCATGCTGAAGCCAGCTTCAGTCTGAAACATCCAGAAACAAGGTGGGGCTTTCATCGTTTGGGAAAAAAAAAAAGTTTTCATCCAATGAAAAGTGTTGTTTTTAGGTCATATGATCAAGCCTTCCATCATTAGGAAACCAAAAGTAAAATGAACCAATGAAAAGTTTTATAAACAAGTCACATGACCTGTTATGCGGCATAGGGTATAAAATGCGGAGAAAATACGTTGGCACGTGAGGCGGCGTCAGTAGCGGACCGATGTGCGAATAGGCCGAAGGCAATACAACGCGCCAAGATCCGGATGGCACCGAGGTGGTGTCCAGCAAGTTGCAGCACTGGTGTGGCCATCCTACAATGCTGAAAGTCGGCGTGGGGCGCCCCGTTGGCCTGTGAGTTTGCGTCAGTAGCGGACCGATGTGCGAATAGGCCGAAGGCAGCACAACGCGCCAAGATCCGGATGGCACCGAGGTGGTGTCTAGTAAGTTGCCGCACTGGTGTGGCCATCCTACAATGTTGAAAGTCGGCGTGGGGCGCCCTGTTGGCCTGTGAGATGGTGTCAGTAGCGGACTGATGTGCGAATGGGGCCAAAGGCAGCGCAACAATATTTTATGACTGACACCACAAGGCGCTGAGATGCCAAGATCCGGATGGCACCGAGGTGATGTCTAAGTTGCGGACCGATGTGCGAATGGGGTCAAAGGCAGCGCAACAATATTTTCTGTATGGAAGATACCACTAGGCGTTGAGATGCCAAGATCCGGATGGCACCGAGGTGATGTCTAGCAAGTTGCTGTACTGGTGTGGTCATCCTACAATGCTGAAAGTCGGCGTGGGGCGCCCCATTAGCCTGTGAGATGGCGTCAGTAGCGGACCGATGTGCGAATAGGCCGAAGGCAGCACAACGCGCCAAGATCCGGATGTCACCGTGGTGGTTTCATAGTTGAGAGGCACTTCATCTGCAGTGGGGTGCCGAGATCCGGATGGCACCGAGGTGATGTCTAGCAAGTTGCTGTACTGGTGTGGTCATCCTACAATGCTGAAAGTCGGCGTGGGGCGCCCGATTAGCCTGTGAGATGGCGTCAGTAGCGGACCGATTTGCGAATGGGGCCAAAGGCAGCGCAACAATATTTTCTGAAGAGAATACAACCAAAAGGCGCTGAGATTCCAAGATCCGGATGGCACCGAGGTGGTGTCTAGCAAGCTATGCAGTTGAGTTGTGTGCGCACTTGCGGCGAATAGGTCGAAGGCAGCATAACAATGTTTTCTGAATAGAAGACACCACAAGGCGTTGAGATTCGGTTACCACCGAGGTGATGTCTAGCAAGTTGCCGCACTGGTGTGGCCATCCTACAATACTGCTCCGAATAACGGCGTGGGGTGCCCGAAGGGGGGGGGGGAGGCGGCGTGAACGGGCCTTCCTAGGTGGAGGCTCGTCTGCTGTAGTGGGGCGCCCCTTTACCGTTTCAGTTGCCATTCAGCTGAGTTTCGGCTGCTCTTGATGCTACAGCGACAGGCGGCTGCAACAGGACTCTCAAAATGGCGGCCTGTTCTTTGGATTTGGGCCTGGTCCACTAAAATGGCCCTGGGACACCTTAGAACTCGGACGCTCGATTTTTTTTTTCCTTTCCTGTACATGCAAAAAAAGGTAAACGCCCGGTACGTTACACGCTTCATCTGCCACGATGAACTCTCCAGAGGAACCGAAAAAAAATATAGTTATGGTAACTATACCATGCATCGTCATATGGAGAGGTGGCACCAATTAATTATAGTGCTGCATAAAAGAGAGATTTGGAGGAGAACCCCTGACCTGCTAGTACATTCATCAAAGAAGTGGCACTGACAGCATCAGAGGCAAGGGAAACGGTCCCAAATATTTAGAAGAACTTTGGAAAGATTAAAATGACATGTTTAGATTGTGGCAAATTAATTTCATGTGGACAGATGAGTGTTACTCTAATAAATACAGCATATGAACATCATCATAGTCGATGGTTGGTAGAGACATTTTGACTATATCCTGGACCTGCCCGTCCTCGCCCAAAATGGCGCCGGAATAAATGGGACTCGTAACTCCTTGTTGTGTACTGGTTGCAGAACCTTGAAATCACGAGATACGTATGCAGTTTTGAAGCACATGGCGGGCGGGGACGAGAATTGATTGAATATTTCGACATCCCTATTGATATTAAGTTCTGATGTGTTATTGATTACTGTACTATTGAAAGTTCGAATTAACGTCACCCATGGTACTTGCCCGCAAATGTATATCTAGATAATTTTATTGTAACTGGCCCTGTCGTATTTTAATTATAAAATGTACGTCCACCGATTCCGTAACTGTTAGACACCTTAGTTCTTGCAACCTAATGGCCCGCCCGTTACGTTCCTCTACAGTGTAAATGTCTACTCATCATATACGATTACAGTTTGCTCCGTGGCCGGCCCACGTGGTTATAGGCTCGTATTTGTATAATGAAATTTTCACAATAAAGGTTTTTAAAAGAAAACATGGTAGTAGTATATACATTGGTAAAGTTTTTAATAATAGTCACTGTTTTAGAATCATTAAAAGGCAAGTGAAATAAAGCAGACCAATTACATGAAGGGTAAAAGGTATAATACGAAGGAACGCAGTAAAGATAAATGGTCAAGGGCTGTTGTGTTTTCTATTCCTGCAACATAAAGTGATCGATAAGAATCTCATATTCAGGCGTATCGGCGACTAAGACAGCAGGCCGACCCTCTTTTGCTCAACGGCTCCGTCATGGGACGAAGAAACGCTCTTTTTCTCGAAAAAAGAATATATTTTACTTGCAGGACAGTTGTAAATTTTCCGGGAAAGTACATTAGCCTGGAACATTATAACATATATTTAAGAAAAAATAATGTTCGGAAGTAATAAAAAGCGTAATTTTTAGGTCATATGACCAAGCCTTTCATCATTAGAATAAGAAAAGTAAAATGAACCAATGAAAAGTTTTATTAACAAGTCACATGACTTGTTATGCTTACGTTACGCGCTGCGCGCCCCGGATGACTTCCGGATGCGCTAACGCGGCGCGTCATATGACGCATTACGCGACAACGCAGGTCCAGAATATAGTCAAAATGTCTCCACCAACCAGCGGTCGGAACACAACCCCTTTCAGCAGGCTAAATAGTTCTGTTAAATGACAACAGAAGGGACAGGCAACAAGAACCATCAGTCAAAGAGGGGAGGGCTAGTTCTTCTCTACCGGGTTACATTGGGGCGCTACCGGAACTGATCGAATTGGTAGTCTACAGTGTTTCTGGATGTTTCAGACTGAAGCTGGGGTTAGCATGAGAGCAGTACCATTTCGTAGCTCCGTCGTGGCCATTCCGCAACCAATCATGGCAGCCGCTCTTTATCGTTATTTTGGGCGGGGTGGGTGGCGGAGCCGAGCTGTTTTGCAGCTATCATTGTGTGGAGTTCAGTTCATTTCACTAGTTTTGTATTTGTCATGAGAGGTTGTTCCTAATGTTTCTATTTTAGCGAGGTCAAAAAGAGATCCCGTTAGTGGCCTACTGATTTTGCTCGATTCCTTTTCTTTTTTTTTTTACACGATTTTTCGTTATCTGCAAAGACTAAACAGAGTATTGCGACTCTGTGTTTGTTTGTAAATAGAGAATGAACCAAAGAGAACCAATTCTAAAACAGTAAATACTTGGATAACAATCAATCAAATGGAGAGAGAAGCAGGCACGACGTATTACAACGGGGGCAAAGGCCTGCGTTAACTACCCTTAACTATGTGCAAAGAGAGAGTACTCCTAATAGAAATGAGGGGGGGGGCACCATTCAAAGCAGATCAGTGTGCATAAACACGAAAATGTTTTCACTTACCACGTACTTGACATTCAACAGCTTATGATATTTGCTATTAAAAAACCATTGAAATTCACTGAAAAAACCATAGGTTATAGATCATATATAGTTAGGAATTAGCATTTACAAAACCTTGAAAATTCACTGAAAAAAACCATAGGTTATAGACCATATATAGTTAGGAATTAGCATTTAAAAAACCTTATTTTACTCACACAAAACCATTGAAATTCCATATATAGTTAGTTGCACTAACTATATATCGCGCACCCGCAATCCACTGCTGATGATGTCACATATTACATCATTCATGACATGGTCAGTGACATCACTGATGACATCACTGATGACATCTCAAATGACATCACTGATGACATCACTGATGACATCTCATTTGACATCAATGACCACATCACTGATGATATCATTCATGTGACAATACAATGCATCTCCTCATATTTTAATATAACCTCTGTTTCACCCAGTGTTAAATACAGAGTATAATTTTTGAAACCATTGACACACCAATACTAGTTACTACATATGTACTCACTGATTCCTACGTCTACACACACATTCACTCATTCACCCATACAATCATTCATACATACAATCACTCATCTTTACAACACTATCATATGCACTCATACACCTATACAGACACTCACACTCTGCCACTCATCCATGGAGTTACTCACACACCTAGTCAGTCCTGTAAAGAATCAATCACACTTCCATTTTCTTATCTATACAGTTAAACATAGAGCACCTTATATTTTCAAACATATACTAACACATACTTACCTTGTTATACAATCATTGATATAAGTACACATTGATCTGCACAGAGTCACACACCTCCCAGCCAGCCACACACACACTCAGTCTCCCATACAAATACTTGGACAATCAATCAATAACCCATATAGTTACTCATATAGCTATTGATCAACACATGCAACAGTTTACAGAACAACAGACATAATGATGCACAAATTAAGACAGTTTAGTCACTAACCCATGCACTCAGTGAGACACATTTAATCACTCACTCATACAGTCAGTCATGCACCTACTAAATCCTTCGTCCAGACACTTATACATCCACTCATTCTTCAATATGTAAGACATATTTAAACTTTACAGAAACATAAAATCACTGGATGTTGTTATCAGTGATGTCATCAGTGATGTCATTTGAGATGTCATCAGTGATGTCATCAGTGATGTCACTGACCATGTCATGAATGATGTAATATGTGACATCATCAGCAGTGGATTGCGGGTGCGCGATATATAGTTAGTGCAACTAACTATATATGGAATTTCAATGGTTTTGTGTGAGTAAAATAAGGGTTTTTAAATGCTAATTCCTAACTATATATGGTCTATAACCTATGGTTTTTTCAGTGAATATATATATATATATATATATATATTACCTACTGGCAGTCGCCAGTAGGTATATATAGTTAGGATTTTTTTGAATAGGGATTTCTGAAAATTCTATGTTGAATAACTTTGGCGTTGATGGACGGAATTGGCTGAAATTTTCAGGAAAATGGCACATTGTGTTTCTGAGCGTCCCTGAAAGTTTGGGGGAGTTTCGTTAAGCGGGGGCCGAGAAAAAAGGGGGGTCCGAAAACGTGTTTTTAACATTGAGTTTTCCATAGGGCGGTTGGACTCACTTTTAGCTCGAACGGCTGAATGGATTTCCACAAAACTTGGCAAAATTGTAGGGACTGGTAGCCCGATGTGCCTTTGCTATGTCTCAAGATATATGCTCCAGTGGTTTTTACGAAAATTAACTTTGAAATATATATATTGGGCTACATTGGGCTATATATATGTTAGAGCCCAAATGTAGCCCAAAGATGGCCACCAGAGACAAAAAATACCAAATGTAGCCCAAATATCAGCCAGATGTAGCCCAACTATAGCCCAATGACAGAATGTCCCAGAGTGTTCTAAAGAACAACTAGAACGCTAACAGTCTTACTTATGACAAAAGTATGGCACACCTGAAGTCATCTTGATTGGAATAAAGTGGTAACACTCAATACATTTAATTTGAAAAGGAACAAAATGAGGGGTTTCATTTTGCCATAGAAATGTTATATATATATATATATATATATATATATATATATATTCACTGAAAAAACCATAGGTTATAGACCATATATAGTTAGGGCTTAGCATTTAAAAAACCTTATTTTACTCACACAAAACCATTGAAATTCCATATATAGTTAGTTGCACTAACTATATATCGCGCACCCGCAATCCACTGCTGATGATGTCACATATTACATCATTCATGACATGGTCAGTGACATCACTGATGACATCACTGATGACATCTCAAATGACATCACTGATGACATCACTGATGACAACATCCAGTGTCTGTATGTTTCTGTAAACTTTAAATATGTCTTACATATTGAAGAATGAGTGGATGAATAAGTATCTGGATGAAGGATTCAGTAGGTGCATGACTGACTGTATGAGTGAGTGATTAAATGTGTCTCACTGAGTGCATGGGTTAGTGACTAAACTGTCTTAATTTGTACATCATTATTTGTATTGTTCTGTAAACTGCTGCATGTGTTGATCAGTAGCTATATGAGTAACTATATGAGTTATTGATTGGTTGCCCAATTATTTGTATGGGAGACTGAGTGTGTGTGTGGCTGGCTGGGAGGTGTGTGACTCTGTGCAGATCAATGTGTACTTGTATCAATGATTGTATAAGAGAGTAAGTATGTGTTAGTATATGTTTGAAAATGTTATGTGCTCTATGTTTAACTGTATAGATTAGAAAATGGAAGTGTGATTGATTCTTTACAGGACTGACTAGGTGTGTAAGTAACTCCATGGGTGAGTGGCAGAGTGTGATTGTCTGTATAGGTGTATGAGTGCATATGATAGTGTTGTAAAGATGAGTCATTGTATGTATGAATGATTGTATGGGTGAATGAGTGAATGTGTGTGTAGAAGTAGGAATCAGTGAGTGCGTATGTAGTAACTAGTATTGGTGTGTCGATGGTTTCAAAAATTATACTCATATTTAACACTGGGTGTAACAGAGGTTATATTAAAGTGTGAGGAGATGCATTTTATTGTCACATGAATGATATCATAAGTGATGTGATCATTGATGTCAAATGAGATGTCATCAGTGATGTCATTTGAGATGTCATCAGTGATGTCATCAGTGATGTCGCTGACCATGTCATGAATGATGTAATATGTGACATCAGCAGTGGATTGCGGGTGCGCGATATATAGTTAGTGCAACTAACTATATATGGAATTTCAATGGTTTTGTGTGAGTAAAATAAGGTTTTTTAAATGCTAAGCCCTAACTATATATGGTCTATAACCTATGGTTTTTTCAGTGAATTTTCAAGGTTTTTTAAATGCTAATTCCTAACTATATATGGTCTCTAACCTATGGTTTTTTCAGTGAATTTTCAAGGTTTTTTAAATGCTAATTCCTAACTATATATGGTCTCTAACCTATGGTTTTTTCAGTGAATTTCAATGGTTTTTTAATAGCAAATATCATAAGCTGTCGAATGTCAAGTACGTGGTAAGTAAAAACATTTTCGTGTTTATGCACACTGATCTGCTTTGAATGCTGCCCCCCCTCCCCCTCATTTCTATTAGGAGTACTCTCTCTTTGCAGATAGTGAAGGGTAGTTAACGCAGGCCTTTGCCCCCGTTGTAATCCGTCGTGCCTGCTTCTCTCTCCATTTGATTGATTGTTATCCAAGCATTTACTGTTTTAGAATTGGTTCTCTTTGGTTCATTCTCTATTTACAAACAAGCACAGAGTCGCAATACTCTGTTTAGTCTTTGCAGATAGCGAAAAATCGTGTAAAAAAACAAAAGGAATCGAGCAAAATCAGTAGGCCACTAATGGGATCTCTTTTTGACCTCGCTAAAATAGAAACATTAGGAACAACCCCTCATGACAAACACGAAACTATTGAGATGAACTGAACTCCACACCATGATGGCTGCAATACAGCTCGGCTCCGCCACCCACCCCGCCCAAAATAACGATAAACTCTATGCAAATATTACAAATATATACAACACACCAGCAAAGTAACACGGTAAAACATTTTATTAAACAACTATTTACATAACTATTTTATACTTTTTGATGCCCGATCCGGCTAGCTCAATCGATCGAGCATGAAACTCATGCACTCTGATGGTTCAAAGTTTTGAGGAGTGCTTGTAACACTGTCTGAAGCCTATTTGCACTTGCTTTAGCTTCACTATTGTCAAAGTAAAGTGGGGACTGTTTGAGGACGTGACTGCATTTGTGAACAATGTAATGCGGTGCCACCCTGAACCGCTTGACGGAGGCCCCCGAGGGACGGTGTGATGGCGCGGACTCGGAGGGGGCGCTTGGCTTCGGCTCCCTCCCCAAGTCGTGTTCTCCTGGTGTAGCCTGAGATCGCCCCCGACATAGGTGGCCGGCTCCCGGGATCAAGCGGAACTTTTTGCCTTTTGGTAACTCTTCCATTCTTGACCTTGTCCCACAATCCGTTTCACCTAAAGACACGCTGTAGTGGGGCGCCCCTTTACCATTTCAGTTACCATTCCGCCCGCTTTTGCTACACTGTGCCTCTTCCGCTATTCAGCTGTTTACCGCCCGCTCTTTCGACTACAGCGTCTCGCTCACCATGTAGTTGAGTTGCTCCCGCTCTTGCGGTGCAGCGATAGCCGGCTGCCACAGTACTCTCAAAATGGCGGCCGGCTCTTCAGATTTGGGCGTGGTCCACTAAAATTGCCCTGCGACACCTTGGAACTCGGACGCTTGTCTGCTAGAGATTGGGCTCCATTCTCGAAAGCGTCCCCTCAGCCTTGAAGATTCTACAAAAGTCTTGGGGGCCCCCGACTCCCGCAGGCTTCTGGTGGAGAGCGGCTAGCATTATTGCTCGTCGAATGGCCACGACGGAGCTACGAAATGGTGGTGCTCTCATGCTAACGCCAGCTTCAGTCTGAAACATCCAGAAACACTGTAGACTACCAATTCGATCAGTTCCGGTAGCGCCCCAACGTGACCCGGTAGAGAAGAACTAGCCCTCCCCTCTTTCACTGATGGTTCTTGTTGCCTGTCCCTTCTGTTGTCATTTAACAGAACTATTTAGCCTGCTGAAAGGGGTTGTGTTCCGACCGCTGGTTGGTGGAGACATTTTGACTATATTCTAGACCTGCGTTGTCGCGTAATGCGTCATATGACGCGCCGCGTTAGCGCATCCGGAAGTGATCCGTGGCGCGACGCGCAGCGCGTAACGTAAGCATAACAGGTCATATGACTTGTTAATAAAACTTTTCATTGGTTCATTTTACTTTTCTTATTCTAATGATGCTTTCGAACATTATTTTTTCTTAAATATATGTTATAATGTTCCAGGCTAATGTACTTTCCCGGAAAATTTACAACTGTCCTGCAAGTAAAATATATTCCTTTTTCGAGAAAAAGGGCGTTTCTTCGTCCCATGACAGAGCCGTTGAGCAAAAGAGGGTCGGCCTGCTGTCTTAGTCGCCGATACGCCTGAATATCAGATTCTTATCGATCACTTTATGTTGCAGGAGTAGAAAAAACAACAGCCCTTGACCATTTATCTTTACTGCGTTCCTGCGTATTATACCTTTTACCCTTCATGTAATTGGACTGCTTTATTTCACTTGCCTTTTACTGATTCGAAAACAGTGACTATTATTAAAAACGTTACCAATGTATATACTACTACCATGTTTTCTTTTAAAAACCTTTATTGTGAAAATGTCATTATACAAATACGGGCCTATAACCACGTGGGCCGGCCACGGAGCAAACTGTAATCGTATATGATGAGTAGACATTTACACTGTAGAGGAACGTAACGGGCGGGCCATTAGGTTGCAAGAACTAAAGTGTCTAACAGTTGCGGAATCGGTGGACGTACATTTTATAATTAAAATACGACAGGGCCACTTACAATAAAATTATCTAGATATACATTTGCGGGCAAGTACCATGGGTGACGTTAATTCGAACTTTCAATAGTACAGTAATCAATAACACATCAGAACTTAATATCAATAGGGATATCGAAATATTCAATCTATTCTCGTCCCCGCCCGCCATGTGCTTCAAAACTGCATACGTATCTCGTGATATCAAGGTTGTGCAACCAGTACACAACAAGGAGTTACGAATCCCATTTATTCCGGCGCCATTTTGGGCGAGGACGGGCAGGTCCAGGATATAGTCAAAATGTCTCTACCAACCATCGACTATGATGATGTTCATATGCTGTATTTATTAGAGTAACACTCATCTGTCCACATGAAATTAATTTGCCACAATCTAAACATGTCATTTTAATCTTTCCAAAGTTCTTCTAAATATTTGGGACCGTTTCCCTTGCCTCTGATGCTGTCAGTGCCACTTCTTTGATGAATGTACTGGCAGGTCGGGGGTTCTCCTCCAAATCTCTCTTTTATGCAGCACTATAATTAATCGGTGCCACCTCTCCATATGACGATGCATGGTATAGTTACCATAACTATATTTTTTTTCCGGTTCCTCTGGAGAGTACATCGTGGCAGATGAAACGTGTAACGTACCGGGCATTTACCTTTTTTTGCATGTAGAGGAAAGGGAAAAAAATTCGAGCGTCCGAGTTCTAAGGTGTCCCAGGGCCATTTTAGTGGACCAGGCCCAAATCCAAAGAACAGGCCGCCATTTTGAGAGTCCTCTTGCAGCCGCCTGTCGCTGTAGCATCAAGAGCGGCCGAAACTCAGCTGAATGGCAACTGAAACGGTAAAGGGGCGCCCCACTACAGCAGACGAGCCTCCACCTAGGAAGGCCCGTTCACGCCGCCTTCCCCCACCCGCCCCCCCTTCGGGCACCCCACGCCGTTATTCGGAGCAGGATTGTAGGATAGCCACACCAGTACGGCAACTTGCTAGACACCACCTCTGTGCCTACCGAATCTCAGCGCCTTGTGGTGTCTTCTATTCAGAAAACATTGTTGTGCTGCCTTCGACCTATTCGCCGCAAGTGCGCACGCAACTCAGCTGCATAGCTTGCTAGACACCACCTCGGTGCTAACCGAATTTCAGCGCCTTGTGGTGTCTTCTATTCCAAAAATATTGTTGCGCTGCCTTTGGCCCCATTCGCACATCGGTCCGCTACTGACGCCATCTCACAGGCCAACGGGGCGCCCCACGCCGACTTTCAGCATTGTAGGATGGCCACACCAGTGCGACAACTTACTAGACACCACCTCGGTGCCATCCGGATCTTGGCATCTCAGCGCCTTGTGGTGTCTTCTATTCAGAAAATATTGTTGCGCTGCCTTTGGCCCCATTCGCACATCGGTCCGCTACTGACGCCATCTCACAGGCCAACGGGGCGCCCCACGCCGACTTTCAGCATTGTAGGATGGCCACACCAGTGCGACAACTTACTAGACACCACCTCGGTGCCATCCGGATCTTGGCATCTCAGCGCCTTGTGGTGTCTTCTATTCAGAAAATATTGTTGCGCTGCCTTTGGCCCCATTCGCACATCGGTCCGCTACTGACGCCATCTCACAGGCCAACGGGGCGCCCCACACCGACTTTCAGCATTGTAGGATGGCCACACCAGTGCGACAACTTGCTGGACACCACCTCGGTGCCATCCAGATCTTGGCGCGTTGTGCTGCCTTCGGCCTATTCCCACATCGGTCCGCTACTGACGCCATCTCACAGGCCAACGGGGCGCCCCACGCCGACTTTCAGCATTGTAGGATGGCCACACCAGTGCAACTTACTAGACACCACCTCGGTCCCATCCGGATCTTGGTGCGTTGTGCTGCCTTCGGCCTATTCGCACATCGGTCCGCTACTGCCGCCATCTCACAGGCCAACGGGGCGCCCCACGCCGACTTTCAGCATTGTAGGATGGCCACACCAGTGCGACAACTTACTAGACACCACCTCGGTGCCATCCGGATCTTGGCATCTCAGCGCCTTGTGGTGTCTTCTATTCAGAAAATATTGTTGCGCTGCCTTTGGCCCCATTCGCACATCGGTCCGCTACTGACGCCATCTCACAGGCCAACGGGGCGCCCCACACCGACTTTCAGCATTGTAGGATGGCCACACCAGTGCAACTTACTAGACACCACCTCGGTGCCATCCGGATCTTGGCGCATTGTGCTGCCTTCGGCCTATTCGCACATCAGTCCGCTACTGACGCCATCTCACAGGCCAACGGGGCGCCCCACGCCGACTTTCAGCATTGTAGGATGGCCACACCAGTGCAACTTACTAGACACCACCTCGGTCCCATCCGGATCTTGGTGCGTTGTGCTGCCTTCGGCCTATTCGCACATCGGTCCGCTACTGCCGCCATCTCACAGGCCAACGGGGCGCCCCACGCCGACTTTCAGCATTGTAGGATGGCCACACCAGTGCGACAACTTGCTGGACACCACCTCGGTGCCATCCGGATCTTGGCGCGTTGTGCTGCCTTCGGCCTATTCGCACATCGGTCCGCTACTGACGCCATCTCACAGGCCAACGGGGCGCCCCACGCCGACTTTCAGCATTGTAGGATGGCCACACCAGTGCAACTTACTAGACACCACCTCGGTGCCATCCGGATCTTGGCGCGTTGTGCTGCCTTCGGCCTATTCGCACATCGGTTCGCTACTGACGCCATCTCACAGGCCAACGGGGCGCCCCACGCCGACTTTCAGCATTGTAGGATGGCCACACCAGTGCGACAACTTGCTGGACACCACCTCGGTGCCATCCGGATCTTGGCGCGTTGTGCTGCCTTCGGCCTATTCGCACATCGGTCCGCTACTGACGCCGCCTCACGTGCCAACGGATTTTCTACGCTTTTTATACCCTATGCCGCATAACAGGTCATGTGACTTGTTTATAAAACTTTTCATTGGTTCATTTTACTTTTGGTTTCCTAATGATGGAAGGCTTGATCATATGACCTAAAAATAACACTTTTCATTGGATGAAAACTATTTTTTTTCCCAAACGATGAAAGCCCCACCTTGTTTCTGGATGTTTCAGACTGAAGCTGGCGTCAGCATGAAAGCACCACCATCTCGTGGCTCCGTCGTGGTCATTCCGCGAGCAATCATGGCAGCCGCTCCCCACCGGAAGCCTACAGGAGTCGGGGGCCCCCAAGACTTTTGTAGAATCCTCAAGGCGGAGGGGACGCTTTCGAGAATGGGGTCCAAGACCTAGCAGACAAGCGTCCGATTTCCAAGGTGTCCCAGGGCCATTTCAGTGGACCAGGCCCAAAAAGGAAAGAGCCTGCCGCCATTTTGAGAGTCCTGTGACAGCCGCCTATCGCTGCACCGCAAGAGTGGGCGCAACTCAGCTGAATTGCGGATTTTGACACAGTGGACCAAAAGCGGACGGAATGGCAACTGAAACGGTAAAGGGGCGCCCCACTACAGCAGACGAGGCTCCACCTGGGGAGGCCCGTTCACGCCGCCCCCCCCCCCAGGGCGCCCCACGCCGTTATTCGGAGGGCGGCAACTCAGCTGAATTGCGGATTTTTACACAGTGGACCAAAAGCGGACGGAATGGCAACTGAAACGGTAAAGGGGCGCCCCACTACAGCAGACGAGGCTCCACCTGGGGAGGCCCGTTCACGCCGCCTCCCCCCCCCCCCCGGGGCGCCCCACGCCATTATTCGGAGGGCGGCAACTTACTGGACATCACCTTGGTGCCATCGTTCTGCTGCCTTGGAACTATTCGCACAACAGACCGCTACTGATGACCCACCCCCCGCGACGCCCCACGCCGGATACCGAAATCAGTGCGGCACCCAGGCAACATCACCTGGGTGCCGTCCAGAAATCTGGACGTTGTGCTGCCTTGGGACTATTCGCACAACCGACCGCTACTTCCTTCTTTTTCCCTAAAAATGTTTAAATGTTTTTACTGTTTTTGTTTTGTTGTATATATTTATAAGTTATTAAAGTTTTATAATCCTACTACTTTGTTGGAGTGCTATATATTTTTAATGTGACACATAATTGTAAAAACTTTGATGTACAAAGAGTCATCCCTGGAATCTTCCGCTTCAGGCTCGGTCCCCTCCCCAATCACAATACAGGATGGTTTTCAGATAGTAGGAACGCGTGTGGTGTGACGGATCTCATCGGGTGTGGGCCTTGATCTACTATAACTCCTTTGAAGAGGGGTAATTCTTTACAGCTGGGGCCATAAACTACATCTGCAGGGCTAGCTGATAGCCTGGGACCGGCCTGGACAATCGGACACAGAGGAAGAGGAGTGTCAGAGGGTGCGGTAGTGAATAGGGCGAAAGGGAGGTGTCGGGCGGGCACAGGGTGTGATTCTCAGGGAAGAGCAGCGCAGATGGGGGGAGGTTTATTGCCCATGCATAAGACAGAGAGCGGGGGTGACCAGTGCCTAGGGGAGATGCTTGCGAGGGTGGGGAGCCATGCTAAGGATCGACAGCGTGCAGAGAGTGGGTCTGGTCAAGTCATCTAAAATGGCTGCCGTGCACGACAAAAGTGTGGCATTTGAAAAAAGGCAAGATGGCGCAGACAATGTTTTTCAACACTTCCTGATTTCCTTCGAATCGAACGTTAACAGACGTTGGGGCCTATTACCAAAGTTAAGCGATATTTATCCCTAACGATGCTTAGCAACGAATTTTTTACCGCTAAGCATCGTCAGAAATTATCTCAGATAAACCTTGCTATTATCAAGGTTTATCGCAAATGCGATAAAAAACGGCCGCAATGCATTAATATCGCTGAAAAGTCAGCGATATTCATGCATTACCGAGCTAATGCTCTTAGCCATGTTATCCACCTCCCATTGGATAACATGGCTAAGAACTGCTCAGGGCAGGTGTTACTTTTTGGAGATATTCGCGCTTAGCGCGAATATCTCCAAAAGTTGGTAATAGGAGATAGCGATGTTAGCGTCTGTTTCCAGTCGCTAATATCTTGGCATGCCCACTTTGCATGTCATTAGTGATAAATATCACTGACATGCAAAGTGGGGCCCAAGATGGTCGCTATCTCCTACTAGCGGTCGCTAACTGGTGTTAGCGACAGCTAGGTAATACGGAGATAATTTTATCTCCGCTTTCTTGGCTTTTAAAGCCAAAAAAGCGGAGATAAACCCCCTTGATAATATGCCCCGTTATCTCTCGCACACTACCGGTCCCCCTGGGCTTAAACGCCGAGATGGTAGGGACTGCATCCCGTGAAGAAAGGCCGAGACGTCACTCAGCAGAAAAAAAAGTTTTAAAAAGTCTATAAACATACAATAAGTTAAAAGTCAATCATTCTTCATTCCTTGTAGTACGCTCCCCAGTCCGCTTCCCGTTACGCTAACCGTGCGCACCCCACCATAAAAACGCCCCGCGAAGCCCTTTCAAAGCCTCCATATCAAACCTATGGGGTCAGGGAGGATCTACTATGCCCCCTTATGGTCATTTGCCCCTTCGCTTTGGCCTCCTCTTGTCTCTCGATCCTACCGAGAGACAAGATGGCGGCCGCTACGGACTGTTTGGAATGTTTACAGACGCCGGAGAACCAATCAGCTTCGCTTCACAAAGCTCCTTAACGCGAAAAGTACGCGAACTGGAGCGCTGCCCGTTCCGCTGTTACAGATATATATCTTTTTTTGAACGTTAATTTCTCAAAATCCACTGGAGCACATATATTGAGACCTAGCAAAGGCACATCGGGCTACCAGTCCCTACAATTTTGCCATGTTTCGTGCAAATCCATTTAGCCGTTCGATTATTATTATTTATTATTTTTTTTGCCCCGCGGGGCCCTTTTAAAACCTCCACATCAAACCTAGGGGGTCAGGGAGGATCTACTATGCCCCCTTATGGTCATTTTCCCCTTCGCTTTGGCCTCCTCTTGTCTCTCGATCCTACCGAGAGACAAGATGGCGGCCGCTACGGACTGTTTGGAATGTTTACAGACGCCGGAGAACCAATCAGCTTCGCTTCACAAAGCTCCGTAACGCGAAAAGTACGCGAACTGGAGCGCTGCCCGGTCCGCTGTTACAGATATATATCTTTTTTTGAACGTTAATTTCTCAAAATCCACTGGAGCACATATATTGAGACCTAGCAAAGGCACATCGGGCTACCAGTCCCTACAATTTTGCCAAGTTTCGTGCAAATCCATTCAGCCGTTCGGGCTAAAAGTGAGGCCAACCGCCCTATGGAAAACTCAATGTTAAAAACACGTTTTGGGACCCCCCCTTTTTCCTCGGCCCCCCCTTGACGAAACCCCCCCAAATTTTCAGGGGCTACTCAGAAACAAAATGTTCCATTTTCCTGAAAATTTCAGCCAATTCCGTCCACAAACGCCAACGTTATTAGACATAGAATTTTCAAAAATCCCATAGAGAAAAAATCCTAACTATACATACCTACTGGCGACCGCCAGTAGGTAATATATATATATATATATATATATATATATATATATATATATATATATATATATATATATTACGCTCCATGGGGTTGTCCAAGTAGCGGGTAGCACCCGAGCCTGCGTGCGCCTTCCCCAAAGCGTTAGTTGGTATGGGCAGTTGCGTGTTTGAAATAGGCCCGACGCGTTTCGGAAATTTATTTTCCTCATCAGGGGCCAGCAGTAAAGTGCATGACGTCTACCATCTCCCTGTATGAAAACACATATTGTGCTTGTGGGAGATGTAGTCCATATATCCTGGATGGATGCACTCTCAAATTACTGCTCGTTCCAAGGCTCTACCATGAGCCCCAAACATCACTCCTGTCCTCATCCATCACGCAGCTCCACATACGAGACTCCTTGGATAGCGAGTCTCGTGGCCCCCGTTTCTTCGGGGTGGTGCAACCCAGCGGCAGGACCGCCGCTAATGTATTACGCTCCATGGGGTTGTCCAAGTAGCGGGTAGCACCCGAGCCTGCGTGCGCTTTCCCCAAAGCGTTAGTTGGTATGGGCAGTTGCGTGTTTGAGATGTCATCAGTGATGTCATCAGTGATGTCACTGACCATGTCATGAATGATGTAATATGTGACATGATCAGCAGTGGATTGCGGGTGCGCGATATATAGTTAGTGCAACTAACTATATATGCGAATTTCAATGGTTTTGTGTGAGTAAAATAAGGTTTTGTAAATGCTAATTCCTAACTATATATGGTCTATAACCTATGGTTTTTTCAGTGTATATATATATATATATATATATATATATATATATATATATATATATATATATATATATATATATATATATATATATATATATATATATATATATATATATATATATATATATATATATATATATATATATATATATATATCTTTGAAGCAATTTGTCCTGTCGCAGCGGGAGCACAGTCCAGTGGGTGCCTTCGTCGAGACCAGGGCAGTGTCTCAGAATTATTCCATACCAAAAATAAGTTCGCGGCACACATCTTGGTTATAGGCAGTTATTTATTTTCAAACGTGACAACTCCTACGCGTTTCGAACCGTAGTTCCTGTTCACGGCAATGTTTAGTCATTAGTCCCTTTTCACTTTCTATTTTTATACCATAGCAGGCAACCATTTTAACTGGTGCATGCTGGACCTCGTAGTATTCAAAGTATTACAACTTTATTGAGAATGCATATTATTGCTATTACATTAAGGGTGGTTTTTCAACAGGGTATGTAATTCGTTACTACACTGGAAGCGGTGTCCAGTCTTAAGGGAACAGTCGCTTACTTTCATTCGTGATTTACACGAATGTCATAGATCAGAAATCAGTGTACCCGATAGGTGATCGTGTAAGTAACTTTAGACTAAGTGTCATATACAATAGAGGGCTGAGTGCCCTGAGTCCCCGTTGTTCTATCCACCCGCCTGTAAGTTTTTTCTGATTCGTTATCTCCTAATGCAGGTTACTAGCAATAAGGGTTCCTAACATTTGATGGCAACAATCAACAAAATAGTATAGTTAGATCTTCACAATGTTCAAATTCTTTCCAATGTCTTTCCATAATATTTCATAAATGAACATATAATCCCTCGTCTCCATTCAAGCCGGCCGGCTGTTTGGTTTTGAACCTTATTATTAATTTAGATTCAAGTCGTCTCAGTTTTTGTGTCCGGTTCCCCCCTCTCTCATGCTGTTGGATACTTGCCAGTCCAAAGTATTTTATATCCAGCCATGTTTTTCCTTCATGACTGGCCATATGTTTGGCTATTGCATATGAAAAATCACCATTCTGAATGGCGCGGATGTGTTGTAGAATCCGTATTTTGAGGGAGCATGTAGTGCTGCCAATATAGGCTTTTCCACAAAAGCATTGCAGCATGTAGACAACATACGACGATTCACATGTAATGCTCATCTTGATTTCAAAGTTTTTTCCTCCTGGGTCTTGGAGATTCTTGATATTCCGGCCTATTCTACATGCTTTGTATGTCATGCATTTACGAAAGCCTCTTTTTCTGATGTCGAGCCAGGATTCCGGTTTTTTCGGTTCGAAGTGGCTGCGAACTAGATGGTGAGATAGATTAGGCGCTCTTCGGTATGAGATCAATGGGTGATCCCCAATGTTATTCCCTATATCCGGGTCCTTTTTGCGTACATGCCAGAACTTAGTTAGAGTCTTTTGTATTTTATAGCTCTCTTTACTGAATGTCATTATCATCTGTGGTTGTTCATCCTTACCACTTCTTTGATTTGATTCTGTGGTTTCTTCTATTGGCTGTTGTTGAATTTTAGCTCGTTCGATTTTTTCTTCCCTACTCAGGAGTGTGTCCGCCCTAGTATGTATTCTCGCTTTTATTTCGCTTCTGTTGAGATCAGTCATTTTGTAGCCTCTTTGTTTAAAGCGTTCCTTTGTTTCCGCGAATTTCCTCTCCATTTCGGCGTCCTCAGAGCAGTTTCTTCTCATACGTAGTAGCTCTCCGTATGGTATGCTTTTCTTTAGTTTCTGTGGATGGAAGCTTAGTCCATGTAGGAGACTGTTAGTGGCCGTTTTCTTCCTATGGACCGTAGTCTGTATCTTGTTTTCTGCAATGTAGACTTTCATGTCCAGGAATTCTATCTCCTTCGTACTTACAGTACAGGTGAATTTCAAACCGACTTGATTGTCATTGAGGACTGCAAAGAATGTGTAGAATTCTGTCTCTGTGCCTTTCCATAATAGGAACAGGTCATCGATAAATCGAAGCCATAGGGCCACCTTTGACATGTGATGTTCGTTTTCTTCTCTCCAAGCCACGCATCTCTCCCACCATCCCATCATGAGATTAGCGTAGCTTGGAGAGAAGGAAACGCCCATCGCTGTTCCACAGCGCTGTTTGTATATCTTTTTATTAAAGAGAAAAACATTGTTATGTAGGCACATAGAAATCATTTCTGTTAACATTTTAGAATGTTCCCTTTCACTGCTGGATCGTTGATGAATATAGTACCGAATGGCCTGTAGCCCTATTTCATGGGTTATAGAAGTATACAACGATACTACGTCGATAGTCACCAGTAAATAGTTGGATTGCCATTCTGTGTTCATTAGTATGCGTTAGAAGTCCCCCGTGTCTTTTATGTAAGAACTGAGTGTTGGCACAATTGGGGCTATCAAGTGGTCCACATAGTTCGAAACATTCTCATAAATACTTCCACAGCTAGAGATTATGGGACGTCCTGGCGGTTTGTTCAGTGTTTTGTGGACTTTTGGTAGAAAGTAGATGGTCGGGGAATTGGATTTTCGACCAATAAGAATTTCTTTTCTGTCTCCGTTAAAAGTCCTTTCGCTTGCCAGATATTCAATTTGGTGTCTAAGTCCAATTTCAATTCATCTTTGGGATTCTTGGCCAGTACAGTATAGTTATTGGTGTCATTCAATTGGCGCATCGCTTCTTCTATATAATGCTCTTTCTCCATTGCAATGATGTTACCGCCTTTATCGGCGGGTTTTATTTCAATGTTGATGTTGTTTTTGAGACTATTTATTGCCAAACGTTCACTTTTTGTTAGATTTTCTTTTTTCATCACATTGTTGTTTTTTGGCATGTCTTCTAACTCACCCATTACTAGGTCATAGAATATGTCAATTTTGTTTCCAGGATGGAGGGCAGGGCAAAATTTCGATTTGATCTTAAAATCTGTGGATTTGCGGTTATCAGTTGTTATACCCATTTCCGCCAATAGCTCAGTGTCTGGTATTTGGGTGTCTGTGGTTTCATTAGCCAGTTCATATGCTACTCGAATTTGTGGCACTTCAGTTATTTGGTAGACATCTGTGTTATTTGTTGGTACACTCTGATCAAGGATTGTGGCTCGATTCGTAGAATTTGTTGGATTTTTCGCAAATAATTTTTTACATTTTAGCTTCCTGATATATTTGTAGAGGTCGATTTTCGTTTCGACTAGGTCATGATGTATTTCAGGGCAAAAGGAAAGTCCCCTGTTAAGTAATCTAGTTTCCATCGGTGTTAGATTGTATATTGATAGATTTATGACTAGATTGGGAGTGGAGGTTCCTGTTGCAGTTATTTCCGTATCACTATTCGGGTTCTTAAATTGTACCTGCCTCCTTGATCGCTTGCCTCGTCTTGTTTTGCGTCTTGTTTTTTTGAGGGTTGGAAACCCCTTCCTCTTGCTCTGCTCCTGTTCTGTCCTCTGCCTCTGGAATTGCCTCGTGGTGTTTGTTGCTCTTGATATAGCAACTTCATTTCGTCTAAAAAAGAAAACTTTCTTAGACCAGTTGTCCTTTGCTCGCCTTCACTTGGATCTGATTCTGATCCACTTGTTTATTCACTCATGGCTGGATCTATATTCATACCCCACTGTTGTTTGAAGATGTCAAATTTCTTAGCGAATGTTAGAATTGTGCCATATTCATAATCATCCTGATCCCTACAGAACTTTCGTTGTTTTCTGCAAAAGAGGTCCAAAATAGAAAACAACGAAAGTTCTGTAGGGATCAGGATGATTATGAATATGGCACAATTCTGACATTCGCTAAGAAATTTGACATCTTCAAACAACAATGGGGTATGAATATAGATCCAGCCATGAGTGAACAAACAAGTGTGAAGTGGCAGAATTCTGCCAAAAATTGAAATTGAAAGCTTTCTTTAAAGGAGATCAACCACCAATCAGAGAAGGAGACACAACTCTAAGGAATAAATCATCCTTCTGTCCCCTCAACTCGCAGATTCCAATTGAAATCCAAACCTTCGAACAAGCTATTTTTAAAGGAATCGATGAACTGGCGAATACAGTCCAAAAACCCTTTCAAAATATCACAAGGCTGGAACAACAGGCATTAAACACTCTAACGAATGACCGGAATTTAGTCATCAAACCTGCCGACAAAGGCGGAGGAGTAGTTCTCCAGACAGCTGATGGATATAACCAACAATGCATGGAACTTCTATCAAATGAAAAATTCTACAAAGTTATAACAACAGATCCTACTCCAAGATTACAAAGGACCATCTCAATGATCATAGAAGAGGGAGAGACCAATAATTGGATCTCCAAAAAAGAAGGAGAGTACCTAGAGACCAAGGCACCACAAATCCCCTATTTCTACTCCCTCCCGAAAACACACAAAGGGCGAGTACCACCACCCGGACGACCAATTGTGTCAGGAATCGGCTCAATTCTGGAACCTCTTTCCCAGTTTGCAGACCAATACCTTAGACCTCTGGTCCAGAAGACTCCGACATATCTTAAGGACACCAGAGACCTCCTGAACCGACTACGCAACATCGAATACTCTCCAACAACAATGCTTCTGGTTGGATTTGATGTAGAAAGCCTTTGTTCTAGCCTTCCACAAGGCAAAACAATGGAGACCCTCGAAAACCTACTCTTCAATTCCACTTGGACATACAAGACTCCCAGACACTTCGTACTGGAATGCTGCCGGTTGGCACTCATGGAAAAATGTTTCCAATACAAAGACACGCTGTACCTGCAATGTCATGGTACCTCGATGGGCAGTACATTTGCCCCCCAGCGTGGCAGGACTCTACGTCAGCGCCTTCGAGGACCAATACATTCTTAATGAAAGCACCAATCCCTTTCATCACCAGATACTGTTTTGGAAACGGTACATTGATGACATTTTTGTCATCTGGCAAGGAGACCAGAATCACTTACTGGATTTCCATACTTGGCTTAATCAGAGAGACGAGTGCCTAAAATTCACCTACAGTGCGAACAACAAGAGCATTGATTTCCTAGATGTAACCATCTATGCAGAGGCCAACACTCTCCAGACCCGAACCTTCTTCAAGACCACTGCTAAGAACAGCCTTCTCTCCTTCAAGAGGTTTCATCCTCGACCGTTGAGGGAGAACTTACCATACAGCCAGTTCTTCAGGTTGCGTCGAAATTGCAGTGATACATCTGAGTACAAATCCCAAGCAGAGGATCTATGTAAAAAAATAGAAGCTCGAGACTATCCACAGAAAGTTATCAATAAGTGTAAAAAACGTGCCAGGAATCAGAACCGGGAGGCACTACTTGAGAATGTAACAAAAGAACCCTCTGAAGAAGTCCTTACATGCGTTACCACGTACAGCCCAATGACGAACAGCATAAAGAAACTTGTAAACAAAAATTGGCGAATACTGACATCAGGCAACCTTTCGTGGCCAAAACCGAGGTTTGCAAACAGGAGAACCAGGAATCTAAAGGACATGTTGGTCCACACGAGACCTGCCCCAAGAATACCCAGAGAACAGACCAGCTTCTGGGGCAACCCACAAGTGACAGGACACTACCCTTGTGGCTCCTGCTCCGTATGCAGTCTCACAAAACCCACTAAAGAATTATAGCTGCTGACAGATTTCAAATGGACCTTGAATAGCCATACGAATTGTAATACCACCTATGTGGTTTACATGATCACCTGTCCATGTAACCAAAGATACATTGGCATGACCTGCAGAAAAGCCAAACAAAGACTATGTGAACACCGTAGTAATGTTAAATGCAAGAAGAGCACAACAAAAATGGCCACACATTATTTGGAACAGGGTCATACTGTACATGATCTACAATGGGTCATTCTTGAGACCTTACACAACAAAGATCACAACGCAGAAAAAACCCTTTTTGAAAAAGAGCAAAGGTGGGTGCATAGACTTAAAACTGATAGCGAAGGACTAAACGATAACATACCATGGCTCAGCCTCACTAAAAGATAAAACAACTCCCGGTTATATGAGAGAACCTCCTTTCTGACTCACAGATCACGGTCTGATGTTGACACATGCTAGCTAAATAATCCTCAGAGTGCCCCCTTAAGACAAGACAACCGTAACATACCCTTGCTGCTTGCAACTAATATAATATCACTATTACAATCAATGCGAGCATCTGATTACTTTTTTCCAAACGTGCAACAGAGACCTCTCCTCAATACTTTATACTGGCAATGTGTCAAAACAGTATATACCCAATTAACCGTGTAGTTGGACATAGGTTAATAATCACAGGTCCACGCACGAGATAACACTTGCATAGTCAAACATTTCGTGTATTTACGCTGTAAAACCTCACGATAATGTACGCCCTTCTATTGCTATTATTACTAGCTGAATGCTATCACCATAACGACGTGAGCACAGACCAATAGTATCGTTACGAAATCTGTCCCCGCCTTTAACCTTGACCCGGAAACAGAACTGACTGTTTCCGGATCGGCTTGAGCAGCGCACACAGCAGACACCAGGCGCGGACGCAACAGGTAGAAAGGAAGGAGGCACGAACTTCAACACAACCGCAAGTATTTTAGAAAAACCATGTTAAAAGAGTCTTCTTTCTCCCCAGTCCCCCTGAAGCTCTACCGTCCGATTGGAGCGCGAAAAGCAAATGCGCTAGGTAACAATTTTACGGAGGCACTTATGAACATAATTCGTCAGGGTCACACTCAAAATCACTCACGAAATGACACAACTGACTGTTGCACTGTTTCACAAGTTATTAAATGAAAGACCTTCTTGCAAACTCCTCACGATCATACATAACAATAGTTCCACTATCACCTACCCAGAGAGATAGAATGATAGAGTGAATTACCTGGCACCATCGATTACACTATTAGTACCTGCATGCACCACCAACTGCAAGCATGCTATAGTCCTATGCATGAGCTTGGAGTGTTAAAGAGAGAGTTGACGCTGCCATGATTGTTAACCGGTCAATGAAGAATTGCCATTTTTTCAGTTGTTTATAACTCTATCCATGATAGATAGAATAAGCAGATTTCTGCTTGGTGTGTGTCTCCCAATACCCCTTTCCCGTTGTATGTTGCAAAACAAATGTGTTTAATCTTTGCAGGTACATTGAGACCTTCATTAACAGAGAAACAGGTCAACGTTCCCATTTCTTCTCACCTTTATGAGCACTATATTTGTTTATCTTGTTTTCCTCACGTTATTCACTTAACGGTCCTGATGAATGCCTGTAAGTCCTAATCGAGGCAACTAAGGCAGAAACATGTCGACCTCTTTTAAAACTTCCCCCCACTTTTTATGATCATTATACTCTGAGTGCATCTTATACTCATAATCAAGTTCATAGTTGCACTAACGTAAGAGTTACCAGACCCGAAAATCAGACCAATAAAATCCTTTTCTGCACTTTCAGGTCTTTTTAATACCCCTATTACTGGCTCACTACTGCATCAACCTTGGGTAAGAACCTCCGGGTGGAGGCTGCATAAACCAAATCGACCTAATGATTATGCACACACGCGATTCAAGAGCGGAGAATCAAGATATACCGCTTTAGATACCAACACCCATATCGCGTGCATGAGGGTCTTTTATATCGGGACACCCCCTCCTCCATAGTTTCCTGCATACCTAAGGTTGTGCAGGACAAGTGATCCATTCTCCTCTTGATTAACATATGTATTTTGGAAACTGAATGGATCCTTATTCCATCTCCCTCCACATTTGATTGAAAGACCTCAGATAAATGCCTAAATGTCTGGGTCTTACACTAACATAAATCGTTAGCACACAGTTAAAATTACTGCGAAATTATTAAAACAGTATTCAGTTTTAAAATGATATTTTACAATCAGGGCATTCAGATATTTGCGAAAGAATCACTGGTTAGAGTAACGCTCCAACAATTAGACCACTGGGCTCCCAGCCACTTGATAGGCCGGGCACACGGCAGGGGTAGCCACCCCCTGAACACGAACACTAAGTTACCTAGGTTGTTTGCCTTCGATCCAAGGAAAAGACAACACAGGAGCCGCGGCCTCAATTTTTTGTGCAGTTTATTCAAGACACAACATCAAACGCGTTTCGGAGTATACATTCCGTGAAGAAGGAGTGAAGTATACTCCGAAACGCGTCGGACGTTGTGTCTTGAATAAACTGCACAAAGAATTGAGGCAGCGGCTCCTGTGTTGTCTTTTCCTTGGATCGAAGGCAAACAACTCAGGTAACTTAGTATAATTATAATTAATATATATATAATATAATACATATATATATATATATATATATATATATATATATATATTATAATATATATATTTTTTTTTATTTTTTTTATCTCCAATATAAGATTACTCATGGTGCTGAAATAATCATCCGGCACTCCAGGTAAGGTTAAAGACACTTTTGTGCTTTTTATTACAACGAGGATAACATCTACGCGTTTCAGCAGCCACTGTGTTTGCGGCACCATTTTTTCTCATTAAAATACCAAACAGGCAACATTGAGAAGGGACACTGCATGCCATAAAAAGAGGACTAAGCCTTCACGTTTGTGGCTGCCATATTTGAACATGTTTCTGTGCATGTATTTCACTATCATGACAGCACATTTCATTTCAAAATCAAGTGGTTCCATAGATGGTAAAGTGCATTATTTAAAGCGGGAAAATATATCATGATTCCCATAAAATAATCAATTTCAAGAATTATTTTAAAAACCATCACTTCATGTATTCATTATACAATTACATATAAAAGTTAAAAGGGGAATCTCGGTTTAAAGTGCAAATGCCTATGTAAACTAGAAAAGTGCTGCTCTTTCTTCAACCAGAGAAACCTTTTTTATCCTTTACCCTATAAGCATCTTGCCACCTCCAAAATATGTATACTCTACCAAAATCCATTCTAAAGTGCAAATGCATTCAAACCCGAAACAATTAATTAAAGCCAATTAGAGCAACCCACATGTCTCTAATCCCTACTGTCTTCAAGGATTGCATTAAAAACATAAATTTCATGGATTTAAACTTTGCAATTTTACGTTATTACTCTTCGTTTCATTTTTCAAGTCAGACATGTATACAGATCCTCATCGACATTGAGTCCATATGGTTCCCGCAATTGAACTCCAAGATAAAATATGTCTCTAACTTTCGGAGCTCCCTTTCCCTGTCCCCTCTTCTCTTTTTTCTCGGGACCTCTGCTATACAGGTGTACTGCAGGCTCACAGGGTTACTCTGGTGATGGATCTCAAAATGTAGTGCAATGGGATATGTCCTGTCTAGATTCACAATCGCTCGCCGATGCTGGAAAATTCTTTGAAATACAGGGCGAGTTGTACTCCCTATATAAATTTTAGGGCAAGAGCACTGTAATAGGTAAACAACAAAGCTAGATCTACAGGTTAAGAAGCTTCTAATGGTCACAGTCTTGTTAAAAAAGGTTTTAAACTCAGTGCGACTCATGCCATGCTGACATGCTTTACATTTCGAGCACTTTTTAAAACCAGGTTTCTGTGCCAACTAATTCGGGGGGCCCCCCTTCCTCTTCTCCTGAAACTCACTCTTTACAATTAAATCCTTCAAGGATTTAGATCTCTTGTAGGTGTTCTCAGGATTCCTCTTAACCTTAGGACCTAGCACAGGATCACTTTTTACCAAATGCCAGTGCCGATTCAGGATGGATCTGATCTCTTTGTCTTTCACATTAAAAGTGGTTATAAATCTAGATAAATTCTGATCATTCGCATCATTTTTCTTTTGTTGACTTTTTTTGTTCTAGATGTTCTGAACAATATTTTGTGTCTTTCTAGATTCCTTGCCTTGGTTGATGCACCTTTTAAAACCTCAGGCAGATAACCTCTCTAAGTGAACCTCTGTGTCATTTCATTTTCAATTCTCTCGTACTCCCCCTGTTCGCTGCATGCTCTTTTAGCTCTGTAATACTCCCCAAATGGTATACTCCTCATTAATGCAGCAGGGTGAGCACTTGCCGCATGAAGAACTGAGTTCCCAGCGGTAGTTTTACGAAATACAGATGTTTCCAACTTATATATATATATATCCAACGTAGTTAGCACTGCATAACATTTCACTTAAAAAATAAACGTACATTTCATTATAATTTCAGAGACCTATGTTTAGCGATCACCAAACTATTTGGTTCTAAGTGGTGTCAAATACAATTTGACACGTGGCCTGTGGAGGTTGAGGAACCGAGACTACTAGCTGGAAAAGGTCAAGGGGTGAGACTTCCGGGGCACTGCAGGCAACTATGCTATGTAAGAGGTGAACTTTCCTGGGAAGGTGCCTGGTAACTTTCAGGGTTGCAATGCCAATACCTCTTGCCATTTCAGTTTGTTCACCGTTGCTTTGTACCTTACCGTGGTTATTTTCTTCCTGTTTAGGTTCCCTCGATTGTATGAATTAATGCCTGAATTTTTAATTTGATTCAGGATAAGGCTTTGTATTTGTTTCCTATTACTTCTTGATTCCAGGATTGCAAGCAACTAGCGAGCGTCAACTTGTGCACTAGCTTTCATTTGTGTTAACCTGGGTTCCCAGCGGGTGCCATTTTAAAGTTGGTAAGCAAATTCGGTTATTTTATTGCATTCATACTGATGGTGTTAAATATATATGTAAATATAGATCTCTTTTTTGCATTTGGTGTGCCCCTTACCTGCTCGAGAAAACCACCCTGCAAGCATCATACTAAGAAAGACCTAAATACAAGGAGAATTATGCTTGACGAGACTATGAGGTCCTGGCTGTTTCTTTTCTCTCTCACTCCCACTACCCCTTCTTTCCAGTATTTATTGCTGCGTTTATGGATTCGCCCTGTAATGGCAGAAGCCTGTTCTGGGGAATGGGGCAGACTGTCATCATCAGGCTCTTTCGTATAACATGTATAAAGATTTCTTTTTAATGGCTGCAAAAATGTTTACCAAACCACAACATGCCATGAGATTCAACTACAGCCAGTCCTGATATTAAAATACACCACTATGCATGCACGTAGTTGTGGCAGATTTTTGGCACATCTGCGAACAGGCAACACCTGCAATCCCACTTAAAATTTCACTGAAGACCACGAGAGATCGCACCTCAGCAGCTCTAGGATACCCTTGAGGGGAATAGTACGGTTTACAAATACACATAACATAACTATGTGGCATGTGGCTTGTCACTGTCCAGCACTATTTTTATGTCCATTAATGAGTCGAATTTATTACAAAATGCCATTTACACTTTAAAAACAATCAATATCATGAATGGAATCAGAATTTATTTAGCCGTCATGGGCTTAATGCAGCTGAACAAAATTAAGCTGTCATTAGCTACATGGTACATTGTGTTTTCTGGCTCGTCAGCTCAGTAACATGATAGAGGTCGGTTACAATGAAAAAAAGCTTGCACTCCTGTGTGAGCTCAAGATGCTTATAAAATCTCCCTCTGCCGCCTTTTTTATTACTACAAAAGTCGATGAATATCGAAAGGTTGTGATATGGAACAGAAGTCAATTCAGGTCTGAAAAGAGTGGAGGCCAGTAAAAAAAAGACTATTATATGCAAAACCACTGATTTCTGTGAGAGGGGACCCTACACATTAAACCCAATACATAAAATGTATACAATCTGTTAAACGCATTAAGGTAGTGGACGAGACGTACCAGCAGTGATTTCTACCTCATTGGTACAGATTAGAGGTCAAGAATGTCTCATCCCAGACATGTTCAAGTGCTCCCAACCGGCAAAATAAAAATAAAAACATTGCAAAAAATTAAATTAAGACCTCCGTCTCCCCCCTCGCCCCCCCCACGCCCCCCACCACCAGGAAGGCGATTGTTGTTGGGTTTTTTTACCATTAAGCACATTAGACCCAGGAATGTCTGGTTTTAAAAAAATGAAAAGAAAAACAAATGGGGTGAGGCAACCCATCCTGCTATCGCCCCATACCCTCAGAAAGCACCACAGCCTTTCGGCTTCCCCCCGAGGGTAGAAAACCCACTAGATATCAGTACTTGTAATATAAATTAAAAAAGAAATACTGAATGGGACCATCAACCCAGGAATCGGGTGGTACTTCCACCCTAAAAAGCCACAACAGTCTTTCTGCCCCTAATTCAGAAGACATATAGGCAGTGGCAGGAGGAGCGTTGCGCCACTGCTCTTTGAAAAGTGGACAAAGGAAAAATAAAATGATAACACCGTGTTATTATCATTTTATTTTTCCTTTGTCAGGCAGGTATTTGTGGTGGGCTGTGCTGTTGTCACAGCCAGCAGAGGAGGCATGGTTGGAGCACCTAATTGGACATGGCATTTTAACCGGCCGTCTAGGGACAACCAAACAGTCATGCGCACTTTGCATGTTTTCTACCAGGCTGTACTAAAGCCTGGATGGAGAACATGCACAGGATCAGAGTCCCCATCAGAGCACTGAACCACAGCGTTCAGACCAATCACAACGCTGATGTTGTGGTAAATGAATGTTACAGAGTCCACTTGATAATTTAAGATCCTTTATTGTAGGTTCCTTCCAGATTAGATAGATAGGTTAAGATTGTAAGGAAAACCCCACCAGGAGCCCGCTGTTAGCAGCTCAGCCTAAGAAGACCAACTACCACAGTAAGTAATAGAAAGGCACAGTGAGCTAGAGGGACACCTTGGCATTGTATGATGTCATAGATATCATAGTACAGTCTAGCCAGAGAAGAACAGTGGAGAGGACATTTACTACACATCCTCTTCCTTTATGGAGTAAGAGCAGAACAAATGAATAATCGGCAACAATACCTTAAATGCAACAATCAGCAAGGAAGTACACAAATAAGAAGAACCAAAAGTAATAGTGTACAACAAGAGATGACGTTAGCATGAGTTATCATTAGCAGAGAAAAGAACAAAGAATCAACATTATGACATTATATGCCACATCCCCCTTCCTTAACGAAGGAGTAAGGTTTCGAAAAAAAAAACAAGACCAACAGTTAAGTTAGCTGCTGACTCTCATAACCTCCCCACACATGGGTACACCACAGGGTAAATACCCTAAAAACAAGAATGAGAGTAGACTGGGAGAGACAGAATAGGGTTAGTGGCTCACTTAAGGTAACTCAAGAGAGCAAATCCCTTTGACAAGAATTCACCAAAGAGAAAAAAAAACTACCCCTGATGAAGATATGCCGACACTAAATGTATGATAAAAACACAACTCAAAATCTTACCCAAATGAAGCCCTGGCCAGTAGCTGCAAGAAGGTAGACTCCGACAAAAACATAGTGCACAAGCAATCTCCATCAAAAACAGGGGACAGCGCATAATAAGGAGAATGGACTACCCACAGACACTGAACCTCCCCTGAAAAGGGTACACTGCAGGACAGCAAAGCTTGAGAATAGAAATGGGCGTTGACTACTCAAAAACGCACAACCTCCCCTGAAAGGGTACACGCAGAGTAAGCAAAATATCTCTGGGAAATGGGGCATGGACTACCCATAAATACTTAACCTCAAAGGGTACATCGCAGGACAGTAAAGCTGGGAATAGACATGGGGCATGGACTACCCGCAAGCACTCACCTTGCCTTGAAAAGAGTAAACCGCAGGATAAAGACAAAAATCCTGGGACAAACTATGGGCATGGACTACCCACAAACACCAACATCCCCAGAAAAGGGTTCAACTATGGGCATGGACTACCCACAAACACCAACTTCCCCAGAAGAGGGTCCACCGCAGGATAAAGACAATAACCCTGGGACAAACTATGGGGCATGGACTACCCACAATACCAACTTACCCAGAAAAGGGTACACCACAGGATAAAGATTATAACCCTGGGACAAGAGATGGGGCATGGACTACCCGTAAGCACTCAACAACAAATGGTATACGGCAGGGTAGTGATCCCGGGAATAAACAAGGGCAAGGACTACCCGCAAACAGACACACTTGCTCCTCTAAATAGGGTACAGATAGAACATCTCCCTAAAAGCAAAAAGGAGAAATGACAATAGAGATGCAAATACCCAATACGCCCTACATAGGTACACATAAAGGTCCTAGAACATCCTAGAAAACAAAATGGGCACAGGCTAAACACACAGTACACAACCTTCCTCTGATAGTGTGAACCTGTTAAACACAAAATACACCCCTGCAGAGATATATTAACATTACATAAAATATTAAATGACATGAGCTCCGGTGAGCGACTTCTCACCCGGGGTCTTTGTACTCTGCTCCCTGCAGACGCCACTGAGGTTCACGCAATCGCCGTTGAATTTCGCCATGAAAATAGGAAGTGATCCAATGTATGAGGAAAGTCCCTTCAACTTCGTAGTTGCGCACTTCCTCGAAAAAGATTACAGAAAATTGTTCATAGTGCTGGACTAGAACTGCTTCAACTCGTGTGCCAAAACTGATTGACTCGGCAGCACAGAAGCGTGAACTAAAGGTAGTCATTACGTCAAATGAGAAACCCCTCAAAAATGCCTCGAGCTCCATAACGGAATTCACAGTACAAGATGCGCTTACAACAGAAGCTTGGAACATTGCACTGCACGTTGTTATGCCTCCGCCGGATGGTTCACGGCAAAGACGTGCTGTGGAGAGTGGCGACTGATTAATGGGCAGACGTGACAAACAGTGAGTGAAGCGAGGCAGGTGGCGCGCGGTGTGCGCGCGGTGGGAGAGACGAGAAAAGTTTGAAATTGAGCGTTTAAACTGTCCGGCCACAGTGAGTGCAAGAAAACCATTAAGAATGTCTCTTAAAAAATGTTTAACTCACTCTGAAGTGCGAGGTTACAGTCACGGCTCAGAAATATTCACAAACAAGACTCGAAAACAAATGTTCCTTTAGTCGTCCCACAGGTACACTAAGATCCGAACACCAAACGCTGACTTGGATGTCATCTGATGTCTGAAAGTGCTAGCGCTGCAACCACCAGGAAAGTGTTTCCTAAAAACGCCGAAGGAATGTCAAAGTGACGGCAATACAAACACACTTGTTACTGCCTCTCACATCTAGAACACAGTTCTCACCAGACCTGGTGCCTTCTTTCAAGGTGCAAGGAAAGAGTCGATTTGTAACTAAAAGAGACTCCAGTAAGTATTTGTTTCCAAAGTTTTGAAAGGCACAGGCAGAGTAGGCAGATGCCGTATATAAGTCACTTACAGTATAAAAGGCGTAGGTCGCAGGCTGCTCAGTTCTATGATGTCATAAGTTAGACCTCGTCGCCAAGTTGTGGTAAATGAATGTTGCAGAGTCCACTTGATAATTTAAGATCCTTTATTGTAGGTTCCTTCCAGATTAGATAGATAGGTTAAGATTGTAAGGAAAACCCCACCAGGAGCCCGCTGTTAGCAGCTCAGCCTGAGATGACCAACTGCCACAGTAAGTAATAGAGAGGCACAGTGAGCTAGAGGGACACCTTGGCATTCTATGATGTCAGATATCATAGTACAGTCTAGACAGAGAAGAACAGTGGAGAGGACATTTACTACACATGTCATGGTGACAGCAGTGTCGTGAGAGGCTTAGGGGAGCCTCTGTGTGCTTCTTGCTTCCAGCAGGAGCAGAAGAGGACGGAGGCGCAGTGGCGGCCAGCAGCAATGTGAGTAATTTTAAATGTCTTTTTCAATCCCTCCACGTCCCCTTACTACTCAGTGGCAGCAGGCCACAGCATATACAGTAATTTGCCCCCAATCTGCTCTCCCTCGGGTCGAGCAAAAAGCTAGTGATTTTATTATTGTTTTCTAAATAATGGAATGGGATGGCCATGGTAACACCCCTAACTGCACTAGCAGCGTTTCTGCACACACATGCCAAATTCCCAGGGGCAGCCTGCAGGATTTTCACCAAATCTGTTCTCCGGAAAGCAGAAAAACTGCTAGATTGGCACTGGCATTGAAACACGCCATCACATTACTGAAACTAAAGGTGTGTCTGCACCCCTCGGGGAGAGCTGAAAGTGTTAAACTGGCGTCCTGCCCCGATGGCTGCCCCTGAACTGAATTTGGATGAGCAGGAAATGCGGCTTCATGAGAGCGTTTTCTGCCAGGCTGCTGTTGGCAGGCCGCCACGCACATGGTTGTTTCATTTACCACGTGGCAGGTGACCTGCCATTATGTTTTGCAGCACTCTCCATCTTTTCCCTGGCAGGGGGAATGTTTGTTGCCTCGCTCCTGATCAGTTTTGGGATTTCCTAGTCCATCAGACGTTTAGTTCCAGCTCCTAGCATTTCTTGTGTATCCTGAAATCTCCTATTCCTTGGAGTCCCGCCTCTTGTACTTGGGTTTCTACTGTTGTCTGAATCTTTGCTGTCAACAAGTTTTTGCCTATAGGCTTTTTCCTCTATCTGGGGCTCCTTCTGAAAGGCACCATCGTCAGCGGCGCACTTATGTGTTGGTGGCATCATGGCTACTTGAAGGGGTCACCCTTACCTCTTGCAAACCAAGACAGTAAAGACCTGGGCTTATCGACCTTCCTGCAGTCAGAGGTTTCTCACTAGCAATCTGGCTTCTGGCAGAAAGTCCACTAGATTCCGGGGATTCATAAAGACATAAAGAAAAGGCGCTGGGCTATATACCCCAGTCTCAGAGCTCCAAAAGTCTATATCCTCCCACCCTATGGGGAAGAATGGAGGACCTAACCAAAATCTGCTCCCCACAGGGAGAGTCAGAAAACCAATGGATGCTAGGCATAGATTATTTTTTTAATACATTTTTTTAAATAGCGTGAGAAGCCAACCACTCTTGGCATGCCACACCCCCACCCATACAGCTCCAACAGTCTTTTTGCCGGGGCTAGAGTATCTTCATCCCCATAGCAGTGAGAAGGATTTTTGATTGATGGGACGTAGTTTTGACAAACTGGTCGGCAGAGAAGGTGTTACCCCCCCCTTCTGACTCCCCTGGCGGGCAGAAAGACACCGGTGTCTGGGGATGGGGATAAAGTGCAGTACCAGGATGGCCAAATCGTGGAGGCTTAAAGCATCACATTACCAGTGATAGAAAGTGAAAAGAGGAATGGGGTGGGGTGCTGATCCACCTTGGCATCAGTACCCACCCCTCCAGACATTATTTATACAACACAACATCAGAATGGTCGGTATTTACCCCATTCTGTTGGACCATATATCCAAACTATTCCAGTTAGATATCACAATTTCTGGGGGCGTGGCCTAGCGATCCAACATGGTGGACGCGTGTTAGGCAAGCTTCGCTCAGCCCATCTCTAAAATCCTACAATCCTACGTGCTGGAGGCCGGTTTGAAGGGCCACCGATCGGCCATTTGGAGCACTGGGCGATCTGAATCGTACAATGACGAGGGACAAGATGGTCGGAGGATCTGCCAAGCAGAGTACCATAGATCGTTATACTGGACCGGGAGCTCAGACAGCGGAACAGGGAGATGCGTGGGGTGGCATTCCGGATAATGCTGCACTCATGGCTGCCATTACACAATCCAGAGCCGTTCTGGAAGTGAAGATTGGAGAGCTGGGCTCGGATGTTATGCTCCTACAGCAGGATCTTCGCAATGCGGTTGAGCGCATCACTGAGGCTGAGACCAGGGTCTCGGGAGTTGAGGACTCGGTCGCCACCTTTCAAAGAAAGGTTGCATCCCTGGAAATGATCACCAGGCCTTACCTCGAGAGTGGAGCGGTTCCTCACCGGGTGGCTTACGAGTTGCCTCCCTTCAGAATCGTTATCCAGTTGTTTCTTAATGAAGAGGGCGCACAGGGCCCTGATGCAGACGCCTCCTCCTGGCGCCCGACCGGATATTAAACTATCACGACAGGGACACGATCCTAAAGCAAGCCCGAGTTAAGGAACCCCTGCTGTTTGATAATACTCGCATCCTCATATTCCCGGACTACACTAGGCTGGTCCAACGGAAGAGACAGTCGTTTCTGGCGGCCAAGGCCAGATTGCACGAATTTAACTACCTAACGCATTGCTGTATCCTGCCAGATTGAGAGTGGTGTACCAATCCTGGACCCTATTTTTCAAGTCGCCAGAAGAAGTTTTTCAGTAAACTGATGAAACCGTAATGATTCGTCAGCGAATGCCACCTCGGCTGGAATCGGACTCCTCATCCAGTGAGGCCTCTTGCAGGCCGCCTAAGGTCAAAGCTAAAGGAGTTAGAAGGTCAAGATCTATACGCCGCTCCAAATCCTGCAGTGATCCTAGCAGATCTGTCTCGGCTTCCCGGCTGGGGCCCTTGGCTTCATAGACAGTTCAAATTACTCCGTGATGAGGGACGGCTGGTGCCATGAAGCTGAACCGGCAAAACTTGAGCAGGGGCTAGTACCTCTGTTTGATTCTGTGTAGTTCAGGGGCAAGCCTATTGAAGATGGGCAGGTTGTTGGGGAATAATTTGTATGAGCGGGGCCTCCTAGCCACTCTCACCACAACAGATACTTCAGTTGTTTTGAGGTATAGGGTGGGGGAAAGGGGGAAGTTGGGGTATGCACGTTATATGTTTGCACTGCGTCACTGCCACACACAGACACAGCTTGTACATTGGTCCATAGCTGTCCCACCCTTTGCTACCCAGAGGTCGCTAGATGGCAGTCCCTACAGATAGGGCGCGACCCCAGTCTGCGGATCTTCGGATAGTGAGCTGGCATGTCAGGGGAGCATTAGATAAAATCAAGCAGGGGGCCCCACTCCAGCAGGCCAAACAGTACCAAGCTGACGTCCTGCTGCTTCAGGACACGCACCTAATAGGTAATAAGGCCCAGTGTATCCTTCGCTATGGTTATATTCAAGTGTACCAATCAGGTTTTACTAGAGGATCCCGAAGGGTGTGATTTTGTTCCACCGCAGAGTCCCCTACAAACATATCAAGACATGGACCGACACTCAAGGGAGATACGTATTTATCCACGGTGCCGTATTCGAGGAACGGGTGGTTTTAGGGTGTGTGTACGCTCCCCCGCCGCTGCAATGGGCTATGGTGGAGCGCCCTATGGCGTTGTGGGCCGATATCTCGGAGGGGCTAGCGATTGTGGGGTGCGACTGGAATGTTGTAATGAATTTGATCACAGACCGATGGAGAGCGGGAGGACACCCCGCTGTCTCACACGGTACCAGATTGAACGCCTTGGTGTCGGGGTTGGGTGGATATGTGGAGGCGACTGCATCGTGAAGAGTTATGTTATACGTACTTCTCAACCACCCATGATTCCCACTCCCGTCTTGACTATATATATTTGTACCGATGGGTGCTGTAGGACAGGCGAGGGCGGTAGAGATTCTCCCAAGGGGTCTGTCAGATCACTCCCCAGTGCTTTTGATGTTGTAACTGGGTCTGAGAGGCAGCCCTTCCGTTTGCGTTTATCCACCTGCAAGATGAACAGTATCGGGAACACATGGAGCAGGCTATAGAGTAATACCTGTATACGAATTTGGGTATGACAGCTGAGGATGCAACCCTGTGGAAGGCTATGAAGCCTTCCCTGCAAGGGGTGGATATCTCATACTGCGCGGCTGCGTAGCAGCTTGTCAGCATTGGCGGGAATCGCTCCTGCAGTCAGAGGCCCACTTACTAGAATTGGAACAGAGTAGTAGAGGGGAGGGGGGCCGCTCGGTGAGCCGACAGCTGGCACTGGAGCAACAATCCCATGCGGACACCCTGATGGAGGAGGCTCGACTCGCATGGTTAGCATCCCGTAGCAGGTTTTCTCAATGGGGCGATAAGTCTGGTAAATAATTGCAGCGATTGTGTCAAGGGGCCTTGAAACCACAGGTTCTCCCAAATACTCTGGGACCTGATGGTTGGATCATGGGAGATCCGTCTCTCATTGCAGAGAGTTTTGCACACTACTATGCAGAGTTATATACCCTTAGGGAGCTCTTGCAGGACACTGTGGTGCAGAGCTTTCTATCTGACTTACCGCCGCGCACTCTCTCCGATGAGGCGCGCGCAGCCCTGGACCTTCCTTTTACGGTCGAGGAGATAGGCGCTGCGCTGGGAGATCTGAACTCTGGCAAGGCGGCGGGCCCGAATGGGTTCCCATGCAAATTCTTTAGGAAATACTATACCAAATTAGGGCCCCACTACCTTCAGGTCGTTGAGGAAGCCGGGGACCAGGGGTATCTACCACGAGACTGGAGGCATGTGGAGGTAGTGGTGTTCCATAAGCCAGGCCAACCGCCAGACCAACATGCCTCGTATCACCCCATATCCTTGCTAAACGTGGAGGTCAAAATTGTGGCCAAAGCGCTGGCCAATCGCCTCCAATCTTATATACCTACCCTGATACATACCGACCAGGAAGGATTCATGCCTCAGAGGGCTACACGTCACAATATCAGACGGTCACATACCGCTATAGCCGCGGTTCAGGTGAAGGGGGTGCGGACCGCTCTCATGCTGGCAGATATAGATAGGGCATTTGATTCCCTCAGCTGGGTCTATTTGCTTGCATTGCTGGACCGACTGAATATAGGTCCTCGCTTCCTGTCATATCTCAAACTGCTATACAAAGACCGTACAGAGTCAATAAGAATTGTTGGGTCCACTTTCTTTACTTTTCCATTTGGTAAGGGCACCCACCAGGGGTGTCTGTTGTCCCCATACCTTTTTGCTTTAGCAATTGAGCCCCTGGCGGCATAGGTAAGAATGGATGCACAAGTGTTAGGGTTTGAATGGGACCTGGGGCTCTCCGACCGCATCGCTTTATATGCAGATGATGTCTTGTTTTTCCTAACAGACATTAAAAGGACAGGACCACGGCTGTTGCGCATCATGCAAATCCTTGGGGAAACGTCCGGTTTATTTATGAACCTGCTTGATTCACGCTCTGGACACTAGGGGGAGCTGCGGAACAGGGGCCTTGGGCTTCGGCAGTCCAGGCCAAGTCGGAGGGCGTGAAATACCTGGGAGTCTTTTTTTCAGAATCACCGAAAGTGGCGTGGGACAGCAACCTAGCACCAGTCTGGGCACGGGTATGTGAGGAGATGAAAAACTGGTCACGTATGCCCCTCTCCATCTTTGGCAGATCAACTATCTTCTAGATGGTATCCCTGCCGCGTTTGCTCTATCAGCTACAGAATCTCCTGTGTGGTTCAGCCAAGTTAACAAGGTACTTGGGCAATTACTGTGGGCAGGGGGTGTCCAGGGTGGCGTTGCGGACCTGCTTCCGATCCCCGTATTGTGGGGGGACTAGCCATGTTGGATGTCAACTCGTACTATCTGGCTTCGAATCTTTTGGTTTTGAATGAATGGTAGTATGGGGACCGGAAGGACCCACTTTACGGGGTGTAACGGCGGTGTATGGGGGAATACACTCCATACCATATTGTACCCGATGACATTGCATAATTCTCTTCCACCAGTGACAAGAGTGGTCTTCCAAGTATGGACACAATCTCTCCGCAAAATGGGGTGGTGGAATAAGCTGACCTGGGAAAGCCCACTGTGGTTTCAATGGTCGTCTTTCGCAGCTGGCTGCGTTACCCGGGTTCCGGGGGTGGGATAATATCGGCATTTCGATGTTAGGAGACGTAATGCGAGGCTTGGCGCTGAAGTCATTCCAGGATTTATAACACGAGTGCCAGATGCCGAAAACCCAGTTTTATAAATACCTCCAGTTTCGACATGCCATTTACCCTAGCATCTTGGGACTAGAAGCATTCCCTGAGTTCAGCCTGGTGGAAGCCAAGGTTTTCATGGGTGATCTATAGGACCGCAAGATATCAAAGATCTACCAGTCCCTGCTAACACACAGTACCAATACATTAGATAAACTCAGAGACGCATGGGCTGGGGACATTGGTCAGCTGGATGGTGATGACTGGACGGAAGCATTGGTGTCTCCTGGAGAGGCAGCGATACCGATGCAATTTCGCCTTATTCAAATACCTTCACTGGGTGTACTATACCAGGCTCAGGCTGTGGAGGGAGGGTCTGGTTACATCGCCGATATGTTTGTGCTGCAATCGGGAAGAGGGGTCCCTGATGCACATTTTCTGTCACTGTACAGCACTCACAAACTTTTGGAGGAGGGTCATGGCATGTCTGTTTAAGGCCAGGGGTTGCCCACTTAAGCATCCCAGAGTTTGGAAGAAATGGGCAGATTATCGCGGCCTGGACTTGGATCTAGTGCCAACGGTGGAATCATTGGCATTTATGGGGATACGTGGGCCCCATGGGTAGGAGGATTTGGGGGACAGCGGGAGACCTTTGATGTAGGACCAGGGTATACATTGGCAAATACGATGCAGTGGTGAGTTAAAGCAACAGGGGGGGGGTTAATGTGTTTATGTTCTTTGGTTCTACAATAGCGATGATAAAGAAAATGTGTGTATAAAAGGTCAATGGAAATGCTTTGAAATGTCTACTATAGCAGACTTTTCCTGGAGTAAGGAACTGCAATGTATGTGACCTTTGATCCAATAAAACATTTGTTTTCAAGAGGTGGCGTGGCTTCGGGGCGACCAAGATGGCCGCATCCGAATAGAGCTCCGCCGGTCAGGCGATTCTAGCTGCCCTGATCCGCGTTGCTAGAGCCCTCACAGCCGCCAATATCCTCCTCCGATGATCGCAGGGCCCCGGGCCCCAGTCTGATGCCGCAGTTGGGTAGAGAGTGAACCTGAGGCAGCGTTGAAGCCGGATGCCGCCGGGCCCCGCACTGGGCCTTCCCGCCAGATCCCCATTCGTGCTGCGGTTAAGGTGAGCCCTCGTCCTACTTGCCCCCCCGCCCGGCTGCCTTTCCCTGCGCCCGCCTGCCCCGGAGGCTGCTCCCGCGTCCCGCTACCCGGTCTCCTCTTCCCTGCCGGGCCCCCGCCGTCAGCGCGGCCCTGCGGGCCTTTTGGGCCTACTGCGCTGCATATGCCGGGGCTTGGATTTGTTGAGCTTGCCGGACGTGGGTGCAGGCGGCGGGCGAGGAGCCCTGGGGCTGGGTGGGGGCCGGGGTTTGACGGTGGGCCAGGGTTTAGGGGCGTTCGAGCTTCCCCCCCTCTCGGCGCCCGAGGGGTCGCTCTATGGCCGGTGGGACTGGGGACTCTATTGCTCCTCATATTCTTCCGGTGCTGGGCCTCCCTTGTGTGCGCCAAAGGGGTTTAACTGCGTGATTGGCCCAGCGATGGCTGGGCATGCAGTACGGATGGCTGCCCCTGCTTTTTTGCCCACTCTGCGCCTCGGATCCTGCTGGTGACACAGCTGCACGACGACCATTTCTGCACGTGGATTGCCATAAGAGGACTGTCACGCGACCTTCTCTTCGCCTCTATTCACCGCGGCGACGACCCCTCCAACTAACCCTACCTGCTGCTTCCTCCGGTGGGGCATCTGCCATAGTTGACGCGCTGTTGATCCCCCCCGGCGTTTCCTGCTCTCCTGTCCATGTGGGTGTTCTTTGCTCCAGGCTTGGGGACCTGAGGTCCACCGCCGCTCCTGCCGCCTGGCCTGGTGGTGGTCCTTTGGGTCGTTTTTTTTTCAACGCAACTTGGATGTAGCGGTCTCGCCACAATGGTCAAGAAGGACCCCAGGCAATCCAAACTCCAGTTCGACAAACCTCCAGATCCCACCTCGGAGTCGGCGGCGGGTGCGTCCGCTGAGGCCTCGCTTCATCAGGCGGAGAGGGACTGGTCCCCCCTGGCTGCTGCCATGATAGCTGAGATGAGGGCTGGATTCAAGGCCCTTGACGCCCGCTTTGACGACCTGGATAAGAAGCTCGCTGACATGAACGGGAAGATCCAGGGTCATGATCGCAGGTTGGACGTGGTGGAGTCCAGGGTTTCGGACCTTGAGGATGGGGCCTCCTCTTCTTTGAAGAGACTGGAGAGAGTCGAGAAGATCCTAAAGGAAGTGGCCATTAAGAAGGAGGACTTGGAAGCCCGGGGGCGTCGCAACAACATACGTATTTTGGGTGTGCCGGAGACGACAGCCACGGGCCGACTAGACACATTCGTAGAACAGCTTCTGTCTGACTTATTCGGACGAGAATCCTTCACCCAAGGCTTTGTCGTTGAACGTGCTCATCGAACCTTGGTCCCCCGCCCCAAGCCCGGCCTGCCTCCCAGACCAATTGTTGCTAGACTCATGAACTTCCGGGATCGAGACACTGCCCTTCGCGTGGCCCGCGAAAGGGGCGAGATTCAGTGGCAGGGATCGAATCTCTCCTTCTTCCCGGACTTCACGGTAATGGTGCAGGAGGCCAGGCGAAAGTTCCAAAATGTCAAGTCCATGCTTCGCAACCTGGGGCTCCGATATGGTATGTTGTATCCGGCTCGTCTCAAGGTTGACATTGATGGCCGGCCAAGGATCTTTGACACCCCACATGCTGCACAGGAATTTTTCCAACACTACAAGAACAATAAGGGTGGGGCGTGTGGCAGTCCCCAGTCCCGCTCTCCACCGACGCAGTCCTCACAAACCAGCGTGGACCTCTTCTCCCAGACGGGGAATGGCTGAGCTCAGGCTTGCTTTGTTCATCAGCTTTAACAGTACTTTGTATACTTTGGCTCGTTTGCATATTTATCCACTATTGATAGTTCTGATGTTCGATTGCTGGGTTGCCCGACCGGCGTGGCGTTGCCATGCCCTATGGTGAAAGCCTCCATGGTTTGTTTTTTGGGTGGTAAGGTTAGGGTGCTCCTCTTTCTGGGTAGTGAGAGGGTGGGTGGGGGGTGGTGTGGGGGTTGTGTTTCGTTTTTTGATGAATATTTTAGTTTATTGCTTAGGAGGATTGTTTTTCAGCATGTGGTACGCTATTGCACGGACGCCCCTTCCTTTGTATTGCATACATGGTGCAGTTAGGTAATGTCCCCGGTCCTTCCAGGCTTATGTTATTAACGTGGAATGTTCGTGGTCTGAATAATAATAGGAAATGCCGTCAAGTTTTGAATTATGTAGCTAGACATAAGGTTGATGTCCTCTTTATGCAGGAAACCCACTTGGCCGACACCGGCGCCAACTCTATGGCCTCCGGTTGGGGTCCACACCGGTATTTCTCTGCTTATAGTTCTTATTCACGTGGCGTCGCTATTTTTGTACATAAAAGAATTCAGTTTGCACACCATGCCACACTGCAAGACCCCGAGGGCCGGTTCCTAGTTGTCACTGGTCAACTAATGGGTCATAGGGTTTCACTTGTGTGTGTGTATGGCCCGAACGCTGATTCTCCCTCGTTCTATCATTTCTTGTTGACCCATCTCCTCACTGTTGACACGGGGTTGCTGATAATGGGAGGGGACTTTAACCTTCTCCTGGACTATTTTAGAGACAGCACGGCCTCCACTCCCGACTCCAAGCCCCATCCCCGTCAGGCCCTTCGTGAGATCTGCACGCAATATTCCTTAGTGGACATTGAATCCCACCTGCATACACAACAGCCTGCTTACACTCACTACTCTGGGTACCACAACACCTGGACCAGGATTGATTACTGGCTGGTCTCCCCTGTAGATGCTGGATGGTTGGGATCGTTACAGACTCTCCCCGTACTCTTTCCGATCACTGCCCGGTTCTTCTTCTGTAGTGTAGCTCCTATTTTCCCAATAGGCTCTGCGCATTGGAATAGTACCTACAGCAGTAAAGGCCTAGGCCAGACGTTAACTAGGTCTACTACTGTCGATACTAGACTTAATTTTTGGGTTTGCCAGCTAAGCTCAGAGTTCGCTAGAAACTTTCTCGAATGTTCAAGGAAGGATTAACTTCCCTGATTAGACAAGAAGGGATTTAGTTTCTGACAACCATAGAACATGACAACTTTGCTCTCCCCTAATCAAGAGTCAATCTCGAGAGTCGTGTGAGCACAAGGCAATTATTTTACTCAGTCAGTACGTGCATTCTTAGTCTCATCAGAATGTAGAGAAAAGGAAGAGACGGACGTGTTCAATAAAAAGGTGTTATTTATTGATCAGTCTCTTTTCTCGTACAAGAGAAATGGATCGATATTATTGCAATACTTATAGTTAAGTAAAGTGCATACATTAAAAGCAATAGTATAAAATAATACTGTAAAAACATTGATATGGTTTCTGAGCCATATGATGTTTAAAATGATTAAAATATATTTACATACACATATACATTTGACTAAACGTACTCAACTGGTGTTTCTAAATACGCCTACCCCGTGTACCTGACCTAAGTCTAATGCGTGGGCGGGAATAGAAAGTTACAGTTTAAGTTAAGTTTGTTTTTGCCAAGTGAATAACTAAAGAATTCTCTGTGAGGGGTTATTCAGTTCTGTACCTGGAAGTTAGGATGAATGAGGAATGGTATCTCTTTCTCTGCTCTCGATATTCCAGGCTGCCTGCGAGGGCTGCCCAGAAGCGCCGGTGCTGGGTCTCTCGGCTTGAGATAGCAGCGCGTCTCTCAGCGCGTCAGGAAGGCGGGGCTGCTGCCAGCGGGGTCTGCTTCTGCTCTCGGCTTCGGCAAGTATGGCTGCTCCGTCTTGTCACCACGCGTGTGTTTGCATAGGGCAAGGTCGGCAATATTTATACCTTAAAGGTGCCGAGATTGACGTAAGGATGGACATAGATACGTCAATAAAGATGTCATACGACTTGCTCGTTAGCACATTCTTTACTAAAGTTCTCTGTGAAATCAAAACAATGGCCGCACGGATTTTCCAGGTTGTCATAGGTTTGATTTGTTATGAGAACGTCGTATGCCTTATCAGGGGCTGGAGGAATGTCGCTTGTCTAATTAGATCTCAAGCGTTATGACCTAATCAGATAACACGTTCCTGTGCCGGAGTGTGACTGCGTCAGATAACGGTATCTGCATCATGGGGGTTTTCTTGCCTCATGGGCTGACTGTTAGTTAACTTGATAGTTAGTTTAACCAGAATAGGGTCAGGAATAGGGGGACTGATTCAGAACCTATAGAAATACACGACACTTCAACTGTTTATTCCCCGGGAAGGGGGTTATGAGAGACAATGGCGCTTCCCCGGGAGGGCTTTGCTGGACCCCGTTTTCAATGAAGAAGTAAGACGGGCCATAGAAGATTATTTCGAACTTAACACGGGCACTGTCGACACATGGGCGGTCTTATGTGAGGGATTTAAGGTATACATTAGGGGAGTTTGCATATCTAAACATACCGGGGTCCTTCGCGATCTGCATACCACTTTGGATCAGATCGAAAAGAAAATTGCCGCAGCAGACCGTGAGCTACTCGTCTCCCCCTCTGACTCGCTTACTGCTCTCCGCCTGGAGCTGTGTGTTGGGTTCCGGCATGCGGCTGGTAGGGAGCTGTTGTTCCTAAATAAACATTACGTGGCTCGGAGGTATGGGGAGGGCGAGCGACCCGGTCGCCTCTTGGCCAATACGCTACGCCCCCCCAGAGGCCCCACGTGCATCGTCTTGATGACGGGACCTGACGACTCGCCGGTTTATTCTACCCCCGCGATCTGTGACCTGTATCTTACATATTACAAGACCCTTTATACTTCGCGCATTCCCGGAGATCTCCGTGGTCAGGAAGATTATCTATCTGAAGTTGCTCTGGTGTATCTGGAACGATATATGCAAGAGTTCCTCCTGACCCCCATTACCCCCGACAGTATCGTTGAGGCGATCGATGCCCTTCGTGAGTCTTCTGCCCCCGGTCTGGACGGCTTTTCGGCCGATTTTTAAAAGGCGTACAAGGACCTTCTGGTCCCGCGCTTGGTTGAGGTTTATGCGGAGTCCCTAGAGACTGGCATCCTTCCCCCAACATTTTGTGAAGCTGTAATCATTCTATTGCCAAAGCCTGGGAAAGATCCCATGCAATGTGGATCGTACAGACCACTGTCACTGTTAAATCTAGATTACAAGATCTTAGCCTAAGTCATCGCAATTAGACTGTCGCTCCTGATGGAATCCATCATCTTCCGGGTACAATCTGGTTTCATCCAGCACAGATCCACTTCCCTTAATCTCCGTACCTTATTCACGGTGCTGCACAGTATTGATCCCTCGACCTCGGCCGCCGCGATCCTTTTGGATACGGAAAAGGACTTCGACTCCCTCGAATGGCCATTTTTTCTTTCAGTCATGCGCCGAATGGGAATGCCTGAGTGCTTTGTAGCCACGGTCACTCTGTTATACACTAAGCCCACTGCCCGGTTGCGTCTTAACGGTGCGTTATCTGACCCTTTCCCCCTATCAAGAGGCACTAGGCAGGGTTGCCCCCTCTCCCCTCTCTTATTCATATTGGCCATGGACCCCTTGGCTAGGCAGTTTCAAGAGAACCACCTCCAGCTTGGGTTGCAATTCCATACCGGCCCGCTGTTGATGTCCATGTATGCGGATGACATGGTATTATACGTCCGACAGCCTCAAGATAATTTGGCGTCCTTGATCCGTGAAATTATACGCTTTGGCACGTTTTCTGGGCTCCATATCAATTGGCACAAATCAGTCATTTTCCCGATCACGGCCTGCACTACGCCTTGGTCATTTGAATTTCCGTTAGAATGGGGTTCCGATTCCACTAAGTACCTGGGTATCCACATCCATTTAGACACTGCATCATTGATCCGTCGTAACTATGGCTGCGCTATTGATCAGTTGGAATCACTGGTCTCCCGATGGCTTCGCTTGCCCTTATCCATGGCGGGTAGAATCGCTATTATTAAGATGATAGTGTTGCCCCGCTTCTTATATTATTTTAATAATATCCCTGTTCCTTTAACCAAGGTATTTTTCACGCAACTACGCACTCTGCTGCTTCGCCTGGTATAGGGTGGCAGAACTCCCCGGGTCAGCTGGAAGAAATTGACTCTGCCACCGGACAGAGGGGGGCTGGGTGTTCCGGATTTTTATTTGTATTATTTAATTGCGCAATGCACCTACGCTTATGCCTGGTTCCACCCAGATGTACGCATTCCATATTTACGGCCAGAGGCGGATCTGGTCCTCCCGAGAAAACCCCTTACGTTGCTCCCCACTGGTTTTCCCTGTGATCCCCGCGACATCCAAACTGTCTCCACTACATGCTGGGCTTGGATCCGGCTGCGTTAGTATTTGGGGCTTGATCTGCTATATTCACCGGCCCTCCCCTTCCCAATGCTTCTCTTCTCCCCATCACGGGGGAAGCCTTGGTTGAACGCACCTTGGCAAAATTCAACATACACACTCTTGGGGACTTATTTCCAGAGGGACATGTATTCTCAGCGTCGGAGGAGGCTCGGTTTGGTGACCGCTCCTTCATGGACACATTCATTCTCTCCCGGATCCGCTCTGCTTTGAGAGCGGGATATCCCTCCTTTCCTTTGGCACCTGATTTAAACACCCCCCCTCACTTTGGTGATTCAGAGCCCCTCCAACGCGCACCTGATCTCTAAATTGCACAAACAATGTGGGGCACTCATACCAATCAATGACACTAGACTTAGGGCTGCATGGGAGGAGGATCTGGGTGGGCCTATCTCTGATGATCAATGGGCATATTGCTGTAAAACCACAACAGACGTTTCATTGAATAGCCGCCACAAACTGATTCAGTTCAAATTCCTTCGCAGGATGTATTTCACCCTAGCCTGAGCGCACAGAATTGACAGATCCCGCCCTCATCATTGCCTGAAATGTCTTGCCCTTTTTGCTGATTTCGCACATTTGTCATGGACCTGCCCCAAAATACACCAGTACTGGTCGGACATCCATTCCACTCTTGGTGATATACTGTCCATCCCACTCCTACCCACACCTGAGATAGCGCTGTTGGGGTATGTTGAACACTTCCCAAAGAAGGTGCGTAAATTAGCGGCTCTAGGCTTTCTATTAGCCAAAAGGGATATAGCACTGCCCTGGGGCTCCAAGCGCGCACCTACCCTTCGCGCCTGGCTGAACAGCTTAGCATTCTGCAACGTGAACTGTGAGGAATTCAGCACCTTACTCTCCGCTTCCTCCAGGCCTATTGACATCTGGGGCCCGTACAGGGACTACTTCTCCCGACTCCGGCTGACTCCGGATTCTCAGTTACAGTCCGGCATTACCCCTTCCGGTATAGGGTAGCTCCCCTTGGAGTTGGGGGTGGCTACAGGAGGGTTGAGGTTGTGCATCCACCTATTTGATTTTTGGTCCTCGTGTTTAATAGTCTGCTTCTTGTCTGCAATATTGTATTGTTATTGCTTCTTTCTTTGAGTATTGTATATTTGGTGTGGTTAATGTACACGTATCGCATGATATATATACAATCTTTTTTCTTATTCATCTTCGGTCCTCAAGATCTGCAATTATGTTTTATGAATATGACTTTCAGGATTTGGGTATATGTCATGTAATGTTTTCATATTGCAATCATATTGTATATTTTCCTCTTTTTTGCTTTTTTTTGGGTTTTTTTTGGTTTTTTTGTTTAGAAAATGGAAAATAAAGTTTAAAAAAAACACATTTGTTTCCAAAAAAAGAAAATCACAATTTCTTCTCACTTGTCATAGTAAATAGCTGCAAAATTAATGATTGGTAAGAAACAGCGCTATCAACCCAACCTGGACTACTTGGGTGTTTTCTTTTCAGAAATGCCAAAGTTTGGTAGGGTTTTCCTCACTACTGGCTGAGCCGAGGTTTAAATACAGCAGTTAAACTCATCACCAGAATAGGTCAATTATTTGAAAGGCAGAAGTTTGATGTTTCCTTGTTACATTTAGGGGCCTTTTACATTACAGGTCTCTCACCCAGCAACACAAATGGAGTACCCTTTTTATCAGGAGGAATTAAATAGCTTAACATTTGGTATTAGAAATGTAATTTCTCATTTGAGGCTTCAAAATGTAGGCACATTTCGCAAACTCCCTCTGATTCACATGGTATTATGATTAACTGCAAATTCAGAGTTGCACAAAATAATCATTGTTAGACCTGGCCCTTTTTGCAGGGTTATACCTACAGTTTCTTTCTTTCTCCTGTATTTGTATTACCTTCTTATTGTTGGCTCTAGGACTCTGGGCACTTTTTTTTCTTAACTTTATTTATCAATTTCCACAATACAGAAAACAAACAAACATAAGAAAAGACATTTCATCAGTAATTACGGAGTATACACCATAATGTCGGTACCACATGAACACCATGCAGTGCAATTGTATATCAGCTTTGACATGTCATTAATTATATTAATTCTGCAACACATTAAGTTCACAGCCTGAAAAGATGATTCTCGTCCTGGATATTCCTACAGAAAATCGGTGTATTAAAACCCTACCCTGCAGCAGACTCGTCAAGACTACAATGTATGCCCGACAGTAGTGTATTGCTCAACCTGCCCCAGTACGATTGTGTTCTGCCTGAGATTCATCTGCATCAGCTATGTCCAGCTGGTACTGTTGATATGGACCCCAGATATATTTAGGTGCACACCTGACAGGCATAAGTTCGTTATAACTTTCGGATTGGGTAGAACAATATGCTAAATCTGTTTTCCACTCTGCACTGGTAGGCAAAGAGCCCCTCATCCACCTCATAGCCACCCTCCGTTTGGCCAGGAGTAGGCCAATGGCTGCCAACAACTTTTGGTATCTGTTTGTCAAACCCCAGCAGAGCAACCAACGGCGTCTCCGGCAGCGCATAATCCAACATGTTAGACAGTACCTCTAACACCTCCTTCCAGAAAGTGCGTATTCCAAGCCGAGTGCGTGAAGTGTGCATCAGTGGCAGACCACCTCATAAATCTAGCATCCTTCCTCAAGCCATATCTGTACAACCGTGCCGGAGTGTAGTAGGTTCTGCGAATATATTTAAAGTGCAGCAGTCTTTGTAGGCCTTTCAATGAGATCTATTTGATTTTATTGAAGCACCAAGTCCACTGTGCAATAGTGATTTCTATGCAAAGTTCCTCCTCCCAATCCAGCTGAAACCGTGACTTTGTCTGAGCCCCCTGATTTTTTTAAAGTGTATACAGTATTGTTATGCAGCATTGCGGGAATTGAGTGTGCAACAGGTATGTCAGTGATGGCATCTCTTCCGGTTTTATGCATGGTTGGGCCTTACAACTTGCACAGGGCCCTCTGAAACCTGTAGTATTGAAAAGCATCCAGTGCAGTAACCCCCCCCCCCCTTCCCCTCCCCCACTTGTGCAGAAACCTGGTCCCATGTTTTAGCAATCCCCTCTTGGAACAAGTCGCCCAGAGACTTTATGTCAAGCTTAGCCAGGGTGCGCATTGCAGCTCTGTCCTCCTTGAGCAGAAGCCAATCACACCATTGCAGCAGCAATTTGGAAGAGTATATTGATTTAATTTGGTGCTTGCTGGCAATTTTAGAAAGCTGATGCCCGGTACAATGTACAGGGTCTATCGTGCGTTGTGTGATTCATGCAGCCCCGGTCAGCAATTGTAGGAGTGGGGCAGGGGAAACCATATTTTTGTCAATAAGGTGATGCGGCAAATGATCAGGGCCATGTATCCAGCAATGGGCCTGCAGGGTCTGGGCAGCTCTGTAATACCGTTCCATGTCAGGTGCGTTCAACGCGCCCTCCGAATACGGCTTCGTTAGGGTATCCCACTTAACACGCGGCTACTTCCCTGCCCAAACCAGCCGTATCTGCAGTGCACATGGAGTACGGAAAAGGGACTGAAGCAGCCTAATGGGTATATTCACAAATAAGAATAGAAAATATGGGAGCACAACCATTTTTGTCAAAGCAACAGGGCCAATTAGAGATAGCGGCAGCTTAATCCAGTTTCCGACAGCCTCAGTTAATCTCTGCACTGCACACCCATAATTTTCCGATAAAACTATCTCGGCGTCCGTGTGAATTTTTATGCCCAGATACCGAACCGGGTCTGTAGTTCATTCCAAAGGGTAAGTAGTCTGCACCAGCATAGTGCCGGCAGTTAGATAATAGACTTATGCCAATTGATATGGAGCCCTGAGTGGTGACTAAAAAGCTCCACTTTGTTAAGCATTGGGATCAAGTTATGGTCAGGATTACGAATATACAGTAAGGTATCATCCGCATAAGCAGCAAAAGTGAGGTTTTAATTCAAGGACCGAATACCTTGATATGCATGGTATTCGCACATTGCGCATACTAGAGGTACCGCCACCAGGGCTTACAAAAGGGGGCAGAGGAGGTTATTGCAATTATTCGAGACAACATACTGTTGATCCTAACCTGGGCCAGTGGTTGCACATACAGCACTTCTACTAATTGCAAGATATCCCCAACCCCCACCCTACGCAGGACAGCATATAAAAACCTCCATTTTACGGAATAGAAATCTTTCTCGATGTCTATGAACAGTGCTCCCGCCCTAACCTGTGGATTAATTTGCGCTATCGTTCCAAAGAGTGTGCGAAGATTGCTAGATAAGGACCTACAGGGAACAAACCCTGTCTGTTCTGGTCATACTAATTTAGTGAGCAAGGGGCCAATCTATTTGCCAACACCTCCGCAAACAATTTTGTATCAGTGTTCAACAATGATAGCGGCCAATATGAAGAACAGTGTTCAGGAGGCTTACCGGGCTCGAGTATAGTAACTATAGTGCCTTCCCTCATAAATGGTGGCATTTTCCCAGCCTTAGCTATCTCTTCGAATAAGTGTACTAGATGAGGAATCAAATTATCTTAATACGCCTTGTAAAAGGCCACCGTTAGGGGAGACTAATTACAAACCGCCGCCACCGCAGAGAGTCACACTTACCTTGTTGAAGCCCACAGAAGCCGGCAGACTTCATTGCCATTACCGCCGCCACCGCCAAGAGTCCAGGGGCATCGGACACCGCGCCGCCGCTCCGGGAGACTTCAAATCCCGGCAGGCAACGCGGCGGCGCGTCTGAGTGACGCGGTAGCGCCCTGTGAGCGCCATACGAGCACCATAAAGGAGGGAGAACCCCGGCAGAGCGGGGGAGACTAATTACAAACCGCCGCCACCGCCGAGAGTCACACTTACCTTGTTGAAGCCCACAGAAGCCGGCAGACTTCATCGCCATTACCGCCGCCACCGCCAAGAGTCCAGGGGCATCGGACACCGCGCCGCCGCACCGGGAGACTTCAAATCCCGGCAGGCAACGCGGCGGCGCGTCTGAGTGACGCGGTAGCGCCCTGTGAGCGCCAAACGAGCACCATAAAGGAGGGAGAACCCCGGCAGAGCGGGGGAGACTAATTACAAACCGCCGCCACCGCCGAGAGTCACACTTACCTTGTTGAAGCCCACAGAAGCCGGCAGACTTCATCGCCATTACCGCCGCCACCGCCAAGAGTCCAGGGGCATCGGACACCGCGCCGCCGCTCCGGGAGACTTCAAATCCCGGCAGGCAACGCGGCGGCGCGTCTGAGTGACGCGGTAGCGCCCTGTGAGCGCCAAACGAGCACCATAAAGGAGGGAGAACCCCCGCGTCGCGGGACGCGAGCGGGACGCCCGGGGCTAAGCCCGGGCAAAGGGCGGGCCCTCTACGGCCCTCATCGGCACAAGACGGCCAGGCTAGGCCACCCCCCTGATATCTCCCACATATTGTCATAAGGTACTGTTTTAAGTTTAGTTTAAATTTGATTACGAGGCATTGGCCTCTATTACCATTACTGGATGTTTGATTGACCTGCATGGTACATTATTGCCAACATTGTCTGTACTTATCAGATTTGTGCCCTGAGGATCATCACAAATTATCTTAGCAATCATGGGGAAAAAGTTGATTCCTGCTCCGGTTGAGGCAGTGAATACTATCGACTCATATTTGGTACAAGTAGTCAGTAACATTAACAATAAGAGAAGGCAATCTCTCGGACTAAGCCAATCACCTATCTTGCATACAGATAGCCCCTCTACAAGCATACTAAGTACAGCGACATCGGAGTCACTCATCGAAAAACTGCCGTCAGTTTCTGCAGAACAAGATCCTCAAAATAACAGCATTGAGGTAGCTGCTGATGCTGACGCTGATGTTGACTTACCAATAGATAGAACTGATTTAATAGATCTATCAGATAGCGTTTTTATTGATGTGAACCATCAGCCAGTTGTCTCGGAGGAAGATTCACAATCCTTGCAGCCTTCAACACGGGCTGTTAGAGCCTGCAGAAGACTTCAAGCAAAGAGGGGGGGGAAACAATTAGGAAGGAAAAAACCCGCCACACCACCCACTAGGCGGGGGGGGAGACATGTGGAGCCCGACATTGATATAGAGCCCAAATGCACTAGCGATGATGACCTTTTTAATAGGATCCAAGAAATGATAGACATCAAGATCAGGACAATAATTAAGCCCCTCATCGGGAAATTAGATAAAATAACATCTGAGGTTAAAAAACTGGGCGGGGTACATATTAAATTGGTAGACGAGGTAGAGAATCTATCCTCTCTCGTTACAAATTTAATACCCACAGTTGTGGAGATCACCCCAACCGAAAGTAATTCACAACCCATGCAACAAGGTCCGCTGCTTTTGCCAGCGTTGCCTTCTGTACCTATTCCTGGTCAGGATATTGTCGTAGACAATGGAGATGGCCGAAACAGTACCACTGGTTCTACAGCGGTCACACAACAAGGGGATGTTTCAGCCCAATTTGTAGTGGAAGCTTCGCCAGTAGTGTTGGTGCTGGCGAATGTCCCGGTCCTATCACAAGGGAAAAAAGAGTCTAATCAAGATCTCAAAGATAAAGCATTACATTGGCTCTCCAACAATATGTATATGGCACAACAAGGGCTTGATACATTGGCAGGGGATATCGTTATGACTAGGAGGGTCTCCTGGATTGGCAGTAAGCCCAAAAAGTTCCAGGGGGACTGTGTCATTCTAAACTTTGCCAATTCTGAGGTCCTCCCAGAAATTTTTAATAATGTTTTCCCACCACAACGTCGTAGCGGCTCTATAGTTCCTCTTACGCTAAAGTTCTTTTATGATGTGACTCAGTTTGCCACTATACCCATTATTCCAAGTTATAAAAGACACGCTAACCCCTTACGGGCCATGAACATAGCGCGCAGGGATTTAGGCCCTCACACTGGTGGAGAAATGACCATTTTCCTACACGCCCAAATACTCCACAACCTATGTGGAACCCAGTTTCATATGGACAGGGTCAGGTGGCTACTCCTTTTGAGTGGGGCTTTGCCACAGGAAATAGGTTTGGTCCTCTATCTGACCTGAATACTTGTGATTGACTCGTACCAGGATCTGACTCGGATAGGGAGGGGTTGAATAACCCAATAGTTAAATGTCGAAATTTGAATATTTTTGAGCACCCGAACAATCTTGTCCCCAATGTAGCATCAGAGTCTCAAGTGTTAATGACTTCTGTGCAGCAATTATCTGAATCTTGTACTGTGGCTGCGGTAGACTTGAGTACGGGGGGAGAGGGCATACAGAGCCAGTGTCTAGTTGACAATAGCCAAGGCACATCATTGCAACTAGCAGTTGAGGGTGATTTAGAGGTTGCAAGTGAACTAAGGTTACCCACTGACTCCTGTAGGATTATTAGTTGGAATGTAGCAGGCTTAGCTGCAAAACGCCAGGATAATTCCTGGTCGAGCTTTGTCACTAAGCACCATATAATCGCCTTGCAAGAAACATGAGACACATCCAGCAATCTTTGGTGGGATGGGTTTACCTGTTTTACAAAACCAGCAGTGGCTAGCAGGGCGGGCAGAGCCAAAGGTGGCTTGGTGATTTTGTTTGCATTAGACTTAGCGGGCAGCTACAGGGAGATCAGCACTGACTCTGACAATATCCTAATGATTGAAAGGGTGATTAACAAAACATGTAGGACTTTATATGTAAATTTCTACAATTCAGGGAATTCTGAATATAGCGGTCGCAATATCTCCAGTTTGGACAATATTTTAAATATGGCAGTACAGAATATCGAGTTAGCATTTGAGTTTATTTTATTAGGCGATTTTAACATTCACTTATGTAACCTATTATGTAAGGGAAGAAGTACAAATGAGTTTGATGATGCAGCTTTACAGGGCCCTCATTTCGAACATTCTACTGAGGGCCAGGAGCTTGAAGATCTGTTGGCTAACTACGACTTGTATGAACCGGATAGTGGCCCGAGATTGCCAACTTTTACCGGTGCCCAAAAAGGCACAGTGATCGATTACATTTTTGTCTCACCAGGGATCTTAAATCAGACCATGGCTTATCACACAATTGCCGCACACTATAGTGACCATAACCCAGTTTTACTCGAAGTGGCCTGGGGTGCCCAGATGGGGGTGCCACCAAGGAAATTAAAACCGGCTCATCCCCTGAGGACCACTGATCAAGACCGACGAGTGAAGTGGGCTAAAGTGATTCCGGAAAATTTTTATGGAAAATGTTTTCCTAAAATTAAAGACAATGTGGAGATCTGTAAAAATCCGGGTACGCAAGGTATTCACATAGTAGCGGCTTATGAGGCAATCTGTAATCAGGTATCCAAGGATCTTTTAGCAAAACCATTCCAGGGTGGACAAGGACACAAGCGATGGTTTGATTCTGCATGCTCAAAAGCCCATAGAGAACTGTTGGCAGCTTTAAAAAAGACTCCAAGGGATAAAGACGTAATCCTGAGTTTAAGGAAAAACTATAAGTCAGCCGTCAAGAAACGCAAAGACACCATTAAAAGCGAAACATGGGACAATCTTCTCTCGGCAGCAGTGCTGAAGGACAGTAGGAGATTTTGGGAGATTGTTAAACAGCCCATATTTTCTGTTGACAGCAATGCACCTATGGACTGCGTAATCACAGATGAAAAATGGTTGTGTTTCTTTAAAAATGTTTATGGGGGTGACGAAGTTGGTTGTAAAGATGTTCCATTAACAACTTCGGATTCTCGTCCAATCACCTTTAATCCACATGAAGTAGAGAAAGCTATCTTGGCTACCACCAAACATAAGGCACCGGGCCCCGATGGAGTCCCTGCTGACTTTTTTATGTATTCCCCTAAATTGTGGGCTGAGGTTATGTCAAGTGTGTTTAACGCAGTTAACTGTAACCCAGCTCCCGCCTCGTGGGCTAGATCCACCATCGTCCCTATTTTTAAAAACAAAGGTCAGCGGGATGACCCCGCGTTCTATAGGCCCATATCCCTCTTGGACTCAACGATAAAAATTCTGGGCAGAGTTCTTTTATCTAGATTGAGGGAGAATGTTGAGGGCTGTGGCGGGTTGTCTGACCTACAATATGGTTTTAGGGAGAGGAAAGGGACCATCGAACAATGTATTAATCTGCATCTACTCATCTCAAAGTATACGGTGGCCAAGGAGGGTTCAGTGTTTTTGGCATTTATGGACCTATCCTCGGCCTTTGACCTTGTTAATAGGGCAAAACTTTGGACAATTCTTTTGGAGATGGGTATCGATGAAGCTTTGGTAACGTTCATGGCCACCATGCATCAGGAGCTTTTTGCAGCTGTCCGAGTGTCAAACAACGGCAGATGTACCCCGCTTTTTAAATCTTTAAAAGGGGTCCGGCAAGGCTGCATCTTAGCGCCCACGCTTTTTACTATCTACATCAACGGCCTGGGGGAATATCTGCGAGACCAGGACGCGGACGTACCACGTGCAGGAGATGTCCATATCCCGGCACTCCTGTACGCGGATGACGCCGTGTTGATCGCTCGCACTGGTGTAGGCTTACAGCGTCTTTTGGACGCTTTTGGCTCCTTCATGGATAACCTAGACCTTAGGGTTAATGTCTCTAAATCGCATACTATGGTCATGGGCCGCGAACGTTACAAAAAGAAACATAAATCATTTTTCTGCAGAGGGGCCCTGGTTTCCAAGGTAACCACATTTCCCTACCTGGGTGTTTTGTTTGACCAGAATGGAACGTGGGGGCCACAGATTAGAGCAAAGAGGCTGGCGGTCATAAGATCTTCCTCAGCGCTCCTGGGCTTTGCTGGCAAGCTGGGTGCCAGGCCCATGGAAGCCCTTTTGAAGATCTATAAGTGCAAGCCTGTTGCTATCGCCCTATATGGATCCCCTTTGTGGGGGTATGTGAATCTTGATCCCATTCAAAGGGCAGAAAATAGATTTATAAGATCGCTTCTCTCTATCCCCCAGTCAACCCCGACTTTTTCCATACATAAGGAGGTGGGTTTGCCCTACCTGTCAGACTCATTGAGCCTAGCACCTCTAACTCTGTGGCTGAAAATGTGGTTGAACGAGGATCTGCCTTTGAACCACATAATATTGAAGGATGTCTTATTACTTGATAAACATAGTAGCATCCCATGGCTGGCCTACTTAATTAAATCATTTACTGATCTGGGCCGTCCAGAACTCTTTCTAAGCCCAGATAAAATTAGAGCTCTGGACATAAACCTTATAAAACAGTCATTCAGGGTTAGGAAGGAAACGCTTCGTGAGGAAGCCGAAATGCAGAAGCCAACAGTTAGGGCTCATAATCTCTTGGTGAGCGAATCATCCCTTGCATCTTATCTCATTTTTGTTACAGTCCCTTACCACAGGTTTTTATTAACCAAATTTAGGTTTAACCTGTTACATTTTTATTTAGGATCTTATACATCTTGGCAGAAGCCAGATTTAGCCCCCCCTTGCAGTTGTGACCATTTTTCTGTTCAGGATACTATGCATTTTATTATGTTTTGTAGTTTATACCATGAGCAGAGAAGAAAATATTTGCTCCCTATCCTGAAAGAAGCAGGCTTTACCCAGGTGCGCCCGGCGTTGCTTTATCTACAACTCCTGACTAATCCCCGCACAACTTTTTGTATTGCAAACTTTTTAGTGGCCGCTGCAAGGGCAAAAAGGGGAGGTTAGATGTCGCCTTAAACTTTTTAAAAATTGTCATGTTTTTTCTTTGATGGATTGTATAATGTATTTTCTATTTATTCTTGTATATAGCATTTATAATATAATATGTACTTAGTTTGATGTTTTTTAGGTTATTGAAGGGTCATCTATGTATATATCCCTTCTCAGGGTTTTATTGTTTTGTTTCTTTGTATGACTTGTAATAAGTCGAATAAAGATATTCTGACTGACCACCGTTAGACCATCTGCACCTGGGGCTTTTCTTTAAGGCATTTCTTTCAGCGCAGCGATTATTTCAGTGGGTTTCACCGAGTTGTTCCCTATTGCTATTTGCTAACCAAGTCATAGCTATGTGAGCTAGGTATTCATCGTAAGATTCAGGGGCTGTAGCCCCCCTCGATGTGTAGAGATCCGTGTAATAATCAGCAAAAGCCTCCAGTATGGCCGGTGTGGTGTCCACTAGTGTGTGTTGTGCATTGTACACACTTGCGATGGGACTGTCTCCCCTGTGTGGTCTGATCGTCGCTGTCAAAGTGGAGCTGGGCCTATCCCCTTCTGAATATGCCCTGGCCACGGCATATTTCCCGAGATGCCTAACCTCGTCATCAGCTAACTCGTTATATTTACTGATTAGGGCACTAATCTGCCAGAGTATCGGAGGGTCATTTGTTTCTTGGAGTCTGCCCTCCAGCGTCTTAAGTGTAGTCTCGACATTGTGTATTTGAGTGTGAATGGACTTGAGAACACCCGCATGCTTAGAAATCACCATTCCCCTTATGTAAAGCTTGAAAGCTTCCCACATGAAGCACATTGTTGTGACACTACCCAGGTTTGTTAGGAAGTAGTCATCAATCGCCGTACCTAGTTCCGTACGAAAGACTGAGTCAAGGAGAGAGAATTGGGGAAATCTCCAGGTCTGCCTACTGGTGCATGCATCTGAGAGCTCTACCTTAAGAAGTACCGGGAAGTGGTCTGACTAGGTGCGGGCCATATGTCTGCCGTCGTGTATTGAGGAAAGCAGTGTACTGGAGGCAAACCAATAGTCTATCCTGGTATGACTATCATGGGCCGCAGAATAGTGCGAGTACTCCCTGCTCAGGGGGGCAAACTGGTGCCAGACGTCCGCAGTCCCTCAGCTTGTGCAATGCTGCCTATAGCCCGAGCTGCGTGCGATGGGGGTCTGGTGGCTCCTCTTGACCTATATAAGTCAGGGTTCTGAATACAATAGATGTCCCCCCCAAAGTATGGGCATATGAGAGTACTTCATAAACTTATGAAGCAGGGAATGGTAGAAGTGCGGGTCATCATAATTGGGCCCATAAACCCCAACCAAAAGAGCACTGAAATGTTCTTTACGGCACTTTGCCAGAACAAACCTGCCGCCTGTATCAACTTCAATGGCCTGTATCTGTATGCCTGAGCTTCTACAGACCCAAATGAGCAACCCCTAGCATGCGATGTAAAACCAGCTGCCACACATAAACTCTTAGTCCTTCTTTGGGACAACAACCCCATCTTAGGGGATAAGTGCATCTCTTGTAGGATAGCCACGTCTACATTGTGTCTGCACAGATCTGCTACTACCCTACGAATTTTTCTCTGGTCAGTAAGACCCCTAACGTTCCAGGACAGGAAACTAATAGCAGCCTGATGCTTAGTAACCTTATGCAAACAACAAAAGAGTGTGCCTTCTTTCAAGAAGAGCGAGCATTAAGAATCTTACTAGATTCTTTAGAAAGTTCTCACTTACCAACCTAGTTGTTGACATGCTTCATCATCGGGCCCAACCAAGAGAGGCCGAGTGCCTCCCCAGTGTGCTTCAACGCCAGAATTACTGCAGAGCAGGATCCCTTCCCCAGCTCCCCTGAAAATTACCGCCCCCAAATAGAACAGTTCCCCAATGGAAGGTACCCAAGTGTTATACACACAGGCAATGGCGGCCAGACCCGTGGTGGTATTGGGTAGGCCAGACCCGCCCGCCTATAGCATCGCCAAATGGGCATCTTGTGAATTTAAGCCGAGTCACAGCGTGGTAGAACAATAATAGCAAATCTCAGCGGCCTGAAAACATAACTTTTACAATTTAGGCATTATTAATGATTGTGTGCGTCTAATAATCTCTTTAGCAGAGAGCAGTGCACTTAAGAGTGTGACGAGGCTACCACATCTGATCTAGGCGCACTCCCCAGTTCGGCATCTCCTGTTGAGGCCTCACCCTCCAAAGTTGATGGATCCGACTTGTTCGCTTTTATGCACTGTACTTTTTGAGATCCTTCAGCAACTGATTAGGGTCAGCATACAGTTTGGATTGGCAAGCAAAGTTAACCCGAAGTCGGGCCGGGTATAACATAGCGTAATCCAATTGAAGTTCTCTTAGTTTGAGCTTTACGGGGACAAATTTCTTCCGTGCTTCTTGTACAAGCGGAGTAAAATGCAGGAAAAGGGACAGTTCAGAGCCTTCATAGTTTACAGTTTTCAATGCTCTTGCCCGCCTCAACACGGCATCTCTGTCCCGGTAATTAGGTATTCGAGCAATCAATGGTCGGGGTGCCGCACCGGGGGAGGGGGGAAGAGGGCCCAACAAACTGTGTGCCCGCTCAAAGACAAAGACATCGGAGAATGTTTCAAGGCCCAACAGTTGTACCAGCAGCTTTTTGACAAATATTTCCATGTTGCCAGGGGATGTGGACTCCGCCAGTCCTAGAATTCACACATTATTGCGCCTGGAACGCGCTTCAAGATCTTCGGCCTTATCTTTCATTGCCACCACTAGTTTCTCCCTTTGTTTCTGCACTGCCCCAGTACAGTCTGAGTGTCTTCCTGCACTCTGCCATATCAATCCTTTCTGCATGCTTGTACACGCTTTCAGACATTCTGTCCCTGCAATATGACAGGGAGTCCATCTTAGAGTCGATAGAGGAAAGGCTACGTTGCATAGCCCCCAGTATTTGCTGTATGTCCCCATTCAGAACCTACAGGGTCCTTGGACAGCATAGCCGGTGTGGACTCTAGGTCGTCATCTCGGGCCGATTTACGCTGGTCGAAATAGAGTTTCAACTGTAACTTGTTGCCTTTACCCATGGCCCCAATCGCTGGCCAACCCCCGCGGAGCGCACAGCAGGGGTACAGGTCTCAGTTACAGAGGGTTGCTTTGGCAGTAGATGCAGGTAAGTTGTACCCAGGACAGAATTCACTCAGACGTTGGGCAGCAACGCAAAGTAATCGGAGTGAAGCCACCCCATTCAACGCCAAACCGGTGTTCCTTACTTGTCTTAGTTCTCGTAGTGCAGTTTGTGCAAGGCTCGATTACACACCCCTCAATGCCTGGTTCACGGTGTTCATGGTCCCACACTCTGGAGTGAGGGATCCCAACCTGTGTTAGGCAGGCAAAATATCACATAGGTGCTCTGGGGATACGGTGAACAGCCCGCGCTGCCAGGAACACCAGAAGACAATCTTATAAAACAGCCTCTGGTGCAGCCGGGGGCACCAGCGCCGGTTCTTTCAGTAAGGCTGCAGGTCCAGCAGCCCACGCAGAGCACACCCTCAATGGCAGCCGAGAGGCATGAAGATCACAGGCAAGTGCCGCGAGCTTGATTAATCGCCGACAAGGTTTGTGCCGCCAAGACGGTGTCCCCTCCAGGCGGGAGATTGTGAGACCGGCTGTCATGAGCCCCCAAATGTGCACTCCAGGTCTTACCGGCGCTCCCCCTGAGCCGATAATGTTGCTGGCACGCAGAGAGAGGGCGATTCTCTCCGCAGTCGATGAGGCAGCTTACCACTGATCAGCCACCGTGTCACAGCTTGATGGAGGCGTCTCCCCACTCCGCGGAACGTCCAATATGGCAGTCACCAGCCTCCGCCGGAGCTGCGTAGCTCTGCACCGCTCCGTCTGCAGGGTAGCTAGCACCGCCAAACTTTGTCCGATTACTCCCAGCCGCCTTAATCGCTTCTACCACCGATTATATTGCCATCAGATGCCCAGATGGTGCGAAATCATGCAGGATATGTTGGGCGGCTGCCGGAGCTCTCTCAGGCTGCATCCATCTTCGAGCCAAGCCCCCCCTAGGACACTTTACCACTGCTATATAGTGCTAAAGTGCATGTACTCTCTCCTTTAAACATGGTTTGATTAGTTTACAGCTGTTTGGCATATTTACTTTACTTGTAGGTCCTTTGTACAGTGGTATCCCATATACCCAGGGCAAGTAAAGGAAATGCTACTAGTCGGCCAGCAGCGCTGTTTGCGCCACCAACAGAAGTAGCTTTTCAAACCTGTCTCAGACCCGCCACTGCAAGGCCTGCGTGCGCAGTTTACTGTCACTTTGATTTAGCATTTAAAGTTACTTTCCAAGCTTGAAACTCCATTTTTACCACATACAGGTCACCCCTAAGGTAGGCCCTAGGTATGGGCAGTGTGCTGTGTAAGTAAAAGGTAGGACATGAGTCTTTATTGTGTGGCATGTCCCGGTAGTGACAAACACCCTATTTGGTTTTTCACTACTGTGAGTGCTGCTCTGCTCATAGGTTAGCATTGGAAATTCCCTTATATGATTTTCAGTGGAAATTGCGGATTTGAAAGGAGTAACGTTACCCTATTTGGTATGTTTGGAATAGTGGTGATAAATCCTGCTCATTGGAGTAAGTGGATTTTTCATTACTATTGTAGGAATGCCACTTTTAACAAGCATTTACAATGCAATGGTTTTGCCTTTGGAAAAGTTAGAGCTATTGGCATTGTAAATGACAAAATTTATATTTATGTGTTTGTTTAGAAAACAGATAAACAAATGGCATTGTCATTTACATTGCCATTAGCTAAATCTCTCGCAAATGTGAGACCTATTGTATTTGCACCCACACATACACACAGAGCCACACACACACACACACACACACAAAGGCAAACACACACACAGGAGGTGTAAAAAAGAAAAAACAAGACAGCAGGACTCTTTTTTTTTCCATCACTCCTGGATCAGGAACAACATTCCTGTATACATGAGAACGTCGCTAAACTGCTCGAATTTAGAAAAGAGTTGAAGACTCACCTCTTTAAAGAACACTACATCACAATCCATGCTTAATTTGAGCCGGTGGTTTTCAGTGCTCAGTACCGGAACTTAATAATGAACACCAGTGCTTTTCACGTGCACCAGTTAAGGACACTTCATAAGTTATCTGCCCATAATCACAATATGTTGAGCTGACGACGAGACTCGAACCTGGCTCCCCCGCTCCGAAGTAGGCAGGTCTGGCCGTTACGTGGCATCCTCTCTCCACTTTCATGGCTAGTAGTTGGTTCTGTTTTAGGCGGCGCTAACAGGAGAAATGGGCTGGTGCAAGCTGCCTCCTGACGAGAGCCCTGGCATTTATTTGTTTCCAAATTAAAAACTGATCACAATTCATTCACCGTCCCCACTCCAGGTTCCTCTCACGTCACTCACTGCCTTCATGCTGGTCTTTAGCTATGTACAGCGCTCTGCAGCCTTTTTTCGGCTTGGTTCATAGTGTAAAAACAAGGTATGCATACATCACTCACTGACATGCATTACCTTCATTATTTTTACAGTTATTGTTGCGAAATCGATCAGTTCCATAACAGTAAAGTTAATGACCTCTTAATTGGGACCCATTTCAAATTCCGTTTTCAATTACTGCCAAGTCTTATACGAAGGGACCCGCTCCACTTAAAGCCCTGCAAATCGGAATGTATGCACAGTAACTAGAGTGGACTTAGACAGTCGCTCTACTATTTCTGTTGGGACTGGAAACAAGCAGGGAAAGGGGAAATAAATAGACTCTTCCTTATTTGAAAAGAATTCTATCTTCATAGCCCCTCTGCCTATCAACAGTAGTCAAACAACATTTTTTCCGCGTGCCCCACTTGACATGAGATGAGGACCAGTGGGTATGTTTTTGGCAGCGAAACCAGCAAACCAGGGATAAAATCCCTGTTTTCCAATATGTTCGTAACCGGTGATGCTGATGAAGTACCTATTTCCCCGTGCCCCCGTTTCCATGTCTGCCAAAACCAGAAGCACTTAAAAATGGCTGGAAACCCTTACTTTTAAAAAAACCTATGAGACATTTATTTGGGAATTAGGGTTTTATATAGTGGTAAACATGACTTGAAAGTAGCTTTAGGATGAATATTTTACATTTAGACCTGGGGTCACTCCTGCAGAGGGATGACCAGCCAGGCTTCTTTCTACGTGCATAAAGGATACACACAAAGTGATGAGCAGGCCTGAAATAGCCGCTGCTGTGCCCCCTAACTCCTGCTCTGTGTGTCATCATTGCCACCTTGAGGCTGAGACAACAACAAGCTCCCTCGTCACAGCCCTTGGATCCAGGTGTCCCGCGCGCCACTCTCTGAATCACCTCTGGCCCCAATACCCGCTGACGCGTTCATCATCCCACATCAAACACACACGGCCCAGATACAGCACTGACTCGGTCTCACCTGGATTCACATAGACTAAGGAAATGACACACCCTCCCGCGCAGCAGGCGCATGAACCCGCCGAGGTGCCGGAGCGGATGGAATTCCATCGCACGGGGGTAAATGAGGGCGCGGACTCGGCGCCCGTGCAGATGGGGATTAAGTCATTAAGCGTGTTTGGCAGTTTGAGTTACCGCTGATTACATTAAAGCTGTACCCCGCCTTTCCATCGCCCTCACTAATGTTCCCGCCGGCGGTCTCCTGGGACAGCCTGGCCCTCGTCTATCGGCCCTCGGCGGTGGCGCCTCTAATTGACGGCGGGGGCAAGGAGAGTGGTAGCCTGTGAGACTCCAACAGTAGCGCCCTCGGGGGAGAGTGGTAAAGTGTGTAAAATAGGGCTGGCTGCCATAGGACACAGTGCAGTGCGCTCATGTGCTGGCTGCTGTCAGCACCAGGATTGGTTTGACAGAGGGGTGGGTGGGATCTACAAGTTAAAAATATATATATTTGATGGGGAACAGGGGCAGAGACTGCCAGGATACTTGTGAAGTATATTAAGAGTTTGCTTTGTGCACGGGCTGCCTGTAAAAGAGGGTGTGAGGGGGTTCGTGCAGTGAACTGCAGCGTTAGACTGCCGGGGCTTCTCTGGACAGAGGAGGGGTGCAAGTGTGCCAGAGGCTGCACCAGGGAGCGAGGGTGGCAGTCTGCCAGGAGAGGCTTTTCCTGGGAGGAGGGGGTGGGGGCCGTCAGTGGCAGCTTCCAGGAGAGTTGGAGAAAGTCAGCCTGGCAATTTTAGGGAGGTTTCCGCCAGAGCTTTGAAAATGAAGTTTATTTTTCTTGGGGCTGACGTGGGGACAGAGGGGCAAGTCTGCTGTGGAATACTGGAGAGGAAGGAGGGGAAGTCGGTCCTGGAATTCCTTCGGGTGAGGGGAGGAAATGGGGCAGGAGATGCCTTATTAAGTGTGTGGCGCGGGGGGAGGGGGTGTGTGGTCTGCGGTGGGCTGCCTAGGGTTGAGTATGGTAGCAGTCTTCCAGTTGCTGCTTTAGGCTGAAAAAGAGAGCAGACTATTTTGTTTTCGTTTTGTAACGCGTCTGGCAAGCGAGGGAACAGCATTGTCTACTCGGTAATATTTTGTATTCCCTCCGGGGATGGTAACGGGTGGATCTGCTGCCCCGAGTCACGCAGATGCGGCGCACTAAAGGAAACCCTGAGGATAATGCATCTCAAAGGCTCATATGTACATCGGAGCATCAATCATATGTAAAGTATAAGCAATAGCACATCAGGCAGACAACAAGTCCACCCTTTACAAAACAAAGGGGGTCAAAGCACAAGGCACATTCCTGAAGGATAATACACGGCAGCATCCCTCGCCGCCCGTTCTCCCAAACATGAATAATACCCGGACTCGATCAGAGAGGGTATTAATGGATCCAGAGCGGGCAAGATCATGTAGCCCATATAAAGGGGCTGTCCCCCCCAGATCGGATGCATCAAAGCACTGCATGCTGCCGCTGGACCCCGCCCCCAGCGATCCTCGCCTCAACCAGAATGGACCACTGCCTGTGCATTTTTCTTCTTTGTGTAGGTATGTATTACCCCTCCTCCTCATTGCATTCCGATGTGACTCTGGCCCCAACCGCTGCTAGGCTTTGCAGTGCCCACGCCATTGCCCTCACTGCCGGTGATACTCGCACAGCTCCATTACCCTTTACTACTCACAGTTCCTACGCTGCTGTGCCTGGCTCACGGCGGGCCCCAGCGCTCTTGTTGAGAACGCCGCTGGCATGGGCTCTGCTGCAGACAAAGTGCAGTCCTCGGAGGTAGCCGGCCATCCTGCAAACAGAGCGGGGCATGGAGCTGAGGCTGCTGCACGGGGAGAGGGACGGTCGATGCAGGCTGCTTCCTCCTTCCGGCTCTCTCCTCCTCCTCCTGCGATGACGCGGAAGGGGGCTTGGCCGGCTGGGCCAATCCCAGCGCGGCCCGGGCTTGAAGGCGGGCGCTGCTTCCTCCTCTCACTCGGGGCCGCGGCGGTGAATACACGGAGCAATGCCGGGTGGGATGGAGGCAAACAGCAGTGACAGGCGGAGAAGACATTCCCGAGTGCAAGGGGAAACAAGCAGGAAGGCGGGTGCCGGCTCAATGCCGGACCAGATTCGGGGGCGTTCCCGGCTTTTGGCTGACGTCGCGTGACGTAGCCAAAAGGAAAAAATTCTCGGGAACGCCCCCGAATCTGGTCTGGGATTGACAGACAGAGCCCTCTACCAATGGCTAGCCTCCATTTATGGAGCTAGCCAATGGGAGGAGGGGGCAGATACCCGACCCCACATAGAGGATTAGAGGATATCATTAGATTTTGCTAGCGCATGCGTACTTCGTACGCATCGAATCTGGTCTGGGATTGACAGACAGAGCCCTCTACCAATGGCTAGCCTCCATTTATGGAGCTAGCCAATGGGAGGAGGGGGCAGATACCCGACCCCACATAGAGGATTAGAGGATATCATTAGATTTTGCTAGCGCATGCGTACTTCGTACGCATGCATCGCTAGTCAAAACCTAAAAAGTGGGCATTACTCTGTAATTATGACTCTTTGTGCTTTGCAGCCTGACTTCAACCCACGTCTAGGGCAGAGTGACAGCTACGCTTAGTTCATACTTTCCAGACAGCTGTACGTAACAAAGGGAGGGTGTGTGTGTAACAGGGTTAAATCTGCATACTGAATGGTATTCCTGAGCTGGGAGAGAGGGAGGCAGCGCACACTTACAATTGTATAGGCTGTGGCCTGCCTGCACACAAATGGCGGATTACCCTTTTCTGTTCATCTGGAACCAGAGCTGGGTTGAAAGAGGGTGTTGTGCAAGTCTAAGGTTCCTTTGAAGTTCCCCTTAGATTAAAAACATTTTGGAGTAAAAGTACAGGGGTTCTGACCTCATGTTTTTAGACACTACAATGATTTGCAACCAGACACTGCTGGCTCTACAGACTGCACGTTGCCGGAAGGAAATGTTACGCTGCCAGGAAGAATTGCCAATCGACTGACTTGCTTGTTGTGCTCACCTGTGGTCTGCTGGCTACAAGAAGGACTGCTGCTTTGCTTCAAGTACACTGATGTGCTGGCCTGCAGCTTGTTCCATGTTTTCGTGCTCCCCAGTTGTTCTCCAGGAGCTGAGTGGTGTGCCCCCTACCTGTTTTGCTACAAGTTCTACTTCCAGCGTGTGGAGAGATGTACTCGAGCGTTCCTTCGTCCTATTGCCAGCACATGGAGAGCGCTTTATACTTTCTGTAAATCCAACGTATGGGGAGTGCTTCTGTTGAGAGTATACGAGTGGAGAGCGCTTCGTTTTCATTTGTCTTTTACCACATGACCAGTGCATGGTGAACCCTAGTTGTGTTCCTGACCTCTGCACTAGCAGTGCCTGGTAAGCGCTTTTTGTTTACACCATCCTCTGCTAAAGTCAGCGTGTGCTGAAGGCGCTTAATATTTCCTGGGAAGATGCGCATGTTTCCATGCTCCAGGATGTGGGTGGCCTCTGAGGGAATCCCCGACCAGGGGAGTTCTGGGTCGCCTGGCAACGCCAAGACCTCCACCTAGCTGCAGGAGTCACTGCCCATGGAGACGTGGGGGACTGAGTGAGTCGAAGTGCAGAGTCTTGCTCCTTATGAAGCCCATAAGCCAGAGCCCACAGCATTAGTTGCTGCCTGGTACAGGTTGTTTCATGGGGATTGCCCCCATGTTTGTATCTACCTTGAGGTGCATTTCATGGGGATTGCCCCCATGTTTGTATCTACCTTGAGGTGCATTTGCCCTGCATTCTTGAGAGTGGATCCTCTGGAGAGGACCCCAGGAATGGAGAGGGGCTGTGTTTATATTCAGAGAGCTCCAGACTTTACCATATACAGTGTAGGAGAGTGCAGATGTTCCTGTACTCTACTTTGGGAGCCTGAGATTACCGCATAATACCTAATAGGAGCACAGAAGTACTGTGCCCTATAGCTTGAGGAGATTATCAGTGTTTGTGTGTATATGTATATATGGTGATGTCTTGGTGACACTATATGTTTCTCATTTAACTATTGCATTTTGGGCCTTGATATTATGATGTATGTCGTGTTGATGCCTTATACTGATGAGATAACCAATACTATTTCAGGGCTGCATAAAATACACCGAAATGTTTTCTTTCATGATGTTTTGCAACATAACAGTTGTTCTTTGATTGTATGCATTGGGATGTTTTTGTTGATTGCCTAGTGGCAAAATAAGCACCGATGTATGTTGTTTTGGTCTATGGTTTACATATGATATTTTTTATATCATATTGTGTGGAGTATCTTTGGTGGTGTATTTATTGTGTCACTGGTGTGAGTGTGTTGAGCAAATGCTTAAGACATTGCCTCTGAGATAAGCCTGACTGCTCTTACCAAGCTACCAAGGGGGTAAGTAGGTGTTATCTTAGGTGTTTAACTCCCCTACCTTCACTAGAGTGATGGGTTCTACCTGGCTCCGGAGCATACTCTGGCCAACCAGAAACCCCATTTCCAACAACCACTATTACTAAACTCATGCTCTAGCCCAGATTTTAAAAACAAATAGGCTTTCTTCATAGCTATATTTAATTAATTAGATTTGACCATAGGAACTGATGCATGGTCGGCACACAATGAAAAATCATTGGAAGTTGTAGCTTAGTTAGTTGCTGGCTCTTGGTATCGCATGTATTTCGACAATCAATAAATACTGTATGCCCAACAATCAGAAAGGTTTGATGGAGCCAACAATATGCAACTTTTGAAAATCGACCTCCGGGACAAAACAATTACAGATTAAAAAGTTGTCATTCATTTCAATTTTTTTTCAACTGATTTCCTTAGTTTTAGATTTCAATGAATAGTTTTTTTGCTAAAACCATGAATGATTTTGGTTAAATCTGTTTATTGAGTTTTTAATTTTTTTGATACAAGGATAATGCAAATGACGGATAGTAGGACATACAGTTAGAGATAGGCCATCAGACAAGCATTGAAGGATATTCTAACACACAAAGCACATCAATGACATGGCTAAGTTGCAAGAATAGGCAGGCCCTATAAGCCTGTAAAGGAAGGTGGGCCTTGGCGACTAGTCATATTATGTGTGTCCAAAAGGCATATCTCTGTGTATCAGAGGAAATCAGTATATCAACTCCTGTATTTGAACAATAGTCAGTCCAACCGTTGATTATAAAGATAGCCGATTCATTTTATACAATCAAAGGTATAATAACAATAACAACCATAAACTAGGAACGTATGTGACCTTCTGTCTCAATGCCCCACACAGCCAACGAATGCATTGTTAATGGTCCATAAGTTGCATTGGGGACGTGTGAGTGCTGGGCTTCATAAACTAGGAGGAAGAATTGCTGCCATTGACCCTAGGCTCCAGGTCCGGTGCTTTGTACAAAGGTTCAGCGCCATTGCCTGCCTCGTGGCACTGAACCTTTGTAAGAAGCTCTGATCATGTGTCCAAGCTTATTTATCCCCTTTGTACACAGTAGGACCTATGTTTGTCAATCTTCTCATTCAACAAGACTGGGCACAAAAACAATGAAAACCTAAGCAGCCCATAAAAACTAAAATCAATTTAGTTTTTCATGAGGTTTTTGTACAACTAGTGGACTGAAGCAACAGTACATGAAATAAACAAATTGAGTATAGGTTCTTGTAAAGAAACCATCTAGATTACTGGCAATGGCATACTGGGCAATTTATATTGTGTAAACGAACACATACCTAAGTTGTTCTTCTGGTTAGGTAAGCATGATGTAACTAAACTGAAAAATACACACCCAAAGGTTCACATTAGCCTGAGCATCACATATAGAAACAGGCTAAGCAACATAGTCTGCTTACACAATGCTCCCATCAGCACTGTCCACAAGATATATCACGCAGAAACATCCAACAGAGTACACCAGGGAAAAGAAAATCTTATATACACCAACATAGCTTAAAGGTGAGACCACTATGAGGCCATATCAATGGCAGAACCTGCGCAAAACAAGCACGGATAACATAAAATCCAGGAATATGTGTGGGAGTGTGGGTTCATTACATGTGACGGTGGATTAGGTAGTGGAAAACATGGTATGTTTTTATTAAGGTGTGTTGATCGTATAAACTGGTTACACCTTTTGGTAAGAAAGTAAGAGCAACTATAAAAGGCACTCTGCGGTATTCAACAGGGAGGGCTAGATGTTTTGTCCTATAGTACCCATTTTTGACAGCTAGCAGCAGAAACTACATGGGTGGAATAAACTTTATTTATCTTTTTGCAGGGGCCTTAAGGAAGAGATCAAGGATGCGTCTGTCCTTTCTGCCCGAGAGGACAGTCTCTAAACATTGATGGGTCAGGCCCTACATATGGAGCATCAATTGTGGAAACGTTGAGCTCGTCCTTTGCCCCCCTATGGCAGTACTAGACCACCAGTAGAAAAGTAGAGGGTTCTCTTGAGGAATCCACCGTGTCATCTAGTGAAGAGCACTTGTAGATCGGCATGGCTCGTGGACCTCTTACAGAGGTCAACAAGATAACCCACACAAACACGGTTTTTGTATGTACTACGGATCTCCAGTGCACCTAGTCAGAATCTGTCCGGTGCGTCCTCAGAAGTTGCCGGAACATGCCATTTCCCATCCTTAGTGAAGGGGGAACGGACGGGATGACCTCAAACCCCTTTTGTGGAAATGTCTGGAAAATACAAAGCCTCCCTTTTTCTATGATACACCGAGGTCCTGAGTGGGAGTAAGGAAAAGATATTAGGCCTCCATGACAGTGATCCCATTGGTGTATACATTCCTCGCATCATCAAGGAGTCTCCTGAACAAGTTCACACTGTTGATGGAGCACCTCTAGTTTACTTCTGGTTCTTACCTTTGGTAATCATCATGAAACTATAGCCTTGGATCTCATCACATAGTATTCCTAGGGAGTTTTTGACATGACACAACCCATATATAAATTGGAAATGGACTATTTGTTTATCCTCCCAATTCTGTCTTAAATGTTGTTACTCCACAGACGATTACTGGACCCCTAAGTAGCTAGCCAACTCCCCTGCAATGTGACCCAGTTTAATCAACTCTCTACAGGGAGTGACCAACCAATATCTGGATTTTGCTGATCTATTAAAAAAAGCCAAGGGAACTGATTCTGGTGTCCCATCGGGAATTTGATTGTACCATTAGCACTGAGCATGGAGCCACTGTTCCCTTTGGAAGGGTTTATTCTCTCACTGAACCTAAAAAATAAAACTCTAAGGCTATATTTGATGGAGAATTTGCAGAATGGCATTATGACCTGGTCCTCATCCCCAACTTATGCTACTTTGTTCTACGTCCCTTAAAAGTCAAACAAATTAAGACCTTGCCTTGACTATAGGGTAATAAATAAGATTACCGTAAAGGCTTGATACCCATTCCCTTTGATCAAAGATACCTTGGAAGCTGTCAGAGGTTCGAAGATATTTACGAAATTAGACTTGCACAGAGCCTACCATCTATTATGCATCATGGAGGGAGATGAGTGGAAAACTGCTCTAAGAACTCCAATGGATCATCATGAATACAGAGTTATTCTCCAAAGATCCCCTCTTACCTCATCAGTATGTCAGCCAGGTACTCCTATGTTAGAAACAACTGTTTTGTGAATTGGAGAAATGTGAATTCGACTAAATCGAAATAGAATTCCCAGGATATTGGATCAACGGAAGGAGAGTCTCTATGGATCAGTGCAAGATTTCCACCATTCTGGATGGGCCAACTCCAAGTAATGTAAAAGTAAGCCAGTGTTTCCTAGGGTTTGCTAACTTATACAGACAATTTATTGAGGATTTTGCCCAACTAACCAGCGTAATTACCAGAATCCTCAATAAAGATATGCTCCGATACTGTTTTCACTGGGATGATATAGCCAACAATGATTTTCTGAGCTTAAAAAGAGCCTTTACGCAAGCACCAATGCTGCGTTATCCGGACACCACTAAAAAGTTCATTGTGGAAACTGATGCCTCAGACCAAGCTATCAGCAGTGCTTCTGCAATGGCATAACGAGGACTGGCTTGAGCATCCAATCTTCTATCTGCCCCATATCATATTTGATACAGAAAATAATTATTCCATTATCGAGAGAGAGCACCTAGTCATGAAAAGAGCCTGCACAGAGTGAAGACATTTCTAAAACTAAGTTCAAGAACCTTTTGAAATACGACCCTATCATTGAAATCTCTAATGCCTTAAAAACATGCAGTGCAGAAACAGCCGTCAGGCCCGCTAGGCATACTTTTTTTAGCCAGTATGACTTCGACATGCCCTATATACCCTATATACCTGGCAGCAAAAACATTCTAGCAGATGCAGTATTATGCAGATATCCTGAATTTCCATTACTCTTTGATCAGAACCGTTTCCCTCCCCAACGAATATAGTAGTCGTACAATCCTATCTGGAGAAAATCCAAGCTGTGTAGCTCAAAGTCTCTCAAGCGCAGTGGGACTACCTACAAGGAGTAACTGTTATTAAAAATTATTTAGTGTGTAGAGGAACAACATTATTTATTCCCATGAAGAAACTCCATCTCGATGCATTCAAAATGTGTCATTACTAACCAGCTGCAGGTCACAGGAGTGTCAAATCCACTCTGGAGCTCATGTTTCGTTCCTTTTTTGGGCCGTCTTTCAGGGAAGACACAGAGTCAAATGTGGGTTCCTGTCCAGTCTGCACCCAAAATAAGACTTCCCATTCTAAACCTTCAGGGCTGCTACCACCTTTACCTGTCCCTCCAGAACCCTGGCATACCATATCCACAGACGTTATTACTGCTTTACCCCAGTCCGACGGTAATATCGTCATACTGGTCACAGTTGACTCCTTTTCTATAATGGCTCATTTCACTGCAGTAAGGAAAGTATCTTCTGCTAAAGAATTGGGACTGATATTTTTACAAAAGAATTTCCAATTGCATGTGCCCCCTCATGATATAATATCAGACTACGGTCCCTAATTTGTTTCCCATTTTTTAAAATCTTTTTGCAAATCGAGGTGGCACTCCCCTATGGTTTCCACCTTCAGACCAATGGCCAGACAAAATATGTGAATTATGGTCTGAAACAGTATCTGGGTTGTTTTTGAAACTCCTCACAGAGTAATTGGCCTTGTTTCCTACCCTTAGCTGAGTTTTCTTGCAACACTGCTGTTCATAGTGGTACTAAATACACTGCATTTTTCTGTCTTTAAGGTTTCCCCCTAGGGTTTATCTTCAGCTCTACCTAGTCCGGTATGTGTTCCTGAGACTGCGGGATCTTTACAGCAACCGGTGATGTTGAACTTGTGCTGGTTACCATACCTTTCTTAGATTATCAAGACTAAGCACGACAAGAACAGCATCAGAAATACAAGCATCTTATAGACAGGGATTCCTGAAATCTGTACGAGTTTTATCTCTTTGAGCACATCTCGTCAGGATAAAGAGAAATTACTATAACATGCTGTTTTTGAGACAAATCTACCAAGATGTACTGATTTGTGATTATCAATCAACGTTCAAGCCCTGAAGAAGTCTCATTGTCTGAGACGAAACGCGTTGGCTGGCTAAGAAGAAAATCCATTTGTGTTCTTGGAATTTCCTGTGTTGAATTACTACAATAAAGAACTTGAAAAAGAAAATCTTGCAAGAATCCGGACCTTCTTTTACTAGATCGTGCACTTTCATATATATTGTGGACACTTGAAACTACAAAGAAAACACTTTCGGGATGGGTGCTGATTTCTTACTATTTATTGCAATTTTTGGGCTTTGCCCCTGAAGGAACAAACAGAGTTGTGTTCCTTGGAATCACAACACCATCACTATTATTTATAAGCCACAGGCTAAATTATTATTATTATTATTATTAAAACTTATATAGCGCACAGCTACCCTGAGGCATCCCGGCGCTAAAGCAGGTGCATTCTTTTGCCTCAACCCTTGCCTCTTATGTAACTCCCTTCACTGTTGGTATTTGCTCAGGATTCTCATAACTGGAGTTTCACCCTTCAACTAGTTTTGTGTCTCCCCCCAGATACTTGCTACCTGATGGTTTCAGTGTTTTTCCTGACAGCCTTTAAATATGCTGATAACAAACTTCAGTGCTGGTGCTAACTGACCAAGGGCTTTTACAGGTATTCATCTCTTAGAAGTCAGTTCCACAACAATGTCCCAGTCTTGTAATGAGGTAGCTGCTGTAGGACCCCACCTCACCATGTAGCTGATATGCGTGGTCCAAACTTATTTTCCTACCAAGGACTTACTCACAGGTTAGTTTATCTTACTTTTTTATTTTTATTTATGGCGCTTGTATTATATTTAGGGCTCCTGGTTTCATAGTATTTATTTTTTTGCCATTTCCGTCTGTATTTATCCATATTTATTTTTTGGGCATTTTTTCTGTATTTATCCACATTTATTTTTGCCACAAGCAAAAGACGACGCTACAGCTAGTATTTTTCCACATTTATTTAAACTGACAATTGTATTCGTTTTCTAGTACAATATAGTATATATTGTACTAGAAAACAAATAACAAGCATTGGCATAGCCAATAGGTCTCGCCTTTGGGACCTTATAAGTATTTAGTTATGCAGCAGAATATCCTTGGTGCAACAACATCAACTGTTGCATGGATAAACACTTATAAGGTCCCAAAGACAAGACCTTTTGGCTATGCCAATGCTTGTTAAAGATTATGGTTCGATAATGGGACCACTTTTATGTTGGTGCCAAGATAGGAAGGAAGTGCACGTGAAAGCGGCTGATACATGAATAAATGGGACCGTGCCAGCCAGGCCTCGCTACCACTTACTAATTGTAACCGCTACAGCCTGTGATGCCCAGAATGCTACAGACCTAGAGTACCAGCAGGCTAAGGGGTCCCTGGTCTTAGCAGCAGCGGTCCCTCCATTTAGTTAGTGCAGCTGTGATGCCAACTTAAAAGGGGTTCCAAATACAAGACAAAAATTAAATTAAAACAAATACAAAGTGGTCGAGTTACCTACAGCATGGACTGGGCAGTCAGGTAGGCAGTGTAACCAGGTCCACTATAGACATTTGCGTATTTCAGAGGGCAGTGCGGAACCAGGCAGCCAGGGGCTCTTAGGGGGGGGTTCAGTTACTAGAATGGTACGGGTGCCTATGAGATGGTAGTGTGGACAGGCCCAGTGCAGTGTAGTACTGTGAGATAGCCAGTAGTGTCAGGTGGCAGTCATGTGGATAGTACATAAAAGCTACAGTGGACGAGACATCGCTTCAGTCCTTGAGATGTCTGTCTTCCTGACAGCCTCGAGGTTCTGACGGTGCCCAAAAGGCACGCGAGGCAGCTCCCGCACTGTAACGAAACCTGCTGCCTCTCCCCGGAGTTTAGTCCCTTCTCTCTGTCTATGCTCATGGAACCCTGTCTCGCCTATTGAAAGTATGAAGGATAAGTGTGGAGGGTTGTTTTATGGGTGAGAAATATACGTGTGCTACACCTATCTGGGAGATGCAGTTTGGGTTCATCCTAGTGCTCTCGTTGGACTACAGTGGTGCGAGAGTATGGCATGAGGCTTGGTGTCTTTAAACCCTCCCCCTCCCGCTACCAGTCTAGGAGGCGCTGGTCCTTCAGCAGTTCGGAGGGGCTGCTCTAATTGTTATTCACCAGTCTGTCAAGGTAGCCTGGAAGTGTGACCTCTGCTTGGTGCATTTCCAGCCTGCCTTTCACACCTCATTTACAGTGATGGGAGGGGAGGGCAGGAGCCTGCTGCCCATCAGTCTGGTACTGGCGCCATGGACAGCTGGGCTACCCTTTGTCTGGACTGACACCTGAGGGGGCTATTGATGATGGCTGGTGGGAGCAGAGTAAGGTGTAAGGGAGCGGGGGCGACATGTGGACTCAATGTAATTTACAAGCAGAGGGAGGCGACTGTCTGCGAGGGGGCTCATAGCGATGCTCCCTGGTACAGACCAAGGAGGGGGCACTGCGGACAGTACTGTCTACCCCCTGTGAGAGCTGCCTTTTACACGGGTGGGAGCTACGTGCCCATATTGTTTTGTATTTAAACAAACAGTTGCAGTGTAGATAATGTAAATGTGGCAAATGTCTGCCACGGGTACAAGCACCTTATCTTCCATTCCAAGTGCCCTGTCGGTAGCAAAATACCCGACGGCAGCGTGGCAAAATTTGCTAGTATTTTGCCGTTTATAAATATAAATACAGACAAAGAAAATATAGATTTCCGTCTGTATTTATATGTATAAATCCGTAAAAACTAAAAACTGTGAGCCCTAATTATATTTTGCATGCAACAATCTGTAGTTGACACCAACAAAATGGTTATAGAAAATATTTTTCTTCTTGCTACATGTTTGACCCTGTCCCCACATTTACTAAAACCTCCCCCATTTTTCTCAGGATCACAAACAGTTCCTATACTTTGTATTTACTTTGACTGGTGATTACAGGCCATCCTCAATACAACTGGCAGCACTTCCGAGTGCCACGCATTATGGGTTAGTAGAATGCATTTCAGTACTGGTGTCCTCATTACCGCACTAAAATGCAATGTTGTGCCTAATAAGCTTCTCTGAATTGTGCAACAACTGAATCACTGTAGCTCTCTGAGAGGTGGCTAGCATTGTGCTTGCTGTCCTACTCCAAGGAGTTAGAGTGTGAGACGCGCCCAGGTTGAGAAGAGGAGAGTGTGGTGATCCGAGATCCTTAGCCATCTCAGCCTGAGCCCATCTTTTTTAGGTCTCGCACCTGGCGACGCAGCACGAAGCGCTGTCGCCAGCGAGACCTATTTTCGCTGACTTGACTCTTAAGAGCTCTCAAGGGAGATGGGAGATGGGCACGCTCAGGCTGCAGGCCGGACTGGAAATGTGGATGCAAGTGTGAACACGCGCTAGCATCCACTGTGAGCCGTTGCCGTTCATTCACTTTCATTGTTAAACATGTACAGCTGGCGCCCCTCCCTATCAGCCGCACGCAATTGTACGTTAAAGTTGTTTTTGTGCGCCAGATTAAACGTGAAAACAATAGTCTAATGATGCTAATTATCTAGTCGCTGCGTTTTTCCCATTCGCACATTGTTCTGACAATGCTTGTAATGTAAACATCGTTTGCACACCGCTTTCCAGGGCGCCAACACCAGATTTTTTCAGACGCTTGAGCGCGCGCTGCAAGACTTGACGAGAGCCACTGGCTTAGAGCTAAATACATATGTGCCGTGGCCCCATCATGCAACCCCTTGCGTCTAGAGTCTCGGCGCTGGGAGTGTTCCGACTGCCCTGGAAAAGCGTGCGTGCGCCTTTTACTTTTGTGCTGACACGCAGGGGCTGCTTTTTTTTGTTGCTTTGGCGACCTCCTCCCAGGGCCGCACAGCACTCCTCAAGCACAGCGGTGAAGACCGCAGGCGCCGCCACTGGGCACGAGCCGTAGGACACGCCGATGTGCACGGTCACGGTGTGCCTACAACGCGCGCATCGCGTTCTTTCACTTTCCCTCCCCCCGTTGGCTCCGCGGAGACAGTTTGAACACACTACTGAGAACATCACTTTGCCTGCAGCGTAAGAAACATTCTTGCATGTGGGCTGGCTTCGGCTGCATACCGCTTTAAAGGAATAAACAACAGAGCTGAGGAAGCTGTTTTCCGCACTGTGGCCGAGAGTTCCAACAGCATGGCCATATCGCCCTAACAGGAGACTAAGAACATGTTGCGATTCCGGGCACCGAGACCCCACCAAGTGCATCATGGGCAACACCCCAGGTAGAGGTAACTGTGCAGTCAAGCTCGATGGCTCCTACTGCTGTTCTAAGTGTTGCTTGATCCTTTTCTAGTGAATCAGTTTGCATTATATGGCGTTAGTGCCCTTAAATTACATGTCTGACTTACTTCCTTTACCTGAAATTCAGGACTTAAGTGCCCTACAAAAAATGACTAATTCTGTAAGTATTCACCGGTAGGTGAAAGGATAATATAGAATATATATATATTGATTATAGCCCCCTTCTGTCTCCGCTCCCAGTCACACCTTCAGACCGTGACCTGTTCTACCCAATGACTCCATGAACCACCCCCGCGCCTTCTCGCATGCTGTTGGATTTAATGGAATCCTAATACGTGCTGAGACAATCATGATCAAATATTCAGTGAAGCAAATTCCGTCCTTCCAAGCTGGCGAGGCTTTCCGTGCAAATACAGCCCTAAACCTCTGTTTCCTGCCCCCAGAGTCAACGTCTTCAGAGGCACGTGACAGCAGCCCGCCTCTCACAGGGCCCGGCCTGCTGCTCCTGGTGACGAGGCATGCAGCAGCTAGAATGCGTATTGCTTTAGCAGGGCTTTCCCACGTCTCTGTCACATACACCGTACTGCAGACTAAGGCCTAAGTGTTACATTGCGTCACTCATACGCTGCCAATCGATTCATGTTAACAAGACTTTTTTTTTTTACTGGATCTGAAACCCGGAGGGTCCTGGCCCTTTTAATCCTAAGCAACAAGGGCAGGGCTTTAACATCATCATCATCAGTTCTTCAGATAGGGTTTCCCAAGAGTGAAGTGATGAGGCCAAGGTCTTCGTGTTTCGAGGGCGTGTGGTGTGATTCTGGCTGACAGCCTTCCTGCCAGCCGACCTCTGCTCCTTTCTCCACTTGGTAGAGAAGTGTTTGCCTTAAGCGGATGTCATTAGAGAACCAAGTCACGCTTCTGCTTCTATGAACTCCTGTTGTATAGAATAAGTCTTCACTTCTTTTAAGTGAACTCAGACGTCAATTCCCAGATTCCTTTAGTGATTTATTGTAAGCCCAGAGCATTGGATATTGTGATTAGTCATCTGTCTGAATTAAATGCGATATAAAACGAGCAAGGAATGCAGACTTGAGACTTGGACCTACACCCTGGGCTTGGGACTTATTTAAATGTGAATAATGTATTTAAAAGCCCGAATAAGATGCTCGCACTTGACCATAGGACTGGCCCTTTTATTTCTGTGGCACAATATGGCTTATTTAGTCTGTAAGCACTATTTTCTGTAATGGGTTCCTCTCCTGCAGGCACGACATGCTTTCCTGCAACATGCACGCACCATGTTTGCTTTCACTGTTCAAGCAGCCCAGGTCAATGGCGGCCACTTCTTTGAAGTGAAATAGATCGCACATTTACAGGACTTTGAGCTATTGGCATTGTAAATGACAATGCCTTTTATTTGTGTTAATTATCAAAACATATAAATAAAAGGCATTGCCATTCACAATGCCTCTAGCTTAAACTCCCGCGAATGAGAGACCTATTGCATTGCAAATGCTTGTTTAATTTAGTGTCTGTCGTTGTTACGCAAATAGTTATTTACACAGTAGCAAAGGGTAAACTATTGTCTGCCCTTGTCGAAGCAAGTTATGTGGCATCCTGTATTGAAAGACATTTTATTGAGCAAAGAACAAAATACACAGTATGTGCGAAAATATGAAACTGTGACCTCGAACGGTTAAGTTATAAAGTATTTGTATATTCACATTAGAAAATAAATGAATTGAACAGGGATAGCAATGCAATCTCAATCTATAAGTCTTGAATAGGGAAAAGAAAGAGAAGAAGGAGGAAACAAAAGAAGACTAGAAAAAGAAAGAGGGAGAAGCTACAAGGATTAAATGAATTGATAGCCTAGGAGAGTGAAAAGCAAGAGTTACCGAATACATAAAATAATCATATTCCATAATGAGTTCAAGTATGTAATACAATGAATAGTTAGGCCGGGGAGAGGCGGGGGTGGGGAGGTTAATCAGTTTCCTTTGCAGTGCGTGACAGATAATTCCCAAGTGGAATCTAAAGCTGTTGACGCTTGAAGATTTTCATCGAATCTGGTTTGTAACCGTCAAGTCTGTGACGGTAACATACTGAATTTCACTACCTTAGAAGAGTAATGTTATCTGAATATTTCCAATTGGAGGTAATACCAGAAATCATTATAGAAAGCAAGAGATCTTCCAGCTTCCCAAGTAGTTTGTGTAAACTCCAGATTTCGTGCAAGTCACCCAAAAACAGAAATCATATGACAGATGCAGAGAAATCTGGGTGATCGCTCCAATGCGAGACCATATTGAAAGCGGATAGAGTTGGGCAAGAAAAAAACATGTGAAAATCAGTGCCCTTTTGGGTATGGCAAATACCATGTTGTATGACGTAATATACAGAAAGATTGCAGTGGTTTTACGAGAAAAGCCAGGACCTCTGTTAGTTTTCAAACTATACAGTGCAAAATGTCCTCCGGTGTGCTCAATGTCAACACCGTGCCATCACAGTGTCACTAAGTACATAGAGAAACTCTCCATATACAATAACCATACCAACAAAGACAGAGCACAGGACAAACAAGTATTATCTGACTAACACTAGTCAGTGATCAATTTAATTTCAAACAAAACAAAAATTGAAACGACCAATATACATTTATCATGATCTCCAATGAAGTTGACACGTATGTATAGATGAAGAACAGCCGACACGTTTCGTTGTGAGACGACTTTCTCAAGGCTTCTGTCCATAAATTTGTATGTGCACACAATCAGCAAGAGCAACCCATTCTTCTCTAGTATGAAGATGTCATAGATACAGGACAAAAGCACTGTACAATCGTAAGTCACAATGAAAGGTAGAATCATTTATTTATATGAATTATAAGTCCGTATTTCGTTAAGGTAGACGAATGAACGCCATCCACAGAATCTACAATTAGAATCCAGCCACTGTTTGATCCAAGAACGGGTGCCCTCCATTGTTGGATTTATACCCATATGTAGCCTTTAGAAACATGCATTGTTTTTCTCAACTAAAGCAATTTTATCCAATTTAAATGATTCAGCTTTGATATGCTTCTTTAAAATTAATTTATAATTAGGCATTTTCAGAGCGGACAGTTCAATTTGGAGACCGATATCTCATAAGGATGCTAAAATATAAGCTCTCCATTTTGCAGTGTAGGCAGATTCATCAATTTCTTGCCAACAGATATTCCCCAAAGATGCAGGGGCTGATGTTGATAATACAGCCATACATTTTAGGAAAGATCCTTTTGATACCAAAGACTGTCTTTGGAGACCGAATTCCAATCTAATTGCTGCTTGACTCACTGACCTGGCAATTCCAAAGGTTGCTTTAAAGACCTTAACAATCAGTAAATCAAGCACCTTCACATCTTTTCCTCTAGTAATCGGAGACCCATAAATGAGGTTAGGTTGTAACTTGGCTTTGATTACTTTTAGAATAAACTCATACGATTGACAGTTCAGTGATTTCTTTAAACATTTAAAAGCATCGATCAAAGTCACAGTCTTGGCACTCAAATCTTTAAGATGAAATTTAAAAGACATATGATTATCAAATAACACCCCTAAATATCTATACGTCCTAACCATATCAATTGTGCCTGCTCTGGCGTTCTATGAAATAAACTTCTGTTTAACTACACCAATTTTCATCACTTTCGTTTTTTTGACGTTCAGTTCAAGGCCATTTTGCTGTATATAATCATCAAAGGCAGTAATAAGTCTTTGTAGGCCGATGGGGGTATGGCTCACAAGAATCGTATCATCAGCACACTGGAGGTAGCTAATTGGCACCCCCCTATCCTAGGAACGTGCCCATTAACAACATCCAAGTGCTGTGAAAGGTCTGATAGAAATAAATTAAATAAGTAGGGAGCAAGAACACAGCCTTGCTTTAGGCCATTATATGTTCTAATCCTCCATGTTAAGCAAGTACCCTCCCCAATCTTAACTTGAACCCTCCTTGTTAAGCAATTACCCAGCCCAATCTTAACTTGAACCCAAGTGCTAGTATACAGAAGCATAATAGCCTTCAACAATTTCATTGGAATTCCATGATCTGACAATTTTTTCCATAATAAGTTTCGAGGCATGGAGTCGAAGGCTGCCTTAAGGTCAATAAAAGAAATATATACATTTGGCTTATTCAAGACAGCCTTTTCCGCAAGCAAAGTTAGAGCCAACAAATTAGTGATAGTGGATTGACCTTTCTGGAAACCAGTCTGATTAAATGGAATAATACTCTCGTTCGTTGCCCAGTCTTCCAGTTCCATTAAAAGACAAGAAGCAAACACCTTTGCATCGACATCAGTCAATGAAATTAGTCGATAACGAGCAGGGTTTGAAACCGTGCCGCTTTTATAAATTGGTTGCACTATGCTACCTTGCCACAACTCTGGAACAACCCCCAATGTCACAACATCCCTAAATAGATTATGCAAAAAGCCTGCCCACAGATTACTATTAACACAAAACAACTGAATTAGTCTTAAGTGTGTCCTTGATAGTATTGCAGTACCCTACACCCACACATTTAATTTTGGAAGAATTACAGGATAAGCCTGTGTCTCTGAAGACCAACCCAGTACAGTGCGTATTAAATGGTAGAACTTCAATTTTATCTACATTAAGTTTATAGCCTGATACAGAAAAATATGAATGAAGTATGAATAAAACAGGAAGAGAACAGTCTGGGCAAGACATAAATAAAAGAATGTCACAAGCATAAACTGTGAATTTAATGTGCGTGATAAGTTCAAAACCTGTAAATTTCTCTGAAATCCTTTGTTAATGAAGGAAAGGTTTGGGAGCTAAGACAAATAATAAGGGAGATAATGGGCAACGCTGGTGAGTACCCCTTTAAAGAGGAAACAAGCATTTACTATGCAATAGGTCTCGCAATTACATTGTTTTGAGCTGTTGGCATTGAAAATGTTATTGGTTTTTCTTTTCCCTTTGTGAAGCATTAATCAAGTAATGGTGTTGTAAATGACAATGCCTTTTATTTCGGTTTTAAAAACGATAACAAAAATAAATGGCATTGTTATTTGCAATGTCAATAGCTCAAATTCACTCCAGAGACAAACGTCACTTACTCTGGGATTTTCGGACCAAGAAATACTTTTCGAAATAAATTTTAAAAGTTAGAGCCAGTGTTAACTGAGTATTCGGGTATAAACTGCCTTGTGCAGTCAGAGCTCAAGTGACAACTTCACTGAAACTGTTGTGTGGTAACAGAATTTAGTGGAAATGCTCACTGCCCCTTCATTTTGCAAATCTTTACAACACCTACACTAACTAACATCACAGCATTAAACACGGACACAAATTGTCCTTGGATTGCAACAACTAAGAGGTCTTTTAGTGCTACAGAGTATTATGGCGCACACCTGGGTAACCGCTGATTGGTGTATAACAGCAAAGTGAACAGTGTAGGCAATGGGGCGAGTGGTAACACCTCCCAACCACTCAATTAGATCAGAAAACTGGTCTGTATCGATTAGAACTGCAATGCCCCTGCACTAAACACAAATTGTATGGTATGATAGTAAAACGTAGTTAAATACAATGGTTGATATAATAGCAGCACTCCAAACACATAGTGAGTATTCAAAGTTCAGTGATCAAGAGCACAAAAAGAAGCTGTGATAAGGTCAATGGTCCGTTCATATGTTCATTTTCTGTTTAATGTTCCCAAAAGATAAGCCAACACGTGTTTCATCGCAGGGAACAACTGCGAATCTTCAGGGCTGAACAAAAAATACAAATAGGGTTGTGTAAGAACATATTCTGTTTGTGCCAAACTTAACGTAAATGACTGTATGGTGTGCACCAAAGTGACAGAAAGCATGCCTATGGGGTGACTTGAAGTGTTTGTGTTGGGAAAGAAACATACATCAGGTGACATATGTGATTGAGAAACGACATATGTCAGGTCTACAAAAAGAGATCTGTTATCATGAAAACATTTATAAAATAATACACTGGCCGGTTTGAAAGGTGAGTGAGGTGAAATAAGTGTGTCCGGTAGGCAGGACGGTATCCCATGTGACTCCTAGCTATAACATCTCGCAATCGGCTAAGAAGAAATGTCTGAATTATACATTTGTAAATTTGGGCTAGTATTAGTAGTGCGCTAAATATTCTGATGAGTCTGGTGCCTTTCTAGATATAAATTCGGTGCAGGTCACGCTATCCGTTTGCAGGGTTATGGTACGAAGTATGGGGCCTTATTTAAGAATATACACTCAAACATGGAAATCTCATATTAGTCGATACGGAAAGTCACTGGCCTACCTGGAAAAGATGGCTCATATGATAAGTGTTCTAAGTCGGAAACACCAAAGAATAAGGGCGCGAAAGAGCCGGTCAGTATGTAGACTCTGGTTCTTGTCTACAGAGAGGAGTGTAGATTGTACGTAGTCAAAAAAATTTTTATATAAATATTGCACCAGAAAGCAAAAAGCAAAAAGCTTAAAAAGCAAAAATTTACAAAAGAAAGCAAGAAGGAAACTAATGACTCGTGAGAGATACATATAATTAACAAAGGCTGGGTGTAGGTATAATCTTACGTAAGCATAGTGATAATCATACTATGGTGATGAGGTAATGACGGTGCAGAGTAAACGTAATTGGGCAAAAGTCTCTTGCACAAAAAGGGGGATAGGATAAATTATACTCGTATTAGAGGAAGCATGTCATCTTTTGTGATCAATGCGTTCGCAAATGAGGGTGTGGCGGTGTTTACACATCAACTCACCGGAAAAGGACACACTTATTTCACCTCACTCACCTTTCAAACCGGCCAGTGTATTATTTTATAAATGCTTTCATGATAACAGATCTCTTTTTGTAGACCTGACATATGTCGTTTCTCAATCACATATGTCACCTGATGTATGTTTCTTTCCCAACACAAACACTTCAAGTCACCCCATAGGCATGCTTTCTGTCACTTTGGTGCACACCATACAGTCATTTACGTTAAGTTTGGCACAAACAGAATATGTTCTTACACAACCCTATTTGTATTTTTTGTTCAGCCCTGAAGATTCGCAGTTGTTCCCTGCGATGAAACACGTGTTGGCTTATCTTTTGGGAACATTAAACAGAAAATGAACATATGAACGGACCATTGACCTTATCACAGCTTCTTTTTGTGCTCTTGATCACTGAACTTTGAATACTCACTATGTGTTTGGAGTGCTGCTATTATATCAACCATTGTATTTAACTACGTTTTACTATCATACCATACAATTTGTGTTTAGTGCAGGGGCATTGCAGTTCTACACAAATTGTCCTTACTCCTTCTTGCACTAACTGATTCTCAGACATGTATTAATATATATACATAAAATGACAGAGTTCTGCATGCATGCACGCTTAAATTCATGTACATTGGCACTCATAATTGAAATAACATACACACACACACATCTGCTGACACTCACATATATATTAATAAACATACATATGCACTAACAGAAACTTGTCCACTGGGGCACACACACACCAGCTGACACTCATATTATTTTATGTTTTTGGATATTTATATAGCGTCCAATTGTTTAACTTGTGAGTGCCCGCTACCCCCTTAGAAATTTGACTCCAGAGGTGTCCATAATTGTAATGATAATAATCCACCTTTCTTTCAAGCAGTTTGTGCTGGTGCAAGAAACCTTACAATAGAGTGTTCTGTTTCTGTCCCTCGCAACCCCTCGGTCTGGGGTATGAAATGGCGGGTCTGTCACCTGTGGCCGTAATGCCATATAGTTCATGGCTACACGGCCCCCTTGTGTGCTTTATGTAATGCCGCTTTCAAACCTCGTCGGCTCCCCCGCGTTCTGCCCCCATTAGTGGGAGATAAGGCAACAACTTCCTTTATGGACAATCCAGATCAAAGTCATTAGACTGCTATCGTCAATGTGTTTTCGCACCCATAATCCGAAATGCAAATAGGTACAAAGCAGGCAGTCCTTGTGAGCAAACAGATTTAGAAGTGCTGTTATCCATTGGGCTTGACTGCTACATCACCCTGGGCCTGGCTACAACATAAACAGAGGTTTATGAAGGGATATGGTCAGAGGCGAAGCTGTGAGTGAGATTATGGGGGTCAATGCTGGAGACTTGTGCCGCTAGGCAGTCACCCCCATCTCTGACTGACCCAGACCACGTCGGTCATTGGAGACCAGTGGTGGAGCGCCTAGGCCTACACTAATCATTTGTTAATTTGGTGTATTCAAGACAAAAGCGGCCGCCCTTGTAGAGTAATAGGGTCGCCATTCTCTAGTCTGCCCGAGCAAGGGGAGGCCAAAGGTTGTCATTCTTAGAACCAGATCAGACAAGCCATGCTCTCACAAGTTCTGCACTATGGTGCATGGTTGTGGCTGGAGTGGGAATCCTTCAGCTCGTTTGTAGGTACCGGTCACCAAGGTTGTGGTGAATGGCATACAATATTAAAAATAAGGTGGCACTTTATGACAGAACTAACATCTCTATATATAGCCAGGTTACATTCCGTTCACTATGCTGTCACAGCAGAGTGAGAAAGAAATATGCAGGAGTACTCCTTTAAAAACACCTGATATCTCTATGTGCAACTAAATGGTAATGGTAAAACACGTATTCTTAAAATACTTCTGTAGTGTCGAGCACCTCTGAGCTGTGCCTGTCATACTGAAAGTGTGCCTGGTAGTGAACATACAAAGGACTGTGGATTAGTAAGCATTTGTAGCATGCGAGCAAAAATAGTTTTATAGTTCTTTGCATCTGGTGCTTGTTTGTTGCGGTTATTCGCAGCTCTCGTGATATGTCAAAGAGTTACAGCCTGATTCATCAAGCTGATTTGCGCTCGCAAAGGGCCAGATTCTGAGAATCTGGCCCTTTGCGAGTGCGATTTTTGCATTTGGTATTCATCATCCCAAATGCAAAAATCACTATTAGCGAAATCGCATATTTGCGAGGAATTGGATTTGAGGAATCTCTAATAGAGATTCCTTAAATGCAATTCATCAACCAAATAGAAATAGCGAAATCGCTATATTTGGTCTCAATTTACCACCAGGTCTGACTTGGTGGTAAATTGCGTAAATAGTGTAAAAAGCACTTTAGTGCATTTTTTTCTTTTGCATGTTACACACACACATGTCCTTTGGACATGTGTGTGCGCAACACCTGTTCAAATGTGCATTTTAGGGGTGCTACAGGGTGTCCTTTGGACACCCCTGGCACCCTTAAAATCGCTATCTGATTTGCGAGTAGCAAATTGCTACTCGCAAATAAGGGATACTCCCCATTCATTCCTATGGGCCTTTTGGCCCATAGGAATGAATGGGGAGTTATTCCTTTTTTTGCGAGTAGCAAATTGCTACTCGCAATTAGAGAACATGTAGGAATCGCTATTTATTTAGCAATTCCTACATGAATACCGTTTTGCGTGTCCTCAATAGCGAGTCGCTATGATTCGCTATTAGGGCCACGCAAAACGGCCCCTTGATGAATCAGGCTGTTAGTCCGGTAGATTAAAGGGGGAAAAATAATTGTAAAACCTATTTCAACACAAAGTCAACAACAAAATGCGGCCTAACGGCTAGAGCGGTCGACCTCGAAGCCGGGAACCGGGTTTGATCTCGGCAGGGACACTCAATATCCTGTGATCCTGAGCAAATCACGTAATCTCCCCGTGCCTAACAAAATTAATGTGTCCGTCTGTAACGCAACTGGTGCTCACGTAAAGCGATCTGATTCCTACGGATCAGGTTCGCGCTATATAAAACTAAAAGAAAAGAGGAAAAATTAAATGCCCTGCTACTACAAACTATTGCATAGGCAATTTTGTGATGAAAGAAAAACACAAAACTATCAGGTGTCAGAAGTCCCAATGAAACAAAAGCACTACAATCAAGAAGCACTTTGCTCTTGAAGCTCAATCTAAACAAAACCATGCACAAATTGCTTAAGCAAAGGTAAGCCGATCACCTCTTTGTGTCCTACCTGCAATCCATTCTATGGGACAACATTTCTTTATTTAAAACCACCTTTTAGCGTCAGCGCGAAGTAAAATACTTTAATATTGAGAGCCACTGGACATTGCACTATTAATAATCGACCAGGTATTGCTTTATATACATTAGAAAGAGTGGACACGTGTGAGGAGCCACTGCCCATTATTGGCTGCACCCTACAGCTGCCGGAAGGAAGTAATGGCTTTGAAAATAAACTGATATGATGAGAATCTAAGCCCTCAGATCTCTGTCTAGTATGTAGTCAGCGCCGCTTTGAAGAGGCGGAGAGACAGCGACCCGACCCGACCCGGCGTCTGACCCGAGGATTGTCTCCTGTACCGGGGTGAGGGAGCTTTGCAATTGCGCATACAGCCCCGCCACAATGGAGATGGGTATCGGCCGCACCGTATACAACAGGGGGAAAGATGAACTTGTTTGTTGGGACTCCGCATAGGAATACGTCCTTTCCCCTCAAGCCCATCCTCAGACAGTCAAGCAAAGTGGTTAGGAAAGTGGGATACGCACCTTTTTATTTTAAAATAACAACCCACACCTCCACCATTTCCAAAGTGACAATTTGCCGTTCTTTACACATGAATACAGAATAAATACGTTTGTTGTATGTTCCGAGCAAACAGACAGAAAAAATGCCCGGATATAAACTCTATGGCCGTCCCTGGAGTCAGGTTACAAAATCCTCACACAGACCCTCCAAAGCTTCCTGGAGTGGCTGAAGGAGAACAGTGGGATTCCGAGGCTCGCCCCCACCCCCTCTCTCGGACTAAACGTGTCACGCAGCATAAGTAGCTGCGTGGTGGTAACTAATCTCATTGTGAATTATTTTCCACAAAGGCCAAGTTCACATGGTTCCATACTGTACCTGGCCCGAGAGGCACGAATGTAGCAGACCACCTACAGTGCGCAACCTTTTATTTCACTGTCACGAGAGTCTACCGCGACCCCACTGTTCTCCCGGTGTGCCTCTCAGCTCCGTGCCTGCTTCAGGGCTGTACTGAAGAATTTTCTTATCTGCTTGTTAAAATAAACAAGCAGATAAGAAAAATCTTTACGACAAGCCACAAACCAGGCCATGGTGCCCAGAGGCGCTGTCCGAAAAACAGTCAGGGTGGCACCCAAAAACACTCCTTTCCATTAGGAAGCCAGCGTTTACCATAAACGCTGACGCTACCCAATTGAAAGGAGGGGCGGGGCTTAGAGTCCCCTTTAGAAAAACATTTCTAACAATATCTCTCGCAGAGGCGGAGCAGCTTTGCTGCCACGCCCACGCGAGACCTGAAAAAGGAGACTGAACAACATTTGCTATTACCAAAGAACGTGGTAAGGAGTAAAGTATGGCTCTAATACGATGAAAATTAGGGCCAAAATCATGCCAATCCAAGGCCTTTGATAGGAAACACTAAATAACCCTATTGAAGGCCTTTTCTCCAGCCAGTAATAAAGCTGGCAGAGGAATCTTGATCTTGGAAGCTTTGTTAAAGATATTTAGAAAGGTATGACAGTTATCTGCTACATTTCTAATGGAAATAAATCCAGATTGGTTCAAGTCTATAATATTAAACATGTGACTGAGCAAACAAAGAGCAAAGGGCCTAATTTCAACTTTGGCAATGCTGCCCTGGCTCTCCACCGGCACAGCACTGCCAAAGCCGCGCAAAGACCGCCCGCCTGATTACAAGTTCAACTAATGCAGCAGACGATCCTTTTGCTTTTCCCATGGTGGTGGCCTGATAAAGGCCACTGTAATGGATTGGCAAAAATGTTCCAGCACGGCATGGACTGTGAAGTGCATGCTGTGCTGGAACTGGGGGCGCAGGCAGACAGGGTGTCACATGTTGTGCCCCCCTGAAAGCATTCCCTTGGGGGCGGGCATGGGGGTACTAGTGGCTCCCTTTTTTCTCCACTGCCAGGCTTTTCGTGGCGGGGTCACCGCCATGAAAATGATGGCGGTAGAGGACCTCGAAATATGCTTGGCAGGACTGTGCCAGTCCCGCTTAGCATATTGCATAGCCCCTCCCCTGCACCAACGCCAGAGAATTCTGGCTCCCTGGCGCAGCCAACGCTCCACCTGCAGAATGACTCAGAGAGTCGTAATCCGGCAGTCAGACCACCATGACTCTTGCGATCCATGGACTGCCAGACTCATAATCAGGTCCAAAGACTTTGGCATACATTTTACTGATTAAGGAAATGGGTCTGTTGTATTGGGGCAGATCCTGATCCTTTTTAGGAATTAGACATATCAAGGCTTCTGCAAAAGAACCAGAAGCAGAACTTGACGTTATGACATGATTAAGTATTTTAAAGAGCTTGGGTAAAAGGAAATTAGCAAACTGAAGATAAAATTAGACGGTAAAGCCATCTGGGCCTGGTGCTTTACCCTTAGGGGATCCTGTAAGGCTGTAAAGAGGTCTGCAAGTTCAAGTGGGAGGTCTAGAGATGGGAGATCAACCTGTGGCAATTATCTGGGTTTAAAATTAGAAAAGTAATTGTTAAGAGAGTCTACCGATGGTATGTGTTTTGCAGTATATATGTCCTTATAATAAGAAGCAAAACATGTGTGCAATACCTGTGTCTCTGAAGTATTTTACAGCGTTGTTGTCTGTAATGGATTTAATAGTTGTTTTTTCTCCTCTGTGTTTCGAGTACTGAGCTAAAAGAGATCCCACTCTTATTACCTTCGTAATATCTGGCGTTTACTTTTAGAAGTGCACCACATGCTTGCTCGGTTGTATATTTGTTGAGTTACAATTTAGCTGTGACCAAGGCTTCAAAGTGCGTCTTGCTAGTTATATAATAATCATGTTCAAAGGATTTTATATGTGTGAAAATGGAAGCAGACTTTTATTGCATAGACTTCATTTTCAAATGAACATAATCTATGATAAAACCTAGTGATGCTGCTTTAAACGTGTCCCATATAGAGTGAAATGGTATGTGGCTAGTGTCGTTAAGGTGGAAGTATTCCTCAAAGAGAACAGTATAAGAGGCAATAAAAGAGGCACCTGAAAGTAAAGAATGATTAAACCTGCAGGAGAACGTTTTAGATCTGCTAGCTAGAATGTCTAAGGCCCTGGCGGAAAGTCACTCCTACCACTTTCTCAGCCCATTTTTGCCCCCCTTCTTTATCTTGTACCGAGAATATTGATCAAGCAGCAACATCCTTTGAGGCAGCAATCACATTAACCTTGAACACCTTGGTCCCCTTATCAAGGGTCAAACTTAAGCCTAGGGTATCACCCTGGTTCACAGAATCATTGAAAATGGAAAAACACGCCGAACGTAAATGGAGAAAAGACTAAAGTATTGAAGATCGAAAAAAGTATAAATGTATCCATCAAAGCTATTTAAATAATATCAGACAGGCTAAAATAAAGCCTTTGGTAATACGTTAGTTTAGCTTGCATTCCCAAAGCGTATTTACATTTTCCGGAAGATGTTGTGTCTGTTGTATTTTTCAAGAAACGGGACTCTTGTACAGTGTGTACTGTGAACTGAGTTGCCTCCATGTAGGGGTAAGTTCAGGCTATCGATGGATGTTTATGATGTATGAATGATTGAAAACTCTAGAGCAGAGGCTAAAGGCAGTGAAAGTTTCTTACAATGCATGTAGGTGGTCAGACAGGTGGTTAGAGTACATATTCATCCAGTTTTTGACTTCTCTGCAGAGTGCACACAGCGATGGTAAAACCTTAAGGTAAACCATGACAGTGATGCAGTGAATGTTTGCAATTCACATTTTACTTCATCTTGAATTCTTTTCAAGATTTGTTTGCGTTGGAACGGAAAAGTCCTCTGCATGGTAAAGACTTGTACCCCTGCCCTGAGTGTCCAACTGATTATGTTTGTCATGGGCTAACACGGATCATGCGCTTCGGCATGACATAGGCCTGTCTCATGGATGGTAGTCTTGTTGTTGGACCCGGAGGGGCACCCAAAGCGCTACGCTCATAGTGATTAAAGGCTACCGTCTTCACCAGGAGTTCAAACAGTACAAGTGCAGTAGAGGCAGCATACCTTCTAGTGATCAGTAGTAGTAGTGAACAGAATTTTTTTACCCTGTGTCACTGGAGCAAGGCTTACAGGCTTACTTGCCTTATTAAATGTTCTGCTGCTAACTCACCTTTGGCCTACATCAGGTACGATGTGGAGTGCGGCGCTGCACAGGCTCTATGCGGTGACACTATATGCCAGATCAGGCCACAGGTGAAGAATTGTGACCAGCGTGCCTGGACTTGTGAAGGCCTGAGTGGTGACCCTGTATGCTATGAGGGGCCGCCTAAAGAGTCTGTGTTGCATCCAGAATGTACCACAGCAAACCTTTGGGGGCTGAGGGGACAAATCACAAGACTTCAGGCCTTTGCCCCAGGATGAGAGTTAAGCTGTGACCAGCGGGTCTAGCCACTCTGATGGATCAGCCCTGACTGATCTCTTTGGACCAAGAAGATGCCGAGGAGGGCTATGTGCCAGCACAGGACCCCGGTAGGAAGCCGAAGGACTGAATTCCCCCCACCAGGGAGAACATGACTTACTGCACCACTGTGAGCTGTGAAGAATGAGCCTGCTTCCACCGACGCTGCCACATGTACCGCGAGCAGCCCAAGTTATTTGAGCAGGATCAGATATGTACCGCCAGCAGCCCGTAATGAGAGCACCCACTGTCTGTAATACCAAATGCTTCCGTGCTGCAGGAGTGGATAAGACTTGAACTAGGGCCTTTAGGTCCCATGGGATTCACTGCTGAAGGTCCTGTTGCACCATGAACACTTTTGACAAAATCTTGAAGAGTCAAAGGGAACTCTTGAGTACAGCCAAATAGTTTGCATTCCCTGATGAGTCGGCCACCACTGAAAGGGGAATAACCCTGAACATGTTACACAAAGGAGGGTGTGCCCGGGAATCAGCTGATACCTACTAGAGCCCGCCCACACGGGGGCTTGTGTTATTGCATTTGAATATCGCATGTCTTTGCATGTGTAGGATTAGAAATAAGATACCACCTTTTCTTATAAGAGCAACTATTTGGTTGGAAATTGATTTATTGGTTGCGCTGTTTGCACTCTGGGTTAGGAGTCTGTTGTAATGATTCTAATTGCTGCATGAGCCTGGTTGTTCCATCTCCATGGTAGCGTCTCGTGTGAGACAGTTGACCAGGAGAACAGGCAGACCAGCAGCTGGAGTTGGTGGTTCTCCTCTTGAAGATATTAAAGACACAGACTTACTGGTGTGTGTGTCTTTACAACACTGGCGACGAGGAGAACTTGCGGGGGACAAGTTTGCCACCAACTTTCCCCATTTCGCTGAAACCATGCAACTGTTTCCCCTTTCATCTCGATTGTAGCTATCTACAAGTGAGATACTTGGCTCCTATTATTTTGCTGTCATCACTGAAGTGTAACCTGATTTTCCAGACAGATTTGGCTGATTTTTCTCTGATTTACCATTTTCCAATGATTCTTTTTTACGTACACTCCTGACGTGCACTGCTGACGTTGCAAGTCCTTAGCGTCATCATGCACGCACGCATGCTGCGTAACGTGCGTGCCTCCATTTTGGCTTCCCAGCTCCTTGGTAACAGTGCATCGGGAGATTGTCTATCACTACAGACTTATTTTCTTCATTTTAGTGGTTTTTATCACCATCGACCGGCGGATTTTTCAAACTTATTTAATCCTGGCAGAGGTATTTATTATATGTGGATATAGGATTGTGGATTTTTATTAAATTGCATGTTCTTTTTTGCGTGATGTTACACACTGATTGACTCTGTGCTTTGGATCTTTTTCTGCTTCATTGTTTGTTTTACACGTTGACTATCTGCTGCATTCTTTCATTTGCATTCCCAACCATATTTTTTTTTTAATATTTTTGAATTGGGAAGTCATTTTTATCGTTGTGTCTGTGTAATTTAAATCCTGACAGGTCCATTTTTTTTTTATTCACTTTTTCTCATAATAACTGCCATGGCTGCTACTTCTATGAATCAACCTGCTGCATTTCTCTGTGAGAAAGGAGAACCTCTCTTACCATGGAAGAGGTGGAAATTGCTGTTTGATTCTTATTCAGTAGCCATAGGAGGTGAAAAGTTTTCGGCTCATAGAAAGCAAGTCATTCTCCTTCACAACCATGGAATAGTGGGGCGCAACATTTATGAAAGTATGGACATGTTTCCTGTGGGTGAAGGTGATGGCAAACCATCTGATGTTTTTGAGATGTCCATAAAAATTTTGGAAATGCACTTTGGACCTCGTATCAATGTAGTTTTGGAAAGGCACACATTTTTTATGAGAGTCCAAGAACCCAACGAGAAAGTGGGGAACTACATAGCTTCTCTTAAAACACTTGCACGCACTTGTGATTTTGGTGACCTCGCTGATACGTGATCCGCTGGTTAGGAGCACTAACAGTCCTAGAGTGCAGTAGAAGCTCTTATCCAAAAATCCTTCTCTCAAAGAAGCTCTAGCCATCGTAGAAGGATGGAAAACACTTCTGGTAGGGTCAAAGAGATGAAAGTCCATCAAGCTATTCCTGAAGATATTCAAACCCCCAGTAGTATTCATGAACTGGTGTAAAGGGAGACTCCTCATGATTTCGTTGATAATGTCTCCAAAGTTGTACGTGGAACTAAGACTAAACCGTCCACTGATTTTTCCAAGACCAAGCCTTCCACTGACTTTTCTTAGATGAAGTGTTACAGGTGTGGGAGCTACAATCATTCATCTAACTACCCTCAGTGTTATGCAAGGAATACTACCTGCCACAAGTGTAGAATAAAGGGCAACTATGCTAGAGTATGCAGGTCTGGTGGGAAAGTACACACTGTGGATAATGCTTACGAGAGTGTTGACTCCAATAACACCTCTAAAACCAACATTTTAAGTGTTAGAGATGATGGTATGGTGGATGCAGACCTTATCAGTATGCCAGAATGTGAGGTGGTGATTGGAGATAAGTTATTCGTGGTCCTAGCGGACTCAGGATCTCCTTTCACTATGCAAGGTAATGATCTCTGGGACAAAACATTTCCTCAGACACAACTGCTTGCCCCAGACATTAGCCCCGTCAGCTATGGTGGTTCACTTATTGATGTCATAGGATTTGCCATCATGAAAATTCATTTCAAGGGGAGAGAGATAATTGGCAAGATTTATGTTGCCAAGCATGGCGACAACCTTCTTGGATGGAGGCATCAGAGAGACTTGGGAATAATTCTAAAACCTAATGCTCGCTATCCATCAGAGCAAGTTATGCTGGTGGACCATTCTTCAACCTCTAATGTGTTTTTTGAGTAATTTCCTCAAATGTTTTCGGACAATTTAGGTTTGCTTAAGGACTTTAACACCGAATTGTTCTTAAGCAGAATGCACTACCTGTAGTGCATAAGGTCAGAAAGTACCCCAACATGATGTTAGAACCACTAAGGAATGACCTTAAGAGACTGATGACCCTTGGTATAATTGAGGAGATCGAATCCTCTTAATGGTTGGCCCCAGTTGTTTTGGCCCCGAAGGATGGAGGGAGGAGTATTAGGATGTGTGTTGACATGAGAAGTCTTAACAAGTGGATGTGGGTGGATTGTCAACTGCTTCCTAAGTCGATCAGCATGCTTGGTGGTGCCAAGGTCTTCAGTGTATTAGACTTATCTTCTGCCTACCACCAGTACCCCTCCAACCAGAGTCAAAACATCTTACATCTTTTGTGACACCTCTGGGGGCTTACCAATTCATCAGAATGCCTTTTTGGTTTAGCCTCGGCGGCTGCCTGCTTTCAGCGTATCATGAAGATGGTCTTGGGAGAGGTTTGCAACATCATGTTTTTCCAGGATGACATATGGGAAGGATGACGCTGAACATGACTGTGTGTTAAGGACTGGTCTTTGATGGTTGGGTGACAAAGGATTAACTGTAAATCGACAAAAGTTCAAAAACAGTGTGTCTTCTGTCACTTACTTGGGACGCATTATATCTGGTCAAAGTATCCGTTCGAAGTTTGATTTGGCTAAAAGTATTGTGGATGCTCCAGCTCCTACCGAGGTCTTTCCTTGGACTTGCTGAGTTCTACTCCAAGTTCTTTCAAGGGTTTGCTTCTACTTTTGAGCCCACTAGAGTTCTTTTGAGGAAAGGAACACATTTTGACTGGTCATCGGAATGTGCTGCAGCTTTCATTTTCGTTAAGCATGCAATAGGCAAGATGCCCACTCTTGGTCACTTTGATTCCAAAAAGAAAACTATTTTGACAACAGATGCCAGCCTTTGTGGTCTTGGGGCTGTACTTTCTCATGTCGAGGATGGTAACGAGAAAGTTGATGCATTTGCCTCCAGGGCATTGAAGAAGCCTGAGCAACAGTATTCGTGTATTGGAAGGGAGGCTCTGGCTATTGTATGGGCTGTTAAACATTTTAAGTTTTATTTTTTGGGGAATTCCTTTCTTGGTAAGATCTGATCATCGCCCTTTGGTTCATATCTTCTCTTGTCGGGAGAGTGAGAGACTTACTCCAAGGCTGAAATGTTGGAGCGAAGGATTGGAAGAAATTAACTTTCAGGTCCAGCATCGCCCTGGTTCTGCTAACAAAGCTGCAGATTGTTTATCGGGGCATACCAATTGAATGTAGTGGAGATATGTTTGATTCTGACTCTGTTAATGTTTGTTGGGTCAAGGAGCCTGCTATCCAAGAACTGGAGTAGAAGGAAGCATTGCTGGTGGATCCATTGCATCCTGTGATAACACGTTTTGTCATTGAAGGCTGACCTGACAACAAGAATTTGGACTCGGAGTTAGGACCTTTCTGGTCCATTAGAAATTAACTTACACTTTGTCAGGGTCAGCTTATGTGAGGTGAGAGAGTGGTTCCGCCAGATGCCCTTAAGCCTAAACTCATAAACCTTGCTCATGAAGGACAATTAGGTAGAAACCTCACTAAGTCACGTCTCCAAGAAAGATATTGGTGGCCCAAGATGGACAGTGAGTTTGAAAAGGTGGTTAGAGAGTGCAGTCAATGGGCTTCCAGTGACAAATCTCAAAACACCAGCACTGCAACTCTGTCACCTGTTGAGGTTCAGCAATAACCCTGGGTCAAACGTGGGTTGGATCTCATGGGGCCTTTTGAGTTGCTTAATCCCTCAGAGAGGTTTGTGATTCTGTTAGTGGATTACTCATCCAAGTGGGTTTCCACCAGATGTGTTAGTTCAGTCAATACCAGGGTGGTTATGGATTTTCTCAAGGATGAGTTTACAAGTGAGGGCATCCCCAGGTTCATCATTACGGATAAGTGTGTGCAATTCATCTCCCAAGAGATGCAAGGTTTTTTGAGTGATTATGGCATCGTCCATCAGAGGACAGCTCTCTATGCACCTCAAGCTAATGGACTTGTGGAACGCATGAACAGAGTAGTTAAGGGGTGTGTACAGAGAGCGATTGAAATGAAAGTCTCTCTCAATTAAGTTTTAAGAGAGACGTGTTGGGCACATCACACTGCCATCAATGTTATTTTGCAAAAGTCTCCCTTCCAAATACTGGGTGGGAGGGTTGCTTTGTCCAAACTCAATCCAGGGTGGCTCCCGCTCATTGAGGGTCCTGTTTTGGATAAGAAGGAGGTGGATGGCAGGAACAAATTGTACCAAAGTAGGTACAAGGAGAGGTTCGACTTTAAGAAGTTGACTAAAATCACAACATGGAAGATTGGTGAGTGGGTGCTTGTCAAGAAACCGCGTTGGCATAGGAAGGGTGTTACTGAATTCATGGGCCCTTTTGTGATTACTCATGTATATAAGAATGTGGTCACAGTTCAAGATGGTGGTAAGTGGAGCATGTCTCGCCGAGTGAAGTTCCAGGATGACAAGCCCAGGTTTCTCTTATGTCAGGATGGTACGCCTGATCCAGCCTTGCTCAATTTTGATCCCTCTTCTAGGTTTCATTCAAGAGGATTTCCTTCCAGGATACGTTGTCTTCCTAAGCGCTATGATAACTATGTAATGTATTGATTTTCCTGAAGATGTTTTTTTTTCTTCTTAACTGCCTTGATATACTTAGTTTGAGAATTTATATTCATTACTCTCTTGTTTTTCTCTCTTTATTTCTACTTTTCTTTTCCTTGTTCTTTCTTTCTTTCTGTTTTTTTCCCTGTAAGGGGAGGATGTGTTGTAATGATTCCAATTGCTGCATGATCCTGGTTGTTCCATCTCCATGGTAGAGTCTTGTGTGATACAGTTGACCAGGAGAACAGGCAGATCAGCAGTTGGAGTTGGTGGTTCTAGTCTTGAAGATATTGAAGACACTTAAACTTACCGGTGTGTGGGTCATGTCCACTGACCTGTATCTACATCCACGTTTCCTCCCCCCACCCCCAAGGGAGCCTTTACTACTCGGCCACAGCTACCACCGAGAGACAAGAGGTACTTGGCCTAGCTAAGCGGTATACACAGTAGGTTGGGCTCTGGGACATCAGGAGTAAAAGGCAGCAACCACCACTGTTGGGCCCAGTAGCCCCTGTGTGCCACATGGCACTCCGAAAGGGGTTCTGACATTATGTTTTTTGCACTTCTTTTTTTTCCATTCAACATATGACTCTTCTATAGTGCATACTCTGAATCAATTCGCATCTAAGTGTCTGGGTAAGTTCAGGTTATGGGTGGGTGTGAAAGACTGGGCACAGTTGATAGGTCTTAAGAGTTTCTCATAGTGCCTTTTAGTGAGTGATACAGTTGTTAACGGTACAATCTCATCCCGTACTTGGTCTATTTGCATACCACACAGAGCAATGTTAACACATTTGCCATTTGTAATTACCATTTTAGATGAGTTTGTGAAAAAGGTATGCACACACAGCTGTCAAAACACTGACGGCCACAGATATAAAGAAAAAGATGTGTCTACAGACAAGGGAAGAGAGAACGGGTGGAGGTGTGGTGCAGAAGCACAGAGTGAAACGAAAGTTATGAACAAATAGGAGATGACATGCAGGATACGCACATGGAGGATTTCAAAATGATGTGGGGAAAAATGGGACCTCATTGTGAGATACTGCAGAGGTAAGAGATGCAAAGGGGAGAACAGGACTGATCGTTTTGAGAAATACCGAAGACCACTCTCCACACATCCTAGTAACAGAAAACATTTACTTATGAAAAAAACGTTACACATTTGACAGTAAAATGCCACTAGTACCACACTGACATCTTAGAAATGTCACACATAACAAACATAAAATATTAATAACTATGAACTAGTGGCTACTAGAAGTGTCCCCTACACAATCTACATACTACTAGCAGTTAAATATAACATAAGGTAGGGGAAGACCACTGAGTTTGGGGCTGTTCTTAAAGGAGCTGCTGCCTCTAAAGCAGACGCAGCTACCTACGTACATACCGATACGCATGAAAGAAAATAGATCGGAAAACCTCGCCCTTACCTCCGACCTGCCGACAGATGGCCTTTAAAGCCCTATATCCTTCGCTTTGGTTTTCGACTCTAACCAACTTCAGTAGGTGAACGGGAGTGACAAGCGTACTTTAGAGAAGTGATCCTTGGCAACCGTGCAACCTCGCATGACATACGACCTACGGCCTAGCTTCAGCGTGTACATGTAATGCGAGAAGCCTATTAGAGGAAAACTTGCTAGCAACGACGTATAATCACGTGATACGGAAGTTCAGTCCTCCCTCGACACAGCTACCATCAATGTGCCAGTTTTGAGACACCGTTCCGTATTGGGGTTGCAAAGACGGGCATAGAGTAAACCAGCGTTGCATTACTCCAGAGGCGGTGCTGATGATTATCGAGCAACTGAGCAAAACTTTAAAAAAAGCATGCGCTTGGTAGTGAAGGATAGGCAGTTGTCACCCACAATTACCATTAATCAGTGCCTTACGTGAAATGGAAAAAGTAGGGAGTCTCTAAAAGGGCCTTCGCTATTTAAGTGACGTTAAGAATCCCTTAGAAGAGGTGTGTCCTAAGTGATTCAGGGTGTGGGCTGAGTGATTGAGGGCGTAATTTACAGCATGTGAATCAACATTCTGTGCTTCATACAATGTGTCCCTGATCTGTATTTTGGGAGTGGGACTCTGTGCATACATGCCAACATTTCAACTTCGATAAGAGGGAGAAATATGCGTGGGTGGAAAGACCTGAATAACGCGTAACACGAAACGGGTCAGACGTAACACAAAATGGATCACAGGCAGTGGTGGCTGGTGACATTTGAAAGTGGTAAGGCGTAACCTTTCTGTCGGAGTGCACCGTGGCGGGAGAGCGCAGCAAGCGTGACCGAACATCTTAAGTGGGCTTCAGGGGGGAGGGGGGGGTTCCCCCCGTGTAAATTTTGAAAACAGAGTGGGTAAATGGTGCATTTTAAAGCAAATTTGAGAAGCAAGAAGGTTAATAAAGCAACTGTGAAAGTGCAGTTATTACATTAATAAAGAGATGTCATATAACATGTAGATAGAAATGTTTCTGAAGCTAGGCTCTGCGTTATTCAGGTCTTTCCACCCACTCTGTCTCTACCCTTTATACTCCCGGGGTTCACTGTGCACTGTCCCTCATGTGCTCTCTGTCTCCTGCACTTTCTGTCACATTCACCTTTATGCTGCCCTAGGTTTCTGCTTCCTTTCCTCCCTGCTCTCTGCCACGACCCCTCTCTGGCTCCCGTGGCACTTTGGGGCCCCAGCGCATATTTTCCTCATCCGCAGAGTTTGACCCTCAGCAAAAAAGAGAATAAGCATTTTCAATAGAATGGGTCTAACATTTATACAAGTTTGAGCTATTGACATTGCAAATGACAATGCCTTTTATTTATGTTTTAAAAACAAAAATAAAAGGCATTGTCATTTGCAATGTCAATAGCTCAAACTTGTATAAATGCGACACCTATTGTATTGCCAATGCTTGTTTAAAAAGTGGGGCAGGTGCACGAAACAGACTCTGTATAGCACTTCCTAACATTCAAACGGGTGTTATAACATATCGCAGCACAGTGGGGAGCAATGGTGACGGGTCAGTAGAGGAAGCAAGGAATAAATCAGAGGAGAAGGCTCTTTGGGCAGATTTCTCTTCTAAATAACTTCCTTGCATGAAGACGCACATTAGAGCAGCAGGTAACCTAATTAGTACTGGCATCGGGTTACTAGATGCAGGAATCGGGAGACTAGCCTTCAAATCGGTAGTCTCCCGCCTGAATCGGGAGGGTTGGCATGTATGACTCTGTGCCTTTTCAATTATTGCATGTGGAGAAGTGGGCGGGATCTGAGGGGCACGATGTGCCCATATTTTTTTAATTTCATAAAAACAATTTCCCCACTGTTAGTGAAAATACAACCGTCTCTGGACGGTTAATTCCGAGAACTGAAATACCTCTGCTAAAATGTAAGGCATGGAGGTTTCTGTGCAGTGAAACCGAGGAAGGGGAAGACAGCTAAATAAGCCTTCTTGCCAGGTTGCCGACTTGCCTGAAAGAAATGTAAATGTGCACATCTGGTCAAACTGCAAATGTAAAGGGTCCGTGGGAGCCAGTAATGGCTTTAATTGATAAAATCATTTAAAGCTTCTGGACCATGTAGATTTATTATTTTCAATCGGTATTGTCGGTATTGCACAGGAGTTACCAGCAGTCCTGCCAAGTTTCACATATCAGATGTTAGACTTACGCATTTCAGTGTGGTGCTCCGCATCACTGCACTGCAATGCATTGTCACGCATTACAGTCATAGCACCTTATCTGTCAAGCTGTTTGCGGTGCTTACTACGTTAAAATAGAGCTGGAGTGTATGGCAGCGCTCTGTGGCGTGGGTGCGCTGCGCCCGAAGACTTGGGGGCTCAGCTGCATGAACTAGTAGCAGCTGGCTGCTACAATGTATCAATATCGCAGGGGTTTCCTCCTGCGGCACTGCTCTGACTGACCTCACATCGTGTGATACAGTCAGTGACTTCTTTAGGCGTGCAACAGGGACGTCACCTCCTGCTAGTGCTGCCGCCAGCTGCTGCAGTTGTTTGTGAGACTGGGAGGCTGGTTAGGTGATTGGAGCACATCATGGCAGCGCTGTTTGCACTACCATGGTTGCAGTAAATTGTAAATGATGACCATCACCCCACAGCGAATTGCTGAGGGAGTGACACTGCTGCAGCCAGGACTGGTCCATAGCTGCCAAAGTTTCAGATTGCTTATGTGTGACATTTTCATAATTTCACTGTAATTATGAGTGAAATTCAACAACTATGAGTGACACCTACTCACATTCAAAAATTAAGCAGTGAAGACAAGGGAAACATGAATTTCAGAAATTACACCCATTTGGGGAACAAAAAAACTCAAATACGATCTTAAAACTGCTTCAAAGCACCAGAAACCAAGGCCGCCAAGCGCTTTCTCCTGCACAACCACATTTACAAGTGTGTTTGTGGCAGTTACTTCTCCACAACTGGGGAGAAACATGGAAGTGGAAAGCTAGCACAACAGAGCAGAGGATGGATGTACACCTCAAGGATCCAAGAGGCAAGATGAACAGTAGCTCATAAACTGGCCTAGAAATGCGTTTACCTATTTATAGTTTTTCTAAGATCCATTGTAGGCACATGGTTACCTGTCTTTGCACATTATGCAAATGAAGAAGGTATTGTTTTCCACTGCATTGTATATACATTCTGAGATACTGAGGGGGCAGAGTGTATAGGTCGAGGGTCAGGGTGGAGGTCAGGAGAGAGGAGTGGGCTGCCTGGGCACCTTTGCACGCCTCACCCCTGGTGGCCAGTGGTCGGCCTTAGGTTTGCTCATCCTCCATTGTATTGCCTGTATTTTCTTTCATTGCTCCCGTTGTAGTGACTGCATTTTCATTGTTGTGTCTGTGACTGCTGATGTCTGTCTCCCCCGCTGCCTGTACGTGGTCTGTGCCCGTTCTCTCCCTCTGTTCTCCTCGCCGCCCCCTCTCTCTCTGCCCGTTCTCCCTTCTGCTCCCCTTGAGGTTCCGTGAATTCTGAACCCGTTTCATAAAGGTCATGGTTTCGTTACGAATTTGATATTAGCTAACCGTAACTAGTTAGTGCGGCAAGTATGAGTGCTTTCATCACGTTAGACCGATGGATTCACTACGTATTTAGGGATTTCGTTTTGAACCCTTGGGGTCCATTTTGTGTATGGCAGCCATTTTGTGATTGCCCTCACATAGGCCTATGACTGTGGCCGAACTAGTCTTTTTAAGGACATGTACCCCTTAGCTCCAGTTCGTGCTGACTTCTGTTTGACCTGAGTGAACTGACCCTGTTGCCTGAAGCTGACCTTGTTAAACCAGTTCCTGCCCTTTAGCTGATCAAGACTAAGGATCAGAGCACAGGACGTCATAAAGTTTTACTGCACACAAATATGCCTTATCCTACTCTCACCTGTTTCTGCTCCTTTCTTTATGGTCTATTTATGATTGGGTTGTGGCCTTTTTTATTATGGGTTCTTTCGACCTGTCTAAAGAAGAATGTTGGGTTTGACCAATGATTGATCATGGGCTGGGCAACTGAAAAATGGGTTTGTCGTTATGCAATACTTTTGTTGTAGAAACATGTGATTGGTTAAACAGTAAACAAGGAATGTTTGCCTGAAGCATAATGTTTGGCATAAAAAGGGATGACTTGCTTTGTAAAATTGAGCAGTCTCCTGAAAACTCATACCGTGATGATTTCTAGGACTTCTGCTACTGGCTGCAGCCAATAAATTTGATCTTTGACGCCACTCAGAAGTATCCCGTGTCTCTGTATTCTAAGATAGGTGAACCCGAAGACTTTGGGCGTGCCCCTGGCGCCGCTGGGTTCTAAAACACGGTTCTTCAGTTGGCGCTTCCAACGTGGGGCGACTTCAGCGGTACCGGTCCAAGCCTGAAGATTGTGAGGAGCTTCGTGAGGAAATTCTGGAGGACGGCCACCACTTCATCGACCCCGGCATGTCGAATGTGGACTGAAGGTCTTTTCTGCGAGGCTTCCCGCTTTCCTGACGGCTACGAAGGACTGCTGCCCTGACTGTCGCCCTGTCTTGGACCCATTTGTGATGCTTTGTACGGCGAGACGATAGACGGGTCTTCTGGTGGCGTGACTGATACCTCAGTTAAGTATAAGTGGGTCGCTCCCAGTCCTTAATTTTTGGTTCTTTGGTTCTTAGTTTGTTTGGTCCTTAGTTTTGATTTGAAAATTGCAATTTCCAAAGCCGAGGGTATATTTACGAGTGTATCGGTAGAGATAATCCCTTGAAGTTTTAAGCTCGATTATTGAGCGAAGATGCCTAATCTTAGAAAATTTGGTACTTGGTTTGGTTGTGGTTGCAACAGGGATTCCCGATTGGAGGATTCGTGTCCGATACCTCCGGTTGGAACTCCGACTTATGAGCTCTATTCTAAACACGGCGTGGGTCCCATTACGTATAATGAGGTATGGATCCGCTGCACTAGGAAAGATGGTGTCTTACGATGGCCCCAACACGGTAGTTTCAATACTGAGATTTTAAATAATTTGGAAGCTGCATTATTCAGGAAGAAAGCCCGGCCGGCAATGTTTGACTCCTTTCGCCTTTGGCGTGAAGAAGCCAGACAACGAGAAATTAAACAAGCTAAAAGAGATAAAAGAGAAAAGGATGTACCAATAATGCAAGCTGCTAGGCAGTTTAAAGAAAACGAAGAAGATAAAGCAATTGAGGTGTCAGATAGGCAACGTTGCATGGCCATAGATAAATGTTATCCGGCCTTGCCGTCTTCTCCTCCGAAAGCGATTGAAGATCTTGAAAAAGATTCTTTGATCTCTCATTTACTGAGATTGCCACCTCCTTATGTACAGGGTGCTACTGCGCCTCCTTTACCACCGGTTGTTCCACCCTTTGTTGTTCAACCTCCTGCTGTTGTTCAGCCACCCGGTGCTCCACAGATGGTTTTACCTTCTCCTGTGCAACCCGCTCTAAGGTCGCCATCTTTGCTACCAGCTTTGCCTCAAGCTCCTTTGCCTTCTACTTCTGTTTCTTCGCCTGCGACTGTTCTTATGCCTACACCTTCTTTGCCTCAGAATACTTGTTCTCCTGTTCTTATGTCTGCTTCTTCTCCTTCTGCTCGAAAACGAATTAACGAGACTGTTGTTAGTCTACTGTCTCCATTGTTTGGGTCATTGAATATGACCCCTGTTTCGGAACGTAAGCAGAGTCGTAGTCAGCTTCCTAGTTCCGAGGAACAGACAGTGTTGGATTTGTTGGCTCGTAGATGGATTTTGAATGCTTCAAGATCTAATTTGCCAGCGGTTATGGATGTTTTCTTTCAGTGGGAACCGCCTAAGCAAAGGTATGCTTTCGATGTGATGTGTACTTTCCTGCGTCAGGAATGGGAAGATAATGAGTTGGGTCCGATTCCGCAGGATGTGCTTGATGTTCAGTCAGATTTTGCTTAAGGGATGATAGTGGACACTGATGTTACAGATGCTGTAGAGACGATATTGGCTTTTAGATCTAGACTTCCGTCTCAGACGTTGTATGAACCTGATCCCTCTGTTAGGAGGAAAGTGAGACAGTATCCAATGAGAGAGGTTCCTCCACTTTGAAAAGAAGGAGACCCAACTGCTAATCCGCCTGTTTTGCCTCATTTTCAGCGTAATATGGGTACATGTCCCTTGGAAGAGAGCAGAGGTCTTGGCTCTTAAGCAGACCTTACCTGATCCTCGTAAGAATCCTGCTGGTTACTACAAAGAGTTGTCTCAGACAGTAGATGCGTGTATAATGAATTTAGCCGATGTTGACATGTTGATGGGTAATGTAGTTCCGCAACCTTTGTGGGCGAAGATTCGTCATGAGAATCATGCAGCAGAGTTAGGTGATACTTGGGCGAATATTGTTGCTGCAGATGGTAGACAAGTAGGAGGTGCTAAACCTGAACCCTTAGTTGCAGAATTACCTGGTAGAATTATTACTTTGATGTAGACGATGATGCCTGCTTTACGAGTGAATTGGGATAAGTTAGCAGCATGCAAGCAGAAGAAAGATGAGTGTGTCTGACTTCTTCACTAGGTTTGAAGAGACGTTTATTGATCACAGTGGTCAGGATATGAGTACGGAAGGTGGTCAAAGGTTGTTCGTGGATAAATTTGTCTTTAATTTGCTTCCCGAACTTTCTAATAGGTTGAAGGACTCTGAGAGTTCATGGGCCGTTTCTTCGTCGGCCCAGATATTGGCTACTGCTCAATATTACGAGAATAGGGATAAAGATGAGAAGGATAAAGTAGAGAAGAAAACGAAGGATTTAAAGAGGAAAGTTCTTTTGCAGCAAGCTTATCTGCCTCGTCAGAATCAGCCTCAGTTTCAGCAACCTCCACAATTTCAGAGATTGTTACAGAAGCCTGAGCCTTATGTTCAGCGATTCTTTCCTGGCCCGAATCAGTGTGCTTACTGTAGAGAGGAAGGTCATTTCAAGAATAATTGTCCGACTTTGTTACAGCGTGCGAATGGTGCACCTGGTCAGAGAGGTCGTGGTGGTTTTCAGCAAGCGCCTAGAGGAAGAGGTCGTGGTGTGATCCCCCAGAATGAGCGTTCCTCTTCCCTACAGAATTCTGCGAATTATTTTGATAGACAGAGAGTTCCGAGTGGTCAGTCTCCTCAGTACTATGTTGAGAATTACTATGTTGAAGGTGAGAGTGTTGGTTATAATGATAACTAGGACAGCCATGGACAAAGTAAGGGAGTAGTGTCAGTTCCAGTAGATCAGAGTGGACCGTATGTTGAAGTGATTACATCAGGTGTAGTAGAACCTTTTCTTTTGGATACTGGTGCGACAAAGAGTTCTATTATGCATTCTAAACTCCCTGGCGCACCTTTGTCTGGCTTGACCAATGTTTCCGTAGGATTTTCAGGCGCCCCAGTTCGTAATCCGGTTTCTAGTCCTTTGTACCTTTCTATTGGCCCTTGTGAATTGGAAGCTCCACTTATTCTAACGACTGGTTGTGGTGAGAATTTGTTGGGATTGGACTTGCTAAAAAAATTGTATGCGACATTGCATTGTTCTCCTTCGGGAGTACAACTTACTCTTGGTAAGAAAGTGATTTCTCCAATGTATTTGTCTAAAGATTGTTTGCCACTGGAATTGCGTTCGCTTCCTGAAACGCTTTGGGCTACAGGTCCAAATGATGTTGGTCTTTTGCAGATTCCACCGTATGTTGTTAGCTAAAGTCGAATGTTAAGTTGCCTCGTATACCACAATACAAGATCTCGAGTGATGGTGAGAGAGCTCTTTTAGCGATTGTCTATGATCTGGTTGAGAAGGGTGTGGTTGAGGAAACGAGAGGTAACGTGTGCAATAGCCCGGTTTTGCCTGTTCTTAAGCGTACAGATGCTTCTCAGCCACCTGTGTACCGGTTTGTGATCGACCTTCGAGAGGTCAACAAGATTGTCGTGACACAGTTTCCTGTGGTACCTGATATTACTGCATTACTGACTCTGATTCCTGCTTCGGCAGTTTGGTTTTCTGTCATCGACTTGAAGAATGCTTTCTTCAGTATTCCTATTGCTGAGGAGAGTAGGGATATTTTTGGCTTCTCATTAGGAGGACGAAGCTTCCGATTTAAGAGAGCTCCCCAAGGTTATTGTGAAAGTCCCTCAATTTAAAACTCAGCTTGACGGGTTTGTGTTACCAGTTGGTTCTACTCTTATTCAGTATGTCGATGATTTGTTGATTACTGCTGATGACGAAGAGATTTGTAAAGAGGCTACTCTTTCGTTGTTGCGATATTTGTCTGACCTTCATCATAAAGTGTCGCCTTCGAAGTCGCAATATTGCCGCCAAGAGGTAACCTACTTAGGTCATCTCTTGTCGAAGGAGGGTAGGAAATTGACCCCAGAAAGAATTCAAGCGATTGCGCAAATGAGTGTGCCATCGACACAGAGAGAAGTTCGTGCCTTTTTGGGTATTACGTCATATTGTAGACAGTGGATCCCCAATTTTTCACTGTTGGCAAAACCTCTGTTAGCATTGACTCTGAAAGATACTCCGTATCCTCTTCCTTGGTCTGATGAATGCCAGAAAAGTTTTTCTGAATTACGTGATGCATTGTGTTCGGCTCTTGTGTTGGGTACTCCAGACTATAGCAAGCCTTTTACGTTGTATGTGCACGAGAGAGAAGGATGTGCGTTGTCAGTGTTGACACAATCTTTTGGGGACAAGCAGCGTCCATGTGCGTATTTCTCAGCAACATTAGACCCAGTTGCTAAAGCATTGCCGAGTTGTTTGAGAGCTACAGCCGCAGCTGCCGTTTCTATTCGACAGTCTGCTGGTTTGGTATTGGATAATACGCTGATTGTGATGGTTCTGCATGCAGTGGACACCTTGTTAAACAGGACTAAGACACAGCACCTTACTAGTGCAGGTCTTTCAGGCTACGAGTTGACACTGTTGGCTAGCCATGTTCACATTAAAAGATGTAATGTGTTGAATCCAGCTACGTTGTTGCCGATCTCTACAGAGACGGATGCTCAAGAACAACATGATTGTTTTCTTCGTACAGAGGAAGAAACAAAGGCTAGAGTGGATCTTAAGGACACTCCTTTTGAAAATGTTGATGGTACGCTGTGGGTTGATGGTTCATGTTTTAAGCTTCCGAATGGTGAAACGACTGCAGCATATGCTATCACAACTTTAAATACAGTTGTTGAGACAGCACGCATACCACAGAATTCTGCGCAAGCAGCAGAGTTGATTGCACTGACTAGAGCGTGTGTGTTGTCGGAAGGAAAGCGAGTGAATGTTTATACCGATAGTCAGTATGCGTTTGGTGTTGCGCACAGTTTTGGACGTTTGTGGAGAGAGCGTGGGTTCCTTACTTCTCATGGAACTAAAATTCAGCATGGGCAGTTAGTGAATTAACTTTTGGAATCTCTCACTCTCCCAAAGCAGATTGCAATTGTGAAATGTACTGCGCATAAGAAAGTTGTGGATGATGTTGGTCGAGGGAATGCGTTTGCTGATGAAGTTGCGAAGGAAACAGCGAAAGACATGATGAGCCGTATGTATGTTGCAGGACCAGCAAGATGGGTTATGGCTGGTGGAATGTGTGAAGACACGATAGAAAGTGTGAAGATGATTCAGGCTGAAGCTACAGAAAAGGAAATGAATGTTTGGAGAGAGAGTACGGGTATGTTGGATTCTACAGGTTGTTGGATTGAGTTGTCGGAACACCAGCGATGGTTGTTGCCAGATGCGTAGGTGCTCCCAGTGGTTACAATGGCGGTGAACAACCTTTACAACGCAACTTTTACAACGTAGTGCCTTTACAACGCGGTATTTACAACGCAAACCATTACAACGCATTGCGCTGGGGGGGCGCTCTAGGATAGGGAATAGATTTAATTTACTATCCAACACCTTCCCTACTATCCACGGGGACTGGAGTTGGACTAGTAAATTAAACTATTCACTATCCAGCACCCCAAAGCGCTATGCGTTGTAAAGGAATGCATTGTAAATACCGCGTTGTAAAGGCATGCGCGGTAAAAGCATGCGTTGTAATACCATACATCCTACAATGGCTCATGGATTGGCTCATATAAGTTCGAAAGGGATATGTAAGTTGTTGGCTCCAGTTTGGCAGAATGGTGGAATACCGAAATGTGCAGAGAACGTGGTGAAACATTGTATGATTTGTCTGCAATATAATCCTGGTAAGGGAACTCCAACTCCAGCTGGTCATTTTGCTCCTCCGACGTATCCGTTTGAGGTGATACAGTTAGACTATATTCACATGGAGAGATGCAACAATCTGAAATATGTTCTTGTGGTTGTTTGCGCCTTTTCCAGATGGATAGAGGCTTACCCCCTAAAAGATAATACTGCCTTGTCTACAGTCAAGGTTTTGTTGAGAGAGTATTTCCCTAGGTATGGATTGCCGAGAATTGTATGGTCAGACAATGGGAGTGAATTTGTGGGTCAAATCATGAAGAAAGTATGCTCTGGATTGGGAATCAGTCAGAAGTTCCACGCAGCGAATCACCCCAGTCTGCTGGACTTGTTGAATGTTACAATGGTACGCTTAAACTGAAACTAACTAAGGTACAAGCGAGCACTGGTCTTACATGGCCAGATGCCTTGCCGTTGGCTCTTTTGTCAACAAGGCAGCTGTGCATTCTCGAGTGGGACTTAGTCCGTATGAGATTGTGTTTGGTCATCCAGCGAATGTTTGGGGAGTGCCTCGTCCGAAAGAATACAGCAGTATTGAATACCCTAAGTTGGTGGATTACTTACATGACTTGACTGCTAAATTACGTGTTCTCCACCAACAGGTCTATGACAGTTTGCCGACAGCTACTACAGATCCAGGCCACGTACTTGAACCTGGACAGTACGTTCCTGTGAAGAATTTTCAGCGTACCAATAAAGACTTGGGATTGCAAGCCGTGTAGACAAAAGGTCGACGGTTCTGGTTGGTCCAAGGGCGTTCCCTAGACTGACAGGCGCATTCCTTAGCGGAAGAGAACTAACTGCTGCGAACAGCACGGTTAGAGGATGGAGTTTTTTGACGCTGCCCAGAATGTTAGGAAAATGGACTCTAAAGTCCGAATATGTATATTGGTTCGTAGCAAATGTTTTTTAATAATGTGTTTTTTAATGCTTTTAAATATTGCATTAGCTTGTGTGGGTTTGGTTTTCTATGCCACACAACAGCCGTTTGCACCTACTTCCCAACCTATGTCTTTTCCTACTACTGTTTCTTTACATTCTTTTCATATTTTACCTGAACATGAGCAAATTAGGTCGGAATTTGTGAATAATTCCTTTGTGCAACTTCTCCATCAACACCAGTTAGTAGTGAACACCACTAATTGTTGGGTGTTTGGTCTTATGCCACATACTATGAATAGAGGTATTCCTTATCTGGTTCTGCCATTCAGTTACAATGTGTCCGTATGGGCATATCAGAAGATGTTTATTTATGCCATCGAAGTCTATACCCTGCGTTCCATGAGAAATAACTCAAGTAATAAAGCCTTGGTGAAGGGAATTACAGATATGAGTAGAGATATTGAAACGTATAAGACTATTCCCAAGGATGAGTTACTAGCATATGTTGGTTGGAATGCAACCGGATATAGTATTAGTCTGGGTGAGAAGCAGAGATGAAAAGGGTCACCTCCGATTTGGATTGTACCCCATCGTGGTCATTTTTGTCTGCAAGGGAAAGGCAAGAATCCGAGAGCTCAGTTAGGGAAGAGTGTTTGTACTCAGACGTATGTTTTTGCGTCCCAAACTTCCCCACCGTTTGTAGCAGCTAAGGGCACGTATTTTGTCTGCTATGATAGAGCATATACATGGTTACCCCCTGATGTTTCGGGAACATGTTATGTTGCATATTTGTTGCCTCCTACGTATACTGCTGCTGTAGATTACCACAGAGCTAGAGTAGTTAGAGGTGTCTTCAGTAAGGAAGATACTACGGGACAAGAAGTGGGAGACCTTTTCAAGGGTTTCCTACCGTTAAGTCACCCGCCACGACGACCGCCGCCACTACGATGACAGCACTCTGCACGCTCTCAACCCCAGACGGACCCACAACTGCTTCAAGGCCGCCCCGAAACGCACACACGGTCCCTTTACCTGCCGGAACTGCAGCTACACCAGCCACAGAGCTGACGAACCACTCGCCAAGAAAGACTTCAACCACCTCCAATGCATACTACTGAACACTCGCTCCGCACACAAACACGCCGTCGAGCTCTGGGACCTGCTCAACACAACCTCCCCGGACGTCGCCTTACTGACTGAGACCTGGTTGAACAACTCCTCCGCACCCGACATTGTCAAAGCCATCCCAGATGGCTACAAGATCACCTGCAGAGACCGCACCAACGGAGTCGGAGGAGGAATCGCCATCGTCCACAAGAACAGGATCAGGGTCTCGACTAGCACCAACGACGCGCTCAGCACCGCAGAACACATGCATTTCCAGATCCACACAGATCCCAACTCCACCATCAGAGGCACCCTCGTCTACCGACCCCCCGGACCCTGCCCCCAGTTCAGCGACTCCATTGCTGACCTCATCAGCACGCACGCCCTGACCTCCTCCGAGACCTGAACTTTCACCTTGAGAACAACAACGACAACAACTCCACAACCCTGATCGATAACCTCGCCAACCGTGGACTGAGACAACTCGTCACAACGCCACCCACTCCGCCGGCCACATGCTCGACCCCATCTTCTCCTCAAGCCCGCACGTCTCTGTTAGCCACACCATCAAACTCCTCTGGACTGACCACCGCTGCATCCACTTCACCCTCCAGAAACCCACCACACACCCCTGCACCCAACAGATCCCCAGCCGCCGCTTGAGCTAAATCACAGAAGACCAACTACATGCAAACCTCGCTCTCAGCCCACCCACCGAACCCTCCAACACCGACAACGCTGCCCACAAGCTCAGACGCTGGATCGAAGACTGCGCCAACACCCTCGCCCCGCTGAAGAAACCCCCCCACAGAGACACCACTAAGAGGGCCAGCTGGGTCACCCCAGAACTCCTAGATTCCAAGCAAGCCTGCCGTAAACTAGAGAAGAAGTGGCACAGTGAACAAACTCCGGACAGCCACGCAGCACACAAGGACGCCGTCCGCAACCACCACCACCTCATCAGGGCTGCCAAGAAGACCTCCTTCAAAGACCGCCTCGACAACAATGCACACGACAACAATGCACACGACAGCAAGGAGCTCTTCAACATCGTGAAGGAACTCTCCAACCCCAGCTCCAACACCAACGACAACCTGCCATCGCAAGCCCTGTGCGACTCCCTCGCCACCTTCTACCACCGCACGATAGCAGACATCTACGACAGCTTCAACACCCAGACAGCCCCAACATACAGCGACACTACAGACCATCCGCACACCATCGACCACGTGCTAGCCCTGACCTGCGTGAGCGTCGATGACACCATCAAGACCATGAGCACAATCCACTCCGGCTCTCCGTCAGACCCATTCCCGCACCACGTCTTCAACAAAGCAAGCAGTTCCATCGCACCTACGCAACGCCATCAATCTCTCCCTTGAAACCGCGACCTTCCCAGAGATCTGGAAACACGCCAAGACCAACGCCCTACTCAAAAAACCCAAGGCAGACCCAAGAGACCACACGAACTTCCGACCCATCTCTCTGCTCCCCTTCCCGGCCAAGGTCAAAGAGAAAATCGTTAACAGACAGCTAACCCAATACCTCGAAAGAGAACAGAATCCTGGACCCTTCCCAGTCAGGGTTCCGCAGCAACCACAGCACCGAGACCGCCCTCATCGCCGCCACCGACGACATCAGGACCCTGCTAGACAACAGGGAGACTGCAGCAGTCATCCTCCTAGACCTCTCTGCCGCCTTCGACACCGTCTGCCACCGCACACTACGCGCATGCCTCCACGCCGCAGGGATCCGAGACAAGGCTCTGGAATGGACCACCTCCTTCCTCTCCGGCAGAACCCAGAGCGTCCGCCTCCCCCCGTTCCGTTCCGAAGCCTGCAAGATCATCTGCGGCGTACCCCAAGGATCCTCCCTCAGCCCGACACTGTTCAACATTTACATGGCCTCGCTCGCACACGTCGCCAGACAGCACGACCTCAACATAATCTCCTACGCCGACGACACTCAACTGATCATCTCCCTCACCAAGGACCCCATCACCGCCAAAGCCAACCTCCACGAAGGAATGAAGGCCGTCGCCGACTGGATGAAGATCAGACGTCTGAAGCTGAACTCGGACAAGACGGAGGTCCTCATCCTCGGCTCCAACTCGTCAGCCTGGGACAACTCCTGGTGGCCAACGGCACTGGGGGCAGCCCCGACCCCCACCGACCACGCATGCAACCTGGGAATCATCCTCGACTCAATGTTCTCAATGACCAAGCAAGTCAACGCCGTCTCCTCCTCCTGCTTCAACACCCTCCTCCACATCACCTCCCACCTGAGAAACCTGCACTGGCTTCCCGTCAACAAGAAGATATCCTTCAAGCTCCTCATCCACGCACACAAGGCACTCCACAAGACTGGCCCAGCCTACCGCAACAGACGGCTCTCCTTCTACACCCCCAACCGCCAGCTCCGCTCCGCCGCCCTCTCACTCGCCACCATCCCGCGCATCCAAAGAACAACCACCAGCGGGAGATCCTTCTCCCACCTCGCCGCCAAGACATGGACAACCCTCCCACTGAGCCTACGACAGACCCAAGACCTGCTGACCTTCAGGAGGATACTAAAGACCTGGTTGTTCGATCAGTAGCGGCCCCCTCCCCCCCAGCGCCTTGAGACCCTCGCGGGTATGTAGTGCGTTTAACAAATTACTGATTGATTGATTGAATGGCTTGGTCAGTGTACTGAGGGATGTGGTAGGAGCAGTGACAGAAGAGGGGGTTAGAGAGGGGCAGCATGCTGAGCCAGGGTCACCGCTCATCCATCAGTTACCCCAAGCCTTTCAAGGGCAGTTCTCCTGATCGACAGAGAGCAATGGGGCCATCTGGTAGTGACCTCACCACACTAAGTGCTTCTGGAGCAAGACAACCCGAAAGGCAGCCTGTGCGAGTATGGGCGGAGGAGTTATGTGGCAGGGCGTTAATAAAATGCCTCTGCTATTCTTTCACAAGTACAGGTCGAGCACTTTATCTGCGGGTTTCCATACAGGCCTGTCTGCTATGCAGTAGGCATATCCCTGGGACATACGTGGCTCTGCAGTCATAAAAAAGTATTTTGAAAAGCAAAGCGTGCTATAGAACTACTGTCACCGATCATTTTAAAATGAATTGGAAGCAAGTTTACATGCATGTAGTTGCAGAATATATCTTTCCCAAAGTGCACTGTAGAGAGTGCAATCAGAAACCATTGTGGCGGCGATCATTTTCACATTACCAAATTAACACACACACTCAACTGGCTTCAGCACTCACTGTCTTATTTGCAAGGCCAGAGCCACGGCAATAGGTTGGGGTACCCCTGTGATTAGCATGACCTCCTCCGTAAGGCCCCAGTACATAATAGGGCAAGGGGATTAAAACTACCTCTAAGTCAGAGGTGCAGAAAGGCCCCGCCCCCTCCCTTCACCACTGCGCCCTGTGGCACGTTTTAAGTTGGGGGATCAAGTCCCCTTGAATCCTGAGGGTCCCTGGGGTCCAACTAGCCCACAAGGTACCTCCAGTAAGCGCCACAGAGTTGCGTTGCAAAGAGGTGTCAAAAGGGGTATGGCCTGGACCACCTCTCTGCAACGCAGGCTTCTGGCGCTTTTTGGAGGTACCTGATGGGCTAGTTGGCCCCCAGAGGCCCTCAGAATTTAAGGGGAATTAATTCCCCAACTTAAAACGCGCCACAGGGCGTGTTTGCACACATGTCACCTCAGGCCCCACTCCCTCCCTTCACCACTGTGCAAACGCACCCCGTGGCACGTTGTAAGTTGGGGGATTAAGTCCCCTTGAATCCTGAGGGTCCCTGGGGTCCAACTATCCCACTAGGTACCTCCAGTAAGTGCCACAGAGCTGCGTTGCAGAGAGGTTTAAAAAGGGCATGGCCTGGACCACCTCTCTACAAGGCAGCCCTGTGGCGCTTACTGGAGGTACCTGGTGGGCTAGTTGGCCCCCAGGGACCCCCAGTTTTGAAGGGGAATTAATTCTCCAACTTAAAACGCGCCACAGGGCACGTTTGCAGAGTGTTGCCGGGAGGGAGCGGGCCTCAGGCACGAGCATGTGTTTTTTAAAATTAATTCTTTTTAAGAAGTGGGGCTGTGTGGCCCTCCTTCCTTTTTTATTTTATGGGCCCCATCCCCCAGGGCCTGACCCCTATTTTTGTTAAAAGTGGAAGGGGGCTGCGTGGCCCCCCTCCAGAAGCCATATTGGGCCCCGGGTACCCTATCCCAAGTTGCCGGCCTTTCCTTTTCTTTTTTTTTTAAATAAATGTTATTATGGGGAGCGGGGCCGTGTGGCCCCGGGGACCCCATCCCCCGGGGCCTGGTCATTCCTTTTTTTTGTTTGTTTAGAGGGGGGCCGCGTGACCCCCTCCTCAGGCCAATTATGGCCCCCGTGACCGTATCCCTCGGGGCCGTCAAAATGTTGTGTACCCCTTGTAAAGTCAATCTCGCATAACCATAATTATACTAATGGAATGAAGCATGTAAACTGACCAAGAAAATACTTTTAAACATTTTACATTACACGTGGGAAACTAATTGCTATTTGCAAAAATAATATACTAATAATTGTAAACGAGTTATATTAATATAGAGCTGTAATAATATATATTTAATTAAAATAAGTGTGTAGTTGGGCTTAAAAGTAATACAAATTATTTCGAGGCAAGAGAAAATGCATTTGGTAAGTAAAATGACGCTACATGTTTGCTTCTTCTAGGTAACAAACTAACTGGGATATTAGAATGGCGGGAGGTAAACAGAAGGGCTAAAATACTAAATCTAATTTCTGTTATGTTTGTTTTCGCATTAGTTCTCATTGAGGCCTACGTGGCCTGGCTGTGGAAAATGGCTGTTGACTAAAGCATTGACATCGCTTTGAGAAAAGAAGGCCTCCACGCATGCGCATTTGATAAATGATGTCAATGTCAGCTTGGCCTGGTGTGAGGAAATATGCCAAAGGATGCTGGGAAAGGAAGCCTAATTTTGAAAAGAGATACATGATTCGAGCGACAAATAAACGTTTGGATGAGGCTATGAGAATGCAAAGAGGATGACATTGCTAAAATTCAAACTGGTTTGTACAAGGAAGTGCATGAGGTGATCATCACCACCCCTCTAATGGACCATTCAGAAAGAACTGTGGACCCTAAAAGTTTCAATTTTAAGTTAAATAGTTAGAGAAAAAGGGTATAAAAGTGTCTGTTAGGAAGAGCAAAGGGGTCTTGCTCCACGGATTTTATTTTGCACCACGACGTGCGGCCGTTTTTGACAATTTTATGGTGCTAGAGACTTTGAAATATTTTTGGACTTTAACTTTTAATGGAGCAAAGAAGATGATCGATTGCAGAGGTTATATTTTGGAAGAGAGACAGCTTTGGGAACCTATGCGACTCTATCATTCGCTTATGATAGATCGGTAATATTTTCTTTCTGATTTCATTTCCTTTTAATATGTACTAAATAACATGTTTAAACTTTACTTATCTAAATAAATTGCTAAATTTCCTTTCTCGAATCACGTAGATAAACTATTTAAAAATGTAAACTCGCGTCTGTTCATTTTATTTTAGATAAATGTCATGACAGAATAAAATGTTGAAAGGTATAGGATTACTGTGATTGAGCTGGTCTTAATCGCCATCAACTGACTTCTACTAGGTCCATCGACCAAATAGCAGAGTACCTTGATGTATTGTATTCCTATTAATCAGTTTGGCATGATATAAAACTTTATAAATGTATATTGTGTATAAAGTGTATATTCTAGGTACCCTGCTAACCAGCAGCTCGCCTTCTTTCCACTGATTCAGGAGTAGTGTGGTGTTTGTGTATGAGTGACTCGCGGTGCTATGGCCCCCACCAATGAGTAGAAATAAGTTACCCCTGGGTTAAGTGGGATGATTATTGAGGGTTGTTGGAGAGCTCCGCTGGATCAGATTTCTTGGTAGCAGAGGTCTGGTTACTATACGTCAGTTTGGAGATTCTGGTTGATATAGGGTAATTTGATAATTATTGATGTTTTAACACTATATGTTGAGTTTGTATTACGTTATATGTAGTTGGAATTTTAAAAACTTTCGGGAAGTAGGAAGTTGGTTTTTGCCCTGTATGTAAGCAGGAGGAAATGTGTGGCAAGAGAAGTTGCACTCTACATTGTCTGATTTCAGAGTGGTAACATCGTCTTGTGTTATCGTTAGGGACATTTTCTGTATGAAAGTGATGAATGTATAGCTAAGGCCACCTGTAAAATCACAGCCTTAAGAACAGGAGTCAAATGTACTCTGAATAAAACTTATCCCTGAGAGAGTAGCAGGTTTTCCCCTAAGCTCGTTAGAAGGGTAAAGTAGAGGGAAGTGCAGCTTTATCGGTGAAACGATATTCTGTGGTAGGGAAGAGGTAAGCGCTGCCTACTGGAAATACAAAATTCTTGTCACTTTGAACAAACTATCTCTTTTTGGTTTAGCGAAACAAGCAATGGAAATATGTTTATGTAGTAAATAACACGTTTACGTATTTTAAAATATATAAATATTGTGCCTTTAAATTTTGTAAAGGAGGGGTCAGCAGAAGCAGGAGTAGAGCTGACATCAGCAAGAGTCGCGCTGGGATAGGTCCACGTAACTGTGACATATACAGTTCTGATTGGTGCGTTAGTGTGAGGCGCGCTGGAATTAGTCAGAAATATTGTGACGTAGTTTGCATTGATTGGTGTGTTAGTGCGAGAAGCGCTGGGATTGGTCAGGATAACAATACAGATTAAAAAAGAGGTGTATGATCGTATTGAGAGAGAAAATTTGTGACAATGGATTATTATTATGAATAGGACAGGGACAAACCTTCATGGTTTAAGAAATTAAAGAATTGGTTTAAAAAGGGCAAATAAATAGTTACATGAGAGGGAAAATTGCTTCCTCCACCAAAAACGCCTGCATCATACATGATGATGAAATATGGCTATCATACTTGCATATGGTTGGAAAACTGGGCGAAATACATCAAATATGATGGCATATTGGCATTTTCAGAAACAGGTTCATTTAGCACATCAGTGTTAATTAATTTAAGAAAAAGAATCATGAAACTTGAACCGAGACATAGACCAACTCAGTTTGAGGTTTTGATGGAATGGGAGGATGAAATGCACGCAAAAGAGGAAGAAAGTTTCAGAGATATAAATGAGAGACGAGGAAATTTTAAAGGACATTGGGGAACTACGCATGAGAGTAGAATGAAGAGATGGAAGTGTGCGAATATGTGGGATGGTATGTATCCAGTACTGACAGTAGATGTAACAGTAGGAAGAAAATGCACAGAGAAGAGAAATAATCAGGTTTCAGAAAGGAGTGGTTGTTGAATGAGTGATACAGAGGACGAGGTGCTGGAAAGCATTTTGAATAGAAGACCACCGCCATATCAGTCAACTTCTGTATTGGTGACTCCAAATGCACCGCCAATGGAGATTTATGTAACAGAAACCCCAAAAAGACACTTAGAAGTAAAACATACTTCTGAAGAACAAAAATTAGTACAGTTTGAGAAAGCGAGTACTTCTGAATTAGAGAGATCAACGAAAGAATTAGCTGAGAATGTTAAGAAATTAACTAAAAATATAGAAGCTGTAACGGTGCCAGTAACTATAGGTCCTTTAATACCAGTTTTTGAAAACCAGAAAGTAGATGAACATTCATTAACAATTCCTTTAAACTCAAGTATGAAAAAAGTAAGAGAAAAGATATACCCAGATTTGAATGAAACCAAGAGTACCATTAGAACGACACCACCAGATTTAACTATGAATCAGAGTCCAATATACAGGACATCAATGTGTGCGGAATCAGCAACCGTAACACCGGAGAAAAGCGTAACTGACATAGATTTGACTAAAACTCCAGTAGGGCCATCGGCAGAAGAATTAAATGATTGGCTTAAAACATTACAGCAAAAAGATTCGGAACCTAAACTTTTAGATGAAGTTAGACTAAAAATAGATATGTAAGAATTAATAATTGGGACAATAGGTTCAGAAAAAAATAAAAACATACCAAGATGAAGAATTGATCTTCATGAGTTAAAGTATAACATGGAGAGCTAAAAATCTACATGATAGACTGGAAGAACTTGCACATGAATTAGGGATAGAATTTGCGAAAATAAAAATGTTGCAGAAACCGAGTAGATTTCACTGAGAAACACATAGATAATTTGAACACAGCAAGAAGATTGACCCAAATAAAAGAATTAATTGTAATGCTGAGAAAATGGGGAGATGTAGATCGATGGAGAAGTAGGTGGACAAAGAACAAGCATTGGCATAGCCAATAGGTCTAGCCTTAGGGATCTTATAAGTGTTTAGTTATCCAGCACAATAGCCTTGGTGCAACAACATCAACTGTTGTATGGCTAAACACTTATAAGGTCACAAAGGCGAGACCTATTGGCTATGCCAATGCTTGTTGCAAAATGCAGTGAGGTCACAAACTCCAAACCAGATCGCTTATGACCACAAAAATTCTTTGAACATCTGGCCCATGGCTCTTCTAGCTGACAAGTTAAAACTTTTTGATTCTGCTGGTTTTACTTTGAAAGAGAAAATTACATAGATTGGTCCACAGATCGCCGAACTTGCACCAGGAAGCCCAGCACCTACAGCAGTGGTCAGTCAATATCAAGAGCATTGCCCATTGGGCTCAAAGGGCTTCAGCATCTTTTTAACTGAGATTTTTAAAACAAAAAATACAGGCACAGTATAGAAGAAAGAGGAGCAATTGCATAGTGGGGTATGAGGACTGTGAGACGGAACAGCATGCTTTGCTATCAAGTTGTAGAGTCAAGGTACCTTGACGACGTAACATAACATAGTAACATTTAATCTCAGTATTCTAGGTCATAGGTGTTTGAGACGAGTAAGGAGCTGTAAGAGGACTGGCGAGTGTTGAAGCGCCGAGAATTTTATAAGAGGCCACCTCACCTATCGATAGTGAACAGCAATGTAGAGCAGACTTTTTGTGCAGTGGCGAGCGTCACTATTACCTAATTTTTAAGGGTGTGTAATATACCGACCTTGGAAGGATGAAAGACTGAGCTTGCCTTGGCATGATTTACGTGTAGCAACTGCAGGTAAAAACCGATGTCAGGAGTGAGCATCTGATTTACTGACACATCTTGCCAGTAACGCATAAAGGGCATCTTCTGGTCTATGCCATACTTCAGGACTAGAGGATAAAATGCGTTTTGGAGCAATATGGTTGAAATGTGATAGCATGGCCATGCCTGCCCCAGAGGCATGGCCCTTTAACACCGTGAAATTCAAACAACTGTACACTGTGAAAAACTTCATCCATCCACAGACACACACATGCGAAACAGAGAGAGAGAGAGTGAAGGATTGGAGAGAGAAAGATGGGGCGGAGGGGGCGAAGAGAGAGAGAGTGAGAGAGACAGAGAGATGGGGCGGGGGAAGAGTGAGAGAGAGAGAGACGACCTTCATGTGTAGCGCTTGCACTTGCTGAGGCCCGGGGCCTCTAACACAAATGTTCCCTGAAAAAGACTGGCCTCAACATGTGGACGACAGTGACACACTCGACGGTGACTGGCCTAAGTTTGGCACTTTATGCCACTCGCACTCACAGCTTGACACACGTACACTAAATGGACAGAATTCAATTCTTTGGCCATAAAGTAAAACGAGAGTATGGAAATATGTTGTCCCCAGTGTTGCCACCATTGTGATCAGGAGGAGGAAGAAACAAAAGGCGACATTTTTTAAAATCAGAATCCAGCATACTATTTAACACATTTTTAGGGATCGCCTGCTGATGCGCTTGCGCATAGCTGGCGAAGCTCTATAGTGGCTTATCCAGAGTTTAACCACTGGCGATTCCATGCAGTGCATGTGCGCTTTTTAGGTCATTGCGCAAGCGCTAAAGAGCGCGTGCACAATGCCACCAGCCGCCTGCCTGCCTGCCTCGCATTGCCACATCAAAGGCATTTCTCATCCCCTAATTATTCACGGCCGGCCGGCCGTACTTTCAGTGTCACGGCCGCCAGCCGGTGTCTCCTTTTATGCTCTCTGATGCTTGTTTTTTTATATTGCAGCCTAACCATCTCGCACGCTGCTCTTGAAACAATAACCGTTGTTGGTCATGTAATAATTAAACGCTCTAATTATTTTATCAGGGCCACACAGAATTTTATAAAGTCTTTTGTTGGCATTTTCGTTTTCTGCTGATTGCTATTTAACACCTTTCACATGCTGGCGATTTGCTTCAAAGGAATACATTCATCCTGAATCCCGTTACTAGAGCTTTCTCCTCTTCTGCTATATATTGGTTTTAGTTGAATTTCATTGATCTCTTTTACTAATGATTTATAAAAAGTGCGAGATTGTTTCACAAATGTTATTTGTTTGAATTGTGTTTGAAACCAAATAGGAAAACATTTAAGTTCATTGTATCTGAAAATAAAGCTTGCAGGCTTATATTAATCTACTGCACTTCCCCCCATCACAAAACAGTAAACTGCCTTTGTATTTACTGCGCTCTCAATTTAAAAAAAAGAAGTTTCAACCAATGCATGTTATCCACACAGCTCCACCGATGCACCCACCACACAGCTCTGCCAAAGCACCCACCACACAGCTCAACCGATGCACCCACCACACAGCTCACCCAAGGTGCACCCACCACACAGCTCCACCGATGCACCAACTAAGCTCCACCGATGCACCCACCACACAGCTCCACCAATGCACCCACTAAGCTCCACCGATGCACCCACCACACAGTTCCACCGATGCACCAACCACACAGCTCCACTGATGCACCCACCACCCAGCTCCACCGATGCACCTACCACACAGCTCCACCCACACAGCTCCACTGATGCACCCACCACCCAGCTCCACCGATGCACCCACCACACAGCTCCACCTACACAGCTCCACCGATGCACCCACCACCGAGCTCCACCGATGCACCCACCACAAAGCTCCACCGACACAGCTCCACCTATGCACCCACCACACAGCTCCACTGATGCACCCACCACACAGCTCCACCAATGCACCCACCACACAGCTCCACCTACACAGCTCCACCGATGCACCCACCACACAGCTCCACTGATGCACCCACCACACAGCTCCACCGAGGCACCCGCCACACAGCTCCACCGATGCACACAGCTCCACCGATGCACCCACCACACAGCTCCACCGATGCAGCCACCACACAGCTCCACCGACACAGCTTCACCGATGCACCCACCATCCAGCTCCACCGATGCACCCACCACACAGCTCCACCGATGCACCCACCACACAGCTTCACCCACACAGCTCCACTGATGCACTCACCACCCAGCTCCACCGATGCACCCACCACACAGCTCTACCCACACAGCTCCACTGATGCACCCACCACCCAGCTCCACCAATGCACCCACCACACAGCTCCACCTACACAGCTCCACCGATGCACCCACCACCCAGCTCCACCGATGCACCCACCACACAGCTCCACCGACACAGCTCCACCTATGCACCCACCACACAGCCCACTGATGCATCCACCACACAGCTCCACCGATGCACCCACCACACAGCTCCACCGATGCTCCAACTAAGTTCCACCAATGCACCCACCACACAGCTCCACCAATGCACCCACTAAGCTCCACCGATGCACCCACCACACAGCTTCACCGATGCATCCACCACAGAGCTCCACCGAGGCACCCACCACACAGCTCCACCGATGCACCCACCACACAGCTCCACCAATGCACCCACCACACAGCTCCACCGATGCACCCACCACACAGCTCCACCTACACAGCTCCACCGATGCACCCACCACACAGCTCCACTGATCCACCCACCACACAGCTCCACCGAGGCACCCACCACACAGCTCCACCGATGCACCCACCACACAGCTCCACCGATGCACCCACCACACAGCTCCACCGAGGCACCCACCATACAGCTCCACAGCTCCACCGAGGCACCCACCATACAGCTCCACCAAGGCACCCACCACACAGCTCCACCAATGCACCCACCACACAGCTCCACCAAGGCACCCACCACACAGCTCCACAGATGCACCCACCACACAGCTCCACAGATACACCCATTACACAGCTCCACAGATGCACCCACCACACAGCTCGACCGAAGCACCCACCACACAGCTCCACCGATGCACCCACCACACAGCTCCGCCGATGCACCCACCACACAGCTCCGCCGAGGCACCCAACACACAGCTCCACCGATGCACCCACCACACAGCTCCACCGATGCTCCAACTAAGCTCCACCAATGCACCCACCACACAGCTCCACCAATGCACCCACTAAGCTCCACCGATGCACACACCATTCAGCGCAACCACAGCATCACTCAGCGCAACCACAGCATCACTCAGCACCAACACAGCATCACTCAGCGCAACCACAGCATCACTCAGCGCAACCACAGCATCACTGGTTCAAATATGTTCTTTCAATGTTTCAAGCTGTTTTCAAGCTTTCACGCTTTATTACAAATCACTAAAAGATGTTAATATTTCACTTCTGTTCTTGGATTTTCGTCACAATAAAAAACACTGAACATAATCTTCACAAAAGTTATTTACAAAAGTTTAAGCTATTGCCATTACAAATTAAATAAATTATTTAAGTATTAATTATTTAAAAAAATTAAAAACCATTGTTATTTGTAATATCAATACATCTAAGTCACGTAAATACAAAACACGTTGCATTACAAATGCTATAGGTGTCACATTTGCGAAAGTTATAACTATTGCCATTGTAAATGACAAAGCTATTAATTTAACTATTTTAAAAAATAACACATAAATAAAAAAAAATCATTTATAAGACCAATAGCTCAAACTTTCATAATGCGAGCCCTATTGCATTTCCAATGCTTGTTTAAGCTTCCTTTAAGTTTGCTGTATTCTGTTGGAACGTAATCACTAATTGTAAACCTAATATGCTACCCTTAGTGTATGAACAACTTACCTTCCCAAAACACAGTTCTCGATAGGAAGCGGATAGTAATATGTGAAACATAGTTGGGAAAGACGGTTTTATGCTTTGTCATTCTGGCCAATCTGCAAGCATTCTCTCTGGCATGAGACATGCATGAATTCCAAAACCCCAAAATAGAAAATGTCGGTGTGCCAGTCACCCAGGGCCTCGCTCAGCTCAAACCACATCTTGGCACAAAAAGGATGGCTAAATCCTAACACCCTATTTAACCTCCCCCTCTATTAGAGTGCAGTAATACGCAGTTTCACGTCTGTGCCCACCTGTTAGTTTTTTTTTTAAGTTTCTCAGAAATTTTCGTCTGTGGTAGGAAATGTCAAATGACAATTTCACTACCGTTTTTGATCATGAGATTCAAAAATATTGCTTTCCGTAACTTCACAATGACACAATTTGGCGTTGCTGTTTAAAAATGTGCACGCCATCAATTACTTGGGCTCCTAACACTAGGTGACTAATATAAAGCGGAACAGAATGTTTCTTTTGCACACATAAACCACAAATATGTGCCTGCTGTAACCTTGTGAGGCACGGAAGAAATGATTTTAACATTTTGCAGAAAAGCAATGAAACCATATCTCCACACACCCTTTGTTTAATAGCAACGATGGCTAAAAGTAAACGCAGCTGTTAATGGTTCAAACATTTAGCACAGGCGCCTTGACGACGCTGTCCTGATTGGAAACCAGTTCTTCCAGAAAGTTGCTTAATTGATAATGGGAGCGTACAGTGGGGAGAAACATTCTGAAATCTGGAGACCAGAGTGCCACTGACTATTGGTCTAATGGTAGTAGGAAACAGGCAATTACATACAGCTCAAAGTTTGGAGGGCCTTTCTTTTTAACATTTTGTCAGGTATTGGAAAAGTATTCATTTGTGGAAAGTGCGAATCCCTTCTAATATGAGTGCCCTAGCTGAAAGGGGAAAGTTTTGGTTTATACTGTATCTGTTCCTGTGCCTACAGGAGCAATCGAGATTGGCATGGAAGGGAACTAAAAGCATTAATTTCTTACAGTCCAACACAAGAAAGTCATCGTGATCACTGTGAAAGCGAAAGTGATCGCGATGACGCGCTGCTAAAGCACGCGAGGGGATGCGTACACAGCAGCGCACATGCTTGTGAGCATGAGAGTAAGCTGGTCGCCGCTTTAGTAGCACTTCTAAAAGCCGCTACTAAATGTCTCTCCGACAGCGCATGCTCGCTGATTCCGCGAGACCTAAAAAGGAAGAAGCCAATGATAAAATGTCTTTAGCTTTGCCTGTTAAAGAAAAATAACCAGAAGTAGCCACAGAATATCCTATGAGAGAAATACCGGGAGGAGGATATGTACATGTGCCCTGGAGTAGACAGGATGTATTGTCATTTACAAATGATTTTCCAAGATTGCGAGAAAAACCAGTAGAAGTACTGGCAAGTAGACAGATTCGTAAAGGTTTCAAAAGTGTTGTGGGAGGATTTAGATGGATTATTTGACCTAGTTGTACCAGCAGATTTATGGACTGAATGTAAACTTACGATTGACTGGCCAAAAGAAGAATATCCAAGAGATGCAAAAACAGGTCCTCCAGGTCCAGGAGTAATGAGAAAATATGACCAAGTTATAACCTTTTTGAAGAACAAAATTCCGCCGAAAGAGATGGATTGGTTAAAAATACAATACAATACAGTGGATACGAAAATCTAAGTGAAAAAGATATGAGTCATTTCCTATATAGATTTGTGTTTGGTTTGAGACCTGAAATAGGAGATATGATAAGGCACCATATGATGTGCTGGCAGTTCAGCTCAGTGGATGATGTTTTGAGATATGCAAAATATTACAGTGATGATATTGAAGCTAGACAGCGTAAGCTGAAAGAGAAAGCAATGTGGGCACAAGTAAAGGTCGTAGAACAACAAGAAGCCCAAATTAATAATCAAACTAATGACGGAAGTCAGGTTAAAAATAATATGAGCAAGGGAAAAGGACAAATGAATATAGACAAGGCTAAAAAGAAATGGCCATGTCATAATTGGGGAAAGATAGGGCATTGGAGGAACGAGTGTAAATTGCCTCCAAAAGTTAATCCGGAAAATAAATAATTGAATCCGCAGGTGCAGAATGAGGTAATTCAACAGTCTTCACCACAGCAGCAGGAAGTCACACAGCAAAATCAGGTGCCTCTACCACCTCTCCCACAGAGTGTTAATCTACAGAAATACAGTGCTGAGACAGGATTCTACGGAGGAGAGCAGGTAAAAAGATGGCCGCGTGTGACTGCTGTTCCGCAGTATTGACTAAGATTGGATGGAAATGAATCTGATGAGAGCTTCTGACGGTGCCTAGGAGAGGAAGTGGAGTGCGTGCTTGGCGCAACTCTGGAGGTAGATCAATCTGGTCCTTTTGTGAATAGAAAGGTGAATGGTGTAAATGTTACTTTCCTAGTGGACACAGGTGGTAGCCATTCTACAGTTAGATCAGTAGAAATTCAATACCTTCCTCTCTCCGGAGACGTAATCCAAGTGGTAGGTGTAACAAACAGACAGATTAAAACCCCACTAACACAACCTGTAGAAGTGGAAATTGGTACATTCAAAGAGATGCATAGTTTTGTGGTATGTGACAGCAGTCCTGTAAATTTGCTTGGACGCAATATACCGTGCAAAATGAATTGTGCCATTGATTGTTCACCAGATGGCATTGCTTTCCAAACAGCAGATGACGATAGTCTGTATAAAATGACAATGTCAATAATCAATTCAGAAAGAAGTGAAACATTCCCTGTTTTTGACAGGGAAAAGATCCCAATTGAATTAAAATAAACAGTTAAGGAGGATGTGTGGGACTTCACAGGAGAAGAAATAGGGCTATGAAAGGAGTACGTCCAGTGAAAATTACTATAAAAGAAGATGCCATATACCCAAATGTCCCACAATATAAATTAACTCCAGAAATAATTGAAGGCGTAACACCAGTGATTAACAAAATGATTGAGCAAGGAATTTTGAAATAAATAATGAGCAGTCCATGTATTTCACCAATTATGGGGCTGAAAAAGCCAAATGGCATTTTTGGAATAGTGCAGGATTTGAGAAAGATAAACAAGATAGTTGTCCCATGCTGTCCAATTGTACCAAATCCAGCAGTGATATTATATCAAATTCCACATGATGCAGAATGGTATACTGTTAGTGATTTGTGTAATACATTTACAGTTCCATTACACCATGACAGCCAGCCAATATTTGCTTTCCGGTTTGGTGAGCGTATTTTGGCATGGTGCCGAATTCCTCACGGGTATACTGAGAGTCATTAGAGAGTTTGAACATGCCAGAAAAATCAGTATTGGTGCAATATATTGATGACCTATTGTTGGCGTCAAAGACCAAAGAAGATTGTATTTCAGATACTATTGCACTATTAAACCATTTGGCAGAAGGAGGACATAAGGTGTCCCCATCAAAATTACAGTTTTGTCAGCAAGAAGTACAATATCTACGTCATAAGATTGGAAAAGGAGTGAGAAAAGTGACCTCAGAAAGAATCAAAATTATCTGAGGGATGAATTCACCAAAGACACAGAAACAAGTGAGGATGTTTTTGGGTATGGTTGGTTACTGTCGACAATGGATAAGTGGATTCTCATTAATTGCAAAACCTTTGCAGAGATTGACAAAAAGAGATGTAAAAGATCCTAAAGTGCTGAATGAAAAAGAAATGGAAGCATTTGAACAATTGAAAAACAGTCTAAGCAAAGCACCAGCACTAGGCACAACTGATTAGGAAAAATAATTTGAACTATATTGCAGTGAGAGAGAAGGGTGTGCATTGCCAGTTCTGATTCAGAGACATGGCAGAATGAGAAGACTTACTTCATATTTTTCAGCAGTGTTGGATCCAGTAGCAAAGGCATTGCCTGGGTGTCTGAAAGCTGTGGCTGCTACAAGTGTTAGTTTGGAACAGAGTGAAGGTATTGTGATGGGTTATCAGGTTAAGGTGTACATGCCACATTCAGTGGAAATACTCCTTACCTGGACTAAAACACAGTACATGATAAATAATCGCCTGACCAGATATGGAAAAGTGATTTTGGGTGCAGACAATGTGACAGTTGCCAGATGTGTCAATGTGAATCCTTCTAGGATGTATGACATTACAACGCATGCTTTTACATCGCATGCCTTTACAACGCTGTTTTTATAACGCATGCCTTTACAACGCATGCCTTTACAACGCATAGTGCTTTGGGGCGCTGGATAGTGAATAGTTTAATTTACTATTCCAACTCCAGTCCCCGTGGATAGTAGGGAAGATGTTGGATAGTAAATTAAACCTATTCCCTATCCTAGAGCGCCCCCCAGCGCAATGCGTTGTAATGGTTTGCGTTGTAAAAGTTGCGTCGTAAAGGCACTGCGTGGTAAAAGTTGCATTGTAAAGGATGTTTCCCATCCTTCTACATTGTTACCTGATACCTTGGATGTGGAAGTGAAAGATGATATTGATCACAAATGTTTGGATGTGCTTGAATACTGTACTAAACCAAAACCTGGCATTAAAGATGAACCTTTGGAGTAATCAGATTATGTATTGTTTGTGCATGGTTCCTGTTTAAGAACAGATGAAGGAACTTTGAGTGCTGCAAATGCTGTATGTACAGTGGCAGATGTCATGGAAGCATCTTATCTGAAAGGAATTCTTTCTGCCCAAGTGGCTGAACTGATTGCTTTGATTCGAGCATGCAAATTGGGTAAACATGGTCGAGTTACCATAGTGACTGATAGTCAGTTTTGGAGTGGTCCATGACTATGGACAACTGTGGTCCCAAAGAGGCTATATGACCTCTGCAGGATCACTCATCAGGAATGATGAGTTTGTGAAAATGTTACTTGAGGCGATACAGCTGCCCAAGTGCATTGCAGTGGTAAAGTGTGCTGCACATAAAAATGGATGATTATGTCACTGAAGGCAATCGATTCGCGTACGCGATAGCCCAATATTGTGCAAAAAATTTAGCCTCTATAAATCGGGACAGAGAAAAAGAACATGTTTCAAGTCCTTTAATGCTTACTAACATAGTTGAGACTTTGCAGGGAGTAAAACAGTTGCAGGAAGAGGCAAGTGATGAGGAAAAGGATAGATGGATAAAATCAGGTTTTAGACAAAGAGAAGAAGATGAAATTTGGGTATACAAAGATGAAAGACAGTTACGCCTGATAGCATGATCTCAAATATGGCCAGAATGTATCGTGGACAAGCACACATAGGCAGGGATGCAATGATTAGACTTTTCAGACAAACTTGGTATAATCCCAAGTTTCGTGTAACTGCCGAGAGTTTGTGCCAGCGATGTTTGATCTGTCAACAATTTAATCCAGGGAGAAAAACTGTTGTAAGTTTGGGAACCATTGGACGGGAGGGAGGTCCTCTTACACGAATGCAGTTTGACTTTATTGAGATGCCACCATGCAATCAACTGCAATACGTCCTAGTGATCATTTGTTTGTTTTCATGATGGGTTGAAGCTTTTCCAACAAGGAGAAATGATGGAGTAACTGTAGCAAAACTCCTTTTGAGAGAAGTGATTCCACATTTTGGATTTCCGGTAACAATCGAAACAGACAGAGGAAGTAATTTCCAAAATGAACTGATACAGTTGATTTGTGAAGCACTGGATATTCATCAAAAATTGCATTCTGCTTACAGACCAGTAGCGTCTGGGGTAGTTGAGCAAGTTAATGGAACAATTAAAAACAGACTTGGAAAAATGTGTTTAGCCACTGGACTAAAATGGCCTGATGCTTTGCCACTTGTTCTAATGACTTTAAGAAGCATTCCAGACAGGAAAACAGGGCTAAGTCCTCATGAGATACTGATGTGACGAATAATGAGACAAGCATTTGTACCTTTCAACAAACTGCTAGCTATAAATGATGACATCGGATTATTACAAAGGCCTGTCTGACACCATCACTTCTGTGTTTCACCAGGTTGAAACTGATGCCTGTACTCAGGAAAAGCATCCAACTCATGACTTGAGTCCCGTAGACTGGGTCTGAATAAAAGTACACTGAAGGAGAAATTGCTTAGTTCCTCGCTAGGATAAACCAAGACAGGTAATTCTGGTCAGCACTACTGCAGTGAAATGTGCAGGTGTGAAAAGGTGAGTTCATGCAAACCACACCATTCGGGTACCAGAACCTGAGAATCAGCAAGTGGAAGAAGTAGATATAAGTTCAGACTCTGATGCAGAAGAGACTACAGACAAAGTTCCAGATACGAAAGATCGACCTGTGAGGCGACATCTGAAAAAATTATACACGAGTTCAGCATCAGAAACAGACCCTGAAATAATGAAAAATGTCATAGCTAACGTACAGGAAAGTTTCAATTCTATTAAGGAGGCGGAGGCGAGGATTAGGCTGTCAACTTTCTCCTTTATTGTACTCCAGCAGCCATTAAAAGGTATCAACAATCTCAACAAACAACATTTCCCATGAGCATCAGGGAAAATGGAAATAGAAAATGTCCCAACAACTGTCCAATCACGGGCCAGGGCTGCTCATATCCTCCTCTGCCGACGCTCTATCCTCCTCTTTCTTCCTGCGACCCTGCCACAGATCTTCACCCTTTATTCCTGTTTGCCCGTCTCGGAACCTACGGCACAAGCAGACTAGGTAAGACATCAGGCAATGAGCGTCCGAACACATTAGTCAGTATCACTGTGCAAATTAATCAACTTAGGAACATAGTATCATCATTGAACAAGACAGTCGACATTAGAACGTCATGGTCCACAACAGCTCAGTAAAACTGCATCATAAAGATTTTACTTACCGTCCCAACGTGGCAATTCTGGGAGGGTTTCGAATGAAGACAGGGTGGGCTAATCCTCGCCTCCGCCTCCTTAATAGAATTGAAACTTTCCTGTACGTTAGCTAGGAAATTTTTCATTCTATGTCAGGAGCGGAGGCTTCTCATTAGGCTAGTTCAAAGCTTACTCACCACCAGGGAAGCCAGAGAGACTACTGGCTTAAAGTAAAATCTCTTGAAGGTGGAGTCTGAAGACCAGTCTGCGGCTTTCAGAATGTCCTCCAGACGAGCCCCCAGGGAAAAAGCCTTGGACGCCATTGCTCCTCTCACAGAATGGGCTCCAAACTGGGAAATATCTATGCCAGCTTCCTGCATAACCCATCGCACCCATCGCGCAATAGTGGGGGATGAAACCGCCCTGTGTGGTTTCGTAAGAGCAATAAACAGCTGTTTGACACCCTGTGGGCGTATATCAATCGTTGCCACTTCATAGGCCTTCAGTGCCTTAACCACACATAATTTCGGGTCAAGACACGACCTGTAAGATCTAGGGCTCTCACGTCCGAGACCCTGCGGCACGATATCAGACAGAGCAACATTGCCAACTTCGCTGAGATCTGTTTCTTCGACAGATATTTATTGGACGGCCACTCCCGAAACAAGTGAAGAACCTTATTCACATCCCATAAAACTGAATAGCGTGGTTCCAGAGGAACTGATAACCGGATCCCCCGCAGCAGTTTGCAGACCAGGGGATGCTCCCCTATAGGGTGGTTATCCAGTGGGGTATGGCCCGCCGAGATGGCCGATCTAAAGGTATTGATTGACCTGTACGCTAAACCTTTCTTAGCCAGAGAGGCTAAGAAATTAAGGACGTGGACAATGTCTGCCCCATTGGATCAATCTGTTGTCGCAGACACCAACCACTCCACCGAGACCATGCTGATCGGTACCTCTTATTGGTACTGTCTGCCCAAGATTTGGCCAACAACTTGGCAGCGTCTTCCGAAAGTCCCAGGACTTTCCAGCGTTGCCTGTAACCCTCAATGCCATCAGACGTAGGTGGCCCGTGGATAGGAGGTGGTGAGGATCCCCTTGAGGATTCCTGAGGAGATCCGGAACCTGGGGTAGAGGGATTGGAAAATCCCAGGAAAGTTCCATCAGAACTGGAAACCAGGTTTGCGATCTCCAGGTCGGGGTGATCACCACCAGATCCGCCCGCTGTCTCCTCACCTGGGTAGACACCCTCATGATCATCGCAAAGGGGGGAAACGCATAGCCCCTCTCTCTGCTCCAGTCTTGTAGAAAGGCATCCACCGCCGTCACCTCTGGGTCCGGACGCCAACTGAAGTAGCGTCTCAGCTGAGCGTCCAGCCTGAAGGCAAAAAGGTCCACTGAGAACGGACCCCATCTGTCCGAAACCGCCCTGAACACGTCGGGGCGAAGTTGCCATAGACTGGCGTCCCTCCAGTGACGGGACCACCAGTCCACCACCCGGTTGGCTGAGCCGGGAAGGTGTTCCGCCGACAGGGGTATTTTGTTGGACAGGCAGTATTCCCATAGAGTCCTGGCGAGGTCGGACAAGGCCCTGGACCTGGTGCCCCCGAGATGGTTGATGTAGCGCACCGCCGCTACATTGTCCATTTTTAGAAGGACACAGCACTGAATCCTGTCCTTCGTCCAACACCTCACCGCAAAGTAACCCGCCATCAACTCCAAACAGTTGATGTGAAGGTCCTTCTCTGCGGACGACCATACTCCGCCTGTAGACACTGCGCCACAACGTGCTCCCCAGCCCAGGCCGCTGGCGTCGGACTCGATCACCAGGTCCGGCTTGGAGCCGAAAATCGCCCGTCCGTTCCAAGCATCTATATGCTCGATCCACCATCAAATCTCTGTCCTCGCCGCTTCTGTGAGGGGAACAACCTGGGAATAGGTTAGGCCTTTGCGGGGGTGAAAAGCCTTGAGACGTTGAAGGGCTTGGTAATGTAGGGGCCCCGGAAATATCGCCTGAATAGAAGACGACAGGAGCCCTACCACTCTGGCCAAGTGCCGCAGCAAGATCGTCGGGCGTGCCAGAGTCCGTCGCAGTTCGTGCCTGATCTTGGACAACTTCCGAGAAGGCAGGGACAGGGTGGCATCCACTGAGTCTATCATGAAACCCAGAAACTGCATTCTCCGGGATGGGAGAAGATCCGACTTTGCTTGGTTGATTATGAATCCCAAAGATTCCAAAAGGTTGACCGCCCTCTGAAGATGGACCAGCAAAGTCCGCAGACATTGATGCAGGAGGAGCATGTCGTCCAGATAAATTATAAGACGAATGCCCTCCGTGCGCCAGCGTTCCACCACCGGTTTCAGCACCTTGGTAAAACACCACGGAGCGGATGACAGTCCGAAAGGAAGGGAGGCAAACTTGTACACCTGAGGGCCCCACCTGAACTGAAGAAAACGCCTGTGGGGAGCAAAGATGGGAATCGTAAGGTAGGCATCCTTCAGGTCCATCCAGCCCACCTCCAAAAGCAGATCCCGCAGGAGGTGAATACCCTCCATCTTGAAATGGCGGTATATAAGCCTTTTGACCCTGAATCACAAATGTTATTGACCCTGGATGTGGAGAGTCTCTACACGAGCCTCCCACACGATGAGACTACTGATTATCGAGGAAGTACTCTACTCTGGTCAATGGAAATATCAGACTCCCCGGGGAGTGGTCATGGAGTGTATCTCGATGGCTCTCACAAAGAACTTTTTTGAATATGAGGGAACTCTCTATTGGCAAAGCCACGGGACCAGCATGGGGAGTACTTTTGCCCCTAGCCTGGCGGGACTATATGTCCACCATCTTGAATCTACCAAAATTCTCCACCCAGACAACCCTTTCAGGGAAAGAATCCACACGTGGCGTCGCTACATCGACGACATTCTGGTGATCTGGGAAGGGGATGGCCAATCAATCACTGAATTTATGCAATGGCTCAACATCCAGAACCCCTTCCTCAAATTCACCCACCAGATGTCTAACAGTTCGATAGTTTTCTTAGATCTGAATATATACTACGAGATGGGTCTGCTGAAAACTGAGACCCACTTCAAACCAACTGCGAGGAACTGCCTCCTCAGGTTTGACAGTTTCCATCCGCGTCACCTGAGGGAGAACCTACCATACGGGCAGTTCCTACGCCTACGTCGCAATTGCAGCGACATTACGAAATACAAAGCTCAGGCAATGGACCTTGGTAAAAAACTAAAACAGAGAAAATACCCAAACCAGGTTATCCAGAAGGCAATGAAAAGAGCGAGGAATAATAACCGCAAAGCCCTTTGGAAGATAAACCTGTGAGAGACAACCAACCCAGCAGAACAGTCTGTGTCACCACTTACAGCCCCGTATCGAACCAAGTTTCCAAACTGGTCAATAAACATTGGTGCATTTTGACAAGTGGTTCACTGGACCTAGAAAAAACACTTTTTGCTCATAAACGTGGCAGGAATTTAAAAGACATGCTTGTCCACACTAGACCCCCGTACAAGAAAGTAGAACAAACGAGGTTACAAGGAGTACAAGGCCACCACCCGTGTGGCAACTGCAACAACTGTCACTTGACCAGGAAGAGTAAGACCATCACCTTCGCTAATGGCACCAGTTGGGAACAACGCACTTTTTCCAATTGTAACAGTAAGAACGTCGTGTACCTAATCACGTGCCCCTGCAAAAAAGAATATGTGGGTATGACGACAAGGCAAATCAAAGTACGGATCAATGAGCATAAGAGTAATATAAGATGCAAAAAAGCAACCACGAAAATGGCAGCCCACTTTCTAGAATTTCAACACTGTGTGAATGAAATATACTGGACAGTAATTGAACAGCTCCCCACAGAGGTGGGACTATTTGAAAAGGAACAGAGGTGGGTGTTCCGTCTGGGAACAGCCACCACCGGGCTTAATGACTCCATTCCTTGGAGCCAGCTACGTTGATCTGTGGTGACTTTCTATCTGCACCTTTTCTGCGAGTAGAGAAAATGGTTCGCTGACCCCTGGCCACATGATGGCCACTGTGATTTCATTTGAACTGCTGGTCTTATGTTTCCCCCCTTTTTAAAAAAAAAAACCATGACACCTAGAATGGGTTACGGTGAGCCTGTCAGTGGCATCTAGTTCTGCCTATGTCCCACTGTAACCTTGTTGTAATTTAGTTTAAACCCCTTTTGTTTCCCCCTTTCCCTTTTTTAAAAAATACCCCCATGACACTCGTAGTGGGTAATAAGTCACACTGTTTGTGACATCAGGGTTCGCCTATGTCCCATCTCTAACGAGGTGAGCATGCACAGAACGAAACGTCTTGTTACAGCTCATTCCCCTCGGAATGACGCTGCGAGTAGAACGCGCTTGCGCGAACACAGAGATACTATCTTTTAGCGCATGCGCAGTACAAGCACTCATCGCGTACTTGTCCAGAGCGCTTTACCGGACCTTCCCTCCGTGTTACACCCATGTATGGGCAGGCTTCCGTTTCTAGTTAATAACCAATTAAACCCACTAATTGACGGGCATGGCAGTGTATAAAAGCCTCAGCTCAGCCTGACTGCTCACTTCTTCAGAGCCGCGTTGAGGGGAAGACAGTCTACTAGACCGTGCAGTAACCGTGAGTCCACCTGCTGAATCGAGGGCTAATTAATTCTTATTATTTTTTGTTTGTACAACTGTTTGATCCTAAAACCTACCCTTAAACACTTTTTAGGTTGCTATATTAAGCAGTGAGGAACCCCCCCAAAACCACGCTTGGGCTCATGAGGTCAGACATTTTCAAACAATAAGTAAGCCTACCATATAGCTCTTTTACAACCAGTACCTTTGGGAACAAGATCTTGGCTCATTATCATTTGATGTATTACCATTTTTAAGTATGTCTGTGTCGAGTGTGTGTCTTTTTTCAATTTTTTTACAGGGTCCTTGGGCCACTAACTTCATGTTTTTACCCTAAAAACAACAGGAAATTAATTTTGTTTCCCTGTTCCTGGACGTCCAACTGTGATGTTTACTGTGTGTTTTTCCATCCAACTGGTTCCTCTTACGCCTATTGGGCGCAACAGAGCGTACATACAACATTGATAGGTACATTTCACCTAGCATTTTTTGGTAAATTACCCTTTTACATTCTTTTCACACCCATGTGAGTAAGGTGGGGATTAATGTGCAGATCCTTGTCCTGAAGAAGGAGTCGTAGCACTCCGAAACATGTCGACGCTAATCAAAGGTTGATATACCGTAATTCGTATATTGGTCAACCTTATTGTTTGCACTTTTTAATAGTACCAGCCGAGGGTATAATAAATAATTTTTCCTACGAGCTTGGTATTTTTTAACGTTTCACCCCTTTCACCTCACCCCTTTACTCACACACTCCCTCCACACACCTACACATAGTTCACTACTAAGTGCTCCTGCGTATCCGTGAGTTGCAGCACGCCGCATCCCGTAGAGGTTTGCGAAGGCCCCGATGATGAAGCATGACACCAAGGGGCCTGTTGGTGTGTGAGGGGCATTTAAACAACACTGTGTGCTCCCCATCACTTTAGGGATCACTACCACTCTTTTTAGTGGATTCCATTCTGTTTATACGAATATCTTGGGAGACTGAATCCACTAGTATTTCTCTCCCTCCCTCCTTTTGTTATGTTTGTGGTATATAAGCCATCCATTGAATTCCCTGAGATTTATCACTGGGCGATATCCCCCGTCCTGCTTTTCTACGAGAAAAAGATTGCTGAGAAAACCATGCGGGTGTAGTTGCGCCCGCACGATAGCCCCTTTCTGGAGTAAATCCGCGACCTCTCTATCAGTGAGCATTGTTCTGCCGTAAAACTGATAGGTGTGGGGCGGACAGACTATCTGGGGAGTCCCGAAAACTCTATTTGAAACCCTCCGATGGTCTGTAAGACCCAGGCGTCGGAGGTGAGCGAAGACCATGCCTGAAGAAAAAACTGGAGTCTGCCCCCCACTTTCAGGCCCAAGACATTTTGAAGTCTTGTGGTTACTGTAGCCGCCGTCTCCTCTTCCTCTTCCACCACGGCGGCGGGGATAACCTCTGGTCTGGTAGAAGTTTCCGAACTTCTCAGGGTCTTGGTATAGTCCCCTGTGGGAGTCGCCTTGCTTGAAGGAGCCTCTGTTATAGGGTCTGCCAGACGAACGGCCCCTTCCTCGACTGGCTGCACCAAAAACACGGGGTGTGAAGATTCGCTTCACAGACGCCTGGGCCTTGTCCAGGGAGTTAAAGGTATTGACGAATTTACCCAGTTCCCGGACGAACGGGTCACCGAAAAGGTTACCTTCCGCCATCGTGCCTGCCTCCGAGGTGGCTAGTTCTCCCAACTTCGGGTCTATCTTGATCAAAATAGACCTTCGCCGTTCCGTGGAAATAGCTACATTTGCGTTCCCCAGGAAAATAACCGCTTGTTGTGCCCAGCCGGAAAGGATCTCCGGGGAGATCAGAGATCCTGAGGCCTTGGCATCTTCGGCCATGTCCAGGATCTTTGCCAAAGGCCCCGCCGTGTCCAAGAGTTTATCTTGGCAGGCTCTCCAAGATCGGTCTATGCCCTTTTTGGGGTCCTTCACGAACTTTGTGAGGAAGGTAGACATTTTGGGGTCAATTTCCGGAGTAACCGCGACCTTACCCTCCAGATCCGGTCGCGGGCATTCTGCCCGAAGGCAGCTATGCACCTCCTGATCCAACGGCTTACGAAGCCTGGCCGCCATGTACGCCGCCACCTTAGGGGCGGGGACCCAGTGCGATGAGCGTGGATGGAGGAGTTCGTCCGGGTTGAGCATGTCTGAGTTAGGGTCAGGCGTGGACGTCTGGTCGGGATCAGCTGCAGGCCACGATTGGTCTGGCTCCCCATCCCCATCCGAGGTCTGGGGTGATTCGTCTGGGTCAGCAATGGTGGCATTGTCCTGACCATCTCCCAAGGCAACCAATGGCGCGTCCTTTGAGGCCGCAGGTGCCTCCGCAGTTTTTGCGTCCAAGAACGCCTTCTTTAGACACGAGAAGGCGTTCGGATCCACCCCCGCGTCCGCAGAGCATTTGCGCTTGGGGTCAGTGGCACTCGTCTATGGTTGGTCCGAGGGAACAGGGCCCGTTTGCCCCGCAGGTAGTGCCCCTTGCCCGAGAGGTTGGCATTGCGCCTGAAGCTGATCTATCTTCTTTTCCAGGGGTCCCACGACCCGTGTCACGGCCTTTAAAATGAAGGAATCCATCACCTGGCAGAAGTGGTCATCTACCGGCAGGTACATGACCTGCTGCTCCTCCTCCTCATAGTATTCATCATATTCCATAACGCCGTTGCCACAGCAGGCACCAAGGTATAATAGGGGGTATGGTAGGACAGAGCCCTGAGGTATAAATCTCTTCCCGCCGTAGCGAGGTCAGTAATAATGAAAGAGGGACCTCACAACCTCTCTTATGAGGTATTAGTTTGAACCCTGCCTGGGCCGGTCCCAAAAAACGCGTCAGATCTCCTACCCGCCTCGCGGGTGTTCAGGCTCCAGGCAGGGGCTCTGCTATCCCAAACGAAGCCTTATCGCTGCACCAAACACAAAGACAACACACAGATCTTCCCCCGCGGTGTGCGTCAGTTGAGCCGCTTTCCCTACGTTGTGACTAAAGCGGGACACAACGACTGGCACCCGACGGGAGGTTGAAGCTCCTCAGAACGGCAGCAAAAGGACGCGCGGTCCCCTAGCGGCGGGAGGCTGCCCGCGCACAGAGCCTGTTACCACAGCCGCGAAAGGAGCGGAAATCGCCCCCGCGGCTCACCCGCAGAGTCACCGCCGCAACCCCTTCAGGGAGAACACATCAGCGCAAACGCGCGACCTTGCGGAAATCAAGACAAATCACCAAGAACAAATATTCAGTCATAAAAATAAGCAAAGAAAAAACACTCATCTGCCTGCTGCTGGAGCAGCGAAGAAAGAGGAGGATAGAGCGTCGGCAGAGGAGGATATGAGCAGCCCTGGCCCGTGATTGGACAGTTGTTGGGACATTTTCTATTTCCATTTTCCCTGATGCTCATGGGAAATGTTGTTTGTTGAGATTGTTGATACCTTTTAATGGCTGCTGGAGTACAATAAAGGAGAAAGTTGACAGCCTAATCAGAAGCCTCCGCTCCTGACATAGAATTGAAATCCCAGGTCTTGCAAATCGGCCTGTAAGTCAACATCTGGAAACAGCAAAAAACAGTTTGAACTCTGAAAAAGAACAGGATAGAACTGGCAAAAGTGGAAAATCTGAAAATAAAGCAGAGAGTTCAGAGAAAAGGAATATTGATCTTGAAACTGGGGAAAAGGAAGTAACTCACAATAAGGATGAGATTCCAAGTACCAGTTATAGAGCAATTCCTTATAAAAGAACTGAACTAAGGAGAGAAAAAAAGTCAGAAGCTGAACCTGAAATCGTAAAGTACAAAATAAGAGGAAGTGGTAAAAGGTCTGTGACTGAATCAGATGAAAGTGAAGGAGAAACCACTTTGAGAAAAAGTTCCAGAAAAAGGGCTTGGAAAGTTGAACGTGAAATAACAGCGCCTGTGATTCAAAAGCCCAAAAAGGGCTAACCGGCTCCTAACCCATATCTCAGCGCTTGTATACCCGGATCAGGCCGGCTTCATGCCCCAAAGGGTGACCAGGCACACTATTCGGCAGGCGCAGGTGGCGATGGCGGCGGTCCGACAGCCCGGTGAACAGGCGGCGTTCCTGCTGGCCGACATGGACAGGGCGTTCGACTTATTTAGCTGTGTCTATTTGTTCGCACTGTTGCCCCGGCTTAATCTCGGGCCCCGTTTCATGTCCTACTTGACTCTCTTATACACAGATTTGACGGCGTCAGTTCGGGTGGCGGGAGCGGTCTCCTCCAGTTTCTCTATTAGGCGCGGCACCCGACAGGGTTGCCCCCTCTCGCCATACTTATTCGCCTTGGCTATGGAGCCGTTAGCGGCGTGGGTGTGGATTGATGCGCAGCTGAGTGGCTTTGAGTGGACGCCGGGGCTGTACGCGGACGATGTCCTTTTTTTCTTACGGATCTATATAGAACGGGGCTGCACCTCATGCAGATAATGCAGATCTTCGCGGAATCATCAGCGTTATACATTAACCCCCGCAAATCCACGCTGTGGGTGCTAGGGGAGCGTTTGAGGGTTGGCGATTGGGCGTCTACACTTCAGGTGGCGGTGGGGTGCCTCAAATATCTGGAGGTGTTTCTCTCTGAGGTGCCGGCCATCTCCTGGGAGCGGAATCTGGTACCAGTATGGGAGCGAGTTCGGGTAGATTTCAAGACCTGGTCGCGTATGCCACTAACAAATCTATGGCAGATCTGCAATTTTTAAGAGGGTAGCGCTCCCAGGCTGCTATACCAACTACAAAATCACCAATATCCAAATCCCATCTGAATGGTTCCGGATGGTGAACTCTGTGCTCGGGCATGCTTTCTCTCCACCTATTGCGGAGGGTTGGCAACCTCGGACATCTTCTCATACTATCAGGCCTCCCACCTACTGGTCCTGAACAAGTGGTGACATGGCGACAGGGGGGACCCGGGATATGCATTTGAACGCTATCTCATGGGGTCCCACACACTGCACACTATTCTTTACTCTGCGCCGCTGCGGGGTTCATTGCCATCGGCCACACAAGAGGTGTTCCAACTTTCGAGACAGGCACTGTGCCGTATGGGGTAGTGGAATACTCTCACTGGGGAAACCCCCCCAGTGGAACAATGGGCGATTGCCCAGCCTTGCGACACTACAGGGCTTTCGGGGATGGGATAACATTGGAATTTCATCCCTGGGGGATGTTCTAAGGGGCAAGACGCTCTAGTCCTTCCAGGACCTATGGAGGGAATTTGGCATGCCTCGCTCCCAGTTCTTTCGGTACCTCCAGTTCCATCATGCATTGTCCCACAGCCTGGAGGGGTTGGAGTCTCTTTCCGAGTTTAGTCCACTAGAAGCAAAGATATGGGGCACCTGGAGACGAAGAAAATATCCTGAATCTATCAGTCCCTAGTTACGTATTGCTCCCCTATGCTGCAGAGGCTCTGGGAGGAGGATGTGGGCGAGCTCGAGGAGGAGGATTGGAGGGAGGCTCTGGCCGTCCCAGAGGGCGGCCATAGCAATGCGCTTCCACCTCATTCAATTTAAATACTTACACAGGGTTTATTTTACATGGGTCAGGCTTTGGCGGGCGGGACTGATTGCCTCCGCTGTGGCAGGGAGAAAGGCATGTTTCTGCCTACTGTCTGGTGTTGTGGTTCCCTGGATCGGTTCTGGAGGCGGGTATTTGCCTGCCTATCGGAAGTGTTGGGGCGGGAGCTCCCACGTACGCCACGGTTCGCTTTAATGCACGTAATGGAAGGGGTAGGGGGCAATGCGTACAAAAGACATCTGATGCAACTTGACCTCACACAGGCAAAGAGGCACATAGCCAGGGCGTGGAAAGATCCACGAGCCCCGTCTGTGGCTGCATGGAAAAATGGCCTAGACTTTTGTATGGAATTGGAGCAGCCGATCTTTGCAGCCAGAGGGTGCCCGCGAAAACACTATAAAATATGGAAATGCTGGGCAGACTATAGGGGCCTGTGGCTTGAGCCTCCTGTTGTGACGGAGGATCTTCTGGGGGAGTGATGAATGGGTCGTGTGGCACTGGTGTAGTGGGGGTGGGGGGCCTGGGAGGCGGGTGTGCATATGCAGGTATTTCTCTGTGCTATTTGTTTTTGTGTGTAGGTGGGACTCTGTGGACCTTGTGCGACTCTGGGGAGAGGGTGTAGGGGAGGGGGAGGTCGGGGGGTTGGGAGCTGTTGGGAGGGGAAAGGATAGCTTCATAAGTATTGTCATGTCATTTTTTTTGCTTGTTGTTGCTCACAAAGAAAAGTCGATTGCCTTCTGGCTGATGTACTGTTTAATACCGCAGTTGTCTCTGCTGTGCCCTCTTCAACATATGTGCAGTCTGACAATAAAATATGTTTTCAATAAAAAAGACCAAAAAGAGAAATAACTGGCCTACAGAAATTAAAGGAATGAAATTTAAACTGATACATGTAAATGGGGATCTAAAAGAACAAGTGAATGATATAACAAGTCAAGAAGGTCAAAAAGAAGGATATAAAGACATTTTACAAAGACCTAAAAGAGTAAGGAGACCAAATCAGAAGTACAAATCAACTGAGTGGATTTAAATCTCCTTGCCTGATATACAAGAAGTTGGAAGTAGCCAAGAAAACCAAAGTGATTCTAGTGAGTGGAAAAGGCAAAGAAAGGAAAAGAACTGTGTTTGAATTGAGAAATTAAGGATGGCAAATTGAAATGAAAAGACAAACGAAGCAAAAGATAAAGAGACGTAATCAAATAACGGATTTAAAGGACACATATTTTTGTGTGCAAAGAAGTGAAGGGACATTATAGAGAAAGATCAATTGTAAAAAGTACGAACTGAAAAAAAAAAGAAATGCTTGCAAATGATAAGTCAAGATTTGGGATGTTATGCAAATAGTGTAAAATGTGGTTAATTTGCACTGGTTTATTAATGCGTATATGGATCATTTTAGCTATATTAATCCTGTTTCATTCAAGGTTTGAGCATTCATATAAAAATCAAGGTGATAACAATAGTGAAAAGATACATGATGTAAAGAGTAATGTAGAGTTGGTGGATAAAACGGAATTACACAAAGATAGATCTATTAATGACTTTTGAATGTTTTTTCTAGACTGCTAAGAGAGTATGTAGAAACTATGGATGTCCAAGACTGCGACGTTTGTATGCAGTTGCCTGTATCTGTATCAGAGGGGGTAACCTACCATCACCTTCCTTTGAGTTATAGAATGACTTGTAGTGTAATAGCTAGTTTGTTTTACAAAATTGGTAAATTAGAGTATTACTATTCTGATGTTGATGAAATCTTTGCTAAAGTGAAACCTGCTAAAGTTTTAGGTGAATTTTTCTTGGAAAATATTGAATAGACTATAGAATATGCATTTAAGAATAATTTGACATGTAAATTAAAGAAAGCAGAGAAAGCATTTTTAGAAATGGCAGAGGACAGGAGATTCAAATAATCAAATCAAAAATAGCTTTATTCGGGTTCAAATTTTTTGAATCCATAAAAGCACAGTTAAAAAGTTTTTCAAATTACATGCAAAATAAAATTTAACATATCCATATGAGATCAAAGTCATTATCATAATCATGAACAAAGTTAAAATAGATACCGAATGCTAAAATCAATTAATTGATAATCTAAATCTCATCATATCTTTTAAAAACATAGATACAACGTACAAAGTCAACTCATCCTCCAGCATTTGTAATCTCAATAAGGCTGTTCTGCATTATCTTAGCCCCCACTTCTTAAGTAATAGAAATAAGTATTTTTTCCTTATTGAGGTGTAATATTTACAAAACAGGGTACAGTGTAAAGTGGATTGGTGGGAAGTGCCGTCCCATGGGCACAAAATTAATGTCTTTGACCAAGTATTTATAACAGGAAAGGTCAATAATCTGAAAAAACTCCCTCCCCTAAAGCGTGTTAACAACATCCGTGTGTAACTGCTCTTAATGCATACTAAATAATGCCTTGTACCCTGGTTCTGTAGCATTAATTGATTCTGAATACCGAACTTATTTTACCCTCTATTTGCCACCTTTTATTTTCTGAGAAGATAAGACAAATTTCCTTCAACTTTTTCCTAGACATTCCTGCCAAAGATGGTGGATTATCAAACAATTCAGCGTGCCCAATATCTGTTAGAAAGTGTTTCACGGGGGAGGAGCCACGCCAGCGACCAAGATGGCCGCTTGAGCATCGGCTCCGCCGGCCGCCACATCCTGACCGACTATCCGGCACAACATCTTGAACCCCGTCCCTACCGACGGGTGGGGGACCAGTACCTGAGCCGCTAGGTGAAATTCTGGCTTGTTTGGCTGTTTTGGCGACTGAATAACCTCGACGGAAGGATTTGGGCCTGTGGTCTCGGGGTCCGGGGCCCCTGGTTTGGAGCCATCCGGGGTGTAGTGCAACAACATCGGCCTCCGGGACCGGAAGTGGCCGGTCGGATCTTACTTTGTCACCTCCGAGTGGTGGCCGAGACATCTTGGGCCTCTCTATCCTGTTCAGAGGGCACCCATCGCAGGACCCGCCTACACTCGACTGAGGAGTGGTGGGTTTCTCCTGCATTTGCGGTCGAGATGGCGTTGAGAGATCTTGAAAAGCCTCCGCCGAGATCTTGGAAATCCGCTCGGGAGGTCCAGTCGAATCATATTGACAAGTACGCCGTTTCCAATTGGTCCCCAGTTGATGCGAAACGAACCCCGTCTGGGGGTGCGGAAGGGGATCCGGACAGTGATGACCCCACCATGAAGGACTTATTTGTTGAGGATCTCATCCTAAACCGTCTCAAGCCTAAGGGCCTCGGCAATTTCTTCACCGTGGAGAGGACACACAGGATCCCCAGCGGCCGTCCGCAGGTTGGGGCGCCTCCACGTCCCATCATTGCACGGGTCCTGAATTTTCGGGACCGGGACGCTATCCTGCAAACGGCGAGGTCCACGGGCCCGTTGGCCTACGAGAATGCTTCGTTGCTATTTTTTCCAGACTTTACTCAGTCGGTTCAGAGACAACGGCAGGGGTTTCTGTCATCAAACGGCGACTGAGGGACCGTGACATCAAGTACTCTATGATGTATCCGGCTCGTTTTAGGATTGAACGCGACGGAAAAACTTGGTTTTTTGACACTCCTGAGGTGGCTGTGGACTGGCTGGACCGAATTGAGGGGTCGGATCCGGGGGCTCGGGCCTGATGGGACAGTGAGGAACAGTGACTTGTTTTAGACTGTATCGGTGGCGCAGAGGGGTCTGGTAGGAGTTGTCCTAATTCTTCCCCCCCTCTGGACTATTTTTGTTCATGACTCTTTTTTGTGCCTTTACCGGATGGGGGGTACAGCGGTTGGTTTGGGATTGTGGGGGCGGGCGGCCTGTTGTAAGGTCCTCCTCCGTTTTTCTACCTTTAGATAACTGTAGTTAGTTGGGGGCGACAGACACATTGCGAGTTGGGGATGTGCATTTGCTGCATGCAGGGGTGCAGGGTGGGGGGTTGGGGGATGGGGGGTTGGGGTTTTTGTGTTTTGATTTGTTTGTTTTGTATGACCAGGGATTGATATGGGTGCTCTTGGATCTCCTGTTTTTCGAAATGATGTATGGCTTCCGTTAGACAGGGCCTGGGGTTCTCCGTCCTCAGCTGGAATGTGAATGGTTTGGGTGATAAGATAAAGCGAACCATGGTGAGTCAGCTCATTAGACAACACATGCCAGACGTTGTATTGTTGCAAGAGACGCATCTCATGGGAAGGCGATGTATGGCGTTGCACAGGGGCGGTTACAAACTTGTCGCCCTTGCTGGCTTTACATCTGGCTCTAGGGGTGTGGGCATCTTAGTGAGGAACTCCTTTCCCTTTGCGGTCCGCTCGACTTGGTCCGATAACCGCGGCCGTTATGTAGCTATATCAGGTCTTTGGGAGGGTAGGACTGTCACACTTGTATCTATCTCCCCCCGGCGCTGCAGGTTGACACGTTTCGTGATTTGGGTCGGATGATCCTAACTCTACCCGTCGGCACCACGGTGCTGGGCGGGGATTTTAAAGCAGTCATGGACGGGGAGCTAGATAGGCTCCCCTCCCGTGTGTTGTTGCCCTCTCGTAGGTGGTTGCCCGACTTTCTTTCTGTGTCGGGGGCTGGTAGACTGTTGGCGTCTCAGACACCCGAGCGCTATTGAGTACACTCACGCCTCAGCGGCGCATCACTCCCTTTCAAGGATTGATCACGTGTTATTGCTAGCGGCACAGGCGGCCGTTGTTCGGGACGTAGCTCACTTGGTGCAGGGGGTCTCAGGCCACTCGGCGATCTGGCTTTGGCTGTGTATGGGACAGGGTGATGTTGGAAGGATAGCCCCTATAAATGCGTGGCGTCTGAAAGACCCTGTGGTAAAAAAGGAGCTGGTGCGGATCACAGATAGGTATTTCCGTGAAAATGAGGGATCGGTCACCCTCGAGGTGCTCCCTTTGGGAAGCGTATAAGACAGTCGTGAGATGGGAGGTCCTCTCCCTTGTATCTGGGCAGAAGAAGAAGAAGAGGGCGGAGTTGGATAGAGTGGAGGCGGAGCTCTTGGCCTTGGAAACTGCTGTTTCCTCCGGGGGTGACACTGGGGAGAGCCATCGCCTCGGACTGCTCCGGGATGAATACAGGACTCTGACACGTGATAGTGCAAGGGCACAACACGCCACCACACAGAGCAGGATCTATGAGAACGGGGACAAGGCAGGGAAGCTGATTGCCTGGTTGGAGAAGGGCGACTGGGGGTCTCGATTGGTACCGGAGCTGAGTATTGCGGGCTCGGTGGCCACGTTGGACCCCCAGTTGATAGTTGAGGAATTTGCTCGATACTATGAGGAGGTGTACACCTCGGCTGGAACTTTTACTGAGGCAGATAACGCTGAAATGATACGGGATACACCGATGCCTGCCCTGTCAGATGATCATAGGAAATTATTGGACTCTGCTCTCACGAATGACGAGGTGGCGATGGCCATTAGGGGGGTCCATTCTGGTAGGGCCTCCGGCCCTAACGGTCTCTCCATTGAATTGTTTAATCCCCATGCCAACCGATTGGCCCCGTACCTGAAGGACATGTACATGGAAAGCCGTGATCGTGGGGTGTTGCCCTATGATCAGCGTGTTGCCAATATTGTGGTCATTTACAAGGAGGGTAAGCCCAAGCTGGATTGTTCTTCATATCGCCCGATTTCTTTGTTAAACGTGGAACCTAAGGTTTTGGCCAAACTGTTGGCCACCCGCTTGGTGAAAGTCATATCGACCTTGATCCATCCAGATCAGTCCGGCTTTATGCCGCGGCGCAACACTGCACTTAATCTTCGTCGGCTGCATGGCGTGATGGCGAGTGCGTCTCGCATTCACGAGCCGACAGTGTTATTGTCTCTAGACGCAACTATGGCCTTCGACCGGGTGGAGTGGCCCTATCTTTTCGCGGTTTTGACGAAGCTGGGGTTTGGCCCAGTATTCATCGATTGGGTACGTCTTCTGTATTCTGCTACCTTATCTCGGGTGGTCGTGAATAATCATAGGTCCCGTGACTTTTCTCTTGGTCGGGGGACTCGTCAGGGCTGCCCCCTCTTGCCTCTTTTGTTTGCCTTGGCCTTGGAGCCGCTTGCGACCTGGGTGCGGTGGGATCGATCGATCAGAGGGCTGCGTTGGACTTCGGAGTGGGAGGACAAGATCTCGCTCTATGCTGACGATATTCTGTTGTACCTGACCTCCCCTCGCAGTTCCTTCATTGTTTTCATGGATGTTCTCGCTATCTTCGGAAGGTACTCGGGCTTCGCGATTAACTGGGCGAAATCGGTCCTTTTTGTTTTGAGTGGAGCAATCAAGGGGAGCGATTCAGCGGGGAGGGGGTAGGAGCAGGGGAAGTAGACAGCAAATGAAGGAGGGTGAGAGACACAGTATGAAAGAAGAGGGGGGAGGGTGGTACAAACCGGTAGACGATTAAAGCTGCGTCCAAAGCCCAGTAAGCTGTGATCCCAGGGTAAGTGGTATTTTTCTCCCAACTCAGATGCGAGAGGATCCCTTTACACAGTAGACTCTCTCAGATGGGTCTCTGAGACTCTAAGGCCTACCTACTGGATCCATCCCCAAAAAGGGGGGAGGTAGTGCTTTGGCAAGGGGCGCCGTACCATGCCTCTACTGTGAGTGGCTCCCTTAGCGCTGTGGACTCTCTCAGAGGGATCACTGAGACTCCAGAGTATAAGTAGTTAGATCTTTCCCCAACAAGGGGAGATGGAATGCTTAGTTAAAGGGCACAAGGGACAGGGAGCTAGGGGGCGTAGCAGGCAAGGGGAGAGATTAAGGGGGGTGGGTATAGGAGTAGGGGAATTAGAAAAAGAATGAAAGAGGGAAAGCGGTAGGAGAAGGTGGGAGAGCATGAAAAGAGGGGGAGGGTGCTTTACACGGTTGTCTCTCTCAGAGGCGTCTCTAAGACTCCAGGTCTACCTACTGGATTCTTCCCCAAAAAGGAGAGAGGGAGCACTTTGCTAAGGGGCGCTGTACCCTTGACGCTGTGGACTCTCTCAGAGGGTTCCCTGAGACTCCAGGGTAAGAATTTTAGATCTTTCCCCAACAGGGGGAGAAGGAGTGCTTAGTCAAAGGGCAACAAGGGATAGGGGGCTAAGAGGGGGATCAGAACTGGCAGGTCAACAGAGGGGGAACAAACGGCAAAAGAAAATTGCATTAATTACAGAAAGATGACACATACAATACCCGGATAAATTAGCGATCCAGAAAAAGACAGGATCCACGAAAGGCATGGGTCAGGGAGGACAAAGGGAGGGAGTTAACGAGTTGAAGAGTCCCACAAGGAAGAGATACGGATAGCAGAAAAGGAAATGAATACGTTGTAGAGTCACTCAGGAGATAAATGTAAACGCAAAAAGCTCAGTTTCACAAAATGGTAATATCAAGTACATATACTGGTGGTTAGAGTTGTAACTATGCAAAATAGTAAATTCACTCAGGGTTCTATTATCATAACGATTAGGATAAATACAATTGTATGTTACTTTTCAACAGAGTGAATGGAGAAATAAGATGTCCAAGGGGGTGGAGAGATGGAGGGGAGGGAAATGAGATAGGTTTTAGGAGAGACCGGGACCTGGGGGGAAAAGAGATAAGGCCGTCCAGCTGAGGAGCAATGTCTGAGAGTCGGCAGGTTAAAGTCCGACGGACCGAGGGAAAGGACAAGAAACAACAAAATGGTGGCTCCATTCGCACTCCGTCATTTTGCGCCGTCTATGGGTCATTTAACAACTCGGGGCTTTGGGGTTAGGTAGCCTTGTTTGGATGCTGCGGTCCCCTCTTCAACCAAGCATCTTCCAAGCTCTCCTCTGTCCATCCGTCCGTGCAGCTGTCTTGGTCATGGTGGCTGATTGGTCGTACAGGCAGTTTCCTAGAAACCCCCTTCAGGCAAGGAGGGCACGAGCTATTCTTCCATCAGTGGATTGAACCCCAGCCAGGGAGCAGGTCCTGTCTGCTCCTAATGATCGTGTTCGGGTCCCAATATGGAATGTCGCATGTGACCCAAGATTTACCACTCCCATAGTGCCCTTCAGCAGACTACTGGGTATCAATACATTCAAGTCAGGGGAATCTGAAGCTGCTCTTTGCACTTTGGCTATCTCGCCCCTCCACAATTTATAAGATTATGTATTGTACCTAAGTCAGTATTCATAGAGAAGAGTGGTCTAAAAATCTTCTTCTGATTCCTGAGTCCCTCGCTTGACCTTTTCCTGAATCAGGGGATGTGGTCTCTTTCTGTAATTGTTGTGGGGAAGCGCTGATAATACCTTCCTTAGATGGGTGTGTGAGTAATTATGAAGTTGGTAGTCTTTACTTGTTTCCCATTCTCCTAGACCTCTTTCTATTGATGTTATGTGAAAATTAGGAACCTATCTCGGTAGTCCTCTTTCTATGTTTGCTGTTGAAGAGGGTAACTTAGAGTTCGGCTATTTTGCCTATAGCGAGTGATAGGCATCCTCCCCTACTATGGTGGTGTTTCCTTTCATGTACTCGTGACATTATGGTATGTGGTAGGTATCTAACTTATCTTCTGCGTCGTGCGCATTGGTGCCAATGGGCATAGAGTATAGGGAACACATGCGCAATTGGGTACATGGCTGCCCCGACTCGTCGCAGTGGATTGTGTTCTGGCGCAATTCTGAGCTTTCATGCGCCTCGTCCGGATGCTGTGACGTGCTGGAAGCGGTGCCCTGTAAGACGCGTATTGTGTGCGCATCGTACTTGCGTATCCAGAAATTGGTCCGGATCAGTTCCCGTATGACTCGATTTCAGTGTTTCCCGAGCCTGTTCGCTACTGACATATAACACGAATCGGAGCGGATGATTCGGTCGGAATTCTGCAGGTTAGACACATCGTACTTGCTGGTTTGGAGGGGGAAGCTCCGGATACGAGTCGGTCGTCAGGTTAGCCTATGAATAGCATTGGGAAGGCATTTTTAGCGTCATCGGAATCGACCTCACAGTGTTAACTTTTGGGGATGTCTCCACAGACACTGGTTAAAATGATATTAGCACTTTTGGATAGCTGTATGAGGGTATGTTATTAGAATTGCGTTAATCATGGCTTGTTCGAAATCAATGATTATTTTCTGTGGAAAATAATAAAAACAATTTTTTAATTTGGCTGAGAATTTCTAGATAGGTAGTTTGGTTTTTATTTGGGAGTAAGCAATAGATGAAGGGAATATTAGTATTTTGATATATAGCATGTACTGTGTATAGTTGATAAAATGGTTTGAGACATATTTTAAATGTCCCATTCATCATCCAGGTGTTGGATTGCTGTAGTGTTATTAAGTTATTTGCAGTGACAAACATAATTATACGTTTTACACTGTTTTGATTGTCAAAGAAAACAATGGTTCGTTATTATGGCTAATGCTTAGTTCAGGTGGGATAAGTACTTCTTGGAATGTTTTAGGGACAGGTATGGTAGTTGTTGTTTTCCTTTTTCTGTCTAATTATAACTTTTTGTATTGCATCTATGGATGGTAATGGTCCAGATTCATGTTGGGGTATTTTAAGTAGTTGTTCTTTTAATATTTCACTAGTGGGTTTGTCTGTACTACTGCTTGCTTCTTTAATATTTTCTAGAGCTTCCCTAACCTTAATTTCAGTTATATTTGGGGGGTAGTTGTGCTCTTTCAGAGATAAAACAGTAGTTTCTTGGGTTATGGCTCTTCCATAGCATTTTTTGGAATAGTGCTTGCTTCATTTCCAGAACACTTTTAAATCTTTCTGTTTTTCCTGTGTAAATACATAACCCATATAATATAGGAGCATTTTTGCCTTTTGGGACTTAATGAATTCTGCGCCTTCAGTCATGGTGGTGTCTTTAATGCTACAGAAAATGTAAAGAGAATGTAGTTAATATAATACAGTGCATTATTTTGTTTGGAAAAAATACATTTGTTGCAATATACTTACAATGTTGAATTAGATGTTAAGAAGAATGTTCTTTTGATGTGTTGAAGCTGTTATTGTCGGAATGTCGAAGATATATCTGTTGATATAAGAAAAAATAATGTTACGATATTTTAATATATTTTTTGTAGGTGATAGGGGAATTGGGAAAGAGTTTGTCTTAATTTGCTAAATTTTGGGTCTTGTTTAAAGTAGTTATTTAATATATTTACTTTTTGATTAACTTTATTTTCTTAGCTGTTGCAGATAATTTTTCCTGCTGCTGGAAAATTCTGTAGTCTAGATATAAGTAAATACAAATATATTTTAGTTTATTAAAAATGTTGATATATTTTTTAGAGAATGTTAGCAGTATTGGACTTTAAAAAAAGTTTATTTACTTACTTATTGTAGTTTCAAAGCTTTGTTTTGAAAATATTTTTGTGATCAGGAAGCAATCTGGTAGAGTTTCCTCTTCTTTTTTCTTGCAGTGTTGAAGTGGAAATTAACAAAACTTATTTTTGCTTTTCATACTGTTTAATTAATTAGTTTGTTTATGTGGTTGGTCCTTTTTGTTAGTGCTAGCATTCTATTTGTTGTTGTGCAAGTTTTGAATTTTTTTGTTAGTTTGTTTCCTTGATTGGAAGATGCTAATTAAGGAGTTGTATTTTTTTTTACTATATTCCGCTGTTGAAATGTGTTCTACAATTAACTAAATGTTATATATTTAGGGGCAGATGTATCAACATCCTGATTTGCGAATCTAAAATAGCGATTTTTTAGAAATCGCTATTTGAGATTTGCAAATAGGGATGTATGTAGAAAATCTGAATTTTTTTGCGATTTCTTAAAATTCCTTAATTGCGATTAGCAAATTGCGAATCGCAATTAAGGAATAATTTCCCATTCATTTCTATGGGCCAGGAGGCCCATAGGAATGAATGGGAAGTTATTCTCAATTTGCGATTTGCAATTTGAGAATCGCAAATTGAGAATAATTTCAAGGGTGCCAGGGTGTCATAAGGACACCCTGCTGCACCCCTGAAATTCACATGTGTGCGCATAAGGCGCACATACATGCCCTAAGGGCATGTATGTGCGCCACATGGCACCTTCACAAATGCAAAAAAGTGCATTTGTGAAAGAAATCGCAAATTACCACCAACTCGAAGTTGGTGGTAATTTGCCATTCCCTAAGGCAGAATTGCACCTTTCTGGTGCTTCTTACATTGCATTTAAGGAATTGCAAAATTTGTGATTCCTTAAATGCAATCGCAAAATAAGGAATCGCAAATTTGCGATTCCTTATTTTGCACTCAGTTTTGCTACATACATACCATTCTGCGAATTTCAGTGTTTGCGAACGCATTTGTGCTTGATAAATATGGCCCTTAGTGAATTATATGTGTAAAGTATTTATGTTTTTTGGACTAAAGTGATATTTGCTAATATCATTTTTTTGGGTGTTAATGTGTTTATAAAATATATTTTTATATTTATTAATTGTGTGGGGTATGTTTATATTGTGAAAATGTCTGTTTTATATGAAGATATATATAATGAAGTGTTCTATTATTAATTAATGTTATATATTTAGTGAATTATATGTGTAAAGTATTTATGTTTTTAGAACTTAAGTGAAATTTGCAAATATTATTTATTTGGGTGTTAATGTGTTTATAAAATATATTTTTATATTTATTAATTGTTTGGGGTATGTTTATATTGTGAAAATGTCTGTTTTATATGAAGATATATATATAATAAAGTGTTTTTCATTTATTCAATTTTATTAATGAATCGATAATATTGGCTGTCTATTATTAGGTTCTCTGTTATTTATTTGAATGTTTTTCGATATATTTTATTTTGATATTTTGTTATTCCATTAAGTCAGAAACGATATTTCTTGTAGTCGATATAGTGGGTTCGATATTTATTAAGTATTGGTGGTCGATATTGTCATTTTCGATAATTTGGCATCTATATTTTGTCAAGTCTATATTATGTCTCTCGATATTAAGTCACTGGTCCCAGTCTGAACACCAATCCCTTAGTTTATGTTGTCTAAACGCATAGATCCTATATAGATTTGGAGGAACTACACAAAAGTACCCGACTTTATCTGAAGGAAGGAGATCCCAACAAGAAAGGTGGGCAGACCGCAATCAATTGGAAGTTCTGATGGATCCCTGGGGCGGTGCTTGCCCTGACACAGCTGTCTCAGAGGGTAAGAGACTACATCTGAACCTAAAGCATTTGGCGTATTATGAACTAGGGAGAAGCATAAAAAGATTACCTAAGCACCCTGCCACTGACACAGTCTGGCATATTATCTATTTATATGTCCTAACTGAATCAGCCATATGGCTGTCTTCGATTAGTTTCCACGGAAGTCACCTATGTTCAATATTTGAGTACGCTAGCTAAGGTGAAGAGCCCTTGATAACTCCCAGGATGCTGATTTTGATGACATAGCTATCCTGATTGGGAAGAAATAATACCTCAGTACCTTAGTTCTTTAGTTCATCGTTTTCCCAGTATTAAGAGGTTTCTTAACACCCTTAGGGGCCCATTAGGATGGCGGTCGGAAAATCACCCCGACCACCATGGAAACGGAAAACAACCACCCGCCGGGACCGTGGAAAAACCAGTGGTCAAATTAGGATCAACCACCAAAAAAGACCGACCGTGGCGGAAGCGGGCCAAGAAAAACTGCCCGTCGTGGGCGGTGATGTCCAAAATCCGACCGAGGCGGACGGAAACGCAGCGGAAAATCAACAACCCCCCGCAAGCATAGTGGAGACACCGCACAGGAAATTAGGATATCCCCGATGGTCCCGCGGTACGATCCGCTGTTTCCGACTGCCGCAGTCGCCCACTGGAATGAATGGGAGAGCCAACGGAAGAGCTGCAGCATAGCCACCACTGCGGACGATCCGTAGAATACATGGCGGAAGATGTAAAAACCCCACAATAAGGCCAAACAGTGCACACAGCAAACTAGCCATGCCCCCCAAATACACAAAACACATCCCAATGAAACATACACATGCCAAACAGAAACATACAATTCTCAGGACAACACCCACAACACGCCTGACGGCAATACCCCTTTGGACACACCCATATAGCTGAGTATAAAACCAGCCCCTTCCCTGACCACAATCCTTTGCAACACTCCAGAAAATAAGGGCATTCACTAGATCTGAGAGGAGAGGCAAAAGAACACAGCACACCCAACAACACCACCACCATCACACCAGCACCAACAAGCCCCTAGCACATAACACACCTCACACACCACCACCACACCCAACACTCACACCCCTGCACCTACAAACACTTTGCACACCACACACCATTTCCACACATAAAATGCCAAAATTCACGGAGAGTGAGTTGACAGTAATGGTAAATGAGATAGTCGGAGTGGAACCACAACTGTTTGTAGCCTGGTCCAACAGACACCATTAGCCACAAGGACTCAAATGTGGGAAAGGATAGTACAATGGTCAATGCAGTAGGGACCACCCCGCGATCCAAGAAGGAGATCATGAAGCGGTGGCATGATCTGAAGAGAGGAGGAGCAAGAACTGGGAGCTGGCTAACCGGACTGGCAGTGGCCTTCCACAAAAAACATTTACACCATGGGAGGAGAAGGGCTTGCCATATTGCATCCCAAGAGTCTCACAGGAGTATCCGGGGGAGTGCAGGCTGTTATGTACAAACAAATGATAACCAACACACATATGTACTGTCTTGCACAACCACAAAGCCAAACAACCCAAGACAAATCCCATCCATCTGCACCACACACCCACAAAAACCTGTCTCACAGAACCAACATTCACTCACTCCCATTTACCCTAAACGTAGGTAGCAATATAACCATGGAAGAATGTGTACAGGCAGCCAGCACTACAACTCCCACCAGGCACCCTTGCCCCACATCCCATCAGGATGGAGTACACCACCACCCACAAGAACTTGGAAGCTATTGCAGCACACCAAACGACCTAATAGTTAGGTAGCCATCTTCCCTGGGAGGGCTGTTTGAGGGTGGGAGGCCTGCACTACTACTCCCACCAGGCACCCTTGGCCCACATCCCAGCAGGACAGAGGACTCCCTCCCACTCAGAAGCATGCGGCAGCCATTGCATTGTTTTCCTTCACCTAACATGTAGGTAGCCATCTTCCCTGGGAGAGCTGTTTAGGGGTGGGAGGCCTGCAACACTACTCCCACCATGCACCCTGTTCCATACCTGAGCAGGATGGAGCACTCCCTTCCACCCAGAAGCATGTGTCAACCATTGCATTGCTCACCTTCACCTAACAGGTAGGTAGGCATCTTCACTGGGAGGCCTGTTTGGGGGTGGGAGGCCTGCACTTCTACTCCCACAGTTAAGTAGCCTGTACGTGCACCCACACATTTGTCACTAATGAAATGGTGCCCTATGGCAACACCAGCCCTCTCATTGCACAAATATGCACACCGACCCCGCTCGACACGCACAGTGTGCACACAGGTAAGCAAAGGGAACTGTCACAGCTACCAAAGAGTCACACACCAATGCACATGCACAAGGAAGACTGGGGACAACCATGCACAGCACACACTGATGAGTGCATTGCCATGGGGCCCAATCAACAAGGACCATTAAAATATTGAGAAAGCATGTGTGGGCTTATAAATCAAGATATTTACATGACAGGACAAAGTTATGCAGGACAATACCATGGCCATTCCATGGCCAGATGTGACGTCTGCCAGGTCAGACGAATCAACAAGGAGACAACAATGAAAAGATGTTGTGCTGGTCCCTACATGACAACAGGTACCTGTCAACATGATTTCTGCACGAGTTGCATGGTATGCATTGATACCTCACACCATGTACACGTAATGTATGTATCACTGCACCATGTTAGGAGGCAAAGTAGTGCACATAGAAAACGATGGGAAGATCAGTCAATTATGTAGTGTACAGACAGTAGATGATACATAGCTAACACAATGCTTGCAGAGTTCACAACAATGATAATTTCCCATTTAATCCACAGGTGACCAAGAACTTACTGCAGAGGACAACACCAACGACCTGCAGAGCCAGTCTCCCCCAGGTACATGGACTCTCGGATGTAGACCCCCAGTATTTTCAGGACGATGAGCTCGAGGCCGGCCCATCTGGTGTGCCAGGGATCAACAGGTCCCAGGATCCCATCCTCCCCACCACCACATCTGCTGCAACACTAACTGCACAGCAGACCCCTGCTGTTACAGCCTGTGCGTCTACCGCCACCATCCACACCACCACCACCACCAGTGCCACCTGCAACACCCTCCCTGTCAAAGAGGATGACCACCCCAAACCAACAACTGAGGATGGCAGGGAGAGTGTGCGGGGATCCATAGTGGCGAGGTGACAGGTCCGTGGCAGCAGGGAAGGTGGGAAGGCCAGGGTCATCCCTAGACACCAGGAAGCTGGGACCCCATCCCTGTAACACATCACCAGAGTCCTTGGGGCATATGAACAGGCCCAGAGACAAACTGGCCAGTCAGATGACCTGTTACGTGAGCTCATCCTGCTGATAAGGTCCATCGACACCCGCATTGGACAAAAGGTGGACCTCATGGGCCAGCAAGTTACTGAGGGAGAGGCCTGTGTCACTACCAACACCTCCACCCCCCTCTGGTGGGCTTCAGCATGACAGTTCACCATCCTCCCCTGCGGCCACAGAGAGGGGTGAGTCCTCAGATGCCGCTGGCACCACAGCAGAGCCCACCCCAGCCAAGCGACAAAGGTGCCATCCTAAGAAGAGCCTGAGAGTCTCTGGAGGCAAAGCACCTGCCAAACGCCAGTCACAGAGCCAGACCTGATGGCAACCCTCTTCCCCACTGCATTGACTGTTTGGACTGTCCTTCCCCACACTGCCTTGTAGAAGGCATCTGTCTGTTGGACTGGGTCACCACATCAATGTGGTATCTACTCTTTCATCTCATTTACCATGACTGTCAACTCACTGCTCCATCACCACTTATATGTAAAATTGCACATCCCCCTCACGTCAACTTTGTAAATAAAATACCTTACACAATTTTTTGTGTCAGGTTTGTCTTTAGTGCAGGATGTACAGTCTTCAACATGTCCATAATGTATCAGAAGATTGTACTGTATGTGGGCAAGGATAAGTTTGAGGCACCTAGGGAAACACAACAGAACAGCATTCACTTGTGTGAGTGTGGCGTCACAGGAATTACACAACACCGACCATCTACATAAGCCAACATGCAGACAACACAATGGGCAACAAATGTCAACAAGGAACAAGGTTAATTTTCCCTCAATGGCCACACAACTTCTATCACAAATATATTTATAATTAATCAAAAAATATTGGTGACAAAAAGGACAAATATTCTTTTTGATTTCATTCAAAATTTATGATTTTTATTTCATTATCTCTAAGTTATCATTACTCTTTTATATAGGAATATTTTTCCTTATTATTTCACAAGTAAAAAGTTACTATTTTTTCAGAAGAAAGTTTTTTTTTAAATGTAAACATTTTATTAAAGTTCAAGCAAAGAAAAAACAAGAATAAATACATACAATACATGACTATATACAAAATAAATATGTATCATTATGCATTACATTCAAATCAATAAACCCCTGGTAGAAAACAGTCTATCACAACATTCTGACACATACACACCCTCACTACATTCATCACCACACCATCTGAGGTAGAGAAACTGAATTATAGAAGGCAGAATTACTCTGCCAGCATATGTAGGTCTCAGAACTAAGTCTAAGACCCCGCACTTGGTCGACGCGCGTTTCGGCGGCACAAGGCCACCTTCTTCAGGACCTCTTTCAGATTAGCAATCCAAATTTCCAGGGGACCTTCAATTTAATTGCATTCACCCACTAACTAAGTTTACGATGGAATCCTACGCGGATACAAACGTCAGGGATACAATAGTAAGAAAGTCTAGGGCCAAGTTTGCCAAATACCACAGGCAGGAAACTCGAGTCAATGATCGTATAATTGTTGTCACAATACTCTATAGAAGGAATATAATATCCTGAGAGGTAGATAAATAAACTTTTTCTTATTAGGCGCCTGTCAACTCAAGAAGGTTATAAAGGGTGCCGTGCTCTTTGTCCGGTAGCGTCTGTCGGTTACAGTTTCATAATTCATTACTAAATTTACTTCGCCCGTGGAGCAAAGTTATTTGATATATAACAAATAAACTGATTCACATGAGCAAATGTGTTGGGATAAATTTCAACAATTACTTGCCCCCACCTAGTAAATCAGCCTATAGCAATTAATGATATCAATCTACAACTCACTTAATTTCACAAAGTTTTTCTGGGCCAACGATTCCTTCTCTTTGTAGACCCGATAAGCACAACGGTGCGCAAGGATTCGAAGTTTATTTAACCCCTGAGCTAAGAGAGAAAAGATACAACATGATAACGAGCAGGCTGAGTGACCCATTTGTAATGTAACAAACGAACTAACACGTGCAAATACATGGGTCTACACTACAACAAATCATGAATCTAGTTCGACATGCTTGTCTTAAGGCAATTCGTGGTGGCGACCTTCAACTTACTAAATATCCAAGACAGCTACAGGGTCGGCGTCTCCTTCTGCTTACTAACCCGGTGAGAAAAACCGCGCGCCATGCCTCGTAATGCTTTTAAACCCTCAACCTTAAGAGGAAACATCGCGATATCGGGAGGGTACCCGGAAGAAGTAACACGCAAGGACGGGACCACTAGGGAAAAAGACTAAAAACAAAAGACGGACAAGGATCCCACCATCAGTAGTGAGGATCTCGGTATAATCCATAAATAAGGATACTGGTAACGTCGATACAAGATAAAGGAGCATATATATAGAAGCGCTTCATATTTAAGAGTTGGAGGTCAAAAATTAAGCTTAAATATCAATAATGACTAACCCCCAATATCCATGTAATATCAAAGATTCAAGAGATAAAGGGAAAACTCCATCTCATAGAGGATACAGCAAGTATTCTACTGGAATCAATGTGAATACTGAGTCGCTATGGGTACAGGAATCTAGGTGTAAAAATCTAAGGTGTGATTATGAGTACAAAATATCCTCAGTTAATACCGACAATTGCTGTTTAAAGACTAAGGAACAAATTATTTGGTACCATACCAGTTTATTTCTTCATTCAGGCCACGTTTGATACAGTCAAGATGGTAAATCCAGAAAGTTTCACGTTTTTTTACGTGTGATGTCCACTAATTGGCCTAGTTTGGGTTGTACCTTTTCAAGAATGGACCATTTGAAATCTTGTTCACTATGATTCATATTCACACAATGTTGCACCAGCGGTGCTGTCAGTTTCTTTGTCCTAACGGCAGACTTATGTTCACTGAAACGTGTGCGGAATTCGCGACCAGTCCCTCCTATATAGGCTAATCCGCAGGAACAGAACAAGATATAAATGACATTACTACTGCGACAGTTTGTTAAGTAACGTAGTCTAATTTCCTTTTCATTATAAGTAATGACATCCAATGTTATAGCCGAGTCACATGCATGACATGAGCCACATCTATGATTGCCTAGTATCATGGGTAGGCCCGTGAGGGATAATTGGCCACCAAGGGGAGATTTCTTACCTTGACGTGTGTGAACCAGCATATCTTTAAGTTGACACATGTCAATGAAATCCATCATGGATGGCCACAGCATATTCTGGTTGACACAGAAAAAACAAATACTGACACACCAGGTTACATGGGTGGACGTTTGAGCCACACATAGGGCACACCTCTCTATTTACAATACACAAGTGTCTCAAACACCATATAGGTCAATGTGAATGCACATAGTGATATGGCCACATTTCACATCTGCACCCCTGGGAGCGTGGCATCCAGCCAATGTGTAACAAATCAACACCACTGTCTCATACGTAGCTGCTGTGCCTGTCACACCTCAATGCATCATTCAAACATGGCACACATCCACAACACAATGACCACAGTTGGTGGTGAACTGACAATTGAGTGTATGAGTAAGTGACTACATCATACAGTGAGACAAGCCTTGCCTGGTTCATCACTGCACCTCAACACATTGATAAGTTTACACATTGTAGATTCCACTACAACACTGTCCTGACTCATCAACCATATAGTTCATTCATGACATGTTATGGACTACAGACCAATGTACGTCACACATTCACAACCATGGCATGTGTAGGCACCAGTGGAGTCAATGGAACATTGGCATTGTGTGCACGATGATGTGCCCTTCACCATGTGGCCACTGTGCACTGTTGAAGTGTGCCCGGTGGCTATTGCCATTGTATGTCCCCCAAATCGCAGTAGCTACCGCCTGGCCCCGGCGGTGTGTCACCGGCACCCCACCTGACACGGGTACGGTAGTCATTGGCACGGAGACATGTCTAAATGGCAGTTGGCATACTCCACAACACAAATCGCGGTACCTCATGTAATTGTATAAAGAGAAGTGCAAAAAGAACAATTGATGGACAGATTGCAGTTCGGGCTGGACTGTTCCCATAAGGCACAGGATCAAGACTGAAGTGCATATGGCCATGTCTGAACTGGGATGGTGTGGTGAGCAAAATAACGATGGATTAAACCCAGATCTGTAACTAGGGGGTGAATGTTTTGCCATTGTGCAACATTCCGTCCATCAATTGATGTTTTTGCTCATGTCATTGTATGGCACCAAAACTGCGGTAGCTACCGCCTGGCCCAGAGGTTGTGTCACCTGCACCCCCCCCCTGACAAAGGTACGGCAGTCATTGGCATGGAGACATGCCCAAATGGCGGTTGGCATGCTCTGCCACACAAATCACGGTGCCTCATGTCATTGTATGTCCCCCAAATCGCAGAAGCTACCGGCTGGCCCCGGGGGTGTCACCGGAACCCCCCCTGACACAGGTGCGGTAGTCTTTGGCATGGAGACATGCCCAAATGGCACTCGGCATGCTCCACCACACAAATCGCGGTGCCTCATGTCATTGTATTGCACCCATATCGCGGTAGCTACCGCCTGGCCCCGGTGGTGTGTCACCAGCACCCCCTCCGACACAGGTGCGGTAGTCATTGGCATGGAGACATGCCCAAATGGCGGTTGCATTGCTCCGCCACACAAATCGCAGTGCCTCATGTCATTTTATGTCCCCGGTGGTGTGTCACCGCCATGAAGCATGCCCTAGAGCCAATGGGAACGATGATTGCGGTGGCATGAAGCAATTTTGAAAATCGCGGTAGACGTGCTCCGATACGGCGGAGGCGGTCATTGGATGCTTTTGAATGAGGCAGACCTGGACAACAAATTGTTGCTGCGTGGCAACTTTGAAACGACCCTAGGGGGCTACATATGTATGGGAGTGAGCCTCACATTTCCACTGCTCACAAAGCCTGCTGCCAGAGACCTCTCGCCTGCTACTGCTGCCTCCAGGGACTGCTGCCAAAGACCCCTCACCTGCTGCCTCCAGGGACTGCTGCCTGAGACCCCTCATCTGCTGCTGCCTCCAGGGACTGCTGCCTGAGACCCCTCACCACCGAATTCCAACACAGGTGTTCCATGTCCACAGGGATGGCAAGGACAGAGTAGATTCGGGCCAGTCCATTCACAGGCGAGGAGCTGGAGGTCTTGGTGGAAGAGGTGCTCGCACAGTACCCAAGGCTGTATGGTGCCCCAAACGTCATGGTAAGTCATCAAAAGCGGAGGTGTAGAGTAAAAAAAAAAAAAGCGGAGGTGTAGGGCAGGGGGGCACACATGGGTGTGGGGTTGTGCCATGCACTGACAAACATGCTGTCTCCAGGGGGAAAGAGTGTGTGTTCCAATGTCACAGTTTCCCTGCTTGCAGTTGTAGGTATGAGTGAAGTGTGTTGCAATGTCAGCCATACAGTGACACAGTAGGACAGTGATTGCTTGGCTCAATGACTGTGTGGGCCCCTGTTGTCCATCTCTGTGTGAGCCCAGATGCTCAGCACAGTGCCTGCCCACCAAGACGAGGTCACATCACTACACTTACTGTGTCCTTACTATTGTGTTTTCACAGTCAAATCCAACTATGCACTATCTCAGCCCTGTAGAATTGCACACAACCAGACTTGTGTTGTTCTATATTTTGTTTGTGAGTCCATGTCCCTCAATGCCACACACATGACATACTGATATATTCACAGGGCATGGACATTGAGTGCTGCAAAAGTCTTGTACACAGTAAGTTCACCCACAGACACAGGTCGATATGTGATGTATGTGGAGGCCAGACATGCAAAGGACTGGAGATGTGTGCAAGCCACATAGGGGGTTCAGTGCTGGCATCCTGCATGTGTGTGAGATGTGCAAGGACTGTGTACGCCCTCACAAATGGATGCAATTAGATCAGCTTAGCCCATGCACAGCGCTCATGTGAGATGTACTCCAGGGTGGGATGGACAGATATTAGATTTGGTAATGATCTTGTGTCTTGCTACTGTACTGATAGATGTTGGCACATGACACTGTGTCACTGATCATTTTCACCTCTTGTCTCCCACGCCTGCAGCTCAAGGTACACCAGCGTAAAGCCGTGTGGAGGGACATTGCAGCAAAGGTGCAAGCTCTGCGGGTATCTAACCGACTGCGCACCCACTGCCACAAGAGGTCGATTGACATCAGCCGGCTGACAAAGAACGTGGCAGAGATGACCTTGGGGCTGCTCCCTCGCAATGGGCGGTTGGCACGGCGCAGCATGACATCACTGATGGGCTGCATTTTGGCAGTGACTCAGCCTGAGCTGGATGCACGTCTGAAGGAGCATCAGCAGCAAGGCAGGAGTGAGTATTTGTGGATGGTGATTTTGGCTGGGAGCGGCTGCATGTGTACAGGGCCTGTGCCAGCGGTGGCCTATGTGATGTTGTTGGAGTGGTGCAGTGCAGTGTCATGTAAGTGGCTGCTGGGATGGGTGCCAGTGTCATGCATTTGCCCAAACTGTTCTTACATAGGTGATCCTCCCTGCTGTGCATTCCCATTGCCATCTTTGTTGTGCTCTTTATGGTTATTCAGCAATGGAGTAGTCTGGGGAATCAAATTGGGAGTGAATAGCATGTTCCCAATCTGAGTGTGACTTTATCTATGCGTACATTGCATGCACTATGAATGTTGAGGCCTACACATCTGACAACAATGTGTACTAGTCTTTGGGCCCCAGAGTACAACATGGTGGTTGGCATGGGCTATTTGCCATTGTGAACTGTCATGTAGTAATCGGAGTCTGTGTTGTCCCCTCCTGTTCCATCCAGGTCTGTCAGTGGCAACAAGTGGTGTGGCCACATCATGTCCCGAGGTGTGCGCCGAGGTAGTTGTGTGTCTGGTAGACGTCCGCCACAGGCAGGGTGTTGTGCTGTGTGGCCATAACATGGCTGAGTCATGACAGATAATCAGTGTTACATCCACTATTGGGGTCTATGTAGTGAGTGGCTGCAATTTGATTGCAGAGTGTGGTGTGCATGTCGATTTGGTCCTCTTTTGTACTGCATTGATTGCATTGGTTTGTTCTGTTGCTGCCACTAACCTGACCCTGCATCTCTCTCATGCAGATTCACCAGTGGTCACGGAGGGACATAAGCCAGACACCAGTGGGGGTGAGACTAGCAGTACAGCTGCACAGGAGCCCAGTGACACAGATGTCACCAGCGCCTCAGAGGGGGACCGGAGTCTGCAGGAGGAATCCCAACCCGAGACGCAAAGTACCACATCATCTGATGCCAGCGGGAATGCATCCATGTTTGTGGGCACAGGGAATGGAGACTCTGCATCATCTTCTACCATACAGTGGCCAGTGCCCACCCTCCCATCCACTTCCTCTTGTGCTGCCTGTGTCTGTGTCAGTAAGAGGGGATGAGTTTCATTCACACCTGGCACCGATGCACCTGCACCTGTCCCCCCTGCTGCCCTCAGTGCTGAGTCTGTTGAGCTTTTGCGCCAGCTTTGTCTGGGCCAGACAGCTCTCCTCAATGCCTTCATTGACCATGACAACAAATTAGCCCAGGTGGTTGCTTACATGGAAGGCATACATTCCGACGTGGGTGGGATGCACCGTACTGTCCAAGCCTTGTCCTCCACAGTGACGTCTGCCCTTCAACAGGCACATACTCCCATTCCTGCTCCAGGGCCTTTGTCCACCCCCCAGGTAGTGGCCACGTCTGATGATAGTAACCACGGATCACATACGTCACAGTCACAATACAGCACATGGAGCACACAGCAAAAACAACCCTAGCGGTCCCGCCCACACACATCATCCCCACAGAAGAGCAAAGCCAGCCCAGAATGGAAAGACAAAAGCCTGTCAGTCAAAAGCAAGGCCCAAAAAGCAAAGAAGCAGACCTCAGGCTCACATGCCTCAGGAGATCCCCAGCTAAGGACTCTCCTGTCCCTGAAGCATCTCGCAAAGAGAGCCATGCAGTTTCTGTGTCCACTGAAGAGTTGGTGCATGGCAAGGGTACACCTAGGAAGGGCTCAGAGGCACATTCCCCCACCACCTCGACTCCCATTCATAGCCCTGTGAAGTTGGGGAAGGAGGTCACTGTAGGGGGTACACCTGGCAAACAGGGGAAGGAGGGCAGAGGCGAAGCCAGACAAAGCGTTCCGCAGAATCCAGCATGCCCCCAAAGGGAGTGCCAGTGTCTGCACCTGATGCAGCTTTGTTGGTGTGTATGCCTATTGTGTCCACACCACTTCCCATTAATCCCAGTACAGGGAAGCCATTTTGAATCCCCAAGAAGTGGAAAGGAACCCCTCAAACATCTCCCACCCACAATGTGTCTCAGGTCTGCATGACTCCACCTCCACGTGCCACTACACCACCTGGTCCAAGCAGCCCTCCGGCTTGCCAAGCCAATGATAGCCCTCCTACCTCACCTGGGCCTCCCTCTCCCCAGTCAAGTGCTCCTGCGGTCTCTGACACACAGCCAGCTCCCAGGCCGCCTGACAGCCAAGTGTGAGTGGTAGTCCCCCTCACACACCTGTCTCTCACACAGGTGGGCCTGTACTGCCCATTGTTACCCCTGACCGTGTTACTGCCCATGGAAGGGTACAGTCGCACATACTCCCTGTGCGGCCTCTCATGTACTTGCTCTGCACTTTGCCCTGCCCACTGGCCTTGTCATTCACTGCTGTTCTGGCCTTGCCTGTGCAGCCTTTCATGTACTGAATCTGCACTTTGCCCTGCCCTCTGGCCTTATTGCTCTGCTGTGTTGGACTATTCCCTGTGCAGCCTCTCGTGTACTGACTCTGCACTTTGCCCTGCCTACTGGCCTTGTCATTCACAGCTTTTCTGGCCTTGCCTGTGCAGCCTCTCATATACTGACTCTGCACTTTGCCCTTCCCACTGGCCTTGCCATTCACTGCTGTTCTGGCCTTGCCTGTGCAGCCTCTCATGTACGGACTCTGCACTTTGCCCTGCCCGCTGGCCTTGTTGCTAAGCTGTGTTGGACTATTCCCTGTGCAGCCTCTCATGTACTTGCTCTGCACTTTGCCCTGCCCACTGGCATTATTGCTCTGCTGTGTTGGACTATTCCCTGTGCAGCCTCTTGTGTACTTGCTCTGCACTTTGCCCTGCCCACTGGCCTTGTTGCTCTGCTGTGTTGGACTATTCCCTGTGCAGCCTCTCATGTACTTGCTCTGCACTTTGCCCTGCCCACTGGGCTTCCTGTTTTGCCCTTGCCTGTGCAGATTCTCATGGATATGCTGTGCCCCCTGGACTGGCCACTGGCCTTCCTGTTTTGCCCTCGCCTGTGCAGATGCTCATGGATATGTTGTGCACCCTGGACTGGCCACTGGCCTTGCTGTTTTGCCCTTGCCTGTGCAGATTCACATGTACTCACTCTGCATCCTGGACTGGCCACTGGCCTTGCTGTTTTGCCCTTGCCTGTGCAGATTCTCATATACTCACTCTGCACCCTGGACTGGCCACTGGCCTTGCTGTTATGCCCTTGCCTGTGCAGATTCTCATGGATATGCTGTGCTCCCTGAACTGGCCACTGGCCTTCCTGTTTTGACCTTGCCTGTGCAGCTTCTTATGGACATGCTCTGCAATTTGTGCCTTGCTCTTCTCTACTGTTGGTGCTTATCTATGCAATATGTGACTACAGACAGTTACTCCTGTTGTCTGTTTTGTCAGTGTCCTTACTGAATAAAGTTATTTTGGTGTGTGCATATGTTTGGCTGTGCCCCATGCTCTATGTGGCACTTCAACTTTGCCAAGGTCTTTGCTCGCCTACTCTTTTTTCAAAGGTTGTGACAGGGACCTCAGTTCTTTCTGACACTGATACTTGTGGCATCTGTGGTGTCAATTTAACCTGTGATGCAGTTCTCATTTTCAAGGTTTTCAATTGTTGGCTACATTGTTCACATGTCAGGTTGGGGGACACTGCCAGCACAGAATGTGATTCTGTGCACAGGTTTGCATGCAAGCCGGGCAATGTCATCATGTATGTGTGTTATTCCTTTATGTATGCCCAGCTGTGTATGTATATGGTCGTCTTGTGATTGCCCATCATCCTTGTCCCATGGCCTATATGAGATGTGTGCTCGTGGGTTGTCAAGAGGTGTGCTGTGTGTTGGTGTGTCCATGTTGTTCTGTCTGACTCCTACTTGTTGGTTTAGTCACTTGTGAGTGTGCAGAGTGTGTGACTGGCACATCAGTGTTGTGTTTGTTTGATCATCCATGTGTCTTGTTTCTGTTTGTGTAGTCTGTGCAGACCTGCTGCTCCAACCTGCATTTGTGGGTGTGTTTCTCCTGCATTGCAGGCACATGGTGCCATTTATCGTCCTGTATGGCATGGTGTGTGTGGTGTAATGCTGTCCCCTATGTGTGCTTCTTATGCCTATTCTTAATGACGTGCAGTACACTTCACTTAGCTGTCAGCTGTCACCTTGGTTTATGTGTGTGTGTGTGTGTGTGTGTATGTGTGTGTGTGCCTCCTCATCACTCCATTTGTGACATTGTGCTGTGTGGTACATTTCATTGAGCTGGGGCTATGTACCATTCAGGTTCTTTTCCTAATTGTTCATTTGTGGTTTTCTTGCGCTATTTGGCAGTCATGGTTGCTCATCTGCTGTTCAGCTGTGTGTGCTGCCCAGTGCTCTGTTCAAGTTGATTCCACCTTTGTGTCCCAGATCTGTTGTGGTTGTGTTGGATGTATGTGTGTTGGCTGTGGTGTTGCTTTACTACCTGGGTGTGCTGTTGTGTTTGTGCTGATTTGTGTTGTATGGGTTGGTGTTGTGTCACTCATGTCTGTGTGACTGGTATGCTTGGTGTGCACACACTGCTTGTTGTGCATACAGTGCTGTGTGTATGGGAGAGGTGTGGCGCCGCGGCCAGGGCGACTGACGCTGGAATCTGGGGATCAGGGTTCGATCCCCGGCTCCGGCGGCAGGTTAGCCCAGCACCATGTGACTCTGGGCAATAGCTTGCTTAATCTTCCCGATGGCCCCCATCGCCTAGAGACCCTTACGGGTGATTGTGCCCTTTACAAATGTGGATTATTATTATTATTATTATTGCCATTGCCTGATGTGCATCCCCTGATGTCCTGCAATGTTTGTTCACTTTTTGTGCCTGTTCATCTGTAGATGCTTTGATGTGGCTGTGTTGTTCTATGATGGTACACTTCTTGTGTGATTTGTGGTATGTTGTGTGTGCTCTGTTCCTGAGTGATGAGGTTGTGCACTCCTGTTGTGTCTGTGCTTCCATTGCCCTGCCACAGTTTGGCTGACAGGGTGTGTCTGTTTTCGTTGTGGTTCTGTGTGTGTTCCAGTTGGGTTATGTGTTTGTGTGATGTTTTTATGCAGACATTTGCTATGACATCCCTGTGTGTGAAGTTTGTGGCTACACCGAGGGTGTGTGTTTGTGTGTGTATGGACTGGCAAGTATTGGCAGCCTTCAGTGTGTGTGGCACTGGTGTTGTGTGCTGCTGATGTATGAGGCGGTATGTGTATACATTCCTCCTGGTGTTTGTCAGTAATGGAGTATGTCAATGGGCCCTGTGTGTTGTGCTGCTAGTGTATTCCTGTGAGGTGGTTGTATGCACGTGTGGCTGTTCCCAGTTTGACTTCCAGACCTTCCTTTCTTCCTTGTGTCTTTATCTGGTATTTGCAACAAAACAAGAGAAGGCCAGTCTATTTTTATGACAAGAAAACCTGATCAGCTCCAAGAAGACCGTCCACCAAATGCAAATAACCTGCCCAATACTTGGCTAGAGAGAAGTCTCCATCAGCCCACCCATTTGGCGGAACTTCGTCATGTGGAAGACTATGAAAGAAAGGTCAAGTATAACCCAATGCTGCTCAAGGCTAACGTAGGTAGGTACCCGGACAAATACTCTCACTGTTCTCAGCCAAAGTAGTTGTTCAAGGTAAGATACAACTGATGGAGTGCAGTGCTCGTGAAATACAAGTGCAATTAAAAATGACTATGGGGGACAAAAAATAAAGTTTATTAGGTATTGTCCGCATGTCATGGGATAAAAAGGATCGCCTGATAGTATGTAGCAAATTTACTATCTCCCGGCGAGAAGTGAGGTCGACATGTTTCAGCCGTATGGCAACCATGCCCGGCTTTCTTCAGGACCTAATGATCGTTACAAATGCTACTGCAAGGAAAGCAATCAATGTAGAAATATATACACAGTGATTTGCACAAAAAAGAAGAAAATAAATCAGTGGTTTGTTACCACCCTACCCGATATGGTTCTCATGTATATGCAGGTGAGACCATTTTCTCCATTCCTGAAACACAAAACCTTTGGGAGTGCAAGGGTCAAGCTAACTCTGGTGGAAAGAAAAACTAGAAGCTTACAGGTTCAAAAGTCAAAAGAAGTCGATTTTAAAATTATAATCGACCAGGCCAGTTCATTATTGTAACTTTGTTAAGGCATTTATATATTTTAACAATGTGTTGGTATCTCACCCAGCTTTCTGTGGGAGTGTGCCTCACCTCAACCGGCGACTGCTCGGTGATGGAGGCCCCGCTCTAATCGTGGGTAAAACAAAAAAGGAAGTGACTGTCTCATCCTCCTTATATCCGAATGTTTTATCCTCATAAAATCGAAAATCAAAAAGAAACCTTAATCAAAAAAACTAGAAACATGGCGCTCTACACCATGAGTGATAATTGGCTGGCAACTGGCAAGTATGGTTGAATCACATTCAATTGTATCTCCATCTAAATATAGATAGGTACTGTTTATTTATTTGGAATTTTATAAAGCGCATGGCATTACGCACACCGGCGTGTCCCCGCGCTAGGAGAGAAAAGTGAGAGAGACATGACAGGGAGGCTATACCAAGGCTAAGCGAAAAGATATGTTTTCAGAGCTTTACAGAATTTTACTTCGCAGGGTTCGAGACGTAACTCCCTCGGAAGCGTATTCCAGCTCTTCGGCGCCAGTAGCCTGAAGGATCTGCCACCCATTCGGGCTTTATGAATTTTTGGGACAGCGAGTAGCCCGGTGTCAGAGGATCTAAGCCTGCGTCCAGGACTATAGGGGGTGACGAGGGTAGATAGGGGGTTAGGTGCTTTGCCATTGATGATACGATGACATACGCATAGTGCTTTAAAAGTTATCCTCTCCTTCATTGGGAGCCAGTGGAGGGTTTTAAGAGCCGCTCTAGAAGCCGTTCTTCTTGGGAGCCTTAGCACCAGCCGAGCTGTGGCATTTTGTAGTACCTGGAGGCGGTTGAGGCTTTTAGCTGTTATTCCCAGATAGAGAAGATTGGAATAATCCAATCTTGATGTAACCAAGGCGTGCACAAGAGTCTGTCTGGCACCGACCGGAAGTAGATCCAGGATCTTACATAGACTCTTGAGGATACCAAAGCACATCCCGGTTACCCGGTCTATCTGGGGAGCAAATGTGAGGGCAGAGTCAAACATAACCCCAAGATTCTTTGCCTGTTGACAAGGCACTGGGGTTGATCCTAGGCAGGACGGCCACCATGCCGACGACCACACACTCGGACCTCCCCCTACCACGAGCACCTCAGTTTTGGACCCATTCAGCCTCAGGCAGTTGTCAGACATCCAGGATGCAAGCTCCTGCATGCAGGCACTGAGGCTGACCGCCGCAACGTCCGGCGCCCGTGACAGTGAGATGGCCAGTTGTGTGTCATCGGCATATGACACTAGCTGGATTCCATAGCCTTCAACTATGGTGGCCACCGGGGAAACATACAGGTTAAACAGGGTGGGGCTCAGGGCTGAGCCCTGGGCACCCCCTGATCAAGATTGAACATCCGGGAGTAATGTTCACCCTGTCTGACCTGAAAACCCCGGTCAGTGAGGAAAGATTGAATCCATCTCAGCGCTGAGCCCGTTATACCGCCTTTGTTTAGACACTGTAGCAGAGTGTAGTGTGCTACAGTGTCGAACGCTGCGCTTAGGTCTAGTAGAATGAGGGCCATGGTTTGACCCTCATCTACTCCTTGCCTGATGGTCTCAGTAGCCACCAGCAGCGCTGATTCTGTGGAGTGGCGGGGCCGGAAGCCAAATTGAGTAGGATGTAGTAGATTGGCTTGCTCAACAAATGCCATAAGCTGGAGGTTCACTACCTTTTCAGCCACCTTGGCCAGATAGGGAAGGAGTGAGATAGGACGCAGATTGTCCATACGGTCCCAACTAAGATTCGGTTTTTTTTGAAGAGGGAGGACAACAGCCTGTTTCCAGGTTTTAGGTACAGTGTTAGAATTAAAAGATATATCAAGAACCTCCCTAATATATGGTTCAAGAGTCTCGGTATTTTCTGCAAGAAGTTTGGGTGACGCCGGATCACGAGGAGACCCTGACTTAATGGTGCAGCATATCTGCTGGAGCCTGTCCGGGGGAGGAGTAGAAAAATGGTCCAATCTGCTGACACCGTCAGCCTCCAGTGTATTTTCCCTAAACTCAATTCCCTTTTTTCTCCCCCCTGTAAAGGAGGAATAGATGGTAGCCACTTTGTTAGAGAAGAAAGCAGCGATCCGATTGCAAGATTCCTCCGAGACCAGTGAAGGGTCGACAGATGAGTCGCAAAAGGAAATCTCCTTATAAATTTTAAACAGCTCTTTGGTTGAGTTCTTGGCCTCTCCTATCCTACCTGCAAAGTAAGTTGTTTTAGCACGTCTGATGAAATTATGGTATTCTCTGCGTTTATTTAAATAACTCTCTTTAGCTAGGTCAAGGTAAGCTACCCGCCACTGTCTTTCTAATTTCTTGCATTGTGATTTCGCTATACTCGTGATACTGTACATCAATAGTTATCAGTCTTATCTGTGTGTTTTACTGATATGCCTGTGTTCATAAACCGTCCCCTTCCTGTCACACGGATTGAGACCGAAAGGGAAAAGGCAAGCATAACACACCCATCCTCAGTATGTATGTTGATGGTAATCAGTTGTGCATAAGGTTTGAATGAGGTTTACCTAAATATTGTATGTACCTGTGAGTATTAGCCCAAAGCTGAGACAAACGGTATAGCAAACTCTATTTGACATAAATTGTCCTCAAACAGGCAGTTCAAATACTAAGATACGAGCCTCTTACCTGTCCGTCGGTACCTCGTTCCGATCTTCGAGCAGTGGGGGAGGTACCGACGGCAGGTCGAGCTCTTCTTCTTATACTAGTATTAATTGGCTGATTGGTTCAAGCTGGAGATTCGACCAATCTCTTTTAGCACTTGTTAAGTGCCGCGTTAAACAATTGGTTGTTACTGCGTGGCCGCCGGCCCCTATTGGCTTCATTGATTGCCCTCTCTGCGCATGCGCCGGCCAGAAACACTATCTTCATCACGGGACCGCCAACGAGTGATCCACCCGCCGCGCATGCGTGCGGATGGTCCGTCATTGTACCGCGCATGCGCACATAGTACAGATGGGGGTAGAGTCAGCACAAGCAAAAAATGCGCGAAGGCTGCAAACGCATGATCGTATAATGCCGGCGATCTCATCATGCTGCGTGTATCTGTAATAGATGGATCGCCAAGTTAGACTAGTCAACTCAGACTAGAACGTGATTAAGAAATGGAATGGTAACTTTAATTAATATATAAAGCTGTGACATGTTGGGTGTCAAGACTGGCAAGGTTTTTACTCAGTATTAAGCCTGTATTCATTTTATGGTAATACTGGAATCCAAAGAATAGAGGATAGTGAGACAGTCTGCCTGCTGTCAGTAGTCATTAGAATTGGTACCACAAGTCACATACTTGAAAAAACAATATAAGCTCTGTACGACCAATGGTGATGTAAGTAATTCCATATGGGGTTATTGATTATTTTAAGGCTATTTAATCCCTCTCCTCCCACAGGCAGGGATTACCAAGCTAAGGCTAATGTGAAAGCAGAGTGTGAAACTACATATATTGATATCAATCATATTGTTACTGTCTTCAACTTCACATCAAACCCGTTATGTTTGCTACGGAGTAGTCAGGTGTCGTAGAGTGGGGATACATTCCTGGATAGATGTCATATCCTAGTGATTTATAAACATACTCAGCAGACTGGTGCAACAACTAAATGGTGCAAATACAGACGATATGGAAACCCACGGAATGTTGTCATTCAGACCTGCTGTATCTGTTTTGAGCTTGAAAATCCATTTCTGTTCCTTAATGAACAGAAACCTCGATACATCGGTCACATGCTTGGGAATCTGTGGACGTTCCAGAACCAACCACCTCATTTTATCTGCATGATGTTTTAAAAGTAGAAAGTGGTTTGTTAGGCATGTTGATTGTTTGTTGCGACGTATTGTGCTCTTATGTTCGCTAATGCGCATCTTGATTTTACGAGTCGTGAGGCCAATGTATCTCAACGAGCAAGGACATGTGATCATGTAGATCACATGGTCTGTGTTACAATTAGTGTGGCTCTTCAGAACCCACGGACGGTCAGTACCAATGTCTACGGATTCTGGTTTGGTGGTCTGTGGGCACACACTACATGAACCACACGGGTGGTGTCCACGTACCGGTGGTAGCCCCCAGATGGTGTTGGTATCCTGATTCGATGTGAGCCTGGGCCAGGTGTGCACAAGGCTGTCACGTAAGCTTGGGCCTTTCTTGAATGAAAACAATGGAAATGGAATGTTCTCAGTTGTAATATTTAAAATGCGCCAATGTCTGCGTATTGTCTTCTGGACTTGATTTGACAATGTGCAGAAGGTATTTACAAATGTCAATCTTTCAGTTTTAGGTTTGATGATCTTATGTTCCAGTAGAGCATCTCGATTGGTATTAGAAGCTCTCTTCCAAGCTCTGCGCACTAACCTTTTTGGATAATTACGAGCCTGTAATTGCATAGAGAGTTCTTGGGCATGCTTATCAAAAAGTGCTGTTGTTAAACAATTCCTCCGCACTCTTAGGAACTGCCCTACGGGGAGATTGTTGCGCAGAGCTCTAGGATGATGACTGTCGTATGTTAACAAAGAATTCCTTGACATCGGTTTCTTAAATAGCTCACATTGTAATTGTCCATTTTCGACAAATATGGAGATGTCCAAAAATGATAGTCGGGATTCTCTGTGCTCAACAGTAAATCTCAGGAATGGATTCTGTTTGTTAAGCCATTCATGGAACGCATTGATTTCAGGGGCAGTTCCACGCCATACTACCAGTACGTCATCGATGTATCTCTTCCACAGCAACACCTGATGGAAATGCGGGTTGCTGTGGTTGAGAACACATCTCTGTTCGAATAGATGGACGTACAGGTTGGCGAGACTGGGTGCGAATACACTACCCATAGAAGTACCTGAGACTTGCAAAAAGATCTTATCCTCGAACGCAAAATTTTTTCCCATCATGGCTATCCTAGCGCACTCCATAATGAAGTGAACCGGAGTGATGGTTTCAAGATCACGGGATTGGAGAAGGTTCCTAATGGAGTCTAAGGTATCTTGCTGGGGGATACATGTGTATAAAGACTCCACGTCGAAGCTGGCTAAAAGGTCGGTAGATGGATCAAATTCAATGTTTGGCAACATACGTAGTAAGTCAGCCGTGTCCTTTAGGTAGGTGGGCATCTCACTCACAAGTGAACGTAAAAAGAAATCAACAAATGTTGATAATGGCTCCAATAATGATCCAATGCCGGAGATGATTGGACGTCCTGGGGGCGGACGTTGGGCTTTGTGTATCTTGGGGAGGCAGTAAAAATAGGGCATCACAGGATGAGTAGTTATTAGATATCTGGCCTCATGCGGTGTGATCCACCCCTCCGCTTCTGCCTCTTCAACCAGTTGTTTTATCTCCAAGAGTAGTCTGGGAGTAGGGTCGGTATCCAGTACTCGGTATGACTATGTGTCCTCCAATTGTCTACGACACTCAGCCCGATATATGTCTGTGTCGAGCAGAACAATAGCTCCCCCTTTGTCTGCTGGCTTGATGATAATGGAATCATCCTTCGTAAGATCTTGAAGTGTCCGTCTATCCATAGTGGAAAAGTTGTGGAAATCATTCCTACTGGAGTTGTATAATGTCATTTTATCATGAGTTACTGCCTTCTCAAAGGCATAATGTCATTATATCATGAGTTACTGCATTCTCAAAGGCAGTAACTCATGATATAATGACATTATGCAACTCCATTAGGAATGATTTCCACAACTTTTCCACTATGGATAGACGGACACTTCAAGATCTTACGAAGGATGATTCCATTATCATCAAGCCAGCAGACAAAGGGGGAGCTATTGTTCTGCTCGACACAGACGTAAATCGGGCTGAGTGTCGTAGACAATTGGAGGACACAAAGTCGTACCGAGTACTGGATACCGACCCTACTCCCAGACTACTCTTGGAGATAAAACAACTGGTTGAAGAGGCAGAAGCGAAGGGGTGGATCACACCGCATGAGGCCAGATATCTAATAACTACTCATCCTGTGATGCCCTACTTTTTACTGCCTCCCCAAGATACACAAAGCCCAACGTCCGCCCCCAGGACGTCCAATCATCTCCGGCATTGGCTCATTATTGGAGCCATTATCAACATTTGTTGATTTCTTTTTACATCAACTTGTGAGTGAGATGCCCACCTACCTAAAGGACACGGCTGATTTAAGAAACCGATGTCAAGGAATTCTTTGTTAACATACGACAGTCATCATCCTAGAGCCCTGCGCGACAATCTCCCCGTAGGGCAGTTCCTAAGAGTGCGGAGGAATTGTTCAACAACAGCACTTTTTGATAAGCATGCCCAAGAACTATCTATGCAATTACAGGCTTGTAATTATCCGAAAAGGTTAGTGCGCAGAGCTTGGAAGAGAGCTTCTAATACCAATCGAGATGCTCTACTGGAACATAAGATCATCAAACCTAAAACTGAAAGATTGACATTTGTAAATACCTTCTGCACATTGTCAAATCAAGTCCAGAAGACAATACGCAGACATTGGTGCATTTTAAATATTACAACTGAGAACATTCCATTTCCATTGTTTGCATTCAAGAGAGGCCCAAGCTTACGTGACAGCCTTGTGCACACCCGGCCCAGACTCACATCGAATCAGGATACCAACACCATCTGGGGGCTACCACCGGTACGTGGACACCACCCGTGTGGTTCATGTAGTGTGTGCCCACAGACCACCAAACCAGAATCCGTAGACATTGGTACTGACCGTCCGTGGGTTCTGAAGAGCCACACTAATTGTAACACAGACCATGTGATCTACATGATCACATGTCCTTGCTCGTTGAGATACATTGGCTACACGACTCGTAAAATCAAGTTGCACATTAGCGAACATAAGAGCACAATACGTCGCAACAAACAATCAACATGCCTAACAAACCACTTTCTACTCTTAAAACATCATGCAGATGAAATGAGGTGGTTGGTTCTGGAATGTCCACAGATTCCCAAGCATGTGACCGATGTATCGAGGTTTCTGTTCATTAAGGAACAGAAATGAATTTTCAAGCTCAAAACAGATACAGCAGGTCTGAATGACAACATTCCGTGGGTTTCCATATAGTCTGTATTTGCACCATTTAGTTGTTGCACCAGTCTGCTGAGTATGTTTATAAATCACTAGGATATGACATCTATCCAGGAATGTATCCCCACTCTACGACACCTGACTACTCCGTAGCAAACATAACAGGTTTGATGTGAAGTTGAAGACAGTAACAATATGATTGATATCAATATATGTAGTTTCACACTCTGCTTTCACATTAGCCTTAGCTTGGTAATCCCTGCCTGTGGGAGGAGAGGGATTAAATAGCCTTAAAATAATCAATAACCCCATATGGAATTACTTACATCACCATTGGTCGTACAGAGCTTATATTGTTTTTTCAAGTATGTGACTTGTGGTACCAATTCTAATGACTACTGACAGCAGGCAGACTGTCTCACTATCCTCTATTCTTTGGATTCCAGTATTACCATAAAATGAATACAGGCTTAATACTGAGTAAAAACCTTGCCAGTCTTGACACCCAACATGTCACAGCTTTATATATTAATTAAAGTTACCATTCCATTTCTTAATCACGTTCTAGTCTGAGTTGACTAGTGTAACTTGGCGATCCATCTATTACAGATACACGCTGCATGATGAGATCGCCGGCATTATACGATCATGCATTTGCTGCCTTTGCGCATTTATTGCTTGTGCTGACTCTACCCGCATCTGTACTATGTGCGCATGCGCGGTACAATGACAGACCATCCGCACGCATGTGCGGCGGGTGGATCCCTCGTTGGCGGTCCCGCGATGAAGATAGTGTTTCTGGCCGGCGCATGCGCAGAGAGGGCAATCAATGAAAACAATAGGGGCCGGCGGCCACGCAGTAACAACCAATTTTTTAACGCGTCACTTAACAAGTGCTAAAAGAGATTGGTTGAATCTCCAGCTTGAACCAATCAGCCAATTAATACTAGTATAAGAAGAAGAGCTCGACCTGCCGTCGGTACCTCCCCCACTGCTCGAAGATCGGAACGAGGTACCGACGGACAGGTAAGAGGCTCGTATCTTAGTATTTGAACGGCCTGTTTGAGGACAATTTATGTCAAATAGAGTTTGCTATACCGTTTGTCTCAGCTTTGGGCTAATATTTACAGGTACATACAATATTTAGGTAAACCCTATTCAAACCTTATGCACAACTGATTACCATCAACATACATACTGAGGATGGGTGTGTTATGCTTGCCTTTTCCCTTTCGGTCTCAATCCATGTGACAGGAAGGGGACGGTTTATGAACACAGGCATATCAGTAAAACACACAGATAAGACTGATAATTATTGATGTACAGTACCTATCTAAATTTAGATGGAGATACAATTGAATGGGATTCAACCATACTTGCCAGTTGCCAGCCAATTATCACTCATGGTGTAGAGCGCCATGTTTCTAGTTTTTATGATTAAGGTTTCTTTTTGATTTTCGATTTTATGAGGATAAAACATTCGGATATAAGGAGGATGAGACAGTCACTTCCTTTTTTGTTTTACCCACGATTAGAGCGGGGCCTCCATCACCGAGCAGTCGCCGGTTGAGGTGAGGCACACTCCCACAGAAAGCTGGGTGAGTACCAACACATTGTTAAAATATATAAATGCCTTAATAAAGTTACAATAATGATCTGGCCTGGTCGATTATAATTTTAAAATCAACTACTTTTGACTTTTGAACCTGTAAGCTCCTAGTTTTTCTTTCCACCAGAGTTAGCTTGACCCTTGCACTCACAAAGGTTTTGTGTTTCAGGAATGGAGAAAATGGTCTCACCTGCATATACATGAGAACCATATCGGGTAGGGTGGTAACAAACCACTGATTTATTTTCTTCTTTTTTGTGCAAATCACTGTGTATATATTTCTACATTGATTGCTTTCCTTGCAGTAGCATTTGTAACGATCATTAGGTCCTGAAGAAAGCCGGGCAAGGTTGCCATACGGCTGAAACATGTCGACCTCACTACTCGCCGGGAGATAGTAAATTTGCTACATATATCAGGCGATCCTTTTTATCCCATGACATGCGGACAATACCTAATAAACTTTATTGTTTGTCCCCATAGTCATTTTTAATTGCACTTGTATTTCACGAGCACTGCACTCCATCAGTTGTATCTTACCTTGAACAACTACTTTGGCTGAGAAAAGTGAGAGTATTTGTCCAGGTACCTACCTACGTTAGCCTTGTGCAGCATTGGGTTATACTTGACCTTTCTCTCATAGTCTTCCACATGACGAAGTTCCGCCAAATGGGTGGGCTGATGGAGACTTCTCTGTAGCCGAGTATTGGGCAGGTTATTTGCATTTGGTGGACGGTCTTCTTGGAGCTGATCAGGTTTTCTTGTCATAACAATAGACTGACCTTCTCTTGTTTTGTTGCAAGTTCTGTATTGGGGATATTGAGTAGAGTTGGTCTATAAATACTATCCCTTTATCTGGTATGCCTTGCTGTCTCCCTGTGTTGTTGCACTGTGGTGCCTGTGGTTTGACTTCACTAACTGTACCAGCCATGTGTGATATGATGGTCTGAGGGAGGTGTTCTGTGTTCCTAGTCTTACATGTGATTTGCACATGCTTGTTGTGTGTCTCCATGGCCTTCCATTTGTGTACATCCCACTTTGGCTTGCTGATTTGTTGTGCTCCATTGCTGCTGGCATTTTGGGTGTCTGCGTGTCAGTCTGTGGTATGTAGGTGTGACTATGCAGACTGTGTGTCCATTTGTATGTTTGTCCCTTGTATGTGTTCATTTGGTGCTTGAACTCATTTGTTTACATGAGTGTGGTGGTGTTGTGGTGTGTGTGTGTTTCCCTGGCCCTGTGCTACTGTTCTGTGTGTTGTGTGTTCCTGTGCACCCACTCCTGCTGTGGCTGTCTCCCTTGTTGTTTGTTGTGTGGTGCAGGGTGTGGTTTGACCTGGCTTGTTGTTGTGCATGGGTGTGCACAGGATGGGCACATGGCATGTGCCTCCCTGGGGTGAACTAAAGTGTGGTGGGAGGAGGTGAGTCCCTGAGGTCTTTATGCCCTGCCCATGCCTTGGACTGGTTCTGCCTTCTGCATTGTGCGGATGTATTCCCTTGTATTCACCGCTACGGTGACGTGACTGGGACATTGCTGCGAGATCGCTGTAGATGTGTGTCCAGGATGCAGAGGGGTGACTTGGTGGCTGGTGGGTCATGTGTGAGTGCCCTTGTGGATGTGTTACTGTCCCCAGCAGGGTGTCTGATGTGGATTTGGACCCTGTGTCAGCCCGTGTGTTGTGTGTTGTATTTGTGTAGTTGCGTACCTGCAGCGGTGTCCGCGGCGGGCCATGAGTTGATAGTGATGTAGCAGGTACAGCACCGGGAACATGTGTAGAGCAGGGTCCATGGCGGTCGTGACCGGGTGGTGTGGACCCTGAGTCTGGTCTCGCGCTCTGCTGTCGAGCTTCTGCCGTCTCTGGTTGGGCGGTGTCTCCGCTGCTGTGCGTCTGCTTGTTTGGGGCATCCTAATTTGTGGAGCGGGGCGAACGTCATTCCGCACGGCAGTGAGTCTCCCACAGCCACGGTGACAAGCGCACTTTGATGGCGGTGCGTGTCGCTCCGTGGCAGACAGAAATTGGCCTATGTTTGGCAATACTAATATTGCGGACGTGTGTTCCGCTGCTCGCGGGCGGAAAAATTTATTTTTCCACACCGCCAGCACCACGGTGATGCCACCGCCCGACATCCTAATGGACCCCTAAATATCTGGGAGAAGTGAGGAAGGTACATCTGGCTTGATCCTGCTTGTTCCAGGGCAAAATATGGTCATGGAGAAAAAAGGGACCCAGGAAACTGGGTGTAACCATTTGGCCAAGAGGGGTTTCTATGAATACCACCTTTGTCAATGAGCGGATATTGGCAGACTATACAGCTGACTTAAGAACGTGTTCCACGCTAGTCTTTTCTTGCTAGAGGATAAAATATTATGTAAATGTACTAATTTTTTGACAAATTAATTTTTTCTGTCAACCATTATTGGACTCTATGTATGTGATGATGTTGCATTTGGTTATTAATTGCAAACTGTATTATGTGAATTACTGAGATCGTGAAGATGCTATCCTATCATATCGCATATTCACCCAATGTTGTGATACAGCATATGTATTTTTATCTTGTTTTTATTGGAATGTTTGTTTGAACTGTTTCATGCAAATATTGTAAATGCTGAGCTCCTAGTTCATAATTTGTAAGAATGCACCACATATGATTGTCCCTACGATTAGACAAACCAAACTACTAAATGTCATTTGAGTGGTATTTATCCAAATTACTAAAATTGCCATGGATTCCCCATTAAGCAGATGGAAACAAGGTTCCCCAAACAGATAAAGAGTATTAATGAGTTTCACCAAGAGTGCCATTTACACACAAAGGCTACCGCCGGGCAATCGTCCAAGATGGCGGACTCGGCAGCTCTCAAGGCCTCCGCCGCGCACCACCAGCTCCCCCGGCAGGGCAATCGGGCCGTTCCCTTGCCTAACTAGGTGACATTTGACACAAATATAATTGAACATAATAAAATACATATCAATACTAAAAGGCAGGACAAAAGAAAGACAAAAGAGAGTAATTGTTAGAATTATGGGCCAACTTTGAAGAAGCAAATACCATTAGTCCCACATGCTAATAGCGAGCAAGATGGTGACACCTCCCCCACCATATGCACTGATGGATTTTTTTCACACCAGCTGCCCTTGCATTAGGATATTCAAACCCAACAATAGTAGAAGCCGATGAGCCCCCCATCGAAAAAAGGACAGTTAGGTCTAAGCTCGAGAAATCCAAAACCAAGGGAGCCCAAATGCCTCCAGTGCAGCTCAAGTCCCCAAAGAAGGTCCCAAACATCTCGACTCCCCGCCCACCACACTCAACACGAGACACAACTGAGGCAGGTAAAACACACACTTCCCCAGGTTCAGGCAAGTGTAAACGAGTTTCAGGAAAGTTTGTCGAGGTTCTCGATAGCAACTCAGCGAGCTTGGGAGAGGAAGGGAGCTCCAGTCCCCCGGGGGAACTGATGATGAGGCTGGGGCTACAGGGACTGCCATGGTAGCCGCGGAAATGACGAGTGAATTTAAAGGTGAAGCCAGGCTAATGAAAGCAGCGTGTAGTTCAGAGCAAAAGTGACAGGCCAGACGGAGTGAGGAAGAGAGGCTTGAGCTGATGCTCGAGAGAGAAAGGACAGGCAACCGGGAGTTAGTGTGAGAGTACAAGACAGAGCACTCTTTACTTGAGGAAAATGGGGCCAGGCACAAGACGCAGCACTGGATACAGTCAGAGGTAGATGAAAGGCTACGAGTAGGGCTCAGAGCTACACCTTTAGGTCGACAAAGAATATGGGCTGACCAAGAGATAAAGAACAAGGCAGCCTGGTACTTACCCACCTGCGTTGCCGGAAAAACAAAATGGCACCTGTGCGTGCACATGAGGCAGCGACGATGATGTGTGCTGCTCCGCACTGGTGCACGATAAAGGTAAACTAACTTCAAGGGAGATAATTGCCAAAAAGGAAGGCAAGACTTTTAAGTACCCATTTTGCGACCTATTAGCAGAGTGGACTGAAGAGAGGGCCCAGTATGACAGGCCTTGGACGAGGGAAGGATTGTTTGAGGAAGAGGACATGGCAGTAGTGGAGAGTTGCATTAAGGATGAAGGAGAAAACCCTATTTGGGACTTTATTTACTTGCAGTAATGCCTCGCAAGATGGGAGCACTATGTTGAGGAGAAATTCATGGAGTAACCTACACGTTACTGCAGAAGGGTGCGGCGGGGATTGTATACCTGTCATGGGCCCAGATGGACAAAGAGGGGCTGAGAACAAAGTTGCCGTCATTGCTGGATGGGGCATTGATATGGATTACATGCGTCCAGAAAAACATCACTAGTATCAACCTAGCGATAGGAGACTATAAAACATTAGGAGTCTGCTAAGCAGCCTAATTGGGGAGCAGGCTAACATGATGTTCATCCAAGGGCGGATTCCAGCAATCACGTTAACAAATACACAGCATGACAGTGCTGCATTTAATACGCAGGCACCGAATATGGACCACCCTGAGAAAAAAATTCCCAGATCTCCCAGATGTAGACGAGCTAATGGCAGAGACCATGAAGCCAGAGAAATCTATAAATTATTTCCTAAATAAAACAAGGGAAAGATGGAGACAGGAAACCAGACAGCCGTGGACCAACATGGGCCCACAAAGTCAGATTTTTCTATAATATTTTTAAGAAACTGTTACTGACCGCGATACAGAGTGGGCTGGGCAGTATAGTTGGTTTAGATACGAAACTCTGGCTGGAAATACTAGCTCATATACTCAAATACCATAAGAAAAAGCAAGAAAAGGATAGAGAGAAGCACAAGCAGACACAAAGAGAGACAGCAAAATAAGTGTAGCATAAGTTGAAAAAGACTGCTGTGAAGGAACAGTGATGGCCGCAGCCAACAGATGGCACCAGTCACAATGGGGGTTCCAACATAAAATTTCAGATGGTTCCAAACAGGTAGTACAGGCACACAAACAGGTTATGGTAGTGGAGGCCAGTGAGGCTGGCTGCAACCAAACATTAGCAAGTGCTACTATTGCCGTAGGTGGGGTCACCTGGTGGAGGCATACCGGACAAAGGCAAATCATGGTCAATAAAATAAAGCAGAGGTTAGGGAATATGGGCCAGCCACCACAAACATCCCTTCTCAGTACCAAGCACTGAGTAATCAGAACATATCAAGCACTCAGTTGCAGGGAGGTCTGCCGTTCTCCACACAACCGTAGCAGGGATCAAGTAATTGAACGTAGCAGCAGCAGCCACAGATAAGGAAACCAGCACAACAGGGACCGGGGCAACAACCCCGACAAGGAGGGATGACAGTGTGGGGAGGTAGCACCTTAAAGCAACCACAGAGCCAAAATTAACAGTAAAATAGACCCCCCAGTAAACTAAGACCGGTAATAATATTCCCAGTGACTTAAACCCCAGTAGTTCCCCTCCGATAATAAAGGAAACCAGCATATGCATACCCCCTTTCTCAGAAAAGTCAAACATGAATAACAGACAGCATTAGGGGTTTATGCGGGTGCCCAAATTTCTTTACTTGCATCCAGGGATTCAGGACTGCTGTGGGCTGTGTCGATCAGGTGTCTACATTAAGTTCAGCATCCTTAGTGATTCCATGAGAGCACAGAATAATCAGATTGTCTAATGTGCCTTTAGAACTAGGCCCCACTCTGCCGCTGATTTTCAAGGGTGGGGTTCACTGGCCACACCCCAGGGGCAGGGCAGTCTGATGAGGGGGCGGGTAGCATCCAAAAATCTATTTAAAAAGCAGACACCCAGGTCCTGCAGCCAAAGTCTAATGCAGAGGTCTTCAAACTTTTTGATGCCGAGACCCCCTTGTAAAACCTTTTTAGGCGTAAGGACCCCCTTCCGACAAAAGGTTCTAGAAACTGTTACTCCTCATCATCAACTTTTGACAACCATAAATGCGCCTATTAGACCTCATCACATCCCTCCATCATTCATCCACCCACCCTTTCATCCATCCATCCACCCATCATTCATCCCCCCACACTTTCACACATCCATCCATCCACCCTTTCATCCTTCCATCCATACATCCATCCTTCATCCATCCACCCTTTCATCCATCCATCCATATATCCATCCTTTACCCATCCACCCTTCCATCCATCCACCCATCATTCATCCACCCACCTTTTCACACATCCATCCATCATTCATCCATGCAACCTTTTATCCATTTATACATCATCCACCCTTTCATCCTCCCATTCATACATCCACCCTTCATCCATCCACCCTTTCATCCTCCCATCCATACATCCATCCTTCATCCATCCACCCTTTCATCCTCCCATTCATACATCCATCCTTTATCCATCCACCCTTTCATCCATACATTCATCCACCCACCCTTTCAACCATCCATCCACCCATCATTCACCCCCCCACCTTTTCACACATCCATCCATGCATCATTCATCCATGCAACCTTTTAGCCATCCATCCACCCTTTCATCCATGCATCCTTCATCCATCCACCTTTTCATCCTTCCATCTATACATCCATCCTTCATCCATCCACCCTTTCATCCTTTCATCCATACATCCATCCTTTACCCAGCCACCCTTCCATCCATCCACCCATCATTCATCCACCCACCCCTTTCATCCATCCATTCACCCATCATTCATCCACCCATCTTTTTACACATCCATCCATCCATCATTCATCCATCCACCCTTTCATCCATCCATCCTTCATCTGGCCACACTTTCATTCTTCCATCCATACATCTATCCTTCACCAATCTATCCTTCATCCATCCACCCTTTCATCCTTCCATCCATACATCCATCATTCATCCATCCACACTTTAATTCATCCATCCACTCATCATGGAGAAGCGTGGCTCAGTGGTTAGAGGCGGCAGACCCGGAAGCTGAGATCGACCGTGGACCAGGGTTCGACTCCCCGCCTCGGCGGGTCTCGGGCTCAAAATTCCACGGACTCGACAATTCTCGCTCCGGTGCCTACTCGAATCACGGGGTCACACTCTGCAACTCTGGGCAATAGCTTGCTTAATCTCCACTACGGCCCCTCGCGGTGGGATGCCTGGCTTTCACCAGCCGGGGTTTCTCACAGGGGAATACCAGGACGGGTTCCCTAAGCAAGCGCCAGGATGCCCTTTGGGTGACAGGTTTGCGCTATATAAGTACACCTACATTTACATTTACATTTACATTCATCCACCCACCGTTTCACACATCCATCCATCCTTCAGCCTTACATCCATCCATCCACCCATCATTCATCCACCCACCTTTTCTGTGCCTCTCTCATGGGGGGGGTCAGTATCTCTCTGCGTCGTCTTCCTTCTTCTTTCCCGCTCATGGGAGGGCATGTCTGTGCCTCCCTGCTGGGGGCGGGGGACGTGTCACGGGACCCACAGCTCCAGGCGCACAACATCCATTGAACTCAAAGGGCTACACTCCAGCCTGCTCCCCCAGCCCCCACACCCCCACAGCTCATGTATGCGAGCCCGGCTGAAACAGCTTCAGGGACACACACACACACAGCCACACCAGAGTACTTGACAGGTCTTTAAAAGACCTTTTACTTGTTAATGAGGCGTTGATGTTTTTCACACCTCCGTGTGAAGTAGTCCTCCGCCGTGAGCACCCTCGATCAGCCCAATGCCAGGAACTGCACTCGGAAGAATCTGCGACCCCCTTCCCAGGACTCCACGGCCCCCCTGGGGGTCGCGCCCCACAGATTGAAGACCGCTGGTCTAAAGGAATGCTTTCCAATTACTAAGCTGGAAGGTCCCAATTTTCGGGCATCATGCCCACACCTAACAATTCCTTCTTGGTGATAGCACTCCCAAATGCTCTAAAAGCCGGTGAGACAATGGAGGCCTCCATTTCAGTTACAAAGAAAGCCATCCTCGGTGACGGGAACAATGTTCTTCTTGCGCCTGGGTTGATAAGACTATAAAACTCCACAGTCCCAACACGAGAGAGTCAATTGCTAAGAGGCCTCAGCATAGGGTGAGCAGACGTCCTGGATTTGCCTGGACAGTTCTGGTTTTCTGGTAATCTGTCTCGGCCGATTTCAGTAAAACAAGCACTTGCCCCGGATTTCTGGAGATACTTCACTAAACAAGATTTTATGAGTTTCAGTGCAGGAATAGGTGCCAGTCTTGTCAGAAATCTGTTTAATTAGCACCTATGAGTCTGTGGAATAGTTGTATTTAATTTATGTCCCTTAGTACCCCGGGTCTGTGTTTGCTTCACTGGTGAGCACTGTCTTTCAAGGCTTTTTGTGCCCCTCTGCAATGCTAAATTGTAGCCCTACTTCTATTTTTGTGAAATGTCCCAGTTTTTGGGCTTTAAAAATTGGGTCACCCTACCTCAGGGGGATGATGAGTGCGAGACTCCAGTTGGGGGCCCACCCAACTTCCGGAGATCACCAAGATGACTACCAATTTCATTAGGCAATCAACAACTGTATCTAGTCTGAGGAGCTCAAGAGACCCCACCCAAACTACAGACAGCAGGCCCACCAGAAATGCTGATAGAACGCAGGTATGGTCCGAGGGAGAGGGGGGTGTGAAAGACAGAGACTTCCAAACATCTACCCCCTGCTCCAGATGGGACGCAGGACACTGGGTTCACCCCTACCAAGCTCGCCTCCATTTCAAGCAGGTAGTATCCAGGAAAACACTCAGCCCTAACGTTTGTCCCCTTGGGGGAGGTAAAGGAAGGGAAGGGGGTCTCGGAGAAGTCTCTGACCCTCTCCCTGCGGAGCAAAGGAAACAAACACCCAAGTAGGATAAGGAGGGCAGGCTCAACGGCTTATAAAAATAAGATCTGTCTCGTAAATACTATAATAGTAAATCACCCTTTCTCCCCTAACCACACTGAAAGATATATCTAACGGGGTCACCTTCCGATACATCACCAGCTCATGACTGGTAGGTTGATGAGATCACACCCCTGGGTAAAATACAGGGTCTCCAGAACCATTCAGAATGGAGCTATGTAACTAAATGGAATGAACAATCAGCAAAGTTCTTGCAAGAACAGGTAGCAACAAGGACAACGATGTGCACAAACGCCGACTTGTCATCAACCCCCACGACTCAAAGAAAAAAAAGAAAGAACATTACTGAATTTGCACAAATGGAAGGAGGACAAAACCCCAGGCCCACAGAAATGGGTCTGTATAACACCCTCAGTCCTCAAAGAAGAGAAGAAAAGTGTGTGGGTGCACTGTTCCAACATGCACTCAAGTCCTTCCATGGCAAAATCACCTTAGAACTTAAAACCGCGAACTGTCATGAACTGGTCAGAAAGAACACAGACTCTGGAGGAGTGCAGATGACTCCCATGGGACCTATACCTAGAACTGCAATGTCACGACAAAAGTCCCATTGTTGAGTACCAGCGTTGAACTGCTGAGTCAAAAGAGATTTACTAAAGGGGAACGACAGTGCCTGCGTAGAGATCTCTCATACATTATCTACAGTTACATCAAACAGAACACCAGCATCCCGCATGCACTGCACAGCGCCCTTTTGCATAACACATAGTACCAGCACATGATCACAGTCTGCTCCCAAGCAGGTCATGCTATGTCTGTTTATTGAACCCAAATGCAGTAGGCACAGACAGGCTTCACTTGTCCCAAGAAGTAGCCCCCAAGAAAGCAAAACACCTCATGCACCTTTAACTAATTAGAATAAGGGCCAAGATCAAACCCAACAAGATAGAACCACACAGAGTAGTTGTAAACATATCCCGATATGACACCAACCCAACAGCGCTATACATCATAACTGAACCTACTAATATCTAAATGGAGCTGGGATGCGTAAGAAGGGCTGCATAGGGTGAGATATCACATGGCCCTCGATTTCCCAGAGAAGAGATTTTTAGAGGTAGCAAAACCGCCAACTCAGTCCACAAACACATCTGCTACAGTGTCCATCTGTGGACCGAGTGTGGCTCTTAGTGTAACCGGGGATTTCTTCTTAAACAGCAAATGGTTTCCCAACATGGAATAACTATTGAGGGTCATCCAACTCGGGGATATAAAGGGGAATGGGTCACATGGGTGAGGGTTGCATGAGAGTATGACTACCCCAAGTCAGCAAATTTGGGACAATGAGGTGTGTTGATGCACTTGGTTAAAAGAGCAAGGACAACCCCTGATTATATGGAAACGTACACTGTATTCCTTATGTTTCAGAGGAAAAAGAACCCTTCAGATTAGCATGAATTCTAAATGCAGAGTGATATTACATATTCCGGATATGGAATGGGGCACCTCCAAGCTTATGGATTACTACTGGCAATGCGTTGAACATGCCTACGTTCAGCTGATTCCTAGATGGAGGGGATTGTGTTCCCTGGTCGCCATACACACCCCGACTCTGGTCATTCATGGAGAACAGTTACCCGACTTGCACCAGCACCCCTTAAGGAAAAGACAACCTTGCTGCACTAAGCATGTGAAAAGAGAGCTGCAGACTATTTGCTGGGAACAGCTCAGAAAAATTTAGATTGTTCACGGAAGCACAGCTCGGGGCACGATACCCTTCTTTACCCTGCAAACAAAAGTTGTTCATCGATAAAAATGAAATCCACCCTGATTAATAGAATTGCCCATTGTGAACTCCACAAGTAACAGGAGAGAATAACTTTTTAAATTTGGTGTCTCTGGAATCACAATTTAAAAGGCAAACTTATGGTGAAGTTGGATATTAAATTGCAGTTCTGAAAATACCACTTTTAAAAAGTTCACATAAAGCAAAATGATAGAATGCACTCCTGTTTTTGTGGTTGTAATTTTGTGCTTACTCCTGATTGTGTTGTAGCGTGCAAACTGAACCGTGGTCTGTCCCAAAATCCACTAATGTACGTTGCAAATTATGTGGCACGTGTTCTCATGCCACTCAGTTGCACAGCCTTAAACAAGAATCTTGCTTTTCACAATTAGCCAAAAGTTATTTTTGTACACCATGTTTAAACCATTTTTATTCATCCATTGTTATTCCAAACTCAATTTTTGTCTATTCACTTCAAAGATAGTGTTAATTCACAATACGTTCAAATGCCACAGGCATGCCCATCTGGGCCTTATCAGTAGCACGTGGGAATTAACCATTCTTTCTGGGTTGCCCCGTCCTTGTAAACCCATTTCATTTCAGGCTCTACAGCCCTTCGTCAGGGGTCAACCCCTCCCCTTACACTGCAGGTGAATCCTCAGACAGGTCCCCAACCAATCCTCGGTAGATTTTGTGCTGTGGGCTACTCGAGCAAGGCACTGAATGGTTCGGTGAGGTGCAGCAAAGTTAATGATGAATAAGTTAATGATTATGTTGGGTTGTACATTTTAATCAGGAGAGAGCACATGCTCAGTATCTGTTTTACAGAATTGCGCTAGTGCCTAGTGGAAAGTAAGCTGACTAACCCCAGGAAGTTTGTTGAGGAGGAGGACCTCTGGGGGGACTCCCACAAAGGTGGTCAGGGTTCCAACCAGAAGAAAGAGGAGAGAGAAAAACTGAAAAGTATGAAGTTCTAAAGGTTCCCAAAATATTTCTCAAGGGAGTAGTGGTAACCAGTCTTAGTCTGATAGTACAAAGAAGAAGTAGTGCTTTGACAAGCAGACAGGGAGGTTAGTACCCCAATGTACTGAGTGCAGAAAGGAGAAGAGCAGCCAGGCCGTCGATGACTGCACTACCTGGGAAGTCACGTAGTCTGATAAGATTGCCCACCTCAAATGATTAGCTGCTCCTTAATCCCAAATACAAGCATATATACAGGTTTATGAGAGTCTAAAAGGATAGAAAGCAATTTAATTAATTTGACATAGAAGAACGGGTCATCAGCCGAGAGTCTTGTAGTACGCAGTTTTATTTCGTTAGCAACAGCCAATGTGTTTCGCCCAAACATGGGCTTCTTCAGGGCGATAAAGATGTTGTATTGATCTTATGAGTGAGTGAGTGATGGTATTTTTAAAGAGCACTAATGCCGAGGCGTCTTGGCGCTGTGCAGGGTAACTGAGTGTATGCCGGCCAGTGTCCTATCGCGTAAAAAGCCAGGTCTTAACCCCCAAAGTTATTGTTATATAAATCCTTTTTCTTCTCTTAATTAACCTAGAAAATACTTTGTGCAAATAGAACAAGATAATTCTTAAATTGCAGGTAGATACGAAGACTATTAAAAGAGAGGCAAAGGCCTAAGGGTATTTTAGTATGTAAGATTAGAGATAAAAGAATAACACAAAAATATTTAGAGATATAAGTATTTAGTATTGTTGTTTTTTTTAGTTTCCAGAATCAACTGGTAGAAACTCAACAACTGAGGAAGCAGGAAAAAGGAAGCAGATAATCACAGACAGTCTCTTGTCTTCTTTATTATTGTATCCACTCCCCCTTCCCCCTTTGGGAGTTTCCCCTATGTGCAGTTATATTTGTGCTAGGGGACCTCCTGGACGGGGCATTGGGAAAAGGCATCTCTGCTTCTGCGCAAGTACTGAACACGTCACTCACAGAGTGAAGTGCCCAAGTGCTGAAACTTGTGCCTGAGTGGAGATGGCTGAGGGCTTAGATTTAAACAACTTAGGAGAAGTGCTGGTTTAATTCAGAAAGAGTTAACAGCCGTCAGAGAAGAGAATAGAGGGTTGAGACAAGAGGTGATGGACGCTAGAAGAGAAACAGTAGAGTTGGCAGCTAGATTAACCAGCATGTCCCAAGCTCCTAGTCAGAGATTTTCAGAGACAGAAGGGGAAACTTTGGGGTCCACTTCCAGATTAGCAACTCACGTGGGGCATTCCCAACCCCAGTGATAGCTTTAGCACCACCAGAACGATTTAGTGGGGATCCCCACAAGGCCCAAATATTCCTGACGCAATGCTCTCTGCATTTTATGTGTCGCCCTTCGATTTTTCCGGACGCACAGTCTCATGTAGCCTTTGTTTTGTCCTACCTCAGTGGCGAAGCAGAGATGATGCCTTACTATACAGTTTTGAAGACTTTAAAAATAAATTTCTACGGATATTTGATCGAAGGAAGATATCACAGGCCACAGATAAAGAATTACTAGAGCTGAAACGGGGCAGTAAAGATCTTGTGGCATATCTGGCTCAGTTTAATAAATTAGTAGTTGAAACTGATTGGCCAGAGAGTAAAAGAGCAGCTGTCTTTTACCGAGGACTCAAGGATGAGTTGAAAGAAATCCTGGCCCAAATTCCCAATCGGCCCACGGACAGATCGGCTTTAGTAGACTTAGTTTTGGAGATTGGTTTTAGACAAAGTGAAAGGAGAGGCAAAAAAGGAAAAGAATTCAGATTAAACACTCCAAGATTTGATAGAGCCAAAGCGGAAACTACAAGATAAGCAGGTCAATCAGGTAAAGAAACAATGCAAATTGGAGCGATTCGTGGTCCTTTAACAAAGGAAGAGAAAGAAAAAAGACTACAGAATAATTTATGCATGTATTGTGGAAATAGTGGACATTTCGTGAGAATGTGTCTAAAGAAACCCAAGACGTTTTCAAAGGAGAAGGAAAACTTCAGGCACCACGAGTAAGTGGAGTTGGACTGGTGGTTGCAGATAATAAAACAACTCCAGAGGAACACATTTTGGCCAATACCTTACAGTCTTCTTCCCCTCATCTAGTGATCTTGATGACATTGAAGTTCAGGAACTTTACCCTGACTGAAGTTTCTGTCATGTTAGATTCTGGAGCCACCGGAAACTTTTGTGATCTCAAATATGCCAAGAAGGTTGGCATGAGGGCAAAACGAAAGTCTAGAAGCGAGCCAGTAAGGGCAGTAGATGGTATGAATCTTTCTTCCGGGCCCATCACTAGTCACACGGAACAGGTATTATTGACCTTTCAAGAGGACCATCGAGAAACAATACAGTTTAATTTAATTGACGCTCCTCAGTTCCAGATTATACTAGGTTTGCCATGGCTCACGGAGTACAAGACGAGTATTAATTAGGAAATGAGAACAGTTCAAATGGATTCTGATATTTGTAAAGAAAATTGTTTGGGTTCAAAAACCAGATCAAGACAACCAGGACCAGCCACACTCTTAAGCAACCAAGATATATCAGTTTGCATAATCCACTCCCATGAAATTCCAGCAGAATACCAAGAGTTTAAGGACGTATGTGATGAAGTAGAGGCTGAAAAATTGCCACCCCACCGATCATTCGACTGCAGAATAGAGTTGGAGCCGGGAGCAAATCTACCTTGTAGTAGGGTCTACGCTCTAACAGAAAAAGAGAATGAACATCTGAAGAAGTACATTGAGAAGTATTTGGCCAATGGTTTTATACGTCCCTCTCAATCCCCAGTCTTGTCACCACTGTTCTTCAGACCGTGCATCGATTACCGCGCAATAAATAAGGTCACCATCAAGAACAGATATCCTTTACCACTTATTTCAGTACTATTAGATCAGGTGAAGGAAGCACAAATATACACTAAGTTAGATCTTCGTGGTGCTTAACATCTGATTCGAGTCAAGGAAGGCGATGAATGGAAGACAGCATTTAGGACAAATTTGGGATTGTATGAATACCAAGTGAGGCCTTACGGACTATGTAATGCTCCAGCTGCCTTTCAGCACTTTATAAACAGTGTACTAAGAGAGGTCATAGACCAATCCGTCATTGTGTATATTGACGATATATTGATTTACTCGAAGTCAGAAGAACATCCGGATCAAGTGAAAAAGATATAACAAAAATTGAGAGAAAACAGTCTGTATGTAAAATTGGAAAAATGTGTGTTCAATACAAAAGAAGTAGAATTTCTTGGATTTGTTATTACGCCATCAGGAATAACCATGGATTCAAAGAAAGTGATGGCAGTTCTAGACTGGAAATCCCCCAAGAATGTAAAAGAGTTACAAAGCTTCATTGGCTTTGCCAATTTCTATAGAAGATTTGTAAATGCATTTTCACATAAACTCATTCCACTTACTCGACTCCTTACGAAGGGTGTTTCATTTGATTGGACAGAAGAAGCTGAAAGAGCCTTTTGACTATTAAAACAAGAATTCACCACAGCACCAGTTGTATTACATGCTGACCCCACGGAACCTATTTATATGGAAACTGATGCCTCAGATTTGGGAATAGGTGGAGTTCTCTCTCAGAGACATAAAAGAACAGGACAACTCCACCCAGTGGCTTATAGATCCAGAAAATTAACCCTGGCTGAGGTCAATTACACTATCACCGAAAAGTAGCTACTAGCCATCAAGGTTGCATTTAAAGAGTGGTGACACTACTTTATGGGGCAAGACATACAGTTACAGTGTTCACAGACCATCGAAACTTAACATTTTTTAAATCAGCCAAAACCCTTACTCCACGTCAGCTTAGTTGGTCACTATATTTTGCAGACTATGATTTTGTAATCACCTACAGACCAGGAACAAAGAATGGAAAGGCTGACGCTCTGTCTAGATTAGACACAGAAAGAGTGGAGAAACTTCAAGAGCAACAAACCATCATACTCAAAGAAAATATTGTTGCAGTGGTAAATCAAGAGACTATAGAGGAAAGAATTATGAAAGCTATGTCCTCTGAAGAAATGGTAGAATGGACGAAACAAAAAACTGGAAGAGAGATTCGACAAGGACTACCATTTCATGCAGGAAAATTATATATGCCCAACCAGGAATTTCGAAGATTGGTTCTTGAGGAAAAACATGACAACAAACTGGCTGGCCACAAAGGAATCTTGAAAACAGAAGATTTAGTAAGGAGAAATAACTGGTGGCCACAAATGTCTAAGGATGTAGATTTCTATGTGAGGACATGCAAGATCTGTGCTCGGGGAAAATCGAAGAGGCAATCGCCTAAAGGACTACTCCAACCAATTCCCACACCTCCACATCCTTGGCACACAGTCACCATGGATCTAATTGTGGACTTACCTTCGGGTCAAGGTTTCAACACTGTATTGGTGTTTGTTGATGCCTTCACTAAAATGGCCAATTTGTTGCCCTAAAGAAAATTCCAACTGCCAAAGAATTAGCTTCCCTTTTTAGTTCTCAGATAGTGCAGGCACATGGCATTCCCAGAGTGGTGGTCTCAGACAGGGGTTCCCAATTCCTATCTCACTTCTGGAAGGCATTTATGAAAAGTCTAGGTGTAGAAACTCGGCGTTGCACTAGTTTTCATCCAGAAACAGACGGACAAACAGAGAGGGTGAACCAAGAATTAGAACAATATTTAAGATTGTACTTACTTGACCAAGAAGGGGATTGACCAGAATATATTTGGGCAGCAGAATTTGCATATAACAATGCAAAAAATGTCTCCACTGGTTTCTCGTCTTTCTATTTAAATTATGGTAGTCATCCTAATTCCTCTGTAAGTAGTAGAGAAATCTCGGCCCCAGCAGTCCAAGACATGGTTAAAAATCTAACGAACATCCATCAGACAGCTACAGAAAATCTAGTTAAGGCTAAGGAGAAGTACAAGAAATATGCCGATAAAAAGGGAAGGGAAGGTCCAACTTTACAAATTGGTGACAAGGTGTGGCTAAACGCCAAAAACCTTAGGTTAAATGGAGTTCGCAAATTCCAGCCAAAATTTGTAGGCCAATATCAGATTGAAAAGGTAGTCAATCCTGTAACTTATCGACTGAAATTACCTAAAAGAATGAAGATCCACCCTGTTTTTCATGTTTCCCTGTTAAAGAAAACCCCACCAGTCTTAAGAGTAACTCTCCCTCCTAAAACTGTGCAACTGGAATCTGGAGAAGTATTTGAGGTTAAAAGAATCCTAGACTCTGCAAAACGTAAGGGAAAAACCTATTACTTAATTGACTGGAAAGGTTACGGTCCAGAAGAGAGGTCCTGGGAACTAAGCTCTGATGTACATGCTCCTCAGTTAGTGAAGGCCTTCCACCGAAAATTCTCAAGAAAACCCCGATCGGAAGAGCCTCCCTTGCAAGGGGGTACTGTAAGGATCCCAAAAGATCTGAATGTCTCAGTCTGTTCATCACACCAAGAACAAACAGTTTTAAATGCGCAGAAAGTCAGAGCCATTACCTGGAGAGAAGCATGGAGATTAAACCACTCCAAGATGGCCGACAAATCATGGAAGGTGCGATACTAGTATTTTTCGTTTTACAGGGTTCGATTTGAAGCGCTCACGATAGAACGTTGATGCACTTCACCTGCAAATTCTGAACAAAGTGTTCGCGTTCCCTAACTCCTCTTGTGAGTTTAGTTAGTTAGTTAGGGTTTTTCGATGTTTTTCGTCGGTGTATCGACTCAGGATACTTCAAGGTAACTACCGGAAAGGAAGTTGTCAACCCTGCTGCGTTTCTCTCCAGCTTATTAAAGAAGTGTTTTCAGTTAGGGCATGCGCAGAGAAATTTCTGAGAGTCGCTTTCATTGAGTCTGTGCATTGGATTAGAAGCTGCAATCTCGTTAAAGAAGCAACATCGGCACACAAAGTGTTACCAGGCAACGCGGCATAATTCCTGTGAAGAAATACATCAAACCACGGCTACTGAGCTAAGTACTTGTACAATTGATATTGTAAATAATTATTTGGACATAATTCCTTATTGAGATTGTAAAAACAGTATAAGGAGAAATGTATAGATACTCACCAAGACAACCTGAATATCGCATCACTTACCTGAAAGAATACAAAGAAAAAGGAAGTTAAAAATGCAGTTTTAGAAATAAATAGTAAGTACAAGGTGAAATCAAATAATAACAGACAGTACGTTAATAAGAAATACAAAGTTATTTTTATATAAATCATTTTTCTTCTCTTAATTAACCTAGAAAATACTTCGTGCAAATAGAACAAGATAGTTCTTAAATTGCAGGAAGATACGAAGACTATTAGAAGAGAGGCAAAGGTCTAAGGTTATTTTGGTATGTACGATTGGAGATTAAAGAATAACACAATAATATTTAGAGATGTAAGGGGCTTATTTTTGAGCCCTTGCGTCACCTTTGCGCCGCCGGTGCGTCACTTTTTATGACGCACCAGCGGCGTAAAAAAATGCTCCTTGTTGTGCCATATTTACAAAGTGACGCATCTAGATAGATGCGTCACTTTGTAAACCCCTGCGCCGCATTAAACCTGCGCCAGGTATAATGTATGCAAGGGGGGCGTATTGACGCAAGAAAGGGTCATAGAAGTGACGTAGTGAAATCTATAAGATTTCACTGCACCATTTCTTGGACGCTAATGCGTCAATATCTTACGCCTGCCTCATGGCAGGAGTAGGACTGACGCAGGCACTATCAACATGGGACTTGCCCATGTATAATGACCCATTGCTGAAGTTGCGTCACTTTTGTGACACACTCCAGCAATGTGTCATTTATGCGCCTACAGATATTTCAGAAATACTGACGTATCTGTAACTCCTTGAGACATGATACGTCATATTGGAAATATGACGCATCATTGGTGTCGCAGGGATGGCACAGTGAAAAGTGACGCATCGCTGTTTTCACGCAGTGATGCGTCACTTTTCATAAATGAGGCCCCCAAGTATTTAGTATTGTGTTTTTTTAGTTTCCAGAATCAACTGCTAGAAACTCAAGAACTGAGGAAGCCAAGCAGGGAAAAGGAAGCAGATAATCGCAGACAGTCTCTTGTCTTCTTTATTATTTTATCCACTCACCCTTCCCCCTTTGGGAGTTTCTCCTATGTGCAGTTATATTTGTGCTAGGGGATCTCCTGGGCGGGGCATTGGGAAAAGGCATCTCTGCTTCTGCGTAAGTACTGAACACGTCACTGACAGCCGCGCCGTGTCCGGGATATGTCCTGACGTCTACAAGTGTGGCAGAATGTACTGAGTGCTACACATATGCCCACTCAAAGGGTTACTCTAAATATCCCACGAGGGCACAGCCCCCCGCAGATTGGCAGACACCTGGGATGGCAAGTGTAGCCCGGAGGAGGAGGTAGTCCCAGTTAGATTTAGGGAACAGATAGAGGTGACCCTATTTTCCCTGGGGCATAAAGTGATGGTGACAAAGGCCCATATTCCTGCTAATACTTCCAAGTGTAGGCTGTTTTCATCAATAGGCAATGGGTAGAGGCTCTGCAAGACACAAGAGCCAGTATGACTACTGTCAAGAGTCAGCTGCTGTCTGCAGAGTAGGCTCGGTTCTACCAAGTCATAGTTGCTGACAATTGTGAGAGCCCTCTACGGGTGCCTCTGGTTCCCTTTGAGTAGAGGAGTATCAGGCTGTCTGAAAGTAGCAGTGAGGCCTGCCATGCCTGTAGATTGTCTGTTAGGCAACAACCTGTTGCACACTGCCTGGAGGGAGGTAGAGCTCAGGTCACACTGGGAGATGTTGGAGTTGCCTAACTAGGTCTGTATGATCACACGAAAGCCCACAAGGGGAGTCAAGGGTATCTGGAGCATGGAACAACAGCCCAGACAACTGCCAAAGAGATAGGCAAAGAGCGTGGGAAACCGGTTCCTGAAGTTCCTACGGTGGAGGCTGATGGGATCCCTGAGAGGGAGGTCCCTTAGCCAACCAGGGAGGACATTGACGCCCTAGGTGACCTACTTGAGCCTGCAGGCTGGCAAGTGGAGGGTGATCCAGTGGGAAGGAATTCTTCATAGCGCAGAAAGAGTGTCTCACACTTGAGAGCTTGAGGCGACAGGCCTCAACCCATGCAGCAGGTAAAGCCTTTGAGGATCACCTACTCTAATGAGAGACTGATCTCCTCTACAGTGAGCCTAAGGTTCCTGCACCTAGGGCAGTTCATGTGCTGGTGTTCCCTCAGTGTTACAGGACCTTCCTACTTGGTTTGGCTCATGAGATTCCCCTGGCAGGACATTTAGGCCAAAGAAAGATCTTGGCCAGGCTTGTCTCCCACTTTTATTGGCCTCAGGTGCATTCTGCTGGTCCTGTCCCACCTGCTAGGCCAGTAGGAAATCAGGGGTAAAGTAAAAAGCTCCCCTGCTCCCATTACCATCCATTGGTACATCTTCAAAAGGGTGGGCATCAACATTATTGGACCCTTGGACCCCAAGACAGCCTTAGGCAACAGGTTTTTCTTGGCCTTGTAATACCCAGATGTTATCCCTCTAAGGTGAATGACTGCATCTGTGGTGGCTAGAGCTCGGTTTTGGGGATCCTTATCCATGTTGGGTAACCCAAGGAGGTAGTGTCTCACAGAGGCACTAACTTCATATTTTCGTACATGAAGTCCATGTGGGATAAGTGTGGTGTAACTTACAAGTTCACTGCACCCTATCACCCCTGGAGAGATTCAACAAGACATTGAAGGGCATGATAATGGTCCTGCCTGAGCCCATGAGGTGTGAGTGGGACATCCTCTTGCCTACAGGGAGGTGCCACAGAAAGGAGTAGGGTTAAGCCCCATTGAACTTCTCTATGGCTAACCTGTTAGTGGGCCTAAGAGCCTTGTCAAGTAGGGGTGGGAGCAAGCTCCCAAGGAACACCCCATCTCAGGATGTGTTCAGCTACATGCTGGCCCTCCGCAACCAGATGCATGGCTTCTGGAAGAAGACAAAAAGTAATTTAGAGGACAGGCAAGAGGTCATGAAGCTCTCGTATGACCAGAAGGCCCTTCTCGTGGACGTGTGCCCTGCCAATAAGTATGGGTCATGGCTTCTGGACCAGCCTCTACAAAATAAAGGAGCGAAAGGGGGAGTCCACCTACTTGGTAGACCTCCAGACTCCCAAGAACCCTTTGAGGATGCTCCATGTGAACCACCTATAGCCTCACTATGTGAGGTCCAAAGTGAGCATGCTCCTCGTGACAGGAACATGATGGATCAGTGTAGTGTGTCAACCTCTCTCCCACTCTGACCCCAGAACAGCAGAGAGACTGTTACCAGTTGCTGAGACAGTTTGACTTGCTGTTCACACTCACCTCTGGACTCACGGATCTGACAGTGGAGACAGCTCACCTGTGAAGAGCAAAATTTACAGATTATCATTCAAGGTGAGGGCCAGCGTCAAGGGGGAAGTCTCCAAGATGCTGGCTTTAGGAGTGATTGAGCCCTCCAATAGTCCCTAGTCAAGCCCTGTGGTGCTGGTAACAAAGACTGCCCCACAGGGTGCCACACCAGAACTCTGGTTCTGCGTAGACTACCAATGACTCAATTCCATCACCAGGACTGATGCACACCCTACCCCCAGAGCTGAAGAGCTCATTGGCAGACTGGGTGCTGCGATATTCCTCAATACCTTTGATTTGACATTACTGGTAGATCGCTGTAATTGAGAGGGCTAAAGAGAGGTCAGAATTCTGAACCCAGAGGGCCACTTTCAATTTTGGGTGATGCGCATTGGCTTGTTACCTTCCAAAGGCTGGTTAACAGGGTCCTGACTGGTAAAGAGGCTTTTTGTGCTGCCTACTTAGACAACATTGCTGTCTTCACTTCCAGCTGGAAGGAACACCTACATCACCTCCACCAGGTGCTTCATGCAGGCCTGACCATCAAGGCCAATAAGTGCCAGATAGGGTGGCGTTCTGTGGTGTACCTGGGCCACCTATTATGTGGGGGCAAGATGCAGCCACTCCAGGCCAAGTTGGAATCTATCATGGCCTAACAACCACCTAAAACTCAGACAGAGGTGAGCACCTTTCCTTTACCTCTCAGGATACTAAAGGACAGTTGTTAAGGGATTTGGCACTATTGTTGCCCCCTTAACTGAGCTGACATCTAAGAAGCAGCCCAGATTGGTGATCTGGACAGAGGCTTCTCATAAAATATTTGATACCTTCGAAGAAGCCATGTGTACATTGCCTGTACTCAGGGCACCTGATTCCTTTAAGCAACACATCATGCAGACGGACACTACAGAGTATGGATAATGAAGAGGGCCTAGACCAACCGGTAGCCTTCATTGGCAGGAGGCTACTTCCTAGGGAACAGAGGTTGAGTGTGATTGAGAGTGAAGATTTTGCTCTGGTCTGGGCACTGAAAAAGTTGAAACCATACCTGTTTGTGACTCACTTCTGGGTTGAGACAGACCACAGGCCCCTAAGATGGTTCATGCAGAAGTGATGTGAGAATCCCAGACTGTTGAGGTGGTCCGTATCCCTGCAGAGAATGGACTTTAAGGTGGAACACCGTCCGGGTTCAGACCATGCCAATGTTGATAGTTGTAGTGTTGTGTGAATTAGCAATGATGGAACCCTTTTGGCTCCTGATGGACTCTGTAATACTGTGTCATAGGTGTTAGAGCATCGTGAAGTGAATGTAGGTTTGAGGTTACACGCAGATGAATAAAGATGCATAATGCAAAGCTCCGTATGTGGCATAGTCATTAGCAGGTACCCAGGCTGGAGAAGATGCTACAAATGGTGACACTATAGGAGATAAGTAACCCGAAGATAAACAGTGTTATCTCAGACAGTTTGCCATGGTCCAGCAATCTGCTCATGCTTGCCACGTGTTCCTCAGTCGAAGTGTAGAATCGATATTTGGCGTATGTAGAATCAACGTACAACAGTGTGAATTATTTGAAGATAACAAAAGCTTCACTGAAAAGTCTACACATCATTGGCCAAGAACCTGCTGGAAAGACCATAAAGAGAGGTAAAGCACTACTACGCAACCTAAAATGATACATCATATGGAGTGATAACTTTAAAGGTGGATACAAACGGGTTTTAAAAGAGTAGCAAATAGTGACAGCAAAGTGCAAGATAACACTGCGATCAGAACCACTGCGAAGAAGACATCAATCAGGTGTCAGACAGTACAAAGAGGCACATAAAAGCAAAGAGATTCAGAGAAAAGAAAGTCATCGGCTTAACAGAACCGTTTAATGAGAGTCACCACAGCACAGCGTTGGCTGCAGGGGTCTGAGAAGAACAGCCCAGGGTTGTGCTGACTGAGCTGTCCATACCCGAAGCGGCACACCATCAAAGCTGCCGGGTGGTGGCTCAGAACAACTCCAAAGGTCTCCAGGAAAGTAAAAGGCTCCAATCCCTCTTACATTGAGTTTATGAATGCACGTGTGCTTGATGAATAATTCATTTTGATTGTTCTTCATGACCATTGAGACATTTTTATTGAAACACAATGGACGCTTCTACATCTGATGTTTTGTCCTGATGATGACCCTCCATTTATCCATGGGTTGAAACTCTGTTAACGCCAATAGTGTGGCTCTAATGAATGAGAACACAAGTGTTTTGTTGTGTACTTTTGTTTTGTTTTGAAACCTGCTTTTGTATTTCATCCTCAGCCACAACTTGCTTTGTTTACCCCTGTCATTGTTTTCATTTGTAACACTGGAACTTCTATTGCTCGGGCATTTGGCGTGCTGAACGTTGCAGGGACTCCATCTACCAGGAGTCCTTGCTCGACCTGAATCACCTGGTCCGCGTTCGCCGCTCAGACCCGCCCCCAGGACACTGCACTAAAACCTTCCTGTGCCCCCACACCCTCGGGAACTTCAATTGCTCGGGAGAAGCCTTGCTGTGGTGTTTTTTGCTTGGAGGAGGAATCCTACGACTTGCCGCACCCGCTTCGTGGGTGCCGCTTCGACCCCTTGGACTCTGGACCCGTTGCTGGTTTTACCTGTGAGGAAGCTGCTGACGTGCCTCGCTGTGGGGGTGAGAAGGGCATTTGGCGTGCTGAACGTTGCAGGTACTCCATCTACCAGGAGTCCCTGCTCGACCTGAATCACCTGATCCGCGTTCGCCGCTCAGCCCCGCCCCCAGGACACTGCGCACTCTATTTAGTCGGATTTGGTACCCACTGCACGGGAGCGTGCGGGAGCGTTCCGGGAGTAGCCCGGGAAAAGGGCGGGCCGTCTACGGCCGTCCAAGGCCGGACAAGACTGGGCTGGGCCACCCCCTTAAGATTTATTATTAAGCCTGGTAAGACTTTTTTTATACAAGACCTTGGACTCTGGGACTATTTCTAACTGAGTGTGCCATATAGACGCAATAAACCCGAGCTATTCCTCTATTCCCCTGATTCTAATGGCACACCATGCGGGGAAGGGGAGGAAGCTAACATCTAGCATCATGGGGGGAAGCATCGCTGACACTCTAGATGGGTTCATTAAAAGAGCGGCGGTTGTGCTAGAACGGGAGATAGTCCTCACTGAGAATCGGCTATCCCTGGAACTGATAGGCAATAAGCGGTCCTCCGTGGGCGAATTAGGAAATGCAGTCACACCTGACCAAGCTCACAACAACAGGCCGAGTGCTATTAGTCATAACTCCACAGGCACAGGCTTAGAGGGAGATCAACCTATCATTACTGTGAACATCTCGGCTGACACTACATCCTCTGATGGAACATCTTCGGGGGATTTTCACGCTATTACCCTAGGAAACAGGAATCCCCAGACTATGGACAGACCCAAAAATACAATTACTTCTATATCGCACACACAAAAGGGGAAAAGTAAAAGGGGTGGGAACCGTCAATTAGGCAGTAAACCAAAGGTATCGAAAATAACGAGAAATTCTTCAAAGCCAACTTTAAATAAAGCTAACACCTTACCTAAAACTACCGTAGGATGTCCCTTTCCCCCGAGCACCCTCCTAAGTAGTTCTAGCTTCCAGGGTCCTATACAATCACGAGACACAGTCATAGACCTGGATACTGCATGCACATTCTCTCAAGCAGAGCAGTTACTTAGGTCATTTGTGCTCCCGCTTATTGAGAGGTTAAAAATATTAGATGATAAACTGGATAAGATGCAGAAGGCAATCGTAGAAAATTCCCATACGCTAGCAAGCCTAGCACCCTGCCCGAGTGATAATGGTACTTCAATAAGGAAACAGATTAATATACCTCCCCCCAAAAGCCCATTGCCCTCGTTAAAGGCATCTGATGAACCAAGGCCATCGAAAAGCAAGGAGGTTGAGAAGAAAGGAGACCAGGTAACACTGTCTGTTGGAGGGGTTAAGAACAAAAATAATGATCAGAACACCCCATCACCAAATGTACCACCAACACATCATCAGGACGTGAGAAACCTAGTCGAATCCACTAAATCCCCGGTCATCCACCCTGTTATTGATCTACCCCCCCAGGCATCCCCACTAGTAGTAATATTAGGAAACGTACCACCCCTCATGGAAGGAGATAGGGAAGACTACTACCAGTTAAGGAATAAGGTGGCCCATTGGTTATCGCAAAATATTGCAGAAGGCAATAACCTCGGCCACAGTATCATAATGGCCCGAAGAGTGTCTTGGGTGGGCAGGTCAAACAAATCGAAACTGGGCGACTGCATCGTGATCAACTTTAATAGCCCGACAATGGTGGAGAGGATCCTAAGGGCAGTCGAGCTTGGTGGGAGGCCCAGGGGTTCTGGTATAGACATATTATCACTGGACTTCTTCTATGATACCCCTTATCTAATAAGAAAAGATAACTGGAATGGATGGCAACAGGTGAGGGCACCATACCATAGAACACATCGGGGCTCGGGATTACTGGAGGGGAGATCAGCAACTACCCCACACTGGGCAAGACAGGGGATGCATGCTTTACCTCTAGGGCCAAACAGATTTGCACCACTCTCAGGTCTTAATGAGTGTGACTGACTGGCTGGTAATTTGGACTCAGTCGGGGAAGTGCCTAGTAGAAATGCTGATACCCCAAGCATTACGTTAGACCCTGTTGCATCGACCAATATATTAGTAAACCTGTTAAGCACTGGAAATCTCCAAGTCACATCTAAAGCTGGGCGGGGGGGGAAACTGGTGAGAGAGTCGATATGTGCAAATGCTGGGGTAAATAGGGAAAAAATCGCTCCCGTAAACCGCTCTTATTCCACCCCGATAGTTGATCCGCCCTCATTACAAGGCCCCCTCAGGATTGTCTCATGGAATATCTGCATGCTGGAAAGTAAAGTTTCTAATCATGTTTGGGGGGATTTTATCCAGAACTATGATGTATTGGGCATCCAAGAAACTTGGCTCGCGAATGAAATACATTTGGACGGTTTTAAAACCTACCATATCCCTGCGGAACGCTCTGCCCGTGGTAGACATAAAGGAGGCATCTGTATTTATATCTCCAACCTGATGAGGATACGGAGAATTAAAAGGATTGGATACTCTCCATATTTTCAAATAGTATCTATTATACTACCCTCGGGCATGGAATTGACAGTAGTCAACTTCTACAATAACATTAAAAAACCTGACTTTGCAGTAGAGATGAGTAAGCTAGGTGAAGGCATAAACTACTTAAATACTGCAAAAGGAAAAAATGCAATTTTGATCTGGGGTGGGGACTTTAATACTAATATATGCAACCTGAATACCTGCAGACCTCGGGACGATGCTAAGGAAGGAAGGGATGATATGAAGCATTTCATACATACAGCTGGAGGGGAAATAATAAATGATATTATGGCCACACATGACCTAGACTTCGTAAATTTGATGTGCACTCCGCAGGTTGAATTCAGTCCTACATACATAGCCAGGGGTGTGCATTCGATTATTGATTTCATTATCCTACCCACACGATTTTCTAGTTGAGTGGGAGATTTTACCATCCAGTCAAATGGCCTTAGTGACCATCTGCCTCTCAGTTTACACCTAAATCTTCCCGCATGTGATATCTCAGCCACGATCGAATCCCTGGTGTGGTCGCAGGAAATAGTATTGGCACGTCAAAATGGTTTTGCCCTGAAATGGGGCAAAATCGACCCAGCAAAAATGAATGTGACCATTATATCAAAGGTCTTGGCACCCATCCTAGTGTGTCTAGATGAGGAAGCTACCAATGCTGAAATTTTGGAAGCCTTTGGGCAGATAACGTTAGTCATACAAGACTCCCTTACTAAAAGAAAAGCGATGGAACGTAAGAAGACTAATGGCTGGTTTGATTCTAAATGTACGAAAGCTTATACCCACCTTAAAGGGGCACTTCGCGCCAAACCCAGGGACTACAGCCTAATTAGGGCTTGCCGAAAGACCTATAATCTAGCCCGGAATAACAGGAAAAAAGAAATAAAAGATCTGGCTTGGCAAAACCTACTTAAGGCATCGCAGCTGAGAGACTGTAAATTGTTCTGGCAGGCAGTAAATGCACCCTATCTTACCAAGCCAGATAATACAAGAATTGAAGCCGCCATAGATGAGAGCACTTGGATTGACTTCTTCTCCAAAGTTTACAAAAAAGAGGAAAGGGATGTGGCTAAATCCACAGGGGTAAACAATATGGACAGACCAGAGCAGAATCATTTCCCCATTAAGGTTGAAATAGCATATGATGAAGTCCTGACTGCAATAAATAATAGCAAAGGAAGTAAGGCCCCGGGCCCAGATGGGATACCAAACGATATTTTTAAGCTAACTACTGAACTCTGGGTCCCAATTTGTACACACGTTTTAAGGGCCTGTTGCACTGAAGGATTTATTAGAACCTGGGCAGAGTCAGTTATAGTGCCCATTTACAAAAAAGGGGAGAGAGAGTGTCCAGCTAACTATAGGCCCATATCCCTCCTGGATTCCCTTATGAAGATCGCCGGTAGGGTGGTCCTCAGTAAATTACAAATCTGGGAAAATGTAAATAACATCCTAAACCCGGTCCAGTACGGCTTTAGGGAAGGGATGGATACAGTAGAGCAGGTCCTTAATTTCGTGATGATTCAAAGGAAATATACCCAAGCTAAAAAAGGGTGTCTCTATGCAATATTTGTCGACCTCTCAGCCGCATTCGACTGCGTGGATCACGAGAAATTGTGGCAAACATTGGCTGAAATTAAGGTGGATCCCGCGATTTTACATTTCCTCCGACAGTTGTACACAGGTGCGACTGCCAAGGTGAGACATGGGACAAGAGTTGAGAAATGTGGCTCACTGGTTAGAGGAGGCAGACCTGGAAGCAGAGGTCAGCCCGGCACCAGGGTTCAATTCCCAGCTCGGCGGGGTCTTGAGTCCTAAAATGTCCATGGACTCGACAATTCTCGCTCCGGTGCCTACTCGATTCACGGGTTCACACTCTGCGACTATGGGCAATAGCTTGCTTAATCTCCACAACGGCCCCTCACGGCGGGATGCCTGGCTTTCACCTTGCGGATACCCTGCCGGGGTTATCTCACAGGGGAATACCAGGACCGGTTCCCTAAGCAAGCGCTTAGAAACAGCTTGGTGATTTGCGCTATATAAATTCCTGTACATTTACATTTACATTTACAAGAGGAGAATGTACTGGGTCGTTCCGCATAGAGAAGGGAGTCAGGCAGGGCTGCGTACTGGCCCCATTCCTCTTTTCCATATATACAAACGCTTTGGAGGAGGAATTGGTGGCCGCCGTAGTGGATTCACCTAGGTATGGGAAAAACTAGGTGGTCTCCCTTCTCTATGCGGATGATGCCGTACTAATGGCTAGAACCAAGATAGAAGCCCAAAACGCGTTAACAAAGTATGTAGAGTTCATGGAGACAAGGGGACTAAAAATAAACGCTAAAAAATCATTCGTGATGATGTGTGGGAAAGCCAGAACAAAATGTAAGGCTTTGAAAATTGATGGCCTCTCATTAGAGCACACTAAAAGTTTCTCATACTTGGGGGTGCTAATTGATGGCTCTGGCTCCTGGTGCGCGGTCGTCAAGAACAGAACTCTTCTGTTTAAACGTTCCATTGCCGCACTAATGAACTTCGCCACCAAATTAGGGAAAAGACCCCCAGAAATTCTTTTAAATATATATAAAGCAAAATGCAGAAGCATAGCTCTTTACGGGGCAGGAATCCGGGGCTTCCAAAACACTTTACCTATCCAGATAGCGGAAAATAGTTTTTTAAGATATTTGTTAGCACTCCCCCAGGGAACTGCAGTTTTTAATTGTCATTCTGAACTAGGAATGGATTTTATTTCTGATCTCATAAAAGTACAACCAATCCTACTCTGGCAGAGAGTCTGGACTGAAGACCCGTTGTCCTTTAGTAGAGAAATCTTAAAGGATGTAATGGAATTTGACAACGCCAAACATATTCCATGGCTTGAGTATGTCAGGAAGACATTTATTGATCTGGATAGGCCAGAAGTATATAATAATCCCGAATTATTAGGTGGTCTGAGTAGGAAAGAACTTAAAGGCCTGTGCATGAACCACTATGAAACGTTAAGGTGTTCGGTTGAACTTACCAAACAAACTGTCAGTAAACACCAGCTGACTCTGGTGTGTTACACTATTCAACCGTACCTAGCATTGTGTATCGTGGGCTTTGAACGTTTTATCTTAACTAGATTTAGGTTTGATTTATTTCATTACTTGGTACCTTTTCCTACAAAAAACAATTGGTCCAGGAGCCTGGGGACATGCCCTTGCGATAATTTATAGCAACAATCCACGTTCCATGTTATCTTTTTCTGTAAATATTATGAGAAGCAACGTAAGACATGGATTAGGCAATATTTGAAAAAGGGTTCCTGGCGGCAACGTAGACCAGCCTATCTACGTTTACAGCAATTGGAGAATGGCAAATGCATCATGATAATGATTGTTTTTTTAAAGAGTATCCTGAGGAAAAGAAATGTGATGGCTGCTAACTGTATTATGTAAATGCTATGGTTCGATAATGCACTAATTTAATCTTTTCTTAATGTTTTAAACTTAGGACCTATTTATTTACTATGAAATACTGTATGTATATCTATTGTTGCTTTTATGATTTTTATCTGCTGCTAAAATTGAATAAAGCTAAACTTGAACTACTTGAACACTGTTTGTGTAACTTTATGAGCGCCATCATTATTGTATATAAGTCTTTGTTATGCTTTCCTTGATAATATTAAAAATGCTTCTTTGAAAATTAGAAAAATTATTTGTACATGGGTACTGTGTGTCACAAAAGCCTAAGAGTTGGGTAGTACCTTTCTCTCTCTTTCTCTTTTCTATCTCAATTTGGGCAGGTCTTTCCCTATGTTAATTCTTTAAAAATCGCTTCTACTCCAAGTGGTGTACTTGAACCATTGTTTGGACCAAAGAGACAGTACAATGAGGCACCTAAAACCAAAGAGATTCAGAGAAGAGAAAGTAATCAGCTTACCAGAACAGTTTAATGAGAGTCACCAAACCACAGCGTTGGATGCAGTGGCCCGAGAAGAAGTGCCCAGGGTTGTGCTGACCGAGCCGTCCATACCCGAAGCGGCACACCATCAAAGCTGCTGGGTGGCGGCTCAGAGCAATTCCAAAGGTCTTCAGGAAAGTAAGAGGCTCCAAAGGGGACCAAGAGGGAGGTCAAAATATATATCCCATAGGATATAATGGGATTTATATTTCGGCAGACGGGATATCCATCACGGTTGTGATGGAGTAACCAGTCCGTCAAGATCTAATCAGGCCCAGAGTTAAGTGGGCAAAAAAGGGAGTACTTCCAGGAGAGTAGCTACAATTGGTGCAGCAGGCGCAGTGGCGCCAAAACCAAAGCCCTGAATGGCCCTTGATACTTGCTGTATAGTAGTACACCAACAGTCCAAGGTACAATTTCCCTTGCTTGCACTATAGCACACATGGTATGCTACTTTGTACTGCTCCATTATTTGACCCTCCCTGCAACATAGCTGCCAAGTTTCCCATCTCTATGCCTGATGTGTTGCTCCAGTCGTTATTTGGCTTTGAATTCTAGGACTTGTAGTCCTGTATTATAATGGAATATAGAAGACTACAAGTCCCAGGATCCCAAATAAATCTTGGACTGGAGAGGCACCACACATGGACCTGGGAAACTTCACAGGATTGCTGCGAGGACTCACTAGAGACAAAATAATCAGTTAGCATGGGAAGACATTCTTCCTACCACCACCTCTTTAAGATGGTCCAGCAACACTCTTCCTTTAATGCCTGCATGACGGTGTCTGATTCCTCCCCTAGAGTAGCAATATTGGGCTCCTTTTGTTTTGCTTTGAGCTAGAGAGGATTCTAAAAATCTGGCAACACCAGAAGGGAGTTCTTTGCGTTTTGGAACTGTTTTTAAAGGCCTGTCCTAGCCCGCACTGCTGACAGAAATCTTGTTGGTGTCTCATCTCAACTGCCTTTTCTGCCCTCCCCCCCCATCATAATTATTAAATGTGTGCAGTGCGAAATATAAAAGCGCTTAGAGTGGAGAATCAGTTGGTATCGGGCGGGTCAAGGATACTTAAAGAAGAGCAGATGGAGGTTTGGTGTTGCTATAAGGGTCTGCACTTCTTGCACATGATACTAAAGAGGATTGTAAACTAAATTATATGTATTCTATTGCAACATTTCTTTTCTGTCTTTGTTCACTTTAATTAGTAGTCATGGATCATTACCAAAGCTCTAGAACACATTTAAAAGTGCTTTGTAAATATATTTGCTGTTTGAAGTATGTACAGCTAAAGGTTAGAAATACCGGTTTTAGATGATTTTGCTTATTTACTGATGTTGGTTACTTCATTATTATGTTTGAAATATTCTGCATGTGTAGGTAAACCTTCTTTTATTACTGTTGCTCGCAGCAGTGTAAGGTGTGGGGTTAAAGCTCAAGAAACTGTGTACTTAAAGACTTTGCTGCTCAGGTCATGTCTTCATGTATGTTCTTCACGTAACATTTAAACTAACAGCTGCAGAAACACCATCCTGTCAGGTCCGTCACACAAATTTGTGAGTGTAATTTTGAGTGTTTATAATTTGTGGTAGACAAACGTCACTTAGGGTTTGTTTACTGTGATTGCTTGCAAGTGTCTTGGTTCAATGGTTGCCAGTGTCTTGGTGGATCGTGACGAAGGCATGCCACCTGCATATATCCTCATTGAGTAAGGAATGGGACGATGATTGGAGGATTTACTGGTTTTTAGGTCTCGGACCTAAAGGCTGCGCTTGCGCAGTCTGGGGTCGGAGAATTAATGTCCCTTAGTAGCGCTTTGGAACCCGCCTTCCTGCCCTGTCTCTCCTCCATTGGCTGACTTCCTAAACGGAGGCCAGCTATTGGAGGAGAGATGCGTCACTTCGATTTAGCCCCGTCTTTTTCAGATTTGGGGGCGTAAGTTTTGCTGTTCTTTAGACAGTGACGTTGTCTGTCACTCAAAACAGCAAAACCACGCCCCCGAATCAGAAAAATTCAGAAGCTGGCGGGCACCATTTTTTATCGTCTGCGGTGAGGTGAGGATCGATCGTCTTATGCCGCAGGACCCTGCCGCCGCCTCTTCTACCCAGTCCCCCACCCTCCTGTCCCCTGGGCGCCCAGAGATCACTGCTGCCGCCGGCTGCCCCGGTCTGTTAAGCTTTCGCGGACTACACTGCATGTCTCGCACACCTCTCAGCCCTGCAAAATGGTAATGCTGCCAAATCCGCTGTAGGCTGCAACAAACACCGCACCCTCCCCTCCTAGCTTTCCAATACATTTGTCCGTGTCGGGTTCCCAGCCGCAATTGTGGATGGTGATTTGTGTTTCCACCGCCTCCCCGAGGTGGGGGGGACGCGCGTGCCCGGTTTTGGCGCTCAGGGCGCTCAGGTCGCCATCTGTAATGGGTCGCCTAGGTGTCCGCTATGGGAAGAATTCTGCTGTGCTCGGGTCTTGAGTGGATTCAGGTTGCTTGTTTCTTAGACGTGCGAGATGTATTTGATTAACAGTGGTACTGTGTGTCGCAACGAAAGTCTTTCTTCGGGTGGTGTTTCGTCGTTCAGTGTTGGATGTGACCACCGGAAACAGAAGCGTTAAACCTTTGGAGGTTTTGTTGTGCCGTGGCAGCCGAGTCATTGGGGCGCCCTCCACACACTGGTCCTTTCTCTCTGTGTCATTGCCCCAGCGGTGACTGGCGGGCACTTGGGACGGGATGGAAGACCAATGCTTGAGTATTAACCAGCAGTCGACATTCGGGTTAAGTGCTTCAAGTGGCATCTTCCTCTGATTCAATTGTCGCGTCATTTGGGTTGGTTGGGCTGAGTTTCTCTGGTCATTGTGGACATTTGTTTTAATGTTCGTGCTTCCTGTCCCAGGCATCAGTGCCTTTCTGGCTCCAGGAGTACAGACCTGGCGCGTGGACAGGCTCTGCACAGCATATGCAGGCCTGTATTGAGGAGACATCGATGTAGGAAAGGGTAGCTTTTTGATTTTGGGAATGGAGCGTTTCGAACAGAAGCACCATAATGGGGATTGGTGTCACTACATCGCGGTTTATTACAACGCATTCCGTTACATCGGAATTTTTACAACGCAGGATCCATTACATCGGATGCCATTACAACGCATGGCATTACATAGCAGATGCTATTACAACGCATGGCATTACATCGTAAGTATAGGTAAGTATAAAAAATGTAATTGAGTTAATTTAATTAATTTAATTTAATTAATTTAATTAAAATACATTTTAAAATAGTAATTAATTTTATTTAATAAATTTAAATCTATTTATTTAAATTAATTTTAATAAAAATTGTAATTAATTTTATTTAATTAATATAATGAAATTAATTTAATTTAAATATTTTTTTAATTGTAATTAAATTAAATTAATTAAAATAATTTATTTAATTTAATTATTTTAATTAAGAAATGTAATTAATATAATATAATTAATTTAATTTAACCTAAAAACACCCCTGTACCCCAAAACCCAAACCCTGCCCTGAAACCTAAAAACACCCCTGTACCCCAAAATCCAAACCCTGCCCTGAAACCAAAAAACACCTTTGTACCCCAAAACCCAAACCCTACCCTGAAATCTAAAAACACCCCTGTACCCCAAAACCCAAACCCTGCCCTGAAACCTAAAAACACCCCTGTACCCCAAAACCCAAACCCTACCCTGAAACCTAAAAACACCCCTGTACCCCAAAACCCAAACCCTACCCTGAAACCTAAAAACACCCCTGTACCCCAAAACCCAAACCCTACCCTGAAACCTAAAAACACCCCTGTACCCCAAAACCCAAACCCTGCCCTGAAACCTAAAAACACCCCTGTACCCCAAAACCCAAACCCTACCCTGAAACCTAAAAACACCCCTGTACCCCAAAACCCAAACCCTGCCCTGAAACCTAAAAACACCCCTGTACCCCAAAATCCAAACCCTGCCCTGAAACCAAAAAACACCTTTGTACCCCAAAACCCAAACCCTGCCCTGAAACCTAAAAACAGCCCTGTACCCCAAAACCCAAACCCTGCCCTGAAACCTAAAAACACCCCTGTACCCCAAAACCCAAACCCTACCCCCAAACCCTACCCTGAAACCTAAAAACACCCCTGTACCCCAAAACCCAAACCCTACCCTGAAACCACCCCAAAACCCAAACCCTACCCTGAAACCTAAAAACACCCCTGTACCCCAAAACCCAAACCCTACCCTGAAACCTAAAAACACCCCTGTACACCTGTACTTATTTTAAAAATTAATTTAATTAATAATAAATAATAAATTAATAATATTAAAAAACATAAATAAATATGTTTAATTATAATTAATATTAATAAAATTAAAAAAAATTAAATACTTACGATGTAATGCCATGCGTTGTAATAGCATCTGCTATGTAATGCCATGCGTTGTAATGGCATCCGATGTAATGGATCCTGCGTTGTAAAAGTTCCGTTGTAAAAGACTCCCGTTGTAAAAGTTGCGATGTAACGGTGCATCACCCCATAATGGTCATTTAATGACATTGCTCGTTCATGTTTTCTGAAATGAGTCGTCTGGCAACTTCCGGTCAGAGCGCACGGGCACTGGAGCCGGGGTCTGTTGGGTTGCGCCAATGAGCATGGTGTGTTTTTGAGCTGGACCGCTTCCTCTCGCGTCTGGATGTATTGCAGAGGTGCCTTTTGGCACGCATGTGTCCAAATTTTATCGTTCTGTTTAAGTAGCGGAGTCACATGACTGGGCGAACGTGCATCTTAGATTGGGCCAGAGACGAAGATTGGGTCACAGTTGCTGTGCAAGGGAGGCTATTTGCCCCTGCATGGCATGACCTCTGTTCGGTCAGCCATCTTTCCTTTGTGTGCCGCCATTCGGATTTTTTCCAAACGTATGGCATTGCCCACTCGGAGTCTGTGTTGTGGGATGGGCTCATTTCCATCATGAGCTGGACCTGTTTGGTGCCGTATTCATTTTGATTGGTGCGGCCCTGGGGATGCGGTACCGAGACATGGTGTGCGCGGCTTGGGGTCATTACACCGCTACGCTATGGTGGGGGCTGCCTCGAGCCGGTGGTAGGACTCATTGGGATTCGCCTGGGCAGCCTTTATGGGGCTCCGGCAAAGAGGAGGCACATCACACCGTGGTATGCGTGAGGCACAGCATGTGACATGTTTCGGGTGCTGGGCATTCCGTAGCATCCGGTTGTGGAGTGGTATCTGATGGATGCGGTTCGGCATCTGGTGCCACGGGTCAGTGGACGCGGTTGCAAGCAGATGCTATGCAAAGCTGTGATTTGGGCCCAGGGATTTAGTTTGCTTGTTTTTAACCGCTTTTAACCGCTTCTTTTTAACCGCACTTTGGTAAAATGCCACTAGTGACCCCACCCTCTTTTTCTTAAAATTTACAGGTGACTACATAGAACCACGTAAGGGTAAGATTGTAAATTACACCTCTACCCCCCTACATCACAAATAGTGATAGGTAGATCTCTGTTTATTGTTGTTTTTTGTCCTGACAAATGCTCTTAGACCCACGGGCCAACAGAGCAGAAACATGTCGACGTTTTGTCAATACTACTAATATATGCTATGGATTCCTAATTTTCCAGCGAGCATACCAACTTCTTTTTAAACTAGTTGTCCACCGATACTAATAATAAAGAGTATCTTAATCGGTTGGAAACTATTTTATCCCTTTTTGTGCCTTTTCTGTTGGGGTTATTCGAATTTTTTATCTCTGGAGACTGCCACGAAAAAACCAGAGAAAGCCTCGGGCGAGGCTAGGCAATACACAATTTTGTCAAACCCGATGATTGCTGCCAAAACGTTTGTGTGGGGCGGAGAACAAGATATACCGCTTCTCGTTATACACAACGCTTATGAGGGTTTCACAATATATTTCACAATATATTTCTCTTGGTATAAGTGGTAACAAGTGTCCTATCCATTTTTGATAATCTCTAATGAAAATGACAATGCCATTTATTTACGATTAAAAAAAAAAAAAATCATGAGCAATGCCAATAGCTCTACCTTTAATAATGCCAAGACCATTGCATTGTAAATGCTTGTTTACTTACTGGTAATTATCAGCACTCTGATTCTCACTGCTTTGTCCAAGTACTTATATGAACACCCTTCCACCTGTAACTGTCTCAAAACATCGGCATATGCTTTGGTGCCAGATCTCCAATCTATTTTTTATTATTCCTTGCACCAGGGGTCGCAAATTGTTCCAGGAAGCTTGATTTAATTTTCACTGAAGGCAACATGCTCCTCCTTCAGCTCTTTGGAATATTAATATTTGTGGGTTCCAGCTTGATGGATAACCATGGAATGTCTCTGAAGTGTTTCTTAAAAATGAGTAATCGGGCCAGAATGATGTAATCTGTCCTTCAACTACCAAATTGTAAGTAAACAGAGTTCCCTGCTTATATGTTCGCCTGAAGCCCCATTTCTCTGTCCTGCTCACGCTTGTATGATCTATACTCCAACTTCGCATGGCATCGTCGGGTCTCCTGCACACTCAGGAGACAACACAGATCGCCTTGCTAAGAATATCAAATACAGTGTGCAACTTGCACTCTTGCATTCTTTTCTTATAATGATCGGGGTGTTTGTAATTTTCGGTGCATAATATGGTGCTATCTTGGGTAGGTTAATGCATTTTATAGGTCACCGTTGCAGTTTCTAGAATATTTACTGCAATGTGTTAACTGCTTTGTTCTTGGAGCAAAGTTTAGCATGCCACACAGGCTTAAGTACTGATCAGCATAATGTTGATTGTACATATTATTTTTTGTTCCTACGACCTGCGTTCTCCTCGGTCTCATTGCCATTCAAAACAAACGGCACGCGACGTCTTCAGCATTTACGAATTGCAATTGACATGGAGCAAAGTAGGTAAGATGCACTCCAGAGTCATAAGGCAAGGCCGCACGTTCCATTCCGGAGCGCAAGGGGCTGCGGCTCCGTCAATCTTCTGGTATTTGACGTCACCATTCAGGCCCCGAAGAAGAGTGTGGCAATGAACTCTTCCCTGATCCCTTACGCTTCCTGCGCATTCAGATCGACTCATTAGCAGGGCTCACGCTGCACTTTAGTTAGAGCTTAATTCCACTGTGCGTGGATGGACTTGAGTACGAATAACGCGCTTTCCCATAGTGTCCTAAGGCAAGGTCTTGCGCATTTATTTGTTATGGTTATTTTCCGATTCCTTGGAGCTGCCACATACACAAGCCAAAATATCTGCAGGGAATTCAGGAATTGTGATTAAGAGCAGCGCTTTTTTATTTTGCATGGGGCGTTAAGAGTCACAATGTGCTCATTATAACGTTGAAATTCTCTGGCGGTCACAAAAAGCTATATATTAAGATATATATATATATATATATATAAAAAACTGCCAAACTATTTATCGAAACAATTTTAGGGATAAATAGACATTCATCAACAGTTGAGGAGAATTTGGCGGTAGCGTTCGTTTTCCACCAATAAAATGCACGGCAAAGAATATGCTAGTAGTATTCAAAGCTAAACAACACAATTAAAGGTCATTGCTACCTCAGCATTACCATTGCAACAGGTTTCCGGTGTACAGAGTGGCTACAAAGAGGTTTTAGAAATTAGGCCCACAGATATTGAGGAGAAGCTGCCCTGTATGGTTTCTCAGAAAAAATTGCATTTTGTCCCACTTTTCTGATTGAACGTTGCTTTTTCGCAAATGCCCTGGCAGGCCTGTGCACAACCAATCTACAAATACAATGTACATTTCGAAAACAGAGCTTACATATACTTTTATCTGGTCTAACATATCACAGATATAAAAACCTCAAACAAGAGTACATTCATGAAAAATTAAAGATGTTCCATCACGTGTCAGTTCTTAAGGACAAACGCCGCACTGGGAACACCAATAATTCAGTAAGGTGTTTAACTATAGGCAAAATGCCGAGGCATTCATCAATACAGTTTACGTGCCTTGCATGCACAAATGTTCTCTGTGACATCAAAGCCTGCCCAATTGAATTTGCCAATGCTGGGAAAAAGTAGAGAGTGCATATTGAAGAAAATGGCTGAATGATACAACCAGCATGCTGATTGAATGTATTTTTCAGATGCTCATTAATCTCGCATGCATTTCAACATAAGTCCTACAGGGAAGGTTATAGGACTTTTGGTGCATGAGCCGAAATTGAACGAATGAAACTGCTTGTATATGATGTGACACCATGAGAAACATTCCACGAAGTGACATTAATTAATTATTAATTGTCTGTCATTCTTGAAGAGACTTTGTAGGTGCAGACATCAGTTAAACGATAAAAACATAAATACCTAAGCTGTTGGACTTCGCCCTTTTTGCAGGGTCATCCCAGGACTTTTTTCCTTCCTCCTGTATCTTTTCTGACCTGTTGCTGGTGGTTTTATGACTATGAGCACTTTACCACTGTTGGTCAGTGCTAAAGTGCATGTGTTCTCTCTGGTAAACTTGGTAAGATTGATCTACGCCTGTTTGGGATATTTATTTTACCTGTAAGTCTCTTTTACAGTGGTGTCCCATATGCCGAGGGCATTGTGTAAATGAAATGCTACTAGTGGGCTTGAAACGCTGCTTGCACCACCCACCGAAGTAGCGTTTCAAACCAGTCTGAGGCCTCTGCCACTACAGGGCCTTTGCGCTCAGTCACTGCTGCAGTGAAGTGGCATGGCAAGTGGTTGCCATGTCTGAAACTCCCCTTTTTCTACATATAAGTCACCCCTAAGGTAGGCCCTAGCTAGCCGTATGGGCAGGGTGTTGTGTAGGTAAAAGGTAGGACATGTGCCTTAACTGTGTGGCTTATCCTGGTAGTGACAAACAGCCTATTTGGTTTCTCACTGCTGTGAGGGTGCCCTCTCATAGGTTTGCTTTGTGAATTCCCTGATAAGTGCTTCAGTTGTAATTTCTGATCTGAGAAGGGTAGCATGACCATGTTTGGTATGTTTGAAATAGAAGCGATAAATCCTGCTTATTGGTGAAAGCAGATTTATTATTACTATATTAGAAATGACACTTTTAGAAGTTTGCATTTCTGTGTGCTTATGAGTCGTTATGCCCTGCCTCGATGTGAATTGACCCTCTGGTTTTGATTGACAGGAGAGAGGGGATGTGCATTCACTCTAGACAGTCACAGGGGGGTTGAAGTGTGTTCTGCCTTACCCGGATGACTCAGCTCTAAGCTGAATAGACTTCGACTGAATTTTGAGTAGCGGGAGGAGTTTCCCTTGCACCTGAATAGGCCTGGTCTGCATTTGGAGTGGTGGGAGGAGTAGCAACTGCACCTGAATAGGGCTGTGCCTGCCTTCTACAATGCTGTCTCCTCCCCCTGTGGTGTGTCTGGGGCCAGGGCTTACAATGTGAATGGGGGTGTTGTGCACTTCTAATATGTGTTTGAAGAGCCCCAGAACAAAGACTTTTGCACTATAAATACAGGGGCTGCGACACCATGAAAATGAGAAGAGGAGTAGGACTTGTAGCCAGATTTTACCAGAGGGCTGCTGGATTGCCAGGACGAACCACCTTGGGACTTGACTCTGTGGTGCGGACCTGCTTCCTGTTGGTCTGAAAGAAGGACTGCAGCTCTGCCCTGAGGACCCTTGTGGTGGTCTGCCAACCTGCACCTTGCTGGTTTGCCCCCAGTGCTCTCCCAGGGCTGCTGTTTTGCCCCTTGTCTGAGTAAACTAGAGCGCATGGTGAGCGCTTTACTTTTAATTTTTACTGGTGCAACAGAGAAGGGTGTGAGAAGCGCTGTTCAGGAAGTCTCTGAGCTAGCGTGTGCAGTGCTGCACTTGCCTCATGTGTTCCAGTGAAAGGAGACAAGAGTTAAAGCAGGAAGCGCTCTCTCTCTCCCTACAGCTCTCATGCTGCGTTTTTCTGGATATCGGATCCTGGGGCTCTACTTCATGGCCCCGGGCTGGCCACCGGCACACAAGCAGGAGGGCAGAGCCTGGGAGGTCTGTCCCGGCGCTGCAGAGTCTCACTGGGAGAGCAGATCCCCAAGGAAATGAGGATCACTCTGACTGCTTACTGCCCAGAGATTGTTGCCAGGAGACCGGAAGCCTTTGGCCAGTAGTCTGCACCACTGCACCCCACCCCGTGGCTTGTGTCAAGGTGGCAGTGCCGCATATTTTCTGGGGACTGCTGTCATGGTGTCCAGGGCGTGAGGACTTGGCAAGGTCCCGGAAACGCTGGGAGGTTTGAGCAGCTTGTGGGTGTCATTCTGACACTACCTCACTGGCAGCACATGCACCGGTGTTCGTGGGCAACCACCTTTTATGGCATGGTAAGTGGGGGACTTCACAAGGGTTCCCCACCTAAATCCATCAGTAGGTCCTTGCCCCCCTTTGTGCCTGCATCTACCTAGGGGTGCATAGCTGATACCCAGAACGGGGTGAAACCTCGGTGGAGGCCCCTGATTCCCGGATTTGCAAGGAATCCTCAGAACCTACCGTATTCCCAGTAACAGGGGTACAGATTTGTCTGTGCTCCACATTGAGGATAGCAATTACTGTATACCCCCTAATATGAGTGCACCTGGGCTGCACTCTGTGTTATGATTGTAATATTGGGTACTTTTCAGTACTACTGTGAAGTGTGGTTACTTGCCAGTTTTACCTCCCAGCTAACCTACGTAGCAATATTCATTTTTGGGACAATTCATGTGTTTGTATGCTGCATTTCATGCTCTGACATCATAATGTTTGTCATGGAGGTTCTTACCATAGCAGGATACTGTATACTGAGTCTGGATTGCATAGGATGGTCAGCAGTGATGATTCATGTGTCATATCTTGCAGTTTATATCCTGATGTGGATATGTATGTTTTCTTACCTTGCCAGGGTTTGCACCATGGGTACAGTGATGTGATGGTGGTATGTACAATGTCAGTAATGATGTTTCTATGATGTGTGCACTCTACAAGTATTTACTGTTGTGCACTGCTGGGGTTGTTATGACAATTGGCTAATTGGCGTAGGGATTTGTGTAATGTATGTGACGTTATGACAAGTGCCTAGTGGCACAGTGATTTATGTGCTAGTGGTCTAATGTGTTTTTATGATTAATACAAAGGATAATTGTGTATAATCTTGAGTGGAGTCTTTTTTTGTAGTGTGCCTAGTATGTCACTGGTGTGAGTGTGTGTTGCCCAAACGCTTTAAACCTTGCCTCTGTGTTAAGCCTGACTGCTCTGCCAAGCTACCAAGGGGGTGAGCAGGGGTTATCTTAGGTGTGTAACTTCTGTACCCTGACTAGAGTGGTGGGTTCTGCCAGGCTTAGGTGCATATTCTAGACATCCAGAATCCCCATTTCTAACATAACCCCAATAATATAAGTACATATTTCTAAAACTCAATTATATGCAAATACTTTAGCTACATTTGGTGGAAAAGCTTGGCCCATGTCTCTCCAACAGAATAGTACATTATTATGTACGTGGAATTTAGATCGGAAACATCGCATGGCGCTATACAGGGGAAAGCCAACGCACGGTCAACATGTGGAAGGAGGTGTAGCCTAACTAGTTTGTGAACTGCTACTGCATCCTGATGATGAAGCACTCTTTAAAGAGGTCAGTCCTCAACTCTTTCCTTAAGTGGAGTAGGGTGAGTGCAGAACGGATGGCTACAGGAATATTGGTCTAGATGAAGAAGGCCGGTTGCTTTTTTTTTCTTTTCACTTCTTTATCTCCATTTTGAAGCTGTTTTCAATGCATATGTGTAGAGAGCCAACACAGTTGGTGAGATTCTCGTCTAAACAGGCAAGAGTGCAAGTTGTGATCGCTTTGTAGATGATGTGCTGTTTTGAAGATGGTGCGGGCTAGAAGCCGTGACTTACAACTTACAATTTTAAATCGTAAACATCGAGAATGTAATGTTACAAAGACTAAAAGGATCCAGTGAAATGTGCCTTGAGCTATGACAAAACCCCCATCAGCCTCCCTGTAGTCTTTAAACGATCCAATAGCAATTATTAGCATACATTTAGATGCTTTAAGAGTGCATTTCGTATGTAAATTAAGAGAAGAGAGAACAAGTTAACAGTTTGGAATATATTTCCTTTCACCTTCATATACAAATTTTTTTCTATTTTGCAGCACATCTGGAAGTTGCATGTCCAGGTGTAGCTAAATTATGCCATGAGCTTACCTTGCAAACAGGCCTCACTCACTGGGCCTCAAAGCACTGGGCTACAGCTGCAAAGTACATGGCTAACCCCCAGAGTTGGTCAAAATTATACCAGCATGATCAGTATTTTCATTTCTGTATTAGGACAAAGAGCAAAAGCCAGTATTATCTACACAAGGACCATGGCATATATCAGGCCTTATCCCCCTGATATTAGCTGGAGTTTTATTTAACATACGTAGACAATACTCAGTGCAGAATATATTTAAGCAAGTTATGCCTGGGGTGTTTTCATTTTCTTTTGGCTTTTTCCAACAAGGAACGTGGTTTGAAAACCTTCCCAAACAGCCCATGTGTTAACCACTCACCCCAAAGTACAGTTCACTTTATGCTTTACTGCTCTCTACCAGTGCGTGCAAACTTTTTTTTTCTTTTCAGTTTTGCGTCCTTTAAATTTCAAATCACACAATAAAGGGTTACCAGCACTTGCAACAACTAGATTTGACAGAAGTCTGCTGTGTTGTTATTAGCTTCATTAGAGGGTCATTAAGAATTATAAAATATATTCGTAACTTGTTCTTATATGCACTTTATTATTATAATTATGCATTTGCACTTTACTATTCTAACAATAATTTCCTATGATGGTTTATAGGAGATTTGATTGATCTTAATTAGGTAAGGTGTGATTTTATGTGTTCTATATTAAGTATTAATTGTGGTCTTTTCTATTTATTGATATTGGATTGACTGTATGAACATTCAATGATGTACTTTTATGTTTTTTTGCCAAATAAAGCTTGTTTGATGATGATGGTTGGTCCTAGTCACAAAACCTCAATAGACTGGAATGCTCATTATAATAATTGCCAAGGGATGAAATCAATTCAGGTATTCAACCCTTCACTTTTGTATTCGTATCAGTGAGACTCCCTAAGTGTGATGGGTATGCTCATAAGTTGGCCCCATCGCTCATTGTGCCATAGAATGCAAACAGCACCTCTGGGAGGAGATCTAACAAGGATGAAACCAGTCTGGGGTGTTTCTGTTGATAGGGGACATGACATGAGTAAGACAAATACTGATTTGCATAACGTTGATCCTTGATAGTAGTGAGTAAACAATACGGACTGCAATTTCATCCAAGTAATTACCAGTGTCTGGGATTCGTTTTATCTCATTGCTGTTTGTTCTCAGTAGAGCAAACATCTCAACAAAAACTCTTGGGATGTAACTTTTATTTGTTTTATCTCTAGACATATTTTGTTAAAAAAAGAACTGTGTGCATATGAGAATGAGAAGTAAGGGTAAAACTGAAGAGCTTTTAAGGTATGTATCAAGCAAGTGGGAAACTGCACCGCCAGATAGTTCTTCTTTTATTTGTGCATAATTTTATGTGTATGGAGATCAGTTGCTGCCCTTCAATGGCTCAATTTTTCTTTGTTTGTGCCACCCTAAGGGCTGATCAGCCAGATCTTCCCCTTGGTGTGGTAGAAAGCAACTAGACAAGAGGGAAATAAATAATCATTTTAGGGGGAGAGACCCCATGGGCAAGGGTCACTCCCCAATTTGGGGAAATATGTTTTGGCAGTTGACAGTTTTCCTTCCCCACCTCCCTCAGGCGCAGATCTGCAATGTTGTAGGGTGATCTACTCACAGGGAGTGGGGGGGAGGGGTGGAAAACCAGTAGATACTAGGGATTTTTATTTAGGAAATCAGGGAGTGGCTTCTTGGGCAAGGGCCAATCCCCAAAAAACAATAACATGTTTTGGCTGTCCTCCCGCCAAGGGCAGATCGGCCTTTTTTTTGTCCAATCTTACTCCAAGGGGGGCGGGTTTGGAAAAACAGTAGACACCAGGGAGTTGTTTTATCTGTGCATGTTTGGTATCAGCCCCTTGGACAAAGGTAGCGTCCCACAAATATTGAGACATACTTGGGCCCTCCCTCAACCCCAGGGGCAGAGAGGCAAAATTGTTTAGGTCAATCTGCCCACAAGGAGGACAGAAAACCTCTAGACAGTAGGGATTTTGTATCAATGCATGATGGGGAGCAGCCTCTATTGCAAGGGTTACTTCACAAATATATTTTAGGATATATTTTTCATGTCCCCACCACCCCCTTCCCGAGGCGTATGGGCCCTTTTCCATTCTGATCTGCTACCAAAACCCCTACACCAAGGAATTTGTATTTATAGAAGTTGGGGAAGCGGTCCCTTCTGCAATTGGCACTTCCTGGTACCCATCACACATGCTCTTTGTTTTTGGCTCCCAGCTTTCAGAATATAACACTTCTGTGTAGGTCTATCCGTCCACTGGGGTGGCAGAAAACCACTAGACTCCAGGGAACACGTTTGTGTGTGGTGATCTGGCATTTGGCTGATGGTATGTGTGGACTGGTGGCTGCCTGGCTAGAATTTGGCTGGTGGTATGGTGTTTGTGAATTGGTATTTGGCTAGTGTTTGGCTGGCTGCTGGAGTAAGGGTCACTCCCCTCTGGGGTACTAATTGTTTGCCTTTGTTTTGTGCCGTGATCTGCCCACAGGCGCAGCCTTAATTCTGTTTTATAATGTTAACAGTTTTATTTTTTGTTAACAATGTTTTGTTTCTTCTTTTTTTGTAGTTCAAAGCTTTTGATTTCTTTGGTTGTGGCGACTCCTTGCAGTTGCATTGATACATTTGCAGTTTGTGTAGTCGTATGCGTTTGGTAAGAACACTTTTTTGTACTGTTTACTTCAAATAAATGTAATTGCCCTGTATGAATGTGTTTTGTTTACCTGTTGTAATACTTGCAGCATATTTAGCTCCTGTTTTATTGTGTTTCAAATTTGCTTTGGATTTGTGCAAGATGTGTATTGTTGTGTTTATGCAGAGTAGGTGCAACTGATCCGCAGTCTAACTGTCTGTGGCAAGTGAGAGGTAATAAATTAATTGTGTGGTTTGTATTGATAGTTTCTGTTAGATCATTATATGTCAATAGTTATATTTACTGTTTGATATTTGTTGAGTTCGAATTTGAGAAAGTGATGTTTATTGTTGTTTTGTTTCATTAGTAAGCATAATCGCCATCCTTTGGCTGACTGCCTAGCAGGTTGTTGCTTTACATTTGGAATCTGCCTCTGAACATGGCTCTTAGACTGACTCTGCATCTGAGGCAGAGGATCACATTGAAGATTCTAGCAGTGAAACGTTTGTCCTAGAGGAATCATCTGATGATGAACCCACTATTAGTGCTGATGAATTGCTACTTCTTTTAGAGGATGACACTGATATAGTAGTGCAGCAACGGCAAGGTCGATTGTAGGCAGAGGCTGGAAAGCTTCCCAATGGAATTGCTGAACTCTGGGTTGCTCCTAATAGGGTTCAACCTGTTTTGCCTGCCTTTAGTGGTGTTGCAGGGTGTAAAGCCAATACAGAGAACACTTTTGCCTATCAATTGTTTCTATCTAGTTATCGATGTGTTTTTGGATGGTATTGTTGAGCAGACTAATTTCCATGAAGAACAGTTTTAGAGGGACAACAGTGCCACACTTAAGACTCACGCTAGAGTTACCTTGTGGACTCCAACCAATCTCCATGAGATAAAGCTGTTCCGGCGGTTTGGCTTAGTTGTTACAGATTTGCCACAAGATCACCCTGATTGTAAAAGTCTCTTCAAGATTTGGCCTGTTCTAGACCATTTCATAGATTATTTCTCAAAGATCTATGTTCTAGGGAACGATGTGCCTGTGGATGAGTCTCAGGTCTTGTTCAAAGGCCCTTTGGGTTTCAGACAATACCTTCCCAGCAAGAGAGCACTATACGGTATTAAGATTTATATGCTGTGTAAAGGTGCCACTGGATATGTGTGTAGTTTCAGAGTGTACGCTGGTAAGGAGTCTTCAATTGAACCCATTGGTAGCCCTTCTAATTTTGGAAAAAAGTGTGTGAGAACTTGCCAGACTCATTTTTATTAAAGGTCACCATTTATGCAGGCACAATTTCTATCAAGGTGTGCGATTATTTAAAGAATTATTCAGGGTGGGCACTGTGGCATGTGGCACATTCCACTCTAACCTTAAAGGTTACCCAGAAGAGCTTGTGTTTAAAAACTTCAAAGGGGACAGAGCAGTGCTTTCCATAGTAATTAACCTTTTGCTTTGAAATTTCCAGACAGAAGAGATGTCCACATGATCAGAACTGTTCATGATGAAACCCCTTCACCTGTGACTGTTTGGGGTCAGGTACCAGAAGTGTGAAAATCTATATGCATGTTAGACTATAACAGGAACAAGGGAGATGTAGATAGGGTAGATCAAATGTTAGAGTCTTACAATGCTGCTTGAAAGTCATACATCTGATACTAGAAGTTGGTTGTTCATTTGTTTCATTTGGTATCCTTCAATGCATATGTTGTTTTCAAAGCCTGTTCTTCAGATTCCAATATGAATTTTATACAGTTCCAGCAGTCTGTAATAGGCAGCTTTTTTGGTGCTGAGCAGGCAAGTGTTCCAAGAGTCGGAGTGGTAGAGATTGCGGCTAGATTGAAAGATCGCCATTTTCCTGAATACATTTCTCTAACACTCATAAAATACTTTCTTTGTCAAGATGTAGAATGTTTTTTTTGTGTGTGAGATGCATGAAAGGTCTGTGAATAGCCTGTAAAGCGGTTGGTGCTTTGTCGTTGCTTTACAGCTCACAAGCTGTGAGACACTGGTTCAGTATTTGAAAATGTATAATTATCTTATTAACAGTGATTTCTCTGTTTTCATTTTCATGACATCTTTTGTTAATAAAATTTACATTTGGAACTTTTCACTCACCCTTATGCTAAATCCAACCAGTATGTGTGTGTGTATGTGAGTACTAGATGGTTGTGCAGTAATGTTTGCCTTTTCTCTCCTTCTCGGTCAATGGTACCTTACCTGTGCGGGTGGGCCTAGAGCATGCAAACAGCCAAAGCCCAAGATGCAATGTGGCAACATCAACAAAAGGGATGCTACAGTTTTTTTTAACCAGAGCTTAGCCGCCAGACAGGAAACCCACCAAACCCAGACATTTCTGAAAGCTACACACCCAGGGGAATACAGGGTGGTGTGCCTTTCATGAATCCCACACAGATTTATTACCCATAATGTCCTGCAAACCTCAAAATGTACTTAAAGAGCACATATTTTCCTTGGATTTCTGTTACATATTCTTCCCGGAATCCACACAATTCCTACCAACCAGGATTCCCTCACTTGCCCGATAAAAATGTTGTCTCACTTGTGTGGCTGTATCTAGTACCTGAGACATGAACAGATCAATGGGAGCCCTTGCAAAGGGACACTTACTGACCTTGGTTTGATCTGTTCTTGTTGCTCACACTCAAAGATTGAAGTTTGCAGGTTATTGTGGGCAAAAAAACTTTGTGGAACTCATGCGAGGCACTCCTTCTTGGGCTCCCTTAGGGGTATATTTTTCAGAAATGTCTAGGTTTGATAGCTTTCCCTAGCTGGTCGTTGATCCCAGGTGAAATAACTGTTGATGCACCAGTTGCCAAATCAAATCAATTTTGTGCCATGAAATATTATTGTGTCCACATTGCATTTTGGGGCCTTTCCTGTTGCGGCCACTAGGCCTTCCCAAACAAGTAAGGTACCATGTTTATCAGTAGACTTGGAGGACTGCTGAATGTTAGGACATTTGTGACTCCTCACAGATTCTAGAAGTTTGTCTCACAGAAATGTGAGGAAAATATGTGTTTTTAGTGAAACTTTAAGGGTTTGCGAGGGCTTCTGTGTAGAATAACCTTGTGAGAGCCACACAAAACGCCCCTACATGGATTCCCCTTGGTGTCTAGCTTTCAAGAATGTATAGAGGTTTGCTAGGTTTCCCCTAAGTGCCAGCTGAGTTAGGGCCCAAAATCCACAGCTAGCCACATTGCAAGAAAACGGTTCACCTTTCAGTAGAAAAACGTGATGCGTCCACATTGCGTTTTGGGCCCTTTCTGACTGTGTGTCTCTACACACACAAGTGAAGTACCATTTTTATAAGGAGACTTGGGGAAATGCTGGGTGGTAGGAAGTTTGTGGATCCCCACAGTTTCCAGAAGTTTTCCTCACAGAAATGTGAGGAGAATGTGTGATTTTAGTCAAAGTTTGAGTTTTGCCTAGGCTTCTGGGTAGGGAAACCTGGTGAGAGCCACACAAGTCATCCAATCCTGGATTCCTCTAGGTGTCTAGTTTTCAAAAATGTACAGGTTTGCTAGGTTTCCCTTTGTCTCCGCTGAGCCCCAAAATCCACAGCTACCCACTTTGAAAAAAAGAGCTAGTTTTCAATGAAAAAAGTGTGATCTGTCCATATTGTGTTTTAGGCTCTTTTCTAGAGACATGTGAGAATACAGAATAGTAGAACAGTTATTATTACCGATTGTATTTGCGACACAAGAAGTGTAAAAAGAAAATGTTGTCACAAATGTCAGTTTTTAGGTCTCGCCTGAGCCAGCGCATGCGCTGCGAAGACATTTAGTAAGCGGGTTTTGAAAGTGCTACCAGAGGCTTTTGGTGGCCTCAAGCTTGCGGTTACGCGCGCAGCCGCCATCTGTCTTTCCTCCGTCACGGTCATTAAGTGCATCATGATCACTTTCACTTTCGTGGCCCTGCTCAGCGCAGAGGTGCCATCTGGCATTCCTCTTGCTCTCCCTGTGTGCACACGCACGCACCACTCGCTTGCTTTTTAAAATTTTATTTTTGCTCGCGCGGGCACACAACTTTCGGTCGCTGCCGCACGTTTTCTTTTTGCTCACGGCCAATGCTTGTTTCTTCTTCTCCTGGTGCCCTGCATGCTAACTTTCATCACCACCCTGATGAGCAATTATCTCCTATATGCAGATTTGGGGTGCACGTTTTCTCTTTCGCTTTCTCTTTGGTTTAATGCGGCAACCCTGTCCCTCTGTACTCTAGAGCTCTGCCTCCCTCACCAGGCATGCTGTGCCACCACTGACCTTCCCAGCCGAATGGACCCAGGTTGTTTGCAGCCATTATTCAGAAAAAACAAGAGGTATTCACACGGTGTGCTTGCGTCTAGTCACGGGAGAGAAGAGAGCCCCCTCATTACTCTGCCATTTGTTACCCATTGCACGCTTCGTGCAGCCCGCCTCCTCTGCGTTAATTAAATTGAGTTGTGAAATGGCTAGTGACTGTGCATTAGAACATTAAAGGTTGCCTCCCTCTGTCTTCAATCGACCCTCTCAAAAATGGGACATGGCTGAATTTAGCGAAATCTACCGGGAGATATGACAAAAACCGGGACTTTCCCATCAAAACCGGGACTCCAGGCACCTCTCAGACGAGTATATCCTTGTGTGACTTGTGGTGTTTCTCTTTGCCTTCCCAGCGCACCGCAGCTCCACAGGTGAGTGTTGTGCTCTCTGTGTTCAAAAGCTTCCCCCCGACCCGCACACTTGTCCCCGAATGTGCATTCTACGCTGTACAGGTGAGTGCAGTGTCATTGCATAGCTATTGCTCAGATTACCCACCTGCTGCAGCCCTGCGCTTTATTTTCCCTCTCCATTGGATTAATGGGAAAGATATAAATCACTGCGTACGGTTAGATTAACTCCAGCTCAGCCTCAGATTATATCTGCGCGCATTCGTCTTTTAATGGCGGAGTTATTATAATGAGCTCAGAGCGGACACCTGCCACCGTGAATAATTAATGCACCTTCTGGGCACTTCCATCAGCGCTGCTTCTCTCCCTCCCGCTACCTTAGAGTGCCTCCCCTCCCATCAGCCCACTCTTCTCTTCCTCCCTCTACCTCTGTGTCCCTCCCCTACCACCCGCGCTGCTTCTCTCTCCTTCCACCCATGCTGCTTTTCCTTCCACCCGCACAGCTACTCTCTCCTTCCACCCGCGCTGCTACTCTCTCCTTCCACCTGCGCTGCTTCGCTCTCCTTCCACCTGCGCTGCTTCTCTCTCCTTCCACTACCTCTGTGTCTATTTCCTCCCACCATCGCTGCTTCTCTCTCCTTCTACCCTTGTTTTACTAGGACCTATGCGTCTTGGTGCTTGTGGCACGCACAGAGCCTTGCTCCCTTTCTTTCTCTAGCGACTTCAATGTTAGTTTCAGCATTTACATCAGCAAAAACGTTTTTGTAGGGCATTTTCTTTCTAGTTGAAGAAACTATGTTGCATCTTTGTAAAAACCAATTTTTTTTGTCATTGAAAGTAGTATAATTATGCAAACACGCTCTGCATTTATTTGTAATCCCCAGTCATTTCACCGCTTTACATAAATGAGTTCCTAGTTGTTGCAAACGAAATAAACCTCCCGGCACTATATCAACATGTATTTTTGAGCATTGCCTGTTTTCTATTTTCATGTTGATACCGGGAGGCAATGGGCAGACCTTCAGACGAGCACTGTCAGCTTCTTATATTGAGAACTGTGAGGGCAAAATTGGACCCTCGTTGCACCTGCTTTTTAGAACTTTTGGTGTTGAGACTAGCAGGACCCGGCCTACTTAAACCCCTTACTGACGTGATATGTCAGTGATAGATATCTGATAACCGTGCACAGGACATAAAGCAGAGGGAATTATCTTATGTATAGTGGCCTAGATACCAGAAACGCTATCACGAGAAATAAATGATATGGCTTAAATGAGTGAGGCACAGTGCACAGAGAATTGTAATACCACCTGCAGTCCAAATTAGATCATCTATGTGGCTATCCACAATACCTCGTTCACTTCTTTGCAAAGGTGTAATCGAAATCGGTGCTCAAATGGAACACTCACAGTCATTCAGTACCTGTTACCTGATGTTGATAAGTGCCAGCAATCAGGGCTTTAAGTGGCCCCGGTCCTGCCAGTGCTGAGCACCGGCAGTTCCAACAAGCATTGCCATAGCCAATTGGTCTCGCATTTGGGACCTTATAAGTGCTTAGCCATGCAACAGATGATGTTGTTGCACCCAGGATATTGTGCTGCATAACTAAACACTTATAAGGTCCCAAAGGCGAGACTTATTGGCTATGCTAATGCTTGTTTCCTATGCATTTGGTTTTTGAAAAACGTTTTATAAAATAGTAGCACATGTTGTTAATACAAAACAGGTGTAATGTGAAACATTTCAGCAATTATCTGTGTTAAGCTATACCCATCCCTTCATATTGTTCATAGTCCATTCCTGTTGTGTGATTGGTAGGTTCTCCGGGTGAATTTCTTAGATCTCTGTTAGTGTTGGACCCTGAGAGGGCGGGGTGCACAGCCCCTCCTATGGGTATTCCATCCTCCCCACTCCTGCTCCCATTTCCTAGGGCACCCCCTGCTTATATAGACTGCTTTCTCGGCTACCATGGCCAAGTCCCTAATGTTGCACCATTCTTTGTGGGTTGATGCAGCCTGAGCTCCCCAATACTTAACAAGTTTACGTTTTGCAATCATCAGGCCTAGCGTCGCACAGTCCTGATTTTTGTGATTGAGGTCTGTCACCTCCCAGATGTTGAGAAGGCACCTTTTGGGCTCAGGTGGTACTGGGGACCCACATATCTGTGTGATTGTGTGCATGATTGCTGTCCAGTAGTTTCTGATCTCGGGCAGTCCCATATAATGTGGTAGAATGTACCTACCCCCGCCACCCCACATCGACGTAGGCAAAGCGAGGAGTCAGATCTTCCTATTTTAGCTAATATTTCTCTGGGTAGGTAGGTACTGTGGAGCACCTTGAGTTGTTCTAATCACAATCTATAGAGCATTGCCACCTTCCACTGAGATTCCAGCACTTCCTGACAGTCTTGTCTAGTTCTCCTATTTCTTTCTGCCATCTCTTTCATAGGCCTTGCATTGGGTAGGTAGGTCATGTGGAGCACCTTGCTTTGTACTAATTACAATCTAGAGAGTATTGCCACCTCAAACTCAAATAATCAAATAATCATCTTTTTTCTCTGCTTCCTACCAGTCAGTGTCGTCTAGTTCCACTATTTCTCTCTGCCATCTCTTTCGTAGGCCTTGCATTGGGTCTGGCAAATTATTGATTAATTTTTGATAGGCTAAGGAGATTGCCCTGCGGTCCATCCGTTATGAAAGCAACCTGTCCTCTAGCTGCGAGGTCTGTGGGAGAGTCGTGCCCACTGGGATCACTGCCATAAGTGCTTGTCTGATATGTAAGTATCCGTATGTTTCTGTAATTGCCATGTTATATTGTTGTTGCAGCTTTGCAAATGGAGTGACTTTTCCCTTATCCCAGATATCTCCCACCCTTGTGATGCCAATGAGGTCCCATTTACGGAATCCTGGACAGTTAATCAGTAAACCCAGTTTCTCGGTCTCCCTCAGCAGAGTGGACTGTGTTATTATATTGTGCCAAACCAACTTCTTATGTACTGTGTGCCATAACTGTACCGTCTGTGCTGTGGGCCCTGTTTAATTCCTGTTGCTAGTTTTTGCATACAATTCCCGTGGGGCTTCCCCCCCTCTCCCAAGATGTATCTGTCCATCTGAAATGCAGGGTCGTTGTATGGGCTGTAATTCCATTGATTCAGAACCGTTAACTACGATGCCCAGTAATATGCTTGTATGTGCGGCAGTGCGATACCGCCACCTTACCGTCTCTTTACTAGTATTTTTGGTAGCCATGCGGGTTGGTTTCCAATGCCTATTTCAGCATCTATTGCCTGAAAAGAGGTCTGTGGTATCCAAAATGGTGTGTTTTGAAGAGCATATAGAAATCTGGGCAGTGCCATCATCTTAAAGAGTGCGACCTGCCCTAATGTCGAAGGGAGGAAGTGCCAGTGCTTTACATCACTCCCTAGACACAGCAGGGGCTCCTGGAGGTTTCTATTTTCCTACCCATTTTTAATATTCTTTTCATTTCAACAGTAAGTTTCTTTGGGGAAACCTTGTGGATCTACACAAATGGCCCCTTGCCGAAACTCAGAAATCTGTCAACTTTTCAGAAATCTATAGCTTCCCAGGATCACCCATGAGTTTTAATCTGATTTCCACCACAAATTGGAAGTAGGTTGAAAGCACAAAAACGCGCTACCTTTTTGAAAAATGCCAAAATTGTTTTAAAAATAGGTTGCGTGAGTCATCATCATCATCATAATCTTTATTTGATGTTACAAATAAAATCAAATAAAAGTCAAGTTTCATGAGCCACCTCTGCATGTTTCTGAAAACGCCAGAAAAACGGTGTCATTAGAACAGCAAGCCTTTTGTTGATGCCATTTTTAGGGGAAAAAAATAAGACACTTTTTTGCAGACCACTTTTTCCGATTATTCCCCCCAAAAAACAAAATGTAGCTATATTTTGGCTCTTCTCTCACTGCTGTCCGGAGGAATCATCAAACCCTGGGGAACTTTGGAATCCCCATGATGTTAGAGGAATAGGGCGCAAATTTGGTGTGAATACCTTATGTGGAAAAAAATTATGGAGGCCTAAGGTAAATTCCCCCAAATAGCCCACAAATTGCTTAGCATTCTAGGAAGAAAAGACTTAGCAGTCAAGGGGTCAATTTCCAAAAGCTCTGCTCAGTTGTCTCATCCATAAGAGTGAGCAGTACTTCAGAATGGTCTCAGTGTTTTGTATTTGGGGTCAGCAGTTCTACTAGGCCTAAGATGGCCAAGGATGCAGTTCATGCACATTCTACATTGCATTGATGCACTGACTGAGGGAGAAGTGCCACCAGGAGTGAGCTGGGACGTGAGTTAAAGATAGGGGCTAGACGAGCCCAGAAACAACCCCATCTGCTCTGCAGACACACCTGGAATAACAGAATGAGTAGTTCTTTTTAAAGACTGAGGACCAGATTCATCTAAAGTTTTGAGTTGCCCTTGCTCTACGCAAGAGCATGCAGGGTCGCAAAACCTAGAACGAGATTTACCAAGCCATGCAGACGAACCTTGTGTTGCCCTACGTGGCTGAATAAATCTCAAGTAACACAAGGCTGAAAAAGTCAGTACCTTGCGTTTCTCTTCCCCAAGGAAGTGTTCCGTGGCTAAAGCATGGGTTTTCCCATACAGCCACCTATGGTTTTTGAAGCATTCCCAGACTTACCATGAGTGGGTGACATGGGAATGCATCAAAAAATAAATGCTTTGCCTTCCTAGCGGGAAGTGTAAAGTGGAGAAATATGTTTATTTATCATGGCTTTATCCTCTTTTTAATTGTGCTGAATTGTGCAGCACACCTAGAAAGAGGTAATCGTCTGGGAGAATTGTTTTTGTTCAGGTAGGTGTCCCTTCCTGCACAAAAACAATCATGCCTGTAACGCAGGCCCCTTTGCACTATGCTGCAAAGGAGCCTGCGTTGGCGGTAGACAGCACATAGTGCACCAGCACAATGAGAGGACATGAATGTGCCATATAATGTTAACAGTGGCGCATTCCTGCCCTCTCCCTGTCACTCAGCGCAGCAAGGTGTCCTGTGTTGCGTGACATTTTGGTAAAACTGGCTCTGTTTGCATAGAGTTTTTCCACTGTGTTCATGTCTTTGATCCAATTTCTGATATATTTATGTGTTTGTTTCCCATTTTACAAAAAAACTTACACAAACAAAACTAAATGAGTGTACAGAGTGAAAATCCACATTTATAAAAATACTTTCTATCCTAGTCCTTCATGTCTTTAACAATCACTTTCTCCCACCACCGCCCCTTCAACACACTGATAAGAATGGGCACTTGGCTGCCTCGCCTGATTTGCAGGATTTCCAGTACACTTGAGATGTTTTCTCTTTACTGCAGTGCTGCATTGCGCTAGAAGTTCCTGTTGCACAAGAACCCGTTCAGAGGTGTATACTGGGTACTTGCGCATCACATTGTCAAGTGATATACACTTGTTATCAGCAGAGGATGCTGGTCTTAGACAAATTTGGTGTTTGAGGCTGGTTTGGATTCGAGAAAATGGTCTGTAAGCAGATCGTAGCAACAGGTCCTGAACAGGCTCAGCTAGATCACCAGCGTGATCAGGGAAATTGGAACAAACCATTTTTTAATCAATCTCTCATTATAATCCCTTTCATTGTGGCACTTTTTTCGGTTTTTATACACATTTACTTCTATGGTATATGAATGAATTAGCAACCTTTTTAAAAGCTGCCCTTTTTGTCCCAGCACAACAAGATGAAAGACAGGTATTCCTTTCGGTGTAGCAGCAAACTGGAGAGAAAACCCTGGGGCGTAAAAGGCTTCAAAAACTCTCACAACAGTGTGGCGTTGCCAGCTTTACATATGCTTCTTACAAACTGATCCCATCCTAAAACCATTCCTCATTCACTTTGAATGGCGCCAGATCGCGTTTTCTAAAGGACCGTAGTGTTGTGATAGAAAATGAACCACTTATATGTCATTTAGGGCCAGATGTATGAAGCAGAGGTCGCCCCACTGCTTTTTGAGCAGTAGATAAAAGAAAAAGAAAATGATAATTACACTCTGTTATAGTGCGCGCACGACGTCACACTCACTCCTCCCCACTTCCGTCACTACCATCCCGCCACTGCTGAGCCCATAAACTCTCCAAATCATGTAATGTAGTCCAAGGCATAGATTTTATTCACATCAAATCATGTAATCACCACAAACCACTAAGAGAGTTAAAGTATCCTACTTAGATATATATATATATATATATATCATTATTCACGGCATCCCACTCTAGGGACATCCACAGTAAGAAAATTATTATTGACATTACACTTGAACTTTAACTTGGCCATACACTTGTACACTCTGTTGCGCACATTGTGCCAACAGGCCCCAACGCACTAAAGCAAACGGTGGCACTGGCCCACCGGGGTACCTGAACCCAGGCAGTCTCCTCAAGATTCATCTCAGTCCATAAGTTGTGGGCTAGGTCAGTAGGGTCCAGGACCACCAGCAGGTCAGTCCCTCCTCCCCGCCTACCCTCTGCACACTTCAATCCTACCCGCTCCTGGGGTCCAACCAGTCGCTGAACCTGCATTTTTCCCACATGGCCCTTTGTTGTTAACTGTCAGCGCTCCGCCACAGGGTGAGAAGCTCCCTGGTGCATCCTCCATCCCCTCCAGACGCTGACTGTGCTCCACAATAGCCGCCGGTATAGTCTGGATAAAGATCTCCATCCCTTTTGCCAACAGATGCACCCCATCCTGATAAAACAACTCTGCTTTCTCAGGAGGGAGCAACTTGTGCCGAATTGTACCCATTGCAAAACTCGTTCAGATTTTGTTTATCCTCCCAAGCCTCTCTACGTTTGTAGGTCGCCAGTTGTCCTGTACTCCGGGTACCATTTGTTCTGAACCCCTGATGGCCTTTAGTACCTGACTCCTTGCAACCCAGCAAAGAAGGCAATGGCGGATAATTGCCAGTGCACTAGCGACAGCGATTTTCCCCCGTCTCTCTGCCCCACAAGAAAACCCAATACTCCTACTCGTGTGAATCTGCCTGCCCCCGTGCCTGATCTGAAAGTACACTGTACACCCCCAAGCCTTCTCGTACATATGTTTTGTCTGGGGTGCCAGCGATGCTGCAATTAGGTCGGTGGCAATGGGGCAACAAGCCTCCATAACTCCTCTGGGAACTCCGCCATTAACTTCATCCGCTTGCGGCCACCGTGCCCTGAACTCTGCCAACTTAGATCTAGACAAAGCGTCCGCCACTGTATTATCCACACCGGGTACATGTTTGGCAGAGAAATGCACGTTATGCAAGAGACATAGGTGAATAAGAGTCTTCAGCAGCTGCAGCACCCAAAGGCATTTCGCTCTTTGAATATTGATGGCCATGTCCGTAGACATGCTGTCAGACCCAAAAAATACTCTGGTATTTGCTACTGATGCCCCCCAAATGTGTAGGGTGACAATGATGGGAAACAGTTACGGTTGAGCCCAGACGCAACCCATTCCACTGGCCAATGCTTCATGTACCACCTAGAGTCCAACACTGCCCCAAAGCCAATGCATCCTGCTGCGTCTATGTAGAGGGCTATCTCTCTGATGCTTTGCGCTGATTGCTGCCACAATAGTGTTCCACTGAAATTATCTAGGAACCTTCTCCATGTCTCCAAGTTGTCTCTGACCTGTGTAGACAATCTTGTGTGGTGGTGCTTTGCCCGTAGGCCGACATTGCTCTTGCTATGTTCCTTGAAAAAACTCTGCCCATGGGAATCACTCTCAAGGCGAAGTTCAATTGCACCACTAAGACCTGCAGCTGATGTAGGGTAACCTTCCTGGCAGTTATGCATGTGTTAACCGCATCCCTGAATGCCCTCACCTTCTCCTGCGGCAACCTACATTCCCCTGCCACTGAGTCTATCTCAATACCAGAAAACACAAACAGGTTGTGGGGCCTTCTGTTTTTTCTACAGCCAAAGGAACCCTTAATGCCGGAGCAAGCTGTCAGAAACTCTGCATGGCCCTCCCGCATGCCCGGTCACCTGGGGTACCCATGAACAGGAAGTCGTCTAGATGATGCACCACATTGTCTGATGACACCAAGGCCTTTACTGCCCACTCCAGGAATCTGCTGAATGTCTCAAATACTGAGCACGCAATGAAACACCCCATGGGCACACACAAGTCAAGGAAGTACTGACCCACAAAAGTGAAACCTAGCAAGTGAATATATTCCGTGTGGATGGGTAGAAGGCGGAAAGCCGGCTCTGTGTCTGACTTGGCCATTAGAGCCCCCCTGCCTAATCTCTGTAGTTCCGCGATGGCTTCATCAAAGGTGGTTTATCGGACTGTGCATAGTGCCTGGTCCAATCCATCATTTACTGATAACCCAGTGGGGGGATATAGGTTGTGAATCCAACAATATTTGCCTGGCCCTTTCTTTGGGTCCAAACCCAGGGGCGAGCATAAAAAGGATGCACATGGTGGAGAACTGAAAGGACCCGCTACCCTCCCTGCATGCACCTCCCTCATAATCTTGTCCCGGACCAACTCCTGCTGTTGCAGAACTGACTGTTGATTCTTTGGTGGGACTGATGAAGGGGGTGCCGGGAAGGAATGCGGAACGTGTCCTTGAAACCGTAGTACAGCATGTGTGCATCCTCATTGTTATTGTATTTACTAAGCTTGTGCATGTGAATGTGCATATGAATTGGGGAAGGGCGCTTCACAATATCGCGTGGGCAATAGACTCTTAAGGGTTGTTTGCTCTCTCTGCTTGACATGCTTTTTAAAACACTTAAACTCTGGATGTCCTTGTCCCCGACAGAAAGAGCAAATGTGTTTAAACTTACATGCTGACACCTTGCAACATTCCTTCTTGTTGTACTGCCAGCAGGCCATTTTTTGGATCCCAAACTGATGTTTAATCGAAAGTAGATACATAAACAGTGGTCAGGGTCTATTGATTATAACAGAGATTATATCATAAGAATCTTTACACTAATGAATTATTTAGAATTCCTTCTGTGCAGTACAAAAGCATTTATTCACACATTTTAGTGTTCAGTATAATTATTATCATTAAAAAATATCAAGAGTAGTACAATGGAAAGTTTGCGAAGACCAATTACTTCATTGGGTCATGCACATACTGAGGGACACGAGTCTCAGTCAAATCAATGTATAAACTTTCTTGTGGACTCACATGTATTGTCTACATAATGACATTTCGACGCGCTCAAAGTGACAAGGAAAAAGAGACAGTTAGGTGGGATAGGTGTGATTGGGTAAAGGTGAGGACTGGGTAAAGGATGTTGTGACCATACTACAATCTCAGTGGTATTCAGTACAGCCTTTACAGACTAATTTCGTTCATTAGTTCCAATTGATTCTTTAACATAGGGTCCGTATTAATCCATAGGTTGCTTCCTATGTTAAGAAGGTAGGTACAATCCGGTCTACGTTTCGACCCCTGGATTAAGGGTTGATTCAAGCCTCATGCTAGGGTCTTCTTCAGGACTTAAAGGTGCAGGAGAGGAACACTCTACTTAGATACACAAGCCATCACACTCGGGCCCTACGGGACAATCTACCCTTCGGGCAGTTCCTCCGTATTCGGAGGAATTGTACCATGAAAGATGATTACTTTGCTGAATCGGATGAGCTCATCTCCCGGTTAACAGAGAGAGGATATCCCAAAAGACTGGTAAAAAGAGCACGCAAAAGGGCGTGGTTCAGTGACAGAGAAACCCTACTCGTACCAAAGAATCGAAAACTCCCGGAAGATAGGATGATTTGTGTCACCACATATTGCAGTAAGAGCAATGAGATACGTAAAATAATCAACAACTATTGGAGCATCATATCAGATGTAATTGAAGTACCAGACCCCCCTATGCATGCGTTCAAAAAAGCTAAAAGCATCAGAGACCTTGTTGTCCGCTCTACGCTGGACACCCCACCAGCTCCAACTATACAAACAATGTGGAACCTACCTACCATTATTGGAAATTACAAATGCAGCAGTTGTAAGGCCTGTATACTGTGCATAGAAACAAAGGCTATCACGCATAATAATGTAACCATCAACTTGAAAACGTTAACAAACTGCAACAGCAATGGAGTGATCTACGCCATTTTCTGCCCATGCGGCTTGATCTACATAGGCCAAACCAAGCAGAAAATCAAAAATAGGATACTGCAACACTGCAGTAGAATAAGATGTCAAACGATGGGGGCGCCCCTAGTAGACCATTTTCTGGCAAAGACCCATACACCTGAATCTCTTAAATGGGTGGTCATTGAAAAAATCACACTGGGACCCAGGGGCGGGGATCTGAACTCCATCATGAACATAAGAGAATGTAAATGGATGCAGTTGTTTGATTCTGTGCAAAACGGATTGAATGAGATGGATGCCACCTTTTCTCAAATGGCTTTGATAAACTGTGAATAACCTCTCAGCTATAATAATTCATTAGTGTAAAGATTCTTATGATATAATCTCTGTTATAATCAATAGACCCTGACCAATATTTATGTATCTATATAACTGACCCAGGTCAGAGAGTTCTTAGGGTATACCCCGTTATAAACTCACGAATCGAAAGGACTGAGCCACTCTCCCCGATGCATGAGACATATTGAACTACGCATGCCAAATATTGATCTCCCTCAGGTCCCATGCTATTTCAGGCCTAACCGAATTCATCTGCCTAAACGTAATGTCGTATCCATGCCGACCCTTGGAACTCGGATGCCACCCCATGTATGAGGGACATGTACCCAAATAACTTTGGGGCTAACAATGGTATTTTTTTCTGTCAAAATCACTGCGTGAATGGAAAACCCTGTTACCCAGTTCCTCAAGGACCACTCAACCCACACCTCTTCAACTTCATCTCGCCCTCCTTTGCCGCTCTAGGCCTACTTGGGGCCACCCCACCATTGATTAAGTCGAAAATGTTCACAAATTTCCCTCTGAGAATCTTTTCCTGTGTCTCTGAGGGAACATGGCATGTATTTGCTGAAGGAGAGGCCAGCACCAAATATGTAGACCCAAATATTAATGGGGTCACCACATGTGGTGATTAGAGCACGCTCGTCCCCACTGTCGCCAGTGTGGTGGGAGGCTGCACTACTCCCAACCCTACCGTCGCCGCCGTCCCACCAGTCTGAGCCCATACTTGTGCCGCCACCCTCCCTTTTGCTCCTATCACTGTAACTGGGCTGGGTGGTGGTGGAACTGGAGCCCCACACAACATTACGGAAGCCTGGTGGGCGGCAGCGCTCCCTGCCGCTTGCAACCCCCTGGTACTCCTGACGGCATACCTGGCCCGTGCGGTGGCTGCACTGTCACCCCCACCATAGTCCCCGGGGGCTGGAGGGCCGTAGTGCTACCTGCCGCTTGTTTCTCTCCTGGCACTCCCCCTACCTGTGGCGCTAATAAGTGCGCCCCTCCTCTAGGTGCGGGGGGCGCCTGCTCAGTATTTTATTTTTCTGGTTTACGGTGTGGGGTGGGCAGGGTTTGGCTGTGTTACAGCCAGCCAAGGGAAGAGCGGTGGGCACTTAAGTGGGCATGACTGCTTGGCCCAGCCAAAAAGTCATGTGCACTTTGCATGTTCCCCCCCAGGCTGTAATGCATAGCCTGGTGAGGAACATGCACAGGCTCCCACTGCCTGTATGAGCGCTGAACCATGGCACTTAGACCAATCACAATGCTGCATTGCAGTGTTGTGATTGGCTGGGGGAGCCTGTTTGTGCTTCTTGCTTCAAGCAGGAACAGAAAAGGACTACGAGAGGCATGGTAGCAGTCCAGGAGCAAAGTAAGTCATTTTTTTCTTTCCATCCTGTTCCCCAACGCCAACCGTGCTACTTGGTGGCAGCCGCCACTGGTACAAAGCATTTTACCGGCTGCTAACAGCCCATCTGGACATTTGCAACTGGTAAAATGCATTTTGCCTTGTACAAAAACAAAATGCGCCTCAGTAACTTGTTACCAAATCGCATTTTGCTTTTGCAATTTGGTATTAGGAAGGTGCATGTTTAGGGCATCCATTCTTAATACCGAATAGCACTGGTATGTATGATTGCTTTGCGAGCAGAATGAGGTCGCAAAACATTTATAATTTAACAACTCCGAAGAGGAGATGGCAACCCATTCGCAGATGGGAAGGTGTCCCTAAGGCACCCCTTCCTCTTTGTGAATGTGGCTGAAAAAGTTTTTAATGGCAGGCTGGGGTCCAAAAGACCACAGCCTACTCTTAAAAATGAAAAGAAAACTTTTCATTTATATTTTTGTAATGCAGCCCGTTTTCCTATCAGGAAAACGGGCTGCATTACAAAAAGACATTTTACTGTATTTAAAAAGAGATTACAGACAGGGTGGTCGGCTGACCCAGGGCATGCCATGATCCCTGTGATTGTAGCAATTCCCAAAGGGTTGCCAATTGCAACCTGCCTCCTGAATATTGTTGAGGAATGTCCTTTTGCTGTCCATTTGGAAATGACTAAATGTGTCCCAGACACATTAGTAGTTTTGATTTTGCGAATTTTAAATTGTGAGTAACAAAAAATCACAAGTAGAGACTCACAAAATCAAATGGATGTACATATAGCCCTTATTTATCAAAACATTTTACCGTAGCTCATTCAGAAGTCTATGTGGCATACGTCTAGCATCAAGATGTGCACCAGAACATACATGTAAAACACAAGAAATAAAATTGAGATTCAAATCTGTCTTTATAGACTTGCATACAGAAGGGCTACATGCAAATGTCCATATGTACTTGTTGCATAAATAGGAATTCACCTTAAAGAAATAAAAAGACAAGAGGCGTTTGGCAAAACAGGAACAAGTTGGTTTAATTACACGCACCGGCTGAGAGAGTCCAGACAGAATGCGCCAGAGGAAAGTCTCTCGGTGTACAAAGTTTTGACAGATATTATACACATCGCGTGAGGTACAATATAACAATTTCTGCATTCTTGAAAAAGCATCTCAGTCATAACGCAACAAGTTTGCGCATCTGATAAGGGCGCAGATGGCTCTCGAATTCGGAGAAAGCTAGTATGGGCCAGTGTGTATGTGTCCAGATATCCGGCATGAGGAGCGGGTGATCACTACGTGTGGTGTGCATGTCTTGTACTGATTGGCTGATTTTTCCTATCTACATGTGGTATCTAGTTTTGTGATATTTTTGGCTAATGCAAGCCTTTGGCCAAATGTGTTTTACTGGGGTCAATTTCCTCGGACCTGTTTGTGATGCAACTATCTATCTGTGGGATCGAAAAGGGTTTTCCCTTGGCGAGCGTTTGTCGGTGGGTTTCGAGAGACCCCACCTGTGACCTGTTATACGATATGCATGGGTCGCAGGGCCTGCCTGACCACATATTTCTGACATGGTGTTGATGGGGCGGTCACCTTGGGTAAATCCAAAAGCAATGATGCGAGTTCACTGGAACTCCTGAAAATAATATGGCAGTCACTGGTGATATTTTTATCGACATTCTAAACATTGCGTGTATATTTGTCATAACGTACATTGATATTGTCTTTACTGATATTGACATAGTTATGCATTCCTACATCATGACGTACATTGACATTGCTTCTATTGGTAAAAGCATTGTAATTCGTAAATGTATTATGATATAGATTGATATTGTTACTGTCTGTAGCAGCACAGTTGTACGGACTCAGGTGATGGCACACGTTGACATTGCATTTATTGTGTTGCAGTTGTTGGGCCTGCACATATCACGGTATTCAAAGACATCGTATTTACCCATTCCAACATGCATAAAAATCTTAAATCCGATTGCACATGCGTCCATTCCAAAACCTAATGTTATTAGATTAAGAGGTAAACTACCTTTTTCTACTGGCATGTCTTATTTGACAGTTTAGATCATTGTTTCCCAAACTTTTTAGAACCACGTCCCACTTTTTAGAACACACGTTTTAGGGCCACCTAGCTATAAGACATGAGGTGGGGGCAATATTATAATATAATAGTAGACATCCTTCAAAATACTGTTAATTACCAAAATAAGAACCTTTATATCATTTTTTGTGTTCCTCACTAACAGTGATGGTTTCTAAATGTCATACCATGACCATGCCATCCGATATGTCTTTATTGGATTCTGCCCAAGATATTTATCTGCAGATGGTGAACTGCACTGGAGCTGGAACACTTTTCCGATTGGGGAGCTATCTTCCAGCATCTATTCACTGAAATCAAAAGGCTTCAGAATTTCTTTTGCTGATGCCAGGGATTTTAGCAAATAATGACAAATACCTTCTGCGGTAGACTATTAGGTAAGGTCTCATATCCATTTTTGTGTTAAAACATGCCCAGTGGTGCATTTTGGACTCGATATATATGTTTTGCAGTTTAATATGGCATGACCAGAAACAATGGCATTGGAGCGCTTTACATGAGGACCATATTACATTACGTAAGCTCAGAGCCTTTTTATTTTAAGCATGGGAGATTAAGTGATGTGCCAGAGCCAACATCGGAACTAGAACCCGGTTCCCCAGATTCACAGTCAGCAGCTCTGGCCATTAGGCCACATTCATAATTCTCAATTCATGTGTGAAAATCATACACAAGTGGGATGCCTGTATATGATCTTGTATAGTGAACACATTTGCTGTTGAAATGCCTTTGTGAAGTCAAATACCAGCAGCAAACAGTACTGAAAGATTCACCCATAGTCTTGCTTGGGAATACTTGTAAGGGTTTGTTTTAAAAAACTGAACTTAGGGACATAGTTCAGCACCTTTACACCAGTGATGCTAGAACATTTTCAGAGTAGGGGTGCTGACATCAGTATTACATCACTGAAGTTAGCGGGATTGGGAAAAACTCTTAGCTTAACAAGTGTGTCACAAATGTATTCATCAGGAGAGTGGTAAGGGTGTAGTATGTAGCTTGTTGGATTTCCTGGAGCACACTGTCGCAAATATGTCACTAATCATGTGGTAGCGCACTGCCATTTACAGAGAGCACATTTTGCATTGAAATAGCAACTAATTGTGCACAACGTTTTACTGATAACAGTATATAGCACACAAATGATAATGTGTGAAAATCGGGTTTCAGTGAATGTTTTTAATTTGTGCATCACCGAGTAAAGAGCATTGTGTGTTTCTTTTTCCCTTCAAGACTTATTTATTGTATTTTAACAACATGGTGATGCAGGCGATCACATTTGTATTCCCTACTTCGCGATATGTATCAGATGGTACAAATAAAAACAGCATCTCGACTCTGGTATTCTATAGAAGTCGCGAGAGAGCCACCATGGAGCAGCCTACCCACAGATTCCATCTTTCAACCACATTTTGATTTCAACCAACCATCCCAAATTTTGTTGATTTACTGCAAGTCAGCCAAATAATATTCATAATACTAACCCCTCCAGCAATTCAGGGAGCGAATACAGATGCTCATGATTGTGCTACATGTATCCTAAAAAGTACATGCATATGATGAATGGATTTTTTTTTTATTTGGTATGTAATGAAATACGATGACTTAATATGCGTTTGCATTATTGAATTTTGAAGGCTTGTAAAAATAGGTACTCATATAAGGATTACCTTATATTATTTATTTGGTATGATGGAAATTGGAAGGAGTACCTATTGATAAATGAGATGTTCTGGAGACGTATGAGACATTTGGGGAGCCTTCCAGGTGAAATATGATGCTCATGTACACGTGTCTGTTTTATTTAATTGATTGAACTGTTTATTAAGGACAGATGAATATTTGGGAATATTGGGATGTGTTGAATTAAGGTGTAAAGGTTCCGTCCATTGGATCATTCTGTGGGCAAGTAATTAGGGAAGGAATAGGAATTATATTCTGGTTTTTAGATGTTTTTAATTATAAATCGTAGCTGTATACGTTTTCTGCAGCCTTGATGAAGTCTTGTTGATGGGATGAAATACATTGGCTGGGCTGACTCTTGCCACAATATCTACTATACAGAAGAACGAAGAATAAACTGAATATGGAATGAATTGATCTTCCTGAACTCATTAATGGACTGAATGTGGAACGTTTTATGAACATTACCAATACTGTTCACGAAATCAAATTTATACTGAATGAAAAACAGTCGGACAAATTAGATAATGATTTCTTGAGTGCTCCTCACATACTTATGTTTGAATTCTGTCTAACCTCGAGGTTGATGGGCAGTAGGACCTCAAGGGTTGAGCACCTGAGCTTCGTCCAAAAGGAAATGTTTTCCACCACGGTGGGATTTTACCACTAATTCCTGAAATGTGGTGTTGACATATATATATATGAATTAACTGTCCGGCTCTGTTTCCCTGTTTTGCTGTTTTGCTGTTTTGCACTGTCAGCGCGACTGGAGTCGCTGATCATCCCCGCATTCTACTCCTGGACCGGCTGGGACCTGTGAAGACACCTCGTGGCCGCAGAGGAGGGTGAGGCGCCGGCCCCGGGACTGCGAGGACCAGCATACACCATCCCCAGCTGGTCCTCTTCCCGTGAGAGCCGCGCCCCCTCCCAGTGCCACGCCTCCAGCCAAGCCCTTAACTTCTCGCGGCACCCGCTTCGCGGGTGCCACTCGTGAATTAACTGTCCGGCTCTGTTTCCCTGTTTTGCACTGTCAGCGCGACTGGAGTCGCTGATCATCCCCGCATTCTACTCCTGGACCGGCTGGGACCTGTGAAGACACCTCGTGGCCGCAGAGGAGGGTGAGGCGCCGGCCCCGGGACTGCGAGGACCAGCATACACCATCCCCAGCTGGTCCTCTTCCCGTGAGAGCCGCGCCCCCTCCCAGTGCCACGCCTCCAGCCAAGCCCTTAACTTCTCGCGGCACCCGCTTCGCGGGTGCCACTCGTGAATTAACTGTCCGGCTCTGTTTCCCTGTTTTGCTGTTTTGCACTGTCAGCGCGACTGGAGTCGCTGATCATCCCCGCATTCTACTCCTGGACCGGCTGGGACCTGTGAAGACACCTCGTGGCCGCAGAGGAGGGTGAGGCGCCGGCCCCGGGACTGCGAGGACCAGCATACACCATCCCCAGCTGGTCCTCTTCCCGTGAGAGCCGCGCCCCCTCCCAGTGCCACGGCTCCAGCCAAGCCCTTAACTTCTCGCGGCACCCGCTTCGCGGGTGCCACTCGTGAATTAACTGTCCGGCTCTGTTTCCCTGTTTTGCTGTTTTGCACTGTCAGCGCGACTGGAGTCGCTGATCATCCCCGCATTCTACTCCTGGACCGGCTGGGACCTGTGAAGACACCTCGTGGCCGCAGAGGAGGGTGAGGCGCCGGCCCCGGGACTGCGAGGACCAGCATACACCATCCCCAGCTGGTCCTCTTCCCGTGAGAGCCGCGCCCCCTCCCAGTGCCACGCCCCCACAATTGGTTACACCATTTAGCCTGACCCCCGGAACGCGCCTCGCGGGACGCGCGCGGGTCGCAGCCCTGGGCGAAGACCGGGCAAAGAGCGGGCCGTTTGAGGCCGTTCGAGGACCGGAGGGACTGGACTGGGCCACCTTCCTTGCAAGTATTTACTGTATTCCCTATTTTTTTATCACCTTTTATTAATTATTATTGACCTGGGAAACAGTATACTGACTTCCACCCTCCTACGATGGTAGTCACAAGAGGAAAGAAGACCGTAGCACCAGGGAGTGTTGGAAATATACTGGGCCCTATGGACGATTTTATTACTAAAGCTAATTCCTTCATCGACCAAAGTATTTCCCTCATGGAAAATAGAGTCTCATTAGATCTAGAATTTGCAAAAAGATCCTCCCTGGGAAATTTAGCTCAAGCAAGAACTCCTGTGCCGACCATTAACAAAATAGTACCAGGAATTACGACCGAGGGGAGACGTAGTCTACCTAACAACGTAGACTTATCTGTATCCGAGCTCGCAGACTCCCCTTTAGGCTCTGACCTGGAAAAAACTCCCGAGCTCCCCCCCCAGTCCCCCACTCAAACATTACCTTTGGAGGACATTCAACGAAGAGGAAGAAGGGAAGGAGCAATCAGTAAAAACAAATCCACTTTATCAAACCCTGCCATACTGAAAACTATCCCACCTCCTATTCTACTACCACCATTACAGCAACAACTTCTTACTGCAATAGTACATAGCGCTCAATTGGAAGGTGCCACTCCCATATCACTTGTCTCACCAACTCAACCTTCCGCAGATAAGGGTCTGGAAGAAAGTGACAATTCTGTCTTCTTAAAAAAGCTAGCTGATCTTTTTAAACAACTTCTACTACCGGTAGAACAAAAACTAGCAAAGATAGAATCCCAGCTTTCGAAGCTTACCTCCCCATTACAACACAACCAGGGGCATTCCCAACAAAAGAAAGGAGGCACCAACCCTTTCCTAAACTCCCTTTCAAATCCCGTGATTCTCACTGCAAAACCCACAATTCCGCAAACCATTGCACCACAGGTAACCACGCCAATAACATTACCCCCTACCCCAACACTTCCTATCACGCTGCCTTTAACTACTCCAATTTCCACTCCCACACTTCCAACTATAACAAAACAAGTTAATAATGTGGCATCTACTAATCCCTCCTCACAACCAGCATCAAGAAAAACCGCACCTCCCAAGCCCCCGGCACAAAATCCTACTTTCCAACCAACTCAAAGAAACACCTTAAGAGGGCCTGGAGAAATCAGAGTTCACTCTGAGCTCCCCCCCGAGGCCGCCCCTTATGTTGCAGTCATGGTTGGTGTACCTGAAGTAGCGCCTAATACGGCAGAACCTCCATGGTCCCTAAAAAACAAAGTCCATCATTGGCTGCAGGCAAATCGGCCCATGCCTACAAATTGCCATGGAAGGATTTCTTCCCTACGCAGGACCCCATGGGTGGGGAAAGGTAAAAAACAGTTTCCAGGGGACTGTATTATAATAACCTTCGAGGACCCCTGGGTAGCTGAATACATTACCTCCTGGGATCAACCCAATCTCAATGGAGGAATTAGTATAAAACCACTCTCCTTTTTTTACCCCATCCTCCAACCCACAAACAGTAATTTCTTTGAGGACCCTGTTTTTCCCTGGGCTGATCGTCCCCAGCACCAATCTCTAGCATACGAGAACAGGCAATACGGCCCCCCTCGTTATCGAGAACAGGAGAATCCATGGCACGTAGCAAACCCACGCCACCAGGGTCCAAACTGGGGAGAATGGGGATACCAGCAGAGGATGACTCGTAGAGAACCGCCCAGATGGGACCCTTGGCATAACATCCCACTAGTAAATCGATTCAGTCCCCTAGAAATGGTAGATTGACCACCAAGGGACATCGATCACACTATCCCTAACCTCCCACATCCCCCTCTCCTAACCAACAATCCTGAGATGATCATACAAACTCCAATCCCAAAAGATAACCACCAGACAATACCCTTTTTATTCTGGAACGTGGCGGGTCTACGCTCCAAGATCGATGACCCATTAGCAGTGAACTTTCTCGAACAAGGCAAAATTATTTGCCTTCAAGAGACCTGGACAACCTCAGAGCTCCATTTGCTAGGGTATAAAACCTACTCTTCCCCAGCTAGTCGCAGTGCAATGGGCAGACCCAAAGGAGGACTCATAATCTATATAGCCAACACCTTATCTCGCCTAAAAGTGACCAAATTCTTTACTGACCCTAATTGCCAGATACTATTTCTCTCCTTCGCAAACGAAGATACTATAGTTCTCGTAAATTCATACAACAACGGAACATGACTTTTTAATTTTCATTGAAAACATGCAGGAGAGATTGCGATCCCTGCTACAGAGGGAGACCAATTCCAAAACGATCCATTTACTCTGGGGAGGGGATTTCAACCTTCATCCATGCTCAATGGCAGTCTCCAAACGTTGTGGGCTCGTGGACGAACAAGAAGCTCCATTAGCTCACTTTGCCCACAACAATTCTGGCAATACTATGAATAACATCCTGTCAGAGTTTGATTTAGTGATCGCTAATTCCCCAAAGGCAAGGGAACCCCAATTTGACGCAACCTATGTGGGCAGAGGCCATCAGACAACAGTGGATTATATCCTGCTGTCCCAAGGCCTCGCTACAAAGATCGCAGATTTCCAAGTAATGACAAACATATTAAGCGACCACTACGCACTAAAGTTAGAACTCTATCGTTCAGAGCGCAAAACACAGGTCACTAATATAGCAAATGCCCTCTCTCAAGAACGATTGCAACTAGGAAAACAAAACGGGTACACCATAAAGTGGGAAAAGATTGACCCTCAAAAACGTACAAAAAAAATAGTTAACCAATCATACCCGAACATCATCAATTGCCTGGACCCGACACTGAACCATGCAGAGGTCCTGTCAAACTTTGGAGAAATTTTGGCAGTAGCTAAAGAGCTGCTTACGGGAAAACCTACAAATAAGCTCCCAGTGAAAAAAGGTTGGTTCGACCACAATTGCACAAAGGCCTTAACCAATCTAAAATCTGCTCTTCGCAAAAAACCTAGAGACGTCGGTCTCATTCAGCTTCTGAGAAGACAGTATAGAAGGGATCGTACCCTTAGAGTCCAACAATTGAAAGAGAAACTGTGGAAAGATCTTGACAGGAGTTCCTTATCAAAATGCAGCAAGGATTTCTGGAGAACGGTGAGATCCCCATACCTCTCAGCGAACAACTCCCCCAAGATAGAGGTAGCTATAGACGAGGGAACCTGGATCGCCCATTTCGGAAATATATTCAAAAATCAAGGAATCAGAGACCATCCAACGAACGTCTCCAATGAGGTACAATATCCTATTCCAATATCTTTTGATATTTCGGAAATCTTGGTGGCCCTGGAAAGAAGTAAGACAGGAAAAGCCCCGGGTCCCGATGGCGTTCCTGTCGACCTTTTCAAATTCAATCAGGATCTTTGGGCACCCATCTTAACAAGAGTTTGTGTTGCTGTAGCCAGTGAAGGAATTCTAGACTCCTGGACTAGATCAATTATGGTCCCCATTTTTAAGAAAGGGGACCGCCAGGATGTAAAATGTTATCGACCCATTTCTCTCCTGGACTCACTCGGCAAAATGGTGGGAAGGGTCATGCTGGAGAGACTCCAACTGTGGTGTGAGGAAAAAGAAATTATTTCAGATCTCCAGTTCGGTTTCAGAGCAGGTCTCGGAACAGTAGAGCAGGCACTTAATCTTAGTCTCATAATGGCCAAATACATGCATGCCAAGAAAACCACGGTATACATGGTCTATGTGGACTTGTCTGCCGCTTTCGATTGCGTCTCTCACTCCAAATTATGGACAGTCTTAAGAAAAATGGAGATAGACCCTGCTCTGTTGGATCTTTTAAGAGAACTCTATTCTGGAGCCTCGGCGAGAGTTCGCTTTGGAAAAAATGGCGAGTTGACGGCGCCGTTCGGCGTGGAGCGAGGAGTTAGGCAGGGCTGCGTTCTGGCCCCCTTCCTCTTCTCGCTTTATACCAACGGCCTGGAAGAAGAGATGCTGAGGGGGGCCCAGGACCTCCCAAAACTGAAACAGAGATTGATCCCAGCACTCCTCTACGCGGATGACGCTGTCATCTTGGCCCGAACTCCCCGTGAACTTCAGCTCTCACTCAACAGATACACCTCTTTCATGAACTCCTTGGACCTCAAGGTGAACGTAAAAAAAACGTTTGTAATGATCACGGGGGGGGTGAAGAAAGGCACAAAAAATATCTTCCTTGACAAGCAACCTCTTGAGACCACCACACAATACCCATATCTGGGGGTGATGATAGACGACAAGCTATCATGGAAACCAGCGGTGGACACCAGATGCCATCTTTTTAAACGTTCGACAGCGGCCTTGCAGTCCTTCTCGCGAAAACTGAGTGATGTAATATGTGACGTCATCAGCAGTGCATTGCACGCGCAAGTTATAGTGAGTCCAACTAACTATAACGTGGGAATTTCAATGGTTTTATGCGAGTAAAATTTCCAGCTAACTATAACTGGTGTAAAACCTATGTTTTTTTCAGTGAATTTAATAGGTTTTTTAAATGCTAATTCCTAACTATAACTGGTGTGAAACCTATGGTTTTTTCAGTGAATTTCAATGGTTTTTTAATAGCAAATCTCTATAGGTATGAAAAGTAATATTTTTTATAACGAATTTTATATTATATAATTATGTATTTTTTTTTTTATTGTTTGCCCTGGGGCGCTCCCGGGGCGCGTACCGGTGAACGCACGGGTAAGCGCAATGTTATGGCGCTCCCCGGGGAGCGTACCGGGGAGCGTCCCGAAAGCGCTATTCCCGCGAACGAAAACAACATCATGACGTTTCGCGTAGTCGCGTGATGCGTCATATGACGCACTGCGTAAGCGCACCCGGAACCACACGATCGCATACGATCGCGCAACGTCATGACGCGCTTAAGCAACGTGCCCCGGGGCGCGTAGCGTAAGCGCGTCGGGTCATGTGATCTGAAAATAACACTTTTCATTGGTGCAGATCAGTTTTGGTTTCCAAATGATGAAAGCTTGGATCATGTGACTTGAAAATAACACTTTTCATTGGTCCAGAACACTTTTTTTTCCAAGCCCCCACCTTTTTCCTCACTCTGACTTTCTACTTTGAGAGAGGAAGACCTGTATCTGATTGTGACAATGGCATCATTAGTAGCTGCAGCTGGTGGACCCCCTCCACCACCACAACCACCTAGAAAGGAAGGACCACCATCCCAGTTCCTTCTCCCTGAACAAGAAGAGGATGAGGAGGAAGAACAGGAGGAGGAGGAATAACCCAGGCAATTTTTGCCTGAAGAGCCAAGACAGAGTCACATAAAAGTGCATTTTATTTGGGACTTCTTCTCCCACCCTCCTGGGCAGAAGAAAGCGAATGCCCCTAAGGTTAAGTGCCTTATTTGCGGAGATATTCTTTCCAGGGGCAATTCCAAGAAAAAATATTCATTCGGCAACTATACTATGTTGCGCCCCATGCAAAGGTGGCATCCTAATAATCTTGCTCAAGCAGAGGTTCGTGCCATGGCGCAAAATCAGAAGAATCCACAGCCCAGCACCTCCTCTGCCCAAGTATCACATGCAGCACCTGAAGGACGGCAAATGGTGCCCAATGTTCAAAAAAAATTTGGCAGTCTCAAATTTGTATGTGTCTTCTGTGGCAAGACACTGTGCTATGGGGAACTTAGCGTGATCTTAATAAGCAATGCGGTGGAAAACCATCAATGTAACCAAAAGAAGAAGCAATAAATCTTTTTTTTTTTGCTCCTGTTGAGCCATTTGTAATACCTTTTTTTGTTGTTCCCCCAAAAAAACACCCCAAAAATTATAAAAGTGTTCAAAAAATCAAAACGAAAATGTTCTGAAAAAGAAATTATATATAACACAACAAAAACATTAAAAAAAAGTTCTTTTCAGAACTACCTCCCATTTTAAAAAAATTACTAAAATTTTTAGCACTCTTGACTTCATTTTTCTCATGGGTTCGCTTCCCGGTGCGCGCACCGGTAAGCGCCCCGTTAGCGCAATCAAAAAAAAAAAGAAAAAAAAAACAAGAGAAGGAGAGCATAAGTGAAAGAGAAAGAGAGAGTAATGTTAAGAGACAGACAGCAAGAGGGAGCAACACAGAGGTACTGTGTAATACATAGTAAAACAGTGTAAAAGATATAAGAAAGTGTAAGAGAGAAAATGAAAATAATATAAGGCTGTGAAACAAAGAAAGAGAGAAGAAGAATACTAAAGCAGAGGCACATGAAGAATGAAGAATGTGAGTGGCTGTAAAGAGTAAAAGGAAAGAGAAAAAATGATGTACAAATAAAAGGTAATAACGGAACCAGATTTAAATAACACTGGTGAGGGAGAGAGAGAAAAAAGTAGTGTGCATAACTAAAGAGGGAGAAATATTGAATTAGGATAACACATGGGGAATGACAAAGAGAGAGGAGAAAGAGAGTAAAGGAAACAGTACCTGAATGGGATTGAGTAAAACAGCAAAAAAAGATAAGTAATGCAGTGTGTTTGACTTACAGGGAGTCAGTGGGTGTAGGTTGGAGTGTGGGTGTGTAAGGTGTGTCTGTGGGTGTGGTTTTGTGGAGTGTTTTGGTGTGGGTAGAGATGAGGGTGTGTGAAATATGTGTGAGAAGTGTATGAGTGTGGGGTGTATATGTGTTCGATGTATGTGTGTGTATGGAATGTGTGTGTGTGTTTGAGGAGTGTGTGTGAGAGGATTTTTTGTGTGTATGAGGTGTGTGTGTGGTGTGTGTGTGGGGTGTATGTTACAGGTGTGTGTATGTGTTGGGAGGGGGAGGAGGTATATGTGTAGGAGTAAGGTAAATAATTAAGAAAAAGAGAATGAGTGAAGAAGCAAAGGAAGGGAACAGAGGGTAAGTGAAGTAAAGAATAGGGATCACAAGAAGTTGAATATGAGAGGGTAAATAGGGAAAGGGGAGTAAACATGGAGAATAAGAATAAGTGAGAGAAGCAGAGTAAAAACACATGAGTGAGGTAGATTGAGAAAATGTTAGTGACCTTAAAGCAAAGGGTGATAACAAACTACATTTATTTAGTCATACTTACCATATAATAAATGTAACTTTAAATTTTTTTACTACAGTTGGTATCTGTGAAAGAGAGAAGAAAAAATAAGTTATAATTAGTAAAATATGTATTTTAAATTAAAAGATACAAATGAAGAGGTTAAAAATCATAACACTCTATTTAGAAATAAAGTTAGAGTGAAGAACACAGAAAGGGAAATAAACTAAGGTAGAAGGACAAAAAGAGGGAAAAAGAAATAGAAGGAGAGCAAATTACAAAGAGTAAGGCATATAGATTCACTGAGAAAAAGAGAGAGAAGAACAGATAAATGAACTGAAGGTAAGAAAGATACTAAAACAATGGGAGTTAGCAAAACTAAATCAGGAAACAGAAGTAAGTAAAAAGATAATGACTGAGACAGAAAACAGTCTAATTAAGGATGCATTTAGAAGAATGAGGAATAGAAGATAACTGAGAGTAAGTGAAGAACAGTCTTAGAGTGAAAGGATGAAGGGAGACAGGATAATGTACAACGATTGAAGGAAATGGCCTGAGGAAGTTATAAGGTAGACACACTAAGAGAAAAACTGAGTGAGGTGGAGTACAATGAGTGAGAAAAGGAAATGAGTAAGTGAGGAAAAAGAAGGAAAGAGAGGATAAGACGACTAAAACAGTGGTACTGAGAAAAAATAATTTGGTGATGAAAGCAAAGAGAAGGACATTGAAAGAAAGGAAATGAAGGATAGTAATGGTACCAGAGTAAAAGAAATGGGATGAAGAACAATGAGAAAGGAGCAGTGAAGTTGTTGTAAAAGAAGTGATAGAAGGTATATAAACACAAGTGAACATAACACAAGTAGAGTGAGGCACTGAGCACATAGAAGTAGTGAACGAAAAACAGAGAGAAGAGGTCAAAAGTAAGGAGCAAACAAAGATAAGCTAAGGAGAGTGGGTGATTTATAGTGATAGAGTGCAATAATACTGCTGAGTGAGTAAACAGGAATTACTAAAAGAGCAAAGGAGGAAAATACGGAAAAGAAAAGAAAAACAGAAAGACTGAAAGCTGAAAAGTTATGCAAGGGAGAGACGGGATACACACAGTTGAAATGAAAATGAGGGCTTGTCAAAGAAGTGGTGTAAGGGAACGGGGGTTACAGAGAGTGAGAGAAAGACATTATAAGTGAGTAAAAAGAGGATGGAAAAAGGAAAGTAAATGTCAGAGAATGGAATACAATTTAATTTACACAATCCAAAGTAAAAAATAACTTGTACAACATGTTACAAAGTTTATTTTTGCTGTTCTCAGAATATATTGAATTTCACTTAAAAGAGTGAGTTCAAATTACTCATCATATGACACCGGGAAAAAAAAAACACAATCTAAAAGATTGTGTTTTAAAAAAAACCTTAGATACTGACAAATCACAAATCTACGCTCATCTTAGATTGACTTACTTTTCCTTGAGGTCAAATACTGTATCATGGTGGTCCTTTTCGTGCTGTTCACTTAAAAATCCATTTCATCGACTTTCTAGAAGAAAAGTTCCAAGAACATCTGAAATATTTTCAATATTTTCATATACTCCTTTTTATAGTCATGACTCTTCACTCATTCCTGCACCTTTCCATTTGGCCAAATAGTGTCAGATGTATGAGTATTTGTTCAAATAAATTCAAAGGCACTCTGAAATGATCTTTTTCCTGACGTTCTGAAAGAAAGGCTCTACAACATTTTCACAACATTTAAATATTTGTAAAACCATCTCTGACTCACTCATGTTCATCATTTTGTATAATACTAACCTCACTTATTATGAGATCCAATTACAGTACCTATATGACAAGTCAATTTTTTATATTGCCTGGAGCACTTTTACTCAGAATATATTTTTAAACAGCAAAATAACCTTTATAAACTACTTCCATCTTCATATGCCAATTACTTTTACCTAAATTTTGGCTGTAAAAACACTAGGTATGAATTTATAAAGCCAAAATGCAAACGTTGTTTAAAAGTCAAATGAGTGTCGTTACATTTGGTCCAACCTTTAGAAGTTTTTAAATAGCATGTGTAATGACCTGATGTTGTAGAAGGACCATCATGAAAAATAATAGCTACAGTTGCAAAGGTTCTTCCTGATATCGATAACTGAGAAGCCACGAAATTTTTAATAGAAGTTGTCAATTTAGTTCCATCAGGTCTACATCGTTGGAACATTAAAATGACATAGTGACCATAATTTTGTAGAAATAATGTGGACAGCATTGTAGACTTACATTGGGTACACACCATATTGTGATCAGCTGCTTTAACTAGATTATTAAAAGGCACTGATTTGCAGTCTGGTAAAGTCAAATATATAATCTTTCACTGTCTATTCTAGTAGTACTTGATGAAGCACAGTTATCACAGTCATGTTGCCATTGATAAGAAAGGTTAAAAAGATTTTTTATATCTACTCCTTCATCTTCCAATACATCAAACATATACATTAAAAATTCCTGACAATCCTGCTGAATTATCTGTGAAAATTGATTTTGACCTGAACATATGTCTACAAGATTCCTAATTTCTGAAACACTTTCTATTTTTCCTCTATCACTACTACATTTCTCTAACACAGAATTCAATAAACAGCACAATGTTTGTTCCCGATTTTCGACAATCTGTTTTTGTAAATTTTGAAGAAAAAAAACAACATTAACTACTACATTAGCATAGCAGTTGACACCAGAACTGTTTTCAAACTGAAATCCAACAACATCCTCAACAGAATCCTTTTTCCTTCTGCTTACAATTACAGTTTCATCTACATTTTGTCTTTTTGCTACTACCTCACTGCAATTACTCTCATTTCTTCTTTTTCGGCCTACCACACGTTTTTCAATCAGAGGATATTGAGGCAAATGTGGAGCATACTCTCTTCTTAATCTATTGTATTCTTTAACACAATCTAGATCAGCACAAATCTTTGTTTCATCACACTCAATCAAGTACAATCCTGATAAAGTTCTGACTCGTGATAAAACCACATATGCCATACCCTCTTTAAACACAGAACTTCCAATGTTCACCAAAGCACTATCTACACTTAAACCTTGAGATTTATGAATTGTCACCGCATATGCCAAACAAATAGGAAACTGTTTTCGGAGAACATATAAGTCTTTCACGAGCAAAAATCTAGCTGAACAACGACAAATTTGTTCTATTTCATAATTTTTTTTTTGTAAGACTTTTATTAGTGTTCAAAAAGTGCAGTACATATAGCCAAGCCTACAACCCAGCGGGCCGGCTGCAAAAAGGCAGTAGATCTCGAGGGTGAGGGACTGCAAAAGAGGGCTTGTGGTTGCGCCCCTCTTGTCGCCAGCAGGTTAAACTTCAGATATCGCAGTCTCAGCACTACCTTTCAGTAGTTATACAGTTTCATAAGTGACGTCTTATTTTACAATTTTACTAGAACCAAACCATGAATTCAGCAAACGAAACAGAACAATTCGTATCGGCATGTCCCTGTGCCGCCTCCGCAGCTGCGCCGCGTCGTGTCTGTCCTGCTTGCACGGTGCTAAAGTAAGACCCCTTTGTATGGTGCAGTGAACAATGATGGTGTGACAGTATATTGGTGGGTCAGTGGAGCACTCGCGCAAAGAAACGCAAACTTGGATTGGGACAGCTCCGGCAGGTCGTGGTGCCTCGCCTGTCGCCTGCCAGGCGGGGGGCGCGAGTAGCAGTCAAGCGGGGTAGCCCAGCTGTTGTTTTGGCAGATGTCATTTTCGCCTGGACTCGCCGTCAGGGGAGCGACTAGTGGCGTCTGTCCGCCATGGCGTGAAGGGGTGCTGGGGCTACAGTAGTGACTCAGGAGTCCGATACATCAAACATGTGAACATATAAGGGGAAGGGGAGGGGGGGGGGGTGGAGTGTACCTACGGGAGCGGTGCAACGGTTCGGAGCTGGGGACGAGTGGTAAGGTGGCAGCTGCTGGAGAGCACTCGTGCGGGTGGTTGTTCGCGTCTGAGGCCTGCGCGCGCAGTGGCCGGTGTCCAGGGCTGGGGGGGGGGGCGCGATGCGCAATGGCGATGGTGGTGCCGCCTACCATGCTGTCACCCCATGGCGCTCGTCTAGCACAGCTGTCCCTACGTGAGTCCTCTAATCGCACCCTCTCTCTGCAAGGACCCCAGGATGCCATCCCAATGCTGCGCGATCGGGAATTGCCTCAGGCCCGCTACTTCCTCCCGGCGAAGCGCTGTGCCTTCCGCTGTAGCCCAGTTGGTGAAGGAAGCGAACCAGTGTGCTGTGGTGGGTGGTTCCCGCCGTTTCCAGTGCCTGGTGAGCAGCCTCTTGGCCGTGATGAGGCCCAGATCCCAGAACCGGGCTAGTGTCTTATTCAGTTTGGTTCTTTTATATAGCCCGAGGATGCAAGCCTCCCACGTGTCAGGCAATCCCGGGCCCGTGCAGTGAGTTAGGAGCGATGTTACCTTCCCCCAGTACGTAGCCAGAGATGGGCAGTACCAGAGCATATGCAGGATGTCCGCGCCCAGCAAGTCGCATCTGGGACATGCGGCAGTGTCGATCGCAAAATACTTATTTATCCTATCTGGTGTCAAGTAAGCCTGGTGCAATATGTACAACTGGATAATGCGGAAGCGGGAGTTGCGGGGGACGTTCACAGGGCCGGCCAGGACCAGGTTCCACTCTTTGTCCGTCCAGTCCCCCCCCCTTTGGGCTGCCCATTTGTCCCTGATCTGCTGTGTGGATTTTTGTGTGTGGATGAGGAGCGCCTGTGCCAGCCAGTGTGTAATGTGCGAGCCTCTGCCCATAACGTGCAGGTATTGGATTAGATAATGCATTGGTGGCTCCTCCTGGATGTCTCCCCAGGAGTCAGTATATGTCCGCAGTACCGACGCGTGGAGCAAGAATTGTCCTGCCGGCAGGCCAGAGCTCCCTGACAAATCCGCAAATGGAAGCAGGGCCCCGTCTGCATACAGGTCGCCCATGGTTTCCACTCCGGCCGCGATCCAGTGTTCCAGGTTGCGAGGCGTTATCATCCCGTTCCTCCTGGGGGTGCCCAGCAGTGGGAGGGCCGGGGCATACGGTCTGACGGCCTGCGTCAGTTTCAGGCTACGGACAAAGCACTTACGGGCCACAGCCATGTGCAGGGGTAGGGGGCGAGGTCCCTTGGTCAACGGATGGAACAGGGCGCACACCTGGGAGTGGGTCCATTGGCGATCCGCGTTTGCCGTGTCGGCAAGGTGGGTGTCATTCAGCCAGTACGTCACCCATTGTAGCTGTGCAGCTAGGTAATAAAGCTCCATGTTGGGGACAGCCAGCCCACCCTCCGTAGTAGGGGAATATAACTTAGCCAAGGCCACGCACGGGCGTCCCGTGTTCCAGATCAAGCCGCGAAGCATTGTTTCCAGGTCGCGGAATATCCGCGAGGGGACATATGTTGGGATGTTCGCAAAGTGGTAGAGTAGCCTAGGGAGCGCTATCATTTTAGACAGTGCTATCCGGCTGGGCACGTTCAACGGCAAGGTCTTCCAGAAGGACATCTGGGCCCTCAGCGAGGAGATGGCACGCGTCAAATTGCCATCCAGTATGTATTGTGGGTCTCTGTAAATGTGTAGCCCAAGGTACTTAAACGTGGTTGGGTACCATGTAAGCCGAGTCCCTCCGAGGTGTACATCGCATTCCCCCTGGTCCGGGCTGAACGAGTATATGCCCGACTTGGTCCAGTTGACCCTGAGGCCGGAGACCTCCGCAAAGGTCTGGAAGATGTCCGTCAGCTCGGCGGGCATCTCAGTAAGGTCCCGCACATAGAGCAGCAGATCATCTGCGTAGAGCGAAACCGTGTGCATTCCATCGGCCAGTGGGATCCCCCACTCCGCTCCTTTGTCCCGCAGCAAGGCCGCCAAGGGTTCAATGGCCAGAGAGAAGAGGAGGGGCGACAGGGGGAAGCCCTGTCGGGTGCCCCTGCGCACCCTGACCGTTTCTGACAGAAGCCTGCCCGTCCGCACTCGGACACTGGGTCTCTGGTAAAGCAGTCCGACCATTTCCGCGAAGGCATCTCCCATACCTAATTTTTCCAACACTGCCCCTAGGTATGGCCACTCCACAGAGTCAAAGGCCTTTTCCAGGTCTAATACCAGACACCCTAATCTCGGCCAATGTGCTGCAGCCGCTTCCTGAACCCGGAAGAGGCGACGTAGGTTGCGAGAGGTGCTCCTCGCCGGCATGAAGCCATTCTGATCCTCATGCACCAGGGTCTGGACCTCCAGGGCCAGGCGTCGGGCCAGGAGGGAGGTAAATATTTTATAGTCGGTATTCAGCATGGCTAACGGCCTATAAGACCCCATGTGCGTACCGTCTCTGCCTGGCTTCAGTAGTGAGACCAGGTTCGCCTCATTGAGCGAGTCCGGGAGTGTCGAGTCCTCAATTGCGTTGTTGTACAATTTGAGCATCTCCGGGACCAGTACGTCCGAACACGCCTTAAAGAATTCGGCTGGCAGACCATCCGGGCCAGGGGATTTGCCATTGGATAACACGAAAATTGCATCACGCATTTCGTCCGGGGTGAATGGCGCCCCTAGAGCGTCCTTCTGTGCGTCCGTGAGGGAAGGCAGGGGGATGTCCTCAAGGTAATCCGCAATGTAGGCCGTGGAGACCCGCAGTTGTGATTTGTAGAGGGCCTGATAGTGCCCCACAAACGCCCGATGTATCTCATTTTGGGTGTACACCACGTCTCCCTCAGCCGTGCGGATGGCGGACACCGGTTCCGTGCGGTTCTCCTGTCTGACCAGCCAGGCCAGTAGCCTCCCAGGCTTGTCACTGTACTGGTGTACTCGTGCCGAGTGAGCCGCGAAGTTGACGTGTCGCAGCCTTTCTAGCAATGCTTCGTGTTCCGCTCGGGCCTCCCTCAGTCGGTCTCCCGTGCCGCCTACCGCCTCCTGCTCCCAGCGGAGTAAATCTGCCTCCACCCTGCGCAGTTCTGCCTCCAACTTTTTCTGTATGCCTCCCTGAGTGCTCAGGCAATGCCCCCGCACCACCACCTTGAAGGCGTCCCATTCCACTCTCGGGGAGGACGCTGTGCCCGAGTTATCTTCGAAGTATTGCGCAGGCCTGCAGGGAGTCCCTAAAGGGGCCATCTAATAGCAGAGCAGGCTGTAGCCGCCATGTAGGGATGGGTGGGTGCGGGCGGTCCCAAGCCACGTGCAGGGTGTGTGGGTTATGGTCCGAATGTGTCCGGCCTAGGTATTGGGAGTCAGTGATGTGCGGCAATAGTTCCGTTGATACCATGTACCTGTCAAGGCGGACATGTAGCGTGTGTGCCCCTGAGTAATATGAATACACCCTAGCGTCCGGGTTGTGCGCGCGCCAAGCATCCTTCAGGTCCCATTGTGCTGCCCACTGCGTGAGTGCCTTCGTGGCCCCCAGGGATGCTGCCTCAGGCCTGGGCGGGACCGAGCGGTCTCTCGCAGGGTCCAGTACCATGTTATAGTCGCCACCCAGTATCCATGGGACCCCATGCCAAGGTGCCAGTTTCTCTGAGATGCGCGCCAGGAAGGTGCCCTGATCAGTGTTGGGAGCGTACAGGGACGCCAGGACTACTGGTTGCCCGTCCATGCGGCCCTTTACCAGGACATACCTCCCCTCGGGGTCTGTGTGTAGCTCGGACATTGTGAAGGGAGTGCCCGGTTTCACCCACAACAGTTGTTCTATTTCATCAATGCCATCAAATTTAATTTTTATAATTTCAATTCCATCTCTATTTTTGTAATCCACAAAACCAACAACATGACCCATTGCTCCATTTACCAGACCTCTTTCAACATTTAAATTCCTTCTCAAAATGACACGACAATTCAAACAATCATTCAGAGTCTTTTCAAAACCAGCAGTTTTAGATATAGTCTTCTCCAATGAATCCAATTTTGATTTCAAATTTTCTGACAAAATAATTGTTGCTCTCATATGCTCTATTTTATCTATAGCTTCCAGTTTCACTATCTCTTCATTTTCTAACTTCAGCATTTTGTTGTTGAACATGGAACATTCTTTCAGAGTAGGCATCAAACATATGGCAGATTTCTTCTCGTTAATTTTCTTAAAAATATTCTCTAGAAGAATGTTTTCATTTGGGTACAAATTAGAAATTAACCGTCCATGTAAAGCGTCTTTCCCTTGTTGACTTATTTTTCCTATTCTTACATCTTGTAAAATATTTTTATAATCTTCATCCTTTGCCTGCCGCATATTTTGAAGCAGTTCTGCATATTTGAAGTTTAACCATATATTAACGTTTCCAATGCTTCCTAGGCACTTCCTGGTATCTTTATGTATGAGCATTTTGAACACATGTTGTCCTTTCACTGGAGTCAACTGCAGAAGATCTCCAAAAACAATAATATGTTTTCCTCCAAATAAAACATCATAGTCTGTTCTAAGAATTTCTTGCATTCTCAAATGCACAAAAGCAAGCATTATATTTGACACCATGCTTACTTCATCAATGATAAGAAGTTTCATTTTCTTCAGGACTCTCGAAACTTCGGAACACGCATCTCCAGATAGCTTGTGATATTGCAATTTGTTATCATGCTCCACTGGCAGCATCAGTAAACGATGTAAAGTAATCCCTTTAATATTATGTGCTGCCAGCCCAGTTGGAGCGGTAAAAACACAAGACAGCGGTGATTCAGTCCTTTTCTGCAGATAAGATGCAATTGCTTTAATCAGAAAACTTTTTCCAGTTCCCGCTTCTCCACTCACGTACAGTCGGACAGGCTTAAATGATGTACATGAGCACTCTTTCTTCTCATGACTCAATCCATGTTCAACCTGTTCTGTGACTTCGTCATATATCAGTTTCTGCTCAAGGTTTAATTGTTTCACCAAATCTTCTAAATGAATTACATCCTCTTGAGCTTGCTCCATAGCTCTTTCCACTTCATCCATGGCAGTGACAGCTTCATTTTGGATAATTGGTCCTCCTAGTGGATCCTGACTCAATGAAGCAGAACTCTGACTGCCTTGAGAACTATCTCTTGCAATCTCTGCAGCAATTGTTGATTCTTGCTCTATTTCTTCATTCAACATTTGCAGATAATTTGGAAAAACAGGACATTCTATTGTATCCTTCGTAGCATTAAAAGAGTCTCCATAACAGAGAAAATCTCCAAGTAGTTCCTCTTCTTCTCGCCATGGTTTAAAGAGTTGCAAAAGAGCCAAATAGTAAAATTCTCTTTTGTCTGGATTTTCACAACTCAATTTTCGATGATTAATCAAATGACCTTTTTTCTGTTTCACTAGACATCCTTCACATCCAATGATTCCATATATTCCATTATTGATATCTTCTCTGATGTTCCTCTTATAAATATATCTTTGCAGAACTTCATAGAGACAAACGTTCTCAAGGTGAGGACTTCTATTTGGATAGTATGTATCCAACATGTTTGTCTTCAAAATATCTGTACTTTCTGGTTCTTTCTCCGCCAAATGCTCAATTTCTTGTGCAGATTTCAAAACTCGGTTTCGTGTTGCAGCAAGACCGAGACTCACCCAAATGATGGTTCTAGATTTGGCATAGAGACTTGCTGACGACAATCGATCAGAACATTCATATGCTCCAATTTCTCGATGCAACAACATCTTCAGACTGTAACTGTACAATTTCATGCTTAGGCTCTTTTCATGTGAAATGTCCTCCCACATTTCCTTCAGTTCTGTCTTTTCTTTTTTTGTGATGTAAGACGTCACATATCGAGCTACAGCAATAGAGTTGTCAGCAACGAATTGAATATCCATGTTAGCATTCCACATGGACAAAATTACTGGGTTGTAGTCGTTGATGTACTTGGACTCTTCGTTTCTTTTTAAATTGTATGTATTTTTGGGTGATTTTCTCGTCACAGTATGTCGCAGAGAAGACATTAAATTATTTACTCTTCCTTTAGAAATCACTGGTCGTGGAAAAGCGAAACGACATTTTGTGTAGAACTTGTCCTTGTTTCTGAATTTTCGACGACAGTACTTTCCACAACGATGGGATTGAAAGCGTAAAACTTGTTGCCTTAAATTGTTTTCTTCGGTAGTTTTCGGAACAGCACATGTTGAATACTTTTCAATGAAGCTCATCACTGTCTCATCTGAATCTGTTCCAAACTTGGGTGCATCTTTAATCCATAATAACATATGTATGTGAGGAGCACCTCTCGCTTGATACTCCTTTCTCCAAAAGAAATCCAAAACCTCTCCAAGGGGAGGATTTTTTTTGTTGGTAATAAAAGACATCATAGCTTCAAATCTATGATTGAAATATCGGCATACATTCACTGGATCCAAAGAACACAGTTCTCCAGGTGTTTTGAATTCTATATTTTGTATATTAGCATTGGCCTCTCGTAGAAATTGAAGTAAGTCCTCCCATGCATACTCGGCACAGCTAAGAGTGAGGAACCATGTAGGAGTTCCTAAGTTTCTTAGCATACATTTCAATTCCCCATGGCGACGGTACCAATACTCATTTGTACCACGCTGACATGCCATGAGATTGATTAGATGAGATTCTAAAATATTATTTTGCAGATTCACTTTCTCCATAAAGTCCCTCGCCGAAACATTTTGCAGATGTGCTCCACTTTTCAGAATATGGTTTACTGCATAAGAAAGCCCAGACAAGTCACTTTCATACAGTAGATGAAACAAATAGGGAATGCATTGACGAAACCTTGCATCTTCAGCATATAATCTTACAGTTCGATATTCAGATGCAGGAATTTGAAGTGGTCGATCGTCATATTGTCCACCTCGACCTGTTGGAAATAGCTGTGGAAAACAACGAGCTTCCAAACTTTCTTCCCATACACTAATGGGACTTCCTTTTGCTGTTTTCATTTTAAACAATTCAATTGCATTCCCCATTACTTCTTTGGAATGCAAAGGATGAACAGTATAATGTTCATATATTTCTTCACTTCTAGACACATCAACTTTTTCAATTTGGCCGCCTGAACAATCACTGTCTTCATCTGCAGCTGTTTCCTCTGCTGCAACACATACATCTTTGTAGTACTCATTGTTTTTGACTAAATATAACGTTGCCTTTTTGACTTTCCTAACATCCACTAAATCTTGCCAGATTTTTTTACTCTTTGTTGGAACCCCATTAACAAGAATAACTAAAGGTTCCTCCTCTACTTTTTCTATACCAATTGTATCAATATTTTTTTCAAATCTAGGGGCAAATAAACAACTCTTCCCTTTAATCCTCTCTGCAAATCTGTAGGAGGCAATTTCCCTATCTTAGGCTCTATCCGAACAATTGCCTGAAAAGGATGGACACATTGAATCAAAATAGACTCATATGTATTTAAATCCATCAATTCACGGGGAATGTCTACCAACTCCAGATTATTATGAACAGCTCTAGCAGGCATTCTGTTTTGATTTAATTTATCATAACAATATTTACAAATACGCTGATCAGAACTCAAATCAAAACAATTCTCCACCCACAAATAAGTTGCTAAGGGCCAGATGTAGGTAATTTTTATTTACCGACCTCTTAAATACCGAGTCATACCGACTCGGTATTTAAGAGGTCGGAAAATAAAAATACCGAGATGTAGGTAATTGCAGATGTGCAATTACCGAATCGGAAACAGTCGGTAATTTCCGATGTGGTAAATACCGACCAGTCAATGCCCATGCATTCCTATGGGCTTTGAAGCCCATAGGATTGATTGGGCATATACCGGTCGGTATTTACCACATCGGAAAATACCGACTGTCACAAGGGTGCAGGGGGTGTCACTTTGACACCCTCTGGCACCCCCAAAAGAGGCTCGGGTGCCATGTGGCAGGCATACCTGCCCTAAGGGCAGGTCTGCCTGTCATATGGCATAGGTGTGCATGCACACATGTGCATGCACACCAGAAACGGTATTTTACCATCAAGTAGTATTTGATGGTAAAATACCGATGTTGTACTGCTTGTGGGACTCAGAAGAGTCCCACCTACATACCAATTGTCCGGAATCAGTAATGATACCGACTCGGTATTTTACATACTCGGTAAATTTACCTACCGGTAAATTTACCGAGTCTGTAAATTACAGGGACCTACATGTCAAATTGCTTTTACCGGGTGGTAACGGCCGAATTCGGCCGTTACCACCCGGTAAAAGCCTACCTACATCTGGCCCTAAATCTTTCCACTCATAATTATCCATCTTTTCACTTTTTGCATATAAATCAACTAACCTAGTCTGAATCTTATAATGAGTCCGTCGACAACACACACAAGTAAAATTCGGCCTTTCACTTGATTTCACCTTAAACCTGGTAATTTCCTTCTCAAACGTTTCTGTATTTAAAATCTGTACATTGTCTTCCACATTACCTTGAATTGCTGTCTCAATTTCTACACTGTCCTCTTTTTCACGAAAATAACAAATCTCAATTTCTTCACAAATCTTCTTCACATCTAATTCAGTTCCATGCAAAAGAGCACTGTTTAATTGTTTAAGCTTAAGTGCGGGACTTTTTGCATAATACAACATTCTCACTAATTTCCTCATTTTGGTATGATGCACTGCTAACATCCTAAAATGATGAAAAACACTCTGACAGACTTTTCTAGAAAGACAAGCCAGTGAATGACCTTGCAAACCTGTGATTCCTCTCACTCTGCAAGGATCTAAGTCTTGCAACAACTTCACTTTCTGCTTTATACTTTTTTTACTATATGTACGTAAGAAATTACAAAACAAATCAATTGATTCCTGTCGCACACTACAAATACTACTACACTTCCAAGTGTACACTGGACCCTTAGTACGTCTCCCTAAAACTCCATCAGATAACACCTCTTCTGGTTCTGTAGGCACAAGTTTCTCTTTTTCAGTCGGACAACCGTCTTTCACTTCATACGCTCGACCACTGGTGTCAACTGCATGCACTAAATCATTCTCCTGGAAGTAACTCTCCTCATTAAAAAATGGCTCACAACTTGAACTGTGCATCCATTCTCCAGAAAAAACTTTACAAAAATTAGTCCGATTAATTACTCTTTTCCATCTACTGTTTGATTTGAAAACATCAATTGTCTTGTTAAGTGTCCTAATTCTATTGATTATTAAAATAAATCATTTTTTCTTAACTTCAAAAGCCTGATCAACAATCTTCTCTACACTTTTCTTTTTCTTATAAAAAGCAGCTCTCTGTTTACCTTTCCTAATGTTTTTTAACAAATTTAAAACCACTCTATTGCAAAACATTCGTCTACGAATGTCTCTAAACTGATTCTGCCTTCTATTCCTATACATATTATTCTCTCCTGCTCCAGTTTTAGGATTCTTTGAAGTTCTCTCCTTCCTTTTCAATTTTACTCTCTCATTTTCTTTTTCTACATGCTGTCCATCATTTTTTTGGGATGTACATATGTTACGTAAAAAAGACTTAGTTGTCTTACCAGGAGCTTGGTTCCTGTTTTTTGAAGTATTTGTTGTGGAAGAGTGCTGTAATTCCGTTGCTGTTTTTGATTTTTCCCGGTTACGTTGTTTCTTTGTCCTTTCCCTTGTGGGCATCTTTGCTTACTCTTCAAATAACGATTTCAATCTGTGTTAAAGAAAAAAGTAGCACATTATAGACCACTATTACCAAACAACAAAGCAATGACAAAAAGCAAACGATCTATACAGGGTTACAGATCAGGTGAGGATTCTCCAGGGGTGCACAAAAGGTGAGGCCTGTATTGAAGAGTATAGTGGAAGACAGCTCTGTCCACAAGTACAAAGAAGATGAGACCTATGTCTAAGTCCACTGCACTCTTATACACAGGCTTCACCACCTATGCTTCCCGAGAAAGTATTGAGTTACATAATTATATAGAATTGTATTTTATGAAATTGTGAAGCTCCATGTGAAAGCGTTTGCCTCAGTCTTATTCCTGTTGTGAGGCAGGTGCAAGATTTTGCCTCAGTCTTATCCCTGCTGTGAGGCAGATGATTGTAAATAGGATCTGTGCTGTGTTTCCTAAATGTGATGTCTAAAACGATTTTGGAGAAAATGAATGGTTTTTACATTTTTTATTATAATGTGGCGCAGAGGTTTAAAAAGTGACGCATCTACCTACATGCATCAATTTTTAAATATGGGGCAAAAAGGTACTTGTTTGGGTTTTCCTGGGGAGCGTAGGTGGTGAAGCTTGTGTCTAAGAGTGCATCACATTTAGGAAACACAATCATCTGCCTCACAGCAGAGATAAGACTGAGGCAAAATCTTGCACCTGCCTCACAACAGGACTAAGACTAATGCAAACACTTTCACATGGAGCTTCACAATTTTACAAAATACAATTCCTCTATGCAAACAAACTCAATATGCTTCCTACACTGATTTAAAACACAGCTAACATCATTGTAAAGAGTCAAATTGACACCTGTGTCTAAGAATGCAGACAGGGATATGCTTCATGAAGCCTAGTCCACTGCACACTTAGATACAAGCCTCACCACCTAGGCTCCCCAGGAAAGCCCAAACATGTACCTTTTTTCCCCATATTTAAAAAATGACGCATGTATGCGTCATTTTTTAAACCTTTGCGCCACATTATACTCAAAAATGTAAAAACCATTTATTTTCCCCAAAATCGTTTTTGACATCACATTTAGGAAACACAGCACAGATCATATTTACAATCATCTGCCTCACAGCAGTGATAAGACTGAGGCAAAATCTTGCACCTGCCTCACAACAGGAATAAGACTGAGGCAAACGCTTTCACATGGAGCTTCACAATTTTACAACATACAATTCCTCTATGCAAACAAACTCAATATGCTTCCTACACTGATTTAAAACACAGGTAACAATATTGTAAAGAGTCAAATTGACACCTGCGTCTAAGAATGCAGACAGGTATATGCTTCATGAAGCCTAGTCCACTGCACTCTTAGACACAAGCTTCACCACCTACGCTCCCCAGGAAAACCCAAACAAGTACCTTTTTGCCCCATATTTAAAAAATGATGCATGTAGGCAGATGCGTCACTTTTTAAACCTTTGCGCCACATTATAATCAAAAATGTAAAAACCATTCATTTTCTCCAAAATCGTTTTTGACATCACATTTAGGAAACACAGCACAGATCCTATTTACAATCATCTGCCTCACAGCAGGGATAAGACTGAGGCAAAATCTTGCACCTGCCTCACAACAGGAATACGACTGAGGCAAACGCTTTCTCGTGGAGCTTCACAATTTTACAAAATACAATTGCTCTATGCAAACAAACTCAATATGCTTCCTACACTGATTTAAAACACAGCTAACATCATTGTAAAGAGTCAAATTGACACCTGTGTCTAAGAATGCAGACAGGGATATGCTTCATGAAGCCTAGTCCACTGCACACTTAGATACAAGCCTCACCACCTAGGCTCCCCAGGAAAGCCCAAACTTGTACCTTTTTTCCCCATATTTAAAAAGTGACGCATGTATGCGTCATTTTTTAAACCTTTGCGCCACATTATACTCAAAAATGTAAAAACCATTTATTTTCCCCAAAATCGTTTTTGACATCACATTTAGGAAACACAGCACAGATCCTATTTACAATCATCTGCCTCACATCAGGGATAAGACTGAGGCAAAATCTTGCACCTGCCTCACAACAGGAATAAGACTGAGGCAAACGCTTTCTCATGGAGCTTCACAATTTTACAAAATACAATTTCTCTATGCAAACAAACTCAATATGCTTCCTACACTGAGTTAAAACACAGGTAACATCATTGTAAAGAGTCAAATTGACACCTGCGTCTAAGAATGCAGACAGGTATATACTTCATGAAGCCTAGTCCACTGCACTCTTAGATACAAGCCTCACCACCTAGGCTCCCCAGGAAAGCCCAAACATGTACCTTTTTTCCCCATATTTAAAACGTTACGCATGTAGGTAGATGCGTCACTTTTTAAACCTTTGCGCCACATTATACTCAAAAATGTAAAAACCATTCATTTCCCCCAAAATACCACAGATCCTATTTACAAACATCTACCTCACAACAGGGATAAGACTGAGGAAAAAGCTTTCACATGGAGCTTCACAATTTTACAAAATACAATTCCTCTATGCAAACAAACTCAATATGCTTCCTACACTGAGTTAACACAGGTAACATCATTGTAAAGAGTCAAATGTATTTCTATTAAACATGCACACATTCTTTATTCCTTTTAAAAAAATGTAAAAACCATTTATTTTCCCCAAAATCGTTTTTGACATCACATTTACAAAACACAGCACAGGTCCTATGTAGAAGCATTCCATGTCACGACTAAAACTTCACAATTTTACAAAATACAATTACTCTATGCAGTAAAAACTTTTTACCAAGCATTATCAAAAAGCATGACACAAAGCAACATTAAAAAATCACAATTTGCTTCTAAATCTTCTCCATAGAGTATACAAGTCTCTATGTATATTAAATGAATCATAACTCACCTTTACAAATATTTTAGGCGATTCAGAACAGTGTCAGATACACACACCAACATTTCTTTAGCAGAGCAAAAGGTATGTTCTCCAGACACTGCAAACCATAAAGGCACAGAAAACCTCTAATTCTACACACATATTGCTCATGGTAACCAATCAAATCTCTTCCCTCTGTATTTTCAAACCAACATCCTTCCCCCCCTCAGCCCTTTCTACCTGTTACCATAGCAACTCCCTCCTCACTGAGCTCCCAGGGTTAAAAGTTTATTCTACAATGTTGCAAATCACCTCATCAAGGATGTTTGACCTGCGAATACACCAGCTTTTCTGGTGCAAGGTTTCTTTAAATGACTTTTTTTTTAACCATTCAAATTACTTCTTACACAGAACACAACCATGCACCCTATCTTTCAGTTTTCAACTATCTCATTCTACCAATCATTGCTTGTGATTCAAAAGCACTGAAACTCCACATGTTTTTTTTTGCAAACTCCTATTGTTCCAACTGCCATTTCTTTTCCACACTTCATCTGACTGCATCAGAATCTCCTCTCACCATGTATTCTGTCTGGATTATTGGACATAGCTATATCCACTGGGCTCAAAGGTATGCAGCTACCAGAAATGTTCACAACCTTGACTTACCAAATGTGAAGATTAAATGGATTGGCCACAGAGGATTGAAATGTCACCAATTGATACCATTGGTGAAAACCTTTTTGCATTTGCCACACCCTGACCTTTTAATTGTGCACTGTGGAGGAAATGACTTGGGCACTTTGACTGGGGTAGGTCTGGAAATGCTTATAAAGGACACCTTTGATCAATTGATGGCACTTTTTCCTCAAACTGCCTTGGTATATTCCAATATATGCCAAAGGCAGAAATGGAAGTGGTCCAATCAATGTTGTCCACAATTTGAGAAAGCACGGAAACATGTGAATAAATCTGTTTCTGCTTACATGAGAGACTATGGAATGGGTTCAATATACAATAATAACTTGCGTTACAACATGCAAGATATCTACAGGGAAGAAGGTGTGCACTTTTCAGATGAGGGGAATAGAATATTCCTCCTGAATTTAAGACTGTGCATTGGTACCTACTTGTAGATACCTAAATCAGCCACAGAACCCAAAAGCCCTTTTCAGGGCTACCCTATCTCTGATCACTCCAAATGATTATCTTTTTCTAACTTTTTTCACTATTTTTCACCATAGTACGCTCCCCGGTACGCTCCCCGGTGCGCGTACCGGGCGCTCCCCCCGCGAAAAATAAAAACGTTTTTGTTTTTGTTTGTCTATTTGGGCCTCCTAAGACCCCCTTAGAAAACCTAGAGGGTCAAGGAGTGCCTACGATGCCCCCTTATACCCATTCCCAACGTTGTTTGTCCTCCATTTTCTGTCTTAAATCTACCGAAACACAAAATGGAGGACTCCCGTAGCGCTGCCGGTACGCGTACCGGGGCGCGCCCCGGGAAGCGCTCTAAAAAATGTTAGGAGTTAATTTACATAAAAACCACTGGAGACACTTTCACCAAATATAGAATAGCTCATACTACATACCAATCCCTACCATTTTCCCAAATTCAATGGAATTCCATTGAGCCATTTAGCCTGTAGGCCTCTCTAATTACCCTGAGGTAATTTACTTCACAAAAACATATCTGAAGTGTTAGAATTGACAACCAATTAAAATGTTACTTTCATTTTCTATTTTTTTTTCCTGACATTTGATTGGTTATGTACATGAATATAAATGAAAAATGAGAGGGAAACACGGCCATTTTGACTACAACTACCTGAGGTACAACTTGAAAGGATTTTCGCATTTTGTCTTCTTCACCTCTCTGTAAAGTAAGTTGATAATTTGTAAGGGGCACTTTAAGTTATTTTTTAAAAACGTTTTCTGATAGTTATTTACTGTCCCTCTGCTATAGTTATAGATAGAGATAGGCTCCTCTGTTAAATTTATGGATTACTTAGGCTTCTCTGCTATAATTATGAATTTACTTACGTTTCTTCACAGGCACTTTTTTATATTTCTACTTCCTGCCTGTTACCATGCACTGCCCAAAGTTAACTTCACTGTTAAAAAAACAAAACTACCTGTCTGAACTTAAACCCAACAGTGCCATATTTCTACTGATTTTTTTTAATGTAAATTTCAGCACAAAAATGGAGGAAAACAGAACGTTTCCTTTGAAATTGTCCTAGAGATGAACAATGAGGAAATCATTCAACCCAATGACTTGGAATTCATGGATGAATCACGGGACCATGAACTTCTACAATGTGTAGAATCTGTGGATTTGTTAATTCAATATGAGGACATTTCTGACAGTCAAATGTTGGAAGTTATGTTCACTCAAAAAGAAGACATTTCGGACAGTCAAATGTTAGACGTTCTATCAAATTTTGAAAATGAATCTCAAAAATAAATTTATATTTAATAATTCTAAAATTGTTTGAGACATTATTCATTTTTATATGTAAATCTTAAACTACTACCAAATTGATTATAATGTAAAGTCAAACTTATAGTATACTGTGCAACTTTTTTGTTTTACATAGTAATTTTGCTCATAGATACTTCCTTTCTCCCACTATATTATCTCCAAAGTGTATTTGACATCTCTTTTTCATCTCCTGCCTCCATGTTCTTTATGTTTTCCAGACAGACTATGGTATGGATTCCATATACCACAATAACTTCTATAACAACATGCAAATTATCTACAGAGTAAATGGTGTACATTGAATTTAAGTCTCTGCATTGGTACCTACATGTTGGTACTTAAATCACCCACACAACACAACAACTCTATTCAGAGATACCCTACCTCTAAGCACTTTAAATTATTATTTTAGTGTTTCACTGAGTTTTCCCCATGTGTGGGGGTGGGGGAGGTGTGTGTGGGGGATGTGCGGGGTGTGTCTGTGAGGTGTGTATGTGTGTGTGTGTGTGTGTGTGTGTGTGTCTGTGGAGAACCTGGCCTTACGGGCCAAGCGGCGCAGGGCACGCCTAAGATCCCCGAGTTCACCTGCCTTGACCGACAGAGACACTGGACACTCCGTTAGGCACAGAAAAGTAGTTTTATTAGCTGCAGCTAAGCACAGTTGTCTAAGAAGTACCAACAGGTAGGTTCTCAAGAGACTGCCACTTCAATCTGTGGCGCACAGTCTATTATACAACACAAGTTTACAATGACAACTCCCAAAATACACAAAACTAACGAATAGGAATAGTTCGAAAACAAGTATCAGATGTCTAAAACACACCCTCCTTTCAGACCCCGTGTGCTCCCCTCCCATCAGGTTAATCAACACAGGTGACCATAATCCAGATTGCAGGTGGTAAAACATGTGTAGAATGCTTCAAAAGGAGAGCTATGTAACAAGAGAACACACGGAGAGAATGGTGAAGGCCAGTTAAATAAGATAAGGAAGAGAAGAATGGTGGGACCCAAACAGTGGAGTAGAGACATGGATTAATCAGTCTAGACATGGCTTTACGAACTCGGCCGGACCCTGACATCAGTATTGCACACAAGGACAAAGGTTGCTTGTCGACAAGAAAAACACCGCGCAGCTGAAAGTGGCAGAAAATACCATTTTCCTTACGTTAGCCGTGCTGCCTGAGTGAGGCAACATAAAATGGCGACTGAACGTAAAATGGAGACTGTAGCAAAGCGAGGCTAAAACTACGTAACCTCAGACCTCCTTTTGCCATACTCAGGCAAAGCAAAAGGAACCCATGTCAATCTGAGTCGATGTCAATGGTCATGAGGTCACTAAGATGCTGTTGCACCATCATCTTAATATGTTCAGTCTGTTGTGTTACTGGTTTAGAAACACAGATCGTGGCACAAAGTCCACAAACAGCTGGACCACACTGAAGACAGCGACAGCAAGAAAAGACGAGTGCTAGAATCATTCCAAGGAAAGTTAGTACTTTCCATCCCCAAGTGGACAGTAGTCCCCAAAACCATCCCATCACAGACCAATCTCCAGTATCTTGGTGTATGGATTCAGAGATGACATGTAGCTTAGAGATGGCTTGGTATACCGTAGGGGCGTTATCAGGAATGTAAATACAGCAACTAGACCCAATCAATTTGCAAACTCCTCCTTTGTCTGCAAGCACTATGTCTAACACCATCCTGTTCTGCAAAGTCATAAGTCGGTCCGCCTGAAGCGCAGCTGTTAAATTCTTTAATGCTCCAGAAGTGACATTAATTGTGGCATCAACCACACGGACCAACTGTCTGATATTTTTACTATTGGCCATCGGACCCCAAAAGGGAAGGAATCCTTTCAGAAAATCCCCTCCTTCTTGCCCTGCTGTGTCTTCCGAATCTACTACTCCTCTAGTAACTCTCTTCTTGTGATAATCAGCAGGAGCAGTATATGTAGGAGGGAGGAGAAAGGCTATATAACATGTTCCCGAAAAGTGTGTGGGAAGCCATGTATAAGCTTTATCGTAACAGATAAAATATGTACCTTGTGATGCCACTAACGGTACGGGAGTAGAAGGAGTATAGACATAAGTGTGGGAACAGTTGCTCCTCTCTTGCTTGGTTTTCGTATTCTGGCCATTTATTTGTAAGCATAAATGACCTTTCTGGGGTAGAAGCCAAATAGGTGCAGAATTCCGCTGTTTAAGCTTGTCAGTGAGACTAAGAGTATAACGAGTTATATTCCACCTATCATACGCTCTCTTTTCATCTTTGGGAATCTTGATGATGTCAGCAATCTTTGCCATAGTTACAATGCCCTTTATCAACAAACTGTGACTGAAATCCACTCCACCATTATAGGATCCACCAGAAGGATATCTGAGTAGATTCTGGTATGTATTGGAAAACATGGCCAGATAAGCCCAAGCAGAACCTTCGTATGAAAAAGGGAGAACTAGATACGGCATTCCTCTTTGTGTATTATGTGGTATGAGGCCACATACCCAACAATCAGTAATATTTACAATCAATTGATGCTGGTGTAACAGTTGAATGAACGAATTGTTAAGATATTCCATTCTTCTCATTTGCTCGTGATCTGGGAGTGAGTAAAATTTATGGGGTGAAACAGTAGTAGATGGAGTCAAAGGGGCAGAAATAGGAACAGGTATTAACTGTAGAACATGAATAAGCCATCCAATGCATGTTAATAAACTACTCAGACCTACTAAAACACACAATGCTACGCCACATTGACCAAATAATAACTTCTCATAATGAGCTCTCTTCAATATTTTTGCATCACTTCCTTTCCCTGTACTATCCATTACTCTAAAAGCGTTGCTCACGATAATCTTCCTAGATCACTTGGCTGTGATTGTTAGCCGTCCTATGACACTGCAAGTCCTGTTGACCTAGTCACTATTCAGGTCACAGCTCAAGACTCCTACCGCGACCCTGCAACTTGATGGATAAGGGAAGGAAAAACTTTTCTTTATTAGCAGAATGTAAAGAAAAGGAAAGTTAGAATTAATTGTCTTCAGAGGATCTTTTTCTTAAATTGTATCGTCTCTTTCCGGGTGTTGTTTGGTCCTGGAACAAATGTTCGGGATCTGTTGTATTAAGTCTCAGATGAGAAGGTACAGCTTCCTGCAAAACATCATCGTCCTCTTTCTCTGAACTAGTCCAATCCAGGTGTGCACTGCTAAATGGAATAAACTTGGGTACCTTTTCGCACTCACTATCACCAACGCCTTCTCGGACCCACTGGTCATAAGGCAAAGGCAATGGTACCCTTTTACAGTGCACACCATGAATCCAATGTCTTTTTCCCAGGACCTTGACAGCCGTACGAGTTGTAAGCAGGACTTGTCTTGGAGGCCCCCAGCGAGGTTCCAAATTCTTTTTCCTCTGGAAGTTCTTCAGACACACCCAATCTCCAGGCTGGATGGTGTGTCCGGGATCTGAAGAGGCCTCTGGTAAAGCGTTTTGAACCTGTTGACGAATGACATGCAATTTAGTGGTGAGATCATGCAAATAGTCAATCAACAGTGGATAGGGGATATCTGAATACTCCTTGGGTCTGGGGACTCCCCAGACATTAGCTGGACATCCAAACACAATCTCGTATGGGCTAAGCCCCAAACGAGAATGAACAGTCATTCTAGTAGAAAGGAGTGCTAAAGGTAATGCATCAGGCCAAGAAAGGCCCGTGCTGGCCTGAATCTTTGCTAGCTTAAGTTTGAGAGTACCATTGTAACCCTCTACCAGACCCGCTGACTGAGGATGGTTTGCTGCATGGAATTTTTGTTTGATGCCTAAACCTATACACACCTTTTGCATAATTTGACCTACAAATTCACTTCCATTGTCACTCCAGACAATGTGCGGCAAACCAAACCTCGGGAAGAATTCTTTCAAGAGTATTTTAGCAGTGGACAAAGCAGTATTGTCCTTTAGGGGGTAGGCCTCTATCCATCTGGAAAAGGCACAAACCACCACCAGGACGTACTTGAGATTATTGGAACGCTCCATATGGATGTAATCTATCTGCAGTACTTCAAATGGGTATGTAGGGGGTGCAAAGTGACCTGTTGGAGTTGGAGTTCCTTTTCCTGGATTGTGCATCAAACAAACAATGCAGTGTTTCACCACATTTTCTGCACATTTTGGAATACCCTCATTCTGCCATACTGGAGCTAAAAGTTTGCATATACCACGAGCATTAATATGAGCTGGTCCATGAGCCATAGTAACTACCGGCAGTACATACGCATTAGGTAGCAACCATCGCTGATACTCTGACAATTCCGTCCAACAACCCGTATCATCCAACATTCCCGTACTTTCTTTCCACGTACTCAATTCTTTCTCAGTAGCCTCCTTCTGAATTGCTTTCACACTTTCCACTGTGTTTTCACACATACCAGCTTCTGCAACCCATCTAGCAGGCCCTGCAACATACATGCGACTTTCAACATTCCTCGCTGTTCCCTTCGCCACCTCGTCTGCAAATGCATTCCCTCGACCCACGTCATCAGTAATCTTCTTGTGCGCACTGCACTTTACAATCGCTATCTGAATAGGCAAGGCAAGTGAATCAAGAAGATCCGTTACCAATTGACCATGCTGTATTTTAGTGCCGTGGGAGGTAAAGAATCCTCTTTCCCTCCACAAACGACCAAAACTATGGGCAACGCCGAACGCATATTGACTGTCAGTATAGACAGTCACTCTTTTCCCTTTCGCCAACACACATGCTCTTGTCAACGCAATCAGTTCTGCAGCTTGCGCTGAGTTATGCAAAATACGTGCAGTTTCTACCACTGTGTACAACGTCGTGACTGCATAAGCAGCCGTTGTTTCGCCATTAGGGAGCTTGAAACATGACCCATCCACCCATAGGGTACCATCTGGATCCACAAGCGGTGTATCCTTAAGGTCTATCCGACCCTTCGTTTCTTCTTCAGTGCGAAGAAAACAATCATGCTGATCTTGTACATTATTAACATCCAGAACAGGCAACAATGTGGCTGGGTTCAAGACATTACACCTTCTTATATGTATATGACTAGCTAGAAGCGTCAACTCATATCCAGACAAACGAGCACTCGTTAAATGCTGAGTTTTTGTTCTATTCAGAAGAGTATCCACTGCATGTGGAACCATCACATTAAGAGTATGATCTAACACTAGTCCAGCGGACTGACGAATAGAAATGGCCGCTGCTGCTGTTGCTCTAAGGCAACTAGGTAATGCCTTCGCTACTGGATCTAATGTTGCAGAAAAATAGGCACACGGCCTTTGTTTGTCACCAAATCGTTGCGTTAAGACTGATAATGCGCAACCTTCCCTTTCATGCACATATAGTGTGAAAGGTTTACTGTAATCTGGAGTACCTAGCACAGGAGCAGAACACAAAGCAGTACGTAAGTCTGTAAAACTCTTTTGGCATTCATCAGTCCAAGGCAAAGGCTGAGGCGTATATTTAAGTGTAAGTGCCAACAAAGGTTTAGCAAGAAGGGAAAAATTAGGAATCCATTGCCTACAATAAGAGGTAATACCTAAGAAAGCACGCACTTCTTTCTGTGACAATGGTACAGGCATTCGTGCAATTGCATGAATACGTTCTGGAGTCAATCGCCTTCCCTCCTTCGACAAGAGATGACCTAAGTAGGTAACTTCTTGTCGGCAATATTGCAACTTGGAAGACGATACTTTATGATTTAAATCAGACAAATGCTGTAAGAGCGATACAGTCGCTGCTTTACAAGCAGTCAGAATCAGCCGCAATCAATAGATCGTCCACATACTGGATAAGAGTGGCACCTGAGGGCAAAGAAAATGTATCAAGTTGTGACTTCAAAGCTTGACTGTATATTGAAGGACTCTCACAATAGCCTTGAGGTGCGCGTTTGAACCGGAAGCTTCGACCTCCGAGAGAGAAGCCGAAAAGATCCCGACTTTCTGCAGCAATGGGAATGCTAAAGAAAGCATTCTTAAGATCGATCACTGAGAACCAGACTGCTGAAGCAGGAATCATAGTAAGCAAAGTCGTGATATCTGGCACAACAGGAAATTGAGGGACAACAATTTTGTTGACCTCTCGAAGATCAATGACAAAACGATAAACAGGTGGCTGAGAAGGATCAGTATGTTTAAGAATAGGCAAAACAGGACTATTGCAGACGTTTCCTCTAGTCTCTTCAACCACACCCTTCTGAACCAGATCATGAACAATGGCCAACAAGGCTCGCTCACCATCACTGGAGATCTTATACTGAGGAACACGTGGCATCTTAACATTATCTTTGATAGTAATGACATACGGTGGAATCTGTACCAAACCAACATCATTTGGACCCACAGCCCAAAGTTTAGCTGGAAGAGATTGCAACTCAGGTGGCAGTTGTTCCTTAGAAACATACATTGGAGAAGTCGTTTTATCACCCAATGTAAGATGTACACCAGAAGGCGAACAATACAACGTGGCATATAAACGTTTCAAAAGGTCTAAACCCAACAAATTCTCTCCGCAACCTGTTGTTAGAAGGAGTGGAGCTTCCAAATCATATGGACCAATGGAAATGGGCAAGGGACAAGAAATAGGATTTGAAACTGGGGCACCAGAGAATCCTACAGAAACATTTGTTAAGCCGGACAAAGGTGCCCCAGGGAGTTTAGAACGCATTATAGAACTTCTCATAGCGCCAGTATCCAAGAGAAATGGTTCTGTAACACCTAATGCCATAACATTAACATAAGTTCCTTCCTGATCTACTGGAACTGATATGACTCCCTCACTTTGTCTCTGGCTGTCCTAGCTAGTATGGAAAGCAACATTCTCATTGTCGTAACAATAGTCATCATTGTAGTATTGTGCAGATTGAGAAGTCTGCTGGTCAAAATAATTCGCAGAGGTTTGAGGAGGAGAGGGACGTTGTTCCTGAGGAGGAGCACCACGACCTCTACCTCTAGACATGGATCGAGAATCACCACGACCTTTGTGGCGCTAACGATCCACCATACCGTTGTAATAGAATCAGACAAGTGTTCTTAAAGTGACCATCCTCCTTACAGTAAGCACACTGGTTGGGGCCCAATGGAGCCCGAGGAACAGAGGGAACTGGCTTTTGCAACAACCTCTGAAACTGTGGGGGCTGGGAAAATAGAGGTTGAGCAGAACGAGGTGGATAAGCCTGTTGCAGAAGAACCTTCGTTTTCAAGTCTTTAGTCTTTTTCTCCGCTTTCTCCTTATCTTCCTTTTCCCTATTCTCATAATATTGAGCAGTAGCCAATATCTGGGCAGTGGAAGAGACAGCCCACGAACTCTCCGACTGTTTCAGTTTGTTTGATAATTCTGGAAGTAAGTTAAAAACAAATTTGTCTACGAATAATCGCTGTCCCCCTTCAGTGCTCATGTCTTGCCCACTATGATCGATGAAAGTCTCCTCAAAACGAGTAAAGAAGTCAGAGACACTTTCATCCGTCTTTTGCTTACATGCCGCCAACTTATCCCAGTTAACACGCATCGCAGGCATTAGAGTCTTCATCAAATCTATGATTCTTCCAGGTAATTCTGTAATCAAAGCGTCTGGTTTAGCCCCACCTACTTGACCTACGTCTGCAGCCGTAATGGCAGCCCAATCACCACCTAAAGCTGCCGCATGATCCTGCCTACGAATCTTAGCCCATATAGCTTGTGGGACTACATTCCCCATGAGTAAGTCAATATCAGCCAAATTCATAATACAGGCGTCAACAGTCTGGGACAGCTCCTTATAATATCCAGCAGGATTCTTACGAGGGTCCGGTAAAGACTGTTTAAGAGCCAATACTTCCGATCTTTTCCACGGGTCATGTACCCATATGCGCTGAAAATGAGCAGGAACACCTGGATTATTACCTGCTTGAGGAACTGCATCTCTCCATATTGGAGGAACTTCTCGCATAGGATATTGTGTTGTCTTGCGACAAACCACAAGATCAGATTCAGGAGAATTTTGAGAGAAAACGGTAGACCTAAAAGCAACAAGTTGTTGAACAGCACGTTCCACAGCAGGACCCACGATCAATCCCTTATCAAATTGATCCTGGATGTCAAATAAATCCCGAAGAGGCGAGTCTAGATCTACGTCTTCCCACGCTTTAATCAAAGTATTGCACATCACATCAAATACGTATCTCTGTGTGGGCGTGTTCCATTGAAGAAAAGTATCTAATATGTCACGTGTGTCATACGGTACACGACTCGTGATCCAATTAGAAGCAAGGGAATCCAATTTAGTTCGTTCTTCAAAATCTGGAAACTGACTACGAGATTGTCTCCTAGACGAAGCAGGAGAGAAGAAAAGAGGGCCAAGCAAAGGCGATAACAGACCTGCGACAGTATCAACTAAACGCCGTCTAGCTGTAGGAGAATCTGAAACTAAGACAGGAGACAGTGTATTCTGTAAAGTGGAAGAAGAATCTGTAGCGAAAGAAACGACAGATGGAGAAGGCTGAGGCAAAGGAGATTGGGGTACAGACATTGTCGGCAAAGGAGGCTGAGGCAAAATGACAGGGATAGGTATTTGTGCAGGAAGGACAGCGGCCGCATTGGCAGCAGGCTGTAATGGTGGTGCATTGGCTCCTACCACGTAAGGCGGAGGTAATGTCAACAAATGGGACATGAAAGAATCGTCATCAGGATTTTTACTCTTTGTAACGGTAGGCAATACAGGGTAGCATCTATCCGCTGCCATACGATGTTGTCTTTCCGACACCTGAATCATCTGATCAGTTTCATCATTTTTAAATTGCTGGGCAGCCTGAAGAATCGTCACACTCTGCTCTTTCTTATCTTTCTTCATTTGCTTAATTTCTTTCTGTTTGGCTTCCTTGCGCCATAGGCGAAAAGAGTCAAACATTGCCGGCCGGGCTTTTCTCTTGAATAAAATCGCTTCCAGATTGTCTAAAATCTCAGTTTCAAATGACCCGTGTTGTGGCCATTGTAAAACACCGTCTTTTTTAGTGTAACGGGTCCATATGTCATTAAAAACTATAGGACCCACACCGTGCTTTGAGTACAACTCATAATTAGGAGTTCCAACTGGAGGAATCGGACACGAATCCTCCAACCGGGAATCCGCAGAACAAGCACAACAACAAAATCTCTTAAATTTACTAAATCCAGGCATTTTAACCTTACAAACGTCAAGGGATCTATTTAGACAATGTAGTCACAGCACAAACGTACTTACCCCTTGGCTTCGGTTAGCGCGCTACCCGAATAACAAAAATACAAAACAAAGAGAGTGGGCGCTACCCACAAATACTTAACTAAATGCTTTTCTCACGCTAACAGATGTCCGTCTATCGTCTCGCGATACCAATCATCACCAGGGGCTAAGGCAGGGCGACAGTCAGGGCAGCAGTCGTCAGCAGCCGTCGGGAAGGAGTAGCCACGCTTCAAAAGACTTTCGGTCCACTTCGACATTCAGGGGTCTCACGTGGTTCGCGAAATCCTCCGGAATTTTCCTGCGAAGCTCCTCACGACTCTCGGGCAAAACTACTACCGCTGAAGTCGCCCACACGTTGGGCCGCCAATTGGAGAACCTGGCCTTATGGGCCAAGCGGCGCGGGGCACGCATAAGATCCCCGAGTTCACCTGCCTTGACCGACAGAGACACTGGACACTCCGTTAGGCACAGAAAAGTAGTTTTATTAGCTGCAGCTAAGCACAGTTGTCTAAGAAGTACCAACAGGTAGGTTCTCAAGAGACTGCCACTTCAATCTGTGGCGCACAGTCTATTATACAACACAAGTTTACAATGACAACTCCCAAAATACACAAAACTAACGAATAGGAATAGTTCGAAAACAAGTATCAGATGTCTAAAACACACCCTCCTTTCAGACCCTGTGTGCTCCCCTCCCATCAGGTTAATCAACACAGGTGACCATAATCCAGTTTGCAGGTGGTAAAACATGTGTAGAATGCTTCAAAAGGAGAGCTATGTAACAAGAGAACACACGGAGAGAATGGTGAAGGCCAGTTAAATAAGATAAGGAAGAGAAGAATGGTGGGACCCAAACAGTGGATTAATCAGTCTAGACATGGCTTTACGAACTCGGCCGGACCCTGACATCAGTATTGCACACAAGGACAAAGGTTGCTTGTCGACAAGAAAACCACCGTGCAGCTGAAAGTGGCAGAAAAGACCATTTTCCTTACGTTAGCTGTGCTGCCTGAGTGAGGCAACATAAAATGGCGACTGAACGTAAAATGGAGACTGTAGCAAAGCGAGGCTAAAACTACGTAACCTCATCTGGAGGGATGAGGTGTATATCTGTGTGAGGTATGTGGGTGTGGGGATATGGGTGTGTAAAGTGTGTGTGTGGGTGTGTGGGGTGTTTCGGTGTAGGTGTAGGTGTAGGTGGAAGTGTGGGTGTGTGAGGTGTGTGTGGGGTGTGTGTGGGTGTGGGGAGTATGTGTTGTCATCAGTGATGTCATTTGAGATGTCATCAGTGATGTCATTTGAGATGTCATCAGTGATGTCATCAGTGATGTCACTGACCATGTCATGAATGATGTAATATGTGACATGATCAGCAGTGGATTGCGGGTGCGCGATATATAGTTAGTACTACTAACTATATATGGAATTTCAATGGTTTTGTGTGAGTAAAAAAAGGTTTTTTAAATGCTAATTCCTAACTATATATGGTCTATAACCTATGGTTTTTTCAGTGAATTTTCAACGTTTTGTAAATGCTAATTCCTAACTATATATGGTCTATAACCTATGGTTTTTTCAGTGAATTTCAATGGTTTTTTAATAGCAAATATCATAAGCTGTTGAATGTCAAGTACGTGGTAAGAAAAAACATTTTCGTGTTTATGCACACTGATCTGCTTTGAATGCTGCCCCCCCCTCATTTCTATTAGGAGTACTCTCTCTTTGCAGATAGTGAAGGGTAGTTAACGCAGGCCTTTGCCCCCGTTGTAATCCGTCGTGCCTGCTTCTCTCTCCATTTGATTGATTGTTATCCAAGCATTTACTGTTTTAGAATTGGTTCTCTTTGGTTCATTCTCTATTTACAAACAAGCACAGAGTCGCAATACTCTGTTTAGTCTTTGCAGATAGCGAAAAATCGTGTAAAAAAACAAAAGGAATCGAGCAAAATCAGTAGGCCACTAATGGGATCTCTTTTTGACCTCGCTAAAATAGAAACATTAGGAACAACCCCTCATGACAAATACGAAACTAGTGAGATGAACTGAACTCCACACCATGATGGCTGCAAGACAGCTCGGCTCCGCCACCCACCCCGCCCAAAATAACGATAAACTCTATGCAAATATATACAACACACCAGCAAAGTAACAGGGTAAAACATTTTATTAAACAACTATTTACATAACTATTTTAAACTTTTTGTTGCCCGATCCGGCTAGCTCAATCGATCGAGCATGAAACTCATGCACTCTGATGATTCAAAGTTTTGAAGAGTGCTTGTAACACTGTCTGAAGCCTATTTGCACTTGCTTCATCTTCACTATTCTAAAAGTAAGTGGGGGCTGTTTGAGTACGTTACTGCATTTGTAAACAATGTGATGCGGTGCCACCCTGAACCGCTTAACGGAGGCCCCCGAGGGACGGTGTGATGGTGCGGACTCGGAGGGGGCGCTTGGCTCCGGCCCCCTCCCCAAGTCGTGTTCTCCTGGTGTGGCCTGAGATCGCCCCCGACATAGGTGGCCGGCTCCCGGGATCAAGCGGAACTTTTTGCCTTTTGGTAACTCTTCCATTCTTGACCTTGTCCCACAATCCGTTTCACCTAAAAACACGCTGTAGTGGGGCGCCCCTTTACCATTTCAGTTGCCATTCCGCCCGCTTTTGCTACACTGTGCCTCTTCCGCTATTCAGCTGTTTACCGCCCGCTCTTTCGACTACAACGTCTCGCTCACCATGTAGTTGAGTTGCTCCCGCTCTTGCGGTGCAGCGATAGGCGGCTGCCACAGGACTCTCAAAATGGCGGCCGGCTCTTCAGATTTGGGCGTGGTCCACTAAAATGGCACTGCGACACCTTGGAACTCGGACGCTTGTCTGCTAGAGCTTGGGCTCCATTCTCGAAAGCGTCCCCTCAGCCTTGAAGATTCTACAAAAGTCTTGGGGGCCCCCGACTCCCGCAGGCTTCTGGTGGGGAGCGGCTAGCATGATTGCTCGTGGAATGGCCACGACGGAGCTACGAAATGGTGGTGCTCTCATGCTAACGCCAGCTTCAGTCTGAAACATCCAGAAACTCTGTAGACTACCAATTCGATTAGTTCCGGTAGCGCCCCAACGTGACCCGGTAGAGAAGAACTTGCCCTCCCCTCTTTGACTGATGGTTCTTGTTGCCTGTCCCTTCTGTTGTCATTTAACAGAACTATTTAGCCTGCTGAAAGGGGTTGTGTTCCGACCGCTGGTTGGTGGAGACATTTTGACTATATTCTGGACCTGCGTTGTCGCGTAATGCGTCATATGACGCGCCGCGTTAGCGCATCCGGAAGTGATCCGGGGCGCGGCGCGCAGCGCGTAACGTAAGCATAACAGATCATGTAACTTGTTAATAAAACTTTTCATTGGTTCATTTTACTTTTCTTATTCTAATGATGAAAGGCTTGGTCATATGACCTAAAAATTACGCTTTTTATTACTTTCGAACATTATTTTTTCTTAAACATATGTTATAATGTTCCAGGCTAATGTACTTTCCCGGAAAATTTACAACTGTCCTGCAAGTAAAATATATTCCTTTTTCGAGAAAAAGGGCGTTTCTTCGTCCCATGACGGAGCCGTTGAGCAAAAGAGGGTCGGCCTGCTGTCTTAGTCGCCGATACGCCAGAATATCAGATTCTTATCGATCACTTTATGTTGCAGGAGTAGAAAACACAACAACCCTTGACCATTTATCTTTACTGCGTTCCTGCGTATTATACCTTTTACCCTTCATGTAATTCGAATGCTTTATTTCACTTGCCTTTTACTGATTCTAAAACAGTGACTATTATTAAAAACTTTACCAATGTAAATACTACTACCATGTTTTCTTTTAAAAACCTTTATTGTGAAAATGTCAGTATACAAATAGGGGCCTATAACCACGTGGGCCGGCCACGGAGCAAACTGTAATCGTATATGATGAGTAGACATTTACACTGTAGAGGAACGTAACGGGCGGGCCATTAGGTTGCAAGAACTAAGGTGTCTAACAGTTGCGGAATCGGTGGACGTACATTTTATAATTAAAATACGACAGGGCCAGTTACAATAAAATTATCTAGATATACATTTGCGGGCAAGTACCATGGGTGACGTTAATTCAAACTTTCAATAGTACAGTAATCAATAACACATCAGAACTTAATATCAATAGGGATGTCGAAATATTCAATCAATTCTCGTCCCCGCCCGCCATGTGCTTCAAAACTGCATACGTATCTCGTGATTTCAATGTTCTGCAACCAGTACACAACAAGGAGTTACGACTCCCATTTATTCTGGCGCCATTTTGGGCGAGGACGGGCAGGTCCAGGATATAGTCAAAATGTCTCTACCAACCATCGACTATGATGATGTTCATATGCTGTATTTATTAGAGTAACACTCATCTGTCCACATGAAATTAATTTGCCACAATCTAAACATGTCATTTTAATCTTTCCAAAGTTCTTCTAAATATTTGGGACCGTTTCCCTTGCCTCTGATGCTGTCAGTGCCAGTTCTTTGATGAATGTACTGGCAGGTCGGGGGTTCTCCTCCAAATCTCTCTTTTATGCAGCACTATAATTAATCGGTGCCACCTCTCCATATGACGATGCATGGTATAGTTACCATAACTATATTTTTTTTCGGTTCCTCTGGAGAGTACATCGTGGCAGATGAAGCGTGTAACGTACCGGGAATTTACCTTTTTTGCATGTAGAGGAAAGGAAAAAAAATTTGAGCGTCCGAGTTCTAAGGTGTCCCAGGGCCATTTTAGTGGACCAGGCCCAAATCCAAAGGACAGGCCGCCATTTTGAGAGTCCTGTTGCACCCGCCTGTCGCTGTAGCATCAAGAGCGGCCGAAACTCAGCTGAATGGCAACTGAAACGGTAAAGGGGCGCCCCACTACAGCAGACGAGCCTCCACCTGGGAAGGCCCGTTCACGCCGCCTCCCCCCCCCCCCTTCGGGCACCCCACGCCGTTATTCGGAGCAGGAATGTAGGATGGCCACACCAATGCGGCAACTTGCTAGACACCACCTCGGTGCCAACCGAATCTCAGCGCCTTGTGGTGTCTTCTATTCAGAAAACATTGTTGTGCTGCCTTTGACCTATTCGCCGCAAGTGCGCACGCAACTCAGCTGCATAGCTTGCTAGACACCACCTCGGTGCCATCCGGATCTTGGCGCGTTGCGCTGCCTTTGGCCCCATTCGCACATCGGTCTGCTACTGACGCCACCTCACAGGCCAACGGGGCGCCCCACGCCCACTTTCAGCATTGTAGGATGGCCACACCAGTGCGGCAACTTGCTAGACACCACCTCGGTGCCATCCGGATCTTGGCGCGTTGTGCTGCCTTCGGCCTATTCGCACATCAGTCCGCTACTGACGCGAACTCACAGGCCAACGAGGCGCCCCACGCGGACTTTCAGCATTATAGGATGGCCACACCAGTGCGGCAACTTGCTAGACACCACCTCGGTGCCATCCGGATCTTGGCGCGTAGTGAAGCTGCAGCAGCTGCAAATAAGCTTCAGACAGTGTTACAACCGCTGCTCAGAACTCTCAACTATGACACCACCTCGGTGCCATCCGGATCTTGGCGCGTTGCGCTGCCTTTGGCCCCATTCGCACATCGGTCCGCTACTGACGCCACCTCACAGGCCAACGGGGCGCCCCACGCCCACTTTCAGCATTGTACGATGGCCACACCAGTGCGGCAACTTGCTAGACACCACCTCGGTGCCATCCGGATCTTGGCGCGTTGTGCTGCCTTCGGCCTATTCGCACATCGGTCCGCTACTGACGCTGCCTCACGTGCCAACGGATTTTGTACGCTTTTTATACCCTATGCCGCATAACAGGTCATGTGACTTGTTTATAAAACTTTTCATTGGTTCATTTTACTTTTGGTTTCCTAATGATGGAAGGCTTGATCATATGACCTAAAAATAACACTTTTCATTGGATGAAAACTTTTTTTTTTCCCCAAACGATGAAAGCCCCACCTTGTTTCTGGATGTTTCAGACTGAAGCTGGCGTCAACATGAAAGCACCACCATCTCGTGGCTCCGTCGTGGTCATTCCGCGAGCAATCATGGCAGCCGCTCCCCACCGGAAGCCTGCAGGAGTCGGGGGCCCCCAAGACTTTTGTACAATCCTCAAGGCTGAGGGAACGCTTTCGAGAATGGGATCCAAGACCTAGCAGACTAGCGTCCGATTTCCAAGGTGTCCCAGGGCCATTTCAGTGGACCAGGCCCAAAAAGTAAAGAGCCTGCCGCCATTTTGAGAGTCCTGTGGCAGCCGCCTATCGCTGCACCGCAAGTGTGGGCGCAACTCAGCTGAATGGCGGATTTTGACACAGTGGACCAAAAGCGGACAGAATGGCAACTGAAACGGTAAAGGGGCGCCCCACTACAGCAGACGAGCCTCCACCTGGGGAGGCCCGTTCATGCCGCCTCACCCCCCCCCCTGGGGCGCCCCACGCCGTTATTCGGAGGGCAGCAACTTACTGGACATCACCTTGGTGCCATCGTTCTGCTGCCTTGGAACTATTCGCACAACAGACCGCTACTGATGACCCACCCCCCGCGACGCCCCACGCCGGATACCGAAATCAGTGCGGCACCCAGGCAACATCACCTGGGTGCCGTCCAGAAATCTGGACGTTGTGCTGCGTTGGGACTATTCGCACAACCGACCGCTACTTCCTTCTTTTTCCCTAAAAATGTTTAAATGTTTTTACTGTTTTTGTTTTGTTGTATATATTTATAAGTTATTAAAGTTTTATAATCCTACTACTTTGTTGGAGTGCTATATATTTTTAATGTGACACATAATTGTAAAAACTTTGATGTACAAAGAGGCATCCCTGGAATCTTCCGCTTCAGGCTCGGTCCCCTCCCCAATCACAATACAGAATGGTTTTCAGATAGTAGGAACGCGTGTGGTGTGACGGATCTCATCGGGTGTGGGCCTTGATCTACTATAACTCCTTTGAAGAGGGGTGATTCTTTACAGCTGGGGCCATAAACTACATCTGCAGGGCTAGCTGATAGCCTGGGACCGGCCTGGACAATCGGACACAGAGGAAGAGGAGTGTCAGAGGGTGCGGTAGTGAATAGGGCGAAAGGGAGGTGTCGGACAGGCACAGGGTGTGATTCTCAGGGAAGAGCAGCGCAGATGGGGGGAGGTTTATTGCCCATGCGTAAGACAGAGAGCGGGGGTGACCAGTGCCTGGGGGAGATGCTTGCGAGGGTGGGGAGCCATGCTAAGGATCGACAGCGTGCAGAGAGTGGGTCTGGTCAAGGCATCTAAAATGGCTGCCGTGCACGACAAAAGTGTGGCATTTGAAAAAAGGCAAGATGGCGCAGACAATGTTTATCAACACTTCCTGATTTCCTTCGAATCGAACGTTAACAGACGTTATCTCTACCACACTACCGGTCCCCCTGGGCTTAAACGCCGAGATGGTAGGGACTGCATCCCGTGGAGATAGGCCGAGACGTCACTCAGCAGAAAAAAAAGAAAAAAAAAAGTCTATAAACATACAATAAGTTAAAAGTCAATCATTCTTGTTTCCTTGTAGTACGCTCCCCAGGCCCGCGGGGCCCTTTTAAAACCTCCACATCAAACCTAGGGGGTCAGGGAGGATCTACTATGCCCCCTTATGGTCATTTGCCCCTTCGCTTTGGCCTCCTCTTGTCTCTCGATCCTACCGAGAGACAAGATGGCGGCCGCTACGGACTGTTTGGAATGTTTACAGACGCCGGAGAACCAATCAGCTTCGCTTCACAAAGCTCCGTAACGCAAAAAGTACGCGAAGCGGAGCGCTGCCCGGTCCGCTGTCACAGATATATATCTTTTTTTGAACGTTAATTTCTCAAAATCCACTGGAGCACATATATTGAGACATAGCAAAGGCACATCGGGCTACCAGTACCTACAATTTTGCCAAGTTTCGTGCAAATCCATTCAGCCGTTCGATTATTATTATTTATTTTTTTTGCCCCGCGGGGCCCTTTTAAAACCTCCACATCAAACCTAGGGGGTCAGGGAGGATCTACTATGCCCCCTTATGGTCATTTGCCCCTTCGCTTTGGCCTCCTCTTGTCTCTCGATCCTACCGAGAGACAAGATGGCGGCCGCTACGGACTGTTTGGAATGTTTACAGACGCCGGAGAACCATCCGGTCCGCTGTTACAGATATATATCTTTTTTTTAACGTTAATTTCTCAAAATCCACTGGAGCACATATATTGAGACCTAGCAAAGGCACATCGGGCTACCAGTCCCTACAATTTTGCCAAGTTTCGTGCAAATCCATTCAGCCGTTCGGGCTAAAAGTGAGGCCAACCGCCCTATGGAAATTAACATTGGAAAAACGCGTTTTGGGACCCCCCTTTTTTCTCGGCCCCCCCTTGACGAACCCCCCCCCAAATTTCCAGGGGCTGCTCAGAAACAAAATGTTCCATTTTCCTGAATATTTCTGCCAATTCGGTCCACAAACGCCAAAGTTATTAGACATAGAATTTTCAAAAATCCCATAGAGAAAAATCCTAACTATATATATCTACTGGCGACCGCCAGTAGGTAACTACTGGCGACCGCCAGTAGGTAATTACCTACTGGCGGTCGCCAGTAGGTAGTTATAGTTAGGATTGTTTTCCATAGGAAATCCGCAACATTCTATTGGGAATAACTTTGGTGCAGATTGAGGGATCTGCCTGTAACCTTCCAAAATTAAGGCCAGCTCCGCTCTGCTCCTTCCCTGAAAGGTTCGGGGGGATTCGTGAAGTGGGGGCCGAGAAAAAAGGGGGGTCCCAAAACATGTTTCCCCCATGTTAATTTCCTTAGGACGAATAGACAAGGCTACAGCCCGAACCGCTGAACGGAATTAGACCAAACTTTGCAAAATTGTAGGGACTGGTACGCAGAAGTGCCTTTTCTATATTTGGTGAAAATTGCTCCAGTGTTTTTTTTTTAAATTAACTTCAAAAACACATATATATCTATATGCGCGCTTCTAACGCTTACCGGTACGCGTACCGGGGAGCGCACCCTGCTCGCCACGGAAGTGCGCGAGGGGAAAGCTGATTGGCTCTTGGGTGTCTGTCAACATTCTAAACAGTCCGGAGAGTCCGCTATCTTGTGTCTCGGTAGAATCGAGACACAAGAGGTGAAAATAAATGGGGGGAAATGATTAAAAGGGGGCAGGGTAGACCCCCCTGACCCCCTAGATTTTCTGAGGGGGGCCTAGAAGGACCCTGAAGGGCAAAAAAACTTTTTTTTTTTTTAAATTTTCGCGGGGTAAGCGCTGGGTGCGTTCCCATGTACGCTTCCAGGTACGCGTACCCTGAGCGTAGCACAGGGAAAAACAGTGAAAGAAAATAGTGTAAAATAAGAATTTGGAGTGCTTAGAGGTAGGGTAGCTCTAAAAAGAGCTGTTGTGTTATGTGGGTGATTTAAGTACCTACAAGTAGGTACCGATGCAGAGTCTAAAATTCAAGAGAAAGACTCTGTTCCCCTCATCTGAGAAATGTACACCGTGTCCTCTGTAGATATCTTGCATGTTGTAATGCAAGTTATTGTGGTATATGGAACTCATACCATAATCCCTCAGGAAAGCAGGAACTGATCCTTTTGGGACCGCCTGAGAAGGCCTAGGGGGTGAGGGGTACTCTACTTTGCCCCCTTTTCACGTTCTGAACTATTTTATTTTACTCTCTTCTGTAATTACACAAAATGGCAGCGATAGGATGCATCAGAGACAGACAGTGAGAGAAAGGAGGCCGGAGATGAAGAAGAGATGTCAAATACACATTGGAGATGGATTTGAGGGTAGGTGGCTCCAAACTAACACTCCATCCTCTTCGCACAACAAGCCTCCTTATCTTCTAGAAAAGGCTCTCGACTGCTAGTGGAGTCTTGCTGCATTTTCATGAAAGTCCTTAAAAACGTGTCTCCTGCTGTAGTTATAGGGCAGGGGCTTTATACAAGAACCTGTAGTCACTCAGATGAGAGGCCCTTAGATTTCAACAGCAGTAGACAGATCCTGTCAGGGCTCTATTCTCACTGCAACTGTCATGATTTCAAGATCCCATTCCACACTACACACCTACATTGCAATAAAGCATTCACTCTCAGTGTTCCAGACTGTTAGAAATGGGATTTCTGGTTGGCTAAGGCTTGAGCCAAAGCCAGGCAGAAACCACCACTCTAGTCAGGGCAAGGGAGTTACACGCCAAGATAACCACTGCTCACCCCCTTGGCAGCTTTGCACGAGCAGTAAGGCTTATCCCGGAGGCAATGTGTAAAGTGTTTGCGCAAAACACACACACACAGCAGCGACACACTAGGCACACCACAAAAATTAACTCCACACAAGGTTATATAAAAAAATAGCCTTTGTATTACCATAAACACATTAGATCATATTCACACAGATACACTGTGCCAACTGGCACTGAACAGTATTTACAGGGGATTATTTACACAATATAGGGCCACGTGGGCCACTGTCAGAATCAGCACTTAGTAGAAATAGCACTTCTAGCACATAGAACAATTGTAGCACAAAATAACAATTGTAGAACACAACCAGTAACCACTGGTAAAAGGTAGGTACACACTACGCAATACTAATCACCGTAGGCATAGGTCACGTAGGGAAACATAAACTGACTAGCATAAACTATACAGGGCAAAACAACCTCCTAACACAGTTAGAGGTATCACAGGCATAAAGGCATTGCAGATTACGCATAAATCACAATAGTCAATTATCATCACAAGCCTAAATCACCAATCGCCTTGCGCAGAATCATAGTAGGTACTGACCCCAGGCCAACGGCTCTTCCATGGGGCTCAAACGCCCTGTCTCCAACAGTGTCAGGGCAAGCTGCGCAGGCAGCCAAAAGAAGAGTGCGTAAAAGTTTAGGGCCTAAACGTGGCAGCTGCCCACTAATGGCTGGGCAGCTGAAGATGCTTAAGTGAGGCCCAGGCTCCTTGTGGCCCTCTAACAACTTGTGCCAGCTGTGGGAGCCTCCCGGGGCTCAGGAGACCAAACTAGCATGTGAATGGAGCCCCACGGGGCTCTGCAGGGACTATGGCCCCAAGCACTGTGGGGCAAAACACAGGGCGAGATCACGAGCCCCTCTGGCCCTCACACCAATTATGACCTCGCAGGAGCGGCCCACTGGCAACCGGGGCTGCTCAATCTCAGGGCCCCTCACTACATGGGCAATCCCCAGGGACAAGAAGAATGGGCACAAGTAGGCGGGGTCCCCAGTATGGGGCTCCTCTAGCAAAAATCACGCTAACAGTGGAGCGGCTCGCCCTCCTGTGAATCCGCTCAGTAGCTGTGCCCCAAAGCAGGGAGTATGGCCAGGAGGTGGGGGGCGGCACCAGCAATGTGCTCCTTTGCAGTCCCCACCCCTTCGCAAACGACCCCCACTCACCGGGCTCTCCTGTGCTGCCGTCTTCTTTTCTCGCTGCCGGCGGACTCTCTCCTTTGCCCGGTAGCACCCTCCTGGACACTGGGGACTTGATCCGACGCTCGTCCCAGTGCGGGGTAGGCTCCCGCCTGGGTCTTCAACTTGGGTACGGTCACGGTGCGCCATGCGGGGCTCTCCCTTCCCTCATGGGAGCCCCGCTCCAGCCGGTGCAAACTTCCTTCGTCTAGGGACAACCCAGGCCCCGCCCACAATCAGGCTTGCAGGGTTCCGCTTCCGGGTCGCGACCTTAAGAACGTGTTGGCTGTAATACGGGGTTGGCTCCCGATTTAAAGACAAGGTCACTGGCGGGGTGGGCACCCGATAGGGTATCAAAAAATGGCAGATATGCGGGGTAGGCACCCGCGAGGCAAGAACAGAATGCGGGGTAGGCACCCGCTAATTACAAGGTGCCAGAGGCTGCAAAAATGCGGGGTGGGCACCCGTGATGCAAGTAGGCTCAGAAACCGGCAAAGATGCGCCGCAGATAAGTCAGATGGCAAGGGAATCTCCACCCCGGGGATTCCCCCAGGCAGAGGATCGCAGCTCGGTGCTGCAGGGAAAAAGCGCTGCTCCTCAGGAAAACAAAAAGCGCTTCTCAGGATGAAAAACCAAGCGCTCCCAGGCGCTACAAAGCCCAAAGCCTCAAGTCCAGGGAAAGTCTCCTAGAATGCAGGAGGGGGGCAAAGGCTGGGCCCAGGGGCCAGCTCACAGGGTCCTCCAGCAGGGAGGCAGTCCCCAGTGGCGGTTCCTCCTGGTGCCCAGCAGCAGCAGGCCCCCCTCAAGTCAGGATCAGAGTGAACATTTTACATGGGGTCACAGCCCCTTTTTATACACATATTCCTTTGTCTGAAGCTGTAGGGCAGGGGGAGAACCAGATGCAACTGGTTCAGAAGCCCTTTGTTGTGCTCAGCCCCTCTCCCTATTCACAGGACAGGCTAGGGACATCAGACGCACCCCAGGGGGTGGAGTCAGCATGTGGGGGGAAGGCACAGCCCTATTCAGGTCCCAGGTGAAACTCCTCCCTCCCATCATGCAGATCTCCCCATTCACCACCGGGCAGACCCATCGTGACTCCTGGAGCCAGGCACACCAGCCAGCTCCAGCCAATCACAAGCCAGACAGTCAATTCACATTCACTGCACAGACATGCCAACTTCTATAAGTGGCACTTCTACACTAGCCATATTAAATCTGCACACACCGTCGCACAGAATTTAATCTCACGAGTTCGCACATACCAAACTCACCCCAGCACTCCTCTCACATCAGGAACTACCATGGACACACATATGCCCTATGCATTCCTATGGGAGGGCAGGCCAATCTCACGACACGCACTCAGGCTGAGCACTCACTTTACACTAGGACACAGGGTTAAAGTGCGCAGAAGCCTAAAACAACTAACACCAGGTCACATTTAAAACCAAAACGTTTAGGGGTGAACCTGCCAAAAGGGCCAAGTCCAACACAGACATACAGGGAATTGCGACACAGAGGATACTACTCCTCTACACATTTTTAAGTTGGCCCTTCTTATTAACAATAGGGATAACAATAGAAAACATCTACTTGCTCAAAGAACTCCAGTGGGAGCCCACATGCGTAAACGGATGCTACCACTTGGACAAAGGGGGCCTAGTGATGAACCGTATCAATTCAGAGAGTGAGGACCCATGTCCTCTTAATGTAAGTCCTTTAATTTTAGGCTTCCCTTTTTTCTGATATCAGTTCTCTGAACACAATAGGGACCCCAGTATATCGTATGTATTGTGCAGGGCATTCCAGTGATAAAACGCATTGGTTCTATTTGCGCCATTCTCTGTATTTGCTGCATACAGGCTGCAATGCAGGATCTGTCGAGAAAGAGTTTGGAAGGAGTTTTCAGTGCCCTTTCCAGTGAAGATGGAGGTTGGGATAGAAGAGGAAAGCTGGCTGGCAGGGGAACACAGAACCCTGCGACACTGAAATGGACTCACTTGCAACTCTAGGTTTTTTAAAGATCTGAAGAGCGTCTGGCTCGCTTCGGTAAAGTATGTTGCAACATCCCGATATTTGTGGTTCTACCCCCGACTCCTCTTGCAGCACCTGCCTCTGCTGCCCTTTCATTAAACATCTGCTCTGCTGTAGGACTCTAAATCTGCCCTATGGATAAGCGCTATTTATCATGAACTACAGGAGGTGACCTTCAACTTTCGGATCGTCAGCAGTCACTTACTTAAAGTAAAGCAGAGATAAGATGCAAACCAGGACACCAACCCATGGGAGGTTTTGCCGATTAGGAACGAACCTGTAACAACTAAGCCACACACAATATTAGACATTAGTTTGGCATAAAGCAGAAAAAAGCTCGTCAACATTGTGCTGAAGACTGCGCTTGGATAATTAAAGACATTTGCAGTAGAAATATTTGTTCTACATACAAGTAAGCATCATGGGTAGGGCTACCAGTTTTACAGATACATTTCAGGGAGAAGACGTTTCGCTGCCCGTATTTATTTTTAAAAACGAAAACCTACAGAAATGAGGTCTTCTTTTAATGACGCTCCATGTTGTCAATTGTGACCGCCTCAGTTCACGCCTGTGCTCAATATACACTATATGTACCTCATATCTGCTGCACTCCTCTGTGTTTTTTTAATTCTTCCAAGGTGTTTTGCATCTCTGTATATGCTGTGTTGCTTCGGATGCACTGGAGGGCCTAAAAGCGAAATATTAATCTTATAGGAAAACAAGACAAGTAAAAAACACATGAATAACTTGCTTGTCTCTCTCCTCCAGCAGCAGTCACCATGGTGTCAATAACGTCATGGGTGAAAGAGGCCATCTTGTTGTTCAAAATGCGGAAAAACCGTGGACCCAAAGCCGGCCTTCGCCTCCTCAGCAACTCATTGAAAGGGGCTCTACCGTGCATGCTTGTAATTGGAGAGACCTGATTATGATGCACAACTGGATAAAACCCTGCAGATGTAAACACAAAGAACAGAGATACAGGGTCATATGCTTTTCTTGCTACATTATGCAAGGTTATGCGATTCCCCTGCTAAATTATGCTAATCTGGCAAGGATTGAATCCAGACAGATCTCCCTAAAGCCGCCTTTACATCATTAACCCTCGGAAGGTTTATAGTGGTATTTGCCGCCCATCTCAGCCTGGAGGAAAATGATGTTGACCATGAATCTCAGAAACTTCATATTTATATACAATTGCTAATGACATCCTGTGCGCTGCCTAGAGATTAGAGCCCCGTTTTTCCTTCTGGACCTATGGATTCTGTACAAACAGCTGAATACTCACCAGCCGAACTAGGCCATCATAATAACAAGCATTGGCAATGCCAAAAGGTCTGGCTTTAAAGGAATGTTATATGGTCATGTAAAGCATTACAAATAAATAGTATGGGAATTAATATGTACAGTGTAGAAGCAAACAACTGTAGAGTAATATTTAGTAAGTAAAAAGGTTAGGTGATAGTTGCATTGTCAAGCCAGACCCAAAAATCCATGTCGTTTTTTTTTTAGAGTTTTTTTATATAGCGTGAACTAGACCTGAAGATATTGGGTATCAGAGCGCTTTACATAGCACCAGTTTCGTTACATGAGAACAGATTCATTTTTGTTAGGCACGGGGAGATTGAGTGATTTGCCCAGAATCACAGGATGTTGAGCGTTGTTGCCGAGACTCGAACCCAGTTCCACAGCTTCGACCTCGACCGCTCTAGCAGTAAGGCTACAACCTCTCCCCAAGGTTAATGACTTCTCCCCATCCATCTGTGCTGCTGACACAGAAACCCAATTATCATAAACTATCTAGTTATCTAAGACACTTTTACAGAATGACCATGTCATGTGTGTTTCCCTGAAAGTTCAAGCTCCACCAGCTGGATAAATATACAAAATAAGCATGTACATGGCGCGAGGACGCAGCCTAACGGTTAGAGTGGTGGTCTTTAAATCTGGGGAACCAGGTTCGAGTCTCAGCAACGACGCTCAAAATCCTGTGATTTTGGGCAAATCACTTAATCTCCCCGTGCCTAACAAAAATCAATGTGTCATCATGTAACGCAACTGGTGCTCATGTAAAGCGCTCTGATACCTGATTTCGGGTCAAGTTTGCACTACATAAAACTTCGAGAAAAAATAAAATGTCAATAGTTCAGGATTATCAATGCACTGTCAAGCCTGACCTAAAGATCCATAAGTTAATGACTGCCTCCTCTCCTCTGTGCTGCTGCCAGACAAAAACGCCATCAATTTTCTAGTTATCTTTCACACTTTAATAGCATTACAAAGGCATTGTTTGTGTTCAGGAAAGTTCACACTCAGGCAGCTGGATAAATATACAAGATGATCAAAGCTGTGAGGAGGGCAAGCACATTTGTATGGAAACACAACTTCTGCCCAATCACAACATGTACTCCTAACTGTCAACATGCTGGCGCAGCCAAAGCCCCTCACTTGGTGTTTCTCACATATTCTGGTGAAGGCTGCCCTGTCAAGCCAGACTTTAGCAGCGAACAACGTGGAATTATAACTGCACATGAGGTTTTAGCCTTGGCAGGACCCATGAAACACGTTGCCAGGCAGGACAACTACTTTGATAGAACTATGAAGATGGAGAGCCTAAAATATTTGGTGACTGGCTACTCTAGCAACCCGCTTCTTTCTAATACAAGCCTTTCAGTTTAACAAACCCACAGCTTTCATCCTTATGTGGTACTAACCAAATTATTCTGGATCTCAAAAAATTTCAGTGTCTGAGATTCACAATTTGTTCAGCTTTTCTTTTCAAGAGACTATGATTTGGTCATCTGTTTGCATGTCCAGTCAATATCATTGAATTCCTCACAAAAAGCGGGGGCCAGTGCTCTAAATGGGCAGGCACTGTCATGTGCTGAGCACTTTCATCACTTACATTTAACATGGCAGACTACCAGCACTTTCATTATAAGTACTGCAGGGGGGCAATACTTTTAATGGAAGAGTACTAGAATTTGTTTTGCAGCCAACAGGTACTCTGGTGTAGTGAATACCTGCACTTCTATAGTTAAATTTCAAGCACTGGCTGAGCTTCACTGAAAAGTGATAAAAGGTACGCCATGAATAGGTTTGTTTTCTTATGTGTTCTAGCCTAAGTTACACCACAGACACTGTTCTCAAAGCAGCAGTTATTACTAAGGGGTCCCTGTACTACAAGAACATCAAACATGAAGTTCTTTTGCTTTAATGGAAGCCAACATCGTTCTTAGTTGACTGATAATGTTATCAATAGCGTCTGATGAAGACTGAAATTGTTCTTTATTAAGATGCCTATGTTCTTTGCATTCTGTTGGAATCCCATTTGGAATTTATGTCTGTTAAAATAACAGAATAGTGAGATAATACTGCTCCAGAATGTGCCACTACGTTCCAGATAAACTATCTGCCATATAATTTAGTCAACCACGCAACTTTATCTGGTCCTCGGCTGATGCATAATATTCAAGGACTCTGATTTTAGGTTACAAGCCAAGAGGAACGTAGTTTAAGTAACTTTTTGTAAAGTAACCGTTTTGTGGCGCCATTAAAGTAGAATCATAAGGGTGCTGTTAGTTTTCAACGGTGAAGTATGTGTCAGCTGAAAACTAACTGTGGAATAAGACTGGAACAGCTGGCAAGTCTCTTCTTGAAGCTTGATGTGGAATTACCAATAGAGTAATGTTATTTTTTGGTCCGGTAGGTCCTTCAATAGAGCTCTGTGAATGGGTCAGTGTTTCAGGTGCAAGGTTTCCAAGTTATGTTATGTTATGTTATTTTGTGACTTTTATAGCGCACAGCTACTCAGAAGAGTGTCTTGGCGCTTTATTGACATCCTATAAAGACAAACACAACAGAGTAAAAAAAGACAGGGTTTGGAGAATATGAGAATCTAAGAAGAGAAAAGCCAAGTTTTCAGGCCCTTCCTAAAAGACAACAGATTAGGGGTGCTACGCAACGTCAGGGGCAAAGAGTTCCAGAGCTGAGGTGCCCGGAGCATAAAAGAGCGGCCTCCCGTACGAGCCCTCCTCACACGAGGGACAATGGCAAGAAACTTCGACTCTGATCTCAGAGATCAGGAAGGACGATAAGGAACAAGCCTCTACTGCAGGTATTTGGCCCCTGTGGAATAGAAGGCCTTATGAGCAAGGGTTAGAGCTTTAAAAGCTATCCGCTGTCGGATAGGCAGCCAATGAAGCGACTGCAACAGGCCAGAAACATTGACTCGCCTGTGCAGACCAAAAATGGCGCGTGCCGCCGCATTCTGGACCACCTGCATCCATTGCAGGAGATATTCGGGCAGGCCCAGATACAAGATGTTCGAGTAGTCCAGTCTTGAACCGATCAGGGCCTGCACCGTAATCCTCCTGTGGTCCTCCGAAAGCAGAGGAAAAAACTTCCGAAGCATACGGAGAAGACCAAAGCAGGTGCCAGTGAGGGCAAGGATCTGAGATCTTAAAGTCAGACGGTTATCAATTTTAACCCCCAAGTTCTTAGCTGACAGAGCCGACTGCCTCGGAGGGGACATATCAGCCGGCCACCATACCTGCCAGTCCGGATCGGATTGACAAACGAAGAAGAGTACCTCCGATTTATCTGAGTTGCACTTGAGGCTGTTCAGTTGGAGCCATTTAAAAACAGCCCCAAGGCACTCACGGATACTCTCTCCATCAAAGTCCTCTCCTTTCCGGCAGGTAAAGAGCAACTGGGTGTCATCCGTGTAGGATACGATCTGGGCCCCGAAAGACTCGGCCAGAGCCGCCAGAGGGGTCATAAAGATGTTAAAAAGAGTTGGGCTCAATACAGAGCCCTGCGGGACTCCGACTCCCAATGGCGGCATCTCAGCAGAGCCAGAGGAGGCCCAGACCGTCTGTCGGCGGCCAGCCAAGAAAGATGTAAAGTGGAAAAGATGTGCCTATTCATTACATTCACAAATTTTGAAAAGGCAGTGTGATTAAAGTGCTTCGATCAAACTGGTTCGAAAGTTGTGGGAGCAACTATTGCCATGGCACAGGATGTCCATAGCACAGACTCTTGTATTAGTGTTGCACAAGTTACGACTTTGATTCAACTCTCCAAGGTGTGGTTTCCCACCCACTGGTGACACTGGTGAATTTGGTTCAATGCACCAGCAAAGAATGCGAACGGAAGGCTATTATAGCCCCACAAAATTCTATTCAATGTGTAAAAGGGATAGAAGCATTGCTTTTGGGTAACTAACAATACCATGATGGGATCAGGGACTGCGTGAAAAAGGCAACACACCTTATTTCATTATTCACAGTATCATACACACTGTACTAAAAGAATGGACAGTTTTAAGTTAAAAGTATTTTATTCCTACTGGAACAATCTGTTTCTCAGTACTTCTAAAATAACACAGAGTATTACAAAACAGCAAGAAGGCATTTTGTAAATAAATGAAAATAAAATGAACTTTTCTAGCATATTTTAAGACGTCATCTAATACAAAACTTAACACCCCAATGCCTACTTTTATGTGCTATGCTAAGAGACCATAGAAGGCAGAGCATCTTGCATTCTAGAGTTTCATAGGGAGAAGAGATGCACCTATTTATTTAAATTATTTTTAAAACGCAACACTTATCCATATAGTGAGATCATGACATTAGATCGCTTTGAACCTTATAACTGGTGCACTCGCATTTATAAGGAAACTAGCCAGGACTTTACCCTTTCCTGAACCTGGCATGGTCCGAAGTCAAACGAGGATCAAAAGGCAGCAAGCTCCACTGAGCGACTGCCAGATGGGTGAAAGAGCAACCACCCATCCTAGATTTTTTGATAGCCCAAGCATTGAAACTGTTATTTGCACTTGATACCATGGATATCTGCTTTTTTACTGCTACTTTTTTACTTTCCGGCAGGTAAAGAGCAACTGGGTGTCATCCGCGTAGGATACGATCTGGGCCCCGAAAGACTCGGCCAGAGCCGCCAGAGGGGTCATAAAGATGTTAAAAAGAGTTGGGCTCAATACAGAGCCCTGCGGGACTCCGACTCCCAATGGCGGCATCTCAGCAGAGCCAGAGGAGGCCCAGACCGTCTGTCGGCGGCCAGCCAAGAAAGATGTAAAGTGGAAAAGATGTGCCTATTCATTACATTCACAAATTTTGAAAAGGCAGTGTGATTAAAGTGCTTCGATCAAACTGGTTCGAAAGTTGTGGGAGCAACTATTGCCATGGCACAGGATGTCCATAGCACAGACTCTTGTATTAGTGTTGCACAAGTTACGACTTTGATTCAACTCTCCAAGGTGTGGTTTCCCACCCACTGGTGACACTGGTGAATTTGGTTCAATGCACCAGCAAAGAATGCGAACGGAAGGCTATTATAGCCCCACAAAATTCTATTCAATGTGTAAAAGGGATAGAAGCATTGCTTTTGGGTAACTAACAATACCATGATGGGATCAGGGACTGCGTGAAAAAGGCAACACACCTTATTTCATTATTCACAGTATCATACACACTGTACTAAAAGAATGGACAGTTTTAAGTTAAAAGTATTTTATTCCTACTGGAACAATCTGTTTCTCAGTACTTCTAAAATAACACAGAGTATTACAAAACAGCAAGAAGGCATTTTGTAAATAAATGAAAATAAAATGAACTTTTCTAGCATATTTTAAGACGTCATCTAATACAAAACTTAACACCCCAATGCCTACTTTTATGTGCTATACTAAGAGACCATAGAAGGCAGAGCATCTTGCATTCTAGAGTTTCATAGGGAGAAGAGATGCACCTATTTATTTAAATTATTTTTAAAACGCAACACTTATCCATATAGTGAGATCATGACATTAGATCGCTTTGAACCTTATAACTGGTGCACTCGCATTTATAAGGAAACTAGCCAGGACTTTACCCTTTCCTGAACCTGGCATGGTCCGAAGTCAAACGAGGATCAAAAGGCAGCAAGCTCCACTGAGCGACTGCCAGATGGGTGAAAGAGCAACCACCCATCCTAGATTTTTTGATAGCCCAAGCATTGAAACTGTTATTTGCACTTGATACCATGGATATCTGCTTTTTTACTGCTACTTTTTTACTTAAAGCTGTTTCACATAGGAAAAGCCTGGTGTTTTAATCCCTTTAATCCCATTATTGATGAGTTGTTTTTTCTTTTTCTACTGAAATGTCTGTAGCCTGTGTTTTATATATTGTATGCTTTTGTGATTGTTTTTTTTTTTTTTTTTTTTTTCCAAAACCTTTATTGGAGTAAGCATAGAAAAGTACAAGAATGGGCCTACAACCACACGGGCTGGCCGCTAATAACAAGACAAAATACATGTAAGAAAATATACACCCGTGGATAGGTACAGCTCAAGGACAGAGCGTTACTCTATAGACATCACAGAACAATTTGTATTTTTATTTTACAAAAAGAAAACATAAACACTAAAGGCGAATGGACGATAATTAAGGTCAGCCCAAAGAGCGGAGGGGACGGTTCCACGATCAGGAGAACACACCCAGAGCCCGGAGGCTCCAATCAAGTCGGGGAGGGGGGGGAGGGGAGCAGCGGGGAGAACCGGAAGTATAAAAAACCTTACGGAAAGGTTCCGGGAACTCTAGTCTAGGGAGAAAGGACAATCTCAGCAGTGTTTTCAAGGGGAGGGGTGCAAATACCCCCACGATAATCATTCCACTGGCCCCAAACCTTCGTCCACGCCCTGGGTCTGCCCCTGGCCACATAAACCGTCTTTTCACGAAACATGGACCAGTCCATATTGTCCTCCCACCTCGAGACCTCAGGGGGCCTGGAAGCGCCCCAGAGTTGCGCGACATCCCGCTTCGCAATCATGTAACCAAGGGTAGCCCATCTGGTCTGGGCCACAGAGTAGTCAGTGGGTTCCCATACATTCAACAGACATCTGCGAGGCTCCGGTCGCAGGGCCACCTCCGTAACAGCAGTCATCACCTCAAGCACAGCAGTCCAATAAGCAGCTATAACCGGGCACTCCCAAAGGATATGCAAAAAAGTCGCACTCAAGCCACATCCACGCTTGCATAGCCCATCCGAAGAAAAGCCCATCGTAACCAGACGCGGACCAGTGACATAGACTCGATGAAGAATCTTAAGCTGAACCAAACGGAGACGGGCAGGAATGGCCACCTCCTTGGGAGAAGAGAGCGCCGATTGCCAATCCTCGTCGTCCAGTTCCAACCCATCGCGAACCCAAGCCTCCCGAAGTCGGATCAGTAAGTCCACCCGATTATTAATCAATTTCTTGTAAATCAGAGAAATAGTGCTATCGGGAAGATGCCCATCAAGGATACGGTCCTCGAGGGGGGAAGAGTCAGGCAAGGCCTCATCAGGAACCAAGACTGAGACGAGGGCATGTCGGACCTGCAGGTAGCGAAAAAATTCCCTACCACTCAAACCATATTCCGCCTGGAGGGCCTGGAACGACTTCACACAACCATTCGAGTACACGTCACCCACCCTACAGATCCCAATCACATCCCAGCGGTCGAAACCCTTGGTAGACCAGAGTCCGCCCAAACGTTCGGATGCATAAAGCGGTGTCGCTAACGTCAATCGATCCTCCCACCCCAAACTCACACTCGCAGCCCGCCACACCGTTACTGCAATCCTGGATGGGCCCACAAGATGGCGCCCGGCCGATCGGGAATAAAGCGCTCTAGTAAAGTCCCCACCTGGAAGCTGGAGTCTGTCCATCTCGAATGCAGGATTACGACCCGGGGAAAACATCACATGATTAATGGCAGACAACTGGGAAGCCCAATAATATCGCTTGATATCGGGGAGCGCCATGCCCCCGTCATACCAGGGGATGGTGAGCTTTGCGAGTGCGATACGGGGTCGCCCATCCCATATCAACTGCCGTTGAAGACTCTCAATCTCTTGGAAATAGGTCTTAGGGATAGCGTCATAAGAGTTGTTAAGCGCGTAAAGGAAGCGCGGCAAGGACATCATTTTAAACAGGGCCGCCCTGCCCAGCGGTGATAAAGGAAGCTTGCGCCAACGGGCCACATCCAGTCGCAGTCTAAGCAACGTTGGGAGGAGATTATGCTCAAAGCGGAGCGTCGGGTCCAACGTAATAAAAATCCCTAAGTACTTGAAGCCCGAATGGACCACTTGAATGGGAAGTCTACTCGGCAAGGGGGGCAAAACCCCCGAAAGAACATATACACAGGACTTGGCCCAATTAATAACGAGGCCCGAGTTGGCCCCAAAAGAAGCAAGAACATCAAACAGAACAGACAGAGATTTACGCGGGGAGGTGAGGTATAAAAGGATATCGTCCGCGTAAAGCGAAACGCGGTCCTCAAAGTCCGGAGACCAGCGAATCCCCTTGAGAGATGGTTCCCACCGGAGCCAGGCAGCCAACGGTTCCAAGGCGAGAGCAAACAGTAATGGAGACAAGGGGCATCCCTGACGGGTACCCCTGCCGAGGGTGAAAGGAGCCGAGACCCTACCATTCACCACCACTTGCGCCAGAGGTGCCGCGTACAGCAACTTGACCCAACCAATAAAATCAGGCCCAAAACCAAATTTCTCAAGAGCCGCCCAAAGATAGGGCCACTCCACCGTGTCGAAGGCCATGGATGCATCCAACGATGCCAAAATGGCCGGCTCCGTCAGAAGCCCCGCCCTCGCGATCGCGCCATGAAGACGACGTAGGTTCAGAGCCGTGTTGCGATGTGGGATAAATCCAGATGGATCCGGATGGACCACGTCACTAATGACCGTCAAGAGACGGGTGGCCAGGAGTTTCGCCAACACCTTGGGTTCAACATTTAGTAGGGATATGGGTCTATAGGAGGAACAAAGATCACGTGGTTTGCCCTCCTTGGGGATGACAACTATCGTGGCTAGTCTCTGATCATAAGGGAGAATACCCCGTTCCCGGGACTCCAGAAACATGGCGCGGAGATACGGAGCAAGCCTATCCGGACGCAATTTGTACAATTCGATTGGCAACCCGTTCGGGCCCAATGCTTTGCCAGAACGGAGGGAACGGATGGCAGTAGCTATCTCATCAACCGTAAAGGGGGAGTCCAACGCCACACGGTCCGAATCAGAAACAATGGGCAGAGCTATATCACGCAACAGAAGGCGAGAGTCAACCACATCCCTCACAGACACAGGGGTATACACCACACGGAAGTACTCGGCAAACCGGTCAACTACCCCAATCGGGTCCGTTACACTCACACCACAGGCAGACTGAATCACGGGTACCACACGATTAGCTCTCTCCTTCTTATCCAGCCACGCCAGCAATTTACCCGCTTTATCACCCACATCATACAAACGTCCCTGTTGCTCCCGAAACATCACTTTGGCGGCATCCGTGACCAAGGACTTATAATCAAATTGTTTCAGACCCAGGGCATGGAGCTTCTCAGGCGTGACACCAGATTCCAAGCCCTCCTCCAGTACAGAAATTTCCCCCTCAAGATCAACCACTTCTCTATTCCTCGCTCTCTTAGCCTCAGCAATAAGGGAGAGGGCCTGCCCACGAATCACAGTCTTAAAGGCCTCCCACAGGGACACAGCAGATGAAACCGACCCCTCGTTATCCAGAAAATACGAGTCGAGGGACTTAAGTAAAAGGGTGCGGGTCTCAGGGGAGGTAAGATACCACGGATTAATGGGAGCCACCCTGCCCGCTGCTTCCACCCCAACCTCAAAACGAAGCCAGAGCGGAGAGTGGTCAGAGATACCCCTGGGCAAGTGCACAATCTCACGCACAGCCGGGGACTGAGCCGCAGGCATCAGGAAATAATCCAGCCGAGACAAACTCCCATGGGCCCCGGAGTGAAAGGTGTACTGCAGCTGCGTAGGATGCAAAAGCCTCCAGCAGTCCACTAGGCCGAAGGTATCCAAAAAGCCACCCAACCACTGCTGAGCCGCCGGGGTATCCCTAGGAGGGTGGCGATCATGAATGCCAGAGACTACCGAATTGAAGTCACCAGCCAGAAAGAGAGTACTATCAGGAAGGTCCAACAAGACACGGCCCAAATCTGAAAAGGTGGAAGTCTGCAAGCCGGGGGGCACATAAACAGTTAATAAGGAAAGGGTACGGCCTTCATACCGACCCACAAGGACAGCATACCGCCCCCGGTCATCCTGTATAACATCATCAATAGCCAGGGGGAGGGAAGCCCGAATGAGGATACCCACACCCCTGGAACCCGAGGTGAACCCCGAATGTGCTACGAGGCGATAGCCCCACCTGTTCATTGCATGACAGACATTGCCTATCAAATGAGTCTCCTGCAGGAAAACAACGTCAGGAGATAAACGTCGTATACATTTCAACACCACACTGCGTTTGATACGATCACCCAGACCATTAACGTTCCACGAAACAAATCTCAACCCGCTACCCCCATCCCACCCGACAAAGCCCAAACCCCCCATCAATGAGCACGACCACAAAAAGCAATACAAATACAGAATAAAGTCACCTTGAACACAGAACATACAAACAATGAACTTCCCAACCACCCACCCCCCAAATAACAGGAAAACACCCCCCACCCTGCACCCCTGCAAAAAGCTAAAAAGCCACCCCAACCTGCAGTGTGCCTGTCGCCCAAGAACCCCTATTCTACACGAAGACCCCGGAGGAGGAAAGGCTCCGGCCCACTCGCCCCCCGATCAAGAAATAACGAGAATAAGACCATACATCAAAACACATATGAGGTAGAGGAACATAGGCTTACATCCCTGGAAAAGTCATACAAAACAAGGCATCAGTCAAAAACGAAACGTTTAGCTCTCAACACCACCTTCAGCACCGCCCGGGTGGGCTTCGGACTCAGTCTCAGGAGGTCGATTAGGCAGGGAGTCCAGCCAGTCATTCACAGCCTCTGGCCGATCAAAAAAGAAAGTTCGATCACCATGCTCCACCCGCAGCCTGGTCGGAAAGAGCATTGCGTAACGCATCCCCAAGTCCCTAAGACGTTTCTTGGCACCACGAAATCCCATCCGCTGCTTCTGGACCTGTTGGGAAAAGTCCGGATAAAAGTTCACCGTGGCATTTTCAAAGGCTACTGGGCCCTTCGCCCGCGAGGCCTGCAGGATAGCGTCCCGATCTCTGTAGTGGAAAAGCTTGGGAACAATAGGTCTCGGCGGGGCGCCAGGCTTGCCCTGGCCCCCCGGAACACGATGTGCGCGCTCCACTGCGAAAAATTTACTAAGGTCAGACGGTGAAAGGTGATTCTGGATAAGATCTTCAACCAGGAGATCAACCGAGTGAGGTTCTGGATTCTCCGGCACACCAACCACGCGAACATTACAGCGACGCGCCCTGTTCTCAAAATCCTCCAAGCGCCGGGTCATGAAATCGTTCACCCTGCGGAGATTGCCAATCTCCGTCTGAATATCAGAGACGTCCGTCGTGAGGCTGGAAGATTTGATATCCAACGATTTCACCTTTTCGTTCGTCTTGGAGAGATCGGCTCGAATCAAATTGACCTCAATCGCCACAGTGTCCAATTTGTGGGCCAAAGTTTCATACTGGTGGCCGATGGATTCCCTCATGCCAGAAATGGCGCCCATGATGTCTTGCAAGGAGGGCTCCGGCGACGCATCTAGTACTTGGTCCGACGCAGTGGGACCGGGCAGGGCAGCTCCGGGGGACCCCTTAGAGTGGGTATAACGATCCATGACATTAGATTGAACCGGACCCCCGCGCAGAGGTGCCTTCGTCTTGCGCGTCTCTCGGTCCCCTCTGCCCGCCATTTTGAAGATGCGTCACAAGCAATGTCACCAGGGTCGACAGGCCGAGCACCAGAAACGGAGGCCCCTGGACCAAAGGACTACAAGAGATGTAGCACCAGGATAGATGCAGCCCACTCCAGAAACAGTGCAGCCAAGGGCCAAACAACCTACGTGGAGAGCGGCCGCAGCTCTGGCCCAGCCCTCTCACCAATGTCCCAGTCCGAGGCAGAAACGAAACCGAAACTTAAGAGGGGGTCTCACACGTCCAATCCCCCTGCCGTTGTTGTTCAACTCCAAGACGGCCACCAAACCTCACCCAGTCCCGGGCGCACTTCGAGGGCGGAGCCCAAAAGTTCAAGTGAACATAATTCAGACACCCAATGTCCAAATTCGTTTATGAAAAGTCCAGGTAGATCAGCCCAACGTCCTCTATATGAAACCTCGCAAAAATCAGGATTAAATCAGGATATTAAGCCGGGAGCGGCGGGGGTCCGGGGAGCGCTGTGCTCACGCGGCCATCTCGGATGCCCGCCAAGCTCCTCCCCTTCATGTGATTGTTTTTAATAATCGAATAAAGCCTATTGACTTGACTTGGATACGTTTGGCCTTGGCCAGCGCAGGGCTTGTGCAGTCCTGTAGAAGTCAACTCTGCTATGTAAGATGGCTAGGCCAGTATTGTAAAGTACCTTGTGGACATGACAAAGCGGTTTAAATCTGCCTCTCTTGCAGATTGGCAGCCAGGGAAGATTCTTTAGACAGACAGTTGCAAAGCTATTTCTGTCGCTACTATAAATAAGTCTAGCTGCTGAGTTTTGAATAGCCTGTAGTCAAGTGATAAGAAATCCTGCCATTCCCAGATAAAGGACATCGCCATAATCTAGTCTACTTGTGATCAATGCCTGGACTACTGTTCTTTTCCAGTCCACTGGGATCCAGTGAAAGAATTCCCGTAAGAGCCTGTGTAGGTCAAACCATTCACTACAGGTCGCATTGACCTGTCCTGCATAGAGAGGGCGTCATCTGTCAGGAATAAAAGGTTCTTTGCCACTCTTTTAGGTTCTGAAGCGGAGCCCAGGGACGTCGGCTACCAAGAAGTGTCCCTGTTGTTGCAGGCCCCTCCAAAAAATACGATCCCTATTTTTCCTGAATTAAGCTTTAAACAATGTGCTTCCCTCCTGATGGCTTCCTCTGACAGGCAGCCTGTAAGAATCTCGCTAGTCTCCCTGTGACTCTCCCCTATAGAGATAACCAGCTGGGTGTCATTGGCATAAGAGCAGATGTCAAAGCCCAGGGCTCTGACGATGCCAATCAGGGAGGAGACAGACATTAAATGTGTCAGGTTAAGTGAGAAGCCTTGCAAGACATCGTACTTGAATACATGGGGTGGAATTAAAAGTGGTCATCTGAACTGACTGACTTTTATTTAGAGAGGAACCAAACCATTGTAAGACTTTTGAGTGTAATCCGGTATCATGTAATCTATATATCAGCAGATTGTGAGAGACCGTGTCAAGGGCCGCTGACAGATCCAACAGGATCAGAACCGCCGCTTTTCCCTGATCCACTTCTAATTTAATGCTATCCAATATGCCCAGTAGTGTGAACTCCGTACTGTTTCTTGCCCTGAAACTGGATTGCCATACATCCAGTACATTATTTTCTATGAAAGATGTCAGCTGGGCATTAACTGATATTTCCAGTACTTCAGACATGTACAGCATCAGGGATATTGGGCAATAATTAAATATAATGAAAACATCAATCCCTGCTTTCTTAACCAGGAATAAAATCAAGGTCTGCTTCCAGATTCCTGGGTACTCTACATTGGTCAAGGTTAAGTTAAAAATCTGGGTCAAATAGGGGCTTAAAACGGAGGCAGGCAGAAATAACTTAAATGGGAAGATGGATCAAAAGGAGAGCCAGATGGTTCCTCTGACATAATCTTTTCCACCTGATATACACAGTCACCAAATTGCCTAAATGAGCCACCGCCTTATCGTGTGGGCATAAATGCTCCCATGGGAGATCTTCTAGAAGGGGTCAGGCTTCAACATTTGAGTACATTTTTCTATTTGTCAGTAAAATATCTAGTCATTTCTTTGCAACGCTCATCTGAAACATTGATAGTCTTGTTATATTCCATATAGGTGCCCTATATAGTCGCAGGTAACACTGCACCCTTTCACCTATATCCTTCCCTACATTACATACATAACGGTTCATAGGGTTTGACCTTTTACCTATGCGGGGTGTCCAACTCGAGACCAGGACGGGGTCCCATATTTTCTCATTTTCAGGTAATGGGATTTACTAGATCTTAGAGGGATTCTTGGCATAACAGCTACACAGATGCTAGGTGCATTTAGGTACATCTAGTTAGGGAAGAATGGTAGGAGTAGACACTTTTTATCATGTATTTTATGTACCTGTGTATATTCATGATTACTGCAAAATGGTAGAACTGTACCATCCCTTTACTTTCTTTCTACTGCTAATCATATATCTCTGCTACTGTCTAATGGTGTTACAGCTCGTCTATTCTACACTAGGATAACAATGATTCAATAAATTCTTATTGACAAACGCCCAGTATGTTTATTCTGTGAATCTCTGAGACAAACTAAGTGAGCACGAGTGACTGAGCGAAAGGTAGTGTATTGTTTCCATGATTCTGAGGGATCAGGGTTGTCATGTTCTGAGGTTGCCAGAAACTTTTCTCTCCCCGATAAGAGGAGATTATAGAGGCACTGTGAGCTAGCTGATACAAACAGGTTAACATATCCCGTGGGGGTGCACGGAACTAGTCTGCCACCAATCCCACAGTTTATGTTATCCAAACACGCAGATCCTTTATAGGTTATTTAGGAACTATACGACATGGCGCCGCCAAAGTTGGTTGGGTACTTATTTAACAGTAGAATCTGAGTAGTTCAGTTGTACTATTCTCAGAGACCCCTACTCACAAAATACCAGAGACATCTGGAGTGGGTGAGCACAAACTCCGCCACAGGTGAGGAGGCTAAAATCCTATTTATTAGCTGTTGATTAATCAAGCTTGAAAGACACAGTGTTCCTAAAAAACCTTATCTTAGTTCCCTTGGACAAACTTCTGCTTTACAAAAATGACTGAGACAGGAGGTGACTTAAGAGTAGATCTACACCACTCAGCTGGAGAAGAAGTTGCAGACGCAATTGCGATTGCAGAAAAATTCAGAAATACAGTCACCCTGAGACTGCTAGAGCATGGAGTATCATCCAGGGATGGCATAGTAGTTTTTGTGGTTGAGGCACATGAATCAAACAAAACAGAGATATTTTATTTGTGGGTTACATTCCCTGTAGCAAATGCAAGAACAAAGACATTTCACACTTACACAGAAGGAGATGCACCAGAGGAATATTGTCGGTTTGAGGATATTGAAGTTCCGCTCAAGTACCAGGAACATTTATACTGATTTAAAGGCGCCCTACCCCACATAAGAAGAAGAGTAAGACTTGGCCGCTCGGAGGAGAAGGGGCAACATGGCCGATATTAGTGGCCTAAACACCACACATCCTGACATTAATATGCCAGTAGGAGACTTACTCATGCAACATAAAGATTTAATCAACATCTCTAGAAACGTGACACATTCTCTCAGGAGGATATTTACAGTCCAACTAGCAATTGTTGCAACAAATGGAACACAGTCTCAGGGTACAGCAACTAAAATTATGCCACAAACATTACATGCAGTGATGGGCAAGATGCCCACAAAATGCGAACAAATGCCATTCTGGGTAGCTCACAAAATAACACAGTTAAAGGCAGTATTGCAGAATACTACCCCGTATGAAAAACACAGAATGCTAACAATCTGCTTGCCCATGGGGATCACACCACAAGTAGAGGATTGTACCACTTGGGTACAGACTTTGCTGCCATTTATACCAGAACTCAAGGTATTCCTTCATTAGCGGTGATACCTGATGTATTAAGACACATATAAAACGAGTACGGAGCAAAGCCTGCTATGAACTTAGGATGAAGTTACTAGGTAAGTATGCCCAGGTATCAGCCATAATCTTAGCTAACATAAAAGGGGAAGCAGCTTCAGTGGCTATATGGCAATGCCTAAGGGAGTTCAATCCTTTAGAACAGGAGCATAAACTATCAATAATAATTGAAACTGTGTATGCAGAATTAGGTAGAGACAGTTTGGTTGGGAAAGCATTAAAACCACAACTAATGGGCAGTTCTGAAAAGGACACTATCAAGCAAACATCTGCTTCTTCTAAAAAGAAGTGGGATAATATAAAAAACAACACACATTTAAAGGAAACAATCAATCAATCATACCATTTGTATAGCGCACTACTCACCCGAAAGGGTCTCAAGGCGCTTGGGGGAAGGGGTCTGCTATTGCTCGAACAGCCAGGTCTTGAGTTGTCTCCTGAAGGCGAGATGGTCCTGGGTCAGCCGAAGGTGGATGGGGAGGGAGTTCCATGTCTTGGCCGCCAGGTAGGAGAAGGATCTGCCTCCGGCGTTGGCTCTTCGGATGCGTGGTACGGCGGCGAGAGCGAGGCTAGTAGAACGTAGCTGGCGGGTGGGCGTGTAGAAGGTCAGGTGGTCGTTGAGGTACTTGGGGCCCAGGTCATGGAGAGACTTCTGTGCGTGGGTGAGGAGCCTGAGCGTGATCCTCTAACTGACGGGGAGCCAGTGCAGGTCCCTCAGGTGGCCGGAGATGTGGCTGCGTCGGGGGATGTCCAGGATGAGTCGGGCGGAGGCGTTCTGAATGCGTTGGAGTCTTTTCTGTAGCTTGGCTGTGGTTCCGGCGTAGAGGGTGTTTCCGTAGTCCAGTCGGCTGGTTACGAGTGCTTGGGTGACCGTCTTCCTGGTTTCGGTCGGGATCCATCGGAAGATCTTGCGGAGCTTGCGTAGGGTGTTGAAGCACGATGAGGAGACGGCGTTGACTTGTCTGGTCATCGAGAGGGAAGAGTCCAGGATGAAGCCCAGGTTGCGTACGTGGTGTGTTGGCTTGGGAGCGGTGCCCAGGGCAGGAGGCCACCAGGAGTCGTCCCAGGCGGAGGGCGATGGTCCCAGGATGAGGACTTCCGTCTTGTCTGAGTTCAGTTTTAGGCGGCTGTTCTTCATCCACTCGGCGACGTCTTTCATTCCTTCGTGTAGGCTGGTTCTGGCGGTGGCGGGGTCTCTGGTGAGGGAGAGGATCAGTTGGGTGTCGTCGGCGTAGGAGATGATGTTGAGGTTGTGCGGCGTGCGATGGCTGCAAGAGGTCTCATGTAGACGTTGAAGAGGGTGGGGCTGAGTGATGATCCTTGCGGGACGCCGCAGATGACTTCGGTGGCCTCGGATCGAAACGGGGGAAGGCGGACTCTCTGTGTTCTTCCGGCGAGGAACGAGGTGATCCACTCCAGCGCCTTCTCTTGGATACCGATGTTGCTTAGGCGTTAAACTAGGGTGCGGTGGCAGACAGTGTCGAACGCTGCAGAGAGGTCCAGGAGGATGAGTCCCGCTGTTTCCCCGTTGTCGAGCAGGGCTCGGATGTCGTCGGTGGTTGCGATGAGGGCAGGCTCGGTGCTGTAGTTGGCTCTGAAACCGGACTGCGAGGGGTCGAGGGATCCGTTAGTCTCGAGGAAGGCAGCCAGCTGTCTGTTGACGGTCTTCTCAATGACTTTGGCAGGAAAAGGGAGGAGTGAGATGGGGCGGAAGTTCTTGAGGTCGGTGGGGTCCGCTGTTGGTTTCTTCCGTAGGGCGCTGAGCTCGGCATGCTTCCAGCTCTCCAGGAAGGTGGCGGTGTTGAAGGAGGTGTTGATGATGTTCCGGAGTTGGGGTGCGATGGTGGATTCAGCCTTGTTGAAGACGTGGTGGGGGCAGGGGTCAGTTGGAGATCCGGAGTGGATGGTGCTCATCGTGCGGGCTGTGTCTTCGGTGGTCACCGTGGTCCAGGTGCGGAGGGTGGCGGTGGGGGGCGTTGGTTCGACGGTAGGGTGCGTGGGTGGTGCGGTGAAGCTGTTGTAGATGTCGGCGATCTTGCGGTGGAAGAACGAGGCGAGAGAGTGGCAGAGATCTTGTGAAGGAGTGATGTCATTGCTGCCGTTGCTGGGGCTGACGATGTTGAAGAGTTCCTTGCTGTCGTTCCTTCAGAGATTTCTTCTTGGTGGTGCGGATAAGCTGGTGGTGCTTGCGGGTGGCGTGTTTGAGGGCGGTCATGTTGTCTGTGGTCTGGTCGTGGAGCCAGGCTTTCTCGAGGGTGACGCAGTTCTTCTTGGAGTCCTTGAGTTCGTCGGTGAACCAGGAGGCCTTCTTGCTTCTGGGTCTGCTGGGAGGTTTCTTTAGTGGCGCGAGGTCCTCGGCGCAGGCGGTCAGCCACTGCGTGAAGTTGCGGACTGCTTCGTTGGGGTCCGTTGTGCTGGCGGGTGGGTTCTGGCTGAGGGAGGTGGTGAGCTGCTCGGCGGTGATCTTGCTCCAGCTCCTGTGAGGAACCTGTTGCGGGTGGTGGTGGGTCGTGGTTCTTCTGAAGCTGAAGTGGACGCAGCTGTGGTCGGTCCAGTGGAGTCCGGTGGCGTGGCTGAAGGTGATGTGCTTGCTGGAAGAGAAGACGGGATCAAGCGTGTGGCCGGCGTAGTGGGTGGGGGTGTTGACCTGTTGCTTGAGTCTGAGGTTGGCGAGGTTGTCCAGCAGGGCGGCGGTGTTGCGGTCCTTGTTGTTCTCCAGGTGGAAGTTGAGGTCCCCTAGGAGGATGTAGTCAGAGGAGGTGAGGGCGTGCGGGCTGATGAAGTCCGTGATGTCGTCGCTGAATTGTGTGCGTGGTCCCGGGGGTCTGTAGACGAGGGTGCCTCTGAGCGTCGTCTTTGGGTCGGCGTGGATCTGGAAGTGGAGGTGCTATGCGGCGGAGAAGGTGTCGTTGGAGTCGGTCGTGATGCGGATGGTGTTCTTGTGTACGATGGCGATGCCTCCTCCGGTCTGGTTGATGCGGTCCCTCCGGGTGATCTTGTATCCGTCTGGGATGGCGATGGCGATGTCGGGTGCAGAGGAGGCGTTCATCCAGGTTTCCGTGAGGAAGGCGACGTCTGGTGAAGTTGTGTCGAGAAGGTTCCAGAGTTCGATGGCATGTCTGTGGATGGAGCGGGTGTTGAGCAGGATGCACTTGAGGTGGGTCTTGTTGGTGCTTGGCTTGGTGCGTGCGGTGCAGGTTCAGAGGCAGGTGAACCTGCAGGCCCTGCAGGTGAAGGGTCCGTGGATGCGTTTCGGGGTGGCCCGGCAGCAGGTGGGGTTCCGGCCGGCATTGAGTGCGTTGAGGGTGGCGGCGTTGTAGGTCTGTCGGGTGGTCTCGCATCGGCGGGGTCCAGGGGTCCTGGCACTGGGCGCAGTCCAGGCGCGGACGGGCTTGCCTTTGGCGCACAATCGGCGCGCCCGCTGCGCATCAATGCTGCGCGTGCGTGGGGGCGACATAAAAAGGTAGCCGGGAGGGAGGGTCAGCTGGGTGGCGGGAGCAGGGCGGCCAATGGGCTGGCGGGGGCGGGGCTGCAGGGAGGCAGCGGCGGGAAAGTCTGGTGCGGGCGGGCGGCTCTGCGGCGGCTGGGTCGCCCTAGCGAGCAATCAGCAGGCAGGCACAGGTGGCGGCGGGCACAGGAGCAAGCGGGCACAGGAGGAAGCAGGCAGCAGGAGGAGCGTGGGGGCGACCAGGCCTGGGTAAGACACAGCGGTCGCTCCCGAGGTGAAGGAGATGTCTCCCTAAGAAGGTAGCCAGGAGGGAGGGTCAGCTGGGTGGCGGGAGCGGGGCGGCCAATGGGCTGGCGGGGGGCGGGGCCGCAGGGAGGCAGCGGCGGGAAAGTCTGGTGCGGGCGGGCGGCTCAGCGGCGGCTGGGTCGCCCTAGCGAGCAATCAGCAGGCAGGCACAGGAGGCGGCAGGCACAGGAGCAAGCGGGCACAGGAGCAAGCAGGCAGCAGGAGGAGCGTGGGGGCGACCAGGCCTGGGTAAGGCACAGCGGTCGCTCCCGAGGTGAAGGAGATGTTTCCTTAAGAAGGTAGCCGGGAGGGAGGGTCAGCTGGGTGGCGGGAGCGGGGCGGCCAATGGGCTGGCGGGGGGCGGGGCCGCAGGGAGGCAGCGGCGGGAAAGTCTGGTGCGGGCAGGCGGCTCAGCGGCAGCTGGGTCGCCCTAGCGAGCAATCAGCAGGCAGGCACAGGAGGCGGCGGGCACAGGAGCAAGCGGGCACAGGAGCAAGCAGGCAGCAGGAGGAGCGTGGGGGCGACCAGGCCTGGGTAAGCTCTCCTCCACAGGAGCCCTCCGAAAAGAGGTATAACCTCAGGAATAGGGATAATACTGGACCAAACTTGCCCAATCATATCCGGTGAACCCAACTCTGCATTACAACAATTTCAGTCCTGGTTGGGTCAGGCAGCAAATCAGCTAGCTCCGACCAAAGTAATTTCTAGAAATAGAGCTAAACCCACTGCCCCGTGGTATACTAAAGAATTGAGGGCACAAAAACAAATGAATAGGAACAAAGAAAGACTATGGAGGAACACCTACGACACAGCTAGTAAAATATGTTACAAAGAGTCACTGGCACTTTATAAAGGTATGATCACAAAGGCAAAAAAAGCTTTTTATTCGGATCAAATTTATAAAGCAAAAAACTCAAGCAGACGATTGTACCAAATTACTAAACTCCTGTCAGGTAACACCCCAGATCTCACCCCTCCTCCATCACAAGCATTATGTGACTCCCTGGCTACCTATTTTTACACCAAGGTTGATGATATCTACCAAACTTTTTCCGCGAAACCACCTCCAGGGACAGGCAGTTCCCTCATGCCTCGTATGGCAAACATGTTCTCAAGCTTTCAAACAGTAACAAAAGACCACATAAGAACAATTGTGTCAACAATAAAAACAGGCTCGGCTCTGGATCCTTGTCCTTTCTCAATTCTCCCGCCTGTAATGGACTCTATTATTCCAGCACTTACCCAAGTCTGCAACTCAATTATGCTTTCAGGTATATATCCAGACTCGCTAAAAAACACTTTATTAAAACCCCTACTAAAAAAACCCTCCCTTGATAAACAAGATCTGAAAAACTATAGGCCCATTGCGAGTCTCCCCTTCGTGGCCAAAGTAGTTGAAAAGGCCATGAATGCCCAGCTATCCGAATATATCGAAAAACATCATCTTTTGGATGACACACAATTCGGTTTTCGGAAATACCATGGGACGGAAACAGCCTTGATAAAGGCTGCTGATGACATCAGGGCAATTAGGGACCAAGGGGGAAGAGCGATCCTGGTAATGCTGGACCTGTCCGCAGCCTTCGACACGGTCGACCACACCATCTTGGTCGACCGTGTCGAAAAGATCGGCCTTTGTCACTCTGCCAAAGACCTGCTTGCATCTTTTCTAGCCAATAGAACGCAAGCGGTCACCTTAGGACCTTTTCAATTGACACCACAATCGTCACCATGTGGAGTTCCTCAAGGCTCATCCCTTAGTCCGACACTTTTTAACATCTATGTGTCGGACCTTGCTAATGTCATCAAAGCACACGGGATGAGCCTAACCTCCTATGCTGACGATACTCAGTTGGTGCTAGCTATCAAAGGCGATGGACCTCAAGTAGCAAAGAAATTCAATAAAGGACTGCTAGACATAGGAGAATGGATGGCCAGTAATTGTTTAAGACTGAACTCAGATAAAACTGAGGTGGTCATCTTTGGACCCCTTCTCCCAAGCTGGCCATCAAGCTGGTGGCCAGAAACTTTTGGCACCCCCCCGAATCCAACAGCCAAGGTCAGGAACCTGGGCATCATCTTCGACGATGGATTAAATTTTATGGACCACGCAAAAAAAACAGCATCCACAGCTCATTTTAAATTGAAGATGATTAGGAAAATTCGCCCTTTTCTCCCGGAAACAGCCATTAAAACCTTGGTCAGCTCATTAGTCCTGTCCACTTTGGACTACTGCAACGGATTATTCCTTAATGCACAATCCAGAGTCATAAGGAAACTACAATCCATTAAAAATGCGGCAGCTCGCCTACTCTCGAGGAAAACAAAGTTTGAGCCCACATCAAAAATCATAAAGGAATATCACTGGCTCACAATCCGGAACAGAATACATTTTAAATCCTTATGCATAGTTTATAAGGCTCTGAATGATCAAGGTCCATATTTCCTGAAAGAGCAACTCCAATACTATAAACCAAGCAGACTGCTCCGATCAGCCACCCTCAATCAGCTAACTGTTCCACGGGCCAGAACAGTTTCCTGGGGCGATCGCCGCTTCCTGGTGGCTGCCCCGAAACTGTGGAATACTCTCCCCCAACATATCAGGCAAAGCTCTTCCCTCTTTCAGTTTCGCAAACACCTAAAAACTTGGCTCTTTGATCAATGACCTCTCACCATGGTCTCTAGCTTTCCCAGTGATAAATAAGTGCAGTTCAGCGCCGAGACGCCTACGGGTATTTGTTGCGCTTTAGAAATGTCAAAAAATAAATAAATAAATAAATAAAATAAATATTGGGAAACCTGACAGGTATCAGGATACAGATACACGTTCCTCTCGTTCCTTTCAGGGTTCATCGAAAAACTCAGAGCAAGAAGGACGGTCAGATAAACAAGAAAAGCGTATAAAGTCCAGAGACAAGCAGAACGCTCAAGATTACACTTCCAAAAAAAGAAGAGAAGCCAAAGCAAAAGCCACAGTTCAAGAAGAAGAAGGTGGCAGGTCTAAAGATCAGACATGCCCAGAATTCAGAGGATTCGACTACTGAACAGGGAATGGCCTCAGACGATGCTAGACATATTGAAACATAACATAACACGTGTATTTGTAATGTGCACATTCACCCCAGCAACGGGGCATCTTGGCGCTGAAATAACAGATGTATATTGTTAGCCACCTCAATGGTACTCATTTTATCGACCTCAAATGGATGAAAGGCTGAGTAGACCTGCCGGGATTTGAACCTCTGACCATGAGGTCGAACACAGGCCCCTGCAGTGGATACATTAGTCCACTGAGCCACCAGACCCAGACAGTGCGGCAGAAGTAACAATAGCTCACCAGAACCTGATGGAATTTTGGGTAATAGCTGCCTTGAATGATTATATCACTGTGGAAACACCTGATACTAGAGTAAGTGCCCCACATAAAGAATACGGAGGGGGACAAAAGTAAAAAAGTGAGAGGTCTCTTTTTGGGGAACCTTACGTTTGGCTATGACATTTTATTTGCTGAACGAGATTGGCCGACAGCATTCGCGATGGATTGCCCTAAAGGAGAAACGGGAATTCTACAGGTATTCTCAGATCACATTCCCGGGCATTTGCAACACACATATTTGGAGGAGTGGGCGGTAGCCCAGGCTCCAGCTTTATACAAAAAACATGTTGGATGGGATGAGAATTCAACACACCACATAATTTCTTTAAAAAACACTCCAAATGCACAGAGGCAGTATCCAATCAAGCAAGAAGCTAAACAACAGATCAGGGAGATCGTAGATCAACTTGAACACCAACGGGTGATTGAAAATTGCACCTCATCAATGAATAATCCTTTGTTTCCAGTCATGAAACCCGACAATTTATATCATCTAGTTTTAGATTACAGACATTTAAACACTTGCACTAAGACATTCGCAGTCCAAAATGCACACAGTGCTGCATGAATGAATAACATTGTGAGGAAAAAATACAAAACACTAGATATCTCAAATGGAATCGATTTTTCTGTCAAAATATAGTGCCTGAAAGCAGGTATCTAACAGCATTCTCAGCGCTAGGGTAACAGAGGCAATTTTCTCGACTCCCACAGTGGTATGAGAACAGCCCGGGGTTGTTTTTGGCCAAAGTAACTGAGTTACTTCAAAAATTAGATGTAGAGGAATTGTCCTATGTGGATGATATTTATCAGATGGAAGATGACCTAGAGGAGCACTTGAACAGAGTGAATACCATAATCTTGGGATTTGCATCTGAGGACTACAAATTTAACTTTATAAAATCAGAAATAGCCCAACTCAGTGTCCTGTTTTTAAGATATGAGCTTTCAAGTGAAGGTAAAAGCCTGGCAGCCAATTTTTTAGAAAAATGCGAGCTGCTTCAACCTCCAATATCATAAAAGAATGTACAATCAATTCTGGGATTCCTAAATTTTGGTAAGACATACATTTTAGATTATGCAGACAGAGTAAAACCTTTCTACGACTTAATAAAACCTGATTTTTCAGTAAGACAATGGACACAGGAACAAACAGATATACTTTGTTCCTTACAAGCTGACAAGGTAGGTGCCAAACACTTACAGACATGCGTAACCGTACGCAACCTGGTGATCCGTATAATTGCGGGTCAATCAGGGTACACCTATCTGAAATACAATGAAGGTGAAACAGTACCAATTGCACACATATATACAAATCACATTTAGATACAAATGCTGAGATGCACTTCGTATCTACAGAAAAGATTCTGACAGCAGTCCAGACTGCTGTAGTAAGAGAGAGAGCACTTGCACAGGGGAAAGAATAATAGTAGTGACTCTGGTTTTATTTTTTATTTATTTATTTATTTACTTGTAAAGTGCAACATTCATCCCATTGAAGATATCACAGCTCTGGGTAGCGGATTGGTGGTGCGTAGGAGTGGTGCAGTTATTGGGTTTGATTTCAGTCCTTGGGGAATAGGTGTGTTTTGAGTTTCCTCCTGAAGGTGGCGTAATCCTTAGTCAGTCTACGTTCGACTGGAAGCTCATTCCAGTGTAGTGCTGCGAGATATGAAAAGGTGCGACCTCCTGCCCTGGATTTTTTTATCCTTTTTGTTTCGGCAAGTGCTAGATGATGTGATCTCAGGCATCTGGGGGGGTTAGAATTGTATTTTATTCTGCAGGATCTTAGGGCCTGTGTGGTGGAGTACTTTGTGTGTCTGTCCTAAGAATTTGAATCGTGCTCTTTGGCGCATGGGCAGCCAGTGGAGTTCTTTAGGCATTCCGTTTGTTGAGCTGTATTTGCCTTTGTTGCACACCAATTTGGCTGCAGCGTTTTGCACCACTTGAAGACGTTTAAAGTGGTAATCTGGTATGCCCATAAAGAGAGCATTTCCATAGTCCAGTCTGCTAACCAGCAGGGCCTGTGCGACTGTCCTTCTACATTCTAGGGGGATCCGGGAAAGAGGCTTTTTTAAAAGCTTCAGGGTGGCGAAGCTTTTCCCGCATAGTGTTCGTAAGTGGTCTTGCATGGATAATTTGTTGTCAATTATGATGCCCAGATTTTTTGCGGATTGCTTGGGTGCTGGGGCCTCTCTAAGTGAGTGGGGCCACCAGGATGCATCCAAGATGTGCTCAGCACCACCCAGGAGTGGAATTTCTGATTTGTCTGCATAGAGCTTTAGACAATGGTCCAAAATCCAGCTCGCCATTTCTGTTAGGCAGTTGTTAAGTTTCCTTTTTGTGTCCTCCTGCCCATCTCCAATGGCACACCACAAAACCCTACTTCGTACCAACCTTTGCCAAGGGTGAAACATAGGCATTAAACAGAGTGGGGCTAAGGGATGCTCTCTGTGGGACACCGCAGCTTAAAGCCTTTGGACTGGATGAGAAGGCACCCAGTTGTACGGTTTGGGTTCTATTGCTCAGAAACTAACCGAGCCATCAAAGGGCCTTAGCGTGCACTCCTTTTCTGTGCAGATTGTCTAGTAGGAGGTGGTGAGGGATTGTGACGAATGCCGCCGACCGTTCTAATAGGATCAGGGCCACAGTCTTTCCCTGATCCAGAAGTGCTCTCACGTTGTCCAAGACAGCCAGCAAAGTTGCTTCTGTGCTGTTGGTGACCCGGAAGCCTGTTTGGGAGGGGTCAAGCAGGTCGTCGTCTTCTAAATTTTTGGACAGCTGTCTGTTGACCAGTTTCTCCATTGCCTTGGAGTGCTATGGGAGTTGGGAGATAGGTCTGTAATTTGCTTGATTAGTTACATCTGAGCCCGCCTTCTTCAGTAGAGGGGTAACTGTCGCCTGTTTCCAGATCTCAGGGAAGACTGCAGTTTCTAGAGATTTATTAAATAACTGCTTAATGAATGGGGTAAGGGTGGGAATGATCTGCCTGAAAATAATATGTGGGCATGGGTCAAGAGGCGATCCTAATTTGACTTCTCCCATAGTCTTGGCGATGTCTTCTTCAGTGGATGGAGTGAAACTGCCCTTTAGTGCATGAGCTACGGGGTGGCGATCTGTCCTTTCCCATGCTGTGGGGTCTACTGGGGCATCGATGTTGAATGTTGAATAGATTATGTTTATTTTGTCTGTATAAAAGTTACTGATCATTTCACAACTTTCTGCTGAGGGATGAAGAGTTTAAGACATACAGGTTGGTTTGCATAACTCATGTGTGATTTTATATAGCTCCTTTACTGAGTAGCTGTTTCCGTTTATTCTTTGAGCAAAATATGTCCTTTTAGCTTTTTTAATGGCATAATCATAGGGGCAGGCGGAAAGACTACTCTGCCGCCTCTTTGATAGGAAATGCTCTGCGAGTGGTTAGTTGCTGTACACCACGCCCTCCACACAAACAGAGCTCAAATATTAAGTGTGCAAAGTAAGCATAGTGTAATTTCAGCTTTTTAAAATATTAAAAATGCGCTACAGAGATAAAATTGTTAGCTTAATGATTGTTACACCAAATGCGATCGTTCGTGACGTCAGTGTGGTAAATAAATTAATACCCCATCAATCGGAATTTCTAGAATGCTATCAGAAGGCAAAGGAAGAGGAGTCCGTGGTGCAGAGTTAATGCTTTATTCCATAACTCGAGTTAAGGGAGAGCTCCATCACCCAGCAGGTTCAGGAGTGGTCTAAAGCTTCATTCACACAGCAGAATATTTATACATATCCAATCAGTAGGCAAAAGAAAGAAAAAGGAAGTAACAAGCAGAAGTGACAAACAGTAATTTCAAACAAGATGTGTCAAGAATGGTCAAGTTCTATGTCTCGTGAGGGTGCATGTGATGTTGAAATGTGTTCTTGCTCTTTTCAGTTGAAGGCCCTTCCTCATCCGGGCGGTTTTATCTCTGGCTTACAGTTAAGGACAGGAACTATTTCTTAAAACAGGAACTATCTGCTGCTGGTTCCCAGAATTGGCAGAACCACAGGAATGTGTGGTCAATTAACTGAGATGCCAGGTGCAGGGTGTTTGCTCGTGGGTTTGAAGACAAAATGGATGTCACACACAAAATGGGTGCTTGTCTGAATAAAAAATGGCTACCAGGCAGAAACAGGGAAATGATGGGGCATAATTGTCAATTTTATTTCCTCATTCCCTCCTTGCCCCAGAGTGTACCTGTTTCTATATCTCAATTTGCATGAGATTGTCTATGCATTGCTGTAGCATAATTCTTTCCAGTTCTTTCTGCTGGATATGTGGTGGAATTCAGCTGGCAGCGCATAGTCTGCACAGGGCGGGGCCACATTGGATGCAAAGGCAGCATCCAGTTATTACCAGGAGTATTATGCCTGTTGCTGACAGCAATTTCCATCCCCAGGATGATACTATTTTCCAAAACCAGTCAGACCATGTCCAAGTGCCAGGTTCTTGATGGAGGCTGGTGGCTATCTTGTGTAATTTTGTTATAGCCGTATATACAGACGGAGAGTTATCAGGAATGAAAACACAGCAGCTAGAGCCGATAATTTTACAGGCTCCGCCTCTGTCAGCCAGGATGATGTCAAGGACAAGGTGGTTTTGGAGAGCAACCAATCTTATGGCAGACTGTTCCTGAGTCAAATTCCCCAGGGCAGACGCCGTCTGATTTACAACAGCCTCCAGGGTCCTTGTCAACCTGCGTATGAGTTTGCTGTTCTGCACAGGACCGACAAAGAAAAAGAAACCTTTGTTGAAGTCTGTATATTGTTCCCATGTAGTTTCCGTTTGATCAACCCCGGAGGTGTCGATCGTTCTTTTGTGTCTAACATGGGGCACTTGGAGGTCTCGGTGGTAAGTGGATGGGGCCACAAAGACAGGGGGTAGCAGAAATGCTATGTAGCATGTTCTCCCCCAGTTCAAGGGTAGCTGCACATAGGCCGTTTGCCCACAGATGAAATAAGTATGATGGGATGCTGGAAATGATGATTTTCCTTTGTCCTCAAAGCTCACAGTGGTATGGCAGTCACTGTGTCCTAATGGAACAGAGCCATTTTTACGGACGCACAGGTGCCCTTTTACTGTTGAGACCGAGATGGAAGGGGGACCAGCATTCCTTTTAGGTTTGGTATTTAATATCCTGTAGGACATGGTCACGTTCCCCTGCTTGTATTCTTTGCTTTCTAGGACCGTACCTGTCGCCTGAGGATCTCCATCCTCATTGGGGTAGCAGGCAGCATTAAGGACCTTATTTAAGTCCCCCCAAGGCCACCCATTCTTGCATGAATTATTTCCATCAGGGCAGGAGGTTGGGGTAGTGTTGTCGGCTGTCATTAGGGCGAACCAGGCCTCACAAGTTCCATTATAGGAAAATGGGAAGGGGAAGAGAGGCATCCCTCCCTTTTTCTGATGAGGTGGGAGGCGGCCACATATCCAGCAATCTGTGATATTGCTGGCCTGATGCGTATAGTGTAGCATCTGTATAAAGGTATTGTTCCGGAGGGCTAGCCTATGAGCTAGCTCAGGAGGGGGCAGGTCGTGGTGCGTGTGCTCCTGAGTGTTGTTAGGTGCATGAGAGGTATGTGGTGCTGGCGGGAAAGCAATGTGGAGGACCCAACCGAGACACGTCATGATTGTTATTAAGGAAAACAGTATGATCAAACATATGATAGGGTCGCTATGCAACTTCTTAACATTCTTCTTTAGGCGCCTCATTTTCTGTTTTTCCCACATAGTCAGGGTGTCTGAGTCTGCCCCCATGCTCTGACAACTTCACCACGAGACCTGTGTCCGTGGGATTAATCAGCCATAATCCGGGTGGCGGACCTCAAGTTTGATTTATATTCCTGTTGTGGGGTCTGTTCCAAGGGCAATGAGGATTGTTCAGTCACAGTGTCACTGGGTTTGGCGATATCGCTGGCAACAGAGTCTATTTCTCCAAAGTACTTTTTACAGTGACTGGCATGGAGCCAGCATTTTCTGCCTTCGATTTTCACTGCAGTCCGCGTAGTTAGGAGGACCAACTTCAGCTTTTTCCACCTGGGCTGGAGGGGATTTGTCCTGTCGAAGTTGCGGACCAAGACCCAGTCCCCGGGTCGGTCTGGGAAGGCTGCAGCCACCTGTGAACGACAAGAACGGAGTGCAGACATCAAGGAAGCCAGGTAATCTGTCAGAACAGTGCTATCAACATCAGTAATGGACTTGGGTCTGGGTATTCCCCATATGTTAGGGGGTCTACCAAACACAATTTCTTAGGGGGCTAGTCCTGTCCTTGAATGCGGGATCATCCTGGCATAGAACAGTGCCACTGGAAGTGCTGTGACCCAATCCACCCCTTTCTCTGCCACTACCTTCGCCATTTTAGTCTTGAGGGTCTGATTATATCTTTCTACCAGTCCTGCAGCCTGCGGGTGTCGGACACAGTGGAACTTCCAGGTATAGCCTAGAAGGAGTGAGACGTGTTTCATGAGTTCTGAAGAGAAGGGCTGGCCGTTATCTGAGAAGATGACGCGGGCAGCCCATATCGGGGGAAGAATTCTCTGACCAGTTGTTTAGCTGTCGTGGCTGCTGTAAAATGAGGGACTGGATAGGCTTCTACCCATCTGGTAAGGGCACATATGACCACCAGGACATATTTCAGTCCCCTACATCTATCCATTTGGATATAATCCATCTGAAGAACTTCGAATGGGTGGTCTTGTGGATGGAACCCACCTTGCTCGACTGGGGTACCTTTCCCTGGATTGTGCTGAGAACATATCATACATGTCTTTGCTCGTTGCTTTGCTGCTGCTCTAAGGTGCTTGTTGTACCATATATCTTTTATACTGTCCAACATGCCTTTTTCCCCCAAATGCGCTGGTCCATGTATGGTATTGATGATAACCTGGACCATCGCATCTGGTAGGTATCACACAGCTCTTTCTGGAATCATCCATCCCTGGTCTGTCTGTACCTCTCCATTGTCTTTCCATTCCTGTATCTCTGAGACTGTGGCATGTTTTTGTACACTGTGTACGTCTTGGAAAGGATCTTGAACTGTGTGTGCTTTGTTGTTCTGTAGTGTTAGTAACTCTGTCTGGGCTGTCTTTTTGGCTGTGAGGTCTGCAAGCTCATTTCCTTTGGAGATGTCATCTGTCCCCTTTGTGTGCGCTTTACATTTAATTATTGATATTCGTTTGGGCAGGTGTATGGCTTCCAGTAATTGTGTGATAAGTTTGGAGTGTTGAATTTTGGCTCCATGTGAGGTGAGGAATCCTCTTTCCTTCCACAGGGTGCCGAAATTGTATACTACTCCGAAGGCATACTGGGAATCGGTGTACACATTGATGACTAGATCTTTTCCTAAATGGCAGGCGCGTGTAAGTGCTATTAGTTCAGCTGCTTGGGCAGATAGTATGAAGATCCTGTGTGATTCAAGAACAGTAGTTCCGGTGGTGACTGCGTAGGCAGCTGCTAATTCTCCTGTTGTGAGACGCATACAGGAGCCGTCCACGAACAATGTCTTATCTGGGTCACAAAGGGGGGTGTCTAGTAAGTCTTGTCTGGGTTTAGTTACTAGCTCTACCTCGATACTACAATCATGTATTGTTGGTTGCGTGTCATAAATGGGCAATAATGTGGCTGGATTTAGGATGTTGCATCTGTGAATCGCTATGTGTGGCTGGAAGAGTGTCATTTTGTAACCTGTCAATCTAGCCACCGTGAGGTGTTGGGTCTGAGTTCTGTTTAGGAGCAACTCCACGGAATGGGGTACCTAAACAGTTAATGGGTGTCCTAGCACAATGGAGTCACTTTGCCGGATTGCTTGGGCTGTGGCCGCTACCGATTTCAGGCATGCAGGAAGAGCCCGTGCAACTGGATCCAGAATACTTGAAAAATATGCACACGGTCTGTTTCTGCCTGCCTGATCCTGTGTCAGGACGGACAGGGCAGTGCCATCCTTCTCAGTCACAAAGAGCGTAAAAGTTTTTAGGTAGTCAGGGGTTGCTAACACTGGAGCTTGGCAGAGAGCTTGTTTAAGGGTCTGAAAAGCTTGTTGATGTTCCTCCAACCACGGTAACTGTGGATGTTGTGCAACCTCTGCTATGGTAAGGTTGACGAGGGGTTTAGAAATGAGGGCATATTGTGGACTCCACTGTCTGCAATATGAAGTAAGTCCCATGAAAGCCCTGACTTGTTTCTGTGTTTGAGGTCTTTCATGGCGGTTATGAGTTTGATACGTTCTGGTGTGAGTTGCCTACCCTCCTTTGACAGCGAGTGCCCTAGATAAGCCACTTGCTGTAGACAGAATTGTAGCTTGGAAGGTGATACCTTGTGGCCATTATCAGCTAAAAACTGGAGGACCGTGAGGGAGGCTTCGCAGCGTTTTTGTTCCGATCGGGCAGTAATGAGTATATTGTCAACATATTGTAGTAGAGCTGTTTCAGGGGGGACATGTACTGTGTCCAATTGTCTTTTTAGGGCCTGGCTGTATATACTCGGACTTTCAGTGAAGCCTTGAGGTGCTCTTGTAAATTGGAAGCTCAGCCCTTGGAGGGAGAAGCCAAAGAGATACTGGCTGTCTGGATGAATAGGGATAGTAAAGAATGCATTTTTTAAATCTATTACCGTGAACCATGAAGCCTGTGCATCAATAGTGGTAAGTAGAGTTGAAATGTCTGGGACCACTGGATGTTGGGATAATACACATTCATAGAGTTTTCGCAGGTCTACCACTAATCTGTACTCTGGAGGTGAATCTGGTACCGTCCTCTTATGGACCGGCAGAACAGGTGAATTACAGACGTTGAAAGGTGTTTCTTTGACTACCCCAGACTGAATGAGATCCTCAATTATTTTTAGGAGGGCCATTTCTGCAGCAGGTGGTATCTTATATTGCTTAAGATGTGGTAGAGTGACACCTTCTTTCAGCGTGACCTTGTGTGGTGGAATTGCCATGCACCGACGTCTGTCGAATCTTTGGCCCACAAATGCTGTGGTAGAGACGCCAGTCTGCTGTCCAGGTCCCTGGAAGTGTAGTGACCCTTGAAGTCACGCAGAAACAATCGGACGTCTTGAGGGGAACAGACTATGACAGCTCCTAGTTCTTTTAATTGGTTTATTCCTAATACGTTTTCGGGGCAGGTATCTGTAAGGACATGATCTGTCATGGTAGTAAGGGGTCCCAGTGTGAGGGGCAATGGTCTGGCGGTCTTGTTAACTACTGGTTGTCCTGAAAAACCCAGAGATATATTTTGTCAGCCCGAGAGAGGAACCTCTGGAAGTTGTCTATGACTGACAGTGGATTTGCTCGCACCCGTGTCCAATAGGAACTTCCGTTCCTCCCCCAGTATTGAGACATCTACATAGGGACCCTTCTGATCTACAGGGATGGGTATTAAGGGTGGGGCATGCTCACGACCTCTCTCTGGGCATCTTTATGAGAAATCAGGGTATGAATCAGCAGTGAAGTCTTGTCCGATATACATCTGAGACTGAGTGGGGAGTGCATTATTTTGTCCTGTCGAGGGTTGGTCCTGCCGGGGAGGATAGACACGGGGCTTCGTCTTTCCGGTGGCCAAATTGTGTTTAAGGACCGGACATTCGCGTACAAAATGTCCAGGCTTTTTACAATAATTACAACATGTCCTATCCTGTCCTCCCCCTTTCTGTACAACAGGTGTTGTCACGGTCTGTGCTACTAGTGCTTTTATTTTTGTTTCTTTCGTTCTGCGTTTATCTTGCTCACTTTATTCACGGAGTCTATTCTAATGGTATTGTATGTATGTATGTATGTATGTATTGGTATACTTGTATAGCGCAATGGCTGTCACCCAACGGGTATCGTGGCGCTTTAGAGTATTGTAACCCATACAAGATGTTTCCAGCTGCTGGTCCACTTACATTGTTCGAGGAAAAGGGTGTGTTTTTAAGGCTTTCTTGAAGGAAGGGAGATCTCCCATACCTCTCAAACACAATGGTAGGGAATTCCACAGTCTCGCTGCGGTGAACCTGAAGGATCGACCTCCCATCCGGGACTTCAGAATCTTGGGCACTACTACCAAGCAAGCTGAGGCCGAACGGAGAGATCTGGACGGGGTATACCATGAGAACAAGTCCTGCAATGAAGACGGACCTTGTCCATGGAGAGCCCTGAACACCAGACATAAAGCTTTAAAATCTATCCGCTGAAGGACTAGCAACCAGTGGAGGTCCCTCAGTGCCATAGCAGATGAATCGGAACGTCGGCGCGAGAGGGCCAGTTTGGCAGCGAAATTCTGTACACGCTGCAGTTTTCCCACGCAGAGGCTGTATTCGCCTGCCAAGTACTTTCTACTTTCAACACTCGCCTGCCAAGTACTTTCTACTTTCAACACTCTATTCTTTACCTGGGGAAGTGCATTCTCTACCAATTTGGATACAAAGAGGTGCATGTAAGACTCGCTGGATGGAGTGAGACCACTATTTGCAGTGAAACATCGTTCTAGCCTGGTATAGTAATCCCCCACATCCTCATCTACTTTTTGTTTGCACGCCAAAATGGCTCCCCAGTCCTCTTTCTTAGTGGCCAATAGTTGTGGGAGGACTGCCATTAGGGCGTTGGGTAATGCCTTTACCTTGTTACCCAACGGTTGGCCAGGCTCTCATCCGGTATCTTCTGCCTCTAATTCTGCCCATTTTATTTCGTGTGTATCCATCTGCCAGTCCTTTTCCTTTAGTTTGCCATAAATACCCCCAGGCAAGAGTATTTTAAGTATAGAAAGGATGTCCGGGAGGGTCAGACTGCCCATTCGCAGGACATCTCCGAACTCCCGGAAGAAACCTACAGGGTCTTTTTCGTGCGCAGGGACAATTTTCTAATTTCAAGCATTTCTAACTTGGTCAGAGGGGTGTATACGAAAACTCGTTCTAGTGCTCCTGCAGTAGTTAACCTAGGGTGTACTTCCCGGAGAGGGTAGTTACCCCGAGTCAGTCCTGGGCCCTGATTATTAAGTTGTTTGTGGCATTTAGCTCGGAGTTCGAAGAACCTGTTTAAAAATGAGGGTGCATCATGCAGATATTCGTCGTGCACGCAGTCTTCTAATAATTGGATCAATGTGGGCTGATTTTGAGAACACCACATCTCCATTAGGGTGATGAGGTGTTGGGTCATATATATGCTTGCTAATCTTTGTTCACGTGGAATTAAGGCAGGGTACAGTTGGGCTACCAGGTCGTCCCGATACATGGAGGGACATGCAGCCCATTGGGCTGCCGCTCTGGCCACTTCCTTTTCCTGGGGTGTTTATACAGGCTCCATATCGAGCCAGTCATCTACGGCTAGTACAGTATTTTCGAATGACTCCTCAGGTGAGGGACCTTCCGTGCAGTATTCCTGGCAAGGTTGGGGAAACCTAATGTCCCTACTTCTTTTGTTTTCCGTTCTTTTCTGGGTCACTTTCTCTCGGTCCGTCTGGCGGACCACGAGCTGTGTAGTTCCTCCAGTGGTCTTTCGGTACTGTTCAGGAAATCGAAGTATTCCTTCACTTATGGTCGACTTATCACTATAATCCGATAGGCTGTCGAACAACGTGCGAAACATCGCCGGGGTCTTAACACCTTTGTTGTTTATTTGTCTAAGAAGACAAGAGACGAGGAAAGAGAATATGTGTTGTAGTTGTACTCTTCCTCTGCTCTTCATTAGTGCTGTAATGGCGTCCTTATTATCCCCTGTTCGGAGGAATTCGCTGGCTGCATCTAACAATTTCTTACTTTCAACCTTAATGCTTCTGTGTCTACCCTTAAAGTGCGTGATACTATAGCATCGGATCCCTCCCCTGGGGTCGGGTCATATTCACACGGGTCCATTTTTTCTTCCTGGGGAAAGACAACAGACTTGGATGGCTCTTCATTATCGTTTCCACCCCCTGTGACCCCCTCCTGATTTCCTGGAGGAGATGGGATAATAGGGGTATGTATATAAGGAGGTGGTGGGCTTTCGAGAAGATAGGCCATTGTGGGGTCTTTAATTGGGGCAGAAGGGACTTCTCCCTCTCCGGATTCTAGATTAGGGTCAGTGGGTAAGAGTGGATACAGTCCTGTTGTCTGGGCGTTTGTATGACAGACCCGTTCTTCTGCTAATCTCTCCCATCCTAGTTTCTGTAGTTTTTCGCCTTTGGCCTGTTATGACATTCTTCTCCCCTTCACCAATTTACTGAATTCTTTCTGTTGCCTCCTATGTGCTTCCTCCATAATTCTATGGAGTCCCTTTGAGACTGTCTAGCTTTTCTCTTCCACAATTGTTCTTCTATTTTCATAATACATTCCATATCGAAAGTCCCCGTCTTAGGCCGTTTGTATTCGTTTTCTAGATTCTTGGTGTAATCAGTCCACAAATCGAAATACATTACTGCTCCCAGGCCGTGTTTAACATACATAAAATAACCGGGGGTGTCCTTCGGAGGAATGGCCACTTCCTCCTCGAGCAGCCCCTTCTTAGTTTTTAGCTTGTGCATTTTTGAAAACCACGGCATGGTAGCAGATCTTAATTAATATAACAATCTCAAAAACAAAATGATACCCTCTCTACCGTGTCCTACTCTAAGCAGGACCCGTCTTGACCGTGTTGGCACAAAATACCTGTACACGTCTTGAACTTGAAACAATAAACCTGACACTAAGTTACTCACCAAAAGTAAGTATTCAGGCTCCCGTAATCTCGAGATACTTGACGCTGCGCAGGAAGGGATCTCGGGACCTCGGACTCGTCTTCTCCGCTGGACTAGGGCCTGGGGTGAGACACTCCGCCGTCTTCGCCACCGCCTTGTGTGGGTCCCGGAGTGGCCGCAACTCCCCATATTCCCCGAGGGAGTTAGCGAGAAGACCTCGTCGATGTGCACTGGAAGTCCGTCGAAGGAACTCGAGGGATGCCGGGCCAGGTCCCAGACCTCCGGCGAGTGGAAAAGGGGGAGTGTCCCTGTTCGGGCACCAGAATAATGTGGTACATAAATTAATACCCCATCAATCGGAATTTCTAGAATGCTATCAGAAGGCAAAGAAAGAGGAGTCCGTGGTGCAGAGTTAAGGCTTTATTCCATAACTCGAGTTAAGGGAGAGCTCCATCACCCAGCAGGTTCAGGAGTGGTCTAAAGCTTCATTCACACAGCAGAATATTTATACATATCCAATCAGTAGGCAAAAGAAAGAAAAAGGAAGTAACAAGCAGAGGTGACAAACAGTAATTTCAAACAAGATGTGTCAAGAATGGGTAAGTCCTATGTCTCGTGAGGGTGCATGTGATGTTGAAATGTGTTCTTGCTCTTTTCAGTTGAAGGCCCTTCCTCATCCGGGGGGGTTTTATCTCTGGCTTACAGTTAAGGACAGGAACTATTTCTTAAAACAGGAGCTATCTGCTGCTGGTTCCCAGAATTGGCAGAACCAAAGGAATGTGTGGTCAATGAACTGAGATGCCAGGTGCAGGGTGTCTTGCTCGTGGGTTTGAAGACAAAATGGATGTCACACACAAAATGGGTGCTTGTCTGAATAAAAAATGGCTACCAGGCAGAAACAGGGAAATGATGGGGCATAATTGTCAATTTTATTTCCTCATCAGGCAGCCGCCTACTCACCACAATCCCCAAGGTTCCAGCCTTAGATGCTGCGACAAAGACAAGCGTTCCTAACGCTAAAGCTTTACATCCGGGATGGATACAAAGGGCAAATTCTCTCACTGGAACAGATGTAGAATATAGGTACAACCCAAATTTAATGACACAATCATTCCTGCAATGCGAACAAGAATATCCTCTATCAATTGAAATAATGCCTCTAGATCAGTATGAATCTATCATTTACACTGACGGATCTGCTAATCGGCCATTGGAAGTAAGCAACAATATAGCGCGGCATGTGCAATCGTTAAAGGCTACATGCGGGATGGAAGGTTCCAGCCAAGTTGTACAAAAATGCAATCTCTAGGAGACTGCGTGGCATAGTTGGCCTTGATACTGGCACTAGTAAATACGGATCGAGAATTCAGCAAACACTAATTGTGTGCGATTCCTTTTACTGTGTGCAGTCATAATGAATACTTGCAATACTGGATTAAAAACTGGTTCAAAGATGCTATAGGTGGTACAATTAAGCATAAAATGCTATGGGAGCAGGTAGTGGAGTTGAAATCCGGACTACCGAGGGCTCACATGATACATTCACTGAGTCATCTGCGTGATGGCGTTCACGTTGAAGGGAATTCATTGGCTGATGAAGCCGCAAAGGGGGCTGTACACATGGCTTCCATAGCTGCAATCACTTGTTTTAAAACGAGAATAGACAGTGAGATTATGGTAGCTGTCATTGCTTCACCCAAAAACAGTGGTGTAGTACCAAAAAGATATCCACTCAAGTACTCCTACAAGTTAGATGCCAATAACATTCCATTTGGTCAGATTCCTTGAGTGGGGGATAGAGTAATTCCAAACATGGATCGTAGGTAAGGTTTAATTCTAGCAGCACACAAGGGTATAGGTTCTGCACATGTAGGAGTTACGACGACTGTTTCCTTTTTGAAACAACACTATTGGTGTCCTGGATAAGCAAAGCAGACTGAATACTATGTCTTGAAATGCAACATCTACCAGCAGATGAAAGGTTCCGCCGTAACACATCCAGCGCAGACACCATTGTTAATTTCTGACAAACCACTGGCATGTGTCTATTTGGACCACTGCGGGCCCTTAAAAAGTGATGGGGCTTACATATATATCATGGTTGCAGTGGATTCCTGATAAAGGTTCCTATGGGTGTGGCCCCAGCACTCGACTGACGATCGAACTGTTATAAAAGATTTGCGAGTCTTTAGAGGGACATACGCAATTGGCACATTACATTCTGACCAGGGCCCTGCATTTAGCTTTTGGGCTTACAAGGAGGCCATGAGAGGATTGGGTGTAGCATTGCGGTACTCCTCTCCGTAAGGGAAATTCGTTCATGGAGAGGAAAAACCGAGACTTAAAGCAGTCTTTAACAGCTAGAGGATTAGGCATGGGTGAGAGCTGGGTGAAACATCTTTATGGGGTACAGCGAGCTCTTAACAACATGCCAAGAAGTTCTCATGGGGGGTTACTCCATATGCGGTCCTATTTGGGACAAGAATGCGGGTACCTGATCTTGATTGTGAAGGCGCAGTGGTGGATGAAAAACTTTTTGACATCCATGACCGTTTGGCTGTTTTACAAGATCTAAATGAATCCAGGACACAACAAAGTAATGTCCACCTGAAGCAGACCGACACTAGGGAAGTAAAATCAGTCATGGCAAGACCTGTCTGGATCCCAAAAGTCGTGGCTCTTGTCAGAGAGAAGATAGCGGACAAGAAAGAGTTTGGGCCATCCTATAGAAACCTGTACAGGTCCTAGCAGTGAAAGGAAAAAAGAACTGTACTTCTACCGCGTCTTGCCAGAAAAAAGATTTGTCTCAATCGACCTAATCAAACCACACTACGTGGCAGATACTAAGCAGTAGGCCGTGTGGACTCCAAAGTAGCAGACGCCCTCCTCTGGCTACTATTCAAGAAGTTCAAACAGAAAGACTCATCATGTACGAAGAGTCACCTGTATGAAATTATGGACTATGCAACAATGCGATGGAACTCGTTCCTCTTGAAACGGAAGTTAAAAATCAGAACTCAAATGAAAGACACATTTTTCTTCAACCAAACACAGATATCAAAGTCAACATGCCCCAACAAGAGCAAGCTACAGTGTCCACAAAACCAGAGGAATTACCAAAAATTGATCCAATTGCATCTGGCTATTTCATTGACTTTGATACTTTTTCATTGGATCCAAGTGAACCTGAAACAATGCCAGCCCAAAAAACGCATCTACAGCGATTTAAGGATTTTATGAACTTTCTTAAAAAGACGTACCTGGTATCACCTTGGGTAAAACTCTGGGTAACTACCGGGATACCTTTCTTTCTTTTCTGGATAAGCTTAGTAACTGTCTTTAGTATGCTTATAAGTGGAACTTATCTTCATGTAAGCTCTGCAGCACAAAAAGTGAATGTGATTCTGAAACCACATCTATCATCACATCGTGAAAAAAGAGACCTATCCTCTGTGAACATTACAGCAGTTCCTATACCTGACGGTATAATGTGGGACAAGGTTTATTACAATATATTTGGCCCGACCAAACTTTTAAAAATACCACATTTATTAAAAATGTCATTAAGTGATATCATTACCTTGATTACATTTTCCGATGATTGGGATTATGAAACTGTAAATAATATGTTGTCTGATTTAGAAAAATCTGCTACTTTTTCTAATATTGAAATATTGGAAGACACATCAAACGTTGAAACAATGTATTGCTATCAACATTATGGTCACCACTTTATGCATGAATCTGCTAATCCCAGAAATATTTTCACATATCACCAATGGGAACAATAGCCGACATCGCCGAAAAGCAGTCCAAAGACATTTGCACAGAAATGTCCATATTTTTCAGGGTTTAACACGTCAGACCCAGCCTCATATTATTATACGGTTGCACCTAGACCAGCACAGAAAAATATGTTGAGAAACACCAAACAGATTTATTCTGCTTCCTTTACTGCCCATTTGTCTGAACAAGGTTTCGACTTTTGGAGAGACACCATTGACTTAAAATCTGTCTGGGGTACTAGAGACTGGCAGGTCCAAGGAACAGAGGCACTATTTAGAGCATGCCTGATTCCTCAGCAAATAATGTTTTTGAATAAAATGGTGCAACAAACGATTTTTCTTGGATTAGACAAGAACTTAGATTTGAATACAGTTCGGATGCCCACACCATCACACACTGGGTAGTATAACATCACAAGAAGGAATAACGCTGGATAACGCTAGATGAGATCATGCAATGCAATAGATCAGACCCCGATTGGAACGGGTGGTTGATTTGGCCTACAGACACCAAAAGCTGTCAGGAAAGATTCATGGGTAAACCAAAGGATTTAGTATCAACAGGCCAGATCCACGTTATGTACAGAGACAACACCCAGGGGTAGTGATATCATACAGTGTTGGGAAGTTATGCCTTGATTGGCTAAAGACCTCAACACACACACAGGTGAAACAACAATTATCTTTACTTACAGAGGATGTGGACCTATGGGATTTTTTTATTAGGCCCTAAGAAGCCACGTCATAAACATTTCTATCATGCTGTCTATAATGAGATTTGGAAATTATCACAACAAGAGGCAGCGGAAAGATTCCAAGAAATAGATCATATAAACCTAGAGAAAGCTCTAGCAGTAGTCGACAATGGGTTAACAACACTAACTTCCAGGATATATTCACTGGGCAACATTGTATCCTCTGCTATTGATGTACTAGAACAGGATTTGCCCATAATACAACAATGGCATTCACAATTGCGTTCTATTATGTTATTAAGCTGGACACTGCAATCTTTGCGCGCAGGCTATGTGCCTTGGCGTTTCATAAACAGCATGTCTCTGTTTTCTTTGTGCACTCTGACCGAAAAACTGATAGAAATGGCACAGAGTGGAGAAAATTATACAATGCTGCGGATTAAAAAACTGGACAGATTAGCATCCACAGAATAAGGGACTATGCAACAATGTTATGGAACTCGTCCCCTGGAACCAGAAGTTCAACTTCAAAATCAAACTCAATATGAGCAACAAATTGCTATTCGACCAAATGCAGATGTCTACATCAACATGCCTCAATAAGAACAAGCACCTATTTTTACAAATCCTAATGCAATACCAACAATTGTTCGAAATGCTTCTGGCTACTTCATGAACTTTGATACATTTTCTTTGGATCCAAGTGAACCTGAAACGATGCCAGCCCAAAAATCACACAAGCAGCAAGTTAAAGATTTTCTGAACTTTCTCAAAAAAACGTACCTGGTGTCACCATAGGTAGAACTATGGGTAATCTCCGGGATACTTTTCTTTCTCTTCAGGTTAGGCTTAGTAATAGTTTTTAGCATGCTTGTTAATGGGAAATACCTCCGACAACGCTCTGTAGCCCAAAAGGTGAATTTAATTTTGAAACCACATCAATCATCTCATCGAGAGCAAAGACTTGTCATCAGTGAACATTGCAGCAGTTCCTGTACAGGATGGTATAGTTTCGGACAAGGTTGATTTCGATACATTTGGCCTGACAGAAATTTTAAAAATTCCACATTTATTTAAAATATCGTTGCGTTAAATCATTACCTCAAGTACATTTTCCAAAGATTGGTACTTTGAAACTGTAAAAAAACATGTTGTTTGATTTAGAAAAATCTGCTGCATTTTCTAAAACGATATGTTGCTATCAGCATTATGGTCATCATAAATCTGCTAATCTTAGAAATGTGTTCACATACCATCAGCTTGAACACTGTCCAACACCGCCAACACCGCCAAAAGGGAGTTCAAAAACATTTGCACAAAAGTTTCCATATTTTTCAGGGTTTAATATGTCTGACCCAGCCTCATATTATTATACGGTTGCACCAACATCAGCACCAAAAAATATGTTAACAAACACCAAACAGATTTATTCGCCATCCTTTATTGCCCAGTTGTCTGAACAAGGTTACGACTTATGGAAAGACACCATAGACCTAAAATCGGTCTGGCGTTCTAGAGAATGGCAAGTTCAGGGAAAGGAAGCTTTATTTAGAGCGTGCCTTATCCCTCAACAGATCATGTTTTTAAACGAGATAGTGCAACAGACGTCTTGCCCTTGACTAGCTAAGAACAAAGACTTGAACACACCTTGGCTGCCAACACCATCGATGACCGAGGGTAACGAAACATCACAAAAAAGAGGTTACATTAAATGACATCATACAATATAATAGATTAGACCACCATTGGAAGAAATGGTTGATTTGGCCCACAGACATCAATAGTTGTCAGGCAAGATTCATGGGTAAAACCAAAGGGTTCGCTAACCATAGCCAGATCCACGCTATGTACAGAGAGAATATCCAGGGGTAGTGACATCCTACAGTGTTGGGAAGTTGTGCCCTGATTGGCTTAAAACCTCAACACTTACACAGGTGAAACAACACTTGAATGAATGAATGAATGAATGAAATTGGGTCTTATAGAGCACAAACTTAGCCCAAGGGCATCAAGGCGCTAAAGCAGACTGTACGTGAGCAAGGCGGAGAAAATTAAGCTGCAGACTGAGTGAAGAGCCAAGTCTTCAAGGCCTTACGAAAGAGTAAATGCGAAGAGAGGCCTGTCAGATCATGAGGAAGGGAGTTCCAAAGTTTGGATGCAGCTGAAGAAAAAGCTCGACCTCCCTGTGGTATCTTCCTATACAGGGAGAATTGTCATACTATATACGCAGCCCACCTCCCCCCGTTACCGCTGTGGAACGCGCCGCTGTGACAACATGTTAAATGTCACAGCGACAACGTTGTAGGGTGAGCACCTGCGGCAGTGGGGACGACGGCAGGCGGACTGTTGGCCTGTCAGCTGTGGCTGGGGTTATTCTTCATAGTGATACAAGTTCTGTCAATAAATCCTTGTTGACATCCATTACCCGCGTCAGTCTCCTTCTTGCGATACCACACTGGCGACGAGGACAAAAGGGACAATTATGAAGAACTCAACCCAACACGCGAATCATATTCAGCTAGCCCGGACACTGCGGGGTAAAGCTGAGGCAACAAACTTTACTTGAAAACACCGAGAGGAGGACTGAAAGGAATAGGAATCGGAAGCATCCTACGGGCAATCGTACGGTGTGGAGGGGAAAATAGCCTCAAGAAAAGTACCGCAGATGGAAAAACTGAGGCAGTGAGCAAGATCGAATAAACTCCAGGCAAGTGTCTAAACGTGTCATGTGGTGTGTAGACAATTATAGTGAGATGGCATGCGGAGCGGAGATGGATGAAATAGAGCGATGACAGCAGCATAGAACTCTTAGTCAAGCTGCCTGTGAGGGTCTGCGAGAGTCAAGTCGGAATGTTGGGAAAAGTGGAGTATTAGCCAACAAGGAAGATAAAGTTGGACGAATCCTGGACTGCGCAAAAGCTACGTGTGAGAAAAGCGCCTGGCTGGGCCTTTATTAGACGTTGGGCATTGAGCGAAGGCTAGCGTGAAAAAGCGCACGACTGGAACCTCTTGCGGGATTGGGAAAAAGAATAACTTTGGGGAATTCTCCTGCGAAAGACTCTGAGGAAAATGAATTCCTAGTACAACAGCGCCATTTAATGGGCATGAGGAAAATAGGCCAGTGTGGTGTCATTGCTGCATTGTGAACTACCCACGGATTATCTGGGAATTGAACTTTTTTTTTGGGTGCACAGGGATTTTGCGTCAAAGAACCAAGGAAATTTTTTTTTTTACCTTCTCCCTCTCCTTTTGATGTAACATTCATAGTATGTCAGCGCAAATGTACAGTAATAGCACTAGTAACGCAAGTAACATCTGTACACCATGCGGAAGGTAACACCCCCCTGTTGAATACAAATGTGTATGAAGACCAGTTTTCGTGAGGTATTGGGAAACAGGATCAAAAGGGTTCTGATCTCGCAGTGTATTCTCGAAATAGTACTTGTTTCCTTGCAAAACATTTTAATTTGTTTATTATACGTGTAACTGTAGTGTGATAGTAACTCAAATCCAGTGGGGCAAACATGCAAAACGTAACGCCCCACCTTTCTTTTTAGCTAGCCATGGGGAACCCGCTATACAGTGGAAGAAATGGAAGAAGGTCTTCAGTGCAGTTGTTCTATGCAGTTGTGTGTGGGCCCAATTTAGGATTAGAAAGGAAAGTAGCGTTGTTGTCATACTATATGGGGGCGGAAGGGGAGGAAAGTGTTAGAACACCTCTCAGAGTTGAGTGCACATGAAGCGAGAGGATTGAACGAATTTGAAATTAGCCTTAAAAAACAAGATCTCCACAACCTTCCTAAAATGAGCACTATTATGGAACGGTACCATTTTGGCAAAAGAGGGCAGAAGGAAGGGGAATCGATTGAGGATTTTGTATCAGATTTACGCAAACTGGCTACCACGTGCAAATTTGGAGGTGCGTGTGAGGAAAGAATCAGAGACCAATTTGTGTTAACATGCAGGACTGAGCGTGTGCGTGAAAAGTTGTGGTTAAAAGACAACCCACCACTAAGGGAGGTACTCATTGTGGCCAAGCAAGTAGAGCACATGATGCAGTGTGTTAGTGAAATCAAACAAGACAAAGAAAACAAAGTCAGCAAAAGCAAGGTCAATGTGAGCGAAGTGGTGGCAGAAAGTGAAGTTGTGTTGTCAGTGAAAGAGCAGAAGAATGTACAGAAACAACAGAAGGATAGCAAAGGAGGATGGAGTTTCAAGGGCAACTGCTATAGGTGCGGCAAGCAAGGACATATGGCATATGACAAAGATTGTCCTGCATTGAAATACACATGCAGTAAGTGTGGCAGGAAGGGTCATTTCAGGCAATACTGCAGGAGTGGTCAGGGATACAAGAAGCAGGGGAAGGATAACACTGCACGGGTGTGTGATGACAAATTAGCAATCCAAAAGACATGATAAAGGTTGAAGAGACAGGGTTGGAGGCTATGTTTGACTCATGTTCTAAGATAACAATCATTAATGCCAAAGAATTTGAAAGGGTGGCCAAAGGAAAGCTCAAGTTGAGTAAAATGGACGTCAGGCCAGGGGCCTTTGGGGGTAAACCTATCAACATGAAAGGGTATTTCTGCGGCTCCATAGGCTACAAAGACAGATTGACATTCTCTAAGGTTTACGTATCCCTTGAGGGGGACAACATACTGGGATGGCAAGCACAAAAAGAACTAGGAGTATACCTCAATCCCAACAAAACCCCTCAGATTCTGGTGCAAGAGGTTGGTGAGGCTTTAGGAGGAATCGAGGAAGAGTTCAAGGAAGTGTTCAGCGGGGAACTGGGGTGCCTAAAAAACTATTCTCACAAAATAAAACTGAAGGAGCACGCGGTGCCAGTAGTAGCAAAAGTAAGAAACCTCCCTATAGCTATCCAAGAGGCAGTCAGGGCAGAACTGGAGAAACTATGCAACCTAGGAGTAAATGAACCGGTGGAGGCAACAGAGTGGCTGGTGCCGATCGTCGCAGCGAAGAAGAAAGATGGGTCAGTCCGTTTATGCATCGACCTCAGGGCACTGAACAAAGAGGTGGTGGTCGACAAATTCCCGCTGCCCAACATCACGCAGATGATGAGCTTGCTGGAAGGAGCGAAAGTATTCTCGACATTAGACTTAACATCGGCCTACTTCCAAATCAAGCTTTATTAAGACTCACAGGAACTCACAGCGTTCGTCACACCAATGGGAGCCTTCAAATTTAAAAGAATGCAGTTCGGTCTAGTCTCGGCCGCAGCGGTATTCCAAAGACTCATGGGCAGCATTCTTCCAGGCATTCCTGGTGTATTGTGCTAGCAAGACGATGTGCTGGTCTTTGGCGCAGACAATGGACAACACGATGCAAGATTGAGACAGGTGCTGGCGAGATTCAGAGAGCAGGGCCTTACAGTGAAAGGAGAAAAATGTAAGATTGGATGTAAAGAATTGTACTTCTTAGGACACAAGGTAACGCCAGGCAGCATTCGGCCCAAAGCAGAACTCCAGAACACTATAATCAGTTTGGTTCCGCCAAAGAGCAAGGGGGAAATAAAATCATTTATGGGCATGCTGGAGTTCTACAGCAAGTTCATACAGAACTTCGCAGGCAGGACCTATGCCATACGCCAGTTGCTCAAGAAAGACGTGGCGTTCACCTGGGATGAGCAGTGCCAAAAAGAGTTCGAAGACGTGAGAAAAGCACTAGCGGAGGCCCCAAGTCTAAACGCATTTGTACAGAACAGGAAGACGGTGGTGACAACAGATGCGAGTTCCGAAGGACTCGGGGCAGTCCTCACACAAGTAGGAGAGATGGATGAGGAAACCATAGCCTTTGCATCGAGATCCCTTAGGAAGTCAGAGGTCAATTACTTGGTGATAGAGAAGGAGGCTTTGGCGGTACACTGGGCCATGAACAAGTTACGGGACTTCATATGGGGAACAAAGTTCAACCTGAGAACTGACCACAAGCCCCTGGTCGAAGAGTTTAACAAAAAAGGGCTCGATGCGATCTCCAGTAGAATCAGACGTTGGGTGGTAAACCTACAGGAGTATACCTTCGACGTTGAATATGTACCTGGGACAAGAAATCTCGCAGCAGACTGCCTCTCACGCCTTGTGGGAGAAACAAAGGAAGAGGAAGCGGTCGAAGGGAATGAACACGAGGAGGAGGAGTCACAAGCGGAAAAAGTTTGTGTGATTACCCAAGGAGCCTTTGGAGAAGAAAGTTGGAAAGAGGCCCTTAGAGCTGATGACCAGTTGATAGACGTGTACACGAGGGTAAAAGAAAATTGGAAGCACAAAGACAAACAGGATGTGACTCTACGCCCGTTCTGGATGGTCAGGAATGAATTGTCTGTCATTGTCGAATGCCTGTTCCGTGGCACAAGACTGATACCTCCCAAAAACCTGAGAGAGTACCTAGTAGATCTGGCCCATGAAGGACACCTGGGCATCACAAAAACGAAACAGAGGATGCGAGGAGACTATTGGTGGCCCAGCATGGACAATGAGATTGAGAGGAAAGTAAGAGACTGCATATCATGCGCCATCAGCGACAAAGTGTTGAAACAACACACGCCTCCCATGCAATGGAGGCAACACCCGTTGAGGCCCTGGGAAGAAGTGGCACTGGACATTGTGGGCCCGCTGATGGGTGAAATATGCACCCCCTATATTTTGGTGCTTGTGGACCTATATTCTAGATGGCCAGAGGTGAATATAGTGTCCGATATCACCACTAAAGTGGTCATTGAGTTCCTACAGGAATTATTCATCAGGGAAGGTCTACCCAGTAGCCTGTTGACAGACAATGGGGTGCAAGTCTTCTCTAAAGAAATGAAGGACTTCCTTGAGCTTAATGGGATTGAACACAAGCGCTGCGCTCTGTACCATCCGGAGACCAACGGGATGGTCGAGCGGTTCAACAAGACACTTAAGGAGCGCATCCAACTGGCAAGAATCAATGGGCTGAATTGGAAGGAAGAAGTAGGGAAGCGCCTAGAAGCTTACCGACTGACCCCTCACCAGACAACCGACATTGCTCCATTTGAACTACTCCGGGCAAGAAAACCCAACACTAAACTTTCACCAGGGTGAATGGGATGGCATAAAGGGTGGACTGGACACTCAAAAGAATTGCTGAGGGTGGACAGGGAGCATAAAGCCATGGTAGAAAGAAAAGACAGGTATGACAAACTGCACTCTGTAAGAGATGTAGGGTTCCAAGTGGGAGACGCAGTAAAAATTAAAGCACCTACTGGCAGGGCGAGCTGGTCTGAGTTTACCAAACCCACAAGGATTGTCAAACTGTTTAAAAATGCCGTAAAAACTCAAGAGGGTAAGATCTGGAATCTAGGAAGAGTTGTAAGATGTCACTTCCCTGAAGAGGATAAAGGCATAGAGGGAAAAAGTGTAGTCAATCCCCAGATAAAGGGCAACTCGTCCATGAAGGGGCATCCTGGGGAATCCTACCCTACCCGCAGAACCAGCCAAAGGGTGGTTAGTCAGCCTAAGCACCTGGAGCAATATGTTACTGAATAGACATCAACACATGTTCTAATGTTTCTACTATGTACTGTTTTTCTTGTTTTGCGCAGGGAAGGGGGATGTGTGGTATCTTCCTATACAGGGAGAATTGTCATACTATGTCATTGCTTCGCACTCCCCCTCCCCCCGTTACCGCTGTGGAACGCGCCGCTGTGACATCATGTGGAATGTCACAGCGACAACGTTCTAGGGTGAGCGCCTGCGGCAGTGGGGACGACGGCAGGCGGACTGTTGGCCTGTCAGCTGTGGCTGGAGTTATTCTTCATAGTGATACAAGCTCCGTCAAGAAATCCTTGTTGACATCCATTACCCGCGTCAGCCTCCTTCTTGCGATACCACACTCCCCATCTGACTCTACGGAACCTTGGCACTATAAGTAGGTTTTTATCTGCCGACCTAAGGTTCCTCGGAGGAGTATAGCGATGTAGATGGATTTTGATACCCTCTGGGCCAGACCCAAAAAGAGCCTTATGAACTACACATACGTTTTTAAAACAAATCCTATGGTCAATAGGAAGCCACTGCAACCTCACAAGAGAGGGGGAGGTGTACTGAAACTTAGGTAGGTTCATCACAAACCTGGCTCCTGCATTCTGAACCAGTTGCAGCCACTTAATCAGACCTTGGTTAATGCCCAAATAAAAGGCATTACAGTAATCCAATCTGGATGTCACAAGTGCGGCCACAGCCTGTTTACGGGAATCCAGTGAGAGTTAAGGTGAAATTTTCTTTAACATTCTAATGATCCCGAAACAGGTGGAAACTGTTCTGATCACCTGCCGACTCATTGTGAGAGAGTTGGCCACAAAAATGCCAAGATTTTTTCCAATTGAGACAGGACAGGGACATGCGCCAAGCGAATCAGGCCACCAATCGCTGGACCAGATATCAACACTGCTGCTAAAAATCAGCGCCTTGGTCTTCTCCCCATTTAATATCAGGAAGTTGGAGCTCGTCCATAATGCAATTGCTTCCATAAAGAGCATAAAGTTGGAAGACGCATCTATGGTGTTATGAGTAATTGGTACCATAATTTGCGTATCATCTGCATAGGATAGAACCTTCAGACCAAATGATCTCACGACTTTGGCGGGCGGGGCCACATAAATGTTGAAAAGCTTAGGGCTCAGAGAGGAGCCCTGAGGCACACCACACACCATAGTCTTAGGAGCAGAGAGAAAAGGCCCAAGGTTCACCATCTGAGTCCGATCATTAATAAAGGAGGCAAGAAGCTCCAGCGCAGAGCCCCCGATCCCTATCTCCCTGAGGCTCTACTAGCCTCACAGGGAAGAGGGTATCGAAGGCTGCTGTGAGATCCAGAAGGATAAACAACGTAGTATGGCCTGCATCCACCTGCCTACGGATATTATTGAAAACCACCGTAAGGGCCGTTTCAGTACTATGCAGGGCTCTAAAGCCATGTTGAGAATCATCAAGCAATCGGTGGTCACTCAGATGAGAAGAGAGGCAAGAATTAAGATGCCTCTCTAGAATCTTAGCCGGCACTGGGGGCAGTGATATCGGGCGATAATTCTTAAGCTCCATCGGATCGAGGGAGGGCTTCTTTAGCAACGGCTTTACCACTGCCATCTTCCAGGACAAAGGAAACTGTCCATCAGAGATAGCTCGATTCAGAACGGCAGAAAGGTGTGGTATAATAACATCCCAACACCGTTTTAACTGCTTCAGCGCTACCGCGTTTTCACGCTGTGCGCTGGATGTTCATGAATCCCATTATTCATGACAAAGCCAGCTCGTCATGAGCGCAGCATAGGTAAAGCCCATGACGAGCTGGCTTTGTCATTAGCGTGGAAGTGGTTAATATCTTAAGATGGCAGGCATCTAAAGGAGAGCCCGATTTAACATCTTCCAACAGTCTATCTGTGTCTTCGGGCCCTAGTAGTGGAAAAGTCAGAAGCGCCAGGGGAGACTCAGAGGCCTTCACTACTGTAAGTGCAGAGGTGGAATGTGCTATATTCGCAACTTGAAGGGCCACAGGATGTGGATCTTAGGGATTTTTTACTGGGTCCCAGGAAGCCACAAAAGAAACGTTTCATATTTGATGACATTTATGCTGCCTACAATGAAATATGGAAAATACCCATAACAGGAGGCCGCAGAGAGAATATGGGAGATAGACTGTATTAACCTAGACAATCTCTAGCAGTGGTAGATAATGGGTTAATTACATTGACCTCTAGGATATATTCCTTAGGCAACATTGTATCTTCTGCAATAGACATACTAGAACAGGATTTAGCCATATTACAACACGGGCAATCTCAATTACATTCTATTATGTTGTTAAGCTGGACGCTACAATCTTTGCGTGAAGGCTATGTGCCTTGGCGTTTCATCAACAGTACAAATCTGTTTTCTGAATACAATCTAACAGATAAATTGATAGAAATGGCACAAAAGGGAGCAAAATATACACTGCTTATAAAAAACTGGATAGATTACCATTTACAGTGGCAAAATGACCGTCCACAGAAAGACTAATCCATGGCCACATAACTCTATCGGTCACTACTTTTCAGTTTTAGTATTGCCTTGAACAAAAGCAGGCAGGCAGATATGAAAAAATGGGTAAGGATTACATTAAGAAATCTTAGGAATTACCATACAGATTTCGATGCCGGAGTGGGGATCGAGAAGCGTTTCTAAGTGGTACAAACTATGAAAACGCTTTAAGTGTCATAAATATTCCAATGTTAATGGTGGCATTCCGTGAGCCGTTGCAGGTAGTAACTGCACCTGTTGGTATGGACACTGGCTCCTCCACTGACACCCAGACTTTGGACGGCGCACAGGCTGTCCCAGCACCGGCTGTGGACAGCGTGGAACATCATCTGTGCTCACTTGATGTACTCTGCAAGGTGTTACAAGGACTGTCTACTGCGGAAGCAAGCAACAAAAATGTTGCGTCTACCAGCCAGGACACATAAACATTTGACTCATTTCCGGCTCAGCATGTGCTGGAAGAAATTAGCCCTTTTTAAAACAAACTCAATTTGGAACTTAGAAACAAAATTGACATTCCTTTTATTTCTTGGGCATACATGGCTTTCAAAGCTTATAGTGGTGTGGACTATAGCTATAGACACTTTTAGAGCTATGGCTTGCAAAAAAAGTTTTAAAACTTTTTTTAAGTCTTTTAGAAATGTTTAGAAGTTTTTAGACATTGTTAGCAAAAGAAATGTTTTGAACACTTTGTGCGTACCAATGTCTAGTTCGAATGGTAGTACAATAATAGGTTACATATGTCCTCCAGTCAGAAGAGGAATGGGTGTTATATTGCATATGGGTACCCTATATAGGCACGGGTAACACTGCAACCTTTCACCTATATCCTTCCCTACATTACATACATAACGGTTCATAGGGACTGACCTTTTACCTAGATACAACACTGCATTCAGAACGCCAGTTTTTTCCCTAGTTCTAAACTCATACATTATGCATGAGGCTTATTAGAAGCACAGCCGGACTGACAGCAGGAAAAACACCTCCTGTATAATATCTCTGTATAAAGTTCAGGCCGACGTCATCCTACAGGCCGACACAGTAACACAGCAAGGTAGGACCTCTGGGGAGACCTGTGGGTATATATACATCACAATTTGCTTTAGAAAGACAGAGGAGACCAAGACTTCCCGGCTGACACACTGACTAGAGACGCTGAGGTTCCTGCATTCAGACACTCCAGCTCGCAGTGGTCTAACATCCCTCGCGGGGTGTCCAACTTGAGACCAGGACGTGGTCCCATATTCTCTAATTCTCAGGTAATGGGGTTTGCTAGATCCTAGAGGGATTCTTGGCATAACACCTACACAGATGTCAGGTACATTTAGGTATATCTAGTTAGGGAAGCATCGTAGGAGTATGAACTTTTTATCATGTATTTTATGTACTTGTGTATATTCATGATTACTGCAAAATGGTAAAACTGTACCATCCCTTTACTTTCGTAGTACTGCTAATCATATATCTCTGCTACTGTCTAATGGTTGTAACAGCTCATCTATTCTACACTAGAATAACAACGGTTCAATAAATTCTTATTGACAAACTGGTAGGGTGTGTCAGTTATTTTACGATTTTAAATAGTTATTTGGAGGAACCACATTTTTCTTCTAATATTTTTATAAAATAGTCTTTCTTTGCTCTTTTGAGCAGTTTAATGTACATTTTAAGCTCTGTTCTATGTGTCAGGCAGTCTTCAGCACACTTTGAGCACCGACATTTGTGCTTTAGCTCTGTGCATTTTCTTTTTCCTATCCTTAGTTCCCTGGAACACCATTTCTCTAAAGGACAGTGTCCAGGTGAGCTACTTGGCTTATAAGGCTTCTAAGCATTAAAGTATAGGCATTTCAGGTTCAAAACCTGAGAATTCTCGTTGGTCACAGGAGGCTCCTTATTAGGCCAGCCTCCCCAATTGCAGTTTGCACTGGAAAAAGGGACCTTTATATAACCTGGTGCCCCTACCGCGCAAGTATCTCTAGCTGATTTGTAGTATAGACCCAATGTTAACAGGGCTTCATGTGAGTAAGTTAGTCTTGCCTGTGTACCTGGAGTGGTCCTGGCGACTGACACACTGTATACCTTACTGACAGTAAAAGCTGTCTTTACCAGCGAAAGCGTAAAGATAATGTTCAACCATAAAGGAAAAACACACTGCAGTCTTCCTCCAGGATTCTGCTTTATTGGCTCAGGCAAGATGTAGCATCTGCTAAGTGCAAAGTGTGCTGGCAGTAGGTGAGATCGGCTCTGGAAAAATCTCGGGCGCTAATCTGGACAAAGGACCTCTCATCACAAGTGGCCCTCCTTATATACTTAATCTTATCAGAAATTGGATTTTCTGACATACATTTTGGAATGTCTGACATGCATTATGTGCACCAAGGTAAGCGTCCCAGACTTTTCCTTTGGAACATGTAAGGTAAAAGGATGTCAATTCAGACGACACTATTTTGGTTTTATGTTTGTATGTGTTCTGAATTAACCTGGACATGATGGAAAATAGTCATTTGACCCAGACAAATGTTGCAATGATGGTTGGATCTGGGCCATCAATTAAAAGGCTTGATGCTTTCATAGTTCTTAGAAAGATAAGGTCAGGTGACATCTGCATCTAATAGCAGGCATGGCAATGATTCTGCATGAATAAGGAAAAATAGCTACTCTTATTGTTTGAGAGAAGAGAAATAGCTACCACCATTTGTCAAAATGGGGTTGAAGCATACATACGATGGAGTTGGACCTTGTGGACTTTTCGTCATTAGAAATAATGAATGCTTCTTTTAGAAAATAGTGACACCCTTGTTTCTGATGGCGACCCATCATTCGCAACACGGAATGCAGACTTTAAAACAGTATCCCTGCCATGGCTGATAGAGCGCCTGCAAGCTGAGAAACTGGCATGTAGTAAGCAGAGTTAGATCTCCTCGCTTCCTCTAGTCTGTTTTTGGAAGCAGATGAGGGTCTCAAAAACTGGAACAAGTGCAGCACTAAGACAAGAATACTTAGAGCTTGCATTGTGCTGGCCTGAACACCTTTGAAAGCTGTTGATAGGATAGTGTGAAGGACTTCACAGATCAAGAAAAGGATTAGAATAAGCATGTCTTATCAGAAGAGTGTCACATAGGCTTCATTCGGAGTGAGCTAGTCAGAAGTTAGGAGGGAGTCAAATCAAAAAAATGTTTAGTTGAGCGGTGACTCTCAGAAAAATTATTTACAGAAGTGAACAGTTAAGTCAATTTTTGATCTTTCAATCATGCATTAGCATGACGTGGTCCAAACATCTTGTAGATTGGATATTAAGAATCGGCTAGTAGTCTCTGACACTAAATCAAACCCTTTTAAAAATGTTTACCTTCACCAAATTTTCATGGAACTGGACTGCGCACTTGCTCTATGCGTGTGGCTAAGTAACACACTGACCTAGTGTACCAACATACCTATGCCTGTATGCCTCATTGATATTGCCAGTTCTATGGCGGGCACCTTTTTTGCATGCTTTCCGTAAGTCAGTTCCTGTAATTGTGGATGCTGTTGTCAGGTTACCTGATCAATGAACAATTATATTCAGAGCAGATGACTACGGTCTGTGTAAATACAACATTGATATTTGCACGGAATTTTTGCCAAGCATTATTTCGCTACTGTGGGCATGTGACCTGGGAGTGGGCACTGTGTGCAGATATCCTGGTTCTGATCCTCTTTCTAGGGTTTGTGGTCAGACTACCTACTCTGCCAGCTCATGGGGTTCAGGATGTGGGCTGCTGTCCACAAAGTTTTAAAACTCCAAAGTAACTCTATCCATAGAATCATCCTCTGGCGCACTCCTGTGGGCATAGAAGAAACTGATGTCTTCCACTCCGTATTTGGGAGTGACCTTTTAGGTCGAGCCTGGGCAGTGCATGCGCTTCTCTGCGAGGCACGCTGTATTCACATATGGACTTGAAGCTCACACCACCCATATTTTTCATTGGCTTGTGTCATTGTCCTTTGTAAATGCTGGCTTCTGATTTGTTAATAGGTGTGTTTCCTCTTCTTACCTGTCGTCTGTGTCTTCTCCATACCGAACACCCACTTCTTGCCATAACCTCGCCCCCTTTTCAGGGCTAACCCTGGTCCGTGTTTTGCCCGAGCTGCCACTTTCTTCCTGTTTTTCTTTGTTCTACTCCCTTCTTCCTTATCTCCTGTTTGCTTGGGACCCTCCCCTGTCTGAATATCTTCCTTGTCTCCTCAGGTCTTACTCCAGGATGGAGTTGGATGCTCTTCGACACTATTTCTATTTTTACGACACGGATCTCGAGGATGACTCCTCCCGCGCAGTGGCCCCCTGCGAGGATATCTGGAAAAAGTTTGAACTGGTTGTTAAGAACTTCCGACACAGGTTAGAGTGAAGTTCTATTTATTCTCAAGCCAACACGATGCTTCTACAGACGTCGGGCGTAACTCCCAGTCAGCTCGGCGATCAGCTGTTAACTCATGTATGACAGTTCCCAGCTGATGACTTCACCGCGGTATGGTGTCCGCACAGGGACACGGGTGTGCGCACACTGTACGGTGTCCAGAGGAGGAAACACACATGCTAATAACAACACATCTTCCCCCTTTAGGGAGAAGAGAACAAAACGAGGAACAAAAATGAGCATAGGGCTCCACTATCCACAAACATAGTCTTTAAGTTTTGCAGGCGGTCCCAACAGTCTTCCTGCCCTGCATCTGTCAATTGGTTGCGCAGGTTCACACACCGGAATGGAAGGTAACTTGCGCCTGACCCCTTCCGGTCTGGTCTGATCGGTTGTACTGTCCTCTTGCATGGTGTCTTTTTGCACACTGCTTTCATTTCTCTCCATAGAATGTTCCGGCCATTCATAGTCAGATTCTATGTCAGAAAAGTCTTGTTTAGTCACGTTGCCTCTCGGCGCTCCAGGTTGGTCTTCAGTGGACTCAATGGGTGAATTGTCTTCCGTCTCATCCGCAGGATGTTTGTAGGCAGAGAGAGCAGAGAAATGCCAGACTTTCCCATCGCTTAGGCGTGCAGAATTGCAATACACCTCTTGCACTGTCAGGGGTTTGGTGTACCTTTCTTCACCCTTACCTATGTGACCGCTCTTCTTCACTTTGACAACATCTCTTGCCTTGATTACCACATCCTTGCATCCATGTTTGTTATCGTAGCTGCTCTTGCTCTTGGATTGTGCTTGAACGAGCCTCTTCTTCACTACCCTTGATGACCAGTGTACTCTGCGGGCAGCCTTAACCCAACCCACATTGTCCATGGTGAGTGGAGTCCGCCCTTGCATGAGTTCAAATGGACTGTGACCAGTGGTCTCGTAAGGCGTTATCCTGTAAGCCCACACCGTCTTCGGTATTTCCTTCTTCCAGTCCAGCTGGTTAGAATTGGCTATCTGAATGATACCCTTAAGGACTCTGTTAAATCTTTCCACTGCCCCGTTTCCAGCAGGATGGTAGAGCGAAGTTGTTTTGTGCTCGATGTTCTGCTTCAACATGTATTCTTTGAATAATTCTGATGTGAACTGAACTCCATTGTCGCTCACTATCTGTTTAGGCAGCCCTTCGCGTGTAAAGGTGTCTTCCAGGAATTGGACCACATGCTGTGTGTCTGCTTTCTTTGCAATTTTCATTTCTGGCCATCTGATGTAGTGATCAATAATGACTGTAATGTATTGTGGTTCATGGTCACTGAGCACAGGTCCCATTATGTCAATGTCTATCCTCTCCTATGGCATGGATGGGCATTGTATGGGGTGTAGTGGTGGCTTGAAAGTTACTAGGGTTTTGTCAGAATCCATGCACAGCTTACAGTCTCTTACTTTTCTTTCCACATCTAGGCCAACACCCGGCCACCAATACATGTTATTGATCCTACTCTTGGTTTTGGCGATGCCTAGGTGTCCTTCATGGCATATCTCCAGTATTTTCTTCCTGATAACAGTAGGTGGTACATATCTTCCGCTCCTCACTAAAAGTCTATCTTCCATTGACAATTCGTTTTTCACTTTCCAGAAATGCTTCATTTGTTCGTTTAATTTAGTTTTGCTTGTCCAACCTTCCTTGATCATTTGCATCACTTTTCCAATGTCTTTGTCTCTACTCTGTTCCATTAACCACTCCTCCTTTGTCAATCCACTGGAACACTCCAATAAACTCCATCTCATTGGTTCCTGTGTTGGTTTTTGATTCTAGTGGCATTCTGCTTAAAAAGTCCGCTACCATGTTTTTCACTCCCGGGACATATTGTATGTCAGACATGTAATCGAATAGGCGCATTGAGATCCTTGCCAGCCGCGGTGATGCTGTGTACAATCCATTCGTAGTGAGCACTTTCGTTAAGGGTTTGTGGTCCGTGATTAGACTTACTTTCCTACCCCAGATGTATTGTCGGAAGTGCTCGAGGGCCCAGACACAGGCCAATGCCTCCCGTTCTTTTACATAATTTTTTTTTCTGCTGTTGTTAGAGATCGCGATGCAAACGCAATCGTGTACTCCACTTCTTTTTCATCTTCTGTGTGAGTAAGGCTCCTATGCCTTTGTTACTGGCGTCAGTTGTCACGAAGTTTTTGAGATTGGGGTCGAATCCTTGTAAGGGTAGGGTTTTGCACATGTCTTGTTTGAGATCTTGGAAGGTTTGTTCGCATTCTTCAGTCCATTCAAATTTGTTCTTGAGTTTTAATTGCTGTCTCAATGCATATGTGTTTATTGAAAAGTTCCTGATGAACTTCGAGTAGTACTCCACCAACCCGAGGAATGATCTCAGCTCTTCTCTGTTGGTGGGTACAGGTGAGTCCTTTATAGCTTGAATTAGTTAGTTCTTTAGACTGATGCCATCGCCAGTTATTTGATGGCCCAGATAGTTGACTGAATTGCTCGCGAATTTGCATTTTGAGTGCTCAGCTGTTAATCCTTTTTTATTCAATATTTCCAAAACTTGCTCCACTCGGCTGTCATGTTCCTCTCTCGTTTTTGCCATCACTAGGATATCATCCTGGACAGTAATATACCTGTGACACCCTCAAATGTGTTGTTTATTAGCGTTTGAAACATCGCGGCCGCAGAAGCCAAGCCGAATGGCACTTGGGTGAATCTGAAGCACCCAAATGGCGTCACGAACGTGGTTAGTGATTTACTTTCTCGATGTAGCTGTACCTGGTGGTATACTGATTTTAGATCGATGGTGGTAAACCACTTGACACCCTTGGTAGTGGACAGCATCTCATTTATTATTGTTCCACTACGATGTTTTGGTTTAAATCTCGAAGGTCTATGAAGAGTCTCAGCTTGCCATTTGAGCGTTTGGCTAGGACAAGCGGTGCGAGCCACTATGATGCCTCCATTCTTTCTATTATTCCGTCAATAAGTAGCTTGTCTAGTTGGTTTCTGACCTCTTCCCTTATTGCAAACGGTATGTTTCTTGCCTTGTGCACCGTAGGTGTGGAGATTGGTTTTAATTTTATTCTGTGCTGGTATCCTATCAGCACTCCCACAGTTCCACTGAACACTTTTGGAAATTTTGCTAATATTAGGCTGGCATAGTCGCTGGTGTCTGATAAACTTAGTTCCGGTTCACTACTGTTCGGATCAAGCATGATCCCCAGACTCCCTTGGTCCATCCACCCTAGAACGGATGGTCCCACCTTTGAAACATAAAGTTTACAATCTGCTTCTCTTCCTTTGTATATGAACTTGAGACTTCTGTACCCACACATTTCAATAGGCTCACCATTGAACGATTTTATTACAATGTCCGGTTTATTAAGTCTTTCACCAATTTTTGCTTTGAATTTTGCACTCCAGACTTTCTCGTTTACGATTGTATATGGTGAACCTGAATCCGCTACTATGTTTATTTCTACACCACCAATTGTCATTTTACATACAGGTTTTCTTGTCTTTTCTTTACTTTTGGTTTTAGTATCATCGTCCAGTTCATCATCTATGTTAAGTATGTACATATTGATGTCTTCATCTGACTCGTCCAGTAACTCATCTTCCTCGTTCTCTACTGCTTTTATTCATTGTGGTCTTCTTGTATTGCACGCCTTGTTGTAATGCCCTATTAGACCCCAGAATGTTCATTTAACTTCACGGGCAGGACATTTAGGATCATATGCCATGTGGGTTGTGCTTAGACATCGATAACAGTGTCCCCTATTACGTGTTTCAGTTTTTCTGTATGTTTGTGTGGTGTCTTTCTTGTTCCAATTTTGCTTTCCAACTTTTTTGGTCGGACACCCTGTTCATCTGTTCTCCTTCTTTCTTTATTTTGTCTTCTTTTAGTACTGCTTTGGCACATCGTCCCGTGAGCTCTGCCTTCCTAACGATATCTATTATGTTCTGCAGTGGGTACTCACCCTTTGCCCACAGATTATCCTGAATGTTTTCATTAGAGCCTTGCATCACAATCTGATCTCTTATTAATTCGTCATGAAGATTTCCAAAACGGCAGTTTATTGCTAGATTTTTAAGTGCGGATACGTAATCGTCCACAGATTCTTCTTTTCCTTGCTTCCTGTTGAAAAACTTATACCTATCCACCCCCACACCAACTGTAGGTTTGTAGTACGTATTTAAATCATCATTTGCGTTGGTGAATACGTCTCCTTCATTTTCTGCTCTTATTTTTTTGTTTATTGAGTTATACACTTTTATTCCCCCTGCCCCTAGACTGTGCATTAGCATTTTATATTTCTTCTCTGGTTTTATCTCTTCATCTTCTTCAAGTTTGGAGAAGTAATTAAGGAAATACTCCCTCCATTCTTCCCTCTTCAAAACCGGTTGACTACCAGCACACAGGAAAGATTCAGGGGGCGAGAGATTCCAGATGCAGTCAGTTGCCATTTTTGAGTACTAAATACTTTGTTAAAGTGTTATTGGAAAGGTTTATATAGATTATTGTTTTTGGGGGAACTAGTCTCTAGTTCTATTATTTATTATTAATGTGCTTAATGAATTCCCTTTTTTTATATAGTCATAGGTATAGTATGGTTGTAACACTCTGCCTAGTAATTACATATTTATTTTAATACATTCCTTAAATTACCATAAATTGCCTTGTTTGCAGTCCTTCTCGATGCTCCTGCACGTTCGATTTCCTCTTTGTGAAGAAAATCGTTTCTGTGAGCTGTATTCTGCTCGCCGATCGTTTTCTGAGGTGCACGCCCGAACACTAGACCGTTAATTAGTGCGCTTTTATCGCTTCCAAGATGGCCGCCTATGTCGATGCTTCCCTGCGTAGTGACGTAGATGTCCTCCGTCATTCACCTCAGCTGGCAATTTGACAGTTGTTTTTTTGCGGTTATTCTTCCGTTGCTCAGCTCCATGATGTTTTTCGTCACTCGCTTCAGCTGGCAAACTGACAGTTGGTTGAGCATTTTATTTGTCCGTTGCTCAACCCACTTTCTCTTAATATATATATGAGGCAGTTCACAAACATTCCTTTGAGTTACTTAGCCCAGTTTGCAGATGCCTTCACAGTCAACTTTGTCTCATTTACATTTCTTTTCACGTTTCAGCAGATCATTTCCAACATATATTCTATTCTTTTTTTTGCGGGGTACTGTGCATTTATCACATAGTTCTTTTAAAGTCTTTGCCACACCATGATGTTACTTGTGCGCTGTCTCAAAAATTGCTATATGTTCTATATGTTTTAGCTGTAGCGCGATATTTTCAGTAACTTTTCGTTGCACCCTTTATTTTTTTTATTGTACCTTTCTTCTCATGGCAATTCTTTCGCTTTGTGGTTCCTTTTCTTCTGCAGTACTACCCCGATTATGGACTTGTTTCCAAATTCTGACTGCTGGTAGAATTCAATTCTTTTTTTTCCTTGACGCGTGGATTCCGTGTTGGCCCTCGTCACCAGTCTTGTTAAGAACTTCCAACACAGGTGAGAGTGAAGTTCTATTTATTCTCAAGCCAACACGATGCTCCTACAGACGTCGGAGCGTAACTCCCAGTCAGCTTGGTGATCAGCTGTTAACTCATGTATGACAGTTCCCAGCTGATGACCTCACTGCCGGTATGGTGTCCGCACAGGGACACTGGTGTGCGCACACTGTACGGTGTCCAGAGGAGGACACACGCATGCTAATCACAACACTGGTACCCAGCCCCCGGCACCTGTCCGCACGCTCGACTGGGGATGCTGTAATTAAAGGGGTATCAGCGTACGTTCCGGGTCCGGCCGGGACTCACTAGAGGCTTTATGGGCGAATCGTACATGCGCTGAGGCAGTTATGAATATGTGCCATCGTTGCACGTTTCAAGTGTGTGCATGGCCTCCACGTGCCGTTGGAATCCGGGTGCTCTTTCAGCATGTTTCTAAGTTTTTATTTTCATACACCAAAGTCTTGGTGAGCCGATGTTATTGTGTTTCGTCAGTGAGGCGAAGATGCGACTGTTCAATGTATACATTGAAGGTGGTATGTATACGTCCCAAATAACTTTACCATTTAATTAATTTGTACAGTAATCTTGAACTGTTTTTGTCTGTTGCCCAGGATGCCATATATTTAGCCCAAGTGCATTTTTCATTGTTATTGATTCCGTTTTAGGTATATTTGGAAGGATTATAATAACTATTTCACACAGATTTGTGGGAAATTTTGAGGTATTTCACTGTGGGAGATTTCGCGAGTTTTAATGTTACTCATTTCTTTGAGAGTTGCGTGACTTTAACGTGGCATTTTATGGAATTTGTTGTGCTTGTGTACATTTTCGAGAGTGATAGGGAAAGTGTTTTGCATCAGGCTACAGTCAAATCAGAGACCACCTCGAGTTTAGGTAGATTAGAATATGACAGCCATCAACACAAGAGGGCAATAAATGCGTACTTGAAGCCGGTAATTCTGTTGACAAAGACGGATTGCATTCGAGGACACTGCTGTACGAGGCATAATTTTGAAACCGGTCTTTTGTGGGCCGAGGGTCTCCTGTAGTCCGTAGTTGTCTGTAGGGGTCCGGGGAGCTAACGCACCACAAGGCCTGTTATGGTTTTTCACTGCAGTCTGAATTGAGGGGCATATTATCAGGCCTCTTATCGCCACGTTATCAGCACTTTTCTGCCGATAACGCAGCGATATTTGCATCGCCCTATTACCAAGTCAGCGTTAAGTCAATTGTCGTGGCTTAAAGCCATGTTAATTGACTTAGTAATAGGGCCCCTTTCACGATAAACTCATCGTAAAAGGGGGCGTCCAGTGGGTGTTGCGGTGGGCGTTCCACCGCAACACCCATTCACTTCGACACTGCCACCTATTATTAAGAGAGGCGATAATAGGTGGCAGCGCTGAATTTAAGAACAGGAAACACCTGTTCTTAAGGTGGCGAATCGAGGAGAAATGCTTCATTTCTCCTCGTTTTTGCTTTTTCCATGTGTGCTGCCTTGTGCAGCACAATGGAAAAAGCAAAATGCCAAGGTTTGTTTATGTACAGGAAGGTGTCCCTTCCTGTACATAAACAAACCTCTTTTTAAAAATGCCTATTTCTAACTTACATGTGTGCTGCATGAAGCAGCACACATGTAAGTTACAAATGGCATTTAAGCTTTGTTTATGTGCAGGAAGGAACACGTTCCTGTACATAAACAAACCTTCCCTGCCTGCGCTGGCGTTAAGTTGTAAAACTTATCACCATTGTGGGGGAAACGCTAGGCTGCACCATATCCTTGGTAATATGGTGCAGCCTAGCGTTTCTGAAGTGGCGAAGAGAGGCGTTAAGCCAAGGCGGCTAACACCTCTCTTTGCCACATTCTTGGTAATATGCCCCTGAGTGTTTAGGGCTAAGAACCGAGCATCTTTAGCAAAGTCTCGGCCCTGGTGGGGGTCGGGAGTGCTCGTGAGCTGGCACTGGAGATGGCACAAGCACACACACCAGAATGTAGATTGTAGAGGGTAAAGAGACGTGCATATTTCAAGTATACTATTATCAGAAAATGCCTCAAATGGAGCATTGCTGGAGTTTCTTTACTCACACTTGGTACTTTTTTGTTTGTGTGAGTTTATCTTGGGCCATCTAGCGCTTAAGAATGCATGTATTGTGTTTACTACCTGTAAGTGCGCCCACGTGTCCCAGCTGTCCCTGCTTTGAATTTTCGCGTGATATATTCTTTATAATGGGCCTTAAGATGTAAAACATTTTTTTTACAATTCCCTTTAAGTGCACGTGGTAGGATACGACCTGTCACCTTAATGTCACTCATATATTTTCAATTAAACCGAAGTTGTTTGGGTAGGCATTAAAGAGTGCTAGTGAAAGTGTCATTCTTGCCAAGTAAAATGCACGCTCTCCTGCCTTCCCCCCACTGAGCTATGGTTATTGTGACCGTCATATAGAGTGTGATGTAGTCCAGTAATGTCATTGTTTCTGCGATGTGCATCATCTATTTCTTGTCTACACCGTTAATGTTTTCTAGTATGCGAGTCGCATTTTGGGATTGTTGTAGCTCTGTCACAACTCTGGAGATGATTGTCAATGGTCCTTATTTGAGTGGGCTTGGAGTCTCAGAGTTTGGGTGTGCGTGGCTCTGTGTGTGGTTCTGTGTGTGTGTGTGTGGCTCTGTGTGTCTGTGTGTGGCTCTGTGTGTCTGTGTGTGGCTCTGTGTGTCTGTGTGTGGCTCTGTGTGTGTGTGGCTCTGTGTGTGTGTGGCTCTGTGTGTGTGTGTTACTCTGTGTGTGTGTTACTCTGTGTGTGTGTGTGTGTGTGTGTGTGTGGCTCTCTATGTGTGTGGCTCTCTGTGTTTGTATTAAGAAATCTGGGTAACCCAATCAACCCTTGTAGGCTTGGGCAATAAACAGTACAGTGTAAAAGTTGTCTACAAGGGATTTTGTTTATAATCCAGTTCAGGTTATTTGTTGACTTTTAATCGTTGAGTGAGTCATATACGATCAAACTCGAATGTGTCCAAAGGGTAACAGCATTAGATGTAAATAATGAATCAAAAGAGAGGAAGAAGCACACGGAAAATCCTATTTATATGAAAATATATTTGGTATTCTATATATCAGATGTTGATTCAAGGGGATACAGCAAGTAAAATATCATAAGCAAAACTGTCATGAAAAGATGTATAAATCAATTAAACAAATCAGTTCATAACAAACATCAGCTCCTGGAAATGAAAGAGAGCAACTAAAACCAACAACGGACAAATGTTACTCTTCAGAAAATAAATCTCTTTGGAGATGATGGAGAGGTTGACGTATCAGTCTCATGGGAACAGTCCAGCCCGAACTGCCAAGCCATGTCTTCCGTGGACCGGAAACAAGCATCCTGGGACCGGTTTCGGGTTCATAACCCTCATCAGCCAGGCTATCTTGAATCCAGTGGCAAAGTGAGCAAGGGACTCACGTCTGAGCTTACCCTGCCAACTTAGGGCAAACAAAGAGATACAAAAGGGGATGATGGATGGAGCGTTTGAGCAAATCAAACACTCACCCCCAGTCAACTGATCTGGGTTTAATCCATCACCATTCTTTAGCTCACTCCGCCACCCCAGTTCAGACATTGCCATATGCCAATCAGTCTGACCCTGTGCCTCATGGGAACAGTCCAGCCCGAACTGCCAAGCCATGTCTTCCCTGGACCGGAAACAGGCATCCTTGGCTTGGCAGTTCAGTCTGGACTGCTTCGCAACTAGATGATGGTGCGGCCCGAGTAACTCCCGAGCTCAAGGGGATGAATGCCTACTGCAGCCGCTGACAGACGAGGAATGGGGAGAGAGCTGTCGAATCACTGGGAGTTTTGCGATTAATGGTAATTTAAACTTCTACATTATAAGTATGTACAACAAATGTACTACGCCCCTGCCCAATTACACAAATATGGTCTGAGAGACTCGCATTGTTGCAAGAGGTGCGGCATGGACAACGCTGATTTTATACATCTCAAAAAGGGGGGTGGTGATGGACAGAGTATCTGAATTAAGCAGAACACTCCTACTCAGTCAAAAGATCAGGGCTTGATCCATCACCGTTTTTTAGCTCACTGCACCATCCCAGTTCAGAACCTGGCTACATGCAAATTAGTCTGTCCCTATCTTTGGACTGGGTAAGAGTGGTCTGCTTAATTCAGACACTCTGTTCATCACCACCCCCTTTTCTGAATCGTTTTTGGCCACTATAGGTGTGGCAGGGTATACTCAGACATAAGTCCCTTGCTCACTGCTCCATCAGGATTCAAGCAAGCCGGGCCGACGAGGCTGAAATGCCAGAAACCGGTCCCCGGTAGCTTGTCTCCTTTCTGGTGAAGAATTGGCTTGGTAGTTTGGTCTGCCCTGTTCCCATGATGCACTGGGCCAGGGACAGACTAATTTGCATATAGCCGGGTTCTGAGCTGGGATGGGGCAGTGAGCTAAATAACGGTGATGGATAAAGCCCTGATCTTTGGACTGGGTAAGAGTGGTCTGCTTAATTCAGACACTCTGTTCATCACCACCCCCTTTTCTGAATCGTTTTTGGCCACTATAGGTGTGGCAGGGTATACTCAGACATGAGTCCCTTGCTCACTGCTCCATCAGGATTCAAGCAAGCCGGGCCGACGAGGCTGAAATGCCAGAAACCGGTCCCCGGTAGCTTGTCTCCTTTCTGGTGAAGAATCGGCTTGGTAGTTTGGTCTGCCCTGTTCCCATGATGCACTGGGCCAGGGACAGACTAATTTGCATATAGCCGGGTTCTGAGCTGGGATGGGGCAGTGAGCTAAATAACGGTGATGGATCAAGCCCTGATCTTTGGACTGGGTAAGAGTGGTCTGCTTAATTCAGACACTCTGTTCATCACCACCCCCTTTTCTGAATCGTTTTTGGCCACTATAGGTGTGGCAGGGTATACTCAGACATGAGTCCCTTGCTCACTGCTCCATCAGGATTCAAGCAAGCCGGGCCGACGAGGCTGAAATGCCAGAAACCGGTCCCCGGTAGCTTGTCTCCTTTCTGGTGAAGAATTGGCTTGGTAGTTTGGTCTGCCCTGTTCCCATGATGCACTGGGCCAGGGACAGACTAATTTACATATAGCCGGGTTCTGAGCTGGGATGGGGCAGTGAGCTAAATAACGGTGATGATCAAGCCCTGATCTTTGGACTGGGTAAGAGTGGTCTGCTTAATTCAGACACTCTGTTCATCACCACCCCCTTTTCTGAATCGATTTTATACATATGGCATGGGTATGTCCGAAAGTACTCACCTTCCGGGTTGCAGTGACAACAGTGTTAACTGAAATGACGGGGGCTCAAATACCAAAGGATGTGAAGGTGTGTTTACTGGGTGCAGTGTCTACAGTTCCGGCTGGAGTCCGAAAATTCTTAGTATGATCTCTGCAATTACCTAAACGCTGAGTTGCTATATGTTGGGATGGTAGACCAGCACCAAAGTTGAAGCAATGTTTGCGTATTCTCATGATCAACTAGCTTGCTATGCAGAGGAATTACGGAGGGCATCTAGGCCCCAGGATGTGTGGAGCCCGTAAACTGCATATATGCTGACGCACCCGGTGGATGACTGAGCATGTGGTGACAAATGGAACTGATAACAATGCACTGTGTTAACCTCGTGATTTTGTCTCCCCTCCATATGTTTTACTCATTGTATAATGGACCACTGTAACGATGCACTTCACACTGATGTATTGTATAAGATGTAGATTATGTCCACATCTGGCTGCTGCACTGTATACTTGTTTATCTTTCTATAAATGTGATTGTTAGACCATGGGTTTTGAATGTGGATCATTCAATACTTCAAAAGTAAATCCTTGGAGACCAGGGTTCTTTTTTTAACCAAGGAGTGTTTGCAGTACTGTGCTTTACCCAAGTCAAGATAAACTTTAATCGGCCAGAGGCATAAAAGCACACAAAACAAATCAGATCACAGATTTATAAAAAATAAGGTAAATAAAAACACATTTCAAAGAGCCTGATAAAACCAAGGCTATTTAGTACAATTCATCGCATTTCATGAGATTGAAAAGCGTTGCCGGTAACAGTTTCATGCAGAAATTGCATCTTTTAAGATTCATAACCCCTCCTAATATGAAATGCTGATTTTATAAAATTGAGTACTGCGCAACGAAGTCTTGGCTCCTGGTACAAGTGGCAAAAACAAAAATAAGTGGCTGATACTGCAGGAGGGAAGGTCTTGAGGCCAGGCGCCCATTGTGGGAAAGACAAATTTAAAGTGCAAAGTGCTTAGTCTAAAAAGGGTAATCCAATAACGATAAGTAGGGGTTATAGTCCATTCCAGGTAAGGCTCTAGGCTAGAGGTTGTTGTTTCTTGAGCACAATATACAATACTTTGCATCTTTTGGGCCGCATCTGAGTGGTTATTTATGCAGTGCTCAAGGTATGCTTTTTTAACATGTGGCTTAAAATTTGGACTAATTACAAAAGTTGAATTGTAAAAATCGGACAGACCCAAGCACGCAAAAGAAACCCCTCATGTACTTAAGCCATGGTATTTAATCTTCCCCATCTAATAGCAGGCAGTTGGAGATACAAGATCTTGTTAATCCATTCTCTTGTGAGGACAACATTTTCGCCCAGAGTAATAGTGGTGCTAGCCCTTTCACATCTTTCAGAAATAGCATGCCAAGCTCTTCGTGACAGATTAGAGAGGGAGTGCGTCCGGGCACTGTGCTTTACCCAACTACCTTTCTGTTAGTACACTAACTGCAGTATCATTTGTTGGCTTCGGAAAGCAGAGCTCTCTAATTCACATTGTTATGTGCCGTATAAATGTCTTGTGGTTTTCTACGAAACCTAACCTCATTTATTCTGCATGAGGATTCTTAGTATCATATCTTAGTCCCCTGCCAAGGACATACACAGCAGGATCACCATCTTCTGTATAATAATTCCGTACAAAAGTCACCCCTATCTTAATCCTTGGATGACAGGCCCACAGTACCATTACACATCTAGGTAGAACCCCTGAGGGCACTTTCTTTTGGGTATAAAAGATCCACACCTTCGCTGGGTAACCAGAGGAGAAGCCTCCATGCTGACACAAGATACTGAGATTCCTGCACACAGAAACTCCAGCACGCAGTGGTCAGACATCCATTGTGGGGTACCCAACTCGAGACCAAGACGGAGTCCTTCATTCTCTCCCATCAGGTAATGGGGTTGGCTCTTTCCTAGGGGATTGTTGGCTTTACACCCACAAACATGCTAGGTACACTTAGGGTTTGCATCGTAGGAGTATGCTTTATTACCGTCATGTATCTATTTGCCTCCATAAATTCTGTCTCGGACTGCAGACGCTGGTACGATTAGTGCCAGTGGGGAGGAAGCTGAGCAGGAAGGTGCTCTTAGCATTTCAGAAAATTGCAGAAATGCACTTACTACAAAATTAGCAGATTATGGTCTCTCATCATTAGGTGGGACCGTTACCTTGGTGATTGAGGCACACAAGACATTCAGGACAGAGGTGTCCTATTCTTGGGTTAAATTCCCGCCTGCAGATGCAAGCACACATGTATTTCAAAGTTACATTCCAGACGAGATACCTGAGGAATACTCTCCATACCAGGACATAGATGTCCCGTTAACTTACCAAGAACATATAAATTGGTTTAAAGGCGCCCTCCCCATACCACAGAAAAAGTGAGACTCGGTCTGCGCAGCAGAAATGGAGTGACATGGCCGGTTTTAGCTGCTTACAAGCTGCTATCCAGAGATTAATACATTGCCAGCAGCAGACTTAGACATCCACTTTACATAGAAATAATAAAGCTGTACACAAATTTTACATAGTTCATAATGTGAACACCTTCAACTCAACCTACAAGGGTTGCTCAAGCTGCTCAACTACAAGGGACCGCAACATAAATCACCCCACAAAGGCTGAACGTGTTTATGGGATGACTGCCCACTAAACGTGAGCAAATGCCGTTCTGGATAGCACAGAAAATAGCGCAGCTTGAGGTAGTGTTTCCACACACAGGCCCGCAAGAAAAACACAGAATACTGAAAATGTTCTTACAAATGGGAATAGCTCCCCTGATAGAGGATTGTACCACTTGGGGTACAGTTTTCTCTGCTGTTTATACCAGAACTCATGGTACCCCCTCAAAAGCATTCATACCAGAAGTATTGAAACAAATACAGAAAGAGTATGGGGCATAAACTGCCCTGGACTTAGAGATGAAATTGATAGGTAATTTTAAAGAGCCAGGTCTTTAGTTGTTTTCGAAAAGTGGGACTGGTTTTGATGTGGAGGCATTGATGAATAGGCCGTTGCAGTAGTCGACCTTGGACATGACTAGTGTGCAAATGAGAGCTCTGTTAGCGCTGTTTGGGAGGAAGGGTAGAAGTTTCTTTATCATTTTGACGTAGAAGGATGCCGAGACGACTGCGTTGGCATGGTGCATGAATGATAGCTTGTCGTCGAACATAACCCCTAGATTTCTTACCTTTGAGACAGGTGACAAGAAGATCCTAACATAGCTGGCCATCTGGAAGGGGACCAGGCAGGGGAAAGGTTGCCAAAGATCATCACCTCCGTCTTGTCAGAATTTAATTTGAGGCAATTGTTTGCCATCCAGGTATTGATGGATAAAAATTCTTTCTTGGAAGTTTGCTGCCACCACCTCTATGTCATTGTGGACCGCTAGCACTAATTGAGTGTCGTAAGCGTATGACGTTAGGCTCATGTTGTACGATTTAATGACCCTCTCCAGGTCCGACACATAGATGTTAAACAAGGTCGGACTTAGCAAGGATCCTTGAGGCACACCACACGGGAGGGCGAATGAGGGGGAGTTGAAGTCACTGAGTGTCACTGATTGAGTGCGATTGGAGAGGAAGGAGGCTAAGAGGGCCGTGGCTTTATGTGTAATGCCGATGGCTGTGACATGGTCGAGCAGGGTTACGTGATCGACCATGTCGAATGCTGCCGAGAGGTCCAGTAGCACGAGGTCCGCAGCACCTCCCCCATCAGGTATCATCTCGATTTCATTGGATGCTTTGATAAGAGCAGTTTCGGTGCCGCGTCCATTTTTGAAGCCCAATTGGGTGTCGTCAAGTAGGTTATTTTCATCGATGAAGTGTGCTAACTGTATATTCATGATAGTTTGGGCGATTTTAGCTGGGAATGGGATACAGGCAAATGGTCTGTAACTTATAGTATCAGTGTGATCGAGGTTGTTTTTCTTTAATAGGGGCTTGATAACTGCTTTTTTCCAGATGGATGGGTATGTGCCTGTCCTGAACATTGAGTTACAGATGTTTGCTAGGTTGAGGCCTATGATGTCAGGAATCAGTTTGAGGGTGGAAGGTAGGCAAAGATTATTGGGAGATCCGGATTTGATAGTGGTGATTAGGTGAGAGATCTGTTGTGGGGAGATTTGACTAAATTTCTCTGGTGTAGGAGAGGTTTGTTTGTCGGTTGGAGTGAGATTACAAGGGTGAGAAGGGTTTTTGACTTCGCTGGGAGCTCCTGTGTGGTTGTTGGTCGTGATATGGGCAGTGAAGTTGGCGTAGATGTTGCTGACTTTTTCTAGAAAGTAGCTGGACAGCGAGTTACAGAGAGTTTGGGAGGGGATTGTCCGGGGGTTGGATCCAGGTCCTGATAGCTTTGTAACAACATGGAACATCTGTTTGGCGGAATCTTGTGCCGATTCAATTTGCTTAAGGTAATAGTTACTTTTCTCAGTGATTAGGAGGGTTTTTTATTTGGTTAGTGCCTTTTTAAAGAGCATTTTTTTGGCTGGATCGTAGTTTTGGCGCCAGTGCCATTCTTGGTACCTGCATTTTTGTTTCCTCAAGTCTTAGTGTCTCAGTGAACCAGGGGGCTGATGGAGTCTTTTTGTTGTTGGATACATTTTTGAGGGGGACCACGTTAACAGTGTTCTGGAGCCATTGTGTGAAGTTATTGGCTGCGGATTTGGGGTCGAGTGGGAGGACTTGTTGAGTAGCGAGCAGGTAGTATTTAAATTCTAGTGGTGCGATGTTACCCAGGCTTTGAACTGTCTCTGGGGGGAAAAGTTGGTATGAGGGGGGTATTAGTTTTAGTTTGGATGTCAAAAAGGACTGCGCAGTGATCTCTCCATGGCAATGGGAGGACGTTCCCTCAGGAGATCTGCTGATTGTTGGACAACAGTCCATCCAGTGTGTGGCTAGCGGAGTGCGTGGGGGAAGTAAACGATTGTGAGAGGCCCATGCCTGAGGGAATACACTCCTACTCAACAAGAGCAATAATTACCTAGAATTATCGAAGAAACCTATGCTTCACTGGGTAGAGATGACTTGGGAGCTAAACTTGTGAAACCACAATTATTGGGCAATCCTGAAAAGGATAACTCAAAGCAAGCACCTGATTCTTCTAAAAAGAAATGGGATAACAAACAAACAAAAAATAAGAAGAAGACTGCATCAAGATCACGGGTGGGTCTCCTCAACAGGAGCCCTCTGATAGAAAATAAATACTTAAGAACCGTGACAATATGAAAAAAAACTGAAATGTATCAGGATACTGATTCTCGTTCCTATCACAGTTCAGAGAGGGAAGAATGGTCAGAACGCAGACTAGAAGAGCGAGTCAAGCCAAGAGACTCACATCACACTTCAGACTACATTATCAAATTATCAAACAAGGAGATAAACCTAAAAACTAAACCCCAATTTAAAATGAAGAAGGTAGTTGGCCTTAAAATAAGAAATGCCACTGAGGACTCAACTTCTGAACAGGGAATGGGCTCTGACAATGATGGACAGCACAGCAAAAGTAACAATAGCTCGCCTAAACCTGTTGGAATTTCTGGTGAAAGCAGCGTTCAATAAAAATATCATGGTGGAAACAGCTGATACAAGAGTAAGTGTCCAATCAATCAATCAATCAATCGATCAATCAATCAATCAATCAGGGTTTATTAATCGCACTACTCACCCGTGAGGGTCTCAAGGCACTGAGGGGGAGGTTTGCAGATCAGTTAACAGAAGAGCCAGGTCATGAGGGCCTTCCTGAAGGAGTTCAGGGAGGGGCAGAGTCTAATGTCTGCCGGGAGCTCGTTCCAGATTTTGGCCGCAAAGTTGGAGAAGGATCTTCCACCTGTTCTGGCTCTGCGGATGCGTGGGGTTTCTGCCAGTGTGATGTTGGAAGATTGGAGGTTTCTTTTGGGTATGTGGAAGTTTATTCTGTCGTTGAGGTATTTGGGCCCCGTGTTATGTAGGCATTTGTTGGTGTGGGTGAGCATTTTGATGGTGACTCTGTTCTCTACGGGGAGCCAGTGGAGCCTTTGAAGGTGTTGGCTGACGTGTTCATGCCAGGGATGCTGAGGACAAGTCAGGCAGCAGTATTCTGTATCGTCTGGTGTTTTCGGAGTAGGGACATCAGTTATATGAAATAACGCTCCAAATGGAGGGGGGGCATACCCAGAAAAGTTAAACATTTCTTTCGGGAGAACCTGACATATGAATACAACATCCTATTGGCTGAAAAAGATTGGCCACTTGAGTTTGTTATGGACTGCCCGAAAGTGGAAAAGGTAATATTACCAGCCTTCTCCGACCTAGTTCCAGAGTCACTCAAACATTCAGATGCGCAGGAGCAGGCGACAGCACTAGCTCCTGCATCATACCACAATCATGTAGGGTGGGATGCTGAGTCACCTAATCATAAAATCCCTTTAAAACTGCTCCAACTCCACAGAGTTTAGAAAGGGTGGGTGACCCAATAAACCCTTGCGAGCTTGGGCTATAAATCGATATAATAAAAATGCTTACAAGGGAATTTATTCAAGATTTAAATTACAGGTGACTGATCACACCAATTTGTGAATAACTGATCAAGCTAATTGAATTATTACCTGTTGATTTTGTTTTTGTCTCATTATTTTAGACACAGTAATCAAAATACTGAAGGAGAAGCAAAATAAAAAGCTACACGGGTATTATATTTGTTGAATGATATCACTTTATAAAAATATTTTTTGTAAAAAAGGGTACTGTTACAATAAGAACAAATCATCAAAAACAAATGGATTAGAAGTAAATGAATTATTCGTGAAATCCACTTGTGCTGTAGTCCACTTTTAGTGATTAAGTTACAATGAATCTTGCAAAACTTCTAACAATGATTCAATTGTCTAAATTATTCCAACTTAAATAACGTGGACAAAAGATAGTCGACGTTTCGGCCTTGTAGTTGTTAAATCCTTAAGGCCATCCTCAGGACAATTCAATCTTTAAGAGAGTAGAGACCCCCTTAGCCTTGCTAGCATACAGGCATCGAAAGATGTTGGAATCACCGTATTTGCCATCTAGGATTTCACGTTTCCCCAGAGTTCTTATCTTGTAAAGATTTGCACAAATAAGAAATGATGGGACGAGTCTTTTGATTGTACGTCTCCACAGCGTATTTAATATCACTTGTGACTCCTTAAAACGATCTCATTCGTGGCGTAGTCTCGCGAGAGATTAATTCGAAGTTAATAATTTAGACAATTGAATCATTGTTAGAAGTTTTGCAAGATTCATTGTAACTTAATCACTAAAAGTGGACTACAGCACAAGTGGATTTCACGAATAATTCATTTACTTCTAATCCATTTGTTTTTGATGATTTGTTCTTATTGTAACAGTACCCTTTTTTACAATTTTTTTTTTATAAAGTGATATCATTCAACAAATATAATACCCGTGTAGCTTTTTCTTTTGCTTCTCCTTCAGTATTTTGATTACTGTGTCTAAAATAATGAGACAAAAACAAAATCAATAGGTAATAATTCAATTAGCTTGATCAGTTATTCACAAATTGGTGTGATCAGTCACCTGTAATTTAAATCTTGAATAAATTCCCTTGTAAGCATTTTTATTATACCAACTCCACAGAGGCAGCACCCAATAGAGCATGATACAAAGTAGCAAGTCAGGGAGATCTTAGAGCAACTTGATTATCAAGGTGTGATTGAGACTTGCATCTCTTCCATGAATAATTCTTTGTTTCCTGTAATGACACCCGACAATTCATACCATCTAGTTTTAGACTACAGGCAATTGAATACATGCACAAAAACATTCACAGTACAAAACTCACACAGTGCCACATTAATGAATAACATTGTGCGGAAGAAATATAAAACAGCACTAGATATCTCAAATGGATTCTTTTGCCAAAATATAGCGCCTGAAAGCAGATATTTAACAGCCTTTTCAGCACTCCGCTCTTAACGCCAATACTGTAGACTACCTCAAGGGTATAAGAATAGCCCATGGTTGTTCTCTGCAAGAGCATCAGATTTACTTCAAAATTGTGATGAGGAGCCATTGTCTTATGTAGATGATATTTATCTGACGGACAATTAATTATTGGATCATTTGACCAAGGTGAACAACATAATTCTGGGGTTCGCCGCTGAGGTAAACAAATGTAACTTTAAAAAATCAAACATTGCCCACCTCAATGCCCTATTGTAGGATATGAGCTCTCAAGTGAAGGAAAGAGCCCGGCCGCTAACTTGTTTAGAAAAATGTGCGCTGCTCCAAACTCTAAAGACTCTGAAAAGTTTACAATTCATTTTAGGATTTCTACATTTTGGCAGAACATACATTTTTGATTACGCAGAAAAGGTAAAACCTTTCTACGACTTAATCAGACCTGATTTTTCAGTTCAACATTGGACACAGGAACACACAGAAAATCTCAGTTCCATACAAGCTGACACAATAGCTTCCAAACACTTAACACACACATGTGAACACTACAAATTTGGTGATTCGAGTAGCCGCGGGTCAATCTGGGTACATTCACCTTATCTTCAATGAAGGCAAAACTGTACCCATTGCATACAAATCACATTTGTACATATACGCAGAAATACGTTTTGCATCCACAGAAAAAATACTGACAGTAGTATAGACTGATGTAGAGAGAGAAAAAGCACTGAGTCAAGGGAAACAAATAATAGTCATGACTCCAGAACCATACTTAGAGGCTGTTACAAAAGCTAGCATTCCAAATGCAAAAGCACTGCATCCACGATGGATACAATGGGCTAATTCTATAACAGATGTAGACTACAAATTTAATTCTGAATTCCTGCAGTATGAATAGGAATATCCTCTTCTGAATGAAATAATGCCTCTAGAACAGTATGAATACAATATTTACACTGATGGATCTGCCCAGCCTGCCATACGAAGTAAACATCAATTCAGCGCATGTACGATTGTGAAGGGACATAGGCATTTACAGCTATCATCTGTTTTGTGCATCTAACTTGTAGGAGTACTTGAGTGGAAAACCTTTTGGCAAGGCTGAGCTATTGTTACATTTATTTACTGGTAGAAGTGGAAGACCTTTCATCCACAACACATGAATGGGGGAAAGAGTAATACCAAACATGGATGGCAGATTAGGTTTAATTCTAGCTGCACACGAGGGTCTGGGTTCAGCACATGCAGGAATCTCTGTGACAATTTCAGAACTAAAACGGTAATTTTGGCTGCCAAAGACGAACGTGCGTTCGGACGGATGGTCCCTCCAGTTTTTTGACTGACTACACCAAACAGAATCAAAGGCCAGGGACGTATCAAGGTCCTGGCACCTTTCTTTTACACTTGTGTGGGATATGGAAATTGGTTTTCAAGCCAAGGTTTCTTTAATTTGTGTCGCTTTTGGACTGAACTTACTGTCATAGATGAAGACTAGCGCACCAACACTCCATGCTGGTTATACTTTGTTTGACTACATTTGTGTTCAAGCCTTGAAAAATCAACTTACCATGAAACACCTGTCAGCTGTGTGTTCAAACTGGACTGTGAACCAATAAAGAACTTGAAACTTTCCACTGGCTTCTGTATATACTTACCGATGTTTACGTGTGAATACAACTAAAGGGACCCACAGAAAACATGGACCTTATAATTGTTATATAGTAGTGGTGCTCTGAACAAACCTTTTATAGAAATATATGTGTGACCTGTTCATACATGGGACATTGTTTTGGTGACATAGTGGCCCCCGTTTCATTGAGCACGACAATTTGACAAAAGTGTTTCTAGAATTCTTCCTGAATAACTTGTATGTGCTAACGACTCAACTCCATTGTCAACTCTTTCTCTACTTGACTAAAACGGTAATGGTAGCCAGGTCTTACATAGCCGACTTTGTCCTTAAATGAGACACCTGTCAGCAGATGAAGGGTTTCACGGTAGCACGTCCACGGCAAACACCATTACTAATTTTAGAAAGACCTCCTGCATGTGTCTATTTGGCCTACTACGGCTCTTTTCAATGTGATGGGGGTTACAAGTACATCTTGGTGGCGGTGGAATCGTGATATAGATTTCTGTGGGTTTGGCCCCAGCACTCGGCTGATGCTCAAACTGTTATAAGGGATTTGTGAGTCTTTAAAGGGACATATGCAATTGGCATATTACATTCTGACCATGGCCCTGTGTTTAGCTCACAGGCTTACAAAGAAGCCATGGTAAGTTTGGGTGTGGTCTTGCAGTACTCCTCTCCGTATCACCCAGAGGGAAATTCAATTGTGGAGAGGAAAAACCGGGACTTAAAGCAAGCCTTAACAGCAAGGGTATTAGGCTCGGGTGGGAGTTGGGTCAATCACCTATATGGGGTTCAGGGGGCACACAGAAACATGCCAAGAAGTATACTTGGAGGGCATAATCCATATGAAGCCCTGTTTGGGACTAGAATGGGTACCTGACTTTGATTGTGGCAGCACTGTGGTGATAAAAAACAATTTGACATCAATGATTGTTTGACTGTTTTACAGGAACTAAATAAATTCCGGGCAATTCAAAGCAAAGTCCAAGTAAAACGCACTGCCACTGGGGAAGTGAAATCTGTTCCGGCATAACCTGTCTGGGTCCCCAAGATTGAGTACCTGGTCAGAGAAAAAATTGTGGACAAAAAAGAATTTGGGTCATCTTGCAGAGCGCCTGTACCTGTCCTGGCTGTCGAAGGAACAAGAACAGTACTTCTTCAGCCTCTTGCCAGCAAGAAAGAAAATAGATTTGTCTCAATTGATCTGATCTAACCACACTAGGTGGCCGATACTGAGTAGTAGGCAGCGTGATTTCCTGGGTAGCTTCTACCATACAGGAAGTTGAGACAGAAAGATTATTAACCTTTGAAGATTCTACTCTACGATGCGAAGGAGTTCCCAAAATGGAATGGAACTCGTCCCTGTTGAACCTGAACAGCAACCAAACAAATAAAACACAGATCTCAATTCGGTCCGATACCGACATCTACGGGAATATGTCTTGAGACGAGTAATCTGCCAGTTCCACAGCACCTGCTGATCTACTAAAGATAGATCGCACTGCGTCTGGCTACTGCATCGATTTTGATACTTTCTCATTGGATACAAGTGAACCTGAACTACCGTCACCACCTGTTTCTCACAAACAACGAATTTGTGATTTCTACCTTTGGCTGAAAAAGACTTACCTTGTTTCTCCCTGGCTACAGCTCTGGATTGCAATTCATCAACTGTTCCTAGTCCTCTCGATAGTTGTAGTGACTGTCTTTTTCCTGCTCCTCAATGGACAATACCTCCCAGAACGATCCGCAGTACAACATGTGAACTTGGTCCTGACACCGCACACAGCATCACATCGTGAACAGAGAGCCCTGTCCTTAGTGAACATTAGAGAAGTTCTGGTTCCAGAAGGAATAGTTTGGGACAGGGTTTTATATGATGTATATAGTCCGATTGAACCCTTAAAAAAAGACCACACTTATTTAAAAAAAGATTAAGTGATATCATCACCTCCAGTACTTTCTCTGATAAAGGGCTTTGAAACTGCAAATACTGTGCTGTCTGATATAGAACATTTGAAACTGCAAATACTGTGCTGTCTGATATAGAACAATCTGCTGCATTTTCAAATGATGAATTGTATGATGATACATCTAATTTTGACAAATGTTTTGTTACCTACTCTATGGTCATCATTTCTTGCACAATGCAAGTATCCCACTTAATGTTTTTACTTACCATCAATAGGAATATTGCCCAACACCACCGAAAGGTAGTTCACAAACATTTGTATATACGTTTGCGTCTTTTTCTGGGTCTAACACATCAGACCAAACATCTTATTATGATAATGTTCCACCTATACATGCAAAGAAAAGTATGCTTACCAAAACCAAGCTGATGTACTCATTTTTTAACTGTATTTACAGGGTTTTGTCTTTTGGAGGGACACTATAGGCACAAAATCTGTCTGGGGAACGAAAGATTGGCACGTTCAGGGAACTGAGGCCTTACTTGGAGCATGCCTCATAACACATCAATTATCTTCCTGAACGACACAGTGCAACTGACTTCCTGTCTTGGGTAAGCCAAGATCAAGGATTTGAACACACCTCGGATTCACTCACGTATACACTGTTAGGGTTGGCAGAATCACACAGAAGATAGTGAGGATATATTGGATGCCATTCTACGCATTGGTTCTTACAATTCATCAGACCCCAATTGGAAAGGATGGTTGGTTTGGCTTATTGACACAAATAGGTGTCAATCAAGATTTCAGGGTACCACCAAAGGGTTTAGTATCCATAGGCCTGACCAGCGCTACGTACAATGAGAACAGTCAGGGGTGGTGACATCTTACAGTGTTGGGAAGTTATGCCTAGAGTGGCTAAAAACCTCAACACTGTCCCAGATGAAACAACACTTGTCCTTACTCTCACATGACATGGATCTTAGGGATTTTTTGTTAGGTCCCCAGAAGCCACACCAGTAAACGCTTCCTTTACGCTATTTACAACGAGGTATGGAAAATATCCCAGCTGGAGGCTGCTGAGAGATTGCGTTAGATTGACTGGGTTAACCTAGGAAAGGCTTTGGCAGTGGTAGGCAATGACATGACCATGCTAACATCCTGGATTTATTCACTGGGCAACATTGTGTCTTCTGCAATAGATATGATGGAACAGGATTTTTCTATTTTACAACATGGGCAGTCGCACTTGTGATCCATTTTATTATTAAGCTGAATGCTGCAAACACTGCGCTTTGGCCACGTGCCCTGGAGTTATATCAACACACAACTCTGTTTTCTGTATACAATCTAACGGAAAGACAGATAGTAATGGAATGAAGAGATTCAAAATATACAGTGCTCCACAGTGAAAAATTGTACCAATTACCTTTTACTGTGGCCGAGTCACCTTCTACAGAATGGTTAATCCATGGCCATATTACACTGCCAGTGACGAAATTCCAATCTCAATACTGTCTACAGTAGCACCAGGTCGGCAGATATGAAGAATTGGGACAGGGATACATACATTAATCTTGGGATTTGCACTACAGATTTAGAGGCAGGAATGGGGCCACTGAAGTTTTTTCTCAGTGGTTCAGACTGATAGAATTGTTTAAGTGGGTCTTTAATTTATCTGGATACTTTGCTTCATGGAGCCTGTAATGCTTCAGTTGTAAACATATTGTGTCACTTGAATGGATCCCCGGCTGCTGTGATTCATCGGTGTTCAAATTACTCTTGAATGGGATCTATTTGATGTTGAATATTCAAGGTTGTTGAGGGATAGTACCGGGCATCCATGTCTGGTCACAGTAAGTTCCAGGGTTACTTGTTGTATGTAAGTATTGTGTCCACTGACCCACACAGTTAGGAAGGGGAAATGAAGTAGGAGGCAGTATTGAAGTTCAGATTGTGGACGCTTTATTTAAGTAGGATGGTAAACACTTCAGCCTCAGTTGTGCAGCCGGATCACTGACAGAATATCGACAGTCACAATATCGAGATGCCAAAATATCGAGGTAAAAATATCGACTGCCAAAATATCGACTTCCTTTCTTCAAACAGGTAAGTACAAAAATATTGACTCCAAAATATCGAGTGTAAAAAATATAGACGGTCAAAATTAAAAGTAATTTAAAAGTAATATAATAATAAATAAAATTATTTTTAACTTATTTAAAATACTTAAATAAACGTATCATTAAAAAATAATTAATATAACTTAAAATTTTTTTTTTATTTGTAATACATATATATATATATATATATATATATATATATATATATATATATATATATATATATATACATATTATTAACAAAACATATACAATATTTTTACCGTAGGATAGCAAGAGGTTTAAATTTACTGTAACAACTCCACTGAGTACAACAGAAGGGAAAGCGTTGGATAGCGTAAGGGTAAAAATTACTATTCCCACTCCAGAGAGTGCAACAGTAGGGAAAGCGTTGGATAGCGTAGGGGTAAAAATGACCATTCCCACTCCAGAGAGTGCAACAGTAGGAAAAGCGTAGGATAGCGTAGGGGTCAAAATTACTATTCCCACTCCAGAGAATGCAACAGTAGGAAAAGCATAGGATAGCGTAGGGGTAAAAATTACTATTACCACTCCAGAGAGTGCAACAGTAGGGAAAGCGTTGGATAGCGTAGGAGTTAAAATTACTATTCCAACTCCAGAGAGTGCAACAGTAGCGAAAGAGTTGGATAGCGTAGGAGTAAAAATTACTATTCCCACTCCAGAGAGTGCAACAGTAGGGAAAGCGTTGGATAGCGTAGGGGTTAAAGTTACTATTCTCACTCCAGAGAGTGCAACAGTAGGGAAAGAGTTGGATAGCGTAGGGGTAAAAATTACTATTCCCACTCCAGAGAGTGCAACAGTAGGGAAAGCGTTGGATAGCATAGGGGTATAAATTACTATTCCCACTCCAGCGAGTGCAACAGTAGTGAAAGCGTTGGATAGCGTAGGGGTTAAAATTACTATTCCAACTCCAGAGAGTGCAACAGTAGGGAAAGAGTTGGATAGCGTAGGGGTAAAAAATACTATTCCCACTCCAGAGAGTGCAACAGTAGGGAAAGCATTGGATAGCGTAGGGGTAAAAATTACTATTCCCACTCCAGAGAGTGCAACAGTAGGGAAAGCATTGGATAGCGTAGGGGTAAAAATTACTATTCCCACTCCAGCGAGTGCAACAGTAGGGAAAACGTTGGATAGCGTAGGGGTTAAAATTACTATTCCAACTCCAGAGAGTGCAACAGTAGGGAAAGAGTTGGATAGCGTAGGAGTAAAAATTACTATTCCAACTCCAGAGAGTGCAACAGTAGGGAAAGCATTGGATAGCGTAGGGGTAAAAATTACTATTCCCACTCCAGCGAATGCAACAGTAGGGAAAGCATTGGATAGCGTAGGGGTTAAAATTACTATTCCAACTCCAGAGAGTGCAACAGTAGGGAAAGAGTTGGATAGCGTAGGGGTAAAAATTACTATTCCCACTCCAGAGAGTGCAACAGTAGGGAAAGCGTTGGATAGCGTAGGGGTAAAAATTACTATTCCCACTCCAGAGAGTGCAACAGTAGGGAAAACGTTGGATAGCGTAGGGGTTAAAATTACTATTCCAACTCCAGAGAGTGCAACAGTAGGGAAAGCGTTGGATAGTGTAGGGTTAAAAATTACTATTCCCACTCCAGAGAGTGCAACAGTAGGGAAAGCGTTGGATAGCGTAGGGGTAAAAATTACTATTCCCACTCCAGAGAGTGCAACAGTAGGGAAAGCGTTGGATAGCGTAGGGGTAAAAATTACTATTCCCACTCCTGAGAGTGCAACAGTAGGGAAAACGTTGGATAGCGTAGGGGTTAAAATTACTATTCCAACTCCAGAGAGTGCAACAGTAGGGAAAGCGTTGGATAGCGTAGGGGTTAAATTTACTATTCCAACTCCAGAGAGTGCAACAGTAGGGAAAGAGTTGGATAGCGTAGGGGTTAAAATTACTATTCCAACTTCAGAGAGTGCAACAGTAGGGAAAGAGTTGGATAGCATAGAGGTTAAAATTACTATTCCAACTCCAGTGAGTGCAATAGTAGGGAAAGTAAATACTTCATATATAAATATAAATTACATAAATAGTAATACCAATTACAAAATAATTAAAATATTTTACAATTGTATAAAATATATTAAATCATTATTTATAAATACATTTTAATATTATTTAATTATAAAAATTACCTACTAATACTAATTAATTACCTATTAACAATAATTTAATTTACAATTTAAAAATTAATCAATTATTTTTAATTACCAATTATATTTTAATTAATTAGCTATTAATAATTAATTAACAATTCAAAATAAATACCAATAAATTAAATGACATTTAATAAATTATAATTAAATTACTTCCCACCCTATTCCCCTATAAACCCACAACCCGCTACAGCAAATAAATTAATGACATTAACATATTTATCAATTAATCAATTACAATTATTTATAAATTGTATTTTAATTAATTACCAATTATTATTTAATTAAAAATTAATTCAAAATAATTAACAATAAATAAATTAACATATTTAATTAATTAGAATTAAATTACTTCCCACCCTATTCCCCTATAAACCCACAACCCGCTACAGAAAAAAATTTAATACATTAACATAAATATCAATAAATAAATTATAATTGATAACCAATTATATTTTAATTAATTACCAATTAATAATTAATTAACAATTAATTCTAAATAAATATCAATAAATACATTTAAATATTTAATTAATTATAATTAAAATACATCCCACCCTATTCCCCTATAAACCCACAACCCGCTACAGAAAATAATTTAATAAAATTAACATATTTAGCAATTAATCAATTATAATTATTTACCAATTATATTTTAATTAATTACCAATTAATAATTACTTAAATAATTCTAAATATCAATAAATACATTAACAAATTTAATTAATTATAATTAAATTACTTCCCACCCTATTCCCCTATAAACCCACAACCCGCTACAGAAAATAAATCAATTTATCAATTTATCAATTATTCAATTATAATTAATTATCAATTATATTTTAATTCATTACCAATTAATAAACAATTAATTCTAAATAAATATCAATAACAAAATTAACATACTTAATTAATTATAATTAAATTACTTCCCACCCTATTCCCCTATAAACCCACAACCCTCTACAGAATTATATTACACAAAAAATAAAAAATAATATTAACTTACCTTAAATTCAATATTTTTGTTGTCTATATTATGTCTAGTCGATATTATGTCCATTCTATATTTTTGATTCGATATTATGTCCATTCTATATTTTTGATTCGATATTATGTCCATTCTAATCAATATTAATTTTTTCTAGTCGATATTTTTGTTGTCTATATTATGTCTAGTCGATATTATGTCCATTCTATATTTTTGACTCGATATTGTGTCTAGTCGATAATAAAAACTCGATATTTTGACTCTATACCGTGCAGCCACTGTCAGGCCAGGTCAGGCTCTAATCAACTGAACTCCTTCAAGTACAAACATTCTGTCACCAGGAACAACCAGAACACAGTCCCAAAATTCTAGTTCAGCTAACTCTGATTTACAACACATATCAGTGTTAGCTGTGATACAGGATACTACACACCTCCCTCCTTTCCCATTAACAAAACAAACTAGAAAAAGAAAGGGAGAAAAAAAAAAACAGATGCAAATACCAAGTGAAAATACACAGTAAAAATCATACATACTCCTTTCGATAATACGGTCTTATAGAGACCCTTGAGGTTTTCCTCAATTCAAATTTGTTGGCAATAAGTGCCCTTATCAGAATCTTCATTACAAAGTTAATTTTCATTTCTCATACATATTTTCACCACTCAACCCAATTTCCAGATGCAAAGGTCTTCTGCTCTTACAGCATTTTTGAAAACTTTGATAACTTTCATGGGCGATGAAAATTTCGATATTGTACTAAACACACCACCACGAGGATCTTTGACTCTAATTAGTTCACCAACCTGAACAACAGTTTTCTTTGTAGCTTTGCAAGAGTCAAACAACTCTTTCCTTTTAGACGCTAACTTGTGTTCCTTTACATTTTTAACTCTTCCTTTTGTTTTATGGACAAATCATCGTTCAAGTCATTAACCCACGAAAGACAGACTTAAGTACTTGCTTTCCTTCTTTTGAACAACTCAAAAGGGGAGAAACCTGTGCTAGAATGAAGAGTTATTCTGTAGTTCTTCCCTTTACAAAACAACTCTTGCTTCCAACACAAATTGTTTGTGATGGCACGTTGTATGGCTTCCTTCAATACTTTGTTCAACCTTTCAACCATGCCATTGGTCTCTGGATGATACAAGCTGATTTATTGTGCCGGATACCTCTATTTTCAAGAATTCTTCCATCTCGCGAGAGACTAACTGTACCCCATTATGCGTTAACAAAGAATCCAGAAAACCTTCCCTCTCAAAAACCTGCTCCAAAAATACAATAATATCACATGACTCAATAGAATTGGTAATGGCAAATTCTGGCCACCTGGAAAACATGTTAAGAAGTACAAACACGTACTTGTCAGCACACGCACAACGAATGGGACCTAAGATATCAAAGGCAACCTCTTTCCATGGTTCTTTCGGTATATCCCTTATCACCATAGGCTGTACTCTACATTTAAATGTTTTGTCAGCATTACAACACTCACCACAATCACTCACCACGCGTTCAACCTGGATATCCATTCCAGGCCACTAATATATTTGTCTCAATCTCTTCTTGGTCTTTGAAATTCCTGGATGACTCTAATGAGCTAGAGAAATCAACCCCTCTCTCAAAGATACACAAGTCCTCCTTGAACAAACAATTCATCTTAAACTCTCCAAAAGGTTTGTAAATACTAATTACTTTTATCAGAATTGGACCACAAACTTCCAATTTTTTTCACCACCTTTTGCAATATGAGATCTTTACTAACTTCAACCAACCACTCATCTTCTCTAATGACTCCCTCGCTTATCAAACAAACATCCAAATTCACATCTTTATCAACAACATTCCCACTCACATCAAATATACTGACTAGACGAGAACAACAGTCAGCTACCCAATTTCTAGTACCGGAAATATACTCCACATCCAAATGAAACTCTTGCAAACCGATTACCCAGTGCCTGATCCTAGCAGAGACTGCATATAAACCTTTTCTTTCAAAAATCTCCTTGAGGGGTTTTAAGGTCAGTTTCGACTACAAACTTGCTCCCCCACACAAACTTTCTAAGCTTTTGCAAAAGCCCAGGACACAGCTAGAGCCTCTTTCTCTATAACTGAATAATTCAGTTCGCCCCTCTCAAGCTCATAGAGATTAACAAAATAGTTCTCTCTAAACTATTATGTGTTTGTAAAAGAACTGCTCAGAGTCCTTTAGAACTGGCATCAGACATTACCATGGATTCATGCTTGGCCCGAAACTCTGTATACAAGATGTCTCTCTTAGCATTTTCTTAATTGAACGAAATTCCAACTCGCATTCATCATTCCACACAAAAGGAATGCCTTTCTTTAGTAGGGATCTCAAATTCTTTGTCTTCTCAGCAAAATTTACAATGAACTTATTATAGTATTCAGTCATGCCCTAAAATGTTATCACTTCCTCTTTAGATGACGGACTGACTATGTTGTTTATCGTCTCAACAAGTTCACTTTTTGGTTCGATACTATCTGGTGTTATTTTGTGACCAAGATAATCAATTTGATCCAAATTAAATTTGCAGTTGCTTGCTTTTAATGTTACACTATTCTCTTTGAATCGTTGTAGCACTTCATGCACCTTTTGGTTATGCACACTGACGTCCTCACCATACGCCGGGACATCATCCTGATATATCTTAATTCCTAAAATTCCTCCCTACATCTTTTCCATAATACTCTAGAAAACAGCAACAGTAGATCTTAATCTGAGAGGCATATGCACAAATGTAAACATGCCAAACGGAGTAACAAACTCTGTTAGGTCTTGAGACTCATGGTGAAGTCTAACTTGGTGGTATGCAGAAGTGATATCCACAGTTTAAAACATTTTGCTCCTTTCAACATAGAAAGCATTTCATTAAGATTTGGCAGGGGATAATGATCTACAATGACATTCTTATATAACTCATGTAAATCCACACAAAGGCAAACTTCATCATTAGCCTACTTCACCATGACCACCGGAGCTTCTACTTCTTCTATGATACCATTGGTCTTCAATTTATCCATCTCAGCCTTCATCTTCTCTTTAACAAGTAAAGGTACCCCTTTGACCTTACTTAAAACTGGTCTGGCCCCTTCTTTAATTCTTATTTTGTGAACATATTATTTTATACAGCCTAGTTTAGTGTCACAGACTTCAGGAAACTCTTTCTCAAAATCAGGTTTACAGGAACCTACATTGTTCACTTGAATAGTTTGCCTCAATTTAACTTGGGGATTCTCATTAGGGTCTAGATATACACCAAGTTCTTTCTGGTGATACCAGCTAATAAGGGAGCAACCCCTTACAAAAACATACATTTTACTTGCAGTGATTCTATCCTTAAAATGAATCGACCCATTAAAATACCCTACTAGTTTGAAGGGTTGACCACCATAACCTTAAGAGGATACATCCAGTTTGAACAATTTGATTTTATGTGCTAAATTGTTTTCGAAGAAAACATTAGGAACTAATGTTATCTTCGGACCAGAATCGAACAACATATAAACAGAGGCCCCATCAACTTGTACTACTTCCCAAGGTCCTCCAGTACCATCTTGAATTTGCATAATGATTTCATCATTAGATGAGCCATCAACAAATTCACAAATAACTTCTGGAATTTTGTTTTTTGTATAAAATTGCCTTTAGCATTAGAACAGAGGCAACAACTTGAAACGTCCTTTCTTCCCACATTTCTTGCATGTAGTTTTCCAACCCACACATCCTTTAAAATTGGCAAAATGCCCAAGATCACCACACCTATAACATTTCCCTGGATTAGACTGTAAACCATTGCTAGAATCTTTTTGAGGTGGGCGTGAAGTGAAACTAGTATTGTTCTTTTTGCGCACAGAAACAGTTTGTGCTGTTTCTTCTTTAGAGATAGTACTGCATTTCTTTATCTCCTCAACACATGCTTTACTATGTTCAAAGTTTATGGCATGTGTGACAGCCTCTGATAAGGAGGGGTCATCATTTTGCCAAAAGCTCTCTCTAGCTTTCTCTACACAACATCCTAACATGAACTGATCACAAAGTCTTTCTTCAATGTTGACACCAAAAGAACACGTGCACGCGAGTTTCCTTACAACAGAAACATATTCCTCAACTGATTCACTGGACCTCTGCAATCGCGTACCAACTTGATACCTTTCTAAAACGCATGAAACTTTAGGTATATAATGTAGATCTAATTTTTTATACATATTTCATATTTGTTTAAGTCATTGCTTAATTCTGAAGACAACTCAGGTAAGTGCTAAAAAAACGTCTTGGCCTTCAGAGCCAAGACAATGAAGTAATAAAGCCATTCTGCGTTCCGCACTTAAAGATGTTCCACACACCCTTGCATAATTTATAAAAACATTCTTAAATGTTTTCCATTTGATTTGTGGTTCCCCTGGATTCATAAGGAAGAAAGGTGGAGGAGGAACATTCTGCATGGTGTCGCAATTCAGAGTTTGATGACTTTGAAGTAGAAATTGAAATAAAGGTTTTTTATGTGTGAGGAAGATGGTAAATAATAAATAATGACAAATGTTGTCGTAGTGTAAGGCTCAAAAATATAGGTGTGCTCATCACCGAGCAACAGTTCCAGGAGCAGTGCAAGTATAAGCACTGATTTGAAAATAAAACTTTGAAAAATGTAGGTGTGCCCATCACCGAGCAACAGTTCCAAGAGCAGTGCAAATATGATCACTGATTTGAAGAAAAAACTTGAAATAAGAATAATATAGTTAGAGCCATGCGCATCGGCGACAATGCACTGGTAGATGCACAGTGTAATTGAAGTAGTGTTATTGTTATTAAAATGCCTATTACACAAAGCAGAAAAAAGGCTGTGTGCATCAGCGAACAACAAATCTTATGAGCACAGGAATAAGCTGTTTGCCAGTATTAAATAGACCAGAGAGGCTGTGCGCATCAGCGATCACTGAATGAGCTGCACGCAATAGTAGAAAGACGGTCCAAGTTGTTAGGTAACCAACAGAAAACAACTAGGAGGCTTCTTCAAAATGGCCGCATGTTACGAGACATCATGACGTGTAGGAAGCATCAAGTCTCCTCGCGCTTAGAAACGCAGCCTGAAGATGAAAGGGCAGGCAGTGAGGTCCCCATGCACGCTCACACGCCGAGGAGGTCGTTGCAAGGCCTCACGCGTGGGTTTGTAGTCCAACACATGCTCAGAAACTGGACCCCTTCGTACCCCAGCACTTAAAAGAAAATGGGGCCAAAAGGGGCCACAGGGAAGAAAGCGGAAGTCCCAAACCAACCACAGATCCTCCTTATTTGAAAGGACGCTATGAAGCTTGGAAGCTGCTTTGTGGAGGGTGAGTAAATAGAAGCACGAACTCACAGTGCGTCGTCGTTCTCTTGTTCAGGGTGTATATGTTGGACTGGGGTCCGGAAGTAGGTTGAGTTACAATGCAAGGTGATGTATTTGAAAACGAAGTGTCCAATGTTTAGAAAAAGACTTTTGAGTTGAACTGTTGTCATCCAAGGATGGATCTGCTCTTCTTCATGTCGTCTCCAATGAAATGAAGTAGGAGACAGTACTGAAGTACAGATTGTGGATGCTTTATTTAAGTAGGATGGTAAACTCTTCAGCCTCAGTTGCGCAGCCACCGTCAGGCTCTAATCAACTGAAATCCTTCAGTGCAAACATCTATCACCAGGAAAAACCAGAACACTGTCCCAACATTCTAGTTCAGCTAACTCTGATTTACAACACATAGTGTTAGCTGTGATACAGGATACTACAGGAAGCAACGCGATGGCCTTCATTGAATGTTTCCCTTATAAGGTTTGAATCTCTGAGCAGACGGAAAGCCATGCTTTTACTGAAGGTTGTGACCTTAACCTCAGCCCGAGAGACTTTTCATATCCAGGTTGCCAGGTCTTCAGCTGAGATACAGGCACTAGTCCAAACAAAGTTCCTGCTCCATTTAGGAGAAATGGTACATCGTATCTTTAACATGTCTGATACAAGGGGGATCATGCACCTATTTAAGAGCAGAGGTTCTAGACTATTGACTTTGATCACCTTTCAGACAATCTTTGGAGTTATTCCACCATTAATACACTACATATTAGGAAGTGTTTTGGAGGGCTTCCGCTGGTCCTAAAAAGCACTCCTGGTGCAATGTTGCCGTGAACGCATGGTACTCTATCTGAGTGCATCTTGGCTTCAGGAGCTGGTTCCTTTAGTTCAGATCAGTCTGGGCTGGCTGCATCTTGCCTGTGCTCTGCTGCCTATTCAGCAGATATTAATGCATGTTGGACATATTTCTGACCCTTCTATCGGTTGCTCCACCAAATGTTGCCCTTAAAGGCCTATGTGTTACTGTGTTCTCAGCCCCTGCCCAGGACATACCCAGCAGGATTCCCATCTTCAGTATAATGGCTCTGTATAAAAGTCACCGCTATCGTCATCCTTGGACGACAAGCCCACAGTGCCATTACACATCTAGGTAGAACCCCTGAGGGAACCTTTTTTGGGCATAAAAGAACCACATCTTCGCTGGGTTACCAGAGGAGAAGCTTCCATGCGGACACAAGATGCTGAGATTCTTGTGCACAGAAACTCCAGCAGGAAGTGGTCTGACATCCCTTGCGGGGTGTCCTACTCGAGACAAAGACTGGGACCTTCATTCGCTCCCATCGGGTAATGGGGTTGGCTTTTACTTAGGGGATTCTTGGCCTTACACCCACACACATGCTAGGTACACTTAGACAGGGTTTGCATCATAGGAGTACACTTGATTACTGTCATGTATCTATATGCCTGTATATATTCAATGTTTTAGCAAAATGGCAGAATTCTACCTTTTATTTACTCTGTTGGTGCTTGTAATCCTATACATCTGTTTCTGTCTAATGATTGTCACATTAAACATACTAGATTGACGCTGTTTCAATAAATGCTTATGGAAAACGTCCACATCGTTTATTCTGTGTATCTCTCTCAGACTAAGTGGACACAATTGACTGAGCGAAAAGTACTGTACTGTTTCCATGATCCCTGAAGGAACAAGGGTTGTCATGTTCGAAAGTTGCCAGAAACTATTCGCTCCTTGGTAAGAGGGCTTATAGTGGCACTGTAAGCTAGCTGGTCTAAGGGCTAACATATCCTTTGGGGCTGTCTGGAATCAGTCTGGACCCCAATCCCTTAGTTTATGTTGTGTAAACGTGCAGATTCTATATAGATTCATAGGAACTATATGACATGGTCTGTAAAGAATTTTCAGCTAGAATCTCTACCAGATAAGGCATTACCAAAGGCAAGTAACTTGTACATCTGAAAGACTTTTTATTCCTTACCTTAGAATAAATACCCAAGCAAGACCTGCCTGTAGGTGGGTCTGATAGCAGATTAGACCAAAATATTCTGGAGGACCAAACAGGCAAAATGCCACCAAGACAGACCTGTCTCTTCAGACAGTAATGTTTGGTGAACGTGTGCAGGGATGCCCATGTTGATTCTTGACAGATGTCCAGGACAGGGACTCCACGAGCTAACGCAGTGGTCGCAGCCTTCGGCTGTGGTGGAAAGAGCGTGCAAGCCATCAGGGGGTTACTTGTTGGCTAGTGCATAGCATATTTTAGTGCAGAACACTATCCATCATAACATGGTTTGTTTCTGCACAAACAACCTCTCTGCTCTGACATACCCTATGAACAGTAGATTATCCACCAAGAAATCTCTAGTGAGATCAAGGGAGAATGCTTTTTTTTGGGTCTAGTTGGTGGAGTCTCTCCACTTACTTGGAAGGATGAGGCGGATAAAGAAGGTAGACAAGGTGATATTTGGGTCTACATGAAAAGGTGTTACAACCTTCAGGAGGAAGGAGGCACATGTCTCAGATTCAGATTGTCTCAGAAGAATGTTGTGTAGGGAGGTTGCACCAAGAGCGCTTGCAGTTTGCTGTCCCTCCTAGCTGATGTTATGGCCACCAGAAAAACTGTTTAGTATGAGTAGGAGGAGTGGCATTTGTGCAGTGGCACGATGTGTGTAAACATGAGAAATGTTAAGACAAGACTGAGGTCCCATTGCTTTATGATGGAGGAAACAGGTGTTGAAGCCCCTTCAGAAAAACAGGCCAACAGTTCACTTAAACAAAAAAGGATGGTCCGGCAAACACAAGAATGTCGAAATGGCCGATAAGTAACCTTTAACAGTGCTCAGAGAAGAGGCCTGCAGGGCCAAAAAAAGAGCAAACAATAAAACCTGGCCTAAAGGTGCAGAAAGAGGGTCGATGTTTTCAGAAGCACACAATGCCACAAATGTGTCCCAAAAACAGGCATACACTGTCTTGTTGGAGGGACGCCTGGCTGTCAGAATAACATCATAGACTTCGGGAGGAAGGTTGTAAGCCGTCAACGTTTGATGCTCAATCTCCACGTATGAAGACGCAGGGTGTGCAGATTCAGGAACAGGACCCTCGCCTGCGGTTGCAACAGAAGATCCTACCGAAGGACCAGCCTGATCGAAGGACCAAAGCTCATGCTCAGAAGTATGGGATAGCAGACTCTCCATGAGAACTCTGGGCAGGAGTTGTATTGGCAGAGAGGCGTACAGGAGGCTGGAGCTTCATTCGAGACAACAGACGCTGCTGAGTAAAAGCTGCCCTGGAAACTCCTGCATGCAGAATTGCTGTCATTGGACATTTTGAGCGGAGGAAAATGGATCTAACCAAGGTACTCCCCACTCTTGAAAGAGACCAGGCACCACCGCCTGATGGAGGCACTATACGTAATCCACTAGGGATCGACAGCAGAATTTGTCTGCTCTGGTGTTCAGAGAGCCTGACAGATGTTGAACCAGGAAGGAAATGCCCCGACATTCCAGCCATATCCACAGACAGACGACCTCTTGGCAGAGGGTGCACAACCCCACCCCACCCTGATTGTTGCAGGACCACGTGGCGATGGTGTTGTCCATGTACACCTGCACCAGCCTTCCCCTGATCGAAAGACAAAAGGCTTTCAATGCCAATCGGACCGCCCGAAGCTGCAGCAGGTTTGAGTGCCGCATGGACTCTGTCGGAGACCAGAGGCCTCTGATCTCCACCTCTCCAATGTTGTCATCCCAACCCAGAAGTGGTGCATCTGTTACCACAGTCAGTTCTGGCTGTGAAATGGAGAGAGGTCTGCGCTGGCGAAATGTTGACTGCAGATCTTTTGCTGTTCCCTCCAAGATCTGGACCAGGTTGAAGGGATTCCATTGATGCTGTGTCTACTGGATCCTCCGGTCCCACTGCAGAGCCTGCATATGCCAGTGGTCATGTGTCACTAGCAGGATGCAGGCGGCCAAGAGGCCCAACAATCAGCCTCACGAAAGTTCAGGTAGAGGCTGAAACATCGCAATCATAGTCCAGATATCCTGGACTTGCCTTTCGGGAGGAAAGGCCCGAAAACGGCACTGTGCCCAGAAATATCTCTGTTGAAAAGAAGCAGCTGAGAGGGAGTCAGGTGTGACTTCTGCAGGTTCATAGTGAACCCCAGTGAGTGCGGAGGTCCACCATAGTCTGGAGGTGAGTGAAGTATACCTGGGGCGAGCCCACCTTTTACAGGAAGGTGAGGTAGGGGAAGACTGGAACCCCTGACCTCTGCAGATGTGTTGCAGCCATCGCCATCACCATGTAAGGCCAAAGTGGAGCACAGCAAACAGAAAGTGCTCCCCTGCCGTCTTTCATCAGCTTGAGAAGGTGCAGGTCTAGAATAGGACAGAGGCCGCTGTCTTTTTTGGGCACTAGAATGCAGTGGAAATAGCATTCACAACATACTTTCAATTCCAGCACCCTCTCTATGGTCCCTTTGGCCAAAAGGGTCAACTCTTCCTGGCCGAGCAAAGCGAGATGGTCCTCCACCAGCCAGTTGCAGGCAGGTGGCATGGGAGGGGGTATCCAGTAAGGGGATGGAGAAACCACTCTAGACGATTTGTTGAACCCAGTTGTCTGATGGCATGAACTGCCAGTGGGGCAGCTGATGATGAATCCTGCCCCCCTCCCCCACTGGCCACCTGTGCTGGTATAAGGGTGAACTAAGGAGGTTATGAGGCTGAGGCTGCTGGGGGCGAGGGGAGGTGTGAACTGGCCCAGCCAGGACCTCTGGCTGGTGGTCCCACGTGGTTTGTGAGAACTGTGTCCACAGCCACAAAGAGGCAGGGAAGCCTGTTGGTCTAGGTGGCTGGGCGGGTAAGAACATTGCCACAGAAAGTCAGACTGGGGCCATGGAGAGGTCCAAAGACCCAGTAGTAGCTCTGCTGTCTTTAAAGCCCTCTAGTGCTGGCTGCCTTTACACAAAAAGCTTTATCTTGCTAGTTTGTTTACTTGGGCATTCATTGGTAGCTCAGAGTCCATGGTCATTCCAAGGTTTCTTACTTCCTTCAATACTTTAGGTTGTGATCCCAGTAAATCAGGCCAGGCGGCAAGCGGGTCATAATCTTTCCAATCGCCACAAGTGAGTATTTCTGTTTTGGAAGCATTCAATTTGAGTTGGCTCCAAGTCATCCACTGATCCACGGCTCTCAAACAACTTAAAATTGAGGAGTTTTCAATGACTTCGGGGCATTCCAGTTGAAGGAGTATTTGTGTGTCATCTGCATAGCTATAGCACATGAGGTGAAATTGAGTGATGAGTACCGGTAATTACTTCATGCAGATGTGGAAAAACATGGGCTAGATGCTAGAGCCTTGAGGAACTCCTGCTTTTGTATGGTTTGGATGAGAAAGGTGGTGTATGGATGACATTAGTTCTGTTTCGAATGTAGGACGAGATCTAGTCTAGCGCAGTCCCCTCTATGCCGGCTTCATAGAGTCTTTGTTTCAGAGTTTCGTGGTCAACCGTTTGAAAGGCAGCTGAGAGGTCCAAGAGGAGAATCGCAGCAACCCCGTTGCGGTCTAATGTATTCTTCAGGTCATCCCAGACGGCAAGGAGGGCAGATTCTATGCCTATCCTGTGACGGAAACCTGTTTGGGAGTCTGACAGTATGTCTTTCTCTTCAATGAATTGTGACATCTGGGCAAATTTGCTCTTTCTATCAGTTTACCCAGGAAAGGTCCATTTGTAATGGGTCTGTAGTTGTCGGGGTTCAGTGGGTCCAAGTTTGTTTTCTTCAGTAGAAGGCGTATGTATGACTTTTTGAGTTCTTCTTCAAATATTCCGGTAGTTAAGGAATCGTTGATGATTCTTCTTACTGGAGTGGCAGCAGAGGTTGTTAAAAGAATGGTCTTGAAAGTTTGCGGTGAACACGGGTCAGAAGGGCTGCCAGCAGGACTGCTTGCTTTGACCAGGTCCATAAATTCATCGTGAGAGATGTGTTGGAGGGAACAGAGAGGCGGGGTTAGAGTATTCTTGGATTGTTGTCTTGTACAAGGGTTAGTGCTGGTTCTTTGTTTCTGTTTTAGGTATGAGTCCAATGTGTCTGCTTTGTCAGTGTAATGATTTGCCAGTTTTGTCTGTGAAATCTTGAGTAACAGGATGAGTTCCTTCTAGGCAATTTGGTTTGCACAATTCATTGAGTATTTTATAGAATTCTTTATTTGCACATTTAGTATTTTGAATTCTGTCTGAATAGTACCTTTTCTTAGCTTTTTTGATAGCTGACTTGTATAATCTGTTAATTTTCTGTAGGTGAAGTTTGTCTTGTTTAGCGTTTGTTTTGAGCCAGGTACGTTCCAGCTTTCTAAATAGTTTTTTTAATGTCTTTTATTTCTATGTTTCTCTAAGGCATTTTTTTTCTTTTGTTCTGTTGTGTGGTTTTTAGTGGTATCTGGATGTCAAAAGCTTCCTGTCCACTCATAATTTTTTAGCAGAGTTTATTGTTTCCAGATTTGTTCTGGATGTTAGTTGTGTTTCTAAGTGTTCCAAATTGAGTTTGTTCCATGGTCGATAGGTGGATGGATGTAAGGCAGTTTTAGGTGAGACGCTTAGTGTTGTTTTATGTTGGAAAGCAAGCAAGTGGTGGTCTGACCATGTGACTGGAGTTATAGTTTGAAAGGTAACTAGTTCGGTATTAGCAAAATTGACATCTAGGATACGTCCAGCGATGTGTGGGAGTTTGTGGACAATCTGATGCAGGTTTAGTGCATCTAGGCCAGTGATTATTGTTTTTGGATGCGTTATATTGGGTTTGTCTAACCAAATGTTGAGGTCACCCAGAACGCATAGGTTGGAGTGTATTGTTATCTGGTTTGAAACTGTGCCTAGAAGTGCGTCTGGAAATGTCGCCTTGATAGATGGAGGTCTATAAAGGAGCAGGAAGTTACAGGAAGAAGACGGTGTAGGATTGAATCTGGTGAGAAGAGCCTCACAATTCTTTATAATGATGTCCTCAACTTTAGAGATATGTAATGTTTGCCTGAACACAACAGCTAGACCACCTCCTTTTTTTGCCTATATGATTCTGGGTGATCGTTTGACATCCTAGAGGAACGGCTTCAGGCAGGACTGAAGCCATATCCTCGCCAAATCATGATTCAGTTACAAATAGTATGTCTGGCTTGCATCGGTGAGAAGGTTGTAGATGTGAAGTTTGTTTCTAGAGAGGGATTGAGCATTTATTAGTAGACAGTTTGGAGAATGGGCTTTGGTGATGGTGAGACTTTGTTTTGTAGAAGAGTGATTAGTATTGTGTGGGTTTGTTGCAGGTGTGTTTTTAGTGCCGGTATTAGCTCTGTTAGGATAGCAATCGTGTAGCTGTCCTGTATCATGTTCCGTATCCAGCATGCTAAGAAGGCAATTTGATAGGTCTGCGTGTGTAGGTGGTAGAGACGTGTTTGAGATTTAGTTGATGTGCTGTTTTTGTGGTGTAACATTGTTGTGCAGTAGACATGGATAAGCAAAGTTGTGAGGTGTTGCAAGTCGCTTATATTGTTTGCGTGTGTTTAGGGCAGAAGCTGTATGAGTCAGAGGTGGTGGTGCAACATGTGGGTCATGTAGTAAGGTTCTAAATTGTCCAATGGATGAGAGGCGTTTGAAAGAGAGTTGCTGTATCTGTGTTAGATGTGGTGGAAGAGAGAAAGCTTGGCATTGGCATTTGTTCCTTTGTGTGGTGTGAAAGGTGGGTGTATGATTGTATTTTGTGATGGTAAGTATTATGAAATGTTGCGGTTTGAAGATCTTGTGTTGGAGTGCGGTTGTGTTATTATGGTAGAAAGAAGAGGAGGGTGTTGGTTGGACAAATTATGGATGGCTGATTATATGTTTGTTAGTGATGACAAGTGGTCTGTTAGGAGTAATTAGAGCAGGGAGTGTGTGTCTGGATAGGATGTATTTAAGTATGGTGTGGAATGGGGTTGTGCTAGTGATGAGTGGATTGGTTAGTGGTATAGGAGTTGTGTATGGTTTGTAGGAAATGGCAGGAATGTATGATAGCTGGGATAGAAGGGTGTATAGGTGTGGTTTGTGTGGTTTTGTAGTGGGTGCGGGGACATGGATTTGTGCATAGTGTTGGTTTGTAGTAAGTGTGTGGCGTACATTTGGTGTGGTGAGTGTGTTGCTCTGTTTGTGGATGTGGATGGGGTGGGCTGGGTATTACTGAATGGGAAAATGGGCAGCATTGCTGGCCCTAGTCCCAACCAGTCTCAAACATGCTCAAACAGGCAACTGCCTTTGTCCACTCTGTCCTTATCCTCGATGCCCTGGCTGAGACACCCTAAGCCTTGGCCTTTTATAGCCCTATTAATCTGGTGACCCCTTCAGCCAATGGGACCATAGCCCTAACACTATCCAATCACAACACTAGCTCTAAAAACCTAGAACTAGGAGACCAGGACCTTACAGCCAATCTTAGCCCTCGACCAAGCACTCAATCAGTGTCAAAAAATCCTGATCTCTATGTCCAATAGAGGCACTAGCCCTACCAGTAGTCCCACCCCAAGTCCAAGCTACCAATGACACAGGAAGACCTAGTCTCTACTTCCAAAAGAAAGCCTAACCCTACTCTTAGTCCCACACCTAGTCCAGCAACCAATCACACCAGAGGCCCTAATCGCTACTTCCAATTAAAGGCCTAACCCGAGCCCCAGTCCCAACCCTAGTCCCAAAACCTAATCACACAGTAAGCCCTAGTCCCTACTTCCAATAGAAATCCACCCTAGCCTTAGTCCCAACCCTACACTGATTGAGTCACAGACCCAGAAACCAATCAGAACCCTCAAAAACCCAACCAATGAGGTCACTAACCCTAATCCAATAGAAACACCAGATACAACCACCAATCAGTGCACACATGTTCTCATGTAAGTTCCTTCATATTGCTTTTGAGTTCATCAGACCTCAATTGGAAAGGATGGTTGGTTTGGCTTATTGGCACAAATAGGTGTCAATCAAGATCTCAGGGTACCACCAAAGGGTTTAGTATCCATAGGCCTGACCAGCGCTACGTACAATGAGAACAGTCAGGGGTGGTGACATCTTACAGTGTTGGGAAGTTATGCCTAGAGTGGCTAAAAACCTCAACACTGTCCCAGATGAAACAACACTTGTCCTTACTCTCACATGACATGGATCTTAGGGATTTTTTGTTAGGTCCCCAGAAGCCACACCAGTAAACGCTTCCTTTACGCTATTTACAACGAGGTATGGAAAATATCCCAGCTGGAGGCTGCTGAGAGATTGCGTTAGATTGACTGGGTTAACCTAGGAAAGGCTTTGGCAGTGGTAGGCAATGACATGACCATGCTAACATCCTGGATTTATTCACTGGGCAACATTGTGTCTTCTGCAATAGATATGATGGAACAGGATTTGTCTATTTTACAACATGGGCAGTCGCACTTGTGATCCATTTGATTATTAAGCTGAATGCTGCAAACACTGCGCTTTGGCCACGTGCCCTGGAGTTATATCAACACACAACTCTGTTTTCTGTATACAATCTAACGGAAAGACAGATAGTAATGGAATGAAGAGATTCAAAATATACAGTGCTCCACAGTGAAAAATTGTACCAATTACCTTTTACTGTGGCCGAGTCACCTTCTACAGAATGGTTAATCCATGGCCATATTACACTGCCAGTGACGAAATTCCAATCTTAATACTGTCTACAGTAGCACCAGGTCGGCAGATATGAAGAATTGGGACAGGGATACATACATTAATCTTGGGATTTGCACTACAGATTTAGAGGCAAGAATGGGGCCACTGAAGTTTTTTCTCAGTGGTTCAGACTGATAGAATTCTTTAAGTGGGTCTTTAATTTATCTGGATACTTTGCTTCATGGAGCCTGTAATGCTTCAGTTGTAAACATATTGTGTCACTTGAATGGATCCCCGGCTGCTGTGATTCATCGGTGTTCAAATTACTCTTGAATGCGATCTATTTGATGTTGAATAATCAAGGTTGTTGAGGGATAGTACCGGGCATCCATGTCTGGTCACAGTAAGTTCCAGGGTTACTTGTTGTATGTAAGTATTGTGTCCACTGACCCACACAGTTAGGAAGGGGAAATGAAGTAGGAGGCAGTATTGAAGTTCAGATTGTGGACGCTTTATTTAAGTAGGATGGTAAACACTTCAGCCTCAGTTGTGCAGCCGGATCACTGACAGAATATCGACAGTCACAATATCGAGATGCCAAAATATCGAGGTAAAAATATCGACTGCAAAAATATCGACTTCCTATCTTCAAACAGGTAAGTACAAAAATATCGACTCCAAAATATCGAGTGTAAAAAATATAGACTGTCAAAATATCTAATTTTTTAAATGTCTTAAAAGTAATTTAAAAGTAATATAATAATAAATAAAATTATTTTTAACTTATTTAAAATACTTAAATAAACGTAGCATTAAAAAATAATTAATATACATTAAAAAAAATTAATTTATTTTTAATACATATATATATATATATATATATATACATATTATTAACAAAACATATACAATATTTTTACCGTAGGATAGCAAGAGGTTTAAATTTAATGTAACAACTCCACTGAGTACAACAGAAGGGAAAGCGTTGGATAGCGTAAGGGTAAAAATTACTATTCCCACTCCAGAGAGTGCAACAGTAGGGAAAGCGTTGGATAGCGTAGGGGTAAAAATTACTATTCCCACTCCAGAGAGTGCAACAGTAGGAAAAGCGTAGGATAGCGTAGGGGTCAAAATTATTATTCCCACTCCAGAGAATGCAACAGTAGGAAAAGCATAGGATAGCCATAGGGGTAAAAATTACTATTCCCACTCCAGAGAGTGCAACAGTAGGGAAAGCGTTGGATAGCGTAGGAGTTAAAATTACTATTCCAACTCCAGAGAGTGCAACAGTAGCGAAAGAGTTGGATAGCGTAGGAGTAAAAATTACTATTCCCACTCCAGAGAATGCAACAGTAGGGAAAGCGTTGGATAGCGTAGGGGTTAAAGTTACTATTCTCACTCCAGAGAGTGCAACAGTAGGGAAAGAGTTGGATAGCGTAGGGGTAAAAATTACTATTCCCACTCCAGAGAGTGCAACAGTAGGGAAAGCATTGGATAGCGTAGGGGTAAAATTACTATTCCCACTCCAGCGAATGCAACAGTAGGGAAAGCATTGGATAGCGTAGGGGTTAAAATTACTATTCCAACTTCAGAGAGTGCAACAGTAGGGAAAGAGTTGGATAGCGTAGGGGTAAAAATTACTATTCCCACTCCAGAGAGTGCAACAGTAGGGAAAGCGTTGGATAGAGTAGGGGTAAAAATTACTATTCCCACTCCAGAGAGTGCAACAGTAGGGAAAACGTTGGATAGCGTAGGGGTTAAAATTACAATTCCAACTCCGGAGAGTGCAACAGTAGGGAAAGCGTTGGATAGCGTAGGGGTAAAAATTACTATTCCCACTCCAGAGAGTGCAACAGTAGGGAAAGCGTTGGATAGCGTAGGGGTAAAAATTACTATTCCCACTCCAGAGAGTGCAACAGTAGGGAAAGCGTTAGATAGCGTAGGGGTAAAAATTACTATTCCCACTCCAGAGAGTGCAACAGTAGGGAAAACGTTGGATAGCGTAGGGGTTAAAATTACTATTCCAACTCCAGAGAGTGCAACAGTAGGGAAAGTGTTGGATAGCGTAGGGGTAAAAATTACTATTCCCACTCCAGAGAGTGCCACAGTAGGGAAAGCGTTGGATAGCGTAGGGGTATAAATTACTATTCCCACTCCAGCGAGTGCAACAGTAGTGAAAGCGTTGGATAGCGTAGGGGTTAAAATTACTATTCCAACTCCAGAGAGTGCAACAGTAGGGAAAGAGTTGGATAGCGTAGGGGTAAAAATTACTATTCCCACTCCAGAGAGTGCAACAGTAGGGAAAGCATTGGATAGCGTAGGGGTAAAAATTACTATTCCCACTCCAGAGAGTGCAACAGTAGGGAAAGCGTTGGATAGCGTAGGGGTATAAATTACTATTCCCACTCCAGCGAGTGCAACAGTAGTGAAAGCGTTGGATAGCGTAGGGGTTAAAATTACTATTCCAACTCCAGAGAGTGCAACAGTAGGGAAAGAGTTGGATAGCGTAGGGGTAAAAATTACTATTCCCACTCCAGAGAGTGCAACAGTAGGGAAAGCATTGGATAGCGTAGGGGTAAAAATTACTATTCCCACTCCAGAGAGTGCAACAGTAGGGAAAGCATTGGATAGCGTAGGGGTAAAAATTACTATTCCCACTCCAGCGAGTGCAACAGTAGGGAAAACGTTGGATAGCGTAGGGGTTAAAATTACTATTCCAACTCCAGAGAGTGCAACAGTAGGGAAAGAGTTGGATAGCGTAGGAGTAAAAATTACTATTCCAACTCCGGAGAGTGCAACAGTAGGGAAAGAGTTGGATAGCGTAGGAGTAAAAATTACTATTACCACTCCAGAGAGTGCAACAGTAGGGAAAGCGTTGGATAGCGTAGGGGTTAAAGTTACTATTCCCACTCCAGAGAGTGCAACAGTAGGGAAAGAGCTGGATAGCGTAGGGGTAAAAATCACTATTCCCACTCTAGAGAGTGCAACAGTAGGGAAAGCGTTGGATAGCGTAGGGGTTAAAATTACTATTCCAACTCCAGAGAGTGCAACAGTAGGGAAAGCGTTGGATAGCGTAAGGGTAAAAATTACTATTCCCACTCCAGAGAGTGCAACAGTAGGGAAAGCATTGGATAGCGTAGGGGTAAAAATTACTATTCCCACTCCAGCGAATGCAACAGTAGGGAAAGCATTGGATAGCGTAGGGGTTAAAATTACTATTCCAACTCCAGAGAGTGCAACAGTACGGAAAGAGTTGGATAGCGTAGGGGTAAAAATTACTATTCCCACTCCAGAGAGTGCAACAGTAGGGAAAGCGTTGGATAGCGTAGGGGTAAAAATTACTATTCCCACTCCAGAGAGTGCAACAGTAGGGAAAACATTGGATAGCGTAGGGGTTAAAATTACTATTCCAACTCCAGAGAGTGCAACAGTAGGGAAACCGTTGGATAGCGTAGGGGTAAAAATTACTATTCCCACTCCAGAGAGTGCAACAGTAGGGAAAGCGTTGGATAGCGTAGGGGTTAAAATTACTATTCCAACTCCAGAGAGTGCAACAGTAGGGAAAGCGTTGGATAGCGTAAGGGTAAAAATTACTATTCCCACTCCAGAGAGTGCAACAGTAGGGAAAGCATTGGATAGCGTAGGGGTAAAAATTACTATTCCCACTCCAGCGAATGCAACAGTAGGGAAAGCATTGGATAGCGTAGGGGTTAAAATTACTATTCCAACTCCAGAGAGTGCAACAGTACGGAAAGAGTTGGATAGCGTAGGGGTAAAAATTACTATTCCCACTCCAGAGAGTGCAACAGTAGGGAAAGCGTTGGATAGCGTAGGGGTAAAAATTACTATTCCCACTCCAGAGAGTGCAACAGTAGGGAAAACGTTGGATAGCGTAGGGGTTAAAATTACTATTCCAACTCCAGAGAGTGCAACAGTAGGGAAAGCGTTGGATAGCGTAGGGGTAAAAATTACTATTCCCACTCCAGAGAGTGCAACAGTAGGGAAAGCGTTGGATAGCGTAGGGGTAAAAATTACTATTCCCACTCCAGAGAGTGCAACAGTAGGGAAAGCGTTGGATAGCGTAGGGGTAAAAATTACTATTCCCACTCCAGAGAGTGCAACAGTAGGGAAAACGTTGGATAGCGTAGTGGTTAAAATTACTATTCCAACTCCAGAGAGTGCAACAGTAGGGAAAGTGTTGGATAGCGTAGGGGTAAAAATTACTATTCCCACTCCAGAGAGTGCAACAGTAGGGAAAGCGTTGGATAGCGTAGGGGTTAAATTTACTATTCCAACTCCCGCGAGTGCAACAGTAGGGAAAGAGTTGGATAGCGTAGGGGTTAAAATTACTATTCCAACTTCAGAGAGTGCAACAGTAGGGAAAGAGTTGGATAGCATAGAGGTTAAAATTACTATTCCAACTCCAGTGAGTGCAATAGTAGGGAAAGTAAATACTTCATATATAAATATAAATTACATAAATAGTAATACCAATTACAAAATAATTAAAATATTTTACAATTGTATAAAATATATTAAATAATTATTTATACATACATTTTAAAATTATTTAACCTACTAATACTAATTAATTACCTATTAACAATAATGTAATTTACAATTTAAAAATTAATCAATTATTTTTAATTACCAATTATATTTGAATTAATTACCTATTAATAATTAACAATTAATTCAAAATAAATACCAATAAATTAAATGACATATTTAATAAATTATAATTAAATTACTTTCCACCCTATTCCCCTATAAACCCACAACCCGCTACAGCAAATAAATTAATGACATTAACATATTTATCAATTAATCAATTACAATTATTTACAAATTGTATTTTAATTAATTACCAATTATAATTTAATTAATAATTAATTCAAAATAATTAACAATAAATAAATTAACATATTTAATTAATTAGAATTAAATTACTTCCCACCCTATTCCCCTATAAACCCACAACCCGCTACAGAAAATAATTGAATAAATTAACATATTTATCAATAAATAAATTATAATTAATAACCAATTATATTTTAATTAATTACCAATTAATAATTAACAATTAATTCTAAATAAATATCAATAAATAAATTAAAATATTTAATTAATTATAATTAAAATACATCCCACCCTATTCCCCTATAAACCCACAACCCGCTACAGAAAATAATTTAATAAAATTAACATATTTAGCAATTAATCAATTATAATTATTTACCAATTATATTTTAATTATCTACCAATTAATAATTACTTAACAAATAATTCTAAATATCAATAAATAAATTAACAAATTTTATTAATTATAATTAAATTACTTCCCACCCTATTCCCCTATAAACCCACAACCCGCTACAGTTTATCAATGTATCAATTATTCAATTAAAATTAATTACCAATTATATTTTAATTAATTACCAATTAATAAACAATTAATTCTAAATAAATATCAATAACAAAATTAACATACATAATTAATTATAATTAAATTACTTCCCACCCTATTCCCCTATAAACCCACAACCCTCTACAGAATTATATTACACAAAAAATAAAAAATAATATTAACTTACCTTAAATTCGATATTTTTGTTGTCTATATTATGTCTAGTCGATATTATGTCCATTCTATATTTTTGATTCGATATTATGTCCATTCTATATTTTTGATTCGATATTATGTCCATTCTAATCGATATTAATTTTTTCTAGTCGATATTTTTGTTGTCTATATTATGTCTAGTCGATATTATGTCCATTCTATATTTTTGACTCGATATTGTGTCTAGTCGATAATAAAAACTCGATATTTTGACTCTATACCGTGCAGCCACTGTCAGGCCAGGTCAGGCTCTAATCAACTGAACTCCTTCAAGTACAAACATTTATCACCAGGAACAACCAGAACACAGTCCCAAAATTCTAGTTCAGCTAACTCTGATTTACAACACATATCAGAGTTAGCTGTGATACAGGATACTACACACCTCCCTCCTTTCCCATTAACAAAAACTAGAAAAAGAAAGGGAGAAAAAAACAAAACAGATGCAAATACCAAGTGAAAATACACAGTATAAATCATACATACTCCTTTCGATAATACGGTCTTATAGAGACCCTTGAGGTTTTCCTCAATTCAAATTTGTTGGCAATAAGTGCCCTTATCAGAATCTTCATTACAAAGTTAATTTTCATTTCTCATACATATTTTCACCACTCAACCCAATTTCCAGATGCAAAGGTCTTCTGTTCTTACAGCATTTTTGAAAACTTTGATAACTTTCATGGGCGAAGAAAATTTCGATCTTGTACTAAACACACCACCACAAGGATCTTTGACTCTAATTAGTTCACCAACCTGAACAACAGTTTTCTTTGTAGCTTTGCAAGAGTCAAACAACTCTTTCCTTTTAGACGCTAACTTGTGTTCCTTTACATTTTTAACTCTTCCTTTTGTTTTATGGACAAATCATCGTTCAAGTCATTAACCCACGAAAGACAGACTTAAGTACTTGCTTTCCTTCTTTTGAACAACTCAAAAGGGGAGAAAACCTGTGCTAGAATGAGGAGTTATTCTGTAGTTCTTCCCTTTACAAAACAACTCTTGCTTCCAACACAAATTGTTTGTGATGGCACGTGGTATGGCTTCCTTCAATACTTTGTTCAACCTTTCAACCATGCCATTGGTCTCTGGATGATACAAGCTGATTTATTGTGCCGGATACCTCTATTTTCAAGAATTCTTCCATCTCCCGAGAGACTAACTGTACCCCATTATGCGTTAACACAGAATCCAGAAAAACTTCCCTCTCAAAAACCTGCTCCAAAAATACAATAATATCACATGACTCAATAGAATTGGTAATGGCAAATTCTGGCCACCTGGAAAACATGTTAAGAAGTACAAACACGTACTTGTCATCACACGCACAACGAATGGGACCTAAGATATCAAAGGCAACCTCTTTCCATGGTTCTTTCGGTATATCCCTTATCACCATAGGCTGTACTCTACATTTAAATGTTTTGTCAGCATTACAACACTCACCACAATCACTCACCACGCGTTCAAGCTGGATATCCATTCCAGGCCACTAATATATTTGTCTCAATCTCTTCTTGGTCTTTGAAATTCCTGGATGACTCTAATGAGCTAGAGAAATCAACCCCTCTCTCAATGATACACAAGTCCTCCTTGAACAAACAATTCATCTTAAACTCTCCAAAAGGTTTGTAAATACTAATTACTTTTATCAGAATTGGACCACAAACTTCCAATTTTTTTCACCACCTTTTGCAATATGTGATCTTTACTAACTTCAACCAACCACTCATCTTCTCTAATGACTCCCTCTCTTATCAAACAAACATCCAAATTCACATCTTTATCAACAACATTCCCACTCACATCAAATATACTGACTAGACGAGAACAACAGTCAGCTACCCAATTTCTAGTACCGGAAATATACTCCACATCCAAATGAAACTCTTGCAAACCGATTACCCAGTGCCTGATCCTAGCAGAGACTGCATATAAACCTTTTCTTTCAAAAATCTCCTTGAGGGGTTTTAAGGTCAGTTTCGACTACAAACTTGCTTCCCCACACAAACTTTCTAAGCTTTTGCAAAAGTCCAGGACACAGCTAGAGCCTCTTTCTCTATAACTGAATAATTCAGTTCGGCCCCTCTCAAGCTCATAGAGATTAACAAAATAGTTCTCTCTAAACTATTATGTGTTTGTAAAAGAACTGCTCAGAGTCCTTTAGAACTGGCATCAGACTACCATGGATTCATGCTTGGCCCGAAACTCTGTATACAAGATGTCTCTCTTAGCATTTTCTTAATTGAACAAAATTCCAACTCGCATTAATCATTCCACACAAAAGGAATGCCTTTCTTTAGTAGGGATCCCACATTCTTTCTCTTCTCAGCAAAATTTACAATGAACTTATTATAGTATTCAGTCATGCCCTAAAATTTTATCACTTCCTCTTTAGATGACGGACTGACTATGTTGTTTATCGTCTCAACAAGTTCACTTTTTGGTTCGATACTATCTGGTGTTATTTTGTGACCAAGATAATCAATTTGATCCAAATTAAATTTGCAGTTGCTTGCTTTTAATGTTACACTATTCTCTTTGAATCGTTGTAGCACTTCATGCACCTTTTGGTTATGCACACTGACGTCCTCACCATACACCGGGACATCATCCTGATATATCTTAATTCCTAAAATTCCTCCCTACATCTTTTCCATAATACTCTAGAAAACAGCAACAGTAGATATTAATCTGAGAGGCATATGCACAAATGTAAACATGCCAAACGGAGTAACAAACTCTGTTAGGTCTTGAGACTCATGGTGAAGTCGAACTTGGTGGTATGCGGAAGTGATTTCCACAGTGGTAAAACATTTTGCTCCTTTCAACATAGAAAGCATTTCATTAATATTTGGCAGGGGATAATGATCTACAATGACATTCTTATTTAACTCATGTAAATCCACACAAAGGCAAACTTCATCATTAGCCAACTTCACCATGACCACCGGAGCTTCTACTTCTTTCTATGATACCATTGGTCTTCAATTTATCCATCTCAGCCTTCATCTTCTCTTTAACAAGTAAAGGTACCCCTTTGACCTTACTTAAAACTGGTCTGGCCCCTTCTTTAATTCTTATTTTGTGAACATATTATTTTATACAGCCTAGTTTAGTGTCACAGACTTCAGGAAACTCTTCCTCAAAATCAGGTTTAAAGGAACCTAAATTGTTCACTTGAATAGTTTGCCTTAATTTAACTTGGGGATTCTCATTAGGGTCTAGATATACACCAAGTTCTTTCTGGTGATACCAGCTAATAAGGGAGCAACCCCTTACAGAAACATACATTTTACTTGCAGTGATTCTATCCTTAAAATGAATCGACCAATTAAAATACCCTACTAGTTTGAAGGGTTGACCACCATAACCTTAAGAGGATACATCCAGTTTGAACAATTTGATTTTATGTGCTAAATTGTTTTCGAAGAAAACATTAGGAACTAATGTTATCTTCGGACCAGAATCGAACAACATATATACAGAGGCCCCATCAACTTGTACTACTTCCCAAGGTCCTCCAGTACCATCTTGAATTTGCATAATGATTTCATCATTAGATGAGCCATCAACAAATTCACAAATAACTTCTGGAATTTTGTTTTTTGTATAATATTGCCTTAAGCATTAGAACACAGGCAACAACTTGAAACGTCCTTTCTTCCCACATTTCTTGCATGTAGTTTTCCAACCCACACATCCTTTAAAATTGGCAAAATGCCCAAGATCACCACACCTATAACATTTCCCTGGATTAGACTGTAAACCATTGCTAGAATCTTTTTGAGGTGGGCGTGAAGTGAAACTAGTATTGTTCTTTTTGCGCACAGAAACAGTTTGTGCTGTTTCTTCTTTAGAGATAGTACTGCATTTCTTTATCTCCTCAACACATGCTTTACTATGTTCAAAGTTTATGGCATGTGTGACAGCCTCTGATAAGGAGGGGTCATCATTTTGCCAAAAGCTCTCTCTAGCTTTCTCTACACAACATCCTAACATGAACTGATCACAAAGTCTTTCTTCAATGTTGACACCAAAAGAACACGTGCACGCGAGTTTCCGTAAAACAGAAACATATTCCTCAACTGATTCACTGGACCTCTGCAATCGCTTACCAACCTGATACCTTTCTAAAACGCATGAAATCTTAGGTATATAATGTAGATCTAATTTTTTATACATATTTCATATTTGTTTAAGTCATTGCTTAAGTCTGAAGACAACTCAGGTAAGTGCTAAAAAAACGTCTTGGCCTTCAGAGCCAAGACAATGAAGTAATAAAGCCATTCTGCGTTCCGCACTTAAAGATGTTCCACACACCCTTGCATAATTTATAAAAACATTCTTAAATTTTTTCCATTTGATTTGTGGTTCCCCTGGATTCATAAGGAAGAAAGGTGGAGGAGGAACATTCTGCATGGTGTCGCAATTCAGAGTTTGATGACTTTGAAGTAGAAATTGAAATAAAGGTTTTTTATGTGTGAGGAAGATGGTAAATAATAAATAATGACAAATGTTGTCGTAGTGTAAGGCTCAAAAATATAGGTGTGCTCATCACCGAGCAACAGTTCCAGGAGCAGTGCAAGTATAAGCACTGATTTGAAAATAAAACTTTGAAAAATGTAGGTGTGCCCATCACCGAGCAACAGTTCCAAGAGCAGTGCAAATATGATCACTGATTTGAAGAAAAAACTTGAAATAAGAATAATATAGTTAGAGCCATGCGCATCGGCGACAATGCACTGGTAGATGCACAGTGTAATTGAAGTAGTGTTATTGTTATTAAAATGCCTATTACACAAAGCAGAAAAAAGGCTGTGCGCATCAGCGAACAACAAATCTTATGAGCACAGGAATAAGCTGTTTGTCAGGCTTAAATAGACCAGAGAGGCTGTGCGCATCAGCAATCACTGAATGAGCTGCACGCAATAGTAGAAAGACGGTCCAAGTTGTTAGGTAACCAACAGAAAACAACTAGGAGGCTTCTTCAAAATGGCCGCATGTTACGAGACATCATGACGTGTAGGAAGCATCAAGTCTCCTCGCGCTTAGAAACGCAGCCTGAAGATGAGAGGGCAGGCAGTGAGGTCCCCATGCACGCCCACACGCCGAGGAGGTCGTTGCAAGGCCTCACGCGTGGGTTTGAAGTCCAACACATGCTCAGAAACTGGACCCCTTCGTACCCCAGCACTTAAAAGAAAAAGGGGCCACAGGGAAGAAAGCGGAAGTCCCAAACCAACCACAGATCCTCCTTATTTGAAAGGACGCTATGAAGCTTGGAAGCTGCTTTGTGGAGGGTGAGTAAATAGAAGCTCGAACTCACAGTGCGTCGTCGTTCTCTTGTTCAGGGTGTATATGTTGGACTGGGGTCGGGAAGTAGGTTGAGTTACAATGCAAGGTGATGTATTTGAAAACGAAGTGTCCAATGTTTAGAAAAAGACTTTTGAGTTGAACTGTTGTCAGACTCTTCAGCCTCAGTTGCGCAGCCACCGTCAGGCTCTAATCAACTGAAATCCTTCAGTGCAAACATCTATCACCAGGAAAAACCAGAACACTGTCCCAACATTCTAGTTCAGCTAACTCTGATTTACAACACATAGTGTTAGCTGTGATACAGGATACTACAGGAAGCAACGCGATGGCCTTCATTGAATGTTTCCCTTATAAGGTTTGAATCTCTGAGCAGACGGAAAGCCATGCTTTTACTGAAGGTTGTGACCTTAACCTCAGCCCGAGAGACTTTTCATATCCAGGTTGCCAGGTCTTCAGCTGAGATACAGGCACTAGTCCAAACAAAGTTCCTGCTCCATTTAGGAGAAATGGTACATCGTATCTTTAACATGTCTGATACAAGGGGGATTGTGCACCTATTTAAGAGCAGAGGTTCTAGACTATTGACTTTGATCACCTTTCAGACAATCTTTGGAGTTATTCCACCATTAATACACTACATATTAGGAAGTGTTTTGGAGGGCTTCCGCTGGTCCTAAAAAGCACTCCTGGTGCAATGTTGCCGTGAACGCATGTTACTCTATTTGAGTGCATCTTGGCTTCGGGAGCTGGTTCCTTTAGTTCAGATCAGTCTGGGCTGGCTGCATCTTGCCTGTGCTCTGCTGCCTATTCAGCAGATATTAATGCATGTTGGACATATGTCTGACCCTTCTATCGGTTGCTCCACCAAATGTTGCCCTTAAAGGCCTATGTGTTACTGTGTTCTCAGCCCCTGCCCAGGACATACCCAGCAGGATTCCCATCTTCAGTATAATGGCTCTGTATAAAAGTCACCGCTATCGTCATCCTTGGACGACAAGCCCACAGTGCCATTACACATCTAGGTAGAACCCCTGAGGGAACCTTTTTTGGGCATAAAAGAACCACATCTTCGCTGGGTTACCAGAGGAGAAGCTTCCATGCGGACACAAGATGCTGAGATTCCTGTGCGCAGAAACACCAGCAGGAAGTGTTCTGACATCCCTTGCGGGGTGTCCTACTCGAGACAAAGACTGGGACCTTCATTCGCTCCCATCAGGTAATGGGGTTGGCTTTTACTTAGGGGATTCTTGGCCTTACACCCACACACATGCTAGGTACACTTAGACAGGGTTTGCATCATAGGAGTACACTTGATTACTGTCATGTATCTATATGCCTGTATATATTCAATGTTTTAGCAAAATGGCAGAATTCTACCTTTTATTTACTCTGTTGGTGCTTGTAATCTTATACATCTGTTTCTGTCTAATGATTGTCACATTAAACATACTAGAATGACGCTGGTTCAATAAATGCTTATGGAAAACGTCCACATCGTTTATTCTGTGTATCTCTCTCAGACTAAGTGGACACAATTGACTGAGCGAAAAGTACTGTACTGTTTCCATGATCCCTGAAGGAACAAGGGTTGTCATGTTCGAAAGTTGCCAGAAACTATTGGCTCCTTGGTAAGAGGGCTTATAGTGGCACTGTAAGCTAGCTGGTCTAAGGGCTAACATATCCCTTGGGGCTGTCTGGAATCAGTCTGGACCCCAATCCCTTAGTTTATGTTGTGTAAACTTGCAGATTCTATATAGATTCATAGGAACTATATGACATGGAGGGTCTGTAAAGAATTTTCAGCTAGAATCTCTACCAGATAAGGCATTACCAAAGGCAAGTAACTTGTACATCTGAAAGACTTTATATTCCTTACCTTAGAATAAATACCCAAGCAAGACCTGCCTGTAGGTGGGTCTGATAGCAGATTAGACCAAAATATTCTGGAGGACCAAACAGGCAAAATGCCACCAAGACAGACCTGTCTCTTCAGACAGTAATGTTTGGTGAACGTGTGCAGGGATGCCCATGTTGATTCTTGACAGATGTCCAGGACAGGGACTCCACGAGCTAACGCAGTGGTCGCAGCCTTCGGCTGTGGTGGAAAGAGCGTGCAAGCCATCAGGGGGTTACTTGTTGGCTAGTGCATAGCATATTTTAGTGCAGAACACTATCCATCATAACATGGTTTGTTTCTGCACAAACAACCTCTCTGCTCTGACATACCCTATGAACAGTAGATTATCCACCAAGAAATCTCTAGTGAGATCAAGGGAGAATGCTTTTTTTTGGGTCTAGTTGGTGAAGTCTCTCCACTTACTTGGAAGGATGAGGCGGATAAAGAAGGTAGACAAGGTGATATTTGGGTCTACATGAAAAGGTGTTACAACCTTCAGGAGGAAGGAGGCACATGTCTCAGATTCAGATTGTCTCAGAAGAATGTTGTGTAGGGAGGTTGCACCAAGAGCGCTTGCAGTTTGCTGTCCCTCCTAGCTGATGTTATGGCCACCAGAAAAACTGTTTAGTATGAGTAGGAGGAGTGGCATTTGTGCAGTGGCACGATGTGTGTAAACATGAGAAATGTTAAGACAAGACTGAGGTCCCATTGCTTTATGATGAAGGAAACAGGTGTTGAAGCCCCTTCAGAAAAACAGGCCAACAGTTCACTTAAACAAAAAAGGATGGTCCGGCAAACACAAGAATGTCGAAATGGCTGATAAGTAACCTTTAACAGTGCTCAGAGAAGAGGCCTGCAAGGCCAAAAAAAGAGCAAACAATAAAACCTGGCCTAAAGGTACAGAAAGAGGGTCGATGTTTTCAGAAGCACACAATGCCACAAATGTGTCCCAAAAACAGGCATACACTGTCTTGTTGGAGGGATGCCTGGCTGTCAGAATAACATCATAGACTTCGGGAGGAAGGTTGAAAGCCGTCAACGTTTGATGCTCAATCTCCACGTATGAAGACGCAGGGTGTGCAGATTCAGGAACAGGACCCTCGCCTGCGGTTGCAACAGAAGATCCTACCGAAGGACCAGCCTGATCGAAGGACCAAAGCTCATGCTCAGAAGTATGGGATAGCAGACTCTCCATGAGAACTCTGGGCAGGAGTTGTATTGGCAGAGAGGCGTACAGGAGGCTGGAGCTTCACTCGAGACAACAGACGCTGCTGAGTAAAAGCTGCCCTGGAAACTCCTGCATGCAGAATTGCTGTCATTGGACATTTTCAGCGGTGGAGAATGGATCTAACCAAGGTACTCCCCACTCTTGAAAGAGACCAGGCACCACCTCCTGATGGAGGCACTATACGTAATCCACTAGGGATCGACAGCAGAATTTGTCTGCTCTGGTGTTCAGAGAGCCTGACAGATGTTGAACCAGGAAGGAAATGCCCCGACATTCCAGCCATATCCACAGACAGACGACCTCTTGGCAGAGGGTGCACAACCCCACCCCACCCTGATTGTTGCAGGACCACGTGGCGATGGTGTTGTCCATGTACACCTGCACCAGCCTTCCCCTGATCGAAAGACAAAAGGCTTTCAATGCCAATCGGACCGCCCGAAGCTGCAGCAGGTTTGAGTGCCGCATGGACTCTGTCGGAGACCAGAGGCCTCTGATCTCCACCTCTCCAATGTTGTCATCCCAACCCAGAAGTGGTGCATCTGTTACCACAGTCAGTTCTGGCTGTGAAACGGAGAGAGGTCTGCGCTGGCGAAATGTTGACTGCAGATCTTTTGCTGTTCCCTCCAAGATCTGGACCAGGTTGAAGGGATTCCATTGATGCTGTGTCTACTGGATCCTCCGGTCCCACTGCAGAGCCTGCATATGCCAGTGGTCATGTGTCACGAGCAGGATGCAGGCGGCAAAGAGGCCCAACAATCAGCCTCACGAAAGTTCAGGTAGAGGCTGAAACATCGCAATCATAGTCCAGATATCCTGGACTTGCCTTTCGGGAGGAAAGGCCCGAAAACGGCACTGTGCCCAGAAATATCTCTGTTGAAAAGAAGCAGCTGAGAGGGAGTCAGGTGTGACTTCTGCAGGTTCATAGTGAACCCCAGTGAGTGCGGAGGTCCACCATAGTCTGGAGGTGAGTGAAGTATACCTGGGGCGAGCCCACCTTTTACAGGAAGGTGAGGTAGGGGAAGACTGGAACTGCTGACCTCTGCAGATGTGTTGCAGCCATCACCATCACCATGTAAGGCCAAAGTGGAGCACAGCAAACAAAAAGTGCTCCCCTGCCTTCTATCATGAGCTTGAGAAGGTGCAGGTCTAGAATAGGACAGAGGCCGCTGTCTTTTTTGGGCACTAGAATGCAGTGGAAATAGCATTCACAACATTCCAGCACCCTCTCTATGGTCCCTTTGGCCAAAAGGGTCAACTCTTCCTGGCCGAGCAAAGCGAGATGGTCCTCCACCAGCCAGTTGCAGGCAGGTGGCATGAGAGGGGGTATCCAGTAAGGGGATGGAGAAACCACTCTAGACGATTTGTTGAACCCAGTTGTCTGATGGCATGAACTGCCAGTGGGGCAGCTGATGATGGATCCTGCCCCCCTCCCCCACTGGGCACCTGTGCTGGTATAAGGGTGAACTAAGGAGGTTATGAGGCTGAGGCTGCTGGGGGCAAGGGGAGGTGTGACCTGGCCCAGCCAGGACCTCTGGCTGGTGGTCCCACGTGGTTTGTGGAAACTGTGTCCACAGCCACAAAGAGGCAGGGAAGCCTGTTGGTCTAGGTGGCTGGGCGGGTAAGAACATTGCCACAAAAAGTCAGACTGGGGCCATGGAGAGGTCCAAAGACCCAGTAGTAGCTCTGATGTCTTTAAAGCCCTCTAGTGCTGGCTGCCTTTACACAAAAAGCTTTATCTTGCTAGTGTGTTCACTTGGGCATTCATTGGTAGCTCAGAGTCCATGGTCATTCCAAGGTTTCTTACTTCCTTCAATACTTTAGGTTGTGATCCCAGTTAATCAGGCCAGGCGGCAAGCGGGTCATAATGTTTCCAATCGCCACAAGTGAGTATTTCTGTTTTGGAAGCATTCAATTTGAGTTGGCTCCAAGTCATCCACTGATCCACGGCTCTCAAACAACTTAAAATTGAGGAGTTTTCAATGACTTCGGGGCATTCCAGTTGAAGGAGTATTTGTGTGTCATCTGCATAGCTATAGCACATGAGGTGAAATTGAGTGATGAGTACCGGTAATTACTTCATGCAGATGTGGAAAAACATGGGCTAGATGCTAGAGCCTTGAGGAACTCCTGCTTATGTATGGTTTGGATGAGAAAGGTGGGGTATGGATGACATTAGTTCTGTTTCGAATGTAGAACGAGATCCAGTCTAGCGCAGTCCCCTCTATGCCGGCGTCATAGAGTCTTTGTTTCAGAGTTTCGTGGTCAACCGTTTGAAAGGCAGCTGAGAGGTCCAAGAGGAGAATCGCAGCAACCCCGTTGCGGTCTACTGTGTTCTTCAGGTCATCCCAGACGGCAAGGAGGGCAGATTCTGGGCCTATCCTGTGACGGAAACCTGTTTGGGAGTCTGACAGTATGTCTTTCTCTTCAATGAATTGTGACATCTGGGCAAAATTTGCTCTTTCTATCAGTTTACCCAGGAAAGGTCCATTTGTAATGGGTCTGTAGTTGTCGGGGTTCAGCGGGTCCAAGTTTGTTTTGTATGTATGACTTTTTGAGTTCTTCTTCAAATATTCCGGTAGTTAAGGAATCGTTGATGATTCTTCTTACTGGAGTGGCAGCAGAGGTTGTTAAAAGAATGGTCTTGAAAGTTTGTGGTGAACACGGGTCAGAAGGGCTGCCAGCAGGACTGCTTGCTTTGACCAGGTCCATAAATTCATCGTGAGAGATGTGTTGGAGGGAACAGAGAGGCGGGGTTAGAGTATTCTTGGATTGTTGTCTTGTACAAGGGTTAGTGCTGGTTCTTGAGCTTCCTTGTGGCATGGCATGCCTTGCAGTTAACATCCCCGATCTTTCTCTGTTCACCTAATCGTGCCTAGCCGTGCCTAGCCAAAGCCACGCCCCGCCAGACCAAGCGCTGCGATCGTCGAAACACAGAGTGGAGCACGGAGCGCGGGAATTCGGAGCAAGAGGATACGGAGCAAGCCCTCGTCAGCCGGACCCCAGCGACTAGCGGACAAACGGGCAAACCGATATAGATTTCCTCCCCAGCCTCGGTTAATAGCGGAGCCCCTGGGGAGAGGCAGGGAGTGACGAGGGGAGCGGGTGCAGCGCGAGTAGGAGGGCTCGCCGAGCACAACGAGACTCTGCACACGCAGCTGCTGCAGAGAACGCCACTGATCGCCTGCACCAACTTGACCCCCCTTTCAGCCCCCATTCTTGCAGACTCGGACTATTAGCCGGATCAGTGAATTCAGCAGAGTCTGCAAGGCAATACAATACATTTCGAACTTCGGTGTTATAAGCTGACAATAAAGGGCGTGTAACTGAATCATTAGCCCTCAGAAGGCCAAACACCACCAGAAAAGTCGGAGTTTTTAACACAAAGTATAAGTGGGGCAAGGCAACAGGCGGAAGGCAACTAAGGCTGAACAGAGGTAAGTGAACAATTTTTAACTAAAGTAAAATTAATAATTAAGAGTTACCACCCTTAGTATAACAACAGTTTTTTTGACTAAAAATGGCTCCTAAAAGAGGGCAAAAATTATTGGATGAACTAGGAAGGAGTAAATCATTGGAGGGCTCAAAATCTCTGGATGAAAGCCAGGAAAGTCACGCATCATCTATGGAAAATAGTAAGGGGAGACGAAAGAAAAGAAAAGTCAAAAGTGCAATGAAGAATGCCCAGAAGGCAAAAAGAGGCTGCAATCAAACAACCAATAAACAGAAAGAGAACACGGCAGCGTCAAAGTCCATAAAGGAGTTTGTAGGCAAACACTATAAATCATTAAACCCAGCAATAACATCGGATCTTGATGAAGAAATAGTGGAAATTGGCGGAGAAATTGGTGAAAATTCAGGCTTGCCAGATGAAAATCAAAGACGGTCAAATAAGGGAGAACTCCAGGAAGAAGTTAATCTTGAAAATGAGGAAGATGGGGTGAACCGTAAATTACTAAACCAGACACTGCAGAGCCAAAATCACCAAATCCCGGCGCCTCGACTATCATCATCACCAAAGATGTTCTCATTGTTGTCACCAGGGATTGAAGATCATAGGGGAAATGAAGGCCAGAACCAGAGCGTTACCTGGGGAGGCGCACTAGATCAACTCCTACAATACCAACCATTGCAAAAATCCCCAATACATCAAGAGAACTTAAGGACAAGTTTCCCAGCAATCCCAGTCAGAAATACTACACAGGACTCGGTGCTCTCTGAAACTCCTACATCCTCGTTGATGGATCTAATCCTGTTATTGCAAAAAGTGCTTCAAGGAATCCTGGAAGTAACCCTCTCAAACAACGGAGTGATGAAAGCTCAGAAACAACACCTAAAGAAAATAGAAGAAGAACTCGGAGAAATAAAGAGCCAATTGCCGAGTAGGGTAAAGCAAATTGATATAGCACCACCAAATGAGGAAAGCGACAGGATAATACCTGAAGAAGAAAGCATGGTAATCCTCGAAAGATCGCCGAAACCCGCAGAACAATCAGCAAAGGATGCTGCAGAATATGTGGACAATGTGTATATATCAAAAAGACCTATGTTGATAAAAAGGCATGGAGGGTATGTTACACTCGGGACCAGGAACCGAATAGGAAAGTCCAGGCAAATGAAACATGCAGGAAAGAGAAAAGGGAAGGAAACAACGAAGGAGGGGTTGCAGTCAGGACTAAACGCCTCAGCCCCAATATTTACAACACATACACTTACACAGGTAGAGGCAAAAACTTCAACACCCCCAAAGACCCCGAGAGCTCCAAGGAAAAAGCAGTCTCACAGAGAGGAATCTGAGAACCCCCCCCCCACCCGTACGACGAGACAAAAAGTAAGGCTATTGGATGGATCTGTAAGACCACAGATACATGAAGATCCCAACATGAGAAACAAAGGTTGGAAAGGAGGGAGAACAATCACCAGTCAACAGACGTATGAAATAAACACGAACTCATATGAGAGAGATGATAACAAATGGTTATTTCTGGACCTGATGCCAGCAGGGAGGAAAGAGAAGTTGACAAGAAAAACTAATCCCCCGAATAGGGCATTGATCTTGACCGCATTTGCAAAATGCGGCAGTCTGAGGGGGATCGGCACTAAAGACCTCCAGCAGGTTGGTTTTGTAGAAAACTGGTATGGAAAGGAAATAACAAAAATCACTCTTTATTCAGACCTGGTAAAAAGGGCAATCCTGAAAGCCTCAAATGAGATAACGAAACAGGGAATAAGGATTATCCCAGAGAGAGATATAAAAACCTCTAAAGATAACAATTTCTTAAAACAGCATGCTGGGTTACAGAAGAGGCAAGTGATTCTCTATAAAGAATCAAAAGGTGATCGAAGCTCTCTGAACATTGTAATCGACAACACAGGGAATGACTCCTTATGGGGTAACTGGTCGTTACACAGCAATCCCGAGGGAGAAAGTAATGAGAGAAATACAGTGGTAACAGATGATGAAGGTGGTTTGAGTGACGTTGAATAGGATGGAGGGGGTTCGCAAGAACTAGGTCTCTTAACCTGGAACGTAAATGGGCTAGGCAACGAGCAAAAATGGGAATATATAATGGAATCCATAAATAAAGTAGACATTGCCTGCCTGCAAGAGACCTGGTTATGCGACGACACCCCAACCCTTGACGGCTATGCCCAGATACATCAGCCAGCCATAAAGAAAAATCGTGGGAGGCCCTCGGGGGGGGGCTGTTGACATTGGTATCAACAAAAGTAATGAGGGAAATAAAACTGTTGAACACAAAATGTAAATGGGTACAATGAAGTAGAATTGAACTCATGACGGTGGATCTAAATTATAAAATGTTGATTTTAATGAATGTATACATGCAGTGGGACAATGGGGAGGAGTATGAAAGGGAAATGAGGTGTTTTAAAGAGGATGTAGACAGTACTCTAGAAAATTATCCCGCAGACATAATAATTATAATGGGCAATTTCAATCATAAACTAAACCCAAAAAAGGCTGACCTTTGGAATAGGGAACAGTTAGAGGTATATGGAATAAACCCGGCAAGGTTCCCAGTAGGGGAATCTTCGAAACAAGACCTAGCACTAATACACATCTTAGGAGGCAGGGGTTTTAACTGCGTAAATGGGAGAATAGAGTCAGACTCACCGGCAGGAAAAACGTTTATCCAAGGGCAACAGAACTGCCCAATTGACTATATATTCTTGCAGGCCTGGAATTTTCACCAGATTAGGGACTTTAAGTTAGATCAAAAAGAGGTGAGTGATCACAAACTCCTACACATAGTGATAGCAGGGGGAAGGAAAGTACAGAGAGAAACGGTGATTACCCAGGAGGTTGAGTACCCCAAACGCGTCACGACACGTTTAACTGAGGAATATATGGAAAAACTGAAGGCCATGCAAACAAAAATGGCACCTGAAAACTGTGAGAATAAAAAATTGGAATGGTTTATTGGAAAATTAGAAGAAGTTGTTCAGTGCCTAAAGATAAAATTAAAATGGAATAATCCCATAAGGGTAAAACAATCAAACCGTGGTAAAGAGTTCTCTGCGGCGTGCCAAAATAAGAAAAGGGAGATAAGAGCAGCTCAAAGGAAACAAAAAAAAGAACTTTACACAAGAGAGACAGGAACAGCTAGTTAAGCAGAAAAAAGAATTCAAGCAATTGGTTCTCTCCGCAAAAAGGTTATAAAAAGAAAAATGCTGGTCAGAATTACTAGAAGCCATAGAGAACAAAAATCTAAGGCAATTTTGGCAACTAGTAAAGGCTGCAGCCGGAACAACAGATGGTGAACTAAATTGTGTGGTGAGTGAGGCAGCATGGGAAGTGTACATAAGGGAATTGTACGGGGCAAGGACGCCCAGAGAGGAGATGGAGATCAAAACATGGCAAGAAATCTCAGATGACCTTTTATTTGAGTTCAATGAAGAACAAGTTGAGCTCACAATAAAAGAACGTAAGCTAACCCGGGCAGCAGGCCCAGATAATCTGCCTGCAATCATTTTGAAGACCGAGGTTAAATGGTGGGCAAGATTCCTTGCCAAGATGTTCCAGTTAGTCCTAAAAAGAGGGATAATGCCTCTAACCTGGAAGGGGGCCATAATTAGGCCGATCCATAAGAAAGGGAGTAAAGAGGCGCCAAAAAATTACCGGCTGATTAATCTCCTAGATATTGGTGAGAAAGTGTTCTCTAAAATTGTATTGAAACAACTGAATGCATGGGTAGACGAGCACCAAATAATTCCCATAGAACAGGGTGGATTTAGAGCGGGCCACTCGACAATAGACCACGGATTTGCTTTATGGGCGATGGCGAGGAAGTCGACGGAACAAAATGGCAAGTTATGCTGCTGTTTCGTCGACTTCAAAGCAGCCTTTGATTCTGTGGATCGGGCCTGCCTATGGGAGACCCTAAAGAGGTTAAAAATTCCAAAAGACCTCCTTACCATAATAAAAGAACTACACAGGGAAAATTGGGGACAAGTAATTAAAGATACGGTGGGCTCCTTGACCTTAAAAATACCCATTGCCAATGGATTAAGACAGGGCTGTGTGCTGGCCCCCCAGCTTTTCTCGATCTTCCTGTCAGATCTCCCGGTACATCTAGAGGTGGAGGGTAGTGCCAGCCCAAAAATGGATGGAAACAAGATACCCTGCCTATTGTACGCGGATGATCTGGTAATAGTAGATCAGACTGAGAGGGGCCTCCAAAGGAAGCTAAATGCCTTCAATACATATTGTGCCAGCAAATTTTTAAATATCAACCTGGATAAAACTAAAACCCTATGTTTTGGGAAAAAGCTAAGCAGATTCAGTTGGTACATAGGTGAGCTCAAATTGGAGACAGTCAATGAGTACCGATATTTGGGTATATGGTTCGATAGGACTCTAAATTGGAATACCCATTTGGAAACTCAAAAAGCAAAGGCACTCTCTTCCATATGTGGCCTAAAAAGGTTTAATGGGGACTATGGTGAGATGTCACACCGACCAATGCTTAGAGCTTTTGAAGCAATGATCCCCCCCAAGTCTTACATGGCGCAGAGATCCTCTATTTGAGCGGTAAGGGATCTTGGGACGTGATAGAGGGGAATTGCATAAAAAGGCTACTATCACTTCCACAATCTGCTATGATACAAGCCATCAGAACAGAAATAGGCACAAAGTCCTGGGTGATATTAACCCAGATGGCTGTGATCAGATTCTGGAAGAGATTAGAAGACCCTGAAAGCAAAAAAGTAGCATACTGGTGTCGCAAAGAAATCCAGAAAAGCGAGCTAAAATGGGCGAAGGCCAGTAGGGAAAAATTGAAGGGAATCTGTAACTCATTAGAGATCGATCTGGATATGGGAACATATCAAATCCCCAGTACCACAAGTGATCTGAAGCAAAGGGGAAAAGAAGTTTCCAAATTTTATGATATAGACTACTTAACAAAGAAAAAATCAGTGGCGCATATGCTAAATGCTTGGTCCCATGAAAACTGGTTCCACTACCTTGATAGATTACCCAATCGCGGACTCAGGCAAGAGATCCTGAGGCTACGAATTGGGATCAACCCATGGCTAATAAGCAGAGACCATAAAACAAAAATGTTAGATCAGGAAGGTCGCTGCAGGTGTAATTTGGGAACTAAGGGAGACCTGTTGCATATCCTGTTAGATTGTCTGACACTCCTAGAACATAGAAAACTTTGGCTGCGCCCAGTTTTTATAAAATATGAAGTTAAGACAAGGTCGCAGGCGGCCAGCCTTCTAACAGAAATCCCCTACATCAATATTGTAATTGCCCTCGGGAAATTTATAAAGGTGGCCCTGAGTGCATCGAGAGCCAAAGAATAACATGTAGTACTGTATGGATTTTAGTGGAATGAAATTGTTTGGTGTAGTAAGAATGTGAATAGGTTTTAATATACAAAATAAGTTTTAAGATAATTGTAATTCTACAGATTTTTTGTACTTTAGATAATGATGTGTATGATCTTTTTAATGGACAAGTTTTTAAAAAATAAGCGTATGAATTTATGGTGCATACTCCACTCTGCGTTATGTTCACTGTATTGTTTAAAGACTATGGTCACAATAAACATATATTTTGACTTGACTTGGCTGGTTCTTTGTTTCTGTTTTAGGTATGAGTCCTATGTGTCTGCTTTGTCAGTGTAATGATTTGCCAGTTTGTCTGTGAAATCTTGAGTAACAGGATGAGTTCCTTCTAGGCAATTTGGTTTGCGAAATTCATTGAGTATTTTATAGAATTCTTTATTTGCACATTTAGTATTTTGAATTCTGTCTGAATAGTACCTTTTCTTAGCTTTTTTGATAGCCGACTTGTATAATCTGTTAATTTTCTGTAGGTGAAGTTTGTCTTGTTTAGCGTTTGTTTTGAGCCAGGTACGTTGCAGCTTTCTAAATAGTTTTTTTTATGTCTTATCTCTATGTTTCTCTAAGGCATTTTTTTTCTTTTGTTCTGTTGTGTGGTTTTTAGTGGTATCTGGATGTCAAAAGCTTCCTGTCCACTCATAATTTTTTAACAGAGTTTATTGTTTCCAGATTTGTTCTGGATGTTAGTTGTGTTTCTAAGTGTTCCAAATTGAGTTTGTTCCATGGTCGATAGGTGGATGGATGTAAGGTAGTTTTAGGTGAGAAGCTTAGTGTTGTTTTATGTTGGAAAGCAAGCAAGTGGTGGTCTGACCATGTGACTGGAGTTATAGTTTGAAAGGTAACTAGTTCGGTATTAGCAAAATTGACATCTAGGATACGTCCAGCGATGTGTGGGAGTTTGTGGACAATCTGATGCAGGTTTAGTGCATCTAGGCCAGTGATTATTGTTTTTGGATGCGTTATATTGGGTTTGTCAAACCAAATGTTGAGGTCACCCAGAACGCATAGGTTGGAGTGTATTGTTATCTGGTTTGAAACTGTGCCTAGAAGTGCGTCTGGAAATGTCGCCTTGATAGATGGAGGTCTATAAAGGAGCAGGAAGTTACAGGAAGAAGACGGTGTAGGATTGAATCTGGTGAGAAGAGCCTCACAATTCTTTATAATGATGTCCTCAACTTTAGAGATATGTAATGTTTGCCTGAACACAACAGCTAGACCACCTCCTTTTTTTGCCTATATGATTCTGGGTGATCGTTTGACAGCCTCGAGGAACGGCTTCAGGCAGGACTGAAGCCATATCCTCGCCAAATCATGATTCAGTTACAAATAGTATGTCTGTTTTGCATCGGTGAGAAGGTTGTAGATGTGAAGTTTGTTTTTAGAGAGGGATTGAGCATTTATTAGTAGACAGTTTGGAGAATGGGCTTTGGTGATGGTGAGACTTTGTTTTGTAGAAGAGTGATTAGTATTGTGTGGGTTTGTTGCAGGTGTGTTTTTAGTGCCGGTATTAGCTCTGTTAGGATAGCAATCGTGTTGCTGTCCTGTATCATGTTCCGTATCCAGCATGCTAAGAAGGCAATTTGATAGGTCTGCGTGTGTAGGTGGTAGAGACGTGTTTGAGATTTAGTTGATGTGCTGTTTTTGTGGTGTAACATTGTTGTGCAGTAGACATGGGTAAGCAAAGTTGTGAGGTGTTGCAAGTCGCTTATATTGTTTGCGTGTGTTTAGGGCAGAAGCTGTATGAGTCAGAGGTGGTGGTGCAACATGTGGGTCATGTAGTAAGGTTCTAAATTGTCCAATGGATGAGAGGCGTTTGAAAGAGAGTTGCTGTGTTACTGTATCTGTGTTAGATGTGGTGGAAGAGAGAAAGCTTGGCATTGGCATTTGTTCCTTTGTGTGGTGTGAAAGGTGGGTGTATGATTGTATTTTGTGATGGTAAGTATTATGAAATGTTGCGGTTTGAAGATCTTGTGTTGGAGTGCGGTTGTGTTATTATGGTAGAAAGAAGAGGAGGGTGTTGGTTGGACAAATTATGGATGGCTGATTATATGTTTGTTAGTGATGAAAAGTGGTCTGTTAGGAGTAATTAGAGCAGGGAGTGTGTGTCTGGATAGGATGTATTTAAGTATGGTGTGGAATGGGGTTGTGCTAGTGATGAGTGGATTGGTTAGTGGTATAGGAGTTGTGTATGGTTTGTAGGAAATGGCAGAAATGTATGATAGCTGGGATAGAAGGGTGTATAGGTATGGTTTGTGTGGTTTTGTAGTGGGTGCGGGGACATGGATTTGTGCATAGTGTTGGTTTGTAGTAAGTGTGTGGCGTACATTTGGTGTGGTGAGTGTGTTGCTCTGTTTGTGGATGTGGATGGGGTGGGCTGGGTATTACTGAATGGGAAAATGGGCAGCATTGCTGGCCCTAGTCCCAACCAGTCTCAAACATGCTCAAACAGGCAACTGCCTTTGTCCACTCTGTCCTTATCCTCGATGCCCTGGCTGAGACACCCTAAGCCTTGGCCTTTTATAGCCCTATTAATCTGGTGACCCCTTCAGCCAATGGGACCCTAGCCCTAACACTATCCAATCACAACACTAGCTCTAAAAACCTAGAACTAGGAGACCAGGACCTTACAGCCAATCTTAGCCCTCGTCCAAGCACTCAATCAGTTTAAAAAAATCCTGATCTCTATGTCCAATAGAGGCACTAGCCCTACCAGTAGTCCCAACCCAAGTCCAAGCTACCAATGACACAGGAAGACCTAGTCTCTACTTCCAATAGAAAGCCTAACCCTACTCTTAGTCCCACACCTAGTCCAGCAACCAATCACACCAGAGGCCCTAATCGCTACTGCCAATTAAAGGCCTAACCCGAGCCCCAGTCCCAAACCTAGTCCCAAAACCTAATCACACAGGAAGCCCTAGTCCCTACTTCCAATAGAAATCCACCCTAGCCTTAGTCCCAACCCTACACTGATTGAGTCACAGACCCAGAAACCAATCAGAACCCTCAAATACCCAACCAATGAGGTCACTAACCCTAATCCAATAGAAACACCAGATACAACCACCAATCAGTGCACACATGTCCTCATGTAAGTTCCTTCATATTGCTTTTGAGTTATGTTTTCCCTTTGCACTATGCATGTAGCACGTCTTGGCACTCCGTTCCTTTTCACTTACGTTCTATTCAATTCACCACCTTGCAATTTCCTCGGATGTACTGTGATCTGAGCCAACCCCGTTTCACTTTACATTACATCATACAACCGTCACTTCACCACGGTGACCTTAACCTTTTTAACACGTCTAGGTTCGAATCTTAAGCTTGCATGTTCACTTTGGGCACCACAGCTTTGCATTTACTTTTTGAATACCGTTTACGGAGTAACTGATTTGGTCCTGTTTTACCACTTGTTTCAGACCCCTGACGAAGGGTCCATGTTTGTTGACCCGAAATGCATTGGGTGGATTTAAGTATTATGATAATCATGAAGATTGCACCATAAGATCGACATTATGTATGCAACAAGTCATTGAATGGAACATTTGAGTTAAAAGACGTTTGAAGCAATTTCAAATTTGAAAGTAAATAAATTGAATTTCGTGAAGAAACCAACGTGTTTCATTGTTGACTGAGCGCTCATCCTAGTGGGTAGGTGATCCTGCACAAACCATATTCTGTCCAACCAATAGCAGACCATATAAGGTCCCAGCGACCTCAGACAACGTTTGCTGGCCAGGGAGTTGGAAGCTGCTCCTCTATTAAGAAATCTCCTAGGAGATAGACAGGCCCAATCCACACTTTGGACTTCTGCAGGTAAGGGCCTAACAAACTTGTCCTCCAACAATATTATTTGTATAAAACGTTACTCCCTCTCCTGGTCAAAAAACGAAGTGCACAGTCCCTATTAAACACAGCTAAAACAGCAGATTACTGCTGTCTCAGAGCACCCCCAGTTCTCTCTCTGGTGTACAAATATCCCTGTTGCTGGGGGGGAGGGGAGAGAGGGCTGGTTTCACTCACTTGCTAACACAAAATGAGAGCTGGGGGTAGAATACTTAATATACAGGTCTTAGCACAGAGCAAGGGAGAAAACATAGGGAAAAACTGATAGTCACTGGCAATAAGAGAGAGAAAACTACAGAGTTAGGACAGGTTAAAAGGAAACAGTCACAGGCAAGGAAGAACCACACGTTTAAACACAAAACAGGTGATAAAGTATGCAATCACAGGCAGGTTAAATCTACAATTTTAAACTGTAACAACCACAAGCAAAGACAGTTAAAGAAAATAAAAAAAATTAAAATGATGCAATCACAGGTAGGAAAATCAGTTTTTAAATTGTTATGAAAGAGACATCACTAGTCTGCCACCATACCACTTCCTGGACTCTGCTGCTTCACTGCAGTCTGGGGCACAGGTAGACTGCAACTCACCAAAATGGCAGGGAATGTGTTGGGGTACACCCAGCAAGGCCTTAAGGGGCCTGGGTAGGTGTGTGAGGAGGGCTCAGGGTTGCCTGGGAGCTAAAGAGCTAATCAGCAGGCCTAGGTTTGCTGGCCTGGGGGTGGGGCTAGGTCTGGAGAGCTGCTCCTCTATTCAGAAATCTCCTACGAGACAGACAGGCTCAATCCACACTTTGGACTTCTGCAGGTAAGGGCCTAACAAACTTGTCCTCTAACAAAACTGTTTGTATAAAACTTTACTCCCTCTCCTGGCCAAAAAAACGAAGTGCACAGTCCCTATTAAACACAGCTTAACTCCTTGCATGCTCATGATGAGCTCAGCTCGTCATGAGCGACGGCGCTCCGGTGCTCATGACGAGCTGAGCTCTTCATGACCGCGCCCGTCCCGTGGAACGCTCGCACGCTGGCTGATTCCCCTGCTGTGCTGAACGTTCCATTGGAACGGGCGCGGTCATGACGAGGTCAGCTCGTCATGAGCACCGGAGCGCCGTGGCTCATGACGAGCAGACCTCGTCATGAGCATGGGGGCGCTGTACTCACCCCCCCCGCCCCCCAGCACAGCAGGGAAATACCCCGAGCAGCGAAGGGGTTAAACAGCAATTACTGTGGTCTCAGAGCACCCTCTGTTCTCTCTCCGATATAGAAATATCACTGTTGCTAGGGGATTGGGGGCTGGTTTCACTCACTTGCTAACACAATATGGGAGCTTGGTTGAACTGCTTAACATACAGGTCTTAGCACAGAGCAAGGGAGAAAAACGGAGGGAAAAACTGATTGTCAAGGGTAATGAGAGGGGAAAAAAACTACAGAATTAGGACTGCAAATCCCACAATTCAACAGGTTAAATGGAAACAGGCAAGGAAGAACCACAAGTTTAAACACAAAACAGGTGATAAAGTATGCAATCACAGGCAGGTTAAAACTATCATTTCAAACAGTACCAACCACAGGCAAAGACAGTTAAAGAAAATAAAGAAAATGATGCAATTACAGGTAGGCAAAATTGTTTTTTAAATTGTTAGGAAAGAGACAGCACTAGTCTGCCTCCTTACCGCTTACTAGACTCTGCTGCTTCGCCTCAATCTGGGGCACAGGTAGACTGCAACTCACCAACATGGCGGGATTCTAGAGCATGATAGTTTAAATAAACATTTCAAACTTTCTTATTGTGGACGAATGTGTGAGCAAAGAGGTATATCCTGTTACAGCGATCCCCGAGAGGGTCGGGAGTGTTGTGTTCTGGGATGTCAATCCACTTGTCCCTCTGAATATGGGTAGGAGGGCAAGTGAGAAACTAAAGCTAGTCGGACTCCTGGTACTGAGGTGATACGGTGACTCAGTCCCTATCTACTGATGTTCCATGGTACTAAGCATAGTTCTGTTCCCGAGCAGAATACTGCAACAAGGCACCACCAATGTTTTGGTCAGGTACTTATTTGATGAAACACTGGGTACTGCTTCTGCTTGTCCACAATATCCTTGCACCATTGTGCGGAGACATCTGTGGTGTATGGGATTTCTCCTCCACAGTTCATAGGGATCATCTATTTCTGTTGGCTTTTCAAACTTGAGTATTAAAAGGTTTATTTCCTCTTTTGTGGTGCTATTTTGAATCCTTTATTTATAGATTATGACTGTTGCTATTTCGGCTAATTGCCACCCCATGGTTACTCAACACTTACTCCAGTATGGTGTCCCTAATGCAGGGGCTCCTGTGGTTTTTGTGATTAAGGCAAACGCTGTGTACAGCTTTGAGGTTTATTTAGTCTTGGGTCACATTTCCAGCTGTCAATGTTAATGATATGTTTCATAATTGTACTGCTGCTGCAGTACCGAACGTTTATCATCCGTATGCACTTCTTGAAATTCCTCCTATGGTCTGGGTACACCAGACTTGGTCTAATGGCGTCCTCCCTTCCCCATGTCCCTGGCATTGTTCGTATGGGCCCATTACATTTTGACGGGGCCACCTGGCCTACTCTTGCAGGCTTCACAAAGTACCCAAATTTGGCAGGTCTGAATTTGGCTGAAAGGCGTGTGTTATATAATCAGATTGTTCTTTTATATTGTCGCTTAATACAATTTGTTTCCTGTTCCTTCTTGGCTGGTCCTGCTCGAGCTGGTGCACCCGCTCAAGCACAACAAGCTGAAGTACATGGTATTAGTCCGGTCATTGTACATAAGGTTATGGGCAAACACCCACTTAATCGCGAGGACATTCCCTCTTGCGTTGCCCAGAAAATTGATCAACTGGATTCTGTATTTTGCCTCATGGGATCTCAAGAAAAAATATAGAACTAGGTAAACACATGGTCTAGTGCCCCCCTTTAGCTGACTGCAAACCCGGGGGACTGTGTTTGCAACAGTATATACTCTGTTATGGCATACCCTTGATGGGCATTCTTCAGAATGTCCTCAAACAAATGACCATGGACAGGTCATGGCCTCGATTTGGGGATAAAACTTGTCGTAAATTTACCAGTTGTCTTAAAAATGATTCTTTCTAATGTTAAAGGTGAAGCAGCTTCTTTGGCTATACGCCCGCGCCCTGGCTCTTATTGACCATGAACAGGAGTTTCCCATTATAATTTCTCAGGTGTACACGTCCTTAGGACATAATAATTTGGTGACAAGACCTTCAGTTTCGACCCTTGTTAAACCTGTTTTATGAAAAAGACATCACCCTGCCTGTGATTTTCCAAAGACATGAGATAAATCCAAGCATCCTCGTGGCGGTCCTCCACCCCCAGAATACTCTGAACTGCGTTACGATTTTCGTGACCACTCTAAGATTAAAACTCCTGCTTGATTCCAGGTTCCTAATCCCTGTTCTCCTCGTTCCTTTCTGAACTCGGTTGATCAACAGTACGACAGAGGAGGGCTATCTGATCATAGACAAGGAGAGTAAGTGCAGCTTAAATGGGACACACATTGCCATTTTGACGTGAAGATCAAGAAGGAGGATCAACCACCTCCTTACAAACCTCCTTTTCAGAGAAAGAAAGTTGCAGCATTGACAGATACATATGCCCCAGACAGTGAGAATCCTTCTCCTGGACAGGAGTTGGGTGGCGACTCTCCTCGACAGAGCAGCAGTAGTCACCGTAGTGTGCAAGTCATTCCACCAGCTACTGCAGGAGAGTGCAACTGACACTTTTGCCATGGAAGAGACCGCGGACACTGGCACTGCACCCCCTGACAGACTATATAATTTGGATATTCAAATTGAGGGAGACATTAAACACACTATTAAAGTTATTTTTTAGGACAATTTGACTTCTTCATATGATATTCGTTAGGCAGAGGTTGATTGGCCTCCTCTTTTGGCCTGCTTTGCCCCAGCTTTATATTGCAACCAAGCTGGTTGGGATAGGGATTCTCCCTATCATGTTATTCCTATATGTTCCACTCCACAGCCTCAGCTGCAGTATCCAATTAAATGTGATTCCAAAGCGGCCGTCAAAGACATTCTCACACAGTTGGAGTACCAAGGCATAACTGAGCCCTGTGTATCTCAAATGAACAATCCTCTTTTTGCAGTTTTAAAAGCCTATCACCCCTATCGTATTGTATTGGAATATTGACATTTGAATAGTCATACCCGCTCTTTCGCTGTTGAGAAAACACATAGAACGGCACTGATTAATAATATTGTTCGTAAAAAATGTAAAATCACACTTCATATTTATAATGGTTTTTTTTGTCACAATTTGGCTGCAGAGAGTCGTGATTGGTCTGCATTTACTGCCCTTGGATCTCAAAGGTGATATGCTCATTTATCTATGGGCTATAAAAACAGCCCAAGTGTTTTTGTGGCATGGTTTGTGTCAATTGTACACGACATTGACCCTGACACCTTATCCTATGACGTTGACATTTACTTAAAATATGATCATTTGTATCTTCATTTGGCTAGAGTGGATCGCATAATTACATGATTTGCTGAACTGGGTTACAAGTTCAATTATCAAAATCTCACATTCCTTTCCTTAGTGTCCTTTTCCTTGTTTATGAATTAACCGACGAGGGTAAGAGCTTAGCCCCTCAATTTTTTGGATAATGTGCACAGTTGCAATCACCTAATACCATTAAAAAACTACCGGGTTCGATTAGTTTTACCTATGTCATATTCAATGAAGGTGATACAGTTCCTATTGCATATAAGTCACATTCATATTCGCTGCCGGGAATGCATTTTGCTTCCATTGAAAAGGTTTTTAACAGCGGTCCAGATGGCCGTCCTTAAAGAATGGCCTCTGACTCAGGGTAAACACCTCATTCTGGTTTCTCCTGTGCCCACCTTGGAGGCCACAAAAGCTAGCGTTCTGAATTCTAAATTCTTCCCTGGTGGGTTCAGTGCGCTACGTCCTAAACAGCAGTTGACGTTGATTTTGTTTTTGACCCTTCTTTGCACACAGTCATTTTTAGAATGAGCATGTTTATCCTGTACCCTCTTCGCTTCTTCCACTTGATGAATACAAATGTGTTATTTATACAGATGGTTCTACACAACCTTCTATAGGTTCTAAACAGAAATATTCCGCAGCATGTGCCATCGTTTTAGGCACTATGGGAAATATGTATCAAGCCTTTTTCCCGTTTGCAAACGGGACGATTCTCAGAATTGGCCCGTTTGCGAATTGGAAAAAGCCTCCCAAAAGGCCATTGCAAAATAGAGAATTGCTAAATTTGCGATTCTCTATTTTTCAAATGCAATTGAGGAATTGCAACTTGGGATTCCTTGAATGCAATTCTGTAAGCACTAGAAATATACTATTTGGCCTTAAGGAATTGCAAATTACCACCAATTTCAAGTTGGTGGTAATTTGCGATTTTCTTTAAAAAAACACTTTTTAGATTTTTTTAAAGTGCTATATGTCGGGCATGTATGTGCGGAAAATGTGCACATATTCATATTTCAGGGGTGCAACAGGGTGTCCTTTTGGCAACCTTGAAATTGCATTCTCAATTTGCGATTCTCTAATTGGTGATCGGAAATTGAGAATGTCTTCCCATTCATTCAGATGAGCCTCCTAGCCCATAGCAATGAATGGGAAGGTATTCCTTATTTGTGAATCTCAATTTGGGATTCGCAAATAAGGAATATGTAGGATTCGCAAACTTTTTAGCAAATCCTACATACATTGAATTTTGAGATTCTCTACTTGCGATTTGCTAAAAATCGCAATTTGAGAATCGCAAAACTCTTTTTGATACATATGGCCATAAGTCAGATGGCGTTTTTCAACTTATTACTCATACTGTGTTTCTATGAGACAGTACTGAACTGAAAGCTTTGCTTTTTGCACTTGGACATACGGATCCATAGTTTCCCACACTTATAGGGTGCAATTCATTTTACTGTGTTCAATCATTTAATGACAATTTTCATATTTGGCGACAAAAGGACATTAGCGATTCCAAAGGTAGCACCATCAAGCATAAAATGCTTTGTGTTAGGGTGGCAGATTTTAAACATAAGCTGGCACTACTTCATGTTATTCATACATTGGGTCATACAGGAATTCTCTGGCTGATGAGGTATTCAAACCTGCAGTAGCCTCATGTAAGATAGCAGCAGTTATGCGATATTAAACTCGCGCTGATGATGACATCTTGGTAGCCGCCACTGCTTTCCACCCCGGCACCGCTTTACCTAAAGTTTTCCTTCAAAATATTCATATTACATAAACATCAGGCTTGTGTGTAGCAGGAGTTGGAGATCGTATGATACCCATTCTTGACCGCAGCCATTCTTTAACAGTTGCCGCTCATAAGGGTGTAGGCTTCTGCACATGTGGGAGTGGCTGCCACAATTCCCCTTTCACAACAACGTAATTGGTGGCAGGGTTTGTACCAACAAACCAGGAAATATGCCTTACGTTGTGTCATTTGCCAACATATCATAAGTTCTACTATGTCTTGACCACCACAAACACATTTATTTCTAGTCAGCCTTTCAGCTGTGTTTATGTTGATCACTGCGGTCCTTCGATTTTATATACTGCTTTCAAATTCATTTTGGTTGCAGTTGATTCTTGATCCAGCTTCCTCTGGGTTTGGCCACAGTGCTCGGCTGATGCTCGAACTATTAAAGATTTGTAGGTCTTTATCAGGACTTATGCCTGTCGCTCATTCCACTCTGACCAAGGTCCAGCTTTCCCCTCTAAGGCGTAACATGATTCGATGAAGTCCATAGGTGTGCAGGTGCATTTTTCTTCTCCGTATAGGCCTGTTGTGGAGAGAATGAACCATAACTTAAAGCAATCCTTAACAGCTAGACTATTAGGTACAGGGTGTGGTTGGTTAAATCATCTCTTTGGGGTTCAACAAGCATTAAATCTCTCTAAAATATCTGTTGGTGGGCGGACCCTGTACGAAATAATCTTTGGCCTCAAGATTTATGTTCCAGACCTTGATGGTCCAGACCTTGAAGCTGTAACCTTTGATGTAGAAACACTGTGCTGTCTTCCAGGATCTACAAAAGTGCAGTGATATCAAGGCTGGTATGCATTTGCCTGCATCTCTCTCTTTGAGTTCAGATACTCCGATTCCTGTATTGGGTTGGCTTCCTAAAGTTAGAGACTTTGTTCTCGAAAAGAAGGCCCTCAGGAAGAAATTCGGACCAATGTACTGTGCTCCTGTTCCAATCCTTGGCATCCAGGGTACACAAATGTCATTTATACTGATCCGTAGTTGGAAACGCCTTCGGAGTTAAGTTTTTCAGACCCAACATCTGAATCGCAGCTTCCTCTTTTCCATTTAAGTTCCTCCAGGTAATATATGGATCAAGACCCTTTCTCGTCTGACAGTTCTTCAATCTCTTCTGTTCTGCATCCACCTCCAGCATGGACTTAAGCTTTTATTTCCTGGTTTAAACACACTTATCTAGTCCCTCCTTGGATATATATTTGGATCGTATTTTCTTTAGTTCTTTTATTCATGTGGATTAGATTTAGAACTGTTTCTTTCCTTTTGATCAACATCCATTACCTTCCAGCATGCTTGGCTACAGAACTGGTTGACGTGGTGTTGGAACCACATGCTTTCTCACATAAAATGAAACAGGACTTGTCCCTTGTCAGCATTTCAGCTCTTGCAGTGACTGATGGAATTGTTTGGGATAAATTTCCTTTCTATATATTTGGTCCTACGGAGACCCTATAGATACTATATGTGTTCAAATTTTCTATGGGTGATGTAATAGTACCGGGGTTACAATCAGATGATTGGGAAATTGTTAAAGTAAATCCAATGCTCTCTGAATTAGATTATTACACTGTTTTTGAATCAGAAGGTCTCCATCTCAATTCCGCTAACTATGCTAATATGTTCTGCTACCATCATTATGGACATCCTTTTCTGCATATGGGCATCTTTTTCTGCATAGGACATGTGGACAGTGTCCCCATTATAACTAAACACAGTGGGAACATTGTCCAACTCCACCACAAGTAAGCTCAAAAACACAGACAAGTATAAATATTTCATGAACCATGACATTTCATACCCAATGTTTTACTATTTTATGTTGGTTGCAACCCAGTCAAAAAATATCTTCTGCCTGAGCAGCTTCATTTGTTGACCAACCGGCCCTTAAAGGCTATGATTACTACAAAAACAATATTGACCTAAAATCAATTTGGGGTACAAAGCCCTGGCAGCTTCAGGTCAGAGATACTTTATTTTTGGCTTGTCTGATTCACACACAATTAATTTCCCTAAATGAAACGATCCAACAAACTACTTGTCTGGGACTGGCTAAGTTTCAAAGAATTGAAAGCTCCCACCACTCCTTTAATCACCATTGTTTGCCTAGTGGCAATTTTATACCAACTATACAGGTAAATTTAATTCGTAATTTTCGAGTCCTGGTGGGTGGTTGTTGTACCCAGTTGACATGAATGGTCATCATGCTCGTTTTCTTACCTTCACACCCGGTTTCAAATCAAGTAGACCTGACCCACAGTACTCATAGAGTCAGCCCATTCCAACTGTTATATTCCTGGGTACGGCCAATGTAGGGAAGCAGCTTATCTCTGACATTGCAATCACAAATAACATTACCAAGCTGTGACCTTTTGCATACATTTGCACACACAACTATGCTCGATTAATTTCTCTGAAACTAAACTTGTTTAACATCTAGCTTCGCACATTATCACATCGCCCTGAACATCATGTACAAGGTCTCCTTCCTGACTATGCATAAAGGTAATCACTATTTTCATCCACGGGGCAACAGCTATCCATATATCCACATCACTAATCTATGCGTACATCGCAAGGCTGCTTTCTATTATAAATGATGAGCATTTTGATATATTAGTAGAGGCAGTAATACTGCTGGCACCAATGTCCTTGCATGCTGAGAAATCACCACGCAGTGGTCTGACATCTTGTGATGGGTGTCTAGTTAGTGACCAAGACGAGGTCCTTCAGCTTTTCCCATCAGGTAATGGGTTTGCATCGTCCCTAGGAGGGGATTCTTAACTTTGCACTTGCATAAACTCTAGGTACACTAAGGGGCCGATTCCGATCTCGGTCGGTCAGCCCTCCGAGACGTGTAAGTAGCCTTACTTTACGGCCGAACCGTACCAGGAGAAGGACGGTCCTGGTGAGGAAGTACGATGCGGAAAAGTGCCAAATTCCCGACAGATCCGCACGCTCCGACTCCATCATCAATTTCCGTCTGAGCCTGACCCGGAAACACCCAATCTGCGACGCACGGCAACATAAACACTGCTACTTTCGGCCGGTCAAGTACGATGCGCAGTTCCTACGTTCCGGACGGGTCGCCACATACAGGACGTCTCAGCACCCGGAAGAGCTTCATATCAACTCCGATTCGCGCCATTAACCCATTCCACGGATTCAAACCGGAGCAGCCAGCAACGGATCGAGACGGAGCATGAATCCAATAGCGCAGGTCATACTAGTCCTGTACATATATGACCGGATCAGGAACAGACGCGGACGGCACAGACGGTAAGTTGGACACCCTCCCTACCAACAAATCTAGGGGGTCCACACCCTGTCCACTAATACCACGCCTCCTCAGGGAACCCATGGCCACCACTACTGCCACCCCACCCATAGAGGCATGTTACCTATCACTGATGCCACCCCACCCATAGGGGCATGTTACCTATCACTGATGCCACCCCACCCATAGGGGCATGTTACCTATCACTGATGCCACCCCACCCATAGGGGCATGTTACCCACCCCCAATGCCACCCCATCCATAGGGGTATGTTACCCATCACTGATGCCACCCCATCCATTGGGGCATGTTACCTATCAGTGATGTCACCCCACCCATAGGGGCATGTTACCCACTGCCACTGCCACCCACCCATAGGGGCATGTTACCCACCCCCACTGCCACCCCACCCATAGGGGTATGTTACCTGTCACTGATGCCACTCTACCCATATGTGTCATGTGCTCCATCACTGATGCCACACCACCCATGTGTGTCATGTGCTCCATCACTGATGCCACCCCACCCATAGGGGCATGTTACCCAACCCATAGAGGCATGTTAACTACCCCCACTGCCACCCCACCCATAGGGGCCTATTACACACCCCCACTGCCACCCCACCCTTAGGGGCATGTTACCTATCACTGATGCCACCCCACCCATAGGGGCATGTTACCCACCCCCAATGCCACCCCATCCATAGGGGTATGTTACCCATCACTGATGCCACCCCATCCATTGGGGCATGTTACCCACCCCCACTACCACCCCACCCATTGGGGCATGTTACCTATCAGTGATGTCACCCCACCCTTAGGGGCATGTTACCCACTGCCACTGCCACCCACCCATAGGGGCATGTTACCTATCACTGATGCCACCCCACCCATATGTGTCATATGCTCCATCACTGATGCCACCCCACCCATATGTGTCATGTGCTCCATCACTGATGCCACCCCACCCATAGGGGCATGTTACCAACCCCCACTGCCACCCCACCCATAGAGGCATTTTACCAACCCCCACTGCCACTCCACCCGTAGGGGCATGTTACCAACCCCCGATGCCACCCCACCCATAGGGGCATGTTACCTATCACTGATGCCACCCCACCCATAGGGCCTGTTACCCACCCCCAATGCCACCCAACCCATAGGGGCATGTTAACCACCCCCACTGCCACCCCACCCGTAGGGGCCTATTACACACCCCCACTGCCACCCCACACATAGGGGCATGTTACCTATCACTGATGCCACCCCACCCTTAATTCAGACACTCTGTTCATCACCACCCCCTTTTCTGAATCGTTTTTGGCCACTATAGGTGTGGCAGGGTATACTCAGACATGAGTCCCTTGCTCACTGCTCCATCAGGATTCAAGCAAGCCGGCCGACGAGGCTGAAATGCCAGAAACCGGTCCCCGGTAGCTTGTCTCCTTTCTGGTGAAGAATTGGCTTGGTAGTTTGGTCTGCCCTGTTCCCATGATGCACTGGGCCAGGGACAGACTAATTTGCATATAGCCAGGTTCTGAGCTGGGATGGGGCAGTGAGCTAAATAACGGTGATGGATCAAGCCCTGATCTTTGGACTGGGTAAGAGTGGTCTGCTTAATTCAGACACTCTGTTCATCACCACCCCCTTTTCTGAATCACCCCACCCATAGGGGCATGTTACCCACCCCCACTGCCACCCCACCCATAGGGGCCTATTACACACCCCCACTGCCACCCCACCCATAGGGGCATGTTACCTGTCACTGTTGCCACCCCACCCATGGGGGCATGTTACCCACCCCCACTGCCACCCCACCCATAGGGGCATGTTACCTATCACTGATGCCACTCTACCCATATGTGTCATGTGCTCCATCACTGATGCCACCCCACCCATAGGGGCATGTTACCCACCCCCACGGCCACCCTACCCATAGGGGCATGTTACCCAACACTGATGCCACCCCACCCAAAGGGGCATGTTACCCGCCCCCACTGCCAACCCACCCATAGGGGCATGTTACCCACCCCCACTGCCACCCCACCAATAGGGGCATGTTACCTATCACTGATGCCACGCCACCCATAGGGGCATGTTACCTATCACTGATGCCACACCACCCATAGGGGCATGTTACCCACTGCCACCCCACCCACAGGGGCATGTTACCTATCACTGATGCCACCCCACCCATAGGGGCATGTTACCCACCCCCAATGCCACCCAACCCATACGGGCATGTTAACTACCCCCACTGCCACCCCACCCATAGGGGCCTATTACACACCCCACCTCCATCAGCTTGTTTCCGGTCCAGGGAAGACATGGCTTGGCAGTTCGGGCTGGACTGTTCCCATGAGGCACAGGGTCAGACTGATTTGCATATAGCCATGTCTGAAATGGGGTGGCTGAGTGGGCTAAAGAATGGTGATGGATTAAACCCAGATCAGTTGACTGGGGGTGAGTGTTTGATTTGCTCAAACGCTCCGTCCATCATCCCCTTTTGTATCGCTTTGTTCGCCCTAAGTGTGGCAGGGTATGCTCAGACGTGAGTCCCTTGCTCACTTGGCCACTGGATTCAAGATAGCCAGGCTGATGAGGATTATGATTCCGAAACCGGTCCCAGGATGCTTGTTTCCGGTCCATGGAAGACGTGGCTTGGCAGTTCGGGCTGGACTGTTCCCATGGGAACAGGGTCAGACTGATTTGCACATAGCCATGTCTGAACTGGGGTGGCAGAGTGGGCTAAAGAACGGTGATGGATTAAACCCAGATCTTTTGACTGGGGGTGAGTGTTTGATTGATTCAGATGCTCCGTCCATCACCACCCCCTTTTGTACCGCTTTTGGCCGCCATAAGTGTGGCAGGGTATGCTCAGACGTGAGTCCCTTGCTCACTTTGCCACTGGATTCAAGCAAGCCGGGCTGAAGACGGCTGGAATGCCAGAAACCGGTCCTCGGAAGCTTGTTTCCGGTCCAGGGAAGACATGGCTTGGCAGTTCGGGCTGGACTGTTCCCATGAGGCACAGGGTCAGACTGATTTGCATATAGCCATGTCTGAACTGGGGTGGCAGAGTGGGCTAAAGAACGGTGATGGATTAAACGCAGATGTTTTGACTGGGTGTGAGTGTTTGATTGATTCAGATGCTCCGTCCATCACCACCCCCTTTTGTACCGCTTTTGGCCGCCATAAGTGTGGCAGGGTATGCTCAGACGTGAGTCCCTTGCTCACTTTGCCACTGGATTCAAGCAAGCCGGGCTGAAGATGGCTGGAATGCCAGAAACCGGTCCTCGGAAGCTTGTTTCCGGTCCAGGGAAGACATGGCTTGGCAGTTCGGGCTGGACTGTTCCCATGAGGCACAGGGTCAGACTGATTTGCATATAGCCATGTCTGAACTGGGGTGGCAGAGTGGGCTAAAGAACGGTGATGGATTAAACCCAGATCTTTTGACTGGGTGTGAGTGTTTGATTGATTCAAATGCTCCGTCCATCACCACCCCCTTTTGTACCGCTTTTGGCCGCCATAAGTGTGGCAGGGTATGCTCAGACGTGAGTCCCTTGCTCACTTTGCCACTGGATTCAAGCAAGCCGGGCTGAAGACGGCTGGAATGCCAGAAACCGGTCCTCGGAAGCTTGTTTCCGGTCCAGGGAAGACATGGCTTGGCAGTTCGGGCTGGACTGTTCCCATGAGGCATAGGGTCAGACTGATTTGCATATAGCCATGTCTGAACTGGGGTGGCAGAGTGGGCTAAAGAGCGGTGATGGATTTAACCCAGATCTTTTGACTGGGTGTGAGTGTTTGATTGATTCAGATGCTCCGTCCATCACCACCCCCTTTTGTACCGCACCCTATCCATAGGGGCATGTTACCCATCACTGATGCCATCCCACCCAAAGGGGCATGTTACCCACCCCCACTGCCACCCCACCCATAGGGGCATGTTACCCACCCCCACTGCCACCCCACCCATAGGGGCATGTTACCCACCTCCACTGCCACCCCACCCATAGGGGCATGATACCTATCACTGATGCCACCCCACCCATATGAGTCATGTGCTCCATCACTGATGCCACCCCACCCATATGTGTCGTGCTCCATCATTGATGCCACCCCACCCATAGGGGCATGTTACCCACCCCCACTGCCACCCCACCCATAGGGGCATGTTACCCACCCCCACTGCCACCCCACCCATAGGGGCCTTTGCCTATCACGGATGCCACCCCACCCATAGGGGCATGTTACCCACCCCACTGCCACCCAACCAATTGGGCATGTTTCCCACCCCCACTGCCACCCCACCCATAGGGGCATGTTACCCACCCCCACTGCCACCCCACCCATAGGGGCGTGTTACCTATCACTGATGCCACCCCATCCATATGTGTCATGTTACCAATACTGCCTCACCCACCCATAGGGGTCAGTGTGGCAGACAATTTTGACACCCCCACCCATAGGGAGGATGATGTGACACACATCATCAAACATCAACCACAGGCATGTCAGCCAAATACATTTCACAACGACATCATGCCAACAGTGTGTAGTGCCCGACAAATACCCCCAATAGTGAATTTGATTCATGACACACAAAGTAACTTCCATCACATGTATGAACAACACCAGAGTGTGGGCTACACAAGTCAAGCTTTGAAATAGCACTGGCCCAATGTGTCAAAACCCCCCATCAATGTGTACATCCAATGTAAAATGTGTTGACACAAACTGCAGCTAAAGTTGAGCATTATGGCAAAGGGTGAAAATCACCCATCATCACAGTGAGCACAAGGTAGGTGTCATCATGGAAATCGCAGCACATGCCAAACAGTAGGTAAGATTCCTGGGCATGTCAGCACAACACCTGTACACTCAACCTTCATCTACCACCCAATGTAGGCACTGGTGCTATACGCCTGGGTACGGTAGTGCCCCTTAAGTGACCTGCACATTGACAATACATATGTCTACCAAGTTGCACTGAGAACACAGTTGATTTTACACCAAAGATGACCACAGCTGCATGTGCAGTGGAGACGGCACAACAGTCAGGGGAAAAAGTCAAATTGGACATTGTGAAGCACATCATATGTGCATGGGTGCAAGCCACAGATAAGGCCATGCCAATGAAATGTTACCATCCCTGGGCTAAATTAGTTAACCATGACACACCCACTCAGCTGTAAAGGATGACATGGATACCAACCTGAACATGAAACACATCTCATGGGCCACATGGTGTACACCACATCAACACCTCAGTAACAGGCATTTGAAAATCCAGCATCATCACACCAAGGTCAGGCTAAACAGCATCAACAAAATCTACAGCTCAATCAAATGCACGAGGAGAACAAAAAAAGCTTTAATCAGCAATCTGCCATCTTGAAGGGAAAATCAACAAAGAAATGTACTCCAATGTCCCTTTGAAAGTCCAAAGTCCAATGTGGTGTGAGTGACACCTATCACCCATTGCTTGCCTGCACTGATAAGTACTGGGCAAATCCACTCTGAGGGGCATACATGGGGCAGGCCAGGTGCCGCAGGCACAGGATCAGGGCTCAGCAGTAGGAGGTTGTGAAGGGGTTCTGGGTGCAGGAGAGTCAGTGGCAACTGCAGTGGAGGGGTCTGATATGGGTTGTGCAGTCACAACTGTGGGGCAGAAGTCTGATGGCAGGTCAGGTGTAGTGGACATGGTCCCCACTGCTGTGCCCATGTCAGACTGGGTGGGCGTGGACTCCACTGCAGTGCTTAACCCCATGGGAGTGGAAAGGGGTGCAGGTGAGGTTGGCAGGACAGCTGGGGGGGCACAGTAGTTGCAGCAACAGACAGACTGGTGGTGGTGTCAGTGGAAGAGCAAGTGGGAGTTGGGGAGGGCCTGAGCTTTTTGGGGATGATGTATCGGTGGGTGGGGGAACCTGGGACAGGGAGTGGCGGGGGAACCTGAGGTGTGTTGACCTGGGGGATAGAGGAAGGAGCCGGGGGGTGGGGGTGTATTCTTGCTCTTCCAGGTACGGGGTGACTTGCGGGTTGGGGCCTCAGTCTGCCTGCGCTTGAGGGAAGGTGTCCAGGTGTGAGGGGCACTCTTCTTTGTATGTGGGGACTTCCCCTTCCCCCTGCAATCAGGATCTGCTGGATCTGAGGGGAAGAGCCCTAGGTCACACAGGAAGAGCTTCTTAGGAGATGGATTGCAGGTGAGGCAAGGGAAGAGATCTTGGAGGGAGAGGGATCTGAGGACTGCGGAGTGGTTGTGGATGCCTGTGTGTGTGTATGCGACCCATCCCCTGAGTGTGTGGTATTAGTCCCCTGACTTAGCTTGCGTGCATGTTTAGACTTATGGTTGGGTGATTGTGTGCTGTCTGTGTCTGTGTGTGTTTGGGTGACTGTGCAGGTGTGTGTGTGCTGTAGACAGGTAGGGTGCTAGGAGTAGTTGATGGGGCAGAGGCTGAAGGGGTGAGGGACTGTTGGAGGAGGGATACTGCTGCCGTCAGTGAGGAGGCCATGGACTGATTGGTCCTCTGTAGGGCAGACATACCAGATGAGATGCCCTCCATGAACGACACCAGTTGTGTCAACAGACTGGTGTGTGCATGGAGGACACTCAGCATTGATGTCTGCCCTACATGGATCTGTTTAAGTAGGTCCACATACTCCACACTCAGGGCAGCAGAGGACACAGGGGCAGGGGTTGCGGTGCCTGGCAGGAAGTAGACATGCTCCCGAACACGTGAGCTGCAACGGACCTCTGGGATGGGAGCCGAGGGGAGGGTGGTGGTGGTGGTGGTGGTGGCGGTGGTGGTGGCGGTGAGAGCCTCACTATCAGTTGTTTCTTGGCTGCTGACACCCGCCCCCACAAGGGAGTCATCCTCCGAGCTGCTGTGGTCCTCAGCTGAGGTTGATGGTGCTGAGGACTCCTCGGTATGGCTCCCCTCACCCTCCGTGCCACTGGATCCCTACGACTCCTCAGTCGCTGGCACAGGCTGGCTCTGCAGCTCCTCCTGTTCCGTGGCGCTGTCTCCTGTGCCCGTGGATGTATCTGCATATAGGTAGGAAAAGAACGACCACATTAGTTGCCTGTACTCACTGCACACAACACTGTAAATACACCACATCACAGGCCGTACACTGGCATCCTTAGCTGATATGTGCTCATAATGCACACATAGGTGTACATAGGGCATTAGCCAGTCTGAACATCAACCATGGCACACAAATCCCTCCTGGACCTGTACCCATATGTCTGTTGCATGCTGGCTGATGATACCCGAAAGTGCACACATGCACCACATACACAGTTGTTGAGAATGCGAAAAACTATGTTTCCACAGCGGACCAATCGAAAAAGCACCTCAAACTTCAAGAGTCCCAGACAATATTAAATTTGTTGTGCTGATCACCTCCGAGACCTGCTGTGGTTAGGTCCCACTGGATTCCCAGAAGAAAGTTTGGAGACACGTGGAGGCAGCACCAAAACCATGGTTGGCGTTTTCCGCGGGGGCTGTTCGTTGGTTATCCTTATGTGAGACCGAATACCAATTGCAGCTTATCAAGGACTGCATATCAATTTGACATCATCCTCTTTGGTCGACATGAATATTTAATATATGTGACCCTTACAGTTTTTTGCATATTATTGCCTTCTGACTGTAGTGACCTACGAACCCCCCTGACGTTCTTGGACACACGTGGATTATTTGACTCCTACAACGATAATTTTTCTGAGCACTATCTCTGTTCTATTGGATTTCGTTTGAAATATATTTCCATGTACAACGCTGGTCAAGCTATACCATAATGGATGGCGCTACTTTTACTCGATCCTAGGACCTACACAGGTTTAAGCTTACTTGATCTTGCCCTGACGAAGCTCCCAAGGCTGGGGAGCGAAACGCGTTGGCTGTTTTTGTGCACCTTGCGAAAAGAAAAAAACGAATAAAAAGAAAAATATTTTTACATACCACCTTTTGCTTCTGTAAACTACTTTGACTTTGGTGCTGCCTCCACGTGTCTCCAAGTTGTTGAGCATGCAAATGACCATGTAGAAGTACAGCACTATAGACAAACATCACATCAAATGCCAATCACTCAGTACAGGGGTCTGGATGAATGTATGCCCAGACTCACATTTCCCAATCTTGTGATGCCTAGCAGCACAACACACAATGATGTACTTACGTCGTGAAAGTTTTTTTTTTTTAATTCTTTTTGTTATTTGAACAATGGGGGCATACAAAGCAATATGCATCTTACATATCTAGCATACGTGACATAGTTTGCAAAGCTCTCACAATTGCGATTGTCATATACAAGGATGCTTGTTTTTAGTAAACAGTACAACAACTAAGGCTTTTGGCAGTGCTACAGATAATGAGCTAAGTTAAGCACATTGTAAGGAGTAAAAACATGGTATAAAAGGCTAGTTCAACAATGGTCGGGCGGTGACAGATAACCTTGGCATAATCACATAGATTCTGTTAGACACCCGGGGGCATCCCATACAGTCACAAGACAGAGTAAGTGATATAATTACAAGCAATGTATTCGACAGGAAGGATGTAAAGACAAACAGCGCATTAGAAGGAACAACCTCGTCATTGTGCCCAGACCTCCACTCCACCCCTTGGCAGCCATGCCGGACTATAGTGTTCCAGTGGGCCCAGGAGTTAGCAGCGCATCTCTGTCTCGCACCCATTGGAGGAATGGTTCCCAGATGTCCCGAGGACGGGAGGCAGTCGGCATGGATTCCCAGTACGTACCAAGTTGAGTGTGACCATAAGTTACGTCTGATAACCAGTCTGCAAATATGGGAAGAGTTCTGCGCCCCCCAGCGAATTGCCACCTGACGCTTAGCGTATAACAGCAAAAGAGCATGCAGTTTGCGACATTTGGGTTCCGTGTTGGCCACCCATCCCAGCAGTCCCAGCAACGGGGATGGCGTATCTGTCCTCTTGAGAATCTGGTTTATTGCATCAAAGATTGCCTTCCAGTAGTTATGAAGGGATGGGCAGCTCCATGCCAAATGGAGGAAGGAGGCATCCTCCGCACCACATTTCCAGCAATTATTGTCCTCTCTGAGACCCATTCGATGGAGAGAAACAGGGGTGCGATAAAATCTATGTAAGAATTTGAAGTGGATTAACCGGAGCTTATAATTAGGGGAAAGTTCCAACAGTTGCTTACAGCAGAAGGACCATTGGTCTTCGGTCAGTTGCGGGTCAAGTTCAGCATTCCACATGTGCATAGAGTTTGGAGTGACGAGGGGAGACTGCTCCTAACGTCCTGAAAGTTAATGACACAATGGGGTGCATGGAGCACCTCTGACTCCAATGCAGGATCCCTCATCCCAAGTCAATGCCCTGGCACAGACATGCATGGTAAGTCAGTCTTCACTGTCACATGTCATGGGGCAATGCCTCCGGACAACACCAGTCTGCACTGCGTCACATTCATAGGTCAGGCCCGTACCAAACTCTGCAGCTGACAAGTGTACCACTCTGTCCCCTGCCACACACTGTTCTTGGACTATGATGAACCTACATCACTCAATGAATATGAGCACCTCACAGTCTGCTGACAATGACAAACAGCCGCGTGAAAGACAGTCTTGCATACAGCATTGTGCACATTCAACTGACCACACCCCTATATGTTGCACAGGTATGATCACCATTGTCACAACTCAGATGTCATGCTGACCCTAAAATCCTCAACACACCAGTTGTCACAAAAAGGAATCCACAACACAATGATACTGTGTCAGACACCTGATGGCACAATTCAGGAAGCACACTCATACACGTGAGTGTGAGAACAGACTCTCCAAAGGCTATGGAGAGGACATGACTGACCAGGTAAACCTAAAACAGTGTATTGTCCTGGACAGTAGGCAGGTGTCTGGGCAAGTGTGACATACTTCCTAAACATACTCCTGAGGACATTACATGGACTCACCTGATGCATGTGCATGTTTTAAGAACCCCATCACACATATTGTGACCCACACCAGCAATTTAAATACATATGAAAGGCACACACAGAACATATGTCAGAGACCAGGCAAAGTTTAAAGAATAGACTCACCCACGATGCACACATCAGAGTCCCAGTAACATATGCTGTGCAGGACCCTCAGCATAGCAGAATGAAGGGACACAGTGCCCAAGTTAAAAAACTCACAGACTCCCACAAAACCAACGTAATGTGGGAGTATTACCAGGTCATAAGACTGCAGATGGCATGTCAGACATGTTCACAGATCAGGCATGGACTTACCCCCTCCTTGCTGCTGTCTGGCCTTCAGTTGCCCATCCATGTCCGGGAAGACCACAGCCAGCATCCTGAGCATGTGGGCGGTCAGGGTCCGGCGTCCACCCCTACGGCGAGGAAGCGACAGCTTCAGCAGGACCCTCGTGATCCTCCAGGTCCAGCCGCGTAGGTCCTGCCACCTCTTCTGGCAGTTGCGGATCCGGCGCTTGTAGACCCTCACTGATCGCACTGCCCGGGCAATGGTCAGCCAGATTTCTTGCTTCTGGTGGGCATCAACCTGTGAGGATGACAAAGTGAAGAGGACATTACCACACATGCCACATAATTGTGCTACATACAGTTGAGTATACATGTAGTCATCACAAAGTTAAACGAGGTACACAGGTAGTGGGCCCATATGAATGTGCATTTGTGCTGTATGTCTGACATGGCAACACTGGCTAGGAATTTACTGCTAGCACTCCTGCACTACTGGAGCAGGACACCTGTTCATCACATGTACCCACTTAAGTAGGTAGCTGAAAGTACTAAGTGCATATGCCTCACACTGCTGTGCACACTTCTATTACTTTTAGTCACTCAACTTGCATTGGACAGTGGACTGCACACTCACCTGCTCCCCTGGTTTCCCATACAGCTTGCTGTACTCTGGAAGGACCCCATCCAGCAGTGCCTGGTTCTCCTCCTCAGTGAATGCTGGGGACCTCTCCAAAGTACGTGCCATTGCAGGATCCAGAGGAAGCACAGACAGCAGCAGCAGTGGATTTGTGAAAGTGGTCCTGTAGTAAGTAGTGTAAGCAAGTGAGCTCCCTGGGGGCCTGCCAGCCTTAAATCAGTGCTGCAGAGGCAGATTCTGTGACATTGCCCAGACACAACCGTGTCTGGCCAGATAGGCCAGACACGCTTGCATTCTATGAATCTGTCCAATCCATGGAAATGTAAGACTCCTACACGTCTTCCGCATCGTTCAAATCACTCACCTTCAGGACTCCCTAGGATTGCAACATTGTTGTCCGCATCCAACTGTATTTCCAGTGCACGACTCAAACTTTTTTTGAATTCGCGTCCGTCTCCATGACAGCCCATTGCCAATGAGTGCGCACGGCTCGGTAAACTGACTATCCGACGTGTATTTTTGGAACAACACAAATCCGTCTGGATACGATTCTATGGGCTATGCGTGCGCACAGCTTGCTCCATGCCTGTACGACGCGTCTGCTTACAAGTCACCCGCGTAGGGTCAGATTGCATACGTGTCCAACATGCATGAACCGAGCCGTGCGCTCGCATTGCCCATTGGCATCAATGTGATCAGATGCGGGTGACTGTAATGCATACGCATCGTGCAGTTAATGGACAACAGGTGAGCATGACTCGGTCCATGCATGTACGGTGCGTCTGCATACAAGTCAGCCGTGTCGGATCACATTGGTGTGACTTGCAGATGGTTTAAACACAGATTTAAGTGCCATGGCCACACCTTTAACACCACAGCATGTCCCACACTGCATCCCATGGCATGTAAGGCTGTATTACCCGTGTCACATTTCTATTCTTGAACGGCACTTAGGTCAAGCCACTCCCATGCAGGGCAGGAGTTCATAGGAACAGATTTGTTTTGGTGTGGTGCACCTCACAAATGTAATTTTAAAGTGTTGGATTATGGGCCTGAGTAATGGACACAGTACCAGTTTTGATATGTGTATGACCTGTCACTTACACCATGAGTAAAGGGTTGCATGTCATGTACGTAACAGCCAGACCCATGGCTACAATCATGATCTACCCACACAGTCTGTGTGCATGTTGTGTTTCTGATGTTTGTGGTTCCATGTGCCCAAAGTGAGACCGGGTCCACCATGTGCCTTGTGCATGCAATTTCAGGCTGTGTGTGTGTGTAAGGGGCATCCATGTATGGCCTGCAGGGACCACAGTGGCCACTAACTGTGTGACTCATTATTGGTTGTGTGAGGCCCATGATACACCATGTCATTCCCGTGCACATGTGGCAATACAGGGACCATGGCTATTTCCCTTATATGGAGTTGTGATGCCTGTGAAACATCAGTCCTCCCTTGTCACTGTGTTATGTGTTTTGAACGTGACTGCAGTCCATGGGTACTGTGCCACAGCCCAATCATTTGCCATTGCACCCCAAGGAACTAAAGTACACATGTGTGATTAATATGTGAGATGATGGGCATGAAGGTGACATATGTGTCCATAAACAACCGCACACACCTTAGTTAATTGTGAATAGCTATGATGTAAAATGTGATTTTTTGCAAAGTGAGTGTCACATGGGTAGCTGAATATATGATGTAACTTTGCTCATCTTTGGAACGCAACGGCATCCAACGTTACCGCTTCACCAGGAGCATGATTGATGAGTTGGCACAGCAGTTGGCACCAAATCTGCTACCTGGCCGCACATACCCGACAGCACTGACACCAAAGGTGAAGGTGATGGCAGCCCTGCACTTCTTTGCCACCGGTACCTTCCAACACAATGTGGCTAGTGTTGGTGGTATGTCACAAAGTATGTTCAGCCGTGTGCTACGAGATGTCTTTGAGGGGATGTTGAGTCACCTGGACTCCTACATCAAGTTTCGTATACCAGGTGAACTTGCAGAGATCAAAGATGCCTTCTATGTACTGGGGATGATGCCACACGTGATTGGCTCAGTCGATGGCACTCATGTGGCCCTGATACCACCACGGGCACAGGAACAGACATACCGCAACCGCAAACATTACCACTCTATCAATGCTCTAGTGGTATGCCTGGCGGACATGGTGATTACACATGTGTGTGTACGTTTTTCCTGGTTAGGCCCACGATGCCTACATCTTGAGGAGGAGTAGCATACCGTTGTTGATGTCACAGATGCCAAACCAGCGTGCCCGGCTTGTTGGTGTGTACTGTTTACCATTGTATGTGTTTTGCTATGTTGTCTCCCACGCCCCTTACAATTCTCAACTAATGTGTGATTCTTTGTATGTATGTGACTCTGGATACCCCAACATGCCATGGTTGCTGACACCCCTGAGGAACCCTGTGACAGCATTCGAGATGCGCTACAATCAGGCACATGGCAGAACCAGGCGAGTCATCGAGCGTACCTTTGGTGACTGTGGAAAGGTGTGGTGTCTGTGCATTGCACCGTATATCTGGCAATGTGTCACATGTCCATGGTGAGTATGGGTTGTTGAGCCCAATTTTTTGTGTCTCCCTCATAGGTGTCACATCAACATGAGTCACTGTCACAACGTACCCTAGGTTGTCTGTATAAATGAAAATAGTGCGAGAATGTTGGTAACACTACATCGCCCAGAATGCTTAGGGGTGATGTCCTTTCTCACTTTTCACTTTCTGACTTATACTCCTCCTTGAGCAGCAGTCCGGTGCTTGTCACCTGACCCTAGGAGTAAGCTGTCCTTGTTTGCAGCTCTTGAAGCGCCTTGAATATCGAAGGATTTCCTTCGTTTTTTGTTTCCTGTTGTAACGCCCTTTGGAACTTTTTGATGCCGGTAAGCCTGGGGTTCTTATTTTGCCTAGCCTCGATCGCGCACTGAACGCGCTGGGATCTGAGGCAGGCGCTACCATTATATGAAAAAAGAACCGACAATTATACACGACTTTACTGGCCTCACGGTAAGGCGCCTTTGTTTCATTCAGTAGCGCGTTTATATTCGCGCTAATCCCAGAAGAAGAGCGGATGCTCTAATGGTGATTGGATACGAACAATGAACATTTTTTAAATTACACAGTACGTTAGGGGTATTCGTTTCTTGCTTTTGAACTTGCCAAAGACACTGGATTTTTGTTATGTTTTTTTGAAACGACGTTTGGATATTTTCATGTTCCTAAGGAGTAAGACTGAAAATTTCTTTCTTGCTGGTCATTGAATCCTTTTGTGAAGAAACAGAAGATTCCTGCAACGCTATTTGAACTGTTTACTTGCATAGGACTAAGGAGTATATTGTTCAAGTCGCAAAAGGATCTAATGGAACTACACTCATAGTATCTTGAGTGTCTTGCTACCTACAGAACCTTTTTCTTTACTTTTATGCTTTATTTTTGATGTTTTTGAATGAGTATTAGGAGATTCTTGCGGCTATATAAACTGTAAGTTATATCCACTCACATAGTGCATTGATCTACTCATAGGTCTGGAATGTATGATTGATACCTTGTCTCTCCCTCTGCAGGGTCTACCACCAGAGATCAGAGAGTTTATACTTCGCACAGATATCCGAAGTTATCTGCTACTTTATTTTGAACAGCTGCACTTTATTGTTTCTTTTATCCCTTTTTTCCCCTTCCCTGGCGGTGTTACGCTCAGTGGTGTTTGTTCACTACACCCGGGGTGTGCCATTGCAGGGGATAGGGAGACCTAGCTTCAGATATCGCTCCTGCTGTACCTTACTACAGGTTAGTGCATCTGTATGGTTCACGACAGAGTGACAAGCCCAAGGTTACGTGCAGCCTGAGCGATGGACACCAACACTGTTTTAACATCAGTGCTGGAAACTATGACTGCCTTAAGGATGGAGGTGGATGCCTTTAGGGGGGAGAATTTAGAAATGTGGAATGAGCTAGGAACACTTCGTAGGGAGGTAAGCTGGTCTCTCTCGAGCTAGTCCGACAAGTACACGAGGTACTCCTTATATAAAGAGTTGGACTCTTCCTCCTCCCCAATCCCATGATGCCACACAGGTACATTCAGGGGGGTCTGGGTCATCCACCATTCAAGTAATTCAACCCTTGCAGCTTCCACTGGCTCCTCCAGAAAGATATTTTGGAGACCCAAAGAAATTTGGCACATTTCTGGGGCAATGTAAACTGCACTTTATGTGCAAACCTGCGGTCTTCCCGGACGATCAAGCTAAGACGGCGTTTGTTATGTCTTATCTGGGGGGCAATGCTGCCAGTTGGTCCTTTCCATTAATGGAAAGGAATGACCCAGTGTTGCGTAATTTTAACGACTTTTGCGAGGAGATGCGTAAGCTCTTTGATAGGAAGGCACATCAATTGACCTTAGATAGAGAGCTCATAACACTGAAACAGGGTGCGCAGGATCTTATCATCTTTACTAAACTGGATCTTAGAGGGGCCTATCATTTGGTGCGAATGCGGCGGGGGGATGAATGGAAGACAGCTTTCCGTACAAAGTACGGGTTGTACGAGTACCAAGTAATGCCTTTTGGTCTTTGCAACGCCCCGCCGCATTCCAATACTTTATGGACGATGTGCTGAGAGGATTATTGGATGTGTGCTGCATGGTATACATTGATGACATTTTAATATACTCTGCTTCTCTGGAACAACATGTGCCTCATGTGGCGGCAGTATTGGAAAGACTGAGTAGACATGCTTTATACGCCAAGTTGGAAAAGTGTCTTTTTCACACAGAGGAAGTAGAGTTCTTGGGGTACGTGATTGGGCCGGGAGGACTCTGCATGGATAAGAAGAAAACTGATGCCATAGTGCTTTGGAAATCCCCTGCTAGCGTGAAAAGTCTCCAGAGTTTTCTTGGATTTTCTAATTTCTATCGCCGGTTCATCAGGGATTTTTCAAAGATCATCCAACCCATGACTCTTCTTCTGCGAAAAGGAGTGCAGTTTCATTGGACAGAAGAGGCAGAGCACGCCTTCCAAACATTAAAAGGTTGTTTCACTAGTGCACCTATACTGAGACATCCTGATCCTGCTCAGCCCTTTGTTGTGGAAACGGATGTGTCCTATTATGCTATTGGTGGTATACTATCTCAGAGAAATCCAGATACGGGCCAACTACATCCGGTTGCGTATTTCCCAAAAAAGCTGACACCATGTGAGGTGAATTATAGCATTACAGACAAGGAGTTGCTGGCAATCAAGAGGGTCTGTGAAGAATGGAGGCACCATCTGATGGGGGCTAGGCATACAGAGGAAATCTTTACCGATCATAGGAATCTGCTGTTTTTGAAGAGTGCTAGGGCGCTGACGCCTAGACAACTTCGATGGTCGCTCTTTTTCGCAGATTTCGATTTCGTGATCATGTTTAGACCTGGACCACACAAAACGGTAAAGCCGATGCCCTGTCAAGACCTTCCTTTGGTACGGATGATATCCCAATTGTCATCGGAAGAACCTCCTGTCATCTTACAGAATGCCTCCTTTGAGTCTGTGATTCCAGTGGTGGTAACAGAAGATGACTTCCTGGAAGAAGTAAAAACCCACTACCAACAAATGGATGTACAGGGGTGGTTGGATGGAGCTCCTATACACAGAACGAGATCACATGACTTGTTATTCCATAACAAAAAGTTGTACATTCCTCAGGTGTCATCACAACAAAAGCTGTTATTATGGACTCATGATTCCCCTCTTGCTGGTCATCTGGGGTTACAAAAGACGTTTCATATTTTGTCTAGATATTTTTGGTGGGATACAATGCGCAAAGATACAGAGGACTACATCAAACAATGTTCTATATGTGCTCAATCTAAGTCTAGACATCAGCCTTCTAGTGGGTTGTTGAGGCCTATACCTGTTCCTCCTGCACCCTGGCATACTGTCTCTATGGACTTTATAGTGGAGATGCCTCTTAGCCAGGGTAATGATACCATTTTAGTCATCATAGATCATCTGACTAAAATGGGTCATTTTGTATCATTGCCCAAACTGCCTACATCAGGAGAATTAGCCATCACTTTCCTTCACCAAGTAGTGAGACTGCACGGAATACCTTCTGTATTGATTACAGATAGAGGAACTCAGTTCACCTCGAGGTTCTGGAAGGCTTTATGCTTAGCCGTGAAGGTAGATGCTAGACTATCCACTAGTTATCACCCCCAGACTGATGGCAAAACAGAAAGGTTAAATCAAACCTTGGAGCAGTATCTCAGGTGTTTCACCTTACAGCATAATGAGGAATGGAGTATGCTTCTTTGGACAGCCGAATTTGCATACAATAATGCTGTCCATTCCTCATTGGGCTGTTCTCCTTTCTATAGCCTTAACGGATTTCATCCAAATATGATTCCTTTTGAGCAGCCAGTTACCTCTCTGCATCCTACCATACAAGAGCATCACACTCATCTTCGGGCAGTCTTGCAGGAAGCTAAACAACATCTAGAAATATCTAGAGCCAGGGATAAGAGCCAGGCAGATAAAAAAAGAACGCCCGAACCATTGTATAAGGTGGGAGACAAAGTGTGGCTCGACACTAGACATTTGAGGTTTAAGGGTAACACTAGGTTAAAACCTAAGTTTGTGGGTCCTTATCCTATTAGCCGTATCATCAATCCAGTGGCTATGGAACTGGCCCTTCCATCTTCATGGCACATTCATCCTGTGTTTCATGTGTCCCTTTTGAAACCATGTCCCCTTTACACTAGGTTACCATCGAAGCCATCTCCAGTGCTAGTGGAGGGTGAGGATGAGTATGTGGTACGGGCCATATTGGATTCCAAATATGTGAGAGGTAGAGTGATGTATCTTGTCGATTGGCAAGGGTATGGCCCTGAGGATAGGTCTTGGGAACCTCATGTTAATGTGCATTGTCCTGCTTTGCTGCGGCGTTTCCACGCTCGTTTCCCTTCGAAGCCTGGTGGACCGCCGAGGCGTCGGTCATACAGAGGGGGTTCTGTCACAACGTACCCTAGGTTGTCTGTATAAATGAAAATAGTGCGAGAATGTTGGTAACACTACATCGCCCAGAATGCTTAGGGGTGATGTCCTTTCTCACTTTTCACTTTCTGACTTATACTCCTCCTTGAGCAGCAGTCCGGTGCTTGTCACCTGACCCTAGGAGTAAGCTGTCCTTGTTTGCAGCTCTTGAAGCGCCTTGAATATCGAAGGATTTCCTTCGTTTTTTGTTTCCTGTTGCAACGCCCTTTGGAACTTTTTGATGCCGGTAAGCCTGGGGTTCTTATTTTGCCTAGCCTCGATCGCGCACTGAACGCGCTGGGATCTGAGGCAGGCGCTACCATTATATGAAAAAAGAACCGACAATTATACACGACTTTACTGGCCTCACGGTAAGGCGCCTTTGTTTCATTCAGTAGCGCGTTTATATTCGCGCTAATCCCAGAAGAAGAGCGGATGCTCTAATGGTGATTGGATACGAACAATGAACATTTTTTAAATTACACAGTACGTTAGGGGAATTTGTTTCTTGCTTTTGAACTTGCCAAAGACACAGGATTTTTTGTTATGTTTTTTTAAACGACGTTTGGATATTTTCATGTTCCTAAGGAGTAAGACTGTGAAAAATTCTTTCTTGCTGGTCATTGAATCCTTTTGTGAAGAAACAGAAGATTCCTGCAACGCTATTTGAACTGTTTACTTGCATAGGACTAAGGAGTATATTGTTCAAGTCGCAAAAGGATCTAATGGAACTACACTCATAGTATCTTGAGTGTCTTGCTACCTACAGAACCTTTTTCTTTACTTTAATGCTTTATTTTTGATGTTTTTGAATGAGTATTAGGAGATTCTTGCGGCTATATAAACTGTAAGTTATATCCACTCACATAGTGCATTGATCTACTCATAGGTCTGGAATGTATGATTGATACCTTGTCTCTCCCTCTGCAGGGTCTACCACCAGAGATCAGAGAGTTTATACTTCGCACAGATATCCGAAGTTATCTGCTACTTTATTTTGAACAGCTGCACTTTATTGTTTCTTTTATCCCTTTTTTCCCCTTCCCTGGCGGTGTTACGCTCAGTGGTGTTTGTTCACTACACCCGGGGTGTGCCATTGCAGGGGATGGGGAGACCTAGCTTCAGATATCGCTCCTGCTGTACCTTACTACAGGTTAGTGCATCTGTATGGTTCACGACAGTCACATAACGATAATGACATTGCTGTAGTAGTCGGCATGCACTGTGTGCTTCAGCATTTCATCATCTCCATGACACATACCAAGTTGGAATCACAACATAGGCAAGTATGGTGTAATAGTGATTTTATTTACATACATGTGTGGAGATAGTGCTGTACATGAGGTTAAGAATCCAAAGGTAACACATGAGTTAGAAGTATTGGTAGATGAAATGTCCAGGGTGAAGTCCACATTCATCTTCTACATTGGTACAACATGGACCCTCCATGTCATGATGGGGACTTGTGTAATGTGCAACAAGGTGAACGTTTTGCACACAAAGACCAACATCCAAAACAGGTTCTGGGTTCCTGGGGGATATGCAGGGACAACTGTCGCTCACTTGTCCTTCTTCGGATGACCTCTCCTCTTCTTCTGAGGTGGGATCCTCAGGAGCAGGCACCGACGGTGCATCGGACTCTCCACCAGATTCATCCTCCCTCCCTGTGGCATTTGCAGATGTTGTTGCATGAGATGTTGTGGGCACACAGGGAGGTGTGGACAGATTAGTGCTGATCTGGCAGAGACAGGTCAATATGTCCATATGCACCACCGTAAGTTTGTCCCACTTGGCCTCCATGCGGGCATGATGGGCAGCCGGATCCTATATCATGTCCTTGAGGACCCCCACTACCTGGCTGAATACTCCGGTGCTATCCTGGTACGCATCTCTATTGCGTTCCAGTTGGGGTTCATCATGAAGTCCAAGCCCCTCTGCAGACCGTGGCCTCTGCCTAACACCACTCCCACCACCCATAGACACACGGGCTGTACCTGTGGTGGCAGGCACAGTTGACCCGGGGCCTCCTTGGCTGTTGCCACTGGTGTCTTTGTTGGTAGCATCCTGGGTGGCCTGGGCCCCTGTGCTGTTTGAACTTGGTCTCCTAGGTCGGTCCGTGTTGGCGGGGGTGTTAGGTCTGTGGCCAGATGGTGTTGACATGTCAGCAGGGGGTGCAGGTGTTTCTGATGGTGGGGCTGCCTGATGACTCACACCGGAGGTTCCAGGTTGATTGTCGTCATCCGAAGAGCCAGATTGACACCAGAGAGCACATCCTCCGCCAGAGTCTGGGCCAGGGACTCATCTTCACTTGGTGCTGAATCCCCAGTGGCACCTGAGTGTGGAAGAGACAGACATTGTCATTTATGTTACTAAAGACATCAATGGTTGACCTATGTATATTGCAACAGGGAGGGGGGAAGAGGTACTGATACATTCATCTTGCAATGTGTAGTACTAACAATGAAAGAGGGGGCAGTGGATCACTCATCCTGTGCAGCTAGGATATGTACATGATTTCATTCCTTTGTACATTGCCTCCTATACGTATACAGGAATGGGGCAGTGCTACTTGGATTGTCGCATCAGTGTACTGTAGCTGCATTTAGTTTGGATCACCTTTACTGCAAAAATTATGTGCCTCCACCTGGGTGTAGACTGGCTGCTTTCCCAGTAGTGTCCAGAGGAGCTATTAGGTCTAGGATCACATGGGGCTGCTACATGTTGACCAACAGTGACCAACCCTGGTGTGGTGGATCAGTAGCTGGATCCACACACAACACCTTTGTTTGTAACTTCATACATCACATTCAACACTTTTCCTTTGCCTTTGGGTGTTGTGTGTGTTTTTTACTCACAGCACTTGAGCACAAACACACACTCTCTGTTTACTCCTCTGGGCACTGCTGGGGAACCAGCCAAGTTACCTCCAGGTGGAGGCACAGCATATTTGCAACAAGGGGGAGCCAATGATGCTGCTGCTACAGTACATTGATGCTGAAAAACATGATGTCACACACTACGCATGTGTACATATGTGTGGCTTTCAATGGAGGCAACACAATCAGTTATGAACCAGGTTGCACAGGAGAAGTAGACCATTCACACCTCCTTGATCTTTGTAACAATGTTTGATATACATGACATTTGCAACGTGACGTCAGGATGCATGCCTGAACACTGCATTGTCTTCAGTTGTCACAGACAGAGTTTGCTGTTGTCGTAGCACATTGTCCTGCCAACATGGAGCCTTTCTATGTGCATGTTGTTGTGTGCACATGCCGAGCTCATATATGGATTTCCATGTAAATGGAAATTGTTACTCAAGGGCAATCAGGTGGCTGACACAGGAGTGTGATCCCTGTTAACATTTGACTCAGTTTCCCTGTGAGGGTGTGTGCCTGTGCTGACAGTGCAGTCCTGGTGTTTGTTGGTACACAGTTCCCAGCAGGGCCTTGTGCTCCCCACAACAGAAACCAGTGTCAGACATCTTGTCAGTCCATTTCCACTCCCTGTGAGGTGAGCATGGTTCAGTGTGATCTTGCTGGGCCATTTGGGTGGGTGGGTATTGTGAGTGACTGCAAGTCCCAGCATGCTCTGGGCTACACCACCCTTCCCAGCATGCCCTCACTTCCCTCCTTCTGACTCAGCTTCCCTGTGAGGGTGTGTGCCTGTGCTGACAGTGGAGTTTTGGCGTTTGGTGGTGGCCAATTCCCAGCAGGGCCTTGTGCTCCCTACAACAGAGCCCAGTCCCAGGGTACCTGCCAGCCCATTTTCACCCCCTGTGAGGTAAGCTTGGTGCAGTGTGATCTTGCTGGTCCATCTGGGTGGGTGGATATTGTGAGTGACTTCAACTCCCAGCATGCTCTGGGCTACACCCCCCTTCCCAGCATGCCCTCACTTCCCTCCTTCTGACTCAGCTTCCCTGTGAGGGTGTGTGCCTGTGCTGACAAGATGGCTGACAGTGGAGGTCTGGTGTTTGGTGGTGGCCAATTCTCAGCAGGGCCTTGTGCTCCCCACAACAGAGCCCAGTCCCAGGGTACCTGCCAGCCCATTTTCACCCCTATGAGGTGAGCATGGTGCAGTGTGAACTTGCTGGTCCATTTGGGTGGGTATCGTGAGTGACTGCAAGTCCCAGGATGCTCTGGGCTACACCCCCCCTTCCCAGCATGCCCTCACTTCACTCCTTCTGACTCAGCTTCCCTGTGAGGGTGTGTGCCTGTGCTGACAAGATGGCTGACAGTGCAGTCTTGGTGTTTGTTGGTGCACAGTTCCCAGCAGGGCCGTGTGCTGCCCACAACAGAGCCCACTCACAGATTACTTGCCAGACCATTGCAAGCCCCTCTGAGGTGAGCATTGTTCAGAGAGGTGATGCTGGTGCAATTGTGAGGGGGTGCATTATCTGTGACAACAACACCATCATGCTTTGGTGTACACTCACTTCACAAGCATACCCACTATTCCTTCCTCTCATTTAGCTTCACTGTGAGATATTGGTTGTTGTGGCAGGGATGTCTGACAGTGTTAACTCAGATTAGTGCCACTGCCTTGCCCTATTTGTTGGTAGGTTTGTACATGTCATGACACAGTTATAATTCACTATGATGTGGCCATTATTGTGTTTGTCTGACTAGCATAGACTTCCTGGGCTGATTGACTTTTGTTTCCTATGCCTTTGCTATCACTCAATGGTTTCACAGTCCCCTGAACGGTTCTGTGTGTGTATTGCAACACAATATTGGGCATATTGGTTGTGTACTCACCAGGCTCTGGTATGTCAGGTAGGCCATGGATGCCCTCTCGTGGTAGGATGTCCTGCACCTTCTCCTCCCAGGACCTGAAGTAGACTGGTTTGGCAGGCGGGCCACTGCCAGTGACCTGGCTCAAGGTGTGTTCCTGGCTCAAGGTGTGTTCCTGGCTCAAGGTGTGTTCCTTCTGGAGGAGCTTCTTGACCCTCCTGTGCAAGTCATATCACCTGTACTGGATGTCGGTCTTTGTGCGATACGCTGGTGCTTGTGTGTTCACCTTGCCCACGATTCTGTCCCACATCTTGGTTTTCTGTGACCTGGGGGTGCTTTGTACCAATGTGCCAAACAAATGTGGCTCCACTCTGAGATCTCATCTACCAATATTTCTAACTCTGTCTCTGTGAACGGTGGATTCTTCTTAGGGGGCATGTTGATGGGTGGTGGTGAGGAGTGATGTGGGTGGGTGGGTGTGTGGGTGCAAGTGAGGGTGGGTGTTTGTGTAGGTGTATGTGTGAGAGCTTTAGGAGGAGTGCGGATGGTGTGTGATGGGTGAGTTGTGAGTGTGTCTGTGGTTGGTGTCTCAAGTTATTCTGTGCTGGCTGCTCTGTTATATTTGCAAAGGATCATGGTTGTGTAGTTTTGCCTTTGTATAGGTGGAGTTATGGGGGGTGTTTTTTTCTATTTTTTTGTGTATTTATTGACTTTGTCATGGCTTGACAGGTACTTTTTTGGTGTTTTTGGCATTGTTTTTGGAAGGCATGTAGGAGACGTTCTTCTGACCAAGTCAGACTCTCATGTTGGCTTGCGCGGGCTGCTCCGTGTCTTTCACGATGATTGGGTTCTGTGTTGCATGCGAGTTTATCGTCGTGGCCTCTCTCGCTTCAGGTACGTTTTCGGTCTGGGTCGGTCGTGCGGCTTGGGCTCCGTGCGATTCGGTCAGATTTAATGCGTTTGGCATCGTACTGTGCGGCTAGGAATTGTTTACCACCTGCACCTCCTTTTAGCCGCTCTTACGTTTACTTACGTGCCCTCTTCCCTAGCGCATAACTTTACAAACTGTGCTACTTTCTCACCTTTTTCTCACACTAGATTACGCATTTTAGCACGATAGTCAGGTAACTTGTTTTCTTTTATTGTGCCTATGCCTCATCATCCACACATGCATGTAACCATTCCATAATAGTTTTTCACCCCATTGCACACCCTTTCGTCGGCTTCTCTTGAGGTATTAAAACTCAATTCATTTTATCAGCACTAGTCAAATTGAGACATAACTATTGGATTACATTACAATGTCTCTCCTCTGATGCATGGTTATTCATACTCTTGGCGTTTATTGTGAGATACAATGTAACCCATGTTTTTTTCTATTGTAAATAGTATTACATGCACCATCACTGGATGTCACTTGATCTTTCACGTATGCACACGGTCGCTGACCATATTTTCTCTCGTTTCAACAGTCACTATTTATTTGTTTATAATCCTAGGCGCAATCTTTTAGGAACGCCACTATTCATCACGCTGATGAACAATTCCTATTGGAAATACTGTAAAGTCACAATTTATGTTGTCTATTTGTTCTTTTCTCATTTTCGGTCCTCTGAAATATATTTTCATTAGGGTTTCCACATATAGTTGGGTGTTGGGTTGTGTCACCTCACTCATTTCACGGCTACTGTTTGACATTATCATTTTTGTAAAAGTTGACCATACAACTTATTATACATCTTGTGGCCTTCCCAGCCCTGAAGGGTCACGGGTTACTACCCAGGTGGCGAAACACGTGTCGGCTGGTGCATTCATTTGACAAACTCTAAGTTTGCATAAACATCATCTATCACATGAAACTACCGGTGTCGACCTCTGTAATTTCTCATTAATTAAGCACTATCTTGTGCACTTGACTTTATGGATAACATTATCCTGGTACGTGTGCCCAGGAATTGTTTCTAATAGTTCTGTTCCTATGCAGAATCATTGCTACAGAACATCTTGACAGAGGTGCTTCTACTGGGAGTGGCCCCCTCAGAACCGCTACTCCCTTTTAATGAAGCTCTGATTGACGTATTGCTTGAAACCTGGTCCAAGCCCTGCACAGGGGCTCCTTTTAAGAGGATGACCCACCACCACCCCACCCCTGGTGACCCCAATTTCCTCACACAACACCCTGCAGCAGAGAGCTTGGTGGTCCAAGCCTTTACCTCCCGTGTAAATCCAAGCACATGCCTTAACCCCCCACCGGATAGGGAATTCAAGAGACTGGACACCTTTGGGAAGAGATGTTTTCTTCTACTAGCCTGGCACTGCGGTCCATGAACACGGCATGCCTATTGAGCCATTACTCCCATGCTCTATGGGACTCAGATGCACTAGTGATGCCCATGGTTTCGGAGGAGGGCCGGACCATACTCTCCCTGGCTGGTGTCAGAGGGAGAGATGCAGCAAAGTTCACTATCCGTTAGATGCAAATGAATACCGACTTACTGGGCAGAACTGTTTAATCGACAGTGGCCTTACGTCGCCACGCCTTGCTGAGGACAACCGGCTAATAGGGGATTCAGAACTGGAGCACTTTAAGGACAGCAGGGTTACGGCCAGGTCATTGTGCCCTACCATGGTCCCTCGCCACCCCAATCTGCCTTTCGCGGCCGCTGAAGGGGCTTCCAGCCGTGTCTATACCTGCTGCGCTACCGCGGTGCGCAAGCTTCTCTCTGTGTGGCCGAGGACGCGGTACCCACAGGCCTTGTGGGTCAAGCAGCCAGAGGTCGGGTTAGTTCACCAACCCCCATACAGATGCAGCCTCCAAACTCACTTTGCCCCTTATCATCATAGGCACCCAGGGGGAGGCAGGATATGCCACCACCTGCCCCACTAAAAGTCTATAAAATCAGACTGATGGGTTCTGCAGATTGTCTAGAGGGGCTACGCCCTTCCCTTCAAAGCTACCCTTCTACCCATGCTGCCTGCTTGCAACAGGCTGAGTAAGGATCATCTTTCCATGCTCAGCCAGGAAGTGACAGCTCTCTGCCAAGGAAGCCATAGAGATTATGCCAATACAAGAAATAGGCAGTGGTTACTAATCCCGCAACTCATCCTATCCTAGACCTGTGCACTCTCAATTTTTTCTCTCAAGAAAGAAGTTCAAAATGCTCACGCTCGCTCGCTCATGACGGTCTGCCTTTGACCCAGGAGACTGGATAGTAGTGTTGGACTTGCAGGATACATACTTCCACATTCTCTTCCTACCTGCCCACAGTCGTTACCTCCAATTCACAGTGGCCACAAGCTCTTTCAGTTTGCTGTGTTCCTTTTTGGCCTTACTAGCACCCATTGGGTGTTCACCACAGTGATGGCGGTAGTTGCAGCTCATCTGCGGAGATCAGGGGTGCCAGTCTTCCTCTATCTAGCCGACTGGCAGTTGGAAGGTAGGCTCGCCCCAGGCTATCGTCTCCCACCTCCACACTACAGTGGAACTCCTGCATTTGCTGGGGTTCACTATCAATGTGCTAAGGTCACACCACAATCACTCTCATTGGAGTTGTTCTCAACACGGTGCAGTCTCGGGCCTATCCTCCCAAACAGCAAATCCAAGATATTCAGGCTATGATACCGAAGTTTGAGCCTTTATCCTGGATTTTGGTGAGACGGACTTGGAGGCTGCTGGGCCTCATGGCCTTATGAATCCTACGTGTGGCATGCCCGCTGGCATATGCTGGCTCTTCAGTGTGACATGAAGTTCCAATAAGTGAAAAATCAAGGAAATCTCTCTGACATGGTCCAGATCTTGGCAGAAATTGCAAAATATCTGCAGTGGTGATTAATGAACAGCAATTGGATCAATAGCAGAACCCTTTCCTTTTCCCAACCAAATGTGTCAGTGGTGACCAGATGCATCACTCCTGGGATTTGGCGGCCATCTGGGAAAGGTGGAGATCAGAGGCCTCTGGTCTCCGGTGAATCCAGACTCCACTTAAACCATCTGGTTTAAAAGTCTTTCTACCGGTTAGAAATGGGTAGCGTGGTGCAGAGCGGGCGCGCCAAACTCCGGAGGAAATGTGTAAAGCATCCGCGCAGCACTCACAGGCGACACACCACGCTCACTACAAAAAGAGACTCCACACCAGGTTGCATGAAAACTAACTTGTGTATTATAATAAACACAGTAGGATCTAATCATAGTTGTGAACGCGTCGTCAACTGGCACCAGTTAGCCATATACAGGGAGGGACTATTTATAGGGCAGGGCCAATTAGGCAGCTGCCAGAATCATCACAGGCATAAACAGGGTAAATAAAAGTCAGTAGTAATATAGGTGTAACATATTAGAATGGCACATCATACATGACCCGAGGCATAACATTAGGCCATAAACATCTGCATGAGGCATCTTTAGGGCGTAAACCACACATCCTGCACTAGGCAACCTCGTTGACATAGATGTATTAAACATGATATTTAGGCATACGGTCCATCAGCAACAGTACATCCTACTTAACATCAGCAGGGCAAACATAGTTCCACCTGGAACAGGAAGGCATCATTAGTAGGTAGCAAACAGGCTATGCATAGACCATCCGGGTCAGCACTAGGGGAAAAGCATTAGAATGAACACAGAAGCGCAGGCCTAGCCTCTGCACATCATAACTTGACATTAGGCATGAAACCACATTTGACAGAAATCATGCGCATAAAGCTCATTAGATTAGGCAGAAGCCCATTATGCAGAACACCAACAATATAACCCTGAGGGAAAAAAATAGGGATCAATACCTCATCAGCATAAATACATTAGTCATCCTCCTGAGCATAGCTCACATCGTGCGCAACCTTCGGCCTACTCCTATTAGCATATGTACATTACGCCTGTATCTAGTTAGCATTAGGCCTACACTTCAGGCCTAGAACCACGGGCCACAAGGTATAAAGCATAACCCTAGGCAAAATGGCATGAGGCATCACCATAGGCATAGAAAGACGTTATGTATAGCCAACATAAGTCCATTGGCCATAAGCCTATTCACATGGATGCAATACTTCCAGTAAGCCTGAATGCACCAGGAGGTATAACAAAATATATCCTGCACCTCTCCTGGGGGATAAACATAACATATTAGGCATGAATCACATCCTGCATAGTGTTGGGTGTACTGAGCGCGTTGGAGCACCCTCTGGGACTCGGTAATTGAAGAAATGTCCCAAAATGTTGCAGCTGGTCCACTGTCCGGCGGAGCAGCTGGGTAGTAACCAATGGTCCCTGGCACCTACGGTGCCTCTGTAGCACCACACCGGGACTCTGGAAGGCAGAGTTGCCCCTTCGGTGCAGTTAGTCACACACGCGCATTCACGGTCAAGAAGGAGCCGCGAAAAGAAAACTGACTGGCACGTTGAAGTCTGGGACTCGGTGATTGAAGAAATGTGGCCCACAACATAGCAGCTCCCTGTGCTATAGCAGGACAGCTGTGAAACCGGCACGGCCACACAGGGCCCTCAGTGTGGCCACAGGGGTGCGGGTACTGACAATGTGCCCCGTCTCCTCTGCCCCATCAGTAAAGCCTGAGCCCCACTCACCGGGACTCCACGGGCTGCTCGGGGTTCTTCTCTCGGCAGGCGGGGCTCTCTCCTGACATGGAAGCACCGCCAGCAGCAGCACCTTCCTGGTGGCAATAATTCCGCTCTTCATCCGGGCCCCTTGCCTGGGGCCCGGGACTTGGACGTGGAGCCGGCGGGGCTCTGGCTGCACGTGGGGACATTGGCCAGTGTGAGGTAGGCTTCACCTGGCTCCTCAGCGGATACGGGGCTCCCTCATTACTCCGGGAGCCTTTTCCTCCTCACTTGCGGCTTTCTTCCTTCTGGGCGGCGGGCCACGCCCCCAACCAGGCATGCTCCTGCCTGGCTTTTGGGTCGCTATGAGCAGCGCAGCGGCCCGGGTTTTCTTTCCGCCCCGGGCGGCGGCGGTGATTCCAGGCAGTATTAAAGCGCCGCAGTTTGCGGGGTGGGCACCCGCCTTTAGTTCAAATACACCCGCTCTTCTGGGCAGCTCACATGCGGGGTAGGCTCCCGCAAGAAGGGTGCGCAGTGCAGGGTGGGCACCCGCTGTATTCTTGGAGACCAGAGCGTGGAAAAACGCGGGGTGGGCTCCCGCTGTATTCTTGGAGACCAGAGCGTGGAAAAACGCGGGGTGGGCTCCCGCTGTTTTAGATAAGCGCCAGATGCGGCACACACGCTGGGTGGCCAACCGCTCTCCCTTGCCACGCGGGGCCCTTCCAGCCACACGGGGGCCCCACTGGGATTATGGATTCTCCTCCTGGGGGGCACAAACGCGGGGTAGGCTCCTGATGTTTTTGAAGGGTGGGGTGGGCTCCCGCCGATTTCAGGCATTCATGGAACAGGCACTCCTCACCTCCTGGCCATGTAGGGAATGGTGCACACACTCCTCACCTCCTTCAGGGCACAGTCACTGCTGAAATAAAGTTGTAGTGCCCACAAAGTAGCGTCTTGGCAGCACAGTGCTGCTGGCGTCAGCTCCTCACTCCTGGGCAGTCCAAGCGCTCACAGGGCTTTGCAAAGCTGGCAGAATAGGAGGGTAACACTCAAAAGGTGCTCCTGGGCAGTCAGATAAAGCGCTCTTCTTTTTCAGGTGCTAGCCAGCAGGCAGGGCACAGTTGTAGCGCTCACGAGGCGCTAGGTATGAGAGCAGCAGGCACCACTAGGTAAGATCAGCGGTCAGTGGGCACTCCAAGTCTCACACTACCATCAATCAAGGAAAGGCTATTGCAGGTGTTCACGGACAACACCACTGCAATGTGGTACTGCCACATACAAAGCAGGGTGCGGTTGTGGACCCTTTGTCAAGACATGGCAGGAACGTCAGGGCATTTCCCTGGGGGGTTCAACACTTGGCAGGGCTCTGTGAACGCCAGGGAGGACAAAATTAGCCAAAGATGCCCAGCAGATTACGAATGGAGGTGGAGCAACGTCTCTTTCAGCAGTGGGGAGAGCTTTGGTTAGATCGGTTTGCCACTGCCCAGAACGCACTAAGGCAGCAGTTCTGGGATCTGGTGTTTCCAAGGCGTCTCTCGCTCGGAGACGCTCTTCGTACCGAGTGGTGCTCGGGCATTCAATATGCCTTTCCACCCATAGCATTCATTCTCTGCGTTCTCAAGAACATGAGGAACAACCGAGCCTGGGTCATCCTTGTGGCTCCGGACTGGACTCGGAGAGTTTGGTATCCAGAGCTGCTGAGCGTGCCCAACAGTGCTCCGATCAGGTTGCCTCTTGGGAGGATCTTCTGCGGAAGCAGAAGGGGAGGGTTATTCACCCAAAACCAGCCCACACTCTGCCTTCTTGCATCGAGATTGAGCAGCAACAGTTGCTCCCGAAGTCTGCGATGTTATTCTGGCAGCTAGGTGTCTCACCAACAAAACAGTATTAGCCTGTCATTGGGGCAAGTTAGTGTCATGGTGTGTGTGTAATAAAAGAGCCACTCTTGTGATTTTGGCACCCTATGATGACCCTCAACCACCACCCTTTTAACTGACTTTAGTGTGTTATTTTACCCTTGCCTTAATATAGGATGGTCCTGCATATGCCTGCTTCTCTTCTATCCTGTAATCTTGCTGTCTTTCAATGGGAGCTGTTAAGGAGTGGAACAGTCTTGCCAAGAGTAGAGCGTGTGGGATGTGCATTTGAAGGTGTGCATTTCTGCAGGAATGTGTATTGTATTCTGCATTGGTGAGAATTATAAGTTCTTACTATTGGCTTTGACATGGTTTAATGTAATTCTATTTTCTGACTTTACCTTGCTTTATGGCAGTGCTTAGCTTTGACATGCGTTCATGTCATCTTGCTTTTCAATTCCATCTTGCTTTGGCCTTTCTGTGTGCAAGGCCTAACTAACTCCATTTTCATGACTGAATCTATTTTCTGTGCTTGAACGTAGCTGCAAAGTGGGGAGGGCTCTACCTCTTGTTTTTCACACTTTACTGACTTGAGAAAACCGGTTCTTATCAGAGGAGTGTAGATGGTCTGTCTCTAAGCCATAGCAAAGGCCTGATCAACTGATGCCGTGGCCTTGGAGCAGACTGGTACAGGCTCTCTTGAGAACGAGGGGGCGATGCTTGCTAGAAGCTTTGTTATGTTCAGATTTGTATTTGTATTAAGAAGGGGAGCCTCCACTGGTGTGGTGGGAGTTTGGGAGTTTGGATTCCGAGCGAGGGTAGACGTATCTATCTCGGATTGAACCCTGATTGTTGAACTCTGATCCCTGGCTATGTGAAGACTTCCCCGGCCAGAAGTGGGCAGTGTATGCATCAAGTGATGTATTGAGTTTTGGGGTTATTGCAATTATGATACGAGCCAGTGGCTGTGATCGTTTGAGGTGTTTTCTTTGTGGTGTGGGAGGTGCACATCCAGAGTGATCCTCTACTGTGTGTGTGTGTATGTGTATATATATATATATCTCTTTCTGATCTCTTGCAGGACATACAGTGAATCTTATCTCAGTCATTGCTTGTTTATTAATCAGTATCATGATTGATTCATGCCATTTAGATTATAAGTTTGATCAATCATTGATTCATGCCTTTAGATTATAAATTTGCATCATAAGCCTTATTCTAAAAGTGATAGAGTCTTTGTTAAATAAAACCCCTTTTCAAAAGGTGCTGTTTGTTTTGTGCTGAAGTCTTGCTGTGCAAGGAGTGGTAAGACGTGCTCATTATTCAAAGGTGCAGTGGTATATTTGCCTCCCGGGTGGGAATGCAGGGATTGGGCGTGGCTTATTGGTGAGAAGCCACATTCAAAACATTTTTGGCATAGTCTGTTGCAGGATGTGAACGTTGATTTAAAAGGGGAAGAAATAAGTTTTCTAGAAATTAAAAGCGGACTCTCAGATACCAATTGATATATGTATATATTTGGATGGGAGGTAGCCAAAATGATGTCTAGGCCGCGAGTGAGCTAATTGTGCTGGGCTGAGTGAGAATTGGAGTGTGTGTTTAGGTGTGTTTTGTAAAAAGTGCTTATAAATAATGTGGTAAGTTAAACAGAAAGGGCTGGATCCCTTTCAGGTGTTTATTTAGAAATGCATACAAAATATTTTCAGTTGTAAAGTGAATTTGAGAACATGATAAAAATAAAAGGCAAATTAATGAATTTGGTCCTTTTCTGAAAATGCCTGGAATGAGTTTCTTGTTGTCCTGGTTGTTCTTAATTTGTAAAATGTAAAAAAAAGTAAAAATATGGGTTGATTAGAAGTACTAGAATGTACATTATTTTAACATAGGAAGTGATTCAACATGTGAGAAATGTTAGGAAAAAGAAATGTGCGTTTAAATCAAAGGCAGTTCAGTGACTGTTCAGGCCAGCGTGAATTTGTGCTGTACAGACACACATTTAAATGTGCTCTAGGACAAGTGAAATACAGACTCATGGTCTGACAGGAGGCAGTTTATAGCTTTGAAATAAGAACAGAAGAAAGGTGGACAGTGGTGTATTATTGTTGAATAAAATGTTTAGCTTGTGAATTCTGTTTCATTCTGACAAGAGGTGAAAGAGTTGAGAAAAAATGTGAGGCTGTTTTCCTTCTCAGACATGAAATGCATCCTGGGAGTGGATGGCACGTAACAATCTGGTGCAGGAGGAGAAATGAAATACACAGTCAGTGATGGTGAAGTGCTTGTATCTTTAAGATAGATGTTTAGGATGCTTGCAGTGAGATCATCCTGCAGCGCTGAGAAGAGGTCAGGCTTTCTGTGAAGACTGAGGAGGAATTCCTACGGGAGGGAATTCCTAGATCCTCACCCCAGTAGACAGAGATAGCTTCTTTGAGATAGATGTTTGGGAGGCTTGCAAATGCACAGGTATCCTCACCCCCAATTTATTTTTATTCAAATCTGTTTTTATTGATTTTAGATTTCACTTAGACATGACAGGCAACTTACATGAAAACATACAGTCATGCATGTGGCTAATCGCCAACAACTGGATGTATTGCAACATTGGATTTACATGTAAACTGAATGTACCGTAATCGTTAAGAGAAGCGCTCGCGGAGGAGAGAAGTTGGCTTGGATCTGAAAGTCGTGTTACAGGTACTGAAGAAACAGTTCGGCAGCAGTGCGTTAACATCATGACAGTTTGTATAGTTCTGTCTCGGTCATTCACCCTGAGCATTTAAACAGATGGTCTACGTAACAATGGAACTATAACTGTGGCAGCTTAAATCGGTGTATATACATTGAACTCCTTCACCTCCCCCCAACCCCTATTCTCGCCCCCGGTATCCTTTATGTATTTCGTAAGTGTGACTGTGCATTAGCAGTGACTACACGTTTTACTGGAATATCACGTTGGTGCACTGGTGGAAGGCGTGTCTCCACGTGCATGGTCATTTACAGCTCTCTCTGGTTGACTCCCCGGTCCCTCTCTCCCCGCCTGCTCGAGCGCGCACAGCATCTGCTCCCAGTGAGCTGCTATGGGTTCCTTTCTCAGCCCCAGTGTTATCTCTCTTCGAATGGCAATTCCCTCTGCTTTAGCCCATGCTTGAAGTGAATAGCTCCACGCAAGCATGTGTGGTGGGTCAGGGGCTTTCCATCTCTTCGTTAGAAGGCAATTCGCAACCACTAGTCCCAGATCTGGGAACCGGGACGTTATCTTGTTCGTATGGGCCCTCCTGAAGTGTTGTAACAGGTGTTCGGGCCATTTAAAGGGTATGGTGCGGCCTGTGCAAACCAGCAACAGCCCACTGGTAGTGCGCCAGTATGTACCCAGCCTAGGGCAACTCCATAACATGTGTAGCAATCCTGCCCCCTGCTGTCTACACCTGGGGCACAACGCATCATTACAGTGAAAGTACCTTTTGATCAGCTTGGGTGTAAGATATGCCCCATGGACAATAAATAACTGAATTTGGTGGAATCGCATGTTTCTGGTTATACACACAGGACTTTTTAGTATCCTTTCCCATTCCTTATCCGCCAGTTGTCGCCTCAGATCCAGTTCCCATTTGCGGTGAAGTGGGTCTAGGTTGTGGGCCATATGTGTCCGCAGAGACGGCGCAAACCAGCGAACGAGGTGTCTACCTCTCCCCATAACAAGCAAATACTGTATGGTTAGGTGTTGGCCATATCCCCCCATTTGGCGGTCAGTTTCGCTATTAGTGAGCGGTGTGCTAAAAATCGCCGAGGTGGGAGCCCCTCCTCCTCCACCAGGGACTCGTATGGTATAAGCGCACCATCCCGATATAGATGCCCGAGAGTGTGGACATCAGCTTCCAGCCATTTTGCAAGTGTAGGGGCTGAGAGTACCCCCTCTCCGCTGGGGGCTCCTTCCAGTGGTAATGCAGGTGCATAGGGGACAACAGTCTTGGTGAGATACAGAGCCCTACGATAGCATTTGTATGCCACTGCCAATAGGGGTGGCGTCAGCGGCGTGACAGTAGCGGCAGGGTGAAAGAGTCTGGTTATTCGCTCCAGCGAGTATGACGTAGTAGTGTGGGCGTGTCCTCTCTACCCCTGGCCGCTAGCCAGCGTACTACCCACTGCAGCTGGGCGGCAAGGTAGTAGTGTGCGAAACAAGGCGCGGCCAGGGTGAAAGAGTCTTGTTATTCGCTACAGCGAGTATGACGGTAGTAGTGTGGCTGTGTCCTCTCTACCCCTGTCCGCTAGCCAGCGGGCTACTCACTGCAGCTGGGCGGCAAGGTAGTAGTGCTCAAACAAGGCGCGGCCAGTGTGAAAGAGCCTTTTTATTCGCTACAGCGAGTATGACGGTAGTAGTGTGGCTGTGTCCTCTCTACCCCTGTCCGCTAGCCAGTGGGCTACTCACTGCAGCTGGGCGGCAAGGTAGTAGTGTTCAAAACAAGGCACGGCCAAGCCTCCCTGATCCATCTGCAAATATAACTTCACCAGTGCTAGCCTATGCCGAGCGGTGCCCCAAATGATGTCCCTTAACTGTTTAGTGAGTATGGTAAAGAAGGCCGCCAGGATAAACAGGGGTAAATTGACAAAATAACAGGAGGCAAGGGAGCATGACCATTTTAGCGAGCGCTACCCTACCCGTTGTCAGCGGTAGCATGGTCCAGAATCTCGCCTGCGATCTAAGCACCGCTACTGCCCTCCCCAGGTTCCCGTCAAACAGGTCCGCTGGTTGGCGGTAGATCTGTATCCCCAAGTAGCGGAAGGTACTCTCCTTCCATTGTACTAGTGTGTCTAGTTAAGGGTGTACCCCGGGTCAGGATTCCCCTCACCAAATGCGTAAAGGCAGGATTTACCCGCATTTACTTGAAGCCCCAAAATGGTGGCGAAGGTCTGACCAGTTGGGCGAGCTGTCCAGGTATATTTTCAATATCCTTCACATACACCAACAGTTTGTCCGCATAGACCGACACTTGATGACCACGTCCCCCGGCGGTATGCCATCCACCAGTGTTGTGCACATACCGCGGCTAGGGGCTCGATCACCAGCGGGGATAAGAGGCACCCTTGCCTAGTGCCTCGACCCGCCAGTATGGCCTCCGAGTACAGTTGGGCCCATACGACTCTGACTGTGGGGTTTTTGTACAGCAGGTCGACCATTTAGAGGAACCCCATGTCCAACCCGTATCTCAGCAGCACTGCTGAAAGGTAGCCCCATTCTAAGCAGTCAAATGCTTTCTCCAGGTCGAGGATAAGACATCCCAACCTGGGCCATTCATGCGCGCGGCTTCGGTCGCCACCCTGAAATATCTCCGCAGATTCAGGGACGTGCACCTTGCTGGGAAACCCATTTTGGTCAGCGTGGACTAAGTGTGGAACCGCCAGCGCCAATCTTTGCACCAGTACTTTGGCGAGGATCTTGTAATTGACATTAAGCATCGCCAAGGGTCTATACGATCCTAAGGCTGTGGAGTCTCTGTCGGGTTTCAGCAGGGAGACCAGATACGCCTCCCGCATCGAACTGTGCCCTCCTCCAGTGCCGTGTTGTATAGTGTGTGAAGGAGTGGGTCCAGGGACTCACGACACGCCTTGTAATATTCCGCATTATATATAAGGAACAATATCTCAACCGGTATTTATTGGTAGACAGTTATCAAGGATATCTGTACAGTATTATCCAGACAGAAAAAGGAGACTCAATTTGATTATCTATGTGCTCAAGGCATCATTTATAAACATTTCAAAGGTTTAGAGGACAAACATAATTAACAGTTAATTTCAACACTGCAATTATTAAATAGTACGAGACAGCCCAATATTGTACAAGGTGCACGAGTGCAAAGTGAGTGACACCACGGCGCCACAAGTGACAGTGAGAGCAGCGTGGACGGCGCAAGGTGTATAGTGAACAATTATGTACAGTGAATAAAAACAACAAAGTGGTTTCAAATTAGTTCCAAAGGATTGTTATTCATTATCAATTTTTTAAATGGAAACCACTGTGCGAAAGGCGCCTAGAATCTCGCTGGAGAGTCGACGGCGTTTCGATCCGTAAGATTTTGGATCATCATCAGGACAAGAGCGGGGCTGGAGGCAGTGCTGTAAAAGGGAAAGGGAATTGGAGTGAGTGACGGGAAGCAACAGAGGTCCGTGGGTTGGAGGGGTAAGAAGGGAGATAAAAGGCTCACCGTATGGCCACAAGTAGGTGGTAGAGTGTGGCGGGAAAGTCCGTAAATTGAGGATTTGGTCGGGTGTCAGGATGGACGTCCCATGGAGCGGTAAATTGCGGGCTCAGTTGAAAGGTACTTCTGATTCAGTACAACTAAGGGGTAAAAATTAGGAGCAATTCAGAGTAGCAAGGTATAATGGAGTACCTTCAAAGTTAACGAGGGCAAGTCGAGAACTTACCACCAGTAGAATTGGATGATGAACCTAGTTTACGAAGTCCATGTACAGGTGAGCGCTGATTCCAGTGTGATCAGCGGGGGTGGGGAGGGAAGGTAAATCTGTGAAGAAGAAGGCAAGGGTCAGCGATCACAAGGATCGTAAGGACAGGGGGGGGAGGGGGGAAAGGAGGGGGACGCTGGGTGAAAGTGCCTCTAAAAACGAAGTGGAGAAACAATAAGAAAGACTTACCAGGGGTAAACAATTAATCCAGAACCAACGTGGTCCAAGGTATGTATACGCTTAGCCCAGCGCGATCAGTGACAGGAGCGGGGTAAATCTATGGGGAAAGGGGAGGGGGTCCGTGAAAGGGCAGGGTTTAATGGAAGTAGAATCTGTATCCATTGAGAGATAATGGGCGAGACTTACCGGGAGTTATTTGAAGCTAGCCTGGTCCGGTGGTCAGTCTACGCTGATCCCAGTGTGATCTGCGGCGTGAGGGGAATAAATCTATGAGAGGGGGGAAAAGGAGGAGGGGAGGAAGGTCATTATTTGGGCAGAATTAAAGGGATAGAAAGCCGGGTAGAGAGCGGGTGAACCGCGGTCGAGAGCATGTACCTGTCCTCTGTGTCGGGACGGGCGAATGAAGCGCTGTCCTGGCGTTGCCATAGCGATCATGCCGGAAACCTGGGAGCTAAATAATGATAGGTCGAGGGAGCTGGCTTGAATGACGTGGCGACTGGAACTTGGAACAGCCGGCCCCACTGGTTGGAAAAGAGTAGGAGGGTAGAGGGGAGGGGCGGGAATGAGTAAGGAGAGGGCGAGTCTTGATTAGAAATTAGCTAATACAGAAGAAATGAGTAAAACACCCAGCCAAAGGGCATGAATTAAGAATAACGATGCGAGACGCATCGGAAATCAAAAATTGAGTCGCGTCACTTACATAGCCAGAAGTGGGTCAGGAGCGTGAATCACAATTTTCTTTTTTTTTTTTTTTTTGAAAACCTTTATTTCGTATTATTGGCAAACATATACGGGCCCACAACTATCCGGCTGGCCACAACATCTTGCAGGTCAAAGCAGCAATTGAAACGGCGACTCGGAAACAGATAAGAACAAAGCATAATCATTCCATAGTACACCAGGGACATAGGTAAGCCCGAGAAGCAGGATAAATAAAGGTTTACATTTTAAATTTATAGTATAGCGTAAAAATTAGGAGTTGAGGAGGATCGAAGTCCATACAAAGTGTCCAAGACAGAAACGGGCGAGCGATACCGACAGAGATCTAGCAAGCCGTAAGATTAATACAAAATGGCGGCCTATCGAGAATACAAAAGGATGTACATTCCCACACCGTGTCACTCGCTAGTCACCACCCACCCCGCAGCGATCCCACCCACCACCCAAAGAGAGGCAGAAAAAGAAGAATAAAGAAAGGAAGAAAAGGCCCATAGAAACCAAAAAGGAATATGGAAAACGCATACCCCCCACCCTACACGCATGCAGAGGCTACGGCCACCCCCCCCCAGCAGCGTGCCTGTCGCCCCGAAAAGACCCGAAATATAGAAATAAGAAAGAGAAAAGAAAAAGGGAATCGGTGAAGACCGGAGGAGGGCTAAACAGTTGGAAACAAAACCATCGACACATTTAACCCAGCAGCCCCACCCCCCCGGCCCCGGAACCCAAAACAGAACCAGCGGCTAACTCCCCAGTCCAGGTAACATTATCCAATCGAAAAACAGGCAGCAGAAGGCAAAAAAGGAGAAAAAACAGCATCAACCTTGTCCCCTTCGGTCGAGCACGACGACGAGGTACCATCGCAGCGTAACCCTCGTGGATGGAAAAAACAGACAAAACGACGGCCACAATAAAGAGCACTGTCCACCAAGGTCTGTCCACTTCAATGTCCCACGGTCGTCGGCTGAACAAAACAGGAACCCTCGAAGAGCGATCAGCCAAGACAAGAGCAATAAAGCCAGGATAAAACAGAGAAACATGTCAGTAGTACACACAGGATTTGTTCGGCATAGCGTCCAAAAATCATCCCCCAGCCAGCGCCCCGGCACAGATAGCGCACTCCATTGTAGCCTAACCATGACAGGTAATATCACAGCTGGGTGCTCCAAGGTCACCACGCAGATCTGGGGAAGCGCAGCCCGGCATTGGAGCACAGGGTGTGGCGAAGCGCACTGCACAGTGAAACCCATTCGACAAGTCGGGGGCTCCACGGACAGAATGGCGTCAAGGCGGTCCCCCAGGTCCCGAGCAGTGGTAGATAGGGCAGTGCGCAAAGTACTCAAAGCGCTCATAACATCAGCAAACGTTAGAGACGCCACAGGTGAGGTAGATGCAGCAGCGTCCCGCACTCGGGGCACAGCCGAACTGGTCTGATCACAACACCGGTCAGAGACGTCCATCGTGCATAGGCAGCCAGCACTCCGCAGAGCCAACAATATCGGGGGCCCAGGGGTCACGCTATCCGGCAGAACACCGCACTCATTTGCGGTGCAGCGCCAGTTGTCATATACACCAGCAAAGCAGCCCCGCGTCGGTAGATGCAAGTGTCGAGTGCGCGGTCCAAGATGGCACCCACAGCGTTGCTGGCAAACAAAGAGGCATCAAACGTCGGCTACCGGCTGGGGGAAGGACACATTGTAGCACTGGTCGAAGAAACAGTGTTGCAAGCGTGGAGGGAGCCAGGCGGTATGAAACGTTGCGGCGTGAGGAGCCGTACAGCAGCCGCTCCCCGCCAGTCGACCGTCGGAAGTGAGCACGGGTGTGGCACTCAGGATCAGCCGCCCTCACCGAACAAAGACGGGGACGCCGCCATCACGCCCAGAACGGGACAAGGACGTTTCTCTGCCTCCGCTGCAGTAAACACGCCGGGGAGCGCACCGTTGGCATCAGGACAGTCTCCCGAGTCCGAAACATCTGCGCGGGTACAGGATAACAGGCAGGATCAGCAGCCCTCCGGAGGGAAAGCGAGAGGGTCGGCGGAGCCGAGGGATCAGGCGGCCATCATGGTTGCAGGCTAAGCTCCTCCGTGAATCACAATTTTAAAGAGCAGCGGGGGGGCGGAGGGGGGGTTTGGAGAGGAATACTGCGTGATTCAATTAAAAAGGCATATGTTAGGCTTACAGAATTTCAATACTATGAACCATAGCTTAATCGTTTGGAGCAGAAATACAATAAATGAACAGTGATACAATGGATGGATAGAGTTATATACAGACATGATTGAATTTAGACTCCATTGTAAATGTCTAACATAAACCAAGGGCGATCACATAGTGGGAAGGGGAGGGGGGGAGGGGAGGGGGGTGTTTGGTTGGCGACTATAGATGTAAGGAGAACATGGTGATAGCATCAGGAGCCTGGTAATCAAATGGTGATTGTGCTATTCCACTCGTCGAGAGTGTTCAATCCGTTATTCACGGAATCACAGAGGGTCATCCACTTACACTCACTCTTGTTTAAGAGGGATTTGATGTTACCACCTCTTGTGGGTAGAGTCAGTTGTTCGATCACTTGCCATTTTATGTCTGAGTCTTTGTGTTGTTTTTTCAGGTAGTGGTTCACCAATGGTGCTGAGGTCACTTTGCAATTGATCCGGCTTTTATGTTGTACAATTCTATTTTTTATGGGTTGTGTAGTTTGACCGATGTAGATGAGTTGGCATGGGCATTCAATAGCATAAATTACATTGGAGGATCTGCAATTGGTGTGATTTCTCAGGGTGTGGGTTTTGTCTTTGTATCTAAATACCTTGGTGTTGGTTGTAAGTTCACAGACCGAGCAACTTTGACATTTAAAGTGGCCCAGTACTGGCGGTAAGCCCCATGCTGCAGTGATGCTGTGGTGATCCAATGTTTTTTCTGGCCAGGTAATTGCGCGTACCAAATGGGATGACAAATTATCTCCTCTTTGATAGGAGAATACAGGTTCTTCTTTGAAGGATTCAAAAGGACGGAGGATAGACCAGTTCTTTTTAATTATTTTAGCCACTTTGTTGAAAAAACAAATCAGAACAGACTTGCATGCCCGGATGCTCACAGACTATCTTCGCTCCGGTGTCATCCCAGTAGGATTACAGATCCGCAACACCCCGGCAATTTTCACCAATGACCCAAAATTCCGTACTAGCTTCAGTCACCTCTCTACCACTTGCTCTCGCCATTGGATGGTGTTAGGCATTGATACTGCCATTGAACATAGCCGAAAGGAACTCAAAGAAATTGAGGAGCTAGAACAACTCATTTTGGGTGACTCAACCATCCCTGATGCAAAAAATCTATTAGAAAAAGTGAATACCACCATCTCCACGTTCAGCACTTTCGAACTGAATAAAAAATCTACAAAAATCCAAAAGGATATCAAATTTTATGAAGCCGAAAGTACCTACCCTTATCTCAACGAGGAATTTTATAATACACCTTATATTCCACCGAGAACAAAAAACTGGGGACGATACAGAAACAACCAACATATCACCTTCTCGGACTCATCCAACACTTCCGCGGAGGAATCTGATCCAGGAGAAGGTTCAAGCTCCAATAGACCTTCCAACAGACCTCCACCTCTACTCCCTCAAGGTTTTTTAGACCGGGGCCGAGGACGCGGCCAACCACCTCCGCGACAGACGAGAACCCGTCAATACCAACCACAACTGATCGGAGAGAGACAAACCCGCAACCAGTACTACCAATGGGGTCCCCCCAATAACGACCTCACTGGCTGAGTCCAACTTACTTACCACAACTAATAACGAACTGATACCCATCTTCAATCTATCCAACCATGTCATGACCAGCGAGGAAACATGTATCCTATCGCGTGGCTTAAGCTTTGTCCCGAGTGAAAGAACGAATTTCCTCGAGTTACAGTCACGTTTACTCAGATTCTTCCGAAGAATACGTTTAAGACAATTCTTTAGCAATGAGACCGATCCCACTGAGCCCATTACCCATAGATTTCATCCACCATCATCATTTAATCCACCATCTGCCGCTATGCCACCTGAAATCTTGGCATTCGAACGACTAGTGCTCCGTGACATTGCTGAACTACAATCTCAACCACAATTTGTCCCTTACAACATCTCCCTCGCCGAAAAACAGGCACTAATGGCCTTAAAGACTAACAGAGAAATTGATATTAAGCCTGCAGACAAAGGCGGTGGGATTGTTGTCATAGAGGCTGACAAATATGACTCGGAAATCAAACACCAATTGAACAATGGCGAACATTATCGGCCATTGACTAAAGACCCGCTAGCAGAGATCAGAAGGAAGATAATGGATGTGACTGAAGAAGCTAAATTAATGGATATTATAACCCACAAGGAATATCTCTTTCTCAATAACCCCCATCCACGCACACCAGTCATATACGTTCTACCTAAAATTCATAAGGACCTCAATAACCCACCTGGCAGACCTATTGTTTCTGGCTGCGGCTCTATTTTGGAACCTATAGGCAAATACATTGATGGCATTCTCAAGGAGTTCGTCCCCCTCACAGATACCTTTATCAGGGACACCACAGACCTCATCAATACCATCGAAGATTTGGACTTTAACAGAGCAGAATCTCATGGCAGGACTAGACATCGAGTCCCTATATACAAATATTCCCCATCAGGAAGGTTTGCAAGTGATCGAAACCTTGCTTGACTCTAGACCTCAACCCGCCAAAATTCCAACCCACTTCATCATGAATTTGTTACGTATTGCACTCCAAAATAACTATTTTCTTTACAGAGACACTTTTTATTTGTGTCAGTTGTCAGTAGCGCCAAAAAGAATAAGCCACTAACCTTAGGAATGGCCAGCAGGAACGTCCCCTAAACACTAAACTCACCACAATGTATCAGCGCACTATGGGTAGTGAAGTATTCAAGGGAAAAGGGAAAAGGGGAATGGGACAGAATAACAAAAGAAGCCTGTTCCGTCACAGGAATAGGTGACCGTCTTCTATACTCCCCTCTGGGACCCCTGCATATAGAAGAAAACAAGGACAGAATGAGAAGTACCGCAAACACACTCCCCACCAGTACACAGAAAGACACAACCCCTATCGCACTTACAGGTATTTGTCCAGGATCTCTCTCCAGAGGAATGTTCTAGTGGTTGAGGGTGCCTTGAGAGGAAAGTGCCTTGATGCGCAGTCGGATGGGTGCTTGTAAACCGTAGGGTCGGAGGGTTCCGGGTGAAATACTGCTGGGAAGATCTTCGCGTGTTGTGAGAGGAGAGCGCCTTCATGCGCAGTCTCCGACTCTCACGTTGCTCACTTTACTCCGGAGCGAATTCGTAACAAGAAAGGGGACGTGAAAGTACTCTGGTCTCCCACGCAAATCCAAAGTCAAGAAAGCAAAGTAAAACAAGAAAATTAAAGTTCTTCGGTTCGGTTCCTGAACCGAGACTTACAGCACGTCAGCCTAGAGGTGCTTCGGTTAATTCAGAGTTCCGCCTGTAGGGAGGTTTTTAGACACGCTCCCAAACAGCGCGAATATCTCAGCGTCTCCTGTTCGGCTCCTGTGAACAGAGACGCGGGCTCCAAACCGGTTCCGCGGTAATCACCGCAAAACAAAGGAAAAGTACTTAAGAGTTCAGGAAGCACAGTTGCGCTTCAAGTAGCGCGTTCCCAATCCCGGCAGAAACGTGAAGTTGGCAGGACACAGGGAAACGTAGAAGCGGCAAACAGGTCCAAGGCTCCGTAGGCAGTTTATCAAGCACCGTTTCCATTGGAGGCAGGGTTTAAGTAGGACTGTGCTCCTTCCTGTCTGTCTGAGATAGGCCCCTAAGCCTTGTGGTATATGTAGTCCCTGATGCATACATACGTGACAGGCGAAACCAGGAAAGGTGAGGGATGGTGGCTGTATGCATACTCGTAATCATGACAATTTGCAAATTAAGGGAGTTTCTATGGGCGCTTGTTTTGCCCCCAACTTTGCTATACTGTATGTCCATCACTTGGAAAAAACACTTATCCTTCAACCAACTAACCCGTTCCATGATAATATAAATTTGTGGCGACGTTATATAGACGACATCTTGCTACTTTGGAACGGTACTAAGGAAGCCCTTTTGTCTTTTATTGAGTGGCTGAATCATTCACAAGAACATCTCCACTTTACAAGTGATTGCAAGCAGAACGACTTGCCCTTCTTAGACGTCACCATCCATGCTGAAGAGGGCAAATTGGGCACCAGGCTGTTCCGCAAGCCGACGGAAAGAAATACATTACTTCAATATGCAAGCTACCACCTGAGAGGACTCAGAGATGGATTGCCCTTTGGACAATTTCTCCGGATTAGGCGAAATTGCAAATGGCGCCATGACTACTTCAGGGAGGCTGATGTTTTGTCAAAAAAATTGATTGCCAGAGGTTATCCCAAACGATTGGTCTCCAGAACTCGGAAAAGAGCGTGGTATTGCCACAGGGAACATCTCCTCACCAACCAAACAAAACAACCCCTAAAAAGAATCCCACTTGTGTGAAAATTCAGCCCCAGTAGCAACAAAGTGGCTAAAATAATTATTAAGAACTGGTCTATCCTCCGTACTTTTGAATCCTTCAAAGAAGAACCTTTATTCTCCTATCAAAGAGGAGATAATTTGTCATCCCATTTGGTACGCGCAATTACCTGTCCAGAAAAAACATTGGATCACCACAGCATCACTGCAGCATGGGGCTTACCGCCAGTACTGGGCCACTTTAAATGTCAAAGTTGCTCGGTCTGTGAACTTACAACCAACACCAAGGTATTTAGATACAAAGACAAAACCCACACCCTGAGAAATCACACCAATTGCAGATCCTCCAATGTAATTTATGCTATTGAATGCCCATGCCAACTCATCTACATCGGTCAAACTACACAACCCATAAAAAATAGAATTGTACAACATAAAAGCCAGATCAATTGCAAAGTGACCTCGGCACCATTGGTGAACCACTACCTGGAAAAACAACACAAAGACTCAGACATAAAATGGCAAGTGATCGAAGAACTGACTCTACCCACAAGAGGTGGTAACATCAAATCCCTCTTAAACAAGAGTGAGTGTAAGTGGATGACCCTCTGTGATTCCGTGAATAACGGATTGAACACTATCGACGAGCGGAAAAGCACAATCGCCATTTGATTACCAGGCTCCTGATGCTATCACCATGTTCTCCTTACATCTTTAGTCGCCAACCAAACCCCCCCCCCCCCCGCTTCCCACTATGTGATCGCCCTTGGTTTATGTTAGACATTTACAATGGAGTCTAAATTCAATAATGTCTGTATATAACTCTATCCATCCATTGTTGCCACCCGAAAACACCACCAGCTGATCCGCGCCACCAAGAAAACCGCATTCAAGGAACGACTGGACAACAACGCACACAACTGCAAGGAACTCTTCAACATCGTGAAAGAGCTCTCCAACCCCAACGCCGGAAACAACGACATCACCCCTTCGCAAGACCTCTGCAACTCCCTCGCCTCCTACTTCCACAACAAGATCGCGGACATACACAACAGCTTCAGCACTCAACTAACGCACGCCACGACCGAACCACCGCCCCCCACCGCCACCCTCCGCGCCTGGACCCCGATCAGCACCGAAGACACCATCCGCACGATGAACTCCATCCACTCCGGATCTCCAACAGACCCCTGCCCTCACCACGTCTTCAACAAGGCCGACGCTGTCATCGCACCCCACCTGCGGGACATCATCAACACCTCCTTCGACATCGCCACCTTCCCGGAGAGCTGGAAGCACGCCGAACTCAGCGCTCTACTCAAGAAACCATCAGCAGACCCTACCGACCTCAAGAACTACCGCCCCATCTCGCTGCTCCCGTTTCTAGCCAAAGTCATCGAGAAGACCGTCAACAAGCAACTGGCCGCCTTCCTCGAGACGAACGGCTCCCTCGACCTCTCGCAGTCTGGCTTCCGGGCCAACCACAGCACCGAGACCGCCCTGATCGCAGCTACAGATGACATCCGAGCCCTGCTCGACAACGGAGAAACAGCGGCCCTCATCCTCCTGGACCTCTCCGCGGCCTTCGACACTGTCTGCCACCGCACCCTAGTACAGCGCCTCAGCAACGTCGGAATCCAGGAGAAGGCACTTGAGTGGATCACCTCCTTCCTCGCCGGAAGGACACAGAGAGTCCGCCTCCCCCCGTTCAGATCGGAAGCCACCGAGGTCATCTGCGGCGTCCCTCAAGGCTCCTCGCTCAGCCCAACTCTCTTCAACGTCTACATGAGCCCCCTCGCAGCCATCGCACGCCAGCACAACCTGAACATCATCTCCTACGCAGACGACACCCAGCTGATCCTCTCCCTCACCAACGACCCCGCCACCGCCAGAGCCAACCTGCACGAAGGGATGACAGACGTAGCCAAATGGATGTCGAACAGCCGCCTGAAACTGAACTCTGACAAGACGGAAGTCCTCATCCTGGGATCCTCACCCTCCGCCTGGGACGACTCCTGGTGGCCCCCCGCCCTGGGCAGCGCACCCAAACCAACTGACCACGCACGCAACCTGGGCTTCATCCTGGACTCCTCCCTCTCCATGACCAGACAAGTCAACGCCGTCTCCTCGTCGTGCTTCAACATCCTGCGAATGCTACGCAAGATCTTCCGATGGATCCCCACCGAAACCAGGAAGACGGTCACCCAGGCCCTCGTCACCAGCCGGCTGGACTACGGCAACTCCCTCTACGCCGGCACCACCGCCAAACTCCAGAAGAGACTCCAGCGGATCCAGAACACCTCAGCATGACTCATCCTGGACATCCCCCGCCGCAGCCACATCTCCGGACACCTGAGAGACCTGCACTGGCTCCCGGTCAACAAGAGAATCACCTTCCGGCTCCTCACCCACGCACACAAAGCCCTACACAACAAAGGACCAGGATACCTCAACAGCCGCCTCAACTTCTACGCTCCCACGCGCCAGCTTCGATCGACCAGCCACGCCCTCGCCGCCGTCCCCCGCATCCGAAGAGCCACCACAGGAGGAAGGGCCTTCTCCTACCTGGCCGCCAAGACTTGGAACTCCCTCCCGACCCACCTCCGCCTGACCCAGGACCACCTCGCCTTCAGGAAGCAGCTCAAGACCTGGCTGTTCGAGCAGTAGCGGACCCCCCCCCCCCCCCCAGCGCCTTGAGACCCTCCTGGTGAGTAGTGCGCTATACAAATGTTCTGATTGATTGATTGATTGATTGTATCACTGTTCATTTATTGTATTTCTGCTCAAAACGATTAAGCTATGGTTCATAGTATTGAAATTCTGTAAGCCTAACATATGCCTTTTTAATTGAATCACGCAGTATTCCTGTCCAAACCCCCCCTCCGCCCTCCCCCCGCTGCTCTTTAAAACTGTGATTCACGCTCCTGACCCACTTCTGGCTATGTAAGTGACGCGACTCACTTTTTGATTTCCGATGCGTCTCGCATTGTTATTCTTAATTCATGCCCTTGGCTGGGTGTTTTACTCATTTCTTCTGTATTAGCTAATTTCTAATCAAGACTCGCCCTCTCCTTACTCATTCCCGCCCCTCCCCTCTACCATCCTACCCTTTTCCAACCAATGGTGCCGGCTGTTCCAAGTTCCAGTCGCCACGTCATTCAAGCCAGCTCCCTCGACCTATCATTATTTAGCTCCCAGGTTTCCGGCATGATCGCTATGGCAACGCCAGGACAGCGCTTCATTCGCCCGTCCCGACACAGAGGACAGGTACATGCTCTCGACCGCGGTTCACCAGCTCTCTACCCGGCTTTCTATCCCTTTAATTCTGCCCAAATAATGACCTTCCTCCCCTCCTCCTTTTCCCCCCTCTCATAGATTTATTCCCCTCACGCCGCAGATCACGCTGGGATCAGCGTAGACTGACCACCGGACCAGGCTAGCTTCAAATAACTCCCGGTAAGTCTCGCCCATTATCTCTCAATGGATACAGATTCTACTTCCATTAAACCCTGCCCTTTCACGGACCCCCTCCCCTTTCCCCTCAGATTTACCCCGCTCCTGTCACTGATCGCGTTGGGCTCAGCATATACATACCTTGGACCACGTTGGTTCTGGATTAATTGTTTACCCCTGGTAAGTCTTTCTTATTGTTTCTCCACTTCGTTTTTAGAGGCACGTTCATCCAGCGTCCCCCTCCTTTCCCCCCCTCCCCCCTCCCTGTCCTTACGATCCTTGTGATAGCTGACCCTTGCCTTCTTCTTCAGATTTACCTTCCCTCCCACCCCCGCTGATCACACTGGTATCAGCGCTCACCTGTACATGGACTTCGTAAACTAGGTTCATCATCCAATTCTACTGGTGGTAAGTTCTCGACTTGCCCTCGTTAACTTTTAAGGTACTCCATTATACCTTGCTACTCTGAATTGCTCCTAATTTTTACCCCTTAGTTGTACTGAATCAGAAGTACCTTTCAACTGAGCCTGCAATTTACCGCTCCACGCGACGTCCATCCTGACACCCGCCCAAATCCTCAATTTACGGATTTTCCCGCCACACTCTACCACCTACTTGTGGCCATACGGTGAGCCTTTTATCTCCCTTCTTACCCCTCCAACCCACGGACCTCTGTTGCTTCCCGTCACTCACTCCAATTCCCTTTTCCTTTTACAGCACTGCCTCCAGCCCCGCTCTTGTCCTGATGATGATCCAAAATCTTACGGATCGAAACGCCGTCGACTCTACAGCGAGATTCTAGACGCCTTTCGCACAGTGGTTTCCATTTAAAAAAATTGATAATGAATAACAATCCTTTGGAACTAATTTGAAACCACTTTGTTGTTTTTATTCACTGTACATAATTGTTCACTATACACCTTGCGCCGTCCACGCTGCTCTCACTGTCACTTGTGTCGCCGTAGTGTCACTCACTTTGCACTCGTGCACCTTGTACAATATTGGGCTGTCACGTACTATTTAATAATTGCAGTGTTGAAATTAACTGTTAATTATGTTTGTCCTCTAAACCTTTGAAATGTTTATAAATGATGCCTTGAGCACATAGATAATCAAATTGAGTCTCTTTTTTCTGTCTGGATAATACTGTACAGATATCCTTAATAACTGTCTACCAATAAATACCGGTTGGGATATTGTTCCTTATATATAATTCTCTACCCCAATCCCAACAAGGTTGATGGGTTTATACTCCGGTTATCTTCTACAAGATGGTAATATTCCGCAGGCAGACCATCCAGCCCTGGCGATTTCCCGGATGCCATGGATTTGATCGCCTCCTCAATCTCTTCTAAGGAGAGGGGCTCATTGAGTGCATCCTTGTATTCCTCCGAAGCCGTGGGCAGTTGGATAGAGTCCAGGAAACTCTCCAGGACATGCCTGGGGCCCTTTCCTCTAGCTCTGTAGAGCTGTGTGTAGTGTTCGGTTAGCACTCGGTGAATCTTGCGTTGCGTGTACACCAGAATCCCCTCTGCCGTGCGAATTGTTCCCATCGGGCGTGACTGCCCTCCTGTCGCAGCAACCAGACTAGTAGGCGGCCCGCTCTATCGTCTCTGGCATATATTTGAGCCGTGTGCGCCGTATAGTTGTGGCATCTCCGACGCTCCAGAAGTTCAGCATGCTGAGTACGGATTTCCTCTAGCCGACACGAATGTCTGCCCCCTCCCTTCCCAGTCACGTTCGTACTGTAACAGCTCGGCCTCCAGGCGTACGAGGGAGGCTGATAGTGTCTTGCGTATGTTCCAAGTTTCTCCCAGGCAGTGTCCCCTGACCGCCACTTTGTGGGCATCCCATTCCACTAGCACATTGCTTGCCGTCCTTTTGTTGATATCGAAGTACGTTAGAATAGGCGTCCCCAGGGATGAGCGGAACTCCGAGTCCTCCAGCGCGCTCGGCCGGAGTCGCCATGTGGGCACAGGAGGGCAGTCTGCTTCCCAACTGGTCTGGATCCATAGAGGGTTATGATCAAAGTGTGTCCTCCCTAAATATTCTGATTTCGCAACAAGCGGAAGCAAGGACTGGGATGCCACCAGCCTGTCCAGCCGGACATGCAGATCGTGGACTGCTGAGTAATAGGAGTAGATATGTTCGGTCGGGTGGAGGATGCTCCACAGGTCCTATAGGGCCCAGTTCGAGAGCCAGTCACCCAGCGCCTGCGCATTTGACACTGCCGTTGTGTGGAGAGGGGGAAAAGATCTGTCCATATGAACATCGAGCACCATATTGAAGTCCCCTCCCAATAGCCAGGGGAGCCCTGTATAAGGGGTAAGTACCCATGACAGTTGTGCTCGGAATGAAGGCTGGTCTATGTTAGGGGCATATATCGACCCCAGCAGTATCATTTGATCGTTTAACTTCCCACGCACGAAGGTGTACCTGCCCTCTTGGTCTGTTACCACCTCCTTGCAGATAAATGGGTTTCCCGCCCGAGCGCATATCAATGTGTCCTTGCACATGTGCTGAGAAGGTAGTGCCATATACCTGCCCTCTCCAGCGTCTGTGAAGCCTGTCAAGCTCCGCCTGTGTCATGTGTTTCTCTTGTAGAAGGGCTATTCCCACTAAGTGTCGCTGGAGGTAGGAAAAGATAGAATAGTGCCTCTTGGGCGTGTGCACACCGCGTATATTCCATGTTATGATGTTAGTAAATGTCATCGCTAAGCTGTTTAGGCAAGTGCAGCGCTGAGCGTGGGGATCGCGCCGGTGGATCGGCGCCATGGTCTGGGTGGGGGTTGAGTCGCTTCGCTGCCTTACGTACAGAACTGGAAACAACATAACTATCGGGGTGTATTCCACAAGGGTATCCATCCAAACTTTTGTAACATGTGAATTATGAAACTAATCCAGTATGGTGCCTGGTGAGTGTACAATCTAGAGGTGTCTTGCCCTTACTGTCCCCCCCTAGTGTTCCCAGTGTGTTTAGGAGGTGCACCAACGTGCCAAATGCCCAGGGCAACGGTCAGGCCTGGTGTGGGGCGCACCACGTCGCCGCTGTTACCCTGCTATCCTAGTGTGGCGCCTGACGCAGCAGGGCTCTCGCATGGCAGTCCCCAACCACCCCACAAGACAGCACGCGCGTCTCCCACCTCCCTGCAGCGCGTCTCGCACAAACAACATGTGTAAAGAAAACAGGTAAACAAAGTACTACTTGCGGAGCTTGACTATGATTGAGTCCAGTGGCTCCTTTACAGGATCATATGATGCCATCTACAGTCTGTGGGGTGACCCTCGGCATGTTCATTTCTTCTGATATTACTGTAGATGGGGATGATGAGCTACTGGTTCCTGATGTGTAGTGCATGGAGACGTCTCCGCGGTCACAGCTGTGCGCAGTTCCGAGGATTGCCGCTGCCTCTAAGACATCTTCCATCCTGATTTTCTCTGGACTTGGCACTACTTGACTTGCCTGCATTGCTTGGAGTGTCCCACGCCGCCTCCGCCGACGAGTTCTCTGTGCTGTCAATCCGCCGTCTACTGGGCCCGGAGGGCTCGTTTCTGTCCACCTTCCCGACTCCTCCAGCCAGTCCCACGCATCTATGGGGGAGTCAAAGAAGCGGGTCCTCTCTTTCGTCACCACTCGCAGTCGGGCGGGAAACAGCAAAGAGTAGGGCAGCTCCAGTTCCCGGAGTTGATGCTTTACTGCGGTGTAATTGCTTCTGCGCCGCTGTATAAGGGCGGTGTAGTCTGGAAAGAACATGACTTGACTACTGACTACTTTGAGGTCCCCCAACTTCCGGGTTTCTCGTAGCACCACTTCTCTGTCTCTGAAGTTGAGGAGTTTTTTCTTTTAAAACATATTTTTATTTGTCAATTGCAAACACGGCGCAGAGCTCTGCACACCAGAATCCTCTACTGGATCATACCATACATCATCACAGAAGCAACTGACTTTTGTAAATGCATAACTCAATACAACCACCCTCCCCCAACTCCCCGCAACCTCTCCCGGCCCCTCCAAGTCACGCAAAGTCCGCACAGTCTTTGCCTCCGCCCCAATGTACAGCAACAAATCCATAGCAAAATAACCCACACCTCCCCTGGCCCCCCTTACCCTGCATCCCCCCATCCCTACGTACATACAGGTTTATCCTAGTGGACAAGCCTCCACAGCCACTGGCGGCTCCAACCACACCCCCCGGTAATCCGCCCATCTCTTCCATATCTTGATGTGCTTGCTTGGGCAGACCCTGGCCACAAAACTAGGCTGCTTCAGTCCCATACAAAAATCTAAGCCGTTCTTCCATTCTGTCAGTGACGGGGCCTGTTGCGCCTTCCACGCCCTAGCGATATCCCGCTTTGCCAGTGTAAAGCCAAGCTGTATGAGGTGTCTTTTATAGATGTTACCCCCTATGCCTTCCATGGCGTGAAGCAGAGCTAGTTGTGGCGTCCGCGGGAGCTCCCACCCCAGGACCTCTGATAGGCACAAAAACACCCCTCTCCAAAACCACTCCAGTGAAAGACAGTGCCAAGTAGTATGTATAAATGTACCCTCCTCCCGACCACATCTGAGGCACTCCGGGGAGGCAATCAATGCCGCACGGTATAGTTGGGTTCGGGTAAAGTAGACCATGTGAAGAAAGGCGCATTGCTATAGCCGCTCCCTTGGGTGCCACAAATGCCTCCCTCCAGTCCTCCTCCAATGCACCCACTCTGCCTCCCAGTCCCCTCGCAGCTTCTGAAGGGAGGTGGAGCAGTGTTTTTGTTTTTTTTATTGATCATTTTCAACAAGAAAAAACAAACACTACAGAGAAAATACAGTACATGGTATAGGTCAATATCCATACATTACATAAAGATGAAGCATCCATTGTGGCAGGTCAGGGCTACATAAAGGTGGAGCAGTGTATGACTAGAGATTCATATATCCGAGAGATCTTTTTTTGTCTCCAAATCACCCATAAAAACATTTGCCTCCAGTGGACTGAATTCAGGAAGGGATTCCAGCCCCTCTAGGGAAGGGGACAAGGCATGGTGAAAATGGAGATATTTATAGAATTGTGCCCGGGGCATAGAGAAATCCCTCTGTAGGTCCTGAAAAGACTTGTGTTGTGCCTCTCATAACATCCCCCAGAGTCGAAATACCAATACTGTCCCATCCCCGGAATCCCTGCAAATCCGCCAGCCCTGGCAGGCGTCCATTATTCCTCAAGGGTGTCTTCCCGGTCAAAGTATTCCACCAACCCATGTGGCGCAGCACCTGCCTCCATATCAGAAAGACCACCCATGTAGCCGATGGCAATTTGCTGCGTATAGGTGTCGAATACAAGTTAGTAGTGGTACAAAAGGGGGTGGTGATGGACGGAGCATCGGAATCAATCAAACACTCACACCCAGTCAAAAGATCTGGGTTTAATCCATCACTGTTCTTTAGCCCACTCTGCCACCCCAGTTCAGACATGGCTATATGCAAATCAGTCTGACCATGTGCCTCATGGGAACAGTCCAGCCCGAACTGCCAAGCCATGCCTTCCCTGGACCGGAAACAAGCTTCAGAGGACCGGTTTCTGGCATTCCAGCCGTCTTCAGCCCGGCTTGCTTGAATCCAGTGGCAAAGTGAGCAAGGGACTCACGTCTGAGCATACCCTGCCACACTTATGGCGGCCAAAAGTGGTACAAAAGGGGGTGGTGATGGACGGAGCATCGGAATCAATCAAACACTCACACCCAGCCAAAAGATCTGGGTTTAATCCATCACCGTTCTTTAGCCCACTCTGCCACCCCAGTTCAGACATGGCTATATGCAAATCAGTCTGACCCTGTGCCTCATGGAAACAGTCCAGCCCGAACTGCCAAGCCATGCCTTTCCTGGACCGGAAACAAGCTTCTGAGGACCGGTTTCTGGCATTCCAGCCGTCTTCAGCCCAGCTTGCTTGAATCCAGTGGCAAAGTGAGCAAGGGACTCACGTCTGAGCATACCCTGCCATACTTATGGCGGCTAAAAGCGGTACAAAAGGGGGTGGTGATGGACGGAGCATCGGAATGGATCAAACACTCCCACCCAGTCAAAAGATCTGGGTTTAATCCATCACCGTTCTTTAGCCCACTCTGCAACCCCAGTTCAGACATGGCTATATGCAAATCAGTCTGACCCTGTGCCTCATGGGAACAGTCCAGCCCGAACTGCCAAGCCATGCCTTCCCTGGACCGGAAACAAGCTTCCGAGGACCAGTTTCTGGCATTCCAGCCGTCTTCAGCCCGGCTTGCTTGAATCCAGTGGCAAAGTGAGCAAGGGACTCACGTCTGAACATACCCTGCCACACTTATGCGGCCAAAAGCGGTACAAAAGGGGGTGGTGATGGACGGAGCATCGGAATCAATCAAACACTCACACGCAGTCAAAAGATCTGGGTTTAATCCATCACCGTTCTTTAGCCCACTCTGCCACCCCAGTTCAGACATGGCTATATGCAAATCAGTCTGACCCTGTGCCTCATGGGAAGAGTACAGCCCGAACTGCCAAGCCATGCCTTCCCTGGACCGGAAACAAGCTTCCGAGGACCGGTTTCTGGCATTCCAGCCGTCTTCAGCCCGGCTTGCTTGAATCCAGTGGCAAAGTGAGCAAGGGACTCACGTCTGAGCATACCCTGCCACACTTATGGCGGCCAAAAGCGGTACAAAAGGGGGTGGTGATGGACGGAGCATCGGAATCAATCAAACACTCACACCCAGTCAAAAGATCTGGGTTTAATCCATCACCGTTCTTTAGCCCACTCTGCCACCCCAGTTCAGACATGGCTATATACAAATCAGTCTGACCCTGTGCCTCATGGGAACAGTCCAGCCCGAACTGCCAAGCCATGCCTTCCCTGGACCGGAAACAAGCTTCCGAGGACCGGTTTCTGGCATTCCAGCCGTCTTCAGCCCGGCTTGCTTGAATCCAGTGGCAAAGTGAGCAAGGGACTCACGTCTGAGCATACCCTGCCACACCTATGGCGGCCAAAAGCGGTACAAAAGGGGGTGGTGATGGACAAAGCATCGGAATCAATCAAACACTCACACCCAGTCAAAAGATCTGGGTTTAATCCATCACCGTTCTTTAGCCCACTCTGCCACCCCAGTTCAGACATGGCTATATGCAAATCAGTCTGACCCTGTGCCTCATGGGAACAGTCCAGCCCGAACTGCCAAGCCATGCCTTCCCTGGACCGGAAACAAGCTTCCGAGGACCGGTTTCTGGCATTCCAGCCGTCTTCAGCCCGGCTTGCTTGAATCCAGTGGCAAAGTGAGCAAGGGACTCACGTCTGAGCATACCCTGCCACACTTATGGCGGCCAAAAGCGGTACAAAAGGGGGTGGTGATGGACGAAGCATCGGAATCAATCAAACACTCACACCCAGTCAAAAGATCTGGGTTTAATCCATCACCGTTCTTTAGCCCACTCTGCCACCCCAGTTCAGACATGGCTATATGCAAATCAGTCTGACCATGTGCCTCATGGGAACAGTCCAGCCCGAACTGCCAAGCCATGCCTTCCCTGGACCGGAAACAAGCTTCCGAGGACCGGTTTCTGGCATTCCAGCCGTCTTCAGCCCGGCCTGCTTGAATCCAGTGGCAAAGTGAGCAAGGGACTCACGTCTGTGCATACCCTGCCACACTTATGGCGGCCAAAAGCGGTACAAAAGGGGGTGGTGATGGACGGAGCATCGGAATCAATCAAACACTCACACCCAATCAAAAGATCTGGGTTTAATCCATCACCGTTCTTTAGCCCACTCTGCCACCCCAGTTCAGACATGGCTATATGCAAATCAGTCTGACCCTGTGTCTCATGGGAACAGTCCAGCCCGAACTGCCAAGCCATGCCTTCCCTGGACCGGAAACAAGCTTCCGAGGACCGGTTTCTGGCATTCCAGCCGTCTTCAGCCCGGCTTGCTTGAATCCAGTGGCAAAGTGAGCAAGGGACTCACGTCTGAGCATACCCTGCCACACTTATGGCGGCCAAAAGCGGTACAAAAGTGGGTGGTGATGGACGGAGCATCGGAATCAATCAAACACTCACACCCAGTCAAAAGATCTGGGTTTAATCCATCACCGTTCTTTAGCCCACTCTGCCACCCCAGTTCAGACATGGCTATATGCAAATCAGTCTGACCCTGTGCCTCATGGAAACAGTCCAGCCCGAACTGCCAAGCCATGCCTTCCCTGGACCGGAAACAAGCTTCCGAGGACCGGTTTCTGGCATTCCAGCCGTCTTCAGCCCGGCTTGCTTGAATCCAGTGGCAAAGTGAGCAAGGGACTCACGTCTGAGCATACCCTGCCATACTTATGGCGGCTAAAAGCGGTACAAAAGGGGGTGGTGATGGACGGAGCATCGGAATGGATTAAACACTCCCACCCAGTCAAAAGATCTGGATTTAATCCATCACCGTTCTTTAGCCCACTCTGCCACCCCAGTTCAGACATGGCTATATGCAAATCAGTCTGACCCTGTGCCTCATGGGAACAGTCCAGCCCGAACTGCCAAGCCATGCCTTCCCTGGACCGGAAACAAGCTTCCGAGGACCGGTTTCTGGCATTCCAGCCGTCTTCAGCCCGGCTTGCTTGAATCCAGGGGCAAAGTGAGCAAGGGACTCACGTCTGAGCATACCCTGCCACACTTATGGCGGCCAAAAGCGGTACAAAAGGGGGTGGTGATGGACGGAGCATCGGAATCAATCAAACACTCACACCCAGTCAAAAGATCTGGGTTTAATCCATCACCGTTCTTTAGCCCACTCTGCCACCCCAGTTCAGACATGGCTATATGCAAATCAGTCTGACCCTGTGCCTCATGGGAACAGTACAGCCCGAACTGCCAAGCCATGCCTTCCCTGGACCGGAAACAAGCTTCTGAGGACCGGTTTCTGGCAAGACATGGCTTGGCAGTTCGGGCTGGACTGTTCCCATGGGGCACAGGGTCAGACTGATTTGCATATAGCCATATCTGAACTGGGGTGGCAGAGTGGGCTAAAGAACGGTGATGGATTAAACCCAGATCTTTTGACTGGGTGTGAGTGTTTGATTGATTCCGATGCTCCGTCCATCACCACCCCCTTTTGTACCGCTTTTGGCCGCCATAAGTGTGGCAGGGTATGCTCAGACGTGAGTCCCTTGCTCACTTTGCCACTGGATTCAAGCAAGCCGGGCTGAAGACGGCTGGAATGCCAGAAACCGGTCCTCGGAAGCTTGTTTCCGGTCCAGGGAAGACATGGCTTGGCAGTTCGGGCTGGACTGTTCCCATGGGGCACAGGGTCAGACTGATTTGCATATAGCCATGTCTGAACTGGGGTGGCAGAGTGGGCTAAAGAACGGTGATGGATTAAACCCAGATCTTTTGATTGGGTGTGAGTGTTTGATTGATTCAGATGCTCCGTCCATCACCACCCCCTTTTGTACCACGAATACAAGATAGTATGCAGCGCATAAGACCCCATGAGCAGTCGTTCCAGTGCATACGCCAGGGCCCTCCTGGCACTGTACCACCACTCATTGAGGACTAGTGTATGCGAGGCCTGATAGTATGAGAGGATGTCCGAGGACGCGAGGCCCCCACAGTTAGGGGATAGGAAGCATGTTCGCAGGGCCACGCACACATTACACCCCTCCCACAGAAACTGCCCCAGCACAGAGTTCACCAGCCGGAACCATCAGGGCTGAATCGGGTACGGGTGATTCTGCAGCTGGTACAACAGCAGAGGAAACGCCACCATCTTAAAGATCGCCGACCTGCCGTATAGCGTCAATGGCATACGTGCCCAGGTCTTAAGGTCCGCGCATACTCGCTCCATTACTGCTGTCATATTCCGCTCCCAGGAGACGGCAGCACGTCCAACAGGAACACCCCCAAATATTTCAACCCCCCCAACAGCCAGCTGGAGTGTGTTCGCCCAAGCGCCCAACCTCAGACGGTCTCCCAGAACCCACAATGTAGATTTGCGGGGGTTCATATAAAGTCCCGACCTCTCTCCAAAGATCTGCATGATCTCTAGGAGTCGCGGTCCCGTTTTGTCTAAGGCCGTGAGGAAAAACAGGACATCGTCTGCGTATAACGCGATCCTGTCAGACACATACGAGGTCCACTCAAAACCCCGGACCTGTACATCCATGGAACCCACACCGCTAAGGGCTCAATAGCCAACGCGAATAAATAAGGAGATAGGGTGCACCCCTGCCGCGTACTCCTCTAGATCAGGAAGGTGGAAGAGGCCGCACCCGCCCGTCACCGTCAAGTCTGTACAGAGGAGCATTAAATAAGAAAGAAATCGGGGCTTCAGATTTAGTCTGCGTAATAATTCAAATAGATATACCCAGCTCAGGGAGTCGAACGCCCGGTCCAGGTCAGCCAACAGGAGCGTTGCTGCTCCCCGGTCTGCTGAACTGCTGCCACCTCAACGAGCGCGCCGTATATTATGTCTGGTTGCCCTCTGGGGCATGAACCCCGCCTGATCGGGGTGTATAAGTGTCGATATGTGAGGCAGAAGGCGATTGGCCAATGCCTTGGCCAAAATCTTAGCCTCCACATTAAGGAGGGAAATGGGGCAGAACGAGGCCTGTTGTTCCGGTGGCCGGGCTTCAGAAACACCACCACCTACGAATGTCTCCAATCCAGTGGGAGCACGCCCCTTTCCCGGGTCTCCTCCACCACGGTTCGAAAGTGAGGGGCCAGCTGCGTATTGTAGCATCTTAAAAATTCGCTCGGGAATCCATTAGGTCCGAGAGCCTTTCCAGAATTGAGCTCTCCCAGGGCTGTGCCCAGCCCTTCGCCTGTTAACGGAAGCTCCAATAGGTCACGCACTTCAACTGACACTGCCTTGGGCGGCAGATCGGCGAGGAATTTATCCAAGGTGACCACGGGTAAGCATTCTCGGGGGGTATAGAGTTGCGCATAGTATGCGGTGAAGCTTTTTGCTATAGTCCCAGGATCGGTGATCGGCATCCCCTTCTCGTCTAAGAGACCCGGAAGGGCCTGGGTATGAAAGGTGCCCTGGCAGAGCTGATGGAGCATCTTTCCGGACTTGTCCCTCCACTGATATACCCTACTACATGTCGCCAGCCAGACTTGACGGGCCTCGTCCAGCAGAAGGGCGGCATAAGACTGTTGGACGTGAAGTAATTGTCTCACATATTGCCCTCCCGTGTCTGTCATTCAAGTGCCTCTATAGTGGCCTCCGCCTGAACCAACTCCTCCTTGCGCTTGCTACGAGCTGCTGCGCACCAGGAGATATTGAAACCACGGAGAGTGGGCTTCAATGCCTCCCACAGGGTCCCAACACTAGACACTGACCCCTCATTGGAGGTGTAGTACTAAGAAATGAACTCCCTCATGTGTGTATCATACTCTTCATCCTGTAGGTGCCACACTGAGAGGCGCCACCTAAATGCCCCCGGCCCATATACATCTCCAGAGCCATCGGAGAGTGATTCAACAGACCACGGGGTAGGATCTCAGCCAGCGCCACCCTACCAACCATTGCCCGGGGAATAAAAAGATAATCCAGCCTGGAGAAGGTTTTGTGGACCGCCGAGAGGAAAGTGTACTCTCGCCTGTCACCGAGAGCCCACTGTCACACATCTAGCCAGTCAAGGCCCATCAACAGTGAATTAAATTTCGTGGGATGCCCCCTCCCCGGGTCACCCTCTCCCCCACTCCTATCCTTAGCCGGGTCCATAACATCATTCAAATCTCCGCCCACCACCGAGAGCATGTCAGGTACATCCGCCCATAAAGCCAACAACTTCTCCGCCAGAGACCACTGCAAGGGGGGGGGGGGCATACACGCAGCCCAGAACCAATGGTACCTCCCCAATTTGGCCCCGGATAAACAGATAGCATCCCTGAGGATCGATCCACTGCTGCGCATGAATATATGGAACCCTGTGATGGACCAATATAGCGACCCCCCCCTGGAGCCCCTTGTAAACCCTGCATGGAAGACCTGCTGGTAACCAGAACGCTGTAAACAGAGTGGCTTCGTTCCCATGAGGTGTGTCTCCTGTAACATAAGAACATCGTCTCTAGCCCTCTTCGCCTGGTGTAGTATTGTCCCTCATTTAATATTGTCTAGGACCCTTTGCACCTTTCAATTTATGATACGGAGGGTACCTGGAGCCCCCCGATCACTACCGGTTGCGTTAGCCATAGGGGAGGGACCCTGTCAATATCATTGAGAATGGACCGAGGTGGCATGTGCGTACTAGGTCATGAATTCTAAGCGGGCGTTCGACTTGAAACTTTAAACGCCCCCCAACAAACCCTCCACCCCCCGGCAGCTAGCTCGTCGACTTGCTCAGCCCAGATTACCACCGCCGAGCAGCGCCTCCCGACCTCGGGAGCCCGGCCTCTACCGCCGTCCCCACCTCATGACACTCATCCTCGCTGGCCTCTCACCCCGGCCGCCAAGCCGGGTTCAGGTTGTTACGCCGCCAATTCCTTCTGCGAGACCCCAGGACAGTAGGGCCTCAGGCGATCATCTCCTCTATGCCGACTCCCGCAGGCCCTCAGTCCGCTGTGGCCCACCGCAGGCGGGAGCTCTGAGCAGCACACAGCCCGCAGCGTTGATCGAATATCGCGGAGCGACACCCCGGCTCCTCCTCTGCAGGCAGGCCTCGTTCCCTACGCGGTGCAGTCTCTGCACTCAAGATGTGTGCGAGCGCCAGTAGCCCCGTCAAATGTCCGCCGGGGTAGTTTAGCACCTCTGCAGGTCTCACAGGATCATTCGTAGGTCACGGGGACCAGGATAAATTGAGGATAATATGCGGGCTGCACGCAGCTCGCCTAACTCACGTCCGCCATGCTGGCTAGCTAGGCCACGCGCCCTTGAAGTTGAGGAGTTTAAAGAGGAATGGGTGGGGCCTGGCGCCTGGTTGGGGTCTCTGGGCCGGCACCCGGTGCGCCCTCTCCACCACGAATTTCAGCGACAATGCCCCCCCCGAGGCAACAGGTCTCATGGCCAGCGCTCAACGTACTGTTCCGGGTTTTTGCCCTCTTCCCCCTCTGGAAGGCCCACCACACGCACATTGTTGCACCGGGAGCACCCTTCTGCATCTTCGGCCCTGTCTTCGAGTGCATGCACGCCGTCCATTATATCCTGTAGTGCAGCAGCGAGATTCCGGGTGAAGTTCCTGGAGAGTTTGGTCTTGAACTGCAACCTTCTCAGCCTGCTTGTGATGGTCTGCATGGAGGATTGTGAAGTCAGAGGTGACTTTGTTGATCCTTGATTTCAGGGACGTCATGGTCTTTTCCAGGGTATCGCCAATCTTCTCCACTGCAGCAAGCACCAAATCCATTTTAGCCACAAAAACCGCCGCTTGCGATTCCATCTCCGCTCCTAGCCTCCCATGCGGGTGATCTAGGCTTCCTGTGCGCGGCGGCGCCTGCTGCACCTTGTCTTGTATATGGCCCATTACAAGCTGCTGTCCTGTTGGCATCCGTGAGCAGCCCTTACTGTGGATGGTCCTGGCTGTTGGTGGGGCACCGGCCCTGGTATGTGGGCCTCCGGGTTTACCCCTAATCACGTACTGTTCGTTTTACCTGACGAGGTTTGAAGAATGCGGCTGTTTTTTCCCCCCCTTGTGGGTGTTGTTTGAGTTTGGAAGCCGGTTCCGCAGTGGGTAATCTGTGTCCCCCTGAATGCACCCCGGCAGGGGGGTCTTCAGCGCACCACCCACGGTGGTCGGTGAGGGTATCCCCAGTGGGTTCCTGCGTTATGTCCGTTCCCTCACTTCTGCGTAATTCACTGCTTCCTGCCCGGCCCCATCCCAGAGGCGCCACAGCGGGCACCCAAGGCTCCGCCCTGTGTTCCAGGCACTCACCGCAGCACAGCCGCAGCGGTAGTCGCGGCCCGTGATGCTCGCTCGTCTGATCCGTCCCCGCCTTTGCAGTCTCAGGGTCCGCTTTGGCAGGGGTCCCCAATGTTCTGGGCTACCGCTAGGCAGGGGGCATCCAGCCAGTGATTGTGTGTCTTCTATGGGCTGGTATACCTAGGCCAGCAGCTCACTTCCTCAATCTGCCAGACCTGGCGGGGCGACCCCAACCGCCCCAGTGGGTCTCAACAGCCCTTGCCTAGGGCTAGTGTCTCCTTCAGCTACAGCTCAGGCCGTTCGTGGGATTCCGCAGGCACCCAACTCTCCTCGTGCTGCCCCGCCTGCCCTCAGGATGTCATGGTTCCCCCCTGCACTGCAGCACAGCTGGTGACCATCAGGACGTGCCCCCACCACGAAGATCTGTCGTGCCCCGCAGTCCAGCTGTAGGTCGCCCTATTTGCACCGTGCTATGTCTGCCACTGCCACTTGTAATTGCTGCTGCCCGCTTCCTCCCCGGTGTGTCCTTGAGGTGCCCCAGAGGGCCTTTCCTGTACTGCAGCACCTCACGTTAGCTCGTCCGCAGTATCAGCATCAGTGACTGCAGTTTGTAAAATGGCGCCCGTTCAGCCCGGGTGCCGCCATTTTGTCTGCCCCAGAGTTCTAGTGTCTTGCCGCCCCCTCTCTCGCTCTAGGCCCCTCAGCTACTGCGGGCCGCAGCTTCAATCACATCTGTGGGGTAATCACTCTGCCGGGTCTCGCAGGTGTTTCTCCTCAATAGCTTCAAGGCACTTTCAGCACGGTGGGCACCCCTTCAGGATCTTTTGGGTGGATAATCCAGGGATATTGGTCGGAGCCCTAAGTGCTTGCGTCTGCAATGGTAGCTGGCTAGCCACGCCCCCCAGATCTCGCCCCCCAGATCTCACCCCCCCAATTAGGAGAGTCAGAGCAGAAGGGGGCAGACGAAAGTAGGCAGGCGTGCATGGCACTGTGGCCTTGGAGGAGATAAGGTGGGGGCTAGAGGGAGCAGAGGAAGAAGGCACTGCTTGTTATTTTTATCAGGGACCCAGCAGGTTCCGCGGTAGCCTGTGTAAGGTGGGGCACCGCTTAAGTGTGATTGAGAGACACACAGAGAACAGCTTCTCATAGTTTGAAAAAAATGAAGTAGGAAAGAGGTACAGAGAATAGGAGTTAAAAGGTGTCCTTTTGCCATCTTTGTAACAGATTTGAACATTAGATGAAGAGCTGTACTTTTAAAGCAATTTAAAAACAAGTTGTTTTTTTTTAAAGACAGAATTAAACATGTACCCAAGCCATTTGTTTTGACCAGCTAGGATGAGTCAGATGTGAAAGAAGGTGAGTCTAGAGAACGTAAGGAAAATGAACAGACCCGTTTTTAAAAAATTTAAGTTAACGATCGATGTTCGTAGGTATAAATTAGACATGTTGGTGAATACTACATTTTGTTTTACAGGGAGGACTGTTATTATAGTAAATGACTGCTGGACAAGCAGTTTGTGTAGAATGCTTTTAAAATGTAGTCAATTTAGAAATGTGACAGTGTATTGTGTGTGCCATTTCAAGAAAAATGTGTTCTTTATTGCTTGTGTAATGAATAGAAAAAGTAAAAATATGTTTTTAAATGTTACAGATACTTTTGTGTTATTGCGCATTGAGAGATACTGGACAGAGGACATTAAAATACAATATAATGTGAATTTTCAGGTCCTAATGAAAAGTCCAGGGGTGGAGATTGAGTTATAGAATTCCCCAGAGTGTGCTGAAAAATGCAGTTACAGTGCATGACAAACCTTCAATTTTCTTACAGATGACAAGGCTAAAATCTTGGAGATACGATTCAGATTTGGTGTGCATACCTAAATACGAGCACCTAGGAGATAAAGATCATACAAACAGGTGGGCAGAAAATGAGGGGATTTCCCATAGATTTAATCAGAATTGTGATTCTTATGTGCCAGAATGCACAAGCCAGACAAGTCCCATAGAAGGTGAAATGCCGGTTGAGGAAAGGAAAATTACCACACCAGATGAAGTGCCTTGAGTTTCTGCCAATAGATAAAGGGAGCACGTATCTAGCAGTGAGTGGAGAAATAGTCAGGAAGGAAACTGCCCCAGCTCTTCTTACTGTGCAGGGAAAAAGAGAGTTTCATTCTCATAGCAAGGATTCAAAGATTAAAGTGTGGGTAGAATTCTCAGACAATTCCCCAGAGCAAGAGGAGAGCTATGCAGACAGTGATGAAAATATTGTACTTTCAGAAACGCAAGACAGAAAACGTGTGCTTTTGAAAAATGTTTTTTTGCAAGAAGAGTGATGCTTGTTTCTTTTTTCAGATCATCATACTGCGGCGCCTTGGTGTGCGTGGTGCCCAGTCCCCTTATGAGTGGGATTCCCTCCCTTCCCCTTCACTCCCCCCCTAGCCTAAAGTAATCGCCAGACAGTGGAAGCTGAAGTCCTGTGGCTGACCGGACCGGATGAAGTCCTCCTTTGCTGACCAGACCGGACGGGGTCCTCCTTTGAGCTGCTGTGTTGGAGATGGAGATGACCAGACTAGCGAGAGGGCTGTGTGCCTTTCACACAGACACTGTTGGTTTTCTTGTGAATAGTGAGCAGCAGAATGTGCTGCAATTGGAGTTGTTTTATTGACATGTGAGGAAACAAAATGCAAGAGCTGTGTGTCTTTCACACAGAGGAACTGTTGGCTTGAAATCGTAAGATGGTGAACAATTGAGATGTTGTGCTGCAATTTGAGCAGATATGTTCTGAGCTAAAGACTGAAAAGAGAAAAACCTGTTGATGTTGCTTTTATTTTTCAGCAGGCAATTCATATTGGTTCAAAAGCTTGATTCATTTATTTTGTGTATCCATTCAACAAGTATCCAGATATGTAGGAGTTATTTTTGTGCTTTTCAGTTCAGCACCAGTTATTGCTTTTACATGTACTTGGGAAATGCAGTCTTCTTTTAACCCCTTCGGCGCTGATGACTAGCTCAGCTCGTCATCAGTTGCGCCGCTCGCACGCTGATGACGAGCTTAGCTCGTCATGTAACGCGGCTTTTAGAAAATAGCCGCAGCGCGCATGCGGTTAATTATGACGTAGTTTTAGATGGTTTTGCTTTCAATTAAGAAATTACATAATTGTGTCTCTCAGTTGAGACTTGCTTTGACATGCTTTTGTGGTTTTTCTGTTTTACTGAGTTGTGTTTTTTAGTTGAGAAATGCAGTTTTTCATTGATAGGTATGTCTTTAGTTATGTGCTGTTTTTGATATATGCGAATGGTGATGGCAGAGGGTCACTCTTGTGATTTTGGCACCCTATGATGACCCTCAACCGCCACCATTTTAACTGACTTTAGTGTGTTATTTTACCCTTGCCTTAATGTAGGATGTTCCTGCATATGCCTGCTTCTCTTCTGTCCTGTAATCTTGCTGTCTTTCAATGGGAGCTGTTACGGAGTGGAACAGTCTTGCCAAGAGCAGAGCGTGTGGGATGTGCATTCCAAGGTGGGCAGTTGTGCAGGAATGTGTATTGTATTGTGCATTGGTGAGAATTAGGAGTTCTTACTATTGGCTTTGACATGGTTTAATGTAATTCTGTTTTCTGACTTTACCTTGCTTTATGGCAGTGCTTAGCTTTGACATGCGTTCATGTCATCTTGCTTTTCAATTCCATCTTGCTTTCGGCCTTTCTGTTTGCATGGCCTAACTAACTCCATTTTCATGACTGAATCTATTTTCTGTGCTTGCACGTAGCTGCAAAGTGGGGAGGGCTCTACCTCTTGTTTTTCACATTTTGTGACTAGAGAAAACCGGTTCTTATCATAGGAATGCACATGGTCTGTCTCGAAGCCATAGCAAAGGCCAGATCAACCAATGCTGTAGCCTTGGAGCAGACTGGTACAGGCTCTCATGAGAACGAGGGGGCAAGGCTTGCTAGAAGCTTCGTTATGTTCAGATTTGTATTAAGAAGGGGAGCCTCCACTGATCTGGTGGGAGTTTGGATTCCGAGCGTGGGCAGACGTATGTATCTCGGATTGAAACCTGATTGCTGAGCTCTGATCCCCGGCTGTGTGAAGACTTCCCCCGGCCAGAAGTGGGCAGTGTATGCATCAGGTGAGGTATTGAGTTTTGTGGTTATTGCCATTGTGATGTGAGCCAGTGGCTGTGATCGTTTGAGGTGTTTTCTTTGTGGTGTGGGAGGTGCACATTCAGAGTGATCTCCTACTGTGTATACCATCTAACATCCGAAATAACATGCAGAGTAATCCCAGTAATAGCACACTGAAAGACAAGTATAAAATATTAGAGAAGAAACTACGAAGTGAATAAAGTAAATAGTGGGATTCGAAATCCCTGCAAATGTATATTGATATGAACCGTATCCCCAGAGGGCTAAGAATTCTAACGGCCCCCAGCTACGAAAACCCCAACCCTGACCTGATGCGGGAATGAGCCAAAAGTAACCTGGAATCTTCCCGCAGACTGGTGTTGATATTGATAAAATATGCAGATATAGATAAGGCACACCTGCTTAAGGAAATTGCGGAAATCCAAGAGGAATTGGATAAAATCAATCAAACAGAGGAGAAGGCTATACTGACCAGTGAGATGACTGTCAGGTTGAAAAAAAGAAGAGGCAAAAATAATGGAAAGAAAAGCTTTTAAATTTCAAAGGGACCGCAATGATTACGACCCAGGTCAAATATTTACATTTGCCAGGAAGTACGAAGCCCTACGAGGGCCCCACCTCGAAAACACAAGTCAATCCCAGAGTGTCAAATAAAAACAAAGATCAGACGGATACATCACAGTCAGATATGAGTTCATTTGGAGGCAGTGACTCAGAATCTGAGCTCCGTGGCAGGGATGCGAGAGGACAAGCTGTGAAACCCTCTCCAGGAGAAGAAATGTTTTTTTTGTGCCACGAGCGGATGCAAACTCTTCGGCCCAGAGTACAAAGAAACTACAGCCAAAATGCGCAAACTTCAAGCGGCGGCAGAGGTACCGGGCAAGGAAGAGGCACAACTTTTCAAAACAGGAGGAGGGGCAGGGGTCAATGGTCAACAAACATGCATTAGTGAAAAAGTGTATAAATCAAACCATTATTAATTTGACAGCCTTTGAGCTCAGCAAAGAAGAGTATAACATACTTAAACTGGGCTTATCCTTTGCGCCACATACAAACTTCAATTATGTATCAATGTAAATGTAAATGTAAATGTACAGGAATTTATATAGCGCAAATCACCGAGCGGTTTCTAAGCGCTTGCTTAGGGAACCCGTCCTGGTATTCCCCTGTGAGATAACCCCGGCAGGGTATCCGCAAGGTGAAAGCCAGGCATCCCGCCGCGAGGGGCCGTTGTGGAGATTAAGCAAGCTATTGCCCAGAGTCGCAGAGTGTGAACCCGTGAATCGAGTAGGCACCGGGGCGAGAATTGTCGAGTCCATGGACATTTTAGGACTCAAGACCCCGCCGAGCTGGGAATTGAACCCTGGTCCCGGGCTGACCTCTGCTTCCAGGTCTGCCTCCTCTAACCAGTGAGCCACACTTCTCCACAACCAGACTGGATGTGTACAAAGCGTGAGAAAATTAAAACTACGCAAATTCCACATCCTTACGGCAAGCAGAAATACAATTCCTCATATCACGGAAACTGTGGAGAACTTGACACAAGCAGGTACACATATGCCCAAAGAAATACTAGAGCTGTGGGAAACTGAAGGGGCCGGTTATTGAACACCTGACAGGCAGGACGCAAGTGCGGAGAAGGAAATACAGAATATCAAACAAATGTCTCCAAACACTCCGTTCAAACAGCCATCAACCTTTAACCCATTAATGGCCCGGGAAACGATAGAAATTTTCCATGAAAACATAACAATTCAATTAAAGAAGTTACGGAGAGAAATCCAGAATCAGAAATGGAACTATAACAAACAATCACAGCATATGAGGCACTTGTGGCCAAATTGAAGAAAGAGAAAGATATCATCACCAGGGGCAGTGATAAAGGTGGCAACATCGTCCATGCTCACACATACAAATTATGACAAGGAGGCATATTTGCAGTTCAATGATAGACACTGCTATGAACGCATTAACCCGGCATCAATGAAAATTTCATACAAGGAGTACTATCAGAAACTGTCCAGGTGGAGGAACAAATGATTAATATCGGAGGATGAATACAAATACCTTAAAAATGATAACCCGGTAACTCCTTCGATTTACTTCATTCCCAAAGTTCACAAAAATAAGGATAAACCGCCAGGCAGGCCTAATATTTCGGCCAGGGAAGGCATGTTAGAAAGTACTTCTGTATACATTGATTACTTTTTACTAGCGTTTTTGAGATCCTTAAATTCGTATGTACAGGACACAGGGGATTTTTTACACAAATTGCAGGAGGTCACTTGGAAGGAGGGCTGTTGGATGATGGCCCTAGATGTCACATGGCTATACACGAGCATCAAACATGAGGATGGGTTAGGTGCAGTGCGTCACTATTTACCCCAAAGACCCGAGCAGTTCAATGATCACAATGAAATGTTATTACTTATGTTGGAGCACTGTTTGAAAAACAAAATTTTTATGTATAACAATCTTCTTTACCAACAACTGCGGGGCGTGGCAATGGGGGCCAGTTTTTCTCCAAGCTACGCCTGTTTACATATGGGTAGCTAGGAAGAACTGGTCCTCAATGCTCAGTACAAATCTATCCTCGAGGAGAATGTAATTATCTGGTTGCGCTACATTGGCGACCTGTTTGTAGTGTGGAGGGGGACTAGGGAGCAGGCTGAGGCGTTAGTTACCCAAATAAATGTCAATGATTCACAGTATCCATGAGTCAGTCAGCTGTATCTTTCCTGGATACGGAGGTGTACATCAGTAATAATAAGATGGAAACCAGGTTATTCAGAAAAAGCACACGCAGGTAGCGCTCAACCAGCACGTTTAGTAGCAAGTATTCCATATGGGGAGATGCTCCGCCTTAGGAGAGTATGCAGTGATGAGCAGGAGTTGAAACTGGCACAACAGGCTAGCAAGCTCAGATTTCTCGAAAGGAGATACACAGAACATACCATTGACAGGGCCACAGTTAAATCAATAAGATTTAGCAGACAGGAGCTCCTGAACACGTATGGGCCGGCTAAACTGACTGAGACACAAACTGACATAACAGATGTAGATCACGCTATGACCCAACCTAGCCCGTTCAGAATAATCACAGGCTATAGCAGGCAGCATTCTGACCTGTATAAGATCATCAATCGAAATTGGCCTACGGTCTTAATTGACCCAGTCATAGGTCCAACCTTACCCAGGAAGGTCTCCATCACTTTCAGCAAGGCTCCCTCCATGAAAGACAGCCTTGTCAATACCAGCCCTGAAATCATTGACCGAACACGACATGGCTCCAAATGAACAGCGTCTTTTACAAATTTAAAACGTGTAAGTCGTGCATACACGGTATCAACATGAAAACGTACACAGATGCTTTTAGCAATAGACAACACCAAATTAGCAAAGTACTTACCTGTAAAACAGAATTTGCAGTATACGTACGTATGTGCCCGTGTGGAATTAAGTATGTGGGAAGTACCAAACATGCGGTGCACAAATGAATATTACAGCATCTTCGGGCGATAGCCAATCAGGACAACACCTATCCGGTGGCTAAGCATTTTAAGGAGGCACATCACAGTGACAATCAGGGCCTGAAATACTTTGTAATTGATGCTGTAGCTGCAAGCAGGAGAGGGGGTGACCGGGAGCCCAAGCTTCGAAAGTTAGAGACTAGATATATTCTCCAGCTGGACTCCAAGAATCCTGGCGTTCCTAATATCACTGAAGATTTGCATACGTGTCTGCCCTGAATTCTGGTTGATAGATATTTACATTAGTAGGTGGAAATTAGAGATTTATTCCACCTTTTTTTAGTAATTATTTATTGTTTTAATACCTTCTTATGCTGCTATATGGATATTTTTTTTACATTTTTATCCTTTTGGTATCTGTGCCAACCAGAATCTTATGATAGCAGGAAGGTTACTAGCCACACGTACTGTTAGATCTGATTACCCTTGTGATACTCTAGCAAGGTACAATCACGGCTATACTTTCAGTGTACATATATTATGGGGTCACAGTTTCTTGTAGGCTGTACACACACACTTAAGTATGTTTTATCTCCCTATACTAGTATATCTTAGTGTGCTGGTGCCCAGAATATGAAACAAAGAAGAGGAACCATTATTGGAAAAGTAAGAGGAAAAAAATAAGAAAAATAGATATTTATATTAAGCATGAGCGGCACATAATATGGGGATCTATTAACATCATGAAGCATATAGGGATGTCTGAACGATTTTAATCGACACCTTGCACATTTTTTAGCACCATTTGCACATAATTGGTTGGGACAAGTACATGATAGTTAAGGACGGCATAGCTGAGGACAAAACACAAGAATCAGATGTAGGCTCATGGAAGGGCCGATTCAAGTATTGAAGTATGTATCAATGCGAGCAAATGTAATGTCAATGATTTGTTTTTTGCACATATGCCTCTTGGCACATCATAAGCGAATTTGCACAATATATTTATGGAACGGGAATATTCTCTATTTTTTTAATACAGTGACGCGCATTATACATCTTATTAACCAGACGTGTTTATAGCAGGGTATTTTGCACAAATAGGATTCACATGTATCCTATAGGCTTTGGTTGCACATTTCAGGATTTAACCCATGATTGATATAATATACAGCATTGTATGTCTGGGTAATATGCAGGCTCTTGACAAGGGAAGATTCAGTTACCAATGTTTGTGTTTGTTTTAATTAACAAATGAAATGTGAACAGCGTATTTTGCAAAAATGCCTTTTTGCGCAATATTGCTATATTTGCACTGTATTCAGCTAAATAATCAAATGATTTATAACTCAATGAAAGGAGTTTTTACAGTCTTAACATTTTTGATTGCTGTAGTATTTATATCATATTCACTGCGAATACTGTCACATGGCTTGATTTGAATTATTCACTGTCACTTTAAAAGTCGTTGTCTTCCAATATCACATTGTCATGTGAACAAGGCTCGGACGAGCCGAAATATTATGGCGACATACAGCAAAAAAATAAAGAATTCTGCACTTATATGCTGTGTCCGTATTTGGAGGTGGCGAGGAGGATTTGATGCTGCTCAGCTGCGGAGTCTGTGATATATATATATATCTCTTTCGGATCTCTTGCAGGAAGTACAGTGTATCTTATCTTATCTCAGTTATTGCTTGTTTATTAATCAGTATAATTATTGATTCCTGTCATTTAGATTATAAATTTGCTCAATTATTGATTCATGCCTTTAGATTATAAGTTTGCTACATTAGCCTTATTCTAAAAGTGATAACATCTTTGCATTTTGTTAAATAAAACCCTTTACAAAAGGTGCTGTTTGTTTTGTGTTGAAGTCTTGCTGTTCCAGGAGTGGTAAGATATGCTCAAAAGTGTATATTATTCAAAGGTGCAGTGGTATATTTCCCTCTCAGGTGGGAGTGCAGGGATTGGGTGTGGCTTATTGGTTAGAAGCCACATTCAAAACAGTGTGCAGAAAAGCAGATTGATCCCATTTATGCTCCCCTATCTCAGGTTCTATTCATTCTTTCCCTTGCTCAGCAAAGCTCTGCTCTGGGCACCTTAAAGGCTTATCATTCTGCTATTTAGCCTTTGTGCAGTCGCCTGACCAGCCAACCCACTACAGTGCATAGGTTATTGAAAGGTGTGCAATCATGTTTCCTCCTTCTCCATTTATCATGCCTCAGTGAGACCTTAATCTCATCCTAAGATTCATGATGCATGCTCCCCCTTTGAGCCCTTGAACAACTGTCCTCGCAAGTTCTTTACCATCAAGACGGCCCTCCTGGTGGCAATAACATCTGCCAAGCGTTTCAGTGAGCTTCTGGTTTTGCCAAGCCTTCATACCTGAACATCTACCCAGTCAAGCTGGTTCAAGGGAATAGAGATTCCTTTCTACCGAAAGTCATCACTCCCTTTTAAGTAGGCCAGTCCATCACTGCCTGCTTTTTACGCTCCACCACATCCATCTAAGGAAGAGGTGCGACTTTACTGAGCGTTGTTGTTCTACCTTGATCGCACGAGAGTTCAGGATGGATGACCAACTCCTCGTGATGTATGTTGGAGCAAAGAGGAAGGCTGTTCAGAAGCGAATGGATCATGCGCTGCATTAAGATCTGCTATGCATTGGCCTAGAAGCGATCCTGCGAAGGCTTGCATGCTCATTCCACCAGAGCCAAGGTTGAGACTGCTGCATTAGCAGGGAGAGTCCAGTTCCTGGACATCTGCAAGGCAGCAGTGGGCACTTTGCCCGTTCGGTCCTGCAGGACCTTTTGGTATGAAATTGTGTCGCAGACCCACCTCGAAGGAGATATTGTTCTAAGGCAACGAATCTGCAGCTACAAGTCTATCAGATGAACAAGTTACCTTTGGTAATGCCTTATTTGGTAGAAAGTCTATTCAGCCGCAGATTCCTTTTCAACCCACCCACCCTGTTTGCTCTCTGAACGTTTTTTCAGGGACAAGGCATTCGCGTTTCAGGGCCATAGTTTTTCACACCAGTGGTCAGCGTTCTTTGTGGCTCCACACTCCTGGTGTGGAAAGTCATGAAAAGAAACTGACGCCTGCGAGCTTGGGAGGCACCAATATAGGCACCGCACACTTCATATCCTGCGCAGACAACGACGCCACCCAGAGTCCATCAGCGCCACCTCCCGGTGTGCATGTATACTGCCCACTAAAATATTTCTGGATCCAGTCTGACGCCTTGAGATAATTCGAAGGTAAGGAATGTGTGGCTAGATAGAGCCTCTACCAGATAAGGCTTAGCCGAAAGTAAGAAACTTGTTTTTTACGCCCACTCCGATGCCTCTAAGCCTAGACTCTCCTATTCCAAACCACTGGGAGACCCTGAAACCTGGTGTTGGGAATAGAACCTACTTTTTAAAGCTGCCAAAGGGAATTCAGAACTATGCATGGGCAAGCCATGCACCAAACCCACTAAAAAACAGTGTTATGCTGGGGAAAGAAAAGGTGTCACTTATTTGAAAAAATCTATCTCATCAACCTCTAAAGGATGAAAGGCAGAGTCGATCCACTGTAATTAAAGTGCAATTCTCGGTGGCTTAGGCGCCAGCGGGAATGGCGGCTCTTCGGAGGGGCTCCGTGATGCCGTAGCCGACCGGAACTTTCCCGGCTGCTACCAGCATCTGCAGGACCTGCCACATCGCCTCATCTCACGGCGGAATCTCTGCTGCATCTTTACAGACAACTGCCAGCGTATGGGGTGAGCGGAAATGCGCTATTTTAGCGTTTTATTATCCCGAAGCTCCGCGTTTTAGCGAGGCCACTATTTTAAGATGTCTCTCGCCTCACAAATCGCTGCTCTTCCTCACTATTTTGGTTTTTGAGCACCTTCTCAATAGGAGGTGTATTTATTTCCTCAAACCCCCACCACTGTTCTTAACATGCCTGGGCAGTGCCCCATGGCCAACCCGTGACCGCTCCAACACCTCCACCACCCTGCGCACTCTCGCGCCCACCGAGCGGGATGATCACAGGCTCTCCAGGATAGCGACACACCTGCGGCTGGCTTACAACTTCGTCCCCCACCTGGGCTTCCACCTTCTCTCCTGGACTTCCTTCTTCATCTCCTTAGAAACTTGGAGACAGAGAGCTCACTTGGTTGCTGCTGGGATTGAGACTTCCGTCATGACTTCAAACAAAGTAGTTGTAAAGGGACAGCTGAAATTCCAGGAGCCTAGTCCCGACAGTTTCGACGACTTCGGAGGGCTGGAAGAGGTCCCCCGCTACACGGCGGAGGAGGGCACTGGTCATTCCAGGAGCCTAGTCCCGACAGCTCGACGACTTCGGAGGGCTGGAAGTGGTCCCCCGCTACACGGCGGAGGAGGGCACTGGACATCGAATGCTGTCTTATGTAAAGCGCTTTGATAACCTAATCGGCTCAAGTTACTGAAATGTGCAACGTAACTGATTCTATGTAAACTGCTGTGATAACATATAACGGAACTGGTGCTATGTAAAGCGCTCTGATAACCTAATCGGTTCAAGTTCGCGCTATAGAAAACTCTAAATAAATAAATAATGTTTGGACTTTATTCTTATACTTTGCACCAGGAATGAGAAATATTGATTTTGGGCTCTTCTTTGGTTTTATTCAGCCCATTTCATCACTATGGCCACCATTTTGAGTTGCTGCTCTCTACACGGATCTACAATCCATTCCCTCTGGTGAACTCTCATCTCACTTCAACTCAATCACGGATTTACAATCCATTCCCTCTGGTGAACTCTCATCTCACTTTAACTCAATCAGCCTTTGTGGTTTTCTACGTGATTTTTTCACAACATTCTTTACCTGCATATTTTTGTTATACCTCTTCTCTGGTCATTGAGGCTTGGTGACACTCTTTTTCTTGTACGGTGGTGTTTGCGATTTAAGCTTCATTACCTATACTGTTTTGCTCACACTTAAGTCGAATTACATACCTAGTTCTTTTTACCGCATTATTGACAATGGCGCGCCAACTTCGCACTCAGCCTCAACCAATTCCACAGTCCTTGGCTGATGTTAACCCTTTTAGTGTTTTGCAAGACACCTCTGAAGAGGTTACAAATGACTCTTCTGACGAAAAATTCCCCTGTACCTTCATCTCGCTCAAATGCAAAAGCCACTACTAAGGGATCTTCTGCGACATCCTCTACTGGGAAGAGAGTGAAAGCGAACCCGCCATCACCCACTAACACATCTTCATCTATTTCCATGGAGCTTATTCTGGAAGAGGTACGCTCACTGAAACCATTCATGGAAGAAATTCGCTCTCTTAAACCATATATGGCTGATACTAATGTTCGCCTTTAAAACCTGGAAGATAATTGGTCTCATACAGAACAAAAAGTGGTTCTCTTAGAGAAATCTCTATCTTCAGTCCAATCGTTTACAGCAGCTGTTCCTGACATGCAGAAGGAAATTCAGACCCTAAGGCAACAGTTGGAAAATTTGGAAAATCGTAATAGGCGCAACAATCTTCGCATTTATGGTCTTTCTGAAGGACTTGAAGGACCCAATCCTATAACCTATTTTCAATCCTTTTTACCTCAGCTTTTGGGTCTTCCGGACTCTCCACCACTAAACTTTCAGCGAGCACACCGTTTAGGTCCTCCTTCTCGCATTTCTACATCTTCATCGTCTACCTTGTCATCTTGTATTTTTTGGAATACACAGACTTACTTAAAGTTCTTCAGTCTGCTAAACAGAAGGGTAAGATCTTCTGGAATGGCTCCAATCTCTTCTTTGCACAAGACTATGCTAAAACTACGGCAGACCGTCGCAAGAAATTCCTGGAGATGAGACCAGCGCTTCGTTCCTTGAATGCTCGTTATGGTTTATTCCATCCTTGTCTGTTCAAAGTGACTCACAACAATAAAACAACGACCTACGAGGGCCCGGTTCAACTTCAAAAGTTTCTTGACTCTTACTCCTCCAATTCCATGGACTTTCATCATCAATAGTTACTATGCAGGCTGATTGACATGATTACTATACCCTGTTTGTAGACTGTCTCTTTCCAAGTCGTTATTCTCCCATTTGTATTCCCTTTCGTCTCCATTTTGTGCCTTGTTTTGTTTCTCAATCTCTACATTGTATCCCATCCCTATCTTTTGTGAAAATGTAACAATATTTTCTTTGCTTCCCTCTAGATGCAGCTTATGGTCCCTCTCATTTTTTACCTCTTGTATCCACCTAGGGATTGTTTCGCTCCGCGTGCATCTCTGTGACCTCTCCGGTTTGGCCCTGTCTTCTCCCCCTATGGCTCCTCCACCCCCCACCTACTTGTCTTCTTGTGGTATATCTTCTTCTTGGTCTCTTTCAAGTTGTCTATCGTATTTCTTATACATCTTTGCTCTCTGTTTTTCTTCCTTTTCCTTTTTTCCTGTTCTTCTCTTCTCCTCTTTTCTCATGCTTTCTCTCTCTGGTCCTTGATCACCCTTATTTCTTTTCTTTCAAATTATGTATATCTTCTTTTTTCTCCTTTCATCTGATTATACCTATTCTTCATTTCTTTACTATGTTTTTTCTACTCGGTGCTAGTGCTACTGTTCTGCTTTGTTTGTTATATTATTCTTCTCTACATTTTTTATAATGTAGTTAACAGTTCATCTTCATATGTTTTTAATCAAATTACGCATCTTTTTACTTCTGCTAACAGTTTTAGTATTTTGACATCTATTCTCGAATATGTTTTTGTGCCTACTCGAATAGTTACTTAATATCTTGTTTCTTTTAATATCATATGTACATATCCTACCTTAGTCTTTTACATTTAGAGTTTTAACTTGGAATGTTAAAGGAGTTAATAACCCTATAAAACGGCAACATGTGTTAAGTCATTTAGCTAAATTAAATGCCGATATTGTTTTTATCCAGGAAACTCATTTATCGGAGATAGAAGCGAAAAATTGGAGAGGTTGGGTGGGTCATGTTCTCCTCTCCTGCTCTTGGGAAGAGGAATGGTCTATCTATCCTGTGCCACAAAAAACATAATATTACGGTGCTTCATCAAGAAAATGATTTAGAAGGTCGCTGGGTCATTGTCAAATTACTTGTTGATCATATACCTTTAGTGTTGTTTAATATATATGCTCCTGTTTCTATTGACAATTTATTTTGGATTTCAATCTCTGATAAGCTTGTTACATTTAACGATGATTATATAATTTTTGGGGGCGACTGCAACCAAGTTTTTGATCCCATTCTAGATCGATGCTCCACTGTTAAATTCTCCAACACTAGAATGCACTCACAATTTACCTCTGCTATACGTCGCAAAGCCCTGTTTGATATTTGGAGGCTCTGCAACCCTGATTTACAAGAATATACTTTTTATTCTCCCCCTCATAATTCGCAGTCCAGAATAGACTATCTTTTCTTCAGTAAACCTCTGTCCCAACTTGTCTCGCACTCTGAAATTGGCTCTATTCTGATTTCTGACCATGCTCCCGTCTTTGTGAATTATGATTTGCTCCCCTTCTCTCCTCACTCCGGCAGATGGCCTTTTAATAATGCATTACTTTCAGACCCTAATTTTACAGGCCAATTCACTTCCTTCGCGACTGAATTTTTCTCTCTTAACTCTTCTCCATAATCCTCTCCAGTAAGGGTCTGGGACTCTTTCAATGCGGCGGCTAGAGGCTTTATTATCAACTTTGTTTCGCGGAAAAGGAAATTTTATGAGAAACAAAATAATCAACTATTAGCTGAAATTCCTATTACCGTACGAATTCCGACGCTTCCTTAAAAAAAACATATTGCAGCTAAAATCTCCTTTAATAAATCTTCCACAGAAGCTGCTTCTTCTTACCTTTTGAAGAGTAGTGCCCGATATTATGGAGGACAAAACAAAATGGGCAAATTACTTGCGAATTATCTAAAAATACGTAAAGAACGGACAAAAATTGTATCCATTCGTAAAAATAATGCTGGTGTCTCATTTTTCAAAGACAAGGACATTCTCTCTGAATTGGTTTCTTTTTATAAGACCTTAAACACACCAGAACACCGCCCTTCTTCCGCTGCGCTTTCCTTCTTTTTTGACTCACTTTTTCCTCCTTCACACACAGCCTCAGACTTCTCCTCTTTGGATTCTGATATTTCTATATCCGAAATTAAAACAGCTGTTTCTAAATTAAAAAGGGGTAAAGCACCCGGCCCTGATGGCTTTACTATCGAATTTTATCATCATTTTTCCTCTTTATTACTCCCCTATCTTCTAGCGCTCTATCAATAATTCATACAATGTAACTCCTCTTCTGGTTCTTTTCAAGAAGCAGTAATTTGTTTGATTCCCAAAGAAAATAAAGGCCCTTCTTTATGTGAAAATTACCGCCCAATCTCCTTGGTTAACTTGGATTATAAGATTTTTGCTAAGATCTTTGCCCTTCGTATTGACCCCATTCTTCCACGTATGATTGGACCAGAACAATCCGGTTTTGTTAAAGGTCGTCTATCCTCAGATAATTCCAGAGTCTTTTTTAATATTCTTAGTAAAACCTCTTCTCTTGATTACCCCATTGCTGCTATAGCATTAGATGCTGAGAAGGCTTTCGACAGAATTGGATGGGATTTTATGTTTCAGGCCCTTAAATGGATTGGTTTTCCTCCCAAATTGATCTCTTTCATCTCATTACTATATTCAGATCCAAAATACTCTATATTTGTCAATGGGAAAATGTCATCTTCCTTTTCTATCTTCGAGGTGTCCGCCATGGCTGCCCCCTCTCCCCTCTTTTATTTATAGTAGCCTTAGAACCTTTCTTAACGAAAATAAGACTGGATGATAGAATTTCCGGTTTTAAACTTGGCACATCTCAAGTTAAATTATCGGTATATGCTGATGACATTCTTCTTTATTGCTCCAACCCCTCTACCTCTCTCCCGGCTTTCTTATCCCAAGTCGACACTTTTTCCCAACTCTCTGGATATCGTCTGAATTCAGACAAATGTGAGGTTCTTCCCTTAAATGTTCTTTGCCTCAAACAGGATTTTATTTCAACTGGTTTTTCTTGGAAAACTACTAAGATTAAATACTTAGGCTTACGGTTCTCTTCTTCCATCCCTGACACCCTGAAAGAAAACTTTGATACCTTATCCAAATCATTATCTTCCTTTATTGACCGTTGGCATCCACTTTTTCTCTCATGGTGGGGACGCTTAGATTCTATAAAAAAGATACTCTCTCCTCTCGTCCTGTATCTCTTATCCATGATTCCAGTTCACATTCTCAATTTTTACTTTAAAAAGATTGACTCTATTTTGAACAAATTCCTTTGGAAAAATAAGTCTCCCCGTATTTCTCTTGCTGCCCTTAAGGTTGATAAAATATCTGGTGGCCTTAAATTTCCTGACTTCAAATCCTATCATCTTGCTTTCTCACTTCGTCAAGCCTCTCGTTGGATTTCTTCTTCTGATCAGGATCCAGACTCTCATACTCCTCTTTTGCTGGAAATTGAGAAATATTTCATTGCCCCTTTTCATTTTGATAAATCTCTTGCTTTCACTAAAACCATTGCTTCCTTTCGTCCGCAGGTTATTTCCCATACTCGTAAAATACTAATGCCTCTCCTTCCATCCTCCTTTCCTACTATTTCATCGCTGGACCTCCAACCCATTTTGAACAATAACTTATTACGCATCAAAGGTAAAACTTTTTACTGGAAATCATGGAGATCCAGAGGCTTACAATGGATTTCTCAGTTAATATCGAATAATCTTCCCCGTTCTTTTTCTGGATCTTCAATCGTCCTTCTCTTTACCTTCTTCCTGTAGATCTCAATACGATTTATTTCTCCCTTCTCTCCAGCAATACCTTATCTCTCTACCTACTAATCCTACTACTTCCAATAAATGTACAATTCTTTTTCCTTTACTATCTTCCTCTACTTCTGCCTCAACACTTTATCGTAGCTTATTTTTCCATTCGGATAGACACAAAAGTAAATGTGAATTGGCCTGGGAAAAAGACCTTGCGGATTGTTGGAGTATCCCCTTTTGGGATAAAATATTGTTAAAAATTCATAAGACATCCAAAACAGCCAGTCCTTCTCAAACTTTATACTTCTTATACATACGTCTTCTCTTCACTCCTGTGAAACTGGCCTCCTTTTCTTCTGACTTTTCCTCCCATTGCTGGTCATGCAAACATCCCTCAGCTGATGTTCAACATATGGCGTTTGATTGCCCTTTTCTTTCCCGCTTTTGGCTTTTGATTTGGTCTCTAACATTTTTTCTACGCTCCCTTTCACCCTTATGGCCGTTCCCTTCCTCCACTCCCACACTACTTGATTTGCTTATCGCGACAGCCCTACACCTAATTACTTCTAATTGGAAACAAGCTGAAAAACTCACTTTCAAGGCCTGGTGGAACGCTATCTGTTTCCATCACAGGTTAGACACGAGTAATGTTTCCCCCATTTCTTTAGGTATTAAAAGAGATCTTTTATGGCTTCCTTTGTCATCCTCCTCAGCTTTAGCTTCAACCTCTTTACCTAGAAGAAGTCAGGAAATCCCCATGATTTCTAATATTGCATACTTTTACATATGTTTTATTATGTGTTCTTCGTTATAACTCCTTTTTCCTCATTATGACTATAACACCTTGGATGTTCATTTTCAATTTATTGTTTAAATTTATTGTTACAGTTGATACCTTTGACTAGACTTGTAATTTGGGTGATATTTTAACTCCTCTTTTCTCCATTTCCCCCCCGATTTCTTTTCTTTCCTCCTCCTTCTCCTTCTTTCTCCCCTCCCCTCCTCCCCCTTTCCTCTTTTCTTTCTCCTTTCTATATTACAGTTAATATTGATTTCCATTGTAATATATGTATTTTGTTGCATATTCTTCCTTGTATTGGCTTTCATTTTCTTCAATAAACTTCAAACTTAAAAAAAAAAAGTGTAATTCTCAAGATACACAGATGTCTGTAGTAAATAAATTAACCTAATTGACAATGTATAAAGCTAACCGGCCGTCCAGGTTACTTCTTTCTCCCTACAAGGAAATGCAGCAGAAGACAAGGTATGAAAATAAATGTTTTATTTTCAATTGGTTAAAATAAATGTTTTTGCAGTTCAGAGTTTTTTTTAAAAAAAAGGTTACATTTGCTCATTTGAAGTCCTTTTTAAGCGTTTCCAAGTTATACCATGATGACCAGAATCAGCATAACAGTCTGTTCTAATGTATACTCTTGTTCAGGTACTGCACAAACATGTTGGCTAGTTGTGAGATGTTCTCATTCGGGTGCATCTTCGTGTAGCTGATAAACTGACGTCTTGCTTTCTGCAGCTCTGCCATGCCAAGGATTCTTGTAAGCTCTACGTAATACAACGTTAAGGAATTGCAGAGGGTTACATATGAGTTTGGTGCTGTTCACATATCACGCTTCTTGCATGTTTTTATGTACACACTAAGATTCCTCTTTTCTGAACGAGTTCACTTGCCACACACTTTAAATCTCTGATTAGGAGACAACACAAACCCATAGGGCATCGGCCTCAGCTGCATTGAAGGCTCTTCATTGGCTCCCAGTCCATAAAAGAATCCTGTTCTAACTCCTACTGACGACTTTTAGAGCCCATCGTCACCTGGGCCCAAGATATCTTTCAGTAAGATTCAGGCCTCATACTACTGTAAGAACACTGAGGTCCACCACCGCAAGTTTGCTCAGGGTTCCGGCATTCAAATTAGCTACCAGAGGCAGAAGATCAGCCACTGTTCTGGGAGCAAAGACCTGGAATAGTATGCCTAGGGAACTTAGAGTTATTGAACAGGAGGGGCAGTTCAGAAAATTGTTAAATACGTGGATTTTCAGAATATAGGATGCTTGTTGCCTAGACCTAATTTAGGTTTTTGCTCTATGTAGCTGATCTGTTGTTACTCACAGCGCCAGGAAACTCTGTTAGGAGTGGCAGTTGCGCTATAGAAAAATTACTTTTCATTTCATTTTTATGTAATTGCAGTTTTACTGATTTCAAAATATTTAGAAAATGAACAGAACAGAGCAACTTCAACCTTTAACCCCTTCCATGCTCATGACAAGCTCAGCTCGTCATGAGGCACACTGGAGCTGTGCTCATGACAAGGTGAGCTCGTCATGATCAATGGGATTTAAAAAATATCAGCACCCAGCGGGAATTGCCTTAGCAGTCAAGGTGTTAAAGTAATGATGATGCAGATGTAAATATGTTTTAGAGTGCCTTTTTACTACAAAAGGAAAACTAATCTGCATTTTATATTTAAATATATATGTAGCTTTTTGGCTAACATTAAACATAACTAATTATATCGATATATCAAAAATGTAATCTGTATTTACCCATAAAAGCAAAATCATAAACAGACTATATACTTCCGACTTTGACATCACTCTTCTTTGTAATCTTCTTACTTTAAGTTAATACCTCAGTACTTAAAAATGAACTTGGGAACACTAGTTTACCAAGCATAGTCACAACGGATAAATCTGGTTTTGTTACATAACATGTACAAACTGACATCACAGCATGTTCAGAGGCATGTTCAGAGGCCAAAATGACATACGTAAGATGTATATGTGAACACAAACTAAGCTAACAGAAAGGAACACCTGCTCGCCCAGACCGCCACACGTGAACAGAAACAACTCCGCCAAAAGATTGCTTATTGTAGGTCGTGCATTGCACATACAAAACAAAGTACTAGCAACAACAGGTCTGACTTTAATATGCTGCACCCTGCACTATCAAAGGCACAACGCTCACCGCGCACTCACATTGGCACACAGTTCACTTTGCAATTACATGGGCACACTGCTTGCTCACACACACACACACAACACACACAACCAAGCGCACACACACACACACACACACACACACACTCAGCATTCTTCACACATACACAAATCTCACCTTGAACTGATACAGACACAGACCTGTACTCAGGCAGGCATACTGCTCACCCTTCACTAACATGGAAACACCACTTGCCCTTCACTCACACAAGCACACTAGACACCCTACGCTCACACAGGCACACCAGTAACCTCAAACTGTGCTCATTTGGATAAAATCTTCCATTTAGTGCTCACCCTGCACTGTTAGATATACCATTAAACCCACGGAGCACTCGCGGTGACGGTTTAGGTGCAAGCGGCGCCCTCTATCCTCTTACAAATCGGAACGAGAAAAACGCCAGTCCCGGAGTGGCTCATGGAGCATTGAATATAAAAGCTCCTAGTTTTTTTCTACAGACTAAAGAAGATTGTGGCTAACACACAGACCCGCCTCTATTGAGGTTGGGTGTATCCTCTAGGTGTAACTCCCTTATTGTTGTTTACAGATCTACCATTCTCCCTGTATTCATACAACCCCACCACTCAAACTCCACTCACAGGCATGACTTACCCTGCACAAAGGCACAACCTTCACCCTACACTCCACACCAGTCGCCCTGCACTCACACTTTTCATCTTACACTTCCATGGGCACAACTTTCACTCACGCAGATTCAAACGTATACTTAAGTCAGGCACACTACTCACCCAGCACTCACCCTGGCACATTGGTCACCCTACTGCACTCACATCCCCAATCAGCCTTCAGTCAAAGGCCACCATGAACTCAATCATCACTCACATCAGATGTACTTAAGCATGCTATTCTCTCTCTCTGGACTCAGACAACACCCACCCTCCACTTACAAAGGCGCAACTCTCACCTTGCACTAAAGGCACACTCAAATCTGTACTCAGACAGCATACTGTTCACCTAGCAGTCCAACCTACTCGTCATGCTCTCACACACATCTCACCCAGCACTTATTCACCCTGTGCCCACACAAGTACATACTGCACTCAAAAACTGCTCACCCTGCATTCACATGGGCACACCTTTCAACTTGCACCCACACACTTGTCTCCCGGCACTAACATGGGTGTAACTCTTACCTTGCACTCATAGGTGCAAGGCATGCACTCAATTCACCCAGCACTCACACAGACACATACATCCCGCTCACCTACCGCACTCATACAAGCCCACTACTACTCAACATCTTCAATATTATACTCACTGAGTTCAGAGTGTTTTAGCCTCACAATCTACAGCTAAGCAGGTGATATGCAGAACATACTAACGCAAGATGGCAATCTGACGAGTCTTCAAAATAATTTAAAAACTGTCTTTGCATTTTTGCTTATGGATGGGTTCCAATTCACTCAAGTTGATCTCAGACAAAACTGAGGTGATAATTTTCGGAAAAACCTCCATTTGGTTGCCTAACTGCGGGCCTGACACACTGGGCTCTCTTCCAAACACTTCCGTCCACAATGTTTGCATCCTCTTCGACTAATTCCTCTGATTTGAAACAAACTCAATTCAACCGGTTTCTTTATGATGAAAGTCCTTAGGAAAAGTATGCCTTTTCCATAGTTCTATAAGGAAAACCTGGCCCAAGCCCTCGTCACTGCAAGACTAGACAACTGTAGCTCCCTTATTGTCTGGTGTCTTGTAATGCAATGTAATGTAAAAAGGTGCTTACATAGGGCTACATTCAGCGGGTAGGTTTCTTGGCGCTTCGGAGGGCAGGGCTCTAACTGTAAGGAATTGCTATTTAGAATATGCTTGTGAAAAGAGCCAGGTTTTCAACTGCTTCCTGAACTGGAGGTGATTATTTGTTGTCCGTATTGGCAAGGGGATTTTGTGAAGAAACTCCAGCTTATGCAGAATTCAGCCACATGTCTCATCTTTGGACTCAGGATATGTGCTCATAGGGACTGCATCCTGTCAGCGTAGCAGAAAGCCAGTGTCTGTTTTACTAGGAGCCAAAGCATCCAAGGGTGGCTCGAAGTATGCATTCATCAGTAATGGAATACTTTGGGGACAAAATTACACATAGGCCTTTAAGGGGTCCATCAGTACCTCAATGTCCAGTGGCGCAACAGATTGTGATCCTAGGCATAAATCCAATCGGCATTTGTGGCTGCAAAGCAGGCAGTGGAATAGAGGTTGTACGCAGTGAAGCCAAACAGGTCTGAAGGCCAATAACCAGTGCTTATTTAGTTCTCGAAGCCGAGGTGTGCCAAAGCAGTGTACCATGCACTCACTGCACCGCAGCTTAAGCAGTACTGTCTCCATTCTGGGTCGAACAGGGACTTCCAAAAATGCTTCCCAACATGGAGTGTATAAAAGATACATTTAAAACAAGCATTGGCATAGCCAATGGGTCTCGCTTTTGGGACCTTATAAGTATTTAGTTATGCAGCGCAATATCCTTGGTGCAACAGCATCAACAGTTGCGCGGCTAAACACTTATAAGGTCCTAAAAGAGAGACCTATTTGCTGTGCAATGCAATAGGTCTCGTAATTATGCTAGTTTGAGCTATTGGCATTCTAAATGACAATGCCGTTTTGTTTTGTTCTGCTTTTTAAAACATAAATAAAAGGCATTGTCGTTTACAAAGCCAATAGCCTAAGCTCGCGTAAATGCAAGACCTATTGCATTGCAAATGCTTCTCTGTTGTATTTTTTTTGCTCTAAAATAAGGATAGTGTATTTGCATTGTCATTAAGGCAAGACTGATATTGCTGATTGTATCTTGTTTATTCCTTCGGTTATGTATATGTTACGCTGAAATGCAACTAAACAAATTTTAACAAAAAGAAAAAAAAGAATGACTAAGAAGATACCAACTGGTAAGGAAGGGGCTCCCTTTGAAAGGGAAAAAGGTTCTGTGTTTTCGGATTAGTAATACACAGCAGTTCTGCTACACTTCTCTCATTTAAGACCATGAAAGCAGGGTGTGTTAGATTGTGAAGTATATGGAGACAGACACTGAAGTTTCAAGTGGATGTTAACCATCGGCACATTATCTATGCTCCCTCTGAATATTTGTTTGCTTACAAGCTAACCCCTTCGCCCTTTGGAAACAAACACAGTATTTTACAGATTCTACAAATGCTTTCTTTGATCAAGCTGACTAAAAGAAATCCTTAGATTGATGGAAGATTCACTCAGAGAGTAACCAGAGAGAGCACTGTAGTCTCCTGTTGCATTTCCAGGGACCCCAGGAAAGAACAAGCTTTCTCCATTCATCACCCAGATTAGGGGATCAGGAAGAGACCACCACATCAGGAAAAGATACAAACAGTCCTACAGGCAGTCGCTACAGAGTGCTAACAACATGTTGTGGCAGGCCAGAGAGCCTGCCTGTGGTCCCTAAAATGCCAAACATAACTGCTACAAATGTTTTGAGGAGTAGGTTAGGAATTTGAACACACTACCTTGCTAAAGCCCATGAGGGTGCCTGAAATGTACCAAGTTCAGGCTAGGGGAAAGAAGGTGGGTACCCATTAAAATAGACCTGAGCATTTTCGCTAATAGCAGCACATCTTAAAAGGCCAGGGAAGTAGATGGAGTCTCACGCTCTTTAGAAACACAGGGCAGAGGGGAGGAGGCCCAGGGGGAAGGGTTTTATATATATGTAGGGTGGCTCTTTCAGCTTGTGAGAAGTGGAGAAGCAGGTGGACAGACAATATGTACCCCTTTTTGAAGAACAAAGGAGGATTCTTAAAACCTACAATCCAATTACTCTGTTGGACCCTTTAACACATTTTCAATTCCTCACCCCAACAAGCTTTATTACCCACAGTGCACTTTATGCTCTACAGGCCAGCTACGTTTAGTATCATCGCTCCTTGTTTTAAGGAAAAGACCAAAGACCTTTCTTTAATCTATAACTTTTGGTCCTCACACTTTTTTTTTAACAGTAATTTCGGTTGAGTTACTGTCTTGCACATCACCATGAAGCCTCGGCATACACACTGCTTTACAAATAGTAATAAAATAACACAACATATAGCAGGAAAAGAAATATATTATTGTATCACGTGGAGCATGAAGTAATGTCCGGTTATGTGGCTACTATCCATGCAGAATTAATGAACCACAAAGAAACTCCACAGCTGTCAATCTTCCTAAGGGTCAGCAATGGAGAGGTATTATTCCCTGAGAAGCATATGTTATTAGACGTGCTTGGGGGGGGGTCTCTGGGTATGAATGCAAAGTAACACATCAGTGCTTCCGTAACACTTGGATACAGTGCGGGTTCTCAGCCAATGAGATACTGGGCCCTAGAGAGGGAAATGTGGGCACGAGTCTGAGTGTAACTGAGAGCTGGGGTCTGGGGAAGTGCGAGTGGGTGTGGTGCACCAGGGGGAGGACACACTGTCAATTCCTGGCAGGAGGGGATGGTGCAAGAACCAAGCTCACCTCAGTAAGAGAGTGTGAAGTGGTGTTTGTGACTTCACCCTGCTATCCGTGACCCGGTCAGCAGCGCAAAATGCCTTAAACTGGATGCGTTTTTCTAACGGAAGCCAATGCAGCTTGCAGAGTAGCTGCAAGGCTGAGCAAACTTTCGGCAGATGGAAATGTAGTCTCACCACGCATTTTGAATAATCTTCAGCCTGTTTTTCACATGCCTCGTAGCACTCAAGTACAGGATATTGCAATACTCGAGAGGTGATTAATGACTGGATGGCCATCCTTCAAACCTGGGCACAAAAGAAGCCAATGATAGTTTTGAGGCTTCCAAGAGTGACAAAAAAAAAACCAGAAGACAGTGCTTTGACTTGCGGCTGGAAAGATAACGATTCGTCATGCAAAATGGCCACGTTTTTCAACAGAATTGGGCTTAGGGGAAAAAGGTTAACACACTTGCCCACCATTGACCTTGCGATTCTTGCAAGTGTTTCCTGAATAGGAGAATCACTGTTTGTTGCCATTCAGGAAGTTGGCATGTATCCAATTAGCAAAAGCGATCAAACAGTTCTTAAAGTTGGCAGTGCACACTGTGGAACCCGCAGTCAGTGATCAAATAAGCTGGGTATTGTCTGCATATGATACCAGTGATATCCCAAAAGATTTTACCACATCACCCAACATACATATTTACAAGAAAGAGCTCAGTGCATACGGGCAACGGCACGCCCAGCAGCTTCAGGGAAAGGCAAAAGCATGTGAGTGGTGCGCGCGTGGCTGAAAAAGTGAAAGCAGCAAGCCAAGGAGTTGTGTGAAGCACGAGAGTGGTGCACGCGCAGCAGCGGCAAAAGTGAAAATGGTCGCCCTCCAGATGGCGCTTCAGGCGCTGACAGCTGGCGGATGCGCTCGCAAGCGTACCCGCAAGCTTGAGGCCAGCAAAAGCCTCTGGTGGCACTTTTAAAAGCCACTTACTAAATGTCTCGAAGAGACCTAAAAAAGTGCACTATTCCCTTTGCATCAGACATATGAAAGATACGGTGAACCAGCTCCCCAAAATGCAGTGGGAAGTTAGTTTGGAGTATTGTCTGTATCTGAGAAGAGGACCTTGCAACCTAGAGATCAAAAGTCTCTCTAGCCTAAGCTAAGACGCCATTCTTTTGAAAAAGCTTGGCTTTCAGCGTACTCCGAGAATCAAAGCATATTTTGGAAACATTTATCGAAGGCCTTAACATTGCCTCCCTAACTATGCGGGCCGGTAGAAACAGTACTTGTGTGCAACAAGTGACTTTGGAATTAACAGTCACCAGATAAGCGATGCCCGGTTACATTCCACAGCAACCTTGATCATACAACATCAAATACCTCATGTTTGAGAGCAGCTTCAAGACCGGATGACTCACAGCAGACGGGAAACCCTTCAGATAACAAGACAAGTTCACAACTGAAGCACTGCATGCTCCATGATGAGAATTGTCTTTACATATTAAAGACCCACTTAAAGCACTCTCACAGTCAGAATCACTAAGAAAAACTTCAGTGTGGCCATTTCTGCGTCTAAACCTGAATGGTAACTCCCAGTTCTCATGCACATAACCTTCTCCTAGTGCTTCATATCTGCCTACTTGTTGGTATTGGAGACAATATTGGAATTGGAAAGTCGTGACTGGTAGGGTAATGTAACCATGGATTATCCAGTATGAGGATGTTATCGGTAAAAGGTAATTGGTTTAATTTTTTAATGTGCAACATGGTACATTTCGCATCTCTTTGTGCCATTACTATCTCTGCCTTTCTGTAAGATCATATGCAGAAAACACACAAACAATTGATGTAACACCACAGCATGTGGCCACAATGTAGTGTTTGCAACAGCCAGCTCAGTATTACAATGGACCGTAATTGTGACTGCCCGAACTTTAAAATGTACATGTCTTACTGTATAAAGTCAACTGCAGAAGACACTATGTTGCCAGTGAATTAATTCTGGATGTCAATGTGGTCATTCCGTTGTCAACCACAGTCAAAGTCTTTTCTAAATTAACCAGGTTGTTCCTACGCAATCTTTCAGCAGCTTGCTGTTGAGAAATTTTCCACAGCTCATAAATTCCGCACAAGAAGCACTTTTGATGTGGGTTCTAGGGACCTAGTAGAAAATCCTCAAGATCCAGGTCATCAGAAAGAAGGGGCAAGTATGCTTCAACTGGGAAAGTGTTGAGGTTTTTAGCCAATCAAAGCACAACTTCCCAACACTGTGTAATGTCGCTACCCCAGAACGTTCTGATTGTATGTATAGTTGATCATGTCTTTTGCTCCTAAACCCTTCGGTGTTGCCCAGGAATCTAGAATGACACCAATTTGTGTCCACGAGCCAAACCAATCATCCCTTCCAATTGGAATCTGATGAATAAAAAGAACCATTATGTATCATGGTATCTAGTGTATTCTCACTAAAGTGTGTTAGATGCTGCCAATTCTCAAGGCGTGAGAATGTGGGAATATGAGGTGTGTCCAAATCCTTCATTTTCGCTATTCCTAGACAGGAAGTTTGTTGCACGGTTTTATCAAGAAAATAAACTGATGTGGTAGGAGGCATGCTCTGATTAAGGCCTTCGTACCTGAAACCTGCCAATCTTTCGCTCCCCAGACAGATTTTGTGTTTATAGAAAAGTTGAAACCCAGTATAGACAGTTGGGAAATAAAAGAAGCAGAGTAGATCAGTTTGGTGTTCGTTAGCATATTTTTCTTTGCAGGTGTATGTGCAAGCCTATTATAATAATAAGAGGCTGGGTCTAATCTGTCAAAATCAGAAAAATAAGCAAACTTTTGTGCAAATGTTTTTAAACTATCATTTGGAGGTGCTGGGCAGTGTTCCAGTTGAGTATAATTATAAACTGCACGTGGGATACTAGCTTTGTGTTAGAAATGGTGACAATGTTGATAACAGAACATGTCTCCAAATTAGATGTTCCATCAAATAATTCATTATTAGAAAATTATGCACAGTTTCACTGCCCCAATCATCAGAGAAAATACTCGAGGTGATAATATAATTTAAAGAAATTTCAGTAGGACCGTAAACATCATACGATACCCTGTACCAAACTATTCCTTCTGGAACCGGAACTACTGTAATGGTCACCAGGGACAGGTCACTTTGGTCATGGTGCGATGATTCATGTGATTTCAGAACGAAGTTTGCAAGTTGTACTGCAGAGAGTTCTGGGAGATAGTGCCCACTCATAAGTAGGAAAAAGACAGTTACCAAACCCATCCAGAGGACCAGTAAAAGTAATCCAATTGTAATCCAGGGACGTCTCCATGGAACAACAAAGTAAGTATTTTTCAGCAAAAGCTAGAGAGCATACATCGTAGCCTGTAAGGGAAAGGTGGTGGTGGCAGCTCAAAATCACATGAATCTGGTGAAAAGTCGTCATAATGCAGCAAGTAGCCAGAAGCGTTTGGTCTATTCTTGAAAACTTAGGTTTTATAGAACTGGTAGAGGACTTGATCTGGGGCATATTCACATAGACCTCGTCAATCTTTTGAATTGTGATTTCTGTACTGGTTGACTGTTCAGTAGTAGTAGTTTCAACAGGTAAAAGTCTCACTTCTTTGCTTACAGCTTCTCTTTGCAGGGGGGAATCTTCAGTTTTAAATACCTCACGCTCCTTCTGTAATTTGAAGTATGTTCAGTATTCAGGGGTTGTTGACGATGAACCACTAGGAAGTTGAGCGTGACCACAATCAATAGTAATTGGGTACAAACTTTGATTAGATGGCTTTCCAGTGCACACAGTAGCAGACTCTTCATCGTCTTGTCTAAAAGTATTTGGGAATCTTCTGTTATTAAAGCTTCCACCTGAACTTCCTGAATGGTAGCGAGAGGAGTGTGGCAGCTACCTAGAAACACATGCGGCCTACTGTTGATAATCAGCCACATAGTGTTGTTTGATCAGATCACTAGAGACAAACCTCTCGTCTGTGCGATCAGCAAGGGGTGGAAGAAGTAGGGTTCTAGTACCTTTGACAGCCAGGACAGGTACAGACACTCTGCAAGATAGTGGACAAGAAAGAATTTGGGCTATTTTCTCTCTGACCACATCCCCAATCTGCGGGACCCAGGAAGGTCTTGCCGGTAGGACCTCCACTCCAGTGGCAGTGAGTTTTATTTGGATGTTGCTTTGTGTGCTCCGGAATTCATTAGGCTCCAGTAAAACAGTCAAATGTTCATTGATGTCAAATGGTGTTTCCGCCGCCACTGTGCTGACATTATTGAGGTCTGCGACCCACATTCTCACACTGAACAGGTGTTAGTAAGGAGTATGACCCCCCAGGGATTTTCTTGGCATGTGCTCATATAGGTAATGTACCCAACTGCCACCCGAGCCTTATACTCTTGCTGTTAAGGACTGCTTCAAGCCAAGGTTTTTCCTCTCAACTACTGAATTTACCTTGGGACGGTAGGGGGAGGAGCACTGCAAGGACACACCCAAACTGCTCATTGCTTCTTTGTAAGCTCGAGAGCTAAACGCCGGGCCCTGCTCGGAAAGTAGTGTGCAACTGCCTATGTCTCGATAAAGGCTCTCAAATTCTTTATAACAGTTTGAGCGTCAACCGAGCGCTGTGGCCAAACCCACAGGAATCTAAAGCATGAATCTACTGCCACGAAGATGTACTTGAAAGCCCCGTCTGAGTGTAAGGGACCACAGGGATCCAAATAAACAAACACCAGAGTCTTTTCTGAGATCAAAAGAGGTGTCTGTGGTGGGCGTGCTACGGTGGAGCCTTTTATCTGCTGGCAGACGTCGCATTTCAGGACAAAGTCCTTGGTCTATTTTGTTAGACCTGGCCACCAATAGCGCTGCTTCAGTAACAAGACTGTTGAAGTAACCCCTGTGTATGCTGAAACCAGGCCCTCTTGTGCAGCTAGTATTAATGCCAATCTGCGATCAGTGTTTGGTATTGCTCTATCCCCCACTCCTGGAATCTAAGCTTAGGGAATGTTTCGTGCATCTAACATGAAAGGAGTACTAGAGTGGAAAGCCTTCTGGTAGGTGGTTGTCATTGCGGGCAGCATTGATGGCCATCATAATGTCTCTGTCTAATCTCATACTAGAACCAGTGACTGCAGCAATGGCAGCAGTGCGGACTGTTGCCTTTGCGGCCTCATTGGCCACAGAATTCCCCTCAACGTGAACACCAACATGCTGATGACTAAATATATGGATAACATGAGCCAGTGGCAATCATTCTTTCAGCTTTGCCACTTGTTCCCAAAGCAGCTTGTGCCAGACTGTGTCACCCTTTGAAACTCGAAATCCATTCTGGTCCCGATAGTGAAGATATTCTTTATAGGATTGGACACAGTAGTATGAATCACACACTATAAGTGTGGGGAATTCAGTATCCGTACTTTGTAGTGCAAGCATCACCACTTTTAGTACTGTGCTGTACAGTCCGCTGGAGTGTGTGTTTTTTCAGGATGGAACTTTCCGTCATGCATGCGCCCCTTTATGATTGCGCATGCCGCAGAATATCAGTGTTGTGTCCCTATGGCAGGCTGAGCAGATCCATTGGTATAAATGACATTCATATTGATCTAAAGGCATTATTTCATTCGGCAGAGGACATTCTTGTTCGTTCTGCAGGAATGCTTGCGTTTGTAATGTAGAATCTAATCTGTTGTCTATATCGGCTGCAGTGAGAGAGTTAGCCCATTGAATACATCTTGGATACTTTGGCATTTGGAACGCTTGCCTTAGTAACAGCCTCTAGGGTCGGTACTGGGGAAACGACAATGATGCGTACCCTGAGCCAGAACTCACTCTCACTACAGCAGTCTGTACCGCTGTGAGTATTTTCTAAGTGGGTGCAAAACGCATTTCAGCATTTGTGTACAAATGTGATTTGTATGCTACAGGTACCGTATCACCTTCACTGAAAGTGATATAGGTGTACCTGGTGGGTCTAGTGACTATCAGTTTGAACAGAACATAAAATGTTAGTGTGCTCCTGTGTCATGCTCCTGTGTCCAATGTTTGATTGAAAAATCGGGTTTGATCAAGTGGTAGAACGATTTTACTCTTTCAGAGTAATTTAAAATGTATGTTCTGCCAAAATTTTTAAATCCTAAAATGGATTGTAGTCTTTTCAAAGTTGTTGGCGGTTGGACCAGTGCGTATTTTTAAAATAAAACGTGCTCACAGGCTTTTGCCTTTACTTTGACTGCTCATATCCCAGAGACACGACATTGAGCTGTGCAATTTTGGATTTTTTTAAAATTAAATTTGTAGCCAAGTGAGATAATCAAATAATTACGTGGTTCACTCTAGCGAAATGTTCCATTAATTTATCGTCTGTCAGATAAATATCATCTACTCCGTTACCCTGGCTGAAGACAGCCCAGGCTCTTCTTATACCCTAAAGAAAAATGAGAAAATTGATGCTGTGAATCTAGCGATGAAAATGCGGTCAAATATCTGCTCCCATTCGCTATACTCTGGCAGAAGAATCCATTTGTGATATCTAGTGTTGTTTATCTACTTCTTCCACACAATGTTATTCATTAGTGCTGCACTAAGTGCATTTTGTACTGCGTTTTCTCCACCCCTTGGTGTATGAATGTTTAAATGATTCTGGAAAAGGTCAGGAAAGTGGGTAAAATTACTGTTTCTTCCAGTGGGCTATCCATTACGAACTAAGCTGGCAAATCCTTTTCAGCCAAAAAAGAACATTGTAACTGCAAGTTAGGTTCTCCCAAATGAGAGCCTTGATGTTCCTGGATATCTCCCCCTCTATTTGGAGTGTTATTGCCTATAAACGATGTGGGACACTTATTCTTGTATAAGGTATTTCCACTGTGATATGCTATTCAGCGCTACTACCACCAGATAATCCATCAGGTTTTGGCAAGCTACTGGAACTTCTGCTGCGATGCCCAGTATTGCCACTGCCCAATCCCCGTTCAGAAGCAGAGTCCTCAGTAATCTGGGCATGTCTTATTTTAATCCCTGCTACTTTCTTCTTTTTGAATTGAAGTTTTTGAGTCTTTGGTTTGTCCTCTTTAAGGATGTAGTCTGAAGTGCGATGCGTTTCCCCTTTCGGCTTCACGTGCTCTCCTGCTCTGCGCTCTGACCTCTCTCAGAAAGCGTATTGGATTAATCCTGAAAGGAACAAGAGGAATGTGCATCAGTATCCTGATACCTGTCAGGCTTTCTAATATTATCATGGTTTCTTAAATTGCATTTTTATCAGTGGATTCTTGCTGAGGAGACCCACTCCGTTATTTTGTCTTACTTTGTTTATTATTTTCTTGTTTATTGTCCCATTTCTTCTTCGAAAAATAAGGTACTTGCTTCGAGTTATTACTCTTAACCTATTGTTCCCAGGTCTGGTTCCCAAATTATCTCTATTTATTTATTTATTTTAAAGTTTTATATTGCGAGTGTAGCATAAGTTTCTTGATAGGTTTAGGTAATTTCGATCCTACTGCGCGGGAGTAAATACCCTCAGGCATTGGTGCATAGCTACTGATGCTGCTTCTGCTTTTATGTCATTTAACATAGTGGTTGATTCTGTGGCAAAGTTGCCCAACAGTTTCATCCCCAAGTCAAAGGCAGATCCTGCCCCGTACTCATTCTGTACTTGTTTAAGTACATCCGGCAAAACTGCTATTTAAGGGGTACCATGAGTTCTGGTGTTAACTGCAGTGAAGACTGTGCCCCGAGGGTCACAATCTTCCATCAGGGGAGCCATCCCTATTGGCAAGCAAATTGTTAACATTCTGTGTTTGTCCTGCGGTCAGGAATGAGGAAAAACTGCTTCAAGCTGACTTGTTTTCTGTACTATGCAGAAATGAATTTGCTCCAGACTAGTGGGAACCTTTCCCAAGTGACTTTCAGCATTTGAGGGCTGATCACCATAGCAGCCAATTGTGGTTGTGCAACCTGAGCCATCTGCGTAGGGTTAAACTGGGTGTTCGCATAATGTACTGTGTTAGGTTTCTGTAAACATTTACTAGATCTTCGTATAGCATTATTTCCGCTGCATATAAATTAGCAACATTAGGATGTGGCATATAAGCAGCTAGGACCTGCCAGGTCGCTCCTTTACTGAGTGGACAGAGTCTCACATTTTCTACGGCATAGTGGAGGGCGCCTTGAAACCAATTTATGTGTTCTTTGTAAGTTAACGAAATTTCTATATCGACATATGCAAAGTATTCCTCTAGTGTTTTATCAATGTAAGTGGTAAACAATTGTGTATGTGCATCCACAGCCAAGAACTTAACCCAGGAGTAGAATACCTCTGTTCTGAATGCTTCGTGTGCCTACGAAGGTCGTGTTATGGCCCCATCCGTTGCTGGGAGACTGTAATGTAATCATTTCATAGTAACTGCATGTCTGCAATTTTCTGTAATATTTAGTCTAACTGCTTGTTCTCCAATGTCCTCTTTTGCTTCTCCGTTTATGGACATTGTATGAAGAGAAAAGATAGTTTATTAAATGAATTTATGGAGATAGGGTTGGCACAATGTGGGAAAACGTTATCCAACAAGGTTGAATAACCAACAGCCAATACATAGGATATACCTACACAGCTGTGGTGTATTTTCCTTCCCAAAAAGGACGTCTCTGTATTTGGAGGTGAGTAGGATTCTCTGAGAAAAGCACAACTGAACAACTGAACTACTTAGACTGTTGAGTAAGAACTCAACCAACGTTGGTGGCGCCATGTTGTGTAGTTCCTACTAATACGCAGAATCAACAAACTTTGGGTGAGGTGCCTAGACTGATTCCGGGCACCCCAGTAGGATATGTTGGCCTTGAGACCAGCTAACTCACAGTGCCACAATAAAGCCCCCTAACCTTACAAGGGAGCAAATATTTTCTGGCAACCACTGAACACGACAACCCTGACCCGTCAGGGATCGTGGAAACAGATCAAAAACTTTTGCTGAGTTACTCGTACTTACTTGTGCTCTGAGTAGTATACAGAATACACAGTGGGACGTTTTCAATATATTTATAGACCCAATGTTATTCTTGTTTAGAATACATGTGCTGCGATATTCTATAGACCAAAGCAGATGAAAGTGATTACCATCACCAAGAGCATGAATAGTAGATACTGATCTACCATGGTGCTGAAACAGTGTATATATGCAGGCATATAAACAAGACAGTAATGTAGAGTACTCCATCCTATGCGAAACCCCACTCTAAGTGTAACCAGAGGCCGTGTAGGTGTAAAGCCAAGAAACCCCCCCAAGGGACGATACAACCACGTTACCTGGTGGGAGAGAATGCAAGAGTCCATCTTGGTAAAATACTGGACACCCCCTCATGTAAATGTCAGCCCGCAGCCTGGTGAAGTCTCAGCATGCAGAGAACCTGGGTGTCCGCTGTAGTGCCTCCTTTGCTAATCTAACTGGCTGCTCAATATTTATAATAGAAAGCAACCTTGCGATGTACGTTGTAGATTAGAGATGTTATGGATATGTAGAAAGCTCTGTCGCCCCATGGATGAAGATAGAATGACATTTGTACATAGTGCACAAATAGGCCTTGTACATGATGTTTGAGGCATCGTGATAATGTTGTGCGAAACTAATCCAACAGTGTTGTGCATGCTAATGTGTGCAAAGGTTCACCCCAGAAATGTTTTTGTGAAAAATAGGACAATGTAAGAAATAAGCAGCTTCGCTACATGAGCCTAACCTGGGAACATAACAAAGCTCATTATGAGCACCCTTTCTGCGGAAGTGCTCAATTTGTGCAGAAGTGTACAATTTCTGCACAAATTATATAGAAGGAAGATGGACATGATGGCAGAGTCAAAAACCCGTCTTAGTTGCACTTCTTATTGCTCTTTTTCTGTTGATCACACAAGCTCAGGATACCGCTGCGCTGTCAAGCTAAACCCAAAGAGGGAACTAAAGCAAACTATCTACAATAGTGCATCCCACGTAACAGCAAGATTACAGGGCAAGGTAGACCGCAAAATGGAAGATGAATGTTGACATTCAAGGCATACCACATTCTGCGTTCTCTAAAATTTAGAAAAATGTAAAACGTCACAAAGAAAATCCTATTTACTACTTCAGATTATTGATATGTTCTTTTTGTTTTAGAATTGTAACATTATGCAATGTAAAACTATTCTCATAATTTAAATTCCTGATTTTTAAATCATACACCTCTAAGTTGCGTCAATGGGTTTATGTGCCTGGTACTGAAATAGCTGTGACTTTTACATCACAGGTTTGAATACCTGCAGGATAAAGTGAGTTTCACCAAGCTAAGCAATATTATGTATTTATTTTTTAATTTTTATATAGCGATGTTATATGCAGTACTTTAAAGTCAAAATATAGTGGCAGCAGGTACTACAAGTATTATAACACTGTTTGTTATTCTAATGTAGTTATTGTGGAGCTGCAATTAGGAGTGGTTTTAGATTTTATAACAACCGAGGAGTTCAGCCAAACCCAGTCCCCTAATTCCAGGCTTAATCTCTTATCCTGAGTGCTCACAATATGTTCTCATAGCTACCAGATGAAAATGTAGGAGAATGGACAATATGCAACAAGCATTTTCTGAACACACTTTAGTGGAGGCATTCGAATGCAGGGGACGGTGGAGAGGTCTGCGGAGCGGAGCTGTAGGTTCGGGCTGTAGAAGGTGAGTCGTCTTTTGAGGTATGCCGGTCCGGTGTTGTGGAGTGCTTTGTGTGCGTTTGTGAGGAGCTTAAAGGTGATCCTCTTGTTGAAAGGAAGCCAGTGCAGGTCTCTCAGGTGGGGTGTGATGTGGCTAGCTCGAGGGATGTCGAGGATCAAGCCTGCAGAAGCGTTCTGTATGTGTTGTAGGTGTTTCAGGAGTTTGGCTGAGATTCCTGCGTAGAGGGCGTTTCCGTAGTCTAACCTGCTGCTGACGAGGGCCTGGACGACCGTTTTTCTTGTTTCTGTGGGGATCTACCTGTAGATCTTTCAGAGCATGCTGAGGGTGTAGAAGTAAGAGGACGAGAAGGCGTTGACTAACTTGGTCATGGAGAGTGTTGAGTAGAGGATGAAACCTAGGTTGCGTGCGTGGCCGGTGGGGGTTGTGCTGCTCCCAGTGCGGTCGGCCACCAGGAGTTGTCCTAAGCCGCCCCATTCCACAAGAACTCACCAGGTTATTGAACCCATGCAATAGTCATATGCCAATGTGCAATAAAACTCCATGTTATAAATATGTTATCAATGACTTATTAATGAAGGCTGATCAACATATGAAGGAGCTTGCAAAATCCAACCAACAGCGTACACTGGATGCCTTTTTGCCCACTCTGCATAGGTCATATAAGCAAATGCACCATAGATAAATGAGTCTCTAGCCAAACCCAAAAGGATATTTTTTCATTAGCTCCGGGCACAGTGATCAAGTCTCCTGGAACACTGGTTTTCTGGGCATTTAGAAGTTCCTGAAAAAAAAGGAATATTTTTTGCATTTACACAACACATTTCAAAGACTTGTGATATAGTCAAAGTATATGGAATTGCACTATGGAGAACAAGTTACTTACCTTTGGTAACACACTTTCTTATGAATACTGTAACTGCAGTTCCCTTTCAACAGTAGTGCTAGCCTACTACCTGGATATAACAGTGCAGAGGCGCTTATAGGCTCCACCCCAGCGCTCTGACGTCAGTTTCTTTTCTCTTTCCCTTTTTTAAGCCTTCAAACACCGAGCGTAGAACAACAGGTGGTGCAATCGTTAACTTGGGAACTTTTTAGCTGCTAATGTGCACCTTTTTTTAAAGAAAAACCTTTATTAAACTTCCGTACAGCAAAGCTGGCCAAGGTGAACACATGGCACACACATAGCAGAATGTTATATATGCCACGCAGGGCGGAACTTCTCGTAAGAATATCGGAATACACATGAAGAATGACCACAAGTACAGATTCATGGGCAATTAGGCAAACTGACCCAGCCACTTTCCCCACACCCATTCATGTTTCTGGGGACAGTCCGGGCTTCAAAAGCCACTCGCTCTTGCTGCGCTCACCAGTCATCTCCCTTCTCCACTTCGACAGGGTAGGAGACCCATGGGGACTATCATTACACTGATATGCTCCGCTGCGCCACCAGGAGTGTTGTGCCCAGGACACGTCCTTTCTGCCCTCATAGGCCCAGATCCCTCGAACACCCGCAAGAGAATCAACTGGGGAGGAGAGGGGAGCTACCCATCCCAGCACCACCGACAATATCACTGCACACGACCATACCATGTGGTAGAAATCTGCTGGGTCGATTCCGAATTGAGGGCATGTACGTGTAAGGTGTAAGCCCGCTCGGCTTAAGCGAATTGGGAGAGATATGTAAAGTAAAGATAATGGGATTGAACAAGTCGCAATCTGGAAGAGGTGGTAGGTTTGCAGGGGGCATCAGGGCGTCAAGCCAGTCTTCGTCCTCGACAGGTCCCACCCAGCTCTCTCAACGGGTTCTAAAGTGGTCAAGTACACCAGGGGAATTGATAACAAGTGTGCAGTAGATCTGGGATATTCCGCCGCAGCCTAGGCTGCCATGAGTAGCTTGGCTTCCAAGGGATTGTATCGGTGGGCAGGGAATGCGCTTGGTGAGCGTGTCTGAGTTGGAGATATCTGTAAAACAGGCTATGTGAAACGTTGTAGTTTGTCCAAGGTCTTGGAAGAAGTACATGTGTCCAGACCATACATCTCCAAGTAGGGTGATACTAATAAGACCCCAAGAATGGAAGCCGTGGGGCGAGGCTACTTCGTTAAACCAGGTGCCGTGCCACAGCGGTGTCTGTTGCGTGAGCCTCGCTTCCCATCGTGCATGCCCGATCGTAGTCGGTCATGCAAGGAACACCACCTGATTTACCAGGGGCAGGGAAAGAGAAATCGGAGACCCATAGAGCTTAGCCTGTAGCTGAGGGAAACCCATCAATGAGAGTTCTAAGCAGTAGGCGGTATCAGACCATCCCCCATTGAGTCAATCATGGAGAACAAGGAGGTGGGAAGATAAATATTAGAGGTGGAGATTGGTCATCTCCAAGCCACCATCATAGGGCCCCCGCTGACAGTCCGTAAAGGCTGTACGTGCCCTGGAACCTCGCCACAGGAATGTCTTGATGGTGTTGTCTAGAGCAGAGAAACCCGTTTGAGGAGAGTAGTAGGTTCTTAAAGAGAGAAAACACGGGAGGATCAATATCTTAAAGAGGGCAATACATTCCGGGACGTTGAAGGTGAGGGCCGGCCACTTAACAAGGTCATACTTCGCTTTTTGAACCAGGGGGTTGGAGGTTGAGGGCCCAAGTGAGCTCTGGGTGTCGAGCGACTCATATGCCCAAGTGATTTAAACTGAGGCGGCGGAGAGGGATGGTCGTCTGCCAGTCAAAGCAGTCTCTGGACAACGCCAAGGGTACCAGTATTGACTTAGAAGGGTTCATCCATAGGCAGGATGTTCTTTTAAAGCGTTCCAGCAGCGGTCCACTTACAGCCAGGCGCGCATGATAGAGCAGTATATCGTCTGCGTTTAGTGCAATAACGGTCTTCATGCTCCCTGCTCCAGGCCCAGTCAACGTATTGGGGGTCTGGACAGATCAGTTAGGCTAGGGGCTCTATCGCCAAGGCAAAGAGGAGGGAAGATAGGGGGCAACCCTGCGGAGTCCCTCGCTCTATGGCATTGGCGTCGGAGAGCAACCCGTTGACCCTGAACCGAGCAGTGAGGTTGGAGTAGAGACTAGGACCATCCTCTAGAACTTTGGACCGAGGCCTGCATGAGTCAGCACCCACTGGAGGTAGTCCGAGTACACAGAATTGAAAGCCTTCTTAAAGTAGATAAGAAGTAGGGCTAGATTTGATGGCAACCGATGGCGGTGGGCCAGGGCCACGTGGAGCAGACAGATACAATGTCTTGTGCTTCGTGATGGCATAAAGCTGCATTGGTCTGTTTGCACCAACTCATGTAGGATGCTTTTGAGCCTGTTGGCTAATATGGTGTCAAATTGTTTTACCTCGAAGTTAAGGAGTGATATTGGCCGATAGGCTGGAAGCAACATGGATGGAGGTTGCATCTTAGGTATTACTACTATGGTGGCCGAAGCCAGCTACAAACTTGATAAACCCAGTGTGGCAAACCTCCTTGTCCAACGACAGAAGGTAAGGGATGAGGGTCTCCCGGAACACAGCATGATATTGCATAGGAAACCCATCCGGGCCTGGGGTTTTACACGTTGTCATACCAGATAATGCCTCTCCAATTTCCTTTGCCACAAGGGGTTCGCCTAACAGATGAGCATCTGATGCTGGCAGCCTGATAAGGGAGCTCGAGTCAAGGAACGATCTACACACAGTTGTGTTCCTGTCCGCTGGTTGGGCATACAATGTGTGATAATAGTGGGCTATCTCAACAAGGGTCTGCTGGGAAAGGCCAGCACCATCCAAGACCTCAGGGGCAATACGGTTGACCTGTTGACTTAAGACCAATCAGTAGAGCAATTTCCAGTTTTTGGCCCCCCAGCCCTAAATTCGAATCGTCGTGGTCCGCCAGAGGTGCCTTCCTGCCGCAATAGAATGCAGCTGAATGCCCTTGCAGGTGGGACCTAACTGTTGAGTGACATGTGCCTGAGGAGCAGATTTCAACTGTTACTCCAGACGAAGTGTCTGGGACTCCAATCGAGTGATAAGAGCGGAACCGTCACACTCTTGGGCCTTGCAGAGTTGCCTAACTTGCAGCCCATAGGGTGCCCGTGTGTGTAACCGAACCCTCATTATTACGGAAATAATACTTGAGTTCAGACCCAAGGAAGTGGACACATTTCTTGTCCTGGAGGAAACAGGCGTTTAAACCCCAGAGGTGGGTGCCCAAGATGGAGAAGCAAAGGTGAATGGTCTGAGATTCCACTGGGCAAGATCTGAGTCAATAAATGACAATCAAGGGAGGGTTGTAGGCCAAGATATATCTGGGAGTGGTGAGCCGCTGATGTGTGCGTGAACTACCGCTGCCAGGGATGCCAGGGTCTCCACACATCATAGAGACCCCAGGGTCTTGGTTCAGTCAGTGAGATGACGGGCGCTAGCTCGTCTGGACCCCGAGGAGGTTCTGATGCTATCCAAGTCAGGGTCTGGCACCACGTTGAAATTGCCCCCTATTATTGTGAGCCCCTGTGGAAAGCCCGAAAGAAGGTGCAAGAGGTCCCCGAGCCCAGAGGCCAAAGAGTGGGGAGTACAAACACAAATCAGTGAGAAAGCCTGTCCCTCCAATGTACCCTTCAGGGCAACAAAACATCCATGCGGATCGAGCGTCACCCACGTAACTACCGGGAGAAAAGAGCAGCGCACGAAGATAGCGACTCCACCAGCCCCCTCCATCCCCGAGAGTACCCATTGTGGAAGATTCTATCGTAACCTTTACGTTCTAGGAAGGGGCGGCGCTCCCCAAGTAAATCAGTCTCTTGCAGCAACAGAACCTCAGGACGATATCGCTGAGGAAAGGTATGAGGCCTGAGTATAAAGTAAGCCCAGAAGGTAAAGTATTAAGTAGTTGGACAAAAAAGTAGCGTGAACCAGGAGTAGTGCAATTAGTAGAGCCAAGCTTATTGCAGAGCAGCGAGAATAGTGCGCAGTCAATGGATGATGACTGTGGGACAAGTCAGTGTATGCGTGAAGAGTGACTGCATTAGGGAGTGCAGCGATTTGGTCTTTACTCCCTCCCTCACATCCTTCCGCCTCAGAGCTGGGGCTCGAAGCCAGTCTGGATAGTGACTGTAACTGCTATCTGGGGATACTCCGTGGGCGAGAGCGAGTGGCCAGTTCTACGGCCCTTCCGTGACCGGGTGCTGCATCAACATGGCTTTGGCAGTGTCTGCGACTACAGGTTATCAAAAGTGCCCTCTGGGGCTGTGAGGGGGCGAAGAAGGGTCCACTGAGTGGGCGATCTTCCGTCAGCCACTGGCAGACGGTGTCTGGAATCTCTAAGAAGTAGGACTTATTGAGGTGGATGACACAGAGCCATTCGGGGAATGGCAAGCAGTACTGAAGCCCCACTGCCCGCAGCTTTTGTATCACTTCTGCGTAGGAGCGTCTACGTTGCTGGACCTTGCGGGTGAAGTCCGGCAAAAGAAGGACTTTGGCGTCTCAGCACCAGAGGTCAGTGTGCTGCCGAGCCTCATTGAGAATTGCGTCTCTGTCCTGGTAGTTAAGAATGCAAGCTATTATTGCCAGGTGTGAAGTTCCCAGCGGCGGCGTGGGGGTCAGGGCCCGGAACACTTTCAATGGCAAACCCGGAGGACAAACGATCGGCTGACATCCAGGACTTGATCCAGTGCTCCACGTAATCCACCATTCGCTGGTTGTCAGCCCCTCCACTTGCTCTGAGACACCAATCAGATAGACATTGTTGTGCTGAGAGCAGTTCTCTGCATTGTTGTTGCGCCTGGGAAGTTCTGCCGTTCGAGTGGGCAAGGTGGAGAAATGGCTTTTAAGTACTGAGATGTTGTCTTTGGCTGAGGAAATGTGGGATTCAGCTTCAGTGATTCGTGCTGTGGCGCTGCGGAGATCTTGGCACAGCAGCACAACGTCCATCCTACCTTCTCCGATCTAGGTTAGCAAAGCAACTGTGGCTGACCTCGGTTTCACACTCAGATTTCAATGTCGGATAATTAGTTCAATATTGTGCACAACAACATCCGGAGCTGGCCACAAAAAGCTCCACTGTCAAGACAGATACCAAAATCTGTAAAACAAAGGATGGTGCACCAAAATCAGCAGTCCAAATAAACTGTCGTGTTTTTGAAGAGTCCTTTATTATTTTCAATCTTTTAAAAAAGGCATCAGCCAACGCGTTTCGTTCTCATATGAACTTCTTCAGGGCTAGAGAAAAATCTGGTGACCCGTAAGACAACCAAGCTTAGTTTGTGAGTAGAAACTTCCACCTTGTCAATAGGTCAGAATTTTTAGAATAAAAAGACGCGCCGTATGTAGGAGGAGTAACTAGCGCAAATGAGCGTCATCGGACAAAAGTCGACACGATCCAGAAGTGAAAACCACACCGTGATATGGTTTCAGTATCAGTGAGAGACTGAACCACAATTCCTCGGCATGTAGGCTGTGAAAACCATAAATCGATCTCAGAGCTGTGCATAAATACATTGGCCGTGGGAAATCTAGTATTTACTGACGCTGAGACGCTGAAACGCTGCTTGCAGACGCGCTGCTGGGTCATGCTTGCATGCTATTGATTTACACTTGCAAATATAAATTTTTAAAATCGCCGCTTTACTGTTGTGAATGATCACTATTTGCACGGTATAATTTTTAACTTTGTGGGCACATTAGTAAAGTCAGCCTTCCTGTCTAGATACCACCGCTTACCTCCCCGGTCCACCGCAGCTTGTGCTGTTTGTTGTGGAGGGAGTGTCTAACGCGGTACAGAGGGAGCCCTTTCACCCTCACTTCCGGGGGCCATCTTGGAGTGCTGACGGTCTAGTGGTTGTACTAGGACCATCAGCAGCCTCCTATTTAAAGCTCACATGGAGCAGACGCGCAGCGGTTACGCGCAGCGGGCGCGCCGTAGTTGCGCCGGAGGTGAGCCAGAGGTGAGCCCATCTTTGCCCATCCGTGACCATCCGGGGCCTGGGGCCAGAACCCCTGGCCAGAATGTGGTTTACTCAAGGGGCGACTTACTGAAGCTTAACCTAGGTAAATCCCATCTGGAGCCGGATACGTTACATCGGCTGGGTTGCGAGGGCCTGCTGATCTCACCTAGGAGTATTAGTGGGCGACAGCGCCCTTCCAATATACATACCCTGAGCTACGGTTTATTGAACACCCGCTCTTTGCAGAGCCATAGGTTGGAGGTTTTCACACTTCTGGAAGGCGGGGAGTTAGACGTCCTCGCACTCACTGAAACATGGTTGGAGGATTGCTCAGCGCCGGACTTGGTGGCGGCTCTCCCAGATAACTATTTGGCTATTCATTTTAATAGGGTGGGAGCCAAGAGAGGAGGAGGAGTAGCCCTTCTATATCAGTCTTGCCTCCGTGCCGATAGGTTCCTCTCTGAAACCCTTGGAGGAGCAGAAGTTATGGGGGTCAAGCTCAGGAGGGGAGCGGTCTGTGTGGTGTTCTTGGTGGTATATCGGCCACCCTGGGCGTCGCCGGATTTTCCCACTCTCTTCTTGAGATTGGTCCAGGACCTGTGTACAAGATATGATAAAATGGTGATCCTAGGGGACTTTAACTATCATTGGGAAAAATCCCCCAAAGAAGGACAAGCATTACAGATCGAGGAGGCGGTTTCCTCCTTGGGTCTCACTCAACAGGTCATGGGACCGACACATGAGAAAGGTCATGTGCTCGACCTAGTCTGGACCACCATGCCAGTCCAGGGCACCACGGAAATTCTCCCCTGTGCCTGGTCTGACCACTCTCTAATAAAGGGTAGACTCATACTGAGGGGCCCCCTGTCTAAACCTGGGGAGGGCTGGATAACGGCCCGCAAATGGAGAAATCTTGATGGGGAAAAATTGGTTCACCTCTTAGAACACCACCCTTCAGTAAAAGAGCAGGATGTCAACGTTGATGCTCTATGTGGACACCTCCAGCATAAACTGGGGAGTGCCATTGATGCGGTGGCACCTCTTCGCAGGATGAAGAAGGTGGCGAGAGGAGCTGGGGCGCCTTGGTATAATGACTCCCTAAGGGAGATGAAACGTGGGGTGAGGAAGAAAGAACGGGCTTGGCGTAAAAAATATGACGCCATCTCCAAACAAGAATATGTCTCATTCTTAGCCCAGTATAAACTAGCCATACAATCTAGAAAGGCTGTCTTCTTCGAGGAAAGAATAGCTGCTGCAAGAAATCCGCAAAAAGAAATCTTCCGGGTCCTGGCGGAGCTCAGGGTGAACAAAGAGCAAAGGCCCGAGTTCACTCAAGAGGACTGCCAGAGGTTTCAAGACTTTTTCGTAAAAAAGATATCCGACATCTTGGACGAAATTGCGGAAACTGCACCCCTCGAATGTCCTTGCCTACCGGACCTTACTGCCCCGTTAAACATCCCACCATTAGCTGAGTTCTCCCCTATTTCCAAACAGGAATTATTTAAAATCATAGGCCGAGTTAAATCGGGTTCCTTGGTGGACCCTTGCCCTCCAGACATTTTCAAGGTGGCAATGCCAGGAATAGAGGAAGAGGTCCTGCATTTATTGAACACCTCTCTTCGCACAGGACAGATCCCTCTAGCTCTTAAGGAGGCTCGCCTGATCCCCTTACTGAAGAAACCGGGTGCAGACACAAAATGTCTGAAAAATTTCCGGCCCATCTCTCAGTTGCCTTTTTTGGCTAAAGTGGCTGAGCAGCATGTGTTAGCTCTACTATCGGACCATCTAGAGAACAACAACCTGCTGGAGACCAATCAGGCAGGGTTCCGTGCTAATCATAGCACGGAACTAGTTATGTTATCCATTCTAGATGAGTTAAGAACACGGGCTGATGTAAAAAAACAGAGCGCCCTGATACTATTGGATCTCTCCGCGGCGTTTGTTACTGTGTGTCACAAACAGCTTCTGTCGCGGTTGAGATCCTTTGGCGTCATGGGCACAGCACATGCATGGCTTACATCATTCTTGCAGGGTAGGACACAACGAGTGCAGTTGGGTGACCTACTTTCCACCCCGGCCCCGATCACCTGTGGGGTCCCACAGGGCTCTGCCTTGTCACCCCTACTCTTCAACATCTACCTGCAGCCACTGATTGCCCTCCTGAATAGGATGGACTGCCTAGTGTATAACTATGCCGATGACACCCAGATAATCATCCGGTTGGATGATGGTCCGGGAGCATCCACTAGGCTACAGGATATACTGAAAACCACAGTCAACTGGATGTCCGAGAACTCTCTGAAAGTCAATCCGGATAAGACGGAAGTGTTGCCCATCTCCACCTCGGGTAACCCTTGGAGCGAGAAATTTTGGCCTAAAGAGCTGGGCGCACCACCAAAACCGGCAGTTGCGGTTAAAAGCTTAGGCCTATACGTGGATAATAAATTGTCCATGGAAAAACAAGTTACCACCGTAGTAGGCACCTGCATAGGCCTCCTAAGACAACTAAGGAAGATCTCTGCCCTTCTCTCATTCCCTACTTTGAGACACGTGGTTTCAGCCACAATTTTGGCAAGGCTGGACTACGGGAACTCCCTATATTTAGGTCTGCCACAGCGGCTGCTGGACAAACTACAGGGAGTGATGAATGATGCTGCTAGGCTGATATTCAAAAAACCCAGGACAACTCATGCCTCTCCCCTGATGCAGGAGCTGCACTGGCTTCCAATTCGTCAGAGAATAGTCTTCAAAGGACTGTGTATCGCTCACAAGGCTCGGTATGGCAAAGCACCAAAATACCTGAAATCCCGATTATCCCCCTACACACCGGGTAGGACTTTGCGTTCGTCGGACGCCACTCTTCTGTCCCAATCCCGCTTCAAATTGACCACGGTGGGGGGCCGTGCGTTTTCCAACACGCTCCCAGCTTTTTGGAACAAACTGGACCCAGAGCTCAGGAAGGAAAGTAACCTACTTTCCTTCAGGAAAAAACTAAAAACTGTATTGTTTACACAAGCATGTAGCAGATCTTAGGTGCGCAGCTGGTTTCAAGTGAATGTAACATCTTATCACGTAAATCTGGACAGACAGCGCTTAGAGACCCCTGTGGTTATAACGCGCCATATAAATTAAATAAATAAATAAATAAATAAATAAAATAAATAAATATATAACCCTATACCACCAATACTGGTCTCCCCCAAACCGGAGTACGTATTCTCCGTGAATGCCAAGTCCGTGTCTCAAAACTCGAAATATCTCCGATCTAGGTCTCGACAGCCTCCTGTGAAGTCTGGATGACCTGCAGTATCACTGTGAGATCACTCGTGGAGGAGGCGGACCTGTCCCCATACAGGGGCCCTGCGGAGCCACCAGACCGTGTACTGGTTCATTTTCATCTGAGTGGGCACGGTGCGGGTTGTTCTGTCCTTCACTATCGTGGCAGGGCGGCGGCTGGTGAGGCAAGAAGCATGGAGGGGGGATGACTAGCCTCGGGCAGGTAATATCTGGGGTGGGCAGCAAGCAGCTAACAGAGTGCTAGGCCGGGGCAAAGGGGGGGATCAACGGGGGAGGCACCTCTTGATCAGGGGTGCTTAACAGTCTCTGTGGGGATCTGCAAGAGGTGCCACGTTTGTGAAGGATGGTAGTCCAAAGGCAAACACGGACTCCAGAATCCCAGAACTTTGCCACCCAAGGAGGACCAGATGAGGTCAAACGGCATCCAGCAATTGCTGTGTATGAGGCCGGGGGCAGTACGAAGGGAGCAGATCCAACCAGGGTGCCCAGATGAGCCCAGCCACAGTCCCAACTTGCTGCAGAGGGTGAGGCGGGCAGTCTGCCACAGGGATTCTCAACCCGTAGGGGATAAGCAATGTGCTTAGGGAGGCCCCTGCCACAATGTCAGCCTTTGCCAAAGCGCCACTCAAGTGAGGCTGAGCCCCCCCGCCCACAGACACACAGAGGACAGTAGAGTTCCTGGCAGGGGGCAAAAGGCTGGGTCAAGGATCCAATCAGGAACACGGGGCATGGCACTCTGCCTGTCTCTGGGTCCTCGCAGGGGGCCGCACAGTGACGTCCAGGATGGCACGCCGGGTCTCAGATGCAAGGCCTCCAGCAGGGAGGTCTCTCTCACTCGCAGAGAGTGTAGGCAGGTTGCGGCGTGGCAGGTCCCTTACCGCTCAGGACCGTGCCAGTCCCAGTTTGCAGTCAAGGCGGTGCGCGCGCAGAACGTTATGCTGGTAACCGAGCTCTTCCGGTCCCGGATGCTTCTTCTGGGTTTCTCCTAGCCAAGACCCAAGCAGGCACGCCAACCTCCACAACAGAGCCTACACAGGTGGTGCAGAGGCGATGCAGGTTCGAGGGAGTCTGTGGGCCGTGGCGCCCCTCCCCTCATAGTGGTGTTGGAGCAGGGCACCCCAACGACCCCAGGATCCACACAGGGGCTGCGCATCAACAGCCTGGCTGGCGTACGGATGCCCAGACACACGGCCGTGAACGAGTTACTCCCCAGCATTCTTGGGAAGATGTCGAGCAGACAGAGCAGAGAGGCCCTCACTTCGCGGGCCTCGGCGTCCAGCTGCGTCTGCAGCAGCACAGGATGTTTCAGAGCACTTCAGGCCCTTCCGCCTAGGTGCTCCTCCCAGGCCCTTTTTGGCACTGGTCACAGCTCAGCACGCCAGTCACCAACGCAGCTTCCCCGGGTGGTGCGGGGTAGAGCGAAGTCAGTGGAGCCAGGACACTGTGATGCTTTGCTCCATGTGGCGGTGAGGGCCTGCCTCAGGCCGTATGGCCCCACCAGCTGCCAGGATTCATTAGAGAGGCTGCAGGGAGCAGGAAGGTCAACAGTGCCGCAGTCCGGACCCCTCAGTACATCGGGAGGCGATGGATGGCTGCTAATGGGCCAGGTAGGCAACCGATAAAGGGGTTAGCGGCAGAGCAGCGCTAAAGTGTGACCGCCATTTTGGTCTACTTGACCAGGCCCCTAATCCGCACCTTTATAATGGATAACAATGCAGTACCTCCACAAAGGTGGACGGTTTGGACTCAGACCAAAATGTTCTATAGGACCGAGTAAACTAAATGACCTTCTTGTTGGACTTGGCTCTTAAGATTCTAGGTGCCTCATGAATGTATGCACACAACCCCACGTCACAGCTTGGCAGATGTCAAGAACAAGCACCCCTCCATCCAACGCCACTGTTGCGACTTTGGCCCTGGTGAATGGACTCTCAGATCCTGAGGAGGTTACAGGGGTATCGTTTTTTGCCAGTGCGTAGCAGATCCTAATGTAGAGGACTATCCACCTTGAAGGATCTTCTTTTTCACTGTCCTGCCCTTCACACCTGAGAAGTCGATGAAGGGGAGCGAATTGTGTAGTCGATCTTTTGTCCGGTTATTGAACAGCTCAATACCCTTTTTGGGTCATGGCGATGTAGCCTCTCCTCCTCTTTCGAGGGAAGATGCAGAGCAACAAATGCAGGCAAGGTGATTGATGGGCCCATGTGAAAGGGCAACACAACCTAAGTGAGGAAAACCACCTAGGACCTCGAGACCAGCTTGTCGGGGAATAAGGTAGAGTAGGGTGGTTGCCCCAACAGCACCTGCAGCTCACTCATGCTGCTGCATGGCAATAAGTAAGACTGTTTTCAGCGTCAAGAGCCTTCAGGTGCAGGTGTGCATGACTCAAAGGGTGTACACATAAGAAACATCAAGAACAGGTTAAGTTACCACTAGGCATTACAAATGTTTTGGGAGGAAAGATATATGCAAAACATTTTATGAAACACATCACAACCAGTTTCTTGAAGACGGTTGGTCGTGTAAAGATAGAAAGATTGAAAGTGCAGCAGAGTAACCTTTTACTGTGCCCAATGTAATGGCTTGCTGGGCTAAGAAAAATAAAAGACATCAGAACGTTTGGCTTGTAAGAGGTCAGTGTCTCAGGCACAACACCAGTCAACACATATGTCCCAGCTCTCAGTGTGGATGGACATTTTGAAAGATCGGCCTGGTGCAAATAGTAAAACTGGATAAGCTTGAAGCAGGCATTCCTGGATACCCTAGGATCAGATTCCAGGACCCTCCTTCAGGCCGAATAATTTATAGGCATCCCAAAGTTCTTCCCCTATCGAGAACAGAGACCTGTATGGTCTGACTGCACCCCCTTCAGTAAAGCCCTATAAAGTAGTTTGACCACCTTTGCACACCTCGTGATGAAGAAAAGATGGCATAAGAATTCATCTTCCGATGGTTCTGCACCTCCACAACCCCATATCCTGTGAGCCAGGGCACTGCGGGGTAAAAAATGCCCGAGGGAGGTCATAGGTCTCTCGGAGTCCCAGGAAGGGACACAGATCGCTCCCCATTAACAGATCGCCTAGTACAGTGACCCTGGCCAACATCTACCTATAAAGCCAAGACCATCCCCCCGGTCCCTCCCAGTGCGGTGCAACCAGGAGCAGAAACTCACATGTATACGATGTCTTGATACGAGTCTTCCAAAGATAGGATGCCGTTCTGATCAATACATTCAATTCCCACACTCTGGAAGCAGCAGCCGGCTTCATCAAAATACTGGTTAACAATTCCTTGGACCGAGAACCACCTTTACGTGTACCCATGCCATCCCACAGATAGGCTCGCCAGCTGGCCACCCATTGTAGTAGCGTCCTTAAATAATACAGCTTGAGATCGGGTGCTGCAAAGCCACCCTCCGTTACCGGCAGATACAACTTCCAAATTGTGGGACTGTACACCTACTTTGTTGGAGATGCAGTAACCCTGGATCATCACCTTCAAGGCTTCCCACTCCACCCACCCACACCGACAAAGCAGAGCCTGCATTATCAAGCCAGTATTGTGCAAGGTGCATGTCCATTAAAACCAAAAAGCCTAATATTCAAGTATCATGGGGTTGAAACGCCAAGTAGGGACACTAGATCTAGGAGTGGACCACTAGAAGGAACACAACAAGGGGAATGATCAGAATATGTTTTTGCCTCAAGGTCGTGAAAGCCAGAGATGTATAAAAACACTCAAGATACTGGGACCCGCACTCTTCAACAGTCAATCAGGTCCCACTGTACAGCCCAGGAGTGGGCAGTGAACGCAAGCCCAGTTGCCAGCACACTGAGCAGGGGTGGAGGTGATCTATCCAAGCCCAGGTCTATTATACAGTTAGTTGTCCCTTATTATTTCCCAATAGGGGACCATTAATGGCAGGAGAGAGGTCAGGCTAGTCATAAAACAGGGTCATATCCCTATCATCTAATCAAACTAATAACAAGACATAACGGCCATCCGGGTCAGTAACTGCCCTGTGCAAGCAAAAGTGGACCCCAAGTCTGATCCAAATAAAAGCACCCAGCAAAAAAGCAGAGTAATAAATGGCATATAGTAGACCCTGCCAGCGCCCCCAAAGTATCCATTCCTCAGACTCCGTAAGAGGTGTTTACTGTAGGAACGCATGTGCCTCCTTCCAAGTATAAAAAAGGACAGCACATTTTAACACTTAGTTCCACGTGAGCAATTTAACCCCCACACATATCTGCACTCAATGGGGAGGGTCGCACCTCACCATATTAAAAATACAAATTCCACAGTCATATCCGCTTTGCCGCCAGGAAGCAAAGTTGAAAAATTCAAACCAATTGTAGATATAACCTAACACCCCTCACCCCCTTTCCTCCCAGGACTGAGACATGAACCCATCTTTCCTGTCCAAAAAACACAGCACAGAGCTATAAATAAGGAAGGAGCTGCCAGTTAAATTTGACAATCACTCGGGTAGTTAATTCAATGCTATAGGACACATCTCACAAGCCCTTCCCTCCACCCGCCCTCCCACTGGACCACCCAAATCAGGAACAGACACATTAACACAGGAGAAATCGACCACACAGCCATCCTGTCATCATAATGCAAAATTATCTAACACCAGCTTCATCTGCATTAGACAAGATAGTTCACTGTCCCGAGGTGAACACTTCGCAGAGTCTTTTCAAGCCCTGGTACGACTGAGTCAGAAGTAGAGCTGTGATGTTCCGGCAATGAGCGGCGAGAGGAGCCCTTGCTTGCCCCTATGTAAGCAGCGTTTTCAACCTCTCTCATCTGTTCTAGTGCCACCTGCAATTTAGTAGGCCGGGACTTCCCCGATGACTGGGTCTTTGGGTGCAAAGGCTGCCGCAGATAACATACCTCAGGCCGCACAGTGCCCATATAGAGGTCGAGCCAATCCCATGTCGCAAACAGGTTGTAGAAGAAAAGCACATTGTCATCAGTTGAGCAGGGAAGAGCAATGAGTAATGCAGCCCATGCTACGCAGTTTCTTCTTCACCGCAAGGGATGATGCCCTCTGTGGCTGAACCTGGAGGGTGTAGTCAAGGTAGGAGGAGACCTAGGCATTTTCTACCACAAAGGAGCCATGTGCATGTTCTTGCTGCAAGAGATCATCTCTATCCCGAAAAGGCAGTAGGCGGGCCACCACTGAGCGTGGTGAGGCCCCGGGGTGAGGTGTCACTGCCAGTACTCCATGCACTCGCTCCAAGGCTTAGAATCTGGAGAGGCCCTCATGGGCCGCTACCACCTCCTGCAGCCAATCCTCTAGATAAGCCAACAGAGCCACCCTTAAACGTTCATGCAGGCCCACGTTGTGAACATTGATCAGATGGGCCGTCGCTCCTGATCATCTAAGACAAGCAGCCAGGCGCCGCGTTTGTGCAGCCATAATGCGATGGGCCCGCTGATTGCTGACAAATGAAAGACTGTACAGTGCCCTACAGATCATTGACCCTCTCCGAGATTTTCCTTGAGTCCTCCTGGACAAGGCCTAGTTCCATGGAGAGAGAGTCAATGTTACCCTTGTTACCCTCTAAATGCTTCACAAAAGCGTCAATGGTAGGCAGGAGCTTCTCGAATTTACTAAACAGATATGCCAGAACTCCGCTACCAGCGCCCTGCTTGACACCCTCTCAGCGGACTCAGCGTGATCCTTGGTCGGCTGGGTGTACACCATGGCCACCTCGAGTAGGGAGGGAGAGCCACGAATATGGCGATTGCACACTACTACTCAACTGTAGCTCTAGTCAAGCACACCCTGGGTTAGGTTGCAAACTCAACAAGCTGCTCACCAGGCGTTGCAAAGGGTCAGGAAGACGCCAAAGGGCATATCACAGTAATCCTCCAATAGTGCATGGCTGTAGGCACCAAGGAGACCGCTAGAATTCACTGAATCGAAAGCAAGGCTGGTGAAAGAAAACATGCGTGTGCCAAATTGTTAGACCTGACAGCCTTAAGGTGGTCTTAACCCCAACTTTGTGCCTTCCTCCTCCACGTTTCTGACTTCGTTTTTGCTGGCATTAGGACTCTATGCACTTTACAACTGCTAATCAGTGCTAAAGTGCTTGAGCTCTCTCCCATAAATATGGTAACATTGGTTCATACCCAATTGGCATATTTAATTTACTTCTAATTCCCTGGTAAAGTGCACTACATGTACCCAGGGCCTGTAACTTAAATGCTCTTGTGTGCCTGCAGCACAAATTATGCCGCCCAATTAAGTAGCCCCTCTAACCGTGTGCAGTTGCCCTGCCATGTTGACCTGGCAAAATAAACCTTTTGCTAGGCCCAAATACAAATAACCCTTAAGATAGGCCTTTTAAGGTTAATATGTCCTGGTAGTGAAAGAATCTAAAAAGTAGTATTTCACTACTGTAAGGCATATCTCTCCCAAAGGATAACACAGCGATCATCTTATTATATTTCAAAAGTGTAAGTTCCAATTCGGAAGAGATAATGCCTTCAAGTCTGGTGTCTCTGGAATCACAATTTGAACTCCAAACTTATGGTTAAGTCAGATTTTAGATTGCCATTCTAAAAATTGCACTTTTAGAAAGTTCGCTTTTTCTTGCTTTAGCCATGTGGTGCCTGCAGCCAGTCTCTGATCACATGACTGGGTGTAGTTTGCAGTAAGGATTTGTGTACTCTACCTGGACAGTTACACACAATGGGAGCTTGGGTGTGACTGAGTGGGCTATCCTGAAAGGATAGGAGAGAGGAGTTGGACCCATCCTCACTTATACCCTGCGTTGTCCTACCCCCATACAAAAGGCTACCAACCCTCTGTTGTTAGTCTGGAGCCATGGCAGAACGTCTGTGCACTTCAAGGGCATGCCTTTGAAGTCTCCCCCACTTCAAAGGCACCACTGGGTATAAATATTGGACCCTAGACACCACCAGGAAAGTGGACATCTGGATACTCTATCAGGAAGCTGTGCTGCTGAAGGGCTGCCACTCTGCTGGACTGCACTCTGCTGGACTCCTGCTTTGCTGTGTTGATATGCTGCCTGCTGCCTGGGTGAGAAGGACTGGTCCTTCATCTCTTGATCCTAGAACCCAGAGTGACTTCCAAGGGCGCGCTGGCTGGTCTCATGATCTGAAGCCTCAAGGACATAACAGACTTCTAACCACTGCACCTGGACTGTATCATCTGTGAGTCTATTCTTTCAAGTAGTGCCACCCCAGTCCTGAAACCTGCAAAGTGGGCCTAAGGTGCTTGCCAGCGGAAATGACGCATCTTATCTTCTAAGCGACGCATCCCGGAACAGAACTGCCATATTTCCTTGGCTCAGCTGCCCTTCCGTGAGCAGAATCAAAGCACTGCTGCTGCTGCATGGATTGGACCAGTCGCAAAAGACTCATCGCTGTTGCCTCTGACATCTTAGGACTGACACAGCACCTGCTTAACCTGGCGCAAGCTCCTCGCATCCCTAGGCAACGCCAGCCTCGACAGCGAAACTCTGCATCGCAACTTCACCATTCATTGGAATATACGCATCACCTCTGTTGCGCCTCACATCCTCAACATCGGACTAGGCATTGTAAGCCCCATTGACAGGGTCCTCTATATCAACACAACAGGACCTTGCAACACAGCCTTGCCACATCTGGGAACTGACATATTGACTCTGCTGCACAATGCATCTTCACAGCGGATCCACGCAACGCTCTGCAACCAGGATTTAAAGTACTACATTCAACGGGCCTAACTGGGTGCCTGTAGCCGGCCCGACGGTCCATGGTAGTCAGCCTGAACTAGTGAATTTCTCCAGCTCCAATGTCACCAAATATCCTTCAATAGCTCTTTGGCACCATTTTCCGGTATAATCTTTAAAAGTCTATATCTCCAGTTCTACTAATTGGAATTTTGTCATTTTGGTCTTGGTTTATTTATTGAACTCTATGTTACTTTTTCTAAATCTGGTATGGGATCTTTGTGTGTGATGTTCTCACTGTTTTGCTGTTTGAAATGTTGCACAAATACTTTAACATTGCCTGTAAATTTAGCCTCACTGCTCTGTACCAAGTTACTAAAGGGTAAGCACAAGTTGATTTAGGGTTTTCCAGCCTCTTACCCCAACTAGGATTGTGGTTGCTGCTTGATCAGGGCTCACACCGTAGTCAACCACCAACCCGATTCTAACACAAATGCTTCTATATGTATGGACTTACAGTCAGGAGGGTCTTAGGAAAGGTGTTCGGTTTGATTTAACTGATGCACATCTGAACCACCTAGCTCTCTGGTGCCAAATGCTGTGAAAGAAATTCAGAGTCACCTGGAGCTGGTCTGTGGCGATGACTGACATGTCTGTTGTCCAGAGGGCCAGAAGGATTAGATTAAAATACCATGTAAGCATGTTGTACTGTAGATTCATATGCTCTGCTTACTCCTGCCATTTAGTGTTGGGCTCGGACTGCTGGAACTTGAAAGAAGTCTTTCAAGTCATGAGGTCTCTGTGACTTGTCCTGTGGTAGTGAACACACATTGGCACCGACTTCATTGTTAGATTGCTTTCCGCACAGTGGGTAAGAGAAGGTATGAAGCCGCGAGTAGGGCAGGAAAGTGGCCACGCATGTAGCATAAATAATTCTGAAGGTTGAAGATATCTGCAACAAACACTGGCTTATGGGGGCAGGGAGCTAGCATGTGAATCTACAGTACTACATGAAACGTACAGATGCTCACAGGGTAAGTAAAAATCTTGACATCAAGTGTGTGAAGTGCTCTCTCGTCACTTGAGTCAGGATGTGGAAAACAGACTAGAAGCTCAATTATTTGGTTAAGGTGGAATGGGGAGACCACCGTAGGCAGGAACTTTGGAATGGTTCTAAGAACCACCCCGTCATTATGGATCTGAAAGAAAGGTTTCCGCAGTGTGAAGGCCTCACTAATATGCCTAATTGATATTATGGATACCAGAAAGGTATTCTTCCTGGTGAGAAACAGCAAATGGCATGAATGCAGTGGTTTGAAGGGCGGTCCCGTGAGTCTGCTAGGGATAATATTCAGATTCTAGATTGGGGCAAGTAGCACCTTAGGAGGAATGACACACTGAAGGCCCTCCATAAAGCCCTTAATAACCGGGATCTTGAAGAGTGTTCACTGTTCTGTATGTAAAAGTGCAGCTGAATCGAGGTGTAGGCTAATCTTGACTTTTGCAGATGTAGAAGGTAGCAAATGATGTCTTGTACCGTAAATGTGAGAGGATTTATGTGACTCCAGCTACAATAGTGGACAAACCATTTTATCCTTGCAGCACAGCAGGTACATGTGGTAGGTCTACAAACTTCAATATGTCCATGCACTTCTTTTCAGGTAAGTCAATGTAACCAAATTCTAGTACCTCAGGAGGCAGATTGCTAGGCTGAGCGTCCAGTGGTCTGGGTGTTTGTGTTGAGTATGTTTAAGACGGTCCTGCCTACTGGGGAGCTTCTTGTGTGGAGCTATGAACATCTCTAGAAAGGTCGAAAACCATGGCTGGCTGGCCCACGTGGGTGCTACCAGGACGAGGGTGAGGGATGTTTACTTCAGTTTACTCACCTCATACAGTAGAAGTGGGAGAGAAGGAAAACCATATGCAAAAGTTCTCTAACCAGTTCACTCACAGAGAATTGCCTATGGTTTGGGGGTGCAGAAACTTGGAGGCGAAGTTGGTCATTTTGCAGTTTTGCACGTGGCAAAAAGGTCTATGTCTGTGGTGCCCACTGATGAAAGTAAGGGAGTAGGACTTGTTGGTTGAGTTACTACTTGAGGACTTGCTGAGTCCTGCGGAGCAGGTTTGCAAAGTCAGTGTTCACACCCAGGAGATACTCCGCCAAGACGTGTACTTGGTAGTAGATTGCACAAAAACAAATTCATTGCGCTAGTACTGACAATTGAGAACAGTATGTGCTGCCTTGGTTTTGCAGATAATACATGGCGGCCATGTTGTCGCAAGGACCTAGAGAAAAGCTTTAAAGGCTAGGTGTAGGACTAAAAGTTCCACATGGGTAATGTGGAGACCCCGTTGATGAGGTGTCTACAGACCCTGGAATATCATGTTGTTGAGATGCGCTACCACCAAACAAGTGATGCATCCATAATTATGGCCACTTGCGGAACTGGGTCTACGAAGGGCCTGCTCCGCAACAAGACTGTCGCTATTCCACCACTGCAGATACCAATGGGTGCTGGCTCTTATCAACACTAGATCTTCCCAGTAACCCTCCACTTGTGACCACAGATCAGAAAGACACTCCTGGAGTGGGCGCAAATGGAGCCACTTCTGTGAGGGACTATGACTAGGCAAGAACCCATCAAATTCAGGAGGTGCATTACTGTTTGAACTGTGAGAAGGATAGGATCATAGCTCTGGGGGGGAGGGGGGTTTGGGGTGTGACACTCCCTAATAAATGGACTCTGGTGTGAGTATTTGGGTCGGGGGCCTCCAGTCAGGCTAGCAGAATTGGTGGTCAAGTTTCCACTCATATTAGCAGCCCTCATAACACAGACACGTGTCAACGAAACTTTGCAGGGCTTGAAAACACCCACCCCTCCTCTTCCTTTTCACACAAAAAGGCCAAGAATACACAAAGGACTGGATGGTTCTTATGTGGTGTAGCGAAGCCTTTTAAATGTAATACCATTTTCATCCAGTTTGCCGTTTCAATGACAGTGATGGTTGCGAAATCTCTGCCACTCCACGCCCTCCAAATCTAACTGAATAAGCTACACCCCTGAGGACATAGTGGCTGAAAAAGATTCAGAAGCTGCTGGAATGCCACAGGTAGCGCCAATGACCAGGAAGTATTGGGAAGTAAAAATAAGCACACTTCAGGTCGAATGTGGCCATGAAGTTGCCGTGGTACAGCAGGGGGATGACATCCTGTTGGGTGACCATTTGGAAATATTATAACAGGTTTTTCTTTTGAGCAACCTGAGCTAGAGTACTGGCCTGAGGAAGCTGTCCTTCATTGGGATGAGGCAGTACCGAGAGTAGACTCCTTGTCCCCGTGTTGAGGGGGCACTGTCTCTATGGCCCCTTTAAGGAGCGCCTGAACCGCCTCTTGAAGTAGGGCAAGGTGTTATGGGCTGAGGGTGTATGTGTAAAGTGGGCTATTTGGTGGGGCTGAAATTAGCTTGAGGCAGTAGCAGTGCTTGATGAAGGACATAACCCCACCAGCCTGTAGTGATCTCCTCCCAGGAAGAAACTCCTGTAGTCTCCCCAACCAGTGCAGTGTGGGGGTGGGGGGGAACAGGCAAGTCAGATCTTCGAGTTAGATGCTCCCTTGATGGGCGCACCTATGCCCCCAACCTTGAAACTGTTATCCCTAAAGGTACCATGCGTGTAACCTCTACTCCCCTGTTAGTAGTAACACTGTTCTGTCATTGATAGGACTAGATTCTTCTGGGGCAATGGCCTTGGACCTACCCCTCATTTGTTGCCACTGACAGGATCTCCTAACGGTTAGGACATGAAGAGCATCCATGGCCGTAGCAGTGTTGGTGCCCACCTTTATTTTTTCCACATCAACCTGTGGGCTGAACAGGTGTTCACCGTTGAAGGGCAGGTTGATAAGATGTTGGGCATGCAGCTTGAAGCCAGAGACACAGAGCCAGGAGTGACAGCAGAGGTTGACAGAGGTATTCACTCCCATGACAGCCGTATCAGCTGAATTCAAAGCACAAACTAATGGTGGTGGTAGAAATGGGGTTTCCTTTCTCTACAACTTACTCTCCCTTTTTGTGGTATTGGTTGGGTGGATGTTGGAGAATGGCCTTCATCTCTTCCTAGTGTTCCACGTCATTACGAGAAAGGAGTCCTAATGGCTTGGAGACTGGCCAGTGGTGGCTGCACCAACTGCCACCCTCTTGCCAGCAGCATTCATTTGCATACTCTCCTTCTCAGGAAGAGAAGCGTCGCCTCGGCTGCTGCTCTTTTCTGGGTGGTGGGAAACAACCAGAGTCTGGTGGGATGGGATCCCTTATTTAGAGAGTATCTGAGCGTGCCAGCTTGAACTTCTTTTCAATCCTGGGTGTTACCACCCAAAATTTCACAGGCTCCTTAAAGACCTCAGGGGCAGATTTTACGATCCCCTTGAGCATAGGAAAATACTGGAGGGAGAGCTCGGTTTTGGAGAATGTCTCCACTAGAAAGTCATCATTCTTCAGGGTGACTTACATATCCACCTTGCGGCAGGCAGCTGCATGTTGGATAATGACTTTGTATGCAGTGATGTCGTCTGGAGGGGAAGTTCTAATAGGGACATGATCAAGAGCAGGGGAGGATCCATGTTACAGTCCTCCCAAGAATAATAAGTGAAAGAATAGTAGACTGGGTAGGTAAAACACTCTGCTGGAGTGTAGGGTCTACCTGTGTGAGTAAGACTCCGGTGACCCCTAAGGGGGAAGACACAGCAGGTAAGGGAAGAGGTGGTGGCAGGGATAGAGGAGGAATAGCAGTAGAAGTTGGGCCAATAGCCTTTTTCTTAGGCCTTTGGGGTGAGGGGGGGTGGTGGTTGTAGAGGAATGTCTGGAGCTGGAGTGCCCTCAAAAGCAAATCTGCGCTTTTTACTCAGTCTTTTCTGAATTGAGATCTTGCCTGCATGTCAGTGGATAGTACGTACTATTTCCTTACATCAAGCTTCTGTTGGAGCTTTTTCATGGATAGGCCTCTCCTTAGAGTTGACAACCTCAGAGCGGACTGTTTTCTGTGCCAACATTTTTTTCGGTCTTGAAAGAGGCATTGAATTTGAGACTTTGGCACAGACGTGTGATCTCTCACTTCTGGTCCGCTGAGGGGTGGGTTAAAGCTCCTGACTGGATCCTGTCTGGTCTCCCACACCCTGTTTCGGTGCCAATCAGTGCCTGAGGGCAGTGGCGAACCTGATAAAGGTGGTGGCTTAAACATGGGGCAGTACTCTGCTTCAATATACAGCCCCTTATGGGTATTACAAGAGATTTGGTGTCAACAGTACTCAGGTGGTTGGGTGTGGTCTTCAGACAAGGTCTAGGGTTGACAGTTAGACTGTATTGTCCTTGAGTGCTCCCTCCTACCTTTGAACTACTTTTTCCTCTGACTTGGAGAAGTCTGATCTGATGATCTCAGGGCTGGGTTGGTGGCCCATAACGTTAGGTGATACGACAAATTCTTCTTCTTTGGAACAGAGCAAGTCTGCCTTGCCAAACATCTTCGGCATCTCCAAGGATAATCAGTACATTTTGTTGTACACCCGCCACCTGTCTCTGTTGCCAATGGGTCTTTTTTGCCCCTGAAGGGCAAACAATAGAGTGTAACATCATGCTTTGGAAGAGACACAGATTACAGACATAGTGGATGTCTCCCAGAGTACTTTGCATGGCACTGAGGATGTTTCTTTAAAGGCGTCCATTCCATTACCTTCTGCGCATCCTTTATTCTCCAGGGTCTGTCAGGGGGACGGACCCAAAGGGCAGGGGCACCCCGAGAGACGGAAGGTCCCGTTCTTTGATGACTATGTACACGGCGGTTCGAACAGGGAAGAAAGGAAGGAATAGTAGACTCATTGAAAACTCTTCTCTGTGATGGGAAGGAATGGCAAGGAGCTCCAAGTCTGCGGCAGTAAACATTGAGACTGGAAGCAGTGTCAATACACTGCCAAACCTGAAGACAGAGAAAAATTACCTAACTATGGAGTTGGTGTCCATGTGCGTTCACTACCAAAGGAGGAGTGACAAAGACCTTGTGACTTGTAAGAGTTATTTGAAGAAAAACAAGTTGCAACAGATGGAGCCCAACACTAGATGGTAGGAGTACGAAGACCGTGTGTGTCAAAGCCACACATGCTACGAACCATAGTTTCGCCCAAGACCGTTATCTGTAAGCGCCTCATTAAAAGGTAGGAGAGTTTCAGTAGGCACCTGGCCAGATTGAAACCCCTCTGTAAGGATATTGGTTTTCACTTCCATAGTCAGGAGCTGCAGGTCAAAGACCTCAGCAGCCCTTCTGATCACTACTGCAAAAGATGCACTCTCATTCCTGGCAGGACCAGGAGACAGACTAACCTAGTGTCTGGGGAAGTACCTAGCTGGCATCCTGTAGGTCTTCATACGAATTGTCCACATCGTATTGTGGAACACATTTGTTCCCAACCTCTCCAAAATTCTGGCTTTGGTCTGAAACAGAGCCATAAGTTTGCGGTAGCATCTGAGTCTGACTATGCACTAAAGGGGGTTCCTCAGAGTCAGGATTAACACCAAAAGGTTCGACGCATGGCTTGGCCAAGGCTGAGATTATTTTGTAGGACACGGAAGGTTGTATATACTTCTCCGTCATCATTAATATCGAAAGAACCAGTGCAGAATTTAGCAATAGGACAGAAGGTGATGCGGAACCTGAAACAGGTTCAAGAAACAGACGTCATTGAGCGCGACCTGCCAGTGCAAATCTGACTGGAAGCCCCTGTGGATTCTTGCGATTCGAAAGGCATGAGAACTGGAAACTGCTGAAATCACGCAGCATGGCCTTCCTAAAGGCTTTGATTTGCTGCAACATCGCAGACGGGTACGAATGTAGTGTGCATCAGGACCAGACTCAGAATTGGCTCCTCAGGAGATTGAATGGCACGTGGATGCTCTTGCGCCTTCTTTGGAGATCGAGATGAACAGAAAGGGGCAGATTCCTGCTTTAACTGCTTGTGCTTCTTTTCTTTGACTTACTCAAAGACTTTGACCATGACGAAGAACTTCCATAAGAACGGGAAGTTCCTCTCAACTTTGACCGGCCACGGCACGGCACAGAAACTTTCAGCTTAAGAGATTTGCGATGCTGAATAGCCTTTGCGTTCATGTGGGGCAGTTTTTGCAGGTTCTGAAGGTGTGTTCAGCAAAATCGGTCACAAATTTTTTTGGGGACAGTACCTACAATTTTTAAACCCTCTCTTTTTAGCAGGGGACATTTTGCTTGCGCACTGGTAAATGGACACGCCAAACGCCTTTGCTGAACTTGCCTGTTTGCAGGGGGTGGGGACTCAGGACTACAAGCCCCAGAAGCCTCTACTCCCTGGAGGGAGCAACACACTATAAAGGCGCCTCAAGTCACCCGCGGCGCAGGATGCGCCAAATGCCACTGCTGGACTTGCCTGTTTGCAGGGGTGGGGGAGGGCCTCAGGACTACAAGCCCCAGATGCCTCTATTCCCTCGAAGGGGCGACGCTCTATAAAAGCGCCTCAAGTCATTGTTCTTGTGAACTGTGCTGTTCTGTTTGTTTGCTGGTTTTCCTCTCTTGCTATTGTTCTGATAATCTTTATTTGTCTTAAGTTTACCTAGGTGATTTTTAGTGGGGTGGATTGTCCTGTACTTTCATTAAGCTTTTAAAATGGGGGAAACGAACATGTATAGCCAAACTTCAGCCTTGTCCCCAAGCGTCTATTCCACCCCCCCTTCAATCCCACAAACCTCAATCGATAAGATGCTTCAGAGGGGTATATGGGTGGTAACAAACGAAATAGAATTGACAGAGAGGCGCTTGTCAATAATCCCAGACATTTTCTGCCCGGTGCCTGAGACTTCCACTTCCCCAGTTGTCACCCCTGTGTCCACTTCCAGGACAATAGAGTCCTCTCCTTCTTCTCTCCAAGCAGTTCCACCAAAGCCTGTAACTCACAAAGGTGGATCTGTTCTTAGCAACCCAAAGAAAGGGAAACGTAAGCCAGCTAGTGGAACTGTACCCAATAAAAAGAAAAATGTTGAGTCGAATCCCAGTGCTGACGAGATAGACAATGTAGAGAGCTCAGTAGGACTGCCCATTAACCCTCGGACAGACGCTGCCTGTCAATCTTCGGGGCAGAATCTGTTAGTGGACCTTCAGACCGAACTGAGAGCCAATGTGAAGGAAGAACTTGCATTCATTGTAAATCGCATAGATAAAGTGGCTCTAATGGGACCCAATAGTCCCACCAACACCAGCACTAACAACACCCAGGCACTAGGGAGGGCGATAGCCTGTAGCTCACAGACAGACAGTGCAGGCCCACATTTTTTAGATAAGCGCAAAGGGGCGGTAGTCCCTAACTTTAACCCAGGACCTAGTAAGGCAGATCACCATAGTCAAAAGGTAGTCAATTCCACACTCCCCCCTCCTTTGGAAAAGCCAGGCAATCAGCAGCCTCAAGTCTCCAGGATTGCCACCGACCCCAAGAGATTTAACAATGACGATGGGAATAACGATCCTGCATCGCAGTTGAGGGTCTGAACAAAAATAACCCCACTCAAACAGGGCCTAGGGAAAGCAGAGAAGGGATGGGCACTGAGGAGGGTGCATTGAGGAGGCCTGAAGCTGTGATTCTTCCCATTATAAATTTACCCCCAGCATCACTTCCGAATGTGATCATACTGACCGGAGTGCCAGAAATGAACAATGGACAGAAGGAATGCAATTGGACCTCAGGAACAAATACCTTTTCTGGTTGGCCAGGTACAGGCAGTTAAGTAATGATAGGGCAGGGGAGATTATAATGGTCCGTAGAGTTGGTTTGGTGGGTAAAAGAGAAAAAACCACGTAAGGGGATTGTGTGGTAATCAACTTTAGTAACCCCCTGACTGCGTACTTTAGTAGGCCAAAATCCTTATCCCCAGGAACCATACAAAAGGGTTAGGGCCTACCCATTGGACTACTTTTACTCCCAATGTCACAGCCAGCCTAGGGCTTATAACTAACACCGTAGCAAATTGGCCTTTGCAACATCACACAGTGGGTCCTTCCTCCAAAACCCCTTTTATACAACCATCCAGTAGCGAATAGATCCGGGGCCCTAAAGAGGTGGATTGACTGGCAGCGATTGGGGCCCAAGCCCTAGACTTGTGTGTCTGGGCCTGGAAGGGATATAAGTGAGCTCAACAGTGCCCAGCCGAGCCAGTCCACCTACAGTGGAGATGTGGAGGATTTACTGGATAGAGAAAGTGTAATACAACCGGTGAATAATGGCGCAAGTGGGGAGCGAGACGAGTTGCTAGGTACACCACTTGCTGCACCACCTCCTCTCCTAGTTGCCAGTAATTAAGGGTTGGTGCTCCCTTGGCAGCATTCGCACCTCCTCACCTGGACCAGCTGGAAGCCCGCCAACTCGCTAACACCTATATGATCAATGCCCCTTTTGACAACTGTAACCCAGAAAACAGGCTGAGGGTATTATCCTGGAACATTGCTGGTATAAAAGTTTAAAAACAAACTCCACTTCCCAGATTGGGGACATTTTGTGGAAAAATATGAAGTGTGCATGTTTCAGGAAACATGGGTGAGGGAAGATATAGCGAAACTCGGGTATATCACATTTTATGTATCCGCCACCAAGGGGGGAATAGGCAGACCATCAGGGTGTCTATCTACCTGGGTTGCTACACATCTGGGATGTACAGCTGAACAGTTGAATACCCTTTCCAATGACATCCAGTGCACTGTGCTCACCTTTTCCTTCTAGTTCGAAAATAGCCTTTATTAATCCCTACTCCCGTCCCATAAATCTAGGTCGCTAATCTCCGACCATTGACCAACTGAACACTTTCATTGACTCAATTCCCATGAATATAAGGATGGCCATTGGGGGCGATTTTAATTGCCAAGTTGAGCCCCTTGCAGATTCCATTGATACAATCCCCAGTGAGGAGGATCTCTTTTGGCTAATTCTTGACCCTCAAATCTCACCAATTAAGGCTTGGTCCCCGCTGGCACTTCAGATTTACTCTGTCACACTGACTCACTCACTGAGAGCATGTAATGGCCACACTAATTCAGAGAGACCAGGGAAGGTAACTTTAAACAGTACAGACAATCCTCCCTGCTGGACTATATTTTAGTCGAGACTAGGCTTTGGCAAAGGGATGTTGACTTTGCTGTTCTGCTGTTATAGGACAGTGATCATAACGCCTTGACTTTGGACTTGGAGCTCCCGGACCTTATGAACCCGACGAGCAGCGGTTCCCCCGCAGCCAGTACCTTAACACTCTCTAATAATAGATGGAGAATAAGGTGGGGGACAATTGAGCAGTCACCACACAAGCTTGCCACATTGTATACTGTAATTATTTCGTCTATCAAAATATGGGGAGTGACTGTTATGACAATGGACTTTCCCCATAACAACGATAGAATAGCGAATTTGCACGCAGAATTGACATCCAATCTGACTGACATATTTTATCCTAGCAAAAAACACAGTTGATGGACAGAATGTAGAACAATGTCATACATTCACCCCAGTACAAGGAGCTGGGCCTAAATCCATCATTTTTTTTGCACTCCACACCACCCTGGGTTAGACACTGGCTATATGCAAATCAGCTCTGACCCTGTGCCTCATGGGAACAGTCCAGTCCGAACTACCAAGCCATGTCTTTCCCAGACCGGAATCAAGCATCCAAGGACCGGTTTCTGGCTATCAGCCTTCGACAGCCTGGATAGCTTGACTCCAGTGGTGTGGAGAGCCTGGAACTCACGTCTGAGCATGGGCTGGGTATGCCATCAACTGTGTTTTTTGCAATATTTTATCCTAGGGCATCTGTTAAGGTGAAAAAGGGGGCCAAACAAACCTGGTTTAATGATTCCTGCCGAAAGACCAAACAAGCCCTGTTAGAAGCTATTAAACTTAAGGATAGGCAATCAATAAAACAAATGAGGGTGCTTTACCGAGTTAACATCCAATGAGCAAAGAAGAGCTGGGAATTAGAAAGATGGGAGGCCCTCAAAATTGCCCTAATTAACAGGGACATGAAGATGTTCTGGGCAATAGTCTGTACAGGCAGTTGTGAAGGGAAATCAGCCTTCTAGCCGAATATTGCAGCGGCTGCGTGGAAGACTCACTTTCAGGCTCTATACATCGCAGAGGTTGTTCCACCGCCAACGGATAAAACATCTTTAATATTCTCTGGGACCATTTATGAAGAGCCCCACGGGATTACCCTGACAGATATTCTAAACACCATTAGAAAGCTTCCCCTCGGAAAAGCCCCGGGACTAGACAAGCTACCAGAAGATTTATTCCGGTCAGAACCAGAAATATGGGCAATATTTAATGCCTTTATGAGAGGCATGGCAATCCTGGAAACTTGGGCTGGGGCAGAAATGTTCCCATCATTTAAAAAGGGTTTACTCCTCCTACCTACCAATTATAGGCCGATCAGTTTGATCGATGTTATACAGAAACTGTTTACTAGGCTCCTCCTCAACCGCATGCATATGTGGATGGAGGAGCATGAAATTCTGAGTCCACTTCTAGCCGGTTTCAGAAAAAACATCTCTACCATCGACCAAATCTTCAATCCAAGTACTTTACTGGAAAACGGTGTTAATAGAGGATGGCAGCCTCTATCTAATTTTTGTAGATCTGAAGTCGGCCTTTGATTTGGTCCCTTGATGAAAAACTGTGGGTTGCACTTAAAGATCTGGGAATCCCCGCCTACCTCTTGTGTTTGCTCATAAAACTGCATGAGGGTAATTTCGCTCAAGTAAGATATGGGAAGTTTGCTGAACTAACCCCCTGCTTCCCAGTAAATAGAGGAGTAAGGCAGGGTGCTTGCTTGCCCCTACCCTGTTGTGCCTTTTTATTAATGTTCTGGTTGCCCATCCTAATGAGGTTGAGAACAACGATGCCCCATAGCTGGCACGTACTAAGGTACCAGCAATGATGTTTGCGGACGACACATTGTTACTCTCCAAGCCACCCATGGGCATTCAAAGGGTCCTTGATAGTTTTGCCATCTTTTGCAAAAACAGGGGTCTGGAGATAAACACACTAAAGACCAAATTTATGGTCTTCAATTCAGCCAAAACCTACTGCCCAATCCCCTCCTTAAATGGCACTTTGCTTGAGAGGGTGTCAGTTTTTGACTACCTAGGTGTCACTCTGTCAGAAACGTTTGAATGGGCCCGCAATTGGCTAAAGCAAGCCTGAAGTTAGCTCAGATTGCGGGGAATTGTAAAGATTTATAGAAACTCCTGTCACAAACCAGCTGTCCCTATAGCGGAGATATATAAGGTGCAAGCTAGGGGTGCTACATTGTATGGGGCTGAATTATCGGATCATCAACTCTTTGATAGACTGACGAAAACAGAGAACAACTTTATGAGGCAAATGCTAGGTCTTCCGATCAGCATCCCCATTGTCCCCCTACGCATGGACTTAGGAATCAGACCGCCACTAACATTTTGCCACAGACTGTGGGTGGCCCCGGAGCTAGCAGACAGAACTAAAGGAGTTATTGAGTCTCCCGAGTCAGGACAAAAGACCTTGGCTTATGTACGTTAAGGACCTATGTTGCAGATTGGGTAAACTTAGCGCATGGAGTATCCCTGAAGAATCATGTTCGATAACATCACGTTCAGAATTAGTAAAAACTTACAGGTTACTTACATTAGCAGATGTCCAGGAGGACTCGGCCTTCCGACACTTGACAGCTGACTTCCTAAGGATTAAAGAAGAGTATCGGCCTGAGTGCTTTCTGGATGATATTCAACCCTCCTCTGCAAGGAAACTATATATCCAGTTCAGACTATTCCTTGTCGCTTCGTGCTTTTACCAACAAATGGTCAAAAGCCATTCCCCTGGGGTGCCCAGCAGGCAACTGTGGGGATGAGTCAGAGCTCCATGTCTTCCTTTTTTGTCCTGGCTATAAACCAGTCAGCCAGAGCTGGCTCATCACACTCTGTCGGAACTTAAGGTCCATGCCCTGTGTGGCCGCGTTTAGAGTCCTGAAATATAACTCCCACACACCCATTGTCTTTGCCGTATCCCGTTTTCCCGTTTTCTAAATTCAATATGACACACCCGTAGGAGGTTGATAAACTTGGCAACACAGTTATAAAAATCCCATAGTGCATGCAGCCTCACTTCTTTTTACTTTTTTCTGTGTTTAACAATTAAGAATAGTGATGAATTGTAAATATGTACTGATAAAAGACTGTATATGTAGTGTTTATGGCCCTAGTGGCTTTCCACAGGGCAATTGACAGGGCAGCTGGGTGAGGGTGGGGTGAAGGCTGGGACCCCTCGATCCTCCCACCCTGTGCTTATTCTGATATATTTTATTGCCGCCAAAATTACAATTTCCATATGTGTTTTACGTGTATTTTTCTAAGATATGTGTTTTTATCCGTGCAAACCGTTTTTTATCTTGTACTTTTTATGGTCTATATTGACCGAAATAAAGTGTGCTGAAATTAAGTGGAATGGTAAATGTTTAAATTTGACAAAAAAAATAGAGAAATGTATCATCACAGACTAAAGAAGTAGGGCGCAGGATCCACATCTGAAGGTGTAGAAAGAAAGGAAGTGCTGTCCGGGAAAATGGGTGGCACTTATATGTGGCATGAGTACTGCTTCAGAGGTTTTGTGAATTCAGTCTGATGCTCGGGAAATATAGCGAAATGTGGAATCTGCAGTTAGTAATATCCATCAGAAGTAACATGTAATAATGTTCTGCATCAAGGAGGGTTAAGTATGAAATGTTTAGGGACCCACTTCAAGCACAAATCAGTTTCTAGTGCATGGATACACAGTGAACCAACTCATTCTGCATGTTAACGGCGTTCATAAAACCACAATCTATGAGGTTACTGTGTATTTGGCAGCATAGCACAAATCAGAAAAAATAGCTTCCATTCTGCTACATACTCGTGATAAAGCCTTGAGCAATTTTAAGCTACTCTTGCTGATCCACTGGCTCAATCAAGCTGCTACTCATAACATGTATTACATTTGATACCCTGCAACACCTTCTCACTAGCATCTCCATGACTCATACTACCGATGACTATTAAGTAAAATGCACTTGGAAGCAAGGTCCTATTACAATTGAATGGACGTGTTCTAGAAATTGGAATCATCTTTGAAATGATGTACTGCCAGTAAATATCTAAATGCCTAAACTGCTATGAATGTAGGTGCCACAAATTGCATTGTCAATGCCAAAACAGCCCCGTACTTCAACAAATCTAAGCTCTGACGGATTTCCACTATCTTATACGCACACACAAGGTGGCAGCAGAGACAGAGAGTGCGCGAGTCAGAGTGTACGCGTGTATTTGAGCGTCAAGAGAAAGTGTGGCCTAAAATAATCTGCTTTAGGGTAGAGTCTCTCATATTCTACCCTTCAGGACATTTTTTGAGGGTTTAATTCCTAAAACCGAATTTGCTATATCTATCCATATTGCAGTCACAACAAGAAATCTCTTATTCTTGGAATTTAAGACATTTGACCAGGTTTTCTTTCACTAATTGAAGAGGACAGTGTCCTTGGAGACCAAAATTAATTCTATGGCAGGACCGGAGGCTTCGGATTATGCCTTTCTTCCTTCGCTTTATTGCACAAACAGCAGCAAGAAAAACTACAAACAACTACATTTCCCATGAGCAGCAGGGAAAGAAAAAGTCACAATGATAGTCCTTCGTCGCTCTTCGCACTCTGGCAGCTCCCATCATGCCTTGCAGCTGCTTCCTCTTTCTTCGCTGCTCAGCAGCAAGTTAAGTGGTCTTTGGCTTTTCTCTGTCGTGTTTGGGACTGTGTGGGTAGCGTTTTGGGTTTTTCACAAGCGCTGACCTTTTTTCATTCCTAAAGAGTCCCCTGTGGATCGCGGGACGCTTGGCAGCGCTCCTCACGCGACCTGGTCCCAGTGTTGGGTACGGTGTGCGCTTTCCACCGCTAGGGGGCGAGTCTCTTCTGAGCCCAACGCGCCTGAGGGACGTTTTTAAAAAGCGTTTTCGGCGCGTTGGCCTCCAGGCTGTTGCGGTGCCCCTGCCTCCCGGCTTGACACCCTGCGGGGTCATAATTGTAGGGTTGCCCCGTATTTGAACGCCCATTTGGGTTGTACCTGTTTGTTTCTTGACACCCTGCGGGGTCGTAATTAGCGCCGGCCTGCTGGTGCTGGGGACGCTTTGCCAGGTTGGCGCCCGGTGATCTAGAGGGCTGCAGCGTTCCCTGGGCTCTGACCCGTGAATTGTGTGCCTTAGTGCCCCCCTCATTGTCTAGGCTCCCTCCCAGCTTACATTTGGTGCCTGTTAGGGCCGTATTTACTAGCTGTGCTGCAAATCCCTTCTTGCCAGAGCCTCATTTGTCTCATAATGCAGGGGGATCACGAACAGTATCCAGAGGGTGACCCCTCAGCTATGCACCTTGGGATGACGACTTTTATCAAGCCGTGGATGATTTCATTTATAGGGCGGTTGACCAGGCCATGGTGCCCCTGGAGCAGCGCCTCACGGCACGATTGGATGAGGCTTACTCCAAGTTGGCAGCTCTGATTCCCGCGCCGGCCCCAGCCCCGGATCCTGCGTCCTCGCCCACTCCCCCTCCACCCAAAAAGCCCTGTGCAGAAGGGGTTGACGCAGAAGCTTTCGCTCGTGTTAAGAACGCCTTCAGGGCGCTTGAGGGTTCCCAGCCAACACCCGTACCTGCGGAGGTTCCTCCCCAACCCCGCGTACTATGTCCCCAGTTCCCCAGGACGATGAGGATTCTCCGGATTCAGACGAGGAGGCCTGTTCCTCAAGATCGTGGCTCCCGTCTCAGACCGCTTCCTCTGAGGGTCCTTCGGACATGCTGGACCCGGACGATATCGTCCACCCCCGGGTCCTCGGACTGGGTCCCGGGTGACTAGGTGGCCCGGTACGTGGCCGGTCGTTTGCGTAAGCCCGTAGAGAAGGACGCACGCAACCGCCTTAGGGCGGAGTGCCCTCGCCCCACCTTGGAGGGCAAGGTGGCTATGACGCCTGACATCGACCCTAAAATGGCGACGTTCCTGGCAAAGTTCGTCAGGGATCCCCGCAAGGGGATTGATAGGTCCTGGCGCACTTGCCAGGACAAGCTGTTAGACGCGGTAGGTCCTCTGACCAAAATCCTAGACATGGCCAAGGAGGCCAAGGTCACGGGAGATCAGATTTCCCCAGAGGTCCTGTCCAACTGGGCCCAGCGGGCCATTGTCTTCCTCGGAAATGCGAATTGTGCCCTCTCTACAGAGAGGAGGAGGTCACTGTTGATTAAAATTGACCCTAAGTTGGGTGACCTCACCTCTTCGGAGGCCGGCGCTGTGGCTCAAGGGGGTCTGTTCGGGGACCCTTTCATTAAGGAGCTTGGGAAATTCGTGGCCACCTTTACTTCCTTGGACAGGGCGCAGTCCAATATCAAGAACGTTTTTGCCCCTCGGGTCTTTGAGGGGGCCGGACGTGGCAGGGGCCGCTCGTTCGGCCATGGCAACCCCTCTGATAGGGGACAAGGCTCCGGCCGCGGGCGGGCCCAGGACGGTGCCCGCTTCAACAACTTCTACCCCACCCGGGGTCAGCAGTTCCGGGGTCGTGGCGGCCAGAGAAGACAGCAACAAGGTGTTGGAAGAGGTGAGTGTGCTGCCTTCAGCGAGTTTGCGGGTTGGGGGGCGCTTAGCGCAGTTTCTCCCAGCATGGGCTTCCCTGACCAACGATGCTTGGGTGCTGCAGACGGTCCAGGGCTTCCAGCTGGAGTTTCATGGCCGTCCGTGTCAGCTTTAGCGTCCCTGTCCTATTACCTTTTCGCAGCGCGACGCAGATCTAGTGCGCGACGAGGTGTCTGCCCTCCTCCAAAAAGGGGCGATTTGTTCCACACAGAAGCACCCCGGGGGCTTTCTCAGCAATCTGTTTTTGGTCGACAAGGTCGATGGGGGCTGTCGACCAGTCATCAACTTGAAGGACTTCAATGAATGGCTGGTGTACCGCCATTTCAAGATGGAGGGGATGATCTCCTGAGGGATGTTTTGCGCCCGTCCGATTGGATGGTAAGGCTCGACTTGAAAGACGCCTACTTGGCGGTGCCCATTTTCCCCCCTCACCGTAGTTACTTCAGTTCATATGGGACGGTCAGGTCTACGAGTTCACCACGCTACCTTTCGGGCTATCCCCGGCGCCGTGGTGTTTCACAAAGGTGTTGTACCCGGTCATGGAGGCTTTGCGGGCTCGAGGTATCCGGATGATCGTTTACCTGGACGACATGCTCTTCATGGACCAGTGTCCAAAGCGGCTTTCGTCCCAGCTTCAGGTGGCAGTCAACCTACTGCAGGATCTGGGTTTTGTTATCAACGATAAGAAGTCTCTTCTGGTTCCCACTCAGTGTGCCACCTTTTTAGGGTTCACCGTCGTCTCGGTGTCAGCCACGTTGATCCTTCCTGCTCGGAAGATGGCGAAGATCCGGCACGAGTTGCGTCAGACGCTGGCGAAGTCTCACACGTCGTTGCACCATTTGGCGCGGTTAGTGGGTCTCCTGTCCTCTTCGATTCAGGCCATCTTCCCAGGCCCCCTTCATTATCGGGCCATGCAGCGCCTGAAGGCGTATCACCTCTGGAAGGGTCTGACTTACTCCCAGATGATCCCATTGTCGGAGGAGGTGAGAGACGAGATGCGGTTGTGGCTAACGCACATGGAGGCCTGGAATGGCCGGGCGATTTTCGGCTCCGAGCCGGATGTCATTATCGAGTCCGACGCCAGTCGCTTTGGTTGGGGGGCCAGGTGCGGAGATTTTCCCACGGGGGGCGCCTGGTCAGCGCTCGAGCCGTCCTTGCATATCAACTGTTTGGAGTTGCTAGCAGGCTCCTTTGCGGTCCAGTGTTGGACGAAGGACAGGGTTCAGTCTTGTGTCCTCCTCCGGATGGACAACGTGTCGGCAGTCCGCTATATTAACCACCTGGGAGGAACCAGGTCCAAAATGCTAGCGGACCTTGCCAAGGATTTTTGGCACTTTTGCCTGGATCGGCAGGTGTCGGTCACGGCGGAGTACCTGCCGGGTCGCCAGAACGATGTGGCCGATTGGCACTCCCGACACCTGCTGGACGCCAGTGTATGGAAGTTGGACCCTCTGGTGTTCTCCTGGTTAGCGGCCAGATGGGGCCCCTTCTCGGTGGACCTGTTCGCATTGTGCCTGGATTATTAGCTTCCGAGATTCTTCAGTTGGAGACCGGACCCGCTGGCGGAGGCGACGGATGCTTTCCTCCAAGACTGGTCGGGCGAGCAGGGGTATGCGTTTCCCCCGTTTTCAATGATAACGCGAGTATCGGCGTTGCTCCGCCGTCAGTTGGCGGAGGTGGTTCTGATCACCCCATGGTGGAGGTCTCAAGTTTGGTTTCCAGTTCTTCTGGAACTTTCCTGGGATTCTCCAATCCTACTCCCCCACTCTCCTCACATTCTGCTCAATCCGGAGGGGCTTCCCCACCGGTTAGTCCAGGAGGGGTCTCTGCGTCTGATGGCTTGGTGGATCTCCGGCGTCGCTGGACGCTCCCAGGCCTTTTGGGAAAAGCAGAAGACCTACTCTCCAAGGCATGGGCCGATAGCACGACCAGGAGATACCGGTCGGCTTGGCATAGATGGCGTCGCTGGTGTGTGCAACGTGGTCTTGATCCCGTGGGGGCAGACGTAGTGCAGGTTCTGAACTTCTTGGCTTGGTTAGCGGAGGATGGCCTTGCCTACCGGTCAGTTAACACTTTCCGTTCAGCTATCTCAGCCGGGCACGACCTGGTGAAGGGTTCCCCGGTTGGGGAGCATCCTTTGGTGTTTCGGCTATTGAGAGGGATTCGCCTCTCTTTGCCGCCTGAGCCACGGTATTCCGTCCTTTGGGATGTGAACAGGGTTCTGAACTTCTTTTTATCATGGCAGCCAAATCGGTTTTTGGTTCGCAAAGAACTCACCGCTAAGTTGGCTATGCTGTTGTGCCTGGTTTCTTGCAGGCGGGTTTCAGATGTGCGAGCATTGGACATCACTGCTAGAGTTTTCTCCCCTGACGGGGTGTCTTTTAAGGTGAATAGGCGGACTAAGTCCCTTTCGAGACTGATCTCGTGCCCAGCCTTTCAGGGTTCCCCTAAGCTGTGTGTGGTACAGTGCCTCCGTGCCTATGAAGGTTTGACTGAAGACACTCGTCCTCCGGGCGAGAGACAATTGCTTATTGCCCTACGTAAACCGGACAAGGCAGTTTCTTCCCCAACTATAGCCATATGGGTGCGTTGGGTGATGCAGGAGGCGGGGATTGATACCAAACAGTTTGGTGCTCATTCAGCGAGAGGGGCGATGGCCTCTAAAGCTTTTGCCCTTGGAGCTCGGTTGGAGGATCTGATGGGGGCGGCAGATTGGTCCTCAGACTCCACTTTCAAGAGGTTCTATTTTAAGCCAGTGTTAGAGGTTGCCCGGCTAGTGGTCGACAAGCTTTAAACTGGCATAATCCAAAGCCTCCGGTCCTGCCATAGAATGAGAATTTGCCTAGCCTTGGTGCTGGTAAGTTCTAATTCTATTAAGGACTCGGAGGCGAGGATTATCCCCCCCCAATGACTTCAGGGAAGTGGACCCTCCCCGTAAGAAATGTAAGTAATGCGTTTATACAATTTTTGCTACTGGCTATGATTGATAGTACTTGTAATGTTCTTTGACATGCGTTTACACTTGTTAGTAGCTGCTCGGTGTCTGACACTGCGTATTTTGCAGGGAATGACGGTAATAAACAGGAAACTTAAGATGAATGGAGCATGGGCTTCGCGCGAAGGAAGAGGAAGCAGCTGCAAGGCATGATGGGAGCTGCCGGAGTGCAGAGAGCGACGAAGGACTATCATTGTGACTTTTTCTTTTCCTACTGCTCATGGGAAATGTAGTTGTTTGTAGTTTTTCTTTCTGCTGTTTGTGCAATAAAGCGAAGGAAGAAAGGCATAATCCTCGCCTCCGAGTCCTTAATAGAATTGGAACTTACCAGCACCAAGGCTAGGCAAATTCTCATTCTCCATGGCTCTCCTCACCGGAGTTTAGAAAACGAAACTGGCTTCATTTAGATGCAAGTGTAAGTTTTTAGCTTATGCATCTTCATTAATGCCACACATAATTAATCTTAGTCTAAAGGGGCACCCATACAAGTGCAATCCAATATCTGCCCAGCCATAACATCTTAACAACATATCGAAAACACTAGAGCAATTTTGATCTTGGCTAGCACTTGCCGCCATTAATGCCTGGGAGCCCAAGCCTTTTATTTTGTAGGCGAGTAAAGGCCTCCCACATACACTGATTCTTCCCTCTTATTTCCAAAAACTATTTCTTATTCACTGCCCTCTGACATTACTTTCAAGATGGTTATTTGTCTACCTTGTCCTGGCTGTAAATGATTCATATGGATACATGAGACTGTTTAGGAAGCATGACAGGATGAAAAAATAAAATGTATCCCCGTCAAAAAATAAATCACATATGGTTCTGCCTTCAAAAAAACTATATTTAAGTCACTTTCCTAAAATATACAGCTATAAAGAAACAAATTTCCAATAAATAGTTTTTAACTTCAACTCATACACAATTTCAAATTCAAAAGGAGACTTCCAAACTAGGGAAACGTTCTACAATGACTATATTTAAAGTTTTTGATGACAGAAATAATCAATTATCATCTTTGGGATGATTTTTTTGTATATAAAAGGAGACCACAAAAGAGCACTCATGTAAGAATACTGAAGGACTGAACAAACAAGACACAGAAGATCTAGGTTGACAGCTTTGACTTGACATTTCAGCAGTTCGTACCCATCCTGAATGCAATGAATGCAGAATCCCGTCCACCTGAAAAGAATGAATACTTATGGAAGGTTGCATCATTTCCTTCAATGTCTGCATGGAATAGGGAGACAGTTCGAAATAACTGTACTGAAGGAAGGTAGGTGCTAAGCTGCCAAGTTCAACTGTTTTTGCTTGCAATGCTAAGTCCTCTACTTTAAAAAAAAAAAAAAAGAAGGACTATGTACCACCAATGGCATGGTCAAGTAGGAACTATTATAATTATTGTTTTGTGAGTTTACTTTTTTTGTTTTCAGCTGAAAACTAAAAACTAATGGGTGGAATACGCGGCAATTAATGTCTGCCATTGGCAATTGCTCCAGCCCACATTCCAGCTCATAATTCTTTTGCCCAAGCACCACTCTAGACATGAACACAACTTGTTCAAATGAGACTTGGCCCTCACCCAAGAGTGACACTCCCATGGCAGAACTAGCAGGCCATGCCTCCTATACCAAGACCAGCTTCAGTCTTATCAGGCCTCATCCGGGAGGTGCAGCTTCAGTTCTATGGCAAAGTAAGTGCAGGACTTCATTCTCAGCATACCCATCACACTTTGAGCACATCACCAAAACAAATTAAAAGGTCTGGGATGATCATCATAGGCCCTTATAATTACAACAGGCCTTATACCAGTTCTAACTTTTTTGCCCACTCTCCTATTGTTGAACAGAGACCGAATATATACAAACCAACATTGGTCGAGCCACAATACGAACAGTCCAGGATAAGCAAGCTATGTCGCTTCTCATGTTAAGGTGAAAAAACCCATCACCTGACTGGTTTTACCTTTCAAGGCATGATTAGGCAAAATATGGGTTCTATGCAAACCAAGCACAGGAATGCCTGGGCCTCTCTATCACACTTAGGGCTTCTCTTAGCAGAAAAAGTGAACACTTAAAATAACCTCAGCTACTGGTAGTTACTCCAGGCATCATCCCAAGGCATTGATCAGTCACATATCACTTTTGTGTGTTGCCTAAGTGAGCCTACTCCAGCTGGGAGGATATGCCGAGACCTGGGTTCAGGCTTGTTAAGCCATAGGAGTTAAGCTGCACCTTACTGATGAGGCCCAAAAAAGTTAAATAAAAACCTAGAGTTGTCGGTTATCCTGTGCAGAATGAACCAGTCAAAGTTTGTGACTTAATGCCCCTTTAGTGCGAGGCGAAGAATAGAGTGCATATGGTTGGTCCCTATCTATAAAGTCATAGAAGAGCTAAAGAATGGAATGAAAAGAGGATGTAATTGCCAGTGGCAGACATTATTTCAAGCCTTGAACTGATCGCAGTTTGTGCTATGTTTTGTTTCATGACAAAACTAATTGGCTTCTACAAAACTACATGACCTCGGAAATGTTGCTGGCAACATCTTAAATTAACACCAACTCATACTGTTCCTAAAACACCCTTACAGTGTTTGCCTTAGAGTCTCTCTCTGGGATGAAAAATGTTTTGGAGAAAAATGGTACAGTGTTTGAAAATCTCTGCATAGAGGGCGTAATCATCTTCTAGTTTCTTTTTTTTAAACAAAATGTATTCGGCAATTTGCACAGCAGGCGCATGGCTCTGTACTCAAGAGACCACTGCAGTATCTCTTTACACATTTACAAGACTGCAATTGACTTTTTTTGGAAAACAATGCAACCAGCATATTTAGGATAACAGCCTCACTTGCTCCAACTGTTTCCCCCCTTACCCCACCCCCGAGTTGCACAACCACCCCCGACACACACACACACACACACACACACACACACACACACACACACACACACACACACACACACACACACACACACACACACACACACACACACACACACACACACACACACACACACACACACACACACACACACACACACACACACACACACACCCACACCCACCCCCCCCCCCCCCCCCCCCAATCCTCCCCCCCCCCACCCCCCCTTCCCCCCCCCCCCCCCCCCACCCCTCAGAGAGGCAGGCGAATATCCCTCTCCGAAACCCCCCCCCCCCCACCCCTCAGAGAGGCAGGCGAATATCCCTCTCCGAAAACGCTGTAGCGACAAACATTTCCAGACTGGATGCAGAAATGTGCCTTCCGTCCCACCACACTGGAGGCATTCCGGGGAAGCAATCAGTCCCGCCCGCCACAATCGTACCCGAGTAAAATAAACCCGGTGGAGGTATTTAAATTGGATGAGGCGGAGACGCATTGCTATGGCTGCCCCCCCCCCGTTCCCCTCTCCCCGAGGCCTCCCTCCAGTCTTCTTCCTCGAAGAACCCCACATCCTCTTCCCACGCCCTCCATAATTTCTCCAGTTGGGACGCACTGTGGTTGACCAGGGTCTGGTATATCCGCGATATCTTTTTGGTCTTCAGGTGCCCCATAAAAGCTTTCGCTTCCAGTGGGCTAAACTCGGGAATAGAGTCAAGGCCCTCCAGACTGGGGGTAAGCGCATGTCTGAACAGGAGGTACCGGAAGAATTGCGATTGGGGCATGCTAAATTCCACTTGCAGATCTGGAAATGATTTGAGGGAGCCATCGCACACAACATCACCCAGGGTGGAGATGCCAATGGCATCCCAACCCCGAAAGCCCTGCAGGGCCGCCAGGTCAGGCAGGCGCCCATTATGCCACAGGGGGGTTTCTTCCGTTTTGTGTATTCTATACTACTTATGTTGCCGGCGGTAATGCACCACGCAACGCAGCTGAATAGAGTATCGTATGGAGAGGGGACTGCCCCATCATGTACCGTTCCCGGGTCCCCCCCCTGTCCCCATACCACCACTTGTTGAAGATCAACAGGTGCGAGGCCTGATAATATGAAAGGATATCTGAGGTCGCTAGGCCTCCACAGAAAGTGAAGAGAAAGCATGTACGCAATGCGACACGCACCGCTCCTCCCCCCCGAGAAACTGCCCCAGTGCCGAATTTACCAGCCAGAACCACCTGGGAGCGATCGGGTACAGGTGATTCTGCAACTGGTACAGCAGGCGGGGGAGAGCAAACATCTTGAATATTGCCGACCTGCCATAGATCGTTAGTGGCATATGGGACCAGGTTTTGATATCCGCCTGCACGCGCTCCAAAACTGGTACCACATTCCGCTCCCATAACACAGCCGGCACGTCCGAGAGGAAAACGCCCAGATATTTGAGGCCACCCACCGCCACCTGCAGCGCAGACACCTATGCACCAACTCCATCCCGAGCCCCCAGTACCAACAGTGTAGACTTACGAGGGTTCATGTACAGCCCCGGAAGCCTCCCCAAATATCGCATGATCTCCAGGATCCGCGGCCTTGACCTATCCAATGCCGTTAAAAAGAAAAGGACATCGTCCGCGTACAATGCTATCTTATCTGAGAGACCAGTAGCCCACTCAAACCCCTCCAACTCTGCATCAATGCGCACCCAGGCCTCAAGCGACTCCATAGCCAGGGCAAATAAATAAGGCGACAGGGGGCACCCCTGCCTGGTGCCTCGATGAATGGGGAAGCTAGACGATACCGCACCTGCCACACGGACCGATGCTGTCAATTCGGTATATAGTAGCCTCACATACGACAGAAACCGGGGGCCAAGATTAAGCCTACGAAGGAGGGTGAACAGGTAGATCCAGCTCAGGGAGTCGAACACCCTGTCTATGTCAGCCAGCAGGAGTGCAGCTGGTACCACTGCCAATTCTACGTGGGCCCGCCGCCGTATGCTGTTCCGCGTCGCCCTCTGGGGCATGAACCCGGCCTGGTCTGGGTGGACCAAAGCCGAGATATACGGCAGGAGGCGGTTGGCCAGAGCTTTGGCTAACACGTTTGCCTCCACATTGAGAAGAGAAATGGGGCGGTAAGAGACCCGTTGCTCCGGAGGCCGACCCAGCTTATGAAACATCACCACCTCCGCATGTCGCCAGTCCGGGGGGAGCCGACCGGTTTCCCTGGCCTCCTCTAACGCCGCCCGATAGTAAGACGCCAGCTGTAAATTGTACCGACGATGGAACTCAGTGGGGAACCCATTGGGTACCGGGGCCTTCCCGGTATTCAGTTCTCCCAGGGCCTTGCCCAATTCTTCCACCGATAGGGGGAGCTCCAGCCGTTGGCATATATCATCAAACACCGCTTTGGGCGGGAGATCCGCAATAAACTTGTCCACCGTAGCCTCGGGTAGACACTCCCGCGGAGCACAGAGATCCGCGTAGTAGGTGGCGAAGCTCTCCGCTACGACCCTGGGGTCTGTTATCGGCGCCCCACTCTCATCGAGCACCCCTGGAAGGGCCCGAGGATGAAAAACGCCCTGGCAGAGCCGATGTAGCATCTGGCTCGACTTGTCGCCCCATTGGCAGATTCTGCTACGTGACGCCAGCCAAATTTGATGAGCCTCATCCATTAGAAGAGAGGCGTACGACTGCTGGGCCTGCATCAGTTGACGCACCACCAGACCATCGCTCACTCCCTGGCTCCGACACTCAAGGGCCTTCACCTCTGCCTGGACCAACTTGTCCTGACGTTTTCTAGGGGCCACCATACACCATGCTATATCCACCCCTCGTAGAGTGGGCTTCAGTGCCTCCCAGAGTGTTACCTTGCTAGAAACCGACCCTACATTGGTGACAAAATAGTCCGCGATCGCCTCCCGCATGTGCTTCTCGTAGTCTGCATTCTGCAAATGCCATACCGCTAGGCGCCAGCGAAAGGGCTGGCGCCCATTGCCCAGCCGCAACTCCACAAACACCGGAGAGTGGCCCAACAGCCCCCTGGGGAGGATCCCAGCAGACACCACACTCATCACCGTCACCCAGGGGACAAAAACATAGTCTAACCTAAAAAATGATTTATGTACCGCTGAGGTAGGTAAACTCCCTCTTGTCTCCATGTATGTGTCACCAGGTGTCCACCCAATCCAGGCCAGTAACCAGGGAGGGCAATTTCGTGGGATGCGTGTCGCCCGGGCCCCCTCCCGCCCTACTGCTGTCTCTACCCATATCCATAACATCATTCCAATCTCCACCCACTACTGAGGCCACGTCTGGTATATCTGCCCGCAGAGAGAGCAGCTGTTCAATTAAGGGCCACTGTAATGGGGAGGGGCATACACACAGCCCAACACGATGGGATCCTCCCCAATCATGCCCGAAGAAATACGTGTCGTCCCTGCGGATCCAACCATTGCTGCGCATGCACATACGGCACCCTGCGGTGAATTGAGACCACCACCCCCCTAGAACCTTGCATAAACCCAGCACGAAACACCTGCTGGAAGCCATAGCGCTGCAGGCGAAGGACCTTGGAACCCATCGAATGGGTCTCCTGGAAAAAGAGGATATCAGCTCCGGCTCTCTTGGCTGGCGCAGTACAGCCCCTCGCTTGATTTTATCTAAAGCCCCATGCACGTTCCAGCTCACTACACTGAGAGTGCCCGCGGGCACTCGAACATCTACAGCCCCACTAGCCATGGACAGGAGGACCCAGCAGCATGCGCGCATATAGTGGTGTGCCCAGTGTAAAAGCGCAACCCAAACCCCATCCCCCCAACCAAACCCCATCCCATCCCCACAACAAACCCCCCACCCCATACCTCAAAAACACTGAAGTACCTGTTGCGGTGGGTCCAACACCATACCCCCAATGGGTGGGGGCACAGTCTGCATCCACCAATGAATTCCCAATTAGCAGCCCATAACCCCCAGGCACACACCCCACACACACTAGACAGGTGGGGGTTCAGCCCTCCTAAGGGCTCCCTCTACATATCACAGCTTAATCAATCACACAGTCCAATTGGATAAGCATCTTGGCGCCTTCCAATGCTCAAGGATCAACGGTCTGGTGCTGGGAAGCCAGATCTCCCCGGGAGGAGGCTCCGCAGGACGCCTCTGGGACCGTGATCGTCTGTGCACCCACCCGCGCTGTCCACGGGGATTTTTCAACGACCCCTCACTCAGGGATGAATCGGATTGCAGCCCAGGCGGCGTATGTACCCGCACAGTCTCATCAGTCCACTTGAAGACCTCCTCAGGTGAGCCGGGAACAGCAAGGCATACGGGAGCTTAAATTCACTCAATCTGGCCTTTGCCGCCATTAACGATTGGCGTTGCTGCTGTACAAGTCTGGTATAGTCTGGAAACACCAGGATGCAATGATTGTCATATAGCAAGGGTTTTTTGATGCGGGCCTGCTTCATTACAGTGTCACTGTACATATATGCCCGGGGCCCACGCAGCGTCGAAGGTCAGCAGCTATCCAGCGTCCTCTCCCGGCGGCTGCGCCACCCCTCCCAGCCCCTCACCGGGCACCCGACCACCACGGAGCACCTCCAAAGGCCATACACCCGGCCAGGCCCAACGCCACTCCAGATCAAGGGTCCCAAAGGACCAGGGCCACCACGGTGCCTGTCCTCCGCCACAAGTCCAAGTCCCCCCTGGGTTCAAGGACGGACCAGGCCACACTCACCAGACTGCCCCTACTCCCCCAGGCGGCCCGATATAGCCGCCGATCCTCGGGCACTAACGGCAGTCCGGGGGGCTGGAGGGGCACGCGTGTTCCACTGCAGCTATTGCCCAACCACAGCCATCTCCGGTTGGGCCTCGGGTCGTTCACCACCACCAACTCAGGGCCCCCAGGGTCGAGGAGGGGGAACCCGGCAGCACACACAGGGCCCCCCTAGCATCCCTACATGGCCCGATGCAGCCGCCGGTCCACCGGCACAAAAAGCAGCGGGGGGGGGGGGGCCCTACTCTATATCTTCACTGCAGCAGCCGCCCACCAACTTGCAGCTGGCCCGGGAAAGGGCGCAATCTCACGCCCGGGGCCTTAGAACCAGGCGTCACCCCAGGAAGCAGTGCACGGGGACCACCAAGCCCCGCAGCAGGCCGGGGCACCCCCTCCTCCCAGCTCCTCACCAGCAATCACCGGCAGGGTTCAGAGGCCGAACCGGCCCCGCGACAGACGAGCCGCCAGCCCCCGCCTCAGGCACCCAAGTGCGACCGCACAACGAGCACTGCCTCCGGGGCTCACCAAACTCAAGCCCCTGCTCCGCCACAAGGCACAGGCCACGCTTCATAGACTAGGCGGCACCGGCTCTCAGCCACTCCAGAGTCTGCAGCCTCTCACCGGACTGCACACACAGGTACTTGGCACCAAGATGCTCCCTCCAGGACTAAGCAAGGTCCGAGGGAGCCAGGATAAAGGTAGGATAAGTACTGGGCTGGACGGAGCTGGCTAGCACACGTCCGCCATGTCGGCCTGCTAAGCCACGCCCCCATCTTCTAGTTTCTTGATGTGGCACATTGTTGTCATGTCTGTCTGACCTGACACAACCTTTTGCATCAGCCATGTTGAAAAATGTGCTCTGAACAATTTATAGGGAGGGTGTTTACTTATGAAGGCCTTAAAACTTGTACTTCATCTAGAAAGTACTAGCTTGCTATTACATTTGCTCTTATAATCCACCAGTGGCCTTGTATCTTCTGTTCAATGACAAAATGTAATGCCAATAGTCTGAGACCTGGTGTCGCTGATCATTGAGGGATTCCAGGAGCAGTTGCATATGCAACCTGACATTTGGAACATAAACATGCAGACGTTGCTGTTCAACAGCAACTGCAACATCCATGCCATCAGACTTCGCTTGACTGCTGAACCAGGGAAAATAAGCTCTCTTTTGAAGGAAACGCCCCCTTCTTCTGTAAAGAGAACAGCTCCTTGAAATAACTTTCCTTGAGGGGCAGAAGCAGAGTTTTATCAATTCAATGATCGCCATAGGTGCTGCTGCAGGTATAGTGTGTTCAGTAAGTATTGTATTTCTGCCCACAATACCTCTGCTCACAATAAAGTTAATCACGCAATTATTAATAAAATAATGTGCCTCTAGAGATGAGCAGATACTACTACAATGCAAGTGAATACTCATAAAGCAGACTTTATACCAAAGGGTAGTCCAACTTGAAACCTGAAAAAGGTAGTTTGAACTGGACATACTGACATCTGAAAACCAGCATACTCCAGATCCACCGCAAAGAGCCAACTGCCTTTATGAACAGAGAAAAAGGCTTTCTAAATAAACAGCATTCTTAATTTATATTTCTTGATATTTTAGCACATTTAAAAATTGCCCTTTCTCACAAAAATTGGTCTCCGATTGCTGGAAGGTTGACAATAAAAGAAGAGGTCTACAAATGTGATGCACATCTGTTAGGGAAAATAACTCGAGACCAACAGTACAAAAGAACCGATTTTTTTTAAAGATGAACTAAACGAATATTCCATCTTCCTGTAGTTTCTTCATCTCTGAAATCCCCTTTCAGGCGCCAGACTAGATCTGGGAAATGTTGAGACAGCAGTAGTTCCATATTAGCACCAGTTGATGTTCAAGATGCTCCAGCTACAGCCTCATCAATTTACCAGATATTATATTATTAAAACACCGCCAATGCGCTGACGTCCGGTGCACATTTTCCCCATCCATCAGAGGCAAGATGATGAAACCTTGGAGATGACAGAATCACAAAACTACAGTGTACCACAACAATCAGGTATGAAGGACCAACCCTCTCACCATTCAGAAACATACAGGTGTTGGGGCAATGAAGAATATGCAGGGAACGAAGAGTAACCATTAGAACGCTTATTACCAAAGATAAGTAACTTTTCTTTTCATGGGCACTTTTCCCCCTCATCTTTGGAAGGATCTTCTAGTCAGATCTTTCTAGAAGGAGGGACAGATGGACAGACAGGATATCAGGAAATCATGAATTTAAGGCCTTGCTTATTGGTTGCGAATGGAGACCATAATGTTCCAGAAACATTTGCTGAGATGAGCTAGTCGCTGTTCAATGAATGTTGACCGCAGAAACGTCTCTGGACACTTTTCAAGGATGGCACAAGCAAGGATGCAGGGGGGCGATGAGGGAGAGACAATGAAGGTTGAAAAAATGGTAGGACTTGGAGGACAAGGGGTGAAGCTGGGAGGAGGAAGTGGACACGATGTGAAGTACACCTTTCACCCTAAAGAAGGTAAAGATGATGACTAGCTCTAAAATGAGACTGACTCGAGTTAGCCCTATAAGAAAATAGGGAAATCAATACAAGACACTAATGCCAATGGTCTAGATATGCAAAACCTTGTGCAGTTTGAAAACACGGTTTCTTGTAGAAATACTTTTGTGGACTTTCCATCTTTTCTAGATACACCAATTTAAGGATCACTAGGCATTCTTCAGTATTGCAATTTCTTCATGCACCTGTGTTCTTTAAACAGCGAATTGCCTGTAAAAATAAAATACAAAATCTTTGCTGCACATCAGGAGCCTTGTAATTTCTTTTCAGTCTCTGAGTACATGGATGTGAGGAAGCCAGCCTAAAAAACATCTGCATGGCTCCTTTCACTAAATAAATATTTGGCCAGATGCACCAAGGGTTTCTGGTGTCGTAAATCCTCAATCTCTAAAATTCGGGGTTTGCGACTGCAAAAACCTTGTATATATGTACTAAACCAATTTTATGATTTGCAAAAAAGGTTTAATAATGGTTACCCCTTTGGTTTTTTGAAAGGACGTGTTCTGAGAGTCCCCTCAAAATACCAAATCGGTACCTTATCTATCAATGGTTTGCAACTAGCATTCCGGTAGCAACCAACTGATGAATTAAGACTTCCAAGTTGGGGTGGATGTTGGTTAGGGGAAGGCTAACTTGGATGGCAACTTCAGGGCTGTGAAGTTCCTCAAAACTTTAAGAAGAATTATAAACAGCAGCCCATTCTTTAGGGCTGCTTTAAAAATAAAAGTTCAGTTTTTGAAATGCAAGGACAGGCAATGGTAATCTGCTGCAAACATCCTTGTCTTTGTGTCCAATTGGAGGTAATCGCAATTTGCGACGTGCCTAATGAATATTAATTAGGTAGGTCGTTCTGCGACTCACTTCAAATTGTTACTTTACTAACCAACCTATTAGGTAGGTTTGCAAACGAGTTTAGTCGTTGCACAAGTGTGGTAAACAACTCTTTATCTGAATCTTTTTAGTACATATAACCTATTATTTTTTGGTGACAAAGATGTCCAATTCAAGTATTCACACATAGGTTATAAATTGCTGCAAACTGCTTTAATGTAGTTTTCAAATAGGAGACAGTGACAGTGGCTAATCCGAATAGGAGATCTTGCTAAAAACTACAGCGACGTCTTTGCTCTTAACAACGGAAGCACAGGAAGAACAGCATTTGTTTGAATTTCTACTAACAGAGGCATTTGTATAGATCTGCGGTAATTGTAATCAACGATCGTTGTAAACTGTACTGGTATTAAATAAACATACAGAGATATTGAAGTGCAATTCAAATCTTCCAACGCACACTGGAAATGATTTTAAGAATTAGTACGAAAGGTGCCCTTGTTCCTACCACTGAAGCAGGGAAAAATACAGGATTCTCCACCTAGAACTTAGCACTAGAATGCCATTTATAGATGTGTTTTGACTAATTCCAAGCAAAGGCACTGAGGCTTGGAACCCGGCATAAACTAAGAAAAGGGGATACCAGAAGAGCAACATCCAGGAGCAGTCATAACCTTAAAGTGCAGTATCTTCTACTACGCACCAGAGCTCCTCACATTGTTTGAGAGGGGCCATTTAAATGGAACTGGCCAATTGAAATAGTAGGTCCTTGAGGGAAAAGGGACACAAACTGCCTTTCTGCCATATAAGAAAATGGTACTGCTCTGGAAAGCTTATCCATCTAAATGCATGGTGTGAGTGAGCGTCATTATCTAGAACTTCATTATCAACAACATGTAGACCACCTTTTCTTTGAAAAGTTATTTGCGCAAACAATCCATTGAAGTAGATTTAGCTTAGTCCTTTAAATAAGTTAAATAGTAAGTAAATACTCACTGTCACAACATCTCGCGTAATTTTGTCCAGCTCGTGCAAGAAATTAGCGGATGAAAGCGGTTGCTGCATAAAATATAAAATATTAGAAATGTTTGCATCTACAATTAATCTACAATTGTAAATTTAAAGTGTTCGATCCACGTACTGTTTGTGTTGACTGGTTTGGAGGAGGGGCTTTCCTGTGGAAAATGGCATCACAAATGGCTTCAAATGGCAGTGTGTCATCTTTCTGCACAGTGAATATAGGACTGTCCCAGCGGTTCCTTGAATCAGGGGCTTCGAAACGCTGTACAAGTGCATTAAATCTGTAGGTGTATGGGGCATATGCAAGACAAACATTTTTTTGAGTCACTTCATACAAAAAGGCACGGTTTCAATATACATTTTTAGTTCTTGAAAAGGCAAGTAGCTGCAAAACAGGCTAAAGGCGCACAGCGATTGAAAGGTTTTGTAAGAAGCATGAAACAAGTACAAAATACGACTTGTAGAGTGAAAGGAGTCAAAGTTACTGGGGCGAGACAAGAGTACACTAACTTTCTACATTGGAAGTTATACAGAATAGTACATTGGATTGTGTATATTTCTGTAGTCCTCCTTTAGGCCTTGCTAGATTACTGTGTTTAACTATTAATATTTCCCCTATGCCACGTGGCAGAGGGGAAATTGTAATAGTTAAAAACAGTAATCTAAGAAGGCATAAAGGAGGACTAAAGAAATATACACAATCAAATGTCAGTGACGGGTTCAAAGCCAAGTGTGTCTGACAGCCAGTAAGCAAAGGGCAGATTGAGGGAACCTGACAAAGTGAAGGCTTAGGTTATTTCCCCAAGACCAGAGTGAGGGTGACTAGCACAGGGCAGGATGAGGGTGTCTGGCACAGTCAAGTGCAGGCTATGAGAGGCCCAGCCAAGGGCAAGAGTAGGCTGTAGGAGACCTACCTATTAGCAGACTATGGAACCCAACCAGGTTCTATGCTGGGAAGCCTAAATAAGAGCAGGCAATATGTGGGGCTTAAACAAAGACAGGCTACTAAACAAGGTATATTGTGATCCAACAAAAGGCAGACTATCTAGCTAATTTCTGGATAAAAAAACCCAGTGTGCGTAATGACTTTGGAACAGAGAAGTTGCATATTCAATCAAACCAATGTCAAGCCACTATTCTCTTGAGAACAATTAGCAAACTACTCCACCGCCCTTGCTTGGGACCATTGTGCATCAAAAATTACATTCCCTCACTACACCTAATTCGCATTGTGTTGCAATGCTACCAAGAGTCTAATGGCTTTTCAAGCACGTCAACGAGTATACTACATTCTACCCATCAACCAAGATAATCCAACTATGTCTTGTGATGTGTCGGTGTGGGCACTATCCAACCCTCCTGCCCTAATTGAGGTCCCTTTGAAACATTTAGTAAAAAGAATTAGGTAGTTATCTTTAGCACCCTTCTCTATGGTAGAAAATCTTATCTACTTGCAGATTCCTCGGCTTGTGGATTTCCCCAGGTCAGGCCCGGACTGACCGTTGCGGGCACCGGGCAATCCCCCGGTGCGCCGCAAGGGTGGGGCCGGTTTTGGGCCCCTGGGGGCCGTTTTTGTTTCAGGGCCGTTTATGCAGCATAGCTGCAAAATCGGCCCTGTAACAAAATCGGCCGAAAACCGGCCCCGGTAAAGAGCTCGGTCGCACCCCCAGGGGGGGCGGCCGAGCACTTTGCCAGGGCCGGTTTTGGTTCCCAGTCCGGCCCTGCCCCAGGTGCCAAACTGGATCCAGAAACGCTTGCAATATTGCAATCAACCTCCTTTGCAATTTTACACCACCTCTGTACATAATGACATGGAGCCCACATACAGGCATCACCCGGCGAGCTGATGTCAGTTTATTCATTAATGCTTTCCGCATCCTCAGATGCAGAGGGTGACTGAAAGATTAACAACACTGACCTATGTCAAACTAACGTAGTAACTTCCAAAAGTCCACACCATAGGGTAAGGGTGAGCGGTAGGAATCTGCAGCTAGATGGAGTAAACACCAGAAAGGTGTTACCAAAGGTAAGCAACTTTTTCTTCCAATGGTTACTTCTAACTGCATATGCCCCATTATGAGAATCGATAGAAAAAGTATGCCCCGCCTAAGGTGGTGGGTGTAAGGAGCAGATTGGACTCCAGGAACTCCCGTAGGAACTAGGAAGCAAAAAGACCCTCCCCTGCTGACCTAAGAATTAATAGAGTACTGCCTGGTCAAAGTATGGATATTCCACCACGATAAGGACAGCCTTTAAAATGACTTTCCCTTGTTTGCACCAAGTAATTCAATGAAGAGCTGATGACCTACCTGGTACTGCTCAATCAATGTAGAAACAAAGGGTCCACTGTAGATTCTAGAGGTGTAGCCTCTTCTCCTAAGGGCAGAGAGGAGAACCTAGAGAGCATAATGGATGGCCCCATGTGGAAGGGTGATGTCGCTTTCAGAAGAAAGGATGCCTTAGACCGTAGAATCATCTTGCCAGTGAAAATGGTAGCGTATGGAAGTCGGAAAAACAATGCCTGTAGCTCACTGAATCAACATGCATAAGTGATTGCGATTAGAACTACAACTACCTAGAGGCCCAAAAAGAGCATTTATAAGGAAAGTGAGGACTAAATTAAGTCCCACTCAGGCATAGTGAAGAGGGCAGTGAGGAACACGTGTGAATACCACATAACAACTAATGATATGAATAAAGAGAAATCATTAGGAAAGAAAGACTGACTGTTGCCACATGCAATCTTCAACAGTACCCACAGCATGGACATGTAAGGTCAAAGAAAACACAAACAAAAAAGAGATCCGAAAACACAGCTTGTAAAAGAAACTGCTTCTCTTTGCACCATTCGACTAACTTGAACAAATTGCCTGAGTAGATTGACTTTGTGGAAATTCCGCAGCAAAAAAAGAACATCCACCACTTCAGACACAAAATAAAAACTGCTAAGCTGCTTTCACTCAATCTCCACACATGGGGGAGTAGATTGTAGCAGGCAAGATGTAGTTCTTTGTCATGTAATAGCAGATATGCCCAAAGAGAAAACCGAAGAGTAGGGTAGATGCTGAGGTTAAGCAGTTTGGTGTACCAGACCTCCTTGCCTAATAGGGACCACCAGGATTACCTGTGCTCGGGCCCTGCCTGACTTTCTTCAGGGCCTGTTTGATCAGAGGCAGAACTGTGTATAGGAGACTGGAATACCATTAACAGCTGAACGAGCGCTCTAGAGACCCACTAGGGGGAAACTTTACAGTGCAGAATGCTTGACACAGTGTCTTCAGAAAAACAAGTTTCTTACTTTTGGTAAAACTCTTTCTGGTGGATACTCTAACCGCATATTCCTCCACATTTGAATTCCCCCTGGGGGGCAGATTGCATGCTGAACTTTTTCAGCAATTGTTCAGCGTGCCAATAGGTGGCAACATTGCCAGCTTACTGACGGCAAAGAGTCCTTTATAGGCATCATCCCTGCATACAGATGTCAGTTTTAATTTTTTTCACTTCCTCACCCTCAGATAAGGGTCAACTGTGACCGACAGCATACATGACAGCATGCCTGTCCTGTCTCAAGTTCTTTTTAGAAGCCCCAAGGTCCACTCCACATAATGGGGGATGGGTGCCAGTGAGGAATCTGAAGTTAGAGTGTCCACCAGAAAGAACATTGGTAACTATATGTAACTTGTCATTCTGATGGACACTTAATCAGATTCCGCACCTTTTAAATAGATACCTCGCAACAATGGAGGATCTTAGTGCAGACTTTGCACCTGGAAGTCCTTTAAAACAAAGTTTGTGATATAGCCCTCTCTATGGACTTGAGAACGAGACAGTCATTCTTGTTGAAGGTGTGGACTGACGCCCAGGCAGCAGCCGTCCAATACCGGAACATTCCTCGCCAATGCCACTAGTGGAATGAACCCAAAGGCCTTCAGAAGGCTCTGTATTGGACAGGATAATCCATCTGAACAAAGTAGTTTTCTGAACTGCCATTCTTTTTTTAACAATAGCAAATCCAACAAAAAGCTTGTTCTCCACCATGTAATCCTTAGTACCTTGGACTTAAAAGCTAAGGACCTTCGTAGGATCTATCTGATGAAGCCTCTTCTCCTACTTAGAAGGATGTGGCAGAGAGAAGCAAAGTAGGGAGAAACATAGACTTCCTACATGGAAGGGAAAAAACACTTTTGGCACAAAGATGCATCAGTGTGTGAGAGAAAAATGGCGTATACACAGTTGCACTTACAGTGGCAATGAGGAAAACTGCCTTGATGGCTAGCAGGATAAGAGGACGACACTGTGCATATAAAGAACGTGGGGTCTACTGTGGCATTATAAAGGGTGCAGGAGGAAACATGTGAATCCATTCAGGAAAGTATTACAACAAGTAACTTAAACAACGAAGGTTGGTCAGGAAAAAAAACAATAGATCGATAAATAAACCTTTATGGTGCACATAGCAAAAGCTTACCAGGTTAGCAATAAAATAAACAGTACATCAGACAACTTGGTCGTAAGAGTATCTGCCCGACGGTCCACACACTAGGTCAGAAACTTCATAGAGGAACCAGAGAAAATTGGTTTGGGGGAACAGGCAAGACAATATCTACTACTTCTACGGGCACATCAAAACCTCTCAGCTAGTTCTACTCAATCTCCATGCATGGTAGGGGGCAGGATAAGTTGTTTCTATCCAAATGACTTGCAGTTACATCCAGCTGATGGGTTCTGCAGGTCATTCATTATGGCTACACCCTCCCATTCCAATCTCCGCCCCTCTTGTTCTCCAAACGTCCGCTCATCGTGCCTCCATCCTTGACCAAGAATGGCTACACCCTCTCATTCCAATCTCCGCCCCTCTTGTTTTCAAACGTCCGCTCATCGTGCCTCCATCCTTGACCAAGAAGTTTGCTCACTGTTGGTTAAAGGAGCCATTTAGAATCGTCGAAAAAAGAATGACGTTTCTGGGCTTTCTCTTCAAAGATGTCAATCCGGGGTTTGTGAAGCATTCCTAATGATCACCCTACTGCATACAAAGACTGAAGGGCCTGCTTAGGCCAACGAACCTCAGAGGCGCCAGAATGGTGAAGGTGCTAGAAGATGCAATATGAGGATGTGAGTAGCCTAACAACCATCAAGGCTGGGACAGTAGCTTTCACTTGCAACATCAGTATCAAAGCCCAAATGTCCCAGACTCTACGCGGTGATGAAAAGCCTTCAGGAAGACTGTGTCCAGAACGGCTCCCATTAAGGGAAGCTTATCAGATGGTAGAAGATAGGACTTGGGCTTTTGATGAAAAATTTCAGAGCAGATAATTAATAACACCACTTCCTGAAGGTTAACTGAGACTGAAACTTACCTTTAACAGCCAGTCATAAAGATACAGAAATATGTGGATCCCCAACTGGCAGAGATGGGTAGGGACTACTTACATGACCTTCATAAAAATCTGCGATGCTTCTGTCATGCTGAAGGGCAGTACAGTGTATTGGAAGTGGTCCAATCCCATTAAGGTGGAGAAACTTACTGTGGGACTGCAGGACCAGCACACGAAAGCAGTGTCCTCTGGGTCTAAGGTCAACAGAACCTGAGTGAGTATCATCATTTTGAACTTCTTCTTGAGGAACTTTTCTTTTTGAGGATAAAGGCCAATATTCTGAGAGCTAAAATTATTCCCAGGCCATTCCCTTCTTGGGAACCAGGATGTACCTTGAACAGCAACCCAGGCTTCCCTCTGCCTTGGGTTTGAGTTTGATTCTTCTCTTGCCAAGTAACAATCACTTACTTGAAAATATGAAATTAAAAGAAGCATGATCTGCTGACGGCTAAGAAAAAATGGAGAAACATGAGGAGGTGCTTGAAAAGGGATGGGTACAACTATGCTAGACAATTTTGAAGAACCCATTGGTCTGACGTGATGGAGTGCCAGTTGAGGAAGCAGCAGTGTATTCGACCCCCTGCTGGACACAAAGGGCTGAACGAGGAAAAATTGAGACTAGGCAGCAGTGGGGCCAGGCAATCAGGAGGAGGAGTACAGATGCTAGTTTTAATAACTTTATCCCCTACTCCCAGGGCCACAAAAATGTGAGAACTGCTGTTGGCGATTGAAAAGGCCCCTCAACGACCCACAAAATATCCAATATTGCTGATGGAATGGGCAAGTGGAGGAAAGCAACCAAAAGAAACAAGCCAAGTCTCTGCTGTCCTCAAACCAGTAGAGCAGAATCCCCTTTTGTTAAACAATCCAGCCCCATCAAAAGGTGTGTCCATGAGTGAGGCTTGGAAATACCCAGAAAAACCGAAGGTAAGCATCTAAGTGTGCCATCTGCTTTCAACACTAGTGCCCATAGATCAGTCGACAGAATCTGAAATCCAGGCCAAACTGTAAAATATATTTAGCCATTTCAGGGCCATCTGTTACTGTCTGAGTGAAGAAATTACATAAATCTTCACACTAAATGGATTAAGCCTCACTTCCCAGATCCCAAGGGCCTGGCGTTTAGCGACCAAGGAGACCAATATCATTCAGGGATTAAAGTGCTAGCTTATGAAAAGACCCTCTTATCCATCATATATATTCTTAATTTCAAATGTTTTTATTGAGTTTTTAAGAACACAAGGAATGGGCAACACAATGCAGTATACGGTCATCAGGCAGATATGGCGATCGAGACAGACAGACATGTCTTCTCTGCGGGTCAGTAGATAAGCACGTAAATCATGCCCAAGCGGAGGTGCAGCGCCCATAGCCCAAGAAAGTAGGTTGTCAAGAGTAAGAAACAAACAGAACAATGAAAAACACCCGCCTCCCTCCCAAATCCCACTGCCCCTTCCCTCCCTCCTCCCCGACCAGTATGCCTGTAGTCTAGAGCTGCTGTGGTGGCACTTACAGAAGTGCGTGCCGCAGGACGTGCAAGATCACGTTGGGTCTCGAGATTGGTGCGTGAGTCGCAAGATGCGAAGATATTTCGGGCAAGTAATTTCGTGAAATTCCCTGGACAAGAGGGACAGGAGCGGCTGCCAGGTCTTCTGGAATGTGTCAGCAGAATGAGTAAGCGTGGCCTGGATGCGTTCCATCCCTAGTGTGAACCACAGTTTGTGTAGCCAGCCAGTGTGGGTAGGTAGTGTGGTGGAACCCCACAGCGACAGGATGTGTTGTGACGCTGCTTGCATGGCGATGCCCATCTGTTTGCCACGAGGTGAGCGCAAGGGAAACGTGAGCGCGTTGGGCAGACCTAGGAGAGTGTATGCTGGGAAGCGTGGGACTTCGGTTGCGAATGTAGAGTCTATGTCGTCTAAAACTGCTTTCCAGTATCCCTGCAACATGCTACAGTCCCACAGAAGGTGGGTCAGAGTCCCCTTCTCACCACAGCCCCTCCAACACAGCGCGCTTCGGAGAGGGTTGCCCTGATGTAGTCGCACTGGGGTAAGATGCCAGTAGATAGCTAGCTTTACCGCAGATTCCCTGGCATTAGTGTTGCGAGTGGTGTGTGCTGCTCTGTAGTATATCAGTTCCCATTCCTTGGGTGAGAGTACCCTCCCGAGTTCCGACTCCCAGCGCCTCCGCCCTGCCGTTGTAGCTGAATTTGCTTCGGGGGATAGCATCTTGTAGAGCTCTGATATGAGGTGTTTGTCCGAATCCTTTGAAATGAGCCAGCGTTCGAACGGTGTCATCCGCCGGCCGACCAGGGGGACACGCTCCGGGTCCAAAAGCCAGTGGCGGAGTTGGAAATATTGGTACATATGAGGTTTGGTGATGCCATAACCCTGCGTGACGTCGGCGAGAGGGAGGAACCCCTTCACATCAAAGAGGTGGCCGGCCGAGCGACAGTCTGTGGAGCGCCATTGCGGAAAGGCATGGGGTCATTTCCCGGCGGGAACTCAGGGTTATCAAAAAGTGGAGTAAGTGGGGAAGGGAAGGTTGTCAGTCCCCGCTTGACCGCCACCGAGTCCCAGACCTTCATGACAGTGCGCGTGATAGGGGAGCGGGAGAGATATCGCGGTCTATGTTGGCGAGGAAGGAATGGGATCTTCCACAGTGAGGTCTGGGCCATTGCCCTGTCCTGGAACAACCATCTCTTTTCGGATTCGGGTCTGTACCATTCCACTAAGTATCGAAGCTGTGAGGCCCAGAAATATCGTAGGAGGTTAGGGATTCCGAGACCTCCCTCGTCGACACGTCTATATGCCACTTGTTTGTTCAGCCGTGCGCGTTGCTGTTTCCAGATAAACTGGTGAATAGCATGTTGGAGGGCGGTGATCACCCCCGGTAGCGGCATGACCGGAAGGGTCTGAAAAACATACAGTATTTTAGGTAAAACTGACATTTTCACTTACGCTACGCGGCCTAGTAGAGAGAGAGGTTGTTTCGACCAACGTGCGAGGTCGGCTCGGATCTGGGAGGACAGCGTGGTGTAATTAAGGGTGACCGTCGACTCCGTGGATGAGGTAAGAGTGATGCCCAAGTACGGAAGTTGCGTGGAGACCTGCAGATCGCAGCCGAAATCAGGCATCAGGGCATTAGGATGGGCAGGATCAGGGATTTTCCTCGGTTGACCTTGAAGCCGGAGACCGCTCCAAAGTCGTCCAGTTCCTCCAGGAAAGCCGGTACGGAGGTGGACGGTCGGTCCAGTGCGGCTATAATGTTGTCAGCATAAAGTCCCACCACATGGGATTCGTGGCCAAAGGAGACGCCACTGATGCGGGGGTTGTCTCGGATTTTCTGCGCCAGGGGTTCCACATAAAGTGCGAATAGAAGGGGCGAGAGAGGGCACCCCTGGCGGGTTCCTCGTTGTATCTCGAAGGGATCTGATTTGAGACAACCCAGTCTGACTCGAGCCACAGGGCGGTGGTAACAACTGGCGATCCAAGCTCGGAATCGGTCGCCCAGACGATAGCGCCGCAGGACTGCCTGCAGGTAGGTCCAGTCGACGCGGTCAAACGCCTTCTCCGCGTCAATGGCCAGCAACACCGACTCCGAGTCCTGGAAGTGGGCCTTATCCACGAGGTGCATCAGACGCTTGGTGTTATCACTACACTGGCGATTCGGGACAAAGCCCGATTGGTCTGGTTCCAGGATTCCCGGAAGGCAGGGCCCCAAACGGGCCGCCAGCACCCCCGTGAACAGTTTCAAATCTAGGTTGAGTAAAGAGATAGGGCGAAACGCGGAACAGTGTGTCGGGGGTTTACCCGGCTTGGGTAGGACCACTATATCAGCCGCTAGCATGTCCGGTGGTATGGAGCTTGGGCCTTCAAAGGAATTAAACAATCTCGCAAGTATGGGAGCAAGAGTGTGGCCAAAAGCTTTATAAAAGCCGGATGAAAACCCATCAGGGCCCGGCGACTTAAGCGGGCGGAGACGCGAAATGGCGGCGAGGACTTCGTCCGGGCGAATGGAGGCATCCAGGGCCTCCGAACTCGACGGACAAAGAGGCGTGATATTGGCCGACAACAAATACTCGTTAACCGCATCGGGGGATACTCTATCCGCGCCATACAGGAAGGCGTAGAAGGAGCGAAAGGCGGACGCTACCTGCGGATCGTCCGCAATAGTATTACCGGAATCGTCCCGCAGCTCGGTTATCTTCGAGCGTTGAGTCTTAGCTTTTAAGGCGCTTGCTAGGAGGCGTCCGGTGCGATTGCCCCCTACGTAGTAAGTGTGACGGAGACGAAGAGCAGCGAATTCCGCTCTGTCAGTGTCGAGACTGGCCAGTTGCGCCCTAGCGGCTTTCAGCTGGCGCCAGATTCTCGGAGCGCACGTACGGCCGTGAGCCCTCTCCAATTCAGCCACCCGCGCAGTGAGGTCAGTTCTTTTTTCCTTGCGGATCTTGGTGTCGGCGGCAGCGATTGCTATCAGTTCCCCCCTAACCACAGCTTTCAGGGCACCCCAAAGAGAGGAAATCGAGACCGCTGGGGAGTCGTTAGTAACAAGATAATCCGAGATGCATTTACGGAGTTGCTCTAGCACAGCTCCAGAGTCTCCAGGCGCCAGGAGTGCGTGGGGACCTGGGTACCCTTAGCGTCAGCTCCACCGCGTCATGGTCAGAGAGGGCAGCTGGGACAACGGAAATGTCGGCAATGTGGGGAATCATTCCCGAGGGGCCCAAGATATGATCCAGACGCGAGTATGTGTGGTGAACGTGGGAGTAGTAGGTGTAGCGTGTTGTGTTGGGGTGCACCGTCCTCCAGAGATCCATTATGTCTCTTTCTTGCAACCACAGTTTGCCTGTATCTGAAAGCGCGCCGGTATCACCATAGCGGTGTCCTGATCTGTCCATGTGCGTGTCCATAACGAGATTGAGGTGCCCCCCTATGAGCAGCTGTGAATGAGGAGATTGCAGAGCTTCGGAAAGTGCAGCTTTGAGGAATGTCTCTTGGCCCGTGTTGGGAGCGTAGATGGAACCTATCGTGAACATGGTGTCTCCCACATGAAATGCGTGTGTCAGGAGGCGTCCCTTCACCTCCCCGGACTTAGCACCCACCCTACCCCGGAAGCGTCGGGACACTAGAATGGCAACTCCTGCTTTCTTGGACGGGAGAGATGAAAAGAATTGCTGGGGAAAGGCTCGGGAGCGCATCCTATGCCAGTCTTTGGGCAGGAGGTGAGTTTCCTGCAGCAAGCAGATGTCAGCCTCCGAGCCCTCCAAATAGGAGATAATCGCCCTCCGCTTAATCGGGTTGTTGAGGCCCTTGACATTGAGGGACAGTACCTTAAGTGTGTCTGTCATCCTGGTAAGGGGTGAGAATGGGCAAGTGAGACAGCACATGATGCAGCAGCATATGAAAAAGACATGGTTAGCGTGCGAACATTTTGTAGATTCCCCGGCATACTGGTCCCCACCCACGTGCCCCGCGTCCCTCCCACAACTCCTTCCCTCCCCCTTATCCCCCGTACCCCTCTTCCCCCAGAAGCCTCCCTAACCCCAACAGGTTGGGCGTCCTCAATCCCCATTCCGCCCCCCTCCCACTCCCCAGAATCATCCAAATAACAGTCCCCAAACTTTTAACTAGTTAAAGTCTCGGGCCTAAACGTGTGAAACACAGGTCCGTAGAAAGTCATAGGTAGGGGTACCATGGCAGCGGCCGAGTAGGCAGCTCCCCGACCCGACACCCCAGGATAGTGCAATGTTAAAGAAAACCCCCAAAGTCACAGTGTCTTACTGATCCGTCGCTGTGTTGTCTGCCACCTCCTGCACTGCCGCCTCTCGTTCCTGGGCGACCGTGGCAGGATCCGGCCTCGAGACAGCCCTCGGGGAGCGCCGCCGGCGCACCATCTGCCAGCCGGTCTGTGGTTGCCGGGGCGGGTCGTCCTGCGATCTGTGTGGGGATGTACTCCTGGATCCGGATCCCTCCGGCATTTCAATGTTCAGGAGGGCGCAGGTGTCTCGAAGCGATCGGAGTTGATGAAGCGAACCCTTCCATTTAAAGATCAGGCGGAACGGATGACCCCAGGAGTAGGGTACCCCATTGTCTCTTAAGAAATTGGTGGCTATCCGGGAGGATTTGCGCTTCTGTAGCGTGATGGAGGAAAGGTCTTGGAAGAGGGCCACGGGCACTCCACGGAATTGGATAGGTTGTTTACCCCGGGCCTCTCGTAGGATGCGTTCTTTGACGGGGAAATCCGGGAGGAAGGCCAATATGTCCGGCGGGGGGTTGGGGGCCCGGCGCGCCACGCCCACTCTGTGTGCCCTATCGATTCTTATCATGAAGTCCTGGGATTCACCCAATATGTCCCTAAACAGTTCCTGTAAGTATTCAACCAGATTAGGCTGTTCGGCCTTCAGAGGGAATCCGCGGATCCTGATGTTGTTCCGCCTGGAGCGGTTTTCGAGATCCTCTGAGTGAGATTGCAGGTCCACTTGTTGGTCCTGAAGCCGAAGGATCTCCTGCTGCAGTCTCTCCACCTCCATGCTGCGCGCGCTGTCCGCTTCCTCCACCGAAGCCACCCGCTCACCCAAACCGTCCAGGTCCCGGCGCAGCTCACGTTGCTCCCCCACGAGTTCTTGTTTTAGGGTTTGGAAGTCCTCCCTCAAGGTGTTGAAGAGGGAGGCCAGAAAGGACTTGGTGATGGGGGTGGTGTCATCCTCTTGAGTCTGAGGGCTTGCCTGAGGCTTCGGGGAGGCAGCCGTTTGGGTTTTCTCCGCTTTCGGTGCAGTTTTTTGCAGTAAGTCTACAATATTCCGATTCCCTTTACGGCTGGAGTGAGCCATGGCAGGCAAGCCCAGAGGCCGCAAACGCGGTCCGGGGGAAATCGGGGTGCAAGCAGCAGAGAGCCGTGTGGTCGGGCGAGGTTGCCAGTGTGGTTGCAGAGAAGATATCCGGGCTGGATGGAGCCTCGTAGCAGCAGGGCCAGGGCGCACCGCAGGCAGCGTGTCTAGGCCGGGGGGAGTGTCCGTGCCGGGAGCCCGTGGCAATCCCAGGGCAGAGACGGCTGGAGAGACGCGTGGGCTGTCGCGGGTAGTGAGGGCAGGCTCGTCCCTCAGTTCAGCGCCCGCGGCGAAGGAGGGTCTGTCAGTGGGGTGGCGTCCGTGCTGTAGGCTCCTTAAGCCCCGGAGTCGGCGATCTCCCCCGAGTGTGCGAGAGCGGCCTCAATCCAGGGGTCCAGCAACAGGCCCGCCGAACCTCGAGCGTCACCCGCCGGGCCCCCAGCCAATCTCAGGGGGGACGGCCGGGAGGTGTAGGTGGGGGGGGGCGGCAGGCACCAGCTTCTCTGCGGCGGGGCTCGGGTATCAGCGTCGTCGGGCGGGCCTCCCAGGTACCTCAGGGCCTGTCCCCAGGCATAGGCCCCGCACCAGCGCAAGGACCCCAGCAGCAGCCGTCGATGGCCCAGGGCGGTGATCCCAGGTGGAGTAAGGTCCCAGGCACGGGTGAAGGTGCAGAGCTGTTGCGCGGTGCCGAGAGATCCGGCACCGCTAGGCCAGGCCCCGCGCCGGGGGCTCGAGTGCTGCGTGGAGCTGGAGCCGGCGTCAGCAGGCCGCCCCCTCAGGCACCGTCGCACCTCTCAGGCGAGGGTTCTGGGTAGCACCCGGCTCCCGGAGGGAGAGCCGGCCAGGGCACGTCTCGCAGGTAGCTGGCAGGGGGGAGTGTGGCAGACTCCGTCGGGTGCTCGCCTGCCAGGGGAGATCCAGCGGAACGCCGCTTAGGCCTGAAGCCGGGGGGTAGAGTTACGGGGGCTCGCCTCACCGGTCTGCTGTAGCTGCAGGGATCTCCCGGCATCCGCGAAGGGGCCCCCTCCTGGGTCCGGGCAACGGTCTCCCCCTCCGTCTCAAGCACGTCGGGAGCCCGCTGCGTTCTCCACCTTCTTGAAGCCCATCGGAGAAGCTCCTCCGTGCGCCGCCATGATGCCAGGCTCCCAGCCTCGTCCGTGTGCGCTGCAGCGGGACTGCGGGGGCCTCAGCCGCTCCGATATTCAGCTACGGGGGTGTCGTGAGGAGCACCCCTCAGTGGAGCAGGGTGATTGCAGGGTTTTTGGGGGTATCTTAGATTATGGCGCCGTGCTAAGGGGATCAGGGCCGGGAAGCCACACAAAGGCACATCCGATCAGGCCGACATCTTGGCCACGCCCCCCATCATATATATTCTTTTTGATTTGGTAAAGCAGTAGCAAATGAGTTAAGATTGATTTTGCTCATAGAAGATTGTACTATAAGGCTGTCAGGAGTGGGATGCAGGTCAGGAATGTTGGATCATATGATAAGGGTCTGTTTTATCTTGCACTACATCTACTCGCTGGTGGAGTTGAACACCACTTAAAGCAGGCCTCTATGAGGAGACAGTCAAGGTGTTGTTAAATGGCAGCAAGTGTTATATTGAAGGAATGGGCAGTACAATGTCAGTCAGGAGGTTGGTCTTTTCCTCCACTGCAATGAGCTGCACATCTCACACCTCTGTAGATCTTTGAATGAAGACTACAAAATTAGTACTGTATTCTGTAGGGGGCCCTAAGGGCAAATTCAAGTCAGTTTCTGGTGAAGTATCCATTTTCATTCTGGAGATTGAATTAAAAACTAGCATTAGTATAATAAGGTGAGAGCAAGCGCTCAGTCATCTCATCATCATCATCTTCATTATGGAGAACATGCTCAAGGATTTGAAATGCATCCGAATAAGAACCAACTAAGGCTTCCATCCTCCTGAATTACTGCCTCAGAGGAAAGCCAAAAAAAAGTGAGGTTTCCTCAAACTGATGTTTGGCATCCTATAGTTGAAGCTTGTTCTGAAAACAATATTAGAGTCAGAGATGCAGCGGGTACTGGTGTCAACAGAGAAATTACTGATGGGGCCTGCGGCAAAGGAGGCATAGCAGGAAAATCTAACCAGGGTCAGTTGGCATCAGTAATACCCACTGACAAAAACGGACTTGGATCAGGACTGGCCCCATTTCTTGTGCTAAGCAAGAGTTTAGCTTCTCCTCACTGATGGGCTTTGGATGCATCAGTGTTCGACCTGGCATCTTTGGTGTGGTTTCCCCTGTCTTTTTGGCCTCTACCTCCTGTATTTTTGACGATGTGCTGGAATTCGTTTTTGCTGGTGTAGATGCTTTGGGCACTTTGTCCCTGCTGATCAGTGTCAAAGTGCAAGTGCTCCCTGTGTAAATTATGATGGTAATTGGTTATCCATGATTGGCATATTTGTCTCACCACGAAGTCCTTAGTAAAGCACACTAAGTGTGCCAGGGCTGGTGATACAAATGCTACTCGTGGGCCTGCAGGACTGATTGTGCCACCCACATGAGTAGCCCTAAAATGATGTCTCAGGCCTGCCACCGCAGTGCCTGTGTGCAGTCTGTGAACTGCCATGTCCTCCTGGTCAGTGTCTCCACTGACCGGGCCTAACCCTACCCTTTCTGTGCACATTGGTCAACCGTATGGAAGGTCCAAGGTACCCCCTTGGGCAGGGTGCAGCGTATGTGAAAGGTAGAGCATGTACTAGTGCAGGTGACATGCTCTGGTAGTGAATTACAGCCAGTCTCTAATTGCTGAAACATGTCGACCATATAAAACATCCAGGCAGCTCATAATATAGTGGCTGTTACTGACTACTTTTTAACTTTGGAATAGTGGGTAACACCAGAATAAAGTTATTAGTACCCCCTTATCCTATTTTAGATTCACTAAAAAAAAATGTCTTTACACTTTTTGAGCACTGCAACATCAGTCACCCCCTTTTTTCAATATATGTTCCTCACAATTTGAGTAGCGAGACCTCTCTGTGACCCAACTGATCGGCGGTGGAGTTCCTTCTACCATCTGGACCCCCGTCCGTGAAAGTTATAGGGCTACCTTGATGGTGGTCTTGTGGGAAACCCAAATGATGAAGGGCGGTTCTGTGTGGTGACTGATGGGCATCCTCTCCTGACCACTGTGGGGATGACCTGAGCCAGATACACACATATCTAGGTTGCCTTCAGTTTCCCCCTTTTGTATACATTTTGCGTACTTCTCTCTTTTAGACCCTCCAGTATAATTTGTTGTTATTAGTCTGTAGGGAACATATTGGAGCTAGGTCTTTAAATCTCCCCTAGGTCCTAACCACTTGTTTGTATTTGTACCAAAGGCATTCAACAATTTCTGAAGGCCCACCCCGGCGAGCCATGAGTACCGCGTCATCCGCGTATAGGAGAACTGGTATAACCTGTTCCCCCAAGCGCGGGATGTCCGGGGAAACCTCCCCCAACTCAGTCTCAAGGGCGTTTATGTAGAGGTTAAACAACAGGGGTGCCAAAATGCACCCCTGTCTTACCCCTCTTTCAGATCTAAATGGCCTAGTACATCGCCCCTCAGTGTTGACTCTAATTTTTGCGGAGAGATTCGTGTGTAAGTTTGCCAAGAAGTGTACCAAGGGAGGATCAAAACCTGAATCAAGGAGACCCATTTAAAGCTTTGACCTATTAACTAGGTCAAACGCCGAGGATAGGTCCATGAAGCCCATATATAGGTTACCCTCCTTGGCCACCGTATACTTGCTAACTAAAAGATGCAGATTCAAACATTGGTCAATGGTACCTCTATTTGACGTAAAACCGTATTGTACATTAGACTTTGCTTTGTGCTGTGTCGCCTTACTTGAAGGAATCTCCAAGGGCCTGAAGAAGAGCTGGCTCCCTGTTAAGAAGTCCCAGGAAGAAAAGGACTTCAACCCCAGCTTCTCCGAACTCTGCTGAGAGAGTTTTGTCCTTCCTGGAGTGCTTGGCCCATGTGTGGTGCCTCTGGAAGTTGTACCTGTGTTGGGAAGCTGGAAACCAAGATTTAAAGAATGTTCTGCAAAGTCTATCGCATCGCTCACTTGCGGGGCGCATCCCCGTTAGTGCGATGAAATTCCCGCCTCTACTAAGGCCGAGATCGTCGCAGCGCCTGTTGCCGCTGCCAGAGCCATTGCATCCTTCATTTGCGGGACGCATCAGACCGAACTCTGTGGAGAAAGTTCTGTCCTTCCTGGAGTGCTTGGCCCATGTGTGGTGCCTCTGGAAGTTTAAATCATGTATTTGAAACCTAATTGACTGCATACACTCGCACACACTAGCTGAACGCTTATATTGTGTTACCAGCCTCATTGCAGGTCGCTATCTTGCGCTTCCTCCAGTGCCCTGATTCAGAAAGGGTGGGAGGACACCACTTCCTGTTGGCCACCGCTTAGCGGTTAGCGCTCTAGCGGTTGAGTTGCTCGGGGCTATTTAGCCCTCGCTTCCTTCCGTACGCGCAGCGGGAGCGCACAGCGGGACCGAAGCTACGCCGAAGAGTAGCCAAAGAGTGGCCGTCTGCGCCCGTCTGCGACTGTACAGGGCTAGGGGCCACTTACTCTGCCCTTTTCAATATGGAACATCCAAAAGGCTCCCGGATCAGGTACACCACTCAAACATTATTAGATCTACAACCTCAGGGAGTTCAGAGTTGTGTCCGCGATTATTGGCCATGTACCGAGGAGCCCTTCTCCTGTGCTACATGTAGGTTTCAGGCAACACCAACAACTATTATCGCCGGGTACATTACGGAATACATACCAGTGGCCAAAGGCTGGAAAAGCTTTCTCCTCAATGTTCGATCATTGCCGAAACACCACTCCGAGATATGGGACCTTATCAATAGTCTCACACCAGAGATTTGCATCCTAACGGAAACATGGTTAAAGCCACACACCACCCCGTCTATCACTCTGGGGATCCCGATGGGATATAAAATCTTAAGACAGGACCGTCCTGATAAAATTGGTGGTGGAATCGCCATTATACATAAAGAAAATCTTAAAATATCTGTAATAGAGCCGATCAGTCAATCCTCAATGGAAGTTATGATTTTTAAAATCAAGATAGGACCTAAGGAACACTGGAAAGGTGCCCTGGTGTACCGCCCCCCTGGACCCAATGCTGGCTTTACTCTGTCCTTAAGAGAACTGCTAGCACAACACATGAAAGCCAGAGAGAACTTCATCTTATTTGGAGACTTTAATTTTCATGCAGATATCCTGGAACACTCTGAAACAAAGACTCTATTGGCCGATCTTGCCCTCTTAGGTCTTAACTTACAGAATAGTGGACCCACTCACAGAGGTGGGCATACTCTGGATATAATTTTCGCTAACTTTTCTATGTTACATTGCCACCCCCCTAAACTTGTAAACTGGTCAGACCATAGCATGTTAGAATTTTCTTTCATGGGCTTGGATAAACCTAATAAACCTCCTATTGCCCTGACTATCAAGCGAAGACCTTGGCATAAGATTACTTCGGATGTATACGAGAAAGTCTGGAAAGAGCCAGTAATACTAGACTCAGATGATGCGGAGTCAGCTCTGTCCAAACTTAATGCCGCCCTCCTGGATACAATTAACCTTCTGGCCCCACAAAAAATAACTAAACATCCCCCGGTGGTCAAGAGAGAGAGATATGGTATACCGAATCGCTAAAATTAGAAAAATAAGGGTGTAGGAAATTAGAAATACTCTGGAGAACAACTCACACCAGCGATAGTAAGGCAAACTACCTAAAGGCCATGTCCATCTATTATAAAAACATCAAGAAAGCAAGAAAGAATAGTCTTACATCACAATTAGCTGAAGCTGGCAACTCTACTAGAGAGCTGTATAAAATCTTGCAGACCTTTACAAAACCATTGGCATGTGAAAGTCCAGATGAATTTTCTGTGTAATAATATCTCCCTATTTTTTTAGGACAAAACTGAAACCATTTACAAGAAAATTACTTCAGCTAAATGCCCTAAGGACACTGAGGCCCCCAGTATAATCCACTTTGAGACACAAGGGGACACCCTACTTGCTTTTCCTGAAGCTAGCCATAGTGATATTTTGTCACTAATAAATAATATGAAAACGGGTTCTCCCCTAGATCTGATCCCAGCAAAACGGACTGCCACACTGAGCAAGACACTTTGTCCAATGATTCATAAGATTCTGAACTTCTCCTTTAAAGAGGGGCAACTTCCTCAACAATGGAAGGAGGCAGTTGTGAATCCCATACGGAAAAACTCGGCACTGCCATGGACAGAACTTTCCAACCTCCGTCCCATCTCCTTGCTGCCTTTCCTGAGCAAACTGGCCGAAAAGCATGTAAACATCCATGTTTCCAGTTTCATAGAGGCGACAGGGGGTCTGGACCCTACACAATCTGGGTTCAGGCCCAACTACAGCACCGGATCTGCACTCCTCTCCGTGACCGATAACATCAAGATGTCACAGGATAGAGGAGGGTCGATGATTCTGGTGCTGTTAGACCTGTCTGCCGCCTTTGATACTGTGTCTCATGACATTCTTCTTGGCCATTTGCAGAAGATGGGTATTGGAGGTGTGGGACTGTCCTGGCTAGAGAGCTTCCTCTCCGGCCGCTCACAATCTGTCAGCTTGGGCCCCTATCGCTCCACCTCTAGGCTGCTCACTTAGGGGGTGCCACAGGGCTCATGCCTAAGCCCCACATTATTTAATGTGTACGTGGCCCCCCTCGCTGAGGTTGTGAGAGAGTATGGGTTCACACCGGTGTCATACGCCGATGACACCCAACTCCTCTTCCCTTTCCACTCTCTTACCTCTGACGTTAAGAACAATTTTGCCGAGGGCATGAGAGTAGTGTCCAACTGGATGGCTTCCAACTGCCTCCAGTGCAATGTCGGGAAGACCGAGGTAATGCTTTTTGGGGAAGCCAGTATACTCTGGTCTCCCGACTGGTGGCCCTTAGATCTAGGACCTGTACCCTGCCCAAAGCCGTCAGTCAAAAACCTGGTAGTGAAGCTCGACCAGAATCTAACCCTAAAGGAGCATGCAAATATTATTACAGGAGCATGCTTTCGCACAATTGGTCTGTTGAGGTGAGTCTTCCCTCTTCTACCTGACATCCACAGAAAGACCCTAGAACAGGCCTTGGTGATAAGCCGGTTAGATTACTGCAACGGCCTTTTAATATCAGCTAATGAGGATGCATTGAACCGATTGCAGGTGGTCCAAAACACGGCGGCTAGATTAATTCTTAATGACCCCATAAGAACTCCGTCTACACCCCTCCTGAGGGAGCTCCATTGGCTACCAATACGGCAACGTATTACATTTAAAATTTGTTGTACAGTGCACAAATGCCTCTTTGGAGATGGCCCCAAATATCTTGCTCAAAAATTTCATTTATACAAACCGGATCGTCTTCTACGATCAAGCAACCAACTTCTACTGGAAACTCCATTAATTAAGAAGACCAGACAAGGAGGTCGTGCCCTATCACTTATAGGACCGACTCTGTGGAACAAACTTCCCATCAGTCTCAGACAAATCACCAACCACCTCTCTTTTAGGAAAACCTTAAAAACACTTCTGTTTCAAGAAATATAATCCCTCTATAGCTTTCCCGCAGAAGCACTGAAGTCTGTTATTCACGGCGAACAAAGCGCGGAGATACCCCTTACGGGGTCGAGTCCTGCACGATACAAGAAATCAAATAAATAAATAAATAAAGTTGTACCTGTGTTGGGAAGCTGGAAACCAAGATTTGAAGAACTTTCTGCAAAGTCTATCGCATCGCTCGCTTGCGGTGCGCATCCCCGGTCTCAGGAATGACGCATCGCTTGCTTTTCATCGCCACAGCTTTTCACGTGGAACTTTGTCGCATTTAAAGGTACTGTTGGTTAAAACGTGACGCAACTGTGAACAATTCTAACGCAACCTTAAGAACTCTTTTGAAACCATATTCTGGAACTGTGTGTGTATGTTGGATTTTTGTTGTTTTGGTCTTGTGTAGTTTAGATTAAAGATACCTTTATTTTTCTAAACTGTTGTGGAGTCGTGTTTTCACTGTGTTACTGTGAGTGTTGGTACAAATACTTTACACATTGCCTTCGATGAGCCTGACTGCTTGTTCCAAGCTACCAAGGGGGTTATCTAAAGAGTGTTTCCTCCTTACCCTGACTAGAAGCAAGGGGGCCTATTTGGACAGTGGTACCTACCTCTGCCAACTAGAGACCCCTAGTTCTAACAATCATGGTGCATCTGCCACAGAGCAGCATAGTTTAAATCCATGTCATTTTAGGGGCTGAAATCCCAGCACACTGTCACAAAGGGGTGACACCTATGTGTGGCTTCATGTCGTAAGTATTGTTTGGATTCGGAATACAGTTTCATATCTAGGAGAATTGCCAAGGTGAGGAATCTCTGGTTATAGGTATGCGTCATAATGCTTCTAAATTGATATGTAATGGGGTCAGAATGTATATAATGTATGCATGCTGCTTATGTTTTTGGCAAGCAAGAACCATAGCAGTTTTTAATACAAAATGTATTACTGGCTGAGAGTTTAACAATTATCTTTCAACAATCCAAAATACACAAAATGGACAGCTCCTCGAAAAGGAACTCTTCAGGAAGTAGGAGTGTAGTAGTGGTACAGAAGGTGATAACAGGTGTCAAAAGTCTCAGGCACCGAGATCACTTTCCCAGATAGTGACACAGAGAAAGCAGGCCTCCAATTTAGCTGCAATCTGATATAAAACAGTAAGTGGCTGTAGACTTTGAGGTTGATTTTACTGTAAAGCCTCTGTAGTAAGAGATACAGTGAAGGAAATAGAATAGTCCAACATGTATATTGCTACTCAGCAGTGAACACAGAGAGTAGTGAATGCATCATTGTTGTGACAGCAAGGCGCCTGTAGGTTCAAGGACCATGGAGTAGGTATTAACTGGTCGAGAAAAGCTTTGTCACAAATGTATGCTTGTTTCATAATATATTTCTTCCAGAGGTTGAGAGACATGCCCAACTCTAGAAACCACCAAGAGGAGAGGTCTTACTTTACTAGCATGAACATGGAAGATAAGCTAAACTTCAAGTAGCAGGACAGGCGTTGTCAGAGATGCACTGAAAGTAGACAAGTAAAAGAAAGGGACACTCTGAAGAGGTAGACAGGCCCTCACGTGACAAGTACACCACAGACTGAAAATTAAATAAAACACTAGGATATAAGAGTAAGAGCTAGAAGATTTCTAAGAGCACATAGTTGCTTGCCATCATGGGAAGAGGTGACATGCAATAGTAACACTGTGAGCCATTAGGCATTTGAGTAGAATGGGCAGAGGGGAGCCGCAAACCTAGTGAAGAAGGAGGTGCAAAGGTCTACAGAAGCACACAAGAGTTTTCAGAGGCAGAACTCTCTCCGTTTATGAGGTGGGGTAAAAAATACAAACTAACTAAATCAATAGATTTAAACGAAAAGGACCAAAGAGACTATATTTCAAAAGGAACCAATGAAATTTTCACAAAAAACGAGCCCTAGACTTGAATCCTGTGGGGACTATGCCAAAGGTCTCACTCACAAGGCCTAACGAGGGTGAAACCAGTCTGGAGTTTCTTGTGTAATGTGTTCTAGTTCAGACGGCACTTGGGCAATCAGTTTGCACTTAACTTTTCCCACTGGAGAAGGGCCAGTGCTTATTTGCATTTAGCGGTTTCTGGTATGAGATACAATGGGCAAATAAATGATCGACTGGGATGTGGCCCCGAATATTTACCCGCCGGTTTAATTAATTCAAGCATTTCACTTATCACTGCTTTGTTTTCATCAGTCAGCATGCACTACAGCACTGGTGGCTCAGTACCACCACCCTATGGATGTACCCTCATGAGGGACTCTCTAGCAGTAAATGTGTGTATTCCCTCATGCTAGGGAAGGAGGAGAAGAGGATCTCTCTTTGGATTCATTAATCGTCCAAATTACAAAATGATGTTTGCGATCGGCTCTGAGCCGTAAGAGTCCTGGAGATAACTGATCACATTTCCACTTGCACACATTTAAATGATGGTGAGCATTAATGTAATTGAAATTGATACAACTGTAATCTTTTCATTTCGTTAACAAATCTAAACGGAAAGTCACTGATACCAACTTAAACCGCGGCCACAAGGCAACACCTCTAGGTGGAGTTATAAAACTCCAATACTATAGTTAGGTTGCCATCAGCCAGGGCCTACAGTAATGGAGTGTGAGGGAGCCCTCTTGAGTCTATAGAGTGGTGAGACCAGTCTAGGACCATTTCTGAACCAGTGTTATTAATAATTTGCAGATTCAAACTGTGCAAAATGTTTTTTTAAATGTAACGGAACCGCTAAAGCAAAGGAACAAACAGTTTGTTGGGACAGATAGGTTGTCTACCTAGGGACCTTTATCCTCATAACTTCTTTTGTGAGTTAAGGATTCTTCTACCAAGTGTATGAAAACAAGAATACAATGATAATGGCTTAACTGCTGCGCTCATTACAATTTGCATCTTCTCCAAAGTATAATAATATGTTAGACTCTACTTGTTAAGAGTTACTTGCATTTGGACAAACATCAGAAAACTAGGGAGGAAAAAACAGGTTTTGGATAGAGAGATGTAAATGTAAGCCTCAAAACCTATGGCCTTGATGATTTGGTATTGCACGCCGTGAAACCTGTCTGACATGAGAGTGTGTCAGTAATCACTGAAAAGAAAATATCCTGTATGCCAATAAAACAAGGAAGATTCCTACACCCCCAACCACGCTTGAGAAATCTTTGCCTACTAAAAAAGAAAAACTATTTTACATTATACATTATGGAAGTAGCAGTAATTCATTAACCACTTTAGTTCGAGACACATTGCTAGAACAATTAGCACGCTGGTTCAAATTAGTTACAAGCTTGTTTCCTCGCACAAAAAATGACAAATCATAAACAAGAGACCGAGAGTACGTCATAAGACATGGCATGCACGTACTAGCCCCGTGAGCTCCACCACATTGTAAGAACCAAAGAAACTCTTAGCTGAGAGAAGGAAAATACCAAGAAAACTATCCTATGTCTGTAAAAGAATACATTATTCAACAACAAACACACAATTCCCTGAAGAAGGGTGAATGTAAGTCGGGAGGCTGAAACATACAGCCATTTGCCATCTATAATCAACTTGCAATATAAATTAAGTTCCAGTTCTTTTAACTTCCTAAAAAGTTGCTATGGAATTATGAAATGCAAATTCCTTCCGTTGTCCGATCTTTCAGTGGTTTGCATATTTGCACAAAAAGTATGCTACAAATAAAGAACCGACTTTTGACAGGGAGCCAATACCCCCCTCTGCATTCTTCATCGGGCACCTAATGTCGGCGAGCAATTTTGGAGTAACCATAACTACCCACAAAACTACTACTACTACTACTACTACTACTACTACTACTACTACTATTACTACTACACCACAGTAATTAAATCTGATCAACAAGAAAGGCAAAGCTTCTAAGATACTGATATTATGTGTTAATCAGCCAGCCTCTACCCAGAGATGTAGAATGACGCTCTACTACACCCTTTCCGGGTGTATCTCATCCCTGCCTTTATAGGAAGTACATGACCCTGGTCAGAACAGCAGAATTAGTGACAGGTGGTTAGGGCCTAGTAAAGAGGCAGACTACATGTCCACATCCTATAGTGTTTGCCCTGCATGTTGGAAAAATAAATAATTTTACACAAATGTCCATGATGCTCAATTAAAACGGCTATCCTCAAAGCTGCCCCAGTACAACAGAATGTAACAAACCTTAAATGCTTATGTATTAAAACAGTTCTTTCATACAGTGCTCTGCCAGTTATTCAAGTCTTGTTCACAAGATATAAAACTGCAAGTAAATAAATACGGTTGCAATATATTAGAATAAAAAAACCACACTGGTTTGGTACATGCACTGAAGCGTATTGCTGAGAGATTACATAACTACCTGTTCTTATTTTTTAGATTAGTGACTATATTTGCATGTGAATTACATAGAAATGGCACCACTTGAAGCAACTTGACCTAAGAAACAGTGGAATAGAGTGAATAGGGCATATGTTATTTAAAATAACTGATTTCTTCTGAGGCGCTCCTAAATATTTATTTTTGTAACAGTACTAATGCCTGTGATCAGGTACTCAATGCTTTAAAGAAATATTTAAAATAGTGTTTGTTTTGGGACTGGTAATGAAGTCTAACACATACCTCCCAAATGTTTCTTGTAGGAGGCATAGGCTGGACTGAAAAATAAAATTGACCATTTGAATATATCTGCATGGTTTGGCCGTTTTAAGATCCATTCGGCCACTGCATTTCAGAAGGGTGTGCAAACCTGCTTCTCTTTAACCCAATCTCACCCTACTTTTAATATTGGGAGATGTCTTGCTGATATACTGGAACTTTGCACTAAAATGCATTAGTATAAATGAATGTTTCAGAGGGACGCATGTACGCTACTTACTTTTTCAATAGATATACTGGTCAGATACTCTCAAGGGAAGACATCCAACACCTGTGCTTAATGCATCAGGCTTTCAGACGGAACTTGCTTATAATCAATGACATGGACCAACTACATATTTAGTGTTTCTTATGGCAATATTAAAAACATCTACCTTGAATGAACTACAACAACTGCAGCTTAAACTGAACATCTCTCTCTGATGTATAATACTGCTGCCTGCTGTCTGGGTAAAACCTGCTATCAGGTTGCACAGAAACATAGCTCATGAGGTGAGGCTGGGTGACACGAGGTTAGTCGACACAGACCAATAATGTACATTTGTGTTCACTCTTAGACCCATGTACTGGCTTAACGGAAAAAGGCAAGGGATGGTTGCCAGTCTTATCTAATGACTACCATTAAAAAGTTAACAAACATGAGTTTTCCTGAAAATATGGTTGTTCGAGGATGATAGACAAATATTGCAAAGCTTTGAATGAAGGCCACTATGGATTGGTTAGCTCAGGTGTCCATCAAATAGGTTCATTCTGATGAGGTCAAATCAGGTGAAGGTTGATTGCATTGTCAATCTTTGGTGCTCAGAGTTGACATGCTTTCACAGCGCATTAAACGAACAGACTGCTAATAGTACAGCAGATGTAATACATTCTGCATCTTGAGGTTAGGAAAATGCTACTTACCAGTATGCATCTGTTCTTGGCATGTGAGCTGCAGATTTCTACACTTTGCATTAGATCGTCACCTGGTGTTGGGCTCGGATGATTGCATGTTGTTGTCGTCTTGGAAGAAGTCTTTGTAGTCACAAGATAGGTGACTCCTCCCTTGGACGATAGTGCGCATGGGCATCGGCTCCATCCTTAGATTGTTTTTCGCCATGATGAGAAATAATGGAGTTAGTAGAAAGAAAGAAAGGATGTCCATCCATGTATATCTAATTAAGATAAAACTGGACCAGACACAGGTCCCGGAGAGGTGGGAGGGCGTTTCGAAATCTGCAGCTCTACATGTCAAGAACAGATGCATACTGGTAAGTAGCATTTTCCATTCGAGGCATATGGGCTGCAGATTCTACACTTTGCATTGATTGTGCAGCAGTGTCTTCCCTAGCGGTGGTCACCTGTATCCGTTGTAGTAGTTTGAAAGAGAGTTTTGAGGACAGCTTGGCCTACTGCAGCTTGCTGCTTGGCTTGCACATCAACACAATAGTGTTTAGGGAAGGTGTGTGTTGTAGACCATGTTGCTGCCTTGCAGATGCCTTCTAGGGGAATGTTCCCTAAGAAAGCCATGTAGGCTCTTCGTTTGCATGTGGAGTGCGCTCTAGGAGGAACTGTTAATGTGCGTTTTGCCTTGTGATAGCATATTTGTATACATTTATCAATTCACCTTGCAATTCCTGATTTAGAAATGGGGTTGCCTTTATGTGGTGGAGAGAAAGCTACAAATAGTTGCTTTGTTTTGCGAAAGGATTTGGTCCTATCGATGTAATAGAGAAGAGCTCTTTTGACATCTAGCGTGTGTAGAGCTCTCTCTGCTACAGAGTCTGGGTTTTGAAAAAACACTGGTAAGTCTACAGATTGGTTTAGATGAAAAGGAGTAATTACTTTAGGAAGAAATTTAGGATTAGTCCTTAGAACCACTTTGTTACGGTGTAATTGTAAGAATGGTTCTTGTATAGTGAAAGCTTGAATCTCACTAACTCTTCTAAGAGAGGTAATAGCAATGAGGAAAGCTGTTTTCCATGTGAGAAATTGCAGTTCACATTTGTGTAAAGGTTCAAAATTGGGTCCCATGAGCCTGGTAAGAACAATGTTTAGGTTCCACGCTGGAGAAGGTTTTTAATCCTTCCATAAAAGCTTTTATTGCTGGTACTCTAAACAACGACATATGTTGTCTGTTTTGTAGATATGCCGCAATGGCTGCAAGATTTAAGCGTATAGATGAAAATGCCAGATTACATCTCTGTAAATGGAGAAGGAAACAGATAATATTTTGGATGGAAGCATCCAAAGGATCAATTTGATTATTAGTGCAGTAAATGGCAAATCTTTTCCATTTAGCAGCATAGCAAGCTCTAGTAGTAGGTCTTCTGTCTTCTTTAATGATATTCATACAGTCTGGTGGCAGGTTAAGGTAACCAAACTCTAAGACTTAAGGAGCCAGATTGCCAGATTCAGTTGACTTGGATCTGGATGTCTGATGTCTCCATGGTTCTGCGATAGCATGGATGGTGTCAGAGATAGTTTTTGGTGTGGAACTAGAGAGAGTTCAAGCAGTGTGGTGAACCACAGATGGAGTGCCCATGTGGAGGCTACCAGGATCAGTTTGAGAGTCTGTTGTTTGAGCTTGCGTACCACTAGTGGTAATAGTGGGATTGGCGGAAAAGCGTACGCAAATCTGCCTGACCAGTTCATCCATATCGCATTGCCCTTGGACAACGGATGTGGAAACCTGGCGGCGAAGGTTGGGCATTTTGCGTTTTCGTGTGTGGCAAACAAGTCTATGTCTGGATGACCCCACTTGTGAAAGAATGGTTGAAGAACTTGCAGATGTAGTTCCCATTTGTGAATCTGTTGTGTCTGTCGACTTAACAGATCTGGTATTTGATTGTGAGCTCCTGGAAGATGTTCTGCAAGCAGATATATCTTTTGTGGAATGGCCCATCTCCAAATGTTTTGTGTGAGGCGGGACAGCTGCAGGGAATGTGTGCCTCCTTGTTTTTGTATGTAGTACATGGCTGTCATGTTGTCCGTCCGGATTAAGACAGCTTTGTTCCGTAGGTGCACTTGGAAGGACTTCAGTGCTAGGAAAATTGCCAGCAACTCTAGGTGATTGATGTGAAGCACCTTTTGTTGAGAGGTCCAACTTCCCCGAGTTGTGTGTTGGAGCAGATGTGCTCCCCATCCTATCAGGGATGCGTCTGTTGTCAGTACTATCTGTGGAACTAGCTCGAGGAACGGCCGCCCTTTGGACAAGTTTTTGGTGTTCCACCACTGCAGAGAGAGATTTGTGCGGCTGTCCAACAACAGGTCTGTTAGTTGTCCTTGTGCCTGATTCCACTGATGTGCTAGACATTCCTGCAATGGGCGCATTTGCAGTCTTGCATATGGTACAATAGAAATGCAAGATGCCATCATGCCTATTAGTTGCATGAACACTCTGGCTGGGAGAGAGTGTTGGTTTTGAAACCTTGTAACTAAGGCTTGAATACTGTGTATCCTGGTTGAACTAGGATAAGCTAGAGCTGTATTAGTGTTTATGGTAGCCCCTAGGTATTGATGTACATGAGAGGGCTGGAGATGTGACTTGGTGTAGTTGATTGTAAACCCAAAGTCGTGCAGTGTTTGAATTGTTTGAGATGTGTGTTGGACACACTGATTGAATGACTTGGCTTTTATGAGCCAATAGTCTAAGTATGGGAAGACGTGGATATGTTGTCTTCTGAGATGTGCTGCTACTACTGCTAGGCACTTTGTAAACACTCGTGGTGCAGTTGTGACCCCGAATGGAAGGACTTTGAACTGATAGTGTTGTCCTTCTAGTACAAGTCTGAGATTCTTCCTGTGAGAAGGATGTATGGGAATGTGGAAGTAGGCGTCCTTGAGGTCTAGTGTGGTTAGGAAATCGCCTTGTTGCAACAATGGGAGCACTTGTTGTAAAGTGATCATGTGAAAATGATCTGAGTGTACATACAGATTGAGAGGCCTTAGGTCTAGAATTGGTCTTAGTGTTCCGTCCTTTTTGGGTATTAGGAAATAGAGTGAGTAAACCCCTGTTCCTTGATGTTTTAATGGAACTAGCTCTATTGCATCTTTTTGCAGTAATGAGAGAACCTCTTGTTGGAGCAGCGTTAGATCTTCTGTGGACATTGGACTCTGTCTGGGTGGTATATGAGGAGGGGTAGCTGTAAGCCCTAGGCAGTAACCATACTGGATAATTTGTCTTACCCACTTGTCTGTTGTGATGGAATTCCAGACAGGTAGGCACGGTGTTAGTCTGCCCCCTACAGGAGTGGAATGCTGTTGGGGGAGCAGAAGGAAGTCACTGTTTTGTGTTGGGAGAGGTTTGATAAGTGTTATTTCCTCGACCTCTTCCCTTGTTGTTGTTGCCTTTGTAGCCTCCTCTGCAGTATCCTTAATTAGAGGATGCTTGTGTATTTGTTTTAAAGGAAGCTGAATTGTGTGCTCCAGCTTGTTTGGAGCCTCTTCTGTAGAAGGAGCGACGAAAGGAGCCTCTTGCTTGAGTGGACTGCAGAGCTCCCATAGACTTGGCTCTGTCAGTGTCTTTCTTCATTTTTTCCAAGTGCTGTGTCTACCTCTAGACCAAACAATTGTTGTTGGTTAAATGGTTGATTTAATATAGTAGTTTGTACCTCTTGCTTAAATCCTGAAATGCGTAGCCACGCGTTACGTCTAAGGAGGACACTGGTGTTTATTGCTCTGGATGCAGTGTCAGGTACATCTAGTGCGCATTTAATGGAGGCATTTGATATAAGTTTACACTCTTGTATGAGGTCCTCTGCTTTTGTCTTATAATGGTCAGGTAGGTGTTGTAAGAGCTTCTCTAGCTGATCATAGTGAGCCCTGTTGTATCTTGCGAGGAGGGCCTGTGTGTTAGCGATGCAACATGTATTGCTAGCTTGGGCAGCTATTCTTTTTCCTGAAGCATCTATGATCTTTGATTCTTTATCAGGAGATGGTGCTTCACCTGATGTTTGGGAATTTGCTCTTTTCCTAGAGTTTGCAACTACTAGGGAGTCTAAGGGTAGCTGTCCTTTAATGTAGGCAGGATCCAGAGGAGCTGCTCTGTACTTTTTCTCTATCCTTGGGTTTATGATTCTAGCTCTTACAGGATCTTTAAACACTTCTGGTGCATGTTTAATGACTCCTTTAATCATTGGCAGTATTTGCACAGATTTTAGGAGTGTTCTAAAGTGTCTAGTAAAAAATCTTCCTCTGCCTCATCTGAATGCATGGTGACATTGTGATAGATGGCAGCCCTATTAATTAAATGTCCAAAACCAATATTGTCTTCTGGAGGAGAAGGTTTAGATGGATATATATGTGGGTCAGGAATATCTGGTACATCCTGAGGGTTTTAATACTCCCAGTCTGGTGAACCTGTTGGATAGGGAAAACGGTCATCTGGGTCTCTCCCCCTCCCCTATGCTATACTCATCATCATCAACATCCTGAGGAGGTGTATGTTGTGGAGAATGAGTAGGATAATTTTGAGGAGAAATGTTTGGAAGAGCATGGGAAGGAGATACAGGAGAAGAAGGGTGCATACGAGTTGTGGCAGAGTCCTTCTTCTTGACAGGCACTGGAGGTGTAGGTGCTGTATCTGACTTCCTCTTCCTGTGTGGTGTGGTGGAAACATGTCCTGTTTCTGGATCAATGTAGATCCTTTTTTGTAAAGGATCTGGTTGGAAAAGCTCCTCTTCTTGAGGCACAGTCTTCGGCGCCGATCTTTTCAGTTCCGGACCTGTTTGTTGCATGTCTTTAGCCTTAGGAGACGATGTTGAGTCCTTTGGCGTAGATTTTGGCACCGAAGGTATTGTCTTTGGAACTGAAGCCTGTTTCGTGTACTTGGAAGGATCGGAAGCAGCCTTTTTTTGTTTCGGCATCGAGGGTATCTGCTTCGGAGCGGAAGCTGTTTTCGGGGCATCGGAAACAGGCTTCGTTGCTTTCGGAGCTGCCTTGTCTCTCAGAGACGATGGTTTCGGAGTATCTTTTGGAACCGGGACTTCTTTTTGTTTCGGTGCTTAGGGAGCAGGTGGTATCGGCACATGTGATTTGCTCGGTATGGAGCTACCAGAAGGATTCATTATTTTCTTGGGAGCCGGGCTTGATGGCGGGGCTTTCAAAGTGTTTTTTCGGTCTCGACTGGGCCCCACAGGCGGAGTGTTGACCGTTGCCTTCGATTTTGGTGTTTGGGCTGGGGTAGGGGCAGTGGTACTCACGCGTTGACCCAAAGGTATGGAGCCATCAGAGTCATCTGCCTCGGATACGATCTGGAGATCATCGGAATCTTCTTCCGGCACACATGGACCTTCGTCGAAGATATCCACTGGTTCTGGCGCGGATCTCTGCATGTCGAGTCAACGGGCCCTCGGATCACGAATAGTCTTTTTCAATCGAAAGGATGCACAGGCTGTGCAGCTGGATTCATCATGGTCTGGCGATAAGCACAGGTTACAGACCTCGTGATGATCACTGTGTGGAAATTTTGCTCCACACTCTGGGCATCTTTTGAATGGCGTCCTTTCCATAAGGTGTAGGCCTCACGGCATAGGTAGGCCCAATGGCCCGCGTCGACGACCGGAATCGAGCTGACAAAGTCTAGTCGATGTTTATTGGTATCGAAAGTTGCTTGGTTAAGTTTGAAGAAATTTTTATGCGTCAAAGTACTTGAAAAGTAGATTTCGAACCGGAGCGGAAAAGTTTCATCAGAACCCAGTGGCGAAAAAAAACAATCTAAGGGTGGAGCCGATGCCCATGCGCACTATCGTCCAAGGGAGGAGTCACCTATCTCGTGACTACAAAGACTTCTTCCAAGACGACAACAACATGCAATCATCCGAACCCAACACCAGGTGGCGATCTAATGCAAAGTGTAGACTCTGCAGCTCATATGCCTCGAATACTTATTTCCAACATTGTATGTTGGAAAGCTTTGTAATAACTGTTTTGGTAATTCCTTTCATTTTAGAAAACAATGTACAAGTCTGACTCTGACGTGCTCTTGATGACAAGGACACCTTTGCCAGAAGAGCCAGGGAATCATTTGTCCCACTGACCCTGTAGGCTCTCATACTTGGAAGTTTTCAACACACTGATGGTGATGAGGAGTCTCAAGTCAATACAAATGACGCAGCGGGATTCATGGCAAGTAGTGGCTTCATGCATTCCTTCAGAATGCTTACATTGCAAGGGAGCATGGTAGAAAACAGGCATGGTTGTAGACCATGTCCTCTCTCAGCTTAGTGCATATCCCTCCTCGGTTGTTACTGCCCAATATACATTCCCTTCAGCTATTACTTTCCTACATAGCCACTCTCTTTCTTCCCTAAGGTGTCGGCCATCCTAGTCTAGTCTTGACTAGCCCTAGGCTCGTCCCTCCTCTGGCATCCACTCTCATTCTCTACAGCCCCTACCTACCCGCGACAATACCACACATTCACCCTACATATACCTCTTTTCTCACAATGGATCTCACAGGCACCCACACATACAAAATCATTTACCCCCCCCAAACTCACAAAAAAATCAGCCAAAACCTTCAAACACAACTTCCTGAAATCCCACCCAGAAACCCCCTTTGTAGATCCTTATTTTTCACCTCTATTTGGTCCCACAACTACCAACATCATCTTCTACACCAAACGTAGAGCACAATGGAGGAAAGCCTTCCTATCCTTACACATGACTTCCTCCATGAAGAAGTCCGCACATGGTCTTCGGATGTCTATTACATCATCACAACTCTTTCAAGCCACAGCAACCATCACTATCTATAATAACGGCACTATCCTCATTCAGTCCACGGATCATAGCCTTGACCTATTTGATAACATATTTCATATTATCAAAGAGCATGTATCCAAGCCTCTCCTTTCTCCCAGCCCCTCTTCCTCTTGCACCACCCTTCCGCATCCTTCATCTAGCCCCCCTCCTCTACCCCTTCCCCACCAACCCTCACACGTAGCCCCTCCTCCTCTATCACCTCCCCTCCTCCTCTTACATTTAGTCCACCCTACTCTTGCCACATCTCCACCCCGCCACCTCCCACAATCAACCCTCCCCCTCCTTTCACATCACCACCCCGCATCCTCTCCTATCTTGCCCCCTCTTCTATCGCCACACCTCCTCCTTCCATACCTATTCCCCCCACCGCCCTCTCCTCTTCCCCACCACTCACAAACAGTCCCCCTCCTCCTCTCACAACATCACCACCCCTCCCCCTCCCACACCTAGTCCCCACTCCCCCATCACCACCCCCCTCTTCTCACATCCAGTCTCCCCTCCTCCTCTCACATCTTCTCCTCCCCCCTCTCACACATAGTCCCCCCTTCTCTTCGCACATCACCACCCCTCCTCCTCACACCCAACCCTCTCCTCACTACCACCCCCACTTCCCCGACCTCTACTCCCCACTCACCCCATACCTCCTATATGCCCCCCTCCTATACCATCCCCACTCCCCCCTCCTTCCACACCACCCCCCACCCTGCTAGCCCTCCCACACACTGTCAGTGGAATCTCACAACTACCCACCATGGAAACTCCTACCTCATCTCCTCTCCCTTCTTCAAACGCCCCTACTTCCTCTATACCCATGCCTAACACATACCAAACTCTTTACCCACCTCCGCCCCATACTCTTTCCCGGCCCCTCCCAGGTCTCACACCAAACAAAGACCAATCTCCTCAACTTTTACTACGCTCTACCATCCCCACCACCACCGTCCCTAACTCCACTCTGGACAAGATTATGTCCTCCCTCTCCCAAATTAAAGACGAGCTACAAACATTCAAAGAGCTATTTACAAATCATATTAGACACCCTTCTCTACCTGGTACCCACCTACCCCGCCAGCCCCCCACCACCCCCATCTACATGCTCACACATACACAACCCTCCTCGCTGGACCTCTATCCCTGCCCATAGCTCTTCCACCCGACCTCTCCGATCCATCAATACATTGACACGCAATGACATACGTGCCCTCCTACACTCCTATGATTCCGCATCCATGGCCCGCACAGCCACCACACACCTCCCCATCCCTACTATCCATTCCAACCCGCACAGGCCCCCTACTCAGAATAATAGAGGCACCATCTCTAATAATCTCACAAAAGTCACCCTCACTCTTGACCCCTCCGTCTCCATCATCACCCCACGGCTCAAAAGTACACTACTTAACTGTAGATCTGCCCCCAGACACGCATCGGACATAGCCGACCTCATAATCGCACTTGATCTAGACCTTATCATACTCACCGAAACCTGGTTAACAGAATCCTCCTCCCCCCTCATTGACATTTTAGTTACCCCTAACTACCACATCATCAAATTAGACAGGGCCTGCAGGACAGGGAGGAAAAGCGCCGGGGCCAGACGGTATTCCGGTAGATTTGTACAAAAGCAATAGAAAAAGGGAAAATAGACATGATCCGAGTTGTTATCGACCAATATCTTTGTTAGATTCCTCGGCAAAAATAATGGGACGTATTGTGTTAGAAAGACTACAAGAATGGGCCGAAGAGAAACCGATAATCTCAGATCTCCAATTTGGATTTCGTAAGGGAATGGGAAACGTCAAGCAAAGTCTAAGCTTGAGCATTTTAATAAGCAAATATTTTTTTTTAAAAAGGGAAGGCTATTTTTAGCTTTTGTTGATCTTACTGCAGCTTTTGACTGCATAAGACACGAGAGGCTTTTGGGAATCCTCCATGATTATGGGGTAGACCACAATATAATACGCATTTTAAAACATCTTTATCAGAATGCTAATGCTAGAGTACGCTATGGTTCTAATGGAGATTGTACGGCACCTTTTCAGGTTACGAAGTGGGTCAGACAAGGATGTGTTCTGGCCCCCTTCCTTTTTAGGTCTTGCTAGAGTCAACGCATGCGCTGCTCTTGCGAGACATTAAGTAGCTGCTTCAAATAGCGCTACCTTGCAGGCCACCAGCTTGCTAGAATGCGAACAAGCGCGCGCAATTGCTTTCCTTCACTGTGACTCCTTTTCCATGATCATTATAGTTTATGGAAAAGGAGTCACAGTGCAGGAAAGCAATTGCCCAGGGGCACACAGTTTAGCCATTATAGGTAGCCTACATTATATTTTATGGAAAAATTAAAAACTTGTACATGATGCAAACTGTGTAGAAACCACTCTTGTATATTGTTTAATGTACCATAATGTTGCAGAATCTATAAAAAATAAAGGCCTTTATATAGGAGGTTCAAAAGTCCTTCCTTGGCATGGTAGCCTTCCACAGCCTGTCAAGGTAGCAAAGCTTTTGTCACAGCATGGGCATGGTCTGTTTCATAGCATGACTATGATTACAGTTAACCCTACACCCTGTGAAAAATGCTGTGCATCATGCCGACAGTGTCACACATCGCATTGCATGGCCTCTTCAAGGAGATGAACTTGAAGAAAATTGTCCTGCAGCTCACTTTTTGGCAGTGCTGGGGGCATCTCTCCTAGCAAACTGCAGGATTATGCCGCTTAGGCTGTAGTATAACGTTCAAAGATTATGGACCTACTGGCCCTTTGGATGGCAGTAGTTATAATATGGTACTGTGCCTGTTCAACTGAGAAGAATTGTGCCTGGAAATAGGATGCAAGTGTTGTACTAAGTAAACCTTCCAAAAAACAAACACTGCTAAAGCTCTTAGTTCGTTCAGTGAGGCCCCCTATCTGAATGTTGCTCGTCATAACTTTTCCTTCTGCATCTTCGGCCCAGTATTCAAAGAATGAGATTCTGTCTTGCATGTTCTGAAAGTGCTTTTTGAGCCTCAAATCTCGTTTTCAGGTTTGCTTCGGCTTCTGATACTAATCAAATAGGCTTTATTCGGTTTGAGTTTAAAACCATAAAAGCAACAGAGAAAAATACATACAAACAAAAATAACAACATTTCATTACAAAATTAAAAGAAAAGTAACTATTTAAAACAAACTAAAATATTATAACAAATCGACTGTTCAAAGTAATAACCCAAATACACAGAGTGCCCTTTTTCACCGGATATTAAGGTTTGGTGCTCGGGGGCCAGGGTAAAAATCATACAGGTCCCAGATACAGATAGGCCCGTCTCCAACTGTGGCCTGGGTAGATCGTAAGTAAGTGGCAATATTCCTGTGTTTAAATTTTATTAGAACCAGGTCCCCCGGGATGTCCTTGGGCAGCAAACCTAGCCACCCCACCCTCCTGACGCTCAGGATCCCGCCATCTAGGGCGGATGGTAACGGTCTGTTGTTATTGAGCCAGAAGATGGCTTTATTCAGCAGGTCCTGATGTCCTTCACGTTTGCCTGGGCTGAGTACAGGGACCCCAGAGAGAACAGTGACAAATGGGGCAGCTTCAGGGGGTAAATCAATTCGGTGCCTACTTTCTCGAGAAATCCTAGGTACTCTGTGAGGGGTATGTCCGGGATTAAAAGTAGCATTACGACCACTTGGTATGCGGGTTTTGGTGGGGGAGACAGAGGTTTGAACTTTCCTGGGAACATTGTTCATCGGCTTTTCATAAATGTTAGTGACAGTAGAGCATATGGATGTGGTAGTATTTTCAGTTGGTAGATGGGACCTTGTTACAATATTTTCAATCCTGATCAGCCTATCCCCCAACTCATTCATTTTTGCAACCAGCGGTGATAAGACAGCGTTTAGCAATCGCTCGATTTGAGCTAATAGGGTCGATTGGAGTGGGGATGCAATATCGTTAGTTCGTGTCCCAGCCTTATCCGAGGCTCATGAGGTTAGATTGGGGGGAGATAATAAGGGGCTACAGCACATTTGAACAATGTTAGCTTGAGAAGGGATTGACTCAGGAGATGAAAGTACATCCAGGGGCGTACAGATTGTTTGATCAGTGACTCTGGCCGCTATGGGGGGGGTTGATACGTCCGGGGCATAATTTGTGCCACATAGGGCATTCAGCTCTTCCCAGAAGGACATGTTGGTTTTGGAAGCAAAACCTTAGACACCCCGGAAACAACAGTAACAGTTCAACAGCAATTATGATTATAAAGATGTAAAGTCTCTGTACCTCCTCTATTGATGAGAGCAAGTGGGGTTGCCCGGCCCGTCCTCCTCTGGCCTCTGAGGGCCACAGAGGGCCCGCCCTTGTCCCGGGCTTAACCTGGGCGCTCCCGCGCGCGACTCGCGGGGCGAGAGGAGAGCAGTGCTCTTGAAGCGCCTCCTGGCGCGCTGCCGGCGTGTCAGGTGCGCCGGCCCCCAGGTGTTGCTGCTGGGAAGTGTAGTCAGCCTGCCGTTCCCCTCACGGCGCTATGGCAGTCCCCGGTATAGTTGTGCTCCCCCGCTGGCCTCGTGGAGGGCAGTGCTCTTGAAGCGCCTCCTGGCGCGCTGCCGGCGTGTCAGGTGCTCCGGCCCCCAGGTGTTGCTGCTGGGAAGTGTAGTCAGCCTGCCGTTCCCCTCACGGCGCTATGGCAGTCCCCGGTATAGTTGTGCTCCCCCGCTGGCCTCGTGGAGGGCAGTGCTCTTGAAGCGCCTCCTGGCGCGCTGCCGGCGTGTCAGGTGCGCCGGCCCCCAGGTGTTGCTGCTGGGAAGTGTAGTCAGCCTGCCGTTCCCCTCACGGCGCTATGGCAGTCCCCGGTATAGTTGTGCTCCCCCGCTGGCCTCGTGGAGGGCAGTGCTCTTGAAGCACCTCCTGGCGCGCTGCCGGCGTGTCAGGTGCGCCGGCCCCCAGGTGTTGCTGCTGGGAAGTGTAGTCAGCCTGCCGTTCCCCTCACGGCGCTATGGCAGTCCCCGGTATAGTTGTGCTCCCCCGCTGGCCTCGTGGAGGGCAGTGCTCTTGAAGCGCCTCCTGGCGCGCTGCCGGCGTGTCAGGTGCGCCGGCCCCCAGGTGTTGCTGCTGGGAAGTGTAGTCAGCCTGCCGTTCCCCTCACGGCGCTATGGCAGTCCCCGGTATAGTTGTGCTTCTGACACTAAAACTGCCAGTTTCTTCTCATCGATGCATGAGTATGCTTTATATTGAGCAATATAGATTCAATATGTCAGCAGTTGCAGTTCACCACTTGCTTCCATGCCCTAATCTTCAACTGTCAGCTCCCCCTTGTCTCTCTCCCCTGTCTCTTACCTCTCCCCTGTCTCTTACCTTCTCTTGCATGTTCTGTAATCTTCCACGCATGTCTTCCCTTCCTCTTTCTTTCTGAGCATTACTTTTTCTCACTGAGTATTTCCCTCGTACACTCACCTTACCCCCTGCTTCCTTCCTTACTCACGTAGCCTGTTAGTTACTTTTGCTCAGTGGCACTGCCCCACTTTCATCCATTTTTCCCTCCATGCTGTAACTTCCCATAGGATTGCCACCTGGCCACGTAAATAGCAGATATTTTTAAATAACGTCTGGTTAAAAAAAACTTGGAACTCAACAAAAGCTCATAGTTATTATTGTTTGAAATACAAGGTCCAAGCAGTTAATACAGTATATATCCAGGGCCACTGGAGTTATGCAACTGTAAGGCTGTTGTGTTTTAAGCACAGTTGTATATTTGCTGCATTTGCCACAAACTATAATCTGCCTCAAAATCTGTGGATTTTAACAGATTTTTTTTTTTTTTAGCTTAAATGGTTCAAAAGGTACTAAAAACGCAGCGACGTGTTGCCATACAGTGGAAGGATCTTTGCAAATGGTGACTGGTCACCTTTCTGTTGCTTAGTTCTGCATTTGGGTTTTAAACCGTTATTAATGAGATGCAACCAATGCTTAGACAGTGTTGACAAGTGTAAAAACTACAAATTAATTTAGTAATGCTATCACAAAATGTGAGGCATTTTGCCACATAATTAGCCCTTTCTGCCCAATGGTTGTTGCGCGCCTGTTCCAAAGAATGGTTTCTAAACTGGTGTCTCAGCTTGGGTACTCAATGTATATGGCAGATCGTACATAAATATGGAGTCCTGAACTAGCTTGCGACACTGGTGCACTGAAACGTAAGCAAACCTATGCAAAATGTTTAGCAGAACATGCGTTCTGGTGGGTTTGCGTTTCAAATTAATACTGGAAGCTGGCGGGCGATTCAGGAATGATTACGTGTTTTTGTATAGCAAAAAAAGCTGCACAAGATACAAAGCATGTGTTGTTCTTCTGCCGGAAGTTAAAGGAATCAAAATGTAGTAAAGTGGATGTAGCAAATGCAAAGATTCTCTATTATTGATGAGGGGCTCCATCTTCATTATGCCCTCAACGCCGCTGCGGCCCGCAGAAGGTATATACATTTTTTTAAATATTGTTTAACTAATTCTTTACATTTGAACCTCATGCGAAATGTTTAACCCGGATGATGAACTAATGTATATTGTATGGAACTTGTTTTGCTGAATTCTTAGAAACCAGTTTCGAAAACAAACAAATCTTGAATATAAAAGTTTGTAACTAAGGAATTCAATAATAAAAAAAAAATGCACCGCCACGGCATTTCTACTTTTTGCAACAGAAGAAAGCAGAGTTTGATCAACTGGGCAATTTGGAGGGGTGCGTGCCGATCTAGGAAATGAACTTTAATTGAACAAGAGGTCTATTGTCGAATCAGTCAGTTTTCAAAAAATGTTCCGCAGAGTATATCAATCGCTTGATAGGTCTTTTTGTGCAACTGACAGCACGCTTGGAGGTTATCGGACCGAAAACCAGAGAATGACTTGCAACAGAAAAAAAAACTGGAACTTGACAAAATGACTGGCATGCTTACATTTCCTGCGAGTACTGGTTCTCAAGCTCTCTGGCGCTATTCCACGCGGAGCTAACTTCAGGGGCTGTCAGGCAGTGAATCTATATAACACAAGAACAAAAGAAAATGTCTTAAACTTTATGAGTGCTACTGCATAGGGCGACACGAACCACCCTCTGCTTATTAAATATTAAGACAGGATTCTTAAACCACAATTACTAAAATGACAAAGAGAAACTTCAATAGTAAACTAATGTACGAGTTACTTACCTTCCGTAAAGATGTATCTGGTAGAGACGATTCTAGACACAAATTCCTCGACGTAGAACTATCCCCAGGCGTGAGACTGGATCCGGAAACTTTTTGCCACAGCATCCCTGCCTGCCGGGGGCAGGGAGGCTCCACGCGACTCCGCCCAGGCGTCGTCCGCGTATGTGACGTCAGCGAGGTCACATAAGCCCCACCCCGGTGGGCCTACGTCAGTTTTCTCTGGAGAACTTTTCCGCACCACAAAGCGGAGCCACCAGACAAAATACTGTGGGTGCATGGGAACAGTGTGCGAAAGAGTAGAAAAAGGGAAATGGAGACAAGCGACACCATAGAGAACAGTACCACACTGCAGTGTCCAAAGGCAGAGGCAGAAGAAAGAACAGAGCAGAGCCCTGAGCAGCCACCCTGCCAGGGGGTAAACAGCCTCCCCCACCATGCCCCAGAGGCAAGGAACATGCGTAAAAAGTCACGACACATGTAGCAGGCCTACCACCCCGGTCCAGAAACAAGGAAGGGGAGCCAGTCCCAAGGCAGACAGAAACAACAAACCTCCAAGCCACCCCAACATAGAGGGCAACCACCCCCTCAGGGAACAAGGGCAAGACATGGCCAGATTACCCTTAGTTAGAGGTTAGCAGAGGGGCCAGGATCCCCAGCAGCAAGAGGAAGGGAAGAGAGGGGAGGGAAGGGAAGGATAGAGATCGAAGACAAACCCCCCAAAACCTGGAGTAGCCAGAGCAGCGGGGCACAGGAGCACCGTAACCCCATCCTCCAAGAATCAAAGAGGAGGAATGAACCGCAACAAGACGGAGCCACCCGTCAAGAGCAAAAGAAGGCACTCACAGGAGACACAGCCCCCCACCGGGAGGAGAGTACCAAAGACCAACCCAAGGGTCCTGGTAGAACGGGGAGGAAGGGCGGGCCGTGAAGGAATTTTCAGCTAGAATCGTCTCTACCAGATACATCGTTACCGAAGGTAAGTAACTCGTACATCTGATAGAGACAACTAGCCGCAGATTCCTTAACGTAGAATAGATACCCTAGCCATACCCATGGGGAAGGAGGGTCTGCGGAAGGACCCCACCAACCTGGACACAACAGAAGGCCCACAGGGGACTAATTCCATCGACAGGGCGAAGAGCCCCACCCTCCCAGGCACGGAGGGGAGGGGGAAACCCCCACAAGCAGAACACCACCGACCCCAAGAGGGATGTGGGAAGAAGAGAGAGTTTAGAAGAGTTTAGAAGAATTCAGAAGAATCCCGTTCACCCTTAGCAGAGGAACCAAAGGCAAGGCCAGGAAGACCAATGCACCCCACGCCCCTACAAGGCAACTGAGTTTCTATCCAATTCCAGGGAAAGGAAGAGGAAGAATAAAAGCCCAGAGGGCCCAAGGAAATGAGGGAAAAGAAGGCAAGCACACCATAGACAAAAGGCAAGCACACCATAGACAGAAGGCAAGCACACCATAGACGGAAGGCAAACGACCAGACAGAGGCGCACGCAGCAATAAGCCGCCAGAAACAGGAAGAACAGCCCGGGGCCCCAGGAAGACCGGGCAGGCTACGCCTGACAAAGGGAGAAACACAGAACCATCCCCAGCCTCCAGGACAGGAGGCTGAAGGAGAGGAAATGTACACAACCACGAGGGGTCCGCTCACACGGCCTAAAGAGGCATCAGCAACATACATAAATGCCATGTAAAGCAGAAGCCCGGAGGTGACCAGAACTCCCTAGCAGAGCTCAAGCTATATAACAGCTACCACTACCACTACCCCACATGGGATAAGGCAAGTCATGGTACCCTCTTTGGAAGGAACTTCCGCAGCAGAGGAAAAAACAAAAGAGTCACGAGAAAAAACCCTGCGGAAGGCTTGTCAAGCAGCTCAAAAGAAAAACAGAAGGCCTAATCTCAGGGCAAATTCTGTGCAGATAACTCAAGCAGATAACACACAGTCAACAAAGGGCCGTCCAGCAGCCAACAAAGCCACAGTCCCGGCAAGGAGGACTCAAGTGACCATATAACACACCTCACAGCAAGGGCAACCAAAAAAAGGGCCCAGAACCAGCTCAACTCAGCAGTCACTGAGGAGGGGAAGGAAGAGGAGGAGGATAAGGGGAAGGAAGAGGATAAGGCGGAGGAGGAGGAAGACGGAGCCCTGCCAGGAACCTTTGGATGGCGGAGTCAGCCGGGGCATGGAATAACAGGCTGTCATTGAACAGAAGATCAATCAGCCGCTCCCGAATATTTTCAGTGAACACACCGTCCTGAAGCCAAGCATGGAGACTGAGGGCAACTGAGGAAGCCATGGCCCGGCCCAGCACCTCCGAGATGTGCAGAGCGGAGCAGAGAATATACGCCGCTAGCTCCCGGCCATCCAACGCATGGTGCAGTAAATCCACCTGAACAGTCTCTTGGGAAGCTGCGGATCCCAAAAACTCCATCGAGTGCCACATACAAGAGGAGACCCTAGCCAACACACATAAGGTGTTAAGGGCCCACAGGTCGATAGAACATGTTGTGCCCCAAAGAGTCTCCCGGGATGGCGGAGTCAAAAGTGTCGACAGGGAGGGAAAAGCAGTCCGTAAAAGTGGACGGGAGGCAGAGGAGTGCAGGTAAAGACACGCCGGATCACGTGGCGCCGAGAGGTGCCGTTGCAGAAGGTGTTGAGGCACCAGATCCCCTGAGGCGGGGCGATTCCAAGCCCCCATCAGGGAAGAAAGGAGCGAACCCCCAAAGGGAAGCACAATATCCCTCCCACCAGAGCCCTGGTGGAGAACCGCCAAGAGATGGTCCGCCGGGAAGTGAGCAATCGTGTCACCCTTGCGCAAAATGCCCACAGCTGTGGATACCGCGTGAGCGAAGGCTGCACATGCCTCCGTAGGGCTCCGCAGTGGAGAAAGCAGCTCCTCCTTGGGCGACGGCTGCAAACTAAGGCGGCCTGCCCCGAAGCCAAGTGGGGCGGGCAAAGGCCAGACCTGGAAGTCAGAAGGACCCGAAGAATGGGAGACCTGCCGCTCCTCCGACGAACACTTCGGCCTCGAAAATGGCGGCGAGCCGCCCTTCGATGATGCTTGTGAAACAGACACCACGCGGCGGCCTGTTTCCGGGGAGGATGACACCAAAATGCACTCAACCTCCGGAGAAGAGGGAGCGTCCGAAGACAAATCCGCGGCACAACCCCTGTGCGGAGCCGTCGAGTCCGCCACCCGAGGCAGGACGTCGACACCATCCGGCGCCCAGGGAGACGCCAGAGAGGGCTGCTTGAAGCCACACCGCGCTGGGGACCGGAGCGGGGCCAGATACGAAGTGGCCAAGGGGCGGCGCCGGATCGAGCCAACCTGACCTCCACCAAGGCAGCCGCCTGCGTGGAGGAACGAGACGGACCAGGGGAGTGACAAGAAGCCCTCCGCCAGCCTCGGTCCAGCATGCGATGGAGGTGGCCTGGTGATCCATGCGGCGCCGCCAGAGCCGACTCAACCTCTGACAAGGCAGCCGCCTTCGTGGTGGGGCGACAAAGGCCCAGAGTAGGACGAGGGGACCCTATCCAGCCTAAAACCAGAGCGGGACGAAGAGTGTCCACCGACCCCAGTGGCGCCGCCCGGACCAGCAGGAGCTGGCGCCATGGCGGCGTCAGCTCAGCCGTGGACGAGGCCTATGCCTGCCCTCGGGGATGCGACCCGAGCCCCTGCGACCTCCTGCGACACCACAGGTACTCCCGCAGGAGTTTGCGGCGAGGCAGAGGCGCCGTGGTCTAAAGGAGGTACCCCCGAAGTGCCGCACCCCAACAGCACCACATCTTCCAAGCCTGGATCCGAACCAGCTGGGGCTGGAGCCGCCGCCGTGGAGGGCCCCGTGCAATGCAAGGGATCCACTGACGCCCCAGATGAGGAAGTAGGAGGAGAGTCCACGCCCCCGGCAGGCTGAACAACGGTCCGTGGGGACAAACTGCGACACTTACCCACCGGGGAGCGATGCTCTCGCGACATCGGAGAAAGGCGAGGACGACGACAACGGCCATGTCTGAAGCTGTCTGCCGAGTCTGAACGAGGCGTGGAAGCCGACCTTGAGAGACGCGCTGAGAGCAGTTTCATCTGGCACTCCCGCCGCGACTACGGATTCAACTGTTGGCACGCCTCACAATCAGTGGTGCTGTGATCCTCTCCTAAGCATCACATACAAATGAGGTGAGGGTCCGTCGCCGACATAAGACGCCCACACAACGTGCAAGTCTTGAAGCCCGAAGGCATTCGCACACAGTTCCACCAAAGAAATTAGACAATGAGAAAGAAAAAAGGTGCCCCCAACAGGCCCGAACATGACCGGATACAAGTTGCACGCGGAAAAATAAAAAACTGACGTAGGCGCGCTGGGGTGGGGCTTATGTGACCTCGCTGACGTCACATACGCGGACGATGCCTGGGTGGAGTCGCGGGGTGCCCCCTTGCCCCCGGCGCGCAGGGATGCTGTGGCAAAAAGTTTCCGGATCCAGTCTCACACCTGGGGATAATTCTATGTCAAGGAATCTGCGGCTAGTAGTCTCTATTAGATAATCAGCTTTTAGAAATATGACCTTGTGGCTGTCTTGGTGTCTTGTTCATGGTGTACTAGTTGGATTAAAGTCAGTCTGCACATTTGCCACTGGATGAAGTAAAAACCTTGGCTGACACGATACTCAAATACTTTTTGAGGTATCCTGGGAATTTGTTTAGAAACTGCAAGACGTCGATCCTCTGAATCACGTTTTAACCTATCTGATTTTATAATATTCAAACGTGGTGTTGTTGAATCACTGAATTCCCTTGTGTGCCGGTTACATCAGACGTCTAAAAACTCAAAGCAACTATAAGGAGGCACACACTGCAACAGGAATTTGGAAGTGCTGAATTTAGAACTCTAATCTCAAGTTCAGCACTTGACAATAAACAGTGCGATTTGGGGAAAATCACTTTAACTCTTTGTACCTCTGTTCTGCATTACTGGGGGAAAGGAACTTGCAAGTTTAGGACAGGCACCGCACACTACATTTGAGATCCAGAAGAAGCATTGTCTATTAGGCCTTATCCTAAAACCCAAAACAGGAGAAACTTAATACAAAGTTGCTTCCCGGGGTCTCCTCGTGGGGAAATGCAGAAAAGCCATACACTGAATACCACCTTGAGCCACTACTTACTCGGCTTGGATGTGGGACATGAAGGAATGGGCCTTGGCATAGGAGAGACGCATGAAAGAAGTGCACACCAATGATAGGACTGCTATCCCGGCGGTTGTAACATTGTTGTGAGTAGGCGACACTACTAGATGTAAGGGGTGTAAGAATGTTTTTAGTGGCATGTGTTTTGTCTTCCTTCACCAGTTAGCCTTGATGATCTGCTTTCCCTTATTAAGCTCAGATTGTTGTAACAATAATGATCCAAGATGCCCACTTACTTATTATTCAAATGTTACCCAGTAACAGTTGGCGGGTCACCCTAACCAACAACCCTCCCCCCACACTTCCCCCCCACATCATGTGCAAACTGAATGTAATTACTGGCATCGCTGAGCACCAATTGCATAACTAAGCAGAGAATTAAAGCCCTCTATTCAGACCTCGTAGTGCCGACCAGAAATTCCCCCTCTCCTCTGGGACCCTGCCTCCACCCTCACATGAAAAGCTACCAGGGGACCAGTCATGCAGCCAATCCGGCCCACCTGCTTGAGTGCACTTGGTGTGCACATGCAGCAGCAAAATGTCCTCCATGAGAACCTGCTTAATGCGGTCATCACCAAAAGGGATGGAGGAGAGGTAGTTTTGCTGGCACCAGTTTAAACAGGTAATGCAGTCAGTGCCAGGGCACACCTCAGACAAAATGTGTGTCCTTTTTTACACCCTCAAGCTCGGGAAAAAAAAAAAAAAAAAAAAAAAAAAAGTTATCCAGAGTTTGTGGATTCCTCCGACATATGAGGGAACCGCAAAAAGAGCTAACATGTAGCAAACTTTTGGGCCTTTTTGGAGGGAGGAGGAGAGGAGTAGGCGGAAGGGGACAAAAAGGTGAGCATGAAAATGTGTGTTTTTAAAAAAAAATGTCATCATGAAAGGTTTTGCGTGCTAAGAGAACTCCAGCTTTCAAGAGCAGGCAGAAAACCCCCCAACTATTTTTCACCATAGTTTAAAAAAATGTTTAAGTGTTGTTCCATATTTCCTATTTTTGCATTTCATAACTGCTTGCAGTTTAAGGAGGAAAAGAGGTGTAAAACCCAAGGGTGAATGTAAAAAGCTGTCCATTTGGGAAAGCAGACAACATTCTTCATTTAGCAGGTAGTCAGCAACATGTAATTTGTATAGATCGCACCTGGTATTCCGAAAGAAACAAACTGAAATCAAGCACCAAGTAAGTATGACATAAGAAAGGCAACCAATTAATCAAATCCGCTTTCAAAACACTTTAGTGTAGAGTCCCACAATCAGTAAATAGCAGTATTTATAGCAGATGTCACTTTCAAAAGGTTCTTAATACATAATTAAAACCAGCCAACGAGTTTCGTTCACGCAGTACCATCCTAAGGGCTTATAGTACATGTCATGAACATATAAGAAAAATACCTCCAATCCATTGTCCATTGAAGATTCAGGATAGAGAAAACAGCACAGCCTTACATTCTTCATGGTGTTGTGCTATAGTCTGCGTACCGCTTGTCGGACACGGCAACACAACCCATTGAAGAAGGTGCTGTTTTCTTGATCATTGATCCTCAATAGACAATGGATGTCAGCTATTTTCTTATACGTTCATGACCATTAATGTAAGCCCTGAGGAAGTTCCTGGGTGAGCGAAACGCGCTGTCTGGTTTTAATGAAGATATTACAAATAAAGAACCTTTTTAAAGTTACACTGGCTGGAAATACTGCTATTTACTGATTGTGGACTCTACACTAAAGAATTTTGAAAGTGGACTGGACTAAGTTGTTGCTTCACTTATTCAATACATATTCTCTAATAAGTGTTGTTTACAGCCAAACCTGAGAGGTGGGCAATGATCTGGTTATTGTAAGGAAACTAAATGGTAGTACAGAGGATTACTCCTTAGCTATCTCGGTATTTTGATTACCAATGAAAGTAAGCAGGAACACGCTTAGGCCAAGCCAATAGGTGTCACCCATGCAAGAGCTATTGGCTTTGGCAAGGTGTTTGAGACGTTATACCACAGTGGCTGCGGATCAGTATGGCTAAAAGTTAGTGGCGTGGGTTGGGGTAGAGTGGAGTGGGGTGGATTGGGGTAGATTGCAGTGGGGTAATTGGGGTAGATAGCAGTGGTGTAAGTGGAGTAGATTGGAGTGGGGTGAAGTAAGGTAAATTGGAGAGGGGTAGATTGGGGAAGGGTGGAGTGGGGGTAGACTTCAGTGGAGTTGGGTAGATTGGGGAAGAGTGGAGTGTGGTGGATTGGGGTAGAGTGTAGTGGGGGTAAACTGGAGCAGAGTTAGGTAGATTGAGGTGGTGGGGTAGATGGGTGGATTATATTAGAGTAGACTGGAATGGTGTGTGCTTTATTGGGGTATTTTGGAATGTGGTAGAATGGGGTGAGGTAGATTGGAGTGCAGTACTGTGAGTTAGATTGGAGTGGGGTAGATTTGAGGAGTGTGGTACACTGGAGTGGAGTGTGGTAGAATGGAGTCGGGTAAATTGGAGTGGAGTATATTGGGTGGTTTGGAGGTGTGGTAGATTGCAGTGGAGTGGGGAAGAGTAGTGGGGTACACTAGAGTGGGGTAGACTTGTGGAGTGGGGTAGATTAGAGTGGAGTAGATTAGACTGGAGAGGAGTTGGATAGATTGCACTGGAGTTTGTAGTGGAGTGAGGTAAATTGGACAGGAGCGAAGTAGGGTGGTATACTGGAGTGAAGTCGGATAGATTGGAATGTGTTGCGTTGGGGTAGACTGGAGTAGGGTAATCTGGGGTATATTAGAGCAGAGTAGCATAGATTTGGTTTGAGTGGAGAAGATTAGTGTGGTATATTGGAGTGGGGAAGATTGGGTTAGTGGACTGGGGTAGACAGGTGTGGGGTAGATTGGTCTGGGCTGGGGTAGTTGGATCATAGTGTAGTGGATTGAGGTAGAGTGGAGTGGGTAGACTGAAGTAGGGTGGAGTGGGATAATGGGAGGGGGTAGATTTAGGTAGAATGGAGTGAGGTAGATTAGAGGGGGGTAGATTGGTGTGGGGGGTTGTTTAGAGTAGTGCGATAGATTGGGGTGGAGTGGTGTAGACTGCATTTAAGTAGATTGGAGTGGAGCAGATTGGGGTAGATTAGTGTGGAGCAGATTGGATTGGGTAGATAGGAGTAGGCTATATCGGGGTAGAATCAGGTAGAGTGGAGTTGGATATATTGGTGTAGATTGGAATGAGTCGGTAGACTGTAGTGGAGTGTGGTAGACTTAAGAAGGGTAGATTGAGTTGTTTAAAGTAGGGCAAAGTGGAGTAAAGGTAGACTGGGGTAGTTTGGAGTGGGGTAGATTGGAATCAGGTAGTTGGATGGGGTGGATTGGATGGGGTAGATTGGAGTTGGGTAGTTTGGGTTGGAGTGGAGTGGGGTAGATTGGAATAGAGTTAATCAAACCAATCTGTATTTGTATAGCGTGGCTAATCACCCGTGAAGGTATCCAAGGACTGAGAGTGCATCTGCAGAGAGGCTCAATTTTATAGCCAGGTCCTTTTCAGAATTCAAAGAGATAGGATGAGGTCCAGAGGTGAAGTGGGAGTTTGTTCCTGGACTTTGCAGCGAGGTAGGAGAGGAAGCGTCCTTTACTGTTTCTACAGCGGGTGCAGGGAGTATGGGTGATGCAGATGGAGAAGGAGCGCAGGTGACAAAAACAAGTCTGAGCTCCTTAGGAAATGCCTTTAAATTTTTTTCTTATCTTGTCACATTTTTTCAGCATTCAAAGAAAGAGGTAATATGTCAAGCTGTCTTACTGAGGGAGTTTAGTGTTTACTTTTCTTTCTCTGACATTAAAGTGGGAGAATTAAGGTTGCAATCCTGTTGAGTATCGATGTAAGACAAGAGCATGTAGGATGGTTTTTTTTCTAGCACACAACAAAAATAAAATGAACTGTGCTAATGTTTCATAATATATCAGAATAGTTCAAATGAAACACTTTCTTTGGTAATTCTGTAGTGCGGTGGAAATATATTTCAAGACGATCAAAACACATCAATACACAAGGTGATGACATTTGCACACATTGTTTATGTGCATTGGGGTAGATTTAAATGGCTTGTGGTAGATTAGTGTGAAGAAGAATGGGGCAGAGTAGAATGGAGTGGGGTAGACCGAAGTGGGGTGGAATGGAGCTGGATAAATTGGTGTGAATTCAAGATTGGACATGAGTGGGGTAGATTTGAATGACAAGTGGTAGATTAGAGTGAACTGGAGTGGGATAGATTGGGTGGGGTAGAGAAGAGTGGGTAGATGGTATCATAATGGATTGGAATAGGGAGGGTGGAGTGGGGTAGATAGTAGTGAAGGGGAGTGGATTAGATTGGGGTACTTTGAAGTAGAGTGGGATAGACAGGAGTGGGGTAAGTAATGTGGATAGGAGGGGTATAGAGTGAAGTGGCGTGTTGTGTTTTGGCATAGATTGGAGTGGCATGGCGCTGAATGGTGTGGTGTGTATGTGTCCCTAAACATGTGACGCATGGCTCTTTGGAAAATTGAAGGTGCTGATGCCAGTCTGAATGGAATCTTTTTGAACTGATACACACCACAAGATGTGATGAAACCTGTCAAATGCTTCAACTTTTCCACCACGTTTATTTGGTGGTAAGGACTACGTAAGTCTAAGGTAGAAAACACTGTGGTTCCACTGACCATAGAAAGCAAATCATTTATCTTTGCAAGGGATGCATAGCCACCTTGTTTTCGTTAAGAGCCCTCAAGTATATACACAATCTGAGTTTGCTGTTTTTCTTGACCAAAACCCCTAGAGGATATCCACTTCGATGTTTAGATTTCTTTGATGAAATCTAGTTTTAGCATTTGATCCAAAAGATCTTGTAACTCCTTTCTAATACTGAATGTTACCATTCTGATTTTTTGTTTGGCAGGTTCTGCTCCGCTCTAAAGTTTAATTCCATGCTCATAGCTTTGCAACTTTCCCATTTTTTTGCTAAATCCTACGGGGAAAGAGGCCATTATCTTTTCACTAGCTTGCAGCTCTTGTACAACTAATACAGAGTCCTCTGTGTTAGGATCGAGTTTAATGCTTAGTCTCTTGAGGTCTTTTCAACCTGGCACATTTGTTTCTTTGTAGCCACAAATTTTCAGCTGAGTCACTCTTCCTTTAAGTTTTGGAATGGCTACAAAATAATCAAGAAAGTCAATGTGTTGTCCATCAAAAGTGACAGCAACCACATCGGGTTGTAACAATGGTGACATTTTTTCTCCTAATTTAGTTTCAAAGTATGGTTTGGAAATTATTGTGAAAGAAGAACCAGAGTCTGCCATCACAGATAACTCTGTATGCAACACTTGTAATTTATAGACGGGTGGATCGATGGGTTCATCATCTCCCACTCGCACCATTAACACTACATTTTTCCCATGACCATGTCATCTTCTTTATCATTTTCTCTGAAAGATGTGCATCCAGACAACTGTGCAGGCAATGGTTAGGTTGTTTTTTCATGTCCCTGCACATTTTTGAAAAGTGACCTTTTCTTCTACCATTGTTACATTCTTTGTTGGAAGCTGGACAGTTTCTTGAAGATGCAAAATGGTTGGAATCACCACACCTATAGCAGTGTGTTTTGTTATCCTTACATCCACTATTGTAGATCTAATTTTTTTAATGCTTCTCATCTAAGGCAGAAACATCTCTTTTTTACTTTGTTGGGTTCAATTGACTTATTTTACCCAGTTCTTCGATTGTTCTATAGCTTTTGCAGAATCAACCACTTCTTCCCTGGTGGGATTCCCCATAATCCATAAATGCTCATGGATAGGTTTGTTATGTGTGAAAACCATGAATTAGTCACATCATATCTCATTTGTTGTGTTTCCAAAATTACAAGTATTTGATGAGCATCTTAAGGCAGTTAAGAATTCATCAATAGATTCCCCCTCTTTCTGTTGCCTTCTGTAGTAATGAGATCTCTCAAGTGTAGTACTTCTATAATGCTTAAAACAGGCATTTAATCTCAATAGTGTCATCAAATACATTCACTGCCTCATCTTTGTCCTCATTTTAGGCAAAGATCTGAGGACTTCCTGTCCATCGACCCAATAGAATGCAAAAGGATATATTTTATTCTTCTCTATTCTAATAACATCAATTGCAATCAAATACGCTTGAAACTCCTCCTTTCATCTCTTCCAAGGTATAGGTGGTTCACCTTTTGTTTGCAAAAATTCCAAAGAAGTGTGTAACTGCATGTTTTCACCTTAATTACTTTCAAAAAGAGGATACGAATGAGTAAGTTCTTTATAATTGTACCTCTCATAGTGACTGTGTTTAAGATAACTTTTCTTTTAACTGTCGCTGTATATGCCAATTTTTCACAAGGCTGTATTCAGGAGGTCTTAAACACTTAAGATGGCTGCCAATTTAGCTGGAACGTGAGAACTCCGTAGAACACACTATAATACAAAATGGCTGCCAAAATCCAAAGTGAGGCTTGAAATACCTGGCAATTCACTCACTTCGAGAGGAGGAATCAGTTTCCAGTCTCCTCCCTCAAAGGCATACCCAAACCATCAAAACACGCTCCTTAGTAAGTCCACCCACCAGCCATAGCCGGAAAACACCCAGTGCGCAGAGCACTCCCTGCCCACGCCTGATCTTCCTTTAGATATTAGAGTCCAGCATAGATGGCAAGCAACGGGCTGTGCATGACGTAGTAGTTCTTGAATATCGCACCAACAGGTCCTGTAACACTTTGCCACAATAACAAAGTGGTATTTCACGTAATGAAATGACGATAAGAAGTCAAACTAAATCTTTTTCAGGAGTGTATTTATTTCACATCCACAACCAAGAGCCTCAATACATCATCCTCCCCTGCTGTTAACATCTAGACCAACAAGAGCCCCAACATTCGTGGCTCGTTTACTTTATCCAATCGGTGCACAGGAGTGGAAAACAGGTAAGAGAAAAGGAGGGAGGGAAAGCGGGACAGGTTGGGAAAGGTAAAAAAAATACATACTGTATTCACTAGGTACTAATATATTGAAATATGACACGCTTCTTGTAAGCAAGCCTGGGTATTGAAAAGCAAGAAGCCTGGATTTATAATTGTGTCAGTCTCGAAAGCAAGGAAGCGCTTCTGCATAATAAAGCTGCCCACAAGCAGACAATCCAGCATTCACAATGTAGTCAGATGTGTATGGCTAATTCCAACAGAATGGGGGGGGCAGAAGTGCACAGAAAATGGGGACAGGCTAGATCTTTCTTTGTATTTCCGAAGCGGCAACCTCACCAATTATCACTGTCAATTGCTTAACTCTAAGCTATTTTAGGTTAGGCTGCAACCTCTCTGCCTTTTGGTACCTTGTTGACTACTCGGCAGAGCCTGAACCTTACAAAGGCAGGTTACTTAAGTGTTCCCAGTTTTCAGAGGTCTTACACAACATTAGGGAGTGTCTGGGATTCTATACCGAGGAGTCTTCTGGTAACCTAGAGGATTTTTTGGGGTCCAACAATTTTCCCGCCCCCACTCGGTACTGATAATTTGCTTGTCCCCAAGAAAATAAAGGACATTCTTTCTTGTGAACAGAAGCAGACTGATAAGACTGGGCATCGTTGCTTCCAGGGCGAGCGCAACACTGAGTCTGCATCACCCTTGGGAGGTAACCGATACAGAGTTTCCATAGTCAACACCTTGCTAGTTAGCATGTCCTCCTCGTTGGCTACTGAAGACAGACTTCATAATGACCCTGTTGTATAGAAGGTGGTGAAGGTACTTAAATGGAGGTATACTGCATGCTCTACAAACGGATGCACAAGAGAGAAGACTACAGTGATCTTCTGGCAAAATGAGGAATTGATGGTCCAACATAACTTTTGATGTACTCTGTTGGAAAATGGATTATTAGAATTGGTAAGCATGCATCTACCACTGGCAAAAAGGCCACTAACAAAGTCTAGGGCTCAGAATAGGTCTCAGAAAATGATTCCCATGCTCAACCCGTGGTAGCTTGGCTGCGAGCAGGCAGGCTTAACTTCAGACACAGGTATGTAAAGCATTTAAAAACAACAATTCAGTAAATAATTAAGAAACGCAATAAAATCTCCAACACCAATTCATAAAAATAGGAAATATTTTTATCTTTAAATGACACCAAAACGAAAGAATCTAATGTAGGGAACTGGAACTAGGCTTGAACCGTAGCTAGGCTTCCACTCCAAGTTTGCTCCTGGTTTCACATGGAGTAGGACACATTATTCTGTTAGGGTTTTTAATGGAACCCCTCATCTCCTATGGAGGTCACCTACAATGCCGTGGCTGAGCGGAGGGCTCTACTGACCTACTTAGTTTACTCAGAGTCCTTCTGCTCCGGTCTTTGACAGTCACACTTAGAACTGGGTTGAAGCTTAGAAAGATTTTCATTGTAAACCTTAGCAGATGGGTCAAGTTAACTAACAAGGCAGCAGTTTAGGTGTTGCACTGGGGTGTCCTTGGCTTCTCTACTAGGATAGCCAGGCAATGGAATTAAACCAGGGTATGTCCATGCACAAGTTTGCAGAATTGCGGCTTGAGCTACCCCTCACACCGTTGTGTGACACCATAATTTAGATTTTTTTTCTGATCATCCGGAGGGGTTCTTGGATCAATTTCTCCTGCATTTCTGTAGAATACACTCATCTGGGGGGAAGAGTTCTGGTGGACTGGTTTTCAGCACACTTTTTGCACTTAGAATATTCTCACGGAGTAGGACTTCGACAACCAAGAGAAAACATTCAAGGTGGCTGGTAACCTTTATTACTCAAAGTGAAGGTTTTCCTCATTACAGTCAAGAATTCCCCTATCCTGTTTGCTGCCTGAAAACCTGAACATGCTAAATCTGGGATGGCAGCAGACAAAGGGAAGGAGCTTTTTCCCCTAACAACAAAAGAGGATGTGGACAGGTTCTACAACTGCTGTAGTGTGAGAGGAAGGGGACAAAAGAATGGTCTGTCCCAAGAATGACAACTCACTGTCACCCAGTTAGGGCTCCAATGAGGAAGACCTGGATTCAGAGTTATGAAGACTGATTACCGATAAGCAAGCAGGCATTGTTGACTCAGCTCTTAGATTACAGATTCCACAAGACACTAATGTGGGATATTTATTTTACCTTCTCCCTGACATGTCTTTGTTCATCAGAGCCTATTTAGTTGAACCAGCCTACTGCATAGGATTTTCCTTCAGATGGTCCCTTTGAATCTCAAGCACTTTAAGTAATAGCAAGTACCTATATTGATGGTGTTTTGGAGGGGGCAGGCATTTCTTAAAATTTAGACCAGCTGTTGTCTTCATAATTCAGAGTGCAGAACTGCTGCTAACTGCATTAATTAGGAGTAGCAAGAGAGAATCAGCTTGCCAATGCATAGGATATCTTGTATGCAACTATAATCTTAAAGATAAAATCAATTAATTTATCTCCTAGGGATGATAAAACACAGAATCTTCAAGACAATGAAAACACATGTATGCTAATCTGGATTGAAAATTTCTAGTTTGAGGTACCCAATAATTACATATTTGAAACTAGATATTATCCTAACCAAAAATCAACATGCATAGGCAGTAAAATGCATGTTTTAGCAGGAAAAATGTTGACACAGTCAGTTTATGAAACACACTATTTTTCAAGTTTAAACAACTTTTGCCAATAACATGAGCACTTTAGACTAATTATGGGGTATACAATGTAGGTCTACCTGGACCGGATCATACCAGAATTTCAGATATTGACTTCCCTTCCCCTTGACCTCTGGGTAGGTTTTCTTCTCCGTTCCACCCTGGAAGATTTACTCCTGCCCTTGACAACAATTCAACCCTGGCTGTTTGCTGGCTTGGAATAGGCTAAGAAACAATTTGTGAATACTCACAAACACGTTTCTGGGCTTTCTCAAACATTTATTTAATTGCCACCCTTCAACCCCCAATTCCCAGCGCTTCAAGGATTTACTCATATGGAAATCTATGTGTGGGCAAATCTTTTCACAAGGGTGAAATGCCATTAAATGATTGGCAAAGAAGGCTTTACTCCTTCAAATAAGTGTAGCTTTATATGTAAACTGAACTTGCAACTGCAAAAAGCTATGATAGTCAGGCCCAACGATTCTTACTTGTAATCATTTACATTGTCAGTGGTTAGCCTCCAAATCTTGCATGGATTCGTTCCCTGTAGAGCAATGCTGGACATCCCTAACAAACAGCAATTTTGAAATTAGAAACTCCTTAAGGATCATTGCTACTTTTATATTTTTCTTACAAAAGATAGTGTGTCAGTAAATTAAACTTTAGCACGGTTTTACTGGACAGCACTTTAGTACAGTTTACCTGCATCAACACCAGTAGAAAAGAACTGGAAGGACTTCGAGGATAAAAATATATTATTAATAACATACTGGTCAGTACATTTAATTTATATTAGAACATTAGAATATTGAGAACTCCACTGCAAACAATAGGGTGGTTCCAGGCATATAATGGCTGTTAGAAGTCTTCTGCCCAACATTCCAATGTTTGTCTTTCTTGGCAGCGGGTTATAAAGCTAAATGACGTTGCCCATTAGAAACAGGATAAAATGTCATACCAAGCAGTGAGGCGTCTGTGTATGTTTTATCAAACAGTACAACTCGTATCTGTAACCTGAAAAAGATCAAATAAGTACAATTAACACCTTTACTAAAAAAGTGACATATTTCACATAAAAACAAGCATTACATTTATTCAAGCAAAACTGGTATTACCATGCATTCTCTCTCTGGCAGACATTTTACTTTACAGTCAGCCTTTAAAAACTGTATGATTCATCCTTTCAGACATTTCATTATGAAGGCAATAGTTTCAGTTACATTTTTTTTTTTAAAGAAAAAGTTAGAGAAGCATACAGGATTGATTCACTACCTTTGCAGGTTGCCCAAGGAGGTGCATGTTGGACCTTATCTACTCTGGCCTTGAAATAATTTGGAGGGCATTGTTGTTTTATAGCGAGAACCAAAAATAAATAGAAGTGGCCATAACACTCGCTCCGGATGTTCCTAGTCGCTCTATGGACCCAAACTCCTTAGGTCCTCAATAGGGCTTTTGCAAAGGTCAGAATACAAGCGAGGTCATAAATGCTTTAGTTAAGGTTTTATTTGGAATAGAAATGTAAGAAAGTAACGCGAAGCTAACATCACCCTGGTTCCAGTTTAATATTGCTTAATAACGTGAGCAGACAGTTCACAATAATCACACTGTATGATTTCATGGTCTGCTATAGTCTTTAAAATGTTATCATAGTCATATAAGGCTTTGTTTGTCAAAAGTTACCAAATAAAGCAGCCGGGTGTAATTTCCAAACTCATTTTCCTCTCCTTTAGTTGGAAATTGGCGGCGATCATCAGGGACTCCAGCAAATTTGAGGAAAACATCCTTTATGTGGACAACACCTAACACTTTAGTGTGCGCGGATGCTATTGAGTAAGAAACGGAACCACCCTTCTATTTTACACCCATTGCAATGAGAAGTTGAAATCTATTTATTCTATATAATTATAGTGCTACTTGAACATGTAATTGCTTGAGTGAACCTTAACACACACTGATACTTTACATTTCAATAATGATTTTGTATTTATACTACCTGAACAATACCATAACCTAACATTAACTGCTAGGATTCGTGAATTTCTGAAAAGTAGAATCAGTTGTATTTGTTGTCACATTTTCCTGTATATCATAGTGCCTTGTTTTGAAACCTGGCACATCAAAGTGAAAAACTGAGAAAGCTCAGCATTTTTTTTCACTTTACTTTCTACTTTCAAGACTTCTCGCATTTGTTCTCACAAGAAGATTCTCCCATCTGCTCTTTAGGCTGGTTTTGCGTAAAGTAACAGTTTCTATGATGTGATCTGCTTCTAGTCTCTTGCACTGAGAACAAGTGTACCAAACTGTGCGTCTGATGTATTGACATTTAGCATTACATTCTCGAAGGTGATTTGAGTGGAAGCTGTTGTCTATAGAAGCGGCAATTCTTGAAATTGCTATTTTTTTGCATTAAATGCATGTTAGATTTTTAGGTCCCCAGCAGGCAGTTCACTTTTGTTACAACTACAGTTAGCAAACACACCCAGACAGAACACATTCAACCCCCTGCTGTAGCGTCCGCTCCAGCCCGGGTTCTCGCCAATGGCTGCGCCGCACATGGAGCTTAGTAGAACATGTCTTTATTCGTCAGGGTGTACTATTAAACTTCGGGTTACTTATCTCGTTGCAAATTATAGAATCTCATTTGGATAGTTGACACAGAGGATGCCATTCCAGTTCAATTGCAGAACATTTCAAACAGTCATTTCTAGAGATAGAATGTAGATACAAAAGTTTCCAGACGAGTTTGTAGGGTCACCTTCCCTATGGGTATCGGTCGATGGAAAGTTGGCATGTGGGAGCATGAGGAAAGCAGCAGTTTCCTTAACTGCTAAATAATATGCAAACGAGGTTTTTTTCAGGCATGAGAGGAAACTAACAGTATCTGTGCCAGGAAGGAAGGGTGACACAAGCACTCATGGGGTATTGGATTCTGGTACGATAGGGGCAGCCAGAGGAAGTAGTTTTCTCTTGTAGTTTATTGTAGGAAAAGCATACAAGTCCAAAGGGCCCAGAGGATCAGTACAAGTTGCACATCAGAGTTCTAATCCCTTGTCCCTGACATTCTAAAACAGAATAACATATAATAGAAGCACCAACAGTGTGCATGCATTCTAAACCATGAAAAGAATAATAGAGGAGCCCACAAATTATTAGTAGAGAAAGAGAACGAGAAGTGAAGAGACACCACACAGCATCATCACAATCAATCACAAATGTTAAAGCGATATAAAATACGATAGGGGCAGCCCTGCTGTCTGACTTGTAGGCAGTGTCCACATGGAGCGTAAGAATGTAACTTTCCATTAGGTTTTACCCGGTTGGCCTTTGATGAGAGTGGAGTGGTGTTCCTGAGTGCCGCTCAAGGGGTAATCATGTAGGGCCTGCATCCAACCTCAAAGAGAGGCAAGAACCACTTAAACTTGGGCTCCCAATCTAACAGGAAGGACCAGACTCTGGAGAGAAAGGTCTACGCAGAATGGCACTTAGTCCTCATTAAGCCATCAGCTGCTAAGGCTTTATGTGTTTTGGTACATGTGTTGACCTGGAGAAGAGGGAGACAAATTGCTGGAGCTGGATAAGCTGTCTGCTGGTGGGCTTAAGTTTGTGACATCCAGTGAGTCATCACTGAGGCCTACCAACCCGGTGGAAATGTAATCCCGCAATAGGAGCAGCATACATTTCTAAGTGGGTTTCCTTCCCATAGAAGTAGACTTACAGCTATTTCCACAACGACAGATCATGAGCAGACCCAAAAGAGACAAAGGGTAACAATCTCTACAGCTGCTCGCATTAACTTTGGTCTCTAGGTTGCCTGTTATTGTACAACACTTCTGGTCCAAGTTTACTACCTTCTGGGGAGGCTCAGGTGCCCCTGCCTAGGTAGGAGCGACGGGATTGGTGTTACCTCTCTAGTTTATGCGTGTACCACTAAGAATGCAAAACAGAATGAATGTCTATGAAGCCCAAATTCATGCTTATAACCAGATGTGTATGCTTTTATTACATTCGGACGTGCTGCAGCAGGAATTATCCAACTTGTCAGAGTATGGCACCCTGTGAAAAGGTCTTTCATTTGGGAGTTACACGACAAAGGGGTTCTGGGCCTGAAATCTACCAGAAATTATTTTACGAGCCACGATTTGTATAATTGCCTCGGAAATTAGATTTGTAGCACTTCTGATGCCACAGGATGTAATATCTTGGGGAAACAAAACAGTTACCTACATCACAGGAAGCAGCAAGAGGAAAAAAATCTAAACATATTAGTCATAGGGTTTTATAGTCATAGGGTTTTATTAAGCACACATATCATCAAGGGTCTAAAAGTGCTAGCCATAACCAGAGAAGGGATGGAAAGACGACAGCAGGAGAAAAAGAATGATCAGAAGAGACAGGTTGTTAGCCTTTTCAGAAACTGATTATGATCAGTAACCATACGCAGCTGCAGTGAAAGAGTTCCACAAAGTAGGGGCGAGATATGAAAAAAATATACCGCCATTCCTGGCGGTACAAATCCTGTGGGGAGTGAGAAGAGGTTTGGTCCCTGACCTGTGGGTTCTACTGGGTAGGTACCAATTGAGTTTATTTACATGATAACTTGGCCCGTTCCTGTGCATGGTTTTATGTACAAGACAGATGATCTTGAAATGGATTCGTTTCCTGATGCAGAGCCAGTGGAGAGCTCTCAAGCTTGGTGCAGACGGGGACCATGAAGGTAGATTTAATACCAGTCTGGCGGCGGCGGTGTTCTGTAGCACTTGAAGTTTGGTAAGAAGCTCTACATTGATGGAAGCTATCGGGGCGCTTCCGTAATCGAGCCGACTGATATTTAGACTCTGAACAAGTGGCTTTCTTGATTCGACTGGGATCCATTGGAAGATCTTATGTAGGCTTTGCATCAATCCATAACAGATGCCTGTTACATGATTAACATGATCTTTCATGGACAGTTTGCTATCGTTCTTCACTCCAAGGTTACGAACCACAAGTTTAGGGGAAGGACGGGGGCCAAGATTCTGAGACCACCAGTCACTGGTTCAGAGTTCATGGGCTTTCCAGAAGAAAATAATCTCTGTCTTACTGGCATTAAGTTGAAGATGGTTGGTTTGCATCCAGACGTTACTATGGGTCATGCAGTTTATAAATCTAATTTTAGTGTCCGTTGGATCTGGGCCAAGATTGATCAATCAAAAATAAAATCAGGTGTTTGTTAAGCGTGACTACTCACTCGTAAGGGTCTCAAGGCACTGGAGGTTTGAAGAGGGGGAGGGGGATTGCAGGGTCCAGTCCATCAAGAAGGGGGTCTGTCGAAGAGCCAGGTTTTGAGGTTTCTTGTGAAGATGGGGAGCGATGTTATCTGTCTGAGGAGGAGCGGAAGGTATGAGAAGGAGCGGCTCCCCGATCTGGCCTTTCTGGTGCGGGGGACCACAGTGTAGGAGAGCTGGGCTGATCGTAGGGTCTTTTGGGGTGCGTGGACTTTGAGTCGGCTGTTCAGGTATGCTGTTCCGGTGTCGTGGAGGGTCTTTTGAGCGTGGGTTAACATCTTGAAGGTGACTCGATGGGGAGTCAATGGAGTGTGCACAGGTGCTGGGAGATGTGGCAGTGGCTTGGCAGGTTGAGGACCAGTCGTGCGGTGACGTTTTGGATGTTCTGTAGCTTGCGGGTGAGGTTTTTGTTTATTCCGGCATAGAGTGCGTTGACATAGTCAAGCCTGCTGGTGACCAGGGTGTGAGTGACAGTCTTTCTGTATTCGAGGGGGATCTATTTGTAGGTCTTAGGTAGGAGGCAGAGGGTGTGGAAGCAGGAGGACAAGACAGAATTGATCTGGCGGTCCATTTTGAGCTGTGAGTCCAGGATGATTCCCAGGTTTTGTGTGTGGTCCGTGGGAGTGGGCGGGCTTCCAAGGGCGGGGGGCCACCAGGTGTCGTTCCAGGCATCTGGGTTTGGGCCCATGATGAGCACCTACATTTTGTTTGTGTTTAGTTGTAAGCGGCTTCCATGCCTCCTCCAAAGATGTGTCTGGCGGTGTTGGGTTTGTTGGATAGGGAAAGGATGAGTTGGGTGTCATCTGCGTATGACACAATGTTGAGTCCATAGGTTCGGACGATGCGGGAGAGCGGAGCCATGTAGACGTTGAAGAGCGTAGGGCTGAGGGGACTCCACAAGTCGTAGGTGTAGGGTCTGAGAGGAAAAGGGGGAGTCTGACCCGCTGCGTTCTGCCGGAGAGGAAGGAGCGGATCCTGTCGAGGGCTTTGTCTTGGATCCCTGCGTCATGGGGTCTGCGTATTAGGGTGCGGTGAGAGACTGTGTCGAACTCCGCTGAGAGGTCAAGGAGGATGAGGGCTGCGGTTTCTCCTTTGTCCAGTAAGGTACAGATGTCGCCTGTTGCGGCAAGGAGGGCGGTTTCTGTACTGTCTTTTTTCTGAAGCCGGATAGGGAGGAGTCGAGGATGTTGTGCTCTTCGATGAATGTGGCGAGTTGGCTGTTGATGGCTTTCTCGATTACTTTAGCTGGCAACGGGAGCAGGGAGATAGGTCTGTAGTTTTGTAGGTGATGGGGTCTGCCGAGGGTTTCTTCTGGAGGGGGTTGATCTCAGCGTGTTTCCAGTCGTCCGGAACGAGGCGGTTACCATGGAGTGGTTGATGGTGTGGAAGAGCATGGGTGCGATGGCGATGGGCGGGTCAGTTGAAAATGTGGTGGTGGCAGGGGTCCGAGGGGGCCCCGGAGTGGATTGACTTCATCGTCTTCAGTGTGTCTTCGGTGGTGAGGGCTGTCCAGTTGTCGATCACTGGCTTCAGGGTGTCAGGGGTGGTTGGTGAGGGTTCAGTGTGTTGGTTGTCTTCGTCAAAGTTGTCGTAGATGCTCTTGATTTGTGGTGGAAAAAGGTGCTGAGTTTTTCGCAGAAGTCTTGTGAGGGAGGGATGATGGTGGACTCGCTGGTGGGTTGGGCGAACTCCTTGATGATGTGGAAGAGTTCTTTGCTGTTGTGTGCATGAGTGGAGATTCTGTCTTCATTCGCTTTTATCCTCGTTTTTTTGATGAGTTGGTGGTGGGCGTTGGAGACACCTCTGAAGTTGTTGTGGGCTTCTGTGGATTTGGTGTTCCTCCAGGCCTTTTCAAGGCGGCGGCAAGTGTGTCTGGACTCTCGAAATTCGGTGGTGAACCATCTAACTTTATTGGTGTGGGTGTTGTTTTTCTTGAGGGGGGGCTATAGTGTTGGCGCTGTCGAAGATCCATATGTGCAGGGTTCGCACTGCGGTGATGGCGTCATCGTTTTCCACGATGGTTGGGGTGGAGTTGCTGAGTGATGAGGTTAGCTTGTAGTCGGTGATTCTGGTCCAGTTTCTTCGTGGGAGCAGGTGCTGGTGTCTATGGATGGTGGGTGTTCTGAAGGTGAAGTGGCTGTATCGATGGTCAGTCCATGGGAGTTCGGTGGTGTGACTGAAGGTGATGGAGTTTCCTGTTGTGAGGTGGGGGTCGAGGGGGTGTCCTGCTGAGTGCGTGGGTTCGTTCACGATCTGGCGGAGTCCAATGTTGTGGAGGTTGTCCAGGAGGGATGTGGTGCTGGGGTCTAGTTGGTTGTTGAGGTGGAAGTGGAGGTCTCCCAGTAGGGTGTAGTTGATGGACGCGATGGCATGCAGGGAGATGATGTCCGTGATGGAGTTGGCAAAAAGTCAGCGGGGTCCAGTGGGTTGGTAGAGTGTGCTCAGGTAGAGGGTGGATTTGGGGACGATTGCGATTCCTCCACCAGGGCGGGTGGGGCAGTCCTTCCTGGAGATCTTGTATCCTTGGGGAATGGCGATGTCCGGTACCGAGGTGGTATTGGTCTAGGTTTTGGTAAAGAATGCTACGTTGTGACATATTAGAATATCCAGAGCAAAACACAGCCAAACAGAGACTTCTTTGCCTGATCCAACATTGCATTTTGCACTCTGCAGATGCAAAACTGAGACTTGGTCCAGAGGACATGAAAAGGGCATGATTGGTGCTGGGAGGGGAAGTGGGGTTATGAATGGACTTCAAGTGTGTTTTGTCAATCTTTAAACAGGCGTGTTAGTCTGGCTTAGCACACTAGCAACACCACCCGCAAACAGAACAAATGGAGTCAATGCAGAACATGTCACGCTTTCTGCAAAGAGGTGGGTACAGAGTGGAAATGATCTAGAAATGAGCTGCATCTGTCATACAGGCAGTGATGCTGAGGTATTCATGCTACCAGCATTTAGTCCCTGTGGGGGTACTCTCTAATGTGCTCTTGATGCTCCAGTGACATGCAACTGCAGCCTACAGAAACAGCAATCCACAAGGTCAGGCAGGGACATGTATGATATGAGTCTGCTAAAACAAACCATCAAGTGGGAGATATCTTTCAGGTCACCACTGAAGACACAATAGCACACTTAACGGAGGAAGATATTTACATAGCATTAGAGATATTTTAACTGAACTCTTGGCATCCTGAATATCCTTAATGACATCCTTATCTACTCTACCATACCGTGACACTGTTGCCTACTACTTCACATGGAAAAGTATGAATGACGCAAATCCAGGTTGAGCTTTTTCGGTTATTTACTAGGTTACTAATGTTCCTAAAACACTTTTCAAAAGTGATAAACATCCTGGAATGGTGAATAATGTGTCTTGTTTGTACCAAGTCTGGCAACACTGACAGGCCCTCTGACTGCCCAGTTCAAATGCTAAAGAGTGGACCTTGAGTGTTGTCAAGAAGATGTATTTGTTGTGTACAAATATTTCCATGTTCATAACTCTGGCCTACTTCAACCCTACACGACAGCTGTACTGGCCCCTTGAATGCTCAACCCACCCCAAGCAACTAAAATAGTGCAAAAGACAGTAGCCATATTTAGGGGCTACAGACACTTACAGATTCACCTTCATGGGCATACATCCAATGCATCACTGACCACAAGCCTTGCTTGGTGTCATTATATCATATATTGGCACCACATCCATCCTAGATGATAGTAAAGTGAATCTTCTTTCTATAGTAATAGCCATTTGCAAAAGGAATATAGCCTTGCAGACAACAGCCAGACAGGCATCCTATCAAGGAACCCTAAGACTGTAACCGTACAGAACAAGTAGAGGCGGCTTGGACAGAGAAAGAGAACAAGCTGATCTTGGTGGGCAATTGCCAGAACCAACAGGCTAGAGGAAATGATCCTGGCCACCTGAGGATGTAAATTTAGAGTTGGCAGGCGAGGGTCAAACAGCAGAAGATCTAAAAATATGCTGAATAAAACAACACCACATTTCCAGACATCTCCAAGATTCTCCTGCAACCTTGTACATGGTTTCATGTGCAATACTGTAAGACCTCCGAATCAAGGCCCATAAAGTCGTAGAAAATTAAGTCATTAAAAAAAATGTATAACCTTTTATTGTTTTTAAAAACTGTGGCACAGAAAAAGCATACATGTTGTGGTCCCACACAGGGGACTCCCAGGAGTCAAGCACAACCATCCAAGTATCTCAATGCTTCCCCATCCCCAACTTCAGATGTGCGCTCATTCAAGCCATAATATGCCCACCATTTTCCCCAAATGTAAGAGCTTCTTATGGCATTCTCATACTATATAAAGAGTCTTTTCTAATTGTGCACATCAATTCATACTGGCCCTCCACTCTCACAATATTTTGGTCATTTTTTAAGGAACACACCTTCCATCCTACAGAGCTGATTAAGCCAGGGTGGAGGCTTTCTAAATAGAATGAAGAAAGGTATAAATGGCATAGATTCATATGTATATCTATTGGACGTTTTGTCCAAGGACTCTTGAACTTCTGAACCATTTTGAACAGAAAAGAAAGCAAAGACCAGCAGAAATCTTGCGTGGAGGTCTGTCAAATTGGTACTCACCAGGAACCCCTTGTCTAAAAACTAGATGCTACACTTCTAGGTTCTATGACAAAACTCTTACTGAGGGTATTCCTTGCTCTCTGAAGAAACTTTACTAACCTTGGGTAAAATATTGTCTTAACACAGTACCATGCTCCCAAGAAACCTAACTTGGATTGATTCGAAATTTTTTAATGCAGATTAGGCATACTGACAAAGAGGAACAGAAATGTGCAGAGAGAAGATAGATATTGTGCAGAGACTCAAGAAATTAAGAAATGATCTGGATTATTCAACTTATGATCAAACACCATTAACATGCAATTAATCTCTGAAGGTCTGGGTGACTGGAGTACGTAGTCTTAGTCCAATGGGCACTGAACTACTTTCCATCCTTAGGATTCAGTACTTGTCAGTCAGCTTCTTCAGATATTTTTGATTCTAGGATATTCATTTTGCTTTAATGCACCCCTCTAATCAGATGAGGCTTCTATCTTACTCTCCTTCACACAGTCCTCTGAAAGAAGCCTATCTCACAGTGCTATACCAATGGAGTCCTGAATAGCTTCTTAATGGCTAAGAATTGATCCTTCATTATTGTATTTTTCACACCAAAATCTTCACTGGTGCCGGGCCATTGCCTACCCATCTCTGCTCCACTGTTTCATTTTTCACAGTGATTATCTGTTCAAGGTCTCGCCACCTACTACAATCACAACCTTATTTCAACTACTCTCCATTTTTAATATTTGATTAAATAAATTTTTTACAGTTGGAGTTTCATTAAAGTCGGATACAATAAATATACCATAAAACAAATTTGAAGTAGTGCAGCGTTAATTTTAGTTGAAGAAAAATATCAGTTAGTTTTACTAAATTGATAGCAAATTCAAGTAACTTCATTGCATGGCCAAATGTTAGGTGTGCACAGTCTCCTCATAAGAATAGTCTTTTCCCTGTCTTGTATTTTAGGGAGGCTCTAGAATCTAGAGTATGACGAGGATTTTTGGATGCTGACATAAAGGCCTAGATGGTAAAGCTGAGGAAAAGTTGTATTGAAGTCTTGGACAGTTTTGTCCCCTTTATGAAACTGGAGCATAGATGGAGATAGCTTTAGGCATAATGAGTCACATTCAATGGAAAAATTACCTCCGTTTTATTATCCTTATGTTGATGGACCTGTTCATTTGTCTGAAATTACTCCTGACTGATTCGATTTTTAAAGAAATATTTGTAAGGGAAGGTAAACCCGGTGTTATATTAACAGATAATGGGGTCTATTTAACGTCTAAACCAACACAGAACTTGTTGAAGAAGAAAGGCCCTTTGCACAAAAAGTGATTGTTTTATCATCCTTAATCAAATGGAATAGTTGAAAGAAGCAAGCAGACACAAAAGGGAAGCATACAAATTGCATACAAATATGGCAACAAATTGGAGGGAAAAATTAATTTAAAAAAGAGATTAAAGCTTACAGGTTTGCACCTTGTGGGATACTGAACGGCTGCACTATTTGGGCCTGTGCTCGACCACCACCCAACAAAACCTACTAAACCCAGAAAATTCTGAAAACTAGACACAAAGGGGAGTCCAGGGTGCTGTGTTTTGTGTGAATCACAGGCCATTTCCTATCACAATGCCTTTCAAATTTCAAACTTTAAATAAAAAAACACATTTTTGTGTGAAAGTTTTGGGATTCACTGGGATCTACAAACTTCCACCACCTGAGTTCCCACTTTTTCCCCAATAAATATGCTACGCCCACTTGTGTGGCTTGGCCTAGCGACTGCAACCCAAAAGGCCCCAAAATGCAAAGTGGAGGCACTGACAATAGGGGTAGCTGTTGATCTGCATGTGGCAGAAAAGGATCGAATCAGGTACAATAAGAGCCCCCACGAAGGAATCCAATTGTCCCTGCTTTGATGTGCTCCTGTTCCATGCACTAGCCCCAGCCACACAAGTGAAGTGGAGTTTTTTCAGGATGAGACATGCAGGATCACAGGGTTGTAGGAAATGTGTGAATCCCTGCAGACTCCGAAACTTTCCCTCACGGGAAATGTGAAAAAAATATGCATTTGGAGCCAAATTTTGAGGTTTGAATGGCTTTTTGGTTCAAATTGTTTTAAAAAAACAAGTTTGTGAAAGTCTAGCAAGTCACACCACCCTGGTGTCTAGTTTTCAGAAAAATCTGGGTTTTGTAGGATTCTCTGAGTGGCTGCCGTGCCCAGGCCTAAAATCCACAGCTGCCCACTTTACAAAGAAAGAGTGTCAGTTTGAGTGAATTTTCTTTCATCTATCCATGTTATGTTTTGGGCCCTTTCCTGTCACAGGCACCATGCACACTTACATAAGCGGGGTACCATTTTTATCAGGAGACGTGTGGGAACCCAGAATAACAGAACATTTGTTATTACCAACTGAATCTCTCTGCATTTCTGAATGTAAGTAAAAAAATAAGTTATTTTGCAAAATGACCTCTGACTCACGGTACTGTGGGTCACCATAAATTCAGAGCTGTAGAAATAACCACTGTTTTAGCTTAGAGTTTAGGAACTCAATATCTTGTGAACATTTTAGAAATACATAATTTTTTCACATCCATTTTTTTGTTCTTTATATTTTACCATATCAATTATTGTATAATCTGTACATTATAAATCATTTTAAGATGCAGCTCAGGTGTTGGCTCTGGTGTGTTTTTGAAGAAGCTACAAACCCTGCAAATCTCCCGCGACCAGAAGGGGCCCTAGTTGACATAACAGCATTTTACCTATGTAAATTGGCCACTGTAGCAAACAAATTACAGATCAAACTTTTGCCACAAATGGCTGGTTTTTCCCCTGCTCAATGTTATTTTTTTTTTATTCAACTGTAATGGGAAGATGGTGATCTTAGCAGAACAAACCTTTTGTTGATGCCATTTTTTTGGGTGAAAACATACATCTGCTTTCCTACCAAGCACCTTTTCCCATTTTCACCCTAAACACAATTTAGCTATATTCTTGCTATTTCCTTATTTTCCTACAGAGGAATCTACAAACACTGGGTACTTTCCGATTCTCTGTGATAATGGGAAAAGCCTGCATTGCATGCTGGCATTCAATGGCAAACAGAATGGCAAAGTCAATATGGAAGACATCAAGTGGGGACTGCAGAAGTAGTTGAAATGGTGGCGATTCATCTTTCTCTCTTCGGCTGTGAGAATTTTGATCCAGAGGGCCCCAGTTGCAGTGGATGAAGCACCTTCCCTGGCCGTATATATGTTTATGGTATTTCTGTACGAAAAAACTTAGTTTAAATGCAGCGGAGCGCTATACGGGGTCAAAGACAAACAAAATCAATAAGTGATAGCAGCGATAGGTGGGTTGGGTACTATTAACACTTTGGGTCGTAATTGTTTTTGTTTTTTTCCAGAGGGGGGTTCTTCAACTCTATACTTACTTGGAGCAGCATTGGGTAGTCCTGATGTGATAGAGGAATGTTGTTGCAGACCCTGGGTGCAAGGATTGAAAAGGCCTGATACTTTTCCTTTTGCAATTTCCCTGGCTGTGTCAAAAAACACCAGATATGGTTAGCTTGTGTGCAAGATGAGCTGGTTGTGATAGCTATGTTAATGATGCATCTGGTTTTGAAGATGGTTCTGGCTGGCAAGGGGAGCCAAGCCAATGGAGCTCCATCAGGTTGGGGTTATGTGATCATATGGGATGTTTCCATTTCTCGTCTTTTGCCTTTAACTCTTCTGGTTTTCTCCTTGGGCAAACTTCTGTTCGGACCTTCTTGTTTATAAAAAAATATTTTTTCTAGCAAAATTTGCAGTCTTTATTAGAATGCACATCTTGTAAGCAGACATAAATTACGTGAGTCTGTGGTTGCTTTCTTCATACCACAGAAAGGCGCACTTCACATAGAGTGAATGCACAGCAAGATTCCCCTTCAGATTATAGATAAAGAAAGTGGAAATTTTGCATTCCGCAGAGAACACCGAATTGCCAAAAAGTCTGCAATCCTCGGCTTTGTGGAATTTTTTGCTTGTTCGTGCTTTCAAAATGCGTGTTCCCAAGATATTTCCCCCGAGCACGCAAACAGTGTTCGCAAACAGGAAAAAAGCATCGCGAACGGGCGGAACAAGCAAGTCCGCTCGTTCGGGGAACTCTGCACGTGCTCGGGGAGATTTTTTACAGTTTCGCGGAGCTACGCAAATTCCGCCCACCCCTATTTAAGACACTAAATTAAGCCTAAATAATTAGAAATCTGAGGGATAAAACTCACAGAATATGGTAACAAAACCCTGTAAGCGTTCCGAGATCCTCTCAGCATGAGACGGAAAATAGAAATGAGACAGTGAAGCAAATACCAGTGAAAGGCATGCAGGTGTAGGGAAGCTGCTAGCTCCGTGAAAGACACGGTACTTATTTTACTTCTCCGTACATGAGCATATCAAGCTATTTTCTTTCCTTAACCGCTACCGCGCTAGCGGGTTTTCCCGCTGTGCGCTGATTTTTGAAAAACGCGCGGTTTGTGACAAAGCCAGCTTGTCATCCGCGTAGCGCAGGTAACGCCCATGACGAGCTGGCTTTGTCATCAGCGCGGAAGGGGTTAATGTGCGCTGTTTCACTTGAGAACAAAAATGTTTTTCAAAAAGGCAGCTCACTTGAGGGTTTGCTGCAATGTTGCCTTATTGAAAGTAAAAGAAATGAACCAGAACAAATTCTAGATTGTTAATGCTATGGAGGTTCTGCCTGCCTTGGGTAACAAATCAAATGAATGCAACTCAGCATTACCTATGCCACAAATTAACTACCGAGAGACAAAGGAATTACCCAGTGTTGTCTGGGGCAGAAACAAAATTGTGCAATCTTTGCAGCATAGATTAGGTTTTCAATGTGGATGCGGCGGCAAACACTATATAACCACGAAACAATACCAAAAGTACTCTAGGAAACATGCCAATTATTGTACAGCAGGCTAGTCATGTCTATACCATCTGAACATGTTGTTACATGCCAAACCATATATTGTACGAACAATGAACATTTTCAGCAAGCTGCTCAACTACTGAGTGTCACGACAGTAGATGGCTCTGAAGCCCTTCTGTGCTTTCTGAAGGACTGACCTCTCTGGTACTCTGAGGACACTTGCTGTTGTACTGAATTGTTTGTCGAGTATGTTTCTGTGTCCTTTACATGTAACTGCCTAAAGCGTAGCAGTGCATTTTCGGTTTGGAGAAGTCTTAGCCGCTCAGCAGGCAGTGAAACAAAAAGAAACATCATACTGGGGCTTTGCTTTAATGAAAATGTGCATGGGGCTTTTCTAATCTTTTCCGTACACGTCCTCAGTTCACTAGGAGCATCTGAGTAATAAGAAAAAGGTAAGTTGAAAATGAAACTTGAAGAAAAACCATGAACAAATTAAAAGCAGTGGATCAAGAGTTACTCGTTAACAGCAAACGATTGCTGAACAATAAGTCAATGAGTGAAGTCTTGTTAGATAATGTTATTAGACAATACAACAGCATTGATATTACATAACGCATCGGTCATCGAGAATGTTTTAATCATGGCTAACGAAAAAGTCAGAAAAGGTAATCCTCTTTGAGGAGCAACCTGCCTGCAATGACGTTAGGGGTACAGCTGAAGAATTCCCAATCAAACTTCAAGCCATCTAGTACAACAAGTACATATACATTCTAGGGAAGGAATTACATAATCCAACTTTGATCAAACGATTAATTGAAGAAAGTGATGTGTATGTGTTACCAACTTCTCTCAAGAAATTAAACGTTATTTGCTGAAATATTGAGTACTGATCATATGGATCAGTTAGACAAGGACTTGGTACTCTTTCACAGGTACCCAACTCGGGCAATGTATTTAGTGACGGAGGACTGTCAAACCATTAAGTACATAATGTAGAGCAGTAATCAATATTGATGTCCCCAATGGCACTATATTGTAAAGTAACACTAGTACTAGCAAATATCGATCAACCAAATATCATTCAATTTACACATTTGTTTCTTTCAGTTTACACAGTTAACATCCACACAAGGCTATCTTGTCGGTATTCAATGCTTTGGAGGTTTATCTTTAAAAACAAATGATTAATCTCAAATAAGCATTATAGAGGACTATCCATTGTTATATTTAAAAACAGCATCACTAGCACCCATAAAGGACCTTCTTTTCACCTTTCTATATTTTTGCTCCGTCACTGTGGGTCAAAACAGCTTTAAAGTTAACCATAATTTCGAATTAAAAGCATGCATCCATAAAGGTAGGTGGGCATGGTCCCTGCATATAATAAAAACAAGGTTTTGCTATAATTTGCCCCGCAGGTAAAGGGTACTCCTTTCTCACCCAATTACTAGAGTAAATGATGGTACCCCATGACATCAATAAGCGTTGTAAGTCGATTTCATGTGTGCATTGACCATCATATACCATTTCCACTTATAAATTATAGCAGCTAAAATTATTTCATAGCTTTGTTGTGGTAAACATCTCCTTGATGACAAACTACTGAAACCAGAAGAAAAAATAAACTATTGCCTTTATACATTTTTAATTGCAGTCAATAATTTATGGAGCAAGAACACAATTCTCATTAAGGCATCTCCTTGAAGTCTCAAAACACACACATAATAGAGACTAGTATATGTGCATTTTCTCCACTAAATAATTAAGTAAGTTAAGAAAAAAGATGTTAGAAAGGAGTTAAAGTAACTGCTCCATGTCAAAAATATATGTTCACTGTGAAAGTAGCTTTCAGCGCTTTCCATGAAGTAACTCTGAAATAAATTAATTGAGTGGGAAGACATCTCATTACGGCTTTGGCTTTTCACATGTATCTAAGGCGCTCTTTTAATTAAGCCAATTAATTGAATTTCTTCAGTTCTCTTCTTTTTAAGTGCCTGACACTTTCTTTGAAGAAGTATCAGGCTTTGTGGTGGACAATTCAAGAGAGTAAAGGGGCCACCACATGCCTGCATCTTTAAATACAGAAATAATGTTAAGCAAGTTGATACAGTTAAGCCTTCCAACATGATACCGGGACATGACTCAATAGCGATTGAAAAATCTTTATTCTATTATAAATATAAAATCATAAAAGAATAAAATAATGTAAACATATCACATTCAGTTTAAAACAAGGTGAATCATAAAAGCAGGATGAATGAGGGTAAAACTTCATCATATTACACTGAGGATCACTTTTAATTTGTTTTTGTTTTTCTGTTTTAGAGTTTTATGTAGCGTGAACTGGACCTGAAGATCAATCAATCAATCGGGGGGTTCAGAGCACACTACTCGCAGTGAGGGTCTCAAGGCGCTGGTGGGGGGCGGGGGACTGCAGGTCCAGATCAGACGAAGAGCCAGGTCTTGAGGCTCTTCCTGGAGGTGTGCAGGGTAGGGGAGCGTCTGATGTTTGACCGGCAGCTCGTTTCAGGATCTGGCTGCGGTGTAGAAGGCTCTTCCGCCCGTTCTGGTTATGCGGCTGCGCAGGGTTTCTGCTAGGGCGAGAACGGAGGAGCGGAGGTTCCTTTTGGGTACGTGGAAGGAGACTCTTTCGTTGGGGTATTTGGGCCTGATATTGTGGAGGGATTTGTAGGCGCGGGTGACTCTTTTCGACAGGGAGCCTGTGGAGGTCTTGCAGGTGTTGGGTGATGTGTTCATGCTGTGGGATACCGTGAACGAGTCTGGCGGCGGGAGGAGTCGAGAATGATGCGGAGGTTCCGGGCGTGGTTCATGGGGGTGGCCGAGGGCCACCAGGAGCTGTACCAAGATGCATGGGTGGGTCCAAGGACGAGAACTTCTGTCTTCTACGAGTTGAGTTTCAGACAGCTGCTGCTCATCCAAGCTGTGACGTCTTTCATTCCTTCTTGGAAGCGGAGTCTGGTCGTTTCTCAGTCTTTCATGAGGGAGAGGATGAGCTGGGTGTTGTCGGCGTAGGATACAATGCTGTCTGACGATGGCGGCGAGAGGGACCATGTAGATGTTGAAGAGCATGATGCTGAGCGATGATCCTTATGGTACTACGCAGGCGATTTGTGTTGGTTCGGAGAGGAAAGGCAGGAGTCTGATCCATTGGGTTCTGCCGGCGAGGAAGAAGCGGAGCTAGTCGAGGGTGGTTCCCTGTATTCCTGAGTCATGGAATCTGGCTGCAAGAGTGAGGTGGGAGATGGTGTCGAAGGCTGTGGAGTGGTCGAGTAGGATGAGGACTGCGGTATGGCCTTGGTCTAGGAGTGTGCAGATGTCATCTTTGGCGGCGAGAAGGGTGGTCTCGGTGCTGTGATTCCTGCAGAATCTGGATTGGTAGGAGTTGAGGATGGAGTTCTCTTCGATGAAGTTTGTCAGCTGGGCGTTGAGGATCCTCGAGGTGACTTTGGCTGTGAAGGGAAGGAGAGAGATGGCTCGGTAGTTCTTTAGGTCCATAGGGTCTGCAGAGGGTTTCTTGAGGAGGGGTTTGATTTCTGACCGCTTCTAGTCGTCGGGGAACGTGCCGGATTCGAAGGAGGCGCTGATGGTGTGTCGTAGATCAGGTGCTATGGCAGGGGTGGCTCTGTGGAAGATGTGCGGGGGCAAGGTTGTGTGGGGGTGATGATGGTATCTTCAGTGGTGACCGGGGTCCAGGCAGTAATGGCGGATCAGCTGTCGTCGAGTGGGGGGGGATGGGTGGTTTCTGGGGTCTGCTCGCTGAAGTTATGTTAGAGGGCCTTGATTTTCAGGTGGAAGTAGGATCTGAGCTTGTTGCAGAGGTCTTGGGAGGGAGTGACATCTGTGGCTTCGCTGGGGCGGTTTGGTGAATTGCTGGATGATGTTGAAGAGTTCCTTCGAGTTGCTGGAGTTGGAGAGGATTTTGTGCTGGATGAAAGTCTTCTTAGTGCATCTTATGCGTTGTTGGTATTCTGACATGGCGTTCTTGTATGAGCCAGGTCATCCATAGTTTTGCCGTTTCTCCATTGTGTTTCGGGACGTCTGCAAGAGCGCCTGGCTTCTTGGAGGTCGTGGTGAAAGAAGTGGCCTTCAAGGGGTATTGTATGTCAGCGGTGCGAGTTTGTCTCCGCAATTGGCGATACAGAAGTGTAGTTCCTCAGTTGCCGAGTTGGCGTCGGTCGAGGCTGGGGTGGGAGGGGTGTTGTGGATGGGGGTGGAGTTGGGTGCTGCTCTGTGACCTTGCTCCAGTTGCTTCACGGAGGGCGCAGTGGAGTAGCTGAAAGAAGTGAACGCTGTGGTGGTCCGTCCAGGGGGGCTGCGTGGTGTGGCTGAAGTGGATGTTGTTCCCACCGGTGTAGATGTGCTCAAGGGTGTGTCCTGCCTTGTGGGTAGGGGTCATGAAGAGCTGTTTCAGTCCGATGTTGTCCAGGAGAGTGGTGGAATATGGGTCTCTGAGGTTGTCAAGGTGAAAGTTTAGGTCTTCGATGTGTATGTAGTATGGAGGTGATGCCGTGAGGTGCGATTAGGTCAGCAATGGAAGCGGCGAACGAAGCGCGAGGTCCGGGTGGTCTGTAGGGGAGGGTGCCCCACAGTGTGGTTCTAGGGACCGGTATGGATCTGGAAGTGGAGGTGTTCGGTGGTGGCAAAGTCACCACTCGTGGTGATGCTGGAAAGTAGGAAGGAGGTCTTGAATGTGATGGCGAGTGCTCCTCATGGGCGGTTGGCGCGGTCCTTCCTCTGGATCTTGTAGCCATCGGTAATGGTGATTGCAATGTCAGGGGCGGAGGAGGCGTTGTTCCAAGTTTCCATGAAGAAGGCGACGTCTGGCGAGAGGGTGTCGAGGAGGTCCCAGATTTCTACGGCATGTCTGTGCAGAGAGCACTCGTTGAGGAGGATGTACTTCAGTGTTCCGGGGGTGTTGGCGTCCGACGTGGGGGTGCTGGCTATAATGGTGCGGAGGGTGGTGAAGTTTCAGCATCAGTGGCGACAGGAGTACTGGGAGTGGGTGGTGTTGGGTGTCGCCAGCTGGCAGTTGTTATTCCTTCCGGGTTGGAGTGCGAGGAGGGCAGCTGAGTCGTACCGGTGGGTTGCCGGGGGACCAGGGTCTCTGGCACTGGTTGTGGTCGGGCTGGCTTTCAGTGTATCTGCACAGGGTGCGCCTTTAAATAGGGGAAGGGGGAAGGGAAGACAGCTGGGAGGCGGGGGTGGCAAACCGGGAGGGGTCGCGGGGGCAGCAGCTGCGAAAAACGGAGGTGGCGAACAAGAAGGAGGCAGCAGTGGATCAGGGGGCAGAATAAGAAATTAACACTAAGGCCAAGTTATAACTTAAGGCAAATACAATTGAGCAACAGAAAATAGGACACCAAGGCAGACTCGAAACCCCTACCTAGCGGAGGAGGAAGGGGCAGCGGAGCTGCACAGGCGGAGGGCTGGGTCATTGACCAGGTCAGAGGTCCTGCCCTCTGATATCAGGTATCAGAGCGCTTTACATGAGCACCAGTTTCGTTACATAAGGACACGTTTATTGTTGTTAGGCACGGGGAGATTAGATAATTTGCCCAGTATCAGAGGATGTTGAGCGTTGTTGCAGAGACTCGAACCCGGTTCCTCAGCTTCGAGCTCGACCGCTCTAGCCGTGAGGCTACATCCTCTGACCCTGATGTTAAAAAGGCAGATATAATTTTAAGAACTCATCACTTTATTCCAATACAAGGTACTTTTAAAAAAAGAAGTCACAGCATGATCATTTAACAATTGTAGATAAAGAAAGTCTGGTAAAAAGCATTTGACCTGAAGTTGGGCAGCAGGTACTTCCTTCGAGGGGGATCATAAAAATACCAACAGCATAGTACCAGACGCTCTAAGGTCTGGGTTGAGCCATCATCACATAGGCACATTTTGATAGAACTCGGCTCATATTGCTCTGGAGGGAAACACAAGTAAAATTGGATTGTACACAAACGGAACTTGGTTAAAAGTGATCTCTGATAAGGATTTCTGACGGAAGAGAGGTAAGTTTGGGGCCAACACTATTTTTTTAAGGCAAAAGGGCAGTCAGGGTAGGTTTCTCCAGGGTTGTGTTCTCTCTGTTCTCACTGGTACGCATTAGTAGCAGCTCCTTAACTAACTTCCTGTCTCCTTTGCTAAGCAGCTGACGGCTATGGAACATATCTGGGCTGACTAAAAATATGGTAACACTCCAGATTTAGTCTAGCCATGGAATTTTGTGCCCATACTCATCCCAAGATAATCTTCAATCACATACCTGTTGAATGCAGTATGTTAACCACACCACACTGCAACGCACAAGAACCGGGCAATGTTGGCCTAGTCTTCAGCATGGTCAAGGTACAGCTCTTCGTGCATTAAAAAACTCGAGCTAGTAAGATCTAGACCCAACAATCTTCTACAGAAGAGATTTTCTACACGCTGAATGCTCTTAACAGTTACAGAATTTGTATAGTTCAGTTTCATAACAATGATAATTGGGTTGCTTTGTATAATCAGTATAATAATCACAGCAAACTGGCTTCATGCAAGATTACGTTAGTTGCAATAAATATATTGTGAACTTTCTTTGTGTGTCGTTTACTGTTTTGCTATGGAAATGTGCGAGTGAGTCAGCGAACAAACGGTGATGATCTGTATTTTCACTGTTCCCTGAGGGGACTAGAGTGTTGTGCTGTTGGGTTCCCATAATAACCTGTTGCTCTGTGAGTTTTAGGAGCACATGTAAGGCGCTGTGAGCTAACAGGGAATATGGTGCACCAGATACTGATTTGGCAGAGTGACCCAGTCCCTGCATTCTGACGTTGTGGTATCCCAAGGCAGTTATGCAAAAGCAGAATCCCTGCGACACTAGTTCATATATGGAAAAAAAAACAGATTTGACCCTTCCCAGCTCAGTGAGAGTCAGAAGAAGGACTATGTTGAGCCATAGGGCAGAATTATAATGAGGTATTAAGGACAGACTTCAAAAACAAAATTATACATCACGTGGGGAAGCATTCAAAATAATGGTTCCTCCCGCATAATAAATAAGACAAGGTAATTGGCAGCTCAATACATCTTTGCTGGATCTGCCCAGGATAAAAGTGATTTGGAAAGAACTCAATGCAATTAAAGATTACTCGAGCATGGAATAGGGTTATTAGGCTTGTGCAAGGTAGCACTACTTTAGTTCAGATGCTGGGAATGGTCAAATCCCTCATTGAAGGGCAAATGTTGGTATGTAGATCATCCAGTGGTACTCTAACTGGACATACTTTTTGGGACTGGAAAAGCAAACAGAGACTTTAGCTCAGCAGCGGCAATAGTACATTGTATTATGAGCACACTTGAAAAGATATCTTACACAAACCAACTTGGCAACAAATTTTCTTTAAACACTATTTAAAGAGCGGGCCATGCGCACAGAAGTGCCTAATTGAATCACATTCCTTGCCGCACCACTTTCTGCCGACAGCAAGAGCGCTGCCTTTGCAGTGCTGCACACCATGTCACCGCCTATTGCTGTAAGGTAAGCATGGAGGAGTGGTTTTCTCCTGTGTAATCTGGCTTCGTCCAGCTGGCAAGTTGCTTCCCAAAGCTTGCATCCCAGGGAGTACAGAGATGGGGTCTCACAAGATCTGAGCGGATCCAGTTTATAGTGGTTTCCAAGAGAAAGAAGAAAGATGAAAGATGAAAGATGTGCTGATTCAGGTGCTGGCTGGCAGGTTCCCCTGCCGGGAAAGTAGCAGCAACTTGATTCAGTGATGGGTAAGTGCTTGTGAGCTGGGCACAGCCTCTGACTTTATCTGGCATTTTGCTTCAAGTGTCAGGAAGTGAATTGAGTTGCAAATACCGGAGGCTGCAGCCACACAGCCTTTTCCTGTCTCCTCCCCCACCCTCCCTCACCAGACTAGCTGGTCACCTGAGCAGGCACTACTGGTGAATTTCTTCTGTAAATGAAGTATTAACCATAATACATGACAAGGAGAATGTGGAAGGTAATATAATTGCATTTTCAGCACTGCTTGCTTACTACCATCTTTCGTACAAATATTACTCGCAAAGTGCAACATTTATAGAGTACTATAGTGGTAATTGTAAGCAATCGAGTATTTTTTTCATATGGAAAATGCATTTAGAAATATTAGGATCAGGTGAAAATTTTAATAAAAGATGTGAGACAAAGATAAGAAAGCAAACTTATACAAAGTAGCTATCTCAAGTTACAAACTCAGAGGCTTGGTTCACTGTCTACGTTAATATGAAAAAAACGACTTGGGTGACATTAGCACTTGTGTCGGCTATTGTTATATTAGAAGATAATTGGCATAATGGAATAAAGGAGGCTGGTAAATACCTAGCCTCTTATAACTAACCATTATATTACTCTGTAAATGTTGCACATTGTGATTATTCATAGGAAAGATATCAGTGAGCAAGCAGCGTTGAAATTGCAATTACATTACCTTAGACATTCTCCACACTGGTTATTTAGTCATTTCTATACACTAGGTGTTACCTCGTGGTAACTTCAGAGCACTGCTGAGTTTGAACTATATGTCCAGCTAAATGGGATCTCTTCAATCAAATCAGAAATTCAGGCAAACACCAGTTTGAACAACTTTCAGTTTCCTCCAAAGCATGGACAATCCTTCGTTCCTCGGAGCAAGAACTGTGTTACTCTCATGCAACACATACTGACAGAGTGTCCTTGTGGAAATTTGGCAGATATCGCTGTTAGCGTTTAGCTGAAGCCATCTTGCTTCCGGCAGCCATCTTACTGGCCACATACCCGCCATGTGCTTTTTCCCTCTTCACTGTTGCTTGCCCTTGTGCTGTGCGCAAGAACGGACTATACTTAGCCCTTGCTACTCTGCACATGCTCAGAAGAGTCTGTAGGTGCCCATGCACCTGCTCTAGTCTAAAACGGTCAGGATGTTTTTACCGAAGTCAGCAACTCATTGCTCCTCCTTATTTGTTGACTGTGCATTCTGTGTATGACCATCTATGTATGTAACTCTCTCATGTGTGCTTGTACCGCCTTCTTTTGAGCTCCTGTGTGGGTATAAAAGACCCACAGTTCTTCTACTCCTTGTGCTACTTTATACACTACCGAAGGGTGTTGTGTGAATGTAGTTCCACCTCATGAGGTAATAAAATATCTTTTTCTATTTCAGCTTCTGTGCCAACTTCTATTTTCTGGTCCGAGGACTTGTGTGCAGAGAAGGACGAACCCCTAGCACTGGTAGGCCTTGCTGAGGTCCACCTCTACACCCTGATAGAGTATGGCAAAGCTATGTACAGAAATGGGCTTACAGGGTATCTTAGTTCACAGTACATATTAACTATTTAAGATTTTAGGGTGGTGATGTAACAGGACCCACGTCATTAAGGAAATTCATTAATATGTACATCTCTGTGCTCACTTGGTGCCACCATGCTCAAAATACATAAATATTCTGCAGATTAAAATGTCACACGGTTTCTATTAATTCAGTAAGATTGTGCATTTGGACTGCATAGGTGTCAAAAATATGGGAACCGAGTCCACTCATACCATCAAAATATGCTGGCTTGCTTCCTGGCTAGCTCACAGTGCACCTTCTGGACCCACAAATCGTACAGGGTACCGGATGGTGTCTGCAACCTTAGAACATGACAGCCCTAATTCCCCCAAGGAATTTGTGGATACATATTTACCCTTTCATTGTCATCTCAGACATGCCCAAAGAGAGACAACAAGAAATACACAAATAAGCATTTCAAACATTTATTGAAATGAACTGGATTCTGGTATAAAATATGTGAGCGCCAATTCTTAGCAGAAGAAAAAAAGCAATGTAACCATCATAACGAGAATGGCGAAAAAGATCAACAGTTTAGCCATTACAATTAAGGCTCCCAGTTTCGCTTGTTTACTTATTTTTACAGATAAATACAGACGCAAAACAATCTGTTGTCTGGCTACATTTATTTTTCATTGTGGAAAAACCCAGAAAATGGTGCTTATTTCGAGTGATTCTGTGTCCTTCATAAATTTCAGGACAGCAGCTGAGCAGATCGACAGCATCGGGATTTAAAAACACTGATGAGATTTCCTTAAATACAGGCATATGTTAACATATACTTGTTAGAAATGGGATTTCTGGTTGGCTGAGGCTTGCGCCAAAGCCAGGCAGAATCCACCACTCTAGTTAGGGCAAGGGAGTTGCACTCCAAAGATAACCCCTACTCACCCCCTTGCCAACGTGACACGAGCTGTAAGGCTTATCCCAGAGGCAATGTGTAAAGCATTTGCGCACGCACCCACCAGCAACAACATCCCAGGCCCCCCACAAAAGGAACTCCACACCAGATTATATCAAAAATAGCCTTTGTATTCACAAAACACATCAGATAGTAATCACACATATACATTGTGCCAACTATTTCCAAGGGATTATTTACATAGGACAGGGCCACGTGGGCCACTGTCAGAATTTAGCACTTAGTGAACTTGGTAAAGAAATAGTAAAAGACTATATATGCACTTAGAACACAACCAGTAATCACTGACAGACACTATACTCCGCGTCAACCTGGAATATAAATCAAAATATCCCACAAGTCTAAATACCTTAGACCCTAACCTAAGTAAACATTACACTAGGGGCGTAAATCACACAGGGAAGTATAATCTCCCTAACACAAACCTAAACAGGTAAAAGAACCTCCTATGCATAAACCACATCTAGAGGTATCAAAACAGGGTGCGCAAAACATACTATACACCATACATTTCCTAGCACCCAAAAGTATTAGCACATAAATCACATTAGGACCCGCGTCCTATAAATGTAACAATCCCCCCTGTCCAACTGGCCATCTCAAATAAGGGGAGGTCAAATGCCCTATGTCCAGAGAGTCAGGGCTGCTGCCTAGGCTGCAATGGTCAAGGTTGCGCCACTGCGCCAAAATGTAAACGTTGCAGCTGCCCACTACTTGCTGGGCAGCTGTAAGAGGAAAACTGCTGCATGGGCTCTTGGTAGCCCTGGGGACGAACGGCGCCACGGGTTGGAGCCCTCCGTCTCTGGAAATAAATACTGCCCTCATGGAGCGCACTAGCGCTCTGAAAATAATCATGCCCCCAAGCACCGAGGCATCCCACGGGGGGAAACACGGGCCTCTCGGGGGCTCCCTGAAACAATCACTGCCCCTTCGTTGGAGCCTCTTGGGCTCTGAAACAAATAGGCCCCCAGGGCGAGTACTGGCGATAAACATGCCCATGAGGGGCAACGGGAACCAATAAGGCGACGCTGGAGCCCTCTCAGCTCTAAAACAAATAATGCGAATTAGGGAGCATTGTGGGAGCGGCCCGCTGCCAGCCGGGGCCGCTCAGTAACTAATGCGGGGGTACTATGTCTCGAAGGCACCATGACCTGCTGAAGCCCCTACTCACCGGGCCTCCGCAGCGGAGCTCCTCTTTGGCGGGGCTCTCTCCCGCTCTGGGGAGCCCCGTGTCTCTCCTTGCGCTAGGCTCCGCTTCACTCCGGGCACCGGGGCGCTCCTCACGGTGCGGCGGGCAGCATCTCTGGTCTCCCTCTTCACACGGGAGACCAGCAAGGCGCGCAGCGGCTTTCCCAGGCAGGGGAAAGCGGAAGACCCGCCCATGTCCCAGGCGAGAGGCGCATGACTTCCGGTACGGCCGCACAGGCCGCGGCGGGGAATTCAGCTGCAACGAGGGGTAGGCTCCCTCGAGTAAATTATAAAATAACCATGTAGGAGCAGGGTGGGCACCCACGTAGATTTAATAGCAATGGCATAACACAGGGAGGGCAGCTGCTCACCATAATGAATCAAAGAGCGGGGTGGGCACCCGCAAAGGCACACAAGGAGGGGGAATCCCCAGGCAGAGGGATTCCCTCGGCAAGGGCTGCAGCACCGCGCTGCTCAGCCCCCAGGCTCTCACTTTCCCAGGGAGGGTAAATCAAAGCGCCCAGTTCAAAAATAAGGCGCAGGAAGGCTGTATTAAGCCTTGGTAAAATCAACAAAGGAGGAATTAGGTCCCAGAGGTCATGGGCATAAGAGATGGAGCACAGCAGCTCCCAGCAAAGGCAATTCCTCCAGCATCCTAGGGATTGGGCAGGGCCCAGGGAGGCAAGCCTTCCCCCGGGCCCCAGCAGCAGCACGCCCCTGGTAGATTAGAGTTGGAAACAAGAACATTTTCATGGGGTCACAGCCCCTCTTTTATACACATAAATCCTTTGTTGTCAAAGGTGCAGGCAAGGGGCGAACCAGATGCAACTACTTCTTGAGCACCTTGTTTTGCTCAGCCCTTCTGCCTATTCACAGGATGGGTCAGGGACATCAGACACACCACAGGGGGTGGAGCCAGCATTGTGGAGGGAAGACCCAGCCCTATTCAGGTCCCAGGTGCACCCCTCCCTCCCATCAACATGCAGATCTCTCCATTCACCACCGGGGCAGACCCATTCTGACTCCTGGAGCCAGGCACACCAGCCAGCTTCAGCCAATCATAAGCCAGACAGTCAATTCACATTCACTGCACAGACATGCCAAGTTCTAGAAGTGGCACTTCCACACTAGACACATTAAATATTCGCCCATCATCGTGCAGAATTTAATCTCACGAGTTCGCACATACCAAACTCGACCCTGCACTCCCCACACATCAGGAACTATCATGGACACACATATTCCCCATGCATTCTTATGGGAGGGCAGGCCAATCTCACCACACGCACTCAGAGAGCGCACGCACTTTACACTGGGACACAGTGTCAAAGTGCGCAGAGACCAGAAATCACTATACTTATGTAATATTAAAAGGCAAAAAGTTCAGGGGTGAACCTGCCAAAAGGGCCAAGCCCAACACAACCACCTTCCAGCCAAAACGCAGGGCAGACCAATGACCACTGTGATGGGCTTCCCTGCCTGGGGCGATAGAACACGGACACAGGCCCGCACTGCAGGGACACCCTCCGGTTCTACGCCACGCGGTTCCACAAAAAAAACACCAAACAAAAATCCAACTCAGGCCCAACTAGGCTACCCCACCCGTACTCCTCAGTTGTCCACGGCCAGGACCAGGCCCTAGGCCACCCAAAAGATACCATTAGTCCTTGCCAATCCACAGAAAGGGGGTAGTAACCCCTGGCATACAATAGCCATTCTCCACCCTCCTTCTCAGTGTAGTTCCAAACTACCACTGATCCTTCAACCTAGGGACCGCACCCTCTGGCTGACCAGAGGTCAGGGGCAAGAGTGCCCCACCCTACCTCTACTTCTGGGGTTGCGTACTCTCCCAGGAGAAGCACCCTCCAGAACACAACTCTTTCACCAGTTCAGGACCTCTCTCTATCAACTGGTCTACCACCCGGGATCCACATTCACCGGATGCACTGGGGTTAGAGGCGAGGTCTCGCTCCCTCTGCACCCCCTTCCAGAGTTCTGCACCCTCCCACTATAGAACAGGGTCCCTCTACTTAAAGTAGGCCCCACCTGCTCTCAGGGTAGTACCACAACACTCAGCCAAGGACTCTAAAGATCCCGGCTAGGCCTGTACCACCCCTTCTGGGAAACACAGTGTCTCTTCACTTAAGATGAGCCCCACCTGTGTTCACAGGGGTACACATAGAAGGCAAAACCAGCCAGGACACTGATTACAGTTGCCCTGCCGTCCAGGACAGGCAAACAGCTGAACCTAGCTCCCCAACCCAGGGACGCTACCCTTTGGCCAGATGCCTGGCACAACAGGACTTCACAAGTGTGACTGAAAACTAATGTCAAGGACACTGATTACAGTTGCCTTTCCGTCCATGACAGGTAAACACCTGAACCTGGCTCCCCAACCCAGGGACACCACCCTTTGGTCAGATGCCTGGCGCAACAGGACTTCATGAGGGTGACACATAACTAATGTGTCGTGTGACAGTCTGCCTGTCTCTCGGGACAGAAGTGGCGTCACCATGATCACTCACTGGTGACACAGTCCTTAGAGCTGGCCCCTGACCCACTGGTTCTTCCACTGGAGAGCCTTTCCCTCTCTCACGCCTCCAACTGGAGCGGTACCGCCAGACACCAGAACTACTGGAGCTCTGCTTACAGAGGCTCCACATTCTCTAAACACTGGGAGAGCCTCCTCAAATGGCCTAACAGTACAGCCTAGACTCCCCACCTGGTGTTTCCTAAAGAAACCATCCAGGTCATGAGACAGGGTTTCAGGCACATGGAGACATGCATTCCCATCCACTCCTTCTCCTCAGAGACAGGATATGGGCCCCTACACCAGGACTTAGCTGGGCTACTCTGAACCTCTTCCACCACTCTGGGCTGGAAGACACCTTAGCCACTCCTTTTGTAATTACTCCTCAATGCTCCTTCAGATCTTCTCACACGGGGAGATCCCCCACACAGAACAGTCAAACAGGACAGACTAGGTTCCTTTCCAGGTGTTCCGTCTAAGAACCAACCAGTACGGGAGACAGATTGAGGCTCGGAATACGGCCCAGTCTCACACCTCCCTCGCAGGACATGATGTGAGGCCTTGCAACCTCCTCACTATAACGGTACTCAACTCTGAACATCTTCCACCACCCTGGGTTGGAAAACACCTGCACCATTCCCCTAGGGTCACCCCCCCATGCAAGCTCTTTATTTCAGAGAACTCATGCCCAACCAACCAGCAAGCTCCTTATTCCAGAGAACTTACACCCAAGTATTCAGCAAGCTCCTTAGTTCAGAGAACTTACACCACACGTCCAGTGCAACACACCATTCATCCACACCCTCCCGCCCCCAGACCTGTGAGACAGTATCTACTGTCCCTGAATCTCAACCTACACCCCTCTTACTGAGCACCAGGAACCACACTCTGGGAACGGGACGGGGAATAAAAGCACTGGACACACTTATGCTGCTACCACTGGATCCAACCCTTACTGGTGAATCCAGACACACTTTTGCTGCTTCCACTGGATCCCACCCTTACTGGGGAATCCAGAAAACTCACAGTGCACAAGAAACACATTTCCAAAGAAATGAAATTTAGAACCAACTTAGAAACAATAATCCCTTTTCATGTGACTATCTAAAAATGCAGATCTTTGTAGTGGAGCCAGTTGTCGCTGTGGTACTGCGCAAACTCAAGTCCTCATCCCTTCCGCTGGCTACCAGTGTTAGAAATGGGATTTCTGGTTGGCCAAAGCCAGGCAGAAACTACCACTCTAGTTAGGGCAAGGGAGTTGCACTCCAAAGATAACCCCTGCTCACCCCCTTGGCAACATGACACGAGCAGTAAGGCTTATCCCGGAGGTAATGCGTGAAGCATTTGCGCATGCACCCACCAGCAACAACATCCTGGGCCCCCACAAAAGGAACTCCACACAAGGTTATATCAAAAATAGCCTTTGTATTCACAAAACACATCAGATAGTAACCACACATGTAAATTGTGCCAATGGGCACAGGCAATATTTACAAGGGATTATTTACATAGGACAGGGCCATGTGGGCCACTGTTAGAATTTAGCACTTAGTGAACTTGGTAAAGAAATAGTAAAAGACTATATATGCACTTAGAACAAAGCCAGTAATCACTGGCAGACACTATACTCAGCGTCAACCTGGAATATAAATCACAATCTCCCACAAGTTTAACCACCTAAGTAAACATTACACTAGGGGCGTAAATCACACAGGGAAGTATAATCTCCCTAACACAAACCCAAACAGGTAAAACAACCTCCTATGCATAAACCATATCTAGAGGTATCAAAACAGGGTGCGCAAAACATACTATACACCATACATTTCCTAGCACCCAAAAGTATTAGCACATAAATCACAATAGCACATAAATCACATTAGGGCCTGTGCCCTATAAATGTAACAATTCCCCCCTGGCCAACTGGCCATCTCAAATAAGGGGGGCTCAAACGCCCAATGTCCAGAGAGTCAGGGCTGCTGCCTAGGCAGCGAAGTCAAGGTTGCGCCACTGCGTCAAAACCTAAACGTTGCAGCTGCCCACTACTTGCTGGGCAGCTGTAAGAGGAAAACTGCGGCATGGGCTCTTGGTAGCCCTGGGGACAAACTGCGCCACAGGTTGGATCCCTCTGGCTCTGGAAATAAATACTGCCCTCATGGAGCACACTAGCGCTCTAAAAATAATCATGCCCCCAAGCACTGAGGCATCCCACGGGGGAGGGGGGAAACACGGGCCTCTCGGGGGCTCCCTGAAACAATCACTGCCCCTACGTTGGAGCCCCTTGGGGTCTGAATCAAATAGGCCCCTAGGGCGAGTACTGGCGATAAACATGCCCACTAGGGGCAACGGGAAGAAATGCGGCGACGCTGGAGCACTCGCAGCTCTAAAACAAATAATGCTAATTAGGGAGCCTTGTGGGAGCGGCCCGCTGCCAGCCGGGGCCGCTCAGTAACTAATGCGGGGGTACTATGCCTCGAAGGCACCACAACCTGCTGAAGCCCCTACTCACCGGGCCTCTGCAGTGGAGCTCCTCTTTGGCGGGGCTCTCTCCTGCTCTGGGGAGCCCCACGTTTCTCCTTGCGCCGGGCTACGCTTCACACGTGGCACCGGGGCGCTCCTCATGGTGAGGCGGACAGCATCTCTGGTCTCCCTCTCCACACGGGAGACCAGTAAGGCGCGCGGCGGCTTCCCCAGGCAGGGGGGAAGCGGAAACAAAGTGTGCCAGGCCCCGCCCATGTCCCGGGCGAGAGGCGCCTGACTCCGGCACGGCCGCACGGGCCGCGGCTGTGATTTCAGCTGCAATGAGGGGTAGGCACCCTCGAGTAAATTATAAAATAACCATGTAGGAGCGGAGTGGGCATCTGCGTAGATTTAAAAACAATGGCATAATGCAGGGTGGGCACCTACTCACCATAATGAATCAAAGAGTGGGGTGGGCACCCGCAAAGGCACACAAGGAGGGGGGAATCCCCAGGCAGGGAGATTCCCTCTGCAAGGGCTGCAGCGCCGCGCTGCTCAGCCCCCAGGCTCTCCCTTTCCCAGGGAGGGTAAATCAAAGCGCCCAGTCCAAAAATAAGGCGCAGGAAGGCTGTGATAAGCCTTGGTAAAATCCAAAAAGGAGGAATTAGGTCCCAGAGGTCCTGGGCATAAGAGATGGAGCACATCAGCTCCCAGCAAAGGCAATTCCTTCAGCATCCAGGGGCTGGGCAGGGTCCAGGGAGGCAAGCCTTTCCCCGGGCCCCAGCAGCAGCACGCTCCTGGTAGATTTGAGTTGGAAACACCTCAAATATGGGCTGTGACCCCATTTTCATGGGGTCACAGCCCCTCTTTTAATACACAGAAATCCTTTGTTGTCAAAGGTGCAGGCAAGGGGCGAACCAGATGCAACTGGTTCTTGAGCACTTTGTTTTGCTCAGCCCTTCTGCCTATTCACAGGATGGAGCGAAACAAACGGGGATGATGGACGGAGCGCTTGAGCAAATCAAACACTCACCCCCAGTCAACTGATCTGGGTTTAATCCATCACCATTCTTTAGCTCACTCAGCCACCCCAGTTCAGACATGGCCATATGCAAATCAGTCTGACCCTGTGCCTCATGGGAACAGTCCAGCCCGAACTGCCAAGCCATGTCTTCCCTGGACCGGAAACAAGCATCCTGGGACCGGTTTCGGATTCATAATCCTCATCAGCCAGGCTATCTTGAATCCAGTGGCTAAGTGAGCAAGGGACTCACGTCTGAGCATACCCTGCCAACTTAGGGCGAACAAAGCGAAACAAAAGGGGATGATGGGAGGGCAGGGCAATCTCACCACACGCACTCAGAGAGCGCAGGCACTTTACACTGGGACACAGTGTCAAAGTGCACAGAGACCAGAAATCACTATACTTATGTAATATTAAAAGGCAAAAAGTTCAGGGGTGAACCTGCCAAAAGGGCCAAGTCCAACACTTGTATATAATGTTAATATTTACCGGTGGTTGTAGGGTTTTGTTATATTTGGCTGCTTTATTTGCTAAAACGAGACTGGTAAGAATAAATATAGATAAATACCAACAGAATGGTCGAAAACTAAATATGGATAAACAAGGAGAGAAATGTTGAAAAAATAAATATCATAAAACCGGGAGCCCTAATTATAATTATTGCAGTGATTATATGAATACATATAATAGTACTCCTACTTAGCACTGCCTATCCTACAAGGCATAGTGAGAATGCGTTTCTGCCAGATACCTTTGAGTGGTCTAACTCCCCATTTATCTGTGTGCGATTCATCCAGAAGCCAGTCTGGTGTAGAACAGGCTGCAGTCCCTCGCAGGATAGTAATTTGAGTCAGCAGGGCTGGTAGTCGGGCACGGGCGAAGCACCGGGATATTCCATGGAAATGCTCCTCTCCAGAATAAGGGCTTGGGGCAGATTATATAATAAGAATTGAACCATTCACACTGCCTGAGTTCAGATGCCTATGTCACTGTTTATTCTCCCACCTCAGAGCGGTCTACTAACAGACCACAAAATGCAAGGGCAGTGTGCTCAGTGTAATTGGACAAGAGGTACAGTGTTTTGATAATATGTCCACGAAGAAATGAGTTTGTAACCAAAACACTTTTAGTACATTATCACAGGCAAGCAAATTGGGCTAAAAGTCACCATCTAAAAAGATGTCCAGTTTAAATGTAACATGTAAAATGGGAGCATTTGTGCCTAAGTCCTATTACCCACACGGCAAAAGGTACAAGCTCGCTAAGCAGAGTGGAAATTGGGTCTTTAGTAACCAACTACTTCTCAGAAACCAAGCGGGCTTGCAGAAGCCACTTCGCTGACTACAGAGATCTAGTTGATGAAATTGGGTTTTAGGTAATACTGGTACAGCATTCTGGATGGCCAGATCACACATGAAAGATAGGTATCACTCATGCTTAAAATGGGTGCCATTTCACCCCATTGTCCGACATTCCCTTTTTGAGATCGGTGCACCTGCTTCCCCCCATGTTCCAAGAGGTTACTCTAGGAGGTATCAATCACATTCTAGAGAACAGCAACAGATTAAGTGAGTGAGAGGATCCTGGGAGTTGGAGCAAGAAAATGGCCTATGAAGTGACTCCAAATGACAGAACATGATGGAAATTCGTAGATGAGAGATTACAGCACTCACTTAGCTGTGTAAATAATAATCCACATTTGTATAGCGCACAATCACCTGTTAGGGTCTCTAGGCGCTGGGGGCCGTCGGGAAGATTAAGCAAGCTATTGCCCAGAGTCGCCTGGTGCTGGTCTGACCTGCCGCCGGAGCCGGGGATCGAACCGCGATCCCCAGCGTCCAGCGTCAGTCGCCCTGGCCGCGGCGCCACACCTCTCCCTCGAGAGGTCGGGGGCAGTATAAACCCACTGGAGATGGCCCTTCTCTTCAACAGGGCTTAGCTGTATTCTGTCTTCCACTTCTTGTAAAATACAAGTGGATTCCATGCTTCAGAAATGACCTGGTATCAGGCAGGCTAGAGAGAATCTTCCTGCTAGTGGCTCAGGACAGCCTAGTGCCGACTGCGACCAGCATCTGGTCACCTCGTTTGAGACCCATTTTCAAAATCAAGTTGCTCCTCCTCATGCCTGCCCACTTGGGATAGTAGGACTGCAGTAAAGCACCCACTTGGTTGCCCTTTCACAGCTCCCATCAGATTCGTCACAAAATAAAAAAATTCTCAATACAGTCACTGAGTCACATACAATAATGCCCCTTCAGGAATTCACCTAGAAACAAACAAACACAATGCAATGGCTACCTCACCCAGTCACTGAGCTCTAGCAGCATTATAAACATGATGCCTTGTCCAGATCACGTTTACACTCCTAGAAATACAGTAAATATGTTCATTGCCTAGCCAGCATTTAAAAGCATGTTCTAAACCAGCTCCCCAGGGGTGGAAATAGTGTGAACTAGACAGTGGGGAAAAATATACTGTCCATGATTCACTGAAGTAGCTCACCGGTGGGACAGTGCTTCAGGATTAGCGAAGTATTCCAACAGACTGCTCTGCAGCCAATCATAACAGTTTAAGCACGGAGATCAATTCTGATTGACTAAAAGACGACCGATCAGAATTTTTTTTAAACATGCAGTTTTTCAGCAATCCTAGAGGAATCTTTCAACCACTCAGAGTATGTTCCTGTCTTTACATCATTCTCATTGGCTGCTCTGGAACCAATCATGGAGGCGGCGTCTAGACTGCACCGCCCAGGTCTGTTTTATCAGCTTAAGGAGGCATAGGCAGCATGAATACACACTATTTTTTGAGTTTTGGCATGGAATCGTATCCTTTATTTTAACCTGCTATGCTTACAAAACACATATTGGCATTTTTGCAGAACAAAATTAAGGCACAAGATGGACTAAACAAAAATTAAAGAATGGATGGGTTCATCCCGGTCTCCTTTTTAGTTAAAACATGTACTCTACCATACCTGTACTACATAAGTTGAACTGTGTGGCAACTTTTCTGTGTTTCTTACTGAAGATTGAGAAAACCATTTAAAATTAAGGTCAATGTAGGTATAAGAAGAGATTCCCCATGGCCAGGTACTCCTTGCACCAGCTACAAATGTGGAATTTTGGTTTCAATTTATGAATACGAATAAGTTGGAGGTACAGCCATCATATACAATTTTATTCATAACAATGACTTAAGAGTCCATGATCAATTCAGTATTACTATTGGCTGTTTGAGTGTAATCTTCCGCTTCCACTAAATTACTTGCTCTGAACTGCGCAAGACACTAAATTTACCTTTGCCCTCTCTGTCCGCTCGTGCAGGCTCTCTTCTGTGTCTCACTCTAATGCACTAAACCTGGCAGCATTAGCACATTAACCAAAGACCTACTAGTTAACTAAAGCTTGCTTCATAAGAGACCTCACAACACCACTAACATATCTCATGCAACCATGCATGTGGGAAGGCTATTCTTTGGACTGTCCATTTTTAGGCCTTGCTTATCCGTCGGTGCACGCCATCTCTTAGCAAAAAGCCCTACTGTCTGTATAAAGTGAGCTTAGTGCTCGTTAATTGCTTACCATTAGTTGGCTTTATTGTTGCTCTTGCTTTTTATTTGTCCGGTTGTGTGGGCTTTACTTGCTTTTCTTGTGTTTATCCCTCCCCTGGAGCATGAACGCATTATGTGTTCCCTTTCACTGCTCTCCCTTGAAGCAGAACTTTTTCCTTTTTAGTTAAGCACTCAATGACAGTGCATGTGTTTACCAGTTGTCTCCTTCGTGTACTGTTTTTCTCCTCTTCACCTTCTGTCTTGAACTTGCCTGTGTTCGCTTCTTACCCACGTTTTCTAGCTCATGTGCTTTCCCCCAACCGCATCATGTTCCTCTCTAGCCCATGTGCTTCTCTATCTCCACTTTATCACTTGCCTCTTTTGCTTCCTCCCACTCTCCATGTTGCTTTCACGTTACTTTTTTCGTTCGTTTGCTAACTAATCCAACCCAGATCCGTAAATAAAAAGAATAAATAAGCGCCTGTGTCATTTTGTAGGCACATGCATCAGTGTTGCATGCGCCTAAAAAACGATGAGAAACACGCCACTCAGGCTTTTTTGTTTAATCTTTCACCATGCAGCAGAGCATTCAAGATGCTGCACAGTATCACTAAAAACCATTGGCAAGGTCAATAGGTCCTACAGACGAGACCTATTGGCTTTGGCAACGGCTCTTTGCAATGTTTTCTGATTAAAGTTATCCCAGCTAATAAAAGGCAACAGCAAACAAGCCGGACAGATGTTCATAATCCAGGGCATGCGTTACGAATCGGAACCATAGTTACAATAAATCAGTGCTGAAAACGTTATACAATACATTAAAGGCAGCTGGTGAGCTGTGAAAAACAGGTCGGAATTCCACCTCCTACACCTTTACTAAAGAATCAAGTGTAACTAACTGCAAATAAATGACTTTTGGCAATAATATAGCCGAAGAACGCATGATAGTGAATAAAACTAAAAACACCTGCATATAATGGAAGATGAAATATATAACCTTTTTAAAACCGTTAATATAAATGAGCCTGGAAATTGGACCTAAAAAATAAACTAAAGTATGTATTTTAACAGTACCATTTACGATGTCACCATAAATAGAGCATCAATACACCCTGACCAAATGGTATTAGTATTTTCATTTTGTAAACTCTATTGTTGTTTGATAAAAGTACCAAGGTTCAACTTCAAGCACAATGTATCCCACTGTATGAATTGCATTTTATCGTACAGATTCAGCTTTGCATATGATCTTTTCCCAACTCGCTTGTGAAAATATAAGTGTGTGCCTAAACTGTCTCTATGGCAGCTTTCCAATATGTCTGCAAAGCCATGAGGAATTATGAGAAAGAAGAGATACATCTCTAGAGAAGTTTCAGTTAGATGGGGTTGGAGACCTGTGGACCGCCAGAAATCGTTTTGGGGTGTTAAAAGAGGAATCGGAGACTCAGAGTCCGGAGAGCTCTCCAGAAGCTTCACCCGTATGCTGCCCTCTGGTTTACCAGTCTGGCTGTGGGGATGACGCTCTAGAGCTCCAGGATACAGTGGGGCATTGGTGAAGCTACAGAGAAATACACGCATGCATATTGAAGGCAAAATAGATAGGCTTACTTGAGAGTGGTCCTAACTGATACGCCCACAAAATAACCATGGGCCACAGTAGAAACATCTGGCGGTTTAAGGTCTGTATCAATCTTAGGCTTATTAATGTGATTTGTAAAGCACACGTATACCCTAGGTGTATTGGCACTGTCTTGGCACTGTCCACTCCTGAGTAGGAAAAGCCTAGTTATTTAAGAGCCAGGTTTTTAGCTGTTTTCTGAAAGAGAGGAGGGTGGGAAGAGCTCTGATGTGGGCAGGTAAGATGTTCCAAAGGTTGGTGGTCCCAACCACAAAGCTTCTCCCTCCCAGTTAGCTCGATAAATTCTGGGAGTAGTCAGAAAGTTTGCCCCTAGCGAACGCAACGGTCTGCCAGGAGTTTTTATCCGCAAGTAATGTTTCAGAAACCCTAGGCTATTGTTGTGAACCGCCTTATATGCTATACACAGAGCCTTACATTTTACACAGCTACTGACTGGCAGCCAATGCAACTGCCTTATTCCTTCAGTTATTGAAATAAATTTAGGAGTCCTGGATAGAATCCTTGCCGCCGCATTGTGAACTATTTGAAGCTTTTTGTGGATTTATTCCTGAGTATTAATAAACAAACTGTTGCAGTAATACAATTTAGACAGTACTAATGCTGTGAATGTCTTTCTTGCTTCCGCCAGAATAAATGTAAAACGTTTTTTGATCATTCCAAGCAGATAAAAGAAGGAAGAGACAAAGAGTTGACTTGGGGTTTGTAGTTCAATTTGTCATCTATTATAACACTTGGGTTTTTTGCCTTAGCTGCTAGAATGGGAGGAGATCCCAATTCTTCTCTCCCCCAACTAGAGGACCCGACAGGGAGTAGATTCCCAAACACCATCACTTCAGTTTTATTATAGTTTAGCTTGAGGCATGTCTAGACATCCACAAACCGATAACCAGAATACCGTCATGAAAGGTGGGCGATCCATCTAACCCATTTTTAAAGAAGGCCAGAACTATTTGGGTATCAGAAGCATAGGAGGTTAACGCCAGGTCAAAGGATTTGACTACCAGAGCCAACTCTGTAACATAAATATCGAACAGTGTGGTACGGAGATGAACCCTGTGGAACCTTACAGGGCAGAGTGAAAGTGACCGATTCGAAATTGTCCAAAGTGAATGATTGTTCACGCTCAGTCAGAAAAGATATCAACAGGGCTTTAGCCCTCTTCTTGATACCCATGGGGGTGATGCTGTTGATCAGCATCCCGTGGTCAACCGTATCAAAAGCTGCTGATAAATCGAGGAGAATAAGTGCTCCACCTCTATCGAGCATGACCCTTATCTACTCGGTGGCTTTGCTCAGCTTTGCCTCGGTGCTATGGCTGGATCTGAAACCAAATTGTGTTTCATCCAGCAACTGGTTATTTTAAATATACTGTGTGAGCGAATTGTTCAGCATCTTTTTCAACGAATTTAGCAGGCAGAGGGAGACGTGAGATGGGTCAGCAATTATTGGGATCAGTTGCGTCTAAGTTTGGTTTCTTCAACAGCAGAAGGATAGAGGCCTTCTTCCATTGAGTTGGGAAGACTCCTGAAATAAACATAGTATTACAAATGGCTGCCAGATTTGCACCTATTAGGTCCGAGCTAAGTTTCAGGAACAACAGGGGGCAAGGGTCAAATGGTAATCCAGATCTAGCCTTGCTCACCATAGCGGCTATTTGTTCATTAGTGACTGGAGAGAATTTCAGCGAAGCACAGGTCTCGGGCTGCGCCTTGCCCGAGTCAAATAGAGTCTCGAGAGAGAGGAGGAAGCCTCAAACTTAGAGAACATTTGGTTTACTTTTGCCTGAAAACACTGGGCTAGAGAATCGCAGAAAGCTTGTGTGGCAATGTTAGAATCATTTTTTGGTGGTGCCGCAAGTTTAGAAACCACCTGCAACAGTTGTTTAGTGGAATTCTGTGCGGATTCAATTTCCTGTGTGAAATAATCTCTTTTTTTCTTTTTAGTCGAGGTTTATATTCGGCAAAAGCCTTCTTGCAGCGCGTTTTCACTTGGGGGTCATACTGTAGCCGTCAGCATCTTTCCTGTCTCCTATATTGCTGTTTTTCAAGCCTAATAGGTTCAGAAAACCATGGGGTGGTTGGAGTTTTAATGGGACTAATTTAGAGAAGGAGGCTTGAACCCAGTCTGTGTAGCTCTGTGAGGCCAGCTCTGGTGGTGGTTTACTAAGAACCCAAGATCTTAACAGGTTCGGAGGATAAGGGTTAGATCAGTTTCTACCTACTTTCTGATGTGGCTTGGAGGAGACAATTATCTACGTACGAGTAGCAGTGGATCAGTGCTAGAGTCAGCATCATGAATTTCTGCAGGGGTATGGACTGGTTTAGATTACAGTGGTTTAAGATTGGGTGAAACCTGTAGTGTTCTTATGCTGCGTCCTGCGTTTGTTATGTTATGTGAGACTAGCTGGCTTCTATAATGTGAGCAGCTGGTTTCAAAGCTAGTTTTTGGGTGATGAGCAGCAACCCCAGCGACAAATCCACGTAGCCATCCTTGGCTCCTCTTAGTGCTGGACATTTTGCCTCCTATCTTTAAAAAAAGACAACCTTTCTACCATGATGATCCGCTCCTAGAGACAGCGGAGAGGGATGTTTCTCTTGAAAACTTGCATAGGAAGCAGCAAATTAACATGGCTTTTAGGGCCTCGTTTAAGGTACCGTGACTTGCGCCCTTGTAAAACTGCACCATTTCAACACCATGTTGTCTCACGCATGTCTTTCTCCATGAGCTATCTTGAGCGCGCCCTCACATGCTGATTCTATGCCAGGACCGGAGGCTTTTGATTTGGCTTTTCCTTCTTTGCTGTTTATTAACATAACTTCAAAAGCAGCCAATCAAATTAAACTTTTACTATAAACTACATTTTCCAGAGTTATCATCATGACATCATACATCTTGCACCAATCATCATGTCTCTGTTCACATAAAATGTTGTTCTTTGATGCTTTATGTTCAGACAAGTGTTTTCGCCTGTTATGATTCTTTGTAGTTCAGTGTGTTTTCGCTGTTAATCTCTGTACAGGTAGCACTTCATAACAGTAGTAAACAAGCATTTGCCATGCCAATTGGTTTCGCCATATTAGTGTATTATGAAAATATGCCCTTGGTGCAGTGCAGAGTTGGAAAAGCATTCCAATGACACATGCGTGGCTCAGATAGGGCGGGAGGGGAACCTTTGCCCACTTGTAGTTGTCAGTGAAACAATCAGATTTTGTACAACAGGTGCTCTAAACTCACATTTTTTAAAGTGCTTTGATAATGGTTAAATAAAATGTTTGCCTAAAATCACACAATTTAAGCAGGTAAGATGCAATTTGTACTGGTTTTCTGGTTTCACTTTGTGCAAACCATTTGTCTTTCCTTATGGATATTTTTTTTATCCTTGTGTCTTTTTTTGCAGTATTGATACAGCCAAAGTCGACGGGAAGGTTATGAAGCAGTGTTGAGCTGACGCTGAGACTTGAACCTGAATTGATAGTGATAATACAGTATGTTCGAGATAGTTGCTTACATTTAAAAGCACAATGGGTCAGATATTAAACATTTTGGTTATGAAGCCCTTTGAGTGTTTATGATGCCAGTACGCCAGTATATTTTAAAAATGTCGAACCTGCTCCACCTTTACCCCTAACAACAGGAGAAATAAAATTAAGCAATGTGATTGTGGAGAAAGCGTGCATTAAAGCTGAAACAAAATACAATGTATAGAAAGTAGATAAAGCACTATGAACGTAAAGTGGGCACCGCGTTAATTATGTAAACAAAATCCAGTGACCAGAGAAGCTGAAATCCTAAACAAATGTAAAAAATAAACACAAATACAAGCAAGAACAAATCTGGTACAAAGGCTTGCTGGAAGTAGAGGTAAGTATTATGACCCATAACTGTCAAAGTTCACCAGCCACCACTGCCACAACCATAAACACTAGAACCCATGTGTGGGCAGTTACATCGGCACATTGCTTTTCCTGTTTCTGATCCCTGTTTCCATCCTTGAAGGAATTGATTTAGAGTCACTGTTCTACAACCTCGAAATCTCATCAAGAAAACACATTTTGGGGGGGTGTGGCTTGACCAGCAACAATGGCGGTCGTGCCTTAGGCTCGCTCCTGCCAGCCTACATATATCCTATACATTTATCCTGCCCTGAGCGCCCATAATTTCTGTCCAGCTGTCGGAGGTGTTGCAGCGCCGTTTTGTGATCTCCCGATCTCTCTGGGGGCTTGCGGCGTGAGGAGATGCGCCCATCAGCGAGGGGGCAGCCTGGCGAGTGACGGCAGAGGCGACGCCGGGACCTGGATTGGAGCGCCTGGCCGGGGACGTGGTTCTCAAGGCCGGCGAGTAGGAGCTGGTGTGGCGGTGCGGCGCTTCCCCCTTCAGCACCGGGGGAGGCTGCATCACGGAGGAGTACCCAGCCGCGGACCGGGCTGCCTGAAATTGCGGCACGGCCCGTGGGAAGACGGGCCTGGAGCTGCGGGTTGAGAGGGCCGTTGTCCTGGACATGACGACTCCGTGGCAGACGGCGCCCATCTTCTACGTCCCGGGGCGGGCGGCGGTGAATCCCGAAGACCGCATCTTCGAGGTGGCCTGTTCCTCCCCACCGTGAGTGCTGCTGGGGCTGTGGTGACGCTTGGCAGGGCGGCTGGCCAGTTGGGTCGGCCTGTGTGGCCGTGGTGACCGGGGGAGACGCGGCGGCTGCCGCACCACGCCCTGCGCTTGACCGCGGCGGGTCCCCTACCCCAGGCAAGAGGGTGGCCCATATCCCACAGATGTTTGGCGGCGTGGAGGGGTATGGAGTGACGCAGCTGGGAGATTCGTAGATGATATCGGCCACGGGGGCTGCCCACGGAGACATTTTGCCAGGTCTGGATGTCCTGGACTCCCTGGCGGCCAGCTTTCCCGGCCCAGGAATGCAGTGGTGAGTCCATTACATCATAGGGTGGGGTTGTGGGCTGGGGGAGTTGGATGGTGAGAGCGCCCCCTCTTTGCCTCGCCTGGACATAGTTTTGAGGCGGTGGTGGCCATAGATCAGGTGTGTTCGGCGGTCTGGCCGGTCCACAGTGATTATGGGAGACGCAGCTGTATGCGTGACCTGGCTCTGGTGGGGTTCCGTGGATGGTGGTGATCCCATTGCTGTGCTTGGTGGGGCTGCAGGTGCGTGACGGTGGTCAGTGCGGACCACGGAGCGGGGGGCAGAGCAGTACCCCCTGGTGGTTTAGTTGAATCGCCCTTCAAGTGGCTTATCATCCTGGATATAGTCATGGCTTGCTTGAGGTCCGCTTGGAGGGTCTTGCTGCGCTAGAAGGAGTCCAATACATCACCGGCGTTGCAACATACGACTGGCCCCGGGGTCGAGACACAAACCTACACAATGACCCGCAACAAGGGAGGGGGTGGCAGCGCTAAACAGGGCACACTCGACAAATACACTGGTGCGGGGGCCACCGCCGGGTCTGTGGGCCCACAGAGTCAATTGCCCGACAATGCAGCGCTCATGGCAGCTATTACTCAGTCCTGGGATATGCTTGATGCGAAGATCGGGGCTGTCGGGTCCAATGTTACTCTGTTGCGACAGGACCTGCAGAACGCAGTGGAACGAATAACGGCAACGGAGACTCGCGTGTCGGAGGTTGAGGACGACGTCGCGGTCCTGAAGAAGAAAGTCGCGGATATGGAGAAGATATAGAAGGGACTGGCCCTGCGGGTTGAGGACGTGGAAGGGCGCGCCAGGCAGAACAACCTACGTTTCGTGGGATTTCCGGAAGGATGCGAAGGAGACAACGTGGAGAGCTTTCTGACCCAGTGGCTGGAGAGTTGGCTCCCACCTGATGTGCTTTCTCGTTGCTTTGTCATAGAATGTGCCCACCGTGTCCTCATGCAGAAGCCCCCCATGGGTGCTCGCCCAAGGCCGATTATAGCTAGGTTTCTTAATTATATGGATCGGGACGTTATCCTGCGACAGGCTAGGGCTAAGTCTACCCTCACCTGCGACAATGCCTCCATACTTATCTTTCCGGACTACACTCGCTTGGTGCAGCGGAAGTGACAGCGACAGTCTTTCATGGCGGCCAAAGCGCGCCTTCGTGACCTTAAGCTTCAATATGCGCTGCTGTATCCCGCCAGACTGAGGGCCATCGATCGGTCCCGCACAGTGTTCTTTGATTCCCCGGAGGAAGTTTTCAAATGGACTGATGAAACGGTGCGGATACGTCCTCATACGCCGCAGGGCATTGACTCTGAATCCTCTTCCAGTTAAGTGACTTGTGGAGGGCCTAGGGGCCAGAGGGGTGGCAATCGGTGGTCCCACTCCAGGCGTCGCAACAGATCTGGCTCTGTCCTCAGTCAGAAGGGCGCGTCTCCGGAGAAGCAGCGGCTGGAGGAATGACTTGGTGACACTATTGGTTGGGTGTTCAGCTAGGTCGGTTTGATTTAGGCTGGTTCCCGCTCACAACTGAGTGAACGGGAGGGGGTGTAGTCCTTTCTCCCCCCCCCCCCAAAGTTATGGGTGTTTCCTTGGGGAACCATTGGAGGGGATGGTGTTGGTCCCCCTGTTGGGGACTGGACCTTGCTCCGACCGCGACAGGTACATCCATGGTTGGGAGTAATAGTGTGTAGAGGGGAGTGGTGGGGGGATTCAAGGGGGTTGGGTGTTCGGGGGTTTGTTTGATTGTGTGACTGTGCTGTCTGTTCGTCAAAATGCGGGTGTGCTGGGTCGGGGAGGCACTGGTGGGAGACGTGGGTACTTGTTATCATGCCGGACACTGAGGGAGGGGGGCGGGTAGTCCCGGGGTTCCTGTGCGTCATAAGCTGGAATGAGCGTGGGGCATTAGACAAAGTGAAGAGGGGGGCCATTCTGCGATACGCCAAGAGGGCGGGGGCTGATATGCTGTTGCTTCAAGAAACACACCTCCTGGGCACGAAGGCTCTTTGCTTGCATCAATTTGGATTTGATCAGGTCTATCACTCAGGGTTTACGAGGGGCTCAAGGGGTGTTGCAATTCTGATACATCGTAGGGTCTCCTACACTCACGAGAAGATATGGACCGACACTCAGGGCACATATGTTGTCATACAGGGGAGAATTGGACGTCACCAGGTGATGGTCAGCAGTATATACGCCCCACCGCCACTACAGTGGTCTTTGGTGGAACGGCTGTTGACATTGTGGGGGACCATGCCGGAAACCCTGATCATAGTAGGGGGAGACTGGAATGATGTGATGGAGCCTGGCATTGACAGATGGCGCATTGGGAGAATCCTCTGGTGGGGGGTCCCTCTACCAAGCTTCATACCATGGTGCTGGGGCTCGATTGGGTGGATGTGTGGCCTGGTAGGGAGTACACGTTTTATTCTACAGCACATGAGTCCTTCTCTAGGCTGGATTATCTCTTTGTTCCCAGGGGGCTTGTACACAAGGTGTTGTCAGCAGCTATACTGCCCAGGGCCCTGTTCGACCATTCGCCTGTAGCGCTTACACTCCAGCTGGGCCCAGGGCGGCAACCGTTTCGGTGGAGTATGTCGGGGTGGCGCCTTCAGGGGGAAGACTATAGAGAACACCTGACCAAGGCCATTGCGGATTATTTTGTTACCAATGCGGTGTCAGTAGACTCTTCCGCGATTCTTTGGGAGGCGTTGAAACCGACGTTGCGTGGAGTAGATATTTCTTGGTGTGTGGCGGCGAGGAAAGAGCGGCAGCGAGATCTGGTGCGTCGGGAGGCCGCCATCGAGGCGTTGGATCGCAGGGGCCGGGAGGCTGATGGCGGTATGGCGAGGAGACAGCACGTATTGGCCCAACAACAATACTCCGCGATTCTCTTGGATGAGGCGTGTCAGGCTTGGCTGGCTACGTGAAGTCAAGTGTATCAATGGGGGGGACAAGTCAAGCAAGATGCTCCACTGCTTATGTCAGGGGTCTCCCCGAAATGCCCAGCCGTTGCCGCGGATCTGTGATCTAGAGGGGGCGCCTGTTGTCGAGACCTCGGCCATCGCTGCGAGCTTCGCGGCGTATTATGAGGGTTTATATACACCCCAGGAGTGTCTCCCAGAGGAGACCATCCAAAAATTCATTGACGATCTTCCCCCCAGGGCTGTTTCGGACAAGGTGCGGGAGAGGTTGGATCGACCCCTGTCTGACGATGAAGTGAGTACGGCTTTAGGGGAACTGCGCCCGGGGAAGGCGCGGGTCCCAGTGGCTTCCCGAGTGAATCTTTTAAATGCTTTTCGGCGCAGCTATGCCCGTATTTTAGACCGGTGATTGAGGAGGCGCTGGAGGGTGGCTCGCTCCCCACGGACTGGCGGCATGCGGAAGTGGTGGTCCTCCTTAAACCTGGGAGGCCCCTGGAGCGGCATGAGTCTTATCGCCCTATCTCCCTCCTAAATATTGAGGCCAAGGTGTTGGCGAAGGCTCTGGCCAATAGACTCCGGCCCCATATTGCGGACTTGGTCCACCCAGACCAGGTCGGCTTTATGCCCCGGAGGGCTACTCGACACAATATCAGACGGGCGCATGTTGCAATATCGGCCTGGCAGCAATTTGGAGAGCCAACGGCATTATTATTGGCAGACATGGATAGGGCGTTTGATTCCCTGAGCTGGGTGTATCTGTTTGCATTATTGCGCCGTCTTAATTTAGGCCTGCGTTTCTTGGCTTACCTGCGGTTGCTGTATACAGATCTTACTGGTGTGGTAGACAGGATAGCACTGTACGTTGACGATGTCCTGTTTTTTCTTTGATATACATAGGTCGGAACCACGCTTATTGCGGATTTTACAGATTTTCGGAGAGACCTTGGCGCTCTATTCCGGGTAAATCCACCCTATGGGTTCTGTATGATCAGTACAGGGTAGGGGACTGGGCGTCCGTTCTACAGCTTGCATCTGGGGGGAGTCTATCTTTCGGCTTCACCGATCGTCTCAAGGGAGCGGAACTTGGCCTTGGTATGGGACCATACACGAGAGGACCTCAAGGCGTGGTCTCGCATGCCCCTCACTATTTAGCAAAACACACAAGATGATGGACGGCATGTTTCACAATGGCAAAACATTCACCTCCAGTCACAGATCTGGGTTTAATTCATCGTTATTTTGCTCACCAAGCCACCCCAGTTCAGACATGGCCATATGCAAATCAATCTTGACCCTGTGCCTCATGGGAACAGTCCAGCCTGAACTGCAAAGCCATGTCTTCCCTCGACCGGAATCAAGCATCCTAGGACCGGATTCTGGCTATCAGCCGTCTTCAGCCAGGATAGCTTGACTCCAGTGGCTTAGTGAGCACGGGACCCACGTCTGGGCATACCCTTCCCACATAGGGTGAACAGCAAAACACACAAGATGATGGACGGCATGTTGCACAATGGCAAAACATTCACCCCCAGTCACAGATCTGGGTTTAATCCATCGTTATTTTGCTCACCAAGCCACCCCAGTTTAGACATGGCCATATGCAAATCAGTCTTGACCCTTGCCTCATGGGAACAGTCCAGCCTGAACTGCAAAGCCATGTCTTCCCTCGACCGGAATCAAGCATCCTAGGACCGGATTCTGGCTATCAGCCATCTTCAGCCAGGATAGCTTGACTCCAGTGGCTTAGTGAGCACGGGACCCACGTCTGGGCATACCCTTCCCACATAGGGTGAACAGCAAAACACACAAGATGATGGACGGCATGTTGCACAATGGCAAAACCTTCACCCCCAGTCACAGATCTGGGTTTAATCCGTCGTTATTTTGCTCACCAAGCCACCCCAGTTCAGACATGGCCATATGCAAATCAGTCTTGACCCCGTGCCTCATGGGAACAGTCCAGCCCGAACTGCCAAGCCATGTCTTCCCTGGACCGGAATCAAGCATCCTAGGACCGGTTTCTGGCTATCAGCCGTCTTCAGCCAGGATAGCTTGACTCCAGTGGCTTAGTGAGCAAGGGACTCACGTCTGAGTGTTTGATTGGTTCAGATGCTCTGTCCATCACCACCCCCTTTTGTAAAGCTTTGTTCGCCATAAGTTGGCAGGGTATGCTCTGACGTAAGTCCCTTCCTCACTTTGCCACTGGATTCAAGCAAGCCTGGCTGAAGACGGCTGTAATGCCAGAAACCGGTCCTAGGAAGCTTGTTTCCGGTCCAGGGAAGGCATGACTTGACATTTCGGGCTGGACTGTTCCCATGAGGCACAGGGTCAGACTGATTTGCATATGGCCATGTCCGAACTGGGGTGGCGGAGTGGGCTAAAGAACGGTGATGGATTAAACCCAGATATGTTGACTGGGTGCGAGTGTTTGATTGGTTCAGATGCTCCGTCCATCACCACCCCCTTTTGTACCGGTTTGTTCGCCATAAGTTGGCAGGGTATGCTCAGACGTGAGTCCCTTGCTCACTTTGCCACTAGATTCAAGCAAGCCTGGCTGAAGACGGCTGTAATGCCAGAAACCGGTCCTGGAGGCTTGTTTCCGGTCCAGGGAAAGCATGGCTTGGCAGTTCGGGCTGGACTGTTCCCATGAGGCACAGGTGTAGTGTGTTTTATCTAGGTACCTGAATCAATATCCTATTCTTTGCCCCTGTCCGGTTATAAATCAATAATATCCCTGCAACGGCACAGAAACCCTTTTCATAATTCGGTCATAGCGCATGCTGTCACATTAAGCAAGCCTATTCCTCCAGCCCCCTAGAAAGCACACCGAGTTCTTAAACAAATCCAAGCCTCCAGCAAACCTGGGAAATCCCCGCTGCTATTGTTTTGATTTCGTCCGAGAACTCCTGTAAAGCACTGTAAGAACGACCAGTCCTTAGTGACATCTTTATTGACGTCTTATGTCCATCCTTACGTCAACCCCGGCACCTTTCAGGTATAAATATACCAACGCTGCCTTAAGCAAAGACACGGTGGTGGTGAATCTGGAGCAGCGACTACTTGCCCGAGAGCCCAGCTGATGCGAGAGCCCACGGACGCTGCCCTTCCCTTTTGACGCGCTGAGAAAGACGCTGTCTTTTCTCTTGCCGAGAAATCCAGCCTCCGGCGTTTCCAGCCTACCCTTGCGGGTGACTGGGATACCGAGTCCTGAGAGAGAGATACCAGCCCTCCTGCCTTCTAATACCCAGGTACTGAACGGACTAAACCCTTACAGAGAATTCTTGAGTCAGATTCTTGGCAAACCAAACTTAACTTAAACTGCTACTTACTTACTCCCTCCCATGTATTAGGCTTAGGTCAGGTACACCGGGGTAGGCGTAGTTAGAAGCACCACTTGAGTACGATTAGTCAATGTATATATGTATGTATCTATTTTATCCATTTTAAAGTATCATATGGATAAGAAACCATATCAATGCTTCTACAGTATTATTTTATAATCCTGCTTTTACTGTATGCACTTTTCTTGACTATAAGTATTGCAATTGTAGCAATTCATTTCTCTTGTACGAAGAAAGAGACTGCTCAATAAATAACACCTTTTATTGAAAACGCCCGTCTCTCTTTTTCTCTGCAATCTGGTGAAACTAAGTACGCACTTATTGACTGAGTGAAATATCTGTCTTTTGTTTTCACACGACTCTAGAGATATACTCTTATTCAGGGAGAGCAAAGTTGTCATGTTTTATGGTTGTCAGAAACTAAATCCCTTCTTGTATATCCAGGGAGGTTAAACTCCTCCTCGCTTATTCGAGAAAGTTTCTAGTGAACTCTGAGCTAGCTGGCAAACACTTAAGTCTAATATAGTCAGTAGAGACCTAGTTAACCTCAGTCCTACGTCTACACTACTGAAGATATTATTCCAATGCGCAGAGCCTATTGGGACTATAGGAACTACACTACACAGGTTCAGACTGATTTGCATATGGCCATGTCTGAACTGGGGTGGCGGAGTGGGTTAAAGAACGGTGATGGATTAAACCCAGATCTGTTGACTCAGTGTGAGTGTTTGATTGGTTCAGATGCTCCGTCCATCACCATCCCCTTTTGTACCGCTTTGTTCGCCATAAGTTGGCAGGGTATGCTCAGATGTGAGTCCCTTGCTCACTTTGTCACTAGATTCAAGCAAGCCTGACTGACGACGGCTGTAATGCCAGAAACCGGTCCTAGGAGGCTTGTTTCCGGTCCAGGGAAAGCATGGCTTGGCAGTTCGGGCTGGACTGTTCCCATGAGGCACAGGGTCAGACTTATTTGCATATGGCCATGTCTGAACTGGGGTGGTGGAGTGGGCTAAAGAACGGTGATGGAATAAACCCAGATCTGTTGACTGGGTGTGAGTGTTTGATTGGTTCAGATGCTCCGTCCATCACCACCCCCTTTTGTACCGCTTTGTTCGCCATAAGTTGGCAGGTTATGCTCAGACGTGAGTCCCTTGCTCACTTTGCCACTGGATTCAAGCAAGCCTGGCTGATGACGGCTGTAATGCCAGAAACCGGTCCTGGGAAGCTTGTTTCCGGTCCAGGGAAGGCATGGCTTGGCAGTTCGGGCTGGACTGTTCCCATGAGGCACAGGGTCAGACTGATTTGCATATGGCCATGTCTGAACTGGGGTGGCGGAGTGGGCTAAAGAACGGTGATGGATTAAACTCAGATCTGTTGACTGGATGTGAGTGTTTGATTGGTTCAGATGCTCCGTCCATCACCACCCCCTTTTGTACTCCCTCACTATTAATGGCAGATCAGCTAATTTTAAAATGGTAGCGCTTCCTCGCCTACTATATCAGCTGCAGAACCACCCGTACATGATCCCGCCGAGGTGGTTCCAACAGGTTAATTCGGCCTTGGGTGGGTTTTTGTGGGAGGGAGGGGCATTCCGTCTGGCCCTACGAACGTACTTCCTGTCTACATACACTGGGGGGCTTGCGACGTCGGATGTCCTCTCCTACTACCAAGCGGCGCACATGCTGGTGCTCAATGAATGGTGGTACGGGGATAGGGGGGACCCGGCGTATGCGGTTGAACTCCACTTGATGGGCGCTAGGTCACTACACACGCTGCTATATTCAGCGCCGTTGCGGAGTCGGCCACGCAGGTGGTATTTCATGTCTGGCGACGGGCCCTACATAGGATGGGGTGGTGGTGGAATGTGCTGACGCGGGAGACGCCACTGTGGAGTAATGGGCGGCTGCCTCAGTTAGGGGTGCTGCGAGGTTTTCAGGGGTGGGACTCGATAGGGATCTCGTCCCTGGGCGACGTGATGACTGGCCTGACACTTAAATCCTTTCAGGAGCTGCGTGATGAGTATGGAATGCCGTGGTCCTAACTCTTTCAGTACCTGCAGTTTAGGCGCGCATTGTCATCTCATTTAGTGGGGCTGGAGTCCCTTCCGGAGTTCAGCCCCTTGGAGGCTAAAGTGTTTATGGGCGAGTTGCCAGACCGCAAGATTTCACGCATTTACCAGACACTAGTTCATTACTGTTCTACTGATTTGCAGCGCCTTAGAGCGGCGTCGGTGGGGGATGTCAGTGATCTTCAGAAGGAGGACTGGGCAGAGGCCCTGGAGAGTGCGCGCAGAGCTGCTATTTCCACACGCCTGCGTTTAGTACAAATTTAATATCTGCATTGTGTGTACTTCACCAGAGTACGATTGTGGAGGGCGGGATTGATAGGCTCCCCTGAGTGTCTCCGATGTGGGACACATGAGGGCACGCTGCTACACACAGTCTGGGATTGTTCTGCGCTGCATAGATTTTGGAGAGGGATGTTCTCCTGCGTGTCGGAGGTGTTGGCCTGTTTTAGAAATGGGATTTCTGGTTGGCTGAGGCTTGCGCCAAAGCCAGGCAGAAACCACCACTCTAGTCAGGGCAAGGAAGTCACCCGCCAAAGGTAAGCCCTGCTCACCCTCTTGGTAGCTTGGCACGAGCAATCAGGCTTATCTCAGAAGCGATGTGTAAAGCATTTGCGCACGCACCCACCAGCAACAAAATCCAAACCCCCCCACAAAAGGAACTCACAAGGTTATATAAAAATAGCCTTTGTATTATCAAAACACATCTGAATCATAATCACAGGATGTACATTGAGCCAACTGGCACAGGCAAGATTTACAAGGGATTATATGTACACAGGAAAGGGCCACACGGACCACTGTCAGGAATAAGCACTTGGTAGAACTAGAACATAGAACAAGCAGAAGCTTCACACATGATGCATAGAAACACATTCAGAGGTGTAGGCTAGAAGCTTACACACGAGGCATGAAACCCCATTCAGAGGTATAGGCTAGAAGCTTTGCACATGATGCAAAAAAACACATTCAGAGGTGTCAGTGAAGACACATGACGCATAAAAACACTTTCAGCGGTGTAGGGAAAACACATGACGTATAAAAACACATTCAAAGGTGTCAGTGAAGACACATGACGTATAAAAACACATTCAGCGGGTTAGGGAAAACACATGACGTATAAAAACACATTCAGAGGTGTCAGTGAAGACAAATGACGCATAAAAACACATTCAGCGGTGTAGGTAAAACACATGATGCATAAGAACACATTCAGCGGTGTAGAAAAGCAACTTTGTACATGATGCATAAATCACATTCAGAGGTACCAGAACACAGGGTGCGCAAAACATACAACACACAGTACATTTCCTAGCACCCCAAGAAGCACATAAACCAGCATTTAGCGCACAAATCACATTTAGGTCATAACTCACATCAAGGTCCAGGTTCCGCCACTGCGCCAGAACCTAAACGTAGCAGCTGCCCACTACTTGCTGGGCAGCTGAGGACAGGGACAGGGCCTAAACGCTGCAGCTGGCACTAAGTGCTGCGCAGCTGGGGAAGGCCAAGTAGGGGCGAAGGAGTGCGCCTCACTCCTGAGTCCAGAGAACACATGTCCCTTGGAAGAAAAACCTAAAGGGTGCAACTGCCCACTACTTGCTGGGCAGCTGTGACAAAACTGCGGTAGGGGCTCTCGCTAGCCCTCAGAGGAAAACTGCGCCAAACTAAGCCTTCTAGGTTCTCGAAACAACTGGGGCCTCAGAGCCACAGGCTTTAAATATAGCAAAGCACCCGGGAGCCCTCGAGGCTCTAAAATCAACTGCGCATTGGAGCACTCGGGCTCCAAAAATCATCAGGCCCCCAAAATACTGTGGAGCGTTGGGGGTGCACGGGCCTTTAAGCAAAGTGTGCCCCATCATGGGAGTCATCCGAGACTCGGTAAAAAAAACGTTGGGGCGGCCCACTGCCATCCGGGCCCGCCCTAACTGCACCACCGTCACTGTGCCTTTCTCCGGCACAAACAGCAGCCCCGCCGGAGCCCTCGAGGCTCGGCAAACAACTACTGGGGGCCGTGGGAGTGCTCAGCGCTGCACGTGAATCCCTCACACACTCTCCCCCCCATTTCCCCCGGGGCAGCTCTACTCACCGGCTGCTCTCCGGAGACGGCGGGGGACGCAGTCTTCTGGGGGCAGTCTGCCGGGGCTCTCCCTCGCACACGGGGGCCTCGGCGGACATCTTCAGGCAGCGAGTGGGGCTCTCCCTCACCTCATGGAAGCCCCGCCCGCTCTCGCGCTCATTTTCACCCGGTGCCCCATCTCGGGACCGGGACTTAAGAGGGCTAGGCTCCCTCCACATATCTGGGCATAACGCAGGGTAGACTCCTGCGAATTTCGGATCACGAGCAGGTCAGAGAGCAGCTCCATGCTGCAAAGTTCGAATAAAGCGCTTTCAATGCGCTGGGGAGTCCAAGGGGTCCTGGGGCAGGGAAATGGAGCAGGCAGCTCCTAGTAAAGAAAAAAAGTCCTCCAGTCCCCCCCAGGCAAGGCAGCTCGGTCCCACAGGGAGAGAGCTTTCCATGCATCCAGGATATCCAGGGGCTGGGCAGGGCCCAGGGAGGCAAGCCTTCCACTGGGCCCCAGCAGCAGCACGCCCCTGGTAGATTCCAGTCAGAAACAAGAACGTTTTACAAGAGGTCACAGCCTCTTTTTATACACAAAATTCCTTTGTCTAAAGGTGCAGGCAAGGAGCGAAGCAGATACAACTGGTTCCTGAGCACTTTGTTTTGCTCAGCCCCTCTGCCTATTCACAGGATGGGTCAGGGACATCAGACTCACCACAGGGGGCGGAGCCAGCATTGTGTGGGGGAAGCCCTGCCCTATTCAGGTCCCAGGTGCACTCCTCCCCAGCCATCAACATGCAGATCTCCCATTCACCACCGGGGCAGACCCATCCTGACTCATGGAGTCAGGCTCACCAGCCAGCTCCAGCCATTTACAAGCCAGCACATTCACTGCACAGGCACACCAACTTCTAGAAGTGGCACTTCCACACTAGACACATTTATGCCGCACACATCATCGCGCAGCATTTCATCACACGAGTCCGCACATACCAAACTCAACCTTGCACTCCCCACGCATCAGGAATTACCAGGGACACGTACATTCCCCATGCATTCCTATGGGAAGGCAGGCCAATCTCACCACACTCACTCAGAGAGCGCACGCACTTTAACCTGCGCCACAGTGACAAAGTGCGCAAAGACCAGAAATCATTATAATGAGGTAACCTTACAAGGCAAAAAGTTCAGGGGTGAACCTGCCTGAAGGGCCAAGTCCAACAGCTGGGGAACTTCCGTACACGCCGAGACTGGCATTGTTGCACGTGTTGGAGTGTTGGGGGCAATAGGTATAAGCGCCACCTGCTTCTGTTGGGCCTCACGTTGGCGAAGAGGGATATAGCCAGGGCTTGGAAGGCGGCGCGGGCTCCGCCGCTGGCTGCCTGGCGATCTTGGATGGACTTCTGCATGGGGCTTGAGTTGCCAATATTTCTAGCTAGGGGATGTCCCGTAAACATTTCAAAATTTGGAAAAGATGGGCGGACTGCAGGGGACTGGAGCTGGACCCTCCGCCGGATGAAGCATCCACTGTACCTCTTTGACCAGGGATGATGATGGCAATCTGTGGGGTGCTTGACGGACTCAGTGTGATATTTTGGTCATGTAACTTCTCATGTGTGACGGCATATATGCAATCGGGGGTGGTGGGGAGGGGGGTTGTTTGGTTATATAAAAGTTTACGGCATTATTGTCATTTCATTGCTGTGTGCTGCAGTCTCCGGGGTACGGAGCTAAGCGAAATATGTGACCTGTGACAAATAAAGTCGGTTTAAAAAAAAAAAAAGGATGAGCAAAAATGGCACATCTTAAGAGATGTTCTTGAACTTGCAGAATTCATAGTGGAAGATTACTGCTCACACTCATAACACAAGAATAGTGCCACCAAATAACCTTCCTGCGTTACCTAGTTTGGAAGAAATTGTGTAGGAGACACAGTGGTGGTGATATTTGCAGCTGTAATCTTTTAGGTAATAATTTCCCTTGGTGGAGCAGTAGCTATATCTGTCGTCTGGTTTGTAGCAGAAGTGGCAGGAAACAAACATTTGCAGCTAAGAAAGAGCAGCAGACAAACTGACCCAACAGACTGAAACTGCATCAATAATGGTATAATTCTGAGAAACAATGACTTTATTTGAACAGGTACCGCTAGCACTAGCTAGACCCCGGGGGTATCAGAGCGCTTTACAAACACAAGAAAAAAAAGAAGTTGCACTACATAGTATACCTTGAGGAATCATACAATATATAAGCAAAGATATCACACTTAAATATATATTGGGGAGTGAAGAACGCAGGTGGTTGAAACAGTTGGATGACCCCATCCTAGAAAAAGTCAGAGGGGACTCAGTGGCCCCACGCTCAGGTTACCCCCTGGACCCTCCTCTTACCCCTGAGGTATGAGGCTCGCAGCTGCCTCCATGTTCTGTTTAACCCCTGGACCCTGGGGGGTGGGGTCCCTCCTCTTACCCCGCAGGTAGAAGGCCGCGCAGCCGTCCTCTCGCAGCCGGTGCAGTGCTCCGAGGCCTGGTCGTATTGGATCACGGTGTGCGTGCGGCAGCGCTGGGACAGCCGCTCCTGGTCCTCAGTGCCGGGCAGCAGGGCGCGCAAGGGCAGCCGCCCCCGGCGCAGCAGCAGGCCGGGGAGGGCCAGGTGCACGGCGCCCTCGATGTGAGCCGCCTCGTAGAGCTCGTGGGGGCGGTAGTCCAGCAGCAGGGGGGCGCCGGCCCACAGGTGGGTCTTCATGGGCTCCGCGGGGCCCCCCCAGAGAGGGTCCAGGGTTGGGGCTCAGAAATCACTTCAGGACCAAACCCCTCCAACTGAAACACTGGGGCTTGTTCCACACTTGGGTCTGGAACCCCAGGAGCTCCAAACTGTGGGCGCTGCACCCCAAAAGTAATGCAGAGGGGAGGTGGCGGCAGGAAGGCAGATATCCGGACACTTTGAACCAGAGACGAGGCAGGAGGGGGGGGGACAGCGGGGTAAAGGGGGACAACAGGGTCCAAGAGGGGGCCGCGGGGTCCAAGAGGGGGCAGGAGGGTCTAAGAGGGGGCAGGAGGGCCTAAGAGGCAGGCAGTTATGAGGCACAGGTCCTATCTGCAAACCAGAGTTTGAAGTAGAGATTCCAGGATGCTCCAAAATGCGAACCACGGTGTGCAGCAGATGACAAGGATCACACAAGCACTCCGCCCCAGGAGTGTCCCAACCAGAGTCTGATGGTCAAGTGCAGGGATGAGCGTCTGACCAGCGAACCAGTGCCCGATGCGGATGCCTAGGATCACACAAGGGCCGGGTGGGAGAGGGGTGTCCGAACTGAGATCTGACGATCCAATGGAAAGAGGGATGCCCAGCCTCAAGCAGAAACCACCTACAGTAGCTGGGGGGGGGGGGGGACCGCAACATCCCTCCCCCACCCCCTGGGTACCGACGCGGCGCCCGCTCCCCACGCGATGCCCCCGCAGCATGGCGGGCAACGCAAAGGAATGAGACCTCCCTGGAGCAGTGGGCCCACCGGCAGTGATGGCACCTCAACCACCATTGCCGCCTACAGCTCCATAGGCATGAGGGCCCGCCCCCTAAAACCAACCACTGCCCAACAGCACTTTGCCGGCACCGGACCTGCAAGAGATGGTAAAGGGGGGAAGGCAAAGTGGGGGGCATAGGGTATCATGGACTGCTGCTAGGATCAAAGGAACGAGTACCCCCGCCACAACCAGAGTATTAAACTTGTGCCCAACCCGCTTCCCGCGAGGAGCCCTGAGATGCCAGGACGCACGGGAAGCCAGCAAAAGGATTCGGAAGGGGGGGGGGTTCCACAGGACGCCCGCACCAAGCCCAGCACACCAGGGGCAGCACACGGAGGCACCGCAACAGGCCCGTGAGCACCAGCCCCGCCAAGCCCGTACTGCTCCTGAGGGGCAATCTTCCTTAGCCGGGGGGAAAGAGCCCAAGTCCCGGCCCGTCGTGTTTACATGAGTCCCGGCACTGTTTTGTTACACATGCGTACAATGTAAATTCGCCATTAAGTTTGGCAGGGTATGCTCAGACGTGACTCCCTTGCTCACTTTGCCACTGTGATTCAAGCAAGCCTGGCTGAAGACGGCTGTAATGCCAGAAACCGGTCCTAGGAAGCTTGAATCCAGTCCAGGGAAGGCATGGCTTGGCAGTTCAGGCTGGACTGTCCCCGGAAGCTTGTTTCCTTCCCAGTATAAGAATTGGCTTGGTAGTTTGGTTTGCCCTGTTCCCATCATGCACTGGGACAGGAACAGACTAATTTGCATATAGCCAAGTTCTGAGCTGGGATGGTGCAGTGAGCTAAAAAACAGTGATGGATTAAAACCATGATCTATTGACTTGGTAAGAGTATTCTGCATCATTCAGAAACTCTGTCCATCACCTTTTCCAAAATCGATTTTATCCACACTATGTGTGGGAGGGTATACTCAGACGTGAGTCCCTTGCTCATTGCACCATCAGGATTCAAGCAAGCCGGGCCGAAGAAGGCTGTGATGCCAGAAACCGGTCCCCGGAAGCTTGTTTCCTTCCCAGTATAAGAATTGGCTTGGTAGTTTGGTTTGCCCTGTTCCCATCATGCACTGGGACAGGAACAGACTAATTTGCATATAGCCAAGTTCTGAGCTGGGATGGTGCAGTGAGCTAAAAAACAGTGATGGATTAAAACCATGATCTATTGACTTGGTAAGAGTATTCTGCATCATTCAGAAACTCTGTCCATCACCTTTTCCAAAATCGATTTTATCCACACTATGTGTGGGAGGGTATACTCAGACGTGAGTCCCTTGCTCATTGCACCATCAGGATTCAAGCAAGCCGGGCCGAAGAAGGCTGTGATGCCAGAAACCGGTCCCCGGAAGCTTGTTTCCTTCCCAGTATAAGAATTGGCTTGGTAGTTTGGTTTGCCCTGATCCCATCATGCACTGGGACAGGAACAGACTAATTTGCATATAGCCAAGTTCTGAGCTGGGATGGTGCAGTGAGCTAAAAAACAGTGATGGATTAAAACCATGATCAATTGACTTGGTAAGAGTATTCTGCATCATTCAGAAACTCTGTCCATCACCTTTTCCAAAATCGATTTTATCCACACTATGTGTGGGAGGGTATACTCAGACGTGAGTCCCTTGCTCATTGCACCATCAGGATTCAAGCAAGCCGGGCCGAAGAAGGCTGTGATGCCAGAAACCGGTCCCCGGAAGCTTGTTTCCTTCCCAGTATAAGAATTGGCTTGGTAGTTTGGTTTGCCCTGTTCCCATCATGCACTGGGACAGGAACAGACTTATTTGCATATAGCCAAGTTCTGAGCTGGGATGGTGCAGTGAGCTAAAAAACAGTGATGGATTAAAACCATGATCTATTGACTTGGTAAGAGTATTCTGCATCATTCAGAAACTCTGTCCATCACCTTTTCCAAAATCAATTTTATCCACACTATGTGTGGGAGGGTATACTCAGACGTGAGTCCCTTGCTCATTGCACCATCAGGATTCAAGCAAGCCGGGCCGAAGAAGGCTGTGATGCCAGAAACCGGTCCCCGGAAGCTTGTTTCCTTCCCAGTATAAGAATTGGCTTGGTAGTTTGGTTTGCCCTGTTCCCATCATGCACTGGGAGAGGAACAGACTAATTTGCATATAGCCAAGTTCTGAGCTGGGATGGTGCAGTGAGCTAAAAAACAGTGATGGATTAAAACCATGATCTATTGACTTGGTAAGAGTATTCTGCATCATTCAGAAACTCTGTCCATCACCTTTTCCAAAACCCATAAGGCACAGGGTCAGACTGATTTGCATATGGCCATGTCTGAACTGGGGTGGCAGAGTGGGCTAAAGAATGGTGATGGATCTAACCCAGATCTGTTGACTGGGTGGGAGTGTTTGATTGGTTCAGATGCTCCGTCCATCACCACCCCCTTTTGTACCGCTTTGTTCGCCATAAGTTTGACAGGGTATGCTCAGACGTGAGTCCCTTGCTCACTTTACCACTGGATTCAAGCAAGCCTGGCTGAAGACGGCTGTAATGCCAGAAACCAGTCCTAGGAAGCTTGAATCCGGTCCAGGGAAGGCATGGCTTGGCAGTTCGGGATGGACTATTCCCATGAGGCACAGGATCAGACTGATTTGCATATGGCCATGTCTGAACTGGGGTGGCAGAGTGGGCTAAAGAACGGTGATGGATCTAACCCAGATCTGTTGACTGGGTGTGAGTGTTTGATTGGTTCAGATGCTCCGTCCATCACCACACCCTTTTGTACCGCTTTGCGTACAATGTAAGGCATCGTACGCATGCGAGACAAAGAGTGCATCCTCATCAACCAATCAGATGACCAAAAAGCATTGAAAATGCAATAGGACTCGGATTTACCGGAGAACTATTGCATTTTAAATGCAAGTGCCGCCATGAAAGAAGGCACGAACAGGAAGGGGAGGGGGGAGGGGGGAAAAGGGGGGGGTATTTGTGGTTCAAAAAGTTACAGCCTGCGAGAGAGAACAGAGAGAGATAGGGAAACAAAACTGTTTCCCAAGTAAAGGGGATGATAGCCTCGGAACAGGAAAAGTGACGCAATGGCAGCCAGGAGGCGGGACTAAGACGGCAACAACCAATGGAAATGCAGGATTTTTCATTGTAACCAATCAGATGTATGGCCTGAAAGTGGACCGAGCTTTCCCCCACTATATTATATACAGCATCTCTCCCCGAGACAGCGCATGCGCTGCCTAGGCGAAACCTAAAAAGGGTTCTTAAGAGGCAAAGCGCTATCGCGCGGACAGATTACTGTCCTTTTTACCTTGCTCCCTGCGCTGGGCTGTCATGCAGCATAAAACCCGATATGCATCAGGTGAGCAAGTCAGGATGCAGCTCAGCAAGTGAGAGCGGTTCCTCCCGTGCTTCCTAATTGACACAAAATAGTTGAGATCAATTGCCTTGCTCACGTGTGGGCCGGTTTCAAGGTGATCATAGGACTATCCTTGGGACTCTTGGACGGCGCCTATCACAGGCAGCGCCCTTTACTTCGGAGACTGTTGTGTGTCGATTTAGATACCGTATATAGATTTCCCAATTCATGCCCTTAGATAGGTACAATTCACTTTGCCCTTATTCAGGCATAGAAATCCAGCCCTTGTTTAGGCATTGCTCATGCTAACCAAATACAGGCATGGTCAACTACATCCAATCCTCTTCATCACAACGAGTTCTTGGAAAACCAGACTCTTAAGCCTTTAGGACTTCCCCTTGCCTGGATATTGATTTCTCCAAGAACTCATTTATTATTGTGCAAGAACATCTATTCATTAGGGGTTCATTCATGACGTTCAGATGCCCGACTTACGTCAATACTGGCGTTCCTAAACACCTTCAAGGTATAAATATACCTTAACTTGCTATGACAAGGCATGGTGCGGTTCAGCTACCTACTTGCATGACGCAGTTCGCCACAGCAAGTCCCGAAGGAAGCCAAGTCCCTAACTGACGCACTTACCAGACCCTGTCATCCTCCTCGCCGAGAATCCAGCTCCAGTGTTTCCGACTCCCCTTGCGGGGTGTTAGAGATCGAGTCCCGGGAAAGAGATACCAACCTCTCTCATTCTAAGGTATGAAGCTGATAAGAACCTAGAGAAACTTTTGGCAACTCTTGGCACAACTAAACTAAACTATAGCTAAACAGCACCTACTTCTTCCCCCCTACTATACTTAGGTTAGGTACACTGTGCTAGGATTATTTTAGAAGCACCAGTTGAGTATTTTAGACTGTGTTATTTATGTATGTATTTTTATATATGTCATAGCTACGGACCATGCTATGGCAGTATTATTTTATCTGACTGCTAACGCTATACATATTATACTTCGCATTCTGTCTTACTATTGTAGCAGTTCATATCTCTTGCATGAGAAATAGGACTGTTCAATAAACCCTTTTTATTGAAACACCCGTCTCTCTATTTCTGTGCAACTCTGTAGAAACTAAGCATGCACGATTGACTGAGTGAAACTGTAATCTATTGTTTCCACGACTCTGAAGATATTATTCTGACTCAAAAGTAAACAAAGTTGTCATGTTTATGCGGTTGTCAGAAACTAATCCCTTCTTTTTCATTCCAGAACTTTCTAGTGACCTCTGAGTTAGCTGGCACACACAAGTAATTAAGTGTAATGTACTTGACAGAGACATACTGACCTCAGTCCTATGTCAAAACTATAGTGTATATTATTCCAATGCGCAGAGTCTATCAGGGATATAGGAACTACACTTCATGACCCCAAACGGTTTGGTAAGGCACTAATTTAACGCTAGATACTGAAGTACTTCAGCCGTGCTTTTCTCAGAGACCCTCTACTCATCATACTCCATAAAACGTCTAGAGTGGGTAGGGATAATATCCGCCATAGCTGAGTTAGACGAAAAATCCTAGGTATTAGCTTTTTTTGGTTTGTTCAATGTTGAATGATACTGTGTTCCAAAATATTGTGCACCTTACCTTTGTTCCCTTGAAACTTGCTATGCATTTTTTATTAAACAATGACCAAAATCGGCAACCGAAACCGGTGGAAATGCAGGCAACAACACTGTACCAGTTTTTAACTTAACAGGTTTTACTGAAACAGATGAGAATGCTATAATCATTCCTATTAATTTAAGGAGAGCCATCACTCTAAAACTCATAAAACATGGCCTAACATCAAGAGGCGGTAGAACAGATTTTGTAAAAGAGGCACGTGAATCTCACCAGACAGAGGTATTATACTCATGGACAGTATTCCCTGAATCAAATCCAAAAACATATTTGTTTAACTTCTACAAAGAAGATGATCCACCAGAGGATATTGAAATTCAACTCACATACCAGGAGTATGAGCTCTGGTTTAAAGGCGCCCTAAAACATTTAAATCACATTACCAGGCTCGATCCACTTGGTAGACCAGGAGCAACATGGTCGGCCATAACCGGCTACACACCTGACCCCGAGATTGAATTGATGTCGGACGAGGAATTACTTAGTAACATACAGAAGTTAATTGAATTATACAGTTAAACCACAACTGTCTAAAAGTCCTGAAAAGATCTATACTAAAAACAATCCTACATCTTCTAAAAAGAAGTGGGAAAATAGCAAACAACCTTCAAAAGAGAAGCATTCTCATTCCCGAGGTAGGTCTCCTCCCAAGGAGCCCTCTGAAAGGAGGTACAACCTCAGGAATAGGGATAATTTGAGAAAACCTGACAGGTATCAAGATACTGATGCACGTTCCTCTCGTACCTTTCACAGACATCTGAAAGAACAAAACGGTCAGACAACAAAGAGGAACGCGTGAAGTCCAAAGACGATCAACACGTTCAGAAAAGCAAACCAAAACCTCAATACACCAAAAAGAAGATGGCAGGCCTAAAAATCAGACATGCCGAGGATCCCGAGGACACAACTCAAGAACAGAGAATGGGCTCAGACAATGTTGGACAACACAGCAGAAGTGACAATAGCTCAACAGAACCTGAAGGGACTCCTGGAGACAGTGGACTTGAATGAAGACATTGAAGTTTGAAACTGCAGATACCAGGGTTAGTTCTCCACATAGGTTATATGAAATAACACTCTGGATGGAGGGAGACATACCAAGAAAAGTGAAAATACTCTTTTGGGAGCGACTTTCTAAGGGTTATCATATACTTCTAGCTGACCAAGACTGGCCCCTAGAATTTGTCAGAGAGTGCCCACATGGCGAAGACATCATTATGCGAGCCTTCTCCAACCATATTCAAATACATTTAAAATATACGTAAGCCAGTAAATGGGCAGTGGCCCAAGCCCCAGCATTATACATAAATCATGTAGGATGGGATGAGGATTTACCTCACCATAAAATCCAGTTAAAAAAATCAACCAACTGCACAAAGGCAGTACCCAGTTAAGCAAGAAGCTAAAAAACAGGTCAGGGAGATCCTAGATCGACTTGAATACCATGGGGTGATTGAAACATGCATCACATCAATGAACAATCCTTTGTTTCCTGTTTCCAAACCAGATAATACATATCGTCTAGTTTTGGATTACAGACACAAACTCTTGTTGCAAAACATTTGCAGTGCAAAATACACACCGTACATTGTGCGTAAAAAATACAAAACCACATTAGACATATCAAATGGTTTCTTTTGTCAAAACATTGCACCTGAAAGTAGGTATTTGACAGCTTTCTCAATAATGGGGACACAGCGTCAGTTCTGTCGTCTCCCTCTAGGATTCAAGAATAGTCCTGGGTTATTCTCAGCAAGAGTAACAGAGTTACTACAAACTTATGATGACGAGGCATTGTCATAAGTCGATATCTATCTGACAGACGATGACCTGGATAGGCACTTGAACAGAGTGAAAACCATTATACAGGGCGTCGCCTCTGAAGGGTACAAATTCAATAAAAAAAAAAATCAAGAAGTGCCCATTTCAACCTCCTTTTTCTAGGATATGAACTATCAAGTGAAGGAAAAAGCCTGTCAGACAACTTTTTAGAAAAGTGTGCGCTGTTCCAACCTCCAAAAACGCTGAAGAACTTACAGTTGATTCTAGGTTCCCTGAATTTTGGAAGAACTTATATTCTAAACTACGCAGAAAGGGTTAAATCTCTCTACGAATTAATCAAACCTGATTTTAACACAGTAAATTGGACACAAAAACACACAGAAATTTGGCATTCACTACAGACAGACATGTTGGCAACAAAACATTTACAAACATACGTAAACGTACGCAACTTAGTGATCCGAATCATTCCGGGTCAATGCGGATTCACCTACTTAACTTTTAACAAAGTTGAAAAAGAACCAATTGCATACAAATCACATTTGTACACGCAAGCAGGAATGAAATTGACATCAACAGAAAAAATTCTAACAGCAGTTCAAACTGCTGTAGCAAAAGAAAGAGCCCTAGCACAGGGGAAACGCATTATGGTCGTAACTCCTGTACCAGCTTTAGAGGCAGTGACTAAAGCGAGCATTCCGAATGCTAAAGCTTTACATCCGAGATGGATACAATGGGTTAATTATCTTGCTGCAACTGATGTTGAATACGTTTTTGATCTTTACTTGAAAACACAAGCATGCCTGCAATACGAACAAGAATGTCCTCTGCCTACTGAAATTCTCCCTCTAGACCAGTATGAATGTACAATTTATACTGACGGATCTGCACAACCCCCTAGCGAGTGTTTAACTTGACCACTGCGGTCCTTTACAAAGGGATGGTAACTATAAATATATCATGGTCGCAGTAGATCCGTGTTCAAGGTTCCTTTGGATTTGGCCTCAGCGCTCGGCTGACGCTTGAACTGTTATAAAAGATTTGCGAGCCTTTATCCGCACATACGCAATAGGCACACTATACTCTGACCAGGGCCCTGCGTTTAGCTTGCGAGCTTACAAAGAAGCCATGGCCAGTTTGGGCGTTGAATTGCGGTATTCTTCTCCATTCCATCTTGAGGGAAATTCTGTTGTGGAAAGAAAAAAAAGGGACATAAAGCAGTCTATAACAGCTAGGGTATTAGGTTCGGGTGACGGTGGTTCAAATATCTCATTGGGGTTCAAAGTGCACTTAACTTGTCAAGAAGTTCTCTAGGGGGTGTCACTCCATATGAGGTCCTATTTGGGACAAGATTGTTGGTTCCGGACCTTGATTGTCATGGAACTGTGGTGGAAAATAAGAAATTTGATATCAAAGATCGTTTGACTGTTATACAGGACTTAAATGAACTAAGAACTAAACAAAGCAACGTGTTCCTGAAGCCACCCACCACTGATGAAAAACCAGCTGTCCCAGAAAGGCCTGTCTGGATCCCAAAACTTGGTGATCTAGTCAGAGAAAAAAATAACGGACAAGAAGGAATTTGGGCCTTCTTACAGACAACCAGTACCTGTCCTAGCAATCCTCCGATCAAGAACAGTAATACTGCCGCCCCTTGCTGGTAAAAAGGAGAAGAGATCAGTGTCTATTGACCTGATCAATCCACACTATGTGGCCAATACTAAGCAGTAGGCCAAGTGGACTCCGCCAATGTAGCAGACACACTCCTCTAGCTACAATCCAAGAGGTTCACACTGAGAGACTCATCACCATTGAGGAATCTGCAGTGAGAAAAGATGAACTAAGCAACAAAGCTATGGAATTTGTACCTCTTGAGACCCAAATAACAGTTCGTCCTGAAACACCTGTCTTGTAGTAACAAGTGATTAAGTGGTCCCATCGATTTCAACAAATCCAGATGCATTTCCAACCATTGACAGAACTGCCTCTGGCTACTTCATTAACTTTCAGGGCTCGACAAATCCACTTGCACGCTCGCATTTGTGAGGTAGTGATAAAATTAATGAGGGCGAGCTATATTTAGGTCCTACTCGCCCTTTCTGGCAAGTAGGAAAACAAACTAACTTTTGTCCTCTGTCTTTGAAAACGGAGCAAATGTGACAAGATAAAAAGATTTAAAGGCGTTTTTATTGCTCACAAAGCGAATGAGCAATAAAGATGCCTTTAAATCTTGTTATCTTGTCACATTTGCTCCGCTTTCAGAGACGGAGCTCAAGTAGGTTGCAGTTAGGACGAGGAGATTTTTCGTATTTTTCGAGCCCTGACTCTGATACGTTTTCCGAGGATCCCAGTGAACCTGAAACTACGCCAGCAAAAATAACTTTCAAAGAACAAGAAAACAACTTTTTTCATCACCTGGAAAAACTTATCTGGTTTCACCATGGATTGAACTTTGGATTGTGTTGGGAATATTTTTTCTTCGACTTTCGTTAGCTCTGGTATTAACAATGGGTATGCTGATAAATGGGAGATATGCAAAAATGGATACAGCAAGTAAAAGAGTGAACTTACTTCTTCAGCCACACAAATCATCACATCATGAACAAAGAGACTTGTCAGCAGTGAACATCACAGTCTTTCCTATACCAGCTGGGACAAAACAGAATATGACATTTTTGGCCCATCTGAGCTTTTGAAGATATCACACTTATTCAAGATTTCATTAAGTGACTTTATTACCTCTAGTACCTTTTCTGATGATTGGGACTTCGAGACTGTTAATAACATGATGTCTGATCTAGAAATGTCTGCAGTATTCACAAATCATAAATATTTAGAAGGTTCATCAGACTATGAACAAATGTATTGTTATAACCATTATGGTCATCATTTCTTGCACGGAACTGCAATGCCTAGAAATGTATATATGTATAACCAATGGCAACATTGTCCTACACCTCCAAAGGTTAGCTCAAAAACCTTTGCGAATAAGTTTCCATGTTTTTCAGGGTTCAATGTATCCAATGCAGAAACATTCTACTTTAAAAATGTGAACAAAACATGAATGAAAAGGATGTTGACCAATACAAAACAGATTTATTCTGCAGCATTTAATGCCCAACTGTCTAGACAGGGTTTCGACTTTTGGAAAGACTACATTGAGACAAAAACTGTCTTGGGTTCAAAAGATTGGCAAGTGCAGAGGGTAGAAACTTTGTTTAGAGCCTGTATCATCCCTGAGCAAATTATGTTTTTGAATGACACTGTCCAACAAACGTCTTGCCTTGGGTTAGCCAAGATCAAGGACATGAATACACCGACCATACCTAAACCTGCAATTAATAGCATTACATGGGGGGAGGACGACATACATAATATTTAACATCACAACAGATCAGATCCAGATTGGAACAAATGGTTGCTCTGGCCCATAGACACAAACAACTGTAAAGATCGATTCCTGAACAAGAATCAGGTTTTCAAAATCAATAGGCCAGACCCGAAATATGTTCAAAAACAGCATCCTGGGTTAATAACAACATACAGTGTAGGGAAACTATGCCTTGATTGACTACAGACAGCTACACTACAGGATGTAAAACAAATCTTATCTTTACTTAAAGATGGAGCAGACGATAGGGAATTCTTGCTAGGACCAAGAAAACCACATCAAAAACATTTAATATATGCCAGTATATATGCTGCATATAACGAATTATGGAAGATTACCCGAGCAGAGACTGCAGAACGAATACGAGAAATTGATTGTATTAATTTAGAGAAATCTCTCCCTGTAGTAGACAATGGGTTAATGACTGTCATCCAGGATATATTCATTGGACAGCATTGTGTCTTCTGCCTAAGACATCATGGAACAATACTTGATCATGTTGCAACATGGTCAGTCTCAATTACGTTCTATCATGCTATTAGGCTGGATGCTACAATACCTGCGTGCAGGCTATGTGCCCTGGCATTTTAATCAACACTACGTCACTGTTTTCAGAATTCAATCTCACTGATAAACAGATCAAACTGGCACAAAGGGGAGCAGACTATACAGTGCTGAACATTGAAAAACTGGAAAGCTTACCATTCACATTGGCAGACAAACCAGCTACTGAGTGGATAATACATGGAAAAATTACTCTGCCTGTTACAATTTTCCATTTTCAGAATTGCCTAAAACACATAACAGCAGGCAAATATGAAAGGTTGGGTAAAGAATACATCAAGACATCTTGGGATTTACCATACACACACAGATGTTGGAGTGGGGGCGTGAAGTGTTTCTTAGCGGTACTAACTGTGAAAACGCACTAAGCGGTTCTCTCCTTTGTCAGGTTATTAATTTACAAGGGACCTGCGATGGTACCTCTAACAACTTATCCTGTCACCTGCAAGGCTCACCAGCTGCAGTGACTGATCCAATTTTTGGACAACTTTTAAATGGAAGTTACCTCATGTTGAACGATCACAGCTGCTGTGGCATGTTGCCAGGTATCCCACATTTAGTGACTGTTACATCCAGGGTCACTTGCTGTATGCAAGTATTGTTTCCACAAACCAAGACAGCCAGGGAGTTGCCTCTATGGCCTTCACTGAACATCTCTTCTATACAAATTGATACTCTAAGCAGAATGAAAGCCATTCTTTTGCAAAAAACTGTACCACTGACCTTGGCCAAAGAGACCTATAATCTACAAGTCGCAAGGACTACTGCTGAGATACACGCCCTTTTGAAAACAAACTGCCCTATACATTACTCAGAAATGTTAGGTCGTATCTTAAACATGTCTGATACGAGCGGTATTGTACATTCATTTAAGACTGTGTGTTCCGGACTGTTAGCACCTTTTCAAGCAGTCCTCGGAATACTTCCAAACTTCGTGCACTCTGTGTTTGGCGGACACCCAATTCACCATGGAGAGAGTTCTGCAGGAGATGAAGTTTCGTGAGCGCATCGTCCAAATTTTGGGTTTACCTCGTCTACGAGAATTAAATATCACATGGTTTCTGTCATTCAGACCAATCTAGCAAGATTGCATCTTACCTGTTCTACGATGCCTGCTTTGCGGTGAAGAATGGCTGCTAGACATCTGTCTAACACTCCAATCAGTCATGCCCACTGATGTCGATACTCTGCTGGACCCTGTAACGGCCCATGCTCTGTGTTGTCTCCAGCTGCTACCAATGCTGATGACGGCATTCATTGAGCATTAAATAGACGCCCGCTGGAGGAACGTGATACACTATTACAACCCCAAGCCGCTTCCGGCCCATTCACATATACCGAATAAGGCAGCAGCAGTAGGCGCAGCGCATAGAATCGCGTAACGGTAAGTGAAACCCATTTAGTGGGTACATGTTAAATTGAGAACAGTTGCGCGAGAGATACTGTACTTAGCAGGAAAGGGCGATTTCTTTAAATGCGACACATAAGAAACCCACTAACGACATCAACACACTAGCGTTGAGCACACAGATACACAGTAGACACAAAATTTGTTTCATAAACAGTCATAATGCGACAGGGCATCAGAAAAATAAGAGGCTGAAATTTCACCAGTTAATCATTTATCAAATAACTCTAGGTGATATAGCCACAGCTATAAACCACAGACTCTGCTAATATTAGAGCTAATTGCCACGTTGATCAACCCGTAGAAACACGAGTGAATAGATGAATGAAGGCGAGGAATTATTAATGAGCGCTAAGATTGCAGCCGCCATTAAATATAGACAGCAATAGTGCCACGGTTAAGCATAATAGCATTGTTTGAGGTATGAAAGCATGGACTCCCTCATGTAGTAATCAGTACTCCTTATTTATGTTTTAGATAAACCCCTGATGAAGGCGTTTCGCGCCGAAATGCATTGGGTATAAATGTGATTCATAATATGGATTTTGAAGAGTAAAGCTACGATGAATTTACATGCAAGTGTGTAATGAGATGTGAATACAACATCAAGGACAAAAACGATGCAATAAAGACTTCAATTGAATTGAATATACATGAGTGAAGAAACAATCTTTTGAGTTTTTGATTCTAATTGAGCTGGTTTAACACAGCAATCCACTAGTGCCCAGGGAGACAGCTCTACATTGGGTAGGACTGCAACCCAGGGCATTCATTGAGATCTCAAAGACGCAAATTGCAACTGCTGAGGTAGCTTAATTTGTTTGCATAGCGTTTTTGCTGCTGGACGTATTTGCTGCCATTATTATTATTTGTGTGCCAGCTTGTGCTTAACATTTGTGCTGCCTGATTCTGTGTCTGTGGCCCGATCTCTCCCTGCATCACCTTGTTGTTGTTGTTGTTTGCTGCCATCTTGTTGTTCAAGCCCTCTCTCCTCCCCACTCCCAGCCGCTGCTCCCCCGCGGCCCCACCCCCCGCTCCCTACAGCACCTTCCATAGATCCCCTCCCCACTCGCCACCCCGCTCCCGCCTCCCAGCTGCTCCTCCCTCCCTCCGCCCCCTCCACTATCCACTTATGACAGTTGCACTTACGCGCACCGTTCACGCGCAGCGGACGCGCCCCATGCGCGCCGAAGGCACGCCAAAGGTAAGCCCGTCTACGCCTGGACCGCGCCCAGCGCCAGACCCCCTGGCCCCCGCAAAAACCACTCCACCCGCCTTACGTACGACGCCGCAACCCTCTCAGCCCTTAACCCCGGCCGACCACCAAACTGCTACCAAGCCGTCCCAGGACACACCCATGGACCCTTCACCTGCCTCTCCTGCAAGTTCGACTGCATCAAGACCCACACCAAATCCACAAACTCCAAACAGAGCTCCGACACTAACCACCTGAGATGCTTCCTGCTCAACACCCGATCGGTCCACAGACACGCCATTGAACTCTGGAACCTACTCGACACCACCTCGCCGGACGTCGCCTTTCTTACAGAAACCTGGATGAACGCCTCATCAACGCCCGACATCGCCATTGCCATCCCCGACGGCTACAAGATCATCCGAAAGGACCGCATCAACCAAACAGGAGGCATCGCCATTGTTCATAAGAACACCATCCGCATCACGACCAGCTCTAACGACACACTCGCAGCTACCGAACACCTTCACTTCCAGATTCACATCGACCCCAAGACCACACTCAGAGGCACCCTCATCTACAGGCCACCAGGACCCCGCACACAATTCAGCGAAGACATCACTGACTTCATCAGCCCACACGCCCTCCCCTCCGAGGACTACATTCTACTGGGAGACCTCAACTTCCACCTGGAAAAGAATAACGACAGCAACACCACCACCCTTCTAGACAACCTCGCCAATCTCGGACTTAAACAACTTATTGACACCCCCACCCACTATGCCGGGCACACGCTCGACCCAATCTTCACTTCCAGCAAGCACATCTCCTTCAATCACACCACAGCTCTCCATTGGACAGACCACAGCTGCGTTTCACTTCAACTACAAAAAGACTACGACCCACAACCACCCACAACCAATCCCCCGCAGAAACTGGAACAAAATTACCACCGACCAACTCTTCACATCGCTTCACCAAAACTCTCCTGCAAAATCATCGGACCCAAACCTTGCAGCCACCAACCTCACACAATGGATCACCCACAGCGCTGACGAATTAGCACTCTTGAAAAAACGATGACTTTAAGAAATCCAAAAAGTTCTGTCGCACCCTCGAGAAAGCCTGGAGAAAAAAACCCAACCACTGACAACATGGCCACCTTCAAGAACGCCACCCGCAAACACCACCAACTGATCCGATCCACCAAGAAATCAGCATTCAAGGATCGACTCGACAACAACGCCCACAACAGCAAGGAACTATTCAACATCGTCAAAGAATTTACCAACCCCACCGCCGGCACCAACGACATCACCCCCTCCCAAGACCTCTGTGACTCCCAAACCTCATTCTTCCACAACAAAATCGCTGACATACATAACTGCTTTGAAAACCAGTCCGAAGACCAGTCCATTCCACCCACCTCCGAACTAAAACCCCCCTCCAACAACCTTTGCGCCTGGAACCCAATCACCACTGAAGACACCATCCGCCTGATGAACTCCAACCACTCAGGATCGCCGACCCATGTCCCCACCACATTTTCAACAAAGCAGACTCTAATATCGCACCCCATCTCCGAGACGTCATCAACTGCTCCCTCAACTCCGCTACCTTCCCGGAAAGCTGGAAACATGCCGAACTCAGCGCCCTTCTGAAGAAACCCACAGCAGACCCCACTGAACTTAAGAACTACCGCCCCATCTCGCTCCTCCCATTCCCTGCCAAAGTCATTGAGAAAGCCGTCAACAGTCAGCTCGCCGCCTTCCTCGAATCCCTCGACCCTTCACAGTCCGGCTTCCGAGCCAAACACAGCACCGAGACCGCCCTCATCGCAGCAACAGACGACATTCGAACTCTACTGGACAACGGAGAAACAGCTGCCCTCATCCTACTTGACCTCTCCGTAGCCTTCGACACAGTCTGTCATAGCACCCTTATACAACGCCTCAGCAACGTCGGAATACAAGGAAAAGCATTGGACTGGATCATCTCGTTCCTCACCGGAAGAACCCAGAGAGTCCGCCTCCCCCCTTTTAAATCAGAGGCCACCGAAGTCATCTGCGGCGTACCACAAGGATCATCACTCAGTCCCACCCTCTTCAACGTATATATAAGTCCCCTCGCATCCATCGCGCGCCAACACAACCTCAACATCATCTCCTACGCCGATGACACCCAGCTAATCTTCTCCCTCACCAAAGACCCAAACACCGCCAAAACCAACCTACACGAAGGGATAAAAGAAGTAGCCGAGTGGATGAAGAACAGCCGTTTAAAACTGAACTCGGACAAAACGGAAGTCCTCATCTTAGGTTCATCCCCCTCTGCCTGGGACGACTCATGGTGGCCACCGGCCCTGGGAAACGCACCCATACCTACGGACCACGCACGTAACCTGGGCTTCATCCTGGACTCCTCCCTCTCGATGACCAGACAAGTCAACGCCGTCTCATCATCATGCTTCAACATCCTACGTACGCTCAAAAAAATCTTCCGTTGGATCCCCACCGAAACAAGAAAGACTGTCACCCACGCACTGGTCACAAGCAGACTGGACTACGGAAACACCCTTTACGCCGGAACCACAGCCAAACTACAGAAAAAACTTCAACGCATCCAAAACGCCTCAGCCAGACTCATACTAGACATCCCCCGCCAAGCTCACATTTCCGGTCACCTGAAAGACCTCCACTGCCACCCCGTCAACAAGAAAATAATGTTCCGTCTCCTCACCCACGCACACAAAGCCCTCTATGACCTAGAACCCGAATGCCTCAACACGCGCCTGTCCTTTTACACCCCCACCCGCCAACTACGATCGTCCAATCAAGCCCTCGCCGCAATTCCACACATCCATAGATCCACCATGGGGGGGGAAGACCCTTCTCCTACCTAGCTGCCAAAACCTGGAATTCTCTCCCCACCCACCTCCACCTTACACAGAACCACCTCTCCTTCAGAAAACAACTAAAAACTTGGATATTCGATAAGTAAAGCACCCCCCCTCCCTCAAGCGCCTTGAGACCCTCTGGGTGAGTAGTGCGCTATACAAATGTCAAACTTGAACTTGAACTTACGAGAGGAATCAACAGGCCCGCAGGTAACATCCGATTCGAACATTGCTGATGCGAACAATGCTGAAGCCGATAGTTCACACCTATGTGCGGTTAATATTCTAAATGAGGTATTCCAACTTTCACCTACAACGGTAGATGACTATTTGTCTACAGAAATAGAAGATTTCAGGTTTTCTCCAAGTCCTAACACTGACTTGATTTTGGCACACAGTTTACTGAGAGGTAAACAACGTTTACCGAGAGGTAAACAACGTTTACCACAAATCTTTTTCCCCGCAGGGAATCACAACGTGGTCCAACACCTTCCCTATAGTCCGCACAGACTGGAGTTGGAACAGTATATTCCAACATCCAGCGCCCCCCCCTCCGGAAGTCGTTGTTCCGACTTGTGGAGTAATGGTACCGCGTTGTGATTCCCTGCGAGGAAAAAGACTGAGGAAAAACAATGTACATTCGTACTGAGAGACTCTGAATTTGACCTTCATTTTTTTCAAAACAAGGGACTAACTTTGGAACTTTTTCCTATGATTAATTTTTTTTCTCCAAATTTGTATTTTTCATTTTTTGGCACACGTAATCTGCTTATAGTAGAACTATTCATAGAGAATAGAATTCTTTGAATACTTCGATAGACAATATATGAACTTGTCCACAAACAAACAGTTTTTATGTAATCTGACATGAAATGGTTTCGCCCCTTTTTTCTTCCTTATTTAAGAGCCTTTGTTCACATTCAAATGTCAACATATGCTTAGAATGAAACATTGCTTTAATATGTACAGCACTAATGCATTGTTATGCTTACAACCAGTTCTAATGCATTTTAGAATGCATTTTGGACATGTCTTTAGCACTTCGTGTGTGGATATATTTTAGATATGTTTAACATGTTTAGGATTTAGTAATGTCGCTCATATGAAAGTGGAGTGGGAGTTGTGTGTGGGTTTAGATACGGTATATAGATTTCCCGATTCATGCCCTTATATAGGTAGAATTCACTTTGCCTTTATTTAGGCATAGAAATCCAGCCCTTATTTAGGCATTGCTCATGCTAACCAAATACAGGCATGGTCAACTACATCCGATCGTCTTCGTCACAACGAGTTCTTGGAAAATCAGACTCTTAAGCCTTTAGGACTTCGCTATGCCTGGATATTGATTTCTCCAAGAACTCTTTATTATGCATGAACATGAGGGATTCATTCATGACGTTCATATGCCCCACTTGTACGTCAATACTGGCATTCCTAAACACCTTCAAGGTATAAATATACCTTCACTTGCTATGGCAAGGCACGGTGCGGTTCGGCTACCTACTTGCACGACGCGGCTCGCCACAGCAAGTCCCGAAGGAAGTCAAGTCCCCAACTGACGCACTGATCTGACGCGGTCATCGTCCTCGCTGAGAATCCAGCTCCAGTGTTTCTGACTCCCCTTGCGGAGTGTTCGAGATCGAGTCCCGGGAAGGAGATACCAACCTCTCTCATTCTAAGGTATGGAGCTGATTAGAACCTAGAAAAACGTTTGGCAACTCTTGGCACAACTAAACTAAACTATAGCTAAACAGCACCTACTTCTTCAGTAGTACTATACTTAGGTTAGGTACACTGGGGTAGGATTATTTTAGAAGCACCAGTTGAGTATTTTAGACTGTGTTTTTTATGTACGTATTTTTATATATGTCATAGCTACAGAGCATGCTATTGCAGTATTATTTTATCTTACTGCTAACGCTGTACGTATTATACTACGCATTCGGTCTTACGATTGTAGCAGTTCATATCTCTTGCATGAGAAATAAGACTGTTAATAAACCCTTTTTATTGAAACCCCCGTCTCTCTATTTCTGTGCAACTCTGTAGAAACTAGGCATGCACGATTGACTGAGTGAAACTGTAATCTATTGTTTCCACGACTCTGAAGATATTATTCTGACTCAAAAGTAAACAAAGTTGTCATGTTTATGCGGTTGTCAGAAACTAATCCCTTCTTTTTCATTCCAGAACTTTCTAGTGACCTCTGAGTTAGCTGGAACACACAAGTAATTATGTTTATTGTACTCGAAAGAGACATACTGACCTCAGTCCTATGTCAAAACTATAGTGTATATTATACAAATGCGCAGAGCCTATCATGAATATGGGAACTAAACTACAAGACTTTAGCTACTGCCCCCGTCATACGGCCTACCTGGGGGCCTTCACCCCACTCACCTACAGAATTCCACCTTGGAGGTGTACAACACAGTGCAAACCCTCACCACACTGGTTGCATCACACCATGGCAGGCACTAGGGAGCCCCAGATCTGTCCCATGACCAGGATGATGAATGCAAGCTGGCGGACAGCATTATGGAAGCCTTAAGTGCTTTAGTCACACTACGAGTTAACAAGGCTTTGGCAAAGGTCCTCTAGCCCATCACCAGCCATTTAAAAAGGTACGCTATGTCTATGCCCCCTTGGAACCCGGCTCCCTTCCCAACATGTCAAAGCAATGGCAAAATCAGATGCTGGCCCCACGCAGCGACAATGGCATACATGCCACAAACACTACCTCAAGACCACACATTCTGCACTAGATCCCTCCACTAGCGCTATCGCCACCCTTCAAACACCACCGACGGAGACAGACACACCTCGGTGTCAGTCATCCTCCTGTGACTGACAACACCTCCAGCCAATGTCAGAAACAATGACGCTGAAGCCCTCAGAACCACTCCACTTCGACAGCATCCTACTCCCTCCCCCATGAACCATCTGAACCATTCGCAGAAGCCAAAAGGCGTGTGATGGTTGTGGCTGTTCCACTCCAAGGCTGACCTGGTCTGTATGTTTCGCATGAAATCTGATGCCATTTGTTGTCTGGAGGTGCATGTTGCAGCATCTTTATGTGATTGTCACCATATTTGTGCCTGTGATCCCAAGGACACAGGCACCACCCTGGACTTCAACCCTGGCTCCATTATTCATCCCCGTTCTTCCAACTAGACCTCCCCCACCCTTCCTGTAGTCACTGACTACGTTCACGACAGCATACAAAAGAGTTAGAACAGACGTCCGCAATCGTCTCCGCTCTGAGTGTCCCAGACCAGATCTCGATGACTGACTAGTGGAGACCCCGAACTTGAACCTAATATGGCCTTGTTCCTGAAATGTTCCACCAAAAACCCCAAGAAAGGGATTGACAGGTCTTGGAAGGACTGTCAGGGCAATGAGACCTAACAGGTTAATTCTGGAGATGGCAGTGCTCGCCAAAGACATGGATACTCCTGTTTACCTGAATATCCTGGCAGGGTGGACACAACGGGCGCTGTGCTTGTTGGGCAACACAAATTGTGTGCTCTCCATGGAACGTCGGAGATCAGTGCTTATTTGCATTTACCCCAAACTGTCAGAATTCGCCACAGCCCGGGAGGACGTTATAGAGGGTAACTGTCTGGCCGAGTAAGTGTACGAAGCCCCCATAACGTCACCTGGGCCAGAAGATCATGGTTAACAACACCCAACCCAGAAACACCTTCTACCTCACCAGAGCATGTGGAGGTCTGCACCGTTACAGGAGGGGTTCCCTCTGAGCAACTCCTCTGCTGGAACAGGCTCTCAAGTTACGGCTTATTAATCCTTCATCTGTGGTATTGGGGGGGTAGTACTTAACTTTTTCTCTCCAGGTGAAGTTCGTTGACATCCGATCCGTGGGTCCTAAAAACGGTAACAGGTTAAAAGATCGAGTTCTATCCGACCCTCCCATCCCCATCCTATCCATTTTTCCCAACAAGATTAAACTTTATACAAGAAGAAATAAATGAACCACAGCAAAAGGATGCCATTTGCCAATGTCAACCTGACCCTTTAATGTTTTGTAGCAATATCTTAGTGGTGTCCAAATAGGACGGGAATTCCAGGTTAGTCATCAATTTGAAAGAGTTTAACAGGTGGATTCTATACTGCAACTACAAAATGGAGGGAATTCACCTTCTCAGAGATCTTCTCAGGGAAGAGGGCTGGATGGTGCATCTCGACTGGAAAGAAGTGTACCTTTCCACTCCCATTTTTTCTCCTCACCAGAAGTTCCTTCAGTTGGTCTGGGACAACCGTTGGAATGAGTTCAAAGTGCTCCCCTTCGATCTATCCTCCGCTCTTTGGTGTTTTACAAAGATTATGCGTCTGGTGGTCGAGAAACTTTGCACCAGAGGCATATGTCTGATTATCTATCTCGACGACATCCTTTGGATGCGCAAAACAAAAGTATTACTATTACAGTATTTGGGTTGGACAGCCCAGCTGCTTCAGGAACTAAACTTCCTAGTGACGAAATGAAATCCATTCTTGCCCCCTCACAAAGCATAGAATTTCAGGGGTTTCAGATCGATTCCATGCCAGCTCAATTGTCCCTTCCTCTGCAAAAACTAAAGACAGTTTAGAAAGAAATTAGTTCCACACTCCACAAGGATAAATTATCCTGGAGAGTCCTTGTCAGGAAAGTGAGTCTTCTGGCTACCTCCATCCAAGCCATTTTCTATGCCCCTTTCCTTACACAGGACTCCAGCAATTAAAGATACATCATCTTCGGAAGGGTGTTGCCTACTCAGAACTAGAGAACCTAACCCCGGAGAACAGAATGGATTACAATGGTGACTCGACCATATGACCACCTGGAACGGCAGAGCTATATTCGGTTCACGCCCAGACGTCATTTTAGAGTCAGCCATCAGCCTGTGGGGTTTGGAAGTCAGATGAGGTGATATTTCCACCAGAGGACAGTGGTCCTCAGTAGAAGGTGGTCTCCACATAAACTGTTTGGAGCTTTAATGCAAGATACTTTGCAATAAAGAACCTACCACCTCACAAATCCAGTTGTTGCAGCCTGCTGAGAATGGACAATATTTCAGCAGTCCAGAATACAACTAGATTAGGAGGGATAAAATTGGGAGTGTTAGTGGAGAATACAAAGTCCTTTTGACACTATTGCCTTCAACATCACATTTCAGTGATAGCGGAGTATCTCCCCGACCAGAACAATGTGGTGGCAGATTGGAACTCTAAGTACCTTCGGGACACTAGTGAGTGGAAACTACATCCGGCAATCTTCCACTTCCTACAGGATTGCGGGGTCCATGCCACACAGACCTTTTTTGCTCCTATCTATCCACTCAGTTGGAGAGTTTTTTCTTGTGCAGACAGGGTCCGAAGGCTATTGCCACGGACACCTTTCTACAAATCTGGAAGGGTCCCTTGCAGTACGCCTTTCCCCCATTCCTAATAACGAGAGTGTCCGTTCACACTCGCAATCGTGTATCCATCATTTGGCAGAGGCATAATAGTCCACAGCATCACCCTTCCCCATAAAAACAGCCTCAGGTAAGTGTTTTTGTACTTTTCTCCCTTCTGTTCTCAAGGAGTGGCGCAATAACGTCAGTGTTTTCTTCTGGGTAAAAACGTCCCCCTCGTTGGCCTCAAACCCTTCTAACCATGATTCCCACTCCACTGGGGTATTTCTCCGTGTTGGCAAGAAAGGAGATGGAGGTAGTACAGCTTTCTGAATGCTGCTTATGAGTGAAGATGCTGAATGAGTTGTTATAGAGGAATTAACTTCGCGACTAAAATACCCACAAGTATAAAAGCAGTACAATTACACAAATAGTTAACTATAAGTGGTGTCATTCATGAACTGCTTAGTAACTTTCACTGCTCAGGAAGGTGTGCACATCACCGACAGACCGTGCATAGTAAAGAAATATTAGGTGAGTGTTGCAAATTAGGTGTGCACGTCACCAAGGTGTGCAACATGCAGAGGAAAAGGCTGATCGTAAAGTGCACACCTCACAGACAATGTGCATAGTAAAAAAAAATAGTAGATAGGCATTGCAAATAAGGAGTGCGTGTCACGGAGGTGCAGCCGCGTAGCTAGGGGAGCGGTCCGCCCCAGGCGGCACCATTTTGGGGGCGGCGGCGGCGGCGAGGTACCGGCGGCCCGTTGCGGTGGCCTTTATAATTTGTTTGGGGACACTACTACTTTACAGTAGTGTCCCCAAATAAATTATAGAGGCCACCGCAACGGGCCGCCAGTGCTGCGCGCGCGGGCCATTTAAAGTGCAAACTGCTTCCTGCCGCGTGTGTGCAGCGCACGTACGTACGCACGCACGCCACCACCGAGAATAGGCCCGTCGCACGCAGAATTAACTTCTGCAAGGTTGATTGCGACGGGCGAGGCGGCTGCATGTACTGTGCATGACTGGCATGATGGGTGCGGGGACGTCTACCAGCAGTGATGCGGACCTCTGGTTATTGAATGGAAAAAAAAACCGAAGTAAGTACAACAAAGATTATCGATGATGATTTTAATACTTATTGCTGACTATTGTCAATTAATGATTCATACCTGCCAAGGTTTTAAATTTGCAGTACAGACTCATCACGGAGAGGCTGCTGCCTGGCTCACTGAAGAATTAATCGTTTTGAATTTAACAGCCTGACAAATACCGGCCCTCTAGCTATATGTTATAATCTACTGCTGCATTTCCCTTCTCTATGGTTCCCTTATCTACTGCTCAGCCAGTGTGAGTGAGGATATGCCTGAAGATATCTAGAATGCTGGAAGTATGATGTGCTCATGGAATGTTGAGTACTTGAGGAGCTGTGGAGTGTCAGTTGGTGGCAGGCTGAGCAGGACAGAGGTTGCTCCTGGTGGGGCGTTATATGGATTTACCATCTTCCTGTAATTAATTGATGTAACTATCTTAACAATAAATCTACCTTATTTATCTACATCACATCTGGCTACAAAGGACAAACATATTTACAATACTGGCGACGAGGTCAAAGGAACTACCTACGTGTTGGTGAAGGATAACCTACATTACTCTGGATACCCTGGATTACCATAAAACAAAGGACTTGAGAAACTAGAGGAATTTCAAAGGAAAAGAATAAGGAAACGTGAAACAGACGCTCTGGTAAGCCCCACCAGTGTTCTTAGTTAACAGAACAGCCTGCAGCCAGAGCGTTTAAAATTGTTAGTTTTCCTAAGAAATAAGGATTTGGACTTATCAGCCTTGGATTTGGACTAATCAGCCTTACAATTGAATTTATCAACCTTGCATTTGGATTTACCAGCCCTGCACTTTACTATTTATGGCTTTCACATGCTAACTTTCCCGCTGCCCATTGAATTTGACTTGGGACCTGAGGCAGCAAGTAGTGAGTTTCACTTCATGGTGTTCACGAGTGAAACAGACTGGCTGCAGGAATGAGTATTGACCTGTGACCAGTGGCGGCAGCTTGTGTAATTTCTCTTCACATTGTACAAGTGAAACGGTCTGACTGCAAGTGTGGAAGTAAGTCGGGGGCACGAAGAGGGACTTTGCTGTTATTGAGAAGAAATACTAATGAAGAGCACAGCCCTTATCTACCGGTGAGGAAACAGGATCTGCACTCTTGTAGCGTGTTGTGGCAGTAACTGTGAATAATTACATTTCTTAACGCCTGCAATCTTTGTCAACTCACCATATGCTGCGCTGTGACAGTTGTGACGGTTGGTCAGCGGAGCTCTTCTCTGTTCCTCTACTGGCGTCCTATTGATGACGTGTTGAAATTCATCGGCGTGTTGGTGAGAAGGATTCCTGTGACGTCAGATGACAAGGGTGTTTACCAGTGTCACGCTAAAGGTGAAAACGTGACCCACCTCCTTAGGAAAACGACGTAAACGACGCTGTGGCGGCCATCTTAACACTTTGGGATAGATTTCTTTGTTTTAATTTTAAACACGACGTTGGAGATTAGTTTGCGATGGACTTTGACTTTGACTAGTTTGATGTTCCAAGTTCTTTTATGATGTCCAGACACTTCATCATTCGCTCTTTTCAACAGATGCAGCGTTTTTCTTTTCTAATCCAAGATGGGTTTGCTGTATCTTTGTTGGTACTGACCCCTCGCATGTGGTCATTTCGAACTGGATTGTCATTACTGCGACTGTGGTAATGATGCTGTGGATACTCTTGATCTAGCAGGTACTTTATGGACTTTGTGGTGAAGCTACAAGGACATGGACTTTCGGGTGAGGTATCACTCATCTATGGATTGAACTTTCGGGTGAGGTATCGCTCATCTACCTAGACTACGGTGACCACGTTTATTGTTTTAATTTGTTATGTTACTGTTGAATTGTTCCAATTTACAACAGGGTGTTTACAATATTGTAGTGGGGCATATTGCAAGTGATGCAAAATTTTCTGTTTGCTTTTTATTTATATGGAAGAGAGGAGGAGAGTGTGTGTTATTGTCTTTGCTTGCATACTTGATTTGGTGTGATTAGGTGTGTACTTGGTTTAGCGCAGTTTTCCGTTATGGATTGCCCTGAGTTTGGGGTGTAGTGCTTATCACTGGTTTTTACTGGATTCACATTTAGTGTGTTCCTTTGATTTTTCATCCACTTATTGTGGATATGGCTTCACATTTTACTGTGATACTTGAATGACTCTTGGTTTACTAATCTACTTCACTTTTAGTTTGGGTGAAAGAATGTTTATGTAATTTGGACTGCGTAAGGGATACCACTCCCACTTGGAGATTCTCTACGTGTACACTCACTGTTTGGTTGGTGAGTGAAAGGTTTTTCCTACACTTTCTTTAAGTGTTGCTCACTGTAAGGTTGGTGAGTGAATGGTTTTTCATACACTTTCTTTAAGTGTTACTCACTGTTAGGTTGGTGAGTGAAAGGTTTTTCCTACACTTTCTTTAAGTGTTACTCACTGTTTGGTTGGTGAGTGAATGGTTTTTCCTGCACTTTCTTTAAGTGTTGTTCTAGTTAGATTGTGTTACAGATGACACATTCTTGTGGGATTTCACTGCTTCTTACCTGTTAAATGTTTGAATTGAAGCAATCTTGGGTTTTACCTGGTTATGAATCTTTTTGAGGTTTTCTTGTTTTACATACGTTGTATTGGATTGATTTCTTTAATATGTCTGAATTTAATGCTTTCCGGGAACTCTTTTATTGTGATTCAAGATGTGTGATTTCATTGGCATTTGAATTGGCTTACATTTTCATCTTTGTTATATGTACTTGATTCATTTGTTCAGTGTATTTTCATACATCTTTATTTATCCTTGTTTGGTTTCCTTAGGGAGGGGGATGTGTTATATTCTACTGCTGCATTTCCCTTCTCTATGGTTCCCTTATCTACTGCTCAGCCAGTGTGAGTGAGGATATGCCTGAAGATATCTAGAATGCTGGAAGTATGATGTGCTCATGGAATGTTGAGTACTTGAGGAGCTGTGGAGTGTCAGTTGGTGGCAGGCTGAGCAGGACAGAGGTTGCTCCTGGTGGGGCGTTATATGGATTTACCATCTTCCTGTAATTAATTGATGTAACTATCTTAACAATAAATCTACCTTATTTATCTACATCACATCTGGCTACAAAGGACAAACATATTTACAATACTATGCTCACAGCTCTCCATGGTCCGGGTGGTGCCGCCCAGGGTAGGCTCCATTTAGGTGTCTCTGGATTGATTTATAGCACTGACTAGATTTTGAACATCATTTCGGGTCCTAACTGAGCAGCCGCGTAGCTAGGGAGGGGGCGAGGGGGGCGGTCCGCCCCAGGCGGCACCATTTTGGGGGCGGCGGCGGCCGCGAGGCACCGGCGGCCCGTTGCGGTGGCCTTTATAATTTATTTGGGGATACTACTACTTTACAGTAGTGTCCCCAAATAAATTATAGAGGCCACCGCAACGGGCCGCCAGTGCTGCGCGCGCGGGCCATTTAAAGTGCAAACTGCTTCCTGCCGCGTGTGTACAGCGCACGTACGCACGCACGCCACCACCTAGAATAGGCCCGTCGCGCGCAGAATTAACTTCTGCAAGGTTGATTGCGACGGGCAAGGCGGCTGCATGTACTGTGCATGACTGGCATGATGGGTGTGGGGACGTCTACCAGCAGTGATGCGGACCTCTGGTTATTGAATGAAAAAAAAAAAACGAAGTAAGTACAACAAAGATTATCGATGATGATTTTAATACTTATTGCTGACGATTGTCAATTAATGATTCATAGCTGCCAAGGTTTCAAATTTGCAGTACAGACTGTCATCACGGAGAGGCTGCTGCCTGGCTCACTGAAGAATTAATCGTTTTGAATTTAACAGCCTGACAAACACCGGCCCTCCCTCTAGCAATGCTCACAGCTCTCCATGGTCCGGGTGGTGCCGCCCAGGGTAGGCTCCATTTAGGTGTCTCTGGATTGATTTATAGCACTGACTAGATTTTGAACATCATTTCGGGTCCTAACTGAGGGCCTCCAGTCCATGTCCACGACTTGTCAGAGCTGCTCTGCTGCGGAGGAGGTTGCGCTCACACGGGCAAAGGCAGGAGTGCTTTTAAGTCCTCCTGTGCTACCCTGCCGTCTCACCAGCCCCGGCCCCAGTGGAGAGATTCCGTCTGGGCGGGCTTTTGATGTAAATCATTCTTCCCCTGCCCTGGCACCATGTGTGGGGCACTTGTGTCTGGCCAGACGAGCTCTGTGCTGCACTAGCTTTAAAAGGAACAGGCCAAAGCATGTAACTTGTCGATTACCTGAACTGGCAGCTGTGACAGAGTATTCTGCAAAGTGTCAACTCTTTAATGCAGCACTTAATTCAGAGAGGCCCAGCGCCTGCTGCTATCGGTGCAACACCAGAGATTGCCAACTAAACAACCTTGTAGTCCAGAAAGTTGGTAAGTGGCTTGTCCAGGAGGGCAAGCAATGAGTGCTGATAGAGTGATGTATGCGGTTGGAGGGGTGACGTATACCTATGAAATGTTATAGGCAGCACTTTAAATGGAAACAGAGAAGTGCTACTGTTCTCCCATTAAATGTATTACTGCATTGCTGAGACGTTCAGATACTCTACATTCTAAATTAAAGTAGTGCAGGTACTCCGTACTGGACATTATCTGCCTGGTTAAAGCAATAGTTTACAGGAAGAAGTTTGGATTTAAAGATCACTCTGGTAAGGTTTTGTAGCATGGAATTTCTATTTTACACTGCAGAGAAGCGGTGCAAGCAGGTGTAAGGTGAGAGGAGATTATGCAAGTGTATGAGACCGTTTTTGAAGAAGAGAGTTCGTGTTTTTAAGCAGTATGTGGATGGGAGAAAGCAGAAGAAGGATGTGGTATTGCTTTTGGCATCTGTTGAGGAACACTGCCCTTCCATTTCCGGTACTTTGCAGCTGTGTTAAGATAATCTTAAAGTTTCTCATTGCTCAAATGGGTGTAATTTCTGATATAAATGTGTTTCACTCGTCTTCCTTGCTTGATTTTGCTAATAAGAAATTGTCGATAATAGTCGTTGAATGTCACTCATAATTACATTGAAATTCTGAAAATGTCACACATACGTAATTTGAAACCTTGGCAGCTATGAGTCCGATCGCAGAGCAGTGGCATGATAAGGCACAGGGACCAATTGGACACAGACAGCGGTGCGAGCAGTGGCAGCAGCTCAAACTAAAGAAACAATTCACAACTGCCTGCTCCTCGCACCGCAGCCCCGCCCCCTCAGGAGTAACTTAACTTCCTGTCCCCGCGCTGTTAGCAGGACGTGACTTCACGTCACCCTGTGGCGCTACGGGCAGTTTGAGACTGTCCTACTCAGCCCTGCGGTGCCGCGGAAATCACACTTTGGACATATTGTAGCAGCACTGACTGGTTACCACTGTGAAGCTGAGTGAGCTTGCTCGGCTGCTAAAAGTGACCCAAGCCTACGGAAGCAGCCTGTGCAGGCACTGGAGCGCGCTGCCACACGCTGTTGTTTGCAGCATGCTTTCTGTGACAGCTGAGACTACTGCATCATGCGTGACAATGCATTTCAGTGCGGTGATGCGGAGCATCACACTGAAATGCGGTAGTGTCACGCCTGATGCGTGATACTTGGTAGGACTGATGATTGTGATCTCATAGAATACATGAGTAGGGACAGTTGACGTTTATGATCAGGTAAATTCTCAGGCGTTTGGAGACTGGTTTTTGAATAGGTCTTACATTTGAATTGGCTAAAACCTGTATATTTATTGGAAGCTATTTCCTTTTTACCATTTAGCAGAGCCCACTATGACTGTTTTAGAAAAGGAATTATTTTGTAATACTCTGGCCAACATTAGTTTCTGGTTCTTATTTTTTGATTCAATGTTTTTCATATCTGCACAGGAAACCGACGTGTGGACGTGATTTACATTACAAGCCCATATTCTTGGTTCTGGACTATCGTATTCAGACTCTTTTGTGCTTCGATTAATCTATTTTGGACGCAATATTTGATCCTTCTTTGCTTTTTTTAGAAGGTATTTATATATTTTTATGTCTAATATTGATCACTGGATTCATTGACTTGGGTGTTCTTCTGGGCACACACACCGTATTCTTTCTCTCTCCACTCTTTTTTCTTTATCATTTTTTTTCACTTTCTTTTTTTACCAATTTTTTATTTGACACTGTCCTTGATTATTTCACTTCTTTGACTGAGTGGAGTCACATACTAATTTGTAAAAAGATTTCTCGTCTTGAATACTTCTTTTGCATGAACACTAACACGAGGGAGAAGAACTTTTTGATTAAGCACATTAGGGGTACTCTAAATTTAAAATTTTAAAATTGAATTGTGTAATACAAATTCAGCATTCTCTCCATCTAACCTGATAAATTACAACTAATTAATAATCTATATGATCTTGTTAACAGCCTTGAAAAGGTCGGAATGGCGACGAAACGTGTCGGCTGTAGCAGAATTAATGTTGTAACCACAGAACAACTATCATGAAGATTGTTTGCTGAACAGAATTTACTCCATGAATTTTGTATTACAATAATTTCGCTGATTGGGATCAATCAGCTGTTTACTTAATTTTGTGTTGTGCTCTGTCTATGTTTCTAAGTTGATTAATATATACGGAGATCTCCGCTATGTATTAGGTGACTACTGTGGTTCATGGTCTCCGCTTTTAATATAAAAATAAAATCTGCTCTTAAGGTCCTCGTCAGCAGTCTTTCATTTTGCTGCAAGATTGGGAAACAAAATGGTCCAAGCAGTGACATAGATAATGCCTGGCCAATTGTGCCGCTCTACATTAATATAACCCTGGTGTCACACAAATTGAGTAGAGGACATTTATTTTAAACATCACACTACTACACTGGAAGCTAATTCATACTGTAGCCCTTGTATAGTGTATTCAACTGTGTAGCCTTGGACCGTGTCATGTACGTGCATGTAACTTGCATGATCGAGGTAACTATCAGCAGCGATACTTTGTGTCTCTCTGACCTGTTTCAAGTGCGCCGTCCTTTTTCCCCAGCACCCCCCACCCACCCCGGGGGTGGCAATTTGAGGGATAGCCCCGGGCGCCACAAGCTCTAGCTACACCCCTGCTGAGGTGTGCAGCAGGCTGAGAGATTACACGGTTTGTGCTCACTGTACTTTGGGTGTGCGTATTAGAGCTAAACAAGGAACCATCTCCATTGTCCGTTCTCACCGGCTTAGACTCAGCCGCTTTATTAATAATACCCTGCGCTCGCCATCTTCTGTTACTGCTAATACCTCAGGTGTGTGCATCACTGAAACGCAACGAACTAGCTCCGATTTAATGCTAACTGGAATTCGTGACTCGGGCGAGCCTGTGCTCAGCTCGTCTGCTCTTATCGACATGTTCAAGTGGTTGCTTGGCAATAGATATCTGCGAAACAGAGGGGTACTGAGTTGCATAAGCCGCAATACTTCCGCTTACGTCGCTGAAAGCAGTTGCTGCATACAGTTGCCTGGGCCTCACCGGGATTACGCGCAACATGTGTCATGATCGAAGTCGCCACAACAGCGAAAAACACTGCAAAATAAGGCAAATTATGCATCAAAATGCTACTAGAGGCCTGGAGGCAGTCCTTTCTGGTACAGACACGAAAGAAATACATCAGAAGCGAAGACACAACAAAAGTAGCAATCTCCTATCACAGGAGGCAACCAGCAACTCATACACCTTTGAAATTGCCTGCTCTATCGGTTGTGGGGTCTAAACCCACACGTCACCACTGAAAATTACTCTAAAGAAGGCATGTCTAGTTTCAAGTTTCAAATTTCAAAGACCAAGCTCTGCCTTAACAGTTATAGAGGTAGTTGCCTATCACAAGGTGCAAAGGGTACTTACCTGCTGAGATTGGCAAAGAGCCATTCTCAGAAGGAGAATAATAATTAAAGCAGAAGCCACAGGGTTTTAGATACATCTCAAAAATGACGGAAAATCACAATCTGCTGGGGCACCTTGGAACAATCAGAATCATTTGGTACTCCTGTCTCTTTTGTAACTTGTTTCCAGAGACGGGGGTAGTGTCGTAAAGGGCACACATACATCAAAGATGTCACGCTACTAGTATGGAGCACGTTTCAAAACAGCAGGGATCCTGGACAACTCAAAGGGCAAAATATTCTATTTTGGTTTTTCCTGGAGGTAAAATAAAAATCACCCTTTGATCGTCTAAAAACTAAAAAAGGGGGCGTGGCCTAGATGGCGGGCAGCTACGACATCTTTCACGATCCCTCCGAGCCGCCGCCACAAAAGCCCTTTAATCAGCCCGCTGGCACCCCACCAACGAACCTGTAGCGGTGATGCAGCCTGCAAAAGGGGTGACGTTCGCCAGGGACGGTTGATTCTGATTCGAAACTTGCGGGACGCCGGAGCCCGGGAGCGATCGCATCACGAGGCCCTGAGGTTTGAGCAGGGCCTCCAGAATGGTGATCGTAGCACGCCGGGCATCTGCGGCTCCCAGCAGGCTGCAGAGCACCAGCGACCTGCAGGTTAAGACTATGGCCATCGCGGGGAGGTGCTGCTGTTGCTGAGGTGCCCCCGCCCACCTGGATCGCTGCGCATGGGTGCTGAATCAGATGGTGACAGCTCCGAGAATGCAGTGGTGAAAGGAGCTGGACGCATTAAGTGAGTGCATTTGCAGTGGCCCTAGGCCCAGGGGGGCCCAAAGCAGGGTTGGATTGGGATTAAAAATCGGCCCGGGCACGCATAAAAAAAATCGGCCCTCATTTGCATAATGCCTTCCTTCAAATCTCTGCTTTCAGTGTAATTTTACATAAAAAGTGGGGGTGGGGGGTGGGGGTGGTAAAAAAAATGCACGCATCAGTTTACACCAGTGAAACACACCTTAAAACAAGTGAGACCACTTCTACTCAGGCCCCCTGCCCCATTCAGTATGCCTACATTAATGGGAGGCCCAGCTAAAGAAAAGGGGTGAAGCCTTTACCTGTTGCTGCTATACGGGAGATAATGAGTTTCCCATCTCCCTCCAGAAAGGCCACTCAGACACCCACTGAGCCGCTGGCGGTATAGTCGAACAACAGAGAGACGCCGCCCAAATCGGCCCCCAGGCTGCTCGAAAGCAGCCCTCAGCTGGACCTCGGACCCCGGCCCCTCGGGCATTGCCCCAATGCCCTTGTTACCAATCTGACGCTGGCCCAAAGTATGGTGCCGAGCCGCATCGAGGGCCTCCCTGATGCCCGACCTGCTGGCCGGCACCCCACGGGTGGGCCCCCGGGCAACATAGCAGAAAACTGCTGGTGGCCCGGGGACTCCTCCTCCCTCCCCCCCAACCTGGATAGCTGCGCAGAGGGGCAAAGCCAGAAGAAAACCGCCCTGGTGCCGGCGCTTTGCTAGAGCAGGCCTTGCTGGAGATCTGACCGCATTGGGTTACTACGACTGCAGTGACAGAGGCCCTAAGCTCGGTGGGGCGTAGAGATACCAACAGCCTGCCTGCGCACCCATCTGGACCTACGCGGTGCCGGAGAACAAGTCAGAGGACCGTCTGAGGAGCGATGGCACCGAAAGGTACGTGACTGGGGGGGGGTGTGGTCTGTCTTGGGGCCCTGAAGGTGGCCTGCTGGTTTGTGGCCCAGTCTCAGTTGACAGGCGCTAGCCTGACCTCGGAAGCTCCTGCCGCTCCACTACTTGGGTTAGAGAGACAATCCTGGGGCACAGAGGCCCCAAAGAAGAATATGACTCGGTCGCCTAGGAACCGCTCCCCCGCATTAAGGACCATATCATGCACTGAGCAAGCTGCCGCACGGAGTATTCAACCAGCGTCAACAGTCCCATCAGGTTGATCACCCTAGAATTGGGAAAGGCAGCCCTGTGGACATTCTTATATGTGTACGTTATTTTCAAACAAAGTTAGGCAACCTCAAGAAAGCAAGAGAAGCACATCCGATCCAGTTTCGAGGTCAGTCGCCGGTACTCTACCAAGATCTCTCTTGGATTACTCTACAGAAACGCAGAGACTTTCACCCAGTGACAGACCACGTACATAAATCCAGCGTCCCCTACTTGTGGGGCCACCAATTTCGAATCATCTTTCACCTTGAAGGAAACCTACATCAAATCAGATCCCTCAAGGATGCCTGTGCTCGGCTTCAAATCAATGCTCCCGCTGGCCCCAAGGTTGGGGCCTCTTCCCCCAGCAATAACAAGTTGAAACAGCAAGAATGGCGGCAGGTCAAGAAGTATTGAAAAGAAATGCAAGAAGAGAAGTCTCTTTGTGCTGGTGGGAGCACATATACCTGGAGGTATTAATATAAAAACTTATATCCAGAAGTTCATTCCATCGTGTATGGTCTTTATTTGTTTACTGCATTAATTTGCATGCATAATCCATATAGTGAGTGATGACCAGTTATTAATGTTCTACGAGAACCCAATGCATTTCGGGTCAACCGTAGACCCTTCGTCAGGGGTCACTGAAAGAAACGGAAACAGGAGGCCTTTCAGTATGGGCTGTTGAATGGGAGTAAAAAGAAGTATGAGTGGTGCCCAGTGTTTTTAAAGAGAGACTGTGAATACACATGAGGGAGTGTGTGAAATTAAAATGAACATTTTTAACTCGAGAGTTTAGATGCTATAGTTGGTGATAAGCGATTAACAAGCAAGAGTGATATTGTCGGGTGAAACAATTGTGAAAGTGCCGGGTAAAACAAAGAAGCGGAAAGATTTGTTCCCTTTTAAAATCAAAAAGTGAAGTTAGTAATGTGGCAAAGTACGAATAAAGTTATTATCGTGCCGTTTAACGATGCAGCTCTGTGTGGTAATTCCAGTTAAGACAATTATGCCGCATGCTTTAAGTGCATGTTAAAGTAATGTTAAACCTACTGTAGCATGCTCTGGTGCGGTACTTCTATCGTGTAACGCTCTCGCGATGTCATACGCGGAAGTGAAGATTCTTTGTCACTAAGTATGCCGTCTAACGCAAGATGTTTTTAAAAGGACCCAAGTTCGAATTTAAGCCGCATTTAAAGATATAGGTGTTTGTCGGTAGTTAATAAAGTTAACCTTTGTGGTGTGTGTGTATTAAAACCGAAAGCTAACGTGAGGGGATGAAGTTGTGGTGATCAAATGAGATAAAGTGCAATAAAATAAATAAAATAAAATAATGTGCATTAGGAAACATAAATGGCTCCAAAAGTCATAATACATTTGTGATTTTGCATACAATGATAATGCCATATCCACTTAATTTATGAACATACAACAGCAGAAAGGAGACTAGTAGTAAATGTTAAGCATGTATCATTGCTGTATACTATAAGAAGCAATTATATTCAATCCTGTCATTTATCCCTTGTGGTTGTAAGGCATGCAGTTTTTTTGTCCAGAAAAATTCAGATCTTGCTAAGGCTTTAGATGGATCAGTGTCATTACTCATTGCTACTGTTTTAAGAATGGTAAAACGCAGTTGAGCTACGTTATGTTTGGCCTCAAGCCAGTGCGATGCCACTGTGGATTTCACGTTGAGGTTTCTGATGTTACTCTTATGTTCTCCTACACGTATTTGAATTTTGCGTTCAGCTTTTCCAACATAGATTTTTCCACAGGGGCATTTCAATGCATATACTACATTTGATGGATCACATGTGCTGGAATGCTTTAACTCGATGGTATGGCCTTGAGAGGGACGAATTCATTTGTTGCAGACTATTACATTATTACAATGTCTCCAGTTCATGCATTTTTGCATGCCTTTGTATTCATTTTTCGTAGGGGAGCTTTGTTTTTTAAGGAGTTCTCGTCAATTACGGGAGCGTTGCATTGCAAATGTGGGGTGTGCAGGAAACAGGTCTTTAAAGTCCGGTTCAGTGTGAATAATGGACCAATGTCTCATGATTATAGATTTAATCTGGTTGGACTGTGTTGAAAATTTCAAAACACAAATTATCTTGTTAGATGATTGATGGGTAGTCTTGCGTAATAGTTGTAATCTCTCCAAAGCTTCCCACCCTTTTGGTGGCTTTTTTCAGTATTTCCTCAGGATATCCCCTCTCTTTGTAAATGTAAATTGATACTTGTATAGCGCACTACTCACCCGCAAGGGTCTCAAGGCGCGTGTACGAATACCGCTGTGGAACCCATCCTGGCTTTCCCTGTGAGGTGTCCACTCCTGGGCAACCCCAAGGTGGAGGCCAGGCATCCTTAGCGTTGTGGGGGCCGTTGTGGAGATTAAGCAAGCTATTGCCCAGAGTTGCAGAGTGGGACTCCATGATTGGAATAGGCACCGAGGCGAGAATTATCAGGTCCGTGGAATTATGAGCCCAAGACCCGCCGAGGCGGGGAATTGAACCCTGGTCCCGGGCTAGACCGCTGCATCAGGGTCTGCCGCTCTAACCATTGAGCCACACTTCTCCACTCTTTGAATTTCTCTTTAAATTTCTCTATGATTATGTTCGTTTCTGCTGAGTCTGAAGTAATACGTTTCAATCTCAAAAATTGAGAATATGGTAAATGATGTTTTAGAGAGTTTTGATGAAAGCTTCGGAAATGTAAGGAGTTGTTTCTGTCAGTTTTCTTCGTGTACAAACTCGTTTTGATGTTGCCCTCTCCAATCTGAATTAACACAGGCAATGCTGGTTTTTTTCAATTTGATGTGTAAATTTGACTAGATCATGGATATTGGTAAATTCATGGATGTTGTTTTCGAGAGTGATGATGTCACCTTTCCAAATGTCTAGAATGTCATCTATATATCGCTTAACCACTTGGCTGCTAAGGGGTGTGCATGTAGGTCCATTGACTTTCCATTGAAATCAATGGGCCCTACATGACGAGTTACCCTTGTCATTAGCACTGAAGGGGTTAAATAAGACAAGGTGTTCAGTCCATGTGTCATTGTGTAGAATGTGATCTGTTTCAAGCTTAGTCATGAAGATGTTCGCGTACAAAGGTGCACCTGCAAAACCCATAAAAGTCCCATTGTTCTGAGCATAAAATGTATCATTCCATTCAAAGTAACTGTGTAGTAATGAAAATTGCAAAAGTTCCAGTAGAAAAACTTTTTCGGCCCTTGGTGTCTGATCTTAAAGTAGGGCCCATTCCATTGCTTCTAATCCATCCTTATGGGGTATTAAAGTATAAAGTATAAAGAGCGGTAACATCAATAGTACATAATACCCAGTCTGTTGCTTGATCAGTGTTCAGATCTTGTAGTATATTCAACAGTGCAGTTGTGTCTTGAATGTAGCTTGCTTGTTGTTGGACAATATGTTGCAGGAAGCTATATAGATATCTCCCTATTGGTTCAGACAGTGATCCACATGCTGATACAATTGGACAAAAGGGTGGTTTTTATATGGATTTTTGGGCGCATGTAAAGTTTTGGGCGTCTTGGGTAAATGGTATTAAGATAACTTTTGGTGTTTTCATCTATCCAGCCAATTTCCAATGCTTTTTATAGAATTTGTTGTAGTACTTTCTGATAGGTTGATGTTGGATCTTGATCAAGTCTTGAGTATGTATTGTTGTCTTGAAGGTGGTCTAATACACTTTGTGTGTAGAAATCTGAATCTAGTACTACTAATGCCCCTCCTTTATCAGCTCTTTGGAATGTCAAACGGGAGTCTCGTGCCATTTGATTCAGGGTGCTCCATTCTGTCTTAGTGAAATTGCCTTGTTTTTCTTTCTTAAAATTGATTGATCTAAATTCTGCTTTTTAACCAAACTTCCAAACGCGTCAATTGATTTGTGAGAGATCGTTGAACAGAAGGTACTTTTTGGTCTAAATACTTTATCTGTTGATTCATCTGGTAAAGTTGTAGTAGGTTCAATGACTTTAAAAAAATATTTCAATCTCAAGATCCTGGTGAATTTGAAGAAGGAAATTTCCGTCTCTGCTAAATTACTCTGATATGTAGGCACATATGAGGTCCCTTTATTTAGAACCGCTACTTGGGCTTTTGATAACTTGACTTGCTCTCGTCTTGCTGCGTGTTGCTCTTTTGACTGCCTCGGGATCTGGATCTTTTGCCTCTCCTTGTTTTGATGCTGGTTTGTCTGGTTGGTGATAGGATGCGGGGCTTGTCGACAAAAAAGAAGTCTTGGGAATCTGCAATCAAAGAAGTCTTGGGAATCTGCAATCTTCCTGTTGCTGCTTCAGTTTGTGATTGTGGTCTGCCATCCTCCCTTAGTGGTGGGCGATTTCGTGCAGTCTCAGAGTCAGATACAACGCTTTCCTCAGATGAGCCGGATGTTTGGGGTCTTTGCCATTTGCGTTGATTATAAACTTCAGCCAAACTATACACTTCATCGAGTTTATAATCGATTGGGTCTCGACTAAATTCCTTGATTTTACGTTCGTGTATTTCTTTCGCATATTGATCAAGTTTAATATTCAGCTCTTGTAATATGTCATCCCAATTTTCGGGAGTCTTTCCTGATATTTCTTTCTTGACAAGTTCAATTTCTTCGCTAAGTGATTTCAGTGTGTTTGATAGCTCTTTGACTATTAACACGATGAGGTCTAGGGAGCATTTATTTAATATTTGGTACCAGCGCTCGATTAACAATTTGTTTGTTTTATAAAGCATGGGTTTGAGTGCAATCCGTAGCCCTCTTGGAATCCTTTTGCCCTTATGATAGTGTATTAGAGTGGTGGCGTGTCATCTTTGATTAATCTCTTTTCTGCTGAGGTACTCCAGTTGTCTTAATAATTGAGTTGTCGTGGATACATGGGGACTAAAGAGTCTGGCCTCCTGTACCAGATCATAAATTGGGTTTGCTGCTTCAGCCGAGAATGCTAGAGTATATGCTTTGTTCACTGTCAAAGAGGCAATATCTTCAAATGACATTTTGGTAGTTGGTGCACAGTTGGATAGGTTGGGGACTCAAGTTCAATATGAAGACAATTATTGCAAACGTGCACTCGTGTGTTAGCAATATATTTCAATGATCCACAGTAGTGCGTCAAACCACCTGCGCCGTGTCCACAGGCGATCAAAAGCAATATTGAAAAGAAATGCAAGAAGAGAAGTCTCTTCGTGCTGGTGGGAGGCAGGTCAAGAACGCCCGGGCCCGAATGATGCCGGACCCGGCCACCATGTGCAAAGAGAGACAGGAGGTCCTACAAACACTATCGGGAGAGTCTGCCATGTCCGGTGTGTCCTGAGGCCCTGGCGGTCTAGCCAGAGATGTTTGTGGGGGGCTTGTCTGACGCAGCAGGGGAGGGGTGTTATGGGAGACCGGAGATAACACGCTCATCCGTCCCCCCGCTTGAAGCTTGGAACTCTGCCGAAACGCTCCTGCAAACGGAGATTCACTGTGAGTGTACGCTGACCCGCCCCAACCAAGCTCAACAGACTAGCTTTGGTCATATTTTGTTATTCTCTATGTTAACTTCATTTTGTTGTGGGGTTTCTTTGTCTTCTTTCGTTTCCTTCTCCTCCACACCAGCCTCCCTGCTTAGTGTTAGCCATTGCCATTTCAATGAGGATTCATACGCACCCTACCTCTCTTTTCTTGGGGCACCCTAGGCTGAGCAGACCTGCTGGACAGCCGCGGTGCGTCCATTGGGGCGTGAGGGCGTAGCCACACCGCCCGCCCGCCCGCAGTCACCCGCAGCTCCCTCGGCGTTTCTGTTGAAAGACGCCAAGGCAGGAGAACTGACATTCCAATCATGTCAGTCAGCATGACATCACATCGCCCACCCCCTTCAGAGTCTGAAGGGGGTGGGCGGGGTGGCGTCATGATAAGTGACATGATGAGGTCACCAGGGCAAGCAACACAAGTGCGCATGAGTGGGGACGGAGGGTGAATTTTTTACCCGTGCCCACGCATGCGCACTTCCGTTTGCGCATGCCCAGGGCGTGCTGTGGGCGAAGAGAAACCTGTGCCCCAAGCGCCAGGATTGGCTGCGAGGGCTGCCAGTCTCCATTTGTGCCGTGAGGCGCCAAGGGGTCGGGGAACGGAGGTGGCGTGGACCCGGACCACAGGTAACTGAGGTAAGTTTTGTTTTTTTATATTTAATATTTAATTCCCCCCCGCGCGACATCACCCCCAACCCACCCCCCCCCCCCCCCCCCCCCCACCCCACCCCACCCCACCGGGCCCGGCTTCAAACTCAGCAGGATTGAAATGGCTCGCTGGGGCAAACTGTCTTATGGCTGGTGCTGCAGTCAGCACCAGGCCAGGGCTCTCTCCAGGAGCACATGCACATCACAGGATTCCTGGCAATGAATGAAGTAGAGGAAATGGAGAGAATAGATAAAATAGGGTGGTAGTGAAAGAGATACACCGCAGCGACCCAGAGAGGGGGAGTCAAGAAAATGGGGTGGGGAGGAGGGGTTAATAGGGGATTGGTAGAACAGTGTATGTCCCCGTTGTAGCGGGCAAGCCAGCATCAGATTGTAGCATCTCTTCTTTGTGCTCAGACGGGGTCACTCAGGTATGCCCCCCGCCCCTTACCATAAGAGGTGCCGGGAGAGTGCCACTGCTGGGGGGCGAGGCCTTTCTGGCAGGAACCACACCACAGCCCTCGAGTTCCAGCACACCCCCAGCACACTGCAGCCCCCACCACCGGCAGTCACCTTCCACATCTGCTCACCTGGGTGTCGCCTGCATCGCCTCTGGGACCCCTCAGCGTGCTCCCCCAAAGTTCAGCAAGTCTGAGGGGGCAGCATGACAGCAGAGGTTGGGGGCCACTGCACCCAAGAACTGCAGGCCTCCCAGAGTTGCTGTTATATCCACGGTGCTGCGCAGCAAACAAATGATGAATGGAACATTCTAGCGCGGCCCTTCTAATGAGGAAAACCTCACGGAGCATTTTAATTACCATTCCTCCTTTCTCCCACAGAAAAGTAAATCTTTTTATACTGATAAACTTAACTGTTCGAGCCCGGTTCATATAACTCACAATGTTGATATTTTCAGGAAAAAAACGAACATTAGGTTAACGCAGGCCTGTAAATTTCCCAGATGGCTAGTTAAATTATGCAAACATCCATAATAAGGAAAGTAATGTGTGAAAGTACGCTATGGGAAAATCACTGCATTACAGCAGACCAGGAGTCCATTAACTTAATTTTGATAGTTAGTATTTTAATAATAATCATGCTAAATTCATGTGCCACTTTATATAGCGTGTCTGTGTTTTCTGAACACTGTAAAACACATACCTTACTATTATTGAATTTAAAGTTTCTCAATTGACTGGCCCTGGCAGGATGGGAGGCAGAGTTGGCCCTGCCGGATGTGGTCTTGTGCCTTTTATGTTACAGCAGATGACAGCATTGCACATTTGGCTTATTGAGCAATCTTGCCGGCTTAGGTGTTCACCGTGTGCCTCACAGCTTATGTTCTCTACTAAAACAAAACAAAAGGATTGGCGGGTGAGAATGTAAAGAGTTGTGCTAATGTAAGGAGAATGCTAAGACTGAAAATGCAAAAATGAGAGTCGTGGTTGACTGGCAATATGGTGAGAAAGAACAGAGAAACACTGACAGGCAGAGAATGTTTAGATCAAGGGACCATGAAAGCAGAGGAGGAAGTGAGGCAAGACCGAGAATGCAGAGAGGACAGAGCTGGACTGGTAATGTAGAGTCAGATGGCAGAGATATCCTTGCCAAACAGAGAACAAGATTCTACATCTATAGTGAGAGAGAGCTGCATTGTAAGAATGGACTTAAACTTAACCTGTACGGGGAAGGCACAGCTGAGAAAATAATACAGGCAGGAATTTAGACTAAATACAATTGGTGTAAAGTGGGCAGATGACAGATGAAACCGAGTATGAGTGGGGAAGCGAAGGTAGGTCTGTGTTAAAAGTGTAGAGACCCACTCTCGTTCGCAACGGTGCAGTATGCAAATCAGTTTACGCCCCACTACTTTCAAATGTCACCAGCCGCCCCTGCTGCTGGAGCTATGCATCTGACAGCCCTATGACACAGACTTTACGTATTTTAAGCCTCAATGTCCGAGGCTTCAATAGCCCAGTGAAGCGAGGAGCAATCCTGTAGCCCCTGGAGGGGTCAGGATGGTACATTTGTCTTCTTCAGGAGACACACCTACTAGCTAAAGACACCCCCGGCATTCGTTCTAGATGGTTACCCCGGCAGTTCTGGTCATCTGGCCCGCATAAACAAATGGGGTGCCTATTCTCCTTGCCCAGAAGTTCTACTAGAAGGTCCCCTCCGCATTTAAGGAAATAAATGCAAGAGCTTTGGGGCTTAAGATTCAATGGGGATCGGCACACTTCATGATAAAGTGTTCCTGATTATCTTTTAGGGCGTATAGTGTAGCTATTGTGAAAACTCTTGCGTCGGTCCTGGCTACCCTGACCGGGCCATACTAATAGGGGGAGGGGGGAACTTTAATCTGGTAATGAATTCAGACCTGGACTGATCGAGCCAGTGCACAACAGAGACGGGGGCCCTCTCGCCCACTGGGTTGCAATGGCTGGCACACGTCTTGCTTAGTGACACTTGGAGGGTCCTTCATCCCACCCCCAGAGATTATGGGCTAGATGTAGGTAATTTTATTTTACCACTTCTTAAATACCGAATTTTACCGATTCGGTATTTAAGAAGTGGTAAAATAGAGGGGGGGATGTAGGTATTTCTGAATCTGTAAATACCGAATCGTTAAGATTCGGTATTTACCGATTCTGTAAATACCAATTCGGTAATGCCCATTGATTCCTATGGGCATTGAAGCCCATAGGAATCAATGGGCAATACCGAATCAGTATTTACCGATTCGGTAAATACCGATTCCAGCAAGGGTGCAGGGGGTGTCACTTTGACACCCTCTAGCACCCCAAATACAGGCATGTGTGCCATGTGGCACACAGACATGCCCTAAGGGCATGTCTGTCTGTCACATGGCATAGGTGTGCATGCACAGATGTGCATGCACACCTGAATTCGGTATTTTACCACACAATAGGATTGTGTGGTAAAATACCGAATTCTGAAGGCCTGTAGCACTGTAAACAGTGCTACCTACTTCTTGGATTTACCGAATCGGTAAAATTACCGATTCGGTATTTTACAGATTCGGTAAATTTACCGATTCGGTAAATTTACCGAATCTGTAAAATGATGCCCCTACATCACAAATACCCATTTACCGGTCGGTAAATGGCCTCCTACATCTGGCCCCTTACCCTGCGGCCCACAAATCTTACCCTCGCACAGACCACTTTCTCACTCAGTGGCCCTGTACCCATGTATTGGGGAGGCTGACATCGAGCCACGTTCACTGACAGACCACGCTGACTCTGAACATGTGTGGCCTTCGCCACTGCCCTGCACGCTGGCAGCTGCGGGACGCCATGCTGCAGTCCGACTAGACGGTGAAATAGATTGAAACTTCCATTACAGTCTCCCTCAGCATCAATGATCGGGAGGAGACCTGCCCTGCATCAGTCTCGGAGGCGCTGAAGATAGTCCTTAGAGGAAAATTCATAGCCATCTCTGCAGCAGAGAATAAACTGCACACTGAAAACTGACAGCACCTTGATGTGGCAGTTTCGGAGCTTCAGTCAGTACACAAGTGTACAGGCTCTCCCCGGGTGTGGAGGGAACTAGAGAAACGGCACCTGATGCTGCGCGCTTGGATATCGACCGGGCAGAATATGCCTAGCTGTCCCTAAAGCATACTTTTTTTGTTATTGGTGATCAATCAGGCCGTATGCTATTGCATAGGCTGATTAATAGGGTGGTCTCTGGCGCAATCTGCACAATCCGCACTCCTATTGGAGTAGAAGTACACTCGGACCCAGAGATTGCTGAGGCCTTCCAGGCTGTTTTATAGCAAACTCTATGCCGGGGGAAGGATTCACCATCTGGTGGCATTGAGTCCTACTTGAGAGACATTTGCCTGAGACTGCCTCTCAGTTGGAGCGCCCCATTCAAATGGAGTAAGTGGTCTCATCGATCGCACACCTTAAACCTTCCGAGGCACAGGCCCTGATGGCTTCTCCCCACTGTTCTATAAGAAGTTCGGTCAGAAACTAGCCCCCCTGCTGGCCAGGCTGTGCAACTCGTTCCTAGACTCAGGGAGCTTATCAGACTATGTCGGAGGCTTCCATTTCTGTCATCTTGAAGCCCCACAAAGACCCCAAGGAGTGTGGGTCGTATCACCCTATCTCCCTGCTCAATAAGGATGTGCAACTATTCACAGGTACCTTGGTTGCGTGCCTCAACCCTCTCATGTCGGGTCTGGGGGACCCAGACCAGGCAGGTTTATACCGTCAAGATAATGCGGTGACCCAAAGCGGTGGGATCTCCAGATATTTTCATGCCTCCCAAATATGCTTTATACTAGCATGGAACTGCCCGCTCTCAGAAAAGCACTGGTCCTTTATGAATCAGACAATAGCGGGCGCAAATATATGGAGGGAGAATTGCTCCCTCGCAAGCAGAGCATGGGGGCTCTATTCCTTGCCGGTCACAGCCACGACTTTAAAGACCTGGGACGCAGTGGCACAATCTCACAAAATTCCCCTTGCCGACGACGCTGATAGTAGGTCACCTGTTCATACAGGTGAAACACTGGGTGTCCTCTCCGGACACAGGCCCCGGAGCATCCCAACCACAGACCCGTTTTGAAAAGTGGCTAGCGACCAAGGAGGGTGACAAACTAATTATCTCTGAGCTATAAGCCTTATTCTCGATGAATGCCAAACCCACCAATTCCATGGGGCAGTTGAGGTGGAAGGAGGAGCTGGGATGCACCCTATCAGACAAAGAATGGCAAGACATACATTTCAGGGCACATCACAGCACACAATATGAGTGGCACGGAGGCGGCTTATAAAGTTGCCTCCTATTGGTAACTAACACCTGTTCGAATAAACAATTGGAACAGAGATTGCTCGCCGTTTTGGTGGCGGGGATGTGGACAAACTAGCTCTCTTCTCCATCTACTCTGGAACTGTCCTAAGCTGGTTCGGTATTGGGATCGGATTCTAAATGATATTGATCAAGCATCCAGCACCACCATTCCGCGCTTCCCAGCGTACACACTACTAGGTATTCCCAATCCCTTGACCTTCCCCCTGCGCTCAATCAGAGGCAGACAGATTGCTATTGCACTAAATGCTGTGAGACAGGTCCTGTTAGCATGCTGGGGTATGGAGACAATCCCTGATCACACCGCTTGGCTGAGGAAACTTTGGGTGGTATTGGCTATCAAGCACATTTAAATGGTGACTGATAACAAATCAGATAATTATCCAGACTTATGGGCCCCGTTCATCTCGATCCTAGCAAAGGAATTCAGAGAAATGACTTGTTCCAAATGCCTAAGGATCTTACACTTAACATCCCCAAAGCAAGAGACGCTCGTATAGTCCTACAGCGGCACAAATACCGCTCCTATTCCGCTTGTTGTTCTGGATCCCTCTGACGCGGTAGACCTTGAGACTAAAATCATTATGGTGCGGAGGAGACTAGGGAGGGGGTGGATGGTGGGTTTGTTTTTCTCTTTGTTGTTTATTTCCTTTAGTGGTCATATTGGGTTGCTCTGTTTTCCGGTTTATTTTTCAATTTCTTCCAGATATAAAACCCTCACTAGGATGTACGCCGCCGGCCCCTTTGTTCCATAATAACTAAAAAAGAACAAGTACCATGTTTCTTCACCCACCTGTAAGAGCTTAGTCAGTTGTGTCGCTTTGCCTGTATGTTCAACAGCCAACTGGGTGTCAAGCAACCACATGCTGTTGTGCAGAGCCCACATTTATTGCTTTACTGGCAGCAAGCCCAACTGATAATGGGGAAGTAAGCTCTCTATTAATAGATGATCTAAAGGAATGCAGTTGTAATGTTAGCGTAAACCAGGGGGTGCCCAATATTGGTCGACAAAGCTTAGATCCATATCAGATTTTCAGTTTAACCATTGACTATCTGAATGAGTCCAATGTCTGAACCCATTCATGGCGAGTTGCATAAGTGAACAAATGAATATAGTTGTGGACGCTTCCTAACTACCTAATGGGAATAGCAATAAAGGAATTACAATTACACTAAACGATAGTAAGGAATCTAAACATTTAAAGAAAAAAACTAATTACAACATATTTATACTAGCATTTGAAAATCAAATAGGAAATGTGCCAAATATATACCACCTCAGGGGACCACTCCATTATCACTACCTTAACCAACTGTGCTCCTATAGCAGCACCAATGGCTCCTGAAAGTAGTCAGCTAATATGGACACCCCAAAATTCTTAGGCAATAGGCCCAGATAGCTTACTCTAACAAAGCAACAATCACATATTTGGGTCGGGCTCTTCCGAACTCTTCAAGGACTGTATCATTAGACACAGTGTTTCTGATTCTTGGAAAGGAAATATTGTCTTTTTGTTCAAAAGAGGTGATCATTCCAAACCTGAAAACGTTTGCCTTATTGACCTATTAGACTCTCGTTGCAAACTATTCTGTAAACAAGTATCTAGGTATGGTTGTGAACGCTTTGTAAATGATGCCACTATTTTTGAAGATTGTGCAGGCTGCAAAACGGACCCAATGCAGTTCCATCACTCTGGGGTTGATGTGATAATATTTCTTCAGGTACTGGAGGAGATGTGCTGCTGCATGTAAAATCCCTTTAGGGGATGCCAGTGTGGAGTCCAGGAGTTCATGGAGTAGGCCATAACTCACATCCAGATCTAAGAGTACAAGGCTTTGAACAGCTGTAATGAAGTCACTATCTGGAAGAAACAGCCTACAAGGCCATCTTTGTATTTTTTGGAAAATTTGCTTGAGAAAAAGGTTGATATTTAGGGTAAATCCAAGTGATATGGCATTTGGTGAGAGTTAGGGATGCAGAGTTCTCACTGTCACTTGTTTGTTGTTCTTGGCAAATAATAGGAATATTGTCATGGTGGGGGCAAGCTTCAGGTAGGCGCTGAGCTTACATGCCTGGATGATGTGCTAGCAGTGTTTGAGGTGTTGGATGTCTAAAGCAGAGGAGACTTTCAAGTAGAGTTATGTATTATTGACATATTGGTAAATCTTGATGTTGTGATCTGAGAGTAAAACACAAAGCAGCTCCATGAAAAGATTGAAGATGACAAGAGACAGCATGGAACCCTGGGGGATTCCACTAATAATACTGATCTTTTATGATCTGGAAATGTTCATGTGAACAAACAGGTGTTAGGTGGAAAGGTAGGATGAGAACCCGTGAAGGACTGGTGAATCCCATTCGTGACTCAAGGGTGTGTATGAGGGAGGGATGGTCGACTGTGTTGAAAGCAGCGGAGAGGTCCAGCAATATTAGGAGCCAGGGATCACCTTCATCTGTGGTCAAAAGGGCATTGTCTACAATGTGTAAGGTGGTGGTCTCTGTGCTGAAGCATGATCTGTAGCCACCTGGGCAGTATATGGTGAGCATTAATATGATCTTGGAGTTGAATCAGACTGCTTTTTCAATGATCTTGCTAACTAATGGTATGTGAGTGATTTCATCACATGGTTGTTTGGCAAGGTCATCACAGTCTAGTTTAGATTTCCTTAGGAATAAGAGGATCTGGCCAGTCTCTCCTCCCTCCAGACAGAGCTGTTTGGTTTGGACTAATAGTGGACAGGGAATGCCCTGTTATTAATCTGTCTGAGAAATTGTGAGTTGAGGCAAAACACCTGCGGGCTGCAGGTGACGACAAATGTGAATATATCCACCTTTAGTGTGGCACGCTGGTTGGATCATTTGACCTTAACACAAATAATTTTCTGTCACAATAGTCACTTATTTTATTCTAAAGAGTGATAAAGAGAAAATAGTTTGGTTCTGACAAATGCCATACACCTCACTGTAAGGTTTCCAAAATGGCAGAAATATGTTGACCCTTACATCACTACTGGGTTGAAGTTATATCACCATTATATTTTATTAAACCCCTTGGGGATATATAATAACGTTTTGACTCATTCCACTAAGAGGTATTTTAAATAAATGTTTCCACCATCTACACCACACTCTGCTACACCCACCCACACTTTGAAGCTCACGTAGGGCCCGACCTCAAATAAGAGACTTTAAGAGCTCCTTCCTGACCAGGAGTTGAAGCCCACACCACTGACCTCCATGAAGCCTATGATGAAACATGCCAACTAAGGCTGGGCATTCTGGTTTTGCTTTTGTAGCTCTGGGAACATGCCCAAAGAGAGCTTTGATGAAGGACAATGGTAAGACAACCTTCATAAGAAGGGACTATGAGTATGTCAGCCAGATCTTTGAAAGATAAAGCGTTGAAAGCTGACTATTGTCGGATGGTATGGGAAGGGGTGGTTGTCAGAGGTGAAGCAGGCTTGGTATCCTCTATTTCCTTTCAGATCTTCTGTATTTTTTAGCTGAATAGGTTGATTACATTGCACTTTTCTATGGAGTGAGAAATAGATAGTTCAGGGAAGGGGTTTATCAGTGCTTGTCTGTCTTTCAAAAGTACTCTGCTTCCACTGATGGCTCCTATGCTATCTCCAAGAATGGGTTGAAGAGAATAATGCCAAGCCTATATATTATGCAGGATTTAGGTAAAGGTAGAACACCACAGACAGCATTTTAATAATTGATTTAATAGCTCACAAGAATGATAAAATAAAGGGACAATTGGTAGAGCCAGTATTAATAGACGATATGTCATCACTAGACTGTGAACATTGCTATAAAATATAAACAATGACTAAAAGTGGGAAAACTGTTTTATTGTCCCCATTAAAAGCAATGATCCAGGGTCCTCATTAGTGCGGATCACAGCCTATTTACCTATCAGTTCTACCAGGAGCACTAAATAACTGTTGCCTGTTTCCCCTAGAATTGGACATTGGCCCATGATAATGTTTCCTAAGAATATAGTCCTTATTGACTTATATGTTGAGCATCAAAGAGGTCTTAAAGTAGTTGGTACTAAGATCCTGGTCATCCATATAAGAAACAAAGCTAGCGTCCACAATCAATAAAATAATGAAATTAGGAATAAATGCTTACGTTACACCTAGACGCGGAACATCCTTGTACCGTGGTGTTAGAACAGATTCTGAATCAATCAATCAATCATTTAATCAAATCTTTATTCGATCTCTTAAGTACAGATCATAAAAGCATAAATAAAATCAGCAGTCAGCAAAAAAACACCAATTCATACCAACTTAAGGTCCTATACCGGCTAAAATTATCTAAAAGATACATGAATGAGTAATTATTAAAAGATTTTTATAAGTACAGTAAGGGAAGACGAGCCTGGGGTATTATGTGCATTATGTCCCGGATACAACACATGGAGTAATTTCTTACCTGTAACTCCAGTTCTGTAGTAGGGGTATCTCTGTTATAGTCATAATCATGTGAATAGTACCGCCCATGTGAGTAGACCCCGGGGCAATCGAAATAGTTTTTTAAGTTTTCCTCTTCTGCAATCCTACATAGACACTTAAGAGAAAATCAGAGACAAATAATGCAGCCTAAAGTTAACAAGGCTACTCTGGCCAATACTTCATCCTGAAGTGAAAAAGGAAGCCAGATAACACTGAAATGTAAACATTTTGCTAAGTTTCACACATACAGAAACACCCCTTCACAAAAATCGTTTGGCATGATAGAGAGGAATGGTTGGACAGACAAGCCCCATAGGCTGCCATTATGTGTCTGTAAATGGATACTGTGCCTTTAAGGAACCCTCCAGAGACCATCGGTATCCCATGATGCACAGCCAAAGGCTAGTTACTTTCAGTTCTTTTTGAAGGTGTATAGAGCCAGGTCTGTAGCATTCAGGATATTATAGTTTCATCCACCGGGGAGGAGGGCGGGGTGCTTATGACTATAACAGAGATGCCCCTACTACAGAACTGGAGTTACAGGCAAGAAACTACTCCTTCTGTAGTAGGGGATCTCTGTGTATAGTCATAATCATGTGAATAGAATGGCAAGCCTATCCCAATAAACAAAACCCAGCAGTGGAGGAAACAGACAGAACCACTACTGTGCAAAGACATTTCTCAGCAAAGCCTGCCCAACCTGAGCATCTGCCCTGGCATCAGAGTCCAGGCAGTAGTGTTTATCAAAGGTGTGGACTGACTTCCAAGTGGCAGCCCTACAGATGTCTGCAATGGGGACATTACGCAGTAAAGCCGCAGTAGCAGCTTTACCTCTGGTAGAAAACTTTAAAATAAATAGAGTGAGCCTTAGGCTTACCCCCTAGAGTCTTGTTAGCTTTCTGGTAACGCAGCTGAATACAGGACACAATCCACCTAGAGATGGCAAGATCAGTCCTGACCGATCCATAATTAACAAATAAGACCCTCTCCGCCGGAGAGGAAGGATTCTGAAAAAATGTGGGCAAAGTGATCATTTGATTCACTTGGAAATCTGACACCAGCTTTGGAAGGAACTTTGGGTGAGTTCTCATCACTACCTTGGATGCATGAAATACAGTATTGGGCTCTTGGCAGCAGAGAGCCTGGATCTCACTCACCCTGCAAGCCAATGTTATAGCCACAAGGAAAGTTGCCTTCCAGGATAGATGCTGTAGAGAAGGCTTATGAATAGGCTCAAAAGGCTCCTTAATTAGTCTAGACAGCACCGCATTAAGCTCCCACGGAGGCGAAGGACGCCTAATGGGAGGAAACACCTTCTTCAAACCTTCCAGAAAATCTTTGATGACTGGGATTGGAAAAAGGAAGTTTGTGAAGGGCATTTCCTATACGCAGTTAAAGCTGCTAGGTGAACCTTAATGGAATGAAAGTTAAGGTCAGATTGTGCCAAATGCGGTAAGTAGGGTAGGATGACATCCTCCGTGCAGGATGTAGGGTCCGCACCCATAGACGTGCACCAAATGCAGAATCTCTTCCATTTGTATGCATAGGAAGTCCTTGTAGAAGGTCTTTTCACCTCTTTTAGTATCCCCATGCAGGTCTAAATGTCCATACACTAGCTCAGGAGCCATGCTGCCAAACTCTACGACGAGAGGTTGGGATACACCATCTGCCCTCCGAACGTCGTGAAAAGGTCCGGCCGACATGGAAGTTCACGATGTGGCAGGAGAGACCGGTGTAGGAGGTCGATGAACCACTACTGCCAAGGCCATTCTGGAGCAATGAGAATCATCATGGCCCTGGACTGTAACAGTTTGATCAACACTGCCAGTATCAGGGGAATGGGTGGAAAAGCGTAGAGAAAGCTGTTCGACCAGTTGATCCACAGTGCATTCCCCAGCGTCCCTGGTTGGTAAAACCTGGAGGCGAAGTCTCGCCATTTGCTGTTTTCTGCGGTGGCAAATAAATCGATGTCTGGAGTGCCGCACCTTGCGAAGATGCCTCTTAACACCTCGTCGTTTAAGACCCATGCGTGATTTTCTTGAACAAGCCTGCTGAGCGCTTCTGCCTGAGGATTCTGCACACCTGGCAGATGAGACGCCGTGATCGTCAGGCCCCTGGCCAGCATCCAGTTCCAGATAATCTGTGCCTCCCGAGACAGTGTGCGCGATCTTGAGCCCCCCTACTTGTTGAGGTATTACATGGTTGTTGTGTTGTCCGTCTGTACAAGCAGGAAACTGGTGTGGAACGATGGTTGGAAGGCTTTCAGCGCCAAGTGAACTGCTCGGAGTTCCATAAAGTTGATATGATGCGTGGACTCCGTCAGGGACCACGTCCCCTGTGTTTGAAGGTGTTCTGAATGCGCTCCCCTGCCGTGAAGAGACGCATCTGTCACAATGGTCTGAGTCGGTACCTCTTTGTGGATAGGAATCCCTCTGAGGAGATTGTGAGGTGATCACCACCTCTTCAGGGACTGGACTGTGTGTTGAGACAGTTGGATCCTGTCCGCCCAGCCCCCTCGTCTCTGGTCCCATTGTTCATCTAGACATTCCTGCAGCGGCCTCATGTGGAGGAATGCATGTGAAGTGAGAAAGATGCAAGAAGTCATCGAACCCAGGAGAGAGGACACCGTCCTCACCATTGCAGAAGGAACGGACATGAGAGTCTGAGCCTTCCAAAGGATCGATAAGCGTCACTCCTCCGAAGGACACAAGCTTGCCTGGAGTATATCATTGGAAGCTCCCAGGTACTGCAGACACTGAACAGACACTGAACAGGAGTCGGGACAAATTTCGACATGTTGATGTGAAAGCCCAATTGGTTCAACAGAACGGCCGCTCTGTTGGAATGTAGCTGCGCTTCCTGAAACGTGGAGGCTTTGATCAGCCAGTCGTCCAGGTACGGAGAGACAAACACTTTGTTCTTCTTCAGGTGCGCTGCAACCACCGCCATATGCACTTTGAGAAAGTCCTGGGCGCAGACTTCAGGCCGAATGGAAGCACTGTATACAGGTAGTGATTGGTGCCAATTAGGAACCATAGGAACTTCCGATGCTTCCTGGCAATGGGTACATGAAAGTACGCGTCTTGCAGATCTATGACGCATAGCCAGTCCCCTAGATGTAGCGGAGGATAAATCTGGTGCAGGGACAGCACCCAAACCTTTCTCTGCGAACCCATTTGTTTGCTTGTCGCAAATAGAGAATGGGTCTGAATTTGTTTTTGTCCTTTTTGTGTACCAGAAAGAACCTGGAGTATAGACCTTCTCCCCTTTGAGAAGGAGGAACCAGTTCTATTGCCCTTTTTCCTAACAGGGTGTCGGCCTCCACTTGAAGTTCGTGCAACAGGTATTGTGAACGAACTGGTGGAATAGATGGAGGAGGGCTGGTGAAACGTAGACAGTATCCATTGCGAACAATATTCAGCACCCAATTGTCCAGAGTTATTTTTCTCCACTCTGCCAGTTAATTCTGAATGTTTCCCCCCACCGGAGTGGGTAACAGAAGAGGGGGACGTAATCCCTCAGGGCTTAGAATTAGTGGGGCCCTTGTTCCCCGATGCGGACTGCTGGTTACCCCTGCCTCTCTGACGTCTTTGAAAAGGCTGCCGCTGAAACTGCTGCTGCTGTTGTCCAACCGTACGTCCTTATCTGCGTTGGAAACGCTAGGAATAGTATCGCCGTTGGTAGGGGTGGAAACTCTTACGCTGTTCTTTAGGCTTCTCCAAGTCCACAGCCTTGAGGTTCTCAACCTCCGCTTTCATGCAAGCCATTTCCTCGTCCGCATGGGAACCAAAGAGGGTGGAACCTGAGAATGGTTAGCAATCCCTTGCTGGGCCTCTGGTTTCAGGGAGGTGAGACGCCACCATAAATGGCGCCGCAGATTCACACCATGACAATAACCATGGGCTGCCAGGAGAGAGGTGTCCGCAGCCGCTCTGATTATCTGATTGGAGACCATCAGACCCTCATTGAGAACCTACTGAAAATCCTCTCATTTGTCTCTAGGCAGGAGTTCCACAAACTGTTGGAGAGACTCCCACAAGGAGCGGTCATACCGGCCCGAGAGAGCAGTCGAGCTCACCGCCGTCATTGAAGTAGCTGCCATGCTACAGACTTTTCTCCCTGCAGAATCTAGTCTATGGCTCTCCTTGTCCGGTGGAAATGTGGTCAAACCGGCCGTAGCGTGCTGCTTCTTTCCTGCTACCACTATAACGAAATCCGGTGGAGGATCAACCCGCAGGAAAGCAGGGTCCGAGTCCGGAGGCCTGTATTTCTTTTGAAGTATTGGTGGTACCGACTTCACTGAGGCAGGCGTCAGAAGCTTGTGATGATGACGACGGTGTGATCTGGTAGAAGACCGGCGCCGGCGGCGAGAGCGATGTCTCGGCCGGGATCAAGATCTTGGCCTTCTTGGCACCGTCGGGACCGCTGGTACAGGTGGAGCCACCGGAAGCCGCGGAGGAGCCGATGGTGGAGGCGTCGGCAGGCGTGGAGGAGGCTGAGGTGGAGGAGGAGGAGAAGGAGGAGGAGGAGGAGGAGGAGGAGGAGGAGGAGGAGGAGGAGGTGGAGGAGCAGGCGGAGTAGGCGCCCTAGGCCGCAGCGGCAACTGACGAGGAGCAACAGGCTGAGCTGATTCCGGTGACCTGGTTGGAGAATAGGTCCTGGAGTACTCTGAGTTCTAAGTATGAATCACTCTCCTCCGCTTTTGGGCCGGCCTCGCAGATGAAGCTCTGGAAGCAGTGCCCCTTGACGGGGACCGTCGACGCCGCCTTGACCTTGAACTCCCAAACGTGGAGATGCTGACCACAGAGGGTGATAGGCTTTTCAACGACGACCTCCGATGACGTCGACCTCGTCCGTGGTCTCGACGTCCTTCCCCTCGACGTCGATCTTCGATGTCATTTAGACCCAGAACCCTGGGTCGACGGGGAGCATATGGTAGTCATACCTGGCCTCGACGTTGGCCGGGACCTGCGTAGTTTCTGAGCCTTCTACCTACTGGGGAGCCCCCCAGAAGCCGACGCAAGGGCTGTGGAAGGAAAGGCTCTCTACACGACCGGATGGCCCACCTGCAGCATGTTGTCTTCTCTGCTCCAGGCCTTGAAGACAAATCTTCTCCCTGTCACGCAGGGTTCTCCTGGAGAATGACTTGCAGATGACACAGGAGTCGGGAACATGAGTTGAAGGAAGACAGAGAATACAAACCCTGTGAGAGTCCGAATTGGCCTTCTTCTGCCACACCCTGGGCACTTGTCAAATAAAGATGACATTTTGATAAGAAAAGAGTGGCTAAACTGCCCCAAAAAGACAGCAAAAGGAAGGTAAAGGCCTCAGGCGTTGAGTAAAACACTCAAACTATCAAAAAAGCTCAAATAATTGAAGATATACCACTAAAGGTAGAGCTCAATGCTCCAGGGACCTGCTAGCAGGAGCCGGAAAAAAGAACTGAAAGTAACTAGCCTTTGGCTGTGCATCATGGGATACCGAGGGTCTCTGGAGGGTTCCTTAATTAGATAAGGCCCTATGTCTTCTTTTAGACTTGTATCTTTCTCCTTTTTATACAAGCCCATAGAAATGTGGCTAACGAAAACCAAACAAAAGGATCGGGCAAAGATTTCAAAAAGTAAAGTGCCACCCCGCATTGTCTGAGATTGGTAGAATAAGATAATTTCTTTCTTGCTTGTATAACCCACATAACAAGACTAAAAGTAGGTGAGATTGGAGGAAATGTTGATTGGAGGGGCACAGAGTCAAGTCTAAGTGTTTGAACCTTCTCTCGGGGTATCCTAACATTAATGGTAGAAGGTTCAAACGGAATCTCAATAATATATATCTGTGCTGTATTATTGTGATGCGTGCTAGGTAGGAATATCCTCCCTCTAGCCTGGGGGAATCTGGTGGCATGAGAGGACTGCCTGTTTGGTATAGTTCCTTTGCCTACTGCCATAACGTGCCCTCAGCATAAAGGTGTCAATGACATTTTTGATTTTCCTGCACGCCGTTTGATCCTTAAATAGTTCGCCTAGCCCAATTGCAGTCAATTCAGACTCTACATATCTCAGCCATCTAATCTTATGGCCGTGATCCAGTTTTAAACAATTTTTAATTGTGTTATGTGTTAAATTTACTGTGCCCCTACGCCATATAGAGAACCACAGTAAAATCGACGTTAATCTGATGGTATCCAACATATAGGGTAACCCCAGTTCTGGGTGTAAAATACAGTTAGATTAAGATGACGGGAGGAACCCTAATGACTTACAAAATCTGTCTTCGAGTGTTTGGAGAGGGTCAATACGCGCCATTCCCAAATGTGACTGCTGACTTTGTTTTTTGCCAGGTAAATATTTTTTATTGGGTCAAGGGGACTTGCACCTAGCTTTTTGGAAAAGGTCTTTATAGCTATCAAACTCCTCTCCTTTTCTAAAGCTCTTTCTGCAACTAGGTACGACTAAGTTGGTTTTTTATCAAATGGAACTCCCAAATGGAAAGGACTCTACCACTTCTATTTTGTGACAGTCCATATGGAAATGTGGGGGTTTATAGCATTTGCCCGCCCCTGCTATGTTGACAAAATATTTCAGTTCATTGACTTTAAAATCCAATGAAGCCATAAAGGATGCATATGCTGTTATAAGTTGTTCGAGGGCTATCCCCGTTCTAGCAATCAACACTGCGTCATTGGTATAGGCTAGTATTGGCAGGCAGTGGGTGTCAAACACCGGGACATCAGCGGATGAGCCCAAAAGGGCTACTTCGACCCAGTTTTTGTAGCTGGAATAAAGGAATGGGCGAGGACACATCCCAGCCAAACTCCCCTGGCAATTTTAAAGGAGCGGGTACATTCCCCATTTTTGCCGTAGCGCACACATGTAGTGGCGTTGACATATAGTTGGCGAATTAAGGTAATTATGGGTGGCTCAATCCCCATCACCCACGTATAAAGCAAGGACCCCCTGAACAATAGATTAGTTAACTCCTAGGTCAGGGAAAAATACATATGAGAAAATAACAACCTAGGCAGTTATAATTACTTGTCTATTTAATAATAGAAGGGCAAGGGACCAATTCCGAGAAAGCGAACACAATTTTTATTGTCAGTACATTGAGAAGAATCAATAACAATCATTTATTACTGTTAACAAATTCATTAAAAACATGAAAATCATACACACAATTCTTACAAAATATGAAATAGATATAACACAATAAAAAAAAGGAGTTTATCGACCCGCGTTTCGGCGAACCAGCGCCTTCTTCAGGACAAACCACTCTATTACCTAAATACAAAACAACAATATATAAAATCAAAACAGTGTACATATAATAACATTTTAGTGAACAAACTAATCATTTTAATAATTCATATTTTCATGTACAGACCATTAAAGTTACAGTACAACAGTTAGCGTATAACATTTGTACATGTACCAATGTAATAGATACCCAAGCCCTATTATAAGCAAGCGAAACTCAAAGAGGATATGAGTTGATTAAGTTTAAACTTCCGTACTCATTTCGATAGGCAGCCAACTAGTAAAGTTGTGCGTGTTGCACATGTTGCACATGTAGATAAAAAGACAGGACACTAGGAAAACAAAGATTTGTGTAATCCGCATCTGGAAAATGGCAGACTAACGGGGAACTCATAAGTAGTCTGTTATTAGAGCGGAAAGCAAGATGTCCCATATATGTCTAAGATTAGATTCTCTCTTTAAAAAGGGGGTTCCTACAGTCTTATAAAGATCCAATTATGTTTACTTACTTTTTGTATTGTAAAAATTGATTCAGTACAGATCCTATCACTTCGCAGTAAGAGTCGATGTGAGTTCTAGTAAACTCATAAGTTATAAAAACGATGTCTAATAAACAAAAAAAGAAAGAAAAGAAAAGAAGAAACCAAAGATTAATATAAATCACATATTGGATTTAAATGTTGGGTTTAGTAATTAGAAACCTTATTACGTTATCGATTCTAGCTATGAGGTTCTAAATCAACATATTACATATTCCGCATTTCGCAGTTTGTGGAAATAACCCAGTCTATTTCTTTTCTATATGCATATATATGCGAACTTTCACGTAATGCAGTCTTATCAGACAGTCTCACTTAAATTCGTAACATTAGGAAATTATATAGTATTTACCCTAGTGTCAAAAAATTCGCGTATTCGGTCATATAAAATCAGAAATTCATCGCCTTGCCGTCTGTTGATTGTTCCCTCGTTACATATATGTTTTCGTCAAGATAAACGAGCGCTACAGAGAACCAAAAAGAGCAAGAAAAATGGCCATGGTTATGGCGGACTTTAAATCAAAGCGAGGCACGTAAAATGGCATTCATTTTGGTGATTAGGTACTTGACTTAACAAGAAGACCCACCTATATACAATAAATCATTCTTTCTTCAAAGGAAAACTTCAGACAGATTGCGGTTCCAAATAAAATACAAAGTATGATTTATGAATCAATACGTAGAAACAGGATCTGTAAACAACATAATAAGATAATGATATAGGTGGATCAATAAGGCAAAATAAATAATGAGTATTTAGAAGACTAAAGTTAGTTACCTAGTTCCAAACGTAATCTCGCTTTGCCTCCGCGCCAGGTCGTAAATGTGATCCGTAATTCACTATAAGGGAAATGGCAAGAATGGAAGGGGGGATGAGCAAGAGTTTCCAACACGGGCAGATAAGTAAATAACTCTAATAGCAAGCCCCTCAAGCTCCCGAAGGCAGTTTAAACAAAACCGATAAGTAAACATACCTGGAGTCAGATATCGGAATGAATATATGCGGAGGTTGGCTGCATCAACGAAGGACACCCGGGTCACAATGGACGTGCAGGCGGGAAGATATCAACAGGTCAAATGTTTGTGAGCCCTTAAATATCCTGAAAGGAGTCGAGGCCCGCCCTAAGTTACGATCACGTGGGACACTTAGTTGGATCTGTATGGTTCCGATAATAAGCATAGAAATGGGACTTGTTACCAAAAGGGGGTTTCGGATGTATACGCAAAAGGAGTAAGAAAAAGAAATAGAAGAAATACCTAATCAGTGTAAAAGAGAACTTTTAGAAGGCCCATTTTTACAGGCATCGGACAGATTAAGGATTGGATAATGTAAATGTCCGAAATTTCGAGCCAAGCAAGAATACCAATATATAATGAGACATTGGGGGAGTGCGAAATTAAGGGCCAACATGTCCAGATATTAACATATCATTAATTAATTGCGTTCTCCCACGGAATCTCGCTTTTCAATCCAGTTTTAAATGTATTAAGAGAAAAAATCCCCAAAACTTCTAGTTTTTTTCGTATCCGCTCGCCACCTTTGGTGTCTGGAATGTTTATTTTTTCTAGTATACGTTACGAATTTAAGTGAGACTGTCTGATAAGACTGCATTACGTGAAAGTACGCATATATATGCATATAGAAAAGAAATAGACTGGATTATTTCTACAAACTGCGAAATGCGAAATATGTAATATGTTGATTTAGAACCTCATAGCTAGAATCGATAACGTAATAAGGTTTCTAATTACTAAACCCAACATTTAAATCCAATATGTGATTTATATTAATCTTTGGTTTCTTCTTTTCTTTTCTTTCTTTTTTGTTTATTAGACATCGTTTTTATAACTTATGAGTTTACTAGAACTCACGTCGACTCTTACTGCGAAGTGATAGGATCAGTACTGAATGAATTTTTACAATACAAAAAGTAAGTAAACATAATTGGATCTTCGTGAAGGAACCCCCTTTTTAAAGAGAGAATCTAATCTTAGACATATATGGGACATCTCGCTTTCCGCTCTAATAACAGACTACTTATGAGTTCCCCGTTAGTCTGCCATTTTCCAGATGCGGATTACACAAATCTTTGTTTTCCTAGTGTCCTGTCTTTTTATCTACATGTGTCTTGATGCAACACGCAGAACTTTACTAGTTGGTTGCCTATCGAAATGAGTACGGAAGTTTGAACTTAATCAACTCATATCCTCTTTAAGTTTCGCGCGTCGATAAAAAACTCCTTTTTTTACTGCGTTATATCTATTTCATAATTTGTAATAATTGTGTGTGTGATTTTCATGTTGTTTTTAATGAATTTTTTAACAGTAATAAATGATTGTTATTGATTCTTCTCAATGTACTGACAATAAAAATTGTGTTCGCTTTCTCGGAATTGGTCCCTTGCCCTTCTATTATTAAATAGACGAGTAATTATAACTGCCTAGGTGGTTATTTTCTCATATCAATACCCATCACCTCCATTTTATACCAACGCTTGGGGTGGCTCATGCAGTCGAATACCTCGAACAGGTCCATAAAGGCCATGTAAATGTTGCCATTCTTACCTATACTATATTTATCTTTCGTTAACGATAGATTCAAGCACTGATCTATGCCTTTTCCCCTTTGGAACCAGTACTGTGCCTGCATTAAAATATTCTTTTCTTGGGCCCACCCTCCCAGACTGACTAAGAGGAGCAGGCCCATACATTTGGCAGTTGTATCCAGGAAGGAAAGAGGCCTATATTTCTGTGGGCTTCCCCGGTCTCCTTTTTTTTGATATATTGTGACTATCACACTATGCTTCCAGGAAGGCAGTGGACCATCTATAGCTATACTGTTAAAACTATTCGTTAGTAGTGGGGCCCACAGGTCTTGGTTTTCCTGGAAAAGGTCTATCAGCACCCCATCAGGACCTGGTGCCTTCCAAGCGTTACAGCCCAGCAACCCTCTTCTGACTTCAAAAAGTGAGAAGGACAAATTTCCCTGGGATTTAGAATCTGTGTAAGTGGGTGGTAGCACCAGGCGGTATTGGAGGCGAAGATATGCTCAAAATGTGGCACCCATGCCTCTTCGCCTACATGCGTATCCAATGACGGATCCTTAGGATTTTTTAAGCAAGGAGCATTGATTACTTTCCAGAAATCTCTACGGTTTCCCGTCCAAACTGCCTGCTCAAGTTTGTCCCAAGCCTCCTCCCTCATATCTCTTTTCCTTCTTGCTGCCTTATAGTGACTACATAGCACTCTTATACGTGCTGCCTTTCTAGGATGAATTTTCATGACTTTAGTGAGTGCTTTCCTGGATTTAGTACAGGTGGAGTCAAACCATTGCTTGGATGTTAGACTGATCGCCGGTTTGTAGCGAATCAGAGCCAATTTAGTTTTCCCTAAAAGGTCTGTAAAGTGTGATACTAATAGTGGTGGAAAAGTCTCTTGCTCCAGGCAATTAAAGATGTTATCCAATATATTCGCTAAGATCCCCGTAACCAATTTCCACCTCTCAATTTGGGCCCACTAAAATTGGTAGCCATTTTTTCTTGACAGGGTTATCTTTTTTATTAACTGGTGCTGCTCCATTTCCTTGATTCCCAAACATATACATATAGTTAGAATAGCGTAGTCATTAAAGCTCGTAAATAAGTTGTTTATGTGAGTCACCTTATCACTAGAGGGGACAGTAGCTAAATTGAAGTCAATAGTGGATTCATAGTCGTTCCGTCTGAAGGTTTCCCCAGCGTGGCCTGAGCTCACGTTATTGGCTTTTGCCATGTTCCTGGTGTATAGCATCCTATTGAGGCTATTTCCATAATCATTATGGGCAAAGTGGAAAATTGGATTGCCCTGGAAATCTTCAAGGCCACAGACACTATCTTCATTATGCTTACAAAGGTGAGTGTTAAAATCACCCACCCAAATGATAATAGGTGCTCCATTTTTAGCAGTCCTAGTGAGTTTATCTATCTCACTATCCAGCCCAGCTACCACTAAGTGCATGTTTCCCCCAAATTCGTTATTGTAATAATTAATTAGCAGCCAGTCACCTTCATTGGCAGTCTCTAGACAAGCATTGAAAATGCAATACGTCTTGCATTTGAGAGAGTTTGAGCTATTGGCATTATAAATGACAATGCCTTTTATGTGTTTTGAAAACCTGCAAGCTTCGCGTAAACAAGCACTTTGTCCTTACGAGAAGCAATGCTGGCAGTAAAAAAGGTGCAGTTACTGCCAGCATTGCTTCTTGTAAGTAAGGACTATGTTTACGCACTGCTTGCAGGTTTTCAAAACACATTAATAAAAGGCATTGTCATTTAGACTGCCAATAGCTCAAACTCTCATAAATGCGAGACCGATTGCATTGCAAATGCTTGTTGAGTAGAGGTGCGCTGAGAGAGCTTTGAGTAGTCTCCATACTGGTATAGTTGTGCACTGTGAATAAAGTGGACTGTGTGAGTACTACAAATATCTAAGTATATCTGTGAGTGCCTCAGGACTGGGAAATCAGTGAATACTGCAGGTCAGGACAGAGGTGCATTATGAAAACTCGATGGGTTCTTCACACAAGGAAGGCGGGTATAGAGGGGCATTGCATGAACTCTGCTGATGTTTCAGTAGACTCTTGTAACCGCTCTAGAAACATCCACCCTATGACCCTAATCTAGTTCTCTGCAACAATTTCACATCGCCTCTCATTAAAGGCATGCTCAAGACATTGGTGCCCTTCAATTTAAAAAGCGTTACAGCCATGATTCAGAATATTCGAAGCACTACATGCGCAACCAACTGAAGGGCGCGGCCAAAGTACAGCTCATGGACTGTCTCAGTTGCAGCCGGAAATCACCTGCATGGCTGTGTATCGCTGTGAGTCTCCCCGCCCCTCAACATGATGTTTGAGAACATTATTTATCAATTCACAAACAGACATTTCCTATTATCGCCCAACCCCGTCCCCTTTTTAACCAGCATAAAATCAAAAAACATTCAAAACATGAGTAAAGCGTCCTACGAAATTGCACTCATTCAAAGGATATGCCTCAAACTCTTTCAAACCCACCATTATTATTTTATTTTTAAAAGAAACAATTCAAGAGAATCTTTTAGCCTTAAGCAGTAATGCAGCAGTAATCGCTATACTACCACCTAACTCAGTAAAACTGGACACTACCCGAACGAGAGACTAGAGGCAAGTATTCGGGTAAGATTGGTGGGTGAGAACAGGAAGCCCTGGAATTGGACGTTCTGTGGCTCGAACACCACATAATTGCACAACAGAGCAGTTGTCTCTACCAATAAGGGCATCATATAACTTTATGGACATCTTACATGTGACCTTGGTTAGGATCTTCTGGTGGACTGGTGCCCAGGGCATAAATATCTGCTGGTTTGCGAAAAGTCTACAGCTCAACCGGAAGAGATTCAATTCACCCACATACTACACTGGTATACTTTTGAACCACGGGTTCGCACCCGTCAACTCCTTGACTCCAGCCCACCCCAAACAAAGCAGTCACTGAATATGCTTTTTAACGTGGTGATATTTAAGGGAGGACAAAAGTGATATCATCTATTTATTAATAAAGAAAATATAGTTACGGTGTGATTAGCGTCCCTTTAGAAAGCGCTCCATTGTCCCCAAGCACCTCCAACAAGAGGTGTATAGCGGTTGAGGGGAAGGGTTTGCTCAGATCCTCGCGCATGTGTGCGCCATCCTGGGCCTTGCACCCCATTGTTGTTGTAGAATCGGCATGGAGGGGGGCTGTGAGGCAAGCATTGGCTGCCCTTGAGGAGAGCGAGGTCCTATGGGTGTCTTAAGGACTCCTCCTCCAGCTGTGGCGAGGGACCAGTTGCACCCACTTGCTTAAGCGAATAAAAGTAAGGTGTGTGGACGCTATTCTAAAAACATGCTGAGCCACAAAAATAAATAAAAAAAAAATTTTTTTTTGTGGGGGGGGGGGGGGTAAATTAAGTTTAAAGATGGTGCTAGTCGGGCGAGCTGCACATTGTAAAAAGACGCTCGGGTTCCATTGCTGACCTCGCATATTAAGAAGAAGACACGCAGGCGCCATTACCGTTGTGCCGTTAAAAAAACATACAATATTTAGAAAATAGAGTTGGGAGAGACGCGCACAACAAAGAAAAGTCACATGCACGCCATTGTTAAAGTTCAAGCATGCATGCGGCATTGCAAAAAAATAAATCATTACACACAGCGAGAAGGTGAGGAGGCCGCGAGTCGGAAGGGCTGAGAGTCGTTTGTGCATCGGCAGAGGCAGCGAAGGGGGTGGGGGGCGGCCTGAGGGAGGTGCCGCATGTGTGGAGCAGTGTCTCAGGCGAGTGTGTGAGGCTTGCACAAGTTCCACGCTGCGCGTTTGTAGGTAATTCCGGCAAGCTGAATACGCGTAGCGGCAGCTTGGTTGCTATGACACTAGAAAGCTATTGGCACAAGACGGCGTCTGACTGTCCACTGTCTGTACATAAGAGCGTGCATATTCAGCTTTGGATGAATGGGCACGTGCGCGCTGCTAACCCCAGGCGAGACCCTAAAAAAGCAGATGAAAATGTGTATTCAGGCATTCAACCTTCCTTACTTTTATTGAAAGGGTATAAGCAATTAAGGTTAGAAGATCCATCTTTGCTCTGCCTGACACTGATGGTGTTGCTGCTGTCTGGAATGAGCAGTAGACATTAACAGATACAGGCTCTGTGACCCAGGTTTCCTGTAGGCACATAATATCCTGAAGTTGCCATAGTTTGTGGCAATGTTCATTACCTTGCTTGGGGGTGATACCAGCAACGTTCCAGGATGCTAAATTAATTGAATGTTTGTATACCTCTTTCTTGGTGTCGATATTTTCGCGGCTCTCTTGAATAACAGGCCTGATCTAACTAGTCTGTCCAGTTCCTCATCAGGGTTTGTACCACCTAGAGGTAGTCAATTACAAGCTTCCAGGTCTGCCAGGGTGGCATATCTGTTTTCCAAGCTCAGCCCTTGAAAGCTAGTAATTCCCACTCTGTGGTTCACTATTGGACCTCCCCCACCTGGCCGCCACTCTGTTTTATTTATTTTATTTTATTTTAAAGGTTCTGTATAGCGGTGGCTAGACCCAGAGGTATCAGAGCGCAAGAGCAAGTCAAATATCAATGGAACAATGGATACATACAAAATACAATAAAGGATGTGAGACATCTACACCGAATCCGGAGCAAGGCAAAGATCTTAGGATGAAAGGATACAGACAGTTAAAAAATAAGGGGGAGTGGAACAGAGGAACACACCATTAAATATACAAAGAACCGTTTGTGGGGTTATAAGGGATGGAGTTACGGAAATGAGGTCAAAACAATTAACAAAATTAGGGGACGTAAATGCTGGCTAGGCTAGAGCCAGCGTTAACATAACATTGTACAGAAAATTAAAGAAATGTGGTACGAAAATGACTGAGGGACCATGGAGAGAAAGGCAAGTGTAAACAATTAGGAGAACACAGGGAAAAAGAGAAAGGCCAGCAGATCAGAGATATGACCTGAACACAGGAGTCTGAAAGAAATCAGGTTCAGAAAGATTCAGAGCTCCAGTATTTATTGAGGAGATGGCGTTGCAGGTCTCTTTTGAAGTCAGGGTAGGAGGGGTTACAACGAAGGTCCCTCGGTAAGGCGTTCCAGATGCTAGGTGAATTTCTTGAAAAGAAGCGAGTCTGGATAGATTTCTTTTTTAGTAACGGGGGAACAAGAAGAGCATTGGAGCTGCTCATCTGTTTGGCACTTCCCACTCTTGTGAGTTTATTGTTTAAGTAGTCCGGGGATAGAGCATGAAGTGCTTAGTCGGTGATGCAGGCGGTCCTGTAGCTGTATCTTCCTTTGATGGGGAGCCAGTTAAGGGACTTGAGAGCAAGTGTGATGTGAACATAACATTCATTTCCATAAGGTGCACAATGATTATAAAAAAAACTGCAGCGATAGGGGAACTATCTGGGTGCCTTTTGGTGGGATTTTGTGTAGCTGGCTTAAAAGTAATCGAACCACATATGTGTTATCAAAATGTATCACAACACATTCACCTGGTATAGTTTTACTAGATGTACCCAGCCATCCCACTCTCCTCGCCTTAATAATTTGATTGAGCAAAGGCCCACCACCCACTCCCAAGTTAATTAAGTGATTTGAAAACCAGTGGAGGCATTTGTCCATTAGTTGAGTTGTCGTTCCATGCTGGTCCACCCGCAGGATTAGTATATTTGCCAAGACCAATACAATTGGGGAAGCAGCTGGTAGAAGGTGCAGGGCCTGATGCGGGTAAAGATTTGTCCCCGCCTTAAATTTTTCTAGCTTCCAGGGAGCTTCCTCCCCACCCCCATCACCGGGGCCACCGAACAATTTCTTTTGACAGATGGAGTGAGAATTGTTCCTTCCGATGCCTACTCAGGTGGAGCATTAGCTTGCGGAGGTGGCATGTGTGGCTGTGGGGTGGTACAGTTTCAGGACAGAAATTTAAAAGTGGGGCCAAACCTGAATTATTACGTGGCGAAACATGGTTAGGTTCCACAGCATGTCTGGCAGACCTAGGGCACAAAATCTCTGCAGAGCATGAGTTTCCTGTACCCTGAGGCCCTGTACCTCAATACGAGATAATCTCTCCTCGATCTGTGTCAGTTTTAATAGGAGCGGATTCAGTAAAGTAGTGAAATTTTTTTTTAGGCTTTTCCACATGAGATCATCAGTCGCCTGTGGTCTCTGGATCGGGAGCGAGGATGTGGGGGTAACGTTTCCTATATTTGTGTCCCTTTATTTTTGTTACTCAAGTGGTTCTAGTAGGCTTTAACTCAGACCCCCACCACCCCTTTAATGTTGCAGTCCGTGTGGGAACGAAGGTCAGGACCCCAAGGTAAATGTTACGGGGGTAGGTGCCACAAACAAAGGTAATAATTGGCTAGATGTTGGGCAGTCATGTGGAGGTATTAGGGGGAGCTGGATGCTAACATTGTCAACACCATTACCCTCTAAAGAGGACCACTTCGGGGAGGACAAAGGCTCCAATGATAAGCACTGCTCTGTCAACTCAATTTCATGTGTAAGGACACTCGCCGCCCTGGTTAGAAATGAATCAAGGGTGGCTAATGTCTCTCACCCACTTGGTCACAGAGTCCTGTCTGCTTCACCATTTCACACTAAGATTCAGCCAAACAGTCACTTGTGGAAGAACATCTAATAGTGACACGGTAACTTATGAAGATTCCAGTTGTTAGATAGGGGGCCTAGCCCAGCATCTTCCGGGCTCCGACAGGTGTGGACGGGCCTGCTCTTGGCCGGCCGTGGCCCACACCGCGGACCGTTGTCGCAGTTTTATGCGCGTTCTAGCACATGGGAAGTCGGGAGTCGTGGTCCCCAGCGGCGCCTCAGCATGTGGTGCGGCTTTTCCCCTAGCAGCCGTGACGCAGGAAGGAATGAGAATGCCCAGCGTCCAGGGAAGAACTTCCAGCAGGTAAGATTGCGGCTGAGTCCTTAATATGAAAAAAATCCAATTAGAGATAACAAGCTACCTTGTCTGAATCCCTTGGTCAATTTAGAAGCCTTGGGGCAATCACCCATAGTCTTGTAACATACCCTACCAGTTAAATCGCTTTGCAAGTTTTGCAGAAAAGATAAAATGCCCAGGTCAACACCCAAAGTGGCAAGGATGGACAACAGTTTAGACATATATACATAATCCAAGGCGGAACGGAGTCTCCCTGTGCATCTATGATTTCAACGCCACTATTCGAGCTGGAGGATAATTGCGGCCTTGGCTTGGCATGTTTGTCCCATGACTTCCATCCTGGCTCTAAAGCAGTGTCCCTGCACTTAGCTCTGGATGTCCCTGTCGCGCTGCTAATGACATGCAGGTAGGATGTGGGGCAGGAAGAGCATTTATAATTAAATTATTGTACAAAGTCTCTGCTTTAGTGTAAAATTGAATTGCATTCCCGTGTTTTTTAAAATCCTGCTGTGAGAAATGCTCCAAATGGTTACCACAAGTCTATAAACAAAGCAGTTTTTATATGCGGACAATTTAGCGTTTACAATCCTGAATACATCTTTAAACCTCTAGTAGTGCTCGTGCCTCACGCTGCAATCTGTTTCGCTCACATGTATATAGAATGACCCGACCTAGATTACATTTCCCCTTTAATTAAAACAATGTGTGTTCTTGCTGTCTTGCCATTTACACATTTATCCTGTCCTGTCCAATTTCTTTTTGCGAATTCAGGTTGGATTAGCATTCGCTGTTGGGGGGCACTCACTACAGCTTTGAAGTTGAGACATTATGACAGGTAACGAAGTTTGCAGGAGTAATGTGCAGAATGCGCAGTTGAGCATGATAAGGAGCAGTTCATAGCGGGGGCAAGTAACTGATGCCCAGGCCTGTTCCTCAGTCTGAGTTCGACAGTACTGTGAGTGGTAGGATGGAAAATGTAAAATAACTTGGTCTGTCGGCATGCTCATTAAGCATGTTTCTCTTACAAGGAACGTCTAAGCAAGCACACACAAAGCAGCCCTTTTAGCCTAAAGAATGTGTCCCTCAGTTTAGAGTCAGAGGTTCTGCTGCACACCGTGCAGAAGGCTTGGGTGTATAAGGAAGGAAAGAGTTGCAGCGCATGTCGTCCCTTTTTACATCCCTAGTAGTTCCTTTTAGTAAGTGGGGCGATTTTGAAACGGGTCTGTTTGTAACCTGAATAAGCATTGCTCAGTATATTTTCTTCATTGAGCTGCTGTTTTTCTGTAGTGTTTCACGCAAAATACAGCTTTTGTGTTGTGCATATTTTGTACTAAATCACCTCCAGGTGTCTGGTGGCAGCTGTAGAGTGGAGACTGAATGCAGTGTGAGGTTCCAATGGTGCCTGCCAGTTGGTGATAACGGTGTTCAGATCACTTACACATCCAGTTATTGGCCTCTCTGCATTGCAATGGTCACATATGCAGCTGTAGCACTATGGACATTGGCAAAAGAAAGCAAGGCAGTGCCAGCAGGTGAGGGTGGAGTGTGTAAATGGAGGATAGTGAAGTGAAGATGATGTAAGCAAGCACACACAATGAGAAGGGAGTGCAAAGATGTTGCTGAAGAGGAAAGAGATGCCATGTGAGATATGCAGAGGAAGGATTGTGCATTTGTAATAACCGTGCAGACGAAAGTGGAGAATGTGATTGAATAAGCCATTCTGAGGACCACTACCCTCTCCACAGACATTAATAATGCTTAATCCACAGTTATATTTTAAGAATTGGAATATTTTCAATAGTAATTATTCACAACTGTTGCGGTTACTCATTTTTTGATAATGCTTACTAGCATTTGCAGAGCTAATGGGTATAGATTGTTTCTTATATGTCCATTGTTGTCTTATATGTATAGATGCAATGGAAGAAAACTCACAAAGAATCCCTCAAATACTGGACAGGGCACTGGCTGTGTTAAGCACAGGATTTTTAGGTCTTGTGGTGTTAACCGCGCGAAGAGACCTATAGTGAGTGACTCGGCTTTCCAGGAGACAGGAGCTGGCCACGCGCATCTTCCAAAAGGCGATCGGAGCGGGCCGCGCGCGCGAGAACGCGCACGCCGTGGCCATCTCCTGTCTCCTGGGAAGCTCCAACACACACACAGCCACAACTCCCCCTGCACGCATGCGCACACACACGAGCGCACATACACGCACGCACACATACAGAAACACCTCCTCGCCGTCGTACACATACACACACACAAGCGCGCATAGACACACACAAGTGCACCAACCCCCCCCACCTACGCCTGCCGAGCAGTAGTTAGAATTGCCCCCAAGTAGCATAGCGACATGAAGAGGACTGACCCCCGCTGCTGTGCACTTCGCCTCCCCCTCCATTAGGTACTGTGACTGTTTGCGACGTGCGCTGCGCTCTGGACCCAAAGTCCGTGAGGCGCACACCCCCTCGTGCCCCCTGAAGACCGCACACTGTGTGGCCGTACCTGCGAGACGCCCCCATCCTGTCTCCCGGCCTTGGTACGAACCGCACAGCTCCAGCGGCCAGTACGCCTCGCCCCCCTTCCTCAGCACCGTACGCTTCATACGTGAGGTTTAGCAGGGCCGTTCTAGATTTACCGTACGAGACGAACTGAAGCGCTGCGAAGCGTACCAGCGTTAGCGAAAGGGGTCCACACGCGGCACACGGTGCCTGGACCATTGTGGGACTAAGATTAAGCTGTGAAAGGTCATTTTGAGACCCAGTGACATTCGTTCAAAGAATGAAATGAGTTCATTAAGAACTGTGGCATATTTATAAGTAACTGGAATCCTGCAAAGTCGTAAGCCTGTATTGAAAGACTGCTTAAAGTATATATATATATAAAGGAGATATATTTTCACAGAAATACAGTTTGGTGTCATTGTGTGGTGGGTTGGTGGTTACTGTGTGTGATACTGCAAATGTTTGACTACATGTACTCTGGAGATTAGCCTTGACTGCTTGCGCCACACTACCTAGAGGGTAAGCAGGGGTTATTTTTTAGAGGGTAATCTTTCGCCCTGACATAGAGGAGAGGGTCCCTGTTTGTCACAAGTGAATACTTGCGCCAACCAGAAACCTCCAATTACATTGGGAGGCTGCCCTCGCCTGGAGACTGAAATCGGCGCCCGTAATTGGATAAATGTGTGTGTGGGTTTGTGTGGTGTTGGAGGAGGGGTGGTGACGATCTGTGTGTCCACGTTGAAAATGTCATCCACAGCCTGTCCCGCCCGTGTTGTATGTTCTCCTGTATTTGAAGTTTTTCCACGTTGCATTACTCGTTGTTGGTGACCTTTCATTGTATTTGTCGTTTCCACGTATAATTCGCATTCATGTGTGTTTTTGTCTCTGTTTTTATTGACTGCCGGGCATCGGACCACAGTCTGTCCCTATATGTCATTTCATGTAAACACTTGTCTTTGCCCTGCATGCATGTGCCTCTTCCCAGTACTGATGTGTTATGTACAGGCGATACATGCACTGCACGAGGAGACGCAGGTACAGGGGCAGACAGGCAGGAAGTGTTCCATGTGATATTATTGCAGGTGTAATTTTGTAAGTGTGCGCATTCCCACATAGTACAACGCCCCGTATTTTTTCTGTACAGTGTGGTTCTGTACTTTACAGGTAGCAGCCTCTCTGTGTGTCCTTCTGTGTTCTGCAGACCCTTTCCTGTATTCGTCTGTTTCCATATAATACTCTTGTGAAGTGTATGTCTCCACAGGCAGATCAAAGTGCTATGCATAAGAACTATATTGTGTCGTTCAGTCAAAACCAGGTTAAAAATCATTGATGATGAGGCACATGTAGATGGAACAGTACCAAACAGAGCACATTACACGTATTTACAAATTGGGGGTATCAGTTGATGGAATGGTTTGCCCACATTCGATTTTTGGTCACATTGTAAACCATGGTTAGAGTGTTAGTCCTACAAAGTACATTTGAATATGGGTACCCTCAAACTGGTTTCGTCAATCGGGGGGGGGGGGTATCGTGTGAATGCCTTTGTGCAAACAATGTTTATATACCAATTGCAAATTAAAGACAAAAAAATAATGCAGAGCATTGTCATTTACAATGCCAGTAACTCAAACTTTAATGCTGCGAGACCTATTGCATTGCAAATGCTCGTTTGTTTTAGCTAAGCCCCTAATTACATTGTCATGTTGGAAAGGATCCCTAGGTATGCTACTTCAACCATGCGCCTAGTAATCCCACTTAAAGCATGTTCTGCTAGTGCACTGGCTAGATATTCACTTATTGTATGGTGCAGTAGATGGAAGAAGTACTTTCTGAAGGAGAATTGGAAGGTGTGTAAATTCTGGTGCAAATTTACAAGGCAAATAGAATGGCTGTTATCTCCTGTTTAGAAATAAGGGAGTGGGGCGGATAATAGCAAACATACCCAAGATAATAGAGCCCATGTCAAACTAGTTTAGAACAAAGGTTAGCTCAAGATGGTGTGCTTTGCTGGATCGTGCTGGTTTGAACCCCTATCATATAAATGCTAGCTTCTTGGTGCAAGATCAAGGTTCATCTCAGTCTCCTCTGGAGAGCCTTAGTTCAGAGCACACAGCATGCTCACTTAACCCCCACTTTAAAATAACAGGTTTGACCTAGGGAGCTTGGGGATAAATTTCAAAAAGAAGCTGCAGCACTAATGCTAGAAAGTGGCTTTCCAGTGCTGGGGCTGTTAGACCTGGCTTTTACAGGGGGTTTACCCCAAGATTTTTTGCTTTGTGGCCTTCTGTTTCTGACCTGTTTTTGTTGGTTTTAGGACTTTGGGTGCTTTATCACTGCTGATCAGTGCTAAAGTGCATATGCTCTCCCTGTAAACTGTATGCATAGATTGGTGTTTCCATAATTGGCTGATATGATTTACTAGTCAGTCCCTAGTTCAGTGCACCGTGTGTGCCCAGGACCTGTAAATCAAATGCTGCTAGAGGGTCTGCAGTGCTGTTTGTGCCACCCACATAAGCAGCCTGTAAATGTCACTCAGGCCTGCCATTGCTGAGCCTGTGTGCAGTCTTGTACTGCCGTGTTGACATGGCAAGTACACATACTTGCCAGTCCCTAACTTTCCCTTTTCTTACATGTTAGTCGCCCCTAAAGTAGGCCAAAGGTATCCCTGTGGGCAGTGTGCAGTGTATGTGAAAGGTAGGAAAGCTCTGGTGTGTGTGGCATGTCCTGATAGTGAAATTCTGCCAATTTCGATTTTCACTTAATTCGATTAAGTTCCATATCCGCCCGACAGACCAGGCACGTAGAATGAAATGGAGCAGAGTTGTACCTGGAGACTTCCTTAATAACCTATTTATTAAAGTAGGAACTGAGCTGCATATATGCATGAATGTTCAAGCTGGGAATGAGGAGGTTTTAGAGGCTTACTCAAAAATCTGCACCCAGGTCGCAGCTGACCTTAGACGACCAGGTAAAGCGAAGGACCCTGCTGGGATGGGCTGGTTTGATCAAAACTGTTCTACAGCTAATCAAAGGCTGATGGCTGCCCTGAAATGCAAGCCATTGGATAAGGCCATTGTGGCCTCACTAAGGAAAGCCTACAAAAACGCACTGGAAGTCAGAAGGCGGGAAATTAGGGAAGCAGCCTGGGAAGAATTAACCTCTATAGATGTTCTCAAGAACAGCTCCAAGTTCTGGGCTGTTGTAAATAAACCCTTTTTCCATGATCCTTGTAATGACCAACTGGATTGTGGCATTCAGGAACAGGTTTGGTGTTCTCATTTTAAGTCAGTTTATGAAGGGGAAAACCCAGGGGAGGCGATTATACCCACCCCTATTGTGGATTCCTATACTTTAGTGGTTACTGAGACAGAGGTGGCAGACGCCATCAGGAAGATGACAAGTAATAAGGCTCCGGGCCCTGATGGCGTTCCAGCAGACCTCTTTAAATCAGACGTCAAGACCTGGTCTAGAGTTTTAACTAACGTTTTTAACAGGGTATGTAAATCAGGTATTCCGGGTACCTGGTCTGAATCCGTCATCGTGCCCATTTTTAAAGAAAGGTAATAGAGGGTAACCTAGTTGTTATCGCCCGATCTCTCTTATTGATTCCGCTGTGAAAATACTAGGTCGGGTGGTTTTAGGTAAACTTACAGATTGGTTGGCTGAAACAAACACTCTTTCAGGCCTACAATTTGGGTTTAGGAAAAGACGAGGCACTATAGATCAAAGCCTTAACCTTCAACTATTAATCGGGAAATACACAATTGCAAACAGGGGCACACTATATCTAGCCTTCATGGACCTTTCCTCGGCCTTTGACCGGGTGAATAGGTCCGAAAAATGGGGGATGCTTCTTAAGCTTGGCATTGAAAAATATATTGCGTACTTCCTTGCTGACTTGCATAGGGACCTCTCGGCCACAGTCAGATACGACCGTTCGGGTAACTGCTTGGGTGAGATCGGGATCACTAATGGGGTTAGGCAGGGCTGTATTTTAGCCCCCCTACTCTTTGCCCTCTACATTAACGATCTAGGCACTGTTTTAACTTAGGCGTGCAAGGACATTCCGAGGGCAGGCAAAGCATCTCATCCCGGCATTACTTTATGCGGATGATGCCGCTCTTATAACACGCACAGCAGTAGGGCTGCAAAGTTTTTTAAACTCATTTGCTGATTTTATGAAAGCACTGGATCTTAGTGTGAATTTTCCAAAATCGCATGTAATGATTGTGGGCAGTAAACCTAAAAGAATTAGGACCTTGCACTGTGAAGGGAATGTCTTGTCTGGGGTTTCAAAATTTCCATATTTAGGGGTTATTTCTGATGAAAAGTCCACATGGTGGCCCCAACTGGCTGCAAAACGTAACGTCTTTGCTAGGTCCATCTTGGCTGTCTTGGGTTTTGCTCGCAAATTGGGGGTGAAGCCGTTGGGAGCTGTGCTGAAGATATACGATGCTAAATGTATTTCATTAGCCATGTACGGAGCTGATTTGTGGGGATTCAAAAACGCAAAGGCCTTGCAGGTGGCAGAAGATAAGTTCTTGTAACCGGAGGTTGACTGGGGGACGGATAAGATAGATTTCATCGCTCACCAAGAGTGTGGAGCAGAATATCTAGAAGATCGCATAGCCATAGCTCCGTTACTAAAATGGATCTTAATCTGTCTGAATCCCGAATTGGAGCTGAACCATGAGATTCTCAGGGATTGCCTAGCCCTTGAGCATGGTAACTCCATCCCCTGGCTGAATTATGTTAGAAATCTAGCAGTCAAACTAGGTCGCCCAGAACTGTTTAAACAGCCGAATAAACTAATAAAGGGGGATGTGAAATGGGTTAAAACGCTTACAAGCTGATGGTAGGTCTGGCCAGAGAAGATAAGGAGCTGTGCAAACCAACAGTAAGGGCTCACCAGTTGTTAATAACCTCAAGTGAAATAGAACCCTACTTAAGAATCGTTAATACTAATCATCGATTCCTACTGACGAAGTTCAGATTGAACAAATTCCATCTTCTTACAGAATGCCCAGGTTGGACTAAGGAGACGGATTTGGAGATTTGTTCTTGTGACGGATTTTCCCTTATGGACACTGTGCACTTTATCTTCTTTTGTGAGCATCTTCGCCCCATTCGTAAAAGGTTCATTATTCCTCTTATTATAGATAAGGGCTTCAGACAAGTTAAACCTGCCCTTTTGTATCTACAGCTGCTGTCTAACACCTGGGAGATTTTTAATATAGCGAATTTTCTGACAATAGCTATGAGACTTAAGAGGAAAATCAAATGGACCTAGTGTACATAGCGGAGTAATTAATGAATTGCTTTCGAGCGCTTTGTCTCCTTTTTAAAATTGTTAATTGTGTTTTAATTGGTCTTATTATATGATATTTGGAGATATCGTTAGTGTATGTTTTTACATATGACAATGTACTGTATGGATTGCTAATTTGCACAATTTTCTCTTGTATTTAATTGTGGTCTTGACTTTTGATGTTTAGCATACTTTTATGGTTTTTGCAATGAACCGAATAAAGTACCTCTGACTGACTGACTGCATCTTTTAGTAAGGTTGATTTTTACATACTTTGTTTGAAAATACCATTTTAAGAAAGTAGGTATTTTCTTGCTTAGCCATCCAGTGTGCCTCTGCTAGGATGTGCCTTGACTGTCTGGCTTTGGAGTGACAGGGGCTGGGGATGTGCAGTGGCTCCAGAAAGTCTGGTTGAGTCAGCGCTAGGTTGAATAGGCCTGGTCTGCATTTGGAGAGGTGGGAGCAGTAGCACCTGCACCTGAATAGGGCTGTGCCTGCCTTCCACAATGATGATTCTGCCCCCCTGTGGTGTGTCTGTAAACAGGGCTCACACTGACAATGGAGGTTGTTGTGCACTTGAAAGGTACCCCCCTCCTCCCGGACAGGTTTTGACAGGGCTCAGAGCCCTGGGCCAGGAAACAACAAAGAGATTTACTGTATAGAAAAGGGGCGCAGATCCCAGACTTCTAGATCACTGCTGAACTATGGAAACTTCCAAGAAGAAGGACCGGGAAAGCTGGAGGAGTACTGCCCCTGTGCTGTTGGAGTTGGCCTGCAGTGGTTGCTTCTGTCTTGGGTAGGGAAAGGACTGGACTTTCACCATCCTGCTATTAGAGTTTTCTCCTCTCCAAGGGCTTGTAGTAGAGCTTGCCTCCTGTTGGAAGTCTCAGAGATAGAAAAGACTTCAGAGATCACTTCCGTGAAATCAAGAGGAACCTTTTCCAAGGAGAAGAGCTGGAGAAACTGAGGAGGAATACACATCACTCCCCTGGAGCAAGGAGACGACGCATCACCTTCCCCGACTGTAAGGAACCGACGCATCAACTTCCCTGCGGCCCTTTTTGTTTGTGTGTGCGACACATCCAAGGTACTTTGTGTGAAAAGTGTTGCAACTGCAATTTGCTTTGAACTGAACTATTTCTACCATTTGAAAGTCATATTTTCATTACTATATTGTGGATTTTTGTTTGGTTTAGATAAAGATTACTTATTTGTCTAAACTGGTGTGGTGTCCAGTTGTAGTGTTTTCACTGTATTACTGTATGCGTTCACAAATGCTTTACACACTGCCTCTGAGACAAGCCTGTCTGCTCGTGCAAAACTACCAATGGGGTGAGCAAGGGTTATTTTGGGAGTGTATCCCCCTTACCCGGACTATAAAGAAGGGTCCCTACTGGGACAAAGGCGCCTACCTCTGCCAACTAGAGACCCCCATTTCTAACAGGGGCCAAGTCAGAGGAATTGGTGTGCCTCAAGGCAATAACTGTCTCTATCTTCCCACTGATGTCAGACTGAACCAAGCACCTGTAGTGCAGCAAAATACTTGTCTTTTCAGAGATGTTTTTGCACATTCACTTCGAGGCACTGAGTTATTGGTGAACACTGAACAGCCATTGGTGAACCTGAACAGCCATTTGTATTGTTGTTTTCCACTACCTACACCTTCCTATTCAAAGTATAAACCTGAACGAATAATTTGGATTTCCCTGTTGGAAGTTTTGGATGTCCATGAATGTGGCAGTGTCACACGCTGATGCCTTGGGAGATAGTTGAGAAAGTAAGTGCATTTACCTCAGATGAAAAAATTAATGTTCCTTTCCCTCAATTCCCACCCTACAAAACCTACTTTTGCACACTTTGAACACCAAAATTTGTGTACAGGAAAAAGTACCAGTACGCTCACAAAAAAAGTACCTGTATCTTGTTGCTTCCTTTTACAACATGGGTCTAAAGTGCAGTAAGATTCGATAAGCATATTCTGAACCGGGTAATATTATAGCAATTTGTGTTTTCTTCTCTTTCCCCCTTCCCTTTAATTCCAAACATCTCTGGCAGATGTTTTTGGCACCTCTCTCCATTCACCCAAACTTTTCTTTCTCCTTCCTCTCTGTTTTTGTCACTTGTATCTCTCTCCCCTTCTCTCTCACTCACTTTCTCAGAGTTTAGGGCTCCATTCCGTTTCTTGTCCCTTCCTTTTTCTCCATGTCTTTTCAGTCTATTTGTTTCTAACCTCAAAGATGCCCTCATCCACACATGACCCAAGAGAAACACAACTGTCAATCAGAGTACGTTGTGGAGACTCCCCTTGTGGTGGGTGCACGGTTTGTCCACAGACATCACAAGCCAAAGAAGTAAGAATAACCGATAACTTCTTGTGGCAGCTGCAAAAACACACTAACTGTAATAGCACCAAATGTATTTACATGATCACCGGTCCCTGCGGGAAAAACTACGTAGGGATGACAATGAGACAAATTAAAGTAAGAATCATGGAGCATAAAAGCAACATTAGGTGTTTGAAGACACACACCAAACTATACGAACATTATTTCCAAAGTAACCATGCTGCTGACAGCCTTAAATGGCTAGTTTTGGAATCCCACCCAGCAATCACGAAACGAGCCTTGTTCAGGATTGAACAAAGATGGGTCCATCGACTACAATTAGACTCACGGGGGCTAAACGACTCTGTTCCTTGGAATGCACTGGGTAGCTGAAGTGATTCATTCTGTGAACACCCTGTGTGTGTGATATGAACTCAACAATACCATCCTAATAATTTAATGGAATGTTACTCTGACCATCTTGTGTGTTCGATATGAATTCAACAAAAATCTTCCTAATAATTAAATGGAATGTTACTCATAAATAATCCCGGGGCAGGTGAACACACAAAGTAATCCAACTTCATATGTATTTCTCCCTTATTTTCCCAACCTTTAGTCCATATCGAGTGGTTATCCCCCTGTTAAATCCGTGGTTACCATTGACTTAACTCCCCTCCAAGATGGCCGCCACTCGCGCCCCAAAGCACTGGGCTTCCATCCATACACAGTCACGGCTAGAGAAAGAGGAGGGGGAAAGGGGCGTGCACCTGGCAGCTCAGGTGACCGAACAGAATGGGGCATCATCAAGGTTTATAACCAGGGAGCGTCCCGGCACTCAGCTACCAGCTACCGAGACGCCGTCCGGGGGTAGGTGCAACGGCCTGAACCGTGGGTTGCCGTAGGTAAGGTCGCCTTATTTATTTGTTGTTTGGTATCCGTCAACTTCCCGCCCCATTTTTCCGTGATAGATCTGCCGTATCCGGCAGAGGACATCTCGTCACCAGCGAGGGGAGCCGGAAACTTTGACTACCCCAGAGTCAGTGGGTGCCGGGTGACCGGTCGTTACCTGGCCATGTTACTTACTGGGGTGTTTGATGGGCCGCTGTGGCGATCGCTCGTTGCCTTGCGTTCGGCTCTGGCGCGCTGCTCTGTCCTGCGGCACATTCGCGGGTAGGCAGCGCAGCGGTGCTGACGCGGGTTTGCGGGTGTTGTGCACATTTTGGCGGCCATCAATGACCGGTTTGTTTCAAACCATGGAGCGACGGTACTTCGATACACACGTAGATTGGAGATGCGAGGATACACGTCTACCTCCTGGTGTGCGCCCTTATAGGGGTCCTCTAAGATTCCCAGATCACACCATGCTTACGCTGTAATAGCTCACTAGACTATTAAATTTTCCCCGTTAGGTACCATACCTTTTCCCATTGGCTCATCGGAAAGCAGACTGAGAAGCACTTCAGGGAATATCCTGGGGTGAGCATGATGTTTTCGGTCTCCTTTACCCTTACGAGCAGACCTTTTGCTTCTTCAAGTAGCTTTACTAAAAATATATTTTTTCAGTCTGTTCACGGGCACAAACCACTGGTTGTGTGAATCTCTCACTAAATTCGCTATACCAAAATTATCGGTTGATGCCTGTTTTCACCCTCCCACCAGAGGTGTTCGTGATGTGTGTATGTGTATTTGTGCATGGATCGTTAGGGTACAAATTGACCTGATGGGATCGGCACTTCGCCAGTTGTAAACCATGTTCTGTTTACTTTTTACAGGTCTAGGAACTTGAGTAGGACCAATCGGCCTGCTATTCGGTATTACCACCCATAGAAGGTTGTATACCACGTTGCAAGTTTCTAATCATTTCATCAATTTTCATCACTTTTTAATTAATTTTTCACTGTGTGGTACACTAGAATTAGGTCCTGAAGAATTTCCTTCGCGGAAATAAACATGTCGACCATACATGAGGGTAGTAGCTAACTTGCTAGGATAGATCCAGGGCATTTAGCTCCCTTCCCACCCCCTTTTAATCAAGGAAATCTACCACAAGAATAAAATAGGTTGTGGATTGATTTACCTTTTTTAACTTTACTATTCACTTCACGCCCACACACAAAACCCCTCCTGCCCTCTCACACGCATGCACCATATGGCCGGGACAAAAGATCTCCGATAAAGAGCCCCGGTTTCGGGAGCCCGTCAGACATTGCAGCGCCAGTCTGACGAGGAGCAGAACCCATATGATGAAGCATGACACCTAGCTTGCTGGGTGTGTGAGGGTTCTAGTCCCAACAAGGGGATTCCCCCCTCATCCTAGCACACACAACACTACTACTTCACTCTTCCCGGGGAACTTTGTACTCTCTTTGAATTACATGCTTGATGGACGTATACACTGGACCCCGTTAAATATTGTCCTACCTTGTCCCTCTCTTTGTTTAAATGTTGAGCGCGAGAGCATTCTCGCGGGATATTGAGGTTACCTACAGTAAGTAGATCTTACTGAGAGGACCACTAGCTGCCCACTGATACCACTCTAGTACAGTTGGCTTTTCAAAAAACCTCTCTGTTTTTCACCCAATAAAACTTGAACTGGCACAATCAACATCTTAACATGGAAGATGTTCCAGGCTTAAGTTTTGATGAAGAAGCAATAGAAGAGGCTTTAAGATCGGCCCCCTCACTCTTCGGAATGGGTGGGGCTACTGCCTCAAACTCTGCCAATGAGGATTGGGCAACGGTAACGGCCCTCAAAAAAGAATGGCTTAGGATAATGGTACATGGGGCAATGATGACTGAATACCTACGAGCTAAGATCGCTCCACAAGGGTTAATAGTCAATATCATGCCAAGACTTTTCCTTGAAGATGGCCAACTTAAAATTGACTGGTGCCATGTCTCTTGGAAGTGCACAAGGGACCTCCTTTTTCTGATTGTTAAAACAGCCAAAAGATTGGCTGACGCACTCTTGATAAAGATTACAGCAATTGAAACTACGATACAAGGCAAGAGACGGTGGCAGAGTCTCCAGACCCGCTTTGCTGAAATTGGTACAGCGCTACTAGCGATTCATTGCTGAAAAACGATTTGTATTTTAAATGCTCACAGCTTTGCTTTGCGCGCACTTGGGCAATTTTAAAATGTATTCACTGTGTGTGTGTTGAATACTAATGCACACATTGTTTTAAACTTATCTGCACCTCCTGCGCTGATCACAAAGCGCTTGAAATCATCGCGCCCATTCTCCCTTATTGTTTCTGACGTCAGGGAAGCAGCCTTAGTCAGATACACGGCCAGCGAGGAGTGGTGGTTCAACTCTACTTCCTGTCCGCCTCGTTCCGACAGGGTAACTATTACCGTTGTGCGGAGGGCGGACAGGTGAGAGCCACACACTTGAGGCACTTCCTGTTCTCACTGGAGCGGGTAGTGCTCTAGTGGTTAATATCAGGGGCTATTTAGGCTGAGCACCAAACACAGCGCGGTCGCGGCAAGAGACGGTGGCAGAGTCTCCAGACCCGCTTTGCTGAAATTGGTACAGCGCTACTAGCGATTCATTGCTGAAAAACGATTTGTATTTTAAATGCTCACAGCTTTGCTTTGCGCGCACTTGGGCAATTTTAAAATGTATTCACTGTGTGTGTGTTGAATACTAATGCACACATTGTTTTAAACTTATCTGCACCTCCTGCGCTGATCACAAAGCGCTTGAAATCATCGCGCCCATTCTCCCTTATTGTTTCTGACATCAGGGAAGCAGCCTTAGTCAGATACACGGCCAGCGAGGAGTGGTGGCTCAACTCTACTTCCTGTCCGCCTCGTTCCGACAGGGTAACTATTACCGTTGTGCGGAGGGCGGACAGGTGAGAGCCACACACTTGAGGCACTTCCTGTTTTCACTGGAGCGGGTAGCGCTCTAGTGGTTAATATCAGGGGCTATTTAGCCCTCGCCCCTCTGGAGCGCGCAGCGATCGCGCGCAGCCGAACTCCCGCCGAAGACCCGCCAAAGAGCTGCCCGTCTGCGCCTGTCTGCGCCAGGACGGAGCCAGGAGCCAGGGGCTATGCCCCACGCAGATACCCCACAGAGATTAATCAGGTATTCTGCCTCAGATCTTCAGGCCCTGAAACCAGCCCTCCCCACATACTGTATCAATGATAATTGGCCATTTCCAGAAGGCCCTTTTTCCTGCAACAAATGTCATTTTCAAGCCAATCACATAATTCACTCTGAACCCTCGATCTCAAAGGCAGGTTATCTAAAAAACGGACTACAATGCCTATTACTAAATGTACGCTCAATGCCCAAACATCAACTTCAGATATGGGATTTACTTCATACATCTCAGCCAGATCTGTGCTTCCTCACGGAAACATGGCTCAAACCCCATACAACCCCCGCTATTACGTTAGGAATTCCTACAGGGTACAAGTTTTTAAACATGGATCGACCTACTAAGACAGGAGGCGGACTGGCCATCATATATAAGGAACATCTGAAAGTTACCATACTAGAGAAAAAATGTAGTCCCACATTAGAAATTATAACTTTCCGAATCAATCTCTCTACTAAAATAGTTAAAAAAGGAGCACTTATATATCGCCCACCTGGACCTTGCGCAGGGTTTTCTCTGGCCCTCATGGAACTGCTAGCCCCCTACCTCAGAGCCAAAGAAGACTTTGTTCTCCTAGGAGATTTTAATATACATGCAGATAACCCTGAACTCACAGAAACAAAATCTCTGCTCACAGATATGTCCACGATAGGCCTAGAACTTCAGAATTCTGGTCCAACTCATGTAGGGGGACACTTCTTAGATTTACTCTTCTCAAACTGCCCCACCATTCCCTGTAAAACCACCTCCCAATTGGATTGGACAGACCACTACCTAGTAGATTTTAACCTCCCCATAACAAATAAACGGCCATCTAAAATAACTCTCCCTCCAATATGGAGGCGCCAGTGGCACAAAGTTACAACAGAAGGACTGCAGAACATCTGGAAGAAACCCAAATTCCAGGAAACAGATAAGGTGGAAGATACACTAAATAAATTCAATGACTCTCTAACAGAGGCAATAGACAAGCTTGCCCCGCTGAAACTGCACAAACAATTTCCTGCACACAAACAGGAGAAATGGTACACAGAAACACTGAGAACTGAGAAGCAAGGGTGTAGAAGATTAGAAAAGAAATGGAGGAAGTCACACCACGAAGAGGACAAGAAAGCTTATCTAGAAGCTCAAACAAAATATTATAAAAACATCAGAAGAGCCCGTAAGGACAGTCTGGCCCAACAATTGACAGAGGCAGGAAATTCCTCAAAGGAATTATACAAGATATTGGAATCCTTTGTAAAACCCACAGCATGTGTGAGCGAGGATGACTTCTCACTGACACTATGTAATGAGATATCCCTGTTTTTTTAGAGCAAAATTAACACTATATATGATAAAATCCTGAAAGCCACCAGTATCAACAGTGGTAATCCAGTCCCCACTACATCACAACAAAAGAAAGTATCTTTACTTTCTTTTCCCCCAGTTTCTAACACCGATCTCCCCTTCTAACCAGCCACATAAAATCAGGCTCCCCTAATGACCTCATACCAGCCAAAATGATGGCCCCTCTAAACCCCTTCCTAGACCCATTTATTCAAACCATCATAAACCAATCCCTTAGAGAAGGACAGGTACCATCTGAATGGAAACAAGCAGTGGTCAATCCCATTCGGAAAAATACCTCACTTCCATGGTCTGATCTGTCAAACCTCAGACCCATCTCCCTCCTACCCTACCTCAGTAAAATTACAGAGAAGCATGTTAACATCCACCTGTCGAAATACATCGAGGCAGCGGAGGGCCTGGACCTATCCCAATCTGGTTTCAGGCCCAATCACAGCACTGAATCAGCCCTCCTATCCGTGACTGACAACATCAGGATGTCACTGGATGGGGGAGACTCAGTGATTTTAGTGCTGTTAGATTTGTCCGCTGCCTTCGACACGGTATCACATGAACTTCTTCTCGAAAGACTGAGTGATGTGGGGGTAGGAGGAATGGCTTTATCATGGCTGCAAAGCTTTCTCTCCGGCCGTAGGCAAGGTGTCAAACTGGGCTCCCATTCTTCAACCTCTAGAATGTTAACTAAGGGAGTGCCACAGGGCTCATGTCTCAGCCCCACGCTTTTTAACATTTATGTGGCCCCCTTAGCAAATCTGATAAGATCATATGGATTCACTCCGGTGTCATACGCTGATGACACCCAGCTCCTGTTTCCCTTTCAAACCCTTACACCGGCAATTCAGTCAACCTTTGCGGATGGGATGAGAGCTGTGGCGCATTGGATGGCTCAGAATTTCCTCCAATGCAATGTGTCCAAAACCGAGGTCATGCTGTTTGGGGGGGCGATTCTTCTATGGTCCCCAGAATGGTGGCACTTGGAGCTAGGCCCTGTCCCCAACCCCATACCAATAGCAAAAAACCTTGGCGTCAAACTAGATCAGGCGCTCCTGCTCAAGGAGCACACCACTCAAGTGGCAGGCGCCTGCTTCCACGTGGTGGGGCTACTACGACGCGTCTTTCCATTTCTGCCAGACAATCACAGAAAAACTCTCATACAAACTCTTATAACAAGCAGAATGGATTACTGCAACGGACTATACTTATCAGCAAATGAGGAACAGTTGGATAAACTTCAGGTTGTCCAAAATACGGCAGCTAGACTGGCTCTCAATGCCCCTCCCAGAACACCTTCCCGTCCTCTGCTGCGCCAACTCCATTGGTTGCCAATAAAGCAGCGCATCAAATTTAAAATCTGTAGTATGATACATAAATGCCTGTTTGGAACTAGCCCCAAATATCTAAAAGAAAAAATGTGTCCCATACACTCCCGGACGTACACTACGTTCAAGCAATCATCAGCTGCTACAGGTCCCAAAAATAAGAAGAGCTAGACAAGGCGGCCGAGCCCTGTCTTATAAAGGACCTATCCTTTGGAACTCCCTACCCACTGAACTCAAACTGATCAGTAATCTTGAACCTCTCAGGAAAAAACTTAAAACTTATCTCTTTACCCTGTCATAAATTACTCAAACTTCCCCCACAGCCTGAATCATATAATACACTGTCCAGCTTTAAGCAACAGCGCAGAGATATCCCTTGGGGAATTGACTCAGGCGCTTAAAAAGCAAATAAATAAATGAAAAAAACTCCCTTCACAGCCAAGCTGGGGGAGATTAATCAAGAGATTGCTGACAGCCAAGAATTTCTTTTACAACAAAAAATGACCAAACTGCAAAAAGACATAGCAAAATTCGACAAAGAGAAGGTATACCCGTACCTTAAGGAGGCATACACTAACAATAGGAATGGTTACTCAACCGATGAGAGCTCTGACAATGACAGCCGCAGGGGCTCCTCTGGGAGTGATTCCAGTGGAAGTAACCAAACCAACAAGAGAGGGAAACAGGGTCGCTCCAACTGGAACCAAATGCCGAATAATGTTCCCATGTTCCAAGGTCCACCGCAGATGCCGCCCCCCTGGCAATATCCCTTCTACCCCCAGGGTCCACCCCAATTCTACCCAATGAACCCACCTTTTTTAGGCAGAGGCTGGGGCAGAGGAAGAGGGCGCAGGCGAGGAGGGCAAAAAACTGTGCAATGGCAAGTCAACCAACAGCACAGACAATGGTGGAAACACGGAGTACAAGCAGAGGCAGAAGAGTCTGATTGTGAATCTCTCCGACAGAACACTGAATTCAATAGAGATGGAGATCCTGGAGAAGGGGTTGGGCTTCGTTCCCACTCCGATCCCTGATAGCTTCACTGAAATATGTGAAGTGAAACAATTTTTTAGGAAGGTACGACTACGTTCCTTTTTTGCTGAGAAACCTGACCCTGAGAAAACTGACACTGGTTTACGGAAACCGTCCACCTTCACTCCCTCTGACTCAATGGTTCCTCCTGAGATACTAACTTTTGAAAGAGCAGTACTTAGGAGCCTGGACGACAGACCTAATACATCCACTCATAAAAATCTGAGCTCGAATGAAAGACAAGCTGTCCTAGCTCTGGGGAATGACACCAGCATAGTCATTAAACAAGCAGATAAGGGTGGGGCAACTGTCATTCAAAATACTGGTGACTATGACAGGGAATGCAAACGTCAACTTTCCAATGTCAAGCATTACAGACCACTCACAACAGACCCCACTAAAAGACTGGCCACTGCCATCTCCAGCCTTGTACTGGAGGGAGAAACGAATGAGTGGATTTCAAAGAACGAAGCAGCCTTTCTGATCACCTCAGACCCGGTTATCCCATACTTCTATACCCTCCCTAAAATTCACAAGGGAGTGGTACCAGTACCGGGAAGACCAATTGTCTCAGGTATCGGCTCACTTCTCGAGCCTCTATCTAAGTTTTGTGACTCTTTTCTCCAACCAGTGGTCAGAAAAATACCGTCTTTTTTGCAAGACACCAGAGATGTTCTCCGCCTCGTCGAATCCATTGAGGGGAGGGATGATGTTGACCTTCTCCTCACTATGGATGTCGAGGCACTGTATACCAACATTCCCCAACAAGCTACTTTGGAGGCAGTTGAGATGACCCTATTGCGAGAGGAATGATCCTCCGCCACACCAATATCATTCATCATGGCATGTGCTTCTCTAGCCTTGACAGAGAACTTTTTTCAATATGGCACTCAATTATACCACCAGATCCAGGGGACCTCAATGGGTTCTACCTTCGCTCCAAGCCTGGCATGTATTTACATGGCAACCTTTGAGGAGGGCATCATTAGATCTGAACGTAATCCCTACCTGGGCAATACCACCCTGTGGCGCAGGTATATTGACGACATCCTAGTCCTATGGAAGGGTGATCGGGCTACCTGTGAAGCTTTTTGCACGTGGATTAACTTGCAGAATCCCTTTTTGAAGTTCACTGGGAGCATTTCAGCAAACAGCATCCCATTTTTGGATTTATGCATTGACCTCAACCCAACGGGTCTGAGCACAACCCTCTACCGTAAAAGCACCGACAGAAATAGTCTCCTCCTGTACCAAAGCTACCACCCCCGTGCCCTGAGGGATAACCTTCCCTTTGGACAATTCCTCAGGGTCCGGAGGAACTGTACAGAAAAAACAGACTTCCAAAGAGAAGCCACGCTCCTACAACACAAGTTACAGGAAAGAGGTTATCCTACTAGACTCCTCAAGAAATCCTTTAAGAGAGCATCGAATAACCCCAGAGAGTGCCTACTAGAGCCACATCCTAAAAGTAGTGATGATCAGATAACATGTGTCACAAGTTTCACTCCTAATTCATCATTTCTGAAGAAAACTATCAATAAACATTGGTCCATATTGAACACTGGGGGACTAGATATCCCGCGCCCGAGGTTCGCTTTCAAAAGTACACCTAACCTCAAAGATGCCCTCATCCACACACGACCCAAGAGAAACACAACTGTTAATCAGAGAACGTTGTGGAGACTCCCCCCAGTGGTGGGCCACTTCCCTTGTGGTGGGTGCGCGGTTTGTCCACAGACATCACAAGCCAAAGAAGTAAGAATAACCGATAACTTCTTGTGGCAGCTGCGAAAACACACTAACTGTAATAGCACCAAATGTATTTACATGATCACCTGTCCCTGCGGGAAAAACTACGTAGGGATGACAATGAGACAAATTAAAGTAAGAATCATGGAGCATAAAAGCAACATTAGGTGTTTGAAGACACACACCAAACTATACGAACATTATTTCCAAAGTAACCATGCTGCTGACAGCCTTAAATGGCTAGTTTTGGAATCCCACCCAGCAATCACGAAACGAGCCTTGTTCAGGATTGAACAAAGATGGGTCCATCGACTACAATTAGACTCACGGGGGCTAAACGACTCTGTTCCTTGGAATGCACTGGGTAGCTGAAGTAATTCATTCTGTGAACACCCTGTGTGTGTGATATGAACTCAACAATACCATCCTAATAATTTAATGGAATGTTACTCTGACCATCTTGTGTGTTCGATATGAATTCAACAAAAATCTTCCTAATAATTAAATGGAATGTTACTCATAAATAATCCCGGGGCAGGTGAACACACGAAGTAATCCAACTTCATATGTATTTCTCCCTTATTTTCCCAACCTTTAGTCCATATCGAGTGGTTATCCCCCTGTTAAATCCGTGGTTACCATTAACTTAACTCCCCTCTAAGATGGCCGCCACTCGCGCCCCAAGGCACTGGGCTTCCATCCATACACAGTCACGGCTAGAGAAAGAGGAGGGGGGAAAGGGGCGTGCACCTGGCAGCTCAGGTGACCAAACAGAATGGGGCATCATCAAGGTTTATAACCAGGGAGCGTCCCGGCACTCAGCTACCGGCTGCTGAGCGCCTCAAACGAGACGCCGTCCGGGGGTAGGTGCAACGGCCTGAACCGTGGGTTGCCGTAGGTAAGGTCGCCTTATTTATTTGTTGTTTGGTATCCGTCAACTTCCCGCCCCATTTTTCCGTGATAGATCTGCCGTATCCGGCAGAGGACATCTCGTCACCAGCGAGGGGAGCCGGAAACTTTCTTGACTACCCCAGAGTCAGTGGGTGCCGGGTGACCGGTCGTTACCTGGCCATGTTACTTACTGGGGTGTTTGATGTGCCGCTGTGGCGATCGCTTGTTGCCTTGCATTCGGCTCTGGCGCGCTGCTCTGTCCTGCGGCACATTCGCGGGTAGGCGGCGCGGCGGTGCTGACGCGGGTTTGTGGGTGTTGTGCACATTTTGGCGGCCATCAATGACCGGTTCGTTTCAAACCATGGAGCGACGGTACTTCGATACACACGTAGATTGGAGATGCGAGGATACACATCTACCTCCTGGTGTGCGCCCTTATAGGGGTCCTCTAAGATTCCCAGATCACACCATGCTTATGCTGAAATAGCTCACTAGACTATTAAATTTTCCCCGTTAGGTACCATACCTTTTCCCATTGGCTCATCGGAAAGCAGATTGAGAAGCACTTCAGGGAATATCCTGGGGTGAGCATGATGTTTTCGGTCTCCTTTACCCTTACGAGCAGACCTTTTGCTTCTTCAAGTAGCTTTACTAAAAATATATTTTTTCAGTCTGTTCACGGGCACAAACCACTGGTTGTGTGAATCTCTCACTAAATTCGCTATACCAAAATTATCGGTTGATGCCTGTTTTCACCCTCCCACCAGAGGTGTTCATGATGTGTGTATGTGTATTTGTGCATGGATCGTTAGGGTACAAATTGACCTGATGGGATCGGCAATTCGCCAGTTGTAAACCATGTTCTGTTTACTTTTTACAGGTCTAGGAACTTGAGTAGGTCCAATCGGCCTGCTATTCGGTATTACCACCCATAGAAGGTTGTATACCACGTTGCAAGTTTCTAATCATTTCATCAATTTTCATCACTTTTTAATTAATTTTTCACTGTGTGGTACACTAGAATTAGGTCCTGAAGAATTTCCTTCGCGGAAAGAAACATGTCGACCATACATGAGGGTAGTAGCTAACTTGCTAGGATAGATCCAGGGCATTTAGCTCCCTTCCCACCCCCTTTTAATCAAGGAAATCTACCACAAGAATAAAATAGGTTGTGGATTGATTTACCTTTTTTAACTTTACTATTCACTTCACGCCCACACACAAAACCCCTCCTGCCCTCTCACACGCATGCACCATATGGCCGGGACAAAAGATCTCCGATAAAGAGCCCCGGTTTCGGGAGCCCGTCAGACATTGCAGCGCCAGTCTGACGAGGAGCAGAACCCATATGATGAAGCATGACACCTAGCTTGCTGGGTGTGTGAGGGTTCTAGTCCCAACAAGGGGATTCCCCTCTCATCCTAGCACACACAACACTACTACTTCACTCTTCCCGGGGAACTTTGTACTCTCTTTGAATTACAGTCTATTTGTTTCTGCCTCTCCACGCTTCCTTTCTTTTAACTCATTTCCGTTTATACTCCCATTTCCCCAACTCTTTATTTTTGACTCTCCTTCTCTGTTTGCCCATCAGTACTACTTTCTGAAAAGTCTGTCTCTATCAGTTTTTTTGTCTCCCTGCTCTTTTTCAGTCTTGCTCATTACTTTTGTTTTTATTAGGCCTACTGTTTCCTGTCTTTTTATTTCACACATTCTCCTCTTTGTTGTCTCAGCCTCTCATTGTCTTTTTCAATCATTCTCTCTCTTGTGCAAACCTACTTTCCTATCTCTACCTTCTTCCTTTCCCTTCAGTAATCTTCCTTCTACGGTTTCCTTTCCTTGACCGTTCTCACTATCTTTCCACTTGTGACACTGTCATTTCTTCTTTTTTCCTTATTCTCTTTTCCCAGAATTAATGATGCTCTCATTCTCCTCTCACAGGCTCTATTGCTTTATTTCACCTTCCTCCTTCATTCTCACAGGCCTTCTCCTATTAGTTCTGAAACTGTTTTTTAACTGAGATGGTAAAGTCATGACTTTATTATATAAAGCATTAAGAAGCATTGACAATCCTTAATTACTGTGTTGCTCAAGATGTGACCACGTTTTTAAGTACTAATAGTTCTAGCTCGAGGAGGGGGGTGGCGGGGGGAGGGGAGGCGCTAGAATGCCTGCTGCAAAATGTCCGCCACCTAGTGAGGCTCTGCTGCCGGACCGAAGAACCGCTAATTATCGGAAGAAACGGGTGGGCATCGGGGGCTTCAGACGGTGGAAACAGGCTTTGGAACAACCCGGCTTCAGACGGTGGAAACAGGCTTTGGAACAACCTGGCACTCAGCTGGCATGTATGGAGGGCTGAGAACACCTGCGCCGGGTGTAACGCTGTTGTGCACCATCATCGTGGGCTGTGAAACAAAAGGAGCACTGCCTAAACGGAGCATTGGTGCCAGGAAAAAACATCCCGCTGGCTCCCTGCACTGAAGGCGGTGAAGATAGGAGAGCAGACGACTGTTGCCTGCCACTGGCTGGCGGACTCCCGAGGAGCGTTAGGAGGGCTGAGACTGCCTTGCCCTGGTCCCCAGTGAGTCTACTGACCGCGACGCGGGGAAATAAAGATCGAGCGGTCAGGCCGCACCTGTGACGTAGAGGGTGCACAGCGAAGGGGTGCGCCCTGCAACTTGGTGCGGAGGATGTGCCCTGCGGCCTGGCCGCCCCGCTGCCTGGGGTACAGAGTTACAACAGCAGGGCAGCACAGGCAGCCGCTCCCGAAACTTGGGCGGTACAGGGACTCTGGCGAAAAACACCAATAACCTGGACTGTGGTGGCTGTGGAAGGAATGAAATAGTAGAGAGTGCAGACTAACCCCCCCGGAGCCTCATTAAACTTGGAAGCCCACTTCACTGTGGTGAAGATCGATGTATGGGTCGCCTGAGGAGGGGGCGCATAGCAGTGGGCCCCATAGTGTAATGGTCGATGGAGGGGAACCTGGGCTGATAATATGTGTGGATTCGGAGCTCAGCTGAAGAGCCTGCTGCCCACAGACAGAACTAGCCATCTACTGAAACCGCCTTAGGGAGCGCGCATTGCTTACTGTGAAATACGAAGGGGCCCGGTGGGTGCTGCGGAGCGGCACTGCAGCAGAAAGAGCGACCAGGCAGCGCGACTCACAACCCGCGGTTCTGAAGCGGCGGAGCGGGACGGCAGAGGCCAACTGCATAGCTGGATCGCCTAAAACACCTCATCGTCTCCGCTTGGGATGCGGAAGGCCACCCGCTGACATTGCCCCGGACATCAAGCGCTGCACACTGATAGCCACAACAGAGACAGCTTCAGCCTGGTGCTGTAGCCTACGCCGCGCAAGTCCATGTTGATAAAGTGGGACCGGCAGCACCCTGCAATGCTCCCTTGGGTCACTAAGGGTAAGCCGGACACGAAGCAGTCCAAGCTCTCCTTTGAACAGAGGAAAAAACCCTGTGGGGGGCCTCCACCAGAGGAACAGTCCGAGGTGACCATGCCCTCCATCCACCCGTCGGATCCCAACATTCGGGAGATGTTTCTGGACCTGAAGTAGTCACTCTCGACTATAGACTTCAAAATCGACTCAATGTCAGACCGGCAGGACCGGCTTAGGGCAAGGTCTCAAACCATTATTAGCACCTCAAGGAAGTCGAACAGCGCACGTCTGAGCTGGAGAATGAGGGTACCACTACTCGTGAAAAGCTGCTACAAATGGATAAGGTGCTGGAGGTGATCAGCAACAAAAAACGAAGATCTCGAAGCGAGATCGCGCCGCAACAATCTGCGCATAGTAGGGGTACCGGTGACCATGACCATGACCATGACAAGAGTCGAGGACTACATTGAGGAAATGCTCAAGGCGATGTTTTGGGGCTCCTCGCTAAGGTCTGCATAGTGGAGCGTGCGCACAGGTTACTGGGCCCGAGGCCGCCGCCGGGAGCTCCGGAGAGGCCGATAATAGTACGCCTTCTGAAGTACAGGGACCGGGATCTACAGGACACAAGGTACCAAGGTAATGTAATCTCCTTTTTCTCAGATTTCACCTTAATGGTGCAGGCTGCAAGGAGGGAGTTTGTTCCCACGAAAAAATACTGCAGCAGCAGGACATTAAGTACTCGCTCCTTTATCCAGCAAAGCTTCCCATCTTTCATCAGGGCAAGATTGTGTTTTTTACCGATCCCAAGGCGCCATCAAGTTATCTCACTCCCTCAGACAGCCTGCAACAGCTGCACGGGTGCATGGGGAGCACGCGGAGGGAGACTCCCTGGATGAGAATGACTGAGTCGCTGAACGAGCGGGAATGAGACGTTAAGGCAGAGGCGCGCCTGGCTGCATGGGATTGAGGCCTCGCCCAATCTGCCTCCGGCTAAAGTTTTGGTTTTTTTCCTCTCCCACTTCTGACTGTCCCTGGTCCAGCCACCCAGCACACAATTGCTGGGTTTCACAGAGCACCTAGTGCCTCCTGTATGTATTTTTCCCATGGTTGTACTCATTGTTGGCCACTGTGGGCCTAATTTGTTTAATGGGTTAAGCTGTCAGGCATTGTGGGGGGCTGTAGTGGGAGATGGGTGGGACTGTTGGGTGGGGTGCACACTAGATGTGTGGTTTGGTTTTTCATCTTCTTTCCCCTCTTTTCCCTTGACTTTCGTCTCTATGGCCCGCCTCACCGCCCAATAGGAGCGCAGTGCTGCTCAGCGCAGTGTGATCTTGATGAACCAGGGGATGGGTGATACCGCTACAGACTCAGATGTGATAAAGGGTGTGACATGGAATTTGCGGGCCTTGAATGACTGCCAAAAGGTGATTCTGGTAGAAGCATATATCAAGCGACATGGGGTGGACATATGCTTTCTGCAGGAATTACACATCACCAGAAATGGCTGGGCACGACTCCGAGCGGGGTGGATGGGAGAGAAATGTTTGGCAGGCTACTCCAATTACGAAAGGGGCACGACTATAGTCATTAGAAAGGGACATCCCTGGAAAACACGCGCTGTGCTCTATGATCCACAGGGGAGGTATGAGACTGTAGTAGGGTCTTCAGGACGGAGCTGGTTAGGCCAGTGTCGGTTTAGGTGTCGAATGTGGATGATCTCCAATTCTTTAGCAAGGTCTGGAGGCTGACGGAATCACTCTGACCCGGGAATGTCTTGTGGGGAAGAGGACTTCAACGCAGTGTTGGATGTGGGCATGGATAGGTCTGGCGATTCGTACCAGCCTAATCAAAGAGCGGCAGAACAGCTCTGCACGATTATGGAGGACCATAAACTGGTGGACTTTTGGCGACGCCGGCATCCAGCATGACGCGATGGCACGTGTGTCTCTACGGTAGGGCTTTCGTGGTTCAGTATCGTTTATTGGCTTATGTCGCACAACATGGATGCATGGGTACTTACAGTTGCTCATCTAGCTCAATCTCTTTCTGATCATGGCCCGTGCTACTTCGATTTGCATAGCCGGGCGCTACGCGCACGCCCTTCAGCCGGAGACTCCCCGCTGTGGTGCTCTGTAACCAGGAATTCAGGGAGACGATCCGAACTAATATAAAAGAATACTTCGAGTTAAATAGTGGGACTGTGGAATCTCCCTCGTGCAGTGGGAGGCCTTTCAAGGCAGTATTCCGGGGCAAATGTACTGCCAAACAGGCAGAAGTATTGAGCTCACTCAGAGGAGACCTCCGGCGCCTGGAAGGGGAAATTAAAAAACTCGAACTAGAGTACGTTGAACGCAATAGCCCAGAAATCCTGGGTAGCATTAAGGGGAAGATTGCAGAATTCGAGGAGGCTGCTCAACGAGAAACACATTTCCTGAGTAAGGAGGCACGAGTGTGGCAGTATGGAGAGGGGGATTGTGCTGGAAAAACACTGGCGGGTTTGCTAAAGATGCCCTGGGCCGGCGAGTATATCTGCGAACTCCGTAGGGATCACGGGGAGATAGTTGTGGGCTAGGAGGCAGTGCAGACAGAAATGCTTGCTTTTTACACCTCCCTGTACTCGGCGCAGCAGACAGCAGTGCACCCGGACCTGCTTTCTCTCCTTCACTCGATGGAGCTTGCCTGGCTGAGCGATGGTCAACGGTGATAGCTCGATGAGCCTTTAGAGGAGGAGGAGGTAATCGCGGTGATCCGAGCCATGCCTGGTGACAAGGCCCCTGGGCAGGACGAGCTTACAGCTTATTTGTATTAAAAATATGCGCAGCTTCTGGTCCCTCATCTCCTCAACATGTATGAGGATCCTTGGAATGCGGTACGCTTCACCCTCCCTGTGGGAGGCACTAATTGTAACTATTTTAAACCCCGACAAGGATCCACAGATATGTGACTCCAACAGGCCGCTATCTATGATAAATCTGGCTAATTAGATACTGGCCAAACTACTGGAGTCACGCCTACTCCTCTTGCTGCCGGTGGTGCTGCGGCCTGATCAGTGCGGTTTTATACCTGGACGAAGTAAGTCTCACAATCAGCGCACTTTTTTCACGACCATGAAGGAGGTTGATAGTTCCCTCCCAGCTGCTGCTGTTTTTTAGATGCGGCCAAAGCATTTGATACCCTGGAGTGGCCTTATCCATTTGCTCTCCTTTTCTCACATCTGCATCAGTCCCCCTTTTCTTAAAAAAATTGCCTTAGTGTACTCGGCCCCAACTGCAAGACAGAGTCAATGGACAGGTATCCCCCGCCCTCCCGGTGCCCAGAGGCACGCGACAGGGGTGCCCTCTTTCCACCCTACTGTTCGCGGTAGCGACGGGGCAGCTCGCGGCCAGGATCTGGCAGCATCACGCGAGGAGAGGACTGGACTACACTCCCAGAGTAATCCCAGTGTCCATGTACGCCGACGATGTGACTCTGTACGTCCAAAATCCAGCCGAAAATTTAGACCCACTCATCCGGGAGGTAGTCCGTTTTGGGAGGTGTCTCCAAAAACTGGGGACAGTTGATAATTTTTCCGCTCACTGCGGCTACTAATCAATTGCAGTCGGAATTCCCGCTTCAGTGGGAGAGCTCCACAGTAAAGTATTTAGGGATCTGGCTCAGCCAGATCTTGGATGAACTCTGGAGCCACAACTATGGAAGGCTCATGGAATAGCTGGAGAGTAGACCTAGTAGGTGTAGGTCACTTCCCCTATCCCTTGTGGGCGGCTTGGCATTAGCCAAGATGGTGGTCGTCCCCAAGTTTCTCTAAGTCTTTACTAATTTGCTGCTTCCCCTCACCGCGGCGTTTCGGCGATGACTACACTAGAATCTGATAGCGTTGCAGGGAGACAGCCCAGAGTGACATGGGAGACCCTGACGTTACCGCTTGACCAGGGTGGGGTGGCAGCACAGAATGAAACTGTACTACAACTAGGCTCAGGCACAGTTTGTCTATCATTGGGTATTCCCGACCCTCTTCATGGAGCGCACTGCTCTGGAGTGTGACAGGGCGGCTCCTGTGCCCCTACATATGGCCCTATTCGGTTTGCAAGGGAGACCCTGAGCGCGGGTTGATACTATGGGCTGCACGGTGTGGGCATGGTGAGAGCTCAGACGCAGAGTGCGATTGGAGACCACATTCGCCCCGTTAGACACTCAAGACCAAAACCACAAAATTCCAATTGGTAGAACCAGAGCTATGCAATTCCAAAGATATAAGTGAATATATAGCAAAAAAGCAGAAAGCGCAAATTGTGGTTATTTGGTTGCACCGGACCAGGACAAAGGGACAAGTTCAGGCCCACCGCAATGGAGTGCAGGCAAGCTACAGGGACCCACTTAGGCCCTCTGATCAAAAGTATCTTAAATACTGGTTGTGAAGAGATGAAGAGTCCCACGTCAAGGATGTGTCACGCAAAAGCGGCGGTGTGAGGTCCAGGCAAGGAGATGAGTATCGCAGCAACAGTTCCGGGGAGCGCAAATCGCAAGGCTATGTCCTGTGGAATTCCCGCTTCAGTGGGAGAGCTCCACAGTAAAGTATTTAGGGATCTGGCTCAGTCGGATCTTGGATGAACTCTGGAGCCACAACTATGGAAGGCTCATGGAATAGCTGGAGAGTAGACCGAGTAGGTGTAGGTCACTTCCCCTATCCCTTGTGGGCGGCTTGGCATTAGCCAAGATGGTGGTCGTCCCCAAGTTTCTCTAAGTCTTTACTAATTTGCTGCTTCCCCTCACCGCGGCCTTTCGGCGATGACTACACTAGAATCTGATAGCGTTGCAGGGAGACAGCCCAGAGTGACATGGGAGACCCTGACGTTACCGCTTGACCAGGGTGGGGTGGCAGCACAGAATGAAACTGTACTACAACTAGGCTCAGGCACAATTTGTTTATCATTGGGTATTCCCGACCCTCTTCATGGAGCGCACTGCTCTGGAGTGTGACAGGGCGGCTCCTGTGCCCCTACATATGGCCCTATTCGGTTTGCAAGGGAGACCCTGAGCGCGGGTTGATACTATGGGCTGTACGGTGTGGGCATGGTGAGAGCTCAGACGCAGAGTGCGATTGGAGACCACATTCGCCCCGTTAGACACTCAAGACCAAAACCACAAAATTCCAATTGGTAGAACCAGAGCTATGCAATTCCAAAGATATAAGTGAATATATAGCAAAAAAGCAGAAAGCGCAAATTGTGGTTATTTGGTTGCACCGGACCAGGACAAAGGGACAAGTTCAGGCCCACCGCAATGGAGTGCAGGCAAGCTACCGGGACCCACTTAGGCCCTCTGATCAAAAGTATCTTAAATACTGGTTGTGAAGAGATGAAGAGTCCCACGTCAAGGATGTGTCGCGCAAAAGCGCAAAAGCGGCGGTGTGAGGTCCAGGCAAGGAGATGAGTATCGCAGCAACAGTTCCGGGGAGCGCAAATCGCAAGGCTATGTCCTTGCGTGGAGATAATAATGATGATGTTCATAAAGCGTGTAGCTACTTCTAATGAAGTGTCCCAGCGCTAAGGTTCAGATTCCCATAAGCCAAGAACACAACAATTATCTCAAGGTCAGCCACATCTGAATAACCAAGTTTTCTTTTTTCCCCCCAGAAGGGAGGTTCGACAGAGTTCGACTGACAACGGGGAAGAGAGTTCCATAGTGCATAGGTGCTAAGGATCAGACACTAGCGCAAGCTCTCTTCACTTTGGTAATAACCAGCAAGGCAACAGCAGATTTTAGATTCCTAGATGGTGCAGAGCTTTTGATAATGGCTTTAAAAGAGGATCTCTGTTTCAGCGGGAGCCAGTAAAGCTTCTTGAGCATGACATTGCAAGAGGCACGCTTTGGAAGATTCAACAAAAGGCATGCAGTAGCATTTTGCACCCAGTCTATTCACATGGGACTGTGCCACCCCAAGGTACAGAACATTACAGTAGTGATGCCCTTGACATAATCACAGCTTGAACTACTGCTTATCTGCCGACTCTGGTACGTAGCAAAAACATTTTTTTAGGGTCTTAAGCAACCCAAAACCTTTTCCTGCAAGTGCAGTGATTTTGTTGTCAAAAGAAAGCTTCATGTCAAACCAAATGCCCAGATTCCTGAACTTAGGTTTAGGAAGGGATAAGGGCCAGGCTGCTGGGCCACCAAGGAGTGGACCAGCTGTCAGGCTGACTGCCTACAGTCAGTACTTTTGACTTCTCAGCATTTAGCTAGAGACAGATTCCATCACAGTGACCTCTGCAAGGCAAAGGCTATGACCATAGAGAGGAGGCCTTGTGGGAGGAGTTCTGTGAAAGAGTGATAAGCTGAGTGTCCTCAGCATATGAGATGATGGTAAACCCATAGCATTCGCTGACCTCAGCCAAAAGGCGCACGTAAATATTAAAGAAGGCTTGGCTCAAGGAAGAGGTCTCTGGCACTCCTTGCTGCATGGAAGCATTTTTGACTGAAAGGGTTTTTGAGACAACTGAAAGGTGCACTCCTGCAGGAAAAAGACAAGCCACCTCAGGGCTTTACGGCTGACATAGCAGTTCCAGAGTCAGAATGATATGGGAAACAGTGTCAAATGCGGGAAAGAGATCTTGAAATCATAATGCTGTAGAATCACCAGCATCCAAAATTTGATGGATTGACTCTGTGACAAGTAGCAAGGCTGACTCACTACTATAAGAGGGGAAAAAGCCCGACTGAGGCCCTTGATCAGCTTCATAGGACTCAATGAAGCTAGAAAGCTGTGTATTGACATGCTTATCTGTGATCTTAAAGAAAAGTAGAAGCAGTGAGATAGGGCAATAGTTGTCTGGCTGGATGGGATCCAGCAAAGACGTTTTAAGGAGTGGGACTACCAGAGCATGCTTCCACCGCCGAGGAACCTGGCCCAAGCCAGGGAACTCTTAAGCACCTCACATAGTAAGGGTGAACAACCTTCAGGCCCCACTTCAGATTGGAGGGGGATGCTGGGTCCAGGGGTTCGATGGACTTTAAGTTTAGCAGCCTAGAGCTGTCATCACAGGGGTCGAGCCAGATGCTTAAAACAAGAAGCATTTCTCTGGCCTTCGCAAGAAAAGGACGAGGGATGATACCCCAGAACCAGTCCCAGGATGCTTGTTTCTGGTCTAAGGAGGACCTGGCTTGGAAGTTTGGGCTGGGTTGTTCCCATGAAGAGTAGGGTGAAGATTGATTTGCATTTGGCTGGATCTAAACTGGGGTGGGTGGCATTGTGAACACAAGAATAATGGATTAAACCCAGATCTCCTGACTGGGGGTGAATGTTTGATTTGTTCCGCATTCCGTACATCATTTATGTGTCTTTTGCTGCGCAGAAAAGGAGGCATAAATATTTTACCCTTTTCAAAAAAATATTGAGCTATGGCATTACATCCCTCTTCTGATGGCAAAGTAGCTACTGAGTCTAAAGACAGGGAGTAGAGTAACTAAACAAAGGTGAACATTTTATGGGAAGAGCTCTGGCAGATTGAATTTTATTAATATAAAAGTCACTAAGAGATTGCTTGATAAGACAGTGGTAAAGTTTAAGAGCTGCCATATAGTCAGTGCTACAAGTTGATTCAGACTCTGCACCAAAGGTACTTAAGGTGCTTACAGTTCTTGGTTAATGCTAGAAGTTCATCATTAAATCAGTCAGCCAATGTTTTTTGTCAGTGAAAAGTCTGATTAACCAAGGGAGCTTTTTGATCAAGTGCTACTCTGATCCAGTAGTGAGTTAGCTATATCGGCATAACTGTTCAAATTGGGTCGGCTGGTGACTAGAACATGGCTGAATTAAGGGGGGTGACTTTGCCCCACTGACATGCCCATACAACATGAGCAGAAGTATGACTGACCGGTGACTTATTGAGGAGAAAAGGGATGGCAAACCTATCACATCAGGTGAGCGGAGAGAAGGGCCAGTCACTAAGAGGGCATGATCTGAAAAAACAGCAGCCAAAGCAGTAGCCGCTGAGTAGGTGGTGTTGTCAAAGTGCAAGTTAGGATCCCCTACTACTATGATATTAGAGTAGCAAAGTACTAGTGGAGACAGAGCATCAGCTAGAGAGGCAAAAAAGTGTGATCTTTCACCTCTCTGGTCCTGTATCGGAGTCCCAGATACTGTAAAACTGCAAGTGAAAGCTAGAGAAAAAAATAAGTCCTTCGCACCCATCATTAAAAAGCTCAGAGAAGGTGCAGTGTAGTGTAGGGTCTGCTTGAAAATAATGGTTATCCCTCCTACTCTCTGGATTGGCCTGTCAAGTCACACAATGCCATCCTGCAGCAGCAGTTCTTATGGGCTGTGTTGGGTGAGGCAAAGTCCTTGTGGAGAAGCGCCAGCTCCGATGAGCTGCATTGCAAAATCCTTGAGTCAGGGAAGATCATGCAGCAGCGGAGATGAGTCAATTACAGGGGAGATGTGTTGGTTCTAAGGGTGATATGTCGATCAGCAAAGGACTGCACCGGTTCTGCGGGAGATGCGTCTGAGAGAAGCGTTGGTGCTGATTGATCTACAGATAGGCTAGCAGAGCACCTTAAGGTCCACTTCCATAGGTCCAGGGATGGGGTGGCACCACGTAGGAGGGCAGGACTCATAGATGTCAGAGTGTAGATGCTGGGTTTCAGGTTTATGGAAGCCAGTTATGTTCCTGAGGCTTCTAATCAGGAGGCCAGCCAACGTCGCCCTTGGAGTCACTCTGGGTCCTGGGTTAAGAGATGCAAGCCCAGTCCTTCTCGCCTACGCAAGAGGGCAGTAGTTCAGCACACCAAATCATCAGTCCGTCCGTGTGGCAGTCCTTTCAGCAGCAGAACAGTTCTTCCTTTTAGGGTCCACAGGTTCAGCAGTGTACTGAAGAGTTGGGGTCTGAGGTCCAATATTTATACCTGGTGCTCACATTGAAGTTGAGGAAGCGTTTCAAGAGGTTTCTACCCCCATGAGGTGTCAGGCATGCCCTTCCTCGCTGTCCTACCCCCAGTTAGTGTGGGGTTACACAAGATTAGTGATAAAGTCCTCAGGCAGAGCCTTTATGATGTGCAGGTGTGGTAGGTGACAGGTCCTCCCCCTCATTAGCACACAGTGGCTCATCCTGCCAACACTGATCTTCCCTTTGCCTCACTGTCTGAAAGCAATACACAAACACCTACTGTCAGCTACGCCTAGTCGTTTGACCCAGAATTAGGCTACAGGCACCAAATGGTTAGAACAAGAAAATGCCACATTTCTAAAATTAAGTATATAAACCAGTGATGGATTTAATGCTTGAAATAATCTCAGCCACTGGTAATCAAGCCAGGTCCGACCGGAACCGTAACGCGAGTAGCCCACGTTCTGTTTTGCCCGATTGATGGCCTCATCATCCGGGTAAAGCTTGGTTCTTGACTGGACATTACCTATTGGAGCAGGGTCAAGACTGATTTGCATATAGCTGGGTCCAAACTGAGGTGGCATGGTGTGCAAAATAATGATAGATTGGGATACAACCCGAGTGTTTACCAGTAGCTGAGAATAATTCAAGCATTCCAACCACCACTGTTTTGTATACTTAACTTTCTAAAACTGTCATTTTTAGAATTGCGGTTAAAAATCAGACTTTTTCCGTTAAAGAGGGCTTGAAATTACAATTCTTTAGACACCAAACCTTGACCTGTTCCCAAATTGTAGTTATAGCTTATTAAATGTAATAAAGTAACTCCAATGTTATCCTATGAGAGATGTAGTAGGTCGTGCAGTAGTGAACAACGTATTTTGTTCTATTTTACTACCAGGACATGAAAAACTTACAAGTGCATGCCCCACTCATTAAATACACTGTATTCTGCCCTCTGAGCTCTCCGGGGCCTCCCTTAGGGATATATTAAAAAGAAATGTTTGGGCATGGCAAAATGTTTATTTTGTCTGGTTGAAATGGCAGTTTCAAACTGCACACACAGGCTGCAATGGCAGGCCTAAGATATATTCAAAGGCCTAATTAAGTTGGTGGCACAATAAGTGCTGCAGGCCCACTAGTAGCATTTAATTTACAGGGCCTGGGTACAGGTAGTATCAATTTATTGGGAACTTGCATGTAAATTAAATATGCCAATTTGGTGTAAGCTTATTCTAATACATCTAAGGGAGAGAAAACAAGCTCTTTAGCACTGGTTAGCAATGGTAAAGTGCACAGAGCCCTAAAGCCAACAAAAACTAATTTAGCACAAATAGGAGGAGTGAAAGCAAAGGTTTGGAGACAAATCTGCAGAGAGGTCCCACAGTAATATTAAAACATTTGCCCCTTGTTAAAGGAAATTGCTGTATAGAACAAGAATTATTTGAAACGCAGGTCACTTTAGAGTTAGAGAAGTTACTACCCAGATAATGAACCCTTCTTTCGCCCTGCCAGATAAAGAAGGAACTACAGGTGCAAAAAAGGTATCAATCAATTTTATTTATTATGTTTTGGCTCTCACAGAGGGCCACATAAAAATACACAGAATTCAACACAAAACAAATACATTACAAAAAAGAGAAAAGAACAAAGAGATATACCATTTAAAAACAGAAAAAACCTTGGTTAAATACAATACTGACATATGAAACAAAACTACAAAAAGTCGGGACATCAAGACATCTCTAGGAACATATCAATAAATAGCTAAAAAACCTTTAAAAAAATTAAAAATATGGAAGCAGAACATTTCATTGGGAGGGCAGTAAAGTGCAAAAAGAAAGTCATTCAAAGTGACAATGCCAAGGCGAAGACAGATAACTTTTAACCATCTAGAGCGCAATTTACAGGGCAGATCAATAACACATGCATACAGTCCTGGATATCCACTTTACATAAATTGCACAAAGGGGAGGAACCGTACCATTTAGATAACAGTCGATTTAAAGGTATTAAATCGTAGCGTAGAAGAAACCAGAATCTACGAATACCATGCGGTAGGGTCCATAAAACATAGGGTTGTGGTCGTTTCATCAGATAAGATTCAAGGAGAAGATCTACATTCCTTTTTTCACAAATTAATTTTTTATCCGATTGGAAACATAGGTCCCATGAAGCTGCTTTTAAAACAAGTTTTAACTGAAAAGGAGAATACAAAAAAAGAGCAGTTTCATCTAATTTTAGTAGGGTTACAGCTTTTCTGAAATTACGAACAAGTTGAGAAAACTCATTAAAATTACCCAACAATTCACTTCTGAGGAGGGCTCTCATTGTCCCTACTTCTGCTCTCGCAAGGCAGGCCACCCATCTTACGAGGGCACATAATCCCTGCACCCAGCTACTCCTAAGACCAAAGTCGAGCCTGCAGGCGGCCAGAGAGCAAGCAGTATTTAGGGAAGAGAGAGATCTAAGAAGTTTCCCCTCAATCTTATGGCAAAAGTCCCAATATTTCACCTCTATAAGTTCGATACCATACAGTATTGTTGCGGGGATTTTAGATCTATACACTTCCAATAAACTCGGAAAGTGCCGTTTCCCCGTTGCATGGTATAGGGAATTTAAGCCCTTGCCATGGGCAATAGCTTTGCGTGAGCAATGTTCTATATGGAGCTTCTCACTCAAGTTAGCCGTGATGATTTTCCCTAAAAAAGTATAGGACTTTACCACCTCTAGTTTTTGATCCCCGATAAACCAACCATAATCTACAGATCGGCACCTCTTCTTACCAGCTATACACATAACTTTACTTTTGGTAATATTGATCATCATGCAGTGAGCTACAGCGAAAGTGTAAAGAGCATGTAGCCGATTTGCAAGTCCTTTAGGAGTTAAGTCAAGAATAAGGACATCATCGGCGTACATCAGGCAGGAAATAGGGGTCCCCCCCACCACCGGGGCGATGCCCTCTCTGGCAGACAAGACGACGGGTAGGTCTGCCGTGTATAGGGAGAACAAAAGGGGAGCCAATAAACAGCCTTGTTTAAGGCCATTTAAAGATGGAATTGTATCAGATAGCCCCCTTTCGCCCCCCAACAGAACCCTACACCAGGTCTCCGTGTGAAGAGCCCGCACCAGCTCCAACAGATAGGATGGGAGACCAAGCACTGCCAATTTTCTCCACAGCGTTCCACGATCAACTTTGTCGAACGCTGTGGAGAAATCAATAAAGGCGGCATACACTACCCCACCTCTCACCCGAACGTACTTATCTGTGACCACATGAAGAGCGGTGAGATTATCTAACGTACCGTGGTCCCTACGGAAGCCAGTCTGTTCTGATGGCAAGATATTATTCTCCTCTACCCAAACGGAGAGAGATTTTAAAAGACATTTCGCAAATACCTTTCCGATGGAGTCGAGGAGAGCAATCAGACGATAATTACTCGGACTATCCCTAGTTCCCTTCTTAAAAATAGGGACCAAGATACTTCCCCTCCAAGAGGCGGGTACCGTTTTAGACAGAAAACAGGCTTTATACAGGGGATACAGGATTCTGCTCCACCTTGCCGGATCCAATTTCAGGACCGTCATGGGGAGTTCATCAGGGCCCATTGCCCCTGAAACACGCATGTTTTTTATAGCCATCTCAATTTCTTTTTCTGCAGGGTAATTAATAAAACCCACGGGAGTAGCACCGATAGCAGTATCATTACCTGAAATAGCACTGATGGCAATATCATCATTTAAAGACCCGTTCCCTGCATAGAGATCCCGAATATAGGTAATCCATACCTCTTCCGCTATAGGGATAGGAGAGGGGCTTAGTCTAGAACCGCACCCCTTACCGATTATTGCCCAAAATTCTCTGATCCTGCCATGAACAACAGATTCCCTCAAATTAATCCAAACATTATCCTCCCGTTCCTTTTTTATTTTTTGCTTGAGTCTAATTCTCTTTCTTTTTAGCCTGGAAATTTCTTTTCCACGTTCCATAACTCTATCTAGATATTGGTCACGGACTAATTTGTTTATTTCCTTGTTCAAGTTACGCAATATACTAGGAACCACTACCCCATTTCTGGGTCTAAAAGTTTTTTTAGCAAAAGAAGTGATATTTCGAACAAATTCTTCAAAATAAACTATTTCATTCCCACGCCATTCATTTAACACCAATAGGGTATCGGATAAAAAATCCTGTACCCCATTAATGGCTGAGGGATTCCAAAAGCACCTTCCAGAAGAAGCGTGGAAGGCAGCATCACTGCCATATAGAGACCAGGGTGCGATTGTCAAAGGAATTAACGAAATAGTTACAAACAATATGCTATGGTCACTCAGAGGGGTAGGTATGATCTTAAGGTCCTGAATTGAAGGAAACAAACCGTAGTCTGCGATTGCATAATCTAAGATAGAAGACCCAAAGGGAGACTTGTGAGTAAATTTTGCAGGCACGTCAGACGAAAATCTCCCATTTAATACAAGTCCGTCGACGGCCGCTAGTTCTTTTAGCAAAATCTTCCCTCTTTTATTTGTCACTGATTTATCAGGGAAGAGTGATTGAGGGACAAAATAAGCCTCTTCCTTAGGTTTATTCCTAAAAAGTTCCAAACTAACATTGGAGATTTTACAATTCAAGTCTCCCACAAGCATAATTTCCGGAGGGGATGGGACATTTTTAGTTAGATCAATATATCGAAATACCTGCTTCAGTATCACATTAAAACACTCTTCCGGAGGAATATAAACATTCAAAATAACAATAGGGGACTTTATGCCATTATTAAACAAATTATCAATGGTTATAGCATGAAAGAGTTTGCTAGGATCGATATAATGGGTAAATCTCCATTGCAATTTATTTGATAGTAAACAAGCAATTCCCCCCCTGGCATGACCTTTCCTGGAGGGTACGGCAGGCACTTCCAAGACATAATAATCCTTAGAAACCTTCAACGTATTAATACACCACGTTTCCTGTAAACAGATCACATCAGCTCCCAGAGAAAATAAAAGATCAAATTTCTCTGGGCTACTGTGGATCCCTGCGGCATTCCAGGAAATAATATTTAATGAGGTGTTAAAGATGCCGAAACAATCTGGGACTATCTTTTGTTTTTGTGGATAAGGCACTATGCAGCCAGTTCCACCGATTATTATCCTCTGTACAAGAGGAATTCTGAGTCAGCGGAAGTGGCTTCACTTGGGAAACCGAGCGTTTCCCCTTAGACACCCAAATCTTCAGGTCTCTAAGAGGAGAGGCTACCCCATTTTGCTCCTTCCTTCCAAATACCTCCCCAGAAGACAGGTTTATGTTACCAGGGTGGAAGATCGGGAGAATATCAATGCCTGTACGTTGAAAATTCTCAGCTTGCTGCAATATCAAATTTACAATAATAGGTGAATAGAATTTAACCCTTATACTCGTTACCTTGACTTCACCAAACAGGGAAACTAACTCAATGTCCCTAGTTTGAATATGATGGAGACTTTCTATCTCACTGAAACGCTTAAGAAGCCAAGCTCTGTTTAAGGGCAGGTCAACATCAAATAGAGGTAAGAAGTCTAACACAAGAGTGTCCACTGGAGCTTTTAAAGTTGTTAAAGGGCGATCCGGGAAGTGTCGGTCTCCAATCTCAGAGGCTACAAAGAAAGGAGAGGCCAAGGGATTAAGAGACCCAGATTGATATTTAATTTGAACTCCGGTCGCTGTTGGTAGAGAGAGGCTTGGAAGGGGACCCCCCATTTGTGGAATCGCTCCCAGGGACGTTAGCGGACACAATTCACTTTCTACCTTTAGAAAAGTGGAAATGGGTGGATTCGATTCAATATCAATATCCGCCTTTGCGGATATAGAAGAAGAAGGATCCAGAACGATCACTTCATTCTCCAGTGCCGTCGAAGAATTTTGAAAAATTATCCGACGTTGCCTTTTCTTCCTATATTTTCTAATTGGTTTCCTTTTATTCCCCTTATTGTTTCTGAGTTGCAAAAAAGGTACTTTAGCCAATCCAAATAGTGTCGGTCTCTAAAAATAAAATAACTTGGAACAATTTGATAAAATCCAGCCATTACGGATCTGTGAGTTTTGAATATAAACCAGCAATATTCCATGACAAAAGATTAAGATCATTGGAAGCAAAACAGTGTTCCAATTGTGGGCAATTTGATATCAGTTTTATCAAAGCTGAAGCCTTCTCCCTTAAAACAGCATCTGCACAAAGTGGATCATTAGGACACAAACGATCTAAGGAAATCATTGGTTCTGTACTGCATGGGGAGCTAAGTCAGTTACATTCTTGCATTCCAGTGGTGAAAAGCAATTTAAAGTTGGGATTACTAAGGACTAATTTGTCAACAACATTGGCAGCTTTGGAGGGGCAGGTGTGTTTATAGAAGAAGTCCATGTGAACTGCTTTGTACAACCGTGCCCAATGCCTTGAACAGTTCATAAACCAGTGTAGGATTACGAAAATTAATGCTTAAACAGTCACCCTAACAAGTTTTAATGTGGTCCCCTATCAAGCCAATTCTTCTAACAAACAATATTATTTGTCGAGTTAAAACTCTCTCGCCTGTTTCTGTAACGTTGTATTTTTCAATTGATCAAAAGACTATCAGGCACATGCATCAACCATTTTTGCTAGCGCAAACGGTGCGATTCGCAAAAATCGTCCTTTTGTGTTCGCAAAAAGGGCATTTGCAAAGCATCAAGGTTTAAGGCACTCGCAATCTGATTCGCAATTAAGTGCGATTTCTCAAATTGCGATTATATTTAAGGAATCGCAATTTGCGATTCCTTAAATGCAATGCAAGAACCACTTTAGAATAGCAATTTCGCTACTAGGGGTCGCAAATTAACATCAAGTTGAACTTGATGGTCATTTGCAAAAACTTTGTAAAATGCACTAAAGTGCATTTTTCCAAGTTGTAGGTTGCACACACACATTCCCTCGGGCATGTATGCAACATATGCGCACAGAGCAAATTCAGGGGTGCTACAGGGGGTCCTTTTGTCACCCTTGCACCCTTGAAATTGCATGCGCAATTTGCGAGTACCTATTGGTACTCGCAAATTGCACATGCAATCTCCCATTCATTCCTATAGATGTGTAGGCCCATAGGAATGAACGGCAAGGCATTCCTTAATTACGACTCGCAATTGGCGAGTCGCAATTAAGGAATATGTGGGAATCGCTAATTTTTATAGCGATTCCTACATGCATAGGCTTTTGTAATTCCTTAATTGCAATTCCTTAATAATCGAAATTAAGGAATTGCAAAGGCCTACATTGATGCATGTACATGAAAGTTTCCCAAACATTTAGACAGGTAGCATCAGCTAGTACCATGTGCAAAGGGGGTTTCTGCAGCGGGTACATTCACACTAGTAGGTAAGCAATTACTAGTTCATTTGGCCATAGAGGGAATAGTTCACTGCTACAGACGTAACTAGTTGTATTGCAGGAATTAAATCTGCATTATTGACACTTGGCTTTGTCAAAAAAGCCTTATTAGCAGTATTTCCTCAAAGTTCTTTAACTATCAGTAATTCCACAGTCTCACAAATTCCACAGATTCAATACTAAGGACACACAGATTTTAACAAATTCCATTTGTTAAAACTTTGTGCAGCAGATACTTGGCATAGGGCTAATACAACATTTCTCAGTTTTGCCGATTGGTACATCCAGAGCCCCAACTGCCTGTGCTAGGAAGGAATGGGGTGGATGGGCACTTCTTATGCTAGGAACATCATTAGTAGCACTGGGTGTTTTCTCCTACCCACTGTACCAAAATCCACCATCATTAACTGGAGGGGGCAACAAGGGTGGCTTAGCCCAGTCTCTTCTGGGCTCAGATGGGCACGGGCAAGCCCTACCTTCAGCCGAACCCAGCCCAGGTGCGTGCCGTTCTGCGAGCTGCCAAACACACTATACTTCTCTTCCTCCACCAGGGAGCAGATAAAATGTAGGGTAACTGTTATATTTATTCTAAGAGATGCATGTGTCAGAGATTCCATGGTAGCGTCTCGTGTGAGAGTTAGTACCAGGAGATTCAAGCACGCTGGCAGCTGGAGTTGGTGGTTTCCTACTTTAAGGAATAAAGAACCGTGTAAACCGGGTCTCTCTTCTTAACACTGGCGACGGGGGTGGCTTGTGAGGGACAAGCCTACCGCCAACCCTCCCTTTCTTCTGAACCCACAAATTGCCATCTTCTCCTCATCGACCGCAGCCATGAGACCAGTGAAGGGGCATCTTCAGCAGATTCCCGATCCGATTCTCCTGTGTTTCCTGACTTCCTGAGTGATTCCACGCTAGAGTTAGGCAATTTTTAAGTATTTTGCCGTTTTACTCGGCAGTTGCTGCTCGCGATGCTGACGCTGCTGTGACGCTGGCTGTGCGTTTGCTCATGCGCACAGATTCCACAGGCTCAGCCACATCATCACGTCATATGCACGCAATGTAACATGCGCTACGTGCGGCCATCTTTGTTGTCGTGTCTCCAATTCTATGTCAGTCCACGGAGGCTCAGATTATGCTTCTCTTTGCTTTACTGACAAATACAGCAGCCAATAAAAAACTTTAAACTGGCATGACCCCGGAAGGACAACCCCCTCCAACAGTCTGCACCAATCACTGTCCAGTCCAATACATAATTGTCCATGTTAACAATACGACCTCCTCTTTCTTTGCTGCTGCAGCAGCGAGTTAAGTGCCCTTCATGTTACTTCTTTCTTGGGGGTAATGGTTATAAGGGCGGTGGTTGCTAACGGCGCGCGCGCGCGCCAGTGATCTTGTGTTTGCTGAGCAGGTCCTCGCTCGTATTTTGATGTGTTTGATGAATTTTTTGGTTATTATTATTTTTAGATATTTGCCCCGTTTTTCTTGTGTATGCCCGCGCGTGTGTTTTCCCTCGCTCGGGACGCGAACCGAGGCATGCGGTGTGCTCGGTAGGGGGCGGTGGAGCAGGAGGAGGCAGACGCGAGACGCTCGCGCTCAGGAGGCAGTCGAGCCCGGCCCCACACGCGACGCGCATGCGCAAGGAGCCGGCTTTCGTTTTCTTACATTACCGGCTCCTCGCACATCGCGCGTCTTTGGCTGCATAAATCCTGGCCTCATTGAACGCTTGACGGAGCGTATCCGGATTAGAGCTTTGCTCTAGGGGAGTCTTCAGTGTGCAAAAAGGGGTCTCCTTCCACCTTATAATCGGCCTCATTGAAAGTAGTGTTTCAGTTGCCTGTGTTGGTGTGTGTGTTAGAGGCACCCCTGGGTTACTCCCCCCCTAGAAGTTCCTCCACACCTCCCTGCTTTCGAGCTATGGCGTACTACGCCGAGGAGGATAACCAATGGGCAGAGTATGATGAGTATGAAGAATATGAGCCGCGAGAAGAGCATTTGGAGGAAAATTTGGTGGAGGCCCTGGATACCCATGTCCAAGGGTCAGTGAAGAGTGCGCTAGTCAAGGCTCTCAAGCCTTTTGCTAAACCCCTTCAGAATTATGGAAAGAGAAAGTTCAAATCTGCCAGAAGGGGCGGTACCTCTTCTCAATCCTCAGCCCAAGTGTTGGCTCGGATGGCCAGGAATGTCCTGAAGGATCATGGCTCAATGGCGAACGACACGTCTGGGGATTCTTCCCCGACTCCACCGGATTCCTCTGAGTCGGAGGTGGAATCGGTGGCTCCCAAAAAGAGATCTAGGAAGGTGAAGCACACCCATAAGGCGGACGATGGTCAGGTACCCAAGAACCTTCTTTTTAACCCCAACAATATTGTGCATCCTAGGTCCACTGAATGGTTACCGTGCCCAGAGGTGGCACAGTATGTGGGTAACAACCTGCGACAGGGTTTCGACAATGGGGTGAGAGCCACATTGCGATCTGAATGCCCCAGGCCATCCTTGACAGGGAAGGTAGCCGACACACCGGATTTGGATCCCACAATGGCGGCGTTTATGCGAAAGTTTGCAAAAGATCCAAAGAAGGGGCTGGATAGAGCGTGGCGGGGTGTTCAGGACAAAATGTTAGATGTCACCGGACCCCTCACGAAGATTCTAGACGCAGCTGTTATGGCTAAGGATAAAAATGTGCCACTGGATGTATCGGAGGTTCTGGAATGGGCACAGCGTGCAATGTGCTTTTTGGGAAATGCGAATGTGGCCGTATCTACAGAGCGGAGGCGCTTTTTTCTTATGAGACTAGATTCCCAGCTGGCGGAGATGGCCCCTTCCGAACCAGGTTCCCAAGCTAATGGTATGCTTTTCGGAGACAAATTTGTCAAGGAAATGGGCAAATACGTTGCCACCTTCTCCGCGCTGGACAAGGCGCAGTCCAACATCAAGAGGGTACTCCACAGTGGTGTTTTTGATAGGGCCGGACGCCCACGAGGTCGAGGGTCCGGCCGAGGTTATGCACAGACCTCGCGTGGAGCAGAGCAGAGAGGCAATCGACGCTCCAATTTCTACCCCTCCCGTGATAGAGGAGGTCGAGGCAAGGGGCAGAGAGGAAACTATCGTGGACAACAGACTAATTCAGGAGACTACTCCTATTCAGGTACGACTTCTATGTCCGTCAGAACATATGGTGGGAGGCAGACTGTCTCTTTTTCTCCACAGGTGGCGCCAACTCACGAACGACCCTTGGGTGTTACAAACAGTACAGGGTTTTCACATAGAGTTCTATGCCTCCCCGGTACAGCGGCGGAGACCAGACCCGCTATATTTTTCCCAAACAGAGCAGAGTTTCATCGACGCAGAGATATGCTCCTTGCTCCAGAAAGGGGCGATAGTGGAATCCTCCCCACACGAGCTAGGCTTCGTCAGCACAGTCTTTGTGGTCCCGAAAAAGGACCAAGGGTATCGACTGGTGTTGAACCTCAAAGAGTTCAATGGCTGGGTTGTGTATCGTCACTTCAAAATGGAAGGGATACACCTCCTGCGCGATATCCTATTGGCACAGGATTGGATGGTGCGCCTGGACTTAAAGGACGCCTACCTGGCAGTGGCCATTTACTCTCCGCACAGGCGGTTCCTACAGTTTCAGTGGCGCAACCGGTGGTTCGAGTTTTCCGCCATGCCCTTTGGACTGTCATCCGCCCCATGGTGTTTCACCAAGCTGATGAAACCCATCGTGCAGAGGTTGAGGGAAAGGGGCGTTCGCCTCATTATTTACCTCGACGACATCTTGATTTTAGGACAGTCACCGGAGGTGGTGTCACTCCATCTGTCGTGGACGATCCACCTCCTTCAGGACTTGGGCTTCCTCCTGAATATACAGAAGTCGATCTTGCAACCTTCTCAGGTGATGGAGTTCCTGGGTTTCCAGGTGGACTCGGTGAAAGCTCAGTTACTCTTGCCCCTCAAGAAGAGGGTGGCGGTCAGGAAGGAGTTGAGGAGAGCGCTTGCCTCTCCGACAATCTCATTGAGGACTTTGGCACGCCTGGTAGGGCTACTGGCTTCTTCGATCCAGGCCATCTTTCCGGGTCCCTTACATTACAGGGCCCTGCAGCGTTTGAAGGCCTTGCATTTACGCAAGGGCCTGACCTATGCCCAGCAAGTTTCCCTTTCTGCGGAGGCTCGTACGGAGATACACTGGTGGTTAGAGCATATGGATGCGTGGAACGGCAGAGCCATTTTCGCAGCCACCCCGGAGGTGGTGATAGAGTCGGATGCCAGCCGTTGGGGCTGGGGAGCCCGTTGCGGCTCAGTGGAGACCGGGGGCCGGTGGTCCCGCGAAGAGCTGAGTCTCCACATCAATTGTCTAGAACTCCTGGCAGGTTCTTTTGCGATCCGCACTCTGTCCCCTCAGAAAGTTTCGTGCTGTATTCTCCTTCGCATGGACAATGTGTCCGCGGTGCGTTACATAAATCGCCTGGGAGGCACCAGGTCACGTCTCCTGGCGGAGATAGCCAAGGACTTTTGGCATTATTGCCTGGCCCATCAAATTTCGGTGACGGCGGAGTATATACCGGGGTCCGCCAATGTGACTGCGGATTGGAACTCTCGTTACTTGAGAGATGCCAGCGATTGGAGGTTGCATCCCAGGATCTTCAAGGCAGTGGACCGCAAATGGGGTCCGTGTGTGGTGGATCTGTTTGCCTCGCGGCTCAACAGACAAGTGCCCCAGTTTTACAGTTGGCGGCCGGATCCGTTGGCGATCAGCTCGGACGCCTTTCTTCAGTCGTGGACGACGGGCATTCTATATGCGTTTCCTCCATTTATCATGATCCCGAGAGTTCTGGCTCAGGTTCGGAGGCAGAAGGCGGAGGTGATCTTGATCTCCCCGTGTTGGAAGGCACAAGCATGGTTCCCGGGGGCGATGAATCTCGCCTGTGCATCGCCGGTGCGGATCTCATCGTTTCCGGACCTTCTTACGGACCCGGTGGGTCTTTGCCATCCGTTGGTCCTTCAAGAGCAGTTGTCTCTTATGGCGTGGAGACTTTCCGGCACCGTTGGCAAGTGCCGGGAGTTTCGCAAGACGCTCTCTTTTTCTTGTCTCAGGCATGGGCACCTTCCACTCACAAGCGTTATGAGTCAGCTTGGAGACGATGGGTTGGTTGGTGTAACGAACGGCAGGGAGATCCGATGGGATCCGATATCACTGTGATAGTGAATTTTCTATCTGAATTGGCAAGGTCAGGAATGGCTTATAGATCGGTGAATAATTTCCGGTCAGCTATTTCGGCGGGACACCCGCATGTTGAGGGCAAACCTGTAGGGGAGCATCCCCTGGTGTGTAAAGTAGTTAGGGGGATCCGCTTGGTGAATCCCCCTCAACCCAGGTACACTGAACTTTGGGACGTCTCAGTGGTCCTGCGTTTTTTGACGGCCTGGCCGGCTAATGAGGGAATGTCTCGCAAACAGCTCTCAGCGAAGCTTACAATTTTGCTCTGTTTGATCTCGTGCAGGCGAGTGTCGGATATTCGGGCCTTGGATTTGGCAGGTAGAGTATTCACTCCCTCGGGAGTTTCTTTTACGATTTCTAAACGTACGAAGACACATACAAAATTTATTGCTTATCCTGCTTTTCCTCATCACAGTAAATTGTGTGTAGTTCAATGTCTTAAGGTATATGAGGATTGTACTAGAGAGTTTAGGACTGGCTTTGGTCAATTGTTGATTTCATTGCAGAGACCTTTCCGCCCAGTCGCCTGTGCGACTCTGGCCAGGTGGGTTACCTGGTTGTTGGACCTTGCGGGTATTGATACCTCTAAATTTGGGGCTCATTCTGTGAGGGGGGGCTATGGCCTCTAAATCCTTTGGTGCTGGTTCTCGGCTTCAGGATATTATGACTGCGGCAGATTGGTCATCTGAATCCACTTTCAAGACGTTTTATCATAAGCCTATTGTGGATGTGGCCTCAGTGGTGGTGGAGAAACTTTAAACTAGCATAATCTGAGCCTCCGTGGACTGACATAGAATGAAAAATTGTCTAGCAGACGCGACAAAGAATTTTCAATTCTATTAAGGACACGGAGGCGAAGATTATCCCACCCGGGCTTGCAGAACTGTGGTTTCATGCATTATTGGATGATTATGTGATGTATTGTACCCACCTGAATGTTTATGATGGCTTGATTGTATATCCAGTTTGGGGAATAGCCATTACGACATATATTCTTGTTTCAGGTGATCAGCAGAAGCAGACTTGAGTCGACCAGCCTATGCTCTGGGACTGTTTGCAGTTGTGCAGGAGGTGACTTTCTCGACGTTGGATGCGATAGTTGCCACGTTGGCCTCCGGTCTTGTTGGACGGATGATGTATTCGCAAAGAAAGAGGAGGTCGTATTGTTAACATGGACAATTATATATTGGACTGGACAGTGATTGGTGCAGACTGTTGGAGGGGGTTGTCCTTCCGGGGTCATGCCAGTTTAAAGTTTTTTATTGGCTGCTGTATTTGTCAGTAAAGCAAAGAGAAGCATAATCCTCGCCTCCGTGTCCTTAATAGAATTGAAAATTCTTTGTCGCGTCTGCTAGACAATTTTTCATCCAACCAACATTTCACCGCGGAGCAGGGTTTATCGCTAAGCCGACACAATGGATGATTTATAACGTGTTACTCATGCATCAACTGAATCTGTTTTAGAAAATGGAAACATTATTAAGTTGAAGCCTGTGTTTCATACAGAAGCATTTTTGATAATTTGTCATCTTCGAGGGAATTACAGGTATTGTTTCATTTGCCTTCTTTGTAACTTTGAAAAGCTGCCTCTGCCTACGTTCCTTGATTTCTAAGCCTGTACTTGTATCTGCCTTGCGTTTGACATATTCATTTTCCTCAAATTTGGCTTATTTGACTTTTCACGGCACCACTGACATTTATGAAGATACTTTAGGAATTATTTCTACTGTGCTGATCCTTACTCTTGATTTTCTCAATTTAAGACTTCTGCTGTATTAATTATTCATGGCTACTGAATTAATTACACTTAAGCTTCCATGGCTGCTACCACAATGACCCAGCCACCTCCTTTTCTTTTTGAAAAGGGTGAACCACTGTTGCCACGGAAAAGGTGGAAACTGCTTTTTGATTCTTATTTAGTAGCCATTGGAGGTGAAAAGTTCTCAGCTCATAGGAGACAAGCCATTCTCCTTCATAACCTTGGTGTTGAAGGGCGCAATGTCTATGCGAGTATTGACGTAATTACTGTTGGTGAAGGAGATGGTGAGCCATCTGATGTATTTGAGATGTCTATAAAAATGTTGGAGATGTACTTTGGTGCACGCATCAATGTTGTGTTAGAAAGACACAAGTTCTTTATGAGGATACAAGAACCTAATGAGAAAATTGGAAATTATATAGCTTCTCTAAAAACACTTGCTCGCACCTGTGAGTTTGGGGACCTTACTGACTCATTGATACGTGATCAGTTAGTCAGGTGCACTAACAGTCAAAGAGTACAAGAGAAGCTTCTGTCTAAAAATCCTTCTCTCAATGAGGCTGTAGCCGTTGTAGAAGGGATGGAAAATACCTCAGGTTGGGTTAAAGAGATGAAAATCCATAAAGAGCTAACTGATAGAGACCCCTCAAGACTATAGACAATGTTTCTAAAAAATATGCGTGAAGTCAAAGCCAAACCGTCCACTGATTTTTCGAGGATAAAATGCTACAGATGTGGTAGCACCAATCACTCCTCCAATTACCCTAATTGCTATGCATGGAACACAACCTGCCACAAGTGTGAAATCCAATCAAGGGTCACTATGCCAGAGTATGCAAATCCGGTGGGAGTGGAAGAGTGCGCACTGTGGAGAATGTTGAAATTTGTGATACCTCGAGATCTGTCATGCTGAGTATGCGAAGTGATGGCATGGTTGATGCTGATCTCATCACTATGCCAGCGTGTGAAATGGTGATTGATGACAAGTTAATTGTGGTTTTGGCAGACTCTGCCTCTCCTTTTACAATGTGGGACAAGACTTTTCCTGAAGTTCAGCTTCCAGCCCCTGACATCAGACCTGTTACATATGGTGGGTCACATATTGATGTAATTGGATTTGCCATACTGAAGATACATTTCAAGAGGAAGAGAGAACATTGGGAAGATTTAGGTCGCCAAACAAGATGATAATCTTCTAGGCTGGAGCCTTCAGAGAGATTTGGGAATAATTCTCAACCCTAATGCTAGATTTCCATCTGAGCAAGTAATGCTGGTTGACCAATAAGCAATTTCGAACAAGTTTTTCGATGAGTTCTCTCAAGTCTTCTCTGACAACCTTGGTCTTCTCAAAAACTTTGAACATCATATTGTGCACACACAAAATGCAATACCGGTGGTACATAAGGTTAGGAAGGTTCCCAACATGATGCTTGAACCGCTCAGGAGTGAACTTAAGAAACTGGTACTTTTGAAGGTGATAGAGGAAATTGAATCCTCTGAATGGTTGGCCCCAGTGGTTTTGGCCCCAAGGATGGAGTGAAAAGCATTAGAATGTGTGTGGACTTGAAGATTCTAAATAAGTGGATATGGGTTGATCGACAACCCCTACAAAATATCTCTGAGTCAATAAATATGCTTGATTGTGCCAAGATGTTCAGCGTATTAGACTTGTCCATGGCCTATCACTAAGTGCCCCTCCATCCTGAATCCAAGCACTTAATATCTTTTGTGACACCACTGGGGGGCATCCATTTTGTCAGAATGCCATTCAGATTATCCTCTGCAGCTTCCTGTTTTCAACTTATTATGAAGGTAGTCCTGGGGGATATTCCCATTGTCATGTTCTTCCAGGATGACATGTTGGTCTATGGGAAGGATGATTTGGAACATGACAGAATTTTGAAGACTGCTTTACAGAGACTGAGTGACAATGGATTGACTGTGAATAGAGTAAAATGTAAGATTGGTGTATCTTCTGTCACTTATCTGGGACATGTTATTTCTGGGGAAATATCCGATCTGAACTGTATCTAGCTAGGAGTATTGTGGATGCTCTTGCCCCAACAGACAAAGAGCAGGTCAGGTCCTTCCTTGGACTTGCTAAGTTTTATTCTAAATTTGTTCCTGGTTTTGCCTCCACCGTTGAGCCCATCAGAGCTCTTCTAAGGAAAGGCACACATTTTGTTTGGTCCCCAGAGTGTGTTTCAGCTTTTTGTTCCATTAAACAAGCGATAGGTAAGATGCCTACACTTGGTCAGTCAGTCAGTCAGTCAGTCAAAATACACTTTATTCGATTTTTGTTAAAATCATAAAAGGCAATACATACAGCACAATATAAAAACCACATTGCAATTTACATACAAAATTCAATTCATTCAATTTATGTCACTTGGTCACTTTGACTCAAAAAGGAAAACTTTCTTGACTACTGATGCTAGTTCATGTGGCCTTGGAACAACGGTGCTCGCTCAAGTTGATGGAGGTGTAGAAAAGGTCATTGCATTTGCGTTAAGAGCATTAAAAAAAACCTGAGCAGCAGTATTCCTGTATTGAAAGAGAGGCTTTGGCTATTGTCTGGACAATTAAACACTTTAAGTTTTACCTTTGGGGTATTCCCTTCTTAGTTAGGTCTGATCATCGCCCTTTAGTTCAAGTTTTCTCATGGGCGGAGAGTGAAAGGCTGACTCCTAGACTTAAACGTTGGAGTGAGAGGTTCGAAGAGTACAATTTTCAAGTGCAATATCTTCCTGGCTCTGCTAACAAAGCAGCGGATTGTTTCTCCAGGCTCCCTGTGGATTCTTGGAATGACACTTGGGACTGTGATGCTGTCAGTATTTGCTGGGTAAAAGAGCCTGCCATTCAAAAGCTAGAATGGGAAGATTTGTTGAAAGATGTGTTGCTTCCTGTTGTAAGAGATTTTGTTGTTAAAGGGTGGCCTGACAGCAAGAGTTTTGATCCTGATTTACTACCCTTTTGGTCCATTAGGAATGAGCTTACTATATGTCAAGGTCAGCTCATGCGGGGTGAGAGAGTGGTACCTCCAGATGCTTTAAGACATAAGCTGGTGAATCTTGCTCATGAGGGAACCTTAGGGAGAAATCTCACGAAATCTTGACTACGTGAGCGGTATTGGTGGCCCAAGATGGATAGCCAGTTTGAGGAGATTGTTAAAGAATGCAGTCAGTGTGCCTCCAGTGATAAATCCCATGTTACCAATACTGCTCCTTTGTCACCTGTTGAGGTTCCGCGTGAGCCTTGGACCAAACTAGGTTTGGACCTTATGGGCTCCTTTGAACTTTTGGGTCCTTCGGAGAGATTTGTAATTTTTTTAGTGGATTACTCCTCCAAGTGGGTGTCAACCAGGTGTGTGAATTCTGTCAGCTCCAGAGTTATTGATTTCCTGAAGGATGAATTTACTTGTGAAGGCATACCCATGTTCATCACCACGGATAATGGGGTGCACTTCATCTCGCAAGAGATGCAAGAGTTTTTGAGGGATTATGGAATCACTCATCAGAAAACTGCACTTAATGCACCACAGGCAAATGGACTTGTGGAACGAATGAACAGGGTGGTTAAAACATGTGCAGAGGGCTGTTGAGAGAAAAGTTTCTCTCAAAAGTGTCTTGAGAGACACCTGGTGGGCCCACCGCACTGCTCTCAATGCTGTGTTACAAAAATCTCCTTTTTAAATATTGAGAGGGAGCGTTGCTTTATCCAAACTCAATCCTGCTTGGTTACCTCTCATTGAGGGTCCTGGTTCGGATAAGGAGGAGGTGGATTCTAAAGTGAAGTCTTATCAAGCGAGGTGCAAGGCCAGGTTTGACTTTAAGAATTCTACTAAAGCCAGAACATGGATGGTGGGGGATTGGGTACTTGTCAGAAAAACACACTGGCATATGAAGGGTATCAGTGAGTTTATGGGCCCTTTTGTCATCACTTCTGTCTACAAGAATGTAGTTACAGTACATAATGGTGGCAAGTGGAGTATGTCTCGTCTGGTAAGATTTGAACGTGATAAATCTTGTTCCGATCATGTTCCGGTAACCAGCCTTGTCCAACTTTTTATTCACAAGGTCCTTCTTCAAGGTCTCATTGTCCTCCAAAACTATTTGTGCTATGTAATTGCTATGTTTTGAAATATTTATGCCATGTATTTGCTAGTGCCTTTCTTTATTTCCATGCCTACTTCCTTTTCTTCCTTTTCGTTTTGATTTTCTGTAAGGGGGATGTGTTATGTTTATTCTTAGAGCTGCATGGGTCAGAGATTCCATCTCCATGGTAGTGTTTCGTGTGAGACCGTTACCAGCAGGAGATTCAAGCAGGCTGGCAGCTGGAGTTGGTGGTTCCCTACTTCAAGGAATAAAGAACTGTGGAAACTTACCAGTGTGTGTCTCTTCTTAACAGTAGCCTGATAGCCCTACCTGATGCCTCCCCCCCGCCCCCCTCCCCCCCCCGGCCGAACAAAAGTCATAAGAATTGGTCAATTCAATTCACAGCAAACAGCACCTTCTTCAGTTTAGTGAGTATATACTAATTGCACATATGATTGAATTGCATTATTAATTGAAGCCCTACTAAAAGGAAGTGAGGCTACACGAAGTGAAAGGCAAATACTATGGTTGTTATGAACAGGTGCAAAAACATTGATGGATGAGATCAATAAGAAAACGATTGCCTTAAAACATTTACAGAGAATCAAAAGATAATTAAATGGGATCTGGGATGTGATAAAACAATAAGTCACACATCCTTATCTGAAAGATTACTACTGCACAAAAAATACAGAAAGAAAACAAAATGAGGGTAGATCAAAAAAATATATATATATTTTTTTAGAGATGTCTTCCGATTGCAGCATTTCAGCAAGGGTAGAAAATGCTCATGAGGGGTAAGCAACCTTTCACAACAGCCTTTTATAGAAGGTGGCAACAAGAGGGTCAGAAAAAAAAAATATCAGACTAACACACATCTCAGTTGAGATCAGTACCTACAAACATTTAACCCATCTAAAAGCCCTAGTTTATAATATTTCCAAATATCAACTAGAGGAAACAGAACAAGCTGTACAGAGCAAGGGTTTGTCCTTTGTCCCAACTAGATCAAGAGATTCAATAGATACAAAAATAGGGTCTTGAACTTACGAAAGATATGACTCAAGATATTTTTTTCAATGAGAGAACACAGTATAATTGTTATTACAGTTCCACCACAAACCAGCATTTTACCTGCCGTGCCACATCAAATAGTCCCTTTTGGGGAAGTAGCCATTTATAAATGAGATAAATACCACAGGAAAGAAAGCATACGCCAAACTGAAAATTAGTTGGGAAGAATTTTGGCAAAGTAGCTACTAACCTAATTATAACAATAAAACCAGATAATAAGGGGAGAGGTATTGTGATTATTAATACTGACTAGTATAAAAAGGGGATAGAACAACAGCAAGATGATGGTATGCACTATAGAAATTATCTTGATATCCAACCCCAAAAATGAGAAGCTAAATACTAAACTTCATAAAAGAGGCCAAGTTCTTCAATTACATTCTAAAATATAGAGAAAGAGAAACAACACTTTGAAATGATGAGTGAAATATTTGATTTACAGAGGTTTTGAGTAGTGAGATATTTGTGTGCTCTCCTCTTGCTAAAGAGGAATTATTGTAGCTTTATCCCAGATATAAATGATGCTACAATTATTTGATATCCGTTTATAATTTATCCTTTATAGATATCCTGAAACTCTGTCATGAATACTTGACATCTCTGGTGTAGACTGAAACTCTTGTCCTGGACTAACTTCTGAATTTATTATTGTCTACACAATGGAAAAGCCACACATAGCTTGAACTCATAACCTGCAGCAACAAAATCTCAAGATGCCACTGGATTTCCAGCTGAAAACACTAGGACAACTGGCCTTTTCCCCATGGTGCCACCAACCTGGTAATGGAAATTTACATGGCCATCTAAGGAATGCCGCCTCTGTTGTCAAGGGGAGGAGTCACTATTACACTTACTATGCATATGCCCTTTCCTACTGAAAATCTGCAAATCCATTCTTCTGGATTTTTTTCGGATTGAACAAATAAGAACTTGCAGAGCTGCAGTCATCAGGTGTCTTGGAGGGCTTTCGATTCCCCACTCCTGCAGTGCCATAAAACTCTGGAAAATAGCTTCTAAGGAAATGGAAAAATTAATTTAAGCGAACCAGTTAACAAATAACCGACTGGCAGGCATTTTTTTAAAAAAAAAGTATGAATTACTTGTCAACTTTTTAACTTTGGTCACGTCTCACGCTTCTCATGCTTTAAAAAAATGCTCATTTAATGTATTGTGTTTTATGATGGTTTGCCATCCTTTTACGATTTTTTAAAGAATCAATAAAAGTATACTTGACTGACTGACTGGTAATGCATGTCTTTGTTCTATTTAGGAAATACAGACCTAGCATGGTTAAGTCATTATTTTATCCTAGACATCTTGATGAACTCAGGAAGTCTCAGCCACGAAAGACTCCCAAGAGTGACTCTATGTAGGTGGTCTGTTTGTTTTAGAATTTCTTCTTTAAATGACATACTGCTTTCCCACGCACATGCAGGGGTTTCATTTATCTTGCATTAATCCAACAAAAACAATCGGTTTGTACTTTCCAACTAGCCTGTCAACTGCTCATCTTTGTCCCAACAGGCAAGGAGTGACAAAAGGAAGTGCACTAGTTGAGCACATGGATCAACAAGTACAAAGCCATAAATCTCTGTTCAGCAAATAAAGCAGGGAAGGCCCTGGCCTCCTACCTTAAAAGCAAGCAAAAACAACACACCATAGCAGCCATGACCGACACCAACAAGAAATCTCAAACATCCAAAAAAGAAATTCTCAGAGTGTTCAAAGAAGTCTATGAGGTATTATACAAAGAGGACAAAAACCTCAACCCAGATGGGGGGGGGGGCAACCCTCCTAGGCGAACTTAGTCTAGCCAAACTAACAAAGGCACAATGCGCATCACTAGAATCTGAAATAACAGGAGCAGAAATAGATCTGGCAGTAGCGGCCCTAAAAGACAATAAGGCACCGGGTCCGGACGGATAAACAGCCAAATTTTACAAACACTTTCTCCCCCATATTAGAAACACACTGAAAGAGGTTTTTGCACACTACATCAAAGCAGGGAAGATGACAAACTCAATGGCAGAGGCCAAAATCATAGTCATCCCCAAAGAAGGCAAAGACACACAATTTCCGAAGAACTATAGACCCATCTCTTTAATTAACGTAGACTGCAAAATATACGCAAAAAATGCTAGTGGGTAGACTCCACGCGCAACTCCCAAACCTCATAGACAAAACGCAAGTGGGCCACCTTAAAAACAGACTATGCCAAGACAACACTAGACTTCTCTGCCACGTAATTAACTGTGCCTCCTCCAACACCAAACCAGTGGTGATGATCGCGCTAGACGCAGAAAAGGCCTTTGACAGAGTTTCTTGGCCCTTCCTGGACCAGTGTATGCAGAAGTTTGGCCTAGGCGAGAAATATAGGTCAATGGTCATGGCTCTGTACAAGGCACACAAAAGCCCGAGTCGTGGTTAATGGTGGCACATCAGAGGCCCTATCCCTGGAAAGAGGAACCAGACAAGGTTGCCCACTATCGCCGGCTCTGTTCCTACTGACCCTAGAACCCCTTCTGACTATGATCAGGAACAATACCGAAATCAAGGGGGTGGAGGTCAACGGGAACACGGTCAAACTAGCAGCATATGCCGATGACATACTCATTGTGACAGACACCCCCGAACCCTCAATAGAAGCACTAATGAACACCATTGAAGTGTATGCCAATGTAGCAGGGTACAAGCTTAACAGAAGCAAGTCTGAATGCAAGCCTCTCAACGTACACACCACCAGGGAGGTGTTGGGAAACTCCGGCCTACTCTGGCAGAAGAAGGCACTTAAATACCTAGGTATCTACTTTGACAGGGACCTCAGGTCAACACTGGAGCATAACGAAAAATCAATACTAAACAAAATAAAAGACAGACTTGACACGTGGTCCCCCAAGTACGTTAGTTGGTGGGGCAGAGTCGAAACCATTAAAATGATGCTAACTCCGATGGTCAACTACCTGCTGAGTATGCTGCGACTGATAGTCACAGAAGAATTCCACAAAAAACTGAACACAATGATAAACTCGTTCCTCTGGAGGGGTAAAAAAGCAAGGATTAGCCTCCAGAAACTCAGGCTCAGCAAGGACCTAGGGGGGCTTAACGTCTCAAACTTTAAGACCTTCCAAACAGCCTGCCTGGCCAGGCAAGGCATATACTGGCTCACGCAGGAACAGGGTTACACACCAGCCTGGCTGGAACTAGAGATAGCTCTGATGGGAGGCATAACCCCGGCGGCCCTCCTCACGGCTAACAAACATTCGGCAGCCACTAACATAATCCTCAGAAACCCCAAAAAGACCCTCCTGCAAAAGAATGGAGAAAAGTTTAAAAAACACAAAATACGAATCCATTTGGTTCAACACAAAAGTTAAATACAAGAACAGCATACTTAACATAACCCCCTGGCTCCGGCGTGGTATCCACACCCCAGCCCAACTAGAGGAACGAGGGTCTGCTGCCACCTTCTCCAACCTACAAAAGGGGCACGACCTCCCAGACATAGAACTATATAACTTCCTCAAAATCAAAGCGGCCATCACTAGAGCAAAACTACGCAAAGAGGTACCAACAATACATGTCAAATCTCAATAAACTCGGACTGCAAACATCACACCTCTACAAACTACTTCGGGCAAAAACAACAACTTTGAACAAGAAAGTCATGGATCACTGGGAGACACTAAACGAGGGACGGTTTAGCGAGAAAGAAAAGGCCCTCCTCTGGGCCTCGGCAAGCAGGCACAAAGTCACCTCAACACTAGCGCAAACGAATGGCTCCTACACAGGGCGCACTGGACTCCGGGGGAAAGTAACAGAGTTCATCCACAATGTAATTGGGTACACTCCAAAAATAGATCTCCTCAGCATAGTGCACGCATTCACGGCACCGCAGATCCAATCTGCCAATGACAGGAGCCTCATTGACCTGCTCCTCATGGCGGCAACCAAGACAATCCTGTCTAACTGGAAAGATGCAGGGAGGGCCACTTTCAAAGTATGGTTCAACTGGGTCACCTTCCTAAGGGGAGTAGACAACATAACAAAAAACCAAACACCAAAAGTTGGACGCAGCAATGAGATGTGGCTCTCCCTGGACAAATACCTTGCCTCACAAAAACCGCCGTGAATGCACCTCTCGGCCCTACACAGACTATCGCCACCCCCCGCCACCCACCCCGCCACCCATCCCGCGCGGCACAACCCGTCTGCAAAATCGTGCTGGCCATACAACCTCTATTCATCGCACATGTGTCCGTCTTTTCCCTCACTCCCTCTCATCTCTGTCCTACTTACCTCTACACATGATCTTTTCCGACCGTAGGGGGCAACGCATTTGACCGGTATGTAAAGACAAGGACTCAAGCAGCCTATGTATAACCAGCTCACATGCGCCATAACAAGGCCCTTATGTATTATTACGGATAAGTATGTTTACACTTAACAATGTTGCCTTCGATCGGCTTACTCTGTACTGTCTTTGTAAAAACTTCTTCTAATAAAATCTTTTGAAATAAAAAAAAAAAAAGGTTAAACCACTTTAGCTCCCAATAAGAAAAAATAGGAGTAGAAGGTGCCAATGGGTAAATAGAAGTTGAGGCTCTTGATGGGACGCTGTCTTAATACTTTGAACTAAGCGACTTTTGAACTCACTGGAAACAACCATCTAAAAAAAGAAATGCTCACCTCTTTCCATTAATATTTGTGGACGTTCCAACAACCACAATTACAGAAACAGCTCTCAGACTTCAGATTCACTATTTTAAAGAGCATTCAGCATTGAAACTTTCCTTCCTGAGATATGCCTTTCAAGATATTGCAACTAGGTCTGGCAAACTTGTCTTTATTTTTTTTCAAAAAGCAACTTTCTCTTGCACAAAAAGGTAGTAAACACCAGATGTAGATCTAGCATTTCATTAAATGTGTGTGAATAAAGAAATTGACAGAACCTAAAATATCTGTTCTCTAGCAGTCACAAAGAACGATATTACAAAACTTAAACAAGGATATACAGCAGAGAAGCCACAAAAAAGTGAATGAACAGCAGAGGGACACAAAAAGTCAATCTCAGGGCAGATAAAACAGAGGCATTATGGAACGGTGAGGGGAAGAAGCCACAGGAACCAAAAGAATGTAAAATCTGAAAATAGAAAAACTGGGTAGGCATCTATATCTAATGAGTTGGAAATTGAATACTGAGATTGAAGTGTTCCAAGAATCTCGTCTAATAGCAGGAAATTAGTCAAAGCATCTCATTCTTGATAAGACTTAATGTCTTATCAAGAAGATAACAGTTCTTGATTTCTTTTTCTAGAAACAGATATCGCATGAGTGGTACTATATAACCAACAAGATTTATGTGAAATAGGTGGAGATAATACAGCACAAATGGTACGTAGTCTTTATTGTACGTCCTGCCAGATAGTTCTCCACCTGCACTTCATTGTATGACACCAACAATGTTGAAGCAGCAGGCAGTTTTTTGTGCTTTTTTTTGATGGATGGGAGTAGGATCTGGGGAGACCTACCACAAAAAAGACAGTCTCTTTCAACTTATGTTAGTCATATAGGCTTTTTTTGCTAATAGGACTGACTTTAGTAAGCCACAGTTTGTCAGTTGAATATTTGTGCAATACACTGAATTAAAAATGTACACTATCTTAGCATAAAATTTAAAAGCAACCCTTAACCCACCGGCCCCTCCCAAACATAATTAAAAGACAGGTCAAGATCCACTAAAAAAATTGTTAGACCATGCAACTTTACTGTGAAGGTAGTATAAAGAAATCAGATGAGTTGTGATGGTATTGTAATACAATGACCAAGGATCTCGTAAGTCAATTAAGGTTCACCGTTGCACACATCATATAAAAGCAATGTTACAGGTCACCCAGAAGTCTGAGCAAAATGCTAGAAGATGTGTTGGAATCTATAAACGTTTGATCACTTGTTAATCCAGTCTGTAATTCCACTCAAGTCAATGAATGAGTAGGTCGTTGTTCCTGCATCCGTATTCGCAGGAAAACAAGTCACTTTAAAGGCTCAGGGAGAGCAATTAATACTCATTGCTGCCACACAACATCCTTTTATTTGTTCACTCTACTTCCCCACCCCCACCCCAACTAGTGATATTAGGCGCCAAATGGGAGCATTTATCCCCACGGAAAAGGGAATATAGTGTGGAATTCCGCCTGGTAATACTGGCTCTATGCAATTATTTCCTATTCCATGAGGATTCATTTGTAATTGCGCAGTACTGGCGTCACAGTATGGTGCAACTCCTAATCTGAACTGAAATATCCAATCTTTAGCATTTGTCCTTAGGTATATAAAATACAATATTTTTGAAAAGGTGGCTTGCACTCTCAATTGAAAGAGCTTTAAAAAGTAAGAACGATGTGGCCCTTTGTCAAAGTACATAAACCACAAAAACAACCTGCTGGTAGGGAAGTGTCCTTAATCGCATGGAGACGGCTGCCTAGAGCATGAGCTCCGGTGTCCCAGGCCAGGCCCCTGGGCGCCATTTATCCACCTCCATCTCCCCCTACACCCCCACCCCCCAACCCCTCCCCTCCCTACCCAAGGACTCTAACCATTCAACCCCGGTGCCCTTTGCCAGGGGGGGAAGGGGGGCGACCATGGGCAGAGACGGTGAGGCCCCTTTCTGGCAGCTTGGACCTGCCGATACTTGTGGCCACGAATTCTGGTTGTAAAAAAGTGCCGCTGATTATGGCCGTGACCGATGTAGGCCCGCGGTGAGCAGGGTGAGAATGTCAGAGCAATGAAAAAAGCAGCGGAGGCCCGCAAGACGGGCCACCTACAAGACCGAACTGCAGAACGGGACTCGCCATGGGGCCAGGATTCTCTTTTCATCTAAAAGGAGCCAGCAGGCGCAGGAGCGTGCTGTGAGGTGGGCGGGTTTCGCCTCTCCTAACCAGACCATCAATGGCTGTGAGCCCACTGGATTAGACATTGGAGGGGACAGCGTTGCGCTTGGAGGCGCTGAGCAGTGGGTGTGTTTCGGTGCACAGACAGAGGCCCAAGAAGGGCTCGAGAAGCACCCTAGTAAGTGCGCCATCCATCCATCTCTTCGGAGCAGGACTCTGCAGTCAGGGACACAGTACTAGACAGACTCCTTGCTGCTTGCTGGCTAAGGGCATCGTTACCAGAAAAGAGGTGATCATGCAAGGGGCGTTGCTAATGGCTCTGGCTTTCAGAAGTAATGCTTAGTTTGAACAGGATCCCAGTCAATGGGTGGCGGGACATGCAGGACTTCACTTGACCCTCTCCCCTCCCCCTCCCAGGGGGCTTCAGCACTGACAAGAGGCGGCCTTGCATCACGTCGGCACGCAATTGTGGTCATTGATATTGGGGTCACTTCCCCTCCCCCCTCCCGGCCAACAAATGCTTGAGCAAAAATTGCAAGTGGGACAACGGTGCGACCGAAGCCTGTCAGACCATCCGACGGAACCATCGGCTCGGAGCGGGGGCACCTGTACTAGTGGTGTCAGCTGAAGGCTTGGCAGTCCACACAACAACTATGTTGGTGGCCATCAGGGACACTAAAACAGCCCCAGAATTGAAGATTGATATGGTGGCCCAGGACGTACATTACCTAGAGGCTGACCGCGAAAAACCGAGGGACAGGTTGACGTAGGGAAGAGTCCGTCCTTGCCAGAGTGGACCACACAACTACTGACCACACAACCAGGGTGTTGACACTAGACGAAACCATGGCCGCTCTGGCAGAGAAGCTCAACGTCCTAGGTTGGTTTCAACAGAATAATATCCGCTTGATGGGTCTCCTGAAAAAGGCAGAGGGCTCCAGCATGGAACTGTTCTTGGAGGGTTGGCTATCCTCCACTGTGCTGAAAGGTAAGGCCTTTAAATGGCTCATGGTTAAATGTGGGGACATGGTTCCCAGGAGGCCACCGGGCCCCCAAGGGCTGTGGTAGCCAGGTTGCTCAATTTTCGTGATCGGAATGCACAATGCCAGAATGTGAGGTCCTAGGAACATTGAGGAACAGTAAACATCTTCCTAGACTACACCGCTATAGTGCAGTGCCAATGCTAGTCATTCCCTGGGGTAAAGCGGGACCTACAAACTCTCAACATTCACTATGGCGTGTTCCAGGCGAAACTCTGGATCAAGGACCAAGGGGAATCGCAAATCTTTGTCGCTGCAGAACTTGTCTGGGACTAACGAGAGGCTCGAGGACACTCACGAACAGGGGATCGAGAACAAACCGCGTTCCCGGGAGGTCAGTGCTGACAGGGGTGAGCAGCATAGACTGCCCCCAAAAGAGGCCAGGCTGAGTTGGACGTGGCCAAAGTGGTGGCTTGCATTCACCAATGAAGGTCTTCTGTGCAACCGCATACTTGGCCAACCCTGACTATAGACTCTGTAGCCTCCAATAACGGGAGCTCTGGACTAGATGATTGGCAGAGAGCCCTCCCCGCCAAATGTTACTCCGATGACCGTGGATGATATCACTTGAAAGGGTGGCCAGGAGGAGGAGTATGAAGGTCAGTGTTGGCAGGGTGGGAGTGATGCCCCCCGGAGGAGAGGTTTTGATGTGGCTGAAGGACTGTGCCGCTGCCCACTTCTAGTTAGCAATGTAGATTTTGTTCACATAACGTTGGGATGATGTGAGGTGACGACAGATACCTTGGGCATTGAGGCCGTGGGACCAGTGGGTAGTTCGGAACCTGAAGCATGAGGATGGGGTGGGGGGGGGGGAGGCTTGGGGGAGGGGACTTAAGGGCGGGAAGGCTTGGGGGAGGAGACTTAAGAGGGAAAGGTGTCCTGAGGCTTTTACACAAAGGCATAGCAGCACCACTTGGGACACATGCGCTGATATGGGGACAGATCTCAGGCCGCCGCCTGGGGATCGCAACTCAACAGGAAGATTGACCCTCAGATTGTTATCCTGGAACGTGAATGGCCTGGACAGTACACTCAAGAGGGGATTTGCGTCTAAATATCTGAACCAACAACGCTGATATATTGTTAGTAGGGAATAACTGTGGGTTCCTACGGAGAGGGAGATACCAAGTGCTGGCCTACGTGGGGTTCTCTGCTGCATTGAGGGGGGATGGTGATACTGTCTCACAGGTCTCAAATGCTGCACATCACCGGCAGCTGGGTGAACCCGCAGGGGTATTTCATGGCAGTTATCGGCCAGAAGAATGGAATGAACAGGGGTGTGGCCTCCTGGTGCTTCCCCCCAGGCTTTACAGACAACCATATTGGAGAAACTGGGGTGGTGAATCATGGAGGTGCCTGATTGAGTCCTGGTGGTTGAGGAGATCTTAACCTTATCCTTCATGGATAAGTTGATAGGGTCCGTCAGACCACCCCAAACCAGACATATGCCGGTGTACCTTTGTTGAGTTGATCAGATTGGTGGATATATGGAGGGAAACTCATCAGCACTCCTATGGTTCCAATTCAATGTGCTATCTGTCCAGATTGGACCCTGTGCTGGTAACCAAGAACCAGCAGGGTATGTATGGTTAAGCACATTACGCCCTGTGAGGTATATCGGATTACTTCCCCATCATGACCGATAAATGGTCCTCCCTGTCTAAAAAGGGGGGAAGGGGTGGACTTGAACCCTCAAACCTGACAGTCTGGAATAGGTGGAGGTCCTATGAAAGAGGAGCTTTGGTCCGTCCTTTATGGAGTGGATAAGGCTCCTGTACAGGGAGCCAATGGCACAGGTCTGGGTCAATGGAGAGACGTTACATGTATTCCACATGGGCAGTGGCAACAAGCAGGTCTGCCTGCTGTCCCCCTTGCTCTTTGTAGTGGCAATCCATTGGCTTGATGGATCTGAATTAATAAAAATCAGGTAGGGGGGAATGAACCACTTGTCCTGTGTTCCCAGGGTCTATGGTAAAGCGTGCGGGGTCATATTAGTAAAAAACCCTCATATGCAAACACAAACGTCAATTGTCCGGCGGTATGTCTTGGTTCTCCGCCATTTTAGTGTCGCAACAGCATTATCATTGGGTCTTTTCCTTTGTATATTATGCTGACCTCCACCTGGAGGAAGACCAACTGGAATAACAGTAGTGGCCAGGAATAAAAAGAGGGTGTGCTAGTGAATAAGTGGGTGTGGTATAAAATTACTTCTGTCCATCCTCAAGTGTTTTATTCTGGCTGGCATGGGAAGCTGAAAACAAAGGAGTTCGTTGTTAGGCCTAGTTACTAGCCTGTCACACTTGTGTAAGCGATCAACATGTTTCAGCCCCCTGGCATCTCTAGAGGCTTTCACGGATTTCCCCGGATGTTTCTGGGGAAATCAGTGTCAGAACAAGTCTCTGTAACAGCGGCAAAGCAACAGGTTCGCTGTCACTGGCTGTTTCCCTCGATGCTGCCATAAACTCTTGGCACCAAGATAAAATGTATCTACCTCTATAACTTTAAAGTGGTGAGTACACCATTTTTTAGGAGCCAATATATACTCCTATTACCTGATCCTGACGAAAGCCTCTAGAGATGCCAGGGGGCTGAAACATGTTGATCGCTTACACAAGTGCGAAGGCTAGTAACTAGGCCTAATAACGCACTCCTTTGTTTTTAACTTCCTATGCCAGTCATCCACAGAATAAAACACTTGAGGCTGGACATAAGTCATTTTATACCACACCCACTTATTCACTAGCACACCCTCTTTTTATTCCTGGCCACTACTGTCATTCCAGTTGGTCTTCCTCCATGTGGAGGTCAGCATAATATACAAAGGAAAAGACCCAATGATAATGCTGTTGTGACACTAAAATGGCGGAGAACCAAGATATACCGCCTAACGTTTGACGTTTGTGTTTGCATATGAGGGTTTTTTACTAAACTGACCCCGCACGCTTTACCATATGTTAATGTTAATGTTATAGGGTATTTGTACAAGTGCACGGCTACTCCGAGGAGTGTCCCGGCGCTGATGAAAAATTAAACAAAAGATCCAGAAGAGAGAACCGACGTTTACTCCTACTCATACGCAAACTCAATTATTGATGGAACAGTCAGGTTTTCAGCTGGCGACGAAAGCTCAAGAGCTCTGCTTCTTGTCTCAAAGACAAAGGGAGCCTGTTCCACATTCTGCTCACTACCACCTGAAAGGAGCGTCCGCCCTTCCTGGCCAAGCAAAATTTAGGTTCCCACAGCAGAAATGTTGGGTTGATGACCTCAGGGCCCTGGCCGGAATATAGGGCGAGATTCTTTTCCTAATATATGTTATGTTATGTTATGTTATTATAATTTATTGTGCGCACAGCTACTCCAGCCAAGGAGCGTCCCGGCGCATAGACAAGGAGGAACATAACACAACAGGAAAAGATAAAACATAATAGGGGCAACTAAAACAAGCAAGTTTTTATTGCTCTCCGGAAGGTCATAAGGTCCTCTAACAAACGGATTTCAACCGGGAGAGAGTTCCAGGTTAGTGCAGCTTTTACGCTGAAGGAGCGACCCCCCCATGCGGCTGAGTCTGAATCTAGGGACTACAGCAAGGGCCTGGCCCTGAGAGCGGAGGGTGCGAGTGGGAACATAGAAGGAAAGACAGCTGGACAGAATTTCAGGGCCTATACCTCTCAAAATCTTGAAGGTCAAACAAAGGACCTTGAAGAGGATGCGCTTCCTCACTGGGAGCCAATGTAGGGAGCGAAGGACACTCGCCACCGGGCAAAATCTGGGCAGGCCGACAATCGCTCTAGCCGCAGCATTTTGAACCCGTTGCAGGCGAGTTAACTCAGCCTGGTTGGCCCCCACCAGAAGGAAGCTAGCGTAATCCAGGCGAGAGATGATAGTTGCCTGGATCACCAGCTGTCTGGTTGGGGCATCAAAAAATGAAAGTACTGGTCTTAAGCCTCTCAGCAGACCAAAACAGCAGGCTGCTGTTTTTTTGGTATGTCCTACAAAGGTAAGGCCCGCATCCAGCCAAACCCCCCAGATTTTTCACCTCCGACACCGGGGTCGGAGTAGGTCCCAGCTCTGGAGGCCACCATTGGTCACCCCATAGCTCCACTCCCCTTCCGACAATCATTACCTCCGTTTTAGTGGCATTGAGCTGGAGACAATTACCTGTCAACCAGCCTGCCACCCACTGTTATGAAGAGCCTTAAAGGCCAACACAAGTGACTTAAAAGCGACTTACTGATAGCCAGTGAAGTGTTTTCAGATGATTCGTCATGTGGGTTCTAGGCCCAACCATGGAGACTGCTCTAGCGGCTGAATTCTGAACAACCTGAAGACGGCTCAGTAAATACTCTGGGATGCCCAAGTAGAGTACATTGGCATAGTCCAGCCTAGACATAATCAAGGCCCGGACCACTGTCTTTCTATGGGCCAATGGTAGCAAAGGTAGGAAATTCCTCATCATTTTTAGCATCCTAAAACACATGCCGGCCACTGACTGCACCTATATCTTCATAGAGAGATCTAAATCCATCATCACTCCCAGGTTCTTGACCATAGTAACAGAACTAGAGGGAGCCAGTTGATCCGATGGCCACCATTTCCGCCATTCATCATCTGAGGTGTGACCGAAAAAAATAATTTCAGTTTTCGCGGAATTGCAGGATAATTGGTTTCCACGGAACCAATCAAACACGACACTCAGACACACATATATTTGGTTTTCATCAAAAGGCTCACCTTTTCATAAGTGAACAGAAGTTGTGAGTCGTCGGCATAGGTATGAACCTTAGCCCCTAAGCTCTCGGCCAGCGGAACCAGAGGTGGAGTGGGGCTCAAAACTGAGCCCTGAGGCACTCCCACACTCAGTGCAGGGATGTCGGCTGTAAAGGGAGGTGCCCAAACCGCCTGCTGACGGCCCTCCAAAAAGGAAGAAAACCACCTTAAAACCGTGCCCCCGATCCCACATTCCTCCAGCCTTTGAAGGAGTCGCCTATGGGGCACGGTATCAAAAGCTGCCGAGAGGTCCAGCAGTATCAAGACTGCTTTACCCCCTCGATCCAGCGTACCTTTGATATTTTCTGAGACCTCAAGTAAAGCGGTTTCAGTGCTATAATTAGCCCTGAAACCCGATTGGCTGGAGTGCAGAACATTGGTGGCCTCAATAAAATTTGTAAAAACCTTATTTACATGCTTCTCCAACGTTTTGGCGAAAAAAGGGAGCAATGTAATGGGCCTATAATTACTGGCCACCAGAGGATCCGCTGAAGGCTTCTTCAGAAGAGGTATAATTTGTCCCACTTTCCATCTGGCCGGGACCTGACCACTAGACAATGATAGGTTCAGGACTTTATTCACAGCAGGATTTAAAACTTCAGCGACACCAGCTATTATCTTGGCTGGACAAGGATCGATAGGGGACCCAGATTGTAATGTCTTCATAATAGTAAGTGAAGTATCCAGAGACATTGGAGGAAACTACAGCAGTAATTCTTCCCTGAGGTCTTCCTTCAGAGGAAATCTATCGTTCCGATTCAGAGCAACCGGCATATCAAAGGTCTCTTGAATGGCCTTAATCTTGTTGTGAAAAAATTCAGCAATCTGAATGGTCCATTCAAGGGTAGTGGCGAAAGGTCTTTGGGTGACTATAGGTGAAACAAAGTCTTTTACAATCTTAAAAAGTTCCCTGCCACTATTACTGGCTGAATCAATTTTAGTGGTCAGGTACCTCTTTTTCTCCTCCGGACCTTAAAATAGTGCGCTTTAAGTGCCAATTTATATGCCTGTTTGCTTTCAAAATCAAAGCTTTTTCTCCATATGCGTTCCAAACATTTACAGGCACTCTTACTTTTCTTCAGAGCTTCTGTAAACCAAGGAGCAGAAATATTTTCTCTGTAGTTCCTATTTACCCTAGGAGGAGCAAGATACAATGCCTAATTCTGCAACCACTCCTCAAGACTAAATGGAACGTCTTCAAGAGATCCTTCTCCAGGAATAGGATGGAAGTCCAATATATCAGCTAGAGCGTCGGGCGTAATAAGTTTAAAAGATCTAAATTCTTAAAAAAAATTCCCGATCTTGGATAAAGACCTGGACGTATCTTTCTCCATCTGAAATGTTAACATAAAATGCCATGTGATGGGGAGGGGATCATTAAGGATAATATGGCACGTGGAGAAGATCTGGTCCAGAGTGTGCCCTTTTTCATGGGTGGGAAATATTACATACGATGACATACTAAAAATATCCAAACATTCACATAGCTTCTTGGGTTCAGGGTCCTCGTTTAGGTCAAAATTCAGATTAAAATCACCAAGTACCAGACATTGGCTGAATCTCGTGGCAATAGGTTCTATGGCATGGCCAAAGGTCTCTAAAGAGCGACCCGCCGGCCCTGGAGGCCTGTAAATAATTACCCCAGCCACCGACTGGTGGGCGGAGATTGAAAAAAGAAAGCCTAAACCTTCTGCACCCTCGAGGCCAATCATAGGAATAGGTGAGCAAGGGAGGGAGTTCTTAAATATAATTGCTACACCTCCTCCTCTCTTGCCCACTCTATCGTTTCTAATTATCCTATATTTTGGGGGTATGGCGTTCGCTAAAGTGGGGTAAGATCCCTCATGAAGCCAGGTCTCGGTAATGAACAGAATATCCAGCTTGGCTTCAACAAGTAAGTCAAAAATTTGGGATTCATGCTTCTTTAGAGATCTGGCATTGATAAGCATAGCCTTAAGCTTTTCCTCACTAGAAACCATTGAGGGAGCTTGTAACCATAGACCCTGGGAACACAGGACAAGTGGTTCATTCACCCCTACCTGATTTTTTGCTCTAGCCTAAGGAAGCTGAATGAACTAAATTCTTTTTCCCCCATTGATTTTCCAAGGATCTGAATGAATGCCTTACTGCAGGAGCTGAAGTGAAACCCAGACCGGGAGGATGTGTTCTCGCTCTATACGGATGACGTGCTCCTGTACCTGGCAGACCCTGAGAGCTCAATAGGGTGGGTCCTGAAGATCAAGGTGTTTGGGGCTTAAACAGAAATCTGTATAAACTGGGCCAATTCGGCAATGTATCCCCTGACATTTGGTAACCGGAAGGTGAGTGGGGCTCTCCTCTGAGGCGCGAACCCACAGGTTTTAGGTATCTGGGGATTTACACGTCACCGGATAGCAATAGGTTTTATTCCCACAATCTGGGGAGGGTCCTAGAAAACTATAAAACGATGTCAAGCACTGATGACGGCTCCCTGTAACATTTATGGGTAGAGCAGCCCTATACAAGTTGATCCGCCTACCTAAATTCCTAAAACGTTCTGCAGAACACACCATTTGAGCTCCCTGCTCAGATTTGTTAAGGAAGCAGACGCGGTGACGAGGGAACTCCTGTGGGACAGAGGAGCCCTTAGGATAGCATTCGCGGCCCTGAACAGGAAACCCCATGAGGGGAAATCACTCCCCTGACGTTAGATTTATACTACTGGACGTCTCAGCCTCTTGGTGACTAATGATTGGGTTTATGCCAGCCAAAGGGACCCCCCTCTGATGCCTGACCGGACAGCAATGTACCCAGAGGGATATCTAAGATACATGTATGAGGAGCTTGCACGCTGCAGTACCAGATGGCGACAATGGTGCACTTATGGAAAAAGGCGACAGTGGCTATGAGGTGGGGAGGAAATTTGACAATTGAGACACCACTCTGGGAGACTGTGGTATTGAAAGACCTGCAGCATATAGAAGTGTACCGGAGGTGGGACCTGCTGAGTATTTTCAAACTAAGGGACATCTGGAAGGATGGAGAGGTGATACCATTCTAGGACCTCCAGATGCAATAGGAGTTGGCAGGTAGCCATATATTTCTTTTCATAGAGATGAGGCCTATACGGAGGGCCCATCTCAGTCACCTGAAGGAGACGGAGGACGAAACACCATTCAAGATTAAAGTTTTGGGGATTCCCCGGCACAAACATTTGGTGTCACAGATCTATACCAAACTACTTAATAATATTCTACCGCACTCATGTCGCTCAGAGATCGCTGGTAGCGAGACCTGGGAAGACTTGTAGATAACGCATGGACCACAGCATGTAGTACATTTATTTATTTTAAAGTTTTATATAGCGTGAACCAGACCCTCGCGGATATCAGATCGCTTTACAGGGTAGGTGTCATAGATACATAATTATAAAGAAAATAACATAAGATTCAATGCTGGTCCATGATAATATCAACTTCCTAACATAGATACATGGGTATAAGGTACATCACAAAACATTCAATCTATATCAAGCAAAATATAGATACAGTATCCAGGAGACCTGGCTGGACAATAGACAATAAAAGGTTCTATGTAGAAGATATGTTGGATAGCAATATAACAGTGGTCCATGCTCAAGTGAATTTAGCCATGAGAAGTGATTTCACTTCTTTTTTTAAAGATGCCGTAGAGGGATTAAGTCTGGTTTCTGGGGGCAGAGCATTCCATATTCTGGGCACCATCCCTGAAAAGGTTCGGGTATATGTTTTCTTCATGTTGAATCTTTGCGATTTCAGTACAAAGTTATTAGCACTTCTTGAAGATCTGACCCAAAATGAGGGCGCCAGTTTCTGTACCAAATAGCTAGGTGCATTGTGGTGAATGGCTTTATGCGTCATACATGCTATTTTCAGATGTAGTCTAGCTTCAAAAGGTAGCCAATTAAGGATTTTAGGTCAGGAGATAATGTGGGAGCTTCTTTAGGAGCTTGTGATAAGTCTTGCTGCAGCGATGATCGAGGCTCTGAGAAGGGCGTTGCAGCTCTGGGTAGGCCGCAGAGAGAGATACTCCTGTAGTCAATTCTTGAGATGACTAAAGCTTGTACTGCCTGTTTGAAGCCCTTTTGCGGCAGGAAAGGTTTCAGTTTTCTCAGAGTATGTAACTGAAAGTTTGCTCCTTTGTCGCGTCGTTGATGTGTTTTTGCATATTGAGGTTTCTGTCCAGTGTAATTCCCAGCGATTTTGATGAGTTAACGATGAGAGGTTGGCAGTTGAGTGCAGTAAGGTGTTAGATCCATTCTTGCATTCGGGGTACTTGAGCGGGAGGAGCGATTAGGAGGAATTCGGTTTTGAGGGCATTCAGTTTTAGATGTTTTTTGGCCAGCCAGGTCTGAGTTTTTCAGAGAGTTGTATTGAGCGCTTTGATGTCTTCTAGGGTATATTTCTTAAGGTATAATTATGTGTCGTCAGCATACATGTGATATTGCACATTAGACGAGTTGTGAATTTCAGTGAGTGGTTCCATGAATAAATTGAACAGTGTCGGAGATAGTGAAGCTCCTTGTGGGACTCCTAACGTGACCAGGACGGGTTGGACAATGAGTAGTTACCTTAGGGAAGTGGCTACCCGTGCAGGTTTTAGATTGTGACAACTAAAGATATTCCACAGGAGGTACTACACTAGAGCACAAATGTTGGCAAATGGGAACATAGACATTGATAAATGACTTAGAGGTTGCAGATAACTGGGCACACTACTGCACACCCTGTGGGACTGCTCCCGCATACAAGGATGATGGGATACAGTCAGCAAAACATTATCTAGAGGTTAGGCCTCACTCTTACCCCTACTCCAACCCTGGTAATGCTGGGAATTTGGGGCGAGAAAGCGTTACACAAGTACATGCAACTGTTCTGGTATGTTGCATTGGCAGTTGCCAAGCAGGGCAATCCATAAATGGGGAACAGCAGAGCCTCCAACAGCCAGGGATGGAGATCGAACTTATAAAGGTGCACGCAGCAGGAAAAACCGGTATACATCTGTCACTTGGCAGCCCCCAGAAACATGAGAAGGTTTAGGTTTATTTTATTTGCAAAGTTACCAAAAACCGTTGCAATACAATAAGTCAGCCAATAAAATCATTAGTACACATGATAATGATATTGATAAAAGAATGGGCACAAGTTCATGTTTGCTAAAAATGTCCTTTTCAGACTTGAGACAACTAAAAAGTAGCTATTCGTAAAACATTCTGTTGTTGCTTTAGTGCAATTTAGAAAAGCTGCGTTCACGGTTCCTGCCAGACTCTTCACATCCCACCTGATGCCAGGATGGTAGGAAGGTGCTCCTAGTGCTAAAAGTGCTTGGGTGTTATTTAAAGTGTTGATCTTGGATTTTGTCCGAGCATGATTTACTCTAGTTAGGTAACGTTTGTCGGGCTGAATGTGATGTTTGGAACTGCCCCCCCCCCCACTTTGGTTGCCTAGTGAGTAATTTAAATAAAAGAGGTTTTCTGCATAATTGGTGGAGCCCAGTGCTTTGAGGGCAAGCAGTATTTCAAACAATTCGGATGCACAGATTTTTAGTTTGCGTGTTTGAAAGGTCAATTGAAACTTCTTTTTTTGGAAGTAGTGCATCGTGAAGCCGAGTGCTTGCTGCTGGATAGTCTTCTGATTGTTCCAGAGAGACTTTCCTTGGTCGAGTACACATCTGTTATTCTGGCATTTTTTATTTTCCACCAGTCTCAGGAACTTCACTAGACAGCAGTTCAGCTGTGGGTCTCCAGGTGTAAAGCAGGACAGCACAGTTTTTCTCTGAGTGCGTATCCCTCATTGTTTTAAGGGTGGTAGTTGTTTCCGTTTTTCCAGAAGATATTTGTATGTGCATAGGAGGTGCAGCAAGTCTTCTGGTGCTAAGCCACATAAGCAGCAGGTAGAACCCACTTTTTCCTTGAGCCAGTGAGGGAGATGCTGTGTGCAGGGTAAAAGGCCAAGTCGGTACTTCAAGAACTTAATTTTAGTGGCTTTGGCGTACCCCAGGTCGAAATAATTCTGAGAAGCTGTGGCTGTATAGGTGCTCAGAGTCATCCAACCATGCAAGAGACTGATGGATATGGCTGGTAGGTGTGTCCCACGGCTGGTTTAGCCCCGTTTTGATCAGGCTGCTTTTAAGATATTTTGAAGCGGGTGAAGCAGCTTGTAGTTGTAGCGCTTTCCACAGATATTGGTTGAGAGTTCCTGGTGCGGCTTTCCAGACCTTGTCCCAGGTGATAATATACGCCCCTTGTCTTGCTAGGGACCGTTTATGTATGCCAAATTCTAGCCTGCTCTGTGCAGGCAAGGTGTATTTGGGCAGGCCGAGAATGATCCTGTACGCTGCTGTAACAGTGTTGTCCAGTGCTTTTGAATCCCTGCCACTCTGTACTTCAATGCCATCGGCAATTGTTGGTAAGAGTTTGGCAAGTACCACTTGTGCCAAGGGCAGTATCGATGGGCTGCTTAATTTAGAGTTAAGCATTAACAAGACTACCAGGGCGAGGCCTTTGCGTCTAATGCAATTTTTCTGGACAGTGAAATGGCCGCCTTGGTCTATAATCACACCTGGATATTTATATTCTGATGCATATTCAATGTGTGTGCCACTCCAGAACCAAGCAGCGGGTTTCTTTAGGTCTTTCCTAATTGTCGTAGTCCTCATTTTCTCCTGGTTGATGGTTAGTCAGTTAGCTTCGGAGTATTCCTGCATGGTGATGAGGAGATGTTGTAGACCCACTTGTGCGTGGCTGATTAGGACTATGTTGTACGCCTAGAGGAGGCATGATAGCACTAAGCCTCGTAATCTTGGTGCATGCGAGTTGCAGGCGTTCCGTGCCGGGACGAGGTCAGCTAGAAACAAGTTGAACAGGGTGGGGGCTAAAACTAAATCCCTGTTTAAGCCCCTTTCCAGTTGGCATGTGCCTTGACAGAAGGGATCCGTCATCCAGCTTTATCTGGACCCATGCGTCTGTGTGCAAATAATTTATCAGGTTTAGCAGGGTCTGTGGTATGCTCCAACTTACCAGTTTAGCCCACAGGTTGTTACGATTTCCAGGTCAAAGGCAGCCCTATAATCAATAAAACATAGGTGTAATGGCATTTTTGTTGATTCCGCCTTGTTGATTAGCATTGCCATGGCCAGGATGTTTGTGGTTCCGACAGATTTTGCAATGCCGGTCTGGTTTGGGGGAATAACTGATTTCTCATCGGCCCAAGCCTGGAGCTCTTCTAATAGTGTTCCTGCAAAGAATTTTGCCTTGTTATCCAGAAGTACCACTAGTCTGTAGTTTTTTTGGTGAGGACTTATCTTCTGACTTAAAGATTGGGACAATTATCGATCCTTTTCAGAAGCGTGGAAGTATGCCTAGTATCCTTATTTCAATGAAGAGAGGTTTGAGAGCCTTGGCCAAAATGGCATCTTGTTTGTACAGAACCGGTGGTATTTAGTTGGTGCCCGGGCCCCTTTTCCCTTTCCTATTTGCTGCTTGATTGTCTTCATTTTGCTGTTTACGGATACATCTGTTGGCAAGTTTCTCCCTGATGCTTTGGGTTTTGGGGCGCTGCGTTCCACCCGGTGGATGTCCTGTGGCGCACCTACTGAGTTGATTGTGGTTTTTTGTTCCATAGCCAGGGGTTTGGGGTCTTGATGGAAGTGGATCCTGAGGTAGCTTACCCAGTCTTCAGAGATATTGGATGAGAATCCCTCATGTGAGGGACGGATGAAGCGGTTTATTGTTCCCCAGAATCTTGCAGAATCTCGGTTTGGTGTTGGTGTGTAGTATCACCCAGAGTTCATCCTCTACAGATCTATTAACTTCCCATTTTTTTCTCCCCAACTGCACCTTTTGCTTTCGTAGCAGTGCTAATTGTCTTTTGTCAGTTGGGTTGTATCGATGATGTCTCAACGTGCGATATATTGAGTTTTTGATGAGCTTAATTTCTTTTTTTGACGATTTTGACTTGTGCTTCATGCTACTGTGGCTCTGTGGGCCCCTTGATTTGATCAGAGCGGCAGGGTTGCCATTGTTGTGGTCAAGTTCTCCCATGTCTCAATTTGCTTGATCCGACCTGTGACTCAAAATGAAGTGTTGCGTTCTGCAGCAGGCACCAGTCTGCTGCTTGTGTAAATTTGATTCTTCTGAACTTGGTTATAAACTCTGATCCTTGAAGGGTCCGAGAACAATCGAACGTAGGCTTGTTTGTTCGGAGCATGATTTCTTGAGGGCGGTGGTCGCTATCAGCTTTTATCACCCTGCTGAAATGAAGAAATGTGGTGGAATAGAGGTAAGGATACAAAAATATAGTCTAATATTATATTTACTGTTGATGTAGTGAATAGAGTGATTGCCGGAGGGTTATCACCAGCAAATCTGCTGTTGACTGCGCTGAGGCCAAGGTGTTCAAAGTGCTCAAGAAATCGCTTTCTGGTCTTGGTTGAGCGACCTGGTTGGGTTTTCCCCTGCAGTGGAATGTTCCAGATTGAGTTTTGCCGGGACATTTAGTCATCTGTGGAGGAGCCCACTGGATTGAGATTTAGATCCCCGGTGAGAATAATGTCTGTGTTGCCGCTTCACTTATGCACGCCTTCAGGAAGTCGCTCAGATTCTTTGCTGCCTTGTTTTCCTTTTTGGGTGGACGTAACCGTTAATTATTATAATGTCGGTGCTCCTTTTTCCTGGTGCTGTGAACGAGATTAGTACGTTTATTGCCATAGTTGCCGAAGAAGCTGGGCCGATTGCGCAGGCTGTAGATAACCTTGTATTAGAGAAACAAGTTGCTAGATCACCCTGGAGGTGACTGTATTTTGCCCCCCTGAGGGCTGGGGTGAAAAAGTGCAGATATCCTTAAAGGTGCTGAGGATCCGTCAGCCAGGTTACTTGTAGTGCCATGATGTCAAAAGTCCTTTGAGAGATAGCAAAATCCGGGTCAGACATTTTGCTGACCAGACCATTAGTGTTCCACAAGCATATTCATAGGAAGCTGTTGGCACTGGTTGTTGGTGATCGATGGCTGTATTGTCAATATTTTTGATTTGATTGAAATCAGTGCTCTCCTATGCTCTCAATTGAGTACATTTTCTGAGGATAAAATCCAGAACAACCTGGCAGTAACATCAAACAATGCTCCAATGAATGATGAGGTCTATCAACCCCCCTCTCCCCCCCCACAACCAATGAATTAGAAAGCTTTTTCTCTAAAAGCAAATCTGGCTCCCTACTGGACCCTTTTCCCCACCAATCATGAGATGTGTTAAAAAAAAACTAGTGTAGACCCAAAAATAGAATACTGTCTAAATGTAGACCAATCTTCTTGCTCCCAGGGGTCTTGAAGATAATAGAAAACATTGTTAACACTCAGCTGCTGACTTTTCCAGAAACTTCTAAGCTCCTCGATCCAACTCTGTCCGGCTTTAGAGCCCTACATAGTTTGAGACAGCACTCTTGGAGATTTTATACTCCATTAAGTTTGCATATGATGCTGGTCAAAATGAGTCATTAATTTTGTTAGACTTCTCTGCGCAATCTGACACGATCTCACATCAGATCCGGCTACGCCAGTTTGCACATATCTGGGTGAAGGAGAAAGGCTTTGGCTTGGTTAGGTTACTTCCTAGAACATAGAGAACAAGCTGTTCGGCCTAAGCTATTGTTCTCGGAAGGTAAATCCATTAAGTTTGGAGTGTCTCAGGCCTCAGCCTTGAGCCCCACACTTTAAAAATATATATATTTTTTTTAAATTAGTTTCACATCATAAAGAGTCACATACAGTACTTGAGCATTATTCAGCAGGATACACAGTGCTTTGAACCATAGTGAGGATGAATCAGGTACAGTCATGGAATCCCCGGAGGCCTCCCCTCTTTAGGCTGCAATTCCATTTCCACCATTGGGAAGATACATATTTCTCCTCTATTAACATTCCATTTACCCCATTTTCTGTCCCATTTCTTTGGACATCCTCTTGCTTTAAAAACCTACTTCTCAGCTATCATACACTTGTCGACCTCTTTAGCGCACATTCGATGAGACGGCTTATCCGCCACTTTCGGGTGATCTCTCATTTGACTAAGGTGTAGCCCAGTGTGGTCATTTGCTATTCCACCTCAGTGAGGTCAGTCTGCTCCCACATATTGAGAAGGCCTAGTCGTGGTGCGAGGGTGAGTCCCTTCCTCAGTGCATCTGGATATGTCTCATTGCCCCCTCCCATATGGGTTGTACCACCGGGCAGTCCCAGACTGTATGATAAAATGTTGCAGCCTGATGGCGCCCACGCAGGCAGAACACATCTGGTCTCGAGCCTATCTTAGCCAATGTCACCACGGTGAGATATGATCTATGTAGTACCTTAAGTTGAATGAGTCAGAAACCGGGGTGTGATCCGTGTCCCTGGGGGACGATCCCCACACTTTTCAACATATATCAGACCCCACTGGCGTACCTTATTGATTCCTTTGACATCCAATTGGTCTCCTACGCAGACGACACCAAAGTGCTGCTGACCTATAACAATTGGTCTGAGGCCACAAATTATTTTGCAGCCTGTTAGGCAGCAGTTAGCTGATGGCTCAAAACTAATTCCCTTCAATGCAACCCAGGAAAAACTGAGATCCTGCTATTTGGTGTCGAACCTTTTACCGCATAGCCAGGCAGTTGTACCACTCCCTCCACCCCATCACCTCACCCCACTGAGTTGGCCAGGAAACTAAGGGGTTCGCATTGACACCCCGGTTTAGCAGGACCAGATGTCCCTAGTTGGCGCTTTATTACTAAGCAATATATTTTCATTTAATCTTTACAAATCCATAACTTGTTCTATTTATTGGGATTTTGTCATTTTGGTCTTGATTCACTTATATAATTTTATTCTAATTTTCTAACCCTGTGTAACTGTGTGTGTGTGTGTGTGTGTGTCTTGCACAAATAGTTTACACATTGCCTCTTTAGATAAGCTCAAACTGCGTTGCGCCCAGCTACCAGAGGGTGAGCACAGGTTATCCTTTAGTGTGTATCTAGCTTACCCTGAGGAGACTGGTGGTTCCAGCTTGGACAGAGTGTATACCTCTGTCAACCAGAAACCCCATTTCTAACATTGGTTATCAGTGTTGAGGATAGGACTTGTGTTTGTTCAATACCATATAGTATTATTGATGTTTTTGCTAAAACCAGGTCTCTTTCTAGAGAACCAGCACCTGCATCTGCACCTGAAGTAATTGATTTTGAGCTGGCCAAGTTAGAATCCTATACTGTGGCCCAGCTTAAGGATTTTTGCAATGGGTTTCAAGTATCCAGGAGAGGCTTCACCCAAAAGATGGAGCTGCAGAAAGCATTGACAGCCTGGGCAGAGGCCCATAATGCAGGGACTGAGGTCTAAGAGGAGGCAGAGCAGGAAACTGAGAAGGATGAGGAGCTGATCCTGTGAACTGTTGTGGATTTGGGACCGCCTGTGGAGGGGGCAAACAACTTGCTGGAAGCAGTAGTGGTTCCAAAAGCAGGGCGCAGCACCTCACCAAGGAACCTGTCCCCAGAGGAACTGGCTGACAGAAGGGAGGATAGAAAACTCAAGGTGGAGCTTACTAAGCTGGAGCAGGCCCAGGTACATGTTTTGACTGAGAAAAAGCAGGCTCCAGAAGAGAGGGGACTAGCCATGGAATAGAGGGGAAGATGTCCCTTGAGCTATAAATTCTCCACGCAGACCTGGGTGGATTTCTTGGATTATGCTAGTACGCACTGAAGGTCTGGGTGAGGGGCAGCAAGGTTGATTATAAATCAGTTCTGAACATCTTATTTTTAAATGAATACATTATTGATGATTATTTTCCAGAGCTGTGCAAAAGCTGGTTGATAGAACCAGGTGGCCTGCTGACGAGGCAGATATCTGGGTCAGCACTGAAGTGTCCAAGAAAGTATTGGGGGGAGGAGGGTCCTGCCAAAAAGGGTTGTCAGGGTTTCCATCAAAAGAAAGAGGGGGGCATAAAAATAATGAGTTCTCTCAAGGTCCCTAAACATTTCTCAGGGGAAAAGGTTGTATTCCTAAACTGGCCACCAGAAGAACAAGCATTTACAATGCAATGGTTTCGCCTTTTGAAAAGTTTGAGCTATTGGCATAGTAAATGACAATTTTTATTTATGTGTTGGTTTTGAAAATAAATAAATAAATGGCATTGTCATTTACAATGCCAATAGCTTAATCTCTCACAAATGCGAGACCTATAGCATTTGCAATGCAATAGGTCGCGTATTTACGCGAGTTTGAGCTAATGATACTGCAGATAACAATGCGTTTTATTTATGTTTCAAAAACCAAAACATAAATAAAAGGTCTCTCACACTGCTGTCTCTCACACACTGCTGCCTCTCACACACCATGCTCTCCCACACACCATGCTCTCCCTAGAAGACTCACACTGCTGCCTCTCACACACCATGCTCTCCCTAGAAGACTCACACTGCTTTGTGCTGGATAGTGCGAGTTGATAGCCTGTAGCTATAGGAACTGGTTACTTCTAGATAGGGAGCAGATGTAGCGATCTGATAGGTCTGCTTGCGCAATTAATTGTTGGCTACAGAAAACTGTAAGAAGGGGGGTGGAGATGGTATGGTCAGCGTGTATAATCATGGCACTTAAAGTACTGGACAAACTGTGATTGAGTTAGTGTCGACGGGAAGCATGAATCGGGCAGAGCAATTATTTTTGTGCAGAACGGGACATCACGCAACCCACCCCTGCAAACGACACCATGCACAATTAAGCTATTTTACGTTTTGGCTACAAAAAAGAGGGCCCTGCCATCTACATGTTAACAGCTGTTTTGTATGTAATAGGAGCATGTAGAAAACACTTAGTTTATTTTGTTAGTCTCCTGAAAAAATGCCTTGTATCCCAAAGACATGATCACCAGTGTCACAATTTTGAGAAAGGCATAACCTTATACAGCCATAACTAACAAACTTATAAAACATCATTATCAGCAACAAAACACCAACTATCCTTACACTTCTTTTACTTAACATAATACAAAAAGAACGATAGGATCTTGTAAACCAGGGAGACTAGGTGTAAAACCCGATTTGTACTGGGAGGCCAAACTAGCTGCAGAAAACCCAACATACGGCTATACATCACGTAATACAGATATTCTAAATCTAACAGGCATATTTCGAAACAAATACCATTTTAATGCAGAGGACTACTACTTATATCTGGTGCACGTGGCGTTGTTAACTTTTCAACTAGGAAGGAAATACGAAGTAGCACAGGCCTGTACAGTTGAATCGGATGCCTTTCAGTTTGGAGCACGCTCATTGTACAAATCTGGACCGTTAACCTGTCCCTATTTGGCCAAGCAAAATGAATTCAGCAGGTGGTCTAGCCCTGGCCTGGTGTTCGGTTATGGGTTGCGGCATAGGCCATGTCGGGTTCTATAGAAACCGTTGGTCCTTACCTAAGTGAGGAACAGGAGGCCCCAAGGGCTTCAATGAGCAGAATTCTCTTGTGCTCCATTATAAGAGCCATGTATTTGGTATGACACAACTATCCAGATGGTTGTGGTTGCACGCATAGATTGAATGAACGTGCCGAGTAGCCAATAAGAAAGCTTATCACCGTCGTCGGTGTGCAGGGACTCACACTTGTTCGTGTGAATGTAGGTCACGATAGGTACTCACCCAGCAGATTACGAGCCTTCATGGGGAGGGTGAGCTCTGTACACATCTTCCCCTCCACATGGACAGCGGGAGGGGGGGTGGGAACTGACAGCGGGAGGGGGGCATGAACACGAACAGCTGGAGGGGGGGGGCAGGAACGGGAACACGAACAGCGGAAGAGGGGCAGGAACGGGAACACGAACAGCGGGAGGGGGGGCGGGAACGGACAGCGGGAGGGGGGGCGGGAACACGAACAGCGGGAGCGGGGGGCAGGAACGGGAACATGAACAGCGGGAGGGGGGGCAGGAACGGGAACACGGACAGCGGGAGGGGGGGCAGGAACGGGCACACGGACAGCGGGAGGGGAGCGGGAACGGATAGCGGGACATCACGCAACCCACCCCTGCAAACGACATGTTAAAAATGGCCAACACAAACATTTAAAAAAAAAAAAAAAACATCCGCCCACCACCGCATGACGTGCTAAAAGGGGCAGGATGAGAAAAACATCGCCGGAACGCCCACAAATCGCCTCGGACCATGACGGACAGATCTCACTTCCAATGGCTAGCCTCCATTTATGGAGCTAGCCAATGGAAGTGAGAGGCTTGACAAAGGCACCATACTCTTCTCAAAAGTTTTCGCCTGCGCGAACGCTGCTGTGCAGCAGACGCCAGGCGAAACCTAAAAAGTATGGATACTGCAATGGGAACGGGTCAGTGACTGCGGAGGCGGAATCAAAGGCGTGGCAACTATTCAATGAACTTTTACCATCCAATAACTACATATAAAATAATTCACACCTCACCTCAACTGAAAATTAAATTAAAGTTGAACTAATCCGTGGGAAATGCACTATTTTATGTTATGAAACCTCTATTGGTTAATGCGAATAACAACCAGCAGCCCATAGAATTGAATCCGATTTGGTGCAGCAGAGAAAAGTGACTTCTGTATATTCAGTGCTCTGAGGTCCCTGAAAACACTGCGAATGAGTAACTCATTTTAAACGTGCATTACACCGAGTATAATCAAGGGTGCCATGAATTGCACATCTGAATTAATGATAAAGATGCAAAGTGCCTCTAAAGTATAGATTTCAAGAATGCGAAAATTACACCTAGTGTAAATTTTGTGTACAGTCCGTGAACATTACGGACACGTGGTCGCCCTAACACGTAGCACCGACCAGATTGGGCTTGGGGGCGCCATGACCGAGTTTGAGAGGTACGCCACAAGCAGCATGCGATCCATAAACTGATGGAGTCTCGCCGTGAAAACCAAAACAAGCACTGGCTAACCACAGAGGTCTGGCTTTAATGTGCTGAGGTATGCAAACACAGATATGCTCCACTGTGCACACACTATATGTGCCACGTTACTGCTCAACCAGCCTCTTAAGTCTTAACATTTTTTACTTCCCTAAACTTCCGTTTTGCTCAGTGGCACTGGAAAAATAATCTGTGCATGCCCGTGATTACATTAAAGTCAGACCTCCACATTTTGCCACAACTTGCTTGTATAGGTGTCCAGTGCTCCAAGAGCATCGTGGGCAAAATCAAATTTGGCACCAGCACCCTTCAGAATAAAGAGTTTAAACACACGTTTCATTGGCCCCAGGTGGTAGGAAGACTCCTGCGCCCTGGGCGGGAGCCCTGCTCGCACATGCCGGAGGCCGGCCCTCCTGAGCGCAGCTCAGCTGGCATGCACAAGAGATCCTGAAGATGTGCGGCAGATTAATTTCAGCCTGAAACAATACTTATCCGTACACACCGGAAGCCACAGAAGGGGCCACGGAGGCAGGGCCGACACCTGAACTTCGACTGCGGTTCCCTAACTTAACCGCAGGGACGGGTGTATGTTGTTAGAAAAAACATTAAAGACATTTCGTCTGTTGACATGGCAATCATGGTTACCTTGTAACACGAGGTACACGTCAAAGTGCAAGAAGATTATTAGAATTATGCTATTGCAATACCGATTTCAATCGTGATTTTATAGTGCCAAAGGTTTCTGCTTTATTATGGATTGTAAAGTATTGCTTCGTTGTGGTCAGATTAATTTTATACTAAAAATGTCTCACGATGGCTTCACAAGGAAAAAGGCCCGTTCCTGATATCTGCCAACACTAGCACAGCCTTTCATCCTTCTAAGGTCGAAATATAAAGGATATTGAATTGTATCCTACAGTTTAGTATCCCTCGTTATTTACAATCATAGCAAAAAAAGGGTGGGCTGGAACGGGAACACAAACAGCGGGAGGGGGGCGGGAACGGACAGTGGGAGGGGAGGCGGGAACACAAACAGCGGGGGGGCGGGAACACGAACAGCGGGAGGGGGGGCAGGAACGGGAACACTGACAGCGGGAGGGGGGGCAGGAACGGGCACAAGCCACAGAAGGGGCCACGGAGGCAGGGCCGACACCTGAACTTCGTCTGCGGTTCCCTAACTTAACCGCAGAGACGGGTGTATGTTGTTAGAAAAAACATTAAAGACATTTCGTCTGTTGACATGGCAATCATGGTTACCTTGTAACACGAGGTACACGTCAAAGTGCAAGAAGATTATTAGAATGATGCTATTGCAATACCGATTTCAATCGTGATTTTATAGTGCCAAAGGTTTCTGCTGTATTATGGATTGTAAAGGATTGCTTTGTTGTGGCCAGATTAATTGTATACTAAAAATGTCTCAAGATGGCTTCACAAGGTAAATGCCGTTCCTGATATCTGCCAACACTAGCACAGCCTTTCATCCTTCTAAGGTCGAAATATAAAGGATATTGAATTGTATCCTACAGTTTAGTATCCCTCGTTATTTACAATCATAGCAAAAAAAGGGGGGGCAGGAACGGGAACACGAACAGCGGGAGGGGGGGCGGGAACGGACAGCGGGAGGGGGCGGGAACACGAACAGCGGGAGGGGGGGCAGGAACGGGAACACGAACAGCGGGAGGGGGGCAGGAACGGGAACACAGACAGCGAGAGGGGGGGCAGGAACAGGCACACGCACGGACAGCGGGAGGGGATCGGGAACGGACAGCGGGACATCACGCAACCCACCCTTGCAAACGACACGTTAAAAACTGGCCAACACAAACATTTAAAAAAAAAAAACATCCGCCCACCGCCGCAATGACGTGCTAAAAGGGGCAGGATGAGAAAAAATCGCCGGGAACGCCCACGAGTCGCCTCGCAGAATGACGGACGCCTCTCTCTTCCAATGGCTAGCCTCCATTTATGGAGCTAGCCAATGGAAGACAGAGGCGGGGCAAACATCCTTACTGTACCTAAAAAGATTTCGCCCTGCGCAGCTTTCGGTGCAGCCCAAAATTCTCAAGTGCAAGGAGTGGTTTGTGTATGGACAGTACAAAGGGGATACCAAGTGTCCAAAAAGAGCACAATCTCACACTGGAATAAAAGTTCCACGGGTGGTGAGTGTAGCGCCGGTGAGGAGAATTTCCCAGTTAGTGGGGAGGGGGCAGTAGTTTAGTGGGGTGTCCCTGGGTGGCAGCAAGAGAATTCCTAAGTTCCCTGTGCCCGCACATATTACAAAGACAAAGTAGAGGCAATGGGTCACCATTAATGAACAAGGTGTCGAGGCTCTGAGGGATACATGTGGCAGTATGACTATTGTAGGGAGTCAGCTGGTGTCCTCAGAGCAGGTTATTCCCCATGCATTCCACCAGGTTGTGATAGCTGAAAACAGAGAGGGTCACTATCGAGTCAGTGGCCCCTGTTCCATTTGAATGGGAGGGGTGAGGTTTCAGATCTTCTGAAGGTTGCTGCAAGCCTGCCATGCCTGTGGACTGTTTGCTTGGTAATTACCTTGGGCACCGTACCTGGAAGGAAGTGGAGGTCAAGGCTCATTTGGAGATGATGGGGTTATCCGATTGGATCCGTGCAAGCATAAGGTCCATGGCTGCCCAGGAGGGAAGTCAAAAAGGGCTGGAGCCTGGAATAATGGTCCAGCCAGCTGCTAAAAATGCAAAAGGCAGAGGGTGTGAGAAACCAGTCCTTGAATGTACTCCCGGCAAGATGGATGGGGCACCTGCCGTGCACGCCCTCGTGTCTACTGAAGAGGCATTACTCCCCCTGGTGACCTGCCTGAGCATGCTGGATGGCATGTGGAAGGAGGACCCACCAAGGAGGAGTTATGTGGGCCATAGAAGGAGTGTCCAACCATTGAGGGCATGAGGCAACAGGCTGAAGCCCAAGCAGCAGGTGATGCCTTTGGTGCTCATCACATTTACTGGGAAGGCAGTCTCCTTTACAGTTAGCCTAAGGCTTCTGTGCCTGGGACAACAAGGACCCTGGTGGTCCCCCAATGCTTCAGGTCCTTCCAATTGGAGTTGTATTACAAAATTCCACTGACAGCACACCTGGATCAAGATAAGAACTTTGCAAGGATTGTACCCACGTTTATTGGCCAATTATCAAGAATTTTTCGGGTGCATTCTGTAAGACTGTTATAACCTGCCAGACCAGTGTTAATACAGGGCAGAGACTTAAAGCCCTTCTTAATCCATTGCCTGTTGTTGGCAGACCCTTTAAGAAGCTAGTCAACAGCATGGTTGGGCCTATGGGTCCTCACACTGTTTCAGCCAACAAGTTTAGCCTGGTTCTTGTGGATCATGCCACTAGGTACTCAGAGGCAATCCCTTGGAGGACCCCAACTTCACTTGCAGTGGCAAAGGCCCTGATGGGGATTTTTACCCAAAAGGATTTTCTCAAGGGAAGTGGTGTCTGACAGAGGCACCAACTTCAAGTTTGCCTATATGTGGTCAATGTGGAAGGAGTGTGGGGTAACCTACAAGTTCTCTACCCCTTACCAGCCACAAACAAATGGTCTTGTTAAGAGATTCAACAAGATCCCGAAGGGCCCGATTAGACGCCTGCCTAAGGCCTTGAAGAATACAAGGGGCATCCTCTGCCATGCCTGTTTGCCTACAGTGATGTCCCACAGAAGGAAGTGGGCTTCAGCCCCTTTGAGCTTCTGTATGTGCACCCTGTCAGAGGACCTCTGAGTTTGGTGAAAGAGGGATGAGAGCAAGCTTCCAGGATGCAGTGTGCTCCATGCTGGCCTTCAGACGCAGAATGGCTAAGTTGTGGAAGCAAGCTTCAGACAACTTAGAAGTCAGCCAGGATGTAATGAAACAATGTTATGACCAGACGTCTACTACTGTAGACTTGGAACCTGGGCAAAACGTGTGGGTTTTGGGCCCTGTGAAGCCCAGGGTCCTCCAGGATCATTGAACTGGGCCCTATGAGGTGAAAGGGAAAGTCCACCTACCTGGTGGACCTTAAGACCTCTAAGCACAGGGTGCTCCATGTCAATCGCCTCAAACCCTACTTTGAGAGGTCGAGCTCACCATGATGTTGGTGACAGAGACGAGAGAACCTCTCCATGACCTCATAGACTTCAAGAAGAAAGATGGGCATGTGGAGGAAGTAATCCTTTCCCCCAGTCTGACTCCTGAACAGCAGAGAGACCACCACCAAGTGTTGGGGCAGTACTCTTCTCTGTTCTCCCTCATCACTTTGACCACTCTACTGCGAGCCAATGATGTGGAATAGGAGACTACCTTCCTATCAAGAAAAAGTCTTACAGGTTGTCTGATGAGGTGAGCATTAAGGAAGAGGTTTCCATTATGCTGGAGATGGGGGGGTGATGGAACCCTCCAGTAGTCCCTGGTCCAATCCCGGGCACCACACATGTACTCAGGTTTTGTATAGATTATTGAGGACTAAATTCAGTCACAAAGACAGATGCTCATCCCATCCCAAGGGTTGATGAACCTATTGACAGGTTAAGGACTACCCAGTACTTAAGTACCTTTGATCTTCCATCAAGGTACTGGCAGATCGCTCTAACAGAAGGAGAAAAGGAGAGCTCAGCCTTTTCCGCTCCAGAGGGCCATTATCAGTTTAGGGTGATGCTCTTTGGATTCAAGCATGTCCCTGCCACTTTCCAGAGGTTGGTGAACTAGGTCCTTGCTAGTATGGAGGCCTTCCGTGCTGCCCATCAGGACGACATAGTTGTCTTCAGTAGCAGCTGAAAGGACCACCTTTTTCACCTCCAGGCAGAGCGCCAGGACAGTAAGTGCCTGAGGAGGCAGTGGTCTCTGGTGTACTAGGACAACTGGTGGGTAAGGGTAAGGTGCAGCACCTCCAGGCCAAGATAGAAACCATCAGGGCCGGGGAGCCCTCAAAACCCAGACTGAGGTCAGAGCATTCTTGGGACTTACTGGGTACTATAAGAGGTTAGTCAAGGGATATGGCACCATTGTTGGCCCCTTGTCAAAGCGGACTTAAAACAAGCATTGACATAGCCAATAGGTCTCGCTTTTGGGATCTTATATGTGTTTAGCCATGCAACACTGGATGTTGTTTAATCAAGGATATTGTGCTGGATAACTTAACACTTATAAGGTCCGGAAGGTGAGACCTATTGGCTATGCATTCGGGGGCCTTATAAGTGTTTAGGTAGAGCTATTGACTTTGCCAATGTTTCTAAGCTGTGCTGTAGAGAAGTGTGGCTGCTGTGCAGCATGCTGAGAAGTTGTAATTAAAAAGTGTAAGAAGCACTGAGTGACACTGTGGTGTTGTTGAGTGATGCTGTGCTGGCCCCGAGTTATGCTGTGGTGGCGTTGAGTGATGCTGTGGTAGCGCATAGCGATGCTGTGGTGGTATTGAGTGATGCTGTGGTGTTCCTGAGTGATGCTGTGGTGTTCCTGAGTGATGCCGTGGTGGTTCTGAGTGATGCCGTGGTGGTTCTGAGTGATGCCGTGGTGGTTCTGAGTGATGCCATGGTGGTTCTGAGTGATGCCGTGGTGGTTCTGAGTGATGCCGTGGTGGTTCTGAGTGATGCCGTGGTGGTTCTGAGTGATGCCGTGGTGGTTCTGAGTGATGCCGTGGTGGTTCTGAGTGATGCCGTGGTGGTTCCGAGTGATGCCGTGGTGGTTCCGAGTGATGCCGTGGTGGTTCCGAGTGATGCCGTGGTGGTTCCGAGTGATGCAGTGGTGGTTCCGAGTGATGCAGTGGTGGTTCCGAGTGATGCCGTGGTGGTTCCGAGTGATGCCGTGGTGGTTCCGAGTGATGCCGTGGTGGTTCCGAGTGGTGCCGTGGTGGTTCCGAGTGGTGCCGTGGTGGTTCTGAGTGGTGCCGTGGTGGTTCTGAGTGATGCAGTGGTGGCGCTGAGTGATGCTGTGGTAGCGCACAGTGATGCTGTGGTGGTACTGAGTTATGTTATGTTATGTTATGTTATGTGTTTTTATTAGGCGCACAGATGCTCTAGCCAAGGAGCGTCCTGGCGCCCGACAAGGCAGCTGCACAACACAACGAAACAATAATCAAACAAATTTAAACTAAGGGAATAAAAAAGTTTTCACCGCACGGCGAAAGGAGAGCAGATCCCCAAGGGCACGAATCGCCGGGGGAAGGGAGTTCCAGAGCACCGCCGCCCGAACTTGAAAGGAACGCCCACCCGCTCTGCTCCGCTTAAAACGCGGGACAACTGCCAGTTCTAAATCAGCAGATCTTAAAGCTCGGGCTGGAATGTAATGGGCCAAAAGTGTAGACAGAATCAAGGCTGGGGACCCCTTCAGAATCTTATAGGCGACACAGAGGACCTTAAACTGGATCCGCTGGGCCACCGGGAGCCAGTGCAATGAACGCAGGGTACTGGAAGTGGGGCACGATCTAGGTAATCCTACCACCGCCCTTGCTGCGGCATTCTGGATCCGTTGCAGACGTCCGATCTCTGCCTGGTTCAGACCTACCAAAAGGGAGCTTGCGTAATCCAGCCTAGAGATGACAGTAGCTTGGATCACGAGCTGCCTAGTGGAGGCATCAAAGAACTTGAGCACTGGACGGAGCCCGCGCAGGATACCAAAGCAGCAGGCCGCCGTACGCTTGGTATGGCAGGCGAACGTAAGGGAAGGGTCCAGCCAGACCCCGAGGTTTTTAAGCTCGGCAACTGGGATGGGAGTAGGACCCAGATCCCCTGGCCACCATCTCTCTCCCCAAAGTTCCGGTTGTTTGCCAAAAATCATGACCTCGGTCTTGCTAGCGTTCAACTGGAGACAGTTGGACGTCATCCAGCCGGCGACCGCCCGCAGTCCTTGTTGGAATCTGGGGGCATCGACATCGGCATCCCCGCTGATCGTAACCGCTAGCTGGGTGTCATCGGCGTATGACACCATTGTCATACCCCATTGCCTGACAACCTCAGCTAGCGGCCTTACGTAAAGATTGAACAACGTAGGACTCAGCGAGGAGCCTTGGGGAACCCCCAGGTCCAAAGGATGGTATTTGGACTGGTACGGCGGGACGGTCACGCTAAAGGCCCGATTGGCTAAAAAGGACCGGAACCACTGGAGAGCGATGCCGGTGACACCAACTTCCTCTAAGCGACGCAGAAGGATCGGGTGCGATACGGTATCAAAGGCGGCGCTCAGATCTAATAGCACAAGCGCCGCCGTTTGACCCGCGTCAAGCACGGAGCGAACATGCTCCACCATATACAGCAGAGCATATACAGAGTGATGATGTGGTGTTCCTGAGTGATGTTGTGGTGGTGGTGAGTGATGCTGGGGTGGCCCTGAGTGATGTTGTGGTGGTGCTGAGTGATGATGTGGTGGTGCTGAGTGATGATGTGGTGCTGAGTGATGATGTGGTGGTGCTGAGTGATGATGTGGTGGTGCTGACTGATGCTGTGGTGGTGCTGACTGATGCTGTGGTGGTGCTGAGCGATGCTGTGCTGGCCCTGAGTGATTCTGTGGTGTCAACACCGGGACTTGTGACAGTGTGCAACCAGGGGCCATCTGGCCAACTTAGAAATGACTATCACAACATTTAATTATGAATTCAGAATACATCATAAACAACTTTTACCTGCCCCTCAAGCCATTGTTCTAGCTTAGGGGGCATGATATTGTCCAAATTGCCACACTTGTAGGAGTGCAATGGTTAATAGTAGTGTTGTTACAACATTTGCAGTGCTGTAGGGGCAATCTGTGGTGCAAACTGCAGTTGCCTCCTGACGAGAGCCCTGGCACTGAATGTTTACAAACTAAGCACTGGCAGACAGCATGGAGCAAGGTCTCAGCTAAATTCAGCCAAGTGACTAACAGGGCTCTGACTGCATTGTGTTCTTTTACAAGGGTTTCATCTGCACAGAAAGTAGTTTCGTTAAGTAGCAGGGACTACTATGATAATGTGTGGGTTTTAAAAAATATATATTTTTGCCTGTAGCCATTTTTTTTTTAGCTTAACAAAGACGGGGTAGTTTCTTACCTGTAACTCCAGTTCTGAAGTAGGGGTATCTCTGTTATAGTCATAATCTAGTGAATAGTCCCGCTCATGTGCGGGGACCCCAGAGCAATCAAAAATAATCTCTTAAACTGTCTTCTGTGCAGTCCTGCATAGACACTTAAGAGAGAATTAAAGATAAATAATGCGGCCTATACCTGCAAGGCTAGACTGTCCAGTACTTCAACTAGAAATGCAAAGGATATTCCACCAATATCATATTCAGCACAGTCTGCCAAATTTCACCCATAGAGAAACTCCCCCCTTCACAAAATCCTTGGAATGATAGAGAGGAAGGGACAGACAAGCCCCCCATAGGCTGCCATTATGTGGCTTAAAAAGGGATACCGTGCCTTTAAGGAAACTTTCCAGAACTCTCGGTATCCCAGAATGCACAGCAACTCCCTCCACTTTCAGTTCTTTTTGGAGGTGTATAAAGTTAGACCTATAGCATTCAGTACTTCATCATTTTCTCCACCGGGGAGGAGGGCGGGCGCTTATGACTATAACAGAGATACCCCTACTACAGAACTGGAGTTACAGGTAAGAAACTACTCCTTCTGTAGTAGGGGATCTCTGTGTATAGTCATAATCTAGTGAATAGAATGGCAAGCCCATCCCCACAACCAAACCGGCGGTGGAGGAAAAAGACAACACCACTACTGTGCAAACAGATTACGTAACGAAGCCTGCCCAACCTGAGCATCTGCTCTGGCATCAGAGTCCAGACAGTAGTGCTTCGCAAATGTATGGACCGACTTCCACGTGGCAGCCCTGCAGATGTCTGCAATGGGAACATTACAGAGCAAAGCTGTTGTAGCCACTTTTACCCTGGTGGAATGAGCCTTATGCTTACCCCCTACGGTCTTATTAGCCTTTTGATAACATAACTGGATACAGGACACAATCCACCTAGAGATGGACTGTTTAGAGGTAGCAAGACCAGTCCTGACCGACCCATATTTGATAAACAATTGGTCTGACCTACGAATATCCTTGGTTTTATCCAGATAGAATTTCAACACCCTTCTGACATCCAGGGAATGAAGAGACCTTTCCGCTGGAGTGGAAGCATTCTGAAAAAACGTAGGTAAAGTTATAGTCTGGTTAACATGAAAATCAGAAATCACCTTAGGAAGGAACTTAGGGCGAGTACGCATCACAACCTTAGCAGCATGAAATACAGTATAAGGTTCCTGGCAACACAATGCCTGAATTTCACTCACCCTGCGGGCCGATGTAATGGCCACGAGGAACGCCGCCTTCCAGGACAGGTGCTGCAGCGAAGCCTTATGGATAGGTTCAAAAAGCTCCTTCATCAACCTGGACAGCACCACATTCAGCTCCCACGAAGGCGAAGGAAGCCGAAAAGGAGGAAACACGCTCTTCAAGCCTTCCAAAAAATCCTTTATCACAGGAATCTGGAAGAAGGATGTCTGTGAAGGGTATTTCCTGTAGGCAGTCAGCGCAGCTAGATGAACCTTAATAGAATGGAAATTAAGGCCAGACTGCGCCAAATGCAAAAGGTATGGAAGGATGACATCTTCCTTGCATGTCGTCGGATCATAGTTCTTGGATGTACACCAGATGCAGAACCTCTTCCACTTGTAAGCATAGGAAGTCCTAGTGGAAGGACGCTTAGCCTCCTTCAGTATGTCCATACAATCTTCAGGAAGATTCAAGTGGCTATATTGCACTATCTCAGGAGCCATGCCACCAAACTCAAAGATGAGAGGTTGGGGTGCACCATCTGCCCCCCGAACTTCGTGAGAAGGTCCGGCCGGCACGTCAGCCGTATGTGAGGAAGGAGAGACCGGTGAAGCAGGTCCGTGAACCAACACTGTCTGGGACATTCCGGAGCAATGAGGATCATCCGCGCCCTGGATTGGGACAGCTTGATGAGCACCGCCGGAATCAGGGGAATGGGCGGAAAAGCGAACAGAAAGCTGTTCGACCAGTTGATTCGTAACGCATTCCCCAGAGTCCCCTGCTGGTAATACCTGGATGCGAAGTCTCGGCATTTGCTGTTGTCGGCGGTGGCGAACAGATCCACATCTGGAGTGCCCTACCTGGCGAAGACGTCTTCGAGCACTTCGTCGTTTATGACCCACTCATGGTTTTCCTGGATCAGTCTGCTGAGTGCGTCCGCCTGAGCATTCTGCACACCTGGCAGATTGGGTAGCCGTTATCGGCAGGCTCTGGCTAGCAGCCAGTGCCAGATCGCCTGCGCTTCCTGTGACAGTGTGCGCAATCTCAAGCCCCCCTGCTTGTTGAGGTAATACATCGTGGTCGTATTGTCCGTCTTTACAAGCAGAGAGTTGGTCTGGAAGGACGGATGAAAGGCCTTTAGTGCCAAGTGAACAGCTATGAGTTCCAGGAAATTGATGTGGTACGTGGAATCCATCGGGGACCACGTTCCTTGGATCTGTAACTGTCCGGAATGCGCTCCCCAGCCGTGGAGAGAAGCATTCGTCACAATAGTTTGAGTGGGAATGTCCTTGTGGAACGGAACCCCCTTGAGGAGGTTCTCTGCTGAACACCACCATCTCAGGGACTGCTGAGCGTGCAGAGACAGTCGTATTCTGTCGTCCCAGTTCCCTCGCCTCTGGTCCCACTGATCCTCCAGACATTCCTGCAGCGGGCGCATGTGTAGTCGTGCATGCGGAGTGAGGAAGATACAAGAGGCCATCGACCCCAGTAGAGAAGACACCGTCCTCACTGTTGTAGATGGAACAGCCATGAGAGCCTGAGCCTTCCGAAGGAGCGATAAGCGTCTCTCCTCCGAAGGAGACACGCTTGCTGACAGCGTATTGATGGATGCTCCCAAGGACTGTAGGCACTGGACTGGAGTCGGGACAGACTTTGACATGTTTATGTGCAACCCCAGCTGGGTCAACAGAACGGCCGTCCTGTTGAAGTGCAATTGCGCTTCCTGGAAGGTGGAGGCTTTGATCAACCAATCGTCCAGGTAAGGGTAAACAAACACCTTGTTCTTTCTCAGGTGTACCGCCACCACTGCCATGCACTTAGGACTGAAGTCTGCGCCCAGGACTTTTTCAAACGGGAGTACGGTGTATTGATAGTGATTTGTGCCGACTTGGAAGCGCAGGAACTTCTGGTGTTTCCGTGCAATGGGCATATGGAAGTACGCATCCTGCAGATCTATCGCCTAAAGCCAGTCCCCCCTTTGCAGCTGAGGGTAAATCTGGTGCCCAGACAGCATGCAAAACTTTTCCCTGCGAATCCACTTGTTTGCTTGTCGCAAATCCAGAATGGGCCTGAACTCGTTCTTGTCTTTCTTGCGTACCAGAAAGAAGCGGGAGCAAAGACCCTTTCCCCATTTGAGACAGAGGGTCGTTTTCTATCGCCCTTTTTCTTAACAGGGTGTCTGCCCCCGCCTGGAGCTCGCACAGTTGGAACTGCGAGCAAACCGGTGAAATCGCTGGAGGTGGGCTGAGAAAAGGAAGACTGTATCCATTGCAAACAATATTCAGCACCCACTTGTCCTGAGTAATTTTTCTCCACTCTGCCAAGTAATTTTGTATGCTTCCCCCACCGGAGCGGGTAACGGACGAGGGGGAAGTAGCACCTTAGGGCTTAGACCCGGCCGGGCCCATGTTCGCGGACGAGGACTGCTGACCATCTCTGCCCCTCTGGAGCTTTTGAAATGGCCACTGCTGGTACTGCTGCTGCTGCTGTTGCTGCTGTCCAGCCTGCCAACCTTGCCCTCTGCCCTGTGCACCGTAACGCCTCTGGAACGGGCGGAAGGTCTTCCTCTGTTCCTTCGGCTTCTCCAACCCAACAGCGGTAAGGGTTTCAGCCTCCGCATTCATGCGGGCCATCTCCTCATCCGCATGTTTGCCGAACAGGGTTGCTCCTGAAAACGGCGGGTTGGCGACCCTTTGCTGCACCTCTGGCTTCAGTGACGTAAGACGTAGCCGGACGTGGGGACGCAGGTTGATCCCATGGCAGTACCCGTGGACTGCCAAGAGCGAGGAATCCGCAGTCGAGCTTATCACCTGGTTGAAGACCATCATCCCCTCATTAATGATCTCTTGAAAATCCTCCCTTCTATCCCTGGGAAGGTGTTCCAGGAACTGCTGCAGGGACTCCCATAAGGCCCGGTCGTAACGGCCCAATAGAGCTGAGGCACTCGCAGCCTTCATAGAAGTGGAGGCCGTACCGCAGACTTTCCTGCCGGCCGAGTCCATCAAGCGGCTCTCCTTGTTAGGAGGTACCGTCGACGACGGGGCGGTGGTGTGTTGTTTTCTTGCCGCCGTCACTATCACCGAGTCCGGTACAGGGTCCGAATGAAGGAACGCCGGTTCTGAGTCCAGGGCCCTGTATTTCTTTTGCAGCCTGGAAGGTGCCGCTTTTGTAGAGGTAGGGGTGAGGAAGAGCTCCATGGCAGGTTCTTCCAGCCCTCGCACCAAGGGCAACAATGGGCGAGACAGCTGTTTCTTGTGCAGGGTCTCGAAGATGACTGAAGTCGATGGCGTGGGCACCCTGAGTGTAATGCCAAGTTTTGCCACCCCACGTAACAACACCTCTTGGAAGGAGACAATGTCGTCTACTGGAGACACCCTTCTCCGAGGGGAGTCTGACAATGTAGGTGAATAGTCCCGGGCACTGGACGAGTCCGTGTGGCGGGACCTAGACCTGTCCCTCCTGTGGCTAGGTCTGGGCCATGTGGAAGAATGACGGTCATTTCTGGGTCTGTCCCTCCGCCTGGAGCAAGATCTCAACCTCCTTGGCCTTGGTTTGTCCACCGGCCGGAATGGAGGGAGCTGTGGCTGAGGCGGGAGCCTAGGACGTGGAGGCCCCGTAGGTGGTGTCGGGAGATGAGGCAGAGAGAGACCTTGGCGGAGGTGGCGGTGGAGGAGGAGGAGGTTTATGAGGAGGGGGAGAAGGAGGTGGAGGCATAGGATTACGCGGAGGAGGGTCCTTGGGCAACGGGGGAGGCGTAGGCATCCTGGGCCGTGAGGGCGAAAAGGTCTGGGAGTACTCCGAGCCCGGAGACTCTACCACTCTCCTTCTTTTCTGCACCGGCCTTGAAGGCGGTGACCTAGAGGCCGACCTCGTGGACGAGCGACAGCGCCGCCACGACCATGGGCTCGTTGAAGCCGAGGAAAGGCTGACTACAGAGCCCTGGGACTCCGTCCTGGTCTTAGAACGCCCCCTGGATGTCGATTTTCTCCTTCTCTACGCTGACCTCCTCTTCGACGTCGAGCGTCTCGGCGTCGATCGTCTTCTCGACGTCGATGATCTTCTCGACATCTATGATCTTCTCGACGCCGAAGATCTTCTTCTCGACGTCGAAGATCTTCTTCTCGACGTCGATGATCTTCGTCTCGACGACGAACGCCGAGTAGACACCGAACGGCGGTGTCGCCTCGACGGCGAGTGCCGGAGCCTTCTAGACCCTTCCCGACGTTGATGGCGTCTCGACGATGAAGCGCCCCTCGACGTCGGCCGGCGACGTCGCTTGGACTCAGAGCCCTGGGGAGACGGGGAGCAGACGGTGGTCATCCCTCTCGACGCAGACGTCGAGGCTATTGGCCTTCGAATTAGACCTGAGATGAAGAGGCCTCTCCATGCCCAGACCCACCTTGACCTTGCTGTCTTCTTTGCTCCAGTTCTCGGAGCAGAGTCTTCTCCCTGTCCTTCAGGGTCCTGTTGGAGAACTGCTGGCAGATCTCACAATCCACAGGGACATGAGAAGAAGGTAGACAGAGGATACACACCCTGTGTGCATCAGATTTGGCCTTCTTCCTGGCACACTCAAGGCATTTGTCAAATAAGGAAGGTATATCTGACAAAAGAGGGGCCACACGCACCAGAAAACTCCAGCAAAAGGAAGAAGGAACAAAAACACGTCGAGTGAAACACTCTAAACACTTGAAAAGTGCAAAAAATTAGACAGAAACACTCAAAAAGGGAGCGCTCAATGCTCCAGGGTCCTGCTAGCAGGAGCCGGAAAAAAGAACTGAAAGTGGAGGGAGTTGCTGTGCATTCTGGGATACCGAGAGTTCTGGAAAGTTTCCTTAAAGGCACGGTATCCCTTTTTAAGCCACACAATGGCACCCTATGGGGGGCTTGTCTGTCCATCCCTTCCTCTCTATCATTCCAAGGATTTTTGTGAAGGGGGAAGTTTCGCTATGGGTGAAATTTGGCAGACTGTGCTAAATATGATATTGGTGGAATATTCTTTGCATTTCTAGTAAAAGTACTGGACAGTGTAGCCTTGCAGGGATAGCTGCATTATTTGTCTTTAATTCTCTCTTAAGTGTCTATGCAGGACTGCACAGAAGACAGTTTAAGAGATTATTTTTGATTGCCCCGGGGCCCCAGCACATGAGCGGGACTATTCACTAGATTATGACTATACACAGAGATCCCATACTACAGAACTGGCATTTTCCTGAAAGTTTTGCAAAAACATTGACAGTGGAAAACAACCATTTACAAAGCCAAAATTCTATTGGCCAACACCAGACATACTGATGTTGCCAATGCTTATTATACACTTGTGAATCAGTACAGGCGGAGTCAGATGAGTTTGGGAGGCGCCGTGTAATACATGAGAACTAATGGAATACGACTAAGACATATGACATGTTGTGCGAGTCAGGTGCGGTGTAATACATGTGTTGCAGTTTGGATGGTACGGGCCCCATTGAGCAGTATATGTTTTAAATCACAACGACACAGCAGAGGAGGTGCTCAGCCCTGGACAAGATGTCTCCTGTAACTCCATATCTGGCCAGGGTCATATTTATTCACCTTTCGCCACGTGGTGCAGAACCAGCAACTATTACAGAGTATAACAGGTGGTAAACAAACCAACACCCCGGTTGTCGGCGCTCGATGAATTAACACTTGACGCTCCTCTTACACCACAGAAGCGACACTACAATAATACAGTACAGAGAACCACACTCTGTCCTCACAAGAAGACAGATGCAGTAGAACCACATTCTGAATTTGTTGCAGAGTTTAGTTCACAGTTGGGTCTTAGAGCCACTAACAAACCAAGGTGCCCGGTAGGTGACCCCAACCTGACCCCCCTCATTATTTTACTTACAATGTACATGACAGGTTGCAGATTCTGCATACTGCTTTGATCTTCAAATGGTTATTAGCAGATGATTAAAATGTTAGACGTTTTTACTTTGCAGGATAGAGGAAATTACCATAACACCGTCGATGTTAAGTGGTAGAATAAATTATGAGAGCATGGCCTAGGCTGATGTTAAATTAACAAACCAATGCGCCCTGCACGCCAAAAGCTTAGACACACCTGTAGAATACACTATACAGATTTTAAGGCAATTTCTGGAAATGAAAGGCGCAAAGAATGAAGTTAAATTAATAAACCAATGCACCCTACTTACCTTCATGCAAAAAAACTTAAAATACACCTGCAGAATATATTGCACATACTTTAAGACATGTTCAACTCCTTGTACAATAGTAGTTCTTCACCTCGCATTTGGCTTATTAGTTTAGATCTAGATTTTGGCGGTCACCCTTAGGTAGTTATCGTTAGGACCTATTATCCATAGGAAAACCGCAACATTCTATTGGCAATAACTTTGGCGTCGAATAATGAATCTTCTTGAAAGTTTCCAAACATCTGGCCAGCTCAGTTCTGCTCCTTCCCTGAAAGTTTGGGGGTGATTGGTCAAGCGGCGACCGAGAAAAAAGGGTGGTCTCAAAACGTGTTTTCCCCATGCAATTTCTCATAGGACCTTTAGCCACGGCTACAGCCCGAACAGCTGAACGGAATTACACCAAATTTGGCAGAGAGGTAGTCCTCAGTTCCGACTTGTGCCTTTTGCTTATATGGTGTCAATCTGTTCAGTAGTTCCTGAGAAAATTACGGTTAAAGTCATTTATATATCTATAGGCGCGGTGGATCCGCGAATTGTTCGAGGATTGGCATCGTAGCATAAGCACACCGTCCCGATCACGTGCTCAATGCTAATAGGCCGTCAAGAGGTTGTAAACATTCGAAACCAGGAACTGTTGGCAGCCATTTTACTCCTCGGTGTAAGCGAGGCTGAAGAAGTCTGTGAAATATGTATGCAAATATGTATGCAAAACGTGAAAAGGGGGGCTGGGTAGACACACCCTGACCCTCTAGGCCTGCTCAGGGGGTTCCACAAGGATCCCTAGGGCAAAAATAAATATATATTTTTTTTTAACCCACGGGATGCGCGTAGGTTCCGCGCATTTTGCCGCCGAAAAAAAAAACCGAAGTGCGGGCTCCTGCGGGTTAAAGGTTATTAGCCCCTGGGGGTCAAATCCCAGGGGCATTTTAAAAAAATAGTCTGGAGGGGTCCCAATCCCCCACACACTGTCCCGGGGACCGCCACCCCCGGGGCTCTAACTTAATATATGCGGGGGGCTCACAGGACCCACCCGCAGCCCTGGGGATCGCCACTCCCCGGGGCTTGTTAAAAAGGGTGGGATCTTCACCCCCCGGGGCTTCAAAACATTAACTGAGGGGGGGCGCGGAGGCCCCCCCCAACCCCGGGGACCACTACCCCAGGGGATTCTTTAATGTGTGGGAGGGGGGGTCGCGTGGCCCCCCCTCCTGGAGCCCAGGGCTGGCTCCTGCAGTGTCCCAGGGTGCCCACCCCCAGGACACTGCCGTTTGCAATGTCATAGCAAACTGCTTTCCTATTTGGAAAAGAAAGCAGGAAACCTTCTCTCTCTTCCAAATAGGAAAGCAGATTGCTTTTACTCAGGGGGAGCATCATGTTAGCTGCTCTCCCTGAGGAAAAGCAATGCCGGCTCCCGAAGGACACGGGTAGCTGGCTGGGACCGTGGGGGCATTGGGGCTCCCCCCACGGTCTCCGACGTATTATAAAAGCCCCAGGGGATGGGGTCCCTGGGGATAATAAAAATTACTGATAGGGGCAATTTTTTTTTTTTACAGTAAAATTAGGAGTCACGCACCCAGCGTGGCACTCAGTGCGGCCTCTGGTGTGCACGCGTTGGATGCACGGCTCATAATCTGTAGGGTGCGCGACTCCAAGCCAAAAACAAATTATATTTTTTAGGTATACATCAAGCATATGTGTTTAGTTGTTAGGTGGCTCTAAAAAGAGCACTTAGAGATTTTAGTACCTACAAGTAAGTACCGATGCAGAGTCTAAAGTTCAAGAGGAAGACTCTGTTCCCTTCATCTGTGAAAGGTACACCATCTCTCCTATAAATGCCTTGCATATTGAAACGCAGATTGTTGTGATATATGGACCCCATTCTATAGTCTTGGAGAAAAGCAGTAACAGATTTATTCACATGTTTCATAGTTTTCTCAATCTGTGGACAAAATAGATTGAACCAGTTTCATTTCTGCCTTTGGCATATGTTAGAATAGACAAAGGCAGTTTGGGGGGAAAAGTGACATCAATTCTCCAAAGGAGTCCTTCATAAGCATTTCCAGACCTTCCCTATTCAAATTGCCTAGGTCATTGCCACCACAGTGCACAATTATGAGGTCAGGGTGTTGGAGATGCAAAAAGGATTTCACCAATGGCCTCAATTGGTGCCACTTTAACCCTCTCTGTCCAATCCATTTAATGTCCACATTTGTTAAACCTAGGTCTTTGTGATTTCCTTTGTGTTCTGCATACCTTTGGCTCCAGAAAATATAGCTGTGTCCCACAATCCACACTCTAAGCATCTTGAAAGGAGGTCTGGATGCACTCAGATGGTCTCTGTAAATGAAATGGCAGTTTGAAAACTAAGATTTTTCTAAAATGGTGGATAAGATGTAGTGTTGAAAAAGGAAAAGAAATGATTGGTTGTTTGACAACATTCAACACAGAAAACTAGGGTGCATGTTTCTGTTTTTTAAAAGCCTGATTCTTATTGGTTGACAAAAACTGATAGAAAAGAACGTTACATAAAATGAGCTGGTATATTGAAAAGTCAAGCACATTTTCTGTTTTGATTAGCAACATTGTGTGATGAACATTTGACCTGTGTGCTCAGTTAAGTGTTCCATTAAGTGTTTCTATGGTAACAGGCAGAAGGCAGAATGGAGGTAGGGTTGAAATGTATGTAGTTGCCTGATTGTTGAGTACCTCCTGAGGCGGAAGCCGGGGGGCTGTTGCATGATATTGTACATTTTTTGCGCTGTGCTACTTTTTAATCCCGTTTTTAAATTGTATTTGCAGCCGAAATCGGCGTTTTACTTATTGCACTGTAATGGTAGCAAACAGCTTGATTTAATAAGCGTTAGCCGACTACCTTGCTCTCCTCTTTACAGCAGCCCAGGACCACTCCCAGCCGAGTATTGACGCTGTGGAGCCGGTCCCGAGCAGTAAATTAGCGGCGGCCATCATGTGTGTGGGGTAGGATCGAGTGCGCTCTAGTCGCACATAAAAGAGGATGGTCGCGCCAGAGTCAGGCCCGTCTACGCCCGTCCACGTCCGGCCGGGTCCAGGGGCCATAATCCCTGGGCCAGGTCTCCAGTATTCCAGGGAAACCTTATTTGCACTAAATACTAACACCAGTCTCTTATGCACACGCACATTGGACACATTGAAGCAGGAAAGATTGCTGAAATATACAGCTAAGCCACCCTCTAACAAGATCAATTTGAAGAGGGAATTTGGAAAAGCAACCTCACAGAGCATTGCTCTACTTAATACACGTTCCCTCCAAAAACACAATCTGGAAGTGTTCTCCCTGCTCCAAGAAGACAACCTAGATGTCTTGGGGGTTACGGAAACCTGGTTAGAAGACTCGTCCACGCCCGACCTGGAAGCAGCACTACCCCCCAATTTCAGTGCCACTAGTCACAACAGGAAAGATGGTAGAAAGGGGGGGGGGGGGGGAAGTCGCCCTTATATATAAAAATTCTTTTAAATCTGAGACCATCTGTGCAGAAAGTCTGGAAGGTGTGGATATTCTGGGAGTCAAGCTTTGCTCCACCACCAACTGCTTGGTGATACTCCTCGTTTTCCGCCCCCCAAGGACTTCTCCAGCTTTCATGGAACCTTTTCTGGGTCTGGTTCATGACCTACGAACTAGGTATGAGGGTCTCATGATTATGGGAGACTTCAACCTCCACTGGGAGGAATCCCCCAAAGACGCTATGTCAAAACAGCTAGATGAGGCCTTGACTTCGTTAGACCTAATCCAGAGGGTAACTGGTCCGACTCATGAGAAAGGTCATACACTGGACCTGATCTGAACGTCAGTCCCGATGCTAGGCCCCATTACTATATCTCCCTGCATATGGTCGGATCATCACCTGTTGCAGGGTAAAATAGTCAGGGGTGGGGGAATCCTATCGCCCGACGCCCGAGCCATGTTGTTTTTTGTGACGGGCAAGAAGATTTATTGTCTCCTTCGTCCGACGGACAAGTAGACATTAAATCACGTAAGTAATACAGGCCCAGAGTACCCTCAGCCAATCAGAAAGGCTGGTAGAGAGCCAGGGACCCTGATTGGCTAGCAGCCCATGACTGGGCTCGAGCCTAGCCAGTGATTGGTTGGAGGAGTCACTCAGAAAGTGGTAGCTTGTAGCCGGCCGCCGCCGTGAAACCTTACATTTCGCTGCCTATATTGAAAATAAGCGCTGCCATAGTGACCTCAAAGAAGGTGTATTTTCTGATAACCAACTTGCTCTAAAATTGATAGAAACTTACTGCCTGCTGCGATGGAAAGCGTTGAGTGATGCGTCCTTGTGGCTGCAGGAAGGGCGGGCGCATATTTACCTAATCGCTGCTATTGGAGCAGTGCCGTAGCCGTGCTGACTGCACCTTTTAATTGGTTGGCGCAGAGCAGATTCAAACGCCCCTTTCGCGCCAGGCATGCTGCAACAAACTTGACGAAAGGAAGGCTGGTGAGACGGTGCCTTTGAGCAGGTCGGTGTGCAGTGCTTCTCCCGGTGTCATGGCGAGTGACTGCAGCACTTAAGAAGAGCAGCTGAGGAGACCGGCAGTGTGTGTGAGCGCTCTGCATTACTGCCTGGGAGTGCTGGTCTGCAGACTACAAGCATCGCCAGCCCGTGTCCAGCACCTTAGTGTGACATTTCCTCAGCAGCGGGATGTCCTGCCTGTGCGTCACGTCATCAGTGCTTTTCAGAGCCGTTCTTTAATTAAGGTATAGTAACACGATTAAGAGACTTTTATGTTGCCTGCGTTGTTTTGATTCTTTGGCTTTCTTCTTTTGTTTGTTCCATTCCTGTAATAGTTCTCTCATGTAACGTAACTGATTCTGTTTCTCTTGCACAGTGCTCTGACACCTTCAGGTAAAGTCCGCGCTTCATAAATATGCATTAAATAAATAACTGCAAGTGGGTGCGAGGGTTATCTTTCTCGCCGTATCTGCACTTGCCCTTCCCCTGCCCCCACTGTTTAACTTAGAGGATTCCAGTCCTGCCTCGTCACCCCCCTTATCCACCCCTCTCCTCCGTAATGGAAAATAAGAGAAGCTGTCGGTAGTGACCTGTCACCCCGTGACCTAAAGAACTGAAAAGCAGTAAAACTGACATCACGCACAGCAGTGGTGATTAGCAACACAGCGGCATCCCCGGGGGCTAATTACTGCAAACCAGTCAGTGGAGGCAAAATGCAAAGCTCACAAATGGGCACCATAGCCTGCACACACCTCAGTGGTTAAACCCAGCATAGAACGGACTAAGATGCATCACAGGGCATAGGTAGGGTGACCAGATGACTCCACACCGTGACACAATTTTTCCAGTTCTAGGTTTTGACTTAAAATATCGGTGCATTCTAGGAACTGTAGTACAATTTTAATTGGACTTACACACCTGTTAACTAGGATAAATAAAAGTAAAACCCATGAATAGAAACGTTGTGTTGAAGTGACATCTGGTCACACTTGACACGAGCTACTTGGGAGCTTGGAGTAAGGGCAGTCGCGTATTAATAGGCTGACTCTGCCCACCATATTGTTAGGAAAGGTTATTCAATACTATTTGCCCCTCTGTCGCCCCATCTCTCGTGAGCTCTAGTCCTGGTACTTCTATTTCATTCCTGCCAAGGAACAGATGTCTTTTTTCACGAAATAAAGTTCCTTCCCATTATTCCAAGGAAGCAAGCGTCAGTGCTTAATTTGAGGCGGGGTTACAGGCTGGCTCAGATTGGCAAGGCGGGAAATTGGAAATGGGCCGATGGGCCTGTTACAGAGGCCAGTTGGTGGGTCGTTTTAGGGTGGACTAAGCAGTCCAATCAGCCAGGGCAATCATGGTTTCTACTTTAAGTGCACACCTTAAACGGCTGTTATTGCAGGGTTTACAAACATAATGAGGCTGACCCACCCCCAGGCATCTAATTGTCAGAGGCAGAAGATTCTCTTTCTGTCACAGCACGAGGTGTCCCCGCCTCCTGGCACCCTCCAGGTGCGACAGAGGCCTCAAGGCGCTGCTGATGGGAAGCCATTAGCACTCGCTTTGCAGAGGACACAGGTTTGGAGGTGTTCTGGAAAGTAAGGGTGGTTGGTGGTTGTTTAGTGCTGGCGTGGGAGCTGAGCTCCTTGGGTTATTTGTGTTCCTCTCCCCACATGGAAAGGACGGGGGTGGTGGAGGGGGGTAGATGTGAGTTCACACTATATAAAACTCTAAAAGTATTTTAACGATTTTGGAATGTGGGACATTTTTCAGGACTGCCCGGGCCTAAGTGTGATCCCAATTCAACACTGGTGGCAAGTGGCCCCACCGCACCCATTTTTGGGGATTGTTCTTATTTTTCCTCCTCAGACTTTCACACACAGCAAGTGAGGATAAAACATAAAAAGACAAAGATGAAGAAAACAGTGAACAAGTAAAAACTGTTGGAAAGGACCCTGGAAAAGTGAAATAATGGGGATCCAGAGTGACAGTGGTGAATGAAAGTAGGCGGGGCGTGAGGTGGATTCAAGACCTGGCACCCTTGGTATTAGCCTTGGGCACCCCGACTTGCGATAATGCCCGGCACCGGCTTCTGAACAGCACCTTGGGCCCCTGCACTTATCCTATCACAAATTAAGCATTGGGAAGGGCCTACCGTAGTGACGCCTGCTAGCCCGCTCCACTTCCGGTGGCACAGTGGCGCTATTGTTGGGTCTTGGCACACTAGTGCAAACACCCCTACCTCCCTAGACTCGTCCCAAGCCAGGCTGTAGGGAGGACACCCTGACATAAGAACTGCCACAGTCTTTCAAAAGACGGGCTCCAGCTCAAACAGTGACACCTCAGTGGCATTTCTCACACACCCTTCCCATCTCACTCTATGGGTGTGAGGTTTAACATTCGCCCAGCCTAGAGGCGGCTCGCCACCTTGGCAAACCCTGGCAGCTGATTGCCGCTGGAATAAGGTTAACATATGGCTATCAGTACCACCAGCGAGTCTAAGCTCCAGTCCTGGCCTCTCATTTAACAGCCCGTTGCATTCTGGAGGCTGGGGGCCAGTTTGCATCATTAGTGACCCAATATGCCTAAAGATTACAAGGGTTATAAAAGGGATAATATCACTTGTCAAGTTTTACTTCAGCATTATTGAAAAGCGTATATTAGTTTATTGATTAATAAATCAAAAATATATTAAATGTTCTGTCAGCCCTTACAATTGATGTAGGGACGGGAGTAGGTGGGACAAGTGGATTTTACAGGACATGTAGATCTCAGTGGCATTTTGTCCCCTGGCCAAGTAGATTATTTAAAAAATTCCACACCCCTGAATAGTATTTCCAGGACAAAGCGCACCGCATACCGCTGAGTGGCAGGTCGTGAGAAGGTGGAACACAATCAACACCGACACACTTATCTCCACTCTAGAGACTACCACCTCACCTTAATAGACAACCAGAGGATGACACTGAGACAGCCAGTCTCAAACTATCACGAAAACTGGAAAGCGTCATTGAGGTGGTGGCACCTGCACGAAGGGTTAAAATTGGGAGATAAGGAGAAAAGTGCACCATGGTTCAATGAGGCACTAAGGCTATTGAAACGCTCCCTGCGTCGGACAGAGAGAGCCTGGCGCAAGGAGTATGATTCTGACAGTCAAACCTTATATGCCAAAGAGTTAACTATATATAAACAAGCTATTAGGGCCAGAAAAGCTGAGTTTTATGAAGATAGAATTGCACCCTCTCCTAATCCCCAGAAAGACATTTTTTAAGGTTCTCTCTGAATTGAGGAAAAAGAAGGAACAGCCCCCCTCCTTCTCACAAGAAGACTGCCACAAATTTAAGTCTTTTTTTACCACTAAGATTGTTGATCTTTTGGCCGAAATTAAGATGACCCCCAGACTGGACTGTCCCGACACTCCGACCCAAACTACCCCAACAGTCACCCAGCTCCTTACCTCAATACCCTTACTCAATAAGGAAACTGTTAGAACAGTGATGGGCCGAGTTAAATCAGGTTCACCGGCGGACCCGTGTCCCCCAAGGGTTTTTAAACAAGCATGGTTAGGGCTAGAGGATGACATACTATCACTCCTGAATAGCTCACTCATAACTGGACAGGTTCCATCCAACTTCAAGGAGGCTCGCCTGATTCCCCTCCTGAAAAAGGCAGGGGCTGACACCAAGATCCTGAAAAACTACAGGCCCATTTCACAGCTACCATTCCTAGCAAAAATCTTGGAACAACACGTATTGCCCATTCTCTCTCAGCATCTAGAAAATAACTCTCTACTAGAGCCCAACCAGGCTGGTTTCAGGGCCCACCATAGCACGGAATTGGTCATGCTTTCCGTGCTGGACGACCTGAGACTTAAAGCGGATAGGAAAAACCCATGTGCCCTGGTGCTGTTAGACCTCTCCGCAGCATTCGATACGGTCAAGCATGACCTATTGTTGTCGCGGATGTGGGACCTCGGTATTCAGGGCACCGCCCATGCCTGGCTGACGTCCTTTCTGGAGTCACAGGTCCAGAGAGTGCAATTGGCTAACCTGGTATCGGAGGCAGTAGGTATCACATGCGGAGTCCCTCAGGGCTCGGCATTATCACCTTTATTGTTCAATGCCTACCTGCAACCTCTCATCTCAACATTAAATCTGATGGACTGCAGTATTTACAACTACGCCGACGATACGCAGATTATTATTCAAATCGACAACTGTCCAATGGCATACCAGAGAATGCAGAATATCCTAAAATTCACTGTGAACTGGATGACGACCAACTCACTAAAAATAAATCCCGATAAGACCAAGGTGTTGGCGATCACAACGGCATCCAGCCCCTGGAACGATCTTCTCTGGCCTACCGAATTAGGGCCATCCCCAATACCAGCTGAAGCAGTGAAAAGCTTGGGCCTGATCATTGATGCAAACCTTACCATGTCTGCCCAAGTCTCAGCCGTAGTGGGTACTTGTGTGGGGCTAATGAGGCAATTGCGCAAACTATCCCCTATCCTGATGGTAGACACGCTTAGAAGAGCAGTATCAGCACTGATTCTGGCACGCCTGGATTACGGCAACGTTCTGTATGACAATATCCCTCAAAAATTGTCGAGCAGACTTCAGATAGTCATGAACGATGCCGCCAGACTGATCTTCAACAAACCTAGAAGGACTCAGGCTACTCCCCTTCTCCATAAACTCCATTGGCTGCCGGTGAAACAACGGGCCAAATTCAAGGGCCTATGCATTACGCATAAAGCACTGTACGGACAAGCCCCAAAATATATCAAGAAACGTTTAGTTCCATACGCCCCAAGCAGGAATTTACGATCAGCAGACACTGCTCTACTGATTTGTCCGCGTTTTAAGCTATCCTCCTTTGGAGGGCGCACTTTCTCCCATACATTTCCCAGTCCATGGAACAACCTGCGAGAGAGCCTGCGCAAAGAAACGAATCTTTTATCTTTCAGAAAAAAGCTAAAAATGGTGCTGTTTCAGGAGGCTTGGGGTAATGCCTAACTCTTTCCCTCTAGCATGGTGCTCACTCTCTGCAAAGCGCTTAGAGACCCCTGGGTGATAAGCGCTATATAAATCCAATATACAAATACAAATACAAATGTAGTTTGGAAAGGATTGAAATGTCTAACCAATAGAAATGTGTTTGGTTTTGAATTAATGTGGGAAGCAATGTGATTTGATGTGAAGGTGTATATGTGTTCAAAATGAGAGGGGAACTCTGCCATTCTATGGTTCTGGTGAGAGGTGTTGAAAACAGAGATTCTGAATAGGAAAATCTGCTGTGTGACTGACATACTTCTTATTCTACAAAACAATTGGAAAGGTGAGTTATTAATTTGTGAGGGAATGTATGTGGTGCATTTTGATTTTAATCAGAGTAATGTGTTTGTCCTGCTAAAGTGCAGGGAATACTTTTTTTCTCTAAAATTTTATTGCGAGTGTGTGTGCATTTAGAAAGTATTCAAAGATAAGCATTTGTTTATTTTATGTGTTTGCACACAGATAACTATGCTGTTCTAATGTTTTGGTAGAATTAGAAACCAGTTATTTTTTTATGTATTTGCAAAATGAGTTGTTTTATTTTACACTATGAAAAGTGTTTTGGTAAAATAGAAGGGATAGTGTTCTAGAATCACACAGTGAGTCTTCTGTGCATTTAGGAATCACTCTGAGAGAAGCATTTTGGTAGTTCATGCGTTTCCCGACATGTAATTGGTTAAAAACGTATTGTGTTCTCACATTTTGGTAGAATTAGAAAATAGTCATTGGTTATGTGTTTCCAAAATGAGTTTAGTATTAATAGTAAAATTTAGTTCTGAAATATATGTCATGCATGCTTGATGTTTTTGCAGACAAATAAGTACATGTTGTCTTGTAGTGACACTACCCCCAGTATGATTTCCTACACTACCCAAAACACCACTGCACTACTGTAAACCCTTAATCTACCTCCAGCATGACCACCTACACTACCTATTCACCACTTTACTACCCTAAACCTAAAATCTACCCCAGCACAACCTCCTACACTACCCAAACACCACTTTATTTCCTAGAACACTACCCTACCATGACCCCCTACACTACACAAACACCACTGCACTACCTTAAAGCCTAAAACGATATCCCTACTATGACCCTGTACACTACATAAACACCACCGCACTACCATCGAACACTACCCCTGCACGACCTCCTACACTACCCATTTACCAATGCACTACCCTAAACTCTAAAACACTAGAACAGCACGACCCACTACAGTACCCAAACACCATTGCACTTCCCTAAATCTTAAATCTACACCAGCATGGCCCCCTACACTACCGAAACACTACTGCACTACCCTAAAACACTACCACAGCACGACCCTCTATACTACACAAAAACCAGTGCACTACTCTAAACTCTAAATCTACCATTAGTATGACTCCCTGCACTACATAAACACCCCTGTACTACCCTAAACACTAAAACACTACGCAGCACGACCCCGTACACTATTCAAACACCATTGCACTACCCTAAACATTAAATCTATCCCAGCACGACCTCCTGCACTACCCAAACACGACTGCACTATCCTAGAACTCTACCCCAGCATGACCCCGTACACTACACAAAAACTACTGCACTACCGTAAAACATCACTCCAGCACGACTCCATACACTACACAAACACCACTGCACTATCTCAAACTCTAAAACACTATCCCTATAATGACCCCATACATTACATAAACACCACTGCCCTACCCTAGAACAGTACTCCAGCACGACCTACTACACTACTCAAACACCATTGCAGTATCCCAGCATGACCCCCTATGCTACACAAACACCACTGAACTATCTTAAATCCTAAAACACTATCCCTAGCATGACCCAGTACACTATATAAACACCACTGCACTATCCTAGAATACTGTCCCAGCAGGACCCCCTACACTACACAAAGACCACTGCACTACCCTAAACCCTAAATCTACCCCCAGTACAACCACCTACACTACCGAATCACCAGTGTAGTATCCTAAACTCTAAAACACTAGCCTAGCACGACCCCCTACACTAACGAAACACTGTTACACTACCCTACTGAAATACCACTGCACTACCCTACAACAGTACCTCAGCACGACTCCCTACACTATAGAAACAACACTGCACTACTGTAAATTCTAAATCTGTACTGTTGCAAAACCATAGTGACTGTTTATGTTGAATGCAGTAATCTATTTACTAAAGTAAAAGTGAACCAATTACGAATTCACTCAGTGTCTTTCCTTATAGTATTGTGATCATTTAGTAAATATGCATGTACTCTCACAGTGCTTCAGGTTCTAGTGTTATGGAGTGCTTCAAACGGCTATGCATTATGTATGTAATGCTCTTATCACCTTCACAGTTGTGCTTCATGCCTACAGTTTTTTAGTCAGAATTTGTATGAAATGTGTTTGTATAGTAATAAAAATGTATAATTTTTTTAAAGTTATTAATAAATACTTATTTATGTTTATTTTTTACAGATACTGTCTACCATCGTTAAAATAAAGTTATCATGCCGCAGAAAGAAAGAAGACAAAGTCAGAAAAAGGATACTTACTTGAAAAAAAATCAACCACAAGTATTGAAAGACCAACATAATGTGGCTAAAAAGAGAAACATTTCTGGTAAGATTACAAAAGACTTCATAAAAAAAATTACTAGATTCAGAAAAAAAATGCAAATGTGCAAAGCAGTGAAAATGTTCCTAGCACAAAAAAAAGTGCAAAGAATAGGAAAGGCAAAAAAGGCAAAGCAAAAACAAAGGATACAACTTATAGTAAAAGAAGAGAAAATAAATATATAAAGAAATGCGCAAAAAAACTATTTTACAACAGAGTTGTCCATAATTTACTGAAACACACAAAGAAATATAGAAAGAGAACACAATTTTATAAAAAGAAGAAGCATATTGAATCCTTTGTTGAAAAGGCTTTTGAAGTAAAGAGGAAAGTCTTCATTTTAGTATTGAAGAGAATTCGATCACTAGATAAACCAATCCATTTAATGAAGGCCAAAAGTAAGAGGAAAAGAGTAATTAACAGAAGTAATTTTTGTGATTTTTGTTAGGGCAATGGAAACACAGTTCAAGTTCACAGCCTTTTTTTAATGAAGAGAGTTATTTACAGAGCAATGATTTGTTGCATGCAGTTGACACCAGTGGTCGAGCTTATGAGGTTAAAAATGGTTGTACAAATGGTTGAGGAAGAGCAAATGGTTCCTAGAAATGCAGAAGAAGTGATAGATGATGAAGTTCTAGGCAGACGTCCTAAAGGCCCAGTGTACACTTGGGATTGTAGTAGTATTTGTAGTGTACGACAAGAATCTATTGATAAATTACGTCATTTCTTACAAGCATATTGTAAAAAAAGCATTAAACAAAAGATGAAGGTGTTTGCAAGGACTAGACCCTTGCAGAGTGAGAAAACACACTGGTTTGGCAAGGTCATTCTCTGGCTTGTTTTTCTAGGAAAGTATGTCAAAGTATTTTTCACCATCTCAGGATGTTGGCAGTACTCATACTCAAATGGGGAAGTTAGTGAGAAGATTGTAATATGCAAAAAGTCCAGCACTAAAGTTAAATGAGTTGAACAGTGCTCTTTTACGTGGGTCAGTATCAAATGTGAAAAAGGTTTGTGATGATATTGAATTTTGTTACTTTGGTCCAGAAGAAGAGAGTGAAGAAACTCAGAAATTAATAGAAGAAATTGTTGTAGAGAATGTTGAACATAGTTGTACAGCATTTTTTTAAAATGAAATTACAAAGTTTAAGGTGATTTCAGGTGAAAGGCCGATTTTTTCTTGTATTTGTTGTCGCCGAACTCACTACAAAAATCAGACTAGGAGTGTTGATCTGTATTTAAAAAGTGGAAAAGAAAATAATGATACGTGGAAGGAATTTGCTACTTATTTGTTGGTAGAGAATTGGGTTCTGATCAGCGTATTTGTAAATATTGATAAAAACAAATTAGATGAAAATAGAATGCCTGCTAGAGCTGTGCATAATAATTTAGAGTTAGTTGCAATTCCTCCAGAACTGACAGATCTCAATACCTATGAGTCTATTCTCATTCAATGTGTGCACCCGTTTCAGGCTATTGTTCGTATGAAGCCTAAAACAGGTAAATTGCATCCTTTAGATTTACAAAGAGGATTAAACGGAAGAGTTGTGTATTTACCGTTAGATTTAAAGAAAAATATTGAAAGTGAAGCGAGGGAGAGATAGAGAGGGCAAGGGTATAGCGGAGGAGGGAGGGGAGAGCATAGCATGAGAGAGAGGAGTTATCAGGGATGGTGTCATACTACAAGTAATACGATATATTGGGCATGTAAAGTGTCCGTGACATTAGATACCCCAGTATTTGTTGAGAAGCAGTATTTTAAGTTCTTTTTTGAAGAGATGGTAGGAAGGGTTGCATCGGATATCCTTTGGGAGGGAGTTCCAGATTGTGGGAGCGTTACCAGAGAACGCACAGGATTGGGTCTTCTGATGTTTAAGTCTGGGTGGGATCAGGATAAGTGAGTTAGTGCTTCTCAGGGATCTGGAACAACCTGCTTTCTGAAGTTTAATTGCAAGGTAGGCAGGGGAGTTTTGGTGAAGAGCTTTGTGAGTGATGCAGGCAATTTTGTATGTGGATCTTCCTTCTTCCTTCTATTGGAAGCCACTTGACATTTTTGAGGATGGGGGAGATGTAATCAAATTTTCTGCAGTCGGAGATGAGTCTAGCTGCAAGGTGGAGGACAGATTTAATTGGGGCAAGATGGATTTTAGGAGTGCCAGCCAAAGTGGCGTTGCCATAGTCGATCCTGGAGAGGACCAGTGACTGGACAACAAGTTTGAAATCTTCTGCTGGAATGAAAGGTTTGAGTTTTTTGAGGTGGAGAAGGGTTAGAAGAGCGCTTTTGGAGGCATTTTTGATGTGGGGGATGAGATTCAGATTTTGGTCAATACTGATGCCAAGGGACTTAACAGTATTAGAGGTGGAGAGAGTGCAGTTTAGTGCATTGATGTCCTTTACCCAGAGTTGGATGGGAAGAGGATTGTTTTTGGGGGAGAAGATAATGATTTCAGTTTTTTTGGGGTTTAATTTGAGATGGTTCAGATGGAACCAGGTTTGAATTTTAGTCAGTGTCTCATTTAGGTGAAGGATGTCTTTGTGAGATTTGATTTTGTAGTATAGTTGCGTGTCATCAGCATAGAGATGGTAACTGATATTAGCGTGTTTGAGGATGAGGGTGAGTGGTTCCATGAACAGATTGAATAGGGTAGGGGAGAGGATGGAACCTTGAGGTACTCCAAGTGAAACAGGTTGAGGTTTGGAGAGGAAATGGCTAAGTTTGATTTGTTGGGATCTGTTTTGGAGGAATGAGGAGAACCATTTGAGTACCGTGCCTTCAAAGCCGAATCTATCTTGGAGGGTGTTGAGAAGGGTAGGGTGGTGAACGGTATCAAATGCAGCTGAGAGGTCAAGAAGGATAAGTATAGAGGATTCACCTTTGTCAAGGGAACGTTGAATATCATCTGTTGGACAGGCCACATGAAGGGCCGCTCTCCCCCGGCCCAACCAGGCCCGAGCCCAGCCACGCAAGTACCACACACCACCATTGCACGTCCACCGTCCCCGCAGGGACCCCTACACTCGAACCTGTTGACCGCGTAGGCCGACCCACTACCGGCCTGCGCGCCCATCCTGGGCGCCATCTTGGACACTCCACCACGAGGCCGCCTGGCCCCCGATCGACCTCAACCCTGGGCCTGGCCAGGCCTCAGACATTCCGGCACCAACATCCACCCAGGAGGTGAGCGGGCTACTTGGTCAGTCAATGGGAGCAAGAGGTGTCGATGGCTCTCCCCCGCCAAGTGCCGCTCGCCCATCGCCTCCCCGGGCGCTGGCTCCACCCCCCTGCTGGGTGTCGGGACTCCCTCATCCCGGACCTCCCGACCTCCAAGTGCGAGGGTCCGGACATCAAAGCACACCAGCCCTATAACTGGGGCAGCTCCAGAGCAGGACGGGAGTTGTATCTTGGAGTCGAGAGACGCAAAGAAGAACTCATCCTTGACGGACTACTGGCGCTGCCGTAGCTCTGTCTTGTGCACCCTCGTCTTGCCTGCTGGCGCTGCCGCGGCTTTGGGAACCACCCTATCCTTCATCGTCGTCGGGACCTGCTGGCGTGGCCGCGGACCGTTTGTAACCACCACCTTCATCGGGACCTGCTGGCTCTGCCGCGGACCGTCGTCTTCCTTCATCCATCTCGGGACCTGCTGGCTCCGCCGCGGCCCGTTCATCTACACCACCGAGCTCGAGGATTGAGAGCTATTTCCATCTTTTTGGTAACAAGACTGTCCCGCTACCCTTTTCCCAAACAGAGACCAGAATAGAGGGGACCCCTGAGTCCAGACCTCCTTGTACCATTCTACCGTACTTGAAGAATTGCCTATAAAGTATCGTTGAACTTTATCCTTGTGTGGTGTCCGTCTGTGGGGGGGAAGTTACTTGTCTGTACGATCCACTGGAGACGGCTCTCCCCGGAGACCTCTCCCCTTATCCTCGGCCGACCCTCCCGGTCCGTCTAACATTGGTGGCCAGCGGCGCGATCCGAATCACCGCATAAACCGTACAGAGAGTAGCTCACCCCACGGCGAATCACGATGTCAACTAAAGACAGCGGATCAACGGAGAAATTCCAGATGGAGAAATTGGATGAGTACAGCCATCGTGAACTTAAACAGTTCTGTATCGAATTAGGTATCGCTACCACCGGACTAAATACCAAAGATGACTTTAAGCAGGCCCTAGAATCTTGGGCAGAAACCGGGGCTGCCGGAACCCCCGATCAAAACATCGCAGCACAAACCCCCATGGCCCCTGAAGGGCGAAGAACGGGTCTCTCGCCAGACGAGATCCAGGAACGAGAAAGAACCCGACTACACGAGCTGGAAATGGCCCGGCTCAAAATGGACGTTGAACTGAAGTTGGCCGAACAGAAAATCAACTTAGAGCACCTGCGTCTCCGAGAAGAAAGAGAGGAGAAACAGAGACAAAGGGAGCTCGAGGAAAAGAAACTGGCATATGAACATGAGCGGAAACTAGCTGAAATCGACCTACGCAAACAGAATAAAGAAGCAGGGGTGTCCGAGCAACCCCACACTCCAGGGGCAACAGAGAAGAAGGTACACATCCCCAAGGATGTCGTTCGAGAATACTTCCGAGAGGACGACATCCAGCAATGGTTTAAGGCCTATGAAATCGCTATGACTGCACACCGGATCGATAGAAGCGATTGGGGGGCCGGTCTGTGGGGGAGATTCCTCAATGAGGGCCGCGACGCCCTGCTGCAACTCCCGGACCACCAGATGACCTCCTATGACCATATGAAAGCTGCACTCCTCACCCGCTATGGCCTCACACCCGAGATGTACCGTCAGAGGTTCCGAGACTGCACCCGCATCCCGGGTACAACTTGGGTGGACTATGTCAATTACTTTAGCCGAGCCTTCGAGGGCTGGATCAAAGGAAGCAAGGTCACAACCTACGAACAACTGTTCAATCTTATGGTATGGGAGCATCTGTCGAACAATTGCTTCATTGAACTTCGCCAGCACCTCCTCGACAGCAAGTTAACGGATCCCCGGCAGCTCGCAGCCGAAGCTGACCGGTGGGAGATCACCAGAGTGGGTCGAAATGGGTCCTACGAACAGAACCGGAACAACAATGGTCAGCACCGTCCCCGAGGAGGAGGAGGCCAAGGACGCGGAAGAAGCAACGCTCCGGTCACCCCCACTACCAGCACCACCCCCCCGGCCAACCGGGGCAGCACCCCAGCACGACCGGGATATCGAGCCAATGGTACCTGCCATCGATGCCAACGAGTCGGACACTATGCAAACGACCCAAACTGCCCCCAGTACCAGAGCCCAAGACCCCGCCAAGTAGCCGCTGCTGCTCTGGGGGAGGAACAGATCTCAGAGGAACAAGAAGAATATGAACAGGAGCACCAAGAATGGGAGCCAGCCGCCATGGCTCTCGCCTGCCTAGGGGGGAGAGACATGGTCCCGCGGGTCCCCCTACCCGCTAATACCCAGAAGTACAGCCAATGGGTGGGCATCAATGGACGCCGGGCTGAAGCCCTTCGTGACACTGGGGCCAGTGTAACAGCCGTCCGCTGTCACCTGGTGACCCCCGAACAATACTTACCCAACATTCTCTGCCCTGTACGTTCAGCCGATAACTCAGAAAGTCTGTGTCGGATGGCCTGCGTCCCCTTCGAATGGGGAGGGGTCTCCGGCATGTTGAAGGTGACGGTCCGAGATGATGCCCCCGTAGACTGCCTCCTGGGTAATGACCTGGAAAGCTCTCCATGGGCAGCAGTCGAACGAAAAGAGCACCTGGGGATGTTGGGCGTCCCGGACTGGGCGTGCGTCACCACCCGGTCCATGACCGCCCGTGCCAACCCCCGCCCAGAGGAACCCGAATGGCCGGCGCCACCGCCTCCGGTCGCCCCCGCCGAAACCACCGACCGTGACGTCCCCCCCGAACCAGCTCAACCTCCAGACCTCGCTAACCCCGACCAGTGGCCTCAAGAGGGGGGGCCCACGCAAGAACAATTTCGCCAAGAACAAAAGACCTGTCCCTCCCTCGAGGGACTCCGCCAGCAAGCGCTAGCCCAAAGTGCAGGGGATACCTCCGGAACTCACTGGGTCTACTGGGACAATGATCTGCTGTACAGTGAGCAAAGAATCGCGGAGCTGGGGGCCAGCCGAGTCCTAGTGGTACCCCTCCGTTTTAGAGACTTTCTGCTAAACCTGGCCCACGATGTCCCCCTGGCAGGACACCTGGGTCAAGACAAAACCTATAGCCGCCTGGTGACCCACTTCTTCTGGCCCAAAATGAGGGACAATGTACACCAGCATTGCCGATCTTGCCCCACGTGCCAAGCCAGTGGAAAGAGCGGCCGCAAACTGAAAGCCCCCCTGCAACCTTTTCCCGTGGTCACCACCCCGTTCGAGAGGGTCGGAATCGATATCGTAGGGCCCCTGGACCCGCGCACAAAACAAGGCCATCGATTCATCCTGGTGCTAGTGGACCACGCCACCCGCTACCCGGAGGCTGTTCCCCTGCGGACTGTGACAGCCCCGGTAGTCGGCCGGGCTCTGATGGGGATCTTCTCCCGGGTGGGCTTCCCCCGGGAGGTCGTCAGTGACAGAGGCACGAACTTTATTTCGAAATATATGAAGTCTCTCTGGCAACAGTGCGGGGTTACCTACCGGTTCACGACCCCCTATCACCCTCAAGGAAACGGACTCGTTGAGCGGTTCAACCGCACGCTCAAAGGGATGATCGGGGGGTTGGAAGAGCCCCTCCGTCGCCAGTGGGATGTGCTGCTGCCGTGCCTCCTCTTCGCCTATCGAGAGGTTCCCCAGAAGTCCCTGGGCTTCAGCCCATTTGAACTGCTATATGGACACCCCGTGCGGGGGCCGCTCAGCCTAGTCAAGGAAGGCTGGGAGATGCCCCCTCTAAAGAACCCACCAGATGTTTTCCGCTACCTCCTAACCCTCCGCAACCAGACCCGGCGATTCCGAGAACTAGCAAAAGCCCACCTAGAGGCCAGTCAAGAGGACATGAAAAGGTGGTATGACCGGAATGCCTCCTCCATCGAATTTGAACCTGGGCAACAGGTATGGGTGATGTCCCCCACCGAACCCTGCGCCCTACAAGACAAGTGGACAGGGCCCTTCAAAGTGGTCGAGCGCAAGGGTCCGGCTACCTATCTCATCGACTTGGAATCTTCCCGGAACCCCCTCCGGGTCCTCCACGCTAACAGACTGAAACCGCACTTTGTACGGACAGAACTCAGCCTCCTGATGGCCACAGACAATGGGGCTGAAGAGGACTCCGAGCCCCTCCCTGACCTTCTACGAACTCGGGAGAAAGACGGCTCCGTAGATGGGGTCCGACTCTCAGAGGCCCTCACCCGAGAGCAACGCCAGGAGTGCCGAGTTCTCCTGTCACAATTCGCCAGCCTGTTCTCCCTCACCCCAGGTGTCACTTCCTGGTGTACGCACGATGTGGACACGGGGGACAGCCCCCCTATCCGCCACCGGGCCTACCGCGTGCCAGATCGGGTACGGGCCTGCATCCAGGAAGAAGTAGCCAAAATGCTCACGCTCGGGGTCATCGAGCCCTCAGACAGCCCCTGGGCCAGCCCTGTAGTACTGGTCCCCAAAGCAGCTGCCCCCGGCACCACACCAGAACTCCGGTTCTGCGTCGACTACCGGGGCTTGAATGCGGTCACCAGGACAGACGCACATCCCATCCCCCGGGCAGATGAACTAATCGACCGCATGGGAGCTGCCCGCTACCTCAGTATCTTCGACCTGACGGCGGGCTACTGGCAAATCGGCCTCACACCCCGGGCACAAGAACGTTCTGCCTTTTCCACTCCCGATGGCCATTACCATTTCACAGTCATGCCCTTCGGCATGAAGAATGCCCCAGCAACATTCCAACGGCTCGTCAATCAGGTCCTGGCGGGGCTCGAAGGATTCAGCGCCGCCTACCTAGACGACATCGCTGTATACAGCAACCATTGGTCCGAGCACCTCCACCACCTCCGAGCAGTGCTGCAAGCCCTTCAGCGAGCTGGCCTCACGATCAAGGCCAGCAAGTGTCAAATTGGGCAAGGGTCTGTAACCTACCTCGGGCACCAGGTGGGAAGCGGCCTGGTGGCCCCTCTGCAGCTAAAAATTGCCGCCATCCAGTCCTGGCAGCCCCCCATCACCCAGACCGAGGTACGAGCCTTCCTGGGCCTCACGGGCTATTACCGAAGGTTCGTGAAAGACTATGGTACTATCGTGAGGCCCCTCACAGAACTCACGTCAAAAAATCAGCCCCAGAAAGTCAACTGGACCCCAGAGTGTCAAGCTGCCTTTGAACAATTGAAAGCCGCCATGTGCTCCGCCCCTGTGCTCCAGGCCCCCGACTACAGCCGGGAGTTCATCGTCCAGACGGATGCCTCCGACCATGGCATTGGGGCAGTCCTGTCTCAAGTGAACACCGAAGGCCGTGATCAACCGGTGGCCTTCATCAGCCGGCGACTCCTACCACGGGAACAACGCTGGAGCACCATAGAGAGGGAGGCCTTCGCGGTGGTATGGGCCCTCAAGAAGCTCCGGCCCTACCTTTTTGGCACACACTTTCGGGTACAGACCGACCACCGACCCCTGCAGTGGCTGATGCAGATGCGGGGGGAAAACCCGAAGTTACTACGCTGGTCCATCTCCCTACAAGGGATGGACTTCACAGTTGAACACCGGCCTGGGCCAGATCACGCCAACGCAGATGGCCTGTCCCGGTTCTTCCGCCTCGACGCGAAGAGTCCCCAAGAGGATGGGTAACTCTCCCCGCCTTCAGCTGGGGGGGACGCATGTTGGACAGGCCACATGAAGGGCCGCTCTCCCCCGGCCCAACCAGGCCCGAGCCCAGCCACGCAAGTACCACACACCACCATTGCACGTCCACCGTCCCCGCAGGGACCCCTACACTCGAACCTGTTGACCGCGTAGGCCGACCCACTACCGGCCTGCGCGCCCATCCTGGGCGCCATCTTGGACACTCCACCACGAGGCCGCCTGGCCCCCGATCGACCTCAACCCTGGGCCTGGCCAGGCCTCAGACATTCCGGCACCAACATCCACCCAGGAGGTGAGCGGGCTACTTGGTCAGTCAATGGGAGCAAGAGGTGTCGATGGCTCTCCCCCGCCAAGTGCCGCTCGCCCATCGCCTCCCCGGGCGCTGGCTCCACCCCCCTGCTGGGTGTCGGGACTCCCTCATCCCGGACCTCCCGACCTCCAAGTGCGAGGGTCCGGACATCAAAGCACACCAGCCCTATAACTGGGGCAGCTCCAGAGCAGGACGGGAGTTGTATCTTGGAGTCGAGAGACGCAAAGAAGAACTCATCCTTGACGGACTACTGGCGCTGCCGTAGCTCTGTCTTGTGCACCCTCGTCTTGCCTGCTGGCGCTGCCGCGGCTTTGGGAACCACCCTATCCTTCATCGTCGTCGGGACCTGCTGGCGTGGCCGCGGACCGTTTGTAACCACCACCTTCATCGGGACCTGCTGGCTCTGCCGCGGACCGTCGTCTTCCTTCATCCATCTCGGGACCTGCTGGCTCCGCCGCGGCCCGTTCATCTACACCACCGAGCTCGAGGATTGAGAGCTATTTCCATCTTTTTGGTAACAAGACTGTCCCGCTACCCTTTTCCCAAACAGAGACCAGAATAGAGGGGACCCCTGAGTCCAGACCTCCTTGTACCATTCTACCGTACTTGAAGAATTGCCTATAAAGTATCGTTGAACTTTATCCTTGTGTGGTGTCCGTCTGTGGGGGGGAAGTTACTTGTCTGTACGATCCACTGGAGACGGCTCTCCCCGGAGACCTCTCCCCTTATCCTCGGCCGACCCTCCCGGTCCGTCTAACATCATCCATGACATTTAGCATAGCAGTTTCAGTGCTGCAACCCTTTCTGAAGCCGGACTGGAAGACATCAAGGAGGTTGAATGAGATAATGTGTTTCTCTAGTTGCATTAAGACACATTTTTCGAGGGCTTTGGAGAGGAAAGGAAGGTTAGAGATGGGACGAAGGTTGTTTGGATCATTGGGGTCCGCAGTGGAGTTTTTGGGAATGGGCGTAATTTGGCCAAGTTGGAGGGATGCAGGGACACAGCCTGTGGAGAGAGAGGAGTTGATAATTTTAGACCAAATAGGGGCAATGGTGGATTTGAATTCTTGGGCTAATGTGGCGGGGAGAGGATCTTTGGAATGTGCAGAAGGTTTAAGTTTGACAATGATATTAGTGATCAAAGATTCAGATACTGGGATAAAATCATTCCAGGAGGCGTTGTTTTTAGCGGGAGAGTTTGTTGTATGAAGAGTATTATGCAGGAGTAGATCAGGTAGGGAATCAGAGGTATCAGGCGAAGTGGAAGATGAGATCGACGTCGACTTAAGAGTGTGTAGGGTAGTGGTGGGTTGGGGTGCGAGAAGGAGGGAAGAGAAGAATAGTTCAATCATGTTGATTTTGTTCGTGAAGAAGCTAGCTATTTCTTCGCATTTGTCTGTGGAGGCTAACATTTTATAACATTATATAATACATACTATAAGAGTGTTTATATAGGAGAAGAAGAAATGGTTTTAGCAGAATATACTGAAACGTCAAGTGGACAAATTGAAAAAGTAGATATGTTAAGATGTGAAGAAATCGATGAAACATTAAAGTGTGCATCCACTTCATTCAGAAGAAGTGATGGGAAACACTATTGATTTGTTCCAAATGAAACAAGCATTTACAATGCAACGGTCTCGCCTTTGCAAAAGTTAGAGCTATTGGCATTTAAAATGACAAAAATGTTATTTATGTGTTGGTTTGGAAAAAAGATTAATAAATGGCATTGTCATTTACAATGCCAATAGCGTAATCTCTCACAAATGCGAGAGCTATTGCATTTGCACCCACACACAGAGCTACACACACACAGCCACACACACACACACAGACACACACACACACAGAGCCCCCTACACACACAGAGCCACACACACAAACACACAGAAACCACAAACACACAGAACCACATACACACACACACACACACACAGAGCGCCCTAAACACACAGAGCCACCCACACAGAGCCACACACACAGCCACATACAGAGCCACACAGAGCCACACACACACACACAGACACACACAGGGCCACACACACACAGAGCAACGCACACACACACACAAACAGAGCCACACACACAGAGCCACACTGCCCCACCCACGGACATGGCATTCTCCCCCCTGCTGACACTACTTGTAGCACACTGCCCTCCCCACTGGCATGGCATTCTCCCACTTGCAGGGCACTGCTGACACTGAGGGCATTCTCCAACTTGTAGCACACTGCCCTCCACACTGGCATGGCATTCTCCCCCCTGCTGACACTGAGGGGCATTCTCCTACTTGTAGCTCTCTGTCCTCCCCACTGACAGGTCAGTCTCCACCCTGCAGGGCACTGATAGGCATTATCACACTTGTAGCACACTCCCTCCCCACTGACATGCCATTCCCTCACTGACCAGGCATTCTCCCACTGCCCTCTCCACTGACAGGGCACTTTCAAGAGTGTTGCAGCATTCCACTGATGACGCAGCCCTCCCTCCCCACTGAAAGTTCAGTCTCCCCCTTGCAGGGCATTGCTGACACCGACGCTCACTCTCCCACTTTCGGGACACTGCCCCCCCTGACGCACTCTCCCCCTTGCAGGACAGCGCTCCTGGGGACCAGCTGTCAGTGACGGGAAACCGCTGGCACGAACTGCTCTCACCTAACAGGTGCGCCACGGGGGTTGATGAGCTCACCGCTCTCGCCGCTGCTCGAGCTGCTCCCGTTGCTGGTCTCGCGCTGCTGTTCTGGGCTGACCCCTCGGCAGCAACGGAACGTGCTCAAGCCCCCTTCGCACGAGACGGAGGGGGGTAAACTGGGATGGTAGTGCTGGCGACATCGACGAGGGACCAAATCATTGCTGCGACGCCGCCCTCAGCCCGCGGGCCATTTCACAGCGCAGTGTCATATCCCGCACACAATAAAACCGATAATACGGAGTCAAATCAAAATTATAATGGTATTTTTATTTTACTTTACATATAATTTAGTAAGAGTATTACTAAGCGTTCAATACTGTAAAATATATTGAAGCACTTTTCTTCATGCAGGGCCGGCTCTAGGCATGTGCAAGCTGTGCACCTGCACAGGGCCACCAAACCCCAGGGGCCACCACAACAATATATATCCTTAATATATTAATCCTCTTAGGATGGATACATATTTGCGAGGCGGCCCCTGGCAGGGATTTGGCAGCCTCCGGCTCTGTTCCACTTCCAAACAACCTGACCCCCCCTCTTCACTGGCCTGCGCGCTCCGCCCCGCCCGCACCCCCTCTTCCGGGCCCCCTACCTACGCTCCTTGCCCAGGGCCACCATGAGCCTAGAGCCGGCCCTGCTTCATGCGATGCTTGAGTAGAATACATGTCACCATTTAGTTAATAATTATATTACAAGCAGAGGTGTAATATTAAAGGAGATGTATTCAACTGCATTTGAGTTATGAAGACCTCTGCCTCTTCCAAGATGGGCGCTAAATTGTGTGGCTTCCTGCGCAGGCCCTGTAGCGCCCGGAGAGGAGGGAAGCAGCGGGTTCACCTTCTCTGTCTGGCTCACCTCACACGCAGTTCAAGCACGGGCAGGTGCCTGGGATGCTCGGCTGTCTGCACGCTTCTCCCGTGCTCCAGAGCGGTCCCGCGGGGGAGCCGAGCCTGCTCGTACGCAGAGCCGTCTGAACACTGTCACTCTTGCGTCGCAGCCTGAACACACAGTCCAGGGGCTTAGCCCCCTCTGGAGCTGCACACACCATGCATTTGTGGCTCACGGTGACAATTTATTCATCCAACGACCGTGGGAACTCGATATTGCCCATAAGGGGGTGTAGTGGCATTGGGCGGGTGCGGAGCTAAGGCTCTGGTGCCAGGCAGGAGGCAGCTGATCCAGAGGAACGATTCTGGCAAAAACACATCAAGCATTGCATAGGCTCATGCCTAAACAGCGGACACGCCTAAACAGCGAGACGGGCAGCAGGAGTCTGTAAGCCCAGTCCTTTTCAGACTGGGGGCGTGTTTTTCTTTCTACCCTCTTCTCCATTGGCTGGAATGTAAACAACGGGCGTGTTTTTGACGGTTGTTTTACATTCCAGCCAATGGAGAAGAGGGGAGAAAGAAAGTCAAAAACACTCCCCCCAATCCGAAAAAGACGGTCCTTAGATCGACAAAATAACGCCACTGGGACCTCTTCTCCAATGGCTGGCCACCATTTAGGAGGCAAGCCAATAGAGAAGAGGGGCAGGGCTCAACCTCGCTACTCCAAGTCATTAAATCTCGCCATCGAGACTGCACATGTGCGCAGCCTACGCTAGCCGAGACCTAAAAAACAAAAGGAAGTCCCATGAGTGTATGGGAAGAGAGCTTGGAAGCTCATTGTTTTCCATAGTTGTTCCCAACTGAAAACAAGCATTGAAAATGCAATAGGTCTCGCAGCATTAGAGTTAGTGCTTTTAGAATTGTTTATGGGGTTTTTTTGTAAATCTTTAGCATTTTTGTTTCCTGTAGCCAATGCTAAAGAATTTCAAAAAAAAAAGCCATAAACATTTTTAAAAGCTCTGAAATGCAGTCTGAAATGCTGGATATATATTCAGTACAGATACACTATATTGTTAATGAAGACATAGGATATAATATGTTGTACTGTATACACACAATTAGATGGGAACGTGCTGTGTGTGTCAGCGATTGAATGTGGAGGTGATGGTGGATGTGGTGGTGGATGTGGTGGTGGATTCGGTGGATGTGGTGGTGGTGGATGTGGTGGTGGATGTGGTGGTGGATGTGGTGGTGGATGTGGATGTGGTGGATGTGGTGGGATGTGGTGGTGGATGTGGTGGATGTGTTGGTGGTGGATGTGGTGGTGGATGTGGTGGTGGATGTGGTGGTGGATGCGGAGGTGGAGGATGTGGTGGATGTGGTGGTGGTGGATGCGGTGGATGTGGTGGTGGATGTGGTGGATATGGTGGTGGATGTGGTGGTGGTGGGTGTGGTTGATGTGGTGGTGGATGCGGTGGATGTGGTGGTGGTGGATGTGGTGGTGGATGCAGTGGTGGATGCGGTGGTGAATGTGGCGGTGGATGTCATGGTGGATGTGGAGGTGGTGGTGGATGTGGTGGTGGATGTGGTGGTGGATGTGGTGGTGATGGTGGATGTGGTGGTGGATGCGGTGGATGTGTTGATGGTGGATGTGGTGGTGGTGGTGGATGCGGTGGTGGTGGTGGATGGGGTGGTGGTGGTGGATGGGGTGGTGGATGTAGTGGTGGTGGATGTGGTGGATGTGGCGGTGGATGTGGTGGTGGCGGTGGATGTGCCGTCCCAGAGTGATGTGGCGCCGTCCCAGAGTGATATGGTGGTGTTGTGCGGCGTGCAGCAGTGTGCGGGGTGCAGCAGTGTGAGGCGTGCAGCAGTGTGAGGCATGCAGCAGTGTGAGGCGTGCAGCAGTGTGAGGCGTGCAGCAGTGTGAGGCGTGCAGCAGTGTGAGGCGTGCAGGGGTGAGAGGCGTGCAGGGGTGAGAGGCGTGCAGGGGTGAGAGGCGTGCAGGGGTGAGGGAGGGTGAGGGTGTGTGAGGGTGTGTGAGGGTGTGTGAGGGTGTGTGAGGGTGTGTGAGGGGGTGTGAGGGTGAGGGGGTGTGAGGGTGAGGGGGTCTGAGGGGGTGTGGGGGTGTGAGGGTGAGGGGGTGTGAGGGTGTGAGGGTGAGGGGGTGTGAGTGAGGGGGTGTGTGGGTGAGGGGGTGTGAGGGTGAGGGGGTGTGTGGGTGAGGGGGTGTGTGGGTGAGGAGGTGTGTGGGTGAGGGGGTGTGTGGGTGAGGGGGTGGGAGGGGGAGGGTGTGTGAGGGTGAGGGGGTGTGAGGGTGAGGGGTGTGAGGGTGAGGGGGTGTGTGGGTGAGGGGGGTGAGGGTGAGGGGGAGTGAGGGTGAGGGGGAGTGAGAGTGAGGGGGAGTGAGAGTGAGGGGGAGTGAGAGTGAGGGGGAGTTAGAGTGAGGGGGTGTGAGAGCGAGGGGGTGTGAGAGTGAGGGGGTGTGAGGGGGTGTGGCGGTGTGAGGGAGAGGGTGAGGAGTGTGAGGGTGAGGGGGAGGGAGGGGGTGTGTGAGGGTGAGGGGGTGTGCATTCTGAGGGTGTGTGGCGGTGTGAGGGGGTGAGGGCGTGTGAGGGTGAGGGGGTGTGCATTCTGAGGGTGTGTGGCGGTGTGAGGGGGTGAGGGCGTGTGAGGGTGTGTGTAAGGGTGAGAGGGTGGGTGTGTGTGAGGGTGAGAGGGTGGGTGAGAGGGTGGGTGAGGGTGAGGGGGTGAGTGAGGGGGTGAGAGTGAGTCAGGTGAGTGAGGGTGTGAGAGTGAGTGAGGGTGAGAGGGTTGTGAGAGTGAGTGAGGGTGAGAGGGTTGTGAGGGTGAGTGAGGGTGAGTGAGGGTGAGTGAGTGAGGGTGAGGGGTGAGTGAGTGAGGGTGAGTGAGAGTGAGGGCTCTGAGGGAGTGTGGCGGTGTGAGGGAGAGGGTGAGGGGGGTGAGGGGGAGTGAGGCGGTGGGTGAGGGGGTGTGCATTCTAAGGGAGTGTGGCGGTGTGAGTGGGTGAGGGCGTGTGAGGGTGAGGGGGTGTGCATTCTGAGTGGGGGGGTGGCGGTGTGAGGGGGTGAGGGCGTGTGAGGGGGTGGGTGAGAGGGTGGGTGAGAGGGTGGGTGAGAGGGTGAGTGAGGGTGAGGGGGTGAGTGAGGGGGTGAGGGGGTGAGGGGGGTGAGTGAGGGGGTGAGGGGGTGAGTGAGGGGGTGAGTGAAGGTGAGGGGGTGAGTGAGGGGTGAGAGTGAGTGAGGTGAGTGAGGGGGTGAGAGTGAGTGAGGGTGAGAGGGTTGTGAGAGTGAGTGAGGGTGAGAGGGTTGTGAGGGTGCCTGTAGATGGCAGACTCGTTCCCTACATTCTCTGGGTATGCAATAGGTCTGATAAAAACACATTTCCTGGGCTGCTGTTTCCTCCCAGTCCACCACTGCAACAGAGGTGCAACAGAAAAGAATACAGTGACATAGCCGAGTACCCAGTACCCTGGAAAAGAGTCAATCACTGCTAACTGACCTCTTTATATAGCAGGGATAACGAGTTCTCGTGGGTGCTTTTCCACACGAACACACCATCGTCACAAGATGTGTTGTTACTTCGAATTGGCTAGCGTTACATTCGCATCTGCTGCTCAGAGCCTGCTTGTTCAATAATGAATTCACAGTTCGGAACGTGTTAACATTAGGACATTTTGTCTGCTTGGAGAAATGCATTTTGTCAGATGCAAATGGGAGCGCCTCAAACCCCGAAGCACATTTTTAATTGTTTTACTCCTGCTAAAAATGACTGCATACCTGCAAGCATCTGTCAGATCGTTTATGAACTGAACAAAATGTCTGCACCCCCGCGTGCTCCTCCAAGGGTGTGCTCGGTCTATTGTTTATAGGCCCCTTCGAGCTATTCTGCAGCAGAACATAGCCTCGAATAGACTGTGGCACTGCAGCGACAAGGATGCATGTTTCACCCCAGCTGTAGAGCAATTCAGAGTAGGCTGAACCATGATACTAATTGATTGTGAAAGAACAAATAACAGTTTTGTCACTTTAAAGCACTGCTCGACTCATTTGAAAGAATATGCATTAACACCTCTTGATCTGTGTCAAAGTGAAAAAGAATGTTGAATATTAAAGGGATGAAGGCTTATTGCTGCATATATCAGCTTTGATCTTAATTGGCTCCTGCTATCGCTAGTTACACTTGGGTTGTTTGCCAGCTTTCCTATGAGAGCAGGCGCCCCTCCCCCACGCCAGAGCAGGCTGCCAGGGTGCTTGCAAGTGGCCAGGATGACTTCTAACGATGCAGATGCTAAGTAGATGATTGGCGGCACATCGAGGTCTGACGGCTCAAGGGACGGGAAATGTACCGCTCGTCAGGCTTTCAGCAGGAAATTAATTAAAAAATAAAAAACTAGGGGGAGGGGGCGGGAGGCGGAGAGTTGAGGCAGGAAGAATTAAGTGAGAGAAATGTGTGGAGAACAGATGAGCACGAAGAGAAGTGGGGGCGAGAGGGTAGAAAGAAAAGAGAAAGATGTGAGAGTAGGCGGGAGAAACGAGGAGCTAAGGAAACAGAGGTAAAGGGAGGCAAACGTGTGGGGAGACGAGGAAAGCAGACGTGGCAAATGTTGGAGAAAAGAAAGGAACAGGAGATGGGCATAGAAGGAGGTTCAGAGAGGGAATAGAAAGGAAGGGATAGAAGTAAGGGGCAAAGAGTGACAAGTGAGCAAGAAGAACAAGACGGAGGGAAGAGAGGGGAGGGGGGAGGAGAAATGCGACACGGCGGGAAGGGGCAGGCAGGATGACTCAGGGGAGGGGGCGGAGCGGGGCAGAGCGGCATGTGGGTGTGAACAAGCCGGGCCTTTGAAGTGAAGCTAAGCTTCACTTCAAAGGTGTCGGAGGAATGCGGGCGGCTGTGCACGCGCTTTTAAGCTCAATGCACATGCGCATTGAGCTTAAAAGTCACGGGCACTGCAAGGAATCGCCACGATTCCTTGCTAGTTAGATAAAGTCTGGATGAGCCCCTATAGTCTCGCTTGCTCGATGCGCATGCGCATCGACAGGCGAGACCTAAAAAGGAGGTCGATATGATGAACGTCCTGTGCAGATTCCTGCATCTGAATATCGGACAACAAGATGATATGCAGAAGATCCAAGATTTCGACAATGTATCCCTTATATATTTCATCTTTTGTTTGAAAGTGACTTGTCTGGATTTTCATATGCAGTGAATCATATTCTTAAAACTGGAATACATCTGCAAAATGTATCTGCAAAATATTTTATGGATAAAGTGCACCAGAGAGATGATCATCTAGAATTTCCGCTCATTCATTTGATGGCATGTCAGCGTGGGACTAATGAATATTGGTACCGCCGTCATGGAGAACTGAAACGTATGTTACGGAACTTAGGATCTCCAACATGGTTCCTTACCCTGAGCTGTGCGGAGTACTCTTGGGATGATTTACTAGAATTTCTTCGAGAGGCAAATTCGAATATAAAAAACATTGAATACAAGACACCTGAAGAATTGTGCTCTTTAGATCCTGTTAATGCAAGCAGGTATTTCAATCATAGATTTGAGGCTATGATGTCTTTTATCTGCAATAAAAAAAGGCCTCCTCTTGGAGAAGTTGTGGATTTCTTTTGGAAAAAAGAAATATCAAGCAAGAGGTGCTCCTCATATACATATGCTGTTATGGATTAAGGACGCTCCCAAATTTGGAACAGATGTGGATGATACTGTTTTGAGTTTTATTGAACAATATGCAACATGTGCTGTACCCAAAAGCACAGAAGAAAACTACTTAAGAGCACAAGTGTTATGATTCCAAAGCCACCGATGTGGAAAATACTGTTGACGAAAGTACAAATCTAAGGGCAAGTCCTACACCAAATGTCGTTTTGGATTTCCACGTCCTGTAATATCGAAAGGAAGAGTGAACAGTTTTATGTCATCTTTGTGACATACTATCACAAGAAATTCTCCAAAAAATACCTACAACTTAAGAAGAAATGAAGAGTCAAAATACATACATTACTACAACCCAGTTATTTTGTCCATGTGGAATGCTAATTTGGATATTGAATATGTTGCGGACAATTCCATTGCTGTTGCTCGATATGTAACATCTTATATTACAAAATCAGAAAAGACAGAATTGGTAGAAATGTGGGAAGAGATTTCTCACAAGAAGACTAAGTAAGAAATTATACAGTTTCAGTTTGAAGATGTTATCGCATCGAGAAATCGGAGCATATAAATGCTCAGATCTGTTATCATCTGCAAGTCTATACTCCAAATCTACAAGAATCATGTATGTGACTCTAGGTCTTGCAGCAATGCGAAATCGAGTACTGAAATCTGTACAAGAAATTGAATATTTAGCAGCAAAAGATCCAGAAAGTACAGATATTTGAAAATGAATATGTTGGATACACATTACCCAAACAGAAGTCATCATCTTGAGAACATGTGTCTCTATGAAGTGCTGCAAAACTACACTTTTAAACGGAATACTACAGAGAACATCAATGATGGAAAATATGGAGTAATTGGTTCCGAGGGATGCTTGGTGAAACAAACGAAAGGAAATTTGATTCATCACAGGAAGCAGAGTTGTGACACTGCTGATAAAAGGGAATTTTACTATTTAGCTCTTTTACAACTATTCAAACCATGGCGTTCAGAACTGGAATTACTTAGAGATTTCCAGAGCTATGAAGATTCCTTTAATGCTTGTGAAGATAGCATACAATGCAGTGATTTTGCAAATTATGTGAAAATGTTGAACGATGAAATTGATCAAGAAGCTACAATTGCAGCTGAGATTGCTAGAGACAGTTCTCAAGACAGTCAAAGTTCTGCTGCACTGAGTCAAGATCCACTAGGACAACCAATTGTTGAAAACGAAGCAGCAATCGCCAAGAATGAGGTGGAAACAGCAATGTATCATGCTCAAGAAGATGTAACAAACTTAGGAAACTTGGAAGAACAACTAAATGTTGAGCAAAAACAAATATATGAGCAAGTGAGACAACAGATTGACCATGGATTACTTCATGAAAAGAAAGAGTGCTCCAACTGGGTTGGCAGCACACAACATTAAAGGAATTACTTTACATCGTTTACTAATGCTACCAGTAGAGCATGAAAACAAATTGGAATACCATAAGCTATCTGGAGAAGCATGTTGTGAAGTTTCAAGAGTCTTGAAGAAAATGAAACTTCTCATTATTGATGAGGTAAGCATGGTATCAAACTTAATGCTTGCCTTTGTGCATTTAAGAATGAAGCAAATTCTTAAAACAGAGTATGATGTGTTATTTGGAGGAAAACACGTCATAGTTTTTGGAGATCTACTGCAACTGACACATGTCAAAGGACAACCAGTATTTAAAACACTTGCGCATGAAGACACCGCAAAGTCTCTGGGTAGTGTTGTAAACGTGAACATTTGGTCATAATTTGAATACAAAGATCTCATTACAAATATGCGACAGGCAAATGATGTTGATTGTGGAACTATTCTCCAAGCTATAAGAATTGCACTACTGACAGAACATGGCAAACAAGCTTTACAGACTCGATTACTTTCCAATTTGTTTCCAAATGAAAATATAGTTCATGAGAAAATATACATGGAAATTACAGATAAGAAATCTGTAATCTGCTTAATGCCAACACTGCGTAAGTGTTCTATATTCAATGAACAACTTTTGAAACGGGAAAATGAAGAAATAATAAAAATGGAAGCCATCGATAAAATAGAACATTAATAAATCACTATTATTTTTGACCGAAAAATTGAAGACAAAATTGGATTCTTTAGAAAAATCAATATCTAAAACTGCTGGTTTAGAAAAGAATCTATATGCATGTAGGAACTGTCGGATAATTTTGAGGCGTCATTTGGATGTAGAAAAAGGTTTAGTTAATGGATCAATGGGCAAAGTTGTGGATTTTGTTAATTATCAAAATAAAGATGGTATTGAATTCTTAAAGATTACATTTGATCAGATTGAAGAAGTGAAACAAATTATTCGTTGTTCTGTTAGTTTTCTGCTTGCTAAAGATGTATATGTCCGTAGAATACAGTTTCCATTTTCTCTGGCATATGCAGTGATTATTCATAAATCTCAAGGTTTACGTGTTGACAGTGCTTTGGTGAACATTGGAAATACTGTGTTTAAAGAAGGTATGGCATACGTTGCTTTGTCGCGAGTCAGAACAATATCTGATTTTTTTTGATTGATTTTGATGATACTAAGGATACTGCAGATGCCAACTGTGCCAAAGAGTACAATAGGTTAAGAAGAACATATGCTCCTAATTTAGCTCAATATCCTGTATTTGAAAAGTGTATGGTTGCTCGAAAAAGAAGGTATGAGAATATCTGTACTGAAGGTGTAGAGAAGGAAAAAACAAGATAATGTTGTGATTGCAGGCAAAAAGAAAAAGGACACTGTTGAAGAGATTGTTGGTTTTCAGTTTGAAAATAGTTCTGGTGTCACTTCTATGCTAATGTAGTGGTCAATGTTTTTTTTCTTGAAGGTTTGCAACAGCAAATTATGGAGATTCTTGAAAAAAGATTTTGTTCCTTGTTACATTCTGTTTATGAAAAACTGAGAACAGATAAAAGTAAAATACAAAGTGTTTCTGATGTCCGTAATCTTTTGGATGTATGTTCTGGTTCTATACAATTTACACAAAATATCCAACAAGATGCTCAGGAGTTTCTAATGAATATACTTACAGTATTGGATAATGAAGGTGTAGACCTAGAGAATATTTTTGGCCTTTGTTATAAATGGGAACATCAATGTGAAAATTGTATGTATACATGTAGCACTAATGTAGACACTGAAAGATTTGTATATTTGACATTACCGGACTGGAAATCAGTGTCTTTCAGTAAATTAGTTAAAGCTGCAAACCAAAACATGGAGTGTAGGCAACGCAAATCAGAAATGTTATCAAAACTATTTATCCAAAGATATGGAAAATATATAATTTTAATGATGCAACGTTGTACAGCTGACGGAAGAAAATTGGACACTTTAATAAAACATTTTGTAGCTACACAACTATCAATATCAGGAAGGACTTTTGTAGCAGTAGCAATAATTTTCCACGATGGTCTTTTAATAACATCTGGACATTACACTGACTATCTCAAAAGTGAGAAAGACTCGAGTCTTTGTAACGATGCGGAGTTGGTTATCAAACAACGTTTGCCTTTCGAACGTTTACCAAATTCCTACCTAATAGTTTTAAAGCCAAAGTTTTAGTAAGATAATTCAGCCTCTGAGAATATTTATTATTATCATTTCATAGGATTACCATTGGACAATTTACATAAAAATGACAGCAAAAATACAATTTGGCTTCAAGGAAAAGTATTTGTTTGAATTATGGACTATTTTTGCACATTGTCTCTGTGTATAATTTTAACTGGCATCATTTATAGTGTTTACAAATTTAAGTTATAACATTTTCTTAGCAGTAATCATTTTATATACGTGTGATTTGTATTGTCTAGTATTTTACTATAGATGGAATAATGGTTTTTTTAAACAATATAATTGATTTGTTTTTTGTTGCCCGCTGTTATGTGAGGAGTACGATTGAAATCGCTATTTGTAGTGAAATTCAATATATTCTGAGAACAGCAAAAACGGCAAAAAGTTACTTTGTAAAATTTTAAAATTATGATGTGCTATTAAAAATGTATTATTACATGTTATAACTATTTTTTCTTTTCTTTTACAGATCCTAATTTTAAGATATCAAAATTAACACCACTTAGATTATAAAAAAATAAGTGAATAAAATGTGTACCGTTTTTTACGTGTATTAGTATTGAGGTAAGTTTTACTAAGTCTTAAAATGCACAATGGACTGTGTTTCCACACAGTTGAAGAAAAGGAAGATGGATGGACTAGATGTGTGCCACAAAATTCCAATGCAGACAAGTATGAAACAGGGGATAGCTTAAGAACAACTGTCTGCAAGATACATGGTATAGTACAGAATAGACTGATATGGTTGTTTTGCAGGTGTTGGTAATTTCAGAATTAAAAGAAATGAAACTCTAACTTAAACCACATCACTGAGTGTTTTTGCACATGTCATATTAGGTTGCATCCCTTCCCTTCAGTAATATATAAATATGTCCTATCAGTTCCCTAAAACGTAAGTAGTTGTAAATTTATCTTGTTCTCATTTAACAGTACAGAAATGTACTCCTATAATAAAAATTGGCCTAGCCATTAACTCTCTTTTTTATTTACAAGGTGAAGAAAAGGCATTCTGTATACCTTTTCTTTTCCATGTAAATAGAATCTCAATATACACGGCACTTTGCGTTGAAAAGGTGTTCTATAGGTTTTGCTGTGCATGTTTGCACTGAAGACTCGTAGAACAAGACACATCTCCAGATTTATCAGAAATCATCAATCTGGACATGTTTGTGAATGCTGCACCATTTTTTCACTTTCAATATATGCTACAATGCACAACATATATTGAAGGAAAAAAATGTCTTTACTGATTGTTTTTGTGCAGGAAGGTATCCCTTTCTGCACAAAACCAATCTCTGCATGACACGGACATCCTTGCACCCTGGTGGAATGGTGCCTGTGCCACCACATGGCTGCAGTTTAAGCAGCTGTGCAAAGTGAAGCACATACCTGCAACATATTTATATACATATGTTGCATCCCTGTGCTTCGGAAGTACCACAGCATGCTGTATTTAAACAGTTTACAGTGTCATGCTGCAGCAGTTCCTTATAATTTTGCACTTATGCATTCACCATACATCACAAATGTATTTTCACAGTCAATTATGCACTACACATACATTCCTCTAAACTTTCACACACTAGCATACTAGTTTAGCTCTTTCTTTAGTAGTTAGTCCTGAAAATAACTTTTTTTTCTTTTTGTTTTGTTTTTGGGGGGGGGGGGGGATTTTTTGAACGATTTTGTATTTTTTTTTTTTTAAACGGGGAAAAAATGTGAACTGGGAAAAGAGAACTAAAAACTGGGAGGAGAGGAGAAAAGAAAACTAACACTGTTGGTGGTCAACAGCTCGACACACCAGATCGAAGCGCCGGGACGCCCCTTGGCTGGGGCAGCTGTGCGCTATAGACGTTTTATTACCATAACATAACATAACAGATCCACTGACTGCTCCCCATACGCAATCAGCCGTCTGCATTTTATGCATGACATTCTTAGTTTCCCAAATTGGGGACGGATGTCAGGCTGTGATGTAAATCTTCCTGGTGTTGCTCCACTGGTACTCGGGACTGCCGATGAATCAGAAGGAGTCTCTCTCAATCTTCTTAACTGCTCCCTGGCATAGTTGATTGGATGTCTGGTTTGCAAGTGCTTGCGCATACTTGCAGTTCCGCAAGAATATTTCTTTGTGGGGTCTCCCCTTGATAGCACAGTCTTGCAAATGCGACAGGTGACTTTGGTCGCATTTACCTTCTTCAATTCAGGTGGATAATGTACAATACTGCTGTACCTTTCTTTTGGGGGAGCTTCAGCAACACATTCCAGCTCTGATTAGTGTTCTGAATCAGAAGAAGCAGGTTAATGGGCAGCCATAGTTGAGTGAAGTGTTGTCTTCTTCAACAAGAAAGAAACAGAAGATCTTCTGAGGAGCTCTTTCCCTAGGAAAAGTTCTGAGAAGAGTGATTGAAATGGGTGGGGTCCTTCAATAGTTTCAATAGGAAGTGTAATGAACCAATCAAATCTCTTATTTTGAAGTAGGATGCGCGCATTCAGCACACACCCTCCTCGTACCGTGCTCGCACCCAGCGTGACTTTGTAAAATTGCATTAAAAAGTGATGTACTTTTTAAGAAAGTTAAACAATATTAAGATAATTTCTTGTCTTAATATGGATATTAAATATATATAAATATATATAAATACGTTTTTCAACATTAAAAAATCGTGGGAGTGGTGCACCCACTGCGTCTGAAAAGCATATGACGTCACGCGCTACAGCGTGTCCGTCACGTCGCGTAATACGTACATCTTGCGTATGCGCCAGAAGTCGCGTAGCAACCACGTTGGAAAAGTCGTATCAGTCGCACACCCTACGCAGATCCTAGGCAGCGACCCAAAAATGGCAGACACGTTTCGAGCAGTAAACGAGCAGGATGCTCGTAGGGGGCGCAACTCCAAATAAAAAGGAAAAAAGTCATAAAAATAATTTAGGTATATTATAAACAATATAACAATGAATAAAAAATATTTAATAAAAAAATGTGTAATGTAATTTAAAAAATAACATCTAAAAATAAAAAGATTAAAAAAATGTAGTTAGAAAATATAAAAACTATATATATATATTTAAAAATTATCATTTAAAAATCCCTTTGAAATTCACTCAAAAAAACATAGGTTTTGCATATGTTATAGTTAGGAATTAGCATTCAAAAAACCTTTGGAATTCACAGAAAAAAACCATAGGTTTTAGGGGTGTTCTAGTTAGACATTTCACTCGTATAAAACCATTGAAATTGCCCCGTTATAGTTAGTTGTACTAACTATAACTCACGCGGCCGTAATCCACTGCTAATGATGTGACCTATTACATCATTCATGACATGGTCAGTGACATCACTGATGACATCACTGATGACATCTCAAATGACATCTCAAATGACATCTCTGATGACATCATCCAGTGAATGTGGTTTGGTTGGTTATTTAATATGCATTATATATATAGCAATCTGCATTGAAAAATGAGTGGATATATAATTATCTGGATGGAGGATTTACTAGCAGTATGATTGACTGTTTACTTGACTATTTATAGTGTCTCACTAAATATATTGGATAGTGACTAAACTGTGTGAATATCTGTACCACTTTGTCAGTTGTGTAAACTGCCGCACCAGTTAGTTACTAGCTATATGAAAGTCTATATTATTTCTTGATTAGTTAATGGAGTATTTGTATGGGAGAGTGAATGTGTGTGTGGTTGGGTGGGAGGTGTGTGACTGTCCAAAGATGTGTAAATAGTTGATTTAGTAGATATATGAGGTTAAAACTGCACGTGGTAACAGTTGTTTGGGTGAGTGAATGTGTTTATGGGTGTAGTGATAAGTAAATATATGGGAGCTGCTGGGCCTTCACCTTTATAACAAACATTTGCAAAAGCAAAACTTGTTTTTGGTCTCAAAAAGCACACATTGCCACTGTAGTAGCACTGAACAAAACTACTTTGTGAGCCAATATGCTCCTTGTGAAAGAGCAGAATACTGTCACTCACAGTGAAGCCAGCCAAAAGACAAAGAGAGAGAGACAGACAGAATTTTACAAAAAATTGGGCCCCTTATTGGGTCATGGTTAACGCCAGACCCAAAAAGGGGCCCAATTATTAGTGAACGTCTCAAAAGTGCACCCATGGTATACGTCCTTGCATTAAGTGCAGATGTACATCTTTCGTGAATTCACAAGAATTTACAGAAGTAGGCCAAGAAATAGTACTCCTAGAAAATATTTGTGAACTGCATTTTAGCATGAGAAAATATGCATCAGTAGATTGACAAACGTGGCGATTTAGGCTGCGGGTGTGTGATAGCGCTACTGATGTTTTTAACCTACTTCACTTAGCTGATTACTAGCGGTCCTTTTAAAATTGTAATTTTATATTATTTGCGCAAAGTGTTTGTGTTACTTAGTTCTGGGCACGGCAAATTGCTTACCTGATTCCTCACGCTCTTGACCCCGTTCCGCCCCGGCATTGTGCCGTTTGCGCGGAGGGTCGTCTAAACGAGCGCCACTTCCTGCTCTTCACCACTTCCGCCCTGCCTCTCCACCTTGCAGGTTAGCGGTCTAGTGGCTGCAGTCCCTCCATCTATTTCTAGCGCGAAAACCGGCCCTCCAGTCAGACAAACGTGGTGATTTAGGCTGCGGGTGTGTGATGGCGCTACTGATGTTTTTAACCTACTTCACTTAGCTGATTACTAGCTGTCCTTTTAAAATTGTAATTTTATATTATTTGCGCAAAGTGTTTGTGTTACTTAGTTCTGGGCACGGCAACTTGCTTACCTGATTCCTCACGCCCTTGACCCCGTTCCGCCCCGGCATTGTGCCGTTTGCGCGGAGGGTCGTCTAAACGAGCGCCACTTCCTGCTCTTCACCACTTCCGCCCTGCCTCTCCACCTTGCAGGTTAGCGGTCTAGTGGTTCACGCCATCTTTAGCATAAATGACAACCTGGCGGAAGCGCAGCGGGAGCGCCGACTTCGCGCCGGAGTTGCGCCAAAGTTAAGCCCGTCTGCGCCCGTCCGCGGCCGACCGGGACCTGGGGCCACGCATAATGCTTGCCGCCACACATATTCCTCTCAGGAGTTATACTCCCTTCAATACTTTAGGCCCCCTGCCCCCCACCCTGCTGGCACTGCTCAAGCCTGTGGTATATGGACACCTCACCGCTCCCACCCTAACCGGGTTGAGGTGCCCATTTCCACATCTCACAACAACGCTGTTCCCCCGCCCTTTCTGGATAGCCCTCCAGCACCTCATCTCATTACCATTGTCTACCTTAATACTCGCTCGCTCCCCAAGCATCAACTGGAAGTGTTCCAAGGGTAATATTGATATCTTGCTTCTCTCCGAAACCTGGCTAAATGAGGATTCCACCCCCGACATCCTTGCTGCTATCCCCTCGGGATTTTATATCCTCCAGTCCAACATGGTGACGGGCAGAACGGGTGGGGGGGTGCCCGACATTATTCGTTCCCAATTCCACTTCACAAATCTGGCAAATACTCCCATTCCAAACTCTGACATTCTTACGTTGAAATTTACTTCCCCCACATTTTCTTTTATTTGTGTACTTGTTTATCGCCCCCCTGACAATATGCCCCTTTTTTCCTCTCAATTCGGTGATTTCATCTCCCGGTTAGTTCTCAATTCTGCCAGAATTCTGATTATAGGCGATTTCAACTACTGGCCGCTGGACTCCCGTGAAAGCGGCCCGTCGGTCGAATTTACTGATCTACTATGTGGCCTGAATTGCCTGCAGCACATTTCAGTAGCCACCCACAATAAAGGTCACATTCTTGACCAAGTGTGGACGGCCAACCTGGACATTTCCCCTCCTTCAGTTTATCCTTGTACCTGGTCTGACCATTTTTTCATTTCTTTTTCATTAAAATTCACTCCATTCATCCGTCCTCCACTTGTGGCTAATTTCATGGCACGAAACTGGAAGCGAGCTGATACTTCTCATTTTCATTCCATTCTGTCTACCACTCTTCCTAATGACACTATTGAGATCAACATGCAAACTGCCATCCTTGACCAATGGCTGATACAAGCAAGTGATGTGGTTGCTCCTATGAGAACTATCAGAACCAAACGCCCGCACGACGCTCAGCGATGGTTTACTGACCAACTTAAACTGGATAAGTTGGGCCTTAGACAAGCTGAGCGCCGGTGGAGACGAAACTACGATCCCTTACTTAAAACTGCCTATATGGATTTATTAAAATTGTACAAAAAAAATCGATTCTATCGGCCAAATCTTTTTACTACTCCCAGAAAATCCTCAGTTCTGCCTCGAAAACCAAGGATATTTTTTTCCATTGTAGCTGAACTTTCTCTCCCGGACCGTGTTACTGTTCAACCCCAACCCACACAGGCTCGCTGTGATTCACTTAACTCATTTTTTATTGATAAAATCATCACCATCAAAAATAATATTCCTTCCCCATCCTCAGTTAATGTTTGTGTTCCACCCCCTATGAATCCTTGCCGGTTGTACGAATTTCCCCCTATGTCGCAGTCCGAATTCATCTCCTTATTACGTGTGGTCAGCTCTGGCTCCCCCAATGATTCTTGTCCCCCTCAAATTCTGAAAGCCGCCTTCCTGGCCTGTCCAGGTCCCCCGCTAGATCTTCTCAACTACTCACTTGCTACAGGCTCTGTCCCTGATGCTTTCAAAAAAGCAGTTGTGGTACCTATACTCAAAAAACCAGGCTCAGACCCAGCTGTCCTTAGCAACTATCGGCTGATCTCCCTCCTCCCCTACTTGGGGAAGGTGTTGGAGACCTACGTCACCCGCTGCCTCAGCGCCTTCATCGAAAAATCCCACTTCCTTGATGATCAGCAGGCCGGTTTTAGACCGGCCCACTCAAAGGAAGCGGTCATCGTGGCTGTAATGGACGCGCTGAGACAGGGGGCTGATAGGAACCTGGCCCAGGCCTTGGTTTTATTAGATCTGTCGGCTGCTTTCGACACAGTCGATCATGCCATCTTGATCGACCGTGTCGGAAACGCGGGCATCCAGGGCCTGGCCTTAACCTGGATTGGTTCCTTCCTTCACCGGCGCTCCCAATCGGTTCAGCTATCCACCTTCTCTGCCCCCCAATCCTCACTTTCCTGTGGTGTCCCCCAGGGCTCTGCTCTATCCCCTCTTCTGTTTAATCTTTATATGCAACCCCTCCTAGCCTCCCTCCGTCACACCCCGACACTATTTTTAATTATGCGGACGACCTACAGCTAATTTTCCCTATTGATCCCTCTCCTTCCTCTCGCACTAACTTTCATTCCACCATGCTTACCATCTCCGAGTGGATGAATTTTAGTCAGCTGAAGCTCAATCCCAGCAAGACAGAGTTGGTCTTGACAGGAGGGCCCTCAAATCCTTGGAGCTCCAACTTCTGGCCTCAAGCTCTTGGTCCTCCACCCTGTCCTGTCAATTCCGTGAGGAGCCTCGGTGTTATTATCTCCAGCGACCTCTCGATGAGACCTCAAATTAACACCGTCACCTCGGTCTGCTTTTACCATCTACGCAGAATCTGTAAAATCCGAAGATTCCTCTCTACAGAGGCTCTCATACTCGTCATCATGGCCCTTGTCACTTCCCGCATTGACTATGCCAACTCCTTGTATGTGAGGATCCCTGCATACCATCTCCATCGGCTCCAGCTGGTACAAAACCAGGCGGCTAGATTGGTTTTCCAACAGCCAAAGTATCAACATGTTTCGCCCCTGTTGAGGAGATTGCAGTGGCTCCCGGTCGCCTCACGCTGCATTTTCAAAATCAGCTGCACTGTTTTTAAGTCTCTCCTTGCCCTTGCCCCTGCTTTCACCTCCCTCAGCCTTAAACGTCACATTCCCTCCAGGAATCTTCGGTCCTCTGCTCACAATCTTCTAATCACCCCCAGGTTCAAATGCAAAAAACATGGTGGCTCCTGCTTCTCTTTTCTTGCTCCTACATCTTGGAACTCTCTTCTATCCGACTCTGCTCCGATTATATCACCTTCCGCAAACTTCTCAAAACCCATCTCTTCCAGTTAGCTTATGATTAATTCTCTCCGCCTACCCCCCACTGCCTGCATCTCTGCTTTGTCTTTGAGCGCCATGAAACCAATTGGTGTCCGTGCGCGGTAAAAAATTATTTTAACATAACATAACATAGATTTGCTCATGCAAAAATCTGTTGAAGCTTTTTCTCAGTATGGGAAAAGATTAGAGAAGAGTTGGGGAAAACCCTTAAAAGATAAAAGGTAATAGGTTTGCATAGACTCTACCTTCAGACCCAGTCAGTAGATCATAGAAATGTGACAAAATAAGGGAATTGTTAGTATTCTAACCCTACTAGGGTATGAGCCCTGGCATAATCAGAAAGGCTATATCAGAGCTCTTATATAATGAGATTGCTGCCATAATTTGTTGTCGCATTATATGGCACAAAAATGGACAAGTGGATTTGTTACAGGACAAGTAGATTTATGAAGCAACTTGCCCCATGGACAAGTAGATATTTTATTAAATTCCACACCCCGGGAAACATGTCCAACAAAGTAGAAATATAAAACACAGTATATGTGACAGTTGTTGTATATAAATAAGTATACATAAGACTCAGTGATTGCAGGAGTGACTGTATGGATAACTTTATACTTGTAATAGTGATTTTATAACACACTAAGTATGAGTTTCTATCTATATGAATAAATGAAGTGGTGTTTTTATAAGTGTGTAGCTGATTAAATGTAAGTATGATCCATTGTTTGCATAAGTGAGTAGGATGACTGCATAAGTAAATAGGATGTGTGCTGGTGTGTAATGTCGATGTAGGTGTATAAGTATATTTGATAGTGTTCTATTGTTTATTGACAGCATGTATGAGTTCATCTATATGTAAGTGATTAGATGTGTGTATAGATCTAGGAATCACAGAGTGGGCTTTTAGAATCTTTTATTGGTGTGTCAATGGATTCAAATATGGTACTCGTTATTTTATAGTGAGTGACGAAAAGTTATACTAGTTTATGATGAGGTGTATCTGATTGTCACGTGGATGATGTCATCAGTGATGTCATTTGAGATGTCATCAGTGATGTCACTGACCATGTCATGAATGATATAATATGTGACATCATCAGCAGTGGATTGCGGGCGCGCGAGTTATCGTTAGAAGAACTAACGATAACAGAAGAACTTCAATGGTTTTGTACGAGTGAAATGTACAGCTAACTATAACAGCCCTGAAACCTATGGTTTTTTCAGTGAAGTTCAAAGGTTTTTTAAATGATAATTTTTAAATGTAATAATAGTTATATGTATTATGTTTATACCGATTTTCGACAGTTTTGTAACTGTTTATTTTTACATATTTTATTTTTCAAATTACATTATATATTTTTAATATAAATGGAAATAAAAATGTTTTTTAAAATATTGAAACTGACATTTTTTTTGTCAGGGTCACTGCATGAGTACTTGGATACTGACTGGATGATTAGAGTACTGCAAGGTGTGTGCCTGGGTGAATTTATAAGTGGTTGGGTTTTGGCGCAGTGAATGGATTAGTACATGGTGCTGAATTGGTCACTAGAGGAGTGCAAGAGGAGTGACAGGGTGTTTCCTGGAAGTTTATGGATACTGACTGGGGAATTGAAGGTGTCAAAGACAAGTGTGTAGGTGGTTAGAGGACTGCATGCATAGTGCATAAGCGTTTGAAGCAGTCCATGTGCTAAGGCCTGGCTCAGTGCATGAGTACTTGGATACTGACTGAATGATTACAGTACTGCAAGGAGAGTGCCTGGGTGAATTTATAATTGGTTGGGTTTTGGTGCACTTTAAAAAAAAATGTCAGATGGGTACTGGTGGTAACTGACTGACGAACCAGTCCTAGAGACAGTGCTGTGCTAAAAGACACTTAGAATACAGTTAAAACACCTACATACACTAGGGAACACTATGCGTTAGGGTACCCCTGTGATTAGAATGACCTCCTCTGTAAGCCCCTAGTATATAATGGGGCAGGGGGATTAAAACTACCTCTTAAAACATGCCACAGGGCGTGTTTTCACATTGGTGAAGGGCGGAGGGGGGGCTAAGCTGACGTGTGCAAACACGCCCTGTGGCCGTTTTAATTTGGGGGGGAAAAGTCCCCTTGAATCCTGAGTGTCCCTTGGGTCCAACTAGCCCACCAGATATCTCCAGTAAGCGCCACCGAGCTGCGTTGCAGAGAGGTGTAAAAAGGGGCACGACCTAGGCCACCTCTCTGAAAAACAGCGCAGTGGTGCTTACTGGAAGCACCTGGTGGGCTAGTTGGCCCCCTGGGGCTCAGGATTGAAGGGGAATTATTTCTCCAACGTAAAACACGCCACAGGGCGTGTTTTCACACGTCACCTAAGGCTCCATCCCTTCCCTTCACCCCTGTGTAAGCATGCCCTGTGGCCGTTTTACGTTGGGAGATTAAGTCCCCTTGAATCCTGAGTGTCCCTAGGGTCAAACTAGCCCACTAGGTACCTTCAGTAAGCGCCGCTGCAGAGAGGCGTAAAAAAGGCATGGCCTGCACCACCTCTCTGCAACACAGCACAGTGTCTCTTACTGGAAGCACCTGGTGGGCTAGTTGGCCCCCAGGGGCCCTCAGGATTGAAGGGGAATTAATTCCGTAACTTAAAACACGCCACAGGGCGTGTTTGCACACGTCACCGCAGGCTCCTGCCTTCACCACTGTGTAAACGCGCCCTGTGTCCGTTCGAAGTTGGAAAATTAAGTCCCCTTGAATCCTGAGTGTCCCTAGGGTCCAAGTAGCACTAGGTACCTCCAGTAAGCGCCACCGAGCTGCATTGCAGAGAGGTGTAAAAAGGGGGCACGGCCTGGGCCACCTCTCTGAAAAACAGCGCAGTGGCGCTTACTGGAAGCACCTGGTGGGCTAGTTGGCCCCCTGGGGCTCAGGATTGAAGGGGAATTATTTCCCCAACGTAAAACACGCCACAGGGCGTGTTTTCACACGTCACCTAAGGCCCCATCCCTTCCCTTCACCACTGTGTAAGCATGCCCTGTGGCCGTTTTACGTTGGGAGATTAAGTCCCCTTGAATCCTAAGGCTCCCTAGGTTCAAACTAGCTCACTAGGTACATTCAGTAAGCGCCACAGAGCTGCGTTGCAGAGAGGTGTAAAGAGGGGCGTGGTCTCTGAATACCTGTCTGCAACGCAGCTCTGTGGCACATACTGGAGGTACCTGGTGGGCTAGTTGGCTCTCAGGGACACTCAGTATTGTAAGAGAATTAATTCCCCAACTTACAACTCACCACGGGGCGCGTCTGCACAATGGTGAAGAAAGGGGGCGTGGCCTGAGGTGACATGTCCGCAAACACGACCTTTGGCGCGTTTTAAGTTGGAGAATTAATTCCTCCTCAATTCTGAGGGTCCCTTGGGGCCAACTAGCCCACCAGGTTCCTCCAGTTTGCGCCAGAGAGCTGCGTTGCAGACAGGTGTTCAGGGGCCACGCCCTTTTTTACAATACTCTGCAACGCAGCTCCGTGGCGCTTACTGAAGGTACCTGGTGAGCTAGTTGGCCCCCAGGGACCCTCAGCATTGAAGAGGTATTAATTCCTCAACTTAAAACGTGCCACAGGGCGTGTTTGCACACATGTCAACCTCCCTTCACCACTGTGCAAACGCGCCCCGTGGTGCGTTTTAAGTTGGGGGATTAACTCTATATGAATCTTTGGGGTCCCTGGGGCGCAACTAGCCCACCAGCTACCTCCATTAAGCGGTCCGCGGGGCTTGGGGGGGGGCCTTTGAGCCCCCCACCCAAGTTTTTTAAAGCCCCAGGGGGGGGGGGGGAGGTCCCCGGGGCTGGGGGAGCTGAGAGACCCCCCACATATTTCAGAAAAGGCCCCAGGGGTGGCGGTCCCCGGGGCTGGGGGGCCCATATGGGCTCTCCATTACAATATACATATTGCCCCCGGGACTGGCTAATTAACAACAAAGCGCGGGAGCCCACGCTTCGGTTTTTTTTCGACAGCGGGATGCACGGATCCCTATGTGCATCCCACGATTTAAAAAAAATAATAATTGTTTGGCCTTGGGGTTCCTTGTGGGACCCCCTGAGCAGGCCTAGGGGGTCAGGGTGTTTCTACCCTGCCCCCTTTACGTATTTTGCACCTTAGTTTCACTGCTTTCTTGTGCCTGCCAAGTGGCTGCCAAAACTTCCTGGTTTGAAGTGTTGATAGCCAATTAGCATAGAGCTCGTGCTCGGGAGAATCCACGGCCCTAGATATATATGTGTTTTTACTTTTGAGTTTCTCAGCAACTACTGAACAGATTTACACCATTAAAAAAAGGCACCTTTCTGAACCAAGGGCTACCTCTTTTGCAAAATGTTGTGTAATTCCGTTCAGCAGTTCGGGCTGTAGCTGCGGCTAAAGTTTTCTATGGGAAATTGCATGGGGAAAACACGTTTCGGGACCCCCATTTATCTAGGCCCCAGTTTGACTTATGACTGTGATACTTTCAGGATAGGACCGGACCAGGGTGGGCAAAGAGTTTAGAACATTTCGCGAAGATCCGTCAATCAGAGCCAAAGTTATTGGGAATAGAATGTTGCGATTTCCTATGGAAAAAAGGTCCTAACTATAACTACCTACTGGCGACCGCTGTAGGAGATATATATATAAATATATTTTTGTCAAACAAATACCCGTGAGCTTTAGGGCAGCACAGAACAGTTTGCCGTGTTAGTTATCAGCTTGCCGAGGTCTTCCTACTGTGAATTCTTGGTGCCTGGCGCGTTTCCACGGCTCATGCCGTTTCTTTAGAGGCATTAAAGCAAACAATGGGCGTTGCAGATGCACCGCTCATTATTTAATCCTGGCTAGTCCTGACTAACTCTTCCTTTGGTTCCTACACAAACTTTCTGCAATAAATTAAATTCATTTTTCATTGAGAAAATAAAAATCATAGAAAATAACATTCCAGCTGGCAAACAAAATTTTGACATATTACCAGAAGATACAAGCCCTATCACATGGGCTGCCTTCCCAGTCATCAGTAAAATGCACCTCTCCAAACTGATGGCCACAGTCAAGACAGGCTCTCCAAATGATGCATGTCCCGAGGACCACCTCGCTCCACTAAAGAACTACAGACCAATTTCTTTGCTTCCATAATTCGCTAAGCTATTAGAGATACATGTAGCACAACATTTTGGTTCTTTCCTGGAAGAATCAGGTTTCCTTGACTCCTATCAGGCCGGCTTCCACATTTCTCAATCTACTGAGTCAGTTATCCTAGCTGTAATGGGTGACATGAGGAAGGAGGTGGATGACTGGATCAATTAGGCACTGGTCCTCCTTGACCTTTCAGCAGCTTTTGACATGGTCGACCATGCTCTACTGATCGGCCGTGTCCGCTCTGCTGGGCTACATGACACTGCCCTAGAGGGGCTGGCCACCTTTCTCAAAGAAATATACCTATCAGGCTCTCTCCCTCCTTATTGCTCCACTGAAGTCCCTTTGGATTGTGGGTACCACAGGGATACTCCTTATCCCCCTTCTTGTTCAATCTTCACATCTACCCTGATATACACACTCTTCAGGAGCAAAGGGTGAATATTTATAACTATGCAGTTGATTTTCACCATCAACAACATCACAGACTCCACAGCATTCTTTCAAAATATATGCTGTTTATTCGGAACTGGATGAACTTTCACCAGCTCAGGCTTAACTCGGACAAAACCGAAGTAGTGGTCATTAACAAACTGACCCACTGGAATCCTTTTTTTGGCCCCCTGAATTGGGCACTCCACTGCGGTGGAAAGCCTTGGAATTCTCATTGATGAGGATTTATCTCTCAAGCCATGGATTGGCACTGTTACCCTCCTGCTTCTTCCATTTCTGGAAAATAAGGAAAATTAGAAGATACTTAACAGAGGAAGATTCACGAAGGAAGTGGTCACCCAAATCCTTATTGCCATGTTTTTTCTCCGATCAACTATGCCAACGCACTTTACCTGGGACATCCCACAGACCTTCAAAAAAAGATGCATTTAGTCTAAAATCAGGCAGCTCAGCTGGTCTTCTGTCAGCCAAGATAGTGCCCCACTAAGCCTCTCATGAAAAAAGCTTAATTGGCTTCCAGTAGCTCAGCGAGCAGTTCTTAAAACAGCTTGTACTGTTTTCAAGGCTCTCCATGGCAAATGTCCTCTTTTGCGTACTCAAGAATCCAGAGCTACAGTCCAAAATCGCTGCATAATATCGGCTCACCACAACTTATGCCAAGATTTAAGAAAAGACTTAGAGGGTTTAGTTTTTCTTTTCTGGCTCCTCACACCTGGAATTCTCTCCCTCCGGATATTAAACCATCTTCTAAATACACAAGCTTTATGAAACTTCTAAAAACCTGGCTATTCACACATGCTTATGTTTAACTTGGATTTCCATTGCCTCCTCTGGTTACCTTAGCACCAAGAGGCCTCATGATGAGCGTGCACTGCATAAATGACATATAACATAACATAAAAAATACTGTACACATAGCCTCTTTATATCAGCTCCATTCCAAGCTACCAGAGGGTGAGCACTGGTTGTTGATGCTTGGACAGGTTTATACTTCTGCCAACCAGAAAGCCCTTACTAACACCTACAGTGATCTCCATACCCAAATGGTTGGCCAAGGCAATGGCCTCGCACCATGTTATACCTGCTGCTCAGCTGTCGTAGAATGTTAGTGTGAGGTGGCTGTAGAATATTGGTGAGTGAGAGTCAGTTGGAGGATGGGCTGAGCAGCACAAGGGCTGCTTCTGGTGGGGCTCTACATGATAACATCCATGTTAAATAACCTAACCTAAACTACATGGACCAGGCGTCATTTATTCATAACATTTTGTCGACTATTTTGAAAAAGAAATCTACGTGTGCAAGTGGACTGAGAGAGGTAACAATCAGAACTGCCTTTAAAAAATAAGAGAGTTTCCCAGAAACCAGAAAGGACCGGGTATCAACACTATAAAACAAAAATTTCCTTTCTGTGCTATTATACTTTTAGTTGGTGACCAAAGGGCCTACACCATAGAACATAATCAGTTACGAAATCACATTATAACACAATCCTTTCAATGTTACACAACACAAGTGTTCAATATCAAATTCTCAGATTTTATTTTGGTTAAAACATTTCATTGTATTTAAAACCACAATTTTATATAGCATTTCATGTTACTTTGTGATCAGGATCCTGTGCTCTGGTACATATATACACACTATTCTAACAATCCCGATTTACGGTTTACTCAATCAGAGTCACTGGTCCTCCTGTTATTGAACAAGATTTATGCTCAGATCACAATATAATCCATAAACCAAACATTCAATTATTAAAAAAAAGTTACATATAAAACAGTCCTTTGTCGACGCGTTACCGCATTTGGTTCAATGCTAAAGATAGTTTTTCTAAAATTATAGAAACGTCTATCGTGGAATTATACGTACATCTAAACGATTCCTGACTATACATGAATCTTCGTTGGCCCTTAAAAATAAAGAAGGACCTACATACAACTAACCTAAGTAAGCTTGTTAGTTTTATCAATAAAACTGAACCACATTGCAGCCCAATGTTACAACTAGCACACAATATGTATTGTTCGTACGTTCTCTTTTATAAACTTATAGTAATTATGTGCATTCATTCCATAGAAAGAAGATCAAACCTGTTTTTTAAAAAATTCGTCCGTCCTGAGGAAGGTGTTATAATACTACAAACAGCACCGAAACGCGTCGACTAAGGACTGTTTTATATGTAACTTTTTTTTAATAATTGAATGTTTGGTTTATGGATTATATTGTGATCTGAGCATAAATCTTGTTCAATAACAGGAGGACCAGTGACTCTGATTGAGTAAACCGTAAATCGGGATTGTTAGAATAGTGTGTATATATGTACCAGAGCACAGGATCCTGATCACAAAGTAACATGAAATGCTATATAAAATTGTGGTTTTAAATACAATGAAATGTTTTAACCAAAATAAAATCTGAGAATTTGATATTGAACACTTGTGTTGTGTAACATTGAAAGGATTGTGTTATAATGTGATTTCGTAACTGATTATGTTCTATGGTGTAGGCCCTTTGGTCACCAACTAAAAGTATAATAGCACAGAAAGGACATTTTTGTTTTATACAATCAGAACTGCACCTGTATGAAACAAAGCTGAAGAAACTACTGGGAGAGAAAAACTATTATCCTGACCTACAAGTAACTACTGGAAGGAGAATTTTAAAATAACCTAAAAGTATAGAGTTGGACAGTATGCCCCCAGCGCCACCTGTGTCCTGCTCCATTGGACAGCCTACCAGCCGGGGCATACTTTTCAGCACCGCGAATGAGCTGCCAATTGCGTGTGCCTTGCTATGTTGTATTACTACACAGAGGATCTGCACTATTGGTGAACTTGTGTGGATTTTGCCTTGCCTTGTTGCATCCCTACAGATTCCCCACTGTTGGTGAGGTGAAAAGTTTGCAATTAATTTTCCCGGCACCCTTTTATCACTGTTGCTGGCTTGCAGCATTTGAACGCGCCGTGAGGCGCAGCGTCCCTTTCCAAGTGTTGCCACTGATGGCTGCCCACGCGCCTAGTTAGATTGGTGACAAGCTTTAATCTGTCTCCTGGTCTCTGATGGTTGGTGAGGAGCCTTGGAGTGTGAGAGGATTACAACTGCAACGAATCCCCAGAAAGAAGTCTTTCAAGTTCTTACGGAGCTTAGAAAAAATAAGGAACAGATTCCGGACTTCACTCTGGAAGATTGCCAAAAATTTCAGGACTTTTTTACTAATAAAATTACCGATCTTGTCACTGAAATTAGGGCGACTCCTAAGATAGACTGCCCGCTGCAGGTTGTGCCAGTTAGACCGGCAGTGAGAAGTCCATTATCTACCTTACCCTTGATTACTAAGGAGAGGCTGTCTATTCTCATGGGGTGGGTTAAGTCGGGCTCTAGGTCGGATCCGTTTCCACCTGAAGTGCTTAAATTAGCACTCCCTGGTATAGAGGATGATGTGCTGAGCCTCCTAAATCTATCTCGTCAGGTAGGACAAGTGCCTGCCTCCTTTAGGGAAGCTCGGCTGATCCCCCTGCTAAAAAAAACGGGGGCGGACGTGAAATGTCTGAAAAATGTCAGACCAATCTCCCAGCTTCAGTTTTTGGCGAAAGTATTGGAGCAACATGTTCTCACCACTCTGTCGGAACACCTGGAGACCAATCTGTTGCTAGAGTAGAATCAGGCAGGTTTTCGTGCGAATCACAGCACGGAGCTTGTTATGCTGTCAATTGTAGATGAGCTAAGGAACAGAGCAGATAAGAAAACTCTGGGGGCCCTGGTGCTGTTGGACCTCTCCGCGGCATTTGATACCGCCTGTCATGAACAACTATTGTCGCGGATGAGGGATTTCGGCATTCAGGGCACAGCACACGCATGGTTCACATCCTTTCTTCAAGGGAGGATGCAGAGAGTGCAACTAGGTGACCTGCTTTCCACCGCAACATCGATCACCTGCGGGCAGCCTTTGATTCTAATGCTCAATCAAATGGATTGCCAGGTGTACAACTACGCGGATGACACCCAACTTATCATCCAATTGGATGATAGTCAGGATGCCTCTGCAAGACTGCAAAATATTCTGAGAAGCACAGCTAACTGGATGTCCGAGAACACCCTAAAAATCAATTCGGATAAAACCGAGGTGTTGCCAATCACCATCGTTGGCAACCCATGGAGCGATCAATTTTGGCCCAGGGAGCTGGGCATGCCCCCGGAACCGGCGGCAGTGGTCAAGAGCCTGGGCATCCATGTGGACGGTAAACTGTCCATGAAAAAACAAGTTACAGCTGTGGTAGGCACCTGCGTTGGCCTCCTCCGTCAACTGAGGAAAGTTTCCTCATTGCTGTCCTTTTCTTCCTTGAGGAGTGCAGTCTCTGCTATGATTCTAGCCAGGTTGGACTATGGCAACTCGCTGTACATAGGACTACCACAAAGACTTCTAAACAGAATGCAGATTGTTATGAACGATGCCGCGAGACTCATTTTTAAAAAGCCAAGGAATACTCATGCATCCCCCTTTTGCGTGAACTACATTCGTTGCCAGTCAAGCAGAGGCTAATGTTTAAGGGGCTAAGTATTGTCCATAAAGCTCTTTATGGAAGGGCACCTAATTATATGAAAGCACGTCTGCTTCCCTACAGACCGGGTAGGGTGCTTAGATCTGCAGAAGCTTTCCTCCTTGTCCAGCCACGCTGCAGACTGGCCACTGTGGGAGGTCGTGCTTTCTCACACACTCTCCCAGCTCTGTGGAATAAACTGCCATTGGAACTGCGGAAAGACACTAAGTTAATGTCTTTTCGAAAGAAATTCAAAACGGTGCTCTTCCAGCAAGCGTGGGGCTGTCTTTAATTGGTAAACCTGCGGTATCCCTCCGAATTGCCTAGCGGACCCTGTCAAAGCGCTTAGAGACCTCTGGGTTATAGTGCGCTATATAAATCAAATAAATAAATAAATAAATAAATAAATTGTATAACCAAGTCCAGAAAGTGCAGCACTAGTCTAACAGTCGGGGAATCAGCAAGGAGTGGTGCCGACCTGTCAAAGTATATGTCTGTTATGCAGTTATTGTCTCGCCACAATATTAGCGGGGCATGGTAGTGTTGTACGAGAATCGGGGCCAATGTCATGAGGAAGTATGCCTGCTCTGTGTTCGATTAGTAGATATTGGTCATCACTATCCGTAAACTGTCCAGTTCACCAAACAGAATAATGTAGCAACACACCTGCTGGTAACCACCAAGGGTACTCCTGACCTCACCCTTATCATGGCTCCACTGGAGAATGCAAGTAACTTGTTGACCTTCATTTTCATTGCAGGGCATTCATTTGGTCGTCCACCATGTGTGTCTCCAGCAGAAAGGTTATATATGTACCCACATGCTTCAAACAAGCAAAGATCTTGTAGCATTTAGCAATTAAGCCCATTGTCCCAACGTTCCACGTGAGGAAGGTGAATTTAAAGGCCCTCGTCTGCATTAGATCAGACCTGTCTTTCCACCTTCCTTTCCTGCCCTCCCCCATTGTTAGGTCACCACCTTCTCACCTTTTCAAGCGGGTTGCTTCTGCCCCAGGTCCTCCTACAGTGGTACTAGGATTTTGTGCCCCCCCCCCCCCAAAACACTTGAAGATGGTAATTATATAACAGTTAACCCAAACTTTCCTTCCTCAGACCAACATGGCAACGGCCAGTAGGTCAAACTAGTGCAAAACAAACATAGGTGAAATTGTAAACCGCAATACCAGTCCAGCTGCAGGGGTTTCCGAGGAGTGGCTGCTACAGCTCCATCAGAAAACTATGATCTCTCAACCTCATGATTCAGAGGCAGGTCAGGTAGAGGAGCACATATGAGATCCTTGCCTCCCACAGCTCCTTCTTGACCTCTACAAACAAGGTCCTTTTGTTTAGTAAACCACCGTTGTGGAGTCAGGGAATATGGGAACAGAAGACCCTTCCACCTGTATGTGGCCAATTGTTCATGCCTTCTGCAGTACTAGGTCTCTATCTCTATAGTGTAGCAAACTCACCACCACTTCTCTGTGCAGTGCGCATAGCAGAAGTGATGGCGCTGTGGTAGAGTGTGTGTTCTGCTTGTTAGAAAGGGAGATGATGTATGTGATGCTCATTCAAACGCAAAAACCTGCAACAGTCTCTGTGGAGCCACTTGCTTCTCCAGCCAGTGCTCCAGTTAAGCGACTAGATCCTCTCCTTCTTTTGCTTCCCACAGGACAACAATCCGAATGTTGTTGCGTCTGCCGATTCCCTCCACATAGTCAGCTATCCAGGTCAGCATCTCCACTCGATTGGTGAGAATGAGTACCTGATCCTGCAGTCCTTTCACCAGTGAGCATACTTCTCCGAATGTGCCTGCTTTGCACACAAGCTTCCAGTGGTCATCTCTGAGAACATTTACATCATGTGTCTCCAACGAGTAGCTCGGGAGCTACCAGCAGTTCTACAGCTGCCTGTGAGTAGCTCTCCTGTAGGCAGCTCAGCCTACTTATATAGAAGATTTAGCTTGGTTGAATTATTATTCGGACACCAAATTTAAAATGCATTTATTTGAGAACTAACAAACTGATGTTTGGAGAAAAATAGTTAAATGAGCAAATTAAAATGAATTTACAGCTATTATCTGAGTTGGAGAGATTTAGTACTCATATTATCATGTTGGGGCTGTAGGGATTGCAACTAGGGCTGTTTTATATAAGCCAGGCAGATGCATTTCAAATTAATAGTGCTTTTTTCATTACAGCTGGCAACCCTGCCTAATGTACTGAAGTGATCACTGCGGACAATCTTGTATGGGGTAGTCACTATGGGATCGCTCACATTAGTAGCTCTAGTTGATTATCACTTTTTCATTGAACAAAAGTAGCTCTTATTACAGAAAAGGTTGGAGACCCCTGATTTAGATCAATTGAGACGTTATCTATCTTTCCCTCAGCACTTAGTGGATTGTAATGACAGCACTAAGTATCTGGTCTAACTTTTTGGGGGAGCTCAGTTTCTGTCACGAGCCTATTGTCCCTCGGTCCAGCTTGTAATCATATGGAAGCAAGGCACCTCCTGTTGAACGAGCATTGAGGAGTCTTTGTTTTATATAGAACGGCCCATCCTGGAGATTGTTATGTCCCTGTAACTCTATCAGAAGGTCAGACAGCTGACCCTAGGAGTCACTTCAGCGTGGGATGAAGGGTGCAGGTCCAGTATTTCTTCTCAGCAAGCAGGGCAGGCCTCAAGCATCAGAGTGTCCTTCTATACAGCTCAAGGAGTGTACTGAAGATTTGGGTCCGAGAGTCCAATATTTCTAACTGGTGCCAGTTTTGAAGTGGAGAAGCTTCTGGAGTTTTCCCCCTACAGTAGTGTAAAGAATTTTCTGCCTTTCTGCCCTGGTTGCTGTCTGTCTGGGGGCACAATTGGCTACTGTGAAGTTCTTTCTGTGTGAGCTGAGCCAGTGTCTTTGCAGTGGAAGTGTGATAGGTGACCGTTCCACACTGCCATCATCCAACACCCAAACCCTTCTTTGTGATACTGTCTAGGAGCAATACACAAAGGACAACTGCCAACTACACCAAGTCATATGACATTCCCCTTGGAGTTAGCACGATTCGCCTTAAAAAAATGATTTCAAATTTGAAGATGAATTCTTTGTACAAGTGAAAGGGACTGCTATGGGTTGTTCCTTTGCTCCAGAATTGGGAGTACTCTATATGGCCCTATTTGAGGAACGCTTTGTTTATCAGAATAATCCTTATGTCCAACAGATCTGATAATGGTTGAGATATATCGATGATATATTTTGCATTTGGACAGGCCAAGAAGATTCCCTGAACCGGTTTTTCAACTGGTTAAATAACAGGTCAAAAGACAAGGTTCAGTCTCAATAGCACCAGTGAAACCATCACATTTTTGGATGTGGAAGTAGTTGCTCGGAATGTGATGCGGAGAACTACACTACATACTAAGCCAACCGACCCCAATAAGGCTCTCCATTATTCAAGCCACCATCCTCGCAGTCTTGGAGTTTTTAAGAAGATGGAATTGTTCTGAAAAAGAAGAATATTTCCATCATGCACAGAACCTATTCTGAAAGAATGTGGCTACCCGAAAAGACTGTTGAAGAATTCCAAGAAGAGAGCCTGGTGGACACCAATCGAAACGTTGACCAAAAAAGATGAAAAAAGATTAAAGAGCAGCTGGTTTGTGTGTCAACTTTTTGCCCACAGACTAATCATTTTACGAAAATGGCCTTAAAAAATTGCTATCGGATTTTTGATAGACCTTTGTTTGCCTTGAAGAAAGATCATAGTATAGGAGTCAGGTAGTACGAGCATACACACCACCATCCACACTCAAAAGTAGCCTGAGACAAATGTGGAACTGGACACAAGTAGAAGGACATCATAAATGTGGCACAGGCAGTTACCTAACCATTGAAGGTAATGAGCTTATCCATAAAGATATTAAATGGAGACAGACAGATTTTTCTAATTGCAAAACTAAGAATGTAGTATATGGAATCAACTGTCCATGCAACAAACTCTAGATCGGAAAAATCAACCAAGAAGTGAGACAGACAATTCCACATCATAAGTCTCGCATTAGGTGTAAACTCACTGCTGCCCCAATGGTTGGCCGTTTTTTGGCGAATCATCACTCTGAAAACTATTTCCAATGGGCAATGTTGGCAGCTGTACCACCAGACCCAAGAGGAGGACACTTTGAGGGGCGACTGATGAGAAAAGAAGCTTACCTCATATTATGGTTTAATACAGTAATAGAAGGTTTGAATGAGAAGAACAAACTCCAACATTTATGAAAAATGCATGAGGATTTCCAAAGAATATGTTTGATCTAGGTATCAGGATCACTTAGTACTGTGGGGAGTGTTTGGAAATTTTGATGATTTATATCCCTCACATGCATTTTAAGAGAGTACAGTTTAGTCCATTGTTCGATTGAGAATGACTTTTTATGGACCGCTTCATTATAACTAATAAGCCACATGGAAATTGCATTTTATTTTTCAATTTTTAGGTCTCGCCTAGTGACAGCAGCGCATGCGCTGCTCTCGCTATTGTGAGTACCTTTTGGAATGGATTTGACGAGGGCTTGAATGCGCGCGTTTGCATGGACAAACATGGCTCCTCTGGCCATGTGTCCATAGCAAACAGCATGCATGCGTGTGTCCGACAGACTGTGGACAGTCCAGCGCCATCTTGCAGCATTTTCGTTGCTATGACAACGAAAGCGTCTTTCGTTGCCATAGCAACGAAAATGCCGTAAGATGGCAGCACAGTGAAGGTTTACACAGCGGGGATGTCCAGTGGAACGGAGAAATGGCTGGAGAAAATCATCTTAAAAAGCTGAGTGCGTACAGCACGCACCACTCGACCCGCCAGCGCACAGCCCTCTGTCGACGACAGCCAATGCCACCCGCGACAACAGCTCAGAAAAAATGATTCTGAAGAAGGAGATAGGGCTCGTCTACGCGTGTGCCTTCATTATAGGTAAGGTGCTGGCGAGTGTGAAACACGACGGCTTGCAGCAGGGCAAAACTTTAGATGAGGTCTGGCTTACTTGGGAAGTACACGCCGTACACCATTTTAGCATACGTTTTTTTTAGTCTAATACAATTTTCACGACTTGAGAGTTTTTGTAAACGTTACAATATTCGACCTGACAGCGTTAAATAAATTAAGTACTTTTAAAAGGCTGTCACATTTGGGCCAACGCAACTAAGAAACATTTTTTTAACTTGTGATTATCATGGGGCCGCATTCCCCAAGGCCTTTGATTCGCTCCAGGAAACGTGAAGGCATCAGGGCACCCTCCCAGCCGGCCACCTCCCACTCCTCGCTCGGGACCACTGCACCTCACAGGACCCCTGATGGTCTCAGTACATTCATCACTGCCGACCAACTATATTTTAAAGAGAGGAGAAACATTTCTTCAGATGTGTGTTACCTCAATTGGGTACACTGAAGTGAACCAGGAAGACTACAATTACCAGAATGCACTTGGTTATGAATGGGCGAGTACGTGGCGTTACAACCGGAGCTGCCGACTTTGAAACTGGGTTCCAGTCTCGCCTCAACATCCTGTGATTCTGGGCAAATCACAATCTCTACGTGCATACCAAAATTGAATGCGTCCCTGGCTATTGTAACTGGTAGGCCTGTAAAGCACCCCATTGCCTTCAGGTCGAGTTCGTGCTATATAGAACTGCCAAACAAAACGAAAACTCAGAACGTGAGCACAAACTTTGTATAAACATGGTCTCATCTAATAACTGTAGTTGAGATGCGGACTCTTATGTAATTTGCGGTCATTACACATTGAATGCAAATAGATCACAGACTCAAACTTTTGCACTCCATTACCACCGATGATTTGCTGATGATAGGGAAGTGCAAACACCTCGAAAGGACCTTTAAAATGAGGCCTGTAGTGTGGGAAGTATCGCCTTATTCTGAGTGCGATATGGATTGGCACTACTTCAGCATGCATTCAGTCAAAATGTGACAGCAAGACGTTCCTGAAAATATAGGCTCATTGTATCGTCTGTCTCTGCCGTGCTACTTGTTTTTGCTACTTTTCACTCCACCCTTATGCTGGTGGTAATATTGAGTTAGTCACCAAGAAGCACTGTGCTAATGCGCTGTCAAATATCTGAGGCAACGGTATAGTTGTGCGGTAACCCGATTACCGCATATTTATACACCTGCATTCCATTTCTGCTGCCCTCTAAATGAGAGGCGTTCTCAAACAGTAAACCTTAAAATATACAAAAGCCAAACCTGGTGGCTTTGTCAATGCTTGTTTAAGGAGGGGCGTTAATCTTTCTGCTGTTCCAATAAGCCGCCAGACTTACAACAGGCAACATTTAAAGTACATGTACAGCTGTCAGAAGATCTAAATGTACATCTTTTACTTGAAAAAGACATATATTTGCAATAGTGACAGAAGTGTGTTCTTTAGGAGAGAATACAAACAAGCATTTTATTAAGTTTAAGCCATTTGCTTTGCCATACAATACCATTAGCAAAGCAAATGGCTTAAACTTAATCAAAGGCGAGACCTTTTGCATTTTTAATGCTTGTTTACATTTGTTACCACTAATCAGATTTCATATACTACATGTCCCACAATGTTATTGGGCTGTGAGAATAAGAACATCTACTGGATTTAGACAACCCCACAGATTTGACAGGCCACGTTTCACAACGGGGAGGAGAACAGTGAACTTTCAAATAAGTGAGAGCCAGTCCCTAGGATACCGACTGAACTTGTTTCTAACAGAGCTTGGAAAGTTTAAATACAACTGTGAAGTGCACCACCAACTCAAGAAAATAATTTAGTCAATCCACTGTGAAGATTATAAAAGTTGATCTTTATTCTTCTTATTCATTAAAAACAACAGCAAAACTGCCGACATGTTTCGTCCAACTGGTGTGGACATCATCAGGGCTTCAAACGAATGTTAAGATCTTAGGGGTAGTAGGTCATTATACGAATTTCGAGGACAAGAAATACGCTGTATATGTACTGGAAAACAACTGTGCCCTCCTGGATCCAGGGAAGGTTCAGATAATTAAGCGGCTCCTGTGCCGTGACCAGTAACAGCTAAAGACGTTTGTGTATTCATCCTGGGTCTCCACTTACCCAGGACGAACACACAGACGTCTTTAGCAGTAGATAAACTGAATTATTCTCTTGAGTTAGTGGTACACTTCACAGTTGTATTTAATTTGACATTGGTCTTGGAGACTGCTCCTTGGAAACGGCAGGAGCAGTGGAGATGCACACCGTTTGAGCTGCAAGGCTCACAAGCTTTTTGTACTTGTGTGGGAGATTCTTAAGGGGGGGGACGTGTGTCACAACCACACCTAGTGTGCTTCTTTGGCTTGCTGTTTCTATTTTGCGAATTTAGAGTTTGGAAAGTTGCATGCAGAATATCTACTCAACAACATAAGTAGTGTTACTGAGAGTGAAATGTTTGATTTGAACGGTGATTGTAGATGCTGTGCCTTTTAAACAGGAGACCCAACAGTACTCGTGTTTGGGTTTCAGAAACAATCAACTGACGAATGTCTGCTTCCATGAAGGGTTGATTTCTTCAAGGAAGAATTCACAAGCATTTAAAAAGTGAAGAGAAAGAAGTATTTTCTGTTTGGCATGTTTAAGATTTGTTATCACTCCGCTCAAGTATGCATGAAAATTATGAGCCGTATCGTGGAACAATGGAGTTTAGTGGCATCCTCATTTTAATTGTGCATTTACAACATTGGAGAAGAGTGTTGCTCTCAGTTTGAATTTCTTGACATTTTTTAATGCGTGAATTTGCCTGATCACATTAGACATGAGTTCATCAAGAGTTCACAATTCTAAATGCTACCAGCAATTGGGCGACTGACATCAAATGGTTTCTGATCATCTGTGTTCAGCTTTATGAAAACATTTGTTGGTTTGAACACTTATTGGTATATGCATATATTTGCAGATCTTCTTCAAATTGATTCTCCCTGCAAGATGCAACCCACCACTGTTAAGTTGGCTGTAGACTACTACATTTAAGTGAGTCCACAAGAGTTTGTCTTATGTGAATTTCCAGTTGTTTTACAACGTAGCCAGTTATTTAAGCAAACCCACGTATTTGTTTTATAAAAATTATTGGGACAGTCACACAGAAGGAAGCACCATACTATCGGTTCTACAGTACAATTAAGGTAAACAGTTTACGGTCACAGATAATCCTGTAAACCCCACACACACACAGAATTCACTAAACACTAAACTATATTATTATTTTTTCTTTTATAGTATCCAGTCGTTCTGTGTCCTGAGGAGAATCCCAAAAATTGATTAGGGTTGAAACGTGTCGACAGTGTTGCACACCAGAGAGTTTTCAAAGATATTATTGGTGTACAGGGAAAATGATTAGGTTGAATGATGTAAAGCATATAGATCGGGCACCAATCATAGAATTCAAGTTATTTTTGTCATACTTCCGTTTTTTCCCAACCAATAGGAGCTAGGTGAAGGATTAATTACTGTGGCTCTCAATGGGCTATTTAATTCAGAACCAGGATACAAGGTTATTTATGTATACACACAGATGTGAATTGGTTGTTGATGTTTTTGACACGTGTAAGGTATGACTTTTGTTAAATGTGTTGTGGGTTATTAATGTGATTGAAAACAATATGCTGGTATTGTTTTTCATGTATATTCATTAACTGAGTTTTTGATGCAAAAATTATTTATGAATATTTCAGAATGTGAAAAAAATAAATAGTGGTTGCTGTAATTAATTTGTATGCCCAAGAAAAAAATTGAATGTGATAAAGGATCGTCAGCACTGGCAATTCAATTGTAAGTGGCTTAGCCTTGCTGACGTGGTATTGGCCCAACCCCTGTTTCTCTTTGTTAATTTCCTAAAATTGCCATTTTCACCGTGTGCTTGTCCTGCGCTGTAAAATCAGCACGAACTGCACCACACCCAGTGCAAGAGGGCGCTACTTCTTTCTGTCATTCGACTGCATGATCTACTCGAGTAGCAGCATCCTTAACGCGAACGGAAGGTTTCTCAATGCGAGGGGTAGCGACCATCCGCAACCGCTAGTGTTTAGAAATCTTGCTGGGAGGCTCATGCTCGTCAACTTAATGTTGGCGAGCAAGAAAAGAACACTGCATGGAGTGGGAAAACTGCGAGCGGAGCAGAATTTTACGCCTAAGCCTAGTTTTAAATTACAATGCCCCATGACTTTCCTAACTGCTCCAAATCAAAAATTATCACCTATTAAATATAATAAGGGAACCCAATGTTATCCTATAGGAGAGGTAGGCCTCACAGTAGTGAAAATACAATTTAGGATTTTTTCAATACCAGAAAGTGTAAAAGTTAAAAGCACATGTCCAACTTGTTAAATGCATTGCATCCTGACTAATGGGTTGTTTAGTGCCAACCACAGGGGTGATGTATCTGTATGAGAAAGGAGGTTTAGGCCTGGCAAGAGGTTTATTTTGCCAGGTTGAATGGCAGTTTAAAACTGCATACAGGCTGCAATGGAAGACCTGGGGCATGTTTTGAATCCTATTTAAGTGGGTGGCACTGTCAGTGCTGCAGGACTGCCAGCAGCATTTCATTTACAGGCCCTGGGTACCTCTAATACCACTTTACTAGGGACTTACAAGTAAATTAAATGTGCCAATCAGGTGTAAGCCAATGTCACCATGTTTAAAGGAAAAAACTTACAACAGTTTTTGACACTGGTTAGCAGTGGTAAAGTGCACAGAGTCCTAAAAGCCAACAAAAACAGGTTCCGAAAACAGGAGGGTGAAAGCAAAAGGTTTGATGGTGACCCTGCAGATAGGGCCAAGTCTAACAGTTATGTATCTGATGACAAGAACACATGGCCGCATTTGAGCTAGCCGAATGGACAGGGAGATTTCACAAGTACAAATCCACTAACTACTGATTTACTTAACCCACCAGAATTAAAATGTTAACTAAACATGTCTTGTCGGACTATGTTCTTTGCTTAACAGAGCTACACCACTGTTCCTTGATTGCTATGTCACATTGTAGAGATGTGCTTCCACAACAGCTTGCCTTAAAATCTGCAGGAGGCATCTCTTACTCAAAATTGGCAATCTCCCACTTCTTTCACTTTAAGTTTATGCACGGACACAGTGACAAAACACTGGCAACATAACACACTCTTCAATCCAAGGCACTCCCTCAGACTAGCATGGCGCCTGTTTACAGAGTACATCAGTAGATTGTCAGAGCTATATAAATGCAAAAGCAATTTAACAAAACAGCACAGGAAGATAAGGTGATAGTAGAGGAGTGCCGCCACTCATGTGTGATGCAACCACACTCCCCAACCCAGTCTTATGGCCCAAAGAAAGCTCACACATGCTATGCTACTTCTAAGCTCATCTCCTGCCTGATTTTTTAATTCTGTGTTAGCCTGGCCAAACCTACAAGGCATCCATTATAATATGCCATACTTTGCTTCTTTGTGCTGGGCTCGTTATACTCTTAAATGGCAATGATTTAGAAAGACTACAATAAATCCAAAATTGTAACAATTCAAAAACGTCTCAGAGAATGGCAAAGTAATACCTTTTATGTAGTTAAGGGAGTCCAGGATCACCACATCCTCCTTGTTCAGCTTCCTGTAAGAAGAAGAAAGCTTAATTTCACGCATTTGGCTGCTGTATTAAAAGCACTATCAGAGGAAGCATTCAAAGAGGGAACATTTTCATAAAGTACAGTTAAGAAAACGAGACGCTTTCCTGATGCATGATTTTTAAAGGAAACTGTTCCATAGTTTCCATTACGATAATGGGTGACAATGCTTTCTTCTGTTTAGTCTGAGCTTCAAGGACTATTGAGGAATTCAGTCTAAATGTCTGAATTAGATTATTTTTCCACCTTTAAATTAAGATCGCATTTTCTTTTTTGTTGGGACAAGGATAAGCCATTTTAAAATCAGGGGGAGAGGGTCTCCAAGAATATAAAACAACTCTTTTTCTAACCTAAGCTAAAACCTAAGAAAAGAGAAAAAATACCTTCACATCAGCTAACCCTTTCTGCTAGGGTGGACGAAGAACCAAAGAAGAATTATGTTCTGAAATGTTCATTATGTTAAAGGAATTACCTGGCAGAAAGGTACAACTTATCTAGAAGCAAAAAACATATCAAGAACATATTGCCAACCAGTAGAATTCACTTGTTTCGCTCTGCCACGAAGAACAAAGAACAAAAAAAGAAAAAGAACAGGTCTGAGTACATAATCTAATAGTGTAGTATTGTTGGAGATATATAAATTGACCCAGAAAAGTACAGTTAATACCTGCTCACACAGTAATCACCGAAGCGCCCACCTATTTCCAACATAGTCATTTCGAATTTAGTATAAGCAAGTGAGTCAGAATTCAGTTTTTACTGCATTTATATTTTTCTCCATCATTAAAAAAGAGCAGTATGAATTTTGACACTTGCTTTTCCATGTACATACTGATATAGTGATGTTGCTTCTGAAACAAACGGTCTAGGATGTGTAGAAATGTATTTCGTTGAACGTGTGTTAATTAGGTCTCCGATTAGACATAAATGCTAACTTATCTAAGATGGAAGTCACCTCTGTCACTAAGTCAGTCAAAAGAACTTTATTCAGTCATTACGACCATCAAAGTGCAAAAGGTACAAAGTAGTGGAATCACCAACACATGCAATGCCTTATTATATTCTACAAACAGTTAACTTACCGTTAAAAAGATAGCATCTTCATAGAAGAGATTAGAATTGGGATGTAGGGTGGGAATATATCAATTAAAAGACTCACACTTGTTTGAGCCCTATGAATTTACATAAACGTGCGGAAACATATGCTATAAAAAATACATTATTAAAATCATACGACTAATATAATATAAGCACAATGTCCATGTCCCAGCTGAGTGGCTCCATCAATTAAAACAGCTAGGCTTACCGGCGATTAATTGGTAGAAACCTTCATGCAAATAAAATACGACCTGAACAAAACTATACTCAGGAGAATACTCTCACGAATGGAACCTCTCAAAGAGGTAAAAGAGAAAAAAGTGCTAGTGCATATAGTGCAGGGGTACCATATTATATACATATCAAAAGACACTGCAGACACAGCTTACGGTATTAGTCCCTTGGTGCCATTAAAAGAACAAGCATTTGCAATGCAATAGGTCTCGTATTTACGAGAGTTTGAGCTATTGACATTGCAAATAATGCCTTTTATTTTTGTTTTGTTTTTAAAAACATAAATAAAATGGCACTGTTATTTACACTGCCAATAGCTGAAACTCGTGTAATAGCGAGACCCATTGCATTGCAAATGCTTGTTCTTTACAGTGCCTGCCATCCACGCAGAAATGGATGGCGACAGAAAGACCTGGGGAATCTGCCTGCCGGTGACTCAAGACCAAAGACTATGTCAGATTTTCCTGACAAGCAATAAGTAGACCCCTCGGTGCTATGCCAAGTGAATATTTCCCCTGACAAATCACACATCATAATCTGACAAACTCCTCCCAGATTACACCAGGCTCTGAAACAACTGCACAGGATCCCAGGGGAACAGAGGATTATATTGAAAGTACTGTGCACTTCAACGTCATTTGGGAGAAATGGGTAAGCATTCCCCCATAAAGGCCCTTCGACAACACCCCCAGCCGGAGCCTTGAGCAGCACTGTTTAGTCGGTCCATAGGGCACAGGTCAAAACAGAGAAACAGCCCGGAGACCCTATGCACACTTCTTGAAGTTCCTTGCACTCCCGCCTGAGGGTCTGCCCAGCTTCGAGTCCTTCCAAAGTGCACTGATGTCAGTTTATATGCAGAGGTCTCTGAGCCACAATCTGGCCTCACAGGGACTGAGTCCACTCCGAGGTGGGAGGGGCTTGTGCCCACCCACATGCCCTCTGTCCTCACAATGGACAGCATTGTATGATAACCGGCAATGGATGTTTGGTCTAATTACTGATATGCCGACACCTGCCCTCTGAGAATTAATATGAGGCAGATTCATCACTGCAAAGTGGCCTTCAGGACACATGTTCAGTGCATATCGTAGTGTATTGCAGCATTTATACAGCGCAACCAGGTGCCTAAGTGATTGGCACGAAAGAATTAAAACAAATAAATAAGGAGGGTAGAGAAAAGCCGGGATCCAGTCATAGGTATGTGTAACATGCAGGTTTCAGAAAGACAAACATTTTTAGGAAGTCTACAATAAACAAGCCAGCCTCGTAAAATCACCGCAGAGCGCACGGTTGTAAAAACAAGCTCGCGAGCAAAAGACGCCGTGCGCACATGAACTGAAAGCTAAGAGGAGACTAAATGCGCCTGCACATCGGCTGTCCGTGCGAGCACATGGTTTGTCTTTTTAGAAAAGTGAAAACTTGCACCGGGTTTTGTGCATAATTCAAATTATCAACTAGACGTTAAACAATTGTATAATCTGTACCACACAATGACATGAAATGTAATTTCACTTTCTTTTTTATTACATTATTTCTTTTTTGTTTTTTCTAGAATTCATTCTTTTTTCCTCTATAAGTATCAAATGAATACATTTGTATACAATTATTGTGTTACACATATATAAGATACAAAAACCAACATGACAAATTTCCTTAAAATTACAATGCAGTAGTCCATGATTGTATACAGAACCAAAATTCCATTCAACGCGTTTCGGCGTATGCCTTCCTCAGGAATTCTGCATATTTCTCATGAGCGTTAACTATGAAATGAGAAATTGTATCAATTAGTTTATAAATTCTACAACTATCAACGTCTAACAGATTACATGAATTTTCCTATTCAATTTATCTATGTATTTACTTTTTACTTAAAGGACAACCTACCCCACTAGGGTGACTGGATAGGCACCACCATATACCGTTACCACCCAATCCCCCATACATTGATATACATAAGTTACAGTGCATATCATTTTTTTTTTAAAAACACATAACTATACATTGTATTTATTTGCTATACATTATTAACACAGAAATAAATTAATCCTATCTACAAAAAATATACATCTATACATTTTCTACAATCAATTCTCAGTTACTATTTTACTTTTGCCCATCGGCCAACATGGCTATAGCATATGCTCTAAGTTGATTTATGATTACATACATTCTGGACAGCTTGTATATGATCATTATCTAGAACTTGTGTATAAAACGGCAATTCGGCAATTGCCTATGGTCCTGTAATCCAAAGCTATCAAAAAGGCATAGTATAAACTTCATGTTTATATGTCCCATGTTTAAGTTACAGTGGAATTCTTAGGCTATGATTATTCCAGTAATAGTATGATGTCATTCCTATAGAAAAACTGTCATTGTCTACAATGCTTCTATTCCTATTATGTCTCTCCCAATCCATTCTTCCTATATGGAATACTGCCTCCCTCCTCGATAAGCAGTCTAGCTATTTTTCATGATATTCGCACTGATGTACCTGTATATGATTCTGAGTATGCGAATCCGGGCGTAGACTGTATGACAAAACGCAAGATGACTTCAGTGAAAGGCAAAAGGATTTGTTTATAGGGCCCTCTAGTAAGAAGAGAAAATTTGCATAATGTATACTGGGGAACAAACTACTGTAGCTACAAAGGTTGATTTAGCAGTTATTTCTATATTACTAATTCTATAATACGTACCCAGAAGTTAATGCCATAGCCTTGATTCTCTAGTGCAAGATTTGTCAGATGTCTTCTATTATCTTTATTCTCAATGATTTTCGTTATTTTCTACATTGAGAGAGATAAATCATTATACATGAGGGGTGCATTCTATTCGTTAAAATTATCCTTGCCTTACCTACTAAGTTAATAAGTTAATCGTAATACCTGGAGTTTGCGTTTGACCCACTTCAGCCTTCCTGACTTGTGTTTTTATTTTGCGCCTTCTTCAGGTTGTTTCTGGCCTTGCATCTGCCCTGCTGAATATATTAGACACAAGCGATTACCGTGTCTATATTACATAATGCTGAGGCATGAGCTGATTAACGAATTTATATTATATGACTACACTCTCTGTGGCACCTCCCCCCCAGACTAGAAATCCCATACAATTACTATACATGAAATCTGGTCAGCTAGTATCTGTGCCGGTACCCCATTGTGACTCTAGAATGATTACCGATCCTCGTAAACCCAGCCTGATTAACACATAATTATTAGTAGTTACTCCATAACCCATTTATAATAACTCCTCACGTTAATATTACTGCCTCCGAGTCTGACCGCGACTTACTTGATATATTCACTGAAACGGCATGACGGCTCCCTTGCGTGTGGCCTCCTCAGATATTGTGCATAAACTAATTCTTTTTAACGGCCCACGGTTTCGCGCCAAACATGTCTAAATATCGCGATGACTGCTACCCTTGTGTACTCGGATGATCTCCACTTGTAGGTTTTGTCTAAAGGTTCCGCCAATTTGAAAGGGAGTACTTTCATTTATTTTATCACGAGGAAAATCAGCAACACTCCATTTATGACGATTTTATTCCTATTTATTTAGGTACGTTTTTTCAATTTTATTCTTACTTGTGTTTTATTATTAATTCATATGCCGAATTTATGATTTAGCTATGAACTACGTGCATAATTTTGACTAGGTAATAGAAAGACTTCTCCTGTCAACTTAAAAGATGTGAGCATTTGACATAAATAGATGGACCTTATGGAAGCTACATAATTACAGCGCTTGTAAACCACTCAACTTTGGAAATATAAATAGAACTCACAAATTATATTCAGATGCGCCTACATTATTGCTTGATCCCATGGAATTTCCATATTTAAACCACTCACAGCCGTGCCCAAAACAAAAATCCAATAAACCTCTCGCATTTTTCTTACTTTCTCTGAGTCTACCCCTGCTTTCTGATGTATCCTTTCCAGGATATCCAATGCTATGCCATGTTGGCCGATGGGCAAAAGTAAAATAGTAACTGAGAATTGATTGTAGAAAATGTATAGATGTATATTTTTTGTAGATAGGATTACTTTAATGTATAGCAAATAGATACAATGTATAGTTATGTGGTTTAAAAAAAAATGATATGCACTGTAACTTATGTATAGCAATGTATGGGGGATTGGGTGGTAACGGTATATGGTGGTGCCTAACCAGTCACCCTAGTGGGGTAGGTTGTCCTTTAAGTAAAAAGTAAATACATAGATAAATTGAATAGGAAAATTCATGTAATCTGTTAGACGTTGATAGTTGTAGAACTTATAAACTAATTGATACAATTTCTCATTTCATAGTTAACGCTCATGAGAAATATACAGAATTCCTGAGGAAGGCATACGCCGAAACGCGTTGAATGGAATTTTGGTTCTGTATACAATCATGGACTACTGCATTGTAATTTTAAAGAAATTTATGTCATGTTGGTTTTTGTATCTTATATATGTGTAACACAATAATTGCATACAAAATTATTCATTTGATACTTATAGAGGAAAAAAGAATGAATTCTAGAAAAACCAAAAAATAAATAATGCAATAAAAAAGAAAGCTAAATTACATTTCATGTCGTGTGGTACAGATTATACAATTGTTTAACGTCTAGTTGATAATTTGAATTATGCACAAAACCCAGTGCAAGTTTACACTTTTCTAAAAAGTTGTTTCCTTACCAGGATTTATCCTGTTAGGTAGGGGCCCCTTTCTTCTACACTACGCACATGGTTTGTCTCCCTTCGCTATCAAAAGCCACAACAATAGAGCCTCGCCAAGGCGAAACAGCCCATGATCTGCGTTCGCTAGGCGAGACCTAAAAACGGTGGCTCAGGTAAAAAGTAAAAGAATACACTGAGAGAGAGATTGGCAACATTGCCTTAGTACAAACAGCCCATAAAATGTAATGCTTGTAATTCTTGTGCATAATCATAATAACATAGTTACAAGTTCATATTCTATTGGTATATGAGGCTCTGGCTATGACTATAACTGAATGGGGACAGGTGTCTAGATAATAAACCGCAGAAAGCAGTTTCGCTGAACTTCAATCCGAGCCTCCTAATAAGCCACATATCCCCCAGAAATGGTGTCTGTTTTCAAAATACGTAACTCCTCTTGGTGGCATTAAGTACCCATCTGCCTACAGACGGGTGCTAACCATTTAAGCCTCGCGATTTTATACAGTGGACATGCAAAGAGAACGTGTTTAAGCGTCTCATGGACCCCTGGGCAGGGGGGGCGTGGTAAGCACGCAATGGAGACAGGCGTCTCTGGGTAGAGCTCTGGCCTGAGCTCCCCTTCTACAGGACATTTCTCAGTTTCTTTGAATCATTGCCAGCTGTAAACCTAGGCGCCGAGTCACTCGGCTACGGGCTGCCGCCCTGCCGAGTTTGGTGCTGTTTGGAAGCTACCGACCGCACTGCGGTCCCCCGAGGCGACGCAGCCGCGCGCCGGACGGCTGGACCGGCAGGAGAGTCTGGGCGAGGCCGGGGCTTGAGTCTGTGGTCTGTGGGCTGGGCCCGGCGGCACGGCCTGGAGAGCGGCCTGGAGAGCTGCGTGATCGCGGCTGCCCTGGGGCGCTGAGCACGGCCGCGACGCTCGCTGCGGCGGCCCATGAGCACACGGGCATTGATCCTCTCGCCTGGCTGTCATCCGCCCCGGACATCTTCAAATACCGGAACACTTGTGCACCGGGGCGGGGTGCTCGCCCGACGCTGCAGGCGGTGGTGACGCCGCCGGCATATGCATCTGCGTGAGGCCGGGGATTTGACCAGCCGACTGGGCCCAGGGGCCAGGCCCGAAAGGTGAGGCGCACAATACTCCAGTCTAGACACACTGCAAAACATAGGTGCGGCTGCGGCTGTGGCCCGGGGCTGTGATGGGCCTGGACGTTGTGCCGGATCGTCCCCCCGCCCCGGCAATCCAATACTCCACTAGGGCTGGGCCCCTGCGCAAGACGCTAACCTGGGACACGCGCCACCGGCCGCCGCGGAGCAGAGCCGCCGGTCGGTGCGGATTGCAGCGGGGGAAAGATGTGATGCTGTCGGAGTGGGTTTTCAGCAGGACAATCATCGACGGAACGCCCCGTGGCCCCCCTGAGACGCAGATTTTGGTCCGCTGACAGGGCGTGGGCCTCCCCAGCTGGAGCTCACTGTCTGGAACCGAGTGACCCCCCGACCGCCTCTGGACAACAGCGTTTTGAGCCCCCATTCCTGATCCTTAGCTGGCTGGAGCTGTGCAGTCGAGAAGGAGACACGGCCGCCGACTCAGGAGCAGCACATCTCCTTATACTTTCCCTGCGCCCACGCACCTTTCCATTAGCTCCACAGGCTACTGGAAACTGTTGTTGCGGGTGCAAGCTTCATGCCCACTGCGCTGCTCATGTCTGGGGGTACTAGGGCACGGACTGGCACTGGAGGATCGCAATTAAGGGGGAAGATGGAAAAGTCCACGAAACCTGCAGATGCCGACCAGATGGCAGCCAAGCTCGACACCATGCTGGCTGCCATGGAAAGGTTGGAGGAATCGGTCCAACTCACTCGCACCTCTCTGGAGACCAAAATAGACAGCGTCGCAATTGACCTTACTCACCTGCGAGCTGACCATAAAAAACTGGCGGATCGCACCATGACTTTGGAGGGCACCATGTCGGAGCTTGAGCCCCGGGTCACCCAGACTGATAAACAGGTGCAGGACCTCCTTAACAGGGTCGAATTCTTAGAGGACCGCGCAGAGGATGCGGCAGCACGGGCGCGAAGAAATAACGTGAGAATCGTGGGTGTGCCGGAGCGGTGGGAAGGGAAGGTACCTGCGGCGCACATGGAGGACTGGCTGAAGACCCTATTACCCGAGGGTGCGCTATCGCCACATTTTGCTGTAGAACGGGCACACCGCGTGCCGACGAGGCCGCTTCCCACGGGGTCTAACCCTAGATCGCTACTCCTTCGAATTTTGAATTATCGAGACCGCGATTCCATCTCGCGCGAAACACGGCAACTTCAAGCTGTCCGAATTGACAATACCAAGATAATGTTCTTCCCTGATTACACGGTCCAAGTCCAGCGCCAGACATTCCTTCTTTGTCGTGAAACAACGCCTGCGTCTGCTTGACTTCAAATAATCCCGCTTATTCCCCGCCAGGCTGAGAGTGGTGGCGCAGGACAAAACACATTTCTTCACCAGCCCGGAAGAGGCTGAGGCATGGCTGGACAGCGGAACGGACACGGCAAGTATCGGGACATTCCGGTTCATGGTGCGCCCGGGGGCCTCGGCGGCGTCGTAGGAACAGGTCGTCACCGGCCAACAGGACACGGGCAGCGGCGGGCACCAGCCCACCTGCGGAACTTGTACGCCATGAGAAACAAGACACCCTCCTCATGGTGGCGGAACTCATTTGCACTCCAACCGCAGACACAGCTCCAGATGCTAGCCCCCGGGAACTGCCCAGTGATGACAAAACTATCTATGGGTTGCCTGACTCCCAGATCTCTATGGATCAGCCAAATGTCACACGACAAACAGCAGACCTGCTTCACTGACTGGATGTCACAGCCCTTTTGAACTAAGTTCCTGGTCTGTGATACTCTGGTAGCTTTACATTTCTGGATCCCTACTGAGTGCTGACACTGGTGCTACCCAGGGCGTGGCCGCCTTCTGGGCGCTTGGCTGCTCGCCGCGGGACGCAGTGAGTACTGACCTTTGGCGTTTGGCCTTTTAGAGGGCCATTGAGCTGGTGAAAGCTTGCCGATGCTCCTGCCTGCTGGGTCCCGGCTGCTGTTGCCTTGGTTTGATGGGAACAATGAGAATTAGTTAGCCTACTTGATGGCGACCAGGCTTGGGTGTGAAATATATGGCAGGCCATGTACTCCTTTTTTAACTGGAACGTTTCACATCTTATGCTGCATGGGAAGGGTGATGCTTCCTTTCCTTACCCGCTCGTAATGATAACTTAACCGTGCCGAGTGCACAGCGACCCCCTTGGATCTAAATGTTAACTATCTCATTAGAGAGTTTGGACGGTGGCATGTTCGGCAGCCGACCTTTGGCATTATTCATGTGTATTGTTTTTTTATGGCTTATTACATTATTAGGGCCACCATTTTTTTATTCCTTTATATTTGTATTGCAAGCAATCACGGATGTGTCCCTGGTGATTTACTATGGGGGTGCTTGGGTGGCGCGGACGTTGCAATCTACTGTGGGATTGTGGCGGGGAGCGGGCAGGGGGGTTACTTGCAATGTTAAAATGTCAGCGATAAAGCTATGTACATGGAATGTACAAGGTATGCATAGACATCACGCAGGTACCAGATTTACTCCTACCTTAAGCGTCATCATATCCATATCGCACTCCTACAGGAGTCACATCTGAACGATGCGGAGACACACACACTGCACCGCAGATGGCGAGGGCAACTCTATGCCACGGGATACTCGTCCTATGCCCGTGGAGCGCTGATATGGGCGAAGCCGGGGACCCCTTTAACAGTTACACACTCCCGCATAGACCCGGAGGGTAGATTTGTGATAGTGCATGGCAGGCTAGATGGGCACCCGGTGGTTTTGACTTCATTGTATGCCCCTAACACAGACCAGAATGGTTTCTTCGCACAGTTATCTGTTGATCTGTCACCTTGGCACAGGATCCCCTGGGTGTTGGGAGGGGATTATAATTGTATCTTTGACATTGCATTAGATCGTTCTTTTCCACCCCTGCCTAGCGCACCTGTACAAGGTGCCATGAGAGCCCTTGTGAACTGGGCCTTACAATGGGACTTGCATGATGCCTGGCGGAACCGCAATCCCACCACCAAGATGTATTCCTACTATTCGGGAGCGCATGCATTGCATGTACGGCTTGATCGGTATATGTTGTCAAGTGATTTACTCCCTCATGTTACTGACTCTTATTACATGGGCCGCACTCACTCCGCTCACAATCTGCACATGCTGGAGTTGGCATGGGGACAACCACACCCACCCATACCCACCTGGAGACTACAACCAGACCTGCTCTTTGACGCCCCTTTTCGGAACTCCCTATATGCACAAACAGCACATTATTTTGATGAGAACACAGGCACTGCATCCACCCCCCAAATAGAGTGGGACGCTTTTAAAGTGGTTATCAGGGGCCACTGTCTGGGCACACAAGCTAGCATGCGGAAAGAATTGGAGGAAGACCTGACACGGATCGAGGCAGACCTGCTTCAAAGAGAACAAGAGGCGAGGGAGGGTCAGGGGAGCGGGTGCAGGAGGCTCGCGCGGATCATGCACGCTTGCTGGACAGGCTGTGTCACCTCAATTACGCGGCCCATTTGGCGCGCACATACCACTTGGGTGACAAACCCAGAAAATTGCTGGCCTGGCTGATTAGACAGGAAGACCCTGCGACGCCTGTGGCAGCGATACATACCAGCCGCGATGAGGTGGTATACACACAAAGCGAGATTCACGCGGCTTTCGTTGCTCACTACCGCACGTTGTATTGCTCTCGGCTACAAGCCCCCCTTGCTGATATTACTGCGCATCTCTCCGCCATAGCCCTGTCAGAATTGGAAGACGCCCACCGCAATGACTTGGAAGCCCCGCTTACGCCCGATGAGCTGCGCATAGCCATCATTGCTCTCTCCAACAGCAAGTCCCCAGGCCCAGATGGGCTGCCCGCAGAGTTCTTTAAAGCCTACTCTGACATATTGATTCCCGAACTGCTACGGATGTACACGGCGGCTGTTGAGGACTCTTCCCTTCCCCCTATGCTAAATGAGGCTAATCTCGTCTCCCTCCCAAAACCGGGCAGAGACAGCACGTGCCTGGGCTCGTATCGACCGCTAGCCCTCTTAAATACTGACTACAAGATATTGGCTTCCACACTAGCCCAGCGGCTAGCCCCCTTAGTACCCACCCTGGTACATAGCGACCAAAATGGCTTTGTGCCCACACTGAGCACTTCGCATAATATACGGCGGCTGTTCAGAGTGCAGAACTATGCCACACGACAATGGCCTCGGTCAGGGTGCTTGGTGCTGGACCTTGAAAAAGCATTCGATTCAGTAGAGTGGCCTTATCTCATGGCAGTGTTGCAGAAGTATGCTCTTGGAGACTACTATATTGACACGGTAAGCTTATTGTACCAGAAACCCACAGTGCGAGTCCGCACCGGCAGACTGCTGTCCGACGTTATCAGGGTCAAAAGGGGCACTAGACAGGGATGTCCACTGTCCCCACTACTTTTTTCGTTGGCAATGGAACCTCTCGCGGCACTATTGAGACCTCAGGGCACGGAGTGGGGGATACCCTTAGCGGACGGTATCCATGCGGTCTCTTTATATGCAGACGATCTACTCCTGTATGTTAAAGACCTGACCTGCCTACCAATGGCATTGTCAGACACTTTTCGCACTTTTGAGGCCATGTCGGGACTCAGGGTTAACTGGACCAAATCTGGAGTGTACTCTTTCAGTCCAGATATGCAAGAATGTGAGGTTAGCATTGACAATGTACGACTTACCTGGTACCCCACCACGTTCCAATACCTCGGCATCCGCATTTACAGACCCTGACTGACGTATTGGAGGGCAACCTAGTAAGACCTATTTCCTCCTTACAGGCGCAAATGTCTTTTTGGAAGACCCTCCCCCTCAACGTACCCAGCCGGGTGACGCTGACAAAAATGATAATTTTACCAAGGCTGCTATATTATTACTCTAATATCCCAGTGTATGCCCCGGCCCGGATTTTTCGAGAGCTGGAAACTCTGATCAGGAGCCTTATCTGGAACACTGGTAGACCCCGAGTAGCACTGACAAAACTCTATGCGCCCACAGACGCTGAGGGTCTCGCAGTTCCCAATCCAGAACTTTATTACCTAGCGGCACAGCTGCAGTGGGTGGCCGGATGGTTGAGTGGGAAGAACCTGTGCGATACAGCCACAGACACTACAATGTTGACTCACACACAGATATACACATTGTTCCACCCCTTGACCAAAATGTCCTGCCCGGTGCAGTTACACCTGGCTGTGGCCCAGAAATGCTATGTACGCAGCCTGAAACTCACTCGCGCAGTGAAGCCCTACGCCCCGATACTCCCACTGCTGGGTACTCCCCGGGACGGCGGGGTGGTGACGGAGGCTGTATTAGAACGATGGACACAAGCTGGAGTGGACACGGTGGCAGATTTGTACACAGACGGTACCCTGATTCCTTTCAGAACGCTAGCTGCGGACACCGGCCTCCCAGCTGGGCAGTTTCTGCAACATGCATCCCTAATACACACGTTCGTGCGGGCTTGGGGCGACATTTCCGAGGAGCTGCCGACGCATCTTCTGGTGCAGTACTTGCACGTCATGGCGAATGGATCCCATGTGATCCACTGGCTAGCGCAGGCTCTCTTGACACACACAGTTCACCCTCCGGCAGCTGCGAGATAAGTGGGCAGCAGATAGGGGAAGGGAGTGGACAGATAACTAATGGACAATGATACTGGCAGGCCCCATCAACATTCCACGCAACTCCCGCTTCAAACTCATCCAGTTTTACATATTGCATCGGGCATATTTGTCGCCAGATAAAATTAACCAGTACTTTGCAATCGATACCTCTGCGTGCCCAAGATGTTTTCTGGTTGACGCAGATCTCCTCGATATGCTCTGGACCTGTCCCCAGATACAGACATACTGGCACACCGTGACGTCACTGTTGGCAAAGGGGGTTGGCGAGGACCTACAGCACACGTGGGAGACATGTCTACTAGGCTTATATAAAAGAACGAAACACAATAAAGTCCCTTCCAGATTCTGGGCTATCGGGCTGATCGCGGCCAAGAGACTCCTTACCAAGCGCTGGAAATGCAGTGAACCCCCACATATAACGCACTTGCGTGCCTCTTTCGATAACTGGGTGAGAGCGGAAAGTACAACCCTTCACGGGGAGGAGGCAGCGGGGCTGAGGAAGTTCCCTATAGCGCAGCTTTGGGACGACACACTGAGGTCTTTCCATCAGGCATGCCTCGATCAAGGAGTTACTTAGATCTTCTCCCCTCCGGATCCGGCTTGGGCAGCGGGTTAAATGGAGAGTGGTGTATACGCGTGGTGGGGTTTATTTTCACCTGCACATAATATGCCGCACCTACGTTACAGGATGTTACTGTTACCTCTCAAGGTGGCGGCCCCGCCCCCTCTTCAGAGCACAGGGCCCGAGGTTTATGGCCTGTGATCATGTTGGGCCCCAGTATGCATTCTAACCCCCACACCAACCCTCCCTTAGAACCAAAGACACATGTCCACGGACACATACGGACGTACTGCTTGCTTTCTTATTCCTTTGTATTTTCTTTGATTTTTTTCCTTTGGTTGTTTTCTTCCCCTTCTCAATTATATTGGCCTTCTTTTCTTTTGTTTCCTTAAATTTTCTCCCCTCCCCCTGTTGGCCAAGTTTTGGTGTCATGACAGTTTTGCTAAATGACACATTTGTTAAAATGTTTGGAGCATAACATGTTAATTATGTCGCTTGTCAGCTTACAACATCTACTTATGGGACAACCTTAGAAGACACGCTTCCTACCTGTGATTAGATGAGGGCTGAGGGAATTACATGCACACAAGGCAATGATATATCTTGTCACGCCCAGGAACCCCAAGTCACATTCATGGGTGAACTATGCGGCGGTTCACTCTCTAAAGCCTCTCTCGGCATATATTTACTATACCAGTTCAGGCTATGCCTTGGGGATTATGATGCTTTCTCATTACCTCACACACTGTTCTTTCCCGTCACGGGCCTACTGCTCTATAGAGATGAGGCTTGCTCTCAGATATAAAATGCCATCCGAGAATGCTGATTTATTTCATCTTTCTTTCCTCCTTCTGCCTTGCAAGATGTGATGTATGACCAATGTCCCAAATTGTACTATTATTGTTTATGGTTATTATTATGAACTTACGGGATGGTTTGTTGCATTTACTGATTAATACTTTGGCATGTATTGTGACTATGCACTGAGAAACCAATAAAAGATATCCCCCCCCCCCCCAAAAAAAGGACCCCTGGGCAGCAAGGACAGCAACACAGTGCGTCAGCGGCTCCCCGCTGCCAAGTCGCTTTAAATGATTTCAGGGGGAGGGTACCAAATCTAAATTGTATGTATAACTTTCTATCATTCAGGATGGTGAGGACCTCCAACCCGAATGATAGAAGCTTAGTACCTTGAATTCTAAAAGTTCAGATGTGAAATGGCCGCCTGTTGATAGTGTGACATTTCTCTGTTCCACCCAATTCCAGTAACATGTCTTGATGCAGTCTCTACTAGGGAGCAAGCTGATGTCGGGCTCAGCCCACATATTCCCCACTCCTACCGCGGAGAGGAGTGTCTGGATGTTATTAAACCACCCAATTTTTTTAATCGATCTAGAATAAATACTTCAAGGACAGCCACATAGTGGATGAACCCAATTATTCCAATTGTAGCCAAAAGAGAAGGGGACGTATTCTTGTTTTGTCCACTATACTGGACTTTCCCATATCAAGCCTTAGGGTACAAGTGGGGTACTCTGTGGGAGAGAGCAGAGCGACCACAAGAATTTATTTTCTGTACGAAGAAGGTCCTCTAAATTGTTGAACCCCCAAAGTTCAGCCCCATAAAGGGCTGAGCCTACCACCTTCTGATCAAAAATCTGGAGCAATGCTGCTATCAGCCTGATTGCGAGGCCCTGTGTTCCTTTATCAATGCCCCTGTAGTTTTCCTCTGCGGTAGGATTAGTTTAGAAATGTGGTGTTTCCAGGACATTTCTCTGCAAGGGTTACACCCAAATAGTTGAAAGTCCACTTTCTCCAAGGGCTTCCCCCCCTCCAGCAGCAATTTACCCTTGAACGATTTGTGGGGGTTTATCAGGATAAACTTAGTTTTCGAGGTGTTAACCACCAGTCCTCGCAATCCACAGAAGGCTATGAAACGGTTGAGTAGAAGCTTATTTTTAATCTCCCCATGTTGGGGGCATCTGCACGGACCTCTGCTAGGTACTTCACCACTCCATTTATAAAAAGCGAAAATAGAACGGGGGCTAGGACACGCCCTGCCGTACCCATTTGGCAACTTTAATTGGGTCTGATAGCTGCCCTTGGTCCCCCTTTCGCACCCTTGTAGAGTTATCCTCATGTAATCAAATTAGAAAGGCCAAGATGTCATGTGGGAGCCTCTGATCACAAAAGTCCTGCCACAATTTGGTCCTGGGTATGAGTCTCATGTTTCTTCCCATCTTCTCTACTCGCAAACTGTGCAGCACGCAGTCAAGCTGCAATGCACTGGTTTATTTCCACTGTGTTTGTTGTTCTGCTCACAAATGAACTTTCAGTAAAAATTTGAATCATTACCAAGTCCTTCCGCTGACTCACTGTGCCTATTCATTCATATATATAGTTTTGTCCTAGCATCCAAGGATGACATTAGCATAGAAGGTGCTGAATAATTATTCATGCAGTGAGTTAGTGAGTGCTTGGGTGTTAAGGTAACATGATGTCTACTTTTCATGTGCTAAAATTTGCGGACACCACAATGATTCTGTAATATGGTAAACAGCCCTCACAACGAAGCCGTCACCCTGCATGCAATTATAATGCGGTTGTTACAACAACCGCGTTTTAACAATGCACTCACTATCCCGCAAGTTGAAACAACGACTTGCGGAGGGGGGAGAAGGTGTTAGATTTAAAATCCAACACCTTCCCTACTGTCTGCACAGACTAGAGTTGGAATAGTAAATTGTACTATTCCAACATTCAGCGCCCCCTTCCCGAGTCATTCTTCCGACTTGCGGGGTAATGGTATGCGTGGTTACAACGCGGTCGTTGTAACAACCTCATTGAAATTGCATGCGGGGTGACGGCATACGTGAAAAGGAGGCATATTCCTGTAATATAGTATGCGCAAATAATATATAAAATCCCCTTGATTTTAGGGGGAGCCATATGTTTTGAGAAGTCTTTTCTGTTTCACAAGAGATGCTATCTTTTACTTTTCCAATTGTACTGCCGACTCGGGACTTAAAATAATTTCTGTTATTTTCATTTACTGTATAAATGTGCATGGGGATCGTTTATGACATTGACTCTATACCACTTTTTTTTTAAATCTGTAAAAAAAAATCTTTTACATTTTCATTGCTCTAGAACTCGTTATTGAGTGGGCCCAATCAATTCCAATCATGTATTAAATTGATTGTATTTTCTACTTTTGAAGCGTGGGAGCTGCCCTAATGTGGGACACATTGCCTCATGAAATTGCAGGTGTAACAGTCTCTGATTCAGTGAAATGTGGGAACTCTGATTGAAGTAAATTTTAGTTGGTCTAAATTTTGAGGTACCTTTTTGTTCCCACAGTTTTTGGTAACAGAACATGGTTTCGTGTTAAAGACCACCTACTCTCTACTTTAGAAATTTCCCTTTTGTCCAGTCCTTACTGACAGTGGATTTTTCAGTGTATGTTATCCTGGAGGATGTTGCTGAGAACCTCACTTGCAGCGCTGTTCCTGAATTACCTGTATGATTTGAATATTGTGGAATGATTCAGGTGTCTGTGAGTATTTAGGTTTGTTGTTGAAATGCTGAGTCTCGAACAGGAGATGGACTGTTATGCTGAATGACAGTTTTTTGGTTGTGTGATGCTGATTTTGGGTTTAATTAGTTGTTTGATCATTTTTTTAATGTACTATTCTTATTGTTGTCCTTGTGTTAAAAAGGTTTCAATTTTATTTTATTAATAAATCTGTTTATTAACAGTTCAGGTATAGCAATTATATTCAAGATATTATTATGAATTGATAATTTCTGTAGATACAATATCTCATTATGTAACAACATAAGCATCTTCACTTTCCATTCTCTCAAAAACATTTTTATTTTGCGATACAGAATGGACGAAGGTTTAGTCTGCACGCACAATGTGGGTAGGTTGGTCATATTTAACACTCCGCTATATTTATTCAATTATACAAAGTCTTCACCAATTTTTGGGGACAGCCGCAGCCCTCATATACTACTCTCTCAGCTAACATGCACCAGTCTATATACATCTTCCAGTCTTTGAAGTGTGGCAATTCCTCTGCCCCTATAGCCGAGAAATATTCCTTTAGCCCACTGCCAGTCCAACAGTTACCCACATTTGCTCCAAGTGATTGAAATCAGTTTCACCCCATACATTCAGAAGGCAGCACTTTGCAGAGGGTTTCACAGTATCACGGCAGAGCGCATCCAAGCATTTCAACACCGCGGACCAAAACGTTTGTAGTATCGGGCATCCCACACCATATGATAAAATGTCCTGACATGACCACGTTGTAATGCTACATATATTTTTACATTGTGAGATTATGGTGATTTTTGACTACGTGTTTTAACTGATTCCATTTTGAATGTACAACAAAATTTTTGTGCTCTTGCAGAATTTCATTTCGTGCCTTCTTACAGCATCAGAGTTTAATGCTTTCTTTCTTCTTGGCGCAAAACAGCCTTGATTAAACAGAATGTGTGGAGTCTGCGTTTGAAAGAGTGAGAGAGAAATGTACTTCTCTGTCTCGGAGTCAAAACACAGATGGCTGGCCAGCTTCCTTCTTGACCTTAAATCTGGCCGGTACGGTCAACCTTGGTTTTGCTATAGATGAAGGGAGGGGACATTTCTAGAAGTCTCGCTCCTTGTTAGTAAAAGTATTAAAGACAGGAAGTTTTGGCACTCATACAGAAGCTCACTCGTGGGGTGGACGCACCATCACCGGGAAATTTTTGGTGTCCCATTGAGACTCCAGAATAACTGAAAGTGCTCCCCAGTCAAGCTGGACAGAATGTTGAGTACAACTCAATGGTGATGTATGAGCTATATGTTTCACTGCTTTGTGATGTTTTCATGTTGTGTAAACATGCTCTTTATATTTGGTTCTTTGCATTTGACAGTGTTAATTCCTAGTATTTGACAGTACTTGTTTCTTGCATTGGACGTCCATTATTATCAACTTATGTTTAATCCCTTGCATTTGATTTGTGAGTCTTCCATTATTACCTGCTTATGTTTTGCTCCAATGCATTTGACTTGTGAGTGTGCCATTATTACTATTATTGTATGAATGAGATCTCCGTGCACACGTGTAACTTAAATCAATTTAAATCAATTAATTGTGGCGCTGTCCTTGTCACACTGTGTCTCTCAGTGCCTTAATACACTGATTGCTGGTGTGATGATTCCCTGAAGCTGAATGGCGATAAAACCGAGGTGCTGATCTTTGGTAAGGACCAGGATGTCTGGTCCAGTGAGTGGTGGCCTCCATCATTAGGAGCCTGTCCTACTCCATCGCCTTCTGCCAGGAACCTTGGAGTCATCTTTGATACCTCGCTGGCTATGAACCTGCAGGTAAATCGAACAGTGGCTACCTGTTGGAGAGTCATTAGGATTCTGAGGAGAATCGCCCACTATCTCTCCCCTCAGGCACGTAAACAGACTGTAGTCGCGTTGGTGTCTTCTCGATTAGACTACTGCAACGTTCTGTATGCAGATATTAATAAGGGCCATATTCAACGCCTTCAGAGCGTGCAGAATGCTGCGGCGAGATTTGTGTTGGATGCCCCCAAGTCCTTCTCTGCTACCCTAGCCAGGAAGAACCTCCATTGGCTCCCGATCCAGCAAAGAATTGTGTTTAAAATCCTCTGTCTGGTTTTTGGAGCTCTTCTGGCAGGACCATCTGATGCTCTAGGATCTCGGTTAACCTCCTACTCTCCTAGTAGGAGCCTTCGCTCTTCCAATAAGAATCTTTTGTGCATCCCGCGTAGCAAAAAAGTCAGATGGGAGGCAGGGCCTTTGCCACCGTGGCCCCCCGTCTGTGGAATACCCTCCCCTCCGACAGAAAGATGCAACCTTCGTTGCCTCTTTTTAGGAAAGCATTAAAAACATGGTGCTTTATTAAGGCTTACCAATAAGCTTGCTATGTGGATATCTTCTTTGGATTAGGTGCCTTGATGCCCTTTGGGCTAAGTAGCGCATTAGAAGATGGACTTCATTCATTCATTCATAATGTTATCACAAAAGGGCGCGCTCCTTTAACATGAAACAAAGATGTTTCTTAAGCTTTACTTAAACGAATGTTCATTGATTCCAATCAAGCCATTGTTGTTGATGACGTTTTATCTTTATTCGAATATTTAGTATTCATCAAATTTATAGGTTCATCAGAATATTTCCAAAATCCATTATAATCATGGATTCCCAATTGCGTTTCATTATTCCCAATGCATTTCGGGTTATCAAGCTAACCCTTCATCAAGGGTCTATAAAAAAAGAAACATACAGGACCTTAGTATTCAGTACATAACAAAGATTCATGAACATTCAAAAACTGTGCATTCTCTAGGATTTTAAAAATATCTTAGGTTCAAACATGTAGTACTTACTGATGTTTATGTTTAATCATACACTGAAAACCAGACAAGAATGTGTACTAAACGAAATAAAATCAAACCATCAAATAAATGGACTGTATATGATTTCCTGAGTGGAAGAATGGTCATGTGAGGACAGTCTAATGAATCTCCGGGAGAAACGCGGGATACTCAATGCAATCGAATGCCTAGTGAATTTCATAGAGTGGTGAAACCTTGGGTATATTCAGCGTCATACCGGTGATGGAACTAGTTAGTCGAGTGCTAACTGTCAAAATGCTCTAACATCCTGAGTCGAATGAGCAAACTATTACAATAAGTGACGGCCAGTCTAAATACGAGCTTCAAAGATGTATCAACACGGGGAAACCTACTTATGAAAACGCGTCAGGCTTCACAACTTTGATATCGGCAGGTTCTAACAGGAGCCAATCGCTATGCTTCTTGTACAGAAAGTATGATGTGTCACGTGACTACACATCGTGCACTCATAATGTGAATCGTGAAAAATATTACCGACAGTGCATCCAAATACACCCGTCGCGAGGTAGAAATTAATCTTAATTGATTAAAATTAAGAAAAAAAAACGTTCGTGATAAATAAGGTTTAATGTTGTGGTTTGAGGATGAAAGGCGCTTCGTGATTGGGTGGAGTCCCGATCACGTGATATCGCGTGTGATCCAACTGTGCGGAAAATAAAGTTTATTGAGATGGAATGGTTAACCAATGTGGAATTATATTAATGAGAACGATCTCCTGTCCTGTAGACATATGAATATGCGAACATCTAGAAAAATGTAATGTAATGATAAGTGTAGTGTAAGTACCATGATTAAATGTAATCAGAGCATATGCAAGTTGTGTTTCACTATACAAGTACAAACAAAAAATCACATATTTGAACATGATTATTCCAAACATAATTAATACTAGGTTCCTAAATGATTACATGAGAAGAGTTCATCAATGGGTCCGACAGTATTTTAAATGGACTGAGAATGGTTAAAACCTAAGCTGCAACGTTTCATGAACTATCGAGTGTATTATAAAAACATGAAAGTTCTATCCGGTCATTCATCCCTGTGGGCTGCAACGAATTCAGTTTTTTTATCCAGAAGAACTCAGATTTAAGGCGTTGTTTCACAGGATCCATATCGCAGCTCTGTGGGAGTATCTCCAGTGTTGTAAATCTCAACTGCGCTATTTGGTGGTGGGCTTCTAGCCAATGCATGGCTATGGTGGATTTATTGTTCATTGTTTGTATATTACTTTTATGTTCTGATATTCTCACTTTGATTTTGCGTTCTGTTTGGCCCACATAAATGTTCCCACATGGGCATTTGATTACGTAGATAACATAAGTAGAGTCACATGTCCCTGAGTATTGCAAATCAATTCTATGACCTTTTGTTGGGTGCATAAAAACATTACCGATCATTACATTATTGCAGTGGATGCAATTTTGACATTTCGCCATTCCTTTGAAAGTTGGTATTGCTGCCTTTTTAGTAGATAAAATCTCTTTCAAGTTTTTGGATCTTTGAAAAGCAAAGGTGACATGATCATTATACAAGTTTTGTAGATCCGGTTCTGTTTTAATTAAATTCCAATGTAGATTGATAGCTTTTTTTTATCCTTTGTGATGCTGTAGAATGTTTCAGTACGCACAGTTTTTTGTGTAGCCTTGTGGCTGGACGTTGTGAGTAATGATTCTCTTGATAATTTCTCCGTTTTTTTCAAAGATTCTTTTAATATTTCTTTAGGATATCCTCTTTGTACATATTGTTGGTGTTGATCCATTAATGATAATTTCAAAATATTTGCATCAGAAGTAATCCTTTTTATGTGAATGAATTGCGATGTCGGTAAATGTTTTTTCAAAGAATCAGGGTGAAAACTTTGGAAGAGAAGCCTAGAGTTGCGATCGGTTGGTTTCTTGAAAACCTTAGTATGTAGTTTGTGATTCGCAATGGTGATATGTACATCCAAAAAGGATATAGACTCTTTCTCAATTGTGTGGGTGAATTGGATTCTTGGGTTCAAGTTGTTCAACGTAATTATGTTTGTGATGAGTTGTTCTTCACCAACTTTCCATATTAGGAAAATGTCGTCTATGAATCTTTTAAACATGATTAAGTTTTCTGTAAGATGTTTTCAGTCTCAAATTTGGACATATATAGATTTGCATATGAGGGAGCCCCCCCAAAACCCATTGAGGTTCCATTGCATTGGCTGTAATAGTTCTGTTTCCATTGAAAGTAACTATGATACAATGCGATATGCATTAACTCAATTAGAAATACTTTGTTCGCGTGGCAATCGTTGTCTTTTACTGGATTCCATTCGAGGGCTTCTAGCCCTTCGTTATGGGGAATTGAAGTATATAATGCGACGACGTCCACAGTACAAAGTCAATATTCCTCATCTTCATTTAGCTGGATGTTGAGCAAATTCAGAAATGAGGTTGTGTCTTTTATGTATGTTCCACATTTTTGGACTATGGGTTGAAGGTACCAGTCGACATATTTTCCAATACTTTCTGATATTGACCCACATGCTGACACTATGGGTCTGAATGGTGGTTTAGATGGGTCCTTATGAATCTTTGGCAGCATATAAAGTTTGGGTCTCCGAGGAAATTTGGTCTCCAGAAAGTTTTTTGTTTGTTCATTAATCCATTTCATTTTTAAAGCATGTTCTAGAATTTGTGACAATGTTTTTGATATTTGATGGTTGGATCTGATTCAAGAAGTAGATAAATGTCTGTGTTGTTCACATGTTGGATGTTAGAGCATTTTGACAGTTAGCACTCGACTAACTAGTTCCATCACCGGTATGACGCTGAATATACCCAAGGTCTCACCACTCTATGAAATTCACTAGGCATTCGATTGCATTGAGTATCCCGAGTTTCTCCCGGAGATTCATTAGACTGTCCTCACATGACCATTCTTCCACTCAGGAAATCATATACAGTCCATTTATTTAATGGTTTGATTTTATTTCGTTTAGTACACATTCTTGTCTGGTTTTCAGTGTATGATTAAACATAAACATCAGTAAGTACTACATGTTTGAACCTAAGATATTTTTAAAATCCTAGAGAATGCACAGTTTTTGAATGTTCATGAATCTTTATGTTATGTACTGAATACTAAGGTCCTGTATGTTTCTTTTTTATAGACCCCTGATGTAGGGTTAGCTTTGGGTATAATGAAACGCAATTGAGAATCCATGATTATAATGGATTTTGGAAATATTCTGATGAACCTATAAATTTGATGAATACTAAATATTCGAATAAAGATAAAACGTCATCAACAACAATGGCTTGATTGGACTCAATGAACATTTGTTTAAGTAAAGCTTAAGAAACATCTTTGTTTCATGTTAAAGGAGCGCGTCCTTTTGTGATAACATTATCACACCAGCAATCAGATTATTACTATTATTTGCATGTGTTTTATTATTATTATTTGCTTATGTTTTATCATACATGTCTTATCATACACGCAGCTGAGCCCTCAACTCACTTCTGGCAAAGAAAGAAACCATACTGAATTCAGATACACTAACAAGACCTAGTTCTTTCAAACATAATGATATGCATTCCAGAGCTAACCAACTCACATGTCGAGAAGGAATAAGGAATGTTTTCCTATGCTGTTGTGGGTGGACACTTTACAACAAATTGTCTAGCTGCATTGTAAAACCAGAAGCACTTTAAAATACTGAGAATTTGCCACTGACATGCCATGCAATGATCCAACCTGCCCTTTCAGATGTTAAACCATTCGGCCCTTCATCCAACCTCAAATCAAAACCGATCGCTCCATAATTCAGTTCTGTTCAATCACTTATCACATCGAAAAATATCAGTTGTTTCCAGATTTCCAACGGAATCAGAGGCCAGAGATGAGAAAGTAAGAGGGAGGAAGCATCAGTAGCAATACAGATAATATACACACTTTTCTAATCTATCCATCAGAACCTATTGAGAGCAATAAAAATAAGCACTGACACAGCCAATACGTCTCGCCTTTTGGACCTTATAAGTATTTAACCATGCAGTACATTATCCTGGGTGCTACAACATCTAATGTTCTTAAATTGTTTAATGCATTTCACCTTCAGACAGATGGTACTAAAACCATAACTGCAGGTCTGGAGTAAAATAAATCTAATTTTGTACGGGGTTGCGTAGTGCACATCTTGCTGAGTCTGCACCCAACTTCGTGTAATTTTTTTTTTTTTTTAAATCACCCTGGCGTTCATGCACAAAAAACCATCGTGGGATAAATATGTTGGATAAAGATAGGCAAATCTATTATGGGGAGGTGACTGCACTACATAATTAATAACTAAAACGGTTGTGTAAGCTATGGACCTGGGTCTTTCCTTTTTAAAAAATCACCAACTTATTTTGAGGTGCTGCATTTTTTTGTAAAAATCAGGAAAGATAATAGCCATTTGAAAGGTGTTTTCAAAAGAATGACTCTTGTACGTTTTATTCATTTGGGTAGTAAAAAATGAAAAACAAGGTTGCAGACGTTCTGCCAAGGAAACAAAAAAAGAAGTTGGTATTTTATTTCTATAAGACGCAACTATTTTCTCACAGCATTTTTTTTTAAACGTGGTAAATCTCTATTTACAACATAAGAAATGAAATTTTGTAAGACCTTCTGATTTCAACACTCCTAATTCATTGAGACTAAAGGGGCTCTTGATGGTAAATAGTTTTGCACAGTATTTGCTGTCAGTTATTTATAAACATAGCTATTAAAGTATTAACGTCAAGCAGTGGCCTGGTAATATTCAAGGCAGGAGTGTCTTCTCCTACCACGAACTGGGAGAATGCAGAAGGCGAACAGTAACTGCTAATGAAACTCTGGGAAACGCGAGTTCGAAGAAGGAAGCTACGTTCCACATGGCTAAAATCAACCAGTTCATGTTTCACATTCTCCAACCGAGGGCCGGCAGGGATCAGCAGAGCAGGCCTACAAGCAGGGAGGGGAGGTTTTGGACGCCGCCATAAAAAGTTCTCCATGAGGATTGTCTTTAAAACCCTCAACGGGGATTGGTTCTTGACAGGGCACTCTCGGCTGAGCAAGGTGTGCTTCAAGTGGACCATAAATGAATTAATAAATCAATCTACCAAGAAATCAAACAAACAAACTAAACTCAATTTAAATATCAAGCATGTTTTCACCCACTACCAGTGCTTATATTAGGAAAATTAGTAAACAAACAAAGGGTGAAACAGACAGGGACAAAACCGCCATGACGCCGCTTTCCCTGTGCTGCCCGGCCAGAGCCTTCTCTGCAGTTACCAGGGGTGAGGCACTGCTCCCCTACAAAAGGCAGAGGCGGCGTTGTTCTTGTAGGCTGCATCTTGCAGTGGTGAGGAGGAATGCAAACTAAGCAGCAATGACCCCCCCCCCCCCCGCAGTGCAGGTGAGGAAAGAAGACCGCTACCAGAAGCGCCGTGGCGTCCCTTAAGTGGGTGCCCGTGCCTTCCTGATAAACTAAAATCTGCACGGTATCCAAAATCTGTGCAATTCAAACCTCTACACAGGCTTCCTTTTATTTCTTTTTTTTAAAAGCAGGAGCTCTAGAGGTAAACAAAAATGTAAATAGTGCCATAAACGAGCACTAAAAACAAGCGAAAGAGAAAGCATGGTTGAGAGGAAAGCAATGCACAGATTGACGAAAATCCAAAGGGGGCAGTGTTGCCGAGAATCCACAAACAGCCTGACCAGAGTGCTAACATCGAGTCAGCTGAGGGACCGCTATCGAGTGCTGCCTCTACCCAATCAGCAAATCTGTCCAACTAGCCAGGCCAGCCAGACGACCCATTTTACCCTGCCTCATTGGAACCCGCCAGCCTCTCCACATATGAGCTGTAACAACGGGAGGCAGGCAGCGGCAGAACAATGTGGCCCTAAAGCTCCTAAAGCACCAACCAACTAGACCCTGACAGCAGCCTCCCCTCCACACGGACGACAGCATATAGCAGGTGGCGCAGGGCACCCTGTGCACAGAGAAAGGTGCCACAACCCACAACACAAGAGCTTGCCTCCATCTTCAAGGAGCATCGAGCAGCAATCGTGGACCACACAGCGGAGCACGTGAGCCTGTTGTAGAGCTCTAGTTTCTCAGCAGGCGAAGCAGTATACACAAACAAGGGGCAAGGGCTCTCAATGGGATAATGGAGGCATGCCCATGACTACCCTGCGTGCCTCTCGTGTTCCTGCTCGCCCCACTAGCTCCCATAAGTTATTCTGCTACAGGTTTTCAATAAAAGCGCCGGGACACTCTTTGGAGTAGCCGCGCGCTATAAAAGACAAAATTAACATAACAACATAACATAACAACATAAGCTCCCACAAGATCCAGGCTCCTCGCATTCCGGCCCCTGGCACCTCAATCACCTGCCATCCTGCAAGGGGCAACTTCTTTTATATCCACAGGGAACAGTGCACAGACTTTTCATCTAATACTCAGCAGCAACAAAACAGTGGGGAACAGTTTTTATTTTGGCCCTCTGCTGCAGAGCCAAATAAAGTCACCGAGTGGGCAGCGAAAAGTACAAAGCAGATAAGCAGGAAGAGGGAGACTCAGACCAGCGAGGTAGCAGGAGGGGTTCCCCCGGGGCACATCAAGCTCACCAAGGACAAGTCCACAGAAACAAGGCATCGGTTCCGCCCCAACTGACCCAGCCCAACCTAGCAGCGCTGATAAGTTCAACCAAAAGTACAATCACCTGGCACCAACAGCGCCCAGAACAACAGGCGGTCAACCGCAGCCGATATAAGTAGAAGGGGGCTGTCAAAACTCCGCAAGATCACAACAATTAAATCGGGCAAATCCAGCAAACTAAGCCAACGAACGTATCGCCCCCTAATGACCAGTTTTACATTATACTAGGTTTATAGCGATAAACACAAACAAAGATTAAACACATAACAGTCAAGCTAGCCAAGCTTTACAGGCGTCCTTGAGTAAAACTTAGCAAAATGGGACCAAAAAAAAGGACATAAAACACACAACATCAGAGGACCTAACCAGAGGACCCAACCAACAGGCACCCGCCTATTAAAAGGATCACCAGGAGTAAATCACTCACGGACAGTCTAAATGAACTGCCTCAAGATGCAGAACCAATGGGGTCGATTAGATACTTCTTTAGGACAAAGGGTGCTGCCAACACCGGCCAGGGCAGGCAACAGCAGGCAACCGAGAAGACACCATGGAAAAGGGGCGACACAAGCATTACGCAAGAAAATAGCACTAAACAGCCTCTAATTCACACCGCCGTACCCAGCGGAGGCACACCTCCTCAATTGGAATCCAGCAATAAACAGGAAATGACCAATCCAGATTGCAAACAACTCGAAGATACACTACTAAATGGACTACCCAGCTTACAAAACTCTTGTACATTTACAGATAAAGTTAACAACGCCATCAATGTCTCGGACCAACCAATTGCTCCAAGTGGAGCCGCTGATGTCGCAGTGACAAGGGTCAAAAGATCACGATCACAGCTCGGCCAGTAAGTTCATGGAGAGCATAGTACCAGCTCCATCCCCTACAAGCAGCTGACAGCAACCAATTGTTTAGCACTTAGACTCTCCAGCGGCAAGGGAGCGTACACCTTCGTTTCTTCAAAATGTAGGCGATAACATCGAGAGAACATTAGAACTGACCCCAAACCTGCTGGGGTGGGGGCAAACAGGACAAACAGGATCTCCACGGGCTACCAACACAACAGTAGATCATTGTACCTTTCATGACAGCCCAGAAGCAGACATTCGGAGAAGATGGATGTCTGAATCAATTAATGACACCAACAAAGCTCTATGTTGGCAGTCAACCAAAATGGAAGTCCAAATTGATCTTCTGCAATCGATTGCTGGCTGCCTAGACAACATAAGCTCCAGAGTGGAAAAGCTGGAAAATAGGATCGACCAGCATTTGCTATTCAACCTAGGTTAATGCTTCTGTTCCTGCTCAACACTCATGGAAAAATGGGCGCTACTTCCCGAGTTCCTAGTCGATATAGTAAAGAAAGTCCGAGGAAGCAGGGAAATACGGCTCCGAGCAACACAGACGGCAGGACTACAAGAAGCAGCCACCTTTCAGAAGTGAGACAAATGGAAGTAATTGATCTCGGCTTAATGTTACCAGCAGGACTGGAGCACAAAGGAGCGAGGCCTTTGCCCACAATGCCAAAATGGAACAAGCAACACAAAGCCCAAAAAGCAGGGCAATAGAGTGCAATGAAGACCCGGATGTCATGGAAACTGACTTAAAAGAACCCACTCCCTGCAAAATCGGTGTGCCGAACGCCGGTTGTCAAGAGGAGAAAAAAAGAACAAACAACAGAAAACAAAACCCAGTTAAGAGGAAGGCAACTGCAGTTAAGGAAGACTGATGGCAGACCATCACAGGGGGACCCCAAAGTTGGTCAGCTTTACCCAATTTTCATAAATAAATACTGGGGAAAAAAGGCTTTAGATATGGTCCCGCCCCCAGTAGAACAGCAAATCATAACAAGTAATCCACCTGCGACAGGTCAAAAGCCGCAACCAAGAACAGGACACTCTCCAGGAAGCCAAACGACAGAGGACACAAGCCACACACCAGCTGCAAAAAAAACACACTGCAATCAGATTGGCTAGCTTGACTGTTATGTGTTTAATCTTTGTTTGTGTTTATCGCTATAAATCTAGTGTAATGTAAAACTGGTCATTAGGGGGTGATATGTTCGTTGGCTTAGTTTGCTGGATTTGCCAGATTTAATTGTTGTGATCTTGCGGAGTTTTGACAGCCCCTTTCTACTTATATCGGCTGCGGTTGACCGCCTGTTGTTCTGGGCGCTGTTGGTGCCAGGTGATTGTACTTTTGGTTGAACTTATCAGTGCTGCTAGGTTGGGCTGGGTCGGTTGGGGCGGAACCGATGCCTTGTTTCGGTGGAGCAGAGCAAGACTGGCTGGTTCACGTGAAGCAGCTGTATTCAATCGACCATGTAAACACATGCAACTCAGAAGATCCTAAGCGCGGGGAGGAGGACTATCTCTACCTACCAAGGGGCAAAAGATGAAAGAAACATCCCTAGGCCCCCGAAACCCACCTGAGGGTCAGCAAGACCAGGCAGCGATGTGTTGCACACCATCAGCCCAGATAAACCCTCAAACGATCATCAAGATACTCAAGAATATGAAGAATGATGGGGCCCCTTGGCCAAACGGGATACCCACCCCGGTTTTAAAAAAGGCCCCCGATTTCTGGGCAACAGTCCTCACCCTTCTTTACAACCACTCCATAATAACAGCAAAAAAAAATGATTCCTGGAGTGGCTCCATATTAGTCCCAATTTTTAAAACAGGGGATCGTTTAAAGCCATCAAACTATAGGCTCATCGCTCTGCTAGACGTTGAAGCCAAAGCCTATGCCCGCCACATACTGAAGGACCTGGAGACATGGGCCGAAGGAAAAAAGCATCATCCCCTGCCATCGGACTGGCTTCAGACCACAGTCATCGACAATGGACAACATTCTAGCGTTAGCGCACCTAGCAACGGTAGCAGCAAAAAAGATCAACCGTCCACTCTTTTGCTGCTTCATTGACCACTGCACAGCCTTCGATAAAGTGGTACGAAATAGGCTATGGCGGAAATTAGAAAATTGGGGCGTCTCGCCAAACCTACTGAAGGCAATTAGATCACTACACGAAAGCACCTGGGTGCGGTTCACAACCAGCGCCGGCACAGTGTCCCCCAAAAATAACAACAAATAATGGTCTGAAACAAGGATGCGTGTTGGCGCCCATTCTCTTTTACCTGTGTACGGCGGACTTGGGGGGACGCCCTGAAAGACGCCAGCCTAGTAGCACCGAGATTAGGCATCATGAGGCTGCCGGTGCTACAATATGCAGATGACACTTCCATAATGGACCACACGAGGGTGGGCCTACAGAGAGCCCTAAATGCACTGAATCAATTTAACAAAGATAACAATCTTATAGTCAACCAAGGGAAAACTAAGGTCGTAATTTTTGGGAGCTACCACCTGAAAAAGAAAGCGCGTGGCTAATGGGAGACTTACACATCAGTACAGTGGCAGAGTACAATTACCTTGGGGTTTGGCTTACCGAACGGGTCAAGGCAAATGTCCACCTGAAGCAGCAGTCTTCCAAGGCCAATAAGGCGATATTCCTGTTAAAGCAACTGAGCTTACACCTCGTAGGCCCCACTGCCGGACCAAAATTAACTGCCTTAAAAGCAAAACTGTTACCAGCCATTAGTTATGGCCACCAGGCTTTTTCGGGGTCGCAGAACACTCTTCTCATCGCAACCCAAGCCAAAGCATATAAATCAGTCATTTCTATCCCAAGGTCGGCAAGGAAGTCAAGTCTAAGATTGGAGCTAGGCCTGGTAAGGCCAGACTTGATGTGCCAAGGGGAGATCATAAAACTACACTTAAGGATTATAAGGGCCCCAACAAACTCATTAAGACGCCAACTGAGAGTCATCTTTGAGGGGCCAAGATCAGTATGGCACACCAGCCTTGGCAAAGCACTCCACTGCCTGAAATCCCACTAAATGCCTGCAAAAAAGCCATAAACAGACAAGTCCGCAAAACCTCATTCAATTTGGATCTTACATCTCTTCGCTATAGCCCCCACCTAGTCCCACTGAACTGCTCTTATATGGTAGGCAAGGCACAACCCTACCTAAACGAGGCCCTGACACCACAAGATAGAACCAAAATCCTCTTCATGAGACTATGCACTTTAGGGATCATCGACTTTAACCCCGTATGGGCTCGCAAGGGGGAAATTATAAGCTGCAGACTGTGCCCCTACACAAGGGAATCCTGGCTTCACCTTTCATGCTGCTGCCCCGCCCTCAGGAACGAACGTCGACAACTCCTTCGCCCAGTCTGTATCACCAAGGGAATCAAGATATGCCGTGAAGCATCAGCCTTGTGCTTTTCTAGAACAACCACGATGACCTTGGCGAGACTGGGGAAATTCAATCATCTGATTAGAATGGCTCTAAAGGCAGCAAACGAACACAATGAAACCAGGGCTACCTGCGAGGCAAAACAAGGGGGATAATGCAGCCTCTCCTCAAATGAGTGAAGAGCCCTGATCCTACTCGTCCTACAGAGACTGCACCACATCTATGGCTCTAAATGGAAGGGTCAAGGAGAACAACCTACAGACTGTTCTAGCAGAAAACTGGTAAGGCCTACGCAGCGGTCTAAGAAACTCTGTGCAAGGACTCAGGATAAAGACTCGATGCTTGTAGTCTGAGTGGTTGCAGTGGAGAGGGGATATAATACTTGAACAAAAACCTCTTAATCGGCAGCCTCTACAGTTTTAGTGTGACCATTCTTCCATTTGCTCGTTTTTATTCTTTTTACTGTAATGATTTTAATTAATTGTACAGTTAATAAATTAATTTGAAAGAAAGCACGGTAACGTGACCCAAGAGCAATGCAGCTGCCACCCTGCGAGCCGCTGCTCGCTCCCGAAAGCAAAACATAGTGGGAGTGAACCTCTGGAGACGAGGTGAGACATGCACCCGCATTTGGCCATTTGCGTGCTTTCATTATTGAGAGACACACGCAAAGGCCAATCCAATGTGTGTGAGGAGTCAGACCCACATGGAGAACTTTGGGGTGCTCACAAGAAGCCTCCCATAGAGCAGCGCATGCGCGATGCGCTAGGCTTGACCTAAAAAGAGAGAGAGAGCATCCCAGAAGCCTATATAGATTCTAATTAAACTCAAACTGCTGACCTCTCACTCAGGGCAGAACAATTATTAGAATAACAAAGGTCCTTACAGGGGGAGTGTAAACCTTAATTTCCTTTGCAAAATCAGGGGTCAAACCATCAGGTGATTGGCTTAGCCCGGGATTCTAACACAATTTATTTAGTAAATTGTTTATATTTTATTTTTGACAAGTAAATAGAAAATGTAACGTGCTCTAAATAGTGGCACGCCGCAATGTACGTGAAAGCGTGATTATAATTTATGCAGGTGCTATACAAAATGCAAATATGTACACGTGACTGACTGATCAGGATAATGGATGTTAATGCAGCACTCATGTAGGAGTGTTGATATCCTAAATGTAATAAAAACTGCCTATGCTCTCAGCAATGTCACCATAGGTTAGGGGGTTCTCCCTATGCTCTAGGAAGCTAAAAGCCAATTCTATGAAGGTGTGTGCTTTGCCTCATACATCACCTTCATTTGTGCAAGGAACCATGGAGATACAGCACAGTCCATAGCCAGAATTCTTGATAGTTTCTTACTCCTTTCTTGGGTTGCTCATCTCCAACTGGAGAAAAACAAAACCTTGTTTCATCTGAATTGTAGAAAAGTATTTTTGCAGCCACCACTGTGACAGCTCCTCTCTGGGGTTCAACTCAAGCAAGACTGGACCCCCTCAATGTAGGGTTCTCATACCAGGCCCTCGAACGAGCATCCAGGTAGCTCAGAGGATATCCAGTGCAACTGAAATGTAAGCTCCAATTACCTCAGTTACCAAAAACTCAGACAACCTCTGAATAATTTCTGTAGGAGGGATAGATAGGACTCCCAAGAGCCTCCCCCGCTCCCCAAACCCTCCTTTCCATCTCTTCACCCTAGCGAACCCTCACAGGTAAAGTGAACCAGCAGATCCTAGAAATGTTTCCAACCTCGACATCAGGCAGAGGTCATGTATTCTTGGAGGAAACGTCAGATCTACAAGACATAATTACACGTGGGGCCTACAGGCTACAGGATCTCTCTCACCGTGTTGCTGCACTACACCTTTGTAGCATCCCAATATCTAGCCCATAGTCCGATCTACTGCAGCTGCTGTCAATATCCTGAACCCAGGAAAGCCTCCACTCGTCATCCTCTTGGTAAATGCTCCTCCCTTACAAGGCATACTCCTAGCCTCTTGCAGGTTCCTGCAGCTCGCTTGCCAGAGCCACTGCAGCTCCTCTCAATGTCATCTTGCCCTCTAACTTGCAATGTAGGAGAGCTGTCACCCATCTCTGAAATCACACTCAAGCTGTTCGACGATTCGGGGACAGGCTCCTGGGAGACCCAAGCTCCAGACTTTAAGCAGTGGCCATACCCCTAGTTAATATGTTTAAAGATGCATGAACTGGCTGTGTCCAAGAATAGCTGGCTTTTGGAGAGGTGTGTGGAACTGCCTGTCTGAAGTGCTGCACTGGGACCTGCCCTGCACCCATCGGTTAGGATTGCTTCATATTCTTGAGGGTGTGGGGGGGAATATTTATAAGCGCCATCTATTGCTACTGGGGCTTGTCCTAGCCAAGAGAGACCTGGCACGGGCTTGGAAAGATGAACGGGCCCCTCCTCTGTGTGCATGGAAAGCAGGATTAGATTTTTGTATGGGTCTGGAGCGACCGATATTTGAGGCGCGAGGATGCCCCCGCAAGCACTTTAAGATATGGAAGACGTGGGCTGATTATAGGGACTTGCCACTGGACCCCCCGGTTGAACCTGAGGAGGAGCTTTAGGCTTCCTCCTTTGCATGGGCCCGCGTCTAGCGCCATGCCGGCCACACTGTCCTCACATACTGCGGTTTCTTCTTCACACGTGCACAGGGTTAGGGAGGGTCCACGGGGTGGGATAGGTTGTGGGTGGTGGGCGTTTGGGGTGGGGAAGGGGTGGGGGTAGTTTCTAATATATATGATTTGCAATGATTCTGGTTCGGATTCAGATCCTGCACTATGTAATGTCTCCAAATGCTTGGTGGTTTCTCCTGATTGTGGGGTGCCACGTTGACTACCTTGCTCGATTTATTCAATAAAATTTGTTGTGAAAAAAAAAAGATGCATGAACTGAAAGATATTCTTGGACCACCAATATTTGTGTGGACAGCGCCACTGATCTTTAAGCATTAAATGAACTGAAATATATGCATGGAAGGCCTGTATTTGCTTGCCTCAGTCCAAATGCCTTCCTTACATCTTTTTAAGGCTCACTTGACTTGAAAGGGAAGTTAACTCTCGTCTTTGTAAAATGAATTGGTAAACTGCTGTAATTACATTATCTAATTACTTACAGAGCATCTAAATTGAAAATTATTTGAGCTACATTTCTGTAATCGTTGCTACTTGCAAAAAGTATAATTTGCACAAATAATAGGTCTATGTGCTTTAATCCATTTAAACTTGTCTAAATTGAAATGTACTCTTGGAATGTCTGAGATTAAGTGAACACTTCCATATGCACCAAGTTTAATTTACAGTACTGCTAGGGCAAACAAGTTCTCCACCTGTGCCTGCATGACATGCTACTTTGGGCTGCTATGTTTCCAACCGAATATTATTTGGAAGCTCGTCTGTCACACCTGGATTAATTCTCATAACCCATAACATAATTGATCAACCCATTGTAATGGGTATTACGTGACAAGTGTCACACCTAGGATCATCAAGACCTACCTGAAATGCCAAGTTGCAGGAGGAGCACAACTAAAAAAAACTAAACTGCTTTGCTATTGCTACTAGTCATTGGTTTAATGGTTGCCTGTCAAAGGTACTGTTGGAGTGACCATGTTTTGAAACTATGTACCACCAGTATGAGGGCTAACTTGCACTATTGCAGGATTACCAGGCCGTCCTGAAACGCCTCAGGCTGCACTTCCTCATGCTCCCTCCCAATCTATTCTTGAAATGTTTACCTACCACTTCAGGTATTACATTACTAGTCTGGTTATGTAATGAAAATGAAATACGCTGAATTGTTTCAACACTCTGAGTCTTCTAGATGTACGCCGGGTGGCCTGGCTCAAAATAATTCTTCAACTGTTCTATCCACAATGGACCAATCAAAGCACTTACAATTGTGGGTCGTAGAATTTGAATTTGAATTTGAATTTAAAAACATTTGTACAGCGCACGCATACCCAACGGTTTCATGGCGCTAGTGAAAGATCAGTGGATGGCAGCGGCGACGGATTTAGGGGAAGGCTTGGGTGAACAGAAAAGTTTTAAGATTTTTACGGAACAGGGAGTACGAGAGGGAGGTGCGTAGAGCGATTGGGAGGGAGTTCCAAAACGTTGGGGCCAGGACAGCGAATCTCACTCCGCCCGACCTCTGCTTTTTAAAGCGAGGGATGGTAAGAAGGGCTAAGTGAGCCGAGCGGAGTTCTCTGCCTGGACAGTAAGGTTTGATAAGAGAGCAGATGAATTTAGGAGCAGTGCCCGCTCTGGCTTGATAGGTAAGACAGCCGAGCTTAAACAGGGCGCGCTCTCTTATCGGGAGCCAGTGCAGGGTCTTGAGTAAAGGGGTGACCCGATGATATCTGGGAAGGCCATGGATCAGACGGGCCGCCTGGTTTTGCACCAGTTGCAGACGATGGATCATATATGCAGGGGCTCCGTTATAGACTATGTTGCCATAGTCTATCCGAGATAACACCATGGCCATCATGATGATTTTTAGAGCAGGGGGGGAAAAGAAGCGGGAAACCTTCCTAATCACTCTAAGGGAAAAGAAGGATGAGGAGACCACAGAGTTAACTTGTGGGAGAACCGAAAGCTGGGGATTAAGAAAGATACCCAAAGTCTTCACTTTAGGAACCGGGAGTGGAGGGACACCAAGGGAAGGGGGCCAAAAGGAGGGAGACCAGGGACTGCAGCCACCTCCGGTCAAGACCAGTTCAGTCTTGTCCGGATTGAGTTTGAGGTGGCTGCAGTTCATCCAATCTTGAATAAGGGTCATGGTGGTTTGAACATTCAGAGCGGATGAAGATGAATGGGATAGATTGAAGATTAACTGGAGATCATCCGCATAATTAAATACGGTGACCTCCAGTTGCTGTAACATAAAAATGAGAGGGTGGATATAAAGGTTAAACAAAAGAGGGGAAAGTGATGAGCCTTGGGGGACCCCGCACTCTACCTTGCGGGTGGCTGCTGCAAAATCAGCCAGATGGACACTCTGTGTTCTCTCAGCCAGGAAGGACTGCAGCCAACGGAAGGCTAGGCCCTCAACCCCCGCCGCCCTGACACGGTTAAGAAGAATGGTGTGGTTCACCGTGTCAAAAGCGGCGGATAGGTCAAGGAGAATCAGAGCTTGCGGACGGTTGATGTCGATTCCGTCACGCAGCTTGTCCATAACTGAAATGACCACCTTTTCGGTAGAGTGCAGGGGGCGGAAACCAGCTTGACAGGGGGAAAGGCAGTGATTTGTCTCAATGTGAGTACTCAGCGTGGAAGTGATGTGGGTTTCGAGTACCTTAGCAAGGTAGGGGAGGAGTGAAATAGGACGGTAATTGGAAGCAGAGAGGGGATCGGCGTCCAGCTTTTTCAGAATAGGGATGACAACCGCAGATTTATGTGAAATAGGAACGTGACCATGAATAAGGGAGTCATTGAGGAGGGTCAGGGGAGGGGTGAGGCAGACTGAATAGATTTCCCTGAGTATGTTAGCGGGGGCAAAATCCTGAGGCGAGCCTGATTTGACCCGTTGAAGCAGGGGAACGAGGGTATCAGTGGTAAGGAGTGGGAAGTTGGACAATTTAGCAGAGGGGGGGGGGGGGGAAGGGTCCATGAAAGTGGGGGAGGGGAGGGGAATGTTATGTTTAATCTTTTTAACTTTATCTATAAAAAACTCATTGAGCGAGTCACAGAGGAGTTGGGACGGGGGAGTGGTGGACGTGACTCTGGTGGAGGAGGCAAGCTCGTGAACAGTGGAGAAAATTTCTTTCGATTGAGACTCCGCAACCAATATCCGGTGGGTGTAATATTCAGCCTTAGCTTCCAGAATGGTCTTTTTATAGGTATGCAGAGTGGCCAAATAGATGGTTTTTAAGGCAGGATCGTAAGTTCTACGCCAGACTCTTTCAGCCCTTCTAGCAGCAAGTTTTTTCTCTTTCAGATCGGGGGTGAACCAGCGGTTGGCTGCATGGGCCCGTTTTACTGAAAGGCGCCTGAAGGGGGCGAGTTCATCTCCAGCCCTCGTGAGCCAGTTGTTAATCGCGGCAAGTTGAAGGCCAGCTGTCAGGCCAGTAAGGACCGGGCAAGTCGTGGCCAGGGCCGAGCAGAGGGAGGGCATACTGACCTTGCCCCATTTCCGAACCCAGGTATTTTTAGGAAGGGGGGGCTTGATCGGGAGTGATAGACCAAGGGAGGAGGTGATAATGAAATGATCTGACCAAGGGCAGGGTGAAATGATGGGCGAAGTGGATGGAATGTTTAATGTCCAAATTTGGTCTAACGTGTGGCCACGTTGGTGGGTGGGACTGTGGATAAGCTGTACAAAATTCAAATTTTCCATGAGGCTAGTGAATTCCTTGGACTGGGGGCTTTCGGCCGGGTCGGAGGGCCAGAAATTAAGGTCCCCAAGGACAAGTACAGAGGAGTAATTTACTACCAGAGTGGCCAGCAGAGTCTGAATCTCAGGAAGGAACGAGGGAGTAGGCTGGGGGGGGCGATATATGAGGACAAAAGTAAAAGGGACTTGCTGGGAGGTTGAACGAGCTACAAGAAGGTCAACGTCAGCGATGGGGGGGGAGGGGAGGATATGAAAAGTGATGTCCGTGCGGGCTATTAGCGCCACTCCACCTCCCCGTTTGCCGTCAGAGCGATCCGCACGAATGGCGGAATAGGTAGATGGCAAGGCGGCAAGCACATTGGGGAGGGAGTCGGTCTTGAACCAGGTCTCCGTTAAAAACAGGAGGTCTGGTTCGTTGGTATCAAGATAATCAAATAGCTCATATTGATGATTTACAGCGGACCTGGTGTTAAGAAGGGTAGCCGAGGTGGAAGGCTGTTGAGTAGAAGGGGCAAGGAGTGACGAGGGGGCAGGAACGGGTATGGAGGCAGGTGGAACAAAAAAGGATGCAAAACTAGGGGGGTGGGATGGGGGGGAACAATATAAGCCAAGATGTTGTAGGGTAGTGGTCGTGGTAAAATTTAAACAGCCGGGGGACGATAAGAGGCAAAGCTGAGACGGGGTATAGGTGGTATAACCGACAGCGTCCCTTGCCCCTAGCCCCGGTTGGCCGCGGACGGGCGCAGACGGGCTTAACTCTGGCGCGACTCCGGCGCGCCTTCGTCGCGCCCGCTGCGCCCGTCCGCTGCGCTCCCGGAAGCACATTGCGTTTTGTAGCCTGCCTCCCCGAAAGCGCTGGACCGCTAACTCCGGCCAGGCTTCCCAAACAACACAGCCCAAGATGGCGCCTCGCCCTCCACTCAATCAGCACTGTCAGCTGCGGTGGAACGGGGCGAGGGAGGCCGCAGGAGGGGCAGTAAAGTGCACAGAATGCAGTGAGTACAGTCAGTATTTAAAATTGGTGCAACAGAAATAAAAGTGACAGTTTTAAAATAACGAAGGTGCCGGCATCTAAATCATGCCTGCGCACTCTGAGTAGGCTCACAAGCTTAACGAAGAAATAAGCGAGCTTTTGGATTGAAATCCAGCTCGCGCTGCACATAAGCTCTCCAGCAAACCCTAGGCGCTGCCACCGACCTAATGGTTCACAGTGAGCCCTGCGCTGCTTGTCGTTTTGTAGCCTGCCTCCCCGAAAGCGCTGGACCGCTAACTCCGGCCAGGCTTCCCAAACAACACAGCCCAAGATGGCGCCTCGCCCTCCACTCAATCAGCACTGTCAGCTGCGGTGGAACGGGGCGAGGGAGGCCGCAGGAGGGGCAGTAAAGTGCACAGAATGCAGTGAGTACAGTCAGTATTTAAAATTGGTGCAACAGAAATAAAAGTGACAGTTTTAAAATAACGAAGGTGCCGGCATCTAAATCATGCCTGCGCACTCTGAGTAGGCTCACAAGCTTAACGAAGAAATAAGCGAGCTTTTGGATTGAAATCCAGCTCGCGCTGCACATAAGCTCTCCAGCAAACCCTAGGCGCTGCCACCGACCTAATGGTTCACAGTGAGCCCTGCGCTGCTTGTCGTTTTGTAGCCTGCCTCCCCGAAAGCGCTGGACCGCTAACTCCGGCCAGGCTTCCCAAACAACACAGCCCAAGATGGCGCCTCGCCCTCCACTCAATCAGCACTGTCAGCTGCGGTGGAACGGGGCGAGGGAGGCCGCAGGAGGGGCAGTAAAGTGCACAGAATGCAGTGAGTACAGTCAGTATTTAAAATTGGTGCAACAGAAATAAAAGTGACAGTTTTAAAATAACGAAGGTGCCGGCATCTAAATCATGCCTGCGCACTCTGAGTAGGCTCACAAGCTTAACGAAGAAATAAGCGAGCTTTTGGATTGAAATCCAGCTCGCGCTGCACATAAGCTCTCCAGCAAACCCTAGGCGCTGCCACCGACCTAATGGTTCACAGTGAGCCCTGCGCTGCTTGTCGTTTTGTAGCCTGCCTCCCCGAAAGCGCTGGACCGCTAACTCCGGCCAGGCTTCCCAAACAACACAGCCCAAGATGGCGCCTCGCCCTCCACTCAATCAGCACTGTCAGCTGCGGTGGAACGGGGCGAGGGAGGCCGCAGGAGGGGCAGTAAAGTGCACAGAATGCAGTGAGTACAGTCAGTATTTAAAATTGGTGCAACAGAAATAAAAGTGACAGTTTTAAAATAACGAAGGTGCCGGCATCTAAATCATGCCTGCGCACTCTGAGTAGGCTCACAAGCTTAACGAAGAAATAAGCGAGCTTTTGGATTGAAATCCAGCTCGCGCTGCACATAAGCTCTCCAGCAAACCCTAGGCGCTGCCACCGACCTAATGGTTCACAGTGAGCCCTGCGCTGCTTGTCGTTTTGTAGCCTGCCTCCCCGAAAGCGCTGGACCGCTAACTCCGGCCAGGCTTCCCAAACAACACAGCCCAAGATGGCGCCTCGCCCTCCACTCAATCAGCACTGTCAGCTGCGGTGGAACGGGCCGAGGGAGGCCGCAGGAGGGGCAGTAAAGTGCACAGAATGCAGTGAGTACAGTCAGTATTTAAAATTGGTGCAACAGAAATAAAAGTGACAGTTTTAAAATAACGAAGGTGCCGGCATCTAAATCATGCCTGCGCACTCTGAGTAGGCTCACAAGCTTAACGAAGAAATAAGCGAGCTTTTGGATTGAAATCCAGCTCGCGCTGCACATAAGCTCTCCAGCAAACCCTAGGCGCTGCCACCGACCTAATGGTTCACAGTGAGCCCTGCGCTGCTTGTCGTTTTGTAGCCTGCCTCCCCGAAAGCGCTGGACCGCTAACTCCGGCCAGGCTTCCCAAACAACACAGCCCAAGATGGCGCCTCGCCCTCCACTCAATCAGCACTGTCAGCTGCGGTGGAACGGGGCGAGGGAGGCCGCAGGAGGGGCAGTAAAGTGCACAGAATGCAGTGAGTACAGTCAGTATTTAAAATTGGTGCAACAGAAATAAAAGTGACAGTTTTAAAATAACGAAGGTGCCGGCATCTAAATCATGCCTGCGCACTCTGAGTAGGCTCACAAGCTTAACGAAGAAATAAGCGAGCTTTTGGATTGAAATCCAGCTCGCGCTGCACATAAGCTCTCCAGCAAACCCTAGGCGCTGCCACCGACCTAATGGTTCACAGTGAGCCCTGCGCTGCTTGTCGTTTTGTAGCCTGCCTCCCCGAAAGCGCTGGACCGCTAACTCCGGCCAGGCTTCCCAAACAACACAGCCCAAGATGGCGCCTCGCCCTCCACTCAATCAGCACTGTCAGCTGCGGTGGAACGGGGCGAGGGAGGCCGCAGGAGGGGCAGTAAAGTGCACAGAATGCAGTGAGTACAGTCAGTATTTAAAATTGGTGCAACAGAAATAAAAGTGACAGTTTTAAAATAACGAAGGTGCCGGCATCTAAATCATGCCTGCGCACTCTGAGTAGGCTCACAAGCTTAACGAAGAAATAAGCGAGCTTTTGGATTGAAATCCAGCTCGCACTGCACATAAGCTCTCCAGCAAACCCTAGGCGCTGCCACCGACCTAATGGTCATTGTTGGACCTTCCATTGTAAGTCCCATTTCCCTCGGCTGCTCCTCTAACACCCTGGATTGGATTTCGTAGTGCAGATTTGAGTTAGATTATGTATCTGATTCATGTTGCTTTCTAGAGACAGACCGCTGAATACAATTGTAAAATCAGCATTGTGGTTTCAGGAACAGGGACTACTTATCTTTTTTGTTACATATGTCGTGTTACTCACAAGCGGTGACCTGCCACAGAGGCCACATATAAAAAGCAAATCTTTTTAAATCTGAATGGGTAACTGTTACATGCAGTAGCAATTGAATGGTGGGGGATAGAATGTGTGGGCTGAATGTTGACTAGCTGCTTGGTGTTTGAGGACTCTAGCCCAGGTAGTTGACAGATGAAGAGTGGCTGAGAAGGCAGAGAGGGAGAGTTGGTGTGCTCTATTCAATCATAGAATAAAACAGGAAACCATTCAGAGACACTACCTTGCATTGTTGCCTTCATCACAAATTGTCAACGAGGAGACCACAGCACACTGCACCGAGCCAACTACGGGAGCCAGCTAAGGGACCCAGCAGAAAAGATAATATCGCCGATTGAGACAAGGAAAGTAGCTTATTATATTTATATGCATGGCAGCCAGGGTGCTTGTACTTTACAGAGGGGGGAAGTGTGGTGTCACATTCTGTATTCTGCGGCGGTTATGGCTCTGGGCCATGCACGCAGCTGTTAAGTTTTACCGAGGAGGAGGTACGGCTGGAATTTATTTTGGCTTGCGCTCAGTACACGCAGAGCCATCTATTAGGAGCAGGGCTTTAAGTGGGATGAAAAAACTGGTGGGTCTCTCAAAGGGCGTGGCCAATGTAATTGAGGGTGTGGCTTAAAATAGTACTTAAAAATCGGTGCTAAGCATAGTGTGCAGGCTGACTTGTATTTTGCTGTTTCTGTCATTGCATCCAGGTATATGATACAACAAGTAACATCATACCTACAAGTCAGGACTATTGGCTTTGTCAATGGTTGTTAGTTGCATAAGATAAATAAGCAGCAACTATGGCTTGTACAGAATATTGAAAAAGCTTACACTTAACGCCCTGGAGACACCACAACAATGTTGCTGCTCTTGCGTTTCAAAAAGAGAAGGGAAATCTAGAGAGAAAATGACTCTTTAAAGAATTTCCCTTCCCCTACAAGGCTCACCTGGTATGACGGAATGCCGTAACTTTCTACTTGTGAGTAGTGTGAGCAGGGTACATCGATGTACCTGCTGTCTCAAAACGGGTTTCTATCGGGCTCTGTTTTGGCCCTTGCATTTTTTTCCGGACTGCAGTGACAGCCGACTACTATCACTGCTGTCCGGATAAAAAGAGGACCGTCTGTGCCAACGCACAAAACAGAGCCCGATAGAGGCCCGTTTCGAGGCCCCCTTAAAAAAACTGCTGGTGCTCAGACCCGGTGAGGCCCGGCCCACTTAAAGCCCTGATTAGGAGTGAGTCTTCGACCCCAGGGTAAAGAGCACACGTCAACTGCTGCTGCTCCAGAGTGGCTCGGGGCACTGTGGCTACGACACAGTCCTTGAGGCCGCTGCTTGGGCGATTGTTTTCTTGTTCCTTAATTTGCTGCCATTATTCACAGGAAACTGTGCCTGATTTTGTTGTGCCTAAATTGTTGTAACGACTTGTGAATCCTGTGATTGATTATGCACTGTTAGTGCCCACATGTGTCTCCATCTACTGCTTGCATTTGGGTGTTAATTATGTCTAATTTTGTTAAACTTGATTTTCCCACTGTTTTGTCTCGGTCATTACTGTTCCTGTTTCACGACGTTTACTGCTCCATGCCCCTGCCTCCCGGCCATCCCCTCACATCTGCCAGGACTACTTATGGAGGCTGCTGCACGGCCATTGGCCTGCCAAAGATAAGCCAGTCTGCGCCCAGCACCAGGACATCTGATTCTTGCACCCCACGTAGTTACACTGATGCTTACCTCTGAGCCCTGAGCACACCAGCAACCACTGCTGCCACACCTCACCACACACCACCAGAGGACTATTCTCTTGCAGACACTAGTTGCTTCGGTGTTGAAGGTGAGGTAGCAAAGATGCTATAGACACCGCAAACACGGCCACATCCGCGTCAGCCACGTCGCCCAAGACCATCGCGACATAACTCCAGTGCATCCTACTCAAAGCATGGTCACTCTAGAAGCACTCCACAGAGATCTGAGTCACCCCACTCCCAGGATGTCATCTACCTCACAGAAACCTGGCTACACCCCGCCTCCGCACCAGGCATTGCCATTCCTGAACACTACAAGATAGCACACCGTGACGGAACCAACAAACATGGAGGGGGAAATCACCATCATCTACAGCACAGCTTTCCAAACTTTTCATGTTGGTGACACACCTTTTTGTGAAAAAAATTTCAGGGACACAGTAACGTGAGGAAGCACAGCGAGCCCAAACCACCTATGGTGGGTTCGGACCCCACACCCCACAAACACATACCCCACCCCACACACCCGCCACACACAACCCCACACACAACCCCCCACAGACACACCACCCCACACACACACCCTACATGCCCCCACACCCCACCCACACACACCCCACACAACCCCCCCACACACACCCCACACACAACCCAACACACACCACCCCACAGACCCACCACCCCACACACACAACCCCACACACACAACCCAACACACACCACCCCACAGACACACCACCCCACAGACACCCCCCCCCCCACACACACACAACCCCACACACCCCCACACCCACCCCACCCACACCCCACACCCCACCCACACACCACCCCACACACACCCCACCCCACACACCCACACACAGAACCCCACACACCCCACACACCCCCACACCACCCCCCCACACACACAACACAACACACACCACCCCACAGACACACCACCCCACACCCCCACACACAACCCAACACACACCACCCCACAGACACACCACCCCACACACAACCCACACACACACCCACCCACACACACACCCACACACCCCACACACACCCCACACAACCCCCCACACACACACCCCACACAGAACCCAACACACACCACCCCACAGACACACCACCCCACACACACACACACACACACACACACACACACGCACACAACCCCACACACAACCCCACACACCCCCACACCCACCCCACCCACACCCCACACCCCACCCACACACCACCCCACACACACACCACCCCACACACCCACACACAGAACCCCACACACCCCACACACCCCCACACCCCACCCACACAACCCCCCCACACACACAACACAACACACACCACCCCACAGACACACCACCCCACACCCCCACACACAACCCAACACACACCACCCCACAGACACACCACCCCACACACACCCACACACAACCCACACACACACCCACCCACACACCCACACACCCCACACACACCCCACACACACCCCACACACACACCCCACACAGAACCCAACCCACACCACCCCACAGACACACCACCCCACACACACACACACACACACACACACACACACGCACACAACCCCACACACACCCCACCCCCCCCCACACACACACCCACACACCCCACACACACCCCCACACACACACAACCCCTCCACACACACAACCCCCCCACACCCCCCCCCTTCACACACACACGCACACACACACACACACCGGGGCCGATTTGTTACTGGGGGCCGAGTTTGCAGCTGTGTTGCAATATTGCCTCCCAAGTTACAAAAGCAGCATACAAGCGTTTCCAGCCTGCCAGGGCAGGCAGTGCTTCCCCAGAGGCCAGGCAGCCAGCCAACTCCAACACCCCGCCACCCCCACTCCCCCAGGACCGGTCCGAGAAAATTTCCAGGGCTGCCTTCGGCTCCCAGTCTGGCCCTGTACACAGCTCTCAAAATATTGACAGCGCTCAATGAATAGAAAAAGTATTGTGTGTTTGTGTACGTGGGAGAGGTGATGGTAAAGTGGAGGCGACAAAAGGAAATACTTGCACAAGAAGAGAGTGAAGTGACAGTGATGCGGAGGAAGGAGATGAAGCGTGATGTATTTAGATGCACAGAACACACATACAGAAGATGCCAAAGTCCCATATGCAGGAACACAACTACTATTTATAGGTAGAACAAAACTGAGGAAATAAAGGGACCCAAAAATGCAGCAACACTAATCATTTTTATAGAAATTAATGTCTACAATCTGTTAAAGAAAGTGGGAAAAGCACGTGACTAGAAATGTTTTTCTTCAATAAAACGAGTACTCTTAAAAATAGAATTAGTTCCTCATTTTCGGTCATTTCTGTCATAGGGCACTTGGCCTAAGCTCACCTTCTGCTCGGCAAAGAGAATACCACAAATATTGACCTGAGCAGTGATGGTGTAAAACAAAAACAACGGGGGACCAACGTAAGCATATCTTCGTATAAAAAAGCCAGTAACATCTAGGGCCTAAATTTTACTGGCTTTTTTATACGAAGATATGCAGGATCGACAAATAATGCAGATGATGCAATGCCCTCCCCATTGGCATCACAGGGCTTCAGGCCCCACTCAATCCCCCCGCCCCTCCCCCGTCGTGTGTGGCATCCCGGGCCCGCTCACAGCCGCACCCGGGCACTTCACAGGTCGTTAAAGACCTTGTGCATGTTAATGGGGCTTTGTTGTTGTTTCACCCCTTCTAAGAGCCCCTGCAGCTCGACTCTGCCGATTGCCGGCAGAAGTCATCTCATCTGATCCCGCGACACACCTACGGCTGGGGCGCGACACAGTAATGTGTCGCACCACCGAGTTTGGAAAGCTATGATCTACAGGGACACCCACCACTGCATGACATCCCCACACAACCCAAGCCCAATAATGGAACACCTGAACTTCCAAATCCATATGGATGGAAAAAGCACCATCAGCGGCATCCTGGCCTACAGGCCACTACTATTGAGCATTAAGTCTTCCTTGGGGACCTCAACTTCCACCTTAACGAAACTAGCAACGTGAACTCCACTGACCTCCTGGAGAACATGAGCAGCATTGGCCTTGAGTAGCTTGTCACCGAGCCTACCCACATAGCAGGACACATGCTCAACCCTATCTTCATCTCCAGTAACAATCAGGTACAACCATGCCACACAACTAAACTGGACTGACCACTACAGGGTCCACTTCACCCTCTCAGGACCCACCGACTACTCACTACACGCCTCCTGAACAGACTCCAGACAAGACAAAACGCAACCGACCTGACAACTTCAATCCGCTTCCATCTCCCTCGCACACACCCTATAGATTTGCCAAACCAGCGCACAAAAGCATTGTTTTCCCTTGAGCCCCATGATTGGCAGTCGGCCAAACCTCAGGAGTCCGTCCAAAGGAGCGCAACTGTTGCCTTACACAAGTTGAATGCATGTCGATGGAGAGCACCCCGCACAATAACTAGCCTAGTTGAGACGCTTACTCAACAGGTTTCACAGTGTGGCAGGGATCGATTCTCTGCGTCTGCTTCTGAACCAAGCTCTACAGAAAAGACAAAAACCCCGCACTTCAATAAATTTCACACCATGTAATTTGAGGATGAAAAAAGATAAACACTATTTAATATGTTTACCTTGGCGATTAATTGCGACGGTTTTATTCATCAATTTTATCAAAAAAACCAAATATCACTATAGTCAAGAGAAATATCAAAGTCTTAAACGTATTGACCATGAAAGTTTTAGTGTCCAATATTTACAATGAAAAACCTTTAGTCAAAAAATGCGTGATTATACAACGACTTAACAAACCATACATACATTGTGAAAACGTGTAAAAAACAAATAATACACAAAAAACATCATGTGATATCATTTCACAAATAAAGAGGGGGGAAGAGTTATCATCATGTTTTTTCATAACATTATTGCGAACCAACAATATTTGGAAATATTTGACCAAAATGGAGCTTTTTTGATTAGTCTCCAAAAACAACACGACAACCTCTCGGTAGAAATGTTGATAGGCTTCAAGTTACTAGCAATTTTGTCTATTTATTCCATAGGACTTGATCCTATCCGCCTACGCGTTTCGAGTTTGGGAGGGTTCTTCTCAAACTCTCTTCAGGGCCAAATGAATTCCTTTCCCCATTTGTTAAACCTAATGATGAAGACACAAGAAATAGTGGATACTTATTACTGACTGCTCCCATCAACCCGCTAAAATCTTCTCCTATGTACAACTTCTTAAAACGGCACGTACCTCTAGGGACTGGAGGTAGTTTAGTTCGTCCAAATAACTTGTGGGATTTTGGAGAGTCTGTGCGATTTTCTAAAAAAAACAGGAATTTATATGAAATGCCGGTTGTAAACATGATATGCGAATTCAAATGGAAAGTTAGCAGTGTGCCCATACCTGGGTGTAGGTAAGAAGACCAATTATTTGTTCTTCTCTGTTCTCAAAATCCTTCGTTTAGCAGACAATGCGCTGTAAGTGAAATAAGTGTGTTACTCAATTTCCTATGCTGAGTTTCTACGCGCCTCAGAATGCGTTGTAACACGGATGGGCGATCACTTACTGTGATTCCTTTTGGCCGTCTGATGTATTAATCACCATCGGTATCTTGAGGACCGGGATTTTGCCGGAGCCTCTGCTGGAATTTTCTTCGAGTTCCGCAGTTCTGTTTGAAAGGATACACGAGCGGTAATTAGGAGTGATTTCTACACCGCGCTTGGAGTTATTCAAGCAGAGACCGCTCACTCATTTATTTACATACCGCGAGGCGGCATTGTCTGAAACTAGACGCGGAAAGAAACCGCGCTTGGAGTTATTAAAACAAAGTGCGCTCGCGCTTTTGTTTACAAGCAGCGTAGCGGCATTGTCTAAAACTGATCGGGGCACAAAGCTTTTAAAATTGGTGATGCTAGGTTATCTAAGTGCACACGCTGTGGGGGAGCATTGCCGCTTGTTTGCTTGACATACCTTTCAATTTGGGAACGTGCACCACTTCCTCATTCCTTCACATGGAGTGAGTAGAGTTGAGTTCTCACATTCTTACAAAGCGGGCTACACCTTCTTTTAGGGCCAATCACAGTTCAAGTTGTTTTGTGTGCTCAAACTATTGCCTTGTGGGGCCTGTAGTCAGATGGTTCAAAGCCTGGAAAGTTCGCTAATCGAGTTGAGACCAGAATTAATGGTGTCAAACCGAAGTATTAGGTAGGCCTCTTTTCGCAACAGCGCCTCCTCCACATTAGGTGATCTGTGCTGTGGGTCAATCGCGGCTAGAACAGTCCACTTAAAATCCGTTTCTTTGTGATTCGCAGTGGTAAAATGTTCAACCATTGGGGCATTTTGCACTTTTTTCTTCAGTCGAGAGCGATGTTGAGTGATCCTGACATTCACTTGCTGGCATGTCTTGCCTATGTACAATTTATTGCAAGCGCACAAAATCCCATAAATCACATTTTTACTCTTACAGTTTGTATGTAAACTGTGTCTCCATTTCATGCCATTATGGCTAAATTCATCTCCTTCTACAACACTGTGGCAGGCCACACAAGTACCACATTTGTGGTGGCCAGTGATGGGTTTGAGGTTCCATTTAGATATTAAATCACTTTTTGGTTTCTGAATAAAGCTGTCTGCTCTGATAATTTGTTGGCCAACGCTCAAATTCTTCTTCATCGCAAAAATTGGTCTTTGCAAAGGGGATTCCAATCCCTCCAGCAAATGCCAGTTCCGCAAAATAATCTGGCGGAATTTGTTTGTGTGAGCTCCATAAGTCGTGACACATACGAGTTTGTCCAACTCCTTTTTCTTTTTAATTTTTAGCAATTCTTCTCTCGGGGTAAAGCGTGCTCTTTTTTTAGAGTGCTTAAGGAGTTTTTTAGGATAACCCCTTTTGGCTAGTTCCTCACAAAACGTATCTGCGTGTGTATTAAACTCATTGAGGTCAGAGCAATTACGTCTGATCCTAAGTAGTTGGCCATAAGGGAGGTTCTGTTTCAGACACTGTGGATGAGCACTCTTGTAGTGTAGAATTGTAGAATCTGTTGCTTTCTTGAACAGAGTGGTGGTGAACTTCCCCCCTTCCGTGCCCACAGCTACGTCGAGGAATGTCATTCTATGATTGCTACAGTCAATGGAAAATTTGATGTCAGGGTGTCTCAAGTTTAGCCATTCATGGAAGGCCATGAGTTCTGTCTGGCTCCCCTGCCACAGGAGCCAGACGTCATCAATATATCGTAACCATTGTTTGATGTTGGCACTGTAGGGATTGTTATTGTGGATGAATTTTTCCTCATACTGTGACATGTATAGCACCGCCATCTCTGGAGCATAGGGACAACCCATGGCTGTACCCTTGGTTTGGACAAAGAACTCGTTTTCAAATTTAAAATAGTTACTTTTTAGTGTGATTTGGGCTAGGGCCAAGATGAAAGCAGTGGGAACTCTGTGTGGTCTTTCGCGTTGTTCTAGATAGATTTCCATCACCTCCAGGGCCTCATCCTGGGGAATTTGAGTGTACAGCGAGGTAACATCTAGTGTAGCCATCAGTTGTACTTCAGGGTCAAATGTCATTTCTTGAAGTTTATTGATGAAGTCAATAGTGTCCCGCAGGTACGATTTCATTCCAACCAAAAACGGTTTCAAGAAGAAGTCTATATATTTTGAGGCAGGCTCGAGGGCTGAATCACAACCGGAGACAATCGGTCTCCCCGGGGGTGTTGTGTTGTTTTTATGGATTTTTGGTAGGAAATAGAGAACGGGTGTTCTCGGTGATTTTTTGTTTAAGAATTCAAATTCTTTAGGACCTAAGAAGCCATTCTCCAATGCCTCCTTGGTTATACATGAGATTTTATTTTGGATTTCTACCACTGGATCTTCTTTGACCGCTCGGTACCATTCCAAATTATTTACATGTGTCTTTCCTTCCAATAGGTACATTGTGCGTGGCCAAACCACCACCGCACCACCTTTGTCGGCCTGCTTGATAATAATAGAAGGATCTGATTTCAAATCTTTAATAGCTTTCATTTGACCCTTACTTATATTGTTATTGAAAAATGATTTGCTCTTTTCTAGTTTAGTTAGAGCTGAAAGGACTGCTTGCTCAAAGGCATACACCTGTTTGGGGATTTTCATGGTGGGCAAGAATTTTGATTTAACTCTGAGACCAGTAGTTTCACAGCTTGCAGCAGCTTCTACGCCGGCAAAGTAAGTTTTTAATCTGATTTTCCTGCAAAAATCTAGTGCCTCAAGTTTGAGTTTGGTAAAATCAGTTCGTCTATTTGGGACGAATTTGAGACCCAAGTTGAGAATCATACTTTCGTCTTCAGTGAGGATTTTATCAGAAAGATTCACTATTGTGGATACGTCTAATTGTTGTAGTGCCTGTTCCTTGTCCGCATTTCCCATTGGGGTTTGAATCGGACGTTTTGTTGCCCGCCCTTTCCTAAAAAAGGTTGATTAGGGCCCTTTTTATTCTGTTGACCTTGATTGGAATCAGGAGACGATCCAGATGATGAGGCGGAGGAAAAGGTGGTAAATCTCGTCCTTGACCTGCCCTGGTATGTGTTTAAAGCCCTTTTTGAATCTATGGTGGTGTAGTAGTCCTCCTTTAAAAAAGGATACACTTGCTCTATTTTAAATGATTTAGAGTCTTTCTCAAACTGAGCAGTTTTGGTATTGATAGTGATGTCTTTAAAAGTCTGAGTTCTGTCTGGCTCCTGTGGCAGGGGAGCCAGACAGAACTCATGGCCTTCCATGAATGGCTAAACTTGAGACACCCTGACATCAAATTTTCCATTGACTGTAGCAATCATAGAATGACATTCCTCGACGTAGCTGTGGGCACGGAAGGGGGGAAGTTCACCACCACTCTGTTCAAGAAAGCAACAGATAAGAACACAATTCTACACTACAAGAGTGCTCATCCACAGTGTCTGAAACAGAACCTCCCTTATGGCCAACTACTTAGGATCAGACGTAATTGCTCTGACCTCAATGAGTTTAATACACACGCAGATACGTTTTGTGAGGAACTAGCCAAAAGGGGTTATCCTAAAAAACTCCTTAAGCACTCTAAAAAAAGAGCACGCTTTACCCCGAGAGAAGAATTGCTAAAAATTAAAAAGAAAAAGGAGTTGGACAAACTCGTATGTGTCACGACTTATGGAGCTCACACAAACAAATTCCGCCAGATTATTTTGCGGAACTGGCATTTGCTGGAGGGATTGGAATCCCCTTTGCAAAGACCAATTTTTGCGATGAAGAAGAATTTGAGCGTTGGCCAACAAATTATCAGAGCAGACAGCTTTATTCAGAAACCAAAAAGTGATTTAATATCTAAATGGAACCTCAAACCCATCACTGGCCACCACAAATGTGGTACTTGTGTGGCCTGCCACAGTGTTGTAGAAGGAGATGAATTTAGCCATAATGGCATGAAATGGAGACACAGTTTACATACAAACTGTAAGAGTAAAAATGTGATTTATGGGATTTTGTGCGCTTGCAATAAATTGTACATAGGCAAGACATGCCAGCAAGTGAATGTCAGGATCACTCAACATCGCTCTCGACTGAAGAAAAAAGTGCAAAATGCCCCAATGGTTGAACATTTTACCACTGCGAATCACAAAGAAACGGATTTTAAGTGGACTGTTCTAGCCGCGATTGACCCACAGCACAGATCACCTAATGTGGAGGAGGCGCTGTTGCGAAAAGAGGCCTACCTAATACTTCGGTTTGACACCATTAATTCTGGTCTCAACTCGATTAGCGAACTTTCCAGGCTTTGAACCATCTGACTACAGGCCCCACAAGGCAATAGTTTGAGCACACAAAACAACTTGAACTGTGATTGGCCCTAAAAGAAGGTGTAGCCCGCTTTGTAAGAATGTGAGAACTCAACTCTACTCACTCCATGTGAAGGAATGAGGAAGTGGTGCACGTTCCCAAATTGAAAGGTATGTCAAGCAAACAAGCGGCAATGCTCCCCCACAGCGTGTGCACTTAGATAACCTAGCATCACCAATTTTAAAAGCTTTGTGCCCCGATCAGTTTTAGACAATGCCGCTACGCTGCTTGTAAACAAAAGCGCGAGCGCACTTTGTTTTAATAACTCCAAGCGCGGTTTCTTTCCGCGTCTAGTTTCAGACAATGCCGCCTCGCGGTATGTAAATAAATGAGTGAGCGGTCTCTGCTTGAATAACTCCAAGCGCGGTGTAGAAATCACTCCTAATTACCGCTCGTGTATCCTTTCAAACAGAACTGCGGAACTCGAAGAAAATTCCAGCAGAGGCTCCGGCAAAATCCCGGTCCTCAAGATACCGATGGTGATTAATACATCAGACGGCCAAAAGGAATCACAGTAAGTGATCGCCCATCCGTGTTACAACGCATTCTGATGCGCGTAGAAACTCAGCATAGGAAATTGAGTAACACACTTATTTCACTTACAGCGCATTGTCTGCTAAACGAAGGATTTTGAGAACAGAGAAGAACAAATAATTGGTCTTCTTACCTACACCCAGGTATGGGCACACTGCTAACTTTCCATTTGAATTCGCATATCATGTTTACAACCGGCATTTCATATAAATTCCTGGTTTTTTTAGAAAATCGCACAGACTCTCCAAAATCCCACAAGTTATTTGGACGAACTAAACTACCTCCAGTCCCTAGAGGTACGTGCCGTTTTAAGAAGTTGTACATAGGAGAAGATTTTAGCGGGTTGATGGGAGCAGTCAGTAATAAGTATCCACTATTTGTTGTGTCTTCATCATTAGGTTTAACAAATGGGGAAAGGAATTCATTTGGCCCTGAAGAGAGTTTGAGAAGAACCCTCCCAAACTCGAAACGCGTAGGCGGATAGGATCAAGTCCTATGGAATAAATAGACAAAATTGCTAGTAACTTGAAGCCTATCAACATTTCTACCGAGAGGTTGTCGTGTTGTTTTTGGAGACTAATCAAAAAAGCTCCATTTTGGTCAAATATTTCCAAATATTGTTGGTTCGCAATAATGTTATGAAAAAACATGTTGATAACTCTTCCCCCCTCTTTATTTGTGAAATGATATCACATGATGTTTTTTGTGTATTATTTGTTTTTTACACGTTTTCACAATGTATGTATGGTTTGTTAAGTCGTTGTATAATTACGCATTTTTTGACTAAAGGTTTTTCATTGTAAATATTGGACACTAAAACTTTCATGGTCAATACGTTTAAGACTTTGATATTTCTCTTGACTATAGTGATATTTGGTTTTTTTGATAAAATTGATGAATAAAACCGGCGCAATTAATCGCCAAGGTAAACATATTAAATAGTGTTTATCTTTTTTCATCCTCAAATTACATGGTGTGAAATTTATTGAAGTGCGGGGTTTTTGTCTTTTCTGTAAAGCATTTGGGCCCTTACCCCACTTCTGTCCGCATGGGCCACACTCCCCTTTTGGTAAAAGTCTGAACCAAGCTCGGCACACGTTCTTCTACTACTTTGACTGTGAAGTGTATTGTGGATGGCTCTCACTTATGGGCCTCTAGTTACAATCTAGTTACAAGAGAAGGTTAACGGATTTGTCAATATAAGCTGCTTAATCACTGGGTGACAATATAGATGATCACTACAGTATTGGCTGTCTGTGGTCATTGTTTCTCTCTCTACGAAATGTTACTCAATGGTTAGAGCGGCAGACCCTGATGCAGAGGTCTAGCCCGGGACCAGGGTTCAATTCCCCGCCTCTGCAGGTCTTGGGCTCATAAATTCCACAGACCTGATAATTCTCGCCTCTGTGCCCATTCCAATCATGGAGTCCCACTCTGCAACTCTGGGCAATAGCTTGCTTAATCTCCACAACGGCCCCCACAATGCTAAGGATGCCTGGCCTCCACCTTGGGGGTGCCCAGGAGTGGACACCTCACAGGGAAAGCCAGGATGGTTTCCACAGCGGTATTCGTACAAGCGCCTTGAGACCCTTGCGGGTGAGTAGTGCGCTATACAAGTATCAATTTACAATTTTTTTATGCTCTGGATATTGGATGTTACAATAGAACTATTACTACAATTTCTAGCGGTTTTCTGTTCTTGTTTCAAGTACTTTTTCTTAGTACAGTTACGTAATCTGAATTATTTAAAGAATTTCTGCTGAAACATTACTTATCTTGTTAATTCTAGGTACATTTTCACATTCAACATGCAAACTTACCTATCTCCTTTCTGCCTGACGCCGTTACACCTAGACCTAAATGGAATCATTGGTTGAAAATCTTTGAAAATTATTTATTAGCTAGCGATGGTATGGAGTTTCCTGTGATTAGAAACAAGGTCATTCTAACACCTGCTTAGGATCTGAAGGCCAAAATGTTTTGATCATCAACCTCAATTAAGGCCCCACCCTCAACAGAATAGGATGTTTAAAATGGTTTCCAAGTCCGTACAAAGATGATTTATCAATCATAGTAGAAAGAGATAGGGTAAGCAACAGGAATCCAGGGACTTGGCAGAACTGAGGGTGTTAGCTTCCACAGGAGAGTTTGAGGGGCCTCTAGACAAGTATTTGAGAGATCAGTAAGTTGTCAATTATTTTGATAATCGGATACAAGTGAGAATTTTATCCTGCTGGAATCCATCTCTCGAGGAAACTTCAGCTATTGCAAGAGGAATGGAGAGATCTGTAATGGCCTCCAGAGAAGGCAAACAACATGCCTTTGAAGCAGTGTGGGTGGTACGGCCTGCTCCTAGACTAATGTCTAATGCTGAAATGAAAAGACAGGGCAAAGTCACTAATACCGATGTTAATACATGTTTTAGGTGTGTGTCCAAAAGTCATGTATGATGAAGGCAATGGCCGAAACGCGCGTAGTGTTCCAACCCACCGCATTGCCAACTTCAATGATCCTTTGAACATCTAGTCATTTGAAGTGTTTCTGTTTATAGTTTTGTTGTTTCTCAATATTGTTTGATATATGTCAAATTGATTTAAAATGATATAAATGTTTATTAATTTGAGTGTTTACATCTTTAAAAAAAAAAACATGACAAAAATATATATATGAAAAAAGTAATCAAAGACAAAAATAGAAATAAACGAATATATTTTTCATAAAAATTAGATTTTTATCAATTCTTTATCACTTTGTCACATGTACTGCTTTTTTATAAAGATTAACCCTATAGGAAATGGCACTAAAACTATAAAGTGTTTGCTACAATTTCTCTTCTTTTTCTAATGATCCAAAAGTCATGTAGCCAATTTCAAGAATTATCCGGCCGTGGATAAAACTTGTGTTAAATGCAAAAAATCTAGGCACTTTGTAACAGTGTGCCAGAACTCACAGACAGTGTTTATGGGGGAATATGCAGAATCTCTTTCACTGTGTGAGCAGGATAACACCGATTCAGATAATAGGGTTGGATTGTCGGTACAAATGGTAGATAGTGGTGAGGTAAATAATAAGAAAGGGGATCCTAAGTGTGAGATATTCATTGGGAAAGTACCACTAATAGTGACAGGGGACTCGGGATCTCCCATCACGATCATATCAGACAAATGAACAAGTTACTTACTTTCAGTAATGATATGTCTGTAAGAAACATTGGTTAGTTATGAATTCCTTACAGTAGAATATTCCCCAGGCGTCAGACTGGATACGAAAAGTTTTTCGTCAGCAGTACTCCTGCGCATCGGTAGGTGGCATCGGTCGACTCCGCGTCCGTCATCAGCGTCGTGGTTGTCGGGATGATGTAGCGGAAGTTACTTAAACGCCGCCCTCGCAAGCTGACGTCAGTTCTGTACACGACTTTCCGCACCAGGAACGCAGAGCCATGCAAGACACTGACCACTGGTGCACAAAACTAGGGCCCTTAAAGGATGTCTTGAACCCAAGAAATCAGTACGTAGAACAGAGAGGATGCAGTACATAGAACAGGGGGGCGTTAAGGAATCTATAACTAACCTATGTTTCTTACAGATATATCGTTACCAAAGGTATGTAACTTGTTCATCTGAAAGAAACTGTTAGTTATAGATTCCTTACCTTAGAATAGATACCCCAACAATACCAACCCTGTGGGTGGGTCGGCGAACCAAAATCACCCCTGAAAGTCCTGGAGAACAGAACGGCCAAAGAAGCCGTCTCTCCGGACTTAGATGTCCAGGCAGTAGTGTCTCGTAAACGTGTGCAGTGATGCCCGCGTAGGTGCCGGATAGATGTCATGTAAGGGGACTCCCTGTCCCAAAGCAGTAGTAAATGCCATCACCCTGGTAGAATGGGCACGTAGCTCCACTGGAGGCCCCTTCTTAGCCAAAGAGTAACAGGTTTCGATGCACAGAACAACCCACGTGGAAATGGTCCATTTGTGCATGCCCGACCTTTCTTACCGCCCACGTAACCAACAAAGAGCTAGTCGTCCACCCAGAATAGTTTGGTGCAATACAAAGTGAAGGCGAGCGCAAGTTTTGGATCCAGGCGGTGGAGCCTCTCTTCCTCTTTTGAAGGATTCAGAGGCGGAAAGGTGGGCCACGTTAAGGTTTGGCCATTATGAAAAGTGACTACCTTTGGAAGAAAAGAAGGTCGAGTTCTGAGGATGACCTTGTACAGATGAACAGCCAGAAAGGGAGACTTGGAAGACAGAGCTTGTAGCTCACTCACCCTGCGTGCAGAAATGATGACCAGCAGAAAAGCAGTAATGAGAGTTAAGAGTCTGAGAGGACAGTTATGTAGCGGCTCGAAGTGAGCGCACAAAAGATAGGTTAGCACCAAGTTCAAGTCTCACTGAAGCATTATGAAGGGAACAGGAGGAAATAGATGAGTAATGCCCTTAAGAAATCTATTTACAACAGGGGACTTGAAAAGAGAAGGCTGATCAAGAATCCTGAGAAAGGCTGAAATGGCCGAGAGGTAGCCCTTAAGAGTGCCCAGAGCAGAGCCCTGCTGGGCCAAAGAAAGGAGGAACAAGAGAACCTCAGAAAGTGGAGGCTGGACAGGTTCAGGTGGAGGACAGTCCCCTGCTGCTGCGTCAGAAGATCCTCCCGAAGAGGCAGTCGGGTCAGGGGATTGATGGCCATGTTGAGCAGCTCGGGATACCAGACTCTTCGTGCCCAGTCCATAGCCACAAGAATTACTTGGGCCTGCTTGAGCTTGATCTTCTTCAGCACTCTGGGTAGAAGTGGTATAGGCAGAAAAGGTATATAGAAGAGCGCAACTCCACTCGTGCCTTGGAAATTCCAACGTGCAGAATTACTGACATTGCGCGTTCTCTTCAGTGGCGAATAGATCTAACCAAGGCTCTCCCCACTGTTGAAAGAGACCTTGTACCACCTCCGAGTGCAGACGCCGTTCGTGATCCATCATGCACCTGCTGCTGAGTTCGTCCGCCCTGTCTTTCAGTGAACCTGTCAGGTGTCGGGCCACCAGGGATATGCCCTGATGTTCCAGCCATGACCAGAGATGGAGGGGCTCTTGACATAGGATCCACAACCCTACCCCGCCTTGCTTGTTGCAGTACCACATGGCGGTGTTGTTTTCTGTGAACCCCTGCACTACTCTTCCCCGGACAGAGGGAAGGTATGCTTTTAGTGCAAGACGGATCGCCCAGAGCTCCAGAAGGTTGATGTGAAGCTCGGACTCCGCCGGAGACCAGAGGCCTCTGATCTCCGCCTCTCCCGTGTGGCCCCCCCATCCCAGAAGGGATGCGTCTGTCACCACTGTGTTTTCTGGTTGGGGAAGGGAGAAGGTTCTGCCGTTGACCCAATCCTGGTTTGTGAGCCACCACTGTAATTGTCATGCAGTGCCCTCCGAGATAAGGAAGCAATCGGACAGAATACCCGGATGCTGCGCCGGCTGGAACTTTAGGTCCCACTGCAGAGCCCGCATATGCCACCTGGCATGATCGACCAGCAGGATGCAGGAGGCCATGAGTCATCCTGACCGAAACACATGATAGAGGCTGAAAGATCAGAATACTAGCCCGAGTAACCCAGACTTGCTCTTCGGGAGAATAAACCTGAAACTGTGTTGTGTCCAGAAACGCTCTGATGAAGAGAAGCTTCTGAGGGGGGGTCAGGTACGACTTCGGCACGTTGATAGAGAACCCCAGTGAATGCAGGAGGTCGACCGTAGTCTGGAGGTGTGAGACGACTGTCTGAGGTGAGCCCACCTTTAACAACCAGTCATCGAGATAGGGGAAGACTGGAACCCCTGATCTGCACAGATGAGCTGCAACCACCGCCATCACTTTTGTGAACACCCAAGGCCAGAGGGGAGCACGGTAAACTGAAAATGCGTGTGGCCTACTGTAAAACGCAGGTAACACCGGTGGGCACCTTAGTTTTGATTTAAGTTTCTGCATTCTTCTATCTAGCAATGTAGTGTTATTGTTTTATTAATGTTGGTGTTATAAGGAAGGAGGTGTGTTATATGCAGGTCTGGGGTATGTGAAGTTGGATCAGATTCAAACAATGGAGAATAATTTATTGCGTAAGACCCCCACTCAACCTCAGCATTTTCTGTACATAAGGAACTGGGTCTTGATTATGTTTCGGATCTGATAGCTCTGAGCCCGCCCATGTGCTGGATCAAGATTTGGAGAGGTGGGGAGCTGAAGTTAAGCCGTTTCTTGAGGACTGCCTGGCGTTGGACCGGGTATCTAGCATACCTTGGATTGTGCATGTTAAGCCTTGTTTTCTATCGGTAGGACAGACATTTTTACCAACCCTACTTCACTCTCCGTCCATGAATTGGGGAGAGTCAAAAGGTGGTTCTTAGAATGCTCCCATTTGGAGAAAGAAGGGTTAGAACTCCAGAAGCATTCTATTAGGGGTCACATGCTTTTAAAAACTGTGCAGGGGATGGAACCATATTTTGGGTTGGTTTGCTCACAACATGACAAATTTTTATTGGCCAGGTTAGATTTAATCAATTGCATCACATGCTGGCGTCCCCATGTGGGTAGGTTCGGGCGGAGTGAAGGGCACCCTGCGGCTGCGAAAGTCTGTCTCCGCAGGATACCCTCCATTTCATAATATTTTGCCTTTACTTCAGCTGGCCTACGAAGGGTTTTTAAATCTCCTTGCTGAAATCATTGAACAACAAGCTAGGCCTGCTCGGATGTATCTTCAGATGCTTCCCTCCGAACGGGTGACTTTTTTGTTTTTATCTTTTTTATAAGCTGTCTGGGTGTCCAAGGAGTCGAGACCAGATTAACTGTATTAATGGTTTTAATGGTCCTGTTTTTAAGAGTAATTATATTGTCTATTTTTGTGTATGAAATCAGTATTACTGACCTTTGACTTAGATTCTTTTATGGTAATTTTATTTACTAAATAAAGATGTATTGAATTGAATTAATACTACGGAGCTGCAGTGCAGTAATGAAAATGGAAACCTTGGGTCAGGCCTCAGTGAAGTTGCATTGTCCTCGTTGACCATGACCTCATGTCTGTAGCCTTTTAGGCCACCACGCTGCTTACTTTCAAACCTGCATTACGTGTTCTCACTTTCCAAACAACAAGTGCATGGCTGCCTTCCCTTTGCCATGTCCATGAACCTTCACAGTCATTCTTATCAAAGAGCTTTGAATGTTAATACATAGCCTCCCTCACACAGATTTCCTGCTTGCACCTCTGTTTCTACCCCAATTGTTTAAGTATCTCCAAACAGCCCTTCGTCGCGCCTCATTTGCAGCCTCATTGCCATCTTCCAGAAGTGGCATTGGAGCACAATGAATGAACGGTCTGTAAAAGGATGTAACTCACTCACTTCATCCCAATTCAAACTCCTAGAAACAATCATAGGCATTAGAACACAGCTCAAAATAAACTTGCAAAAGATCATTCTTTGCAGTAATATCAATATATTTACAGACAACATGCTCAACAACAGGTCATGAGCAACCGACCACATAAGAAGCACGTAGTCAACAAAGCAGTGTTGAAATATTGTCCATAAAACTGTTTACCTTTCGACTTCAGCTCGCAAGGCTCCTCTGACTTCTTTCTCTTTCCGAGAATCTGTGGGAAAATATCCAAGAGGGACATTTAAAGTACATGCCTATTAACAAACCATTCACGAAGATTAACACAGTCAAACGGAAGACATCAAGCTGTTGGAAGAAGCACTATTGATTCTATGACCCGTCAGCAGAGAGCTAGTCACTGAAAATGTAAATACATTTAAAACATCAACCTAAAATACATAGCAGGCACCCTTTGTATTATAATGGTCTGCCACTTCTGTTAGACAGACGCGCTATTGTATCTGCTCCAAGCAACCTACATTTCTACGTTCCTTTTAGATTAATTTGAAAATAGTTTTCTTAACTTTAAAAAGTCTTTTGACCAACAAAAACCTTGATTCATTCACCATATTGTCTTAGACTGCCAGTAAAGTTAGTCTTCTCTTTTCCCTCGGATGCCTGTTCCATACTTACGGTTAAAATGTGTCTTTTTTTAAAAGTACAGCTTTAACACGTATTTTACCACACCTGTTTTCCTGACGAATCTAATCTGCACGAAATGGTCGTCTTTCAAAACAAAATCAAAGTTTCGCACAATTAATCACGTATTCAGCATCAAAATTATTAATTTATATCTATATATGCAATGCAATAGCTAAACAGATATCAATTGCATCCGTTACTTTACTTATATTTTTTTTTTAAAAAGGAGATAGACATCACCTATGTTCAGAGAATTTAGCTGGGCAAATTAACAGGATATATATTTCAGATTAATTTCCTCTTTTTAGAAGACATTTTTCCTTGCACAATAACTACCAATGGAAATTTCCCCTGCAATTCCCATGAAGGGCTCTTTCATTCCCATTTAACTTTTATAATTAGCAATATTGTCCACTGACATTTGTGTGAACATAGGGCCCGTCATTGGACATCTCTTCCCCCTGTCTGCATGACACATCGCAGAAAGGCAATATTCCTTATGATTTACAACTTTCCTGAAATATAACCATGCTTTCACCGCCACATTCAGGGTGCTAGGTGTCAAGACGTATGCCGTGTATCACTATTGCTTACTCTATCACTCTCAAAGGAGTGACATTCATTGAGCCATCATTGCTGTAAATGTTGGTTATGCAATATTGTCATAGGCAGTTTTATTACATAGATTTCCCTAAAAATATACACCACAGTTTCAAGCACTGAAACGCCTATTTCCCAACATCATCCCATCTGCATGATTGTTTCGCCTTTTTAAGTAAATAGCATCTCTAACAATAAATAGTATTTTATAACTCCCGCTTTAAATTCTCCACAATACTAATGGAATTTTAATCAACACTAAGATTTTTTAATCAGATGTCCATACCATCAATTTATTAAAGCTACGTTATCATTCAAGGGCCACCAACTGTCCCCCATCAGTCTTCTCTATTATTCTTCTCTTATTATGTGTATTTGTAAAGGGCACTATCACCCGCGAGGGTATCCTGGCACTGAGCAGGTGTGTGTGCCTAGCCCTGCCTAGTTGAAGTTTTGAATCTACCTTGTGGTTTGCAATTTTCAAATGTATTTTGAATACTTGGGTCCAGCATTCTTTTAGCGCACAGATACCCTTCAGTATAAGATCAGCGCTACACAAATCTCAATATAAATGATGTACTAAAACTTTGTATCAAATAGTCTACTTACATATCTTGATATTGTGATTTTATGTTAATCATGGAATGTTGGAAATTCGTTGTCAATCACAGAGTTTTAAAATACTTAATTTTGTCCTTTCTTTAAATGTTCACTAATCTTTGCAGTTTCTTCTCCAATCAATTAGCAAATTCCACTAATCCAATACTAAGACTCGCCTCATATATCTTTAGACCGTTCAATAGATCTCTTTGGGTTGTGGATGTCTAAGGTTATGTTTTTCTGTCTGGCTTCCCTCTGACAGCTACCTGAAGATCATCATGTCCACGTGAGCGAGCACATGACCAACCAAAATGCCAAGAGTATGCTGGAGAGAGCCCACCTCCAGATAGGTTAAATTAATAGTGAAAAGGAGAGTCGATGGTGCACAATTATTATTAAGAACTATAAATAATCAGATCATAGACTTCTGCTTTTGCAGTGTATCACAAATGTAGCTCTTTAGGGAATCCGGCCATGGTTTTGAAATGTAGATTTGAAAAAGAATTGGTCAATGTAAATTATGTTAAAGACACATTTGCTGATTTCTATCCATATGAATGACCATGGTGTTATATAGGAAAAACCCACGATGTGCAACCTGTGTCTCTAAGCTCTCTATAGCACCTGAGATGATTTACTACGCCATCTGCAATGCTCCTCAGAGACTTTGCCCAACTTAACATTGTTTTAAATACTATCTCCATGGCAACAGGACAACTTGCGTTTTTCCCGTATAAAATATTGCAGAGGGCTCCAGCTGGCACCTGCTGAACCTATGCTGGCTGTTCTAGGCAGCGTGATGGACCTTTGCCAGTATCAAATCCCAAACTCTGAGCCTTCTGCCATAGATAGAACTCGGGAAGGAAAAAAGGATTTATAACACACTGACGTTAAGTCGAGGCCGCAAATGCTATAATGAAATGAAGAAGCCACAAGAAACATGTTACACACATAAAATAGCCTAAAGAGATAACACGCGACACGCTACATACAAAAGTGTACACGAGCAATACAACATAATCGAGAATGGATAAGAATTCTATGGCAGGACCGGAGGCTCAGATTATGCTTTTCTTTTCCGCTCTTTATTCCTTATACAAAACACAGCAGCCTCTAAAAAGCTTCCAACAAAAGTCTCTTTTTTCCTCCTGACTGTGAAGTGCGGTGCACAGACACCCACTAGAGGGCGCTGTGCCGAATCATTGCTCCGCAGCGCGGTTTCTCCTCACACAGAGGAGCCGCGCTGAGGAGTGTTACCGAGCCGGAGCCTTGCCCTTGCCGCCTCTCTGTATGCCCGGCCCCCGGGTCCGTATTTGCCCCTGAAAATAATTGTGAACGCCCCTGTTGGGATCCGTATTGCGGGTGAACCGCGTTAATCGCCTGCGGGCAGAGCAGCACTAAGATTGGCAGGTGTGTGGTGGCGCGCTGAGAGGTGGTCAGACCCGGTCCTTAGAGGAGGGTTAGCACGCTTTGGGGGGGGGGGGGGGTCTAGTGCGCCCTTTATTTGTCAATTTCTGGCTCCAAAAAAACCTTGCAGTCATTGGGTCGGCCCATAATTGATTGACTCCCACGCTGGTTGGGTAGTAGTTGGGGTGCTCTTAGGTCCATTTCATTACCTGCCATGGAGCAGGATGGTTACTATGAGGATGATTCCCAGGCATATTTAAATGAGGATGACTTCTATAATGCGGTGGACAGCTCCATTTACCGCTGCGTCACCGAGGTGGTGGGCCCCATGGAAGAGCGTCTTTCGGCTCGCATTGTTGAGGAGTGCGCAAAAATTGCGCAAGCTCAGGGAGGAGCACAATTGGTCCTCCCAGGTCCCTCAGGAGAGGGTCCTCCTGCCCCGAAAAAGCCCTGCAGGAAGGGGATGTCCGAGGGGGGGCAGGGAGTGGATAGGGACGCCTTCTTGACAAAGGCGACTGCTCCCCCCTCCCTGCACCGCTCTCGGTCCCTGAGCCCTCGGTAGCTTTGGGTATGGCTCCTCCATCTCCGGGTGGTGACACCCCAGATACAGAGGAGGATGAGGATGAGGAGTCAGTGCGCTCTTGGCGCCCTTCGAGCTCGGCCGCCGAGTTACCTCGGGACAGTTCAGGCATGCTGGATCCGGATGAGATTATCCATCCGCGATCTGCAGCCTGGGCCCCGGGTGACAAGGTGGCGCAGTTCATGGCGAGTCGCCTGCGCAAACCATTGGAGAAGGAAGCTAGGGGGTGTCTGCGTGGGGATTGTCCGAGGCCCACGCTGGAAGTTAAGGTGGCCTTGACACCGGAATTAGACGCCAAAATTGCCACCTTCCTGGCGAAATTCATGAAAGATCCACGTAAGGGCATTGACCGTTTCTGGCGGTCATGCCAGGATAGGATGTACGACGTTACAACGCGTACTTTTACAACGCGTGCCGTTACTACGCAACTTTTACAACGCAAGTCGTTACAACGACTTGTGTTGGGGGGCGCTGGATTCCAACTCCAGTCCCCGTGGATAGTAGGGAAGAAGTTGGATAGTAAATTAAACTATTTACTATCCTGGAGCGCCCCCCAGCGCAAATCGTTGTAACGACTTGCGTTGTAAAAGTTACGTGGAAACAGTACCGCGTTGTAAAACCTTCGTTGTAAAGGTTGTTCCCCGCCTGGATAAGCTGTTAGACGCGGTCGGACCTATCACGAAGACCCTTGATATGGCGGAAGAGGCGAAAGTGTCAGGGTCCGTCAGTTCTCCCGAAGTCCTGTCGAACTGGGCGCAAATGGTGATTATTTTACTAGGGAACGCCAATTGTGCCCTATCGACTGAACGCCTGAGATCACTTTTGATTAAACTAGACCCAAAATTGGGGGACTTGGCCTCCTCGGAGGCAGGTGCAGTGGCCCAGGGAGGCCTTTTTGGGGAGCCTTTCATAAAGGAATTGGGAAAGTTTGTGTCAAGTTTTAGCCCAATCCAGCATAAAGAGAGTTTTTCAACAGCGTTTCTCCCAAGGGGCCGGTCGTAGTAGGGGCCGCACGACCGGCCGTGACGGACAGAATGCCAACAATAGAGGGCAAGGCTCCGGGCGAGGCCAGTATAACACCTCAGCCAATTTCAACAATTTCTACCCAACCAGAGGGCAACGCTTCGGTGGTCGAGGCTACAGGAAGAACGCTGGACCTAACAATTCCAACGGTGAGTGCTATCCCTGCAGAACAGGCTCAAATTGGCGGTCGACTAGCGACCTTTCAGAGGGAGTGGGCAGAGCTTACTGCGGACGCGTGGGTCTTACAGACCGTGGGCGGATACCATATAGAATTTTACGATCAGCCCAAACAGGTAGGTACCCCGCGTCCTATAGTTTTTTCAGTGTCCGATGAGCAGTTGATAGACGAAGAGGTCTCAGAGCTCCTTCGCAAAGGGCCATTCGTCAATCAACTCTGCATCCCTCGGGGTTCCTCAGCAATCTTTTTTTGGTAGACAGAACCGATGGAGGCAGACGACCGGTAATCAATCTCAAATAATTCAACGGGTGGTTTATTTTTTCGCATTTCAAGATGGAGGGGATACACCTTCTCCGAGATGTCCTCCTTCCTCAAGACTGGATGGTGCGGTTGGACCTCAAGGATGCTTACCTTGTTGTTTCCATTCACCCTCCTCATCGCCGTTTCCTGCAGTTTTTCTGGAGGGATCGGGTGTTCGAATTCACTGCCCTTCCGTTCGGGCTTTCCTCAGCCCCATGGTGTTTCACAAAAGTGTTGCACCCAGCGGTGGAATACCTGCGGGGGCAGGGCATCCGGATGATCGTCTACTTGGACGACATTCTGCTGATGGTAAAATGCCCGAGAAATTGAAAGCTCATCTTCAGCAGACAGTTGCCCTTTTACAAGGGCTGGGATTTATCATCAACAGCGACAAGTCGTCCTCGTACCGTGTCAAAGGGTGATATTCCTGGGGTTCGTCATAGACTCCGTCGGGGCCTCGCTCAGTCTTCCGTCGCGGAAGATGTCCATGATCCGACATGTCTCGCGGCAGACAATTGCAAAGACCCAGATGTCTTTACGGTAGATTGGCAGGGTGGTGGGACTCCTATCCTCTTCCATTCAGGCAATCTTCCCTGGCCCCTTCATTACAGGGCGCTCCAACACCTCAAGGCGCATCATCTCCGGAGTGGCATGTCTTACGATCAGATGGTTCCTCTCTCGGAGGAGGTGAAGGGAGAAATGGAATTGCCGGGCGATCTTCGGGTCAGTTCCGGATCTTGTAATCGAGTCCGACGCCAGCAGGTCGGGTTGGGGTGCACGCTCGGGGAATTCTCCACAGGCGGCACCTGGTCGTCAGAAGAACAGAAGTTGGACATCAACTCCTTGGAGCTTCTGGCGGGACCTTTCGCAGTACGCTGCTGGACCAGAGATTCAGCGAAGTCATGTGTGCTGTTGAAGATGGACAATATCTCAGCGGTTCGATACGTCAACCATCTGGGAGGTCCACGATCTCGAGCTCTGGCAGATCTAGCGAAAGAGTTCTGGGATTACTGTCTGGCTCATCATGTATCCGTGACGCCGGAGTACTTACCGCGCCAAGCCAATTAGGTAGCGGACTGGCACTCCAGACACCTGTGGGACTCCGGATGTTGGACGTTCAGGTTTTTCAGTGGCTGAACGATCTGTGGGGTCCTTCTCAGTGGACCTGTTTGCGTCTCGCTTAGATCATCAGCTTCCGAGGTTCTTCAGTTGGAGGCCAGATCCTCTAGTGGAGCCACAGACGCATTCCTACAAGATTGGAGTCTTGAGAGACCCTTTGTGTTTCCCCCCTTTGATAGTGGTGCGGTTGGCGGCCCAGGTTCACTGTCGGAATGTGGAGCTGGTGCTGGTGACGCCGCTCTGGAGGTACCAAGTTTGGTTTCCGGTTCTTCTGGAACTTTCTTGGGATTCTCCAATCCTATTCCCCCGGTTTCCTCACCTGCTGCTCAATCTAGTTCGGGAGGCACATCATCTCATCGTTCAGGGTTCTCTCCACCTCATGGCATGGATGCTTTCCGGCGACGTTGGTCGCTCCCGGGCCTTTCGAGATCGGCTGAAGGCCTTTTGTCAAAAGCCTGGGCAAACAGTATGGCGAAGCGCTATAAATCCGCTTGGACTAAGTGGGTGCGTTGGTGTCTTCGACGGGACTTGGATCCGCTGGTCGCGGGAGTCGTTCCCATTTTGAATTTTTGGGCGGAACTGGCCACAGATGGCCTTGCGTACCGAACAATTAACGCAATGCGTTCAGCGATTTCGGCGGTTCATCATCCGGTGGAGGGGGCACCGGTTGGGGAACACCCTTTTGTTTGCCGACTCTTACGAGGGATTCGGTTGTCATTACCCCCAGAACCTCGTTATTCGGTCCTTTGGGACGTCAATGTGGTTCTGAACCTTTTCATATCTTAGCAACTCAATACGTACCGGTCTTTGAAGGAACTGTCAGCCAAGTTGGCTATGCTTTTATGTTTGGTATCTTGTCGGAGAGTGTCAGATGTTCGCGCTTTGGACATCTCAGCACAAGTTTTTTTCCCCGGTCGGGGTTACTTTCACAGTGGGGCGTCGCCCAAAATACGCATCAAGAAGTATTTCCTATACAGCTTTTGTGGATGTTCCCAAGTTGTGTGTTGTTCAATATCTGAAAGCATATGAGGATATGACTCTCGATATTCGTCCTCCAGGCGAACGACAATTGTTAATTGCCTTGCGAAAACCACACAATGCAGTCTCTTCCCCACCATAGCCAGGTGGGTGCGCTGGGTCATGCAAGAGGCAGGAATAGATACCAAGCATTTTGGAGCTCACTCTGCCAGAGGGACCATGGCCTCTAAGGCTTTCTCTGTTGGAGCTTGTTTAGAGGACTTGATGCGGGCTGCAGACTGGTCCTCAGATTCCATGTTTAAGAGGTTTTATTTTAAACCGGTTGTGGATATCGCCCATTTGGTGGTGAGTAAGCTTTGAACTAGCATAATCTGAGCCTCCGGTCCGGCCATAGAATCGAAATTTGCCTAGCTTACGTAACAGTAAGTTTCAATTCTATTAAGGACACGGAGGCGAGGATTATCCCTCGCACAGCATCTTCGAGTGAGATCCCACCCGTATGTCAGTAAGCAATCAGGTTTCCAACCTGACGCTGTACTATGTTACGTGCTAGATGATGTTTTATGAATGATTGTCGTAAGTGTGTCGTTTATTTTTACAACGCTTACGCTGTCGTGTTTTTCTATTAGGAAATGACGGTTCAAAACAGGACCAATGAGAAGTGGGCGTAATTCGCGTGAAGAAAGAGGAGGAAGAGAGAAGAAGGTACTCACTATCTAATGTTGGTTGACATGGTGGAAGGACTAATGCTGTGGACTACTGAGATGGACTGATGGGAGTTGTAGTTGGTCTAAGACACTCATTACGTTTTCTGTGGAATGTTATACTATATATTTTGATATATAAGCATTTTTTTGTTGGAAGCTTTTCTGAGGCTGCTGTGTTTTGTATAAGGAATAAAGAGCGGAAAAAGAAAAGCATAATCCTCGCCTCCGTGTCCTTAATAGAATTGAAACTTACCGTTACGTAAGCTAGGCAAATTTCGATTCTTCCATAGACGCCTAAACAATAAATAAATAAATAAAATAAACGACGCTATGGATGGAAAAGAAATTAAATTTTTAAAGCCTCTGGTATTGTAACTTAGTGTCTCCATCTCCTGGAAGCCAGCAAGCATTCCTTTGTACAATCAAGAGCACTGCTCTACAAAATAGGACGTATCTCGCATGAAATGTCAGTAATTTTGCGTCAGTGTAAATGACAAGTCATCATAGGCAGTCAAATTATGTTGGTGTACATCGGGTCAAAACCGGACAATTTCATAGAATACATTTTCATCTCTGGTTGAAATAAGATAAGAACGCAGCAGAGTAAACTATGTGAACCAATAGGTTTAGCTTTTACATTGCCCTTCCATCTTACTTTATGCCTCGGACTCTGCTCAAGGTGCCCAGCGGCTCCCTAATGCATCACCAAAGTCTTTAAAAATTCTTCCTCACGGGGTGTTTTAAGTAACCACTTGGGACGCCTTTCGGACTGGTCTTAACGCCAAGCTCATTCCTCGGTTTAGTAATGAGCTCTTTTCTGTTGCCAGCACGATCATTATTGTGAAGGCTTGTAATTCATTCCCTTTGGTCTCCAGTATGATTTAGGTTCCCATTTGTGTAATCATTTTACATTAAAAAAGCAGACACAGAAACAATCTGTGTCAATAACTTCTGTATTTTTAATTTTTTAAAACAGATCCAACGACATCATAACTTTAGTACCCTTCCATGGGAGTCAATGACTTTTAGGATAACAGCAGTACATATTAATAACATAGTTAAAAAAAAAATATGGGATTTCTCAATGAAGTTTGAAATGCTATAGGTAGGTAAATATGCTAGCTGTACAAAGCTACAGTTTCCAGTTGACTGTAATGTTTTATTATAAGCGGCTACTTGGCACGCTAAATCCTACCCATAAAATAGTAATATGGCACATTTACTTTTAAAATAAAATGTGGAAGAAAACTAGTTTTAAATTGACTTTCTCCACACATGGATAAATAAATAGGAGAGAAAAGATGGAAACATGCAGGCTTATAAAAAAATGAATACGATAAAACCGGCAGCCCCAATTATGATCTACTCGCTACCAGATAAGAGTCCCATGTGACGTTCTTCTGCGCAACTGGGTGCAAGCATTTGTAGAAAGTACTCAAAACAATATCATAATGCTACACAAACCACAAGGTTATAAGACACTGGATTTTATCGAACAGGAGATTGTCACCCTATTTTCCGCTATGAAGATGTCAAGACCCCTTTCATAGTTATGGGCTTGCACTGGCTAGAGGTGCTCAACAGATGCAATGAAAGAGCTCCTGTAGATGTGCTCTGTGGAATTCCAAAAGTATTTACTGACTATGGTAAAAAGCCAGGTTTTCAGCACCTTCCTGAATGTCAGTTAGGAGCTTTGCATTCTCAATGAGACTTAATGTAAGGCATTTCAGTGTTTCGCAGCTAGTATAGAAAAGCTCTGCCATGTCGGACTTTTGGAATAAAAATACAAAGGGTATAGGCTTAGCAAAGGCAGCACTGAATTTTGATGAAAATAAAATTGACGAGAAGGTGAAGGTTTTAAACTAAAAAAGGTTGTGTGAACCCAACAAAGATTTTAGCACCATTTGTTTTTAGGTTACAGTCTACCAGCCCCTGTGGACTTCTCTATGTGGGCCAAACGCAGCAGAAGATCACAGCGCGAATACTTCAACATCAGAGCAGGATTCGATGTACAGTCCAGGGGGCACCCCTAGTAGAACACTGTAACACAAAAGGGCACACTCCCGACCAGCTACATTGGTTGGTAATAGAGAAAGCCACACTTGGACCAAACGGGGGGAACATCGCCTCAATCTTAAACACACGAGAATCTAAATGGATGGTCTGTCTGGACACCATCGCCAATGGGCGATAATGAACTTGAATCTAGCCATGCGCACCTATCATGCCTTACTACTGATTAACTAGATCCGTGTGACCCACATCAACATTCCCTTTCCTAAACAACGTTGTTGGTACCTGGTTAGTGAATTAAGGTATGGCCTACGGGATAGACAAGCCTATTAATAGATATGATGGTTGCCTGATATCCATTGCAACCATGTATTATCTGTGTAGGACATCCGCCACACAAATTAAATTCTTTGTTAGATATGTGGTATTCACACCATTATATCTCAAGATATCAATGGATATGATGCAACTGTGTTCATCAAATGTATGTACTTATGTATGCACACATCTGATTCAAAATCTCCAATGCACAATGCAATATGTACTCCACATCATGTTTTTCATCGAATAAGAGTCTTGATATGATTTTTGTATACATGCCATGTTTGGGCAAGATTATGACAAATAGGCCACAATGGTTAGCATTTTTTCTTTCCACAACAATTATGTACCTGGCATATTATGACAACGTAGCGATATTCCAAACGTTTATATACGAATACGCTTTGCATTCGTAATGTGAATATTTATGCAGGAAGACAATCCTTTATGTGGATCAAAGGATCAAAATAAGCTTTATTCGGCTTTTGAGTTTTAAAAACCATAAAAGCAGCAAAATGAAGTGCATTTCATACAAAAATATCTCAACAATACATTTCATAATTAAAATAGGAAATAATTTGAACCCAACTAAAATAGTTTAACAAAAACTACTATTCAAAGTAATAACCCAAGATACACAGAATCCCCCCTATTTCACCCGATGTTATGGTGAATCGGTGGTCGGGGACCAGGATAGAAATCGTGCAGGTCCCAGATACAGATGGGACCATCTCCAAGTTTGGGTTTGGTAGATCTCAAATAGGGGGCAATATTCCTGTATTTAAATTTAATTAAGATCAAGTCCCCCGAAACATTTTTGGGTAGATGACCAAGCCACCCCACTCTTCTGACGCTCATTATCCCGCCGTCTAACGTAGGTGGTAATGATCTATTGTTTTTGAGCCAAAAGATGGCTTTGTTCAGTAGGTCCTGGTGTAGCTCGCGTTTGCCCGGACTGAGAGGAGGGACCCCAGAGAGAACAGTGACGTATGGGGCGGCTTCGGGGGGTAGATCAATACGATGTCTTCTTTCTAGGGGGATCATATGAGCTCTATGTGGGGCATGTTCAGAATTACAAGTCGCTTTTTGAACAGTGTGAGTGGGTGGTATCAGAGGGGAGTTGCAAGTTTGAATTATCCTGGGAGCATTGTTAGACCTTTCTCGGGTGTTATGGTGGATATTAGAAGCGGTAGAACGTGTGGGTATAACAGTATTACCAGTTACTGGGTATGACCCAATTACAGTTTTTTCGATTCTGGCCAGCCTGTCCCCCAAGTCATTTACTTTTGCTACCAGTGGAGATAGAGCAGTGATGAGCAGTCGCTCTATTTGGGCCAGGAGGGTCACTTGTAGGGGGGATGAAGAGTCATTTGGACGAGTCTCTGCTTTATCCAACGTAGATGTGGCTGGGGTGGGAGCAAGTAGAGAGGAGCTGCATTTATTGGATAGAGAGAGGGTTATATCGGGAGATGCCTGGGGAGAGAAATATACTAAATCAGTGTCTCTGGCCACTATAGGGGGTGTTAATGCATCTGGGATATAGTTTGTGCCACACAGATCGTTCAGCTCTTCCCAGATGGACATTATAGTTTGTAGTCTGGATCCGGACGACAACAGTAATTAGTTCAAAGCGCTAGAGGTTAAAAGGATAGAACCTGACTATACCTTATCCTATGATGGAACCAAGAGTGGTGGCCCGTCCCGTCCTCTTTGTGCCTCTGAGGGCCACAGAGGGCCCGCCCTTTGCCCGGGCTTCGCCCGGCGCGTCCCGCGCGCGTCCTCGCGGGACGAGAGGCGTTCCGCTGTTTAGTAGCGCCCCCGGGCGCAGGCTGTGGTGTCACGGGTGCGCCGGTGAAACTCCGGGGCACCTGGGAAATGAAGTCCCTGGCCGTTGCCCTCACGGCGCTGCTGGGAGAGCTGGTGTCGGTGTCTTAGCCGTTCCCCTCACGGCGCGGTCTGTGGCCTCTGCTGTCGGGCTTGCCTTGCCCCCCACTGAGCGCTCGGCGCTCCGCTGTTTAGTAGCGCCCCCGGGCGCAGGCTGTGGTGTCACCGGTGCGCCGGTGAAACTCCGGGGCACCTGGGAAATGAAGTCCCTGGCCGTTGCCCTCACGGCGCTGCTGGGAGAGCTGGTGTCGGTGTCTTAGCCGTTCCCCTCACGGCGCGGTCTGTGGCCTCTGCTGTCGGGCTTGCCTTGCCCCCCACTGAGCGCTCGGCGCTCCGCTGTTTAGTAGCGCCCCCGGGCGCAGGCTGTGGTGTCACCGGTGCGCCGGTGAAACTCCGGGGCACCTGGGAAATGAAGTCCCTGGCCGTTGCCCTCACGGCGCTGCTGGGAGAGCTGGTGTCGGTGTCTTAGCCGTTCCGCTCACGGCGCGGTCTGTGGCCTCTGCTGTCGGGCTTGCCTTGCCCCCCACTGAGCGCTCGGCGCTCCGCTGTTTAGTAGCGCCCCCGGGCGCAGGCTGTGGTGTCACCGGTGCGCCGGTGAAACTCCGGGGCACCTGGGAAATGAAGTCCCTGGCCATTGCCCTCACGGCGCTGCTGGGAGAGCTGGTGTCGGTGTCTTAGCCGTTCCCCTCACGGCGCGGTCTGTGGCCTCTGCTGTCGGGCTTGCCTTGCCCCCCCCTTTATGTGTGATTCAATACGAATATATTGTAAATATATGACTGTAAATCAGCAACACAATGAATTACATCTTGCTTCCATTGAGACCATTTTACTAACAGTGAGCCCAAGTTAGCCCGGTCTCCTTCCCACTCTGGGGAGTCAGATACCGACATTTCAAAAACACACTGTAAATGCTTGGCTGAACATCATTAATTACACCGCGCTTCATCTGTGACGGATGCGCGTGTTCAGCATTCATTTACGGACAGTGAGCCTAGGCCAGCCTAGTCTTTTTTCCACTATGGTGAGTCAGGCACCGGCATCTACCGTCAGTTCCACGCCAGACGTCACGTGTTGTACTGCGGCCAACCGCTGGCCTTTTTAAACGAGAATCACACCGGTTTGGCGTCCCTGGTTCACTACTCAGAATGCGGTTTTTTACGAGTAGCGGTGAGTTCACAACACTCTCACGAATGTTCTCAGGTTCACATTTTTGACCTTTCCAACAATTTGGTTGCATTACCACAAATTTCTTTAATGGTACATTTGCTGTCTGCTTAGTTTTGCAGACCCAGCACCGTTCACATCCTTTGCCCTGCATGCGATCTTCACCGGACGCTGCGGTGAGTTATGGCATTACCGCACAGACAGCAGACTGCCTCCTTTAAACTTTTTAAATCTTAGACTGTGGATGAGCCTCGTGTGACTTAATTTCCCCAGCTGGTTTCGAACTGGTTCTGTACATTTTGATTAATCTGTCCATTAGCAGTGATTTTACCATTCCCGCTTTTTTCCTCCTCTGTCTCTTCATTATTGAAAGTTACCCACGTGAGGCTACCTGGGTTTACGAAAAATAATATGGAGTAATAGCAGTATGTATCTATACGACTGCCTTGACGTGGACTATTGAGAATCTTTTTCATCCATTGAGTAAGAGATGAATTAGTTACCATGATATATCAACCCTAACACAGTTGAGGGTTTACTAACCAACACCTTAATATTGCAGGTGTTCTTCGCTCTCTCCCGTGCATTTATATGGAGCCAATGGGCCCACCCATCCTCACAATAACTTCTTGGGAGGACTTTCTTCACTCAGTCATGGTAAACACAGTGATTGGAACATTTTTGGTTTTTTTATCGATTCTTTAGATAGTAACTAAAATAAATTAATCTCAGATTATATCCTTAGGTGACCCCTTCCTTTAATGTTCACATCAGTCCTAAGGAAGACCCCGTTAGTAAGGCTAATAAGGACCTACATACATTCAGGAGTCAAAACGTTGACATCACTTTGACGCCAGTATCATCAACAGTACCTACTCTACTGTGATTGGTTGTTATATATGGCTTTGTAATATATTGTATGAATCATCTTAATTATCAGGTTTTTTGGTTGTTAAATGTTATGCCAATTGAGTAGTAAAATTGTACTACGCGCTATTTTCTAACCTCACGTACCTCACCACTTTCACTGAAGTCACTCACATTTTCCCAACCCTTGCTTCACCCCCAGTGGGACACTCAAATGTTTTTTTTAAAAATGACTTTCAAACTGGAATCTGTGTTCAGTGTGATTAAATAACACTGTTGCAAGTATATTTTCTTTTGAGTGTTTATGCATGGTAATATATGTTTCTTTAACAAGTTTGGATGTACAAAATACTGGGACCACCCTTTATTATACTGTCCTATACCCAGGTCCCAGTGATTTTGGGTTCACCTTTTATCTTAACTACAGTCTACCAGACAGCACAGCTGTCTGGTCTGCTAAAGAAATCTTCGGGACATTTATAAAGTTGACCTAGGAATGCATTCTGCCCGTTGCTTACCATTGGCTGTATGGTTTGTAACCCACATTTTCTTGCTTTATTTGCTTTAGGCTGTCCAGCTCAAGTCTACCCCTCCCATTGCCCAAACCTTGTTTACTGTATTCTTCCACAAACTCACTTTCTTTAACTAGGCATTCAAACCTTGTTCTTTTCTGGTCACATTTGGTGTGCATACAAAGACAGATGTCTAATGTCAGGCTGTGTCTTACAGGGAACTTGTTATTTATTTTGCTTTCTCCGACTTCAAAGTCAGAGGATTTATGTGACAATTTTGCTAGCTAGTGGGATTCTTCTTAAGAAAGGCTGTACAGGTGTTATTTTTTTCTAGCACACAACAAAATGTAAATGTCTGTAAATAAACTGTGCTGAACATCAAATCAATACATTAATGACATTTCCACACTTTGCCGTTTGTGTGCTGTATACTTATCAGTCAAACTGTATGTGAGTGCGCAAATGTAATGGTCAGTTCAATTGAAGATGATGTTTTGTGTGAACCCTGTTAGAAACGGAGATCATTTGTAGATCGTCTGCATGGGAAAAGGTATTGAAACCAAAAATAGTGGATGGGAGATGGGTATAAGTTAAAAAAAGAGCAGAACATATTAAGGAGCCCTGAGGAACCCCAAAAGAGAAGAGTGGAGAAGCAAGACAAACTGTTATAATATATACCATCAGAGTTCTTAAAATAAATAAAAGAACCTATCAACTAAAAGCGGACTTACAGATACCTATCCCATTCAGGTCTCAACAGAATAGAGCGAGAGACTATATCAAAGTCTGCAGACAGATCTAGCAATATAAGGGCTGCAGAAGGTCCTTGATCTAGCATGGTCCTAGATTACAAATCACTGTTTTGACTGAAGGTTCTGTAGTGTGAGAGTTTCCAGGTTGCCCTGGACGATTATGTAAAGTTCATTTAACAGTGATCATGGAAATAACTATCCTGGGTGCTAGTGACAGAATACAGTGAGGACAAGGACCGGATGGAGAGGTTGAACAACTGTATAGGATAGTGCTACAGAATTAAGTAGATATGTGGCTAGCTAACAATGGCCTGTCCCAGGCAGCTAACAGAAAGCTTAGATATGGTTGAGGCAGAAAAATCACATGAAGCGATTGGATTGTCAAGATCTCTACTCATTTGTTCATGACACAAAGTTTTTGGGAGGGAGTGACGGAGGAGTTGGGAACCTTGGTGCCAGGGAAGAGGAGCAGTCCTATGATAAGACTGCCGATATACTGTGATGATTTTGCAATCCGTTCTATTTATGTAAGCATAATAGGAAGTGTAGTAAGGTGGATACCGGACTATGGTTACCCCAGATTTTTTGCCTTGTGTTTAGCTGGTTTTTAACTTAGTTGGCCTGGGATCCTGCTAATCAGGGCCCCAGGCTATCTGCTCTCACTGTACAATGGACTCCATGTACTTTAGGTACATACCTAATTGGATGTTGGGTCACTCTTGTCAATCAATCAATCAATGACACTTGTAAAGCGCGCTACATACCCGTAGGGTCTCAAGGCGCTGGGGGGGGGGGGGGGGGTGCCGCTACTGCTCGAACAGCCAGGTCTTCAGCTTCCTCCTGAAGGAGAGGTGGTCTTGGGTCAGGCGCAGGTCGGTCGGGAGGGAGTTCCAGGTCTTGGCAGCCAGGTAGGAGAAGGTAGGTGAGTCTCTGTACAGTGTACCATTGGTACCCAGGGCATAGGTGCACCCAAGGCCTACCAGGGGCTGCAGCATATCTTTTGCCACTCTGGCTGGCCATCCAAACTGACAACTGGCTGATCACCCAGCTGGGGCAAGGTCGTGTAATCACCCCTTGCTTAGGTATAGTATTCCTATACCTACCATTATATATAGACACATATGCACCTATAAGTCACTCCTACGGCAGGCCTTAACAATCCTGAAGGCAGAGTGCTTGGTTTTATGTGAGATGGTGCTCTAGCATGAGCTGAGCCTGTCTGCAGCTTTCAGAACCATTTCCTTATAGCTGTTCCAGGATATTGCCATACCATATACTCTTAAGTGCATTAGAATCCTCGCGGTTTTTGCTAACTTTGGTTTGGCTTTATCAAAACATGTTGTGTAAGGTGTCATACGCTTTGGAATACTACCCCCTCGTCAGTTCTGGCGACGGGGGTAGCATTCCACCCTTCTAGAGGGAGAAGACATGTTGTTCCTGTTAATCCCGGTTAAAGTTAACCAGAGCCTCAGCATCACAAAATGGATGCTGCTGCCACAGACACAAGTCTGACCTCCTGCTGCTGGGAGTCCTTCCAGCGAGGGAGGCTTGGACAATAGGTTTCCTGTCTTGGGTGATGCTAGCACCACCCCAGACAGGCCATAGTGTATTGGGGCAGGGAGGGCTGAATGAAATGAGACACTGCCTGGGACACACAAGGTGTCCCATGCATAGCCCGGTTCAACCAGTTGCTGGGGCACTCCAGCCCCAGCTCTGGCGCGAAACTGGACAAAGGGAAAGGGGTGTAACCACCCCCTTCCCTGGTCCCACCCATAGGAGGGACCTAGCAGGTAATCCAGCCCCCCAGATTAGTATATAGGTAGGAGCTGAGTCTAGAGACCTTCGATTTATCCTGAACTGAAACTTGAAACGAAACTCTGGACCTTCGACGATCTACTTTACAGAAGACGACTGAAGAATCTCCCTTGTGGTCAAGGAGTGACCACCCTGTGCAAACAGGCACCATCCAGCGATCAGCAGTTTACTTTGTCGACGCTCCTGCCGGAGCCAGAGCACAGAGTCTGAAGAGAGCCAGACTTCTCTGACCCCGATCCACAGTCCCTGCAAAGCTGAGACCCGTGGAGGCGACGAGAGACGTGGGACCGGCCATCTTGAAAAGCCTGCTCCTTGCTACTTGTGCAGCTTCTGAGGCACCCTCGAAGTTGTGCATTGGGGATTGAGAAGCCCCAGCCCCGAGCATCAACTGCACCGAAGATCAGCCCTCCACGAGTTCTGCGTGGGGCCCTTCTGCATTTTCCTGCTCAACGCGTCTGTCCGGTCACTTGCCCGTTGGCTAGTGGCCTCTGTGACGATGAACCTTTGTATCTACACCGCCTGCCTGGTTGCTCCAGGTGGGCCCCTGCTTCCCTGCAAAGGAGAAGCTCCATAGACCTTGCTGGTCTAAACCTAAGCGAATATTCAATTCCTGCGTGGGTTGCATTTGGCAAGGACTGTTGACTCCAATCCGGAAGCCGACACCGCCAACAGCGAGATCCTTCGTGGGACAGTCCGTATCCAGCTCCTGGTCGTCGTCAGCGCCTCCTGGTCCACGTGGCTGCAGAGTCAAGCTTCACGACATCACCTGATTGCTTCGCGACATCGCCTGGTTCCTTCCTGGTCACTGGCTAGTGACCCAGACTCTGTCCCCTCTGCTTTCAGGTACTCTTCATCCTCGATCCACCCTTGGATCCAACCGGACACTTTTCTCCTGGTCGCCTGCAGCATCTTTTTCCAAGTCTCCATAGGATTCAGCGACGAAACCCGACACACTTTGACACCTATGCACCCGCTTCCTGTGGGTGAGGTAACACGAGTACTCCGGTGCTCCTGTGGGTATTAACTATCCTAGTGTCCTAGTTTTCAGTAGCTTTCTCCTAGTCCATCCGGAAGGGACCTAAAAGAACTAGTTTGTAATTCTTTCGTTCCCATTATAACTCTATGGTAACTCGCGTGTGTGTAAAGACACTGCACACGCATCCCGTGGGCCTCCTGCTCCCTAACTCTTGTTAGTACAGCGTAGCCCCATCGATTCCCTAGGCCCTAGGCCTATCCTTTGTCCGTGACGTGGTCCTTATACCACTATTTTAGTATATGGTTTTACGTGCCCCTAGGGCCCTGCTGTATATTGTGCAAATCACTGTATGATAATTAAGTTTCTTGTTATGTGCTTTAGCCTCTGACCTCATAAAGAGTTCAGAGGGGTTGTGTTTATAATAAATACATATATATTTTATATATAACCTGTGTGGTGTCCTTTCATTTGGTATTCAAGGGGTTACATATGGTAAAACAGCTGGCTTCACATGTTCTCTGAAGTTTTAGCCTAAGACTGCTTTGTCCATGCTACCACTAAGATAGCTGGGTCTATAAGGTTGACTTTACAACCATCACCATAAGGCTTGTTTGGATTGATACAGGGTGCCCACTAGAATAGTGGACATCACATATCAGGCCAACTTCTCACAGGGAGCATGAACCTCATTATCATAGCGGTCAGCATTTTTTGATAGTCGATTTATTGAAGATTCTCAGTGGGATTATAACTGGAACGCTATTTGTGTTACAAAGACTTTCAGTTTAGTTGTGCAAGGCTAACTTCCTATGAGTATCATGGAAAGGAAGGATGGATCTTAAGCGAGTCCGCATTGCACAGGGGTTGACGCGCTAGTTGTCTGCTCATTAGAAACTAAGGCACACTGGGGCGTCCGCGCGCGGTGTAAGTGTTTGTGGCTGCTGCCTGTCTTTTACTATATTATTTGCGTCATGTTGCTAGACATTTCTGCATTTTTGCACACATTGCTCTTATATCAGTTGCTCTGATCTAATTTTTGATGACATTTTAAAACTGCTCAGACGATATTCTTTAAAGCTCTTACCTTGCTGCTCCCACTCCGTGTTTTTCATCTCTGCACTTCCCGCTCGGCCCTGGCGGTACCCGGAAGTTAGGTGGGTCCGCATTGCACAGGTGTTGACACGCTAGTTGTCTGCTCATTAGAAAGTACTTAAGGCACACTAAGGCGTCCCCGCGCCGCTGGCGCGCCAAAGTCAAGCCCATCTGCGCCCGGAGCGCGACCAGCGCCAGAACCCCTGGCCGTGGAAAACCGGTGGCATACAGCAGACAGCAGTTGTTGGATCTAGATTTAGATTCATGCAAACTGCGTGATATGGCTCTGCAAGTTAAGAACTCAGGTGACCTTGCTTGCCCCAAATGCTCTTTCTGGCTGAGTCAGGGATTTGCCACCAGCCCTGACCAAGTTGGGAGGAGTGGGAGCTTTCAGAATGCCGAGATGTCGGAAGCTCTGAAGGACAGAGATGCGGGGGTCACACTCAGCAACTCTCCCAGGCAAGACCAGCATAGAGGCCTTAAGCTAGCTCAGGAACAGCACATGCAATGCGTTCTGGTGAATGTACGGTCTATAGGGAGACACAAATACCATATTGAAGACCTGATTCAAAGTACAAAGCCCGATATAATTTTCCTGACAGAGACTTGGACAGATAATGCCTCGGGTCCAGACTGGAACACAGTGCTACCGAAGGGCTACGCAGTCACCTCACAGGATAGGGAGGTAGGTAGGTAGAGGAGGGGGCATAGCGATAATTCACCGGTAACATCTAAAACTGCAAGTAGAAGCTATCATAGAGCTACCAGCAGAAGCACTGTTCTTCACCAGTAATTTAAACAACATTTTTAACCTTCAGGGTCTCCTTATCTATTGTCCACCTGGGCCTAACCAGGTCTACGCAGGTACTAATGACACATTTGGAATCCTATATAGACTCTCACCCTTTTATTATTCTCGGTGACTTCAATTATCACCTGGAATTAACTAATAATTCAGATACAGGCAGACTATTAGACAATCTGGCAGCTTTCGGCTTCAGCCAGATAGTTCTGGAAACCACTCATCAGGCAGGCCACATTTTAGATGGCATCTTCTCTAATAATGCAGAGACTAGTCTGTCAAGAGTGGTAACCCTCCCATGGTCAGACCATAATGCAAACTATTTTAATATCAGGGTCACTTTGCCAATTCACCAAATGCAAACGAAACCAGTGAAGGTGAAGACCAAGCGCTCGAATAAAGTTCAAGCTGACGATCTAGAAACAGCTCTTGGTCAAGTTCCCCCGTCACTGGCCAAAAATAATAATGAGGCAGCATCCGGGTTCAATGAATGGCTCCTGACAGCAGCCGATCATGTGGCACCTGAAAAATGGTCGACAGTTAGGAGACTTAGGGCCAGATGTAGGTGTCAAAATACCGGTCGGAATCGGCCGAAAATACCGATATTCGGCTGTTTCCGACCAGTATTTTGACATTGGTATGTAGGGGCACTGAAAACATACAGATTCTGTAATTTTACCGAATCAGTAATTGACATTGGTATGTAGGGGCACTGAAAACATACAGATTCTGTAATTTTACCGAATCAGTAATTTTACCAAATCGGTAAAATTACCGATCGGTAAAATTACCGAATCTGTATTTTCCTATGTAGGTAGCACTTCTAACAGTGCTACAGGGCCTTTAGAATTCGTTATTTACCATGTAATACAATTGCAAGGTAAATAACAAAATTCTTGTGTACATGCACATCTGTGCATGTACACCGGTGCCATGTGGCACACAGACATGCCCTAAGGGCATGTCTGTGTGCCACATGGCTCACAAGCCAGTTACAGGGGTGCAACAGGGTGTCAAAGTGACACCCTGTCCCCCTTGTGAATTTGGTATTTTTACCGATTCGGTAATTACTGAATCGGTAACTGCCATTAAATCCTATGGGCTTCAAGGCCCATAGGAATCAATGGCAAATACCGATTCTGTAATTACAGAATCGGTAAATACCGAATCATACCGATTCGGTATTTGTTACCGAATTTCTACCTACATTTGAATTACCGATTCATGAATACCGAATCGGTATAATTCGGTATTTATGAATCGGTAATTCACATTTACCTACATCTAGGCCTAAAGCCTTCGTCATCCTGGTACAGCTCCGAGCTGAAGGGCTTAAAAGTAAATTGCAGAAGAGCGGAGTGTTTTTGGAGACAAGATTACAGTAAAGATGAGAAAACAACCTATAATCTTGTTCTCAAACAGTATAAAGAGGCAATCATTGCCGCAAAAAGATTATTCTACACTACCAAGATCGAGGAAGCTGGTAACTCCTCCAAGGAACTTTTTAAAAGTTACTCTGCTCTCCAAATCTCAGCAGGCAAGCTCTTTCCAACCAGATCAAACATGTGCAACAAACTGGCAACATTTTTCAAGAACAAGGTCCAAGTAATTTATGATGACCTCCTGAATGCTCGAATGGGCCCAGATAAGCCATATCTATCACAGGCGGAGGCAGATAAAATAGATGCTAGGCTAGCAAGTTTCCCAGTAATCATGAAAGAGGAGGTTTGCAAACTCCTCCTTTCCATAAAATCGGGCTCACCCAAAGACCCTTGCCCTGCTACGATCATGCATCTGGCCGCTAGAAGAATTGGAGACGAGCTGACTCCATTAATAAATCAAGTGCTGGAGTCAGGCAGCTACCCAGTTTGCTGGAAGAATGCTACAATTAGGCCTATCTTGAAAAAGCCCACCCTAGATCCCACGGAGCCAAAGAACTACCGCCCGATAGCTGGTCTGCCTATGTTAGCTAAAATCTTGGAGAAGTCGCTGAATAAGGTAGTAACTGATTACCTGGATACCAAAAATCTGTTGGACTCAACTCAGCATGGTTTTCGATCAAACCATTCCACAGAATCTGCCTAGATTGTAGCGGCTGAGGAGATCCGAGGAATAGTGGATGGAGGGGGCAAGGCAGTCCTCGTACTATTAGACCTGTCAGTGGCTTTCGATACCGTGAACCACATGATTTTAGTACAGCGGCTGCAGGAGGAAGGGCTCGAGGGCTCAGCTTTGTCCCTCCTATCGCCGTTTTTGGAGGGGAGGGAGCAGAGCTTGCATTGGGAGGGCATGCAGTCAGATAGTTTCCATCTGCCCTGTGTGGTTCCACAGGGATAGCTAAACAGCCTGAAGATACAGCTATCAGGTTTCATGCGTGTCTTGTTGAGATTATGTCCTAGATTAACCATAGCTTCCTAAAAATCTACACTGACAAGATGGAAGTCATTGAGTTCGGCCAAGGGCAACCCCTGTGGAACAACTCCTGGTGGCCAGTGAGAGCAGGAGAATGCCCTAGCCCTGTCCCTAAGGTTAGAAACCTCAGCGTTATTTTTGATAGCCAGTTAAATTTCTCCGCTCAGGTAAATAGTCTCACCTTATTGCTTTTTCCTAATAAAAATTCTGAGAAAGATTTTTCCTTTTATCGGGCAGGAATTACAAAGACAGTGGTAGTGGCTCTTCTGCTATGTACACTTGATTATTGTAATGGCCTGCTGCTGGGGATTAACAAAACCCAGATGAGTCGGCTGCAGTCATTGCAGAATGCCGCCGTGAGGTTGCTACTAAGTATACCTAGGGGACAACCAACCTCTGCTGGAATCAGAGCACTGCACTGGCTTCCCATTCAGCAACGGGTGGAATTATTTATTATTATTATGGATATTTGTTAAGCGCTCGGCTACCCCCAACGGGGGTGTCCCAGGGCTAAAGACAGCAGAAACCGCAAGCACCAGAAGAGGCTAAAGAGTGGAGAACAGCCAGGTCTTCAAGCTGCACCTGAATAGAGATTCCGTATCAATAAGACGAAGACTAAGGGGTAGACTGTTCCAGAGCTTAGCCGTGATCACTGCAAATGCTCTGCCTCCTTTCCCGGAGCATTGGAACCGGGTGGGGGGAGCAACAGACGGAGGTGATTGGATCTAAGTGCACCAGCTGAGTGCACCAGCTTAAGCCTATGTCTGAGATATCCTGGTTCCTTACCGTTCAAGGCCCTGAAGGACAGAACCACGGCCTTGAACTGGATACGGGAGGATACTGGGAGCCAATGACGTTTATTCCGATGCGGTGTAATTGAGTGATGGTAGGGGATGTTGCAGATCAGCCTAGCGGCCGCATTCTGTATAGTCTGTAATCGATGGATGAGATAGGCTGGAGCACCCACGTATAAACTGTTGGAATAGTCCAGGTGGAAGGTAATGAGGGCATGGATGACCGTCCTGCGCGAGTCCAGGGGGAGATAAGGTAAGATTTTTTTTAATCATGCGCAATTTGCCAAAGCAAGCGGAGGTGACTTTATTGATTTGGGCCTTGCACAACAGTTCATTGTCAATTAGAAAGCCCAAATTCCGGGCCAAATCAACTGGAAGTGGAGGGGGGGGGGAGAGCTCGGGCAGCCACCACACCGATGGGAGCAATGGGGTCTTTTGGTTGAATTCAAGGCGCTATGCCTGGTCCACAAAGCATTTTACGGGGGAGAGCTAGAGACATCCAGAAGATGTTCAAGCCCTATACCCCAGTTCGTGCCCTAAGATCCAGTAACTTGGGTCTTCTGCACATTGATAGGATTAGGAGAGTGAGATTTGGTGGAAGAACCTTTTCTAATTGTGCAGCAAAGCTGTGGAATAAAATGCCAATAGCCATGTGATTTCAGTCTAACAGACAATCCTTTAGGAAAGAACTAAAGGTTCTTTCCTAAAGGATTGCTTCAAGGTTGCTTCAATATAGTCCTCGTAATGCTGGCTGCACCACTTCCACATACACCAGCGCCAAGACGCTTCGGCATTTGAGCGCTTTATAAACACATATCCAATCCTAAACTTGAGAGGGGTTATTTTGTCAAGAGCTTCGATAATCTGTGGTGGAGTTCAGCAATTCTACTCCCAGCTACCAAACTTCCGGGACTGTTGTGGACTACATCAGAAGGACATTTAAAACCAGTATAACATAGTGAAAGTACCAACACATAAAAAAAATACAAGCAGAACCCACTGCTTATCAAGAGTAATGCCAGCACAGATGTACGGGGCCAGGAGATTCCTAAGAAACTAAAGGTAAAACTGGACTCAAAGTCCGAGACGTTCTGCAGCGTGGTGAGTCAGTAAGTGGAGGAAAAAACAATGAAGACATGCAGCAGTTAGTGCTTGCTGTGGGGGGATAAGACAACCAACTCACATTCTCGCTCATCCAAGTTGTCAAGCCGTTCTAGCCTTCAAAAGCAAATTTTCATCATTGTGTCTATATAGTTCAAGCAATAAAGTCGCTCAAGTGGATGCCACTTCAGTCCATACTGCCGCTCATTAAGCATTAGCCCATCTCTTTAGATCATCCACCCATCATCCGCAGCCCTAGTCAAAATAGCTATTTTGTGTTTTACAAGTAGTTTAGACCGAGACGTAAACATGTACTGATGTTTCATATTCCTCAAACAATATGCTGGGTGGGAACCGTAGATTCTATTAAGTCATTTCAGGGTCAGGAACATGCAGTGCAAATAATTATGCATAAACCTGGCGATGCAGTAGATTTTGGCTTGTGCTTCAATCGCTTTCCTAGTAAAAACATTTATTCCTTACTTGCCTTGACCAGTAATCACTATTTGCAGAGTGACCCATTTACAATGCCAGATTTTTCTTTACAAGAACTTCATGTTCTTCCTGCCAGCTTAATGCATCAGGTGGGCTGCAGAGATTATTAGGCCATACCTAAAGAACACCATGCCGATTTTATCAAGAGTGCAAACATTTCCAATTTCTTAAAGATCGACAACAGGAGAAACCCCAAGAGAGCCCAAACTTGTGTTGTAATCTCTCACCACTACTACACATCATGACAAGGTCTACATGAGGAGCACAAGTGCCAAGCCTCAATCAGCTCTAATCCTTTTCAGTCATCAGTCACCTGCCACTAACACCAAACTTCGATCGAGGCTGGGATAACTTCATTTAGTAAAGCCTCAATCAGCAGTACTAGCCAAAGGCCCTTCTCCAGATGTGTGACCTCCTGGGTTCACTCATCAGCCAACCATATAGCCCGTGATGAGGTTTTGCTATATCGGTACACCCAAGTCATACTAACATATGGCAAACTGACGTTTAATCTGCGCCAACCTACTGTACCGTTATAGTTATAAGAGAATTTAAATTTTGGAAGAACCACTGGGATGCTCTGGTTGTACTCAAAAAGCTTAAAGATAAATATGTGCCTGTATGTTTAAAGCTTTGATTTCTCACTGGGCTTTAGTTTATCCCATCCCGGCTCAGTGAGGCGGTCGGCAATGCTAGTCTCCGTCTTTAGTGCAGGGACACGGAGATCAGACTACTGAATGCAGACACCTCAACCTGGGTCACACGGCCGCAGCATGGGTCAGGTACCTCCAATATCAATACCATTAAAAAAAATACAAAAATATAAAAAAAGTGGTCCTAGCACCAATGGACTCAGTTCACTGTCACCTCACCAGCCCTTTCTGAGAGCCTTCAGGGGATCAAGCAGGTCTTCAATATTTTGTACGTTTTACTTGGGCAGGCTTTCAGACCCCGTTCAGGAGGCCAAGAGGCAGACAGGAACTACTGGGCAGTAACAGTGGAATTGAGCCCTGTTGGACATGGCCCTCTCTGTAGGGTCACCCTCAAACCTTTTTTGCCTTAGCCTTTTCTGCTTTCTTAAGCCATTATGTTGGCTTTAGGACTCTGCAAACTTTTCAACTGCTAACCAGTGCTAAAGTGCATGTGCTCAGTCCTGGCTTACACCCAACGGCCACATGCAATTTACTTGTAAATCCCTAGTAAAGTGGTACTACATGTACATAGGACTGGTAAATAAAATGCTACTAGTGGGCCTGCAGCACTTTTGAGCCACCCACTCAAGTAGCCCTAAAAAAATAAATGCCTCAGGCCTGCCACTGTAGCTTGTGTGTGCAGTTTCTAGAACTGCCAATTCAACCTGATAAAATAAACATTATTCCACGCCTAATCCTTCCTTTTAAATTCATACAGGCCATATGGCAGGTGGGGCTGTATTTAAAAAGTTGGCCACATACTTTTAGTTTCTAAATATCCTGGTAGTGAAAAACTCTCAAATTAATTTTTCACTTTTGAAAGGCTTACCTCTCCTATAGGATAACACAGAGTTACTTTATTACATTTAATAAGTGATAATGTTTGTTTGAGAGCAGGTAGGAATGTCATGTTGTTTGGTGTCTAAGGAATTATAATTTTAAATCCCCTTTAATGGTTAAGAAACAATTCTGAAAATACCACTTGCCATGTTCTTGTCCCAACTACTTGGCACCTGCAGCCTATTTCAGGGATCACATGACTAGGTGTAGTTGTCAATTGGCCTTTGTTTATTACTCCTGGACAGCCACACAATAGAGGGCCTGGGGTTTGACAGGATGGGCCATCCTGACTTGAGGGGTTGAGCTGTCACCAGCTCCACTTGCACTTCAAAGACACCGCCACAGCTCATGCACAAAAGACTTCACACTAGATTATTCTGCCTGCAGACAGACGGGGAGCAAAGCAGGGAGGCAGGACATTTTTGACACTTCTCTAGGGGAGAAGACTTCAGATATTTCTTTCACTTCATAGTGAGAATGAAGTATAAAAAAGGGACCTTCAGTACACTCCTTCAGTACACTCCTGGACATGTGGTTACTACAGAGGAAGGACTGCCCGGTTGCCAGAGGGATGCCCTCGTGAAAAGGAAGGCTGAAACTGCACCCTTCACCCCAGGCTGAAGTGACTCTAAGGATCAGCTGATTGGCCACCGGTTCTGAGCTACAGGGACACAACCAGTCCCAGAGGTCTCTCTGCAACTGCCCAGCTGACCTGCTGTACTGAACCTGCCTGAGCCCTGCTGGCTTCTACTGGAGTGAGTTCCTGATCCCAAAGAGTTGGGGAGAGGATGTTGCCTAACAGCTAGGTTGGTCAACCTCAAATCTGGGGAACTGGCTTTGAGTCTCGGCAACGACACTCAACATCCTGTGATTCTGGACCAATCACGTGCCTAACAAAAAAAATTAACGTGACCTTATGTAACGCAACTGGTGCTCATGTGAAGCGCTCTGCTACCGGATACTTTTGGGTCAAGTTCGCTCTATATAAAACTCCGGGAAAAAAATGCCTCTCAGGTCCTGGACCAGAGATGTGGCATCAACTTCGCTCCTCACGTAAGAAAGGAGGAATCCTGAAGTTTTGGGCTCTTTGCAACGGAGATCGGGCCCGTTTATGCCAAGGTCAATATGCCCGCCTACACAAGGCTTCAGTGAACTCAACTCTTTCTGCAAAAACGACTGGCGAATGGAGATCGGCCTTTTATACTACAGCATTGACAACCAATGGTGATCGCGAACATGAAGTTCCAGCAAAGACCATCAGCATCACCAGACAGGATCTTCCTGCTACAGCAACCACCGACCACGATGCGTGGCCTGCTCTTCGTGCTACAGTGACTACCATCTGTGACACTGTCCCTGCTCCTTGCAGCCTCCTCTAATGAGAAAGGAACTCTTCATGCTGGCCTTCAGATGGTAACTTTTTCAGCTGGGCTAACCTGGTCCCGGTGGCCTATCCCCGTGACAAAAACTGAAGAAATATTGGATGTAAATAAATTGACTGACGTATGACATACTCTTAATGTACAGAGCAGACATAAGAGCAGGTGAAGATATGTGAAGACCATTGGTGAAGTAACAACAAGCAAAAAAGATTTTTGGTAGTACTGAAACTTTTGTGCCACAGCACGCCAATGGCAGAAGGCTTTTTATTTCTTTTAACACATCCGTGCACAGAACTAGCGAGCAACTGAGGAAATGACTCAATGCTTTGAAATGCTTTTTTCACACTTTATGACTTGAATGCTGTAAGGAGCTACTCAATATAATTGCGCAGCATCACAGCATATGCGAGTAAACTAAGAGACTGAACATGTCGAAAGACGAAATGTATCAGGTTGTCGCACAATCAGCAATCCCCTTCCAGAGCAGCCAGGACAGAGATTTGCTTTGAAGGTCTGACAAGCAGCACCAACATCTTGCGCGGTAATGAGATTTCACACTACGCCAATGTCTCTTGGCAACACAAATCAGTTCTAGAAGCATACATTAAGAGCTGGGCTCCAAGCACCTCTAGATGTTAATTAAGGAGTGTTTAAAGAACGGAAAGCAATAGGAAATCATCTATATTATTCATCATCAAATGATCATACCAGCTTCTTTATTTAGCTTGCATGGCAGATGTCAGTTTACCTCAGTGACTAGAAACGACCACCATCAGAGAGATTTATTTCTTTAGCTCGTCTTATAGCTAAATATAGTTTTATAAGTCCCACAAAAAACAACCAACTGCAATGTGAATCTCATAAGGTAGCTGTTAGTGCCCTTACCCCTTGTACCATTACTTTGTTTAGCTTATGTTCTCGGATCTGTACTAAAATAGCCTAGTAAAAATAGTTGTTTAGAAATGAATAAAAAAAATAAAAATGGCATTAACATAAATCAATGGAAATAAAGGAACAAGCAGGACTACTTCAACGTATAAGGCATAAAAGAGTATACCAGCTAAGGATGTAATTTTCCTTAGGCTTACCAGAGTAACTAAAAGCATTATATTAGATATAGAAGGACCCTCAGTATAAATGAAGGGTTTACAGAGTCAATTCCAACATAGGTGCAAACTTGTACTAAATATAAAGCTGCTTTAGTGACACTCTTTAGAAAGCAAACAGGGCAGAGACAAAGCCAACTGGCCCCCAGAAGTCCAGATTAAAGATCCACAGTGTGGGAGCATGCTAGAGAAGGGTGTCGAACCCCACAAAGTGATCAAAGTGTATGGTGTGGACTACCAGACAGGAATGTAGAGCTACTCCAGCGGTTTTACCCCAACATAAGGCAGACAAAACGTGCAGAAGCCAGTGGTGGGGATCCTGGCTATGGCATCTAAATGTAAATGTGCTTAGCGCTAGGACCAGCAAACACCTAATGCTGGACAGAGAAGGAGGGCAGATTATATTGTCCCTGGGAGGTTCATTGTCAAACATCCAAGGAGGAGGAGTCGGCCAGCTGGAAGAGGCAGGTAAGGGGAACTAAGCAGACAATGCACTGATGGCAGACCAGTGCTACAAGATGAAAGCAATGATAAGGTTTGCTTGTCAGGGTCTCAAGCTGAGAGTAGGGAGCATTAGTAATGACTGTGTTAATCTCTTAGCTGCAGAGACTTCTCTACACCAAAGTGTTGAAACCTTTTTTGATCTTTGGGTACTTCACACTTAGGCCTTCTTAGCAATTTTTCCACAAAGGGCAACCAGGCCAAATTTGTGTTCCACGGCCACCCCACCTCCAATCATGGAGAGGGTCTTAAACCACCATTACTAACATTCTATAAAGTTAGCCTACAGTAAGATGCTAACAATAGGCTTTCACAAATACGACAACATGGATTTCCCCTATATGTGTCTGGTCCATGGTGTGCTGGTTGGGTTAGAGAAATACAGCAATGCAGTCCAATCTGGAATTTTCAAGTTTCTCTCCGGTAATTACACATTTACCTTTGGATGAAGTAAAAAATACTCACCTTGGCTAACATTTCAGTCAGACACATGCTGAGGTATCCTATCCGTAACAGCTGAAAAAATATTTACAAATTGCAAGATGTTGGTCCTTTATACGATGTGGTAACATTTCTGATTTCCTACTATTCAACAGTGCTATTGCTGTCGAATCATTCTTTTTCGCTGTGTCCCATTTACGCCATCTATCTAAAGACTAGAGACACACTGGAACCTACATTTGGAAATGCTAAAGTTAGACCCTGCAGGGCAGAGCCCTAATCTCAGCTGCAAACACTTTTTCTAGGAGAAACACTTTAACCTGATCAGTGTGGAGGACAGCTCCAAGCCATCTTCTGCATCAGTCCTGGTGTGCTGAGGACCATCCTCGTACCCTAGGTAGGAAATCCCTCTGGTGCGAGTACTAGAGGGATCTTCTTTAATTTAAAATAGCCTCTGAAGCTGGGGAAGAGCTTTCCCAGATACCTGTGGCTAAATAATTTTCTCTCTCTGAAATGATGATCAGCGTGTGTGGCGAGCTTATGTCTTTTCAGAGAAAGTGACAGAGAAAGTGATACAAAAGGGGATTCTCTAAGTAAAGCGTGTGCTGTCTGATAGTGGCGATGTTCATCCAGTGTGGTACTCCTGTCTTACAACCTCCTCCTTTCTCCCTGGGAACGGTTGCCAAGCACCTGAGTTTTTGGTATTGTGTTGGAACTGGTTCTGTGGGAGATTGGCTGGGTCTTCTTCGCTCCTACACATTTGGAACCTCAGGTCAGTGGATACTTGACAGGAGGGGTGTGTGATTTGGTGGGTAAGTAGCAGTCTACAAGGGAGAGAGCCTGAACACACATGGACCCTCAGGGAATACTGTTTTTCAAAAAGTAATTCCCTAAATGTGACCAATGGCTACAAATTAGCCAATAAAAAGGATGATGGTGAAGAGGCTATGCTCCAGCATTGGGAGAACAACAAGTAGAGGATGGAAAGACATCAAGTAAGATGTTAGCAAATAAGGGTGATTATGTAAGATCCACAAGAGGATTTTGCTTATCGTACAGCTAAAATTGGTCTAGTAGGTGAGACCTACCAGACAACTATCGATTACAACTATCTGAAGGAGAAAGAAGGAAAATTTCACTGCCTCGAGTGCTCAGAAGAAACCCAATTCTCCTAATGAAAAGATTTACAAAAGGTCAAAATCTGATTACACCTTTGTCATTCAGGACATGATTCCAAGAACTGACAGAGCAAGATCCAAACCCATCTCACAGGACGTGTTGGGCCCCTTTGCTGGGTACAGCTGCATGACTACTTAGTTAACTGTCATATAGAGTGTCTGTGATCCAAGTGGTTGTAGAATGCCTATAACCAGAGTAATCGGCGAAGCAGTTCACAGGACCTCAAATTGACTAAATTAATGATGAGACAACTGTGGGGTGACTAGAGTCAGTTTAAGTGAGGCCTCTCTAACTGAACTCATAAGGATCAAGACCTAAGAGGTTAGTCCAGAGGAAAACAGCTAGTCATATTTTTAGGAAGCACAGTTTGAAAGTAAAACATTTTTGTAGAATATTTTATTGATTTGCCAGGCAAAGTGCACATCCTCACCAAGACAGACTATTGCATCCAATCTTGATGCAAGTACTTGCTGGCCTCACTTGGTCCCTTTTCCGAATTTTGTTATTCTGCCACTGATTGGCCTGTGATCACCTGCTCTATCCTCTTGTATTTAACTTTCTTGGAGTGGTGCCTGGATATATTCTCCAATGGCAACACTTAAGTATTTTAAGCTTCAAAAATATCTCAAAGTGCAAAAGTAAAAGCTTTGACCCGGCCCAACTAGCTTGATTCCACCACAGATCATTTGCTGGAGGTGCCTAGAACTGGCTTGAACATCTGAAGGACACATGGACATTTTGGGATGTCTTTCCACTTCATTAACTTTTACAAGAATGCAGTTTTACAATGGAATATTGTTCCTTTCTGTATAACATGGATTCATTATTCTCGTTACAGATTTATCTTTCTATTAACTTGATGCAGACCTTGAAATACCTTATTCTTAACTAAATTATGCTTAGGTCGGTTTGGTATGCATATCACCCTAGGCATTTTCTCAGGAGATTCCTCTGGGCTCAGGACAAGTAAACAAGGTGACCAACCTTTTCCTTAAGTAATGTTACTAGCATTTGTATGGTACAAAGTCTGTGATTTGTATGGTTCTGTAGTGCTCAGCGTCTTTCCTCAAGAATTCAAAAGTTACTATCACAGGCTGAAATCCTACTTATAGTTATGTGGCTATATCAGATTGATTGAAACCAGTTCATCTCTGTACCGATGTATCTTTTTTTATATTCTCTAAAATCCTCTTTGGTAGCAGGGGATCTCATCGACAACTCCCAAAAACTGTGACCTAATGGTCTTTAATTCTGTAACCAACGAAAGATCCACTTGTGGCACAGGAACAGCTAAATATGTTATTTTTTTCATTGAATACTTTTGTGGGAGGCTACAAAATGAACTCTCCTTAGCATAACGAGGGATACGCTGGTTATTCAACATCCAGGTCTAAATATCTTTATAAAAAGTGGTCACCCATCATTTTTTTTAATAATCTAAATACTGCTCAAGAAAGGAAGGTCCCAGTTAAAAAGATCCTAAGGATCTCAAGCAGATTGTGAGCATAAACACTGAAGACGTGGAATAAACACAGCCTTTGGGGCACAACATACCCACGCAGACAAAAAAAAAACACACACAAACACATCATAAGCCGGACGACTCAAGTGGCCATAAACATTTAATTTTTTTAAATAAGAGAAAAGTTAAGCCTGGAGTCTTATCCAACAAACCCACCATTGATCAGTATCCAGCGTTTATGGGAGTTGAATGCAGCTAAAGGTCAAGTAGTAAAAAAAACTGTACCACCACTATCCAATATTATATGTAGACTGCTCTGTATATCTCTCATGCCATCTCAAAATACGATGCAATTCTACTCCATGACAAGTTGTAAAATGGAAGAAAAATACATTCTAATCGATACTGATGCTATTGTACTGTACTTGTTCAAAAATACCAATAAAAATGATCTAAAAAATATATATAATATCTCTCATGCCATTTTAGTAGTTGAAAGCCCAATGAAAATTGCTCAAGATTAACTTAAGACTTCAAATTCATTTGGAAATAGGCAGTTTCTACTCTTTATGGGATGCTTCCAGGGTACGGTATTAGGAATCAGCAGAATGCGGCCCGCTATCCAAGAGGGAGATGGAGTCAATCAACTGTTTCATGATCAACTGTGTCATCCAAGCTCTTGTCAACTGTTCCAAAACATGTTCCGAATACAGGAAGTTGATTTTGTGGACAGTAAGATGGATCAGTGAAGTGGCGAGAAGACACGTAATCTGGTAACGCATGGGCTGAAGAGTATAAATTGTCTGCCTACTTCAGGTAGAATGTAAGAAATGGGTCACTTTTTCTGCTGTTTTCCCAGACAGCAGGGAGTTGTCGATTTGTTTGAAAAGCTCCTCACTGTTTATATTTAACAGACAATATTTTTTTATATTAGGAGCTTAGTAGGTTTCAGTGAGACCGAAATGGAAGAAATATTTCCATTTTAAACTCATAAACCACAATATAGATTAACTGCAGTTTTAGCTGTGTATCTACAAGTCCTGACAGTGACATTATATGGTGACAGGAGTTGAAGGCAAAGTATAATTGACATAAAGATGACAACGAATGGCTGCAAAAACACCACTGACATTTGCGGGTCAGTGTTATGTGATGGGAGTTTATAAAGAGTTCTCTATTTTTCTGAAAAAGGATGTTCTTTCCATTTAGTGGTACCTCAAATCATGTACTAGGACCAGTCTATTATCGGAGTGTTGTTGTTATAGTCAATATTTGTAAAGATAAGTCCCAGTAAAGAACATTCTCCCCCTATAGACCTTTAGTCAGTGGCATGGCCCTAAAATGAGATTCTCGACCTGGAAGGTTCAAGTGCAGTCCTGAAAGATGCAACAAATCTTGGGCCTATCCTAAACAAGCATCAGTGTTGAAGAGTAACACTTATGCAATGTGCTCCCAGATGTCAGAGGTGCTGCAACCATCTAGACAGGAGAAGGACAACAAAATGGTCCTTCACATTTCAGTAAGGCTACATTTCTGGAAGTGGATGGCCATCTTATGGAATTCAAATAGCATATGAGGCACATAACATAAAGGGAGAGAGCCTGAACACACATGGACTCTCAGGGAATACGTTTTTTAAAAGTAATTCCCTAAATGTGATCGATGGATACAAATTAGCCAATGAAAAAGATGATGGTGAAGAGTCTATGCTCCAGCATGGGGAGAACTACAAGTAGAGGATGGAAAGCCATCATGTAAGAAGTTAGCAAATAAGGGTGATAAAGTCAAAAATGGTTTGCCGTGGACGGGCAGATCACTAAGTTTTTTGTAAGATCCACAAGAGGATTTTGCTTACCTTACAGATAAAATTGTTCTAGTAGGTGAGACCTACCAGACAACTATCGATTACAACTATCTGAAAGAGAAAGAAGGAAAGGTTCCAATTCTCCTAATGTAAAGATTTACTAAAAAGGTCAAAATCTGATTAAACCTTTGTCATTCAGAACATGATTCCAAGAAGTGACAGAGCAAGTTTCCAAACCTATCTCACAGGACATGAGGTTCTGTAAATTACGAATTCGTTCGTGCTCAGCCTCCATTTTGTAATCACCGCCATCTTATGTTGCCCTAACTCAGGCAGCGCGGCGAACGCGATGTTTTTGTCGTTTTCTGCATTTCACGTGTCAGGTGGCTTCTTCGCTTATGTTTACTAACGAGTGTCAGGGTCTGGACGAATACACTAATTCCTGTCTCAGCTGATTAAATTCCCGTCCGGACTATTTGTTGGCTCACACCTTTCTTTCCTCCTGGTTATCTTATTTGCTGTCCTTCGCTACATGTCTCATTTATTCTCCTGTTTCACGACTATTCTTGAAACACATACAGCTGTGTTTTCTCTGCTTGTAAATCTAATTGTGTGGATTCACTCGATAATTTACTCAAGGGGTCGAGTAACAAACACAACCGGGAAACTTGAGTTACTTTGGGCTTAAAGCATTGTCTATAACGTTTGTTTATGTCTCCTGCTCTTGTATGATTGCATCTTGCATTGTATTATATCATATATAAACCTGTGCGCCACGGAGTTAAGTGGCAGTCTCTTTTGAACCTCGTTATACTGACGACTTCTAAGACCACTGTACTAGCTGCAGCTAATAAATATCATCTTCTACGCCAGACGAAGAGTCCGTGTCTCTGTATTTGACAAGGCAGGTGAATCCCGGGGATTTTAGGCGTACCATGCGCCACCAGGCCCTAAGGCTGCGGTTCTCCAACTGGCGCCCAACGTGGGGCGACTTCAGAGATAGCGGTTAAGCCCGAGGGACGTGAGGAGCCCCGCAAGAAAATTCTGGAGGACGCGCACCACGTGATCGACTCCTGTATGTCACAAGTGGACCGAAGGTCTTTGACAGCGCGGCTACTCCTTTCCGACGGCTACTGAAGACTGCTGCCCTGACTGTTGCCCTGCCTTGGACCCTTCTGATGATGTTTGGTAAAGCGAGACGATAGACGAACCGTGTAGGACGATCCTTAGTTAAGTATTTGGTGGGTCGCTCCCACAATTCTTTGTTTTGTTTTGTTTTTTGCGTTTTTGATTCAGTCATTGCAATAACTGAAGCCAAGGGGTGAGTACGTTTGTACTGTTTCAATGATTTATACCCCTTGTTGTTTGCGAATAGTCTAGAGAAGTAACAATGCCTGGATTGAGTAAGTTTAAAAGAACTTGTTGTTTAGGTTGTACGAGGGATTCCCAGTTGGAAGATTCATGTCCGATTCCTCCAGTTGGAACTCCCACTTATGAGCTCTATTCTAAACATGGCATTGGTCCCATTACCTTTAATGAGATGTGGGTCCGATACACGAAAAATAGTGGAGTTTTGAGATGGCCCCCAAATGGTAGTTTTGACTCCGCCATACTAGATAATTTGGAAACGATCTTGTTTAAACGAAAAGCCCGGCCGGCAATGTTTGACTCTTTCTACCTTTGGCGTAAAGAAGCCAAACAAAAGGAAATTAAGCAAGCGAAAAAGGATAAGAAGGCACAAAACATGTCCATTATAGAGGCCGCTCGTAAATGGATCGAGAGAGGACTGGACTATAGTACAGAAGATATTATGAGTTCTTTTCACCAATGGGTAGAGCCCACACAGAGATATGTTTTTAATGTCATGTGTCAGACTCTTATTAAAGGTTGGGAAGATATGGGGTTAGATATAGTTCCTTCTGAGCTATTGAAGTTACAAGCCGACTTTGATAAAGGCTTTATTGTAGGGCCACGAGTCGCAGACGCGGTGAATAAACTCATTGCGTTTCGAACAATGTTTTTATCTTTGTCCCTCTTCGAGACTGATCCTACAAAAACCAAAGGCGTTAAAAATTATCCGATGCGTGAAGTTCCTCCCGTATGGAGGGACGCAGTAGTTGGTCCGCCTGCTGTCCCTGCTCATTTCCAGCGTATATGGGTTCACGAACCCTAGAAAAGGTCTGAAGTATTGGCGCTTAAAGAAACTCTTCGGGACCCGCGTAAAAATCCGGCTGGATATTATAAGGAGTTGTCTCAAACAGTTGACGCTTGTATTATGAATTTGGCCGATATTGATATGTTTGGGAATGTTGTTCCACAAGCATTGTGGGCACGGATCCGCAGGGAGAATCATAATGCTGAGTTAGGCGGTGATTCGGCTGCTATTAGAGCCGCTGATGCAGGTCAAGTGGGTGGTGCGAAACCCGATCTGATTACGGCCCTACCAGGCAGAATAATTGAATTAATGAAAACTATGATGCCGGCGGTGCGAGTTAATTGGGACAAGCTGGTCGCATGCAAGCAAAATAAAGATGAAAGCGTTTCGGTTTTCTTCACCCGTTTTGAGGAGATTTTGATCATAGTGGTCAGGATTTGAGTACAGAGGGTGGCCAGCGGTTGTTTGTGGATACGTTTGTATACAAATTGCTTCCTGAATTGTCCAATAAACTAAAGAGTTCTGAAAGTGCATGGGCTGTCTCTTCCCCTGTTAAAATACTGGCTACTGCACAATATTATGAGAATAGAGATAAGGAGGAGAAAGAGAAACAAAAGAAGAAAAATAAAGACTTGAAAACGAAGGTTCTTTTACAGCAAGCTTATCCTCCACGTTCTGCACAGCCTCCGTTTTCTCAACCCCCGCAGTTTCAGAAGGCGTTCAGAAACCCGAGTATTTCACGCCACGTCTTCTGTTGGGTCCTAATCAATGTGCGTATTGTAGAGAAGAGGGACATTTCAAAAATAGTTGTCCGGTTTTATAACAGCGTAATAATGGGATATCTGCTCCATGAGAGCGTGGAAATTCTTAGTCAGGATCTCGAGGACGAGGTGTGTCCTCTCAGGAACAGCGTTCTACTGTTCCATCTACTACAAATTATTTTGATCAACAGAGAGTTCAGTCCACGCAGTATTATAATGACGATTATTGTGAAGACAGGGCTGATAATTTTCAGATTGAATAGGACAGCCATGGACGAAGTGAGGGAGTGGTGTCGATTCCAGTAGATCAAAATGGGCCATATGTTACGATCAATACTATGGGTGTTTCAGAACCGTTTCTTTTGGATACTGGTGCGTTGAGAAGTTCTATTATGCATGCTAAACTCCCTGGGGCACATTTGTCTGGCTTAATAAATACTTCTGTAGGATTTTCTGGCGCCCCAGTTCGTAATCCGGTTTCTTGTCCCTTGCCTGTTTCAATTGGTCCTTATGATTTGAATGCTCCGCTTATTCTGACAACTGGTTGCGGTGAGAATTTGCTGGGTTTGAATTTGTTAAAAAGATTACATGCAACATTGTATTTGGGTGTGCATCTTAAATTGGGAAAGAAAATGACATCTTCCGTGTATCTGTCTCGGGACGAATTCCCATCTGAGTTGCTTTCTCTTCCTGAAAGTCTTTGGGCTACGGGCCCAAATGAAGTGGGTTGTCTTGCGATCCCACCGTATGTTGTTACAATTAAAGAGAATGTGAAGATGCCACGCATTCCCCAATACCGTATCTCCAGTGATGGAGAAAGAGCACTTTTGGCTATTGTTGATGATTTCATTCAGAAAGGTGTGGTTGAAGAGACGAGAGGCAATGTTTGTAACAGTCCCGTTCTTCCTATCCTTAAAAGAACTGATCCTTCGCAGCCTCCTGTCTATCGATTTGTTATTGACCTTAGAGAGGTCAATAAAATTGTTGTGCCACAGTTTCCTGTTGTTCCGGACATTACAGCTTTGTTGACGATGATTCCTGCTTCGGCAGCTTGGTTTTCGGTTATTGACCTCAAGAATGCTTTCTTTAGTATTCCTATTGCTGAAGAAAGTAGGGATATCTTTGGTTTCTCTCTCGGTGGCCGAAGTTTTAGGTTTAAGAGAGCTCCCCAAGGCTATTGTGAAAGCCCCTCTATCTATAGCAAGGCTCTTAAATCACAACCTGATGCTTTTTCTTTGCCTCCTGGTGCTACACTTATTCAGTATGTGGATGATTTGTTGGTGGCTGCTGATACGGAAGATGTGTGTAAGGAAGTGACTGTTGCATTGTTGCATCATTTGTCTGCTCTACATCATAAGGTATCTCCCTCTAAGTTGCAATATGCCCGCCAAGAGGTTACCTATCTAGGTCATCTCTTGTCGAAGGAGGGAAGGCGATTGACCCCAGAACGTATTCATGCTATTGCACAGATGTCTGTACCCACCACGCAGAGAGAAGTATGTGCCTTTTTGGGTATAGCTTCCTACTGTAGACAATGGATTCCTAATTTTTCACTTTTGGCTAAACCATTGTTGGCATTAACGTTGAAAGATACGCCACATCCGCTCCCTTGGACGGATGAATGTCAGAAAAGCTTTGTTGACCTACGTGTTGCTCTATGTTCTGCTCCAGTATTGGGTACCCCAGATTATAGCAAGTCCTTTACGCTGTACGTTCACGAGAGAGAGAGTTGCGCATTGTCAGTTTTGACACAGTTATTTGGAGATAAGCAGAGGCCATGTGCCTATTTCTCCGCTACACTAGACCCAGTAGCTAAAGCTTTGCCCAGTTGTCTCAGTGCTACAGCAGCTGCAGCGATTTCTATCAGACAATCTGCTGGATTAGTGTTAGATAACACACTCATTGTTATGATTCCACATGCAGTGGATACCTTGTTGAACAGAACTAGAACACAGCATCTTACGAGTGCTCGTTTGTCTGGATACGAGTTGACACTTTTAGCGAGTCATGTGTACATCAAAAGATGTAACACGTTAAATCCAGCTACACTGTTGCCACTGCCAGATGAGAAAGACGTTCAGGAAAAACATGATTGTTTTCTTCGGACGGAAGAAGAAACGAAGGGTAGGATTGATTTGAAGGACACTCCGTTCAAGGATCCGGATGGGACCCTATGGGTGGACGGTTCTTGTTTCAATCTTCCAAATGGTGAGACTACTTCTGCTTATGCTGTCACCACCTTATGCACAATTGTTGAGACGGCACGTATTGGACATAATTCAGCCCAAGCAGCTGAATTAATAGCCTTGACTAGAGCATGTGTGTTGGCAAAGGGAAAGTGAGTGAATGTGTACACAGACAGCCAGTATGCTTTTGGCGTTGCTCATAGTTTTGGCAGGTTATGGAGGGAGAGAGGATTCTTTACCTCTCACGGGACAAAGATACAGCATGGTCAATTAGGGACTGATCTTCTTGAGTCACTTACCTTACCTGCACAGATAGCAATCATAAAATGCAGCGCACATAAGAAAGTTACAGATGATGTGGGTCGTGGAAATGCGTTCGCAGACAAAGTAGCAAATACTACAGCTAGAGATACAGCTAGTCGAATGTATGTGGCAGGTCCTGCAAACTGGGTTAGGGAAGTTGGAATGTGTGAAGACACGATTGAGAGTGTGAAAACGATTCAAGGAGAAGCAACTGAGAAAGAATTAAGAACGTGGAAAGAAAGTACGGGAATGTTGGACTTGGCGGGTTGTTGGACGGAATTGTCGGAACATCAGCGATGGTTATTACCAGACGCTTATGTATTGCCGGTTGTAACTATGGCTCATGGTCCAGCTCACATTAGTGAGCAAGGCATTTGTAAACTCTTGGCTCCTGTATGGCAGAATGAAGGAATTCCAAAATGTGCAGAGAACGTGGTTAAGCATTGCATTGTTTGTCTAATGCATAACCCAGGAAAAGGTACCCCAACTCCGGCAGGTCATTTTTCTCCCCCTTCATATCCTTTTGAAGTGTTGCAGATCGATTACATTCATATGGATCGATGCAACAACCTTAAGTATATTCTGGTGGTGGTATGTGCCTTATCCCGCTGGATAGAGGCCTACCCCTTGAAAGATAACACGGCTTTGTCAACTGCCAAGGTGCTACTTAAAGAGTTTTTCCCCAGATTTGGTTTGCCGCGAATTGTCTGGAGTGACAATGGAAGTGAATTTGTGGGTCAAATTATGCAGAAAGTATGTTCTGGTCTGGGTATCAGCAAAAAATTCCATGCGGCAAACCATCCACAGTCAGCAGGTTTGGTTGAGTGTTATAATGGTACACTCAAACTTAAACTAGCTAAGATTCAAGCCAGTACAGGTCTTGCTTGGCCTGATGCCTTGCCCCTAGCTCTTTTGTCAACCAGAACTACTGTACACTCTCGTATGGGACTTAGCCCATATGAAGTGGTATTTGGACGCCCAGCTAACGTTTGGGGTGTCCCTCGCCCCAAGAGATATTCTGACATACCATATCCTCTATTAATTGATAATTTGCATGATTTGACTACTAAATTAAGTGTTATTTGTCAACAGGTACAAAGTGCTTTGCCAGAGGCCTCCACGGACCCAGGTCACACCATTTTGCCCGGTCACTGGGTCTGCATTAAGAACTTTCAACAGACTAAGAACCTGGAGCCTCGCTGGTCTACACCTACGCAAGTTTTGCTTGTCACCCGCACGGCTGTGAAAGTGGTCGGCAAGCGAAATTGGGTACATGGCGTGCACTGTAAAAAAGTGCCATTGCCATTACCCTTTGACCAGTGGATTCGCAGTGGTATGAGAGAATCGGATACTGCAGCCGTCCTTTGTTTTGTTCCCTTCAGTGATGCTCAAATCTATGGAACTCAGTCTGAGAAAGCAGATGACGACATTCTTCAAGCTGCTGTGCCTACGCACCTTCGAATAGACACTACGGATCCGAAAACGTTATTTAAGGACCAGACAGTGCCGAGCAAAACTCGCTACAACCTAAGGTCGAGAGCTGACCAGAAGAACTGTACCTGATGGCATATAAAACACACACACACACACACACACACACACACACACACACACACACACCCCCCACACAGATCCACACACACACCCACACCCTATCACCCCAAAGAAGGCACTGAGAGCTAGTGCATGGAGGGAGACATTAGTAGTTTGAATGTACACTTCAGTACACAGCGGTTTCCCACACCACGGACTTGTGTATTAATACTGCAATTTCTCGTTTCAGAACTTCCTGGACCTGAAGGATGGTTAATGAATATTTTAGTTTCAGAGGCGTTCAGCAATAGCGCAGTTTCACTGCTAACATCCCAGAAATACTCAATAAGGTCACCCAATTTCTATCAACCACAGCTACTGCTAAATATTTGCAAAATATTCTGGTTTCTTCGCTCTACTAGTCTCCGTCAAATGAACTTTAAATCGGCTTAACCTATTTAAGTTTTCAGTGCTTAAGCAACTGCCAGGTCTCGCAAGAGCCCCTCCCACTGCTATGGATCGACAATCAGGAGGAGGTTACTGTGTTTTATCTCACAGTATCGGATCTCCACCGAGCGACAAAAGCTTTGGGCTAATCGATGCAATGGTGTCGGTCTAGTTCCCACACAGTCTGGTGTAAGAATTCGGGGAGAATTCAAGGCCCGCATCATATCAAGCATCACCTGTGATATCAAGCAAGGCTGCAACCTTGTGTCCGAAAGTGCAACTTTCCCAGAAACTGCTGGGCTTATCGGGACCCACGTGGTACAAAAGGGGGTGGTGATGGATGGAGAATCTGAACCAATCAAACACTCACACCCAGTCAACAGATCTGGGTTTAATCCATCACCGTTCTTAAGCCCACTCTGCCACCCCAGTTCAGACATGGCCATATGCAAATCAGCCTGACCCTATGCCTCATGGGAACAGTCCAGCCCGAACTGCCAAGCCATGCCTTCCCTGGACCCGAAACAAGCTTCCGAGGACCGGTTTCTGGCATTTCAGCCGTCTTCAGCCCGGCTTGCCTGATTCCAGTGGCAAAGTGAGCAAGGGACTCCCGTCTGAGCATACCCTGCCAACTTATGGCGAACAAAGTGGTACAAAAGGGGGTGGTGATGGATAGAGAATCTGAACCAATCAAACACTCCACCCAGTCAACAGATCGGAAATGCCAGAAACCGGTCCTCAGAAGCTTGTTTCCGGTCCAGGGAAGGCATGGCTTGGCAGTTCGGGCTGGACTGTTACCATGAGGCACAGGGTCAGACTGATGTCTGAACTGGGGTGGCAGAGTGGGCTAAAGAACGGTGATGGATTAAACCCAGATCTGTTGACTGGGTGTGAGTGTTTGATTGGTTCAGATGCTCCGACCATCACCACCCTCTTTTGTTCCACTTTGTTCGCCATAAGTTGGCAGGGTATGCTCAGACGTGAGTCCCTTTCTCACTTTGCCACTGGATTCAAGCAAGCCGGGCTGAAGATGGCTGAAATGCCAGAAACCGGTCCTTGGAAGCTTGTTTCCGGTCCAGGGAAGGCATGGCTTGGCAGGTCGGGCTGGACTGTTCCCATGAGGCACAGGGTCAGACTGACCTGCATATGGCCATGTCTGAACTGGGGTGGCGGAGTGGGCTAAAAAACAGTGATGGATTAAACCCAGATCTGTTGACTGGGTGTGAGTGTTTGATTGGTTCAGATGCTCCGTCCATCACCACCCCCTTTTGTACCTTATCGGGACCCACGTCTTCCAACTACAAGACAGGTTAGATAACACTGTGCAGCGGAGAGGCCTGGAGTGCAGAGTGCTATTAAAAAAAAAACAAAAAAAAACACCACAGCCAGTGCAAATAGCCTCAAAAGTCAAATACCACCACGCAGCATCTTACATTGAGAAGCTGGTGCAACAGACCGTGAGGTGCCCAGGCAAAGCCCACTGTACAAAAACAAGCATTGGAAATGCAATAGGTCTCGCAGCATTAGAGTTAGTGCTTTTAGAATTGTTTATGGGTTTTTTTGTAAATCTTAAGCATTTTTGTTTCCTGTAGCCAATGCTAAAGAATAAAAAAAAAAAAAGCCATAAACATTTCTAAAAGCTCTAACTCAAATGCTCCGAGACCTATTGCACTGTGTGAGGGTGAGGGGTTGAGGGTGAGTGAGGGTGAGTGAGGGTGAGTGAGGGTGAGTGAGGGTGAGTGAGGGTGAGTGAGGGTGAGTGAGGGTGAGTGAGGGTGAGTGTGAGTGAGGGTGAGAGTGGGTGAGGGTGAGTGAGGGTGAGGGTGAGTGAGGGTGAGTGAGGGTGAGTGAGGGTGAGTGAGGGTGAGTGAGGGTGAGTGAGGGTGAGTGAGGGTGAGTGAGGGTGAGTGAGGGTGAGTGAGGGTGAGTGAGGGTGAGTGAGGGTGAGTGAGGGTGAGTGAGTGAGGGTGAGTGAGTGAGGGTGAGTGAGGGTGAGGGTGAGGGGTTGAGGGTGAGGGGGTGAGGGTGGGTGAGGGTGAGTGAGGGTGAGTGAGGGTGAGTGAGGGTGAGTGAGGGTGAGTGAGGGTGAGGGGTTGAGGGTGAGTGAGGTTTTTTTTTTTTTTTTTAAAGGCACAAGCAGGCTCTTTGGAGCAAGTATACTGCATTCCTCTTTCCTATAAACGCTGACACTTTGAAGTTAGCCTAGAGCAAAATAAAAAGGTTCCCATGTAAACACAGCTTGACATTTTACCTCGGTCTTTGAAAACCTAAAAAAACGAAAGTAAAAAACTTAAAAGCGGACTGTTATTCACTGCAAATCGGAATGCCTTTTCTTCCTCAAGTCTAAATCCTTTCAGTCACCAACAATAAATACAACTTTAAAGCTCAAAAGTAACTGTTACACAAGGTCAGGGGAGGGGCGAAGGAAGGCGCCATCGAGGGTAAAAACATAGCCTGCACGAAACATTCGCCTCTTCCTGCATGGGAGTATTTTTTTTTTTTTTGCTCCAACGCGCAATCCTTTCCCAGCATTTATGTGGAGTTACAAAGGCACATCTGTGTACGTTGGAGGGCCAGCCTGACGTGTTTTCTGCTCTAGCAGCAGCTGCGGTTTCTGAGGAAACGAGGCTGATTTTCGAGTCAGGCTGGGAGCTTTTTTTCCCCTCCTTTCTCCAAGAGCCTACGTGCGGGGGAGGGGAGCGGAGGGAAGGGAGCGAGCGAGCGAGCAAGCTGCATTAAAAAAACTCCACGGCTTCTCAGAAAGGGGAGGGCGGAGAGAGAGAACAGGAGCAGCCTGCTGGGAATTTGCCTCGCGCTTTTCTTTCTCAACGGTTCTTGCGCTGTGTTGCAATCTTTGCTTTAAAAAAACATCCATTGTGGAACCGGTTTATTTATACATGTTCGGCTCGTCTTAGGTTCGCAGATAATGAGAGAAACGACCATTCAAATCAGAAAGAAAAGAGACCCCGCTGGCTCAGATGTATCTAACTACCACCAATGTTCTTTTACCTTTTTTAAATAACATGCTTTTCCAAAAACAAGACGCAAAAACATCCTTCCCATAAAAGGAGCGCCGATTTCTATTGGAAGATATCTGGATTATATGCACACTTGGGTTAAACAACAAGCCTTTCACCGTAACACGGCGGGCAGGGGAGGGGGCGGAGAGGGGAGAGGTGCGACACGGCAGGCAGGCAGGGGAGGAGAGTAGGAGGAGGAGGGGGGAGGAGAGTAGGGGAGGCACGGCCTAGCGGCCGTGCAATCAAGTAGTGAGGGGGCGGAGCTGGGGGAGGCTGTGAGAGAGAGTAGGCAAGGCTAGCGGCAGGCAGGCAGGGGAGGAGAGGAGGAGGGGGGAGGAGAGTAGGGGAGGCACGGCCTAGCGGCCGTGCAATCAAGTAGTGAGGGGGCGGAGCTGGGGGAGGCTGTGAGAGAGAGTAGGCAAGGCAGGCGGCTGGGGGCATGTGCACGCGCATTTAAGCTCAATGCGCATGCGCATTGAGCTTAAATTTCTCGTGCACTGCAAGGAATCGCCACGATTCCTTGCAGTGTGGATAAAGAGCGGATAAGTGCCAATACTCTCGCCTTGCTCGATGCGCATGCGCATCGACAGGCGAGACCTAACGAGATCTACAAGCATGTGCAGTCAGATTCAAGGGCCAGGGTATCTGGAACTAATAATTACAGTACTTCAAAACACCCTGGTACAGAAGATGCAGTTTCTATTGAGTGACTGACAATGCCCACTTCCTCCGCCACCCCCCCACCCCTTGCCCCCATCTTACAAAGAGCCTCAACTAATGTGAACACCGCTGCCTTAAAACGTGACACCTGCAGGTTATTTTCTATCCATCTGCCCTTTTAATCAAGTACGATATGATGCTATTAAAAGTAATTTGCATTTAAAAGTAATAAGTCTTTTGACATTAAAGAACTGGCAAAATTGAAAAAGACATAACAACCAATTGTTGCGTGTAATGGCAGCTTGATTTTAAGCTTACAGTTACCAAAAGATTGTCAGGGGAGCTTAACTTCCCAAACACGTTGCCTACTGAAAATCAAACTGTGGCCCAGGAGCCGTACAAACAGAAACCACGACTGCAGCGGGTAAACAAATGAGGCAAGCTCGTCCACAACATATTTGTGAAGGGTGTGCAACATACTTCCAACCAACAAATAAGACGAGAGGAAGGGGGGGGTCGCCTTGTTTGAGGAAGTAGTTGCATGGAATGGGTAGATGTATGGGATGCGTGCAGAGTGGGGGGGCTGGGGGCAAGGACACAGCAAATGGCAGTAGCGGAGAGGGCGGGGGCGCCCAGGGTGAAGGTGCCAGACTCCGCACTGCAGGGCGTGTGAGCAAGCTTCACGCGTGGGGTGTGGCCGTGGCCTCCGTGCACCGCGGTGGGTGCGAACTAGGTTCGGGGTGCTGGGTGGGCACGAGGTGTGGGGGTGATCAGTGTGACCTTGACGCGGACTTGGCGGGAAACGGTTTGCACAGAAGCGTGGGCTTAGTCCTTTGTTGGAAGTGCGGGATGGACTTGTCGTACGGGGTATGACACCTGTGTGTGAAGGTGCTGGATGTAAGTGGGCTGTCGTTGTGCAGCATGGTGGAGGCGACCATTGTGCAGTGTGCGAGCCCTAGTCTTCATGCTATTGGCCTTCCGTCCGACAGAGGCCGGGGGGGATCAGGGGCAGTGTGGGGTCGGACGCGGTGGAGCTCTATTTCCTGCCGGTTCCACGGATTCCTCGTGTGCTGTGCGAGAGGAGTGGGGTGCAGCGCTTCAATGCGCGGGACTTGGGCGGTGCCTGCATCGCACAAGCGGGGTGGCTGGTGTGCCGCGGGGGGACCACACAGGAATGGTGACGCATCCCAATTACAATGGTGATCTTAGGAAATCCGGTAAAAGAGGTAAACAGTTCTCAATATATTGATACGGCAAAAGCGGAAAAAAAAAAAGAAAAATGTGGCGCTTAGGAGCGGGCACGTTCTTCTGTGAGGATGGGGTCGGTTTTTTGCGCGCTCTGGGGATGGCGCCCTCTGCCCAGGCCCCAGAGTGCCCCGCCGCTTCGGAGACGGATATGCAGAGGGCCCTCGGGCGAGTGTATTGGGGGCAACTGCAGCGCCGACCGAGAACAGGAAGAGCCCCATAGGGGGAGGGCTGCATCTTTCTGCAGGTTGTGTAAGACGCGCCTGGTCACTGCCATCCTTGCTGCTGTCTCGAGTTACCTCCTCACCCCATCTTCACCATCGTCAGACTCGGAGGCAGCGGTGTCCTTCCTGCCTCCGGTGGCCACCCCGTCCACACTGAGAGTACCGCTCCGAAGGCACCGGGGAGGCCACACGGCCGGGACACACCCCGAGCCCCTGCCCTGGTCCTAGCGCCGCCCGCTTCCTCCCCGAGCCGGGAGGAGACAGGCAGACACTGCAGCACATTCATGCCCACCCGCTGCATGAACAGCATCTAGCCACTAACGCGGCGGGGCCCGACCCCCTCACTTCAACCCGAATATTGTGTACACATGCCAAAAACATCCACGCGGCCAGACAGCTGCGGCTAGAAGTGCCACAGATGCAAATGCACACTGATGTAGCCTTTCTCTTCCCCCGACTTCCTTCTGCTGTAAAAGATTTCTAATCTTTATGGGGCAGGCCCCATAAAGATAACAAATCTTTTACAGCAGAAGGAAGTCAAGTAAGCCAGTTTTAAAAGGACGGGGTTTAGAGAGAAAGAAGAACGTCACTAGGACCTCTTCTCCAATGGCTGGCCACCGTTTAGGACGCCAGCCAATGGAGAAGAGGGGCGCTTAACCTCGCTAGTCAAAGGTCCTCTATCTCATAAAGTCACGCCAGATCTACTGCGCATGTGCGCAGTCTGAGACCTAAAGATGATTTTTTTTAAATATATATCTCTAATACCATCTTAGTGGATGAAAGCCTAATGAATATTGCCCAAGATTAACTTAAGACTTCAATTTCATTTGGAAATAGGCAGTTTCTACTCTTTATGGGATGCTTCCTGGGAAAGGGTATTAGAAATCATCAGAATGCGGCCCGCTATCCAAGAGGGAGATGGAGTCAATCAACTGTTTCATGATCAACTGTGTCACCCAAGCTCTTGTCAACTGTTCCAAAACATGTTCCGAATAAAGGAAGTTGATTTTGTGGACAGTAAGATGGATCAGTGAAGTGGCGAGAAGACACGTAATCTGCCTACTTCAGGTAGAATGTGAGAAATGGGTCACTTTTTCTGCTGTTTTCCCAGACAGCAGGGAGTTGTCGATTTGTTTGAAAAGCTCCTCACTGTTTATATTTAACAGACAATATTTTTTTATATTAGGAGCTTAGTAGGTTTCAGTGAGACCGAAATGGAAGAAATATTTCCATTTTAAACTCATAAACCACAATATAGATTAACTGCAGTTTTAGCTGTGTATCTACAAGTCCTGACAGTGACATTATATGGTGACAGGAGTTGAAGGCAAAGTATAATTGACATAAAGATGACAACGAATGGCTGCAAAAACACCACTGACATTTGCGGGTCAGTGTTATGTGATGGGAGTTTATAAAGAGTTCTCTATTTTTCTGAAAAAGGATGTTCTTTCCATTTAGTGGTACCTCAAAGCATGTACTAGGACCAGTCTATTATTGGAGTGTTGTTGTTATAGTCAATATTTGTAAAGATAAGTCCCAGTAAAGAACATTCTCCCCCTATAGACCTTTAGTCAGTGGCATGGCCCTAAAATGAGATTCTCGACCTGTAAGGTTCAAGTGCAGTCCCTGAAAGATGCAACAAATCTTGGGACTATCCTAAACAAGCATCAGTGTTGAAGAGTAACACTTATGCAATGTGCTCCCAGATGTCAGAGGTGCTGCAACCATCTAGACAGGAGAAGGACAATGAAATGGTCCTTCACATTTCAGTAAGGCTACATTTCTGGAAGTGGATGGCCATCTTATGGAATTCAAATAGCATATGAGGCACATAACATAAAGGGAGAGAGCCTGAACACACATGGACTCTCAGGGAATACTTTTTTTTAAAGTAATTCCCTAAATGTGATCGATGGATACAAATTAGCCAATGAAAAAGATGATGGTGAAGAGTCTATGCTCCAGCATGGGGAGAACAACAAGTAGAGGATGGAAAGCCATCATGTAAAAATTTAGCAAATAAGGGTGATAAAGTCAAACAATGGTTTGCCGTGGACGGGCAGATCACGAAGTTTTTTGTAAGATCCACAAGAGGATTTTGCTTACCATACAGATAAAATTGTTCTAGTAGGTGAGACCTACCAGACAACTATCGATTACAACTATCTGAAAGAGAAAGAAGGAAAGGTTCCAATTCTCCTAATGTAAAGATTTACAAAAGGTCAAAATCTGATTAAACCTTTGTCATTCAAGACATGATTCCAAGAAGTGATAGAGCAAGTTTCCAAACCTATCTCACAGGACATGAGGTTCTGTAAATTACGAATTCGTTCGTGCTCAGCCTCCATTTTGTAATCGCCGCCATCTTATGTTGCCCTCACTCAGGCAGCGCGGCGAACGCGATGTTTTTGTCGTTTTCTGCATTTCACGTGTCAGGTGGCTTCTTCGCTTATGTTTACTAACGAGTGTCAGGGTCTGGCCGAATACACTAATTCCTGTCTGAGCTGATTAAATCTCCGTCCGGACTATTTGTTGGCTCACACCTTTCTTTCCTCCAGGTTATTTTATTTGCTGTCCTTTGCTACATGTCTCATTTATTCTCCTGTTTCACGACTATTCTTGAAACACATACAGCTGTGTTTTCTCTGCTAGTAAATCTAATTGTGTGGATTCACTCGATAATTTACTCAAGGGGTCGAGTAACAAACACAACCGGGAAACTTGAGATACTTTGGGCTTTAAGCATTGTCTACAACGTTTGTTTATGTCTCCTGCTCTTGTATGATTGCATTTTGCATTGTATTGTATCATATATAAACCTGTGCGTCACGGAGTTAAGTGGCAGTCTCTTTTGAACCTCGTTATACTGACGACTTCTAAGACCACTGTACTAGCTGCAGCTAATAAATATCATCTTCTACGCCAGACGAAGAGTCCGTGTCTCTGTATTTGACAAGGCAGGTGAATCCCAGGGATTTTAGGCGTACCCTGCGCCACCGGGCCCTAAGGCTGCGGTTCTCCAACTGGCGCCCAACGTGGGGCGACTTCAGATGTAGCGGTTAAGCCCGAGGGATGTGAGGAGCCCCGCAAGAAAATTCTGGAGGACGCGCACCACGTGATCGACCCCTGTATGTCGCAAGTGGACCGAAGGTCTTTGACAGCTCGGCTACTCCTTTCCGACGGCTACTGAAGACTGCTGCCCTGACTGTCGCCCTGCCTTGAACCCTTCTGATGATGTTTGGTAAAGCGAGACGATAGACGAACCTTCGCTGGTGTAGGACGATCCTTAGTTAAGTATTTGGTGGGTCGCTCCCACAATTCTTTGTTTTGTTTTTTGCGTTTTTGATTCAGTCATTGCAATAACTGAAGCCAAGGGGTGAGTACGTTTGTACTGTTTCATTGATTTATACCCCTTGTTGTTTGCGAATAGTCTAGAGAAGTAACAATGCCTGGATTGAGTAAGTTTAAAAGAATTTGTTGTTTAGGTTGTACGAGGGATTCCCAGTTGGAAGATTCATGTCCGATTCCTCCAGTTGGAACTCCCACTTATGAGCTCTATTCTAAACATGGCATTGGTCCCATTACCTTTGATGAGACGTGGGTCCGATACACGAAAAATAGTGGAGTTTTGAGATGGCCCCCAAATGGTAGTTTTGACTCCGCCATACTAGATAATTTGGAAACGATCTTGTTTAAACGAAAAGCCCGGTCGGCAATGTTTGACTCTTTCCGCCTTTGGCGTAAAGAAGCCAAACAAAAGGAAATTAAGCAAGCGAAAAAGGATAAGAAGGCACAAAACATGTCCATTATAGAGGCCGCTCAACAGTTTAAAAATAATGAAACAGATGGTGCGAATGAAATATCAGAAAGACAGCATCGCATGGCGATAGATAGATGCTATCCGGTGTTGCTTACTTCCTCTTCATGTAAGAGTAAGGAATTAGAAGAAGATTCCTTAATGTCTTGTTTATTGAATTCACCGCCGCCCTATGCCCAAAATCCTACTGCACCTTTGTTGCCCCCTCCTATTGCTCAACCAGTGGTTGCTCAATTGCCGATTACTCAGCAACCGGCTCAGCCCGTTAATGCTTCCCTGCCTGTTTTCACTCCGTCTTTACAGCCTACAATTCAGCCCCCACCTCTATCAATTCCCACTTTTGTTCCTCAGCCGACTACATTTCAGTCTCCATTACCTTCTACTTCTGTATTGCCTCCCATTCTTTCGAGGGATTCCCCTACGTCGCATAGGAGATTAGCTGATGCTGTCTCCAATTACTTTTCTCCTCTTCTCGGATCTTTGAATCTGTCTCCGGCTTTTTCTAGACGACAATCCTGTTGTCAACTTCCTCTTCTGGACGAGAAAGTAGTTTTAGGTTCCCTCACTCGTAAATGGATCGAGAGAGGACTGGACTATAGTACAGAAGATATTATGAGTTCTTTTCACCAATGGGTAGAGCCCACACAGAGATATGTTTTTAATGTCATGTGTCAGACTCTTATTAAAGGTTGGGAAGATATGGGGTTAGATATAGTTCCTTCTGAGCTATTGAAGTTACAAGCCGACTTTGATAAAGGCTTTATTGTAGGGCCACGAGTCGCAGACGCGGTGAATAAACTCATTGCGTTTCGAACAATGTTTTTATCTTTGTCCCTTTCCGAGACTGATCCTACCAAAACCAAAGGTGTTAACAATTATCCGATGCGTGAAGTTCCTCCTGTATGGAGGGACGCAGTAGTTGGTCCGCCTGCTGTCCCTGCTCATTTCCAGCGTATATGGGTTCACGAACCCTGGAAAAGGTCTGAAGTATTGGCGCTTAAACAAACTCTTCCGGACCCGCGTAAAAATCCGGCTGGATATTATAAGGAGTTGTCTCAAACAGTAGACGCTTGTATTATGAATTTAGCCGATATTGATATGTTGTTTGGGAATGTTGTTCCACAAGCAGTGTGGGCACGGATACGTAGGGAGAATCATAATGCTGAGTTAGGCGGTGATTGGGCTGCTATTAGAGCCGCTGATGCAGGTCAAGTGGGTGGTGCGAAACCCGATGATCTGATTACGGCCCTACCAGGCAGAATAATTGAATTAATGAAAACTATGATGCCCGCGGTGCGAGTTAATTGGGACAAGCTGGTCGCATGCAAGCAAAAGAAAGATGAAAGCGTTTCGGTTTTCTTCACCCGTTTTGAGGAGACGTTTATTGATCATAGTGGTCAGGATTTGAGTACAGAGGGTGGCCAGCGGTTGTTTGTGGATAAGTTTGTATACAACTTGCTTCCTGAATTGTCCAATAAACTAAAGAGTTCTTAAAGTGCATGGGCTGTCTCTTCCCCTGTTAAAATACTGGCTACTGCACAATATTATGAGAATAGAGATAAGGAGGAGAAAGAGAAACAAGAGAAGAAAAATAAAGACTTGAAAACGAAGGTTCTTTTACAGCAAGCTTATCCTCCACGTTCTGCACAGCCTCAGTTTTCTCAACCCCCGCAGTTTCAGAAGGCGTTCAGAAACCAGAGTATTTCACGCCACGTCTTCCGTTGGGTCCTAATCAATGTGCATATTGTAGAGAAGAGGGACATTTCAAAAATAGTTGTCCGGTTTTATTACAGCGTAATAATGGGATATCTGCTCCACGAGAGCGTGGAAATTCTCAGTCAGGATCTCGAGGTCGAGGACGAGGTGTGTCCTCTCAGGAACAGCGTTCTACTGTTCCATCTACTACGAATTATTTTGATCAACAGAGAGTTCAGTCCACGCAGTATTATAATGACGATTATTGTGAAGACAGGGCTGATGATTTTCAGATTGAATAGGACAGCCATGGACGAAGTGAGGGAGTGGTATCGATTCCAGTAGATCAAAATGGGCCATATGTTACGATCAATACTATGGGTGTTTCAGAACCGTTTCTTTTGGATACTGGTGCGTTGAGAAGTTCTATTATGCATGCTAAACTCCCTGGGGCACCTTTGTCTGGCTTAATAAATACTTCTGTAGGATTTTCTGGCGCCCCAGTTCGTAATCCGATTTCTTGTCCCTTGCCTGTTTCAATTGGTCCTTATGATTTGAATGCTCCGCTTATTCTGACAACTGGTTGTGGTGAGAATTTGCTGGGTTTGGATTTGTTAAAAAGATTACATGCAACATTGTACTGTTCCCCTTTGGGTGTGCATCTTAAATTGGGAAAGAAAATGACATCTTCCGTGTATCTGTCTCGGGACGAATTCCCATCTGAGTTGCTTTCTCTACCTGAAAGTCTTTGGGCTATGGGCCCAAATGACAGGGGTTGTGGGTTATCTTGCGATCCCACCGTATGTTGTTACAATTAAAGAGAATGTGAAGATGCCACGCATTCCCCAATACCGTATCCCCAGTGATGGAGAAAGAGCACTTTTGGCTATTGTTGATGATTTCATTCAGAAAGGTGTGGTTGAAGAGACGAGAGGCAATGTTTGTAACAGTCCCGTTCTTCCTATCCTTAAAAGAACTGATCCTTCGCAGCCTCCTGTCTATCGATTTGTTATTGACCTTAGCGAGGTCAATAAAATTGTTGTGCCACAGTTTCCTGTTGTTCCGGACATTACAGCTTTGTTGACGATGATTCCTGCTTCGGCAGCTTGGTTTTCGGTTATTGACCTCAAGAATGCTTTCTTTAGTATTCCTATTGCTGAAGAAAGTAGGGATATCTTTGGTTTCTCTCTCGGTGGCCGAAGTTTTAGGTTTAAGAGAGCTCCCCAAGGCTATTGTGAAAGCCCCTCTATCTATAGCAAGGCTCTTAAATCACAACTTGATGCTTTTTCTTTGCCTCCTGGTACTACACTTATTCAGTATGTGGATGATTTGTTGGTGGCTGCTGATACGGAAGATGTGTGTAAGGAAGTGACTGTTGCATTGTTGCATCATTAGTCTGCTCTACATCATAAGGTATCTCCCTCTACGTTGCAATATGCCCACCAAGAGGTTACCTATCTAGGTCATCTCTTGTCGAAGGAGGGAAGGCGATTGACCCCAGAACGTATTCATGCTATTGCACAGATGTCTGTACCCACCACGCAGAGAGAAGTATGTGCCTTTTTGGGTATAACTTCCTACTGTAGACAATGGATTCCTAATTTTTCACTTTTGCCTAAACCATTGTTGGCATTAACGTTGAAAGATACGCCACATCCGCTCCCTTGGACGGATGAATGTCAGAAAAGCTTTGTTGACCTACGTGTTGCTCTATGTTCTGCTCCAGTGTTGGGTACCCCAGATTATAGCAAGTCCTTTACGCTGTACGTTCACGAGAGAGAGAGTTGCGCATTGTCAGTTTTGACACAGTTATTTGGAGATAAGCAGAGGCCATGTGCCTATTTCTCCGCTACACTAGACCCAGTAGCTAAAGCTTTGCCCAGTTGTCTCAGAGCTACAGCAGCTGCAGCGATTTCTATCAGACAATCTGCTGGATTAGTGTTGGATAACACACTCATTGTTATGGTTCCACATGCAGTGGATACCTTGTTGAACAGAACTAGAACACAGCATCTTACGAGTGCTCGTTTGTCTGGATACGAGTTGACACTTTTAGCGAGTCATGTGTACATCAAAAGATGTAACGTTAAATCCAGCTACACTGTTGCCACTGCCAGATGAGAAAGATGTTCAGGAAAAACATGATTGTTTTCTTCGGACGGAAGAAGAAACGAAGGGTAGGATTGATTTGAAGAACACTCCGCTCAAGGATCCGGATGAGACCCTATGGGTGGACGGTTCTTGTTTCAAGCTTCCAAATGGTGAGACTACTTCTGCTTATGCTGTCACCACCTTATGCACAATTGTTGAGACGGCACGTATTGGACATAATTCAGCCCAAGCAGCTGAATTAATAGCCTTGACTAGAGCATGTGTGTTGGCAAAGGGAAAGAGAGTGAATGTGTACACAGACAGCCAGTATGCTTTTGGCGTGGCTCATAGTTTTGGCAGGTTATGGAGAGAGAGAGAGGATTCTTTACGTCTCACGGGACAAAGATCCAGCATGGTCAATTAGTGACTGATCTTCTTGAGTCACTTACCTTACCTGCACAGATAGCAGTCATAAAATGCAGCGCACATAAGAAAGTTACAGATGATGTGGGTCGTGGAAATGCGTTCGCAGACAAAGTAGCAAGAATTACAGCTAGAGATACAGCTAGTCGAATGTATGTGGCAGGTCCTGCAAACTGGGTTAGAGAAGTTGGAATGTGTGAAGACACGATTGAGAGTGTGAAAACGATTCAAGGAGAAGCAACTGAGAAAGAATTAAGAACGTGGAAAGAAAGTACGGGAATGTTGGACTTGGCGGGTTGTTGGACGGAATTGTCGGAACATCAGCGATGGTTATTACCGGACGCTTATATATTGCCTGTTGTAACTATGGCTCATGGTCCAGCTCACATTAGTGCGAAAGGCATTTGTAAACTCTTGGCTCCTGTATGGCAGAATGAAGGAATTCCAAAATGTGCAGAGAACGTGGTTAAGCATTGCATTGTTTGTCTAATGCATAACCCAGGAAAAGGTACCCCAACTCCGGCAGGTCATTTTTCTCCCCCGTCATATCCTTTTGAAGTGTTGCAGATCGATTACATTCATATGGATCGATGCAACAACCTTAAGTATGTTCTGGTGGTGGTATGTGCCTTATCCCGCTGGATAGAGGCCTACCCCTTGAAAGATAACACGGCTCTGTCAACTGCCAAGGTGCTACTTAAAGAGTTTTTCCCCAGATTTGGTTTGCCGCGAATTGTCTGGAGTGACAATGGAAGTGAATTCGTGGGTCAAATTATGCAGAAAGTATGTTCTGGTCTGGGTATCAGACAAAAATTTCATGCGGCAAACCATCCACAGTCAGCAGGTTTGGTTGAGTGTTATAATGGTACACTCAAACTTAAACTAGCTAAGATTCAAGCCAGTACAGGTCTTGCTTGGCCTGATGCCTTGCCCCTAGCTCTTTTGTCAACCAGAACTACTGTGCACTCTCGTATGGGACTTAGCCCATATGAAGTGGTATTTGGACGCCCAGCTAATGTTTGGGGTGTCCCTCGCCCCAAGAGATATTCTGACATACCATATCCTCTGTTAATTGATTATTTGCATGATTTGACTACTAAATTAAGTGTTATTCGTCAACAGGTACAAAGTGCTTTGCCAGAGGCCTCCACGGACCCATGTCACACCATTTTGCCCGGTGACTGGGTCTGCATTAAGAACTTTCAACAGACTAAGAACCTGGAGCCTCGCTGGTCTACACCTACGCAAGTTTTGCTCGTCACCCGCACGGCTGTGAAATTGGTCGGCAAGCGAAATTGGGTACATGGCGTGCACTGTAAAAAAGTGCCATTACCCTTTGACCAGTGGATTCGCAGTGGTATGAGAGAATCGGATACTGCAGCCGTCCCTTGTTTTGTTCCCTTCAGTGATGCTCAAATCTATGGAACTCAGTCTGAGAAAGCAGATGACGACATTCTTCAAGCTGCTGTGCCTACGCACTTTCGAATAGACACTACGGATCCGAAAACGTTATTTAAGGACCAGACAGTGCCGAGCAAAACTCGCTACAACCTAAGGTCGAGAGCTGACCAGAAGAACTGTACCTGATGGCATATAAAACACACACACACACCTCCACACACACACGCACACACACACACAGATCCACACACACACAGATCCACACACACACAGATCCACAAACACACAGATCCACAAACACACAGATCCACACACATCCACACACACACAGATCCACACACACACCCACAGATCCACACCCACACCCTATCACCCCAGAGAAGGCACTGAGAGCTAGTGCATGGAGGGAGACATTAGTAGTTTGAATGTACACTTCAGTACACAGCGGTTTCCCACACCACGGACTTGTGTATTAATACTGCAATTTCTCGTTACAGTACTTACTGGACCTGAAGGATGGTTAATGAATATTTTAGTTTCAGAGGCGTTCAGCAAAAGCGCAGTTTCACTGCTAACATCCCAGAAATACTCAATAAGGTCACCCAATATCTATCAACCACAGCTACTGCTAAATATTTGCAAAATATTCTGGTTTCTTCGCTCTACTAGTCTCCGTCAAATGAACTTTAAATCGGCTTAACCTATTTAAGTTTTCAGTGCTTAAGCAACTGCCAGGTCTCGCAAGAGCCCCTCCCACTGCTATGGATCGACAATCAGGAGGAGGTTACTGTGTTTAATCTCACGGTATCGGTTCTCCACCGAGCGACTAAAGCTTTGGGCTAATCGATGCAATGGTGTCGGTCTAGTTCCCACACAGTCTGGTGTAAGAATTCGGGGAGGATTCAAGGCCCGCATCATATCAAGCATCACCTGTGATATCAAGCAAGGCTGCAACCTTGCGTCCGAAAGTGCAACTTTCTCAGCAACTGCTGAGCTTATCGGGACCCACGTGGTACAAAAGGGGGTGGTGATGGATGGAGAATCTGAACCAATCAAACACTCACACCCAGTCAACAGATCTGGGTTTAATCCATCACAGTTCTTAAGCCCACTCTGCCACCCCAGTTCAGACATGGCCATATGCAAATCAGCCTGACCCTATGCCTCATGGGAACAGTCCAGCCCGAACTGCCAAGCCATGCCTTCCCTGGACCGGAAACAAGCTTCCGAGGACCGGTTTCTGGCATTTCAGCCGTCTTCAGCCCGGCTTGCCTGAATCCAGTGGCAAACTGAGCAAGGGACTCCCGTCTGAGCATACCCTGCCAACTTATGGCGAACAAAGTGGTACAAAAGGGGGTGGCGATGGATGGAGAATCTGAACCAATCAAACACTCCACCCAGTCAACAGATCTGAAATGCCAGAAACCGGTCCTCAGAAGCTTGTTTCCGGTCCAGGGAAGGCATGGCTTGGCAGTTCGGGCTGGACTGTTACCATGAGGCACAGGGTCAGACTGATTTGCATATGGCCATGTCTGAACTGGGGTGGCAGAGTGGGCTAAAGAACGGTGATGGATTAAACCCAGATCTGTTGACTGGGTGTGAGTGTTTGATTGGTTCAGATGCTCCGACCATCACCACCCCCTTTTGTACCACTTTGTTCGCCATAAGTTGGCAGGGTATGCTCAGACGTGAGTCCCTTGCTCACTTTGCCACTGGATTCAAGCAAGCCGGGCTGAAGATGGCTGAAATGCCAGAAACCGGTCCTTGGAAGCTTGTTTCCGGTCCAGGGAAGGCATGGCTTGGCAGTTCGGGCTGGACTGTTCCCATGAGGCACAGGGTCAGACTGACCTGCATATGGCCATGTCTGAACTGGGGTGGCAGAGTGGGCTAAAAAACAGTGATGGATTAAACCCAGATCTGTTGACTGGGTGTGAGTGTTTGATTGGTTCAGATGCTCCGTCCATCACCACCCCCTTTTGTACCTTATCGGGACCCACGTCTTCCAACTGCAAGACAGGTTAGATAACACTGTGCAGCGGAGAGGCCTGGAGTGCAGAGTGCTATAAAAAAAAAAAAACACCACAGCCAGTGCAGATAGCCTCAAAAGTCCAATACCACCACGCAGCATCTTACATTGAGAAGCTGGTGCAACAGACCGCGAGGTGCCCAGGCAAAGCACACTGTACAAAAACGAGATCTACAAGCATGTGCAGTCAGATTCAAGGGCCAGGGTATCTGGAACTAATAATTACAGTACTTCAAAACACCCTGGTACAGAAGATGCAGTTTCTATTGAGTGACTGACAATGCCCACTTCCTCCGCCACTCCCCCCCTTTACCCCCATCTTACAAAGAGCCTCAACTATGTGAACACCGCTGCCTTAAAACGTGACACCTGCAGGTTATTTTCTATCCATCTGCCCTTTTAATCAAGTACGATATGATGCTATTAAAAGTAATTTGCATTTAAAAGTAATAAGTCTTTTGACATTAAAGAACTGGCAAAATTAAAAAAGACATAACAACCAATTGTTGCGTGTAATGGCAGCTTGATTTTAAGCTTGCAGTTATCAAAAGATTGTCAGGGGAGCTTAACTTCGCAAACACGTTGCCTACTGAAAATCAAACTGTGGCCCAGGAGCCGTACAAACAGAAACCACGACTGCAGCGGGTAAACAAATGAGGCAAGCTCGTCCACAACATATATGTGAAGGGTGTGCAACATACTTCCAACCAACAAATAAAACAAGAGGAAGGGGGGTCGTCTTGTTTGAGGAAGTAGTTGCATGGAATGGGTAGATGGATGGGATGCGTGCAGAGTGGAGGGGCTGGGGGCAAGGACACAGCAAATGGCAGCAGCGGAGAGGGCGGGGGCGCCCAGGGTGAAGGTGCCAGACTCCGCACTGCAGGGCGTGTGAGCAAGCTTCACGCGTGGGGTGTGGCCGTGGCCTCCGTGCACCGCGGTAGTGCGAACTAGGTTCGGGGTGCTGGGTGGGCACGAGGTGTGGGGGTGATCAGTGTGACCATGACGCGGACTTGGCGGGAAACGGTTTGCACAGAAGCGTGGGCTTAGTCCTTTGTTGGAAGTGCGGGATGGACTCGTTGTACGGGGTATGACACCTGTGTGTGAAGGTGCTGGATGTAAGTGTGTTGTCGTTGTGCAGCATGGTGGAGGCAACCATTGTGCAGTGTGCGAGCCCTAGTCTTCGTGCTATTGGCCTTCCGTCCGACAGAGGCCGGGGGGGGGGATCAGGGGCAGTGTGGGGTCGGACGCGGTGGAGCTCTATTTCCTGCCGGTTCCACGGATTCCTCGTGTGCTGTGCGAGAGGAGTGGGGTGCAGCGCTTCAATGCGCGGGACTTGGGCGGTGCCTGCATCGCACAAGCGGGGTGGCTGGTGTGCCGCGGGGGGACCACACAGGAATGGTCACGCATCCCAATTACAATGGTGATCTTAGGAAATCCGGTAAAAGAGGTAAACAGTTCTCAATATATTGATACGGCAAAAGCGAAAAAAAAAAAGAAAAATGTGGCGCTTAGGAGCGGGCACGTTCTTCTGTGAGGATGGGGTCGGTTTTTTGCGCGCTCTGGGGATGGCGCCCTCTGCCCAGGCCCCAGAGTGCCCCACCGCTTCGGAGACGGATATGCAGAGGGCCCTCGGGCGAGTGTATTGGGGGCAACTGCAGCGCCGACTGAACAGGAAGAGCCCCATAGGGGGAGGGCTGCATCTTTCTGCAAGTTGTGTAAGACGCGCCTGGTCACTGCCATCCTTGCTGCTGTCTCGAGTTACCGCCTCACCCCATCTTCACCATCGTCAGACTCTGAGGCTGCGGTGTCCTTCCTGCCTCCGGCGGGCGCCCCGTCCACACTGAGAGCCTCCCCCGCAGTCTGCAGTAGCAGCACCGAAGGCAGGGGGAGGCCACACGGCCGGGACACACCACGATCCCCCGCCCTGGTCCTAGCGCCGCCCGCTTCCTCCCCGATCCGGGAGGAGACAGGCAGACACTGCAGCGCATTCATGCCCACCCGCTGCACGAACAGCATCTAGCCACTAACGCGGCGGGGCCGACCCCCTCACTTCAACCCGAATATTGTTTACACATGCCCAAAACATCCACACGGTCAGACAGCCGCGCTGGAAGTGCCACAGATGAAAATGCACACTGACGTAGCCTTTCTCTTCCCCCGACTTCCTTCTGCTGTAAAAGATTTCTAATCTTTATGGGGCAGGCCCCATAAAGATAACAAATCTTTTACAGCAGAAGGAAGTCAAGTAAGCCAGTTTTAAAAGGACAGGGTTTAGAGAGAAAGAAGAACGTCACTAGGACCTCTTCTCCAATGGCTGGCCACCTTTTAGGACGCCAGCCAATGGAGAAAAGGGGCGCTTAACCTCGCTAGTGAAAGTTCCTCTATCTCATTAAGTCACGCCAGATCTACTGCGCATGTGCGCAGTCTGAGATCTAAAAATGATTTTTTTTAAATATATATCTCTAATGCCATCTTAGTGGATGAAAGCCTAATGAATATTGCCAAAGATTAACTTAAGACTTCAAATTCATTTGGAAATAGGCAGTTTCTACTCTTTATGGGATGCTTCCTGGGAAAGGGTATTAGAAATCAGCAGGTTGCGGGCCGCTATCCAAGAGGGAGATGGAGTCAATCAACTGTTACATGATCAACTGTGTCACTCAAGCTCTTGTCAACTGTTCCAAAACATGATCCGAATAAAGGAAGTTGATTTTGTGGACAGTAAGATGGATCAGTGAAGTGGCAAGAAGACATGAAATCTGGTTACGCATGGGCTAAAGAGTATAAATTGTCTGCCTACTTCAGGTAGAGAGTGAGAAATGGGTAGCTTATTCTTCTGTTTTCCCAGACAGCAGGGAGTTGTCGATTTGTTTGAAAAGCTACTCACTGTTAATATTTAACAGACAAGTTTTTTTTAATATTAGGAGCTTAGTAGGTTTCAGTGAGACCGAAATGGAAGAAATATTTCCACTTTGAACTCATAAACCACAATATAGATTAACTGCAGTTTTAGATGTGTATCTACAAGTCCTGATAGTGACATTATATGGTGACAGGAGTTGAAGGCAAAGTATAATTGACATAAAGATGACAACGATTGGCTGCAAAAACACATCTGACATTTGCGGGTCAGTGTTATGTGATGGGAGTTTATAAAGAGTTCCCTATTTTTCTAAAAAAAGGATGTTCTTTCCATTTAGTGGTACCTCAAATCATGTATTAGCACCAGTCTATTATTGGAGTGTTGTTGTTATAGTCAATATTTGTAAAGATAAGTCCCAGTAAAGAACATTCTCCCCCTGTATACCTTTAGTCAGTGGCATGGCCCTAAACTGAGCATCTCGACCTGGAAGGTTCAAGTGCAGTCCCTGAAAGATGCAACAAATCTTGGGCCTATCCTAAACAAGCATCAGTGTTGAAGAGTAACACTTATACAAGGTGCTCCCAGATGTCAGTGGTGCTGAAACCATCTAGACCGGAGAATGACAACGATATGGTCATTCACATTTCAGTAAGTCCAAATTTCTCGAAGTGGATGGCCATCTTATGGAATGAATTAAAGGCTTAATTTAGTGTTTTGATGGTTCTTCTGCTCCTGGCGATATATTACAAGGACACAAAAAACTGCAACAGTTCATGATATAGACTCTTACGATTGTTGATGAAATCTGGACGAGAACCTCCTGAAGGATGGAGTGCTCACCATACTCAATGATTAGGGCTACCCACATTTAATTTAGAAAGGAAATCCTTGCAGAGAGGCCACATGGAGGGATTAACAAGCTAACCCAGAAGGGGCTATACCAATGTGAAACACAATACTACACATTTATGAAATGAGAAGCTTCAAGGAGATTTAACAGTTTGGTGTCTAAACATTAACAAGCATTTACAATGCAATGGTTTCGCCTTTGGAAAATTTAGAGCTATTGGCATTGTAAATGACAAAATTTGTATTTATGTGTTGGTTTTGAAAACAAATAAATAAATGGCATTGTCATTTACATTGCCATTAGCTTAATCTCTCGCAAATGTGAGACCTATTGTACCCTACGGACGAGCTCAGCAGACAGCAATTACCACACACACACACACACACACACACCCAGAGCCAGCCACACACACACACCCAGAGCCACACACACACACACACACACACACACAGAGCCACACACACACACCCACCCAGAGCCACACACACCCACCAAGAGCCACACACACACCCACCCAGAGCCACACACACACACCCAACCAGAGCCACACACACACACCCAACCAGAGCCACACACACACACACACACACAGCCACACACACACACACACCCAGAGCCACACACACACACCTAGAGCCACACACACACACACACCCAGAGCCACACACACCTACCCAGAGCCACACGCACCCACCCAGAGCCACACGCACCCACCCAGAGCCACACACACACTCAGGGAAGCAAGCACAGCGAGGGGGCAGGGAAGCAAACACAGCGAGGGGGCAGGGAAGCAAGCACAGCGAGGGGGCAGGGAAGCAAGCACAGCGAGGGGGCAGGGTAGCAAGCACAGCGAGGGGGCAGGGAAGCAAGCACAGCGAGTGGGCAGGGAAGCAAGCACAGCGAGGGGGCAGGGAAGCAAGCACAGCGAGGGGGCAGGGAAGCAAGCACAGCGAGGGGGCAGGGAAGCAAGCACAGCGAGGGGGCAGGGAAGCAAGCACAGCGAGGGGGCAGCGAAGCAAGCACAGCGAGGGGCCAGGGAAGCAAGCACAGCGAGGGGCCAGGGAAGCAAACACAACCAGGTGGCAGGGAAGCAAGCACAACCAGGGGAAGGGGAAACAGGGGAAGGGGAACCAGGGGGCGGGGGAGCAAGCACAACCAGGGTGCGGGGAAGTAAGCACAGCCAGGGGGCAGGGAAGCAAGCACAGCCAGGGGCAGGGAAGCAAGCACAGCCAGGGGGCAGGGAAGCAAGCACAGCCAGGGGGCAGGGAAGAAAGCACAGCCAGGGGGCAGGGAAGAAAGCACAGCCAGGGGGCAGGGAAGAAAGCACAGCCAGGGGGCAGGGAAGCAAGCACAGCCAGGGGGCAGGGAAGCAAGCACAGCCAGGGGGCAGGGAAGAAAGCACAGCCATGTTTCCAGTGCTTGGCTATTCTGAACAAACCACACGTGATGGTGTTACCATCATAAATTGATTACTGCAAATATTCCTCTCATAAATGTATAGCTGCTTGCTCCAGTAATGTGGATGCATATAAATGTTGATATCTTTTAAAAGGAAAAATGTATAAAATTAATTTTTAGCTGTTTTGAATTATTCCTTGATCATTCGTACTGTGATAACTACTTGTACTTTTATGCATTTACTAAATGCGAATAAAGTTATTTGACTGATTGATTGACCTTTGTACCAGCGTCAGAGAAACACTCGACATTACCTTTAATACGTAGCTCACACCTGTGACACACCTGGCACATTTCCTCCTTGCCTAGTTAAAATGCCCCCTAAACGCCCATAATGCGTCACATGATGTCATGACGTGAAACTCAGGGCAACACCGGTGTCATGATGCCAGCCCCAGAGTCACCTTCATCACATACCAGCCGGTCCTGTGGCTATTCAAAGTGACACAATCTTAACACCAACCGCAAAGACCCCATCAGCACATGCCCCTTATGCCAGCCACATTCAGCCCTTGTCAGCCTACTCTCATGTCAAACCCAGAAAACACTCTTCGTATGCCATTCCTCGTTAATGCCAACCTCAGAGTAACACTCAGCACGTGGCTTCCTACCTTATGGCAACTGGAAAGATACATTCAGCACGTAATGCCTACCTCAGAGGAATACCCAGCACATGCCATGGTGCCCTCATTCAAACCCATGCTTACTTTGGGCATGCCATCTTAACTTAATGACAAGTCATGAAAGACCTTGGTACATTCCATCCTCTCCTTTAAACACCTCTGAACTCTGCCAGGGGGCCATGATGCCAAACCCAGGGTTACATTCTGCACATGATGCGAGCCTGTCTTAATGACAACCTCTGAGGGCACGATCACGACATGCCACTCTGCCCCCCTTACATCTTGCTCAGAGTCACCCACAACACATTGTACAGCCCGGATGCCACTGGACAGGCAGTTCAGAGTTGGCAAACAAGCACCTCCTAACAGCAGTGCCTCGGGCCACCACCCGCCATCAGCTGCCCCCTTACCGGTCTGGGCGCGCAGCACAGGATCCCAAAGGTGAGCAAGAGCAGGGCTCGCTGCGGCAGTGGGTGCCAGGGTGGCGCACCCTCCCGCGCTGGACAGGACGCCGCCTGTCGGCCGGAACTATCCTTGCTCTCCGGACTCCCCAGCCCATCTGTCTCTGAACAGAATATGAGCTACTGTGGCTCTCATCTGAATCTGGAAAACCAGCAGCTAAAACGGATCCGTGGATTGATGCAAACATTCCCCATGTCTGTGTGTGCAAACCGAAGGTCAAAGGTTCGAATCCTAGTTGGTGCATTGGGTAAAAGTAGCATGTGCTATTTAGTGCTACGAGCTTCCAGTCCGTGACAGAAAGAGCCCTAAAAATAGATTGAAAGTTCTAGAAGCTGAGTTTATAAAACACGTGAGCCCGTCAGCAATCGCAACTCTCCCCCAAAAATACGATTTTGAATAAAGGACGACAAAGGCACCCCCATTCCACATGCAGTCAGAAGCTTTGAATGGTCCAGGGGCACTTACATTGAGCAGCTCGCGGTCCCTCTGCAGCTACCTTCTCTTTTACCAGCTCTCTTTTGCCGGCTGGAAATGTCCACTTTCCTGTCTTGTCCTGAGCTCGCGGACCGGCATGCTCTGAGGTGCTCCTGGTATGTACGACCCGTCTTGCAGAAATTCGGCCAGACTTTCTCCTGGCAGCTTTCACTAGCCTTTGAGGAAAGGCCCCATCCCATCCCAGAGCACACCCCCTGCAGGCAGAGCCATTCCAGGCGGCGCTGGTGATATCACAGGCTTTTGTTGTAACCCGAGAGCCGGCATTCCTTCCCTCACACTGTCAACAGAGGCAGCGAGGGGGTCTGTCCGGGGGCTGCTGGAAAACTTACTTTTGGGGAGAGAAGTTTAAGTGTTTCTAAGCTTCATACAGTGCACTAGAGTCAGAAGATGCGCACGTATATTTGTGACTGTAGTGTATTATTTATTTAGCGATCCCCGTCGCCGCAACATGAAGCTATAAAAGCAAGTTCCACTTCATGTATTAAACAAGCACCTACGGGCACACGGACAGCGGGAGGGGGGGCGGAACGGACAGCGGGAGGGGGGCGGGAACAAGAACAGCGGGAGGGGGGCAGGAACGGGCACACGGACAGCGGGAGGGGGCGGGGACAGCGGGACATCGCGCAACCCACCCCTGCAAAGGACACTTCCGAAATGGAGAAAACAAAGCTGTAAAAAAAAATAAAAAAATAAACACGCCCACAACCACATGACATAGGAAAAGGGGTGGGATGAGTAAAAATCACGGGAACGCCCACGAATCTGCTCAGGCAATGACGGACAGATGTCTGTTCCAATGGCTAGCCTCCATTTATGGAGCTAGCCAATGGAACAGAGGGGCGGGACTACACACAGCATACTCTAACCAAATGTTTTTCGCCTTCGCGAAAGTCTGCTTGCGCAGCTTTCGGCGAGGCGAAACCTAAAAACGCCACTTGATTTCATGTGTTGGGCTTTTATAACACGTTTTGCAAAAATATGGACCTGGCCCTGACTTTGTAGGGTGAATGGAAGTACTGTACAGAATCCTGTAGCAGAGTCAAAACACTATCAATTTGCAGAGATGGCCTCTACTAAGAGAAACATATGGTGTGGGGTGCTTTGGTAAATAAACTCTTAACTAGATTGTGGGGTGGGACAGATCTGCAGAATGTCACCGGTTATGTATTGCTTTGCATGGTGCCATTTTATTAAATGTCCATGAACCATTAACTGTTTGATGTTTACAAACTAAATCCTAATTTCTTCACCCCGGAAGTGAGGGAGAAGGTATTTTACATTTGGGTATAATGTTGAGCAAGCACTGCAGTATCTGGAGTAGAGCTACGTTGTAGCAAACAAGTGTTTAATACAGAGAAACTAACCATAAGACGAATTTCTGAAGTTTTGGACCAGGTTTCTTCTTTCTGCGATATGTCGAGCAACCATATAGAAAAAACAAAAGATTATAATGCTCCATAGGGCCCTGCAGCTTTCTTAAGTAATGCCCAAGTTGATACTGGAGTCATAATACAGCAGACTAATTGTATTTCAAATGAAAAGTGTACTGCAGTGGGAACTGTCGGAAATGAGCCCTCAATGTTTGATACTTAATTACGAAAGGGGGCTTAGGGTTTATGAATTTCACAGCTTTTTCCTTGAGGCACAGTTATAGAATGCGATGCAATGGCTAGGATCCAATAAGCTTGACATTCCAAATAGAAGGGTCGCATTGAGATTTTGTGAAAGATCTGGGGTATAGATGTATGTAAAGTAAAGATTGGTGCGGTTAGTATTATGATAATGGACGACAGCATATCGAAAGCTATATGTACAACGAGAACAAAGCTAAAACTGCTCACTCACGTTTGAGTAAAACCTAGTTTTAATCTTATCAGTTTATACAATCAAGTCCGTGAATGTGTTTAATAATTTGTTAAATGTTGCATGATGGTGCGGTTGCAGTGAAAGGGGGTAATTTCACACAAACGGCATAGTCTTGCATTCAAATAGTTCCACCCTGGGATAAAATGTTGAGCCATATGGAATAGGTTATTAGACACCAAGAGCTGTCTTAAAACATACTCACTGAGAGGCACCACTATTGATTGGCCCGAAACATAAGAAAAGTACCAGATTAATTCATTTATAACCAGCATTGGCCAAAAGTACTTAACTGGAAACATTGGAATATGCATCACATTATCTCCAATAGGAAAACATATTCTATATGTGGAAAGCGAATTAAGCCGTGAGGGGCTGTGGTTATTGCATATGAGCCACATAACTTCACTCTACCCTTTCCAAACAATCTTCTCTGCATTTGTGAAGATTCCACAAAACCGGCATACTGCTAACCGAACCTACTATCATTGATCTTAACAGTCAAACGGATTTTCATTTTATACATGAATTCAGATGTGTATGGAGGAGAGAGGAGGGAAGTACTGCTATATATGCGATGTTCGTTCTCACTTATCTGAAATACAGAGGGATGTGGTCCCATCTTCCTTTGTTGAAGACTTTAGTTTTGCTTGTGTTCTTTCAACAGCAGGAAAAAAAATAACACTACACACACACACACAACTCTACAGTTATATCTGTCAGTGCCAGAAACATTTTCTATTGCTTTTACCAAAAACATCCACAAGCCATAGAACTGACCTTTTCTGCCTCTACTGGCAAATCTCTAAGTTTATGGGAGTATTTCGGCATGGAGGCCTGCTCTGTGGAATGGTCTTCCATTTTGGGCCCAATTAAGACCTTATCGGTCCAACCCCCAGCAGTAGTGGTCGGCATGACGCCGACAAGCCGGCAGCATCCCTTCCCCTGCATTACAAAATGACCGAGGGGCTGAAAGTGGGACTGCGGCGGTTCCACAGCAGCGCCGTGTCTCAGCTCATAGAGAAAGCATGGAGAAAATGTCAAAGCAGTGTAGTGCCACTTGCACGCCAGGTGCACTATGTACCATTAACCATGTTGTGTATGGTACACAGTGCAAACCGAGGGTGGCACAACATGTTCCCCCAGACACAGTCCCCAATGGGAAAAATCGCCCTAGGGCCATGTTTCGGGCCCCTACCCTACCTTTCCATCGACCTTTTCGTTACAGGGTCCCCGCCATGAAAAGTCGGCAGAAAAGCAGGTCGTGAACAGCACAGCAGTGCTGGCATCAGCACCGCCTCCATGGCCAGCCGCTCTCCCCACTGCTGCCGACGTGCAATTCAAGACCCTGGCGGTTGTCTTGTGGCAGTCCGACCACCATACTCGTAACTGGATGTTCAGACCGCTGAGGAGGCGGCGGTCCGATTGCCACTGACAGTACGGTGGTTTTGGGACCACCGTACTCATAATCAGCCCCTTAGACTCTGCGCGGTTAGCACATTCATCTTTCCGTATAAACAGATTTTCTGCCGATCTTCTCTAAAGGGTTTGAACTTTTTTTAGGTCACTGTTTTATTAAGTTGAGAAAAAAATAATTCTATACATACATATATTTACCATTTGAAGCAGGATGAAGTTACAATAAACTCATATCTACTTTGTCTAATAAAGATGAATAAGAAAATTGTCACCTCAAATCCAAAATTGTGTGGAGGCGCAAAATGCACTGAACATCACGCAAGCAACTTTCTCCTTGGTCTGAGCACCAAGCGCGTTGTATCCTCATCCACCAAATCACTTAAAAAGAGAGGTAGATAAGCTTGGAGTCAGAGCACGGATATCATTATGCCTGGCTATTGCTTACAATACTATTGACCATTCTATTTCGATGCAGCTAAGGGAAGGTTTTAAAATAGTTTACATCCTCTTTCTCTCTAAACAAACTTCGATGCATTATCCCTTATTCCTCTTGTTGTATGCTGAACGAGCCTGTCTCCCAAATTGGCACGCTCACCCATTTTGTTCAATAGCTACATGCAGCCATTAATGAAGTCATTAGGAATAAATATCAACATGTATGCAGACAATACGCAACTAGTTTTTAATCTGTCTCATGCTCCTCTACTCACAGAGCCTGGTGAACTTGTTTCTTCCATTGCTGCTGGGCGATGATGTTTGTCAGCACTTTTTTTTAAACTCATTCCTTCTGTAACTGAAGTTTTATAGACTGACGGAAATTCTACAACTACACAGAAGAGCCATCGTTGACGGGCAAACGCTATTCCTTACAGTCAAGTAAGCAACTTTGGAATCCATCTGGATGAGCATTTTACTTAAGAATCATAAGAAGCTGCAATGTCTGGTTTCTCCTTCCATCAGCTTAAAAAAGATAAAACGCATACTACTGTTTAATAGCTCTAAATACTATCTCCAGGAGGTTATTGCACTAGTTCAGTCCACACTGGACTACAGAACTAGCATCTACCTGGGTGCCTGGGTGCCTTGAACAAGGTTATACGCAAACTGCAATTCATCCAGAATGCTTAAGCCATCCTCCTGATCACAGATCAAAACAAGCATTTACAATGCAATGGTTTTGCCTTTGTTAAAGTTAGAGCTATTGGCATTGCTCTTGACATTATTTTTATTTATGTTTTTTTTTAACATAAATAGCGCTAGCTATTAAATAACATAAAAACATAAAAACCCCTAGCGACCCAGTTCCCATACGTTTCGCTAAAAACATCACGCATACTATAGTGCCCCAATTGACAGCCCTGATCAATATCTCACTGGAACAGGGAGAGGTTCCATCTAACTGGAAGGAAGCTGTCGTCAAAGCGCTGCTCAAAAAACCGTCGCTTGACCCCACAGACCTCTCCAACTACAGACCTATCTCACTTCTACCTTGGATAGGTAAAGTCGCCGAAAAGTTGGTAAATAAAAAGCTGTCACACTACCTCGAGTCAAACCATCTTCTCAACGACTCGCAGACAGGCTTTAGACCAGGTCAGGGCACGGACACCGCCCTCCTCGTGGCAGTAGAAAGAACCAGGGAAATCATCGATACAGGAGGATCAGTGGCAGTGGTCCTCCTAGACCTCAGTGCGGCCTTTGACACGGTCAGTCACCAGGTCCTAATCCACCGTCTTGGGACTGTTGGGGTTAAAGGCAGAGCTCAGAGGTGGCTTGCGTCCTTTCTCTCCCGCCGCTCCTACCAAGTTTGGGAAGGCGAAAGCCGCTCCCCCTCCATCCCCCTCCAGTGTGGCGTGCCTCAGGGCTCCTCCCTGAGCCCCACGTTGTTTAACGTTTACATGGCCCCACTGGAGGGACTCGTCTCACCCTTTGGAGTCACTATCGTCAGCTACGCCGACGATACACAACTGGTGGTGACACTCTCCCACCCCAAGCTTGAGCCCTCCAATCTCCACGACTGCCTTACCAACGTATATCAGTGGATGAGTGACTCTGCTTTGAAGCTAAATGGCTCCAAAACAGAGATTCTGCTCCTTGGACAAAAAACCGCGAACCTCCCCTCTCACATCTGGCCCGCCTGCATGGGCGAACCCCCCACTCCCAAGAAGGAGGTCAAAAGTCTTGGAGTGTGGCTGGAGACTGACCTCACCTTCAGGACCCAGGCTAGAAAGACGGCCGGCACCTGCTACGGTTTACTTAAATCTTGCAGGAAGGTAATTCCACTTCTACCTTTTCAGTCGCGTCTCATGCTGATCCAGGGCTTAATTCTATCGAGGCTGGATTACAGCAATGCTATCTACCTGGGCGCCCCAGAATCCACCCTTCAAACTCTTCAGAAGGTTCAAAATGCCGCCGCCCGACTCCTCACAAACACCCCGGCCAGATCATCTGCCAAGCCTGCGCTCAGGAAGCTGCACTGGCTCCCGATTAGGGAAAGGGTCATTTTTAAGGCCCTCTGCCTTGCTTACAAGACTCTTCATAACACTGGCCCTCCTATACTAAACAACTGGATCACCCCCTATAGACCCACCAGAGCGCTCCGCTCGGAGCACGGAAACCTTATCACGATCCCTAAAGTGAAAAAGGTCCGCACAGGTGGCCGCCGCTTCTCAGTTAACACTGGAAAGAAGTGGAATGCACTCCCCCTGAGCCTTAGGACAGAACCTAACCTCCTTCGGTTCAGAAAAGCACTCAAAACTCTTCTCTTCCCCTAAAACTGTCACTTTCCCGGACTACACCCCCTCGTGAGTAATATGGTTTCAGCGCTGGGATACCCACTGGGTGACTACGCGCTCTACAAATCCCCTAAATAAATAAATAAATGGCATTGTCATTTACAATGCCACTAGCTTTATCTCTCGCAAATGACACACACAAACACACACAGAGCCCCCCCACACACACCCACACAGAGCCCCCCACACACACAGCCACACAGAGCCCCCCACACACACAGCCACACAAAGCTCCCCACACAGAGCCCTCCACACACCCACACAGAGCCTTCCACACACACCCACACAGCACAAGCAGGCAACAGGGGCACGAAAACGGAGGCACAAGCAGGCAACAGGGGCACACGGAGGCACAAGCAGGCAATATGGGGCACACGGAGGCACAAGCAGGCAACAGGGTCACGAAAACAAGCACAAGCAGGCAAAAGGGTCACAAGCAGGAATTGTAATTTAGACGGGGCTGAAGTGGAGAACGGTCAGTAGGGAAGTAGTGCGGCTGGTGCAGTGGTACCAGGCTGAAAGGTGAGAGGGGCTGTCTGCACCCCAGTTTGGACAGTTTCCACTACCTAACAGGGATTGGTGGGAGGGGGGTGTACTTCTTGCTTTCTTTAGGGCTGTTACTTCGGGGACGCAGTGCACGCTCTTGCCTGCTGCCTGCTGCCGCCGGGACACGACAACAGGCAGGGAGAGGACAGGCTGGGAGAGGGCAGGGAGGGGACAGGCTGGGAGAGGGCAGGCTGGGAGAGGGCAGGGAGGGGACAGGCTGGGAGAGGGCAGGTTGGGAGAGGGCAGGCTGGAAGTGGACAAGCTGGGAGAGGACAGGCTGGGAAAGGTCATGGAGGGGACAGGCTGGGATAGGGCAGGCTGGAAGTGGACAGGCTGGAAGAGGACAGACTGGGAAAGGGCAGGGAGGGGACAGGCTGGGAGTGGGCAGGCCGGGAGAGGACAGGCCGCGAGAGGACAGGCTGGGAGTGGGCAGGCTGGGAGTGGGCAGGCTGGGAGTGGGCAGGCTGGGAGTGGGCAGGCTGGGAGTGGGCAGGCTGGGAGTGGGCAGGCTGGGAGTGGGCAGGCTGGGAGAGGACAGACTGGGAGAGGGCAGGCTGGGAGAGGGCAGGCTGGGAGAGGGCAGGCTGGGAGAGGGCAGGCTGGGAGGGCAGGGAGGGGACAGGTTGGGAGAGGGCAGGCTGGAAGTGGACAAGCTGGGAGAGGACAGGCTGGGAAAGGTCATGGAGGGGACAGGCTGGGAGAGGGCAGGCTGGGAAAGGGCAGGGAGGGGACAGGCTGGGAGAGGGCAGGCTGGGAGTGGGCAGGCTGGGAGAGGGCAGGCTGGGAGTGGGCAGGCTGGGAGTGGGCAGGCTGGGAGTGGGCAGGCTGGGAGTGGACAGGCTGGAAGTGGGCAGGCTGGAAGAGGACAGGCTGGGAAAGGGCAGGGAGGGGACAGGCTGGGAGAGGGCAGGCTGGGAGTGGGCAGGCTGGGAGAGGGCAGGCTGGGAGTGGGCAGGCTGGGAGTGGGCAGGCTGGGAGTGGACAGGCTGGGAGTGGACAGGCTGCAAGAGGGCAGGCTGCGAGAGGGCAGGCTGCGAGAGGGCAGGCTGCGAGAGGGCAGGCTGCGAGAGGGCAGGCTGCGAGAGGGCAGGCTGGGAGAGGGCAGGCTGGGAGAGGGCAGGCTGGGAGAGGGCAGGCTGGGAGAAGGCAGGCTGGGAGAGGACAGGCTGGGAGAGGACAGGCTGGGAGAGGGCAGGCTGGGAGAGGGCAGGCTGGGAGAGGGCAGGCTGGGAGAGGACAGGCTGGGAGAGGGCAGGCTGGGAGAGGGCAGGCTGGGAGAGGGCAGGCTGGGAGAGGGCAGGCTGGGAGAGGGCAGGCTGGGGGAGGGCAGGCTGGGAGAGGGCAGGCTGGGAGAGGGCAGGCTGGGTGACGACAGGCTGGGAAGCAGAGAGGGTCTTAACTGAGAAGTCTGCCAGTGCGGAGCTCTCCGGGGCGCAGAGCAGCAGCAGGGCCCAGCAGAGCAGGGCGGGGGGCGGTAGGGGCTCGCAGAGGTGTCTCCTGGGGCAGCCGACCAGGTCCACCATGGTTTGGCTCCGAGCCCCAAGCTCACATGGTGCCAGCCCTCCTCCGGGGCAGGCGCTTCACACCTTTGTGACACTTCACACCCCTTCACTGGCCTCTTTTTAACAGAAGGCGATGGTTGTCAAGCTACGCTCCTTGCTAATAAACTAGCGGGTCAAAAAGGGACATTTGCACCTAAAGTATCGGAGAAACCGATACTGGAAACGCACACAAGGGCTGAAGTAATGTGCTTAATTAATTGTATTCAACGCACTCCAATTTAACATATATGAGATATGATCACATTTACAGGAGCACATTATGCATTTTACGGACCTTCATTTGAAAACATGGACACATAAAACGTAGACACAACCATGCATACTAAGGCCGAGGGAGACAGCCTGGCATCTGATATATTGGGTATCACCAGTTCTTGTCCTTGTGTCTCGTCCATGCAACGAAAGTACTGACGTTCTCAGATGGGTGTGCGTTTACCTATGAGCAGGGCATATAGGATCTGAATGAGGGGCTCGTGTTTCAGCCCCCTAAAGGCAGTACTGGGGATCCGTTCCAGAATCCCCTCGTAGATGCGCCGTGCCACCTCCTGGTCCGAGGGCTGAAATTCCCGAATGTAAACCCGGTCCTTGGTCCTGGCATCCTCCTCTTCAGCGGCGACAAAGGACGAGGAGACCGGGGCAGCTGCTGGCATCAAGGGCCACATCTGGGAGGAGGACACGATCTGGGCATCTTTCTGTGTGCTCCCCGGTATGGAATTGTGATCTTCAGCCACTATTTTAGTCTCGCAAACCATTTTGGAAGACGAATACATCCTAAGTCATTCCGATCCTTATGACTCGGGGGGGTGGGGGGGGGGGGGGGGGGGGGGGGGGGGGCTCGCGCGGGGTGAGGGGGGGGGGGGACTTGGAGGTGCGGGGGACGACGGGACTTGGGGGTGCGGGCGGGGGACTCGCGCGGGGGTTAAAAAGTAAATTTTTTAAAAATAAGAAAACTTACCTGACTGCCCGTTTCCGCGTCAGAGCAGAGGAAGCAGCTCTAGTGATGACGCGACTCTTTGCACCTGCCCTCCTCACCACATATGTTGCCTACAGCCACCGGAAGCCCCTCTTTTTCGTCCACTTCTCACCACATCCAGTTTAGATTACAATTTACAAGTCAAGCGCCTCGAGGCCAGGCTTCCCTCCTCTGCTTGCTAACACCCTTCACAGTTTGCTACACTATTGGTTAAAGCTTTGCTGATGCATTGCTGCTCTCAAGTTGCTGCCAGTGCCAGTTTAGTTGCTCCCTTGGTTAATCATTTACATAGTTACACCCATGTTTATGCCATGGCTTTGAAAATAAATGTGGCCCATTAACACATAACATGTTATTTAGATTAACCGTACTAATAAGCACACATTCACACGTTACTACTTCGGTGCAAAGATCAAATTAGATGTTATTATCACAATTCAGCAAAAGAAGCAGGAGAAAAAATTTGATTGGCCAAATTACTGCGCTCTAATCGTTTTTCCCCGACGGTCGGAGTCTGCCTCGTGCGAGGCCTCGTTTCACGGAGATGCATCTGCTGCCCAGGTCCTTATGGCTGAGAAATGGCCTGTCCTGGCCAATCTCCTCAGCGCCTCGTAGGGTAGAAGGCCCCGTGCAACAACAGAACAACAGGCAACAAGCGGGAGGGGGCGGGAAAGGGGGGTGGAGAGACGCAGAAGTGCCGGCAATGCCGGACCAGATTCGGGGGCGTTCCCGGCTTTCGGCTGACGTCGCGTGACGTCGGCAAAAGCCAAAGAATCTCGGGAACGCCCCCGAATCTGGTCCGGCATTGACGGACAGGCCCCTCGTCCAATGGCTAGGCTCCATTTATGGAGCCAGCCAATGAATGACGAGGGCCGACCCAAAGCCACACTACAGTTCTCATCAGGTTTTTGCCTGCGCGAAAAAGATGCGCAGAGCGCATCTTTTCGCCTGGCAAAACCTAATAAATGGGAACATATTTTGATCACTCATCACAAGCTGCAATGGCACGTTTTTAAGGAAAGGATGATGTTCAAGTCCCTCATAATTGTTCCCAACGCTAATTTCACTTCAGCTGCCCATTTTGTGGCATCAAAGTTCAACTGATACATACTGAAAAGCCCACTTAGATCTTCTTTTCTTGATCTATGACCAGTTACTGCCACTATTAAAGCAAGGTCTGGAGACAAAGACTTCCCGCAGCTTAGGCTCTAGTACTTGTTACCAGCTGCTCTTCGTGTACATAAGAATAAAAACAGCCACATCTCTGCTAATTACATACCAAAGGATAGCACATGACACTAATGAACAACAGAAAAAAACAAGGAAGTCAAAGAGAAACAGAAAAAATAAAAATAAAACAAATACAAATAATGGTTTCCAAAACAGAAAGTCAAGAGACATGGCAGTCATCAGCAACTGACAAGCTTCTTTGAGTCCACTTTTTTTTAGCATACTTAAACTCAACGTAGTATAATTGTCTGCCGTGATATACTGTGAACACAGACTTGTATTTACCAGCCTCCATACAAGCCTCAGTAAGTACACAGGTTTATTGGAGAACTATAAGAGACTGCAGAATCTGATACACTACCAAGCCAATGGGAACAAAATCAGATGGAAACATATTCAAAGACAACTTAAAATGAGGCAGTAGAATGAAAGTATGAAAAGGGACAAAACTTAAAAATGAAAACATAAATAGGGAATCTGCAGTGTTCTCATGAAGCCCGGACACTCAGTGAATCTAGAGTGATGTCTCAAAAAGCAAATTTCACAGTTTACATTGGTCCTTGTAAAGAAAACAGTGTGACATCCTATGATCTTTTTAAGATTGTAAGGACATTTGGTAACCCAATTTGCCCTGTTTTGGTATGCATCTCTGAGAATCTCTGTTGCTTGCTTTTATAGAGAGAGAAGTATGGCACTTTTCCACCTCTATTCGCCATATTTCCTTCCTCACTTTACTCTACTTGCTCAAGCCAACTGTGACTAACAAGGAGTTCACCACCTTATCGCCTGGTTGCTTTCAGCAATTACTTAATACAGTCAAATCTGGCTCTGCAGATGTCCCCCACCCAGCAACAACTGTCCAATTATTCATAAGTCCTTTGGTTCCTATAATCCAGGAGGTGGTCAATTTCACTTTTTCCTGCTGCTAAAGTACGTATTGAATGGAAACAACCCTGTGCGCTTTAACTGCTATAGATTGGATACTACCATCATATTTCTCTTTTTGCCACAAACAGCAGAAAAGGAGGTAAACGCTCAACAATTTACTTCCTTGCCAACTGCTACAAGACAGGCAGGTTTCTATCAGGCACATGGGACTCAAGTCATTCTTGCTGAAGCTCAGAACAAGAGCTGCATGGTTCTGGGTGAACGGGGAGCTGTGATTTTGATTGACATTTTTTTCTTTCTGCCTGACCAGCCTTCGTTACAGTAGCCCATAAGATAATAATCACAAGGCAGCAAGAAGGTTTGTGTGGACAAGTTCTGGACTGGGCTACTTCATTTCTAATTGACCATGGTCAGGAAATCCTCTTACTGCTGTTCAGCTCTTCCCCGGTCTAGCTGTCTTGTGTGGTTCCCCAACGTTTGTCCTACTCTCTTTAATATCTACGTTGCTCCTTTGGCCATGTTGAACAACTCCTTTGGTCTATGCCAATAGTTTATGCTGGGGACATACATTTTATACAGAGACTTGAGGGGGAACGCGAAGAAAGCTTGCTTGAACATTCAAAGATGCCTTACAGCCGTGCCATCCTAGATGTACAACCTCCTCAAGCTAAATGCAGACAAGACTGAGTTGGTTGTTCATGGGGGCCCCCATCGTGCAAGTCATCAGCATGGCACCTGAGTCGTTAAGACCTTATGCCATCCCTTATCAAACAATAAATCTTGGCCTCTACTTTGATAAACTTTCATTTAAATCTTGCTTCACATAGGTGGCTTTGACATGCTTTTTGTATCTCACTGGACTTAAAAAGATTATCCAATTCGTCCTCAAGCACTCTCACTTTAATATTAATCATAATATTATTGTCTGGACTATTTTAATACCGTATACCTCTGGCTGTCCGCAGCCACTATCCACCCGCTGCAACTGGCACAAAACAAGGCAGCAGAACTGCTTATTAAGCTTCTCTGCTTCCCTCTATAAGTACCTAGACTGGCTGAATATTTATAAGCAGAACATTTGTCAAATTCTTTTTATTGAAATATTTGCATAGGATATCAAACATTGCATCATAAGCAGTCACAGTACAGTCAAGTGAAATCAGTGGATGCTAGTACCCTCGTTAGGTAGCCAGAAAGTAAAGACACAGTTTTGTACAATCTCTGTAACTACACCCACAACACATCTGAACCTGGAAGTAATGCATTAGTACAACATATAGGTCCAAATCGAACTCTTGTATAATCCCATGATAAGTTCCCTATAGGACAGGCTTAGGGGAAAACGCCATTGCTTAGGATCCTAAAAGGCACTCCGGGTTCTAGATGGCTGCATCTTTGACTGCTGCTAGAGGCATAACAAACGTTACAGAAAAAGAGAAAAGGGGGAAACCATTCAATACAAAATAAATAAATCAACAACAGTGGCAACCAGGGAAGTTGGAAAAATCTAGGCGTTATTATACCGAAGGGGAGGTCAGTAGCAGGCGGGGGCATCCCATGGCCAGTGTAGAGCGCCCTCTCTTAGCGGATGTCAGAGGGGGAAGAACTGTCCCACATGAAGGCTTCTAGTTTAAGAAGAGGTGTAAGGCTCTGAGTCGGCGGCTACAAGCAAATAAGGGAAGTCCCTCTGCAAGGTAGCTAACCAGGGGGCCCCAAATGTAATCAAAACCCTTGCGGGAGTCGTCAACTATATCAGTTAGGTGTTCCATTGCCAGCGCCCTCCACAGGCGAGCGTGCCACTGGGTGAGCGAGGGGGCCAGCAGAATATTTTTAAGAGTTTTTGCTTATGTTTTAAAGCGCTGCATTTAACAGGCACTCTCTTTTTTCCAACCAAAGATTGTCTCGCTAGGGCAAGATGGCGGATGCACCCACTGTCAAGTACTCCCCTCACCCCCACCCACCGCTTCGACTTGCTCACGGCCGGCGCTCCTTCCTGTTGGCATGATCTGGAGGCTCTGGGTACAGCCCTATGAGTTGCAAGTGTCATCGCGCCCCTGTTTGTCTTTTGCCAGTGCTGGTCTGCTGCTCCCCTGGACTCAAACATGTCAGCTAGCAATCTCAATGCCTCCTAAACCCACGAGAGGTGCCAAAAATCGTGGACCGCCCACAGCGCTGGGCTCTGTAAAGGGAACAGGAGCAGGGGCTGGAGTGGGAGTGCAGAGGGCGGCCGGAGGCCTGTTAATTTTACTCTGGAGAGGTGATTCCGAAGGTTGGCTCATCCACCCACTGCTGGAAAACGCTACCAGCACTTTTTCAGGCAGCCCAGAAGGCGAAGACCAGAAAGATGAGATAGCCGAGACGGAGAGCAATGGGACTGCCATTAAAGCCAGCATGACGACTGTGGGGAGCCCCCTGCAGGACCTGGAAGCAACTTGTCAGTCTACTTCTTCAGACTCTCTCTGTGGCAAAGAGGTGAGCATTGGAAGTAAGAAGACTGTACATAAGAGCAGGAGGGGTGCCGAATGCGGGGGAGTCCTGGACTATGGCGGAGGTGCTTGGCCGGAGGGGTGTCAGGGGATACTTTGCCGGTAGGCCCCTGAAAGACTTCTGTGGAGATCAAATGCATGGAAGTGCCCAAAGCTAAAAAGGGGGCCTCGGAGAGATCCTCGAGGGAAGAAAACAAGGAAAATAGCCACATCTGGGAGTTGTAAAACCCAGATCTGGGGGGACCAAGCTTTTAGCCTGGATAACCCGGACTCCATGCAAGAGGTGGATTCTGGTAATACGTTTTTTCTATGTCAGATCCTTCTAATTCTTCGGGTGATGAGAGCCTGGGAGGTATAAAAGACTGGACAGGAGGAGAACTTACCTATATTTGATGGGAGCGACACAAGCAGCCTGCATTTGGATGACGGGGGATATTGGCAATGCAGGAGGTAACCCTTTAATCAGCCCTTCAACTGTATGAAAGCAGAGAGAACACAGATCTACCCAGGGCTCAGTCTGAGGGGGGGTGCAGGCTCATTAGTATGGGATTACTCCTTCTCTCCTAGTCTCGGGGGTAGCGGAGATGTGGCCACTGGAACTGCAGCTTGCATGGCTGTGGAAAATCAAGAGGAAACCTTGCGCTCTATCAAAAACCAGAGCATTATGGCACACAGGGAGGAGACTTGGATGGAGAGCCTAAGAACCAAAGGTCCATGCTGTAAAGCTGCGGAACTCTATCCATAGAGTGGCGAAGTCCTACTCGGTATTTGCAGAGTGGATTGGGGAAGTCGAGACTCTGATTGCTATGCTGGAAGACGAACTTGTCGCCCAAAGAACCCTCTCGGACTCTCTGAGAACACAGAAGGACAATAAGATATGGAAGTTAACTGATTTGGAAAATCACCAGCGAAGGAATAATTTGAGAGTGCTTGGTATTCCTGAAGGCATGGAGGGGAAGGATGTTCGGAAATTTGTTGTAGAGCTCTTCACAGAGGCATTCCCGGAACTTACACAGTGGAACTGGAATTTGGAGGTTCAGAGGGCGCACCGATTCCCTTTCAAGAGAAGATCAGGACAGCTTATAACTAATTTAGAGCTATATTGATATGTCTGAATAATTTTTTGGCCCAGGAAGCTATTTATGATCTTGCACAACCAGACAGGAAAAGGGTAGGAAAGGGGAGTGAATTTTTCGTTAGGCCTGATTTCTGTCATGCAACAGTAGAGAAGAGGTGGCAATTGAGGTAACTGATGCCAATGTTCCAGGCTTAGGGAGGTAAGGTTTTTTTGCTTAACCAGGACAAACTGAAGGTCATTTGTAAGGGCCAAACACAGTTTTTACCTCCAAAGTCCAAGCAAAAGAAAATTTGCAATCAATTTAGAATGGCTAGGATAATGTATATATAGGTGAGGATTGTATTCGGATCCAGTTCAGTAGATATGCACCTTGAAAGGCTTTGCTTTTTGTTTCTCTTTTTTTTTTCTCGGGGGGTGGGGGGTGAGATTTGGGGGCGGGGTTCTATGTCAGCATCCCATCTCTAAGGGCCTTGGGTCCTTTTGCCTGGTCAGGAGGGAGGGAGGGCACTAGATTTGGGGTATTGGAGGATGTGGTAGGTGGTCTTGGGGCACAGGGTTGGGGAAAAAAGGTTTAGAAAAAAGGTAATGGTGGAGCAAGACGTACTTAAAAATGTTATGATGTCAAAACTGGAGCAATATGCGCTGATTAGATGGGGGACGGAGTGATGGCAGGGAGGTTACATGTGTGCACATTTAATGTTTCTGGCTTGAACGAAGGGGCTAAGAGGCAGCTGGTCGCTATGGAGTTGAGAGGCTTCCATCTCAATGTGGTGTGCCTGCAGGAAACACGTATTTGCTGGGAGAAGAGTAGTGTGCTAGCTTAATTAGGATACAAGGTATTAGTGTGCACACACCACAGCTCCGCAAAGCGTGGGGTTGCTATGTTGGCTAAATCCACAAAGCGTGGGGTTGCTATGTTGGCTAAATCCTATGTACCCTTGGAGGGAACGGCTATTGTGGATAAATATGGCTGGTGGGCTATCACTGAATGCGCAGTCGGGATTGGAAATTCGTTCTATGCTTGATGTATGGGTAAAATGTGTGGATGATGCGCCAATTTTAGATCTTCTTTATACAGAGTTGGCTTCCTGGGCAACCCCCTTGATATAATGCGGGGATTTTAATATACACTTAGACGGCCCAGAGTTACAATCTGGCAACAGATTGTATATGGGGAGGAAACCTAAAGTTTTAGGGCACTGCAGCAGCTTGCGTCAGAGCATGGATTAGTAGATCTGTGGTTTATAAATAGATACCCAGATGCTGGATATACTTACTTTTCCTGTCCGAACAATAAGTGGGTGAGGCTGGATTATTTCTTTGTCTCTCGGGGTAAGGCAGCTACAACTATTCCCCAGACTTACGTCGGACCATAGCCCAGTTGTTATGGATAATTCGGTTCAAGGTCTTCCCAGATCACAGAGATGGTTTACCTTTGATAGGAAGTTATTAGCAGATGATATATTTGTTACACATATAAAAAGATGGATCATTCATTTTCTGGAAATAAATAGGAATACTGCCTCTCCTATAGTGTGGGATACCTTGAAGGCAGGTCTAAGGTGGGAAATATTGAGCTTTGGTATACATAAGCAAAGACAGCATAATGTCTTGCTCCAGGGTCTCTATAATGATCTCAAGAGGGCCAAATGCAGCTTGACACAATGTGTGGTTGATAAGGTGTCAAGCTCTTTGGCACAGGCTGCAGTAGCCCATTGCAGGGCTAGGATCAATTTACTGAGGTCTAAAGATATTGCCTGTAGATATCAAACTTTTAGGAGAGCATGTTATGAATTCAGGGAGGCTACGGGCAGGTGCCTAGCTAAACGAGTTCGGAACAAGGAGACTGAGCGTGGTATAGCACTTATAGAAGATTTGGCCAGGAAATTAGTTAGTAAACCTCTTGAGATTTTAGCAGAATTTAGATGTTTTTACCAGGATTTGTGTTCAGGGGAGGTTAGAACAAAGGAAATCCCATCTTGTTCCTCACCACAAGTCTTGTTTGGCCAGACTTTGAGCAGCAAAGATACTGCATATTTAGAGATGCCAATAACCCTGGAACAGGTTGAGAATGCTATTAATTCATTGGCGATAGGTAAAGCAGCAGGTCCTGACAAATTACCTCTGGAGTTTTATAAAACCTTGCTTTGGAACTAAAAAAACAGATGCTGATTGCCTTTCAGGCTGCTCAGCGTGGACAGTCTCCATTATCATGGGATACTGCTAATATTATAATTTTTTTAAAACAGGGATAAACTGCCAACTCTTCCAGGATTGTACGGACCTATCTCTCTTTTAAATAGCGATGAGGAAATCTATGCTAAAATTCTGGCAAAACGCCTCTCCAGGGTAATAATAGCCTTGGTTTCAATGTGCCAGCACGGCTTTATCCCAGGAAGGGGCACGGTCAACCATATTAATCGGGTGGTGACTTTGTTTGATATAGCTAAGGTTCAGCAGATTCCACTTGGTCAGATACTTCTGGACGTTGAGAAAGCGTTTGATCGTGTTTCTTGGGAGTTTTTATAGACAGGTGTGCACCATATAGGCTTTGGGTGTGGCTTTATTAACGCAGGTAAAACTATGTACAGGTCTCCTGCTGCTCGAATTTGTGTGATGGGTTTGGAGTCCGAACCTGTTGTCGGGGGACGCAACAGGGATGCCCGTGCTCTACTCTATTGTTGGCACTATACACCAACCCTTTACTTATGCAATTAGAGCAGAGCATGATCATACAACCTGTACACATTCAGCAGAAAGATTATAAAGTACTGGCTTATGCCGATGATGTGGCCATCGTCACTACAGCACCTGCCACAGTTAGGCCTGAAATAGAATGATTGGCCAGTGTCATTCGGTCAAATGCCAGGCAAAAACACAGATCATTTATACAACCCAGGCTCTCTTCGATGATCCAAGAGTTACTCAGGAGGCCATTTATTTAGGCATTAAAATCAGAGCTTGTCTGGATGATCTAGTAACTGCTATTTGGGACCGTTTGTTGGCTGGAATTGAGAACGAATTGAGGAGGTTAGAGTGTTTACATCTTTCATTGGTAGGTCGTTGTAATATGATGAAAATGAATATATTACCTAAAGTACTGTATTTTTTTCAGGCCTGTTCCTTTAGCGCTCAGTAGAACCCAGCTACAAAACCTGCAATCAATCTGTGGCAGATTTATTTGGGGTCAGAAACAATCTCGCTGAGCAATGAAGTATATGACACTGCCCAGGACTCTGGGAGAGTGGGCGGTTCCTAATTCTGTGTTTTATTATTATGCTTTATGGGTATTTTATTAACAGGAGAACCAACTAGCAATGCAGCCGATGCCCCTTCTATCTACCATATGATGCTAGGTACAGAAGCTGAGAGATGTTTTCTAAGGGTAATCAAACCTAGTTACTATAAAAAAAGACCCTGTTTAATGTTCATTGGGCCGCATTTACAGTTTGGAAATAGGAGTGTAAAAGCCTGAAAATTGGAAGTAAAGACTATTACACACCTATTCATGCAACACAGTTAGTACCCTCTATCTTTTGGGACACAATTATGGGCAGGTGGAAATCAATGGGGATTTCAATTATTCGGGGCTTTAACGAGAAGGATAACTTGTGTACATTTGCTGCACTTAGGGAAACATTTGGATTGCCAAATGCAGATTTCTTTAAAGTATTTACAGATATGGGACTAGCCATGCAAAAAAAAAAAAAAAGAAAGAAAAAAGATTTGCAGCTGGGGGACATGGGGAAGAAGGGTCTCATGGAAGCAATTTAACATAAGCAGAAAATCAGGAGTCTTTACATGGGCCTTCTGGAAATGTAGGATGATGACCTTGAAGAGCAGGATAAGAAATGGAGTCATAGATTGGGGCATGGGGCATGTACACAGACCTATTGAGATCACAGAGAAAATCTTGATCGCCTCAAGACTTAGGGACCCGCATTATAAAACCATCTACAATCTTTATCATACACCCTCGAAAATGCTGAAGAGGTGTTGGGTAAATCTGGGCACATGCTTTCGGTGTGGAGCCGATTTAGTCTCCACGTGTTTTTGTATGTGCGAAGTTGCATCAGCTTTTTTAGGGATAGTGGTCTTTTTAACGTTTGTGACTGGCGTAGAAATCACGCTCACCCCGACGGCCATGTTATTTTTAAAACCTTTATTAAGTGGTGTACAATAGACAAAGGACACATTTTCTTTCATATGGCAATACAATTGACAGAAATGTTCAATGGTTATACATCATAATTTTCCGAACTAGGTAGCAGGCAAGTAATATCCCTTTACCGTTCACTGTCTGCCTGCACCACCCACCGGACCCTATGTACGCTCCTGGCCACAGACCCTGCTGCGTGGATGCCCTGTTGCGCCAGCACACATCAGTACATGAGGGACGACTATCACTTTTTCACAGTCTCCGTCAGGGCCCACCAAAGTAGAAACTGGTGTCAGTTTCCACTCTCCCTCAGGGGTCGATTCACCACTAGGCAGCAAGGAAGCAGTTTCGCAGTCCAATGCAGATAGTCAGATTAGCTACCCTCGCTCCTAGATCCTCCAAAATGGCGGGCCTCGCCTTCTTCACCGCTCCGTGACCAGATACTCCTGGGCGAGTCCTCAGGCTCCCCAGAACATACGCAGCCTTCTACTCAGGTCAGCATCCCGGGAGGAAGCAAGTATATTGCAGCACCTCATCACCCCGACTGAAATGGACCGCCACCGATGATGGCTCCTGAGCTGCTAATGATTATGGCTCCTGATAGTAGGTGCTTCAGTGCCTCACTTCTAGGCCTCGAATGTACGAGCGCCCCCCAGGGCACAAACTGGCCTGATCTCCTTTTAGCTCAAGGAGGAGGTCTCCCCGTTGCGAGCGTCTGAGTCAGCAATACTGTTCCAGTTTTTGTCTGAGGAGCTCCGTGGACAGCAGAGCCGCTGTGTGTCGGGCCGCCACAGCGTTACACGGCAGATCGGGGATCGAGGCCTACTCAGCTCGTGGACCAGCAGGGGTCTCTCGCTGGGTCGTCCGGGTGAGTTCAGGGGTCGGAGTCAGTTTGTTGCACTCCAGTTCTCCGCCAGAACCGATAGCGGCTCTAAGGGAGTCGTGTTACGTCTGCAGGTGCCGGATAATTGAACGATAGTGTAATGGTTGTGCGGAGTTCCTCGCTCAGGCGGCAATCTTTGACGCTGGCAAGCTCCGCCCCCACCCGACGGCTATGTTACTGAGTACACCGCAGGTGGGCTACCTTATATTTACGGCAACTGCTGTGGCCCGGCTCTGTTTGCTTCATCGTGGTTGCAAAAAGAACCACCTTCCTTTGAAATGTAGAAAGCTAGATGTTTAGCATTTTTTAGTTTAGAACACAATTTATATTCCCTCAAAGGACCTCGTAGAAGGAACCTTGGTTTAAAGGTTTGGGGAGCTATATTAGACTATATGAATGATGAATGCAATGACCCTTATGCTTCTTATCTTCTTTATTATTCCGTTGGATGTGTTCTGCTGGCTGACGAAGAAAAAACAAAAAAGATTGTCAAGCTAATAGAGTTTTGTGTTCTGCTCAGGTATTTCAGCATTCTGTTCCTGGAATAAGAAAATCTTGATAAGGAGGTCAAACTTTCTTTTTAAGAGAGGAGACATTTTGGAATTCTCTTCCTCTGGACCTTAGGAAAGTTATGTGCTAACTAGTTTCAGGAAAGCACATAAAACCTGGTTATTCAATTTGTAAGGTGTCCGCTAGTGTTGAGGTCCTTAGTACCAGGATGCCTTGATGGCATTTGAGGGCTTTATAAATCCAATCAATTCAATCATGACCATTTGTTGGACCCACTGAAACCCAGTCAGCTGGAAGGACAGTTAGTCGCCGCAACTGTTAGAACACTTGAGTTACTTTATGTGGCAGACAGTGAGATGTCCCGTTGGTAGGCATTCACGGGTGGCAAACTGGCAGGCCTTCAGGAGAAATCCCACAGCAGGCTTGAAAGAGTTCCCAATATGAGGCACTAAGGCAATTCCAACGCCAAGTGGATTTATTAATAAATATTCTAATAGTTAGGATGTAAAGTCCCAGACCAATTTCACAATTAAAAGAAAGTGGAGTTATGTTTAGGGTTTATTGCGCTGAAAGTATTAATGTGTTACCAAAATGTAATGAGTGCCAGGTAGCGTTCCAGATAGCATGCAACTGTACAGCAGCTGCACTTTCAACATAATAATGGATTTGCGGCAAGTACAGCACTACCAGCTTCATAATCTGCATGCTTCAATGAAAATATATATTAGCTCAAATTGGCCAATAGTTATTCTGAATGCTGAAAAAGCCTAGGTGGTGCATTGGATTCAACTTAGACTCGCACAGATTTGAATATTATTCGAACAGGATAGAAAAAGATTTGAGGGGGGGGGATAATTTGTTTCACTATCCATAAATACAATGAAGTCTACAAAGCTGGAGTTACTTCAAGAGTGCCCCCATTGTTTAGACACTGACACAACAAGTGTGAAATGAACAACATTTGTTTGCATTGCTGGTTTTGTTGTTAGGGGGTGAAAACAGGAAAACTTTGCACTAGTAGCCCACGGTTAAAATATATCTGTGATGTCTAGAGTAAAAGAGGCATGTTTTTTATTCTAAAAACATGAACACCTAAGGATATTTTCAGTTGAATGCTGTATTTGTTTTACACAAACTATAACCATGTTAATAAAAGGGAGAACCTGTTCACAAGTGCAGGAAAAAATAATAGTTGGCGAATAGACTTCTCAATGTGTATATTTTTCCTCCTTCTAAAACTATTAACTGTAGCACTGGGATGCATTTTGTATCAATACCTGATTGGGGAAACGTCAAAAGAACCAAATGGCAAATTCAGAGAATGTGCCACAAAACGCTGGCGTTAGTAGCAACTAGGATGTGCCGACTGCGAGCAAAAGTGCAGCGCACCAGTAGTAACTACAGTATGTAGAGAACGTCAAGGAAGTGTACACAATTTGGTGCCACTGGGAGCTGGGACAATACTATGACAATGAGTGCTATGTGCTCTGGGTAAAGTCAATGCACAAACACCGAGTACCTCTGTTTTGCAGTGGTAGCGAGTCTGCCAGTGACTGCTTGGGAAGTGATTTAGCTAGAGCACTAGTCCTAATAAAAGCCAGATTAGACATTCATTAGCCAAATAAATGATTAGTTAACTCACAGGAATTGATATCATTCATCACAAACCTTTCATACCCTTGACTTCTGGCGATACATTTTACAGTATATATGTTTTCATAAAGATCAGTCTCTCCAGTCCCCAAAATTGAACATTTGCATATCCCTCATAAACTGATTTTTGTGATTATATAAATATATATGCACATCTCAAAACAATACCATTTCAGGATTAGAGTAATCCTGAAATTATGCAAAATAGGACGCAGAGAACTCTGGGTAGTTCCCAAATTTAGGTGGCGAGCAGCTCCTACATAGAGGACGCTGCAACACCAGTGACATTCTTTTGAATTTGCTCACCTCAAATATCTTTTTCTCTAGAAATGTTTTTAAGCATAGGATTAGCACAGTGCCATCCATACCGAACTAAATAGGGAAATAGCCTTTTGTCATTTATACAACAAAGTCTTTTAGCATAGGATTAGCAAAGTACCGTCCATGCTGAGCAGTAAAATGACAAAAGCTTTTTACCACTCCAGGCACAGTATTACGGCTCTGGATTGGTAAAAGGCTTCTGCTGAATGGATTTACACCAAATCTGGCAGGAAGGTAGATTAGATATTGGTCCAAGGAAGTGCATTTTTGTGATTTGGTGTAAATGCGTTCAGTAGTTTCGAAGTGATTTAAAGACATTTTAAGTTGTATATTTAGGGACGCTGTGGAACCCCGACCTCTCTCGATCTCGTGCTGATGAGATCTGATTGGCTGACAACACTTCAAACCAGGAAGTGTTGGCAGCCATCTTGTGACTCGGTTGAACCGAGTCACAGGAAAAAACACATTAAAATGCAGTAGGTCTCGCAATGACATTATTATGAGCTATTAACATTGTAAATGACATTGTTTTTATATTGTTTTTCTTTTGTATTCAACTTAAATAAAAGGCAATGAAATTCAAAATGCAAATAGTCAAAAGTTTTGTAAATGCAAAACCTATTGCATTGCATTGCACTTATGATGATTATGTGAGATTGTTCTTCAAATTGGCAGGTATGTGTTTATTAATTTAGATAGCTTATTGTTTATAGAGCGGTGGCGACTTAGCATTTTAGCCTGTGCATATTCTGTTTCCACCTTACAAGAGTGGACAATGTATATGCACCAGTGAGTGCATGTCTAGTGAGACTTGTAATCCAGCGGTAAGCGGCGCCCATGTTTATTGTGTGCGTAACAGTCTGTAAAGCGTATGCCGTGCCTTCAGAAAGAGAAACACTTTCACTTTCAAGAAAAACAAGGCTCGTCTCTCCTTGTGAACTTGTTGCACCGCCCACCTCTAATGTAAACAGGTATTGCATCGCTAACATTCAACTCACTCTCACAACCTAGGACACTAGTCTGCGCTTCCTTTCTCTCTACCACCCAGAACGGCACATGGCAGCAGTCTGTGAATAACTTACGGTTACTCACCCCGATTGGACGTCCAATCAAGTCCAGCACGATGCACGGTCCAAACTGGGCGGCACCCACCGAGTGCAGAAGGACGACTTGGGAAAAGCATGTGCAGGCTCCACAGGCAATCGAAAAATTCTACATTTGTATTGCGGGCTAAGATTGGCTGACATGCCTACAATTCTACATTCATTGGTCACCATACTTGACAGAAGTCCCGCCTACTCAGCCTATGTTCTGCCTTGAGATTGATTGTTGTGCTACCAGGAAGTGCTTAGAGCATGGATGAAAGGTATACTTTCCCTTTAAAGAGCACTAGCGTGCAACAATCTTTAATTTTTTTTGCGGAGGGAAACAGAAGACGCGTGTAGCATCTGTTTCTCAAGAGGGGCGGGGGAAAGGGAGCCACGAGACCAAAAAGGAATAGGCGCCGTTGCTGCCCTTGGGACAGCGAGTCTACAGTGTGTCCTGCTGACGCTGCTTGCACGCGCCAGTACGCTCTGGGATTGGTTGGCAAGGTCCACCAGTCACACTGCTTATATGCAAGTTGCCAACCAATCACAGAGTGTACTGGCGCGTGCAGGCAGTGTGAGCAAGACACGCCGTAAACTCGCTGTCCCATGGGCGTGTCAAAAAAAATATAGGGAGTAACCAAAACCCCACTAAACACCAATCACAAACAACATTTTTACATAAATATCAACATTGTCCAATTGAAAGCATGGGCGGTGACAGAAGTATCTCTACACAAAATAATTTACCCCAATAAATCTCACTACGCGAGCAGCGCTTGCACGCTGCAACGCACGCTGCAACGCTAGGCGAGACCTACAAATGGGGCATGTAGAAACACCCTGAACTCTGGAGGCGGTTGGGGGGGTGGGGGGGGGTGCCACAGGGACCCCACAAGGGCAAAGACTTTTTTTTTAAAGAAAATTCAGCGGAAGTCGGGATGGATCCGCAAATCCCACTGAAAAAAAAGAAATCAAAAGCAAAGCGCGGGATCCCGACCTCCATTATTAATTGGCCCCCAGGTGGACAGGTCCTGTGGGCAGTGTACAAATAAAGGAGAGGGGGGCGCACAAAGTCACTGACCATGTCATGAGTGATGTAATATGCGAGGTCATAAGCAATACATTATGGGGGCGTGAGTTATAGTTAGCTCAGCCAACTATAACTGCTGAATTTCACAGGTTTTGTATGAGTGAAACTGGAGCTTAACTATATCGTCCCTGTAACCTTTGTTTTTTTTCTATATCAATCTATATGAACATATATCTATTTATCAGTGGGAAGCCATTAAGACATTACAGAAAGATCCTATGATAATGATTAAATCCTCCGAAAATGGAGGTTACATATTCCTCATGAATAGGGTGGGTGAATATGTAAAAGAAGCCCAGAGCCAGCTGTACAACACCACATGTTATGCGAGGATGAAGATGGATTCTGTCATGACTCTACAAAAAGAAAACCACGAGTCTCTACAGGGTTGGTATGATAATCAACTACTAAACTGGGATGAACTCCATTTCTTAACCAAAACACTACCCCCATCATCCCCACCCTATACCAACTTCCTAAGGTACATAAAAACATGACCAATCCACGGGGGCGACCGATTGTCTCTTCAAAGAATAGTATTTTTGAAAACACCTCGATCTTCATTGATCACTTTCTATTTCCGTATGCTCAAAATTTTAACTCTTATGTCAAGGACACTAAAGATTTTGTACAGAAAATTGGAGACCTTTCCTGGGGAAAGGAATGTTGGTTAGTATACCTGGATGTAGAGAGCTTCTAACTAGCATAAAATATCATGATGGACTAAGAGCATGCAAAAAATATTTACGCACGAGAAATATCAATATATTGGAACATACTCACACGTTGTTGATGATTGAAACATGCTTAAAAGAGAATGTTTTCCTCTTTGAAAAATGATTGTATAAAGAAATACAGGGTACTGCGAAGGACACCTGCTGCGCCCCCAGCTACACCAATCTGTAGGTGGGAGGAGTAGGTGCTCTGGAGCAGGGACCTTGCAAGATGGACAGAGATTATTAGCATTTGGCTGAGATATATAGATGACAACTTTGTATGAGACGGTAATGAGATCAATCTGAACGTTTTGTTTCTATGTTGAACTGTAATGATGTTAACTTTAGATTCACTGTATAGTAGAGCCAACAAGCCATTGAATTCCTAGACACTAAATTAAAAGTAGTTGATGGGTTCTTCAAACCGAATTATTCTGAAGATTCACTGCAGGAACTCGATAACTGCCATACCCCCAATTTTCACTGGGGTATACATTCAGCTAATTCCTCAGAGTGAAAAGGAACTGAAACTCTGAGGCTAGTTACCATGAAACCAAGACACTAATAACTAAGAGGTTCCTAGCGTGGGACTACCCTTGGAAAAAGTTGAAAACAGCCAGCTGGAGCGCAGACAGTACTTCTAGGGCAAAGGCCGTCTTCTGTCCCCCGGAAGCCAAACCTCAAGAACCTATTGAACCAATCTGCTTCATAACAAAATATACTAATCAGGCTGGAAAGCTAAGAGGAATCCTAAAAAAAACCAATTGAGGTATTTTGACTCAAGATAATATCTTGAGGGACAAAGTGGGTACAAAAACCAAATATCACATATCAACGCAATCTTTCTCTAAAAGATATGAAGGTATGTAGTTATCTCAAACCAAAACAAATCTAACTGTCTAAAACAGGTGAAAGGTTTCAAACTCTGTGGGAACTGTAAAGCTTGTCGACACACAATAATACCCAAGAATCACCTTCGGGAGATTAATTAAATCTGGCAGATACCCAAATTCATAACCTGCAAGACAGACTTCGTTGCCTGTTATCACATGTCCATGCAGGATTTGGTATATTGGATCTACCACTTTCCCTGTACAGAAGAGTATCCTTGAACATTGAAGGACGATAAACAGAGATTTGACATACAGCACAGCCAACCATTTCAATGAGAAACACTAGAGTGACTGGACAAAAGCCACATTTGTTGGCATCGACACAGTACCCAAACACCCAAAAGGAGGGAATAGATTAACTGCCTTACATAGACTTGAATCATGATTCATTGTACAAGCTGGTTCCGTGGAATGAATAACAATGAGGAATTACACTCGCATCTATAGGGAATTCATGACGCCGCACACCCCACCTCACAGATTTTTTTGTTCAATTAGTATATACACTCATTTCTTGTAGCGTTTTTCTTTGTCTAATTCTTTTTAGTTCTTTAATTGCTTTGGTCTATGGAATTAATTGGACTGTACGGTCCCGATACTGAGCGTAAAATGTGTCCAACATGACATTTGAACATAATGGTACCAATGTTTCCCTCCTTGCCTAGCATGGATAAACAATAATAGCATATTCCTCTGACATTTTGTCAACAAAATTATGATACCTACTTTATAATACCTCTTATCTTCTTTTTTCAGAATCTCTCGGGACCTATGCCCATGTGGATTGGCTGATATTACAGACAGGGAGTTAACTGGCACGAAGGAGTGACACCACTGTGGAACCTCTTCATTTGGATCTCTAGACGTGTTAAGATGATGTTTTTGAATAAACATTTTAACCTTGTTACTGTGGCTGACACCACATTAAGCTAAGTTATCTTTACCACTTGGGACAGTACCTGCAAAGCAATCAAGTTAGGCTACTGTAGCCAGATCGCCAGTACCACATTATAGACCGATGTCTAGCAGGTACTCTCACCTTAATAGCACCACATGTGTCATGCTCCCTCCCTCCTCCCCCCGCCCTCCTCCAGTTTTCCATCTGTTTGCTAAGGGGACCCTTACCCGAGCAGGTGAGGGGTCAGACACACACGGCTACTCAGGATAGATAATATGTAAGAGGTCGGCAATGAGGTTTTCTCAAACGTCAAAGGATGATCCATGTGAGCCCACAAGGGTATTCATGGGTAATGTAGTTCCATGAAATACGATGTAACTACTGAAGATAAAACATGGTTGTGAATCATAAACTTGCTCAGGTACCTTTCATTTTATGTAATGATATTTTGTGTTCCACAGTTCATTATTATTTTTGCCCACAGGAAAAATGTATATGTATTGCACTGTTTCACTTGATGGAACACATGCCAGGAAATAGAACAAAAAGTATTTTTTTTATTTTTAAGAACTGATGCGTCGAATGACAAAGTATTTATGTTGACGAAATGCAAACTGTGGTCATGTGTTCAAGACACCTTGGAGTCGAAACACGTCATCCTCGTTTGCCTCTATATGTCACACAGACATATCTCAGGGATGAGTGCTCACTCACTTAACTTTATACATTTATATATATATTTTTTTTAAACAATTGTATTGCTTTTCAAAACAACCATGGGCTCATAAAGAAAAAGATTTTCACATTGTGCATACATAGAGTACAGTGTATATAGGATCTACCTACATAGATACGATAAGAAGTAGTACATTTGCGTCAAATACGAAACCCCTTCTCGCCCCCCTGTTTCTTCCCTCCCCCTACTCAGAATCACTTTCGCTATCTAGCGTCGGAGGGTCACACGAATGCCCCCTATATTCATTCCATGCACCCCAGAGCCTAACCCATTTTCGTGGACATTTTCGATTCAAATACACTGTTCGCTCAGCCAGCATTGCAAAGTCCAGGTCCGAGCACCACTCCTTGACTGCCGGTGCAGCCGGGGACCCCCAAAATCTAGCTATGTTTCTTTTTGCATACATTATACCTAATGTCATCCAGTCCTGTGCAGAGTGTGAAAGGTCATTGGGTTCCCAGATATTCAATAGGCAGCCCCGCGGGTCAGGAATTATGGAGTCTTTAACCACCTGTGACATAGTCCTCATCACCTTTGTCCAGTAATCAGCAATTAGAGGGCATTCCCAAATCATGTGGAGAAACGTCCCCTCTTCCCCGCATCCCCGCAAACAATATTTATGCGCGGCTCTCCCAATCGCATGCAGGGTGACCCTAGTGTGATATACCCGGTGTAATAATTTTAGTAGGATTAATCGAAGTCTGGACGGTATAGCAACTTCTCGGGCGGAAGAAAGCGCAGCCTGCCAATCAGACTCAAACTCCCCCACCTCCCGAGTCCACTTGTCTCTTAATTTCAAAGTTGGGTCTTGTAGGTTATTAACGAGTTTACGGTAAACAAATGAGGTCACTTTTTTGGGCATGTGCTCCGTGAGGAGTCTATTTTCTAATGGGGTAGATTCAGGAACCTCATCGCCAGGGCGGATTAGGGATCTCAGGGCATGATGAATTTGCAAATATCTACATTTTTCCGTGGGTGCCAAATCATATTGCTCAGTGAGTTGCTCAAATGTTAAAATGGCTCCCTGCTTCCAAAGGTCTCCTACCATGGAGATACCAATCAAATCCCATGCCCGGTGACCTTTACTGTTGCATAGGCGGCCCAGTTTGCGCGACGACCAGAGTGGCGTCATTTGCGTGAGAACATCTTTACATTTAAGGTGGGCCTGCGCCTGATACCATAATTGAACCGTATGAGACGTAGGACCCCGCAATGCAGATGCGCATCGCTTATCATAAAGTGCAGCCAGTACATCGTCGCCACCCAGGTCGTATCTATCAGCTTTGAATGCTGGCTCAGTCTGGGGGGCATGCAGCCAATAGTTGATGATCTTCAGCTGAGCCGCCCAGTAATACAGTTGGATATCAGGGAGAGCGATTCCACTGTCATACCAGCTCCTGATTAATTTGTGTCGTGAAATGCGTGCCGGTTTGCTCCCCCAAAGGAGACCCGAGACCAGTGCGTCTATGGATCTGAAATATTTAGGAGAGACGGAGTACGGGGTATTCTCAAGGATATAAAGCAGCCGAGGCAGTGTCTTCATTTTATATAAGGCCGCTTTCCCCAGGAGGGTCAAAGGTAAGGAGTACCAATGTTCCACATCCGTACGTAAGTGCTCAAGAGGGGGCTCCAAATTACGGTGAAAAAATTCCTCCCGATGCGGTGTCACCCAGATCCCTAAATACTTAAAAGGTTCTTCAGTGATTATTAAAGGGCAATCTGTTCGGCATAAATCCGGACTCATCTGGGTGGATCAGAGTTTCCAGATGTGGGGTTAATCGGTTGGCTATCATTTTGGCCAAAATCTTGGCTTCCACATTGAGCAATGAGATCAGACGATATGATGTACATGCGTCCGGGGATTTGCCAGGTTTCAGGATTGCAACGATTGTAGCTATTCGCTGTTCCTGTTGCAGCTCCCCCTTACTTAAGCTATCTAAAAACATCGCCAAAAGGTGGGGAACTGTGAGCTCAGTTACACACTTATATAGCTCAATAGGGATCCCATTGGGCACCATGGCTTTACCCGATTGTAGGGACTGAACCGCTGCAAGGACTTCATCTTTCGTAAAGTTGGATTCTAAAAGCAAGGCCTAGTCCTCTGAGAGGGACGGCATTCGTCTGTCCTTATTATAAGTTTGTGCCTCCTCCGTCGTAATATGCGATTCGGAGGTATAGACTAGTTCAAAATAGTCAGCCAAGGTGTCGACAATGTCCCCTGGGGCAATAACCAACATATCCGCTGAGTTGCGGAGTTGCGCTATCGTTCTCTGTGCCCTCTCTTTCTGACCCAGCCATGCCAGGAGTTTCCCTGCCTTATCCCCTATTTCATAAATTGTGTGGTGCGTGTGTTGTATTCTCAGCCTAACTTGTTCCCGTTGGAGTTCATTAAGTTCACTTTGTTTGAGACGAGGCTGATGCGGTGTCTCCTCCGTGGGGTCAGCTTTGTGACGTGATTGCAACACGGTCAGGTCGGCCTCCATCGTGTCCTGGTCACCCCTGGTGGCACGCCTGTGACCCGTTATTGATGCTAAGACTTGCCCCCTCAGCACGGTCTTGGAGGCCTCCCACAGAACACCCGGTGGGCGTACAGAGTTCGCATTCTCTTGAAAATAGTGTTTTGTAACTGCTATAAGCTCCTTTTGGATCTTGGGAACCTGTAAATAGCCTGGGGAGATCGGGAAAATCCGTTTCCGGACCTTAACGTGGGAGGCATATGTCAAGGTAACCGGTGAGTGATCGGAGATGCCCCGTGATTTTATCTCTGTCTCCGACAAATGCGGAAGACTCTCCGCGGAGAGGAAAAAACAGTCAATGTGGGAGAGGCTATTGTGTACCCCCGAGTGTAAGGTGTACCCCCGTTCACCAGGATGTTTGTATCTCCACCCATCCGTAAGACCCAGTGCCTCCAGAAATCTAGTCAGCCGGGACTTCCCAGTCCCCAGCGTCCTGCATGGATAACGGTCCAGCGAAGCATCTAACACTGCATTGAAATCGCCTCCTATAATGAGCTCCCCCTCCGGTAGACTCAATAAAAATGCGCTAAGAGCGGGATGCGCATTAGAATGAAGGCCGGTGGGATGTACAATGACACTACGTTGAACTTCCTCCCCTCCCACTGACAGGAGATAGCCGCAAATTGACCCTGTGAGTCCCTCCAGACCTGCTGAACAATTAGTGGGAATCGTTTGCGAACCAAAATGCCAACACCCCTGGAGCCCGTAGAGAATTCAGAATGCACCGCCATGGGATAGCCCCAACGGTCCATAGCCTTACAGGCCGAGCCCACCAGATGGGTTTCCTGAAGTAATGTAAATGTAAATGTATTTCGATTTATATAGCGCACGTTTCACCCAGGGGTCTCAAGGCGCTTGCTTAGGGAACCCGTCCTGGTATTCCCCTGTGAGAGATACCCCGGCAGGGTATTCACAAGGTGAAAGCCAGGCATCCCGCCGCGAGGGGCCGTAGTGGAGATTAAGCAAGCTATTGCCCAGAGTCGCAGAGTGTGACCCCGTGAGTCGAGTAGGCACCGGAGCGAGAATTGTCGAGTCCGTGGAATTTTTGAGCCCGAGACCCGCCGAGGCGGGGAATCGAACCCTGGTCCACGGCTGATCTCAGCTTCCGGGTCTGCCGCCTCTAACCACTGAGCCACACTTCTGCCACTGCTGGCGCCGTATATACTGCAACACCAGTCCTCTTTTAATTTTAGCCCCTAGCCCATGTACGTTCCAGGTCATGAAAGTCAGAGGGGTTGCTGGGGTCAACAGGGGGGCGCTCATATCTACAGCATTGCACATTGCACTTCCTTCTTCCATCAGAATTAAGACAACAATGCCCACCAGTCTCTGCAGCATGCACTTCAACCATCATAGCAGTGAGATATAGCCCAGAACCAAAACATAAAACAGAGTCCAACAATCCTGCACATTTTATCGCTAACATTTCCATAGTCTTTACAGTTTCAGAATCAACCCCATGGACCACCTCCCTTGCTCCCCTCCTCCCCCCACCCTGCTCCCCTGCCTGTGGATGTAGAACTACCCACCCCCCAACGTGGCAGAGTGCCTATACCCTCCCAAACCATGCTAAAGATGCAGAGGGCAAATGAGCCCTCCATCCGATGGCAATCTGAAATGTCTACAATTAGGTACAGCCTTAATTCTGCAATAGCACCATTCAAAACATTATAACACATCTGAATAACTAACAGATAAAACACAGTATTTACCCAGAGTTATGGAAAGCCCACTGCAGCCATTATTAAGGTCCGGAGCAGTCAGCGGTGTCCCTCCACCCATCCCCCGCTCAGTACTTGCGTACATCTCCGATGCCGGGTCCATCAATAGTTAAAGTCCACTTTAGTCCTGCACATGGAGACTGCTCGATTCAGCTGCGGCCTCCAGCTCTGCCCCCTCAGCTCCACGGTCATTGCGGTGCTCCAGTCTGTCCCGCCGACTGCCATTTCTACCTTTGACCTTCGTCCAGCCCTCCATCCACTCCCAGGCTGCATCCGGAGAGTCAAAAAACCACGGTTTACCGTCCCATTCCACTCTTAATTTCGCCGGAAAAAGCATTGCGTATTTAATGTCTTCTGCGTAAATCCTGCTTAACCGCCTGAAAACTCCTGCCCTGTGCCTGGACCCTGGCTGTAAAATCGGGAAAAAGGACACTTCATAGTTGTCCAGTTTGAGCAGAGGGCCAGATCTCGAGACTTGTAGGATGCTGTCCCTGTTCCGAAAGTTGAAGACCTTGGCAATTAAGGGTCGTGGTGGGGCGCCAGGTCTGGGCCTTCCGCCCAGCACCCTATGGGCCCGTTCTATTGAGAAGTACGCTGACAGCGCTTTAGGTTTCAGGTGCTTCGTGATTAGGTCCTCCACATAGAGGTCCGCAGCCGGCCCCTCTGTTTTTTCGGGAATACCAAGGATACGTATATTATTGCGGCGGGCCCTTCATTCATAATCATCCAGCTGCTGTGCCATGCGAAGCTGCGTTTTTTCCATGTCCTCCATTTTATGTTGCAGCTCGAAGGTATCGTCCCTCAGCCCAGTCGTCGCTATTTTGAGCTCCTTCACCTTCTCATTCATCTGCTTAAAGTCCGCTCTGAGCAAGGAGACCTCCACTGTGACGGAGTCCATCGATGTGCGCATTCCCCCTATAGCCGCCAGAACGTCATGGAACGTCGGTTCAGATTCCGAGGGCGGCGATGCCGCCGGGCCACCCTTATCTGCCTTCGGTGAGTCACCTTTTTCACCCCCTTTAGTCCACGCAAATTTGGACAGTTGCTTCTGGGCATTAATCAACAGCTCCTTCTTATCCGGGACTGTCCCGGCCCCCTGGAAGCATGCCTGGGTGTCTCCCATTCTGAAAAAACCCAACGCAGACCCCAATAAACCAGAGAATTTCCGACCAATATCCCTCCTGCCTTGGGTGGCAAAAATCGCTGAAGCTCATGTTAACAACGTACTAACTCCGTTCGTGAATAATAACAACATTTTAGATCCCTCCCAGAATGGGTTCAGACCGGGCCATAGCACGGAAACTGCCCTCCTGGCCACTACAGAGCAATTGCGATCTCTCATGGACAAAGGTCAAAGTGCGGCGCTGATTTTGTTAGACCCCCCTCACACCAACTCACGCAAACTGTAGTAAGTCCACGCAGTCCAGGCCATGGCTTCACCACCGCGCCAACTAAATCCCTCCTAAGCCCACAGAATAGGTCAGAGTCTACGAATGCGCACCCACTGCAGACACTGAGGCATCTAGGTGGGCCGGCACGTCCTCTGTCACTGAGGGACCCACAGGGGGTGGGGCGAGGGTGTGACACACATCCACGACCTCCTTACGTCCACCAATGCCGCTCTTGTGCTCACGGAGCTCGTTATTGAGGCCACATCAGGTCACTGGCACCTAGTATTTTTACTTTCGGGAGAGTACCTTCAGGGGGGTGGGCGGAGCGCCCCACCTCACATGAGCTGCCGGCCGGTCAGGCCCGGGGGGGGAGGGACCGGGCCGCAGGCGCCGCTGTCCCGTGGCGATCCTCAAGTCCTGGGGAGCAGAAGCAGCCGGTCCGGGCACTAGTCCTGCCTCTGGGGAGTCCTTCAGGCAGATCCACACCAGCCGAGGGGGGCCAGAATCCCACAAGGCTCCCCCTCGTTTGGCCACAGTTTCGATTTCGGCCGTCTATTGTAGTGGGGCCCTCAAGCCGGGGCCTCGAGTTGTTGTCTGCCCCCAGTCCAACACCAGGCTCCCTATGAGGGCTCCGGGCAGAGGAGACCAGCCCCCTATACCTTGAAGCGCCAGCCGCCGCGACGCAGCGCGGATCAAATCGGGACCGTCAGCAGCCCTCAGGCAGAGAGGGGAGGTGATGGGGGGGCGGGGGGGCGGGGGGGCGGCCGCCGCAAGCACAAAGCGGAGCGTCGATCTGTTTCAGGACAGCTGCGCCGCCATTGCCATGCCGTTGTGCCCATCGGGGTTTCGCCTGGGGGGGGGGGGTGGCGCCGCGGCCGCAGGGATCTCAATGTAATTACCCCAGGGGGGGCACCAGGTCGGAGGGGAGACGCTCACCCTGCAAGAATTCTGGGTTTCAGGCTGATTTACGATATTTTGGCGATCGGTGAGAGAGAGCTCCGTCACGCCGCAGCCATCGTCCTTGGCTGCTGGCCACTACATTTTTTTTTTTTTATGCTGAGAATATATATTCTCGGCATTAAAAAATATAAATGTATAAAGATAAGTGGGTGAGCACTCATCCCCGAGATATGTCTGTGAATCGCAGATCACACACACGGATCTTAACTAGATCATAGCAACATTTCATCCTACAAAAACACACTGTGTAAAGAAATAAGGAACCATTAACTAAAATAAAAATATGTGTTCTTCAGGTCTACACTCATAGTCTATCAGCAGTACTGTTAAATTTGGTAAGTGAGTACCTAACAGGATGCCCAATTTTCCATTTTACACCTCCTGAATTAAACCTGGTCTGCTCGCTGTTGCAACTTTTGCAAGACAAATTTAGAAAATGAACAACAAAATAGTCTTAAGCTTTGAAGCACCAATGGAAATATCAGAAATTCTCATCAATACTGCCCAGGACCCACTTCGTGCCACAAAATCTGAGCAGTGGGTATGTTTTAGCCATGGAACTAGGATACTTGACATCTAATGTCAGTTTTGCAAATTGAATGTACTGGAAATAAACACAGTATTCTAATGCTGGGACAGAGTTCACAATATAGTGCCCTTGCCATCAGAATAAAAAATTAGCTAGCTATCGCGCCAAGAATTTTCAATTCTATTAAGGACATGGAGGCGAGGATTATGCTTCTCTTTCTTTTAATGCTACACACAGCAGCCAATGAAATCTTTGTATATCAAAAAACAAACTACATTTCCCATGATGCAAATCCTAGGCAATACCGGATATCCTTCTCTTTCTTTGCTTCGAACATAAGTATATAAATAACTGAAGTCCAACATAAACCTCCTCCAACATGCATGGAAGAACAGCCAACTGGAAAGAATTCTTTCAACTGGAAACATATTCAGTCCATCTTCTTTTCAGAACCTGAAAGAATGAGAAAAAATGTGCCCGTAAAATCTGTAAAGACAGACTATAATCATGGGAGGGCAAGATATTACCATACATGTCATATAACCGGGTGTAATAATCCTCGCCTCTCTGTCCTTAATAGAATTGAAAATTCTTGGCGCGATAGCTAGCTAATGTTTTATTCTATTACAGGACCGGAGGCTTCGTATTATGCTAGTTTAACGCTCTTGAAACACTACAGAGGAAATATCACTCACCGGTTTATAATAAGACTGTTTAAATGTTGATTCGGAGGACCAATCCGCTGAATGCATAATGTCCTGAACAGTACATACTAACATAAAACTCTTAGAGGCCAAGGCACCACGTATAGAATGGGCCCCAAACACCTGGGTATTAATACCCGCCTCTTGCATAACATATTTCAACCATCTGGCTATAGTAGCCGCAGTAACAGGTTTGAATGGTTTCTGTAAAGCAATCACTAACTGCGTAACATCAATAGGTCGAAAAGACCTTGTAAACTCCTCGTAGACTTTAAGACATTGCACCACACAAAGTTTTGCATTGCTAGGAAAAGCATGATAGTTAACACTTCTAGACATTGTCTTAATACTGGCAGTAATGTTAAAAGAGACTCCCTCTGGAGTAAACACTCTACCTGTAATGTCCAAGGCTTTGACGTACGATGACCGTCGACATTCTGCAAGATATAACAGCATAGCCAACGTGGCCGAAAGTTGTTTCCTGGATAACAAATCATTTTGAGGCCAGCTATTGAACAGTGAAAGAACTAGAGAGACATCCCATAGAGAAGTATATTTGGGTTTGGGCGGATTTGCTACCCTGATCCCTTTCAGAAGTTTGCAGACAAGCGGATGCATCCCCATCGGCTTACCCTCAATTTGAGAGTGACCCACTGAAATTGCGGAACGGAAATTATTAACTGAACGATATGCTAAACCTTACGAACTTTTCATAGAAAGGAAGTTCACAATGCAGGGTAATCCTGCCCCAACGGGATCCATGTGTTGTTCAACGCAGCAACGAACCCAGCCTTTCCAGGCTGAAGCGTATCTCTTCCTGGTGGAAGGGGCCCAGGCTTGGTCGGTAAAGGCTGAAGCCTGCTCCAAAAATTCTGGCATTTGCCAATGTTTCCGGAAAGTCTCCAGGCCATCAGAGAGAGATGTCCCGACTCTACCATCGGATGCATCTCTCCATGAGGGCCCTAGAGTATCATCGGTGATTCCGGGATCCTCCTGGGAAGGTCGCAACTGACTTCCAGGAGACTCGGAAACTAAGGTTGCGATTTCCAGAGGGGGGTCACTAAGATCACCTCCGCCCTCTGACGCACTATCCGTGAGTACACTCGAGGAATCAATATGAATTGGGGAAACGCATAATTCAGGGACTGAGACCAGTCCTGCGTGAAAGCATCCGTCGCCAGGGCCAACGGATCCGGTCTCCAACTGAAGAACCGAGACATCTGCAGATTCAACCTGGAAGCAAAAAGGTCGATCTGGCAAGACTCCCAAATCTCCTGTAACCATTGAACTACCTGCGGTTGAAGCTGCCAATCGCTGTAATCCCTGAGTTGACGTGAGTGCCAGTCCGCCACCACGATCGACTGAACTGGAATATACTCTGCTATGACCGATATTTGTGACTTAGGCAATAGTGCCAAAAGTGCTTCGTTATCTCTACTAACATGGAGGTTCTTGTACCTCTCAGTTTGTTGATGTAGCGTACTGCCGAGACGTTGTCCATCCTCAGAAGGATGCAACATGACACGTTCTTGGGTGACAGAATCTTGATCGCGAATGAGCCGTCGAGAAGCTCTAAGCAGTTTATATGGAGATCTAACTCCTGCAGAGATCACCGTCCCCCCGTGGAAATATTTCCGCAACGAGCTCCCCAGCCCCAACGGCTGGCGTCGGACTCGATGACTACCTCTGGAATAGAGCCAAAGATGGCTCGACCGTGCCATGCCTCTAAGTGGCCTAGCCACCACTGAAGCTCCTGACGGACCTCTGAGGACAGAGGAACCATGTCCGTGTAGGAGAGACCCTTCTGCAGATGCTGAATCTTCAATCTCTGCAGTGCCCGATAATGAAGAGGACCCGGGAAGATCGCTTCAATGGATGACGCCAGTAGGCCCACCATCCTGGCAATACCTCTCAGCGAGACCGTCTGTTTGGATAACAGGGCGCGCAATTCCTTCTGTATGTCGTGCAATTTGGACGGGGGAAGACTCAGCTGAGCCGCCCAAAAATCTATCACAAAGTCCAGAAAATCTATCATTTGGGTCGGGCAGAGGACAGATTTGGTCTCGTTGACCACAAATCCAAGGTTTTGCAGTGTAGCAATGGTCATGCGCAGGTGCTGCCTCGCCATGTCCAGCGTTTGCGCCATGATCACTATATCGTCTAAATACACAATCATGCGAATCCCCTGCTCCCTGAGGTAGGATACTACAGGCTTCAACACCTTGGTGAAACACCATGGAGCTGACGAGAGACCGAAAGGAAGGACCAAATATTCGTACCACTGGAACTGCAAGAACCTCCGATGTGGAGGAAATATCGGCACAGACAGATAGGCGTCCTTCAGATCCAGACGGACCATCCAGTCCCCCTGTTGCAGAAGATCCGCCAAAAGATGAATACCTTCCATCTTGAAATGTTTGTAAACCATGTAACCATTGAAATCCTTCAAGTTGAGTACCAACGTGTAACCACCACCTTTCTTCTGAACCAGAAAAATATTGCTGCAGAAACCGTGAGGGCCCTCGTCGCAGCGCGCTATCACATGTTTCTGCAGCAATTCTCCTATTTCGGAATCTATGAAAATGCACTCTGTTTGGGAAAAAGACAGCTGCCTGGGAAACCTGTCTTGAACGGGGACCTGAAAAAAATCTAGATGAAAACCCTGAACAGTTTCTAAAATCCAAGCATCTTGAGACAATTGAACCTAATTTTGGAAGAAGTAAAGAATACGACCTCCCAGAGGGAGTGGGAAAATATCTGGAGCACTCACCTGATGATTCTGTGGCCTGGAAGCCACCACGGTAGGCTCCCCTGTTGATCCACCGCTTATTGAAGCGCTGCCTGGTAGGGTAGAACGTTCCCCCTCGGGTGGAATCCCAATCGCCTCTACCACGGCCAAAGTCGCCTCTCTGGGGGCCTTGAAAAGACTTGCGGCCAAACGAGCATCCCCGGCCCTGTTAAAAACACCAGCCTGAAGGGCTCGCTTTATGCCTGATTGGGCTTTATCGAGAGTCGTGAAGGTACCTACGTATTTCGTCACATCCTTCACAAAACGCTCACCGAATAAATTGCCGACTGCAAGGGGCCCTGGTTCTGTTGCTGCAAGTTCGGTGAGGTTGGAGTCCATCCTCATGAGGAGGGACTTACGGCGCTCAGTCGAAATAGCGCAGTTAGCGTTGCCCAATAGGCATACCGCCTTCTGGGTCCAACCAGCCAGACCATGAGGATCCATTGCCGCCCCGGATTCCTGTGCCTCAAAGGCCATCTCCAAAATTTTGGCCAGTGGCCCCACAACATCCAGGAGCTTGTCCTGGCATCCCCTCCATGCACGGACGATGCCCTTATTAGGGTCCTTTGCGAATATTTTGAGGAAGGTCAACATGCTAGAGTCAATGTCAGGGGTCTCTGCAACCTTATCAGCAATATCCGGTCTAGGGGACTCAGACCTGAGTCTATTCCTGACTTCTTTATCAAAGCTCTTTCGGAGATTGTCATGGATATAGACAGCAACCTCTGGTGCAGGTAGCCAATCGGATGACCTGGGGTGACCAATGTCTGCCGGGTTGAAGGTAAAGGGGGTGGACGCAGGTGGAGAGGGTTCTACGTTCTTAGATTTCTTAGCTTTCTTCCTGGAGGGAGACTCATCCGGGGAGTCAGTGATTGTAGTGTCAGTGTCAGTGTCCGGAGCCTTGGACTTACCGGGGTCCGGGACAGGCAGGGAGGGCAAGGAATATGAATGCGGCCAAGAGTCCGATTGCGAACCAGAAGGCGCACCGTCCTGCTTAAGCTTCGTATGGGAAGTAAACCCATGGCGCTTGGCGAATTTCTCCAACAGTTTAGTCATCGGTTTTAACGCAGTTGCCAAGGCTTGTTGAACAGTTCCCGGAACTGCCTTTTCTAGGGCCTTATTGACAGAGTCCTGGACCGAGGCGTCCAGGGCCTCAACAATATTATCTTCAATGGAAGGGGCAGCCACTTCCTCTTCATAGGTCTCATCCTCTTCATAGGTAAACCAATCATCCATGGTATCTCCAAATTTGTACATGGACTTACTCATAAGGGTAAGGAAAATATCTTGAGAGGAGAAAAGGGGGAGCCAACCCACAGCACAACACAATCACCAGGTACCTAGCTCCTTAGCCAAAGGCTGTAATCAGGTTCTTGCATGCCACAGGGCGTAAAATGGAGCAAAGAGCAATAAATAATACACAGGAGGTATGCTCCCTCCAGGCCCAGCGTTTTTTTACAGCTTGCCAAGCGTGAGGAGTCAGCTCATGGAAGAATCTGAAGTGGAATGGGAAAAAAACCTAGGAAAAACAGGCAGTAGCGACGTGCGTAGCCCAATCCTACCAAAAACAAGCCCAATTGGGCTACGCACGACCGACTAAACCAACAGAAAATAACGAACTGGAAAGCTCCTAGCGGATCCGGCCAATGAGGGGGGCCTCCGCGCTCCAATAAACGTTAACAACTGTCTCCCCGCCGTCGGCGGGTCGGTACCAGTGAATAGTGCACAAAAACAATGTAAATATACCCCCAGCAGCAAACGCTGCAATCCGCTTCCCGCCGTGCGGGAAAAGCCTGCTCCGTCCGCCTAATGCCGAAGACGCGCTCCTCTCGTCAAACGAGGGAGACGCGTCTGAGGAGCTCAGCGCGAGTTCGCGCTAATTGCACCCTGGGTCCAACAGACTCGTCGCAATGCTCGCGTACACCCCCGATGACAGCGGGGTGACGCGGCAGCTCAATTACAAATGCCTAAACAGAGCATAACAGTGCAAAGGGTGAGACCAGTGAAAACACAAGGAATAAACAAACGCAAATGCGCAAATTAGCATGACATATACAGCCGTCATTAATCAGTATCATAGTAATCAAAAGGCACTTAACTGGCTGCGTGAGCAGCAAAGAAAGAGGAGAATATCCGGAATTGCCTAGGTCTTATGTACTAATACAGGAAGTGATGTTGGTGCTCTGCATCATGGGAAATGTAGTTTGTTTTTTGATATACAAAGATTTCATTGGCTGCTGTGTGTAGCATTAAAAGAAAGAGAAGCATAATATGAAGCCTCCGGTCCTGTAATAGAATCACTGCCACCCCAGCTGTGGTCTATTGGATTAGTTGGAAACATAACATCAAGACACAGTTTTCAATCCCAGCCTACCATTTGGTCGAATGATATGCTCCTGGATAATCACTTTTTAAAATGATTGGGAGCAATTAGAATCAATGTCAAAATTACTCCTAAGCGTGTTGTTAAAAATAGAAATAAACTGATTAGTACCTTAGGGAGAAGAGTCTAGTCTCATGGTTTATTCAACAAAATGCAATATGGTGGTCTTTGCAGCAAGTAGCATTGTGCTGCAGTCTCGGGTTTCCTGCTTTAAGAAACTGTTTGACCCTGGGCAAATCATACTTTACCCATGTTTATGTCCATTAATCTAACAATATTTCAGCACTATGATCCAAGTTTAATTTAACAAATAACTACCAAGAGCATTCTGCCAGAACATGTACCCATCATGGTATTAATTAACACATATATGGCTATTTATCTGCAAGTAGCTAGATTTGCAGCTCAGCGGATGAACGGGTTCCTGAAGTCGTATTGTGCACAAACCCTGTGCTGCAACTCCTTACTCCTAAAAAGTTATTCAAATGGACAGGTGCTCACCGGTACGGAGTACCTGCACTTCTCCAACTGAAAGGGACAGTACCTGCACTTCTCAAGCACAGCTGCAATACATTTAATGGGAATATCTGCAATTCTTAGAAGCAAATAGGTACTCTAAAGAGTAAGGACATACACTTGTATAAAGCATTGCTCCTAACTAACGATAGGTACCTCTTTCACAGCTCATAAAAGGCTGAAAGAGAAACGGTTAAAATTGGTGGGTGGGTGGGGGAGGGGTGGCAAAATGTCAGACAATGGGTGCCCCGCAATCAGGGCCAGCCCTTGGCATGGGCGAGTTGGGCTGCTGCTGCCAATACATTAGCCAAGCACGTAATCACATTTGGAAGCAGCGCTGATTCAGTGTAGGAAAGCAGGAGAAAGAAAAATGGAACAAAGCCTAAACGCACTAAACATGTCCGGCAAAAACGTTGCCAGGATTACGTGTTGTACAGTTTTAAAGCCTGCAACAAGGTCAGCCCTATCTATGTTCTCTTTATTGGGAGGCGATGTGAGTTGGACCACTTTTGTAGATCATTACTGCCTGATGGGAGGAAGGGCACGGGCATCCCATTTAGTGGCTGGCCAGTTTACAGCCGACTGTTGTGGGGAGGACGGAGAAAGGGTTGTGTCCCCTCCTTTGAGCACAGGGCCTTTGCCAAGGTGGATATTCTCACTTTCTTTATAAACCAGCTCTAGTTTCTTCCCTTTGTATATTCCCCAAGCTATGTGTTGTGTCTTACAACATGAGGCGGAGACACAGTGTAGGTTCAGGCAGTTATTATAGTAGAGCAACACACCGTCAGCGCACCCGCCACCTTCAGCCTATGTCCTCTACTTGTGGCACAAAGGGGTGACACGTAGCACGAAAGTTTATTTCAATTGTTAATGCACCTACTTCCTTATCATCAGGCAGTTATATTCAGTATTACAGTTGAAACTGACTTATTTTGTTTATGGTGTAGACTTGAGTTGTATCTCGTTCCTGCAACGGCGTGTATACGTTTATTAGTTGCTTTATGGTTCAGTTTCCCCAAAAATAATGACTACTCTAAGAAAGCTTTAAGGGTAGAGTCAATCGACAGTGCGATTCATTGGGTGGGCCAGACCGGTGCTATTAGAATGTTAAGTGAGACACTTTGTTGTGTTTTTGTCAGTCTGTATTTAATTTTCGTTTTTCTTTTTACACAAATCGGTTTATTTAAGAGAACGTTTGTGATGATAACTTGCAGTGGTACTCGGTCCTTGACTCGCCCGCAATGCCTCGGTGAGGGCAGCTGCGCAGAGAGACACGCCAGCAGGGCGACCAATGCAAAATATGCGGCACTTGACCATTCCAGTACCTCATCATTACTGCCAGGGAATACTCACAGAAAGCAGCAGGAATTGTAAGCCTATAAGGCAGCCTCTACTTAAGCAAAGTTAAAAGCGCCATTTGTCGCCCGTAAATCAACCAGAGAATGGACTGTCACAGTCGCTGTGGGTTGGAGAGAGCTGAAGCGACTGCCCCAAAGAATTACAGTGTGTGTTCGATTACAGTACTAAGCCACGTTACCTGCATACACGGCGTTTCTGTCCACTCCTAAGGCTTCGTCACCCACTACCTGCACCTTCCGTGACCCCGCTTGAGAAAGCTGTTCCTGCAACTCTCGCACACGCCGGCTTTTCCCACTGCAGGGGAATCCACACAGCACCACCAGCGGCATGGTGTCTTTAGCGTCTCACCAGAGCGCACGCGCAGCGAATGTTATCACCCGGAAGCATAACAAGTATGTGTGCCGGTATCGCTCATCAGCATCCTTGCAGATGGATGTGCTGACTCTACCTCTCGCGGCTTCTTAACGGCTCTTCGTAAACTCCCCTGGACTCAGAAGTTAAATCTATCTACATTACGTTATCCCCACAGCAGCTCAAACGAATAACGTAAAACCTAAAATATTTCGCCTCTCTTGAAACTTGCGAGCAGAAACTTTAGTTAACGATTTTTTAAAATCTTTTAAGGGCCCTGTATGGTCTGAACGATGCCGCTGGGTTTTCACCCATTCTTATTATAGTTTTGGATTCCGATGAAGATTTATTTATTTATGCAGTTATATATAGCGCAAACTTTACCCAGAGGCATCTGAGCGCTTTACAATATAGCGAAGTAAATTACATAAGGAATGAGTGTAGCATGGAAGTAGGTGCAACTACTGTTGTATCCTAACCTTGGTCTCCCCTGTGCCCTAGTTACCTCTCTGACTTGAGAGCACCCATTGTCACCTCTCCCCTCCCATTGGTTCCCCAACGTTCCACCACCCTTCCAGCTTTAGGAACTGTCAACTGATATGTTATTATGCTTCCTGACCACGCCGTGACCTGGTGTGGGGTTGTAGATACGGAATAAACTTATAGCTGATTTACCTACTGCTTCCTGGTACTTGCTTTCAACAAGTGGCGACGAGGTAAACCACAGCCCCTCACCACGGATTTGATCTCCTTTATTCGTAGGAATTAAGCATTAATACTGAAAAATGCCCTCCTACCTGAACTCCGTATAATGCTCGACATGACATCCTGAAATTGGTTAGTGTCCTTGGAGCTCCTCTGCGGCGACACCTGAGTTGAGGCGCCTGTCTGCTGCACTTTCATGAGGGTCGGTTTTCCCGGCGTGAGTGATTCGAAGTCCCTGTCATCTGCATAGTTGTGAGGCTCGGCTGTTTCCCGGCGTGTATTCCACGGCCTCCGCCCTCACCACCTTTGATGACGACCTGTCGGTAAGCACAGCCCTGGCATCGGATGAAGAGGTGCCGATTGAGTGACTGCGCGCTGCTGCTTCGTGGGTTGTTGCCGTCACACGGCGAAGGTGAGAGCCAAAGCATATCGTGCTGCGCCTGTAGTTCATTTTCGGGGGAGACACCAGGTGATTTCCTGTGTGCGCTAGGACATTCCTATTCGTGCCTGTTCTGGTTGGGAAAGAGGCGCCTTCTTCCTCACAAGCGCGCAGAGACAATTCCTGTTAGCTGTTTTCGCGCCACATACTTTCCTCAGCTTCGTTCTTCTGCACATGCTTCAGCACGTTCCACGTCACTGGAACGCAGCGTCTGGTGCCATCTTGTGGTGAAATCTTCGGAACTTGTATAACTTCGCTTTCAAACCAGGCACATACACGGTGATGTGCACACACCCATGTAATTCTAACGGAATTGTATGTTTTTCTTGCAAACAACTTCTAATAAGACAGTTACAACAAAACTACATTACTTAAAAACAAAAATCTGTACTGTCAACTAATAATTCATTCTGTGACAACTAAGCTGATGCCCCAGGCCTGTGAAATATTTCTGCTATAACTGTAACTTATAATTGGACAGTTAGACGTTCACTCTTGGTTTAATTCATCTCGAGTCCACTCCTTAACCCTTCGAAGGCAAGTGTCATTTTACACTAGGAACAACTGCTACTTGAAATTTCGCTTGCGCTTTTAAATCAGAGACTTGTTTGTCTTCATCCATAAGCTTAGTGGCAATGTGTGCCCTTAGTTCATTAAATCTTGCGCAACCCCAAGCTTTCCTACCTCTCAAAGGTGCTCCTAGTATGCCATGGAAGGAATGGAGAGAGTATTTCACTAATTATATAGAAACTGTGGAAGATGAGGATTTCACTCCAGAAAAGAAAAAGAAAGTGTTGTTGTACTGCTTAGGTCCAGGGGGTGTCAAGACTTATAATAATATTGAAAAAAAGGTAAGAGAAGGTAATGATGTTTATCAACATGCATTAGATGACTTAGATGCCCATTTTTCACCTATCGTTTGTGTTGCTGTTGACCGGTACAAATTTTCAAGAAGGAAACAGGGCAAAGATGAGAGCATTGATGATTATGTGGCGGCCTTGAACAACCTGGCTTTAACTTGTAGATTTGGTAAATTGCAAGAAGAATTTGTACGCGATCAAATCATTATGCATGCGAGTAACCCCAACATCCAAGACAAACTATGGGTTAATGGAGAATCTTCCTTAAAAGAAGTTTTTGCTCTAGTTAAAAAAGCTGAACTAACAGGCAGATGTGCCAAAGCGGTTTTAGATGAGCCAATTGTCGTTAAAGCAGTTCATTCTTCCAATGCAAACAAACTTAGACAAAAGGCCAGCAATAAAGAAGTTGCGCATGAGTATCATAAAAAAAATGAACCTTACAAATCTAGGCACAAAAGTGAGAAAAGTCACAGCAGTAAATACAAAAATCCACCTGAACTCAAATGCTATCGATGTGGTTCTCCTAACCACTTAGCTGATTCAACAAAGTGCCCTGCTAGACATCAGAAATGCTTGTCATGTGGTTTGACAGGTCACATCGCCAAGGCCTGCAATAGGGCATCCTTTAGGCAGAGCAGACATGTCAGACGCATTCAGGATGAAAGTGACTCTTCAGATGAAAATTCGGAGTACTCGGATTCAGATAGCATCAATTACGTGTTCTCCATTGAATATGATGTATTGGAACTTACACCCACTAAAAAAAAGAAACCCATGTGCGATGTGAAATTGGGAGGGGTGACTGTAAACTTAATGGCTGATTCCGGCTCCCCTTTCACAATCATCAATGAGAATGTATGGAAACAATTGCTTACTGATAAAATCGGGACATCGCTTGAGAAGTCAAACATCATTGCTAGAAGTTACACTGGCAACAACCTCGAATTTCTAGGAACATGTGAATTGGAATTCGAGTTCAAAAACAGGAAAGCTTGTTGTAAACTCTTCATTGCAAAAAAAGGACCTTCAGTACTTGGCTGGAGGGACCAAGCCGATCTGGGAATAATCCTCAACCCAAACAGCGCAGACCCTCTTTTGTCCGTTGATGAGTCATGCAAGAATACAATTCATAAGGATTTTCCTGAAGTGTTCTCTGGAAAAGTAGGTCTTCTTAACAGTTTTGAACACAAAATTGAACTTAAAGACTCAGCCATCCCATGTGTCCACAAGGTAAGACACTTACCTGTGTCGGTAAGGAGTGATGTTCAAACAGAGTTGAATAGACTGGTCAAAGATGGAATAATTGAGGAAGTTGAATCAGCGGAGTGGGTTTCTCCCTTAGTTGTGGTCAAACGTCCCAATGGGAAAATTAGGCTGTGCATTGACCTTAGGGATCTTAACAAGAACATTATTGTTGATCAGTATCCGCTACCACGCATTTGTGAAATGTTTAATGCCACTAATGATATGTGTATTTTTTCAATAATAGATTTGAAATCCGCGTATCACCAGATACCCCTACACGTGGACAGCAAGAAATACACCACATTCATCACCCCATTTGGTTGTTACCGTTTCACTAGGGTACCGTTTGGGTTAGCCTCTGCCGCGGCGCTGTTCCAAAGGGTCATGACTTCCATCTTGGAAGGCATTGCAGGCATCAGGTTCTTCCAGGACGATATTTTAGTCATGGGTGGCAATCAACTGGAACATGACACACGCTTAAAGCAAGTTTTCAACAAACTTAAAATGCATGGTCTTACTGTTGAACTAGATAAGTGTAAAATTTCCCAGGAACAAGTGGTTTATTTGGGGCACACTATCAGCCACGAGGGCATCAAACCAAAGCAAGGCTTAGTAGATGCCATTCTTAATGCTCCTTGCCCATCCAGTAAAGAGGACATCAGAGCCTTTCTCGGACTAACGGAGTATTACTCCAAATTCATAAGGAATTTTTCAGAAAAAATGTACAGTCTAAGACAGTTGCTGAAAAACAAAACAAAATTTGAATGGTCCCCAGAATGTCAGACCACCTTTGAAACAATCAAAAAAGAAATTAGTGAAGCACCTTTCCTCAAGGGATTTGATCCCAAAGCCGAAATCTATGTCACAACGGACGCAAGCAACAAAGGATTAGGTGCAGTGCTAGCACAGAAGGATAATTCAAATCAAGAATGGGTTGTGGCTTTCGCCTCCAGGTCACTCACCCCTGCCGAGGAGAAGTACTCGGTAATAGAACGCGAGATGATTGCCTGTTCTTGGGTGCTCAACCACTTCAGAGCATACATATGGGGATACAACATACATCTTCGCACGGACCACAAGCCATTGATCAAGATCTTATCTGCTTCTGGTTTACAAAATGCCTCACCACGTCTGAGTAAAATGTCAATAAAATTATTGGACTACAACTACTTAGCAGAATATTGGCCAGGTATCAAGAACAAAGTCGCTGATTTTCTCAGCAGATTACCCCTGCCACATAACGAGAATTCGAATGCTCCCGAGGATGATGAAAGAGTGGCTCTACTCTTCAACACAAATTTCGAGGGAATCTCTACTGGAGAATGGGAGAATCACATGTCTCAGGATTCAACGCTAAACGACGTATGTAAATATGTCAACACTTCGTGGCCAGAGAAACGCCACCTTCAAGACAACATTAAGTTGTATTGGGAAATAAGGAATGAAATCAGCTTTGAAAATGGTGTGTTGTACAGAGTCGGTAAGGCCATCGCCCCCATCACTCTCAGAGACAAAATCCTGAAACTTTGCCACATGGGTCACCTTGGCATCACTAAAACAAAGCAAAGAGTCAGAACCTATTATTGGTGGCCCGGTATCGACAAACAAATAGAAATCCTCATAAGGAACTGTGTCGAATGCAGTGATTCTGATAAAGTTCTCAAGACATCCAAAGTTTCCCTTTCTCCACTCCACCCTCCCCAAATGGCTTGGGAAAAATTAGGCCTGGACATTGCTGGACCAATTGAAGGACATGATGGAGGGATCAAGTACATCATAGTGGTCATCGATCACTTCTCCAAATGGCCGGAAATAGAAATCGTTTCTGAAATAGACAGTTCAACTATTATATCATTCCTGGATAAATTGTTCCTAGGTGAAGGTCTACCCAAATGTATTCTCACAGACAATGGTCCACAATTTTGCTCCATGATGTTCAAATCATTCCTTGAAAGGAACTGTATCACCCACCACACTACTTCATTGTACCACCCTGAAGGAAATGGTCTTACAGAACGCTTCAACCGTGTCCTCAAGGGACACATACAATTGTCAAGGAATGCCAATCTTAACTGGGAAGAAGAGGTGTTCAAACTCATCTGGGCTTTCAGAATCTCTCCTTGTGCCAGCACCCGCAATGCACCTTTCGTGCTCATGAGAAGCAGACAGCCTCTGAGCATTGACCTAGGTTGGATGCCTGTTTCAAAGCAACTTGAATGGTCACCAGACGTCATCAGGAACAACATTATCAAGGCGCAAAAATACTACAAAGAATGGTATGACTCAAAACATAGTGCAAAAGAACACTCATTCAAAGTTGGAGATCTGGTGAAAGTTCCCTTTAAAAAAAAATTAAAGAAAGGAGAAAGCAGATTCACCTCACCTCTTCGCATCAATGAACTTTATAACAACGCCGCTAGACTCAACGATGGGAAAGTGTGGCACATGAGCAGATTGGCGAAATGCCATCTTGAAGGCAAAGCTCCAAGTCAAATGCAACCTAATGTGCATAGTAAAGATTTGTGGGTTGATTATGATATGTCTAGTTCTGAACATGGTTGCATGCCCAGCAATGAGACTTCACATGTTCTCCCACCTGTGTCTGACTTTGCTGATTGTCACTCATCAGACCGGTCTGTTGATGTCAGTCCTCACACTCCGTTACCAACGCGGAGTTGTCATGGCGACTCACATTCTGACTCTGAAGTCATGTCTGACAGTCGTAGCTTCAGCGGTAGGTCTGGCAGAACCAGTAATGATCCTCACTCTGACACCGATTGTGTTTCTGATCCTCACTGTGTCACGGGGAGGTTTGGTCGAACCATTCATAAGCCAAAATGTTATGAAGACTTTGTATATGATTAATGTTCACCGTTCCTCCCGCATGAATGTATGTTTCATCACCGAGGGTTCAATCCTTTAAAACTCTCAAGAGAGGAAGATGTGTTGTATCCTAACCTTGTTCTCCCCTGTGCCCTAGTTACCTCTCTGACTTGAGAGCACCCATTGTCACCTCTCCCCTCCCATTGGTTCCCCAACGTTCCACCACCCTTCCAGCTTTAGGAACTGTCAACTGATATGTTATTATGCTTCCTGACCACGCCGTGACCTGGTGTGGGGTTGTAGATACGGAATAAACTTATAGCTGATTTACCTACTGCTTCCTGGTACCTGCTTTCAACAACTACTTATAGGTACTTGTGCGGAAAGTTGTAACTTACATATTAACAAGTTATAGATGCAGTTAGGATTATAAAATAGGAAAAGGTGGCGCAAATAGGGTTATACAAGTAGAGAATACATCATAACAGAAATGGAGTACTCGTGAGTGTTATGTGACAGTCAGGGTCATGACCTGGGATAAATAAATTATTATTGGAGTGTCTTTGAAAGAAAATAGGTTTAAGCTCAAGTCCAAAAGGAGGTCCGAAGTATTGGAGGTAGCGGATTCCAAATTATAGTCGCATTGCCTGAGCAAGGTTGCGCCATGAGTCTTTCCCTTTTGAAAGCTGGAGGTTTGAGCAAAACATTTTCACCATTGCGTGAAGGTCTAGATCTGCCTGATATTTTGAGTTTGTTGGCCAGGTAGCGAGGGGTAGAGGTGTGTGTAAGGCTATACGGGTGATGCAGGTAATCTTGTACCTTGACCTCGCTACAATGGAAAGCCAGTAAAGAGAAATCAGTAAGGGTGTAATATGATCATTTCTTTTGGCCCCATAGACGTTTCGTGCTGCTGAATGGAGGATGGAATTTAGAGTGCATAGGTGTGATTTGGGGAGGGGAGCAAGGAGAGCATTGCAGTAGTCCAGTCTGGAAAGAACAAAAGATTGGACCAGAGTTTTCAGGTCTTGCTCGGGAATGAAACGCCAAACCCCCCAGAGAAGGCGCATTTGGTAGCGTGCATTCTGGCCATGGTGTTGATTTGGGAATGAAAGTTGAGTCATTTGTCTTGGATGACATCTAGGTATTTGGCGCTGTCAACAATAATAGTTAATTATTGTTAAGAATGTTCAGATTATCCATCCATGATTGAACAGGAGGAGAGTTTGAGATAGAGAGAAGAAGGAATTCAGTTTTTGAGGAATTCAGAATTAGATGATATGTCATCCAGTCTTGGATGGAGTTGAGGGTGGTGGTGAGGATTGAAAAGTTGTGTGCGTAGGACACCTTTAGGTAGGGTTTAATGTCATCAACGTAGAGGGGATAGTGGAGCCCAGACTTTTTTCATAAGGTTTCCCAATGATTCCATGTAAAGATTGAAGAGGGTAGGTGCGAGGATTGAACTTTGAGGGATGCCTTAATCCACAGCCTTAGATGCAGAGAAACAGTTTGCTATTTTAATTGTCTGAAATCTACCCAAGAGGTATGATTTAAACCATTTCGGCACTGTGCCTACAAAGCCCATTCTCTGTTTTAATATGTTCAGAAGAGTTTTATGGTTAACAGTGTCAAAGGCAAAACCAAAAGGGATGATGGACGGAGTGTTGAACATTGCAAGCACTCACCCCCAGTCAACTGATCTGGATTTAATCCATCATCATTCTTTAGCTCACTCCGCCACCATAGTTCAGACATGGCCATATGCAAATCAGTCTGACCATGTGCCTCATGGAAACAGTCCAGCCCGAACTGCCAAGCCATGTCTTCTCTGGACCGGAATCAAGCATCCTGGCATATGGCCATGTCTAAACTGGGGTGGCGGAGTGAGCTAAAGAATGATGATGAATTAAACCCAGATCAGTTGACTGCTGGTGAGTGCTTGCTATGTTCAACACTCCGTCCATCATCCCCTTTGGTTTTGCTTTGTTCGCCCTAAGTTGGCAGGGTATGCCCAACGTGGGTTGCTTGCTCACTCTGTCACTGGATTCAAGCTAGGCTGCCCGATGACGGCTGATTAGCCAGAAACCAGTCCCATGATGCTTGTTTCCGGTCCAGGGAAGACATGGCTTGGCAGTTCAGTCTGGACTGTTCCCATGAGGCACAGGGTCAGACTGATTTGCATAATGGCCATGTCTGAACTGGGGTGGCGGAGTGAGCTAAAGAATGATGACGGATTAAACCCAGATCAGTTGACTGGGGGTGAGTGTTTGCAATGTTCAACACTCCGTCCATCATCCCCTTTGGTTTAACAGTGTCAGAGGCAGCAGATAGGTCGTGGAAGGATCAGGAGACAGGAATTGCATGAGTCGAGTAATGCAGGGCATCATTGATAACTTGTAGCAGGGCTGTTTTACTGCTGCAGCCTTGATTGAAGCCGGATTGAAATTCATTAAGAAGGTTGTTGTCCTTGATATGTTGAGAGAGTTGGTCCGCTACACAACTTTCAGTGATTTTAGCAAGGAAAGGGAGGTTGGTGATAGGGCGGAAGTTGTTAAGGTCCTTCACATCAGTAGAGGGTTTCTTTAGAAGTGGGGTAAGCTAACCTGTTTTAAGGGCAACCGGAAGGGAGCCTTCACTGAGGAAGAGGTTAACAGGGCTAGTCCAGTAGGTCAATAGAATGGTTTTCCGAATGCTCTTAAGGAGGGCATCTTTGGTGATGATGTCAAAAGCTGTGCAAGGAGACTTTGGATTTGCAATCCTCAAATGGGGTACAACGAATAGCATGGTCCATGAGCAAATTCACTTTTTCATTGAAGAACTGTGCAAATTCTGCTGCTTTTTTAGGGCATTTCTGCGCTGGGTTATGAGATCCTGCTTGACGGAATGTTTTGTGGAAATTCATAAAATGGCACCAAAGTTATTGGCAACACAAAAGCATTGCCTATGGAAACACAATCCTAACTATAATATATACATATATAGGATTAGTGCGTTCCACAAGCCAACAATGAGTTGGAACACCACTTGGTGTTTGAAGAAGCCGATCACTGTATCTGCTATCAAGTGACCGATACAGTGAAACTCCGGCATGGACTGTAACAGGATTGTTGGAGGCAGAAGCCTAGGATGTTGGGCTTGCATGATGCTTCAATCAGTGAGGATCTACTTAGAGTGTTTATAACAAGCCTCCTGCTGTAAAATCTTTTAAAGTGAAGCGGGCACTGAGGAAAGCCGCAAGGCTGAAACGCGTCTGCCCTAGTGTTTCGCTATTTCAGCATCAATTGAGCCTTCGTTGCAATAACATTACTTCTGGTCACGGAGCATGTGTCGGACCCGTTCTTGTGGAATGGGATTGGACTTTATGTTGGACGGTATGCAAACACCGTAATCTGGCACGCCTTTCGATGTGGTACAACACTCATTCATGGTTTGCGCTCTTGTGGTGTGGTGTTTTGAAGACACAGCGCGTCGCCCCACCCCCCTACCACCCTGATGGTTTGATACACTCCCTGTAGTTTGAAGCCGTTTGGGGAGAAAGCAGGCAGCGGTCAGGAGTGGTCTGCTACTTGAAAGTGATCAGAGTTGGAATCGACATTCCTGCCTACTGATCGTACCGCTGGAGGATTAGAGTGTTCCACAAGCCAACAAGGGGTTGGAACACCACTTGGTGTTTGAAGAAGCCAATCACTGTATCTGCCGTCACAGTGGAGAACAGTGAAACTCCGGCATGGACTGTAACAGGATTGTTGGAGGCAGAAGCCGAGGAGGTTGGGCTTGCATGATGCTCCAATCAGTGAGGATCTACTTGGAGTGTTTATAACGAGCCGTCTGGTGTAACATCTTTTAAAGTGAAGCAGGTACTGAGGAAAGCCGCAAGGCTGAAATGCGCCTGCCCTAGCGTTTCGCTATTTCTGCAACAATTGAGCCTTCATTTCAATAAAATTTCTTCTGGTCACGGAGCATGTGTCGGACCCGTTCTTGTGGAATGGGATTGGACTTTATATAAATATATATATATATATATATTGATTTTACTATGGCGCTAAAAAGCGAAGGAATGCATGTAAAAGCATACTGTGCAGTCAACTTGGTTGCAAAAACAGAGGTGTAAACTTTAAGGTAGCTAATGTAACTCAATCTCAAACCTATATATATATATATATATCCTACTGGCGGTCGCCAGGAGGTAGTTATAGTTAGGATCTAGTTTCCATAGGAAATCCGCAACATTCTATTTGGAATAACTTTGGCGCCGGTCTACGAATCTTCACAAAATTCTCCATGAAAATGGCCTGCTCCGCTCCTTCCCTGAAAGTTTCGGGGTGATTCGTGAAGCGGGGGTCGAGAAAAAAGGGGGGTCTCAAAACGTGTTTTCTCCATGCAATTTTCCATAGGGACCTTTAGACACGGCTACAGCCCAAACTGCTGAACAGAATTAAACCAAATTTGGCAAAAAGGTAGAGTTCGGTTCGCAGATTACGCTTTTTGTTAAGTGGTGTGAATCCGTTCAGTAGTTCCTGAGAAAATCAAAAGTAAAATCATAGATATATGTAGAGATGAGTACCGTACTCCGTACTGTACTCTGTACTGTACTCTGTACCTTCCGGAGCACAAGCTTTATGCTAATTGCCTGTCAACACTCTAAATCAGGAAGTGTTGGCAGCCATCTTGTTCCTCGGTAGAACCGAGGCACAAGAAAGCAGTGAAACAAACGTGCAAAACACGCAAAGGGGGCAGGGTAGAAACACCCTGACCCCCTATGCCTGCTCAGGGGGTCCTACAAGGAATTTTTTTTTTTAATCGCGGGGTACACAAAGGTACGTGTACCCCGTGGAAAAAAAACGGTCTGATTTATTATTTCTACTTAGCCCCCGGGGGGACCAAATCCCGGGGTCTTTATGAAAAAAAGTATGGGGGGTGCCCCAATCCCCCTCACACTGCACCGGGGACCGCCACCCCCCGGGGCAAAGTAAGTATGATAGCGGGGGGGCACGCGGCCCCCCGCAGCCCTACCACCCCCTGTGGCTTGCTTATGAATGATGGGGGGCCTCTACGGAGCCCCGGGGACCGCCACCCCCCTGGGCTTTATTATTAAGTATGCGGGGGGCTCACGGTCCCCCTCCCCCCCCCTGCAGCCCCGGAAACCGCCACCTCCCGGGGCTTCGTTTTTAATAAATGGAAAAATAAACTGTGTGGGGGGCTAAAGCCCCTCCCACACGCCCCGGGGACCGCCACCTCCCCGGGACACTAATATTTAAATTGGGGGATCCGTGATGGACCCCCCCAGCCCCGGGGACCATCACCCCCGGGCTTTTAACAGGTGGGAGGGGGGCCACGCGGCCCCCCTCCTGGGGCCCTTGATGGCCCTGGGGACCGCCACCCCCCAGGGACGGATCCTGCAGTGTCCTGGGGTGCCTACCCCCGGGACACTGCTGTTTGCTATGGTTTTTGAAAGAGAGAGCAGGAAATCTGCTCTCTCTTTCAAAAATCAAAGCGGATTGCATTTCTGCATGGGGAGCAGAATGTTAGCTGCTCCCCATGCAGAAAAGCAATGCGGCTCCCGCACGATGCGGAGAGCCGGCAGGGACGGTGAGGGGCTTTGGGACCCCCCCACGGTCCCCAATGGAGAGGGCAGGCCCCGGGTGATGGGGCCCCCGGGGCCATAATTTGCCCGGGAGGGGGGCCACGCAACCCCCTCCACTTTTAAAAAATATGAAAAATTTAAAAAAAAGTTTGGCAGGCCTCGGGGGATGGGGTCCCCGGGGCCTTAAGGGGGCATAGGAGGGGGGCTGCAGTGATGTCATGAGTGATGTCACTGACCATGTCATGAGTGATGTAATATGTGACGTCATCAGCAGTGGATGGCGGGTTCGCAAGTTATAGTTAGCAGAACTTACTATAACGGGGGAATTTCAATGGTTTTGTATGAGTGAAATGTCCAGCTAACTATAACATGCGTGAAACCTATGGTTTTTTCAGTGATTTTCTAAGGTTTTTTAAATGCTAATTCCTAACTATAACCTGGCTGAAACCTATGGTTTTTTTCAGTGAATATATACATATATATATATTCACAAAAATGTCTTTTCTGCATTGTTGTTGGTTTGAGATTGAGCTACAGTAGCTACCTTAAACTTTACACCTCTGTTTTTTTTGCAACCAAGTCGGCTGCACAGTATGCTTTTGCATGCATTCCTTCGCTTTTTAGCGCCATAGTACACTGCACATGGACCAAAGGAAACTTGTCTTGGGAAACAGCTTTTTATTGGTTTAGTATTTGAATCCTGAAGCCTTTTAAGTGCCTGTGCGGTAAATCTACATTATAACCTTGTACACAAATCTCTCAAGCTAACACAACTGATGGAAAAGCCTGCTGAAGAATTGTATTAGGGCATGTACTTCTCCTAGCTGTGTGGTGAAGTCGCCTAGAATGTTAGTGTGTTATCACCTTGATGTCTCTGTCTTAAAAAATTACCTGTACTGCAGCACAAGTGTTTCTCTTTATTACCCAATGCAGTCAGTCTAGAGCTATCCATATAGAACACACTCTTATACTCTATTATCAGTAAAATATTTGGATATTGTGCAGCATTTTGGAAGTATTGCATACATTCTTTGGTGTGACATGAAGGATCATATTCAAACATTAAGTCAATGGCATTTAAAGAAGTGGCCACTGAACCCAACAAAGGTGTTGAGTACACACATTAGGAATACAAGATTTTTTTGCTGCTTCCAGTGTAAGTATAAGGGAAACCATAATTATTTATTTTCCCTGCGCTTGAGGGATAAAATCAATTCTCTACATTTCTCGTAATCTTTTGTGTTAGCATGATGTACCTATATTCATATGTATATCATAGTTTAGATTAATTAGTTATGTCAATACAGGAACTTCTTTCCCGCTCTGGCATTATGTTTCTTTGTATGCAGACTAAGAACCAAACAGACTCCATTTTGTTGTACATGTATTAGACTCGGACGGTGGTCACGTGCCACCCTCTAGCAGCCGAGTAAGCCCTTTTAGTTGAGTTATACAGACAGCTGGATTCTCTCTTGTTCTGGGACCCAAGGTCGCATCTGGTTTCAGAGGTGATAAGCGCATTCCTGGAGGCGCCGTACCCGTGCTCCCAGGCACCGAGACGAAAGGGAGTCACCCCTCCTGACCCTTCCCAATAATAGCAGAAGCAGACTTCTAAGCGAGCTTTGTGTGCCATATATGGTCTGTCCTTTAAGCTACTGTGTCTACCAGTATTTTTCCATGTACGGTGATCTCATGTAATGCAATGAAGGTATATATGCCATGTATTGAGTGTGACGTCAAGACGTAAAGAGCAGGAAGAATAGTTATCAGAATACTGATACCGATCCGGTGTTTTGATTATATCACATTCCCTCAAATTGCATTCTCTCCTAATAGACTCCTGCATTGGAGGTCTCCAGTTCAGTTTTTTCCACCTTCTGTTTTTTGTTAGTGCAGGTTTCTCTTTACTTGAGCCCTTCTTCTCATTTTTCTCTTTGAGTTGCTGCTTTACTGCTTGTGAACGTAAGGTAGCAAGGACCACAGAAGTGTAAACATCGGACATAATTTTTTTACGATATTGAATGGGAACTACTTCCAGCCTCTGGCATAGTGCCAGTACTGCAACTTCTTTTCGAATGAGGGTGTGCCATGCATTTTAGTATAGTATAAATCAGGCTTCTCCAGCGAGTAGCTCTCCTGCTCCCTGTAATTAACTCTCCTGTGTGCAGTCCAGCCCACTAAACTACAAGCTTTTGCTTGGTGAATTAATACATGTATACCAAAATTGATAGTGTATGTTTTAAACACAAATGTGTTTATTTTCAGAACTCATAAGCTGATATTTGGAGAAAAATGGCTGAATTTCCAAAATATATTTAAAGCTGATATTTGAGTGCTACATCATGCTGGACTGGAGATATTTTTACAATGGTATTACATTGGTGCCAGAGACACTGCAGTAAAGGCTGTTAAGACTTACCCTTGTAGAGGCATTCCATACTGACAAAACCTTTTTAACATTACTGCTGTTAATGATTTATTTTATTTTATTTATAAAGTTTTATATAACGCAAACTTGATCCCGGAGAATATCAGAGCGCTTTACAATTTGAGGCATAGGTAACAGATCAAAACATGAGTCTAACATAGGGAAACTAGTATGCTGCGCTGATTGGCATGCAGGTTCTCTCCGTGCATACACACCTCAGTGATTTATGGAATAGGTGAGGCAAGCAGATATCTTCCCAGGACAAGTAGATTTCTGTAACATTTTGTTCATTGGCCAAGTAGATTTTTGTAAAATGTCCACACCCCTGACAGATAGTAACCTACTGCATGTCTTCTGATATCTCATCCTCCTGTATGTATGTATGTATGTATGTATAGGCATTTATATAGCGCACTACTTACCCGTAGGGTCCCAAGGCGCTTCGACCGCTGCGAAACCCTTCCTGGCTTCCCTGAGAGATGGTCCCTTAATGGGTATCTCCAGGGTGAGACCAGGCATCCCCGGCGGTCTGGTGGGGCCGTTAGTGAAGATGAGGCAAGCTAATGCCCAGAGTTGCCGAGTGTGAACGCTGATCAGAGTGGGCACCGAGGCGAGAGAATTATCGAGTCCGTTGACCCTGGTCCAGAAACCTGCCGCGCCGGGAATCGAACCCTGGTCCCGGGCCGTCCTCTGCTCTCGGGTCTGCCGCCTCTAACCAGTGAGCCACACTACTTCACCTGTGTGGTCAGCTTCCACAAGGACAATTGGTCCACTGGTGCTCTGACATTATAAAGCTAAAGCAAGATGTTATCTGACATGAGGTTCACTCTGTTGCCTAACAAGCAGTAGGATACATTTATCTTGGTAATGAAATGAGAAGCAGGGTAGACAGGATGCCCAACTGAAAACTAAGATGGCAAGATGAAAGAAATTAGGGCATTTTTTGAAACTTCTAAATCTGTATGAACTGGGAGTAAGAGCGAGTTTCCGAGGGATGGTGTTCACCTCCATTGATCAGGAAAATTCCTCTGTGCCTGTCTTTCAACTTCTTTGATACCTAAAACATCCATGATAGTTAATAAAATACTGACTGCCTCTAACGCTACTAAAGTCTGCCTTAGATACTGGTGCTAGCAAAGTCCTATTCGAGGAAATTGCTGCCTTTGAGGCTGAAATGCACCATCTCACTTTAGAATGATAGTGGTACTTTCTCACGAAAGGAAGCTCACTTAACCTCTTCTCCTGCACTCTGTATGTTAGACTCTGATTCTCAAGATGGATTGTTGTTAAAGATAATCTCTGTTTTTGTATCCCCATCCCACTTTCAAAAAGGCCCCAGTGCTTTGAGTGGTTCAGAGTCCTTTACCATTCCCCCTCCTACTTGCAGTCATAAATACAGATAGTAACCTACTGCATGACTTCTGATATCTCATCCTCCTGTGTGGTCAGGTTCCACAAGGACAATTGGTCCTCTGGTGCTCTGACATTATAAAGCTAAAGCAAGATGTTATCTGACATGAGAGCCACTCTGTTGCTTATCTTGGTAATGAAATGAGTAGCAGGGCAGATAGGATGCCCAACTGAAAACTAAGATAGCAAGATGAAAGAAATTAGGGCATTTTGTGAGACGTCTAAATTTGTGTGAACGTAAGTTTGAGCATAAGAGTCTCAAATTCACTATTGTTGAACTGGTAGGAATTGGCTAAAATGAAGCTGGTAATTACGCTATTCATAGATTTTTATTATTCCCATTAACTGTAGCATAACCCTTCCTCTCTAAACTTATCAGCTGGCTTATTTGCTACTGGTGATGCAGAGAAGTATGGGAGGTTAAAAACACAAACTGATATTTGATTATGTGATGTGATTTTGTTTCTCACAATCAAACAGACTCCATAGTATTGATCTATTTACCCTTTATAATAATCAAGATTTTTTGTATTACTTATAGTAAGTCTTGTTGAAGTCTGTCCAGTCAAGGCCAGACAGGAAGCTCCCCCGAGCTCCAGGCTCCATGCCAATGCGATCCTATACAAGCATGAAATCTCCCAAAGTGCATGCACATGAACCTATATGGATATTCACATATATTTTGTAACACCCACCGGACTCACCTTGGTAGATGCAAATAAATAAAAAATATATATAAATAAAATCCTGTAGTCCCCTTTCAATTTCTGTTGTAGAGGGCCTCAGGGACAAAAGTCTCTTTTTTATGTCGATCAGCAAATTGGGCAAGAGCTGAGAGGAAGGGGACGGAAAGCAGACCCAAGATGGAGGTCATGGGTTCTTCAGGTGTCCTCACAAGTCTGTGATCAGTTACAGACCATCATATGGTGCGCTGACGGAGGCAGGTGTATGAGAGAGGCACGTAATGTACTGCGAAGGTGTAACACTGGTGATATTTTAGGCCACATAAATGCAATTTCCATTGTAGCCCCCGCTGAATCCTGCGCCGTCACGCTCCCCGTAAAGGTACCCTGCATGGGGGCCAGGAGCCCACCCTGAAGATGGAGGCGGGGGGGGGCGCCGTCGCGCAACCGCATGTGGAGGACGAAGGGCCAGGGACCCCATCCGGGTCCCCAAAGTGGCAGAGTTGGAAAGCTGTGGAAATGTGCATGTGTTAAGTTAAACGCTGCTTTCTGCACCTTACTGAACAGCGTCGTATTCATTTTGCTGCCCAGTTACAGATAGATCAGCCAAGTAAAGTGATTGAAGATGCATAACGCCTCAACTGGTCAATGGATAAACCTGGTTAGTGTTGTGGCAGCTGAGCTCTCTAGTCGGCAATACAAATCTAGACAACATTTGCCCTGACTTGCTGTTTTATTCCTCGCACTGACTTGAGGTTTTATCTCTGTGCACAAATGTTACCTGGGATTTACTACCTGACCGAATTTGTGCACGGAAAAAAACTAAAAATTCAGCGTTCTGCAGAACGGAAATCGTAAGTATTGTTTCACTTTCGCACATTTTTGAGTTTTATATAGTGCAAACTCGACCCCATGGTATCAGAGTGCTTTACATTACTGCCAACACGTTACAGATGACACATTCATTCTAGTAGACATGCGGAGATTAAGTGTTTTTTGCCCTGAATCACAGGATGTTGAGCGTTCCTGCCAAGACTCGACCCCGGTCCAGCTTCGAGTTCAACGCTGTAGCCGTTAGGCCACATCCTCTCTTCTGACCCATGGAAGGTATAAGGATGAGTTTACACTGCACAGGGGAGGGAGGGAACCCTTTAGTACCGTTCCCACCCAGGGCTTTCTTAGCACCTTGCTGTGTTTTTCTTTACACATACAAAAATACTGTAAAAATGCACATCTGAAGACAAGGGGGCCGATTCCGATTCGAGAAAAACCACTCCGAATAGCCGTACGGAGCGTTTTTCCCGTACGAATCGTACCCTGCAGCCTCCCCCATACGTACAATGAAGTACGATGAAGTACCAAGAGCAGGACTCCGTACGAATCGTACAAAGACCGTACAACTCTAATCTCCGTACGGTTCTCCCTCGGAACCTGCTGTACGCGACATCCATACGGTTTGAAGCAGGTTTTCCCGACCCAGCAAGTACGATTCGTGTCGGGTACGCACCGTATGATGCTTTTTTACGGGAGCCCAAAACGTCCGGAGAAGCAGAGTACGCCTCGAAACAGGTTCGGAACGCCCCCCCATGTAAGGTGCGTACACCCCATGTCTGCAGGGGTACGGTGCGTACCCCTGCGATCATGGGGTATATGCACTGTACCCCACGATCATGGGGTGTACGCACCGTACCCCATGATCGCAGGGTGTACGGTGCGTACACCCTGCGATCATGGGGTGTACACACCGTACAGTGTGTATGCGATTGTGTGGTTGTCCATATAAATCGCCCTTACCTGACGTGGACCGTACGAATCGCGTCCTCATAACCCGGATCGTACTCGTCGGGTCGTACGGCATGTTTACGAATCGTACGGTTCACTGTGAGGGTCCGTGTCGTACGGTTTCAGCCTTGCAGTTCGTACAGTTCACGACGATTCGGACAGATTGACGAGATACGGATCGTACTACGCGATTCGGACGGATGTGTACGATTCGTACGGAGAGGGCTCCGGATACAAATCGGACGGACGCTTTTTTTCCCGAATCGGAATCGGCCCCAAAATGTGTTTATATACTTTCTCCATGATTTCCAAATAGACATTAGTCAGGTTTTTAGAATATCTCCATTTATATTTCATAATTAAATGTGAAAATCTTAATGCACTCGTTATTCGGTTTATTTCGTTGGTCATTAAAACGTGTGGAACAAAGTAAAGCATTAGCAATAGTTAGCAGCGTTTTCCCTGGTTGAGGTTAAGAGGTCGTTCTGCCCACTTATTTCAGTGGACTCAATGCACAGGGAACATGCTGCTGCTCAGATGCGTGTAATGCTGTTTATGCTGTAATTGACTAGTGCATGCCTGCGCTTTTTTTTTTACTGGAGTTCTCGTGTTTTGGTAGCTCAGAAACATTATGTGATTGTCTGAAATTGTAATACGATGGCCAGTACTGTCCAGTGGCGGTGCTGTAATTTCTGTCCATATCTTCTATAAACTTCAATCCTTGCATAGAAGCGCAGAAGGATCAGTAGTAATAGGACCGGTCGAGTTCCAATTCCTTTAGGCATTAAAAAGACGTTCACAGCATCAGAATGTCTGAACTAACTTATAGTGGGAGCCTGTGCCTGAATATAGTTTCTGTCAAGATGGAAGTAGTATGGATCACATTGTGTTGGCCATGATAGTTAATAAAACACTGACTGCCTCCAGCGCTACTACAGCCTGCTTTAGATACTGGTGCTAGCAACGTTCTATTTGAGGAAATTGCTGCCTTTGAGGCCAAAATGCACCATCTCACTTTAGAACTATCGATAGTGTTACTTTCTCACTGAGGGAAGCTCACTTAACCTCTTCTCCTGCACTCTGTCTGTTGGACTCTGATTCTCAAGATGGATTGTTAAGGATAATCTCTGTTTTTGTATCTCCATCCCACTTTCAACAAGCATTTACAACGCAATGGTCTCGGCATTATTAAATGTAGAGCTATTGGCATTGCCCATGACTTTTTTTTTATCATAAATAAATGGCATTGTCATTTACATTGCCAATAGCTTAATAGCTTGCAAATGCATGACCTATAGCATTTACGCCCACACAGAGCCACACACACAAAGCCAGCCACACACAGACTACACACACAGACTACACACACACACACACACACACACACAGACTACACGCACACACAGACTACACGCACACACAGACTACACGCACACACAGACTACACGCACACAGACTACACGCACACAGACTACACGCACACAGACTACACGCACACAGACTACACCCACACACAGACTACACACACACACAGCCCACACAGCTCTCACAGCCCACAGCTCTCACAGCCAACAGCCCACACAGCTCTCACAGCCCACACAGCTCTCACAGCCCACACAGCTCTCACAGCCCACACAGCTCTCACAGCCCACACAGCTCTCACAACCCACACAGCTCTCACAGCCCACACAGCTCTCACAGCTCTCACAGCTCTCACAGCTCTCACAGCCACATAGCCCACACAGCTCTCACAGCTCTCACAGCTCTCACAGCCCACACAGCTCTCACAGCCCTCACAGCCCACACAGCTAGGAAATCCCTAGAAAACCAGAGGTGTTTTCTCAGAAGGTACCCCTCGAAAAGAAAGAGAGTACGATATGATATCATAAGGAATGTGCAAAAAAATGAAACGGTTTGCTGAAGGCACACAAGTGATAAAATTAAGTTCTCAACGGAGCGACAACTGACAAGAGAGGGCTGCGACTCCTGGAAGAAGCCCAGCGAGCACGAATAGAATATCGCTAGGGGTACCTGATTAGTGCCATCTTTTCCGTTATATGAATATTTACTTTGGTTGCGGAGTCGCCGGCGTTGGCTTAGCGTGACCGCCAAGAACTTCATTTTAGGCAGAGGTTGACAGGGCTGAGGAGCATTAAATACGTTGTACTAATCAGCTCCTTCAGAAAAATACTGTTTTACTCCGACTCATAATCTCATTAAATCATGCTGCAAGGTTTTCTCCGTTCATATTCTCCTTTGAAATTCCATCGGAGCTTATCACCTCTGGGTTCTAGCTGCTGGAAGCCTGCCTCCCTCCATTGCACCAAGCTTAGTGATATATTCTCTTAACAGTAGCATGTCCTGAAGAGTAGCAAAGGCAAGCATAAGGGGCAACCCGTGATCCGTCCTTTTGAAAAGGCAAAGCAGTATTCCCCCGCTAGCCCAGAGGGGCATTATACTCCCGTCTCAGACATGCCCAATGATCTTGAATTTGGAGAGAAATAAAAAATCACACCAAGCGGGGTCATAGACTAGGCGCATCGCTCACATTCGCACAGTACCTGCTACTCAGGTAAGCCACCGTTACACAGCCAGACTGTTGTACAACAACCTTCTTTCTCTTCCTTGTTCCACGCAGAGCCAAGTCTGTTTACGGCGGAAGTGACGTAGACCGGGTGTAAGGACTAGAGGCGTGGAGAGGACCTAGCGAGGGAGGGACCACATCTGAGAGGACATGCCCGTCTCCCTCACTTCCGAGACTCCAATCTGTCACGGAGCTCAAAGTTTATCAGTTAGCGGTCTAGAATGTTCCAGTAAACGAGTCTGACAAAAAGGGGAGTCAAATTCATGGATAAAACATTTTTTTTAATACACCAATTACTACATAAACAAGGCGTACCACGTGCTGTGGCGTCAGAAAAATTTCATTGGTCCTAATCCACACCGGGGGTAACAAAAGGAATGGTAACTCCATCCCCGATACAAGTAGATTACGATTCAAGAAAGTAGTCTACAAAATAATTACGTAACAAGGAATGGTGGATGGGCTGGCAATGTGCCACTCTATCAGCCAGCCCAGTATGCAGATTCTATTGGCCTCAGAAGGATGAATGGCTGAATCCAGCAAGACACAGGACCGCTTGTGTCTCAGCTGTGTCTGGTGAAGATAACAAAGAACAGGAGTATTCAGAGAGGGGAAGGAAGAGAAATACAGTAAAGTAGAAGGAAGGGAGAGAAAGAAGGGGAGAGGGAAGGAAGAGGGGGACAAGTAGGAACGGAACGAAAAGAGAGAGGGAGGAAATGCAAGAAGCGGGCAGAAGATGAAACATGGGGGAATGAAGAAAAGAGGTAGCTAAGGAGAGAATGAGGAAAACGAGAAGTAGGGGCAGATAGAAGGACTGCTGGGCAGAGAAGAGAGCAGTATTAGCGAAAGCTGGGTGCCGCCTCGCCTCATATAGCGCTAGAGGTGCCAGAGGAGACAGATCCGCTCAGGATCCCGCAGACACATCGGAGATGAGCCTCTCTGGGCCCGTCACTAGCGTTGGAGTCCCTCCCGGGGGACTCAAAATGACAATTGGGCCCCTGAGCCTCTCTGGGCTCCTTCAACAACCAAATGCTGCCTCTTCGATGGAGCCCCCCTCCTGGGGACTCGAAGCAGCTATGGCCCCCAAGAGCCTCTGGGCTCGAACAGAATGCAGCCAGAGCCTCCCCCTGCCCGTGCACACTCACCGGACTCTCAGGCGGAGGCTCCTCGGTGCTGGCGGCGTCCTCCTCCTCCCCCGGTCCTGCTCCTGGGACTGGGTGCTGGCAATGGCGGCGGACGGGGCTCTCTTCCTCGGGGGAGCCCCGCGGGGAAACCAACACGCTCCCTTTCCCTCTCCAGGCGAGGGCACCGGGCGCAGGGTAGGCTCCTGCTTGCTCCGATGCTTAAACCGGCTGCGAGTCTTCGGTGGGAGGCGGGGTAGGCTCCCGCCCTCCTGCTTCCGGTTCCGGTTGTCCTGCCCCGGCCTGCCTGACTTCCTGGTCGCGGGCCGGTGGCAATAGGGGAAATCTCGCCGGGTGGGCACCGGCTTCCCAAAATAAAGCGCTCTGTGCGCTATCAACATATTTTTAAAAAGTATTTAAACAAGACTCGCGCAGGGGGACGGGACACGCGGGGGGGGGACGGGACTGGTGCAGGGGGTTAAAAAATAAATTTAAAAAAAAAGAAAACTTACCTGACTGCCCGTGTCCGCGTCAGAGCAGAGGAAGCGGCTCTAGTGTGGGTGGAAAGCGCCAGCATCACCTAACTCGGCGCCGGCTGGGCAACAATGGCTGCCTCAAAGCTTCTGAAATTTTTCGGATTTGCGGGCGTGTTTTGCTGTCCTGAGTGACGGACGACGTCACGAGCTAAAGAACAGCAAAACTTACGCCCCCAAATCCGAAAAAGACGGGGCTTGTTTGGAGTGACTCACTTCTCTTCCAATGGCTGGCCTCTGTTTAGGAAGCCAGCCAATGGAAGCGAACGGAGCTGAGAGGCGGGTCTAAACTGCCCTACTAACTGACATTAAATCTCCGGACCGGAAGCTGCTTCGCAGCTTATAGGTCCCGAGACCTAAAAAGGGCCCAGTGCTTTAAGTGGTTCAGAGTCCTTCACCATTCCCCCTCCTAATTACCTTGCAGTCATGAATACAGATAGTAGTAACCTGCTGCATGACTTCTGATATCTCATCCTCCACAAGGACAATTGGGCCACTGGTGCTCTGACATTATAAAGCTAAAGCAAGATGTTATCTGAAATGAGGGCCCCTCTGTTGCCTAACAAGCAGTAGGATACATTTATCTTGGTAATGGAATGAGTTAGGATAGTTAGTTTTCAGTAGGATGCCCAACTGAAAACTAAGATGGCAAGATGAAAGAAATTAGGGCATTTTTTTAGACTTCTAAATTTGTATGAACGTAAGTTTGAGCGTAAGAGTCTCAACTTCACTATTGCTGAACTGGTAGGAATTGTCTAAAATGAAGATGGTAATTACGCTATTCATAGCTTTTTATTATTCATATTAACTGTAGCTTAACCCTTCCTATCTCAGTTAGAAGTCTGACTCTTCCTTGGCTCTCCCAGGTAGGGAATATTGGTTTGCTCTAAAACGGCGGAAGCAGAAACAAAAGCTTGTAGCCCTCTTCATCCATAGGGCAGTTGTGTTGTTCACGTTTTTGTTCCGCCCACTTCAGTATACCATATGGGAAAGTGGGTCTACCCAATCCAGCCATTGGCTGATTTCACTGTGAGTGAGTACATCCTGTCTGTTCACAAGGAACACATCTTCAAACAAAGTAGTTCCCTTCAGTGCCAGGGACTACAAAAGTATTGTATATTTTTTGGCCAATTTGTTTTTTTTTACTTTTACATATTTTTCTTTTGTAATATTCACCAGTAACATTTAGATGAACCTCCTTGTAATTTCCTGAGCCAACCAAATCTGCTGACTTGTGGTTAATTTCATGCAAGACACCTTTGATTGGACAAGTTATTCCTATGTGCATTTATTTTTTGTAAGTACTGGAATAAAATTTAAAAGTATTTCCGTTGGAGCCAAAACTTTCACTATTATGCATGTAAAGACCCCATGATGTGCGAGGTAGTCATTTTGCAGCAACTCAGCCGGCTGCAGTTCACCACACCAACATCATCTGATAATGCACACCACATGCTCTCTCCACATCAGTTAGACACACCACATGCTCTCTCCACATCATCTGATAACACACACCACATGCTCTCTCCACATCATTTGATAACGCACACCACATGCTCTCTCCACATCATCTGATAACACACACCACATTCTCTCTCCACATCAGTTAGACATACCACATGCTCGCTCCACATCATCTGATAACACACACCACATGCTCTCTCCACATCATCAGGTTATATTGAGCTGGTATGTTTGTTTTAGTTGATTCAACGCCCATTAGATTCCCAATGTTATACTAATTTTCTGATTTGTTACTGTTGCGGGGCAAGAGTGACTGAGGCAGAGGCTTTACTGGTGCTTTTAAGGGAAGGCTTTATTTTTATAAACACTTTTCTTTGCCGGCTTGTGAGTCTTTCTCTGGCGAATGCCGCCGGGTCTGTTTTGGTATTTCTTAAGGGATCCAGACTGTAGGGGCTGCAGATGAGATGGCAGATTATAGGCCCTCCGTAGTTCCAGGGTCTCCCTCAGTGGTTGATACCAAAAAAGTAAACACAAAAGAAACAAACACAGGGGCTAGGAAAGGTGTCCTGGCTTAAAGTACGAGGGGCCGGGAGTGAAGGAAACCGAGTGCTCAAGTGTTCAGACGAGTACGGCGGTTGTGTGATCAGGTGCTCGTGATGAGGGTAGGTAGTGCAGACTATGCAGACTATTTACAGCTATGTACAACATGCAGGATGGTTACGTCGTCCCACCCAACCCACTACCCTATCCTGTACCTGTTCAAGCCACGCTCCTCCCGTGGGAACGTGGCAGGGTGGCTCGTGGGGTCATTGGCCACCTGGCTTGTGGTGGACGCTGATGGTACTCCGAGTCTTGAACGTCTAGTCTGCTTCATCCTCCTGGATCTCCGGGTTTGCTCTTCTCCTCCACTCTCGATCGCCTTCTTCCTCCGGGGAAACGCTGTCCCTCTTCTTCCTGGTTCCTCCTTCTTTTGACGGGTTCTGCGTGATGACGTCATCCAGGGGAGGAGTTTCGTCTGGTTGGAATCCCCAATTAAAGGATCCTTGTTCCTTTTCTTCGTCCTGTCTCCATAGGGGCCGATTATCCGGAAACCATTCCTCGTTCTGATAAGGTTTAGGCTGCTGTTGAAAGGGGACAGAAGTCGGTGAGAGTGGGACCGCGGACCACCATTCCCGTATCTCGTCTTGTCCCTCGGGAGAACGACCCACCCCATCACAGTTACCTTTGCCTAAAATTGTAAAGCGCTCCGATATCCTTCGGGACCAAGTTCGCGCTATATAAAACTTTATAAATAAAAAATAAATAAATAAATAATGCCATCCAATGATATGTAACTAATGTTTCCTTCATATATACATATATATATATATATTTTGGTTTTACACTAATGTTGGTTATGTCTATCCAAAAGAGGGGATTGTTATAAAATATATATGAATACAAATTCATGTGTATGCACTTCAAAATACATCATGATTAGACATTTCACATCAACATGAGGCCCGGAGCCCAAAAGGGCCTCCCACCCGACCCCGACAGGACAAGCCTCAACAAGCTATTTTGTACCCCCTTACAGGTCACCTTGCTTGTCTTGACTACATGATATGCAAGTGTTACACAGTGCAGAGCCTGCCTTTCTGGTCTGCCCATATCTGGCTGTTTTGCATGGTGCAGACATTGCACATCCATGTCAGCCATATTTGGCTTGGTGCCTTATTCTAGTTTTGCTGACATGGCATTACTTTAGATATATAATACCTAGAAATCTGTCACTCTGGGAAGGTGGCAGATCTGACTTCTTCCTTGCTAATTAGCAATGATGCATGCTTTTGGTACCATAAAATACATTTCACTCTGTTTCTGAGCAAACCTGCTATGTCTGGTGAGTTTCATTCATATGCTCCTGGGAGGGTGCCAGTATTTCCCCATCAGGGGTACCCCTGTAATTGGCATGACCTACCCCATAGGCCCCTAGTATGTAATAGGGCAGGGGATTGAAACTACCTAGAAGTCTCCAGTATCCTGGGGCATGGCAGTTTAGAGGCCAACAGATTCTCTGCACCAGCATGTGTGCAGTGCTGAAGCCTGAGGTCAGTTTAAAAGCAGCACCGGTTGCCAGGACAGCTTTTAAATCTTAAATTGTGCCTAAACTCGACTTTGGGGTAGGGGCCCTTAAAATTAAAAAACGACCATGTTTTTGCATATTAGGGACCCCCAGGGTCACCCCTAGATATCCCAGTGGTGGGGGGTCAGTTATCTATAAGGTACACCCTGATAAAATGAGTTTCTGTATGCATGGGTAAAGTGAAATTTTACATTTCACTCCCCACATTGTATTAAAGAGCTGCTCAAATTCGACTTTGATGCTAGAAGAACTGGGTATGGAAAATCTGCATGATTTCTGCAGATTCAGAACCCCTGAAGTCTCCCCTAATTGCACAGGGGGTGTGGGGGGAGTCCTGTAGAAATTAGGGAAATACTTATAAAATATGGTTTTATAAGCCCTGGTGCTAGAAAAGTGACGCAAGTCATTTTCCCCATTGCAAACCGCATGGCCCATAGGTTAACATGGTAGGAAGTTATTGATTAATAAATATTGCTAGGAGAGGACTAGCCTGACCATTCAAAGACTTCCCAGAATGGTAGTAGTAAATCCAACAATATTATATTGAATTTCTCCTAAAGTGTACATACAAGAAGTTATGAGACTTTCTTGTTTGTAAGTTCAAATTCAGCCTTTCAGTGGTCTGCCCTGATTGGTCAGAATTAAGTGGATTAGCCATGTTGCTGGGAGGGCAGTGTGCTGGTCTATACGAATGCCAGGCCAGGAAGTGGCGTCCGTAAACTATGCTCTTCAAAGGCATAGGGGAGGCCTGGTGTGGGGATTCCACTGGTGTATCGAAAAGGTTGACAGACACGGGGGCTCGTGGTAATGAGGCTTTTATTTTTGTACACGATCGCCGTTTCTGTACAGGCACTCTGTAGAATGGGAGCGGAGTTTCAGGTTTCTCCGACGTGGTGGCTCCCGCTCCGGACCGCCGTTCCCACTGCCTCCTGGGGGTTGTAGGCCGTCTCTCCGCCGTCTCGATGACTCTCGGTACCGGCAAATGAAATAAAACAAGTGTCAGGCAGTCTGTCCTCAACCTCGGACTTGGTACAGGGGAAAAGGGGTGAGGATACACACGTGCGCACAAATACCCCTGGCAAGTGTTGGGGTTTCAGTGAGGGTGGGGGCTTTTAGTGCTTAGGATGGGTTAGGGTGTGCGTGCTCAGGACGGCTTATTCCGTCTAGTGCCCGCCCACCCGCTGAATCTTGACCGTACCTGGTCAAGCCACACTTCGCGGGAAGCGTGGCTGGGCGGTGAGTTGTCCCGTTGGCCTCCCGGCTTGTTGATGTTGCCGCCGTCTCTGTCTCCCGCCTTCGCTGGCCTCGGTGTCTCCGCCCTCGGATCCGCTGAACTCCGCTCCTCCTCAGGATACTTTTCCGCTGCTCTCCACTCCTCTTGTCTGTCCTCTTCCTCCGTCCACCTCCGAACTTCCTCCGTCCTCCGCTCTTCTCCCTCCGTACTCCGCTGTTCTTCCTCCGTCCTCCTCCGAACTTCCTCCGTCCTCCGCTCTTCTCCCTCCGTCCTCCGCTGTTCTTCCTCCTCCCTCGAACTCCACTCCTCTTCGCTCACGCTCCAATCTCGCCACCAGTCTCCTTCGCCTCCTCCGGGTGTCTCGCACACCTGTGTGCTTTCTGGGACGGGTTTTACTGCGGTATAGGGGGTGTGTCCCAGGACAGGTGCCGCCCAGTTAAAGGTGCAGGGTCGCAGTGCGGACTCCTCCGGCCGGCTGCTGACGACGTCAGGGGTTTTCCATGCCTCCGTATGCTGAGAAGAAAGAGGGGACACATTACTAGGTAAGCCAGGGGGGCCCGCACCCGGGTCCCCATCGTCACACCTGGGTTTCAGCTTCACTCTGACACTCTTGACCCAGAGTCAGGGCTAGGCTTAAGGAAGGTATGTGCAGATGGTAGGGGGAGAGTCCATGGAAATACGCCATCCCAGGGGAGGGGTGTTTAGCCAGCTCTTTCCTCCTTGCTGGAAAATCAGCCATTACGGATTTGGAAGAATGATGCACTCTGGGACAAACTAATGCCACACTCTACAGGATGTGGTCATAACTATGAGGAGTTGGCCTGCTCTCATTGGTCAGCAGTGACCTGGTGCTTGACCCAGAGAATTTTGAATAAGTATCTGAGAGGGGCAGAGCCCTCCAGATCTGCTGCTTGAAACTGAATGAAGCAAGAAGTGCCTTGCTGAAAAGATTTTACTGTGCAAGGAACTCTAAGGCCTGACCTCTGAAGACTGCACCAAGTGAAACTGCAGCCCTGTGGATTACCTTGCTGCAAAAGGACTCAGTGGACTCCCTTCAAGCTACAGGTTAACAGAGCTCACCTGGACAGTCCCACAAAGAATTCAAAGCCTGGAGTACCAGTGGATTTCTAAGGGTTTTGTTCAAGTGGATTGCGGAATTGAGGCCCATATGCCTCATCCTGCTCACTCAAAAAAAACCTGGGCAGTTGAAATTTTTTTAAAACCAGAAAGGGAAATCATAACTCTGTCGTGGTTTTTTTTCTTGCTCTTTCTCCTTTTCACCTTAAACTGAAAAAAAAGTACCCTAAAAAAATATAAACTGTCTTAAAAAAAGTGAAAAAATAGTATTTGCTAGTCCTCGGTTCAGGGACTTATGCTACAAAAATAAGCAAGGATTGTATGAGACCTTAATCAGCTAGTTTTTTTTATATATATATTAAAAATGTTCATGTCTGTATGTTGTAGACATTAACACATCAGGACTGTCTCCAGGGGAGCCATTATGTTTGATTCCTTACTTGTTTGCAACCATTTTTAAAGTAGAAGAGGGTTATTTTAGACAGGCAAAACCTATTCTTTTATTTTTTTCTTTAAAAAAGCATAGCTTTATCGCTGTCTAGGCTTTCGTGTATCCTGCTAGCTTATGCATTTACTCACTTTATAATTCTTCTGTAAAGTTTTATTTTATTTCCTAGAATTTGTTAGCATCCTCTTCACGTTAGAAATGGTTAGTATTTCCACTCACTCATGTATTCCAACATTCAGCATTAATATGTGATAATCTCTTTGTGCCTATGGATCACCTGCATCCTGGGCTTGTTGGGGGAAACCAGCTTAGCATTGCAGAGAGGAGGCTTCAAGTAATACCCACAAGATACTCTATTGTAAGAGATTCCGACAAAGTGAACATAATAATCACTGCTAGTAATCTCGCCTATAGTGGCAACTAATCTAATCTTGTCTGATGTGGTCACTATTACAACACTAATAATATTTAGTAGCTCTCGATGAGTTTCATTGAACAGAATTACCTCTTATTACAGAAAAGGTTGGAGAACCCTGGTGTAAATGCTTACAAATGTTGTTCCCCAAATAGTACACTTTTCTACTGATTGGTACCATGCCAAGTAAATCACACATAGTGGACATCCTATGTCTATCCTGGGGTGCTGTGTATAAATCTCTTCTAGCTAATTCTCTCCAAAATGACATTTCTTCTGGCCTTGTGGGCCCTTTACCCATAAGGACATTAATAGTCTGTGGACTAATTGCCTACACCACAGGATGCGCTTGTTGTGCAGAACCTGGAACAAATGTTCCTGAAGCAGTGGATTTTAGAGCATAATATCTTAGTTGCTTATAAATGGCCACTATTTGTTTTAGTAAATGAATTCCTTCTGCAACTGTCAGTATATGGTGAATATCAAGCTTCGCAGGCCAAGTAGCCCCTTCATTACTCAATGGGCCCAACCTAATATTCTGAGCTACATGGGGTAGCTGACAAGCAAACCATGCTTGATGGTCTTGATATCCTTGACTTCTAAGTTCACACTGAAATCCAGCCATTGGCTGATTTCACTGTGAGTGAGTACATCCTGTCTGTTCACAAGGAACACATCTTCAAACAAAGTAGTTCCCTTCAGTGCCAGGGACTACAAAAGTATTGTATATTTTTTGGCCAATTTGTTTTTTTTTACTTTTACATATTTTTCTTTTGTAATATTCACCAGTAACATTTAGATGAACCTCCTTGTAATTTCCTGAGCCAACCAAATCTGCTGACTTGTGGTTAATTTCATGCAAGACACCTTTGATTGGACAAGTTATTCCTATGTGCATTTATTTTTTGTAAGTACTGGAATAAAATTTAAAAGTATTTCCGTTGGAGCCAAAACTTTCACTATTATGCATGTAAAGACCCCATGATGTGCGAGGTAGTCATTTTGCAGCAACTCAGCCGGCTGCAGTTCACCACACCAACATCATCTGATAATGCACACCACATGCTCTCTCCACATCAGTTAGACACACCACATGCTCTCTCCACATCATCTGATAACACACACCACATGCTCTCTCCACATCATTTGATAACGCACACCACATGCTCTCTCCACATCATCTGATAACACACACCACATTCTCTCTCCACATCAGTTAGACATACCACATGCTCGCTCCACATCATCTGATAACACACACCACATGCTCTCTCCACATCATCAGGTTATATTGAGCTGGTATGTTTGTTTTAGTTGATTCAACGCCCATTAGATTCCCAATGTTATACTAATTTTCTGATTTGTTACTGTTGCGGGGCAAGAGTGACTGAGGCAGAGGCTTTACTGGTGCTTTTAAGGGAAGGCTTTATTTTTATAAACACTTTTCTTTGCCGGCTTGTGAGTCTTTCTCTGGCGAATGCCGCCGGGTCTGTTTTGGTATTTCTTAAGGGATCCAGACTGTAGGGGCTGCAGATGAGATGGCAGATTATAGGCCCTCCGTAGTTCCAGGGTCTCCCTCAGTGGTTGATACCAAAAAAGTAAACACAAAAGAAACAAACACAGGGGCTAGGAAGGGTGTCCTGGCTTAAAGTACGAGGGGCCGGGAGTGAAGGAAACCGAGTGCTCAAGTGTTCAGACGAGTACGGCGGTTGTGTGATCAGGTGCTCGTGATGAGGGTAGGTAGTGCAGACTATGCAGACTATTTACAGCTATGTACAACATGCAGGATGGTTACGTCGTCCCACCCAACCCACTACCCTATCCTGTACCTGTTCAAGCCACGCTCCTCCCGTGGGAACGTGGCAGGGTGGCTCGTGGGGTCATTGGCCACCTGGCTTGTGGTGGACGCTGATGGTACTCCGAGTCTTGAACGTCTAGTCTGCTTCATCCTCCTGGATCTCCGGGTTTGCTCTTCTCCTCCACTCTCGATCGCCTTCTTCCTCCGGGGAAACGCTGTCCCTCTTCTTCCTGGTTCCTCCTTCTTTTGACGGGTTCTGCGTGATGACGTCATCCAGGGGAGGAGTTTCGTCTGGTTGGAATCCCCAATTAAAGGATCCTTGTTCCTTTTCTTCGTCCTGTCTCCATAGGGGCCGATTATCCGGAAACCATTCCTCGTTCTGATAAGGTTTAGGCTGCTGTTGAAAGGGGACAGAATTCGGTGAGAGTGGGACCGCGGACCACCATTCCCGTATCTCGTCTTGTTACTCGGGAAAACGACCCACCCCATCACAGTTACCTTTGCCTAAAATTGTAAAGCGCTCCGATATCCTTCGGGACCAAGTTCGCGCTATATAAAACTTTATAAATAAAAAATAAATAAATAAATAATGCCATCCAATGATATGTAACTAATGTTTCCTTCATATATACATATATATATATATATTTTGGTTTTACACTAATGTTGGTTATGTCTATCCAAAAGAGGGGATTGTTATAAAATATATATGAATACAAATTCATGTGTATGCACTTCAAAATACATCATGATTAGACATTTCACATCAACATGAGGCCCGGAGCCCAAAAGGGCCTCCCACCCGACCCCGACAGGACAAGCCTCAACAAGCTATTTTGTACCCCCTTACAGGTCACCTTGCTTGTCTTGACTACATGATATGCAAGTGTTACACAGTGCAGAGCCTGCCTTTCTGGTCTGCCCATATCTGGCTGTTTTGCATGGTGCAGACATTGCACATCCATGTCAGCCATATTTGGCTTGGTGCCTTATTCTAGTTTTGCTGACATGGCATTACTTTAGATATATAATACCTAGAAATCTGTCACTCTGGGAAGGTGGCAGATCTGACTTCTTCCTTGCTAATTAGCAATGATGCATGCTTTTGGTACCATAAAATACATTTCACTCTGTTTCTGAGCAAACCTGCTATGTCTGGTGAGTTTCATTCATATGCTCCTGGGAGGGTGCCAGTATTTCCCCATCAGGGGTACCCCTGTAATTGGCATGACCTACCCCATAGGCCCCTAGTATGTAATAGGGCAGGGGATTGAAACTACCTAGAAGTCTCCAGTATCCTGGGGCATGGCAGTTTAGAGGCCAACAGATTCTCTGCACCAGCATGTGTGCAGTGCTGAAGCCTGAGGTCAGTTTAAAAGCAGCACCGGTTGCCAGGACAGCTTTTAAATCTTAAATTGTGCCTAAACTCGACTTTGGGGTAGGGGCCCTTAAAATTAAAAAACGACCATGTTTTTGCATATTAGGGACCCCCAGGGTCACCCCTAGATATCCCAGTGGTGGGGGGTCAGTTATCTATAAGGTACACCCTGATAAAATGAGTTTCTGTATGCATGGGTAAAGTGAAATTTTACATTTCACTCCCCACATTGTATTAAAGAGCTGCTCAAATTCGACTTTGATGCTAGAAGAACTGGGTATGGAAAATCTGCATGATTTCTGCAGATTCAGAACCCCTGAAGTCTCCCCTAATTGCACAGGGGGTGTGGGGGGAGTCCTGTAGAAATTAGGGAAATACTTATAAAATATGGTTTTATAAGCCCTGGTGCTAGAAAAGTGACGCAAGTCATTTTCCCCATTGCAAACCGCATGGCCCATAGGTTAACATGGTAGGAAGTTATTGATTAATAAATATTGCTAGGAGAGGACTAGCCTGACCATTCAAAGACTTACCAGAATGGTAGTAGTAAATCCAACAATATTATATTGAATTTCTCCTAAAGTGTACATACAAGAAGTTATGAGACTTTCTTGTTTGTAAGTTCAAATTCAGCCTTTCAGTGGTCTGCCCTGATTGGTCAGAATTAAGTGGATTAGCCATGTTGCTGGGAGGGCAGTGTGCTGGTCTATACGAATGCCAGGCCAGGAAGTGGCGTCCGTAAACTATGCTCTTCAAAGGCATAGGGGAGGCCTGGTGTGGGGATTCCACTGGTGTATCGAAAAGGTTGACAGACACGGGGGCTCGTGGTAATGAGGCTTTTATTTTTGTACACGATCGCCGTTTCTGTACAGGCACTCTGTAGAATGGGAGCGGAGTTTCAGGTTTCTCCGACGTGGTGGCTCCCGCTCCGGACCGCCGTTCCCACTGCCTCCTGGGGGTTGTAGGCCGTCTCTCCGCCGTCTCGATGACTCTCGGTACCGGCAAATGAAATAAAACAAGTGTCAGGCAGTCTGTCCTCAACCTCGGACTTGGTACAGGGGAAAAGGGGTGAGGATACACACGTGCGCACAAATACCCCTGGCAAGTGTTGGGGTTTCAGTGAGGGTGGGGGCTTTTAGTGCTTAGGATGGGTTAGGGTGTGCGTGCTCAGGACGGCTTATTCCGTCTAGTGCCCGCCCACCCGCTGAATCTTGACCGTACCTGGTCAAGCCACACTTCGCGGGAAGCGTGGCTGGGCGGTGAGTTGTCCCGTTGGCCTCCCGGCTTGTTGATGTTGCCGCCGTCTCTGTCTCCCGCCTTCGCTGGCCTCGGTGTCTCCGCCCTCGGATCCGCTGAACTCCGCTCCTCCTCAGGATACTTTTCCGCTGCTCTCCACTCCTCTTGTCTGTCCTCTTCCTCCGTCCACCTCCGAACTTCCTCCGTCCTCCGCTCTTCTCCCTCCGTACTCCGCTGTTCTTCCTCCGTCCTCCTCCGAACTTCCTCCGTCCTCCGCTCTTCTCCCTCCGTCCTCCGCTGTTCTTCCTCCTCCCTCGAACTCCACTCCTCTTCGCTCACGCTCCAATCTCGCCACCAGTCTCCTTCGCCTCCTCCGGGTGTCTCGCACACCTGTGTGCTTTCTGGGACGGGTTTTACTGCGGTATAGGGGGTGTGTCCCAGGACAGGTGCCGCCCAGTTAAAGGTGCAGGGTCGCAGTGCGGACTCCTCCGGCCGGCTGCTGACGACGTCAGGGGTTTTCCATGCCTCCGTATGCTGAGAAGAAAGAGGGGACACATTACTAGGTAAGCCAGGGGGGCCCGCACCCGGGTCCCCATCGTCACACCTGGGTTTCAGCTTCACTCTGACACTCTTGACCCAGAGTCAGGGCTAGGCTTAAGGAAGGTATGTGCAGATGGTAGGGGGAGAGTCCATGGAAATACGCCATCCCAGGGGAGGGGTGTTTAGCCAGCTCTTTCCTCCTTGCTGGAAAATCAGCCATTACGGATTTGGAAGAATGATGCACTCTGGGACAAACTAATGCCACACTCTACAGGATGTGGTCATAACTATGAGGAGTTGGCCTGCTCTCATTGGTCAGCAGTGACCTGGTGCTTGACCCAGAGAATTTTGAATAAGTATCTGAGAGGGGCAGAGCCCTCCAGATCTGCTGCTTGAAACTGAATGAAGCAAGAAGTGCCTTGCTGAAAAGATTTTACTGTGCAAGGAACTCTAAGGCCTGACCTCTGAAGACTGCACCAAGTGAAACTGCAGCCCTGTGGATTACCTTGCTGCAAAAGGACTCAGTGGACTCCCTTCAAGCTACAGGTTAACAGAGCTCACCTGGACAGTCCCACAAAGAATTCAAAGCCTGGAGTACCAGTGGATTTCTAAGGGTTTTGTTCAAGTGGATTGCGGAATTGAGGCCCATATGCCTCATCCTGCTCACTCAAAAAAAACCTGGGCAGTTGAAATTTTTTTTAAACCAGAAAGGGAAATCATAACTCTGTCGTGGTTTTTTTTCTTGCTCTTTCTCCTTTTCACCTTAAACTGAAAAAAAAAGTACCCCAAAAAAATATAAACTGTCTTAAAAAAAGTGAAAAAATAGTATTTGCTAGTCCTCGGTTCAGGGACTTATGCTACAAAAATAAGCAAGGATTGTATGAGACCTTAATCAGCTAGTTTTTTTTATATATATATTAAAAATGTTCATGTCTGTATGTTGTAGACATTAACACATCAGGACTGTCTCCAGGGGAGCCATTATGTTTGATTCCTTACTTGTTTGCAACCATTTTTAAAGTAGAAGAGGGTTATTTTAGACAGGCAAAACCTATTCTTTTATTTTTTTCTTTAAAAAAGCATAGCTTTATCGCTGTCTAGGCTTTCGTGTATCCTGCTAGCTTATGCATTTACTCACTTTATAATTCTTCTGTAAAGTTTTATTTTATTTCCTAGAATTTGTTAGCATCCTCTTCACGTTAGAAATGGTTAGTATTTCCACTCACTCATGTATTCCAACATTCAGCATTAATATGTGATAATCTCTTTGTGCCTATGGATCACCTGCATCCTGGGCTTGTTGGGGGAAACCAGCTTAGCATTGCAGAGAGGAGGCTTCAAGTAATACCCACAAGATACTCTATTGTAAGAGATTCCGACAAAGTGAACATAATAATCACTGCTAGTAATCTCGCCTATAGTGGCAACTAATCTAATCTTGTCTGATGTGGTCACTATTACAACACTAATAATATTTAGTAGCTCTCGATGAGTTTCATTGAACAGAATTACCTCTTATTACAGAAAAGGTTGGAGAACCCTGGTGTAAATGCTTACAAATGTTGTTCCCCAAATAGTACACTTTTCTACTGATTGGTACCATGCCAAGTAAATCACACATAGTGGACATCCTATGTCTATCCTGGGGTGCTGTGTATAAATCTCTTCTAGCTAATTCTCTCCAAAATGACATTTCTTCTGGCCTTGTGGGCCCTTTACCCATAAGGACATTAATAGTCTGTGGACTAATTGCCTACACCACAGGATGCGCTTGTTGTGCAGAACCTGGAACAAATGTTCCTGAAGCAGTGGATTTTAGAGCATAATATCTTAGTTGCTTATAAATGGCCACTATTTGTTTTAGTAAATGAATTCCTTCTGCAACTGTCAGTATATGGTGAATATCAAGCTTCGCAGGCCAAGTAGCCCCTTCATTACTCAATGGGCCCAACCTAATATTCTGAGCTACATGGGGTAGCTGACAAGCAAACCATGCTTGATGGTCTTGATATCCTTGACTTCTAAGTTCACACTGAAAGCTACTTCATGTTGTGGAGACTCCTAAAATAGATATGTTGACTATGACTAGCTGGTGCCCTAAAATGTTGTCCTAATGGAAAAGTTGTTGTGCCATTATAGAACAGATTTAAAACATGAGATTCGAAACCGGGAATAACCTTTAATAAATCAAATGCCTGACAAACCCACAGCTGAAAGGGATTACCTATCTTTTTGTTTTTTGGGAGTTTTATATAGCGCGTACTAGACCCGAAGTTATCACAGTTCTTCACATGAGCACCAGTTGATTTACATACGGACACATTTGGTTTTTTTAGGCACGGGGAGATTACATGATTTGCCCAGAATAACAGGATGTGGAGCGCCCCTGCTGAGACTCGAACCCGGTTTCACAGCTTCGTGGTCGACTGCCCTAGCAGTTAGGCTCCATCATTTGAACTTAAGATGGTAACCAGTACTACAATGAATGTGTTCTCTAATACCAATTATTGGAACCTTGAGTGTGTCATCCAAAATTATTCTACGGTCTAGAAGACTGAGTTCCTGCATGGGTACCAATGATACTATTTTGGGTATTTTCTTTCCAGAACATGGCCTAGTATTTGGCATTGTAGACCCCCCTAACACCAAGGACTTTGTCAATGTGCTAACCCGAGGCAGAAATCTAGTTGGACAGCAACCTCCTCGCAACCCACTGAGCACTACTAGAGTAAGATGCGCTCTAGGAAACAATCAATCCTGTGAGCTGTCACAGGGATATTTAGATTAACCCAAACCCTCTTTCACCCTGGTCTGGCATACTCAAGAACACTAGGAAGCCAGGGTTATATTTTAAAGATTCATTTTAAAATCCAAATCCTTCCCTTTTGCATGCAATGAACAATAATTGTAACTATTGTAACACGCATTGTAAATGCAATTGGTCTCGCATTTTATTGAGTTGGAGCTATTGGCATTGTAAATGACAATGAATTTACTTATGTGTTATGGAATATATGTATGTGGTGTGTAGTGGACCTAAGTGGCTTGGATTGGATTAGTTAGTTGTGTAATTGTGTGGTGTGGAATGGATTTTTTTAGTGTCATTATGTGGCATGGTGTGCTGTGGAAATATATGGTTAGCAATTCTGTGGCATTTAGTGTAGTGGCATTATGTGGAGTGGGATTGTGTGTTGTGGAGTGGTAAGTAGTACAGTTTAATTATGTGTTGTGCTGCTGAATTTTGCGGCATGATGTGAAATTGTGTGAACTGGATATATGTGGTGTGTTGCATAATTGTGTTGAGTTGTATTATGTGGTTTAGTCTTGAATTATGTGGTGTGGATTGGAAATGTGTGGAGCTGAATTGTGTGGCATGGAACTGTGTATAGCTTTGCATTTTTTGGTGACGGAAAAGAACAAATTGATAGAAGCTAAGCATCAGATCTGTGTGTTTAAAAAGAAAAGGAAACAGTTGGAGCTTGTGACATTGTAAATGTCTCTTACCTACGTCTTATGAATTGAAGAGGATGTATATGGTGTGTACCAATTTGGTGGGTTGAGTTGGACTTGTTATTTGTTGTATTGTGTGGTGTAAAATTGTGTGGTGTGGATGTGTGTAGTGGAATTACTTGGTATGGTGTGCAGTTGTATTATGAGGATAGTAATGATGTGTTTTTGAGTGTATTGGAATTATGTGGAGTGGGGCTATGTGTAATGGAGTGTAAGTATGTGGAATGGTATTTTGAGTTATGGAGTGTTATGTAGTAGAGTTTAAAGAAGACATTATGTAGAATTCATTAACTCTTTTAAGAAAATAATTAACAAAAATGTCGTCCAGTTTTTTTGTCCCTGAAAGGCTGGCAACTTCTTCCTGCCTGTTGTAAGGCTTATTTGTTATAGCTTTTCTTTGTTACGAATGGAGGGACATAAAGAATGGGAGGGTGGAGATTGAAAAATTGTACCTGAATTACAACACAAGCAGCGGACAGACACTAGGAGTGAATAAACAGATGCCAGATTCCGGGGGCACATTGAGGGGGTGCTAAGTAATGCTGAAGTGGTGCTGAGGTGGTGGTGTGCTGGTGCAGATGTGATGCTCAGGTGATGCTGAATGATACTCAGGTGGTGCTGAGTACTGAGGTAGTGGTCTGCTGGTGATTCTGAGTGATGCTAAGGTGGTGCAGAGTGATGCTGAGGTGGTGCTGAGTGACGATGTGGCGCTGAGTCATGCTGTGGTGGTGGTGCTGCTCTGGTGCTGTGTTGAGGTGTTGCTCTGCTGATGCAGAGGTGGTGTTGCATGGGTACTGAGTTGCTGCTGATGTGGGGCTGCGTTGGTGGTGGTGCACTGATGCGCAAATGGTGCTGTGCTGATGTTTATGTTGTGCTGCGCTGGTGCTGAGGTGGTGCTGCGCTGATGCTGAGTTGGTGAACTGATGAGGAGGTGATGCTGAATGATGCTGAGTGATGCTGAGGTGATGGTGCTGCACTGGTTGTGAGGTGGTGCTGAGCTAGTGCTCAGGTGATGCTGAGTTGTGGAAAAGTAAATTTTGCCATGTTGAATGTGCCTACGTGTTCCCCATATTTTGTTATATGTGCATGATCGATATGCATGTATTCCCCTCTGATCGATTAAAGACGCAATTACAGTTGTGTCCATCTCTAGTATGCCAGTTTCCAGTCATCGTGAAAGCAACGAATATTAGGCCTATGTAAACCTACGTTGCCACATTTCACAGTGTGCACGTTAATTCATTGAATTGTCCCCGTTCTAGGCCTCAAAAGGGCCCAGACTCAGATTCAGCTCCTGTCTCCTGAACCCTCTCCGAGGAGCGATACAGCCCCCACCTGCATCCCTGACCCCTAGCTTACTTTCATGCCTCGCAGTGCCCGGCCCGGCCTGGCTCTGCCTCCCAGTCTGCCAAGAGTATGTTATGTTTCTAGTTATCAGTCCAGCCCTCCTTCTCTGCATTCCTAAGCTACTGAATCGCATCAATAGTTTCCGTCATGGTCTAGCCTTTATGTCTCCATGTAAGAGAAATACTGTATTAATATTCATAGAATATTCCTCGCACACACAATACATGTAGAATTATGCACGCATCAGTCCTAATGTCTAGTAGCCTTTGCCCTGATAACTTTTGGATTCTATCAACATGTACTCTAAACACCAGATACCAGATATGCCTTGGGTACATGTCGCTCTGACACTCCAGACTTTAGTCTCCTCTTCTGGCACAGAAGTCATAGCCCCCAGTTCTCCCTGGTAACACGTCATTGCCCGTTTGCGCGCACCACTAGGTTAGAGGTCTCAGCTGCTCAGGTAGCCCCCTCCATGTTTCCGCCCCTTTTATGACATATTCTGTTACGTTTACATCACATGTCTATGTATACGCCCTGTACACGCCTTCTTGTTACATCATTTTGCCCTTATCTTTCGCGACTGCTACGAGTCACGCCTACTGTTACGCCTACTGTATTGAATGTAATGTATTTGTTTAAGTATATATACTGTACACCCATATTAAAAGTTGCTAGCCAATTCCCAGATCCTGCCCCCGGCAGCTGCCTTCATTCCCTTCCCGTACAGGCTGTCCTGTTCCTGTCCTTTATGCCTGATTAAAGCCTGTCGACTCAAGATACCTCGAATCCTGACTCTTATTTATTGAGCTACCTGTTTTATTGATTATATGAAAAATAGTACCGGTAATTAATTATTTATTTACCACATAATGGCGCCCGAATAGGGACTTGCCCTTTCCCCACGCGCCGGAGAAGCCACGCAAGCCCCCTGATCCTCTGCAGCCGTGACGGAACCATACCGTGCACGTGCAGATATTTCTGCTTCAAGTATCCCTCAGGCCCACGGAGGAGACGGAGGTTGCGGTCCAGCATCCAGACGAGGCGGTGAGGAACGCGGCGAGTCCCGACCAGAGCCCAAGCCGAGAGTCCAAGGTCCGAGGTATCCGGAGGCCCACCTGTAACTGAAGTCCGAAGTTCGTAGTCCGTCGTCGTAGCAGTCCAGTCCAGTCCGAGGCCTTCCGTTCTTGCTGCCCGGTGAGTACCGTTGCTGGGGTAGTATCTAGACAGGGTCAATTAATTTGTCTCTGGTCCGTGGGTTTGGGTACACAGATCCAACACGAAGTGTTCACCTAGGTGGACGCGGGTCCTGACGTGTCTCATTATGGGACCGGTAAGTTTCATGCTGTTTTAGCAGTGCATCTAGTAATTCTAGTAAGTTCCGTTCTCGAGAAATTCATGTGTTCTGTTCTCAGTATATCAGGTAATATTCTGTCCGAACTGTTATTCTAAATGTTATTTTCATGTGTTTTCAATGTCGTGGTATGAGTGATTTGTTTTTCAGTTATTATTGTGTTTATCGTGTATGGTATTGTGTCCAGACTCCAGCCTAAACTATGCCTCTATTCTCGAGGTTACGTCAGTTAAAAAACAGAAAAGGTCTGCTCGAGGAAGCAGTTCCTGTCCCGCCTAGGGACAGTCCAGGTCATTTTATGTATCATAAGCATGGCTTAAGCGCCATATTATATCTAGACTTATGGGTGGAGTACACCAAGGAATTAGAAGAGAAATATAGATGGCCCGTATCAGGTACATGGGATGCCGAGTGCATCATGCGAGTAGAAGAAGCATTATGGAAAAAGAAAGCCAGACAGTCCCAGAAAGATGCCATCGAGTTATGGCGCAAAGAATCTCATAGAAGAACCGAAAAAGAAATCAGAAAGACAGAATTAAGTAGGGAATCCTCAGAAAGAGCCCAAGAAAGGGAATTAATCGAAGTAGGTGAACGAGTTAAAGCCGAACAGTCAGACAGACAGAGAAATGCCCTTATTAAGGGTATGTATCCTCTTCTTGCCGAGGGCTTGCCGAAAGCAACCCCGGAAGCACCATGTAATTTTCCGCCATTAGTTCCGATTAAGCTACGTCACAAACCGACCGCAGCTGATATTTTTCTCTCGTCCTATTTGGACGACACAGTCCCAGAATATGCAAATCCTGGTCCGCCAGCTCCTGTAAATAATGTAATTCCTGTTCCTCCAGCCACCGGGGCACCGGTTACAGCACCTGTTACGGCACCCCCGGTCCAGCCTACAGTACATGTACCCGCTACATCAGTCACTCTCCCAGCACGTACAGTACCCATCAACGCTTCTAGTCTAGGGGCCACGGGGGGGAAGTCCTCCTGGAACCCCGCCGCAACACAAACGTCTGACACTTCTCGAGCTACATGCCCGAGCGTTACAGCGTTCGCCCAAACTTCAGTCAGTCGCCGATATCAAGCGAGCCCTTACCGAATGCCGTTATGATCCAGTCCCAGGCGATGATGATATGGTCCTGTATTCATTGCGTGTAAGACGGGTGACCGAATATTTGGACACCCTACCGAATATGAAAGAATATCTAGACAGAATATATCGTTTCATCCGTACAGGAGCAGATCCAGGAAGTATTGGCGAGGCCATGGCTCAAAGAAAAGTCGAGATTCAGCTCATGCTTTTAAAATTTCTAATTAATTGTTTAATAAGAGAACAAGATTATCCGGATAAAGATCCGGAAGAAATGAAAGTCCTGACCCGGTGGAGTGACCATATAGCCGAGGTAAGACACAAGACACAGAACTGTATAGACAGTATGTACAAGAAAATCCATAGGGAAATAATAAAGTTACACGAGAAACGAGAAGCAGCACAAGTAAACGAGAAAGAAGACAACTCTTCTACTGAAGAGGTAGACGACGAGAATCCCTCCAAAATAGCGTATGTAGGTAGAACTAGACTTCCCGACCGACATTCACGCCTAGATCACAAGAAAGTTTTCCCTCCTCCAGCACCAGAACAAGGTTCTCTTGAGCAAGTATTTCCAGCTACCGATCACATTCTGAAATCACGAATCGGTTATAGTGAACTGAGTACAATGCATGAACAAGAACTAGCTCGATCAGCAGTCCGATGGACTACTGATTCTACCACTTTTCCAGACGAAATAGTGGCACAAATGTTTCTGAAACTGCCCCCAGCCGAGCAGCGACTGGTGGGTATGTATATGATCCAGCACCTCATTACACTGTATGAGGGACAGCATTCTGATCCAGGTCCGTTACATGATGTTCTGAACGAGTTACTCCAGTATAGATGGAGAGGTCTAGGTACCGATTTAATTAGTATCATTCTAGAACAGCGCCACAAATATCGAACGTTTTTGAATCCGCATTTTGTTCATGTCTCACCTCCAGAAAGTAAATCATTTTACGTAGATAGACAGCATCCGTTACGAGAAGTACACCCAGTTAGGACAACGGGTGGTGATCTAGAACGAGTATTTGTTTACACCCCTATCACAAAGATGGAACTCTTAGAGATGAAAAAGTTAATTCCCTGTCACGACAAAGATCCAGCAGGGTTCCATCGAGAATTAAAAGACATGCTCCGTATGGGAGAATACACGTATCCTGATATCATTAAAATGTTAAAAGTCCTGTTGCCCGCAGGGGTATATGAAAAACTCAAGGAAAAAGAATGGGAGGTGGGAGAGAAAAAGATAGATTGGACAGCTCTAGAAGCTGAAGATACTTCACGAGTACCAGGTACCGGTCTAGGGGGTAAAGTTAAAGAATTGCCCGAGTTACTGATACAGGTTTTGCCAAGATTACTAGCCACGAAAAAGGAAGATTGGGATGCAATCTCAGCTTGTAAACAGAAGCAGGATGAAGACACTAGTGATTTTTATTCTAGATTTGAAAAATGTTTTATAATTAACAGTGGTCTGAAGACGAGTAGTGAATCGTACCCTCATCTTTTTGTTACCAAACTAGTCGAGAATTCAAGTCCACAAGATAAAAATCGAGTTTTGAAAGTCGAAAGTAGTTGGCAAGCTAATACTCCGTCACAAATGCTACAAATGCTCCAGTATCACCAGAACAGAATCAGGGAAGAGCAAGAACACGAAAGGAGACGTATGAAAGACACGAAAATGAAAGTATTAGTTGCACAATCTGTTCCACAAGACAGTCAGAAGAGGGGTCCGAATCAAGCCAGTCATCCTGCAGCTCCCGTTAAAGGGACCTGCAATTATTGTAAACAGCCAGGTCATTTTATAAACAAGTGGGCAGTTCTGAAACACAACATAGCTACTGGTAAGACTAAAGAAAGACCACGTCCGCCTAGACAAGAACAAGTTTCACAGACTTCTCAGTCACCCCAGAATGCACAACAGACAGTTCCAGCATCGCAGCCTATCGCTGCAACACAGCATGTTACACAGCAGATGTACCAGTATGCACAGACAGAATATCCAGATTATCAGCCATATTCATGAAACAGCCTAGAGAGGGAGGTAGGCTTGCCTCTCATCGAGATACCTGTAGATCAAGAGGGTCCCTATGTACACAGTCAAGTATTAGGGAAAGACAGAAAGTTTCTGATTGATACAGGGGCAAGTAGGACTACTATCAGTCATGACGAGGTTCCAGGGGCTCCGCTCTCAGGCTCTAAAAATGTTTCCCTTGGAATTTCAGGAAAGCCGATTGTTAATGAAATTTCGAAACCAGTTTCTCTAGAAGTTGGTCCATGGTCCCGAAATACTGATTTGTTACTTACGAAGTCATGTCCAGAAAATTTGTTAGGCATTAAAACGTTAAAAGAATTAGGTGCAGTAATTTGCTGCTCCCCAGAAGGGGTCCGATTGTTTTTGAGAGACTTTAAAGGTCACTATGTATTACGTGATTTTGATCCAAGATTACTGAATGTACCACAGCATTTATGGGCGCAAGGTCCAACTGATGTAGGCTGTATGCACATCACACCCCATCGTGTGACTCTCAAGCAAGGTATAGTTTTGCCACGAATCAGACAGTACAGATTGCCACCTGAGGCTGTAGCAGCCTTATCCAAAATTATTGACGAGCTCATTGCTCAAGGAGTGGTTGTAGAAACTGACTCCAATGTATGTAATTCTCCTATCATTCCAGTCTTGAAACGTACTGATCCAAATGCACCTCCAGTATATCGATTAGTGATTGACCTTCGAGAACTTAATAAATGTGTCATACCCCAGTATCCAGTAGTCCCAGATATTTCTTCTCTATTGACAGCCATTGATTCCGAAGCTACATTTTTCACTGTTATCGATCTCAAGAATGCATTTTTCAGTGTCCCCATTCATCCAGACAGCCAGTACCTTTTCGGTTTTTGTTTAAATGGAAGGAGCTATAAATTCACACGAGCTCCTCAAGGTTTCACAGAAAGTCCTAGTATTTACAGTCAAGCACTTAAGAGACAACTAGACAATATTCACATGCCATCTGACACTGCCCTGCTCCAGTATGTCGATGATCTACTGATCACAGCCCGTTCTGAACGTGACTGCGAGCGAGCGTCACTTACAGTTCTGTATTTTCTGGCCGAGCAGGGGCACAAGGTGTCCCCTTCCAAATTACAATTCTGTGTCCAGAAAGTGGTATACTTAGGACACTTACTGTCCAAGTGGGGTAGGCAGTTGACACCAGACCGTATCCAGTTAATAGCGAGTCTTCCACAGCCCAAGACACAGAAGGAGGTACGAGCTTTTATTGGCCTCACTTCTTATTGCAGACAGTGGATTCCTCAGTATGCATTTCTAGCCAAGCCACTGATACAGTTAACGACACAGGAGGCAGCCGTATCGACTGTCCTCCCTTGGACCCAGGAACATACACTTGTTTTCAATGAATTAAAGAAAGCCTTATGTCAAACACCTGTTCTAGCAACACCCAACTACAGTAAGCCTTTTACACTTTTTGTCACAGAACGTGATGGTACTGCATTATCTGTTCTCACACAAGATCAAGCAGGACAGTACAAGCCCTGTGCTTATTTCTCGAGCACATTAGATCCAGTAGCCCAGGCTCTGCCTGCGTGCCTCAAGTCAGTTGCAGCCACAGCTCTAGCAATCAGACAAAGTGATTCCATAGTGTTAGGACATTCCCTGACAGTACAAGTTCCACACTCCGTGGAAGTTCTTTTAAACCGAACACAGACTCAACACTTGACAATTGCACGTTTAACAGGTTATGAACTGACACTGTTCCAGCCACACATAGAAATCAGACGCTGCAACATTCTAAATCCTGCTACACTGTTACCGTCAGTTACTCCAAATCCTGCCACACATGACTGTGTGGAAGTGGTTAACACTATGACAAAGCCAAGACAAGACCTGACAGACATTGCATTACCTGATCCCGACCTGACACTTTATGTGGATGGTTCATGTATGAGAACAAGTACAGGAGAACTAGTAGCCGCGTATGCAGTGACTACTGAAACTGAAGTTATAGAAACACATCGTATTGACACCCTGTCTGCTCAAGCAGCAGAGCTAGTCGCTCTGACCCAAGCCTGCATACGTGCCAAGGACCTGAAAGTAAACATATATACAGATTCACGTTACGCATTCGGAGTCGTACACGACTTTGGAGTGCTCTGGCAGGAGAGAGGTTTCATGACTTCTCATGGAACCAAGATTCAGCATGGTCTCCTCATTCAAGCTCTGTTAGATGCAATACATTTACCGACAGCTATCGCTATCATGAAGTGCAAGGCACATACGAAAGTTACTGACATCATTTCCCAAGGTAACGATCTAGCAGATCGAACAGCCAAGCTTACAGCTCAGGCTTCAGACATTCTAGTTAACACAACACAGACACTCATTCCAGATCCGACTACTTGTATGACAGTTAAGGACCCTACACAAGATGTCATAGACATACAGTTACATGCTACTCCCGAAGAAATCAAGAAATGGTCCGAACAAGGAGGGGTCCAGACAGATCAAGGGTGGTTGACGAAGGGAAAAGCCACATGGTTTCTCCCCGACTCTATGGTTCAAGTCATTATTAATACCGCACATAGTCCAGCACATCTAGGAGAAAAAGCTATGTTAGACAGTATTCAGAACCTTTGGTTCAACAAGCATTTACGAGCTGCAGCCAAGCAGAAAGTCCGTACCTGTATGATATGTTGTCAGTTCAATCCAGGTAAAAGTGTTCCGGTGGAACAAGGTGGATTCCAACCTCCTGACCACCCTTTTGAAGTCCTCCAGATGGATTATATTCAGATGGAGCGATGTCGAGGTTTCAAGTATGTCCTCGTAGTTGTATGCGCTTTGTCCAGGTGGACAGAAGCATATCCAGTTCCAGATTACACAGCCGCGACCACTGCCAGGCAGTTGGTTCGTGAATTCTTTCCCCGCTATGGACTCCCTAGGGTCGTGTATTCTGATAACGGCCAGCCATTCTCATCTGAACTTATGAAACATGTTTCCCTTCTGTTAGGGTACCAGTGGAAGTTCCATTGTGTGCGCCATCCTGAAGCAGCCGGTCTCGTAGAGAGACATAATCAGACGTTGAAAATTCGCATTGCAAAAATATGTAAAGAAAAAGGTGTAGACTGGCTAGTTGCCCTGCCAGTTGCTTTGTTTTTTATGAGGATGGTTGCACATTCCAGATCAGGTCTGTCCCCGTATGAGGTCGTATTCGGCCGTCCCCCAAACATGTGGGGTACACCTAGACCCCGCAGTATTACCGATGTTTCCAGTAATATGCTGACAGATTACCTAGCTTCCTTGATGTCTGCCCTACACTCTTGTCGTTCACAGGTTGCCGCCGCATTTCCAGACAACACCGAGGTGAAACCGCATGAAGTCATTCCAGGCGACCTGGTGTTGGTGCGGAATTTTGATCGTTCAAGTCCGCTGGAGCCCCGCTGGAAGGAGCCCCGCCTCGTCTTACTAACAACAAGGACCGCCGTGAAACTCGAGGGGAGAAAAGGATGGGTCCACCTGTCCCATATAAAGAAATTCCATGGACAATCAGAAAAGACTTTTGCTAAGGACTACCTCATTCCTACAGACTGCCTAAAAACAGACTCTGAACTTAAAATTCCCGTGTTAGAGAAAACTCCGCAACAGGAGTATAAAGAGAAACTTCGGTCTAGTAAAATAAGTCAGCCAGTTTAATTGTCTAAGTCCCTCTCGGGTGAAACGGTTAGACAGGTTTTTGACATGTATGAGATAGACCCCCATAGTAAGAGAGTTAGTCAAAACTCTATAAGATGTATCGTTGTTTTAAGTTTTTTGCTATTTTTGAGTCTTATGGTTACCTGCACAAGTTATGCTTTACATTTATGTTTTCCAATTTCACATGTAAATATGTTTTCTAATACTACAGTAGAGCACACATTTATTGATCTGCCTCCTCACGAGCTATCCTATCGTCTTGCTATGCGAAATAATACATTTATCAGAATGTTACACTATTCACACCAGACCAGCAATGCCACTAATTGTTGGGTGTGTGGTCGACTCCCCCCTTTCCAGACACCGAAGGGAGTTCTGCCACTCTTTCCTTATCCGTTTTCACATAATGGTTCGTGTGGAGCATGGTCCACGTTAACGTCATCCTCCAATGATATGTCCCTTCTGAATAGAACATGTTTCCCAGACAAGCAAGGTCTTTCCCATAGAACAGGGTTAGATCTAGAAAATGAAGTATATGATTTAGGTAATTATTCTTCGAATTTCATGGTCCTGAATGTTCAGTCTGATACTACTCCAGATTTGCCTGCTATTTCAGTACTACCAGTCAAAGGCGAATTATGTGTCAGAAAGAATGGTTCCGCACATGTGGGACATAGTGATTGTACTACTACTATCGAGTATAGTGACAGTGGGAAATCTATTTTCAAAGCCTCACGTCATTCTTATTTTGTTTGTGGTCAGACCGCATATGTTCGTCTGCCCCTCGATTGGGATGGAACATGTTACATTGCCTTCCTACTGCCACCAGTTTTTCTAGCCCCATCTGATTATCACAGAAACACACATCTAGTACACGTCAGACCTAGAAGGGAGATCGAGTCCCCAATTGTCGATCAAACTGAAACTACTCTAGAACAGTATCAAGACTTTAATAAAGGTTTCTTCTTCTTTATAGGACCTGTCCAGAATAGTAAGTTAATACGTAGGTTAACCAGAACCCTTGAAGCAGTAGTGAATGAGACTACTTCTGCTCTAGGTAACTTAACTGAGGAGCAATCTGCTATGAGATTTGTCGTGCTCCAAAATCGTCTCGTTCTTGACGTCATACTGGCCGATAGAGGAGGAGCATGTAGAGTCATCGGATCTAGTTGCTGCATTTTCATTCCTAATAACGCGCCGTCTGTTTATTCAGCTATAACCAGACTTCATAAAATTGCCCATCAGTTACACCAGAATCCAGGCACCTGGACATGGTCCGGTTGGCTCTGGAGTATCATATCTGCTTGGGGATGGAAAGTATTGTCATTCCTAGGTGTAGCAGTAATGATCATATTCAGTTGCTGCCTCTGTATACAATGTGGCCCTGCGATTTGCGGCATGTGTGCTACCTCTTGTATTCCTAGTCCTAAATCCCGTTCCGAGACAATTCGAGACGAGCAAATTATGCTATATGAAATGATAGATGGTATCATGAATATTGATGTTTCCTGATGGAAACGTAGGGCACAAGGAGGGAATGTGGAAAAGTAAATTTTGCCATGTTGAATGTGCCTACGTGTTCCCCATATTTTGTTATATGTGCATGATCGATATGCATGTATTCCCCTCTGATCGATTAAAGACGCAATTACAGTTGTGTCCATCTCTAGTATGCCAGTTTCCAGTCATCGTGAAAGCAACGAATATTAGGCCTATGTAAACCTACGTTGCCACATTTCACAGTGTGCACGTTAATTCATTGAATTGTCCCCGTTCTAGGCCTCAAAAGGGCCCAGACTCAGATTCAGCTCCTGTCTCCTGAACCCTCTCCGAGGAGCGATACAGCCCCCACCTGCATCCCTGACCCCTAGCTTACTTTCATGCCTCGCAGTGCCCGGCCCGGCCTGGCTCTGCCTCCCAGTCTGCCAAGAGTATGTTATGTTTCTAGTTATCAGTCCAGCCCTCCTTCTCTGCATTCCTAAGCTACTGAATCGCATCAATAGTTTCCGTCATGGTCTAGCCTTTATGTCTCCATGTAAGAGAAATACTGTATTAATATTCATAGAATATTCCTCGCACACACAATACATGTAGAATTATGCACGCATCAGTCCTAATGTCTAGTAGCCTTTGCCCTGATAACTTTTGGATTCTATCAACATGTACTCTAAACACCAGATACCAGATATGCCTTGGGTACATGTCGCTCTGACACTCCAGACTTTAGTCTCCTCTTCTAGCACAGAAGTCATAGCCCCCAGTTCTCCCTGGTAACACGTCATTGCCCGTTTGCGCGCACCACTAGGTTAGAGGTCTCAGCTGCTCAGGTAGCCCCCTCCATGTTTCCGCCCCTTTTATGACATATTCTGTTACGTTTACATCACATGTCTATGTATACGCCCTGTACACGCCTTCTTGTTACATCATTTTGCCCTTATCTTTCGCGACTGCTACGAGTCACGCCTACTGTTACGCCTACTGTATTGAATGTAATGTATTTGTTTAAGTATATATACTGTACACCCATATTAAAAGTTGCTAGCCAATTCCCAGATCCTGCCCCCGGCAGCTGCCTTCATTCCCTTCCCGTACAGGCTGTCCTGTTCCTGTCCTTTATGCCTGATTAAAGCCTGTCGACTCAAGATACCTCGAATCCTGACTCTTATTTATTGAGCTACCTGTTTTATTGATTATATGAAAAATAGTACCGGTAATTAATTATTTATTTACCACAGAGTGATGACCTTGTGCTGTGCTGAAGTGGTGCTGAGGTGGGGCGGCATTGGTGGAGTTGAACTGATGCTGAGATAGTGCTGATGTTAAGGTGTTACTGCGCTGGTGTTGATGTGGTGCTGCACTGATGCTGAGTTGGTGCTGCACTGGTGGTGGCGCACTGCTGAGGAGGTGGCGCTGTGCTGATGCTGAGGTGGTGCTGAGGTAAGGCTTTAGTAATGCAGATTCCCTCTGCACCACCACCCTTTAACAGTGTCGCTTAAGACTTCATAACCAATAACGTTCAGATGCATTTAACCAGTCATAAAGCGCCATTCATACCAGTGTAGGGTGTCAGAGCACTTTGCATCACACATAAATTACACAGAGGCAATTAATCATGTTTATGAATTAGTGTAAAGGAAATGTTACATAGGACAGAGGACTGCAGGGTAGGAGTCACAAGTCATGCATATTGGTAGGTAGCATTGCTAAAGAAGCACCAACTCCCACCGAAGCTAACTGAATGGAAAAAAGACATCGAGTGAATAATAAACTTTATTGTTCAGTTAATTAAAACCATAACAATTTGCTAGATAAAAACACATCCATTATATAAAATGAAAATGTTTTGTTTTGTTTTATAAAATTACGTTAAAATTAGCAATAAAATGTCTATTATATGGCAAAAAGTAAAACTCAAAGATTTCCGATCAATATTTACATCATTGTGCAATAGTTCAAATCATTAGCATTACATATCTTCATGGTGTTTAATGCGTTTCTCAAATGCCTGCAAGAACTTCACCAGCTTACAATGTAACCGAGGGGCAGTTGTGTCCAGGCATCCAATAATAGCAGATCTACATGTTCGCAACCTCTTAATCTGAAAACTACTCTTTAAATAATATGACCGTTCCTTAGACAGCGTCTTACAATGGCAAATTATATGTATAAGATCTTCTTTGGAGCTGCCACACAAACGACATGAGACAGCTACCTGCCGTTTCCAGGCTGGTTCATCAGCTAATGTTGGAAAGTTACCAAATCTCAATGACATCAGCTTTCTTTTAATAAAGATGGAGTAAGTTGTTTCCAAATACAGTGCCGGTGTCAGTGTCTTATAGCCATTTACTACAGTCCAAGAGTGCGAACAATGAGAAACAATTTCTTTATCCAAAACAAGTGAATGAAGTTTAGCTGCTTTATTTAAAATCTGTTTTAGTAAAGTAAATGACAGATTTGTATCCCATAAAGTTTTTGAGCTTGTGGCCTCCAAAGCATACATAAGGAAGTGAATGGCTTTGGATTTTTTTTGGGATTGAAGTTCTTGCCATAGATAGGTATTGAGATTGTTATTAACTGCTTTTTGCTTTATTTGATACCACATCTTAATGTATGAGTAGAGTCTGCCCAGGGCTTCATTTTTTAATCCAAATTCGAGTCGCATTTGCGCTGGTGATGCCATGCTGGGTAATCGTAAAACCTTTTTATAAATTTTGGTTGTTAAACTATTCAATAGGTCCGCATCCGTTCCGTGCATTGCCACACTGGCATAGGTCAAAGTTGGGAGAACTTTGTTGGCCATCACAGTTAATAAGGGTTTGAGTGATGGACCTTCCAGTTTTTTTGACAACGTACTTAAACCAAATATCAAGGCTCCCGCTCTTTGAGTCAAATATTTCTTCTGTTCTTTTAAATTAAGCTTATCATCAAGGTAGAAGCCCAGGTATTTGTATTCTGAAACTTTCTCTAATGGTTTTCCTTTTAACCAAATAGCGTGATGTGATCCGCGGTGATTGGTTATCAGCATAGTTTTTGTTTTTGCGATGTTTAAGGCCAGTTTATTTGCCAGCAGGTAAACCGAAAGTTCGTTTACTAGTCTGGTTAGACCCACCTTCGTTAAACTCATAAGCACTATGTCATCGGCATAGGCCAGATGGTTGAGCTGTAAATCACCTAGTTTCGGCGGATGAGCATTGCAACTATTCAATAGCCCCGATAGATCCGAGATGAAGAGATTAAATAAATGAGGCGCGAGAACACATCCCTGTTTGAGACCAATCGTTGTAGGGACTTTTCTTGATAGCCGGGTGCCATCACCTATTTTCACTTGCGACCATGTATCCGAATAAAATAGGAGCAAACCCCTTAAAATACTTTCCGGAATGGCCCACGCTCTCAATTTCATCCACAATAAATTACGATTGACACTGTCAAACGCCGCCTGAAGATCGACGTAACACATGTTTAGTTCCTGCTTTTTTCTCATACACTTCTCCGCAATCATGGTGATGGATAGGATGTTGGCAGTAGTTCCAATCCCCTTCCTAAACCCCGTTTGATTAATGGGGATCAGCTCTTTTTCATTCGACCAAGTAACCAGATCGTTTAGAAGTAGTGTTGCAAAATATTTTGCCTCAACATCCTGCAACGCTATTAGACGATAGTTGTTCGGTTTAGATCTTTCACCACCTTTATAAACTGGCATGAATATTGATCCTTGCCAGCTTTCTGGGACTTGGTTTAAATTTTGGACATCTGAGTACAGTTCGGCCAAGCAAGGCCCCCAAAATTCCGGTGAATATTTGTACACAGCTTGTGGAATGCCATTCGGGCCTGGCGCCCCATTTGATTTTGCTCTTTTAATAATTTTAATTATCTCTTCCGCTGTGTATGGATTGGTCTGAAAGTCTGTGCTTAGTTCATTACCGTTTTTATAAGTCCTCGATTGGCTCACTTGATATTCTGCGGGGCATATTGTTTTTAGACTTTTTGGACAAAGTTCACTACAGTAGCTTTTCAACGTGGTATCTGTACATTTTGAACCAAGGAACGATGCCCACTCTGATTCCTGCACATTTGAAGTTAAGACGTTACGGGGTCTTGTTAATTGATTTATAGTTTGCCAAAATGTATTTGTGTTCTGTAATTTTGAACTATAAAAGACATGGAGTGGTGCATGCTGCAAGAAAAGACTGTGTACATGGCACGAGGATGCCCCCAAAAGTGGGGGGAGGTATGGTCACGCTGGAACGACTTCAGAGGTAACATCTGTGAGCCTCCTCAGACCCGCTGTTCCGGCGTAGAGACTGTAGATTGAACCTGTTGTTCTCCAATAGCCGAGCTGCCTACTGCTGTGTAACTTAATATGAACATATTTTTTCTGGTGCCGTGAATGATTCGAACATACAAATGTAATGGCTGTGTTTGTTTGATGTATTCTGCAAATAAAAAGAGTTTAAAAAAAAAAAAAAAGCACCAACTCAGAATTGAATTCAGAACACCATAGTTGGGGGTTCTCTTAAATAATAAGAATCGATTTCTACCCAGATTAACCCTTTTTGCAACATTAATATTTTATCTAATCTATACTTTGCAGTGCATGCAGTTCTTTGATGACAGTTATAAATTCACTGTTCTATGTTAGGATTTGAATTTATAAGCTGCAAGTAACAGAAAAGCAGTAACCCACTGACCTACATACATTTTATGCACTTTGTGATCTGCATGGTACACTTTCTTTGCAACTGACATATTAACTCTCTGCACTACCTTGCAATGAGTTAAAACTTCTTCCCCTAGACAACTAGAATCTCTCCAGCAAGAACATTAATCACTGGAGGTATCTTGATATTTAATTGTCTGGAAATTGCTGGAGGCCAGGAACGTGTCAGCCAGTGCTTTAAAAAGCAAAATAAACTCAGAAACATTGCCCCTCTGAAGTCAGTATCCAGTGCGATTACACAGAAAAGTTGCCCCTCTGAACTCAGTATCCAGTGCGATCATACTGCCCTCGTGCTGGCCCTGCGTTCTTGTTCTGCATTTATTTAATGTAGGAAATTCAAATGCATATTTTACAGGGGTAATTTTTCCAGAAGGAAACCTTTTGGCCTCCACGCTAAACCGACCAGGAGAGACTTCGAACTCCTCAGCAAGCAGCCAAGCACAGGTCCTGGAGGGGAGGAAACAACACAAGCAGCATGCATGGTAAACTATCATTTGAAGTGTTGATTTAATGGAACTGAAACTATGTGCTGTGTTTAAGTAGTGTTTTAACTTTTTACATAATTTAGAGCTGCAGTAGCTAGAAGGCATTGATGGTTGCTGCTTGCTTCAGACAGGAAGGACAAGAGCCAGGGCAGTTTCAAGGGACCCATTAAAGAGACAATCAATGCCTGTTATAGCCTTGTGGGGCCCAGAGCTGCTGTCCCAGTTTTTTTGTGCCTGTTTTTGGAGGAAATTAAAGGAGGCAATTTTCAAACCACAATAATTAATTTCTTGCATTCCAAGGCAGCCTGGGAGCTGCCTTTGTCAATAATACAAAAGCATGACAGCCACATGGAAGGAACTGGGAGGGTGATTGCTGCAATAAAATTTAAGCAGCTACATCTGAGCACCCACAGTGTAACACAAGGTTGAAAACATAACAAAATAGTACCCTCACAAACAGATCAACAGAACAAAGCGTAATGATATTGTACTAAGTCCCTGCTCCTTGGAGGAAAAAGGAGAGACAAAGAGGCAAGACTGACCACTTGTAAGCAAGGATTTTAAAGGACATTGAAACAAACAAATGAGAAGCAAGGAATTACATTTGGCCCAAAGAGATATATGTATACTAAAGTATACAAAAGGTTGTACGCTTACGGTCGACCTAAAAAATTAATAAAATAGTGGGAACGATGTTAATCAAAAGTGCAAATAACAAATTATATATTACCATTGTGGAATATCAGAAAACCTTCTTTATATCAATATCTCCAACCTATCTGCCCTTATCTTGGCTAAGCTAAGCTTTAGACCCACAAAGAGTCCTAATTTGAATTTCAAAGATGGTTCACATCTACATACCACCTCTGAACAATAGGAAAAGTAGTCAACAAAGTAACATCATGTGCTATTCTCAAGTATGTTGGCAGACAGGCAGATAAGTCCATCAAGTGAAGACTTGCTGTGCTTCCGGGTAGCATCCAGAGAAGGAAGAAGGTTACAGCTCTGTATGGCTTTTGCCTTGAGTCACTGGTATAAAGGTCCTCTCTATCTCATGTAATGGAACTGAACATTGTTGAACAATTTCAGAATAAACAATTAACAAAAGACGATGCCACCCTTTCACTTACTTACTATCTGTGAACCATTTTTTATTCTTTAAAAACAATAAACGAGCAGTGACATTAACAGTTTCAGCGTAGGTATTTTGTTAATCTCACTCTTAATCAAGTTAAAATTTAGAGTGAAAACGTTTTTATTATTTAAAAACGGACACTGGAAAAGGGGAATAGCGAATAGTCCCAACAACCACTGTTGCCAGTCAAGGGAACTATATACAGGCAGACTTTAAATAACTGGTTTGTCACTATTGACCCAGAAAGTGTACCTGAATGTGCTGGTTCTCAATTAGCTGAGGCTGTGCATGCGTGTTTTAGAAACATTAGTATTTTCCACTCCTGTATGTCATCTCTTCAAAGTTCCTAGTCTTTTGCGTCCTCTACATGTCTTGTGACTTAACACTGCAATTAATAGTGCTTCAAAGAGATATTTCCTACTAGATTAAAAATGGAACAAAAAGTCCTTTGTGCGTATAACCTCAAGAAATTGTTAGCCTCAGAAGCCAGCTGCAGTGTTTGATCATTCATGGAAGCCTCCCTTAGACTAAGTAAAGATCTCTAGACCATACCTGCAAACCAGCCTTAGCCTTCTATATTAATCTGTCTCCATTAGTTCTGAAGGTGTTTCAGTGTTTTTACTAAAATAAGTCTGGGTGCATCCCTAAGGTTTGTATTGCAGATTGCCCTAGCCGTGTTTCACAGGCTCCCGAGCTGCTCAGTTTGCCGGGGTTTATTTACATGGTATTGTCATATTCAGTTGCGCCTGGAAGGATCACTTACAGCACCTTTCTGCGGTCTATATTGAAATACTCACTAGGCTAATCTAGATTATTGTGCATTGGCTAATGTATATATTTGTCACCCTTTACACTCATAAGGTTGAAGGCTTGGATGGACACTAGTTGAGTTTAATACTGGATATATCCACTGATGATGATTCCCAGTCAAAGAAAACAGAACCAATCCAAACTCTGTGCAGCTGTTACCTTACAAGCCCTAAAAAATGCTGTTTGCCATAAATTGTTACTGATAACTCTGAGCGCATTTTGTTCAGCAAATAAATGTGTGGGCTGTTGGACTAGGTACTGTTCTATCGCAGTGATGTAACAGGATAAAATCACTGGGTCTTGTATCAAATCCAGAAACGCTTTCTGCAGTATGTAAATACTTTGTTCAGCTGGTCATTTCAGCTGGTGACTGTGGATGCATAGATAGGCACAAGTATGCCAGATCCATTATCCTTTACGGGGCTCCTCTACTTGCAAACCTTTCCCTTCATGGTCTCATGCTTGACAATGACTCCCTTTTTTAGAGGGTGAGCCTGGTAAAAATGGGCTTTCTTACTCAAATATAGGGCATAGGAAATCAAATAACTGTGAAAACTGAAACGGCACACAGACAGATCTGTTAGTCTCTGAGTGCCCAACTGCTGCCATTTATAGTTCATAAGCATATCGTAGTATCTGTGAGCAGCTTTAGACATTCTCACATCCATGAAGAGGCTTATGCCCCCTCCCTACCACTGCCCCGCCAACATTTCCACCCCAATGCACCGCCACACCATACGCCATTACGCAACGCAGTTGGAACAAAGTAGCACAAACCCATTGGACAGTTGCCCTTGACACAACAACCCTCGCTCACCACGGACAACGTGACCCAGGCGTCTAAAATTTTCAAAAGCGCAGGACCCCCATAGACCACTCCCCGCTCAGGTCCGCCCTCAGGAATTTTCACCACTCCCTCAAAGAAGCCAAAAAAGCCACCATGGCCACCCACCTTGAAACCAGCAGCAACCACTCCAAGGAACTTTTAAACATCATCAGAGAATTCTCCACCCCAATCGCCATAAAAAAGAACCCTACCCACGCAGGACCTCTGCGACGCCCTATCCAACTACTTCCACAACAAGATATCAGACATTGATTTAAATTTCGACCCTCAACCTACGGAACTCACTCCACCCGATCACCGCCGACATCCTGCTCAACCACCTAACTGACTGGACGAGACCCGTCAACACCAAGACCACAGTGATCATCATGACGTCAATACAGTTGGACGCTCTGAAAGACCCCTGCCCACATCACACCTTCAACCTAGGATGGGAGAAGATCTGCCCTCCACTCCGCAATCAACTCCACCTCCGTTCCAGAAACCTGAAAACCTGCAGAAGTAAGACCCTTCCTAAAGAAACCCACCATAGTCCCCAGTGACCTAAAAAATTACCACCCCTTCTAACTTCTCCCATTTCCGACGAAAGTCATTGAGATAACCATCAACCTCCAGATCACAGACCACCTGGAGAGAAAGAACTTACTGGACATCTTCCAATCAGCTTTCTGCCCAAACCACAGCACCCAAACAGCCCTCAAAGCTGCAACAGACGACATCAGGAACATCCTCGACGATGAGGAATCGGCTGCGCTCATCCCCCTTAATCTCTCTGCAGCCTTCGACACCGTATCCCATCACATCTTGGTCATCAGACTGCATAACATCAGCATCAACGCAACACACTCAAACTCATCACCAGTTTTCTCACAGGACGCAGGCAAAGAATACGCCTCCCACCCTACACCTCCGAATCCAAAACCACCATCTGTGGCATCCCCCCGGCTCCTCGCTCAGTCCCACCCTCTTCTACATTTACATGGCCCTGCTGGCCACCATTGTACGCAGCAACAGACTCAACATAATCTTATACACCGACGACACCTAACTCATCCTCTCTCACCAGACACCTCAACCACCAAAGCAAACTTTCAGAACACCATGATTGACATAGCAGACTTGATGAAGACCATCTGCCTAAAGCTGAACACAGACAAGATGGAAGTGCTCATCTTTGGTCATAGCCCCTCCGCCTGAATGACTCCTAGTGGCTCACCTCCCTCGGACCGCCACCTACCCCTAAAACCCATGCCAGGAACTTGGGCAAGCAAGCTCTCTATGAAGCGCCAAGTAAACGCAGTAACCTCCTAAAGCTTCCACATCCTCCGAATGCTCCTCAGATGGATCCCACCCAGCACCAAGAAAACTGTAGCAAAGGCCGTCCTCACCAGCCGACTGGACAATGGAAACTCTCTACACTGGAATCACAACTCATCTACTCATCTACTTAAATGACTCCAGAACATCCACAACTCAGCAGGAAGACTCATACTGGATCTCCCAAAACAATCAAGCATAGCCCCTCATCTTAAAGACCCCACTGGCTCCCAATCAAGAAGAGCTGCAACTTCAAACTACTCACCCACACTTTCATAGACCTCCACAACATAGAATCAGCCTACATCAACCACTGACTAACCTTCTACCAGCCCACCTAGCCATCACAAACATCCCACACATCCATTGGTCTCTATAAGGGGGTTGATTCTTCTCCTACCTCACCACCAAATCCTGGAACAACCCTCCCCTCCACTTCCCCTCCACTTCCAGAACTCCACCACCCTCACAGACTTCAGGAGATCACTCAAGACCTGGCTGTTTGACTAATAGTCTAATTGTCCCATCATCAGCGCCTGGATACCCCTTGGGGTGATAAGCCACGGTCTACAAATCCTGATTGATTGATTGGTATCTTACTATATGAATGATGCTCAACACGATGTGACAATAAGAGTGGTGTTGGGAAGATTGTCAGAACATACTAAAGCAAGAAAAATTGTGGGTTATAGTCACATCTGTGTTATACTTAGGTCATGTAATATTTGGAGAATGCATTAAACTCAAGATTGAGTTGCCCAAAAGCATTATGAAAGCTTTTGCGTATGTGGTCAAAGACCAAGGTAGATCATTTTTGGGCCTTGCTGAGTTTTATTAGAAATTGTTAAAAAGGATGTTAAGGTCTTTATTCCAAACTCCAAGGATTGGTGTGTTGCTCAAATGGGTCCACCTCTTAATCGCTTCACTCTCTGATGCTATAACAGCGAAGAGGGTAGGAATGATTAAGCGAGGGAAGGAAAGGATGGGGACAGCGGGGAGGGAGAACTACAATACACAACCAGGAAAACACAATCAATAATCTGTACTCTTCCTTCTAGAATCTGTAACATAGTCACTATTCTAAACGATAGCTACCTGTAAAGGAAAATACTGGTTCCTGTATTCACACCACACTTTTCATGATGAGTTATATCATAGTAAGTCTTCATAGAAAAAAAAAAGAAACGCTAATCCATAACTTTGTTCATCATACATGGTAACAGTTCCTCACACACTAATCACTCACACAACACCCACCAATATGATTGTAGCTACTTGCATCACAGAGGGGGTAGAAAGTTCGCACCAAACCCCTGCTAGAATGAGAAAGCATAAATACATATAACGTAGTATGAGATAATCCACATCAATATAGTTGATTTGAAAAGACCGGCATTACATCATGCCATGAATATTCATCTGTAATTCTCAGCTAGATAGCCACATGGTCCAGAATTCAGAATATGCCAAACAATGAAAAAATATAACGTTCCGAGTTGGTAGAAAATAGAGTCTATGTCTACAGACACGTGCAAGAACAAAAACTGGAGGAGAAGTTCAGACCCCCCTCTCCTTTAGCCTTATAGTCATCAAAGTTAATCATCCGCAGAAAAGGCAATCCTTAGCGGTGACACAGTCACCCTTGCCGCCCATCAATTGCACCAGAAAGATCTCTTGCCGAGGAATCCTGGATTGGCAGACCCCCAAGGACAGAATACGCAGCACCGACTGCCGCGGTCTGTCCGTATACAAAGCTTCCGGGTAGGCGCGTCATCACGCTGTTCGCGCGCCCGCCCGGAAGCTAGGATCATGGGATTTGTAGTTTTTAGCATGCGGCGCACGCAGGAGATCGCGCTCTCCGCATGCCGCCAGTGAGGACATGACAAAGGATTTGCAAGTGTGACTGAACCTAGTTGCATGTTGTTAATGAAAGGTTCTACTTTTCACTGGTCTGAGGAGTGTGAGCTTGCATTTAACTTGATTAAGAGTGAGATTAACAAAATGCCTACACTGGAGTATTTTGGTTTAAGAGGAAAAACATCCTGACCACAGATGCCAATCTGAAAGGACTGTGTGCTGTTTTAGCCCAGGTGGTGGATGGGGAAAAAAAGTTAAGGCCTTTGCTTCATGTTCTCTGGGATGAGCAAAGGGGCACTACGATGTTATGGAAAGAGAGGCTTTGGCTCTAAATTGGGTGATTCAGAATTTCAAGTTTTATTTGTGGGATCTTCTTTTCTGGGTTAGGATGGATCATTGTCCTTTGGTTAAGATATCGTCATGCAAGTGTTGTAAGTAAATGACCCCCAAGGTAACGTAAATGACCCCCAAGGTTAATAAAATGAAGTGTGGACTTGGAAGACTTACATTTCCAAGTGCAATACTTGCCGGGGCTTACAAACAAGACCGCACAGTGCCTTTCTCAGTTGCCGGTTGAGAGTGAAGATACATATGTGCCAGAGCAAAATTTTATTTGCAAACAAAAATGATTTTTTGTTAATAATGTGCATAGCCAATGTTTACATAGCTCATATGCTAAACACGAAGAAAAAAATTGGATTAGGTCATCATCCTTAATGATATAAGCCTGCAAGTGAAATAAATAAGTGCTGGATTAATTTAGCCTAACTGTTGATGCCATGTTAATGGAAAATAATGCATTAACATTCAGATGCCTGTTTTCATGTTGAATTGATGTTTGCACATGATGTTTTTCTCTCATTTCTGCAGATGTTGTAATTTTCCAGAAGCCTTCCGTTAGCTAGTGAATAGGCACTTGTTTTGTATTGGATAACTGATAGTTAGGTTCTTACCAGGAGGAGAGGAGACTACGTGAAGAATGAGTCTGGACCACAGAATGCAAACTATTTAATTTTTAAGTTCTAATGCCTAAAGTCTGTTGTACCAATCTGAGAAAATGGGGAGTATGCCTATTACCAGGAATTTGCTTAAATTCTACTGGAGGATGTAGAAGATTAAAGAAAATAATGTTGCAACATAGAATATTGTAAATTTATATTAGTGTGTGTTCCTAGAGTAGCAGCTGTATTCCTTCACCGATTCTGATTGGAGACTCCTTTAAGAGTTTCTGATACATCTCTTTATGAGAAGTTGCTTCACCTATTTTCATTGATTATCTGCTGATTTTGAGCTGAGGATACTTTTCAACTTGATATGCAGAGGCTTTATGCTTATGCATTGATTTCTCTCTTTGGGACTCTTTATTGAGTATCTGAACTGACACCTTGTTTTTATCTCATTCTAATATATTTATATTAGGGAATTCCTTTACGGAACATGCTTGCTGCATTATAACAATAATCACTGTGAGTTTGAGGAATGTCTTATTTTACCTTACATTGAAATATCAATTGTTGGACTGTGTTAATTTCGAATACTGATGCTTAAAATACTAATTATTATTGAATAAAATTATTAAAAACTAAAATAACTTAAAATACAGTTCTTTAACTCATGTAAAAATCTCTTTATTGACTGTATTAAGAGTCATAAATGAATTATCATGTTATTAGTTCCATGTATATGATTGCTCCTTCATTCTCTTTATCAGTGAACAAATGACCAGTGGTGCGGTTACTTATTAATTACACCAGAATATTGAGATATAGAAAACCCTGCTCCCTCACATGCTTTGCTGAATAATTGCAGAGTATGCTTGTTTAAGGTGAGTGCTGTTACTGAGGAGGAATGGGAAGCATGTGAAGAAGGACTCTCTTTCCAGTTATCATAGAGTATGCAGTACAAGGGTGGCGGAACTACAAAGATTTGGATTCCAATATGATTTCCTTTTGGAATATGACAGATGAACTGACAGTTTATCAAGAAGGTCTCAAGAGGGAATTGAAAGTTGTGCCTCCTGAAGGAGTGAGGTTGAGATTGTTAAATGTAGCACTGTAGGGACATCTTGGTAAGAACCTTACCAAGTCTAGAGTGAGAGAGAAATACTGGTGGCCTGGGTTTGATCGTCAAGTGGAAGATGTGGTAAAAAATTGTTTTATGTGTGCTACTAAAGATAAGTCACGTGGCACATATTACACTCCCTTGTCAACATTAGAGACAAGTGGGAGCCCTGCACGAAATTGGATCTTGACATCATGGGACCGTTTTAGTTGCTACCAACACAGCAAGATATGTTCTAATGTTAGTGGATTATGCTTCCAAATGAGTTTCCACCAGATGTATATCTACAGCGTGTATGAGAGTTATTTAGGATTTTTTCAAGGATGATTTTGCCTTGGAAAGAGTGCCAAGGTAACTAGTGACAGACAATGGGGTGCAGTTTGTCTCTCATGAGATGCAAGATTTCCCAGGGTTTTGGGCATTGTCCATTAAAAGACAGCCTTATATACACCAAATGCGAGTGGTTTAGTTGAACGAATGAACATTGTGGTGAAATCATATGTCCAAAGGGCTCTGTAGTTAAGATTTTCTCTCAAAGACATACTGAGGGAGACATGATGGGCTCATCACACGACCCCCAATTAGATGACTTCCAAATCACCATTGGAGCTCTTAAAGAGAAAAATGGCAAACTCAATGCAAAATGCTGCCTCGGTTAAACCAATCAGTGCATATAGCATGTTACAATGCATGCTTTTTTCTACGTGGTATGTAACAAGGCCGTCGTTACGACCGCATTGTTACAACGCAATGCCATTACTACACAAGTTATTACATCGACTTGCAGTAGATGGCGCCGTAACATTAGGAATGTATAATTTACTATTCCAACTCCAGCCTACGCAACAGTAGGGAAGGTGTTGGACTAGTAAATTATACTATTCCTTATGTTAGAGCGCCATCCACCTCAAGTCGATGTAATGACTTGCGTAGTAATGGCAACGCGTTGTAAAGGCACCACTTAATGGTTATTTCCCATGCTAAGCACGCTGTCAAATGCAGGAAATGGAGTGTTGGTGATCAAGTGTTAGTTAAAAACCCACGTTGGGAAAAGAAGGATGTTGTTCAGTTCCTGGGGCCATTTATCATTGTAGCGATTAAGAAAAATGTTGCCACTGTAGATTTCTGGTTCTAAGTGGTTTATGTCCCCGTTGGCTAAGTGTGGAATTAGAGATGTAAATCTCACTCTAAGCACTGAAGGTAATATTGGCTCTCCTACAGTTCATGATGGTGGTAACCAGGAGCTAATATACCTGGACAAAAAGAAGACCTGCTTGGTATAAGGATTATGTAATGTATTAGAAACTCTTGTCCTTTCACATGAAGGTCATTGTAAATATGTTTCCATTCTTATTACTTATTACTTTTATCAATCCATACATATTTTGTAGTTTTTCATTACAGTGTCTTTTTCTGATGGATTTAAATTACTTGACTCCAGGCATGATATATTTTTTAGAAAGGGGGATGTGTTATGGTTAAATGTGTTGCACAGTCTCTCATCTGTGTGTAATAAGGACACCACACATGTAATCTACCGCTTTGCCTCCATCGTCGTTTTTGTCTTATGCTCATTTGTGTGTGTTATGTTTTTTATGAATTATCCTGAATATAATGTCACAAAAATACTAAACTATTTGAAAAATATATCAGATTGTATCAAAAAAAGTTTATATGTATACCTTAAAAAAACCTGCTATATATAAAAATATGTGTCTTTAAATAATAAAACTAAAAAACCCATTCACGTAGTTGGTGAAAAGTCTTTGTTGTAGTGGGCTATAAATTATAAATTATAAATGTACCTATTGAGTTAGGTTTATACAATAATTCACTAGCTATAGACCTTTCCAAACCATTAAGGACACCACACATGCAGGGAAAGTTGGTAGCTGATTAGCAGCATGGAATTTCAAAAGTGAGCAGAGGCTGAACATGTGAGGAACTATTGTTGGTGCTGTATAATCTGAATAAACATTAGTTTACTCTACGTTTAATACAAGTGCCATCTGCTTTACAACACTTTTTCCCCCGCAATGTTTTGCCACTTGTTTTACCCTCAAAAGACCAGCCAAAGAGGAGGAGTTAGGTTCATTGTGTTAAAGGGTGAAGGGCTGGGGACAAGGAATGGCAGGTTCTACAAAAAGAGCATCTACATTTTTGATGGTTACTTCTGTGAACTTTAATCGCATGAGACCCCTTCACTGGTGACTACACTGGTGAAAGGCAGGGCCGGACTGGCTACCAGACGTTTTAGCATGCTGCTGAGCTGGGGGCTGATGTCACTGCGGTGGGGGTTAATTTCGTTGATAGAGATCTGCGTGTGCTTCGAAAAAAACAAAGCAAAACAAATTACGTTTAGCACACGCAGGTCCCCATCAACGAAATCAGCCCTGAGCTCGGCAGCATGCCAAAACGCCCGGTAGCCAGTCCGGCCCTGGTGAAAAGGACTTGGGTGTGGTGGTTGCACTCCGGAAGAACCCAGAGAAGATGTGGAAGAGAACTCCTGTTGAAAAAGGCTCTGCAGCTGCCTTCTTCTACTTATGTGCCTGTAAATCAGAGAGATGCATAAACGTCCTGAAGCAGAGGTGTGCCAATTACATTTATTTGATTAAATATTAAAATGTAGCTTGCATGGTACAGAAAACAAAAGCAGTGACCTCATTCTCAAGGACATCTAATTTAGTTTAAAAGTTGCCTTCCAGATTTGCTCTTCGGGGGGGGTGGGGGGCTCAGCTTTTTGAAAATAGCTGCTGTCTTTGGTATAGGACAGAAATTTGTGTTGAGGGGCCTCTGTTCTTTACTGTTTAAGGCCTGCTAAACTATTCATGTTCATAAACGTAAAATTAATTTTTGAGTAAGATGCAGACGTAAATCTGCAGGTGAATTGGAATAGTGAAAAATCAATTTGTTGGACTTTCATCACATTTCAGTAGTACTTAGATATACAACACGCTTCTGTCTTTGTCACCAAATCAAGTTTATAATCAAATTACCTCTATGGGGCTAGAGGCAGCCTGCACTAACTCAAGCAAGTCCTGAACATCATGATATTGTACCGGTGAAATCATGTCTTATTCTAGAGCACCAATGATAGCCCTGGGCTGCTGGAAGTTGGCCGTATGATAGTGTAGGCATGAGAGCAAAAGATGTTTTGATGAAATAAAATATGCAGTAATACTTAAGAAGGCAGTTCTCCTAATCATTATGTGGATTATGCTACATCAGATTTGTCATTACAGGGAATATTGAAGAGTTATATTAAATTCCGCCTGTAAAATGGATAACTTGGATGGTTTGTATTGTTTAAGGAGATAATACAATTTTGATTTTATTTTAAAAGTGCACAGTGGCATTCTCTTTGTGCAGGCAGGTGTTCTTTGTGCGCCATATTAATCCATGTGAACATCTGTAAAGTATGGGGATCTACCTTGGGAATAGGGAGAAACTCCTGCAATGTGTCTACAAAACCTTCTTGTATCAAATGGCATTCCTAGCACATTCATATGTGAGTACCAATTGACAGTGGAGAATAGCGTTTCTTGTTGTATTTCTCAGCTGTTTAAATACCCATTTGTGGTTTCTTTTTGTCATACATCTTTTTACACATATAGGTATTGTCACAATGAAGACAGATCCTTGTAGGTTATAAATATAGGTTTATTTCACTTGGTTACAGGAAAGGCCCCACCATGAGCAGCAACCTTGCTGCTCAGCCCACCCACTCCGACTGAACTCTTCCAAACACAAACACTCTCAACATTCTAATGAGTTCAAACACTGTCTTAGCAGCAGGGAAGAGAACATCAATGGGGAGGATGCATTATACTAAGCAGTTGATTACAATACATCTTCCCCCCCCCCCTTATAGCGACAATAGAAAATCCAATGGGTTGGTAGATAGTAAAATCCACAAGTGATAAATACTTCACAAAATTTACATTACAAGTGTACAGATAACCCAAAACTTCCCTGCTCATCCATCATGGAACATCAACTACCCGTTCCCCTTCACAACACATACACTGAAAGAGGACAGCCTGTTACTCTCCACAACGCAAACATACAGGACCAGGGCTTCTTCCACACTCTACTGCATTGGGGTATAACACGTACCTCCTTTACTATTCACTTAAACAGTACTAAGGCTTCCCCTACCCTCTAATGCATTGGGGTATAACAATATACCCCCTAAAACATTAGGCTTAACACACATCCACCACATCCTAACCCCATAGGAAGGATTGACATATATCACTGGGATGTAACACCCACCCCCTAAAACATTGGGCTAAACACACTGCCCCTAAATCCTAAACCCCTTAGGAAGGACGGTCAACTCTTCTACTCCTGGCTTTACACACTGCCCCTTCATACTTAGCCCCTTAGAAGGATGGTCAAAAACACGGTTCCACTTCAGGACCAAGATAACTCACAATCTTCCTCCCTTATGCAGACACAACAGTTCTGGGAAGACTAATCGCACAACATTAACATGTCACTCAATTCACTTTCCCCTTCTGCATACCAGGAAGACTAATCTGAAGACACTGCATGTCACTCAGCTCATGTGACTAGCATCGAACAGCATAAAAACTTTCCCCAATATCAACAAAGCATTTGAAATGCAGCACATCACACCTGCCCATACACCCATAAGCTTGGGCAACATACTCATAACGACATAGAACATACAGATAAGCAGCAACTCCAATTGGCATTGACATAAAGATAATGCAGTGTTCTCCAACACCGGTGAGCAGTTTCTCACCTGAAATGTTTTTTGGGCTCCATATTGCCCTTTTTGTAGTACTACCAATATTTAGCATGACATTGTGAAATCAGCATTAAAACATCAATACAGAAAACAGCATTAACATCCTCTCTGTGGCAGGTGACTTGTACTTCACTCCGGTGAGCGATTCCCCACCTGAACATACAATCCTCCCGCATGATGAGTGACCTGTCACCCAAAACCTCTTGCCAACAGTACTTTATATCCATTTAAGATGGATGATGTTATTTTCTCCTCTTCAGTTGAACTCAGTCTTCTAAACTGATGAGCGACTTTCAGCGTAGTTCTGTTGCCAGTGCCTTCACCATAAACTAGAGCATACACTGTACAAACACTCAGTGCACCTCACTGCGCAACTCAAAGTATTTTACCTTCAATGCGCTGACCATTCAGTAGAGCCAATATCAACTGCGCCCACACAGTACCTGCGGCTTTAGGTGCCCCTTTTCTGCTGCTGTTTACTAATTAATACAAATTTGATAGGACGACTCACAACCAGTGAGGAGCGCTAACACAAGCCCATACAACACAAAGGCCCATGTCCTGTTTCAAGATGGTGCCCCTGTGTTGCGCGTTGTGAAATTGAGAGGTCACACCCTCGCAAGGTCATCCAGCAGTCGTCTCAGAAGAACATGGAAGAATGTAGCTTGCTCTTCCGATTATGGCCGCACCATGGAAACCTCTTAGAGCTTGATCCTCACGTTCCACTGCATGTAGACACCGAGTGCCACACTCGAGCTGCCATCGGTAAGCCCTTTGGGACGAAGTGTGCGATCAGAGCAGTGTATTTGGCCAAAAACAAAGGCAAGGATGATGAAGTTACCTCGATATGCATTTATGGCCCATTGATGCCATATTGGGTAATCTAGGAGGTTGCCTTGCACCAGGGGGTGCCGCCGGTCTCAATATTGAGCCCTCTTTTGTTTAATATCTATGTTAGACCCCTGGCGGAGGTGGCAAAGGGCCGGGGGATGTCCCTGGTGTCGTATGCCGACGACACCCAACTGGTGTTTGCCTGCTCGAAGAAATGCGACTCCAATCTGGGGAAAATCAAAGAGGACCTCCTAGTGTTCTCTGACTGGATGGCAGCAAACTGTTTACAGTTGAACACCAGTAAATCGGAGATTCTTCTGTTTGGAAGGGGCCGGGAGTTATGGTCTAAACAGTGCTGGCCGGACCGCCTCAAACCCGTCCCACTCCGAAAGGAGGTTGTGAAGAACTTGGGGGTGTGGTTCGACAACAGCTTGACCTCTGACAAACAATCAAAAGCTGTCGCTGGGGTCTGTTTCGGGCTCCTGAGTGGTCTGAAGCCTCTGCTGGGTTTCTTCCCCCCCTAAGGTGCGACAGACCATCATTCAGGCGTCCATCTTGTCCAGACTGGATTACGGCACTTCCCTTTACTTGGGCGCTAACAGGGCTAGCGTTAGGTGCCTGCAGAGGGTCCAACACGCGGCTGTCTGGTTTTTGGTTGCACTGCCTAGATCTTGCTCAGTGGAACATGTGCTCCCTAAACTCCACTGGCTACCTGTGGAACAGCGCATTCAGTTGAAGGCGCTGTGTTTATCTCAGAAGATCTTGACACACCAGGCCCCAATGGGGCTATCACACTTGTTGGAGCCTTATGTGCCAGGGCGTACGCTGAGATCGGCCGACTCAGCATTGGCCTGCATTCCTCGAGTTCGGAGAGCGAGGGCCGGGGGGCAGTCGTTCCACTGTTTGGCGGCGAAACTGTGGAACGTGCTCCCTGCCACTATTAGAGCTATTCCGAACCATTTGGCAGTTCATAAGGCCTTGAAGACCTGGCTTTTCCCTAGTGCTGTTTAAACACCCTGCCCAACGTTCAGGCTTTCTTTTTCCGGTTTCTGGGTGCGCTGGGACGCCTCGTTGCTGAGGCAGCCATGCGCGATTATAAATCCAAAAATAAATAAATACAAATTATGGTCCCATGGATGCCATATTGGGTAATCCAGGTGAATGTCTCTTGTTGACATCCAATTACTGATAGTATTGGTAAAATCCAGTACGCATGGGTCCGCAGGGGAATGGTGGTGAGGCTGGCTGGTCCCCAATCCAGGTCCGCTCATCACCAGTCCAATATAATGCTGCCAGTTCAATCCACTACTGATTCACTTGAGTTAGAGAAATCAAACGCCCAGCACTTCTGTTGATAATAGGCTCTCAGACTTCAATGGTGCCCGCTCTATTTTTTACTGTAGGCTGTCCGATGAGCAGAACACTGGTGGGGCTTCAGGGCTGTTCCATTTACTTGAAGCTTACATGTAATTTCTTATAGACTTCCTCTTAGTCCTTTTCGTTACAACTGTAGGTTCAGTTTCTCTTCACCTCCACATGCAGGTTCTTCCTCAATCGTCATCAGTGTTACAATGAAGATGGAGCCTTGTAGTTTATGAATATAGATTTATTTAACTTGGTTACAGGTTACTGGTAAAGCCCCACCAGAAGCAGCATCCTTGCTGCTCAGCCTATCCACTCCAACTGAACTTATCCAAAGACAAACACTCTCCGCATTCTTATGACCTCTCACACTGGCTGAGTAGCAGTTAGGAGAACATCAATGAACATCAATGGGGAAGATGCATTATACTAAACAGTAGATTATAACAGGTATCTTCAGTACAATTAATTGTGAGTATGATTTTCTATACACATTTGGTGATGTACCCCGTTACACTCCACTCAAATCTACCCCACTCTAATCTTCTCCACTCCATTTTTATCTACCCCAGTCTACTCCGCCCCACTCCATCTACCCCACTCCACTTCATTCCACCCAATAACCCCACTCCAACCCAGTCTACCCCACCCCAATCTACCCCACTCCAATCTACTCCACGCTAATCTACCCCAATTTACTTCACCCCACTCCAACCCACTCTACCCCAGTACACCCCATTCAAATTTTCCCCACTCCAATCTAATCTACACCACTCCACTCTAATCTACCCCACTCCACTCTAATCTACCCCAATCCATTCTAATCCACCCCACTTTACACTACAATCTCCACTCCACTCCAAACTACCCCACTCTACTCCACGTCCATCTACCCCTCTCCACTCCAGGGCCACTGGAATAATGCAGCAGAAGAGGGCAAACTTATGCAGCAGGGTTGAGTAAATTATGCGTCAAGAAAAGGCAACTTATGTGGCACATTTGGTAACAGTATTACTTCATTATTTTGTTATTTCTACACTTATTAACACTGTCCAGGCATTAGTTGCACATCATTAGTACCAGTCCAACACCCAAATATCAATAAATCAATCATTGATAAAGCACAGCAAATCACCCGTAACGGTCTCGAGGCGCTGAAATAAGCAGCAGAAAGGTGACCAGTCCGCATTGCAAAGGGCCTTACACAGAGTCACCACGTGCTGCTATATTTCTTGTAACTTTTGAACCGTTTGATCTAGAAACAATCTTTTTTTGTTAAAATCTGCAGATTGTGCGGCAGATGATGGATTATGTAGCAAATGCTACTAATCGATAAATATGTGATAATCGCCGCAGCCACACAAATACATAATTCCAGTTGTCCTGACACTAATCCAATTTGCCCAACTGTACTCTAATCTACCCCAACCACATTTCCACTCTACCCCAATCTGCCCCACTCCAGTCTGCTCCACTCAACCCCACTCTACTCTGTTCCACCACAATCTACTCCACTCCATACCAATCTACCCCACTCCACTCTACCCCAGTTTACTCCACTCCAACCTACCCCACTCCACCACCGTCTACCCCAATCTACCTTAACCCACATCACTCCATGCCAATCTACCCATCTCTACTTCAGTCTACCTATCTCCCCTCAAATCTACTGAAATATACCCCTTTCCACTCAAATCTACCCTGCTCCACATCACTCCAATTTGCCACCATTTACCCCACTCCACTCATCCACAATCTAACCCACTCCACTTATCCCCAGTCTAACCCACTCCATCCAATCTACCCCACTCCATACCAATCCACCCCAATGTACCCCACTGCATTCCACTCCACACCTCTCCAATCTACCCCACTCCACCCTACCCCAATATTCCTCACTCAACACCACAACAATGTTCCCTACTCCACTGAAAGCTAGCCCACTCCAATCTACCCCACTGCAGTTCAATCCACCCAACTCCAGTCCACTCTACTCCAGTCTACTCCACTCCATTCTACCCCAGTGCTCCCCAGTCTGCCCCTTTGACCCACTTGATTCTACCCCACTCTAATCAACTCCACTCCAATCTACCCCTCTCCAATCTACCTCCTTCCAGCCTACCCTGTTCCATTCCAGTCTACCACAATCAACCCAGTTCTCCTCCAATCTAACCCACCCCAATCTACAACACTCCATTCTACACAATTCTACCCCATTCTACCTCAGTCTATCCCAATCCACCCCACTGAGCTCCAATCTAATCCAATGCACATCAATCTACCTTCCTCAAGCCTACTCCAGTCTACCTTACTCATTGCATTCGACCCCAATCTACCCCACTCTACCCCATCTACCGCACTCCAAATTTCCCGACTCTACCCCAATTTTCCTCACGCCAATCTACCTCTTTCTACCCGACTCCACTCTACTCCAATCTACCCCACTTCAACCCTCCCCACTCCACTGCACTCCACTCTATGCCATTAACTTTTAGCCATACTGAGCCGTAGTCACACTGGTGTAGAACATGGTAGCACATTATCAAAGCCAATATGTCTTGTGTAGGCAAGACCTATTGGCTTTCCCAATGCTTGTTAAATGTAGCTTAGAAACATTAGCTGTCTCGCCAGCCTAATGTTTTTTAATCACACATTGTGCTTCTACCTACACCACACCACAGCATTGCAACAGGCCAGTCAACGTGAGCCATTGGCTTGCTTCAGTGTGAGCGATGGCCTTTGTGCACATACGTGTAAAACGGTCCATCTTGGTGCCAGTTTTAGGTGAGTCAATCTCTGCTTTCATTTATGCTTCCATGTTTTTGTTTTGATCTATTTTCGGGATGGATGCATTTTTACATTATTTTTTTTTACATTATTTTTTTGCGCAACACGTGCACTCGACCTTCAGACTGCAGCATGTTTATTACTTTTTAATATTTTTACACTTTTAATGCGTAGTGCATTTCCTTAAAAAATTTACAGTTTGCAAGTCCAGAAAATTGGTCTTGAGAATGTTTGTTCTCTTTTCCCATCATTCCTCTATCATCACAGGCTTTTAACCCCGCCGTCGTCTTTCATGTGACCTTTGTCTATATAGTTGGCGGCGATGCCACTGTTCTGGCTTTAAGGAAGGAGACCGTAGAGGCAGTAGCATAGTAAGGATACGATGGGCCCTGGTGCAAGCAAGGAAAATGACCACTTTGACTGTTGTTGGGGTAGTACAAAACTGCAATTGTCAGAGATCAATTATTCCGTCGGGGCATTGGCTCCAGTGCTACTGCACCTGCGGCACCAGTGCTAGGTAGGTCCCTGCGCAGAGGCAGTGCATGTGTATCAGTCTAGGGCCATGCGTTGTCTATTACTAAACATAAATACGTGTATATATATACCACACTAAGATAATAACGCTTAAAGGCGCCAACCAGCGTGTCGGTAGGCGCGCATTTATTCTGATAAAAGCACTGCTGCCCTCTCTGCCAGTCTCCTCCGGGCGGTCTGTGCAGCATCACACGCAGAAGTGTTTAGCCGTCAGTTGCAGGACAACGGCCCACTGAGCACGGGCTTTCGAGACTTACCACAGTGTCTAAAATTAACTCTACACAAATGTGTGCGCGTTGACACCTCCCACTAGTGGCATCGGGCTATGAAAGAATAAAAAAAAAAAAAAACGTCCTCACAACTTCTCAACTGGAAAGTCATTCCGTTGGGAAACAGTCACCTTCTGAGCCCTGTCAGATTCTGACATTTTCCAGCCAATCTCTCGGCGGACCGGCCGCATCTCTCCTCCCGTCAGGCGGATGGCAGAGCCATGCTGTCCATCCCGTGTGTAACGTGCATGGCCTGTGTCCCACTCTGGGGAGGGAGGCAGGGCACAGAAGAGGGGACTCACGACGAGCAGCAGAAAAATCTAGAATTGCTAATAGACCTTCCTTGTACAGTTGCTGTGTATGTGCCTGTATTCGCTGTACGTTAACGTGACGTACACACTTTACCGATTTAGTATTTGTAAACAACTGGTGGTAGGAATACGTTTTTGAGGTGTATGTTTTTGTGATGCTGCCAAAAAGCCAAGAGGCAAAGGATCTCCTTAAAGCCCTCATTTAAAATTCTGAGATAATACTTCATCTGGAATATGGATACCATCGCACTGTCAGTATTAGTTGTGGCATTACCGCGCCATTATGCATTTTGTCCCTTGGAGTGGCTGCGAAAATTATTATTTGCACCCTAATTTCAACATGTTTGACTCTCATTAAGAGGGATACGTTCCGCGTGCTCTTCCCGAGTACAATCTATTTAGGGAAAATCCGTGCGTGCGGGTTTTATACTGAAGTCAATTCACTGCCACTACTTTGCCCTTCTGGTTTACAGCGTGAGAAACATTCAAACTCAATTTTACAAACTGTGTTTTTGCTTTATGCCTTATATCAATAGTTGTTGCCAATGTTTGAAAAGTCTGATTAAGCTTGCAAGTATTGTCGAAACTCACTTACAGTGAACAATATAGTTAACAAGGGAAAAGATACTAAGGACAATAAGATTTCGGCTTTAAATTGTGTTGGGACCTTCTTTTGTGTTCTCATGTGGAATCTCTCCAGACTATGTTCCCTGCGTGGAACACAGAATGTGGGGAGTCTAGCAGTTGCTGCCTGGGAGCTGTCAGGACTGCTTTTTTTTTTCTTTTTCTAACAAAGGGAGGGACAGGGAGGGCTTTGTTAACGGGGTCCAGTGTACGTGCCCTGACAACAGAGTATCAAAAAGAAAGAGTTCGCAGTTCCCCTGGATAAAAATCTACTAGACAGTTGAAACCAAAGTGAGTGAAGGCACACAGAAGAGGGATCCTCCTTTTCGGAACTAGAGTCCTCACACACCCAGCAGGCTAGGTGTCATGCTTCATCATGTGGGCTCGCTCCTCGTCGGGTCGGCGGTGCAATACCCGAAAGGGAACCCATAAAGGGACTCTTTAGCCGTGATCTTTTGTTCCTGCCGTATGGTGCTGTGGGTGTGTTTATCCCATTTATTTCCTTACGTGGCCGCATACATCTATTGTGGCACTGACTAATGCGCACAATAACTCCATTGCCCAGATGGTATCCCCTGCCACCCAGGGCCAACGCCATTATATATATTTTTCCCTATTATTTTTACTCTTTCAAGATGGCCGATACTCTAGCCGACAACCCTGCTGACGTAATGCCGCACCTCCCTTGACCGCAGCGATATGCACGTCCGTTGGTGTGATTGACGTAATGCTGTGGGATCCGGCCGCGCGCCGACTGGGTTATAATGGAGGCAGGCACAGCAAAGCATTGTACCGGATCCCCAGCGAAGGCGTTGGTCCCACCGTGGACAGGTAAGTGTTGTGGGGAGGGTCTTAGGCAGCATAGTCTCCTAGGTTCATCGAGACTAGGTACGCGATGTAGTTGGTGTATTCGGGAACTCTCTGTGGCAGGACGGTTGGTTTTACCAGACACACGCTGCTTTTAATACCAGTTCTGAGGTGGCGAACCGCCAATTGGTGTGGTGCTCGGGGATCCGCCTGCTGGATGGGGGACATGCGGGTGACCAGACAGTGTGCTGGTTACCCCCGCTTTCACAGTGGACCAGGCATCTGCAATTGGAGCGTTCGATACCCTTGACTGTGTTTGGCGTTGCCACCACGAGTATCTGGGTGATAAACCGCCCCTGCAACAGCCTGTAACCTTTACCTGCACCCTACAACTTCGGGTGAATCCTTTGGCCATACTGAGGGGTCTAAGTACTCGAACCTTATACAACTTCAGTCACTTTTCATTGCAACACCAAATCCCCCCCTTCCCCCCCCTGTGGCTTCCCCCTCTAGTTTCCACTCCCATACAGAACATCTACAGTGAGGTGTCTAATGCCCAGGGTATCCGTTGAAGCAGGCTCTTTTTGTGACTCGGGTGCATTACTTTTTAACCGCTCCCCAGGGTTTATTTTATTTTAATTGATCTAATATGTCTTCCTGTCTTTGTTCCTGATTCCAGTCATCAGGCATTTTAACCTATGATTTATTTACGTTGGAGAGGTATACTTGCAGCCTTTCCTGTTTGACAGTGTTGTACACAATGTGAGCGCATATTGGATGACACTACTGTCCTATGTTTATGTCATCCTCTCCAGGTTTCAGCCAAGGCTTGACCCGACACACACTAAATAATATTAGGGTATGAAAACCAGTAGTGTAGATAGTTTCACTTGGTCCTGAAGAAATGCATAGTATCACTGTAAACATAATAGCATGAAACATGTCGACCATCATTATATAGAGTAGGTTTCTGCTTTCCCGGACCCTTAAGCCTGAAAAGCAACCACTCTCTTTGTTTTTAGTGAGGTGGGTTACCACTTTATTAAAAGTTTGTTGTGGACTACCCAACCTCTTTTAAACCACCTGCACACATTTACACCATTCACTGTTTTTCCCTAGGGCCTTCACACCCACAGCACCCTACGGCAGGAACAAAAGATCTCCGCTAAAGAGCCCCTTTATTGGTGCCCGTCGGGTATTGCACCGCCGACCTGACGAGGAGCGAGCCCATATGATGAAGCATGACACCTAGCTTGCTGGGTGTGTGAGGACTCTAGTTCCGAAAAGGAGGATCCCCCTCCTGTGTGCCTTCACTCACTTTGGTTTCAACTGTCTAATAGGTTTTTATCCAGGGGAACTGCATACTCTTTCTTTTTGATACTCAGCTGTCAGGACTGGTCATGAATAAATGAGGTACTTACTTACATCTGGTTTGTCCCTCTTTTCAATGACGATGAGTTGTCCAGTCCTGCTCTCCTGTTTCCATAGGGATTCCTGTGGATTCCGACGCCGTTCCTGCTGAGTCCTGACTTCATCTTTCCAATGAATGCTGTTTCCCTTTCAGAGATCCTTCCTGGCACCCCTGAAGAGCCTGCAGTACCGTTTCAGCATTCCTGTGTTGCCATCCTGCATCCCGCTGTGATATTTGGAGCCAGTCGGGCTCCTTAAGGTACTTTTAAGTTCGTGCGCTGTTGGGGCACTGTGTGGTGCACGCGCGCTGCAGCCCTCAGCCGTTACTTTACAAGCCTTGTCCCGTGACGTTGCAGTGTCGTGCAGTTGCCTGTACTTGCCTGACCTGCTGCACGCCACGTGAGAACGTTGTGTGCGGCTATTTTGAAAACTTGTTTCAGCAACCAACGTTGTCATAGCAACGCATCGGGTCTTCATGCTGATGCGCACAGCTCAAATACTCATTGCGCTCAGATTCCAGTATTTTTCCCTTCGCTGATGCGCACAGCTGTTCAGTTTATATTTACGCACGTTGATGCACACAGTTCAATTACTCTTTGCCCTCAGTTCTTTTTTCCTTCGCCGACGCGCACAGTCTTCCTTCATGCGCCCAGTCTTCCTTCATTAATAGCGTGCTGTGGGTCTTCAGCAGACTGCCAACACTTGTTGATTTGATACAATTCAAACATCCCATTAATCTTTATCTACTAACAGTGAGCAACTTACTGGTTTGCTTCAATTGTCTCTTTAAGAACTCTCTATTATTGTGTGTGGGCAGCAACCCACCCACGCGCTGTTCTAATATGGATCATATAGCAGCCCCACCACCATTTCTACAGTCTCGAGGTTCCCCTCCCATATGGCAACAGTGGAAGGACACTTTTGAAAGCTATTTAGAGGCCATTGATGGTGACATGTTCACCACTAAAAAGAAAAAAGCACTGCTTATGTACAATTTGGGTGCCGAGGGTAGAAGCATTGTGAAAACTTTAACCCTCGAGGTCGTTAGCACTCGTAGTGATGATGGGGATTCCTTACTCGTCGATGATAAAAACTTTAGAAAAAAGGTTCAATCCTAAGAAGAATGTAGTACTTGAATGCCACAGGTTCTTACAACGTGCTCAGATTTCGGGTGAGTCCATTGATGATTTCGTCTCTGCCCTCAGGACCTTATTTCTCACGTGTAATTACAGGGAATTCAGGGATGAGATTATACCTGATCAATTAATCGAACGCACTTGTAACAAGAAAATTCAGGAGAAACTTTTGTCTTCTTATGACCCTGACCTAGAAACGGCAATCACCCTTGCTAAAAGCATTGAACATTCTCAATTCTGCATGAAGGAAATGTGCAATCCTACTCAACCCACTGAGGTGAAACTTCTATCGTCAAAGCACAGCGTCAAAGTCACCAAAATTCCTCTCGAGAACACAATGCGAAATTCTTCTGCTCTACCCCCGACCAAGATCAAATCAGAGAGAGCACAACTCTATTGCTTTCACTGTGGTAGCAAGAACCATCTAGGTAACGCAAAGTACTGTTATGCCTTGAATCAAACGTGTTTCAAGTGCGGTAGAAAAGGGCATCTAGCTCGTTTTTGCAGAGCTACAGCGTCCAACAAAGGAAACACCAAAGTAGTCAAGTCAATTAAAGAGGACTTTGTTGACTCTAGTGTAGAGAATGATAATATTTTATTAATGTTGTCCTCCTCATCTACACATTCTGATGGTGTTGTTGAAATCGCATCCATGGGTAGTTCACGCAAGAGGAAATCCCCCTCATGTACTATCCGTGTGAATGGCAAGAATGTGAATTTTCTGGCTGAATCTGGTTCTCCTCTCACTCTCGTCAACATCAAGGATTTTGGAGTATTAGTTCAGTTCAGTTCAACAATCAGACATTAAAATGTTTGCTTATGGGGGAAAAAGAGTGGAAGTTTTGGGCAAATTCGATGCTAATTTAGAATTCAGTGGGGATATAGCCACTGGTCCTGAATTCATGGTTAAGCATGGTGCAAATTGGTTAGGATGGGAAGAACCAGGGGAACTCAGGATCATTCTTGATCCTAACCATCCTGACATGGTTTTATCTAGGCGTGAAGCTTGCAAGTTTTACACTCCACTTCCATCTTCCGATTTCTCTGACAATGTGGTAGTGAAACACTTGTCTAGGGATCAGTGGATCGATATGTATCCTGAAGTTTTTTGTGACAAGCTTGGGAAGCTAAAAGGCTTCCAACATCGCATCGTTTTCAAAGATGGCGCTAAAGCCATTGCACACAAGGTACGAAAAGTACCCTTGAGTTTGCGTACTGAACTGAAAGAGGAGCTTGAACGCTTGTGTCGCATGGATGTAATTGAAGTTATTGAGGGATCTGAATGGTTGGCTCCCATAGTTCTTGCACGCAAGTCTGATAAGTCTCTTACGATGTGTGTGGACTTGCACGATTTGAATACCAATATTTGGATCGACCGTCAACCGTTACCTAACATTAATGAAATGCTGTCGACACTTGACAGAGCCAAGTATTTCTCATCATTTGACATTTCTTCAGCTTATCACCAAGTTGAGCTTAGTAAGGAGTCCAGACATCTTACCTCCTTCGTTACACCGGAGGGAGCCTTTTGCTACAAACGCATGCCTTTTGGTCTGGCATCGGCTTCCGCTGTGTTTCAACGTCTCTGGGCAACCTGTTCAAAAACACAGTGGGAGTCTTATTCTTTCAGAATTACATATTGGTAAAATGCACGCACTGAGGCTGAACATGACAGCAGAGTCAAACTAGTTCTTGATACTGTAAAATCTCATGGGTTAACGCTCAGGAAAGACAAGTGCAAATTTTTGCGGGAGGTGGTTGATAATTTAGGCACATCATCTCCAACAAAGGGAATGAATCGAAAGTCAACATTTTAGATGCCATCCAAAATGCTCTCCCGCCTTCTAATAAGGGTCAATTGCGCTCCTTTTTATGACTAGTAGAGTACTAGGCTAAATTTGTGGGAAACTTTGCAGATAAAACTTCCTGTTTTAGAGCGTTGTTAAAAAAGAATGTTAAATTGTTATGGTGTGACAAGTGCGCTTACCAATTTATTATCCTGAAAAGGGAAATTGTGCAAGCTCGCTCTTTGAAATTATTAAACATCAATGAAAAATGCATTGTTTCCTCTGATGCCAGTAACATTGGTTTGGGTGCAGTTTTAATGCAAAAAAGGAGTGATGGTCATGAGAATATAATCGCTTTTGCTTCCAGGATACTTCGTGGTGCTGAAAGTTCTTACTCCACCATCGAGAAAGAGGCTTTGGCTCTATGGTGGGGTGTTAAGTATTTTCGGGATTTTTTGTGGGGTAGCAAATTCATTCTCAGGACCGATCACAAACTGTTGGTTGACCTTTTCACAACTAAGGGGGGTGATCGTGCCACTCCAGGAATTGCTAAGTGGCAATACAGATTACAAGATTTCAATTATTGTTTAGAATATGTACCAGGCATCAAAAACAACATTGCAGATTGTCTTTCTCGTTTACCTCTGGCAAATGATATCTCCCTTTCTACTGTAGATGATCTTGATGTGGTATGTGCTGTTGGAGCGGTTGTTGATATTGTGAAATGTGCGCTTTCGGAGCAAGAGTGGTTGTATGCCTTATCTGAAGACAAGGAAATCAAGATGGTTGCTGACTTTTTGGTTCAGGGATGGCCTGTAAATAGGGATTTATCTCTTCAGTTAGTTCCCTTTAAAAGGATTTGTGACGAGTTGTCCTTGGTGGACGGTATTGTGCGCAGAAGTGGTCTTATGGTTGTACACTAGTGCATGCAGGAAAAGATTTTGAATCTCGCCCATGAATGTCACCAAGGTATTCATGCCATGAAACGCAGAATCTGTGAGGACTTTTTGTGACCAGGGGTGGATAGGTCCATAGAGCATTTTGTTAGGGACTGTTGTGCATGTGTTTCAGTCTCAGTCTCAGTGATAAGACTCAGGTTACTCATCCATCTCCAATTGATCCTGTGCCTGTTAAGAATGTACCTTGGTCTAAACTCGCTTTTGATGTTGCTGGTCCGTTTGGAATTTCTGGTGGTCTACCTTTGTATGCTCTGATTTTGGTGGACTATATGTCTAAGTGGCCGGAAGTCAAATTTGTTGAGTGTGTTAATTCTTCCTCTGTCATTAGTTTCCTCAGGGAAGTGTTCCTTCACAAAGGATTTCCAGAGGAGCTGGTGACAGATAAGGGAACTCAACTTGTATCTCTGGAAATGCAGGACTTTCTTAGGGAACATGGCATTAAGCATATTCTAACATCTCTTTACCATCCCCGCAGCAATGGTTTAGTTGAGCGCTTTAATTGCATTATTAAGGACCACTTACAGTTGGCTTTGGTGAATGGTTTATCATGGCGTGTGGCCGTGGCGGATATGTTATGGGCATTCTGATCAACTCCTCATATAAGTACTGGGATATCTCCTTTTACATTACTCAAAGGAAGGGTGGCTGGTTCCAAACTAAACAAGGTTTGGATGTTCAGAAAAGTGATTGATCAAACTAAACTTGGTAGCGTTGTAGATTTGAGGACCATCGTCCAAATATGCCACTGTTTCTGAGAGAGTTTCTCCTGTGTGCATAGGTGATTTGGTAAGAATCAAAACACCTGGATTCATTCGCAAGGGCGATTCTCGCTTTCTGCTCCTGCCAGGCTAAAGGAAGTAAGAAACCGGGTGGTGGTGTTAGATAATGGCAAGGTGTGGAATAAATGTCCCATCTCCATTGTTCCTCAATCCAAAATTGTGTATGTGGGTGGGAAGATGGTTGTCTGTGTTGACTCATCTTCTCGTGCCACTCCTGACTCATCTTCTCGTGCCACTATTGCTCTTCCCGGTTGTTCTTCCTCTAACGCTATTCCTTCCAACAGGAGTGATCAACCGTGCTATCCTGCTTACAAAAGATCTTCTTTCAGGACGAGATCTATGCCAGCTAGGTTTCAAGATTATGCTATGTATTGACATTTCTCTTGTTGTATTTGATTTTCTCATTGCTTGTTTGAATCTTCATTATTTTCGCCACCTCTTGTTGCTTCTTCTCCTTCTTCCATTCCTTCCTTTTTGGTTGTGGGAAGGGAGGTGTGTTGGGATCTTCTTTTGTGTTCTCATGTGGAATCTCTCCACGACCATGTTCCCTGCGTGGAACACAGAAAGTGGGGAGTCTGGCAGTTGCTGCCTCGTAGCTCTCAGGACTGGTCATGAATAAATGAGGTACTTACTTACATCTGGTTCGTCCCTCTTTTCACATTGTTGTGGCTCTGAAACGCCTATGGCTTTAGGACAATATTAACGTTTGTCTGGGGGAAGAGGCTACCGTTACCATGCAGATCTATCCTTTAGTATAAGGCAGCGCAGCAAACGCCCTGCTGCATCTGCAGTATTGGAAAGGCCTGACATTGACTTTTGTGGGTCCTCCTGGGTAAAAGTACCCTCTCTGCTTCCTCTTTACAATGGCCATGGAAACTAACTACTGACTCCATCTACCTACACCTTCACACTAGTCTAGCTTCTCGTGTGGAGGTTTAATATTTGTAAACTGAGCAGATAATCTCTCTCAAAGTAAAGGGGAAGAAAGAGACATGCTCCATAAGGGATGATAGGTCTCCGGGGTGATACGATATTTAGACCCATTTGGTTCAATCCCTCAGCCTTAGCGTCCAGGCTGGATAGACATATGATTATAAGCAGCCAGGTTGTGCTGCTATCCTCCTATGTTATCCGGCTTCTTCCCCGTCTGTGCTCATTTCTCGGGTGCTCTTGTGTCAAAGACCAGAGGTCTAGTGTCCTATTCATGTGTTAAAATGCTTATTTAACCTAGTAACTGTCGCATATCTCATTACTACAAGTGAATTAATCTCCACAGATATTTAATCTCCCTTTTCAATCAATTTATTTGACATTTTTTATAGAGAATGAAAATGTCACACAATGTGATTCAAAAGGGATTATTTAACAATCTGTGGGTATTAATTCATCTGAAGGATAGGTATCTGCCCATTTGGCTATGTCTCCAGAATACTAAGTACAAATAAGGCATGGTTTTCTTTTAGGATCAGACCAACAGGGAAAAATATATCCATTCAGGGAGCCAGGCTTCAGAACGCTCCGCCCGTCTTGGTTCAGACTACCTCTTCTTCAGATTAAAGCTCAGGCTGGCACATTTCATTCGGCTAGCTGCCTAGTAACTTGATCGGGTTAGCAGCTTGTCAGTCTTTAAAGGCAAATCCGCACCTAGTGGCACCCATTGCGAAACATTCTGCCTGATACATAATTCCAGCCGGCCATTGATATATAAATATTATGAAGTCCTCCCTCTTTAACCATTGCAGACCTGTCAAGATTTGTGAGGCATGTTCTCTTTGAATCAACTGCTATTCTGTACTACATAGAATTTATGAATCAGCTTCTTGGAGACTCCAAGATACAAACTATTGGTGCAATTGTATCTAGAGTTTAAGAGAGGCCAAACTATGATATGTGTGCAATACATCAATATAAGATGCATACTCTTCTACATTGAAGAGAAATGCTTCAAAATACTTTTGGCTATCTGTTTGCTATGATCTTTATTGGGAAGATGTATGCCAAAAAACTCTTCATTATTTCCTAACTCTGTAAGAACTAGAATTATTGTTTGTCCAAAAAAGGATGCAATGGTTCACAGAGTGTAATATTAAAAATTATGGAGGTGGTGTAAAGGAACCCTGTAGGAAGCTGGCTCTCTATATAGTGTGCTAAAATGAAGTCCACTGTGCAGAGAGCCCAGTGGATCCCTTACTGGTAAGCAGAGTTAAAGTAGATAATACTAGTGCTCTTTTTGTAGTAGTGTGGGCAAGCAGTTAGTCTTATTAGAGGGTAGTGCTAAGCATTTTTTGTACTCACAGAGGCAATACATGAGACACACTCAAGAATAAATCCGAGACCAATTTATAAAAATAATATAAACTTGCAAGTATTTTTTTAAAATCAAAAACTTCGATCTACAGTTAAGTACTTTAGGGGTAATGATTTTTAGGAGTTTGGAAAATATATCACATTTGTTGCGCATTACGCACCATTGAAGTCTATTGGGAGAAGCAGAAAATGCTTAAAAAATCAGGTAATGGTTTCACGAAGTTCATCTTCTCATTTTACGTCAATAGTAGGACCAGGTCCAAAGTTCCAGCAGCCACCAGCAGTCAGGTGATATCTGAATACTGGCAGAAAGGCCTCAAGAGGTTTAGGCATGTATAGGGAACTTTTCTAAAAGTACCTTTTCAAACATAGTTAGTAGAAATGTGATTGCACTAATAAATTAAATCTTGAATAACATTAAAATGAGTCCTTGAATTATATTTTAACCTGCTTCTTAACTAAACTTATCATTATACGGTGTTATAATGTAATCTTTTAATGTAATCTAATGTAATCTTTTAATGTAATCTTCTAAATCAATCCATCAGGTATTGACCAGTCCATTAAAAGTGAAAGAGGAAGAAACAGAATAAGAATAATAAGAAAGAAGTATAATACGAGATAAATATAGGAGAAAGGAAAAAACAGAATAAGGACAACAAAAAGGAAGTAATAATGTTTTTTTTTTTTAAATGGCAGGAGACTTAAAAGCAGCAGGAAAGAACTCTTACAATATAATTTACCCCACCCCCTGCAACATCTCCAGGAATATAGCTAAGGCTTTTAAGCACAACTTAATGAAACATACATTTACAAAGCAATGGGTCTCGCAATTATATTGTTTTGAGCTATTGGCATTGTAAATGTTATTGTTTTTTTTTCCTTTCGTGAAGCATTAATTAAATGGTGTAATGCAAATTGGCAAAAGCTCACTTTGTTGTAATTGTGAAATCTATTGCATTGCATTTGTACTAGTGTGAGTTTTGCATTGTAAATGGTACTGGCTTTTATTAATGGTTTTTTTCCCTCACATTAATCTAATGCATTAAAAATGTTAATACCCACACATTTTGGAATAAGGACTCTGAGTGGATGTTACATATACCCATGGCCAGACTGGATGGGACAGGTTGTATTGTACTTCCGGTTATTGAGTGACCCTATGTAGCAGTGACACCACCTTGATGGTGCAATCACTACTGCTCATAGAAAGGGGAGGGGCTTGAATCTTAGCTTACATGTACTGAAAACCCACCACAACTCCCACTACAGCATGGCGAGCTTGTTCTACAACCTCCAACAGGCCGTTTAGAGTGACAAAATCCTGGTGTGTTGTGTAGTGATTTAAAATTGCTCAGTTTCTTCGTGTGCTGGATCCATGTTTTATGTTGAGTCATACCTCTCACAAGCCTGTTTTCAAGGGTGCCGTTGCCGTAACCTCAGACGATGTTACTGGACTCTTTTTTTATTTGTTGTGAGACGACATGTTGATTGTGTCTGGTGTAAATTGTGAATACACAATGATATGTTAGTGTGTTTCATCGAAACAAAACCTGGTGCACTTGAACTGTGGGACACCAACATAAGATTACATTTAAATGCGACCAGGGCAGGACTGGGAACCAAAACTGGCCCTGGCAAAGTGCTTGACCGCCCCCCACCCCGGGGGAGGTTGGGGGTGCGACCGAACTCTTTACCGGGAACGGTTTTTGGCCGATTTTGTTACGGGGCACCAGGGGATTGCCCGGTGCCCGCGACGGCCAGTTCGGCCCTGAATGTGACGCGTATTCTGAACCGTTTTCACACTCACAGAGATGGGGTGTGTTCACTTTTGACCACCTTAAGGGCCCGATGTAGGTAATCCTAGATTACCGATTCTTAAATACCGAATCATACCGATTCGGTATTTAAGAACAGGCAAATGGGATGTAGGTCATTTTTCTTTAAAAATTACAGAATCGGTAAGTTTCGGTAATTACCGAATCAGTATTTACCGATTCGGTAATTGCCATTCATTATGTCAATTACCGAAACGGTAAATACCAATTCGGTAATTGGGAGAAACATTGAAGGGTGGCAGGGTGTCACTTTGACACCCTGTTGCACCCCTCAATCGTGTATGGGTGCACATGTTGCAGACATACATGCCCTAAGAGCATGTATGTCTGCAACATTGCACTGTTGGAAAAGCAAAAAAAATGCTTTTTCAAAGGTTTTCATTATTTACCACCAACTTGTAGTTGGTGGTAAATAACGAATCCTAAAATGGGAAAATCACTCATTTGAGTGCTCCCTACATATCAGGATTCAGTAATTTACAGAATCGGTATTTAAGAATTCGGTAATTTACCGATTCCTTAAATGACCGATTCGGTAAAATACCGAATCCTTAAAAAGTGCCACCTACATCTCAAAGACCCAATACCGGTCGGTAACGGCCGAAATTCGGTAATTTCGGCCGTTACCGACCGGTATTGGGCCACCTACATCTGGCCCTTAGTGCCTAAAGCTGTCTCTTAGTCCGGAGATTTGGTTGCACACAAGTGGGGATTCTATTGTACTATTGTTCACTACAAAAGTGCAAGCAGTGCGTTTTAATCTGTCTGGCAGCCTCCTAGATGGAGAGAACTATTAAATGCCTGAATGGCTTTGTGTACAGCCATAAAGCCGGGCGGCCTGAAGCTGAAATGTAGAGCCATAAAGTTTGTACCTTTTACAACCCTGTGTGTCAGGGTCTATAGACCAGCTCGCTGTGATAGTTACAAGACACGTGCAGAGCAAAACTCCTATGTGTATAACTAAATATAGTCATGTGCCATTGTCAGATCAGAGACATGAACGTAATGCCCTCTGATGCAGGGTATGCCACTACAATGGTATGCTCTCGTTTGTAATAATAATTATTTGATACGCTACCTGTTCGTCAGTTGGTGAGATAGCTCAGTGGGTTAACATGCTGACTGCAAAGATCTGTGAGTTGACGGGCAGGTCACCGATATGAATCCCTCTGGGCTGTCTCTGCATTTTATCTCACTGCTAAGTTTGAAAAGGTGAGGATTTGAGACAGTCACAGCAGCATTCTTTTACAGCGTTAAGAATGACCAAACGGCAGGATCAAGCGCTGCACAAGATGACAAATACGGCCATATTAACTAATTAAAACACAAACCTTCATGACATTTGACCATAGAGGCATTTATGAGAAAGGGGCTAGGCATAAAGCATTGACAGTGAACCAAGCTGCACACGATAAAAACAAGCATTTGCATTGCAGACATCGGGAGGAGGGCGAGAACTGTATGTCAACACATGACGGCAACAGAAAAGACGGGAGGGAAAGCGAAAGCCAGAGCAGCACTTACTGTGATGGCCTGAGCCGCTCCCAAAGCAGGTCAGCCTCCTCCATCACGGGGTTCGGCAGCAGGGCGCGCCGGGATGGTTCACAGCGACCCGAGGCTGGGGGTCCCTTGCCCGGCGATCAAGTTCAATGGCGCGTAGGCTTAGGCTCTCCGGACCGAGTGAGGAGGCTAGGAGCGCGTGCTGCGTTTCAGCGGCTCTGTAGAGTAAGGCACAGGAACAGGCTGTGCTGAGGAGGCAGCAGGCACTCTGAGCGCTGGCACAGGTGTGACACGCCTTAACAGCAGAGAGGCGAGCCTCGCTCGCAAAAGTGAAAGCGTGGGGGAGCGCACAAACGTGCTGAGATCGCCAGAGAAGAGAAGCTGCGGGTGCACATCGGCTGTCTGAAAGAGACACCGTGAGCGTGCACATGGGCTGTCCAGGCACCATCTGCATATGCAGTGCACATGTCCTGTCCTGCCACTTGAGCTAACGCTACCGTGCGCGTTCACAGCTGATGTGTTTCAAGCTTGTGCACCTTTCCTGTCCCGCATCGCAAAGCAAGTCGGCGACAATAGATCTCGCTAGCAAGCAGCTTTGCTGCGTTGCTAGGCGAGACCTAAATAAACAGAGAGACACTGATCTCAGACCCATACTTCAACATAAAGAAGGGCATCGGGTCATTGACCTTATAGTCTTCACAAGAAAGTTGGCAAAATGGCGCTTGACCATAACTGAACTTTTGAACACTCAAGAAACAAAAAATATACCATACGGTGTTAAGCTTCTGATCGCTCCCTCGCATAGACTAGGAGCTGCTCTGAATATAACAATCTATAAAAACGGTACGGTACTCATTCAAGCAAAGGACAAGGATCTAAACAAATTGCCGAATACTTCTCCCGCTTAAAGAAAAAGTATTTTATTCTACTCATACAAGAAACCAACAAAGCCCCTGTGCAAGTTCAATTACACACCACAACAAGTAACAGAGAGAGTGGAACAGGGGAAGACAATTGACCCTCAGAGGTCAAATACCTTCCCCCAACAAACGCAACAGAGCCGAACAGACACTCTTCACAAATAATTGACCTTTCACCTACAATCACGATTAATTCTTCAACAACATCCCACAACGAAAGTCAAATTCCTGCACAAACAAACACGTCAGCTTCCACGCTAGGAGCCAATCACCACATTCACCAAGAAATAGTGAGAAGAAAGTCAAGAAAGCCTGCTATGCTACTAAACAAAGGGGATTATTCTACAACATCCACCCAACCACCATTCATCGCTCCACAAATATTTAACTTGCCAGACAGTATGAGCCCACCTCTTAATCTAATAAAAAGCCCGCATATCTCCGCCCGAGGTAGAAGAAAAATAAGAAGCATAATCAATGCCGTTCCTAAGATAAAAGTCATTGAGTCATTAGAGGGTGAATTACTAAACAGTCAATCATCAAATCTCCCAAGCTCATCCTTCATCCCCCTGCTCTTTCAAGGATCCCAGATACTCAGAATCTAAACTCCAGTAACCTTCTACAAACCATTTACAAAGCTATACTGGATCTGAAGAATATTGCGCGCCTCACAGAAAACGCACTATCCAAATTCAAAAATATGCAAGAGGCAGTACTCTCACTACATAACAACAACATAAAAGCAACACCAATATCGCTATCAAACAGACATCATCGACCTCGCACACTCCCTAGGTACCTATCGGACGAGGAAACTCAGACATTACTGCAATCCTACGAGCCGTCTAAGACCACAAGTAACCCACGCAACAAGAACAATGTAAACGTAATCAGCTCAGTCCCAATCAACTCCTTCAGAGAAGTCAGGTCCAGTGACAGAAAAGTAAATACAAATAACCTGAAGCAAATAACACTAACCACCTCGAATCAAGACACTATATGGGAATCTCAGAAAATGATCACAGGGCTACTAATCAACTGCCGCTCAGCAGTGAAACACGCGTCATATATCGCTGATCTTATCCCGAGTCAGGAAATAGACGTTGCGATCCTAACTGAAACATGACTCACTGAATCTTCCTCGCCATGTTTAGATCTACTGGTGCCCCCTAACTATTTCATTGTGAGGCAAGACAGGCTAAAGAGAAAAGGAGGGGGTATTACAGTCATTCATCGTTCGGAGCTCATGGTTACTCCATTGCCTACCGACCCTCTTAGCTCATGTGAATACCTTGCACTCTCCATAGTTAATACTGAGAAACAGCTATGCAAGGGCCATGCATTCTATCACCCACCAGGCAAGAATGAACCTTTTATCGATTAATGGAGTTCCTCAGAGCAAACGCCTCCCCACACTCCAATGACATATTCCTAGGTGACTTCAACTTACACTGGAACAATCCTAATGACAGCCAGGTCAACATCATCAAAGACTTCCTAGCAGACCAGAACCTAGTACAAACCTGTACTCTTCCAACGCACGTGAAAAGCTCCACGCTAGACTGGATCATATTCAAAGATAAAGCTGTGATCTTAACCTCAATCATGCCTTGTGACTGGTCAGATCATCCCATAAAAATCTTCCAAATTCCTAGAGTATTAAAGAAAAACCCCACTCAACCAATCAAACCCAAACAATGAGTAAGGACCACAAAGAACATGGACAATAAGAAGCTTGCTTAGATGTGCAGGAGGGATCTTCCCCCTCCCAGTAATTTGACAAACGCCAGCGAACTCACGGAGCACTATAATGCGAAGATGTTCGAGATAATGGACACTATTGCACCGTTAAAACTAAAACGAACTTCGGAAAGAGAGAAAAATCCCTAAACTAAATGAAGAAAGACATAAACTGAGACTAGCAGAACAGAAATGGAGTCAACCACCATCATCCCACAACTAAAAATGCTAAGAAAAACCAGAAATGCCTACATTAGAAATATTCTGAAGTCCAAAATAGAATTCTTCAGAACGGAATTGGAGATTGTGAAAAACAGACCTCGGAAACTCTTTGAACTGGTTAAACAGCAATCAAACAAAACGTACAAAATCCACACTAGAATCAACAAAATCTCAAATTAGCTGTGAAGTATTCAAAAAGTTCTTTACATCCAAGGCCACGTCCTTGGAATGTGAGCTTAAGACAGCAGCATCTTCATGGGAGGCCTCGCAACCAAGTGACTCATCAATGCCCAATCGTTCAATACCCAAAAACGAAGCTCAATGGTCCACTTTTAAACTATATGACCAGAACGACATCCTTAAAACCTTATCAGCCATTAAGCCTAACAATTACTTCAATGATCCACTCCCTGCAAAATGTGTTCCGTACATTGACCAGAAGATCATCCCCAGTTGGACATCGATAGTCAATGCTTCCCTGTCTCAAGGATCCTTTCCATACTGTCTAAAAGTGGGATAGGTCATTCCCATCATAAAGAACTGACAGAGAATCCCGCTGAACCTAGCATTTTTTGTCCAGTATTTAACATTCCCTATTAGCTAAAGTGATAGAAAAATGTGTTCAGCAACAACTAAGTCAGAACATATCTAAATTCCAACTACTAGACGATTGTCAATCAGGATTTGGACCTCATCATAGCACGGAAAGGGCAATTCTGCACGTAGTAGATAACGCATTACTCGCTCTGGGCCAAAACAAAGCTTGTCTTTTTATCCTTCTTGATTTATCATCTGCGTTCAACACAGTTAATCACGAAATGTTGCTAGAACGACTGGAGAACAGGATGGGTTTTTCCAGGAACGTACTTGAATGGTTCAAGTCCTACTTGAGAAAAAGATCACAGCGATTTCTGGTGAATAAGAACCTGTCAACATCCTCCCCATTCAGATAGGGGTTCCACAAGGATCAACCCTCTTCCCTTCACTATTCAAATGATATGTGGAACCACTAACGGATATACTCCACCGTGCCAACATCCTTTTCCACATGTACGCTGTTGACACTCGGATTTACATTAAGATTTCCTCTTTGGAGGAGATCAGAACAATGAACACGGCTTTAAGGATGACAACACAAGCAATCAGCTTAAACTAAATGCAAAAAACCAAAATCTTTTCTAATTATCCCCACCAAAAGCCCGCCCGTTATAAAAGAATGGACCAACTTGATAACCGCACTCAACTGCACCCCGATCATTGTAGATTCAACAAAATCTCTAGGAATCACTCTAGAGCAAAGCCTAAACATGCAATCACACATCAACACATTGGCTAGAAATGAAAGTCTTCACCTAAGCTATATTAAGAAATTAAAACCGTTCATCGAAACAACAGACCTCAAAATGGCAGTTCAGGCATTAGTAATCTTGAGGATCGAAAAAGGATGCACAAAACTCTCTGGCCTCCCCAAAATTGTAACAGCACCTCTAAAAGCCTGCCTCAACGCAGCAACAAGGCTCATAACAGGTTCAAAAAAATTCGACCATATCTCTCCTCACCTGAAAGCGCTGAACTGGCTACTGTATGAAGCCAGAATTCAGCTCAAACTGGCGTGTATAACACACAATGCCACCAAGATATCTAGCACAGAAATGAGAGATTTCGTGAGGAAGCAGACAATCCAGGAGCACCAGAGACCTAGTGTTGAATCCACCGATTTTCCGCAAAAAAAACTTATGACAGAGCGTTCTTAGGTGATGCACGGAGAATACAGAATTTTCTACCTCCAGGCATCAGAATGTTACCCAACCACGCAAGATTCAAGAAAGAAGCCAAGATCTTTCTAATGAGCAAATACCTACCATAACCACTACAGAACATCCACACAAGACTCGCCCAAATCCTCTTGATCAAAGGCACAAGCGTTTTTTTGCTAAGAACTAATTTCATTTGTTCATTACAGGTTCTTGCTTCCCCTGGTGACATGGCTCCTCTAGACCTACTTTCTGTGAATGTGGTAAAGTATTTATCAAGTGAAGTGGCCATGAGAATTTTGAACTGGACTTTGATATGTTAAATGCTATACAGAATATTCTACTGTAAAAGTTAACATGCCCTGTTCTGTGAAGCGCTCTGATACCCTACGGGGCCCAGTTCGCGCTATACAAAACACTGAATAAATAAATAGTGTTTTTCTGTAGGGCATCTAACCTTGCCGCAGTGAAAAGGGCTTTTTGATACCATTCCACTGTCAGGACATGTGCAACATTAATTTCTATGTGACCTAGAATACAAACACTCAAGAGAAACCCAAACCATATTGAGAAAGTCTGCCCCTTGCACATCCCACCTGGGGCACGCCGATGTCCTAACAGGGAAAATCTTAGCTAATTTTTTCAGGGTGAGATAGGTCATATGGGAAAAAATAAATTGGATTAGCTTAAAGCGCGCAGTAGGAGAAATGGTCTTCACCTGTGCTCACGCCTTCTCCCAGTCCTCACCCTATAGTGATTCTGGGCAAGCGTGTGTGCATCTTAGCTAAGACCAGAGTAGCATACAAAATAATCACTAAACGTCTACATCCCGCTATTATGCTCATCACTTCAGGTGTCCGGGGCTCCTCAGGGAAAGTGGTCTAGATATGTCTAGCCTCATGTCCTAAACGTGGGTGCTGTAAACATTGGCCAGGGCCAAGGTCAAAAGCATTTCTTGCCTGGTTATTGCAGGAGTTGTTTATTTATAAATAGATCCCCTACTGTCTCGCATCCCCATCTCTCCTCTTCTGGGCAGACATTGTCTAATATGTCATAAATAGGTGTCATAGATAGATGCAAATCTCTTTGAAGGGCTTCAACACCCATAGTGGAATATTCGGGCCACAGGGTGTTCTCTTCACAATGCCTGCAATCACCCCTTTCCACACCACCAACTCCTGACCAACAATGATTGTAATCGACCGTCTTTCCCATAATCTCATCATGAAGGCCTCGGGATGAGATCAAGCTAGCAACCTCATCTCTCAGTTACCAGGTGGATCAAACTAACGAACCTCATGTTGTAGCTTTGCAGCTGAGCAGGATAAGAAAAGGTCAGGTCCAGAAGTCCCAACCCTCCTTTCGTCCAAGGGAGCTCTAAAACATCAGGTTTAACATGGCTGCACTTCCCTGCCCAACCCAAAGAGCCAAACAATCCGTGCAATTCTCGGAAGAACCTATTGGGTAAGCAGCACATCTTATTCAGTTCTGTATGTAAGCACAGGAGCAAAAACACCATCTTGGCTAATGATTTCTGGCCCATAATCGATAGTGGCTATGTGTTTCAAAACATCACAGAGGCGGTCAGTTGAGTCAACACTCGCCCAATATTCAGATCATATTATGCCTTTGGATCCACCCATACCTGTATAGCTAATTCCCGAAAATAGTCAGACTTCCATTTAGTACCTACGTGGGGCAACCTTTCCAAGATCAACACCCAGAACGCCCAAGTGGGTAAAGCAGTGATTTATGTCGATTTATATTTAGGCCAGACAGCACCAAACTGGGTCATTTTGGAGAGGAGAACTGAGATCGGTATACCACGGTACTATTAGTACACCAATGTATGACAGGACATCAAATATAGTATTCTGGACCCTCACACCTCCGCCATAGAAGCACACAGACATGCCACACTCCATAGCATAACATCAGAGACAATGGGTACCCCTGCCACATCCCCCGTTGAATATCTCATGATATATTTAAAATGATATTTTGGCAGAATAAAGTAATACTAGTAGCAGTGCAACTGTTGTTGTAGTAACTTTTGTACTCTCAGGGCCTGATCACAAGCTTTAGGATAATACCAATTTGGGCCTGAATTGTCATTACTGGTAGTTTGTACATTTTTCATGCACCTTGTTTTTTATATACCCACATCTAATAAATTAATGCCCAGTTAATGCACGTGGGGAAAACTATGAAATTGATTGATTAACTAATAGTCCTACAAAGTGGGCAAATACCCACAAGGGCTCTGCGTTTTGAGTTTGGCAGCCTGGAAAAAGGGAAATGTGAGGTATTACTGTACTATCCTCATTCCAGCCTTCAGATCTCGAAAATGGTAGGTAATGCCGCACTGGCGAAGACCACACCCGCTGCTGTCATTATTACCCCAGGAAATCCCATCCATCCCAGTTTTTCCCTGTAGCGTAGACTAAGGTTCAAAGTCATAAACTCCCTCTGTCTAGTGTTTACTGTCCACCATTACTGCTCTTGCCTGGTTAAACTGTGCCAAACAGCAGGTGTACAGCTAGTGAGGGTAAAGTACCCTATGGTTCTCCACATGTGCCAAGGCAGGAGAATGAGTAGTAATTAGTAGTCCTGGGCTACATTCCAAGCCAGAAGTTGCACCGGGATTCGGAGTAAGAGTTGGGTTATAATTATCACCCTTGACAGTTTTCCCCACGTAGATTCAGGTAGGTCAAACCTACCCGAAATATATCCAGGTAATATGCTAGGGAAAAACCGCAAAATCTGCAGAATACAGTGTGTTGCAACCCGTGTTACGCGTTATGCCTCCTTTTCTAGTTGAAAACTCGGAGTGAAAGGAATTTAGCACACCCAGTAAACGCCTTATCCTCATCCACCCTTTTAAGCCCAATTTGTAAAGAGTGCCTAAAAGTAGTACAGTTTACTAAACAGGTGGATTATGTTTCAGTTTAAGTTTTTCTGCTCTGCCGGTAACAATGCTTTGCTGATCACTGTAGGCCATCTGTTCCTTCAATGAGATAACATCAGATTGCATCTGGGTGATGTAGGCTCACAGGGAGATAATATCTGTTGCTACAGACGCACATCTGCCAATCCCAGATGCAATTGTGTTAATGTTTCTGCCATCCTAACAGGATATAATGATTTTTAGAGAGCTGTTGTGTAGTTGGAACTCAAAATGTCAATACAAGGATACAGCTAAAATGTCTTCATCATAATAATCATTAAGAAAGCTTAGAGCGTTGATATGCCAGCTGTTAAAATCTATGTTACCATGTCAACAGGTCGCAGTTTTATATCTCAGAAAACCAAAGCAGCTACAGTCAAGGGAAAGAAGATCTGCATCTCTGAGTATCTCTGGGTGTTTGGGTGCCTCGACTTCAGTGATTGAGCATATAAAATGCAGTTAAAAATAATACCATGCAGCCGCAGATAGAGGCTTGTTGCACAAGCAGCAGTAAAATTGTCCTCAACACATTACTTAGACTCTAAATATTCTAGCTGTCTGATTATTTCAATTTGACACCATGGAAACAAGACTGCCCAGCAGTATTTCCAGGTTGATGTATGGGAGTTTGATGTTGTTTTTTTTTATGCTGATGCATTCACACCGCCAGTTTTTGTTTGTCCTCATAGTCAAGGGTTAGAGTCCTAGCGTGTTCGCCCAGCCACTCATCCTTCTAAGGTAGATAAAATGAGTCCTGCTGTTTGGGACAATAAATATTGCTATTTAACACCTATCTTCCACAAGGTGTTACTACGCGCTTTACAAATACACGTTATGCTATGTTGTGGAAGAGGGTCGTGGCTAACAGCCAAAGATGGCAGATGGACATCCTTATTGCTCCCGTCGGGTTCTTGGAAACCAGGCATAATCCAACACTATCCGTGCCATTTAAGGGGACAAGCCAGAAAACTCCAGTAGACTCTGCCAAAAATCTTAAAATACTAGTGGATACCAAGTTATTGTTTGACCTTCAGCCCAATCGTAAGGTATCCACTTGTTTCTGGATTATAATAATAATAATAATAATAGGGAAACTTATAAAGTGCCTGGTTACGCACACTGGCGTGTCCCGCGCTGTGGTAAGTGGAAACAGCATGCCCTCAACTATGCTCACTGCGCCTCAGCTACCGCACAAACAGATGAGTCTTGAGTTTTCCCCTGAACCTTGCCTCTGATGGTTCCAGGCGAAGCTCCAGCGGGAGTTTATTCCAGCTCCTTGCCGCCAGGAGCCGGAAAGACTTGCCCCCCATACAGGCCTTTTTAATTTTAGGAATCACTTACAGGCCAGTAGCTGTGGATCTAAGGGACCGAGCCGGTTTGTACTGTGTAATAAGACTCTGTAAAGGCCCCGGTGCTCTGCCCCCAATAATATGGTGACACATGCACAGGGCCTTAAACTCAATTCTTCTCCTGACTGGGAGCCAGTGCAGAGCCTGCAGCGCGGCCTTCGAAGCGGCTTTCCTTGGGAACCTCGGGACCAGCCGGGCTGTGGCATTTTGCAGCACCTGCAGACGGTCTAGGCTCCTAACCGTTGCACCCAGATACAGGAGGTTGCCATAGTCCAGTCGTGAGGTGACAAGGGCGTGCACCAGTGTCCGTCTAGCATCCGGCAGGAGGAGGTCCAAAACTTTCCGTAGAGCTTTCAGGACCCCAAAGCACACCCCCACCACACAACTAATCTGTGGCGCAAATGACAAATCAGAGTCGAACCATAGGCCCAGATTCTTAGCTTGCTGGCATGGCGTGGGAGCTGGACCCAAACAAGAGGGCCACCATGCCGAGGACCACACAGACGGGCCCCCCCCCACCACGAGCACCTCAGTCTTGCTCCCATTCAATTTCGGGCAGTTGGTAGACATCCATGAGGCCAGCTCCTGCATGCATGCTCTGAAGTTGGGTGCAACCAGGTCGGGTGCCCGCGACAGGGAGATGACCAGCTGCGTGTCATCGGCATAGGACACAATACGCATACCGTAGCCCTTAACTATAGTTGCTACAGGAGAGACATATAGATTAAATAGAGTTGGGCTCAGGGCCGAACCCTGCGGTACACCCTGATCCAGGCTGAACACTCTAGAATTATCAGGACCTTTAAGCAGGTGTTCCCTTTATTCCCTCTGGAAACACGCAGGTAATTCTGGCCTTGATTTGCTCTATTTGGAGATCAATAAAACATCAACTGTTAAACTACAGATAGTACAAAATGCGGCTGGGAGACTGATTCTTGAAATTCCCAAACACCAATTAGTCTCAGCTGGGATCTCCAAATTGCATTGACTACCTGTGCACAAATGCATTACCTTTAAGTCTTTATGCATTGTTCATACGGCAGTGCAATATATGGGTCCCAGAGGACTGACAAAGATGTTCCAGAGATACACCTCCGCTCGGTTAGCTAGCTAAATTTTGTAGTATTGTCTAAATTTAGGAAGACCAGGTTGGGGGGTGGGGGGGGGGGGGGGGGGGGGGGGAGAGGGGAGGAAACAGGTATTTTTCCATGGCCAAAGCAAAACTGTGAAATTCTCTTCAGCGAGCCACTAGTGATCTTCAGGTACACAGTAGTTTTCATAAAGCATTGAATACCTGGCCTTTCATTCTTTAATTTATGGCCAGCAATTTTCGGATAGGAGTTTTTCTTAGGTCTTTTTCTTTGTATCTCTCCCCTCTTTAGCACCTTAACGCCCTGCGGTGATTGTGCGCTTTATAAATGTATGTCATTTCATTTCATTGCACATGCCAATGCCCCTGTGTGGGAAACTCTCCTTACACTCCTGGAGGCCTCTGTCACCTGCTTATTTGCTGCGGGAACCGGCGAATTAATACAGCCCTGACACGTCGCGTGGAGGACAGCCCGGCACCTATGCGGCAATGCTTGGGTGGCTTCTTCTCTCCTCTCGACCCACCTTGCTGGCTCACAGTTAGAGGCCGGGGTCGTAACTGAGTAAAGTGGCCCTCTCTGCCTTTCCCCCGAACTACCCTGGCCTATCGTGGGGCTGAGGTGACCCTCAAGCTCCCACAAGCAACATTAGGGGATCAGAGAGGCTTGCAGGAGGAGGCATTGTGAACGCTGGCTGCGATGGGTGAAACAAGCTGGCCCTAGGGGATTCGACTCACCTGATGGCGGGCTTGCCGGGAGCATTGGCGGCGCCAGAGGTAGAGAATTGCACCCGCTGGCCACTTTCCCCCTTACCTGACCAACAAGACTGATCTGGCACACCTCCTGAAGACAGCGGCCTGGGGAGGCACATAGCCTACACGAGTGGGCCTCTGGGATGAGATTTACAGTGTTATTTGCTTCTATATATTCAGCCTTTGCCCACAGGCAACTGTTTGGTTGAGGTATGGAGTGCCATTTGAAGCCTGCAACACTAAAATAGATGCAAATGGTTGGTGTTTTTGTCCGTGGGGTACTGTATGATAATACAATAGTGTTGGTTTGCATTTATGCCCCAAACATGGACCAGGATGTCTTCCTGACATGCCTAGACTCTGTACTGGCTGAATGGTCACACCTCCCAGGGTTAATCGTTGGGCACTCGACGTCGTCATGGATATATACATAGACCATTCACACCCTCCTCTACCAAGTGCAAGCTCGGTCAAACTGACCAGGGCCCTTAGTGAGTGGGCTGTGGGTTGGTCCCTGACTGATGCGTGGCTGGCTCACAATGCGGGAATATTTCTTTTACTCTACTCAACATAAATGCCCTTCTAGATCCTATCCTTTGCCCAGCAATGTTGCAAGCCAAAATTATGAACACAACCTACCTGGGTAAAACACTATCCAACCACAATCCCCTTGAAATGAATGCATTCTGGGGCCGGGTCCCAACCCCTGCCCCCATGTGGAGTCTACAACCACTTCTTTTAGAAGATCTTGTCTTTAAGGACGCCTTAGCTAGCACCATTGATACATAGGGCCTGATTATGATGTCGGGCGGACACAAGTACACTCGATGCCAACACGGAAGCAGGACCCCTTGACTTGGAGTCAGAGGTCCTGCCGGTCGCATTAGGATGTGACAGCCTTCACGGTGGTCCCAATGTGTATATTATGTATTGCATTGTGTGCTGCGGCTGCAGCACATGCCGGAATACAAAAAAAAACACATTTCAAACATCCCTGCACCATGTGGCAGGCACCATAAGGTGCCTGCACAAGGTGCACGGTTGTTTAGGGGGACACCACAGGTGCCCCCAAGGGCCAATAGCAGTGAGCCATGAAGGAATGGGAGCCCGCTATGGGACCACAAAGTCACTTTCCGCATGCCTTTTCTTGGTGGGTTAACCGCCATGAAATGGCTGGCAGAAAGGGACATTGTAATCCCTGCGGCAGTATCTGAGCAGGCACAACCACCGTTGTAGGGATTGTAGTCTCTCCGATGGGCTGACGGGCTCCTTGCTGGGGCGATGGTGTTGGTACTGCCACCAATGGGCTGATGGGGGTGGTCTCCCTGCCATCATAATCAGCTCCATATTTTGTAGAAAATGCAAATACTGCTACTTCCCTGTCAATAAAATGGGAAGAGTTTAAGGTGGTATTAAGGGGGGTGTCTATTGCTGCTGTCACTGGGGCATGACAGTCTGTTATGCAAGACTTCTAACATACCAAAACACAGCTGGGGCTGCTTGAACGTGAAACAGTGCATGATGACACATACGCAGAGGCTACAAGACACTACAATCAAATACGCTGAGCTTCTGGAGTGTCTGAAGGTCATAGATTATAATGCCTATTCACATAAATTATGTGCAGACGGAGGAAGCAGGTGCACTGTTGCTCCATATGATTCAGCGGTACCATCGACTACACCTGTTCACTCAGTGATTGCGCCCACTAATATTATTTGCAACCTCAGTTGCCAAGACCTTTCGCGAGTTCCACGCTGGGCTCTACGGCGCTCACCCACAAAGACCCCTAGCAGCATCAATGCCTTCCTTCATGATTTAGGACTGCCACAGGTCTCAGCTATCCATAAGGAAGAGTTAGGAGGCCCTCTGATGCCGGGCAAATTACATCACGTTATGTCACGCTATTTGGGAAATGGCACACAACAAGCTGCCTGGAATAGATGGTTTACCCATCAAATTGTATGCCACATTTGCTTCCCGGTTAATTCCACAATTGGAATGACCTTATAATGCCTCCCTCGAAGTAGGCTCATTACCACCTAGTCACATCCTTACTTATAGCTGGTGGTAATCCAGAAGAAATTTCTTTTTATAGACCTCTATCCCTTCTAACCATGAAATATAAAATAGTCAGTAAGAGATGACTGCTATCCTTGCTCCCTGGGTTGATACACGCCAATCAATGCAGATTTATTCAGTGGCGGAGCACCTTATTGAATATACGGTGACTGCACCAAGTCATGGAGGTAGTTTAAGAGCACTACACTCCCTAGATCTTTATCCGGTATTTGATACATTGTGGTGGGATTATATGTTAATAACAACAAAGAAGGTATGCTGTTTCTAAAAGTGGGTCGATGGAAAGGAGATGTGTAATTCCTGAGGCTGTCCTTTGAATGTAAAAAGGAGGGGAATTCCTGCTTTCGGAACTAAGGCCCTCACAAACCCAGCCCGCTAGGTGTCATGCTTCATCATTGGGCTTGCTCCTCGTCGGGACTGCAATACCCAACGGGCACCCAATGAGGGGCTCTTTAGCAGAGATCTTTTGTTCCTTGCCGTTTAGGTGCTGTGGGGGTAAGCGGCCTAAGAGAGTGTAGCTGTGGTGTGGTGGGGAGTGATTATATCTTCTCAGCATTGGATACATACAATATTCCTCCCACCTTCATCCGCTGGGTCAAACTCCTATATACTAACCCTACTGTGAGAGTGAGGTCAAGAATACATATATCATTATGGTACTCAATATCCTTTAGGACAAGGCAGGGATGCCCTCTTTCACTTCTGTTATTCATCTTGGCAATGGAACCCCTGGTGCAATGACTCAGGCAGATGGATGGTGACTGTGGCATTCCACAAGGGCCTCGGATCCATGCCGTTGCCGTGTATTCAGATTTTGAAATCAATTGAATAGTGGTTTTCGAATTTATGTAGCTTGATATTCGTCTGATCCTTATCCTTGAACCATCACCGTCCATCATTGCTTGCTTGATTTCGGATTACTGAGCTAGTATTATTTTAGTTGATTCTTGAACATTTGCTCTTTCTATAGCTACCTTTTTTTTGTCAAAACTGTCTTTATTAGTTTTCAGGCAGTCATTTAGCATAATAAAGTAGTACAATTCCTTCACAGAATAAGACAGCTATTAAGGCGTACTGCTTTTACATTGAGTGGATTTGACCAGTGTCCAACATCATATGAATCGCCCGCTCTGCGAACAAAAAGAAATATAATGTTCCATTGATGCCATATACCCACCCTCTCCCCCTAAACCAAAACCCACAAACGTACGGTAAATACGAACATCTTTAATAATACAGGAAGGATCCTCGCCTCCCCCTATAAGACGTATAGGAAGGACGAAGACAGTAAGGCCGGAGTCCCATTCTCCCACAGCCATGTGGAATAGTATTATTTTTAAATTGAAAGAGATGCAGGGCCCACGTTCAAGTAGGACAGGCACTTAGCAGTAGGCCTATAGATAGGTAATTCACCAAGGGACCTCAGACATACTCAAACTTTTTAGAGGTGTCTGATAAAATGTCCGCCATGCGTTCCATCATGACTGCCCGCCACAGCCTTGTGTGCCATTCAGTCAGTGGGGGGGCGTTTCTTTACATTTCCATTCACCCGCCACTGCCATCTTTGCAGCGCCCAAACAGAACCACATCACCGACCTATCCCCAATCATCTGGTATTTTAGTGAATTGATTCTCAACCCCAGAAGTATAAAGGCCAGGGTCACTAGGGGTCGGATATCCCAAAATCTCCTTGAGTTGGGCAAGAATCTGGGACCAAAAAGCCAGAATGGTCGGGCAGTCCCACCAGATATCTTTAAAATCGCCTAACATTCCGCACCCTCTCCAGCATAGGTCAGACGAGTGGGGGGAAAAACTTTTTAAGTTTAGTGGAATAAATGTACCAATCAAATAAAAGTTTATAATGGGCCTCTCTCATACCCACCGAGTGGTTGAACTGGAGAATATCCCTCCATAATTTAGGCCAGTTCGCTTCTGAAATGGTATTACCTAGGATCTTGTCACAGAGCTCCATATGTCGTGTCCGGAGAGTAATTAGAGTATCTATTAGAAGTGCATTGATGAAATAAATACACCCTTTAGTGCCACACCCACTCTGTGTAAATATCTCAATAGGAGTGAGTTCTCTGGTAGCTGCCTCTCTCTCCTCCGGTTGGAACACCCAGTGCATTAATTGATTATCACAGAAGGTGTTCTGTGGGTGGGAGGTGTTAGTCTCGCTAGCAGTACTCAAATGTCAGAATATCCCTGTTATGGAATAAATCAGCTATAGTAAGATAACCTCCTGGCCTCCATGCCTTGGAAGGGCCCAACTGCAGTGCCGGAGTAAATGGCGGGTTAAAATGAATGGGAGTGCAGGGAGAGGGAAAAGTAGTCCATGACGCCTGCTGTTCACTTTATCCCAGACTGTAAGAAGGCCCGTGTGGGAGCAATAGGTGGTTGGTCTGCCTTAGGCTTCTACAACAAATCCCAAATATACTTCTCCACCACTGCACTATCCATGTGGAGCAAGTGTTTATCTGACTCCTTAGCAAACCACTCCAGAATCGCCCTCAACTGTGCTGCTGTATAATAAAGATTAAAGTCGGGTAGGGCTAGACCCCCTGAAGATATGGGTAAATGCAACACTTTGTTTGGAAGACACGCCCTTCGGTTTTGCCAAATAAAGCGGATCACCAGAGATCACAGAGCAGGAAGACACCTGTGATCTAATTCGATAGGAAACCTTTAGAATAAGTAGAGCAACTTAGGCAATACAGTCATTTTAGCTGCATGAATTCTCCCTAACCAAGAGGGGTGCCCATCTTTTAAAGTCAGTCTTCAATTGTAATAGTGGGGGCAAATTAGCACGAAAAGATATAAAAGGTTGGTGTAATGTTAATACCCACATATGTGATATCTTTCTTAGCCCATTGGAAGGGAGTGGATGTCCCTATTGATTCCATCTCCGACTTTGACAAAGTCAAATTCAGTAAAAATGATTTGGTTAAGTTAGTATGGAACTTTGCAACACGTTCCAACTCAACCAGGGGACCCTCCATGGAAGCTTGAGGCGTAGTCAGAGACAATAGTACGTCATCTGCAAATAACAAGATTTTATTTTCTGTAGGGTAAAAGCTTATCCCCGGAATTTGAAGAGTTGACCTTATTTTGGCTGCCAGCAGTTCAATGCTCCAATGAAATAAGGTTGACAGTGGGTACCCTTGTCTCGTTCCTCTACCTAGTTGAAAAAAGCTCCGACTCATTCCATTCACCAATACCGTAGCTCTCAGCATTGCATAATTAGCTACAATCATGGTTATGAACTGATCACAAAAGCTAAATTATTGCAGTGTGTGAAATAAAAAAGACCAGCCCACCCGATTGAAAGCCTTCTCGGCATCTAGTGGCTCAGAGCTGAAGATCCCTGGTGACCCCGCACACCAGCTTCCAGAGCGGCGCTTCGCGGCGCTCTAATCCTGCCAAAAACAACATTCCCTCAATTGGAATGATGGCGGATTATTTGGATCTCAAAATCGCATTTCTCCGATCCTGAGTCACCGAGAAATGAACCGCAACATCACCATAAGAAATTAAGCTAAGATGGTGCATGGGGAGCCTCGGGACCACACTCAGGAACTGGGAGAAGTGAACCGCGATGCTGCCGACCTCCGCTTTACCATCTGATGGCGGCCCCCCTGATTTGCCAGTTGACTCCCCTGGGGAGGAAACTCGCCTGTCTACGCCATTAGAGAGATATGGGTGCTGCCGGAGGGGGAGGGGCCCGCGAATCCGACATGAGGCTTCACCCGTTGCCGGGCCCATTCTCGGGGTGAGTCCTCGGCCGGGAAACATAGGGACACTGGCGCTAGCTACGCGCCGCTCTACTACACGGCAAGCACCCCATTGTGTGAGGCGGCTCAACATCATATACCGCCTGGGAACCTTCTCCAGCGCTGTCACCAGCAGTCTCTCCCTGTAGGCTTTGGTAGCTTTGATACGCCGGCGCCTTGTGGATGGAGGGAAGTTTTAAGGACAGCCCACCGCTCTCTGTATAGCGGCATCACTGTCGGGCCCTGAGGTGCCCAGGGTCCCCCCACCATTAAGATCCTGCACAAGTAGTTAACACGCACTGTTTTTCAACAAGACTAGGGAGGGCCTGCAGGCTTTGGAACTGTTCCCTGCACCTCTCCCCTCCATGCTCTTGGTACGTACAGGTGGTGACTGCCTCCAAAGATCCAGGCCATAATTGCTGGGAGAGCAGAATCCACAACCAGATGGCACAGGCGGCGACGCTCTTTATTGGTCAAGAGGTGGAGCACTTTTCACTGCACTTTTCACTGCACAGGAGATCCAGGATCATCACCCTAAGGCTTTCACGCCAGAGTCTGAGTTGGTCCATTAAACCCCAAGGACCTTCAGCACTTAGTCGGTCATTACCAAGATGGCCGCCAATCTGTAGGTGGTTAAGATGCTCCCACGGCCAGGATTATCAGCATTTAAAATATCCCGCGGATACCCTGCCATCCACCTACCATTTTACCACAGTGCCCCAAGACCTGTCATTATTATTGTGGCTAATCTATTTGTCACTTGTAGCTGAAGGCAAAGGTGAGCGGACCCCTCCCACCAACGTGAGGCAAAATGGCAGCTCCTACCACGCTTGTCCCGCCGAGAGGGGAGATGTGTCCAAGTGGGCTTTTAATGGACTGCGTTACCCATCACATATTTACGCTAGGGATATCTTGTGACCTTTTAAGAGCTAAGGTAGACTGGCCCATCCTTCCCTGTAAGTACTGTAGCACCTGCCATCTTGATCAGCCCTCACCTGACCCTGTTCCTGCTCACCCACCAGGACATTTACTCTGAGAACTTTCCCAAGTCAGCTGAGACCTAGCCATTTTGACTGATGCCCGGTGGAGGTACCTCTCGAGCTAAAGAGGAGATGGACTATGGATTCCCTCCTTGGCCATCACCTACCCAGCCGGTCTTTGGGCAAACTCTCCTGCGTCTCTTCTGTCCTTATCTCCCTCCTCCCCCTTCACCCTCCCCCTTTCCGCTCTACCCTTCTCCTCTTTCAAGCTATTGACCTTTGCCCTTTCCTGTCCTTGCTCACAGTTCCCACCCTGGTTACCAACTAGACTTTCTTCTGTGAGCTTTCCCTCGTCAGTTGAGATCTAGCTTTTTGACTGATGCCTGATGTAGCTACTTTGTTTAGCTAAAGGGAAGACGGACTGTGGATTCCCTCCTAGGATGTCATCTACCCACTCGGTCATTGGACAGACTTCCTTTTGTCTTTCCTGCCATCTTTTCCCTCATCCTCATCCTCCCCCTTCACACTTCCCCTTCCCCCCTCCTCTCTATTTGTCTCACCTTCCTTTCCTCTCGCAATGTGTTGATTATTCTTGATGTTATGTGTAATTGTTATAATTTTTCTGTAACATTGTGTAACCTAATGTAAAGCCCTCTGATACCTACAGGTCTAGCCAGCGCTATATAAAACTCATAAAATAAATAAATAAAATATGATTGTATAATCTCATGAACATGGAGCAGACTTTACAACTGGATCTAATTTACTCCAGTCGTTTGGTGACTTGTCTGGTCTCTGAGTCAATCATGCTAAATCCCATGCCTTCTCGTTCAAGGATTCTGTAGCCCAAAACATCCTGCTTTTAGGGATACAGCCCATTCAAGTAGCACATCAGACTTTCCGATACCTGGGCGTCCAGATTAACAGATGCAATGTGGATTAATTAGACGGAAACTTACTAAAAGCCATCACATCGCTCAAATTCCAAATAAAATTCTGGTTACACTGCCTTTGTCGGTGGGAGGCCGGATTGCATTATCTAAGATGGTGAGGTTACCCCATCTGTTGCACTACTCGTCTACGAGGGGAAGCAAAAAAACAGCTCCAGGTTCTGGCAAATGGTAAAAAGGTTGCAGAACCCCGACCCTTTAGGGCTAAACTCACATATATCAGAGGAAGTATGGGAAAAAATACCTAACATCACACTTCAACGAAGATGACACCACATGTGACATGGTAATAATACCTTCTGGTACAAAAACCTTAAGGCCTGGCACCAAGGAACAACTTAATCATCACATGGTCGTAAGCACACAAGAAACATGGGAGTGTGAAGGAATAAGGCCAATAAAACCTGACTACCCTAATAAGGAAGAAAGACCTGCAAAAGATGTCGAGCTAGGGCCAATAAAAGCGACCCTAGCAGACATCAGACGGCAAATAAAAAAAGGGAGACCCAATGGAGCGCTAGGGCCAAATGGAATACCATCTATGCTGTACAAATCAGATGCAGATTTCTGGAGTGCATCTCTGGCACCAATATTCAACAACGCAAATCTAACTCTGACGCTTCCAGATTCATGTACTGGTGTCTCTGTTATCAAGACTCACTTACATATTGTTTCTAAGCAGACATGCACCACAAACTCTTAAATAATTGCAATTAGATTTGTGAGAAAAACATGGTAATACTGGAAACCTTCAGTGGCATTTATTTGAGCAAGGTTGTACTTTCATTATTTTGCAATCATTTCAGTCATGTGCAATAGAGTTTTTCAATGTAATTATATAGTCATTACATATATGGTGCTCTCTGTGAGGAGGGGAAAGGGTGTGTGGAGATTGTGAGGGACAGGGTAAAGGTGCTGTGACTTTTTAGAACATCGCGTTAAAATCAAAAACGCCTTTACAATCAAATGAAATGAAAAAAGTTCCCAAGTTGCATCACACATAGGCATAAATCAATTCCGCATTTTAATCCTATGGTGTGTTAGATTGGCGTAGTTCTACGTTTCGACCCCGTGTACTTTAAAGGGTTATTCGCGCCTCATGTTGGGGTCTTCTTCAGGATGGTGAAATAGAGAGCCTGAAAAATAATGCCGGGGCTATAGTTAAATTGCTGTGGTGGTGGGTCTTTGGAACTAACAAAGGAGGAAAAGTTGTACATACATTAAAGGACGGTTATCATCTATTCCGTCTGGTGTTGGGCCTTTGTGTGCTCCTGTGATTTCTGTAATACATAATATGTAGGAAATTCTCAGTGGGCCGATTCTGGCAGAGGCCCGCATTATTGGGTGGAAAAAGAGACATAGGGACTTACTTAGACGGTGTTCCTCGGTGAGGTATACATCGTCTTTTCAAGCTGTAAAATATGATCGCTCAAAGTGCAGAAACGTCTTTCTGAAATGTTAAATAGAAAACGCCATTAAGAGCTGTGCTGGCGTTCAAGGTGACATGTTAAAAAACATCTTGTTAAGTTGGTCAAAAAAGCATGGATTCATGGAGGCAAGAACCTGTGGCTCTGAGTTAAAAGAGCGCTGCGGGGTATCAAGTTCCATTGAGGTTTGTTCAAACTAATGAACCCCTACCTTCGCGTTTTCGTTGTCTTGGGAAAAAGGGGGTCGCTGCCGTCTGTCCTCCAGGCTGCCGCGCTGCGTCTGCAGAAGCTCGCGGTGCAGCCGCTCAGTGCTGGTATGAAAGGGGGCTCGTCAGCGGCTGGCCAATCACCGTGGGGTAATCGAAGAGGCCGAAATGAAGGCCCGGGGGTTGCGTGTAAAGTGCGTGGGTGGTGGAAGTCGGGTCTAATGCTTAGGGGGCATATACCAAGTGCATATCGTATAACTGTAATACAAGAATTCGGACATCGTGAGGTGTCGTACTTCATTGGGACATCTATAAATGCAGTGTCCACTGTATGAGATGATACTTAAAGCAGGTTGAAGCCGATGAAGGTGAAATTAGGCATATTGTAAAGTGTCTTAATTCTCGTTCGTGCAGTGCATGATTCAAGATGTGTATATTCATTTCCAAGTGCCTGAGAGATCTTAAAACAACGAGATGTAATAATTGAAATACTGTAAAGTTTCACAATTCAAAGGTACATGTATACATATGCATTTCCCACTTGGAAATGAATATACACATCTTGAATCATGCACTGCACGAACGAGAATTAAGACACTTTACAATATGCCTAATTTCACCTTCATCGGCTTCAACCTGCTTTAAGTATCATCTCATACAGTGGACACTGCATTTATAGATGTCCCAATGAAGTACGACACCTCACGATGTCCGAATTCTTGTATTACAGTTATACGATATGCACTTGGTACATGCCCCCTAAGCATTAGACCCGACTTCCACCACCCACGCACTTTACACGCAACCCCGGGCCTTCATTTCGGCCTCTTCGATTACCCCACGGTGATTGGCCAGCCGCTGACGAGCCCCCTTTCATACCAGCACTGAGCGGCTGCACCGCGAGCTTCTGCAGAAGCAGCGCGGCAGCCTGGAGGACAGACGGCAGCGGCCCCCTTTTTCCCAAGACAACGAAAACGCGAAGGTAGGGGTTCATTAGTTTGAACAAACCTCAATGGAACTTGATACCCTGCAGCGCTCTTTTAACTCAGAGCCACAGGTTCTTGCCTCCATGAATCCATGCTTTTTTGACCAACTTAACAAGATGTTTTTTAACATGTCACCTTGAACGCCAGCACAGCTCTTAATGGCGTTTTCTATTTAACATTTCAGAAAGACGTTTCTGCACTTTGAGCGATCATATTTTACAGCTTGAAAAGACGATGTATACCTCACAGAGGAACACCGTCTAAGTAAGTCCCTATGTCTCTTTTTCCACCCAATAATGCGGGCCTCTGCCAGAATCGGCCCACTGAGAATTTCCTACATATTATGTATTACAGAAATCACAGGAGCACACAAAGGCCCAACACCAGACGGAATAGATGATAACCGTCCTTTAATGTATGTACAACTTTTCCTCCTTTGTTAATTCCAAAGACCCACCACCACAGCAATTTAACTATAGCCCCGGCATTATTTTTCAGGCTCTCTATTTCACCATCCTGAAGAAGACCCCAACATGAGGCGCGAATAACCCTTTAACGTACACGGGGGTCGAAACGTAGAACTACTCCAATCTAACACACCATAGGATTAAAATGTGGAATTGATTTATGCCTATGTGTGATGCAACTTAGGAACTTTTTTCATTTCATTTGATTGTAAAGGCGTTTTTGATTTTAACGCGATGTTCTAAAAAGTCACAGCACCTTTACCCTGTCCCTCACAATCTCCACACACCCTTTCCCCTCCTCACAGAGAGCACCATATATGTAATGACTATATAATTACATTGAAAAACTCTATTGCACATGACTGAAATGATTGCAAAATAATGAAAGTACAACCTTGCTCAAATAAATGCCACTGAAGGTTTCCAGTATTACCATGTTTTTCTCACAAATCTAATTGCAATTATTTAAGAGTTTGTGGTGCATGTCTGCTTAGAAACAATATGTAAGTGAGTCTTGATAACAGAGACACCAGTACTCGGACCCATTCGTTTTTGTACTGTTCCATGGACCCAGGTTTCCGAGTATATAAGGGCCCACCCCTTCATTACTCATGCTTCCAGATTCATGGCATGGGTCCGTCATAAGTCCGAATTACAAACATGGGAACAGGAGTCATCCAAATAGTTACCGTCTCATTGCCTTGCTCGACGTAGAGGCAAAATACTTTGCAGGTCTTATCCTGAAGGAATTATCATCATGGGCCTCCGAAAATAACATCATCCCTCTTAACCAAACCGGCTTCTGTAAAGGCCAAGGGACCACAACTAACATCATGGCTCTGTCCCTCCTGATGGGTGCAGCACAAGCAACTAAGTCACCCTTGTTCCTTACGTTCATTGACTATACTGCCGCCTTCGATCATGTGGACCGCAACAAACTTTGGCAGAAATTATACAACTGGGACATTCCAAAGCGCCTCTTAGACGTCCAAATACTGCTCCATTCCAACACCTGGATCAAAATCAAGCTTGGGGCAGGCACACACCTTTCGAGACCAATTAGGACGACAAAAGGATTAAAACAGGGCTGCTTATTAGCGCTCATCATATTAAATCAGTCAGTCAAAAGTAACTTTATTTGGTTTATCACAACCATAAAGTATACATATACAAATTACAAACTAGTAAAAAAAGGATTAAAATTCATTTTCTTAAAATATTTTTAGTTCTAAAAAAAATAACACATTGTTTTCCTGTCCCTAGTCTTAAACTAGTTTGACCTTTGAAAGAAGAGTCTTTACTTTCATCATAAATTTTACACCACGGCATATCAAAATGTTCGAGCCCGCACCCATCCAGCTAGTAACAGCCTGCCTGCAAGTGCGGATTTGAAGGGCATTTAGAACTGATTTCAGCAAGGTTCTTCTCTCATCTTTTATTGACTCGCACGTACACATTAGATGGCATAGAGTTTCCGTGTGGTACCCCCATAGTCTACTTCTTGTATTTTGTTGTATATTTTTCCACGATGGTATCAAATCTTTAGAGCAATGGTCGCCCAGTCTAAATGCCATAAATTTTGTTTTTAAAAATAGCCGGAAGTGTGCCATGAGGTAAGGTTGCGGTTTTAATCTTTTGTATGAACTTAATACGGTCCATGCGTGTCGACGTTTGGCCAAGATCATTTTGTCTTCTACCAAGGATAGAGCCTTTGCATTCAATTTACAAATTTTATTAAATGACGCTTGTTCCAGTTGGCTGTTCCAGATTTCCTCGATATTAAGTGTTTCTAAGGCTATTCGCAAGTCATCACCCCAGGAGTTTGGTTCATGTTGTTCGTATTGTTTCTTAATTTCCAGCCAACATAGGTTATTTAGTGATCCTGTTTCTGCTGATCTGAGTTTCCAGCACCATTTCGCAAAGACTGCTTTTCTTTGGTATATTTGGTTTTGCAATCGTATTTGCGCTGGGGCTGATCCTTTATAAAGATTAAACACTGATTTATATATTTTTGTCTGGAGTTTATTTAAAATATCGGATTCTTTTCCATGCCATATTTCTAGCCCATAGAACAGAGATGGTAATACTTGGGCTGCCATTACTTTTAGAAGATGATCGTATGACGGGCATTGAAATTTCTTTTGGAGTATTCTGTAGGCGAAAGTAAGTGATTGAGCTTTAGCAGTGATGTCTCTTTTTTTATGCAGTATGGACATATTTTTGCTTAATGTAACCCCTAAATATTTATATGATGTTATCTCCTCGATGTGCCTGTTCTTTGTATACCATTTAAATGATCGTCTGCTTGGACCCGCCAATCTCACTACTTTCGTTTTTTATGTTTAATTCCAGGCCTTCGAAATCAAAGTACTCCGTTAATTTAGTTATGACTCTTTGGAGGCCTATCGGGGTTTGACTTAAAAACACGATATCATCAGCATATTGTAAGAACTGGATGGGTTCGTTGGCCAGTTTTGGTGGGTGTCCGATCACATTCCGCAGATGACTTTCTAGATCTGCGAGGTATACATTGAATAGGCTTGGAGAGAGCACACAGCCCTGTTTTAGGCCATTTCTTGTTTTTATTTCTGCGGATATTCGTCTCCCATCACCCAGCTTTACTTTTGACCACGTTCCGCTGTATAAAGCTATTATGATGTCAATTAATTTCTGAGGGAGACGGTCTCTTGGAACTCAGTCGAAGGTGGATTTCAAATCAATATAACACGCCAGTAGTCCTGCCTTCTTTTTTCCTGCTCCTTCGATTAGCAGCGCCAGTGCTGAGAGATTTGTAGTGCAACCCGTGCCTTACCTGAAACCCGTTTGGAATTTTGGTACTATTTTGTTTTTATTTATCCATTCCCGAAGATGAATCAGTATGCAAGATGCGAAAAGCTTTGCCTCAACATCAATAAGGGCTATCAACCTATAATTCCCAGGTTCCATTCTGCACCCGTTTTTGTATATTGGGTGGAAGATATTGCCCTGCCAGGACCGGGGTATCTTATTTTCCATGAACAGTTGATTAAATAGTGGTGTGAGGTACTTTGCCCAGAAGTCGGTGTCGTATTTAAATAATGCATTTGGAAGCCCATTATGGCCTGCGGCTCCTTCGGCTTTCAGTCTTTTTATCATGGAGGTTAGGTCTTCTGATTCACCACTGAAGGAATCTTCGTACTGATCGTCTTTTCCGTGTCCTGTTACTGCGTATCCCTGATCTATTCCTTTTATTATGTCTTTATTTATTTCTTTGGGGGGTTGGTACCTGTGTGTGTTATACAGGTTTTCAATATAATGTAGCCATGTGGTTTCACTAATTCCGATGTTTTGCTGTCCGCCCGTTCCTTTTGATAATTTATTTATTATGCTCCAGAATTCACTACTACTAGGTAGTTTGCTCGTCAATAGCAGATCTTCCCAAATTCTCTCCGTGTGCAGCCTTTTCGCTTTTCTACATTCCTCTTTATATTCTTTTCTCATTTTCAGTATTTCGTTATTTTCTGCTTCTTTTCCCAACCTGTTGTCTACAGCCTTTATTCTTAGTTTTTTAGCGATTTCCCTTTTTTAGTCTCTTAACTTTGCAGTATACCATGGGTCTTTGTTAGAATCTTGTCCGTATTTTACTACTGTTTTTACCGGAAATTTTCCTAACACAAGCATGTGTAAATTCTCCCATCTTCTTTCGAGTGATTGATTTCCAAAGGCCTCCGTGTTTTTTACATGTTCGAACACCTAATCCATGATCTCGTTAATTATGGGGCCTCTCCATTTGAGTTTTCTCAAGTTGTATATTTCCGGAATAAAAGCTAATGACGCTGTCTTCATTTTTTCTTCGGTGTTTATGCTTAATATGGTTTCTGGTCGGGTTATTATTGCAAAATGATCGACCATCTGTATAAGATCTTTACTGATTAATGTGAAATCTATTATAGAATTTTTCTTTCCACTCGAGAAGGTGATTCTTGCGGGTTGATCTCCCTTCATATTTCCATTTAGGATCGTTAATCCCAGTGATTCCAACTCGTTCCATATTTTTTGGATATTGCTTTTGTTACCCATGGCTTTTGCTAAATTGCTATTAAAGTCGCCTGAGATGAACATCCCATGGAATTGGTGGGTTTTTTGTAAAGTTTTTATCAGATTGAGTAACGTTAATAGTTTTTTGATTTTTGTAGCCTTTTCTGGATGGATGTATATATTTATGATCAATAACGTCCACCCTACTCTGTCTTTACATGCTTTATTTTCTAGTTTGGTGACTTGTATCCAATTCACCCCTGGGTCGAGTGATTCTGTTTTCCAATTTAGATCGTTTGTTATAAAAGTAGATAATCCTCCCCTTGGTTGCCCACACTTTGCGATTTTCTCCGCCATTACGTGGTGTTCCTCATATCCCATGATTTGTCTCGGAATTTCGTTCCATGTTTCCTGGAGAAGTATTATTTCGAATTTACTCAGAAAGGCTATTGTCTCTTGATCTTGAGTCATTTCTTTAAAACCAGATTTTTATTGTCCACTCTGATTTCTCGCATACCTTGATGTTTCGTATTTGCTTATTTCGAACGAAGGTACTTCCATCAGGATCGATGCGAATTTAGAGCTTGTGCTATCCAGGACCAATCCTCGTCTTCTTTCGACCCGTGGTTCACTTGTCTTCTTTTTGTGCTGTTCGACAAGGGTTCCTTTATTGAATGTTGCATGATTGTTTTATTTCTTGCTCCCATTAAGATTGAGTATGTTTTTTCAGTTGTATTTTTAGATTGGGAAGCCGTACTGTTTAATAAAGGGAATGGATACTTTTTGGGCATTGGGAGCTCTAATATTATTCCCCATCCTGCGAAGTAAGTTCTTGTTGAAAAGATGAGCTCCACTATTTCTTTTGATGCCCATGTGGTGCTACTTATTTCCTCTTCTTTCTCCTTATGTATTTGGACAAATTCTACTGATATGAGGTCACTTGTTGTTATTCCCCTTAGTTTAGGTATCTCTCCAAACAATCTCAATATATTCCCCCGATTCAGCGTGTCCATTTTTCCTTTTGTTTGGAATTCAGGCCTAAATAGTAATTTGCAGCCTGTCTCTATCGATGCCGTTTGGAAATTCTGTTTTTGGTTGACTTCACTTTTTCCCTCTGTTGGATCCAGAGGGGTATACGGTCTTTGTCGCTCCACTGTTGCTATTTCCGGTCGACTGGGCCCTAGTAATGTCACCACTTCTTTATGATGCCTTAATTCTCGCTCAGCTGGTGCATGACTTATAATTTGCCCCTCCATATCACTTATTGAAATTCTTAGTGAAGCATTACATGTTCTTCCTTTTTTCCCCACCATTATGGTTAAGCATGTGTTTGTTTCCATGGCCTGATCTACTTGTGCTTTTTGACTCGTTTCTTTTTCCATTGTTTTCAAACTGTTCACTTCATTTCCTCCTATTATCCATTTTCAACAATTTTGTGCCGATAGTTCATGCTGGGGCTTTTGTATTAAAGCATTTACCTGTACTTTTTGCTGTTCTGTGGCTTGTCAGTAATCGGTTTTTGCTATCTCATCTACTTTATTTATTATTTTATGCGTTGTAATTATTTCAACTTTTTCTTCAGCTTTTGATTTCCCTTGTGAGATTAACGTTTTTTCGTTATGCCTTAAACTTTTTTTTTTAAATTTTTTTTAAATTTTTGGTGCAAAACACAAATAGTACAAATAACTTCAGTAGTCACGTGGTCACATACAGTTGCAGGGTCCCTATAGAGAACATAAGAAACGGAAAAGTTCACAAGGCGTATTGGCCCTTCGAGGTTCAAGTGAAATTATTTCAATTCAGGTGACATGGTGACAAGGAAGATATACATATCCCAAAAATACAGTTTGCTTTTTGTTTTGAGTATCGAACGTGATTTGCATAGAAACAACTTAAACAATAAAAACTGCACACATAGTTCAGCAAGTAGGTGAATCAGCATCTCCAGTATCCTGCATCCCAGTCTATCCATAGAGGGACCTAACATGTGTTTCGTTGCCCCCCGCCTCATTTCACCCCTCCACTCCGCCCTCCCTGAAGCATTCCAACCCCCACCCGTGTACAACACCAGTAATCATCCTCACAGTCAATCAGTGTTCCTCCTCGTCCTCCGATCCCTCGAGATCATCCTCTTCTAATGGGTCACATATGTCCCCCCTGTAGGAGTTCCAGGTTCGCCACACCCCGTTCCACTTACGCGGGTTACCCCTCAGTTTATAAACCGCCCTCTCAGTCAGCATGAGCATATCCATGTTGCGGATCCACTGAGCCAGTGTGGGAGGTTCAGCCGACCCCCATTTCTGCGCTATGTCGCGCTTCGCCGTCACCAACCCCACCGTTGCCCAAGTTCTCGCGTAAAAGGCGAGGTCAGTCGGCCCCCAGACATTCAGCAAACACATACGTGGGTCCAGAGCAAGTGTGGTGTGAAGTGTTTGGGCCATGGTGCGCAATACTCTTTGCCAGTAACTAACCATCAGCGGACATTCCCAGATCGTGTGTATGAACGAGCCTTCCGCCCCGCAACCTCTGAGACAGTAAGGATGTTCAGCCCTGTGCAGTTTGTGTAATGTCGTGCGAGTGTAGTAAACCCGGTGTAGGATTTTTAACTGTACCAGGCGGAATTTGGAGGATACGCCCGCTTCACGTGGGGATGCCATGGCTGCGTTCCACTCGGTTTCATCTAGATCGCCCACCTCCAACACCCATTTGTCCTTCAGTTTACCCAGCGGGTCAGGCATGTTGTTCACCAATTTACGGTACGTCATTGAAGTCGCCCCCTCTTGCAAGTAGTCTGTGAGCAGACGGTCTTCTAGTGGGGAGGATTCGGGTGGGGACGTGTCAGACGGGATCGCCGCTAGCAGTGCATGCCTAATCTGGGTGTATCTGTAGAGTTCCGTTCCCCTTAGGTCATATTGCTCCTGCAGGGTTGCGAAGGAGATTATTCCTTCCCCAGTCCACATGTCACCCACTGTGGAGATGCCGATATTATCCCACTGCGTGAAGCCCTTATAGCGCCGCAAGTGGCCCAATGCCTTCGCGTCCCATAGAGGTGTAAGTTTAGTGATGATTCCACCCCATTTCAACTTTGCCAGTGCCTTATACCAGAGACGCACTGTGTGTTTCGTAGGCCCAGTCAGCTTTGCCGCTACACCTCGGTGGTACAGTGGGGTCAGCAAACTGTTCGTACCCAGTTGTTCCCTGTCTGCCTTAAACGCCGGGTCATCTTGCGGGGCGTGTATCCACTGGTTAAGGATTTTCAGCTGGGCCGCCCAGTAGTACAACTGTACGTTGGGTAGCGCGATGCCACCGTCGTACCATCCCCTGTTCAACTTTGCGTGAGAGATTCGGGCCGGTTGGCTGCCCCAGAGCAGGCCTGAGATTTGTGCTGTTACCTTCTGGAGGAAGCCATCCGGTACCAAATACGGAGCATTTTCAAGGACATACAGGAAGCGTGGCAGAGCCATCATTTTGAAGAGTGCTGCCCTTCCTAGTAACGTTAAGGGGAGTCCTTTCCAATGTTGCACATCACTACGGAGGCGGAGTAAGGGGGGCTGCAGGTTCAGCCGTGCGAACTCCGCCTCATCCCGGGTAATGTGAATCCCCAGATACTTGAAGGACGTGCGCGCTAGTGCCAACGGACAGAAGTCCGGGAGTGGCGGGAGTGGTCCCCGTAGTTCGAAAATTATAGACTTCGCCCAGTTGATGGTGTAGCCCGAGACTCGCCCATGTGCAGTACAGAGGGCCAGGAGGTTAGGAAGGCTGACCCCTAGATCTGTAAGGTAGATAAGCATATCGTCCGCGTAGAGGGACACTCTATCCTCCCAGTGTGGGGCCCACTGAATACCTTTCAGGAGTTGCGTGGTGCGAATCGTAACTGCCAATGGTTCCAAAACCAAAGCGAAAAGGAGGGGTGAAAGCGGGCATCCCTGCCTCGTGCCACGGCCCAGGGAGATAGTCCTGGAAATGTGACCGTTCGCCACCACTTTGGCTGTGGGGTCCCTGTATAGCATACGTATCCAGGAGATGAACACCGGGCCAAAACCCATGCGTGCGAGCACTGCAAAGAGATATTCCCACTCCACCATGTCGAACGCCATCTTGGCGTCCAATGAAAGGATCGCGGCCGGTTCCCGTAGTAGAGGAGTTCGTGCCATTACCCCATGTACCCTGCGGAGATTTAAGGCAGTACTACGATGTGGCATGAAGCCGGATTGGTCCGGGTGGATCAGGTGAGGTAAGCACGGCAGGAGCCTGCCCGCCAATACCTTAGCAATAACCTTGGCCTCCGGGTTAAGCAGGGAAATAGGTCTATACGACGAGCAGTCGCTGGGGGGTTTACCTGGCTTCGGGATTGCAACAATGGATGCCATCCGCTGATCCGGTGGCAGTCTACCCTTCACTCTAGATTCTTCGTACATAGTAAGTAGGGGCGTGCTCAGGGCCTCAGTCATAGTTTTAAACCATTCAATGGGGATCCCATTGGGGCCCATAGCCTTACCCGGATGAAGGGCACCGATAGCTTGCTGGATCTCTTCCACCGTTAGAGGCGCTTCTAAGTCGTTTGACGTCTCTGCCGTCAATTCCGGCAGGGGGACGTGCTCAAGTGCGACCCGAACCTCACCCTCCTCCACCACATTCTCAGGGGTGTACACCCCAGCAAAATAATCCGCGAGGAGTTCCACTATCTCGCCGGGGCGGGTGTGGACGTTGCCACTCGGGTCAGTAAGTTGGAGGATGTTCCTCCCCCCCCCATGCCTCTTGTCCAGCCACGCCAAAAGTTTGCTGGCTTTGTCCCCGATGTCGTAGACCCTGTGTTGCGTTGCCGCAATGTCCGACACCGTAATCCTCTTCATGTGATCAGTGAGGCGGCGCTGATGGACCTGGAGATCATGAAGTGTGTCCTCCGAGGGGCTCGCCATATGGGCGGTGTTGGCCCTCTCGAGGCCCAACTCCAACTCCAGGGCCTCGCGTCTGTGAGTCTTTTTGTGATTCGCAATCACGGCGATGGCCTGACCCCTAAATACGGTTTTGTACGCTTCCCACAATGTAGAGGGAGAGTCCACTGAGGATCGGTTTTCCTCGAAGTAGAGCCTCGTGACCTTCTTCAGTTCTTTGGTGATCTGGGGAACTTTAAGATAACCAGGGAAGATCGGAAATACCCTCCGCTGTTTCGTGTTCATGGTAGCGATTGTCAAGGTAAGTGGTGAGTGATCCGAGACGCCCCGGGGTTGAATAGTCGTTTCGTCTACAGTAAAACGCCCGTTGGTCAAGGCGAAGAAATAATCTATCCTAGAAAGGCTGTTATGTGTGGCCGAATAGTACGAGTATTGTCGCTGATTAGGGTGTAGCGTGCGCCAAATGTCCACCAACCCCTGTGCATCTAAAAAGGTTTGTAGCCTACTGGGCCCGTCCCTGTGTGTGCGCGCGGGGAACCGGTCCATGGTGTCCGTGAGTGCCATGTTAAAATCCCCCCCTATGAGTAGGTCCCCTTCAGGGAGAGTCAGTAAGAATGTACCAAGATCTGGCAATGCCTCAGAGTGTAACGCTGGTGGGATGTACACAGAGACTACATTGAACAGTTTTCCCTCCCACTGACCATGAACTGCAGCGAAGCGGCCATGGGTATCGGTCGCTGTGGACTTTACAATAAACTGGGACGATTTTTTCAGCAGGATACCCGTGCCACGGGACCCCGAGGTAAACTCAGCGTGCACTACCATGTGATACCCCCTCCTATCTAGGGCCTTCGTGGCTGCCCCGGTCAAGTGTGTCTCCTGTAGGAGAGTGAGAGCAGGGCCCTGTCTCCTAATCCCCTGCAGCACCAACCCCCTCTTAATCTTATCCCCGAGACCTCTAACGTTCCATGACATGACAAGTAAAGGGCTCGGTGCGGTGCGATTATCTGTCACAGCCATAGGAAAAACAGTTTCTCACAGTGTCCCGAATAGACCAGAATTCCTCAGTGGTGTGAAACAAACCTATGGACCTATGTGTGCTTAAAACAAAAACCTGCAGGCCCAAGAAGACCCGTGATGCAAACTTACCCAACACCCGTTCCCCCCCCCTCCCTGCCCCCCTGCTGCACGGACTCAAAACTGCCCGCCCCCCCAACTGAGCAGAGTGCATATCCCATCCCCAAACCAGTGTACTTGCGCGTTAGGGTGAGGGACTCTCCGCCGCCGGCAGTCTCTCATTCACACCCTCGGAGGCCCATCACCCAGTGTCCAATGGCGGGAAGCGCTTACACAGCGTCAAAGTCTCCTCGGCAAAAATAACCGTCAAATGTTCATTGTTCCTCGATGTCCTCCCGTCCGCCCTCTGTTCCCAACGAATCACCGGCGTCTGGTCCACCTCCCGAGGCCTGGGAGTCCTGGCGGTGGCCTCCAGTTCGATCTTTTTTGGGACGATTCGCCCGTCTGTGACTCTGTCCCGGTCTCCAACCCTCCAGCCACTCCAGAACGCTCTCAGGGTTGTCGAAGAACCACGTTTTGTTCTCCGCCACCACCCGTAGTCTCGCAGGAAAGAGCATTGAATACGGCAGCTCCCTGGATCTTAATTCCTTCTTCACCTCAAAGAACGTCCGTCGTCGACGTGCGACCTCCGCAGTGTAATCGGGGAAGATGGCGACAGTAGCGTTTTGGATTTTGAGAGGAGGGGAGGTTCTGGCCGCCTGTAAGACCGCGTCCCGGTCTCGGAAATTGAACAAACGTGCCACTATGGGTCGAGGGGGAGCCCCCGGCTTCGGTTGCCCCCCCGGGACCCGATGGGCCCGTTCCACTGAGAAAAATTTTGACAGTCCCTTTGGCTTCAGTTCCTCCGTGATCAGGCCTTCTACAAAAAGATCCATGGCCTGTATGCCCTCCGACTCCGGCACTCCTATAAGGCGGATGTTGTTGCGCCTCGAGCGCCCCTCCTGCTCATCCAGCTTCTCTCGGAGCACTCTATTGTCCTGCGCCATCCTCCCCATCTCCCGCTGGAGTTCCGATACGTCCTCCACAAGAGATTTTGTGACCACCTCCATGTCCTTAACTTTCTCCGACATTTTGTGGAGGTCTGCTCTGAGTAGGGAGACATCCGTGGATATGGCGCCAACAGTCGTTTGTAATTGGGCCAGGTCGCTTTTTTTTTTTCTCCCGGGGTGTCGGCCGCCTTTCCACCCAGCTCCTTCCCCATTGGGGAGACAGTGTGTTTGTCTGAGGTATAGCGGTCAATGCGGGTCTGCAGGACGCCGCCCTTGGGGCCTTTCCCCCCCATACCGCGAAGCGTCGCGCTCCTTGCGCCCCTACGCTCCAGGATATGCAGAGCGGTACAGACACTCGCTTAGGTGAGCACCTCGATTATCAGGCCCCAGAGGCTCAGTCCGGAAGGCGAGAGGCGCCCGTGCAGCACCGGGCGCTCAGCTATCACTGCAGGCAGGAAGATGGCGGATGTCCCCTCCGTCCCCGTCTCCGTCCCCGTCTCCCGTGCTCCCGGCGCCTCCAGTAACGACCGCAGAGACGGTCGGGGCGTCAGAGAGCGCACCACCAGGCACCGCTCCCCCGATCTGCACGGGTCCTCACCTCCGACCCCTCAGCTCGCACCTAGTCCGCCAGCTCCGGCACTTCGCGGGCACTTCCGGTCTAAGACTCCCGGTCAGCACTCACTTCCTGCCGGGGCCACGACCAGGGGAGGTCCCGGCTCAGGAGATCGCTGCAGGCCGCTCCGAGGCTCCGACGTATCTCCGGCAGCAGACGTCGGATCTTGTTGCCGCTTGTCGCTGCTCACACCGCCCGGTCCTGGGCTCTGGCACCCGCCTGAGGGGCTCGCAAAAGTGACGGATAGTGTGGCGGATCGACGAAGAGACTGCTTCAGCCGCGGAGCTTGTCCCTTATGCTGCCGCCATGATCGGCTGCTAGCCACGCCCCCCTGCCTTAAACTTTTTGACTGCTCTTCGATTCCTCCTTTATTTATCTCTTGGTTACTAGCTTCTTTAGCAACCAATTCTTTACCCTGTTCATTTGGGCTCTCTTTCTTTTTTCGTTCGAAAATGGCAAAGGTTTGTTTTTCTTGCTTGATTTTAATGGCATTTTTCCTTGCCTTCCGTGCCCGTTTACGCTGCCTTTTGGTTTGGGGTTCTATTGTACCTGATGACCCCAATGCTTTATTTTCGCATTGGCCATTTTCAGTTGTTTCACTCTCTTCTGATCCGTTTAAGGTTTTTTCCTTCTCAATTGAGGAAATTGTTGTATTTTGCTTTCCAATTTTTGGAGCCTCACCATTTTTTTCTTGATCGATGGTTTCACCTGGTGTTTTTTTTTAGTGTGTTGCAGCTAATATTTCTGTCAAAATGTCTGGTAATGATGTCTGGTTATTTCCCCGCAGACACAATTTTGTTCCATTGAATTGGCTTTCCATTGTTTTTCTTCATCCTTTTCTTTTGTGATGTACACCGAGATTATATCCAATTTAGAATTTATTCCCGCTATGTGTGTTGCAATTAAGTTCATCAAATCCACCTGAACATCGAGTTTATTTGATTGGAAATTTAAAGCATTGATTGCTTGTTGTAAGCTTTTTAGTAGAACGTCGCCCAGAGCGCGGACTGTGCATTGGTTGGTTGCGTCCGAGCCCCTGTGGTTGAGTCGAAACCACTTGCGGAAGAAATAGTTATTGGCGAGTCTTCTTTTATCGCCCCTTTTACTTCACCACTCATCTGAAATTTATTATTCAACTGTCTGATGGGGCTAGATGTAAGTTTTTTTTGGAGCAAGGGTAGTTTCCCGTTTCTCTCCATTTTCTTTTATTTCCAGTTGCTCGGATTCTTTCACTTCTGCTTGACTATTTCGCTGCAGTTCCACTTCCTTTTGTGTATTCTCTTCGAGCATTTTCCGAAGTTCTGCTTCTTCAAAGATTGAGAAAGATTTTGACCAATCTATCTTTTGTATACTTCTTTGCAATTTTATTTGGGACCCTATTTGGCTTTGGTCGATAAGTATTAAACTCTTTTCTTTGTCCTCGGTGGTTATTTTGTATGGTGTAGACATGGCTTGGAAAATGGGTACGTGAATCTGTGCCGTAGTTTTTACCAACCAATTTTTGATTGTTGATTTTTCTTTAGACTGGGTACCCAAACTTAATTCTGATTCGTTTCTCTTTTTGCTTTTTTTACTTGATGAAGTTAAATATAATGGTTTTATTGGATTTTGTAGGGTTTTTGCTTCTTCACTTATGGTATAAATTGCTGCCATTTGATCTTTTAGAAAGTGGAATTTATGCTTAAGTTTTTTCTCCCCAAACTTAAAAGGCTCTACCGTGGGGACTGGTATCAGTTCTATTTGTTCCTTGCTGAGCAACTCCTTTGACTTATTTTTATTTCCTTCTTTATTTCTTTCTTTTGCAGCCGACCTTCTCTTAATTTTCTGTATTGGTGCTTGTCGGATTTTCCCAGACCGCATAGTCCTATTTCGGTTGTTCTATCTGGTGGCCTATTTATGGGCTATTTTGAATCTGACTTAGTTTTTCAATGTACGGTTGTGTCTGGTTATCCCTCTATTTTTAGTCTGTATCTATTTCCTTCTGAGGGCTTGGGTAGTTTACTACACGGTGTTTAATATTCACTCCGACCCTCTGTTCATTCTGGTCCGCTCTGGTTCTCTCTACCTTCACTCCTACTGCCCCTGTAGCTCCCCGGTCAGGATTTATATGGCGGACTGTACTGGGTGTCTGCAGTATTTACAATATTTATACTTGTTCGAAACTCCCACTGCTAGACACCCCTTTAATGTACTGCCTAGACAGTTATCCTTGCTGGTTTGCAAGCGGCGTTGTTGTCGCAGCGTGGGTCGCCGCGCTCACGCCTGCGTGCAACCTACGTGCAGCCTGCCCCCACAAGTCTTCCCTGGACTCGGTCTCACTCTTTGCGTGGGAGGGTGTGACACCCCTGGTGGTGGCCACTCGACTTACTGGCCACTCGTGCTCACCCTCACACTCACCCTCACGCTTGCGCTAGCACTCCCAAGCCTGTCTGCCCCTTGGGTGAGAGACAGCTGCCATCAGGGAGAGAGCGGGAGTGGAAGGAAGGTGCCGGGCAATGTGGCCGTTGTGGTGGCTGCTCTTGTTTATAACAAGTATAAGGAGGCCAGAGCCAGGCAACTCGGACTTCACTCACCGAATATGCAGCCGAATATGCAGGGGGAGGCCGGTTCGTGAGTCCGCTGGTGGCAGACGGTTCAGCTGTATCAGAGGCTGCTTTTCCAAGGCGCTACAGCTCTAATGCTCCTGATGTTGTGTTCTGTGTGCCTGCGGGATGCGAGGCGGGTGTGGAGCCGTCTATGGTCGTCTACAGGATTTGCCAGTGTGCAGGGCTTAGGGCAGGGGCTGGGGGTCTGCAATGACAGCCTTCCTCTCGCCACGGATCGCTTGCCCCCCCCCCCCCCCCGCTCAGCCTGACTCGGCTGAACTCCGTACCCCGTGCTCCGTGCAGCCTCTCCGCTCCGCACACAACTCTCTCGTCTCAGTGCTCCTGGCGCTCTGGTGCTCTCTGCTCTCTTATTTAATCTTTTTCTAGCGGATCTGCCTGCTGAACTTAACAAATGTCGCAATCACGCACCTAAGCTAGGACGAATTACCCTTTCAAATTTGCTATACGCGGACGATCTGGTGCTGATAAGCCGCACTCAAATAGGCCTTCAGCACCTCCTGAATGCAACTTATGCCTTTTCAGCAAAGAACGCCCTCCAAATAAATCTTCACAAGTCAAAGTCCATGACGGTTAATTACAGTAAAAAAAGGAATCTTTGTTGGTACCTGAATGGCGAAAAACTTGGCAGGGTAGCCTCATACAAATATCTGGGTGTCCTCTTGGACTCAAACAACAACTCTAGGCCTCAACTGCACTCCATCCGAGGGAAAGCTACAATGACTTATCTAGCACTAAAATCATTAAAGACAAAACTCCCCGATCTTACACTTAAGCCACTCCTTGAAATCCTGCGTGCAAAACTACAGCCAACGCTCTCGTATGGGACTTCAAAGCTTATTGTTTAGCGAAACAACTTCAATGCTTGTCCGACTGGTTAGCGGGTTTCAACTTAAATCAAATTGGTTGTACACCACATATGTTGTAACTAGTCACCTCATAGGTTATTACTGCTTGGAGTGGTGCAGCACCATCATCTCCCACTACTGCGTAACAATGTACTAACATAATGTAGATATGTTCTTCAGTTCACAAACTCACCCCCGCATTACCCCCCTAATATGACCCTGAGGGCCCACCTACACCGGTGGGCTTGCTTATGTCGGTTGGTCAGGCTGGCACCCTGGGAGAGTTGAGGGATCACAACATTAAGGGAATCTCTTTGTGGGGGGCACACTGATTTCCCATCAGGACTTCACACAGCTCCATGTACAGTAAAACTCCCTTTCCCTTTGTAAGGGGCAAACTGGCGGTCCACAAGTACAGAGTTGGAATCAGTGTAAAAAAAACGCCAGACGCAAAGCACAGCTTCGTCAACAGTTTGCCCCTGATGAAGGGATAGGGAGTAATAATTATGTTGTAATATTATGTACAAAGAACATGAACACAGAAAGAATTATTGAAATGTTATATGTGGCACTGTAAAATTAAAATGTAAATGAATTTATTTTGAAACAAACGCAAAGAAATTTGTATGAAAATAAATACAGGTTTGGATATAAAGAGTGTGGATAACAATAGATTACATATGAAGTATTAACCCCCCCAATTCTGTGCATGTATGAGTCCAAGTAGCCACATGGTACTTGGCCACCTACACATAGTGTTACACATGTCAGGCAGACATCAGTCATACGTAGCATGCAAATTAGTTACATTTTTGCAAATTAGGTTTAGTTATACATTAATACAGGAGTGCACAATCTACTACAATAATCTATTCCTACAGACATGGTGGGGTTGTTTGTATCGGAGTTTTCAAATTGGAATGCAAGGCTTTATGATAGTGTGTTGATTGTTCACACTTATAGTCCATAGGAGGCCTTGGTGCCCCGGTCTCCAGTCTCCACTGCCCAAATGATTAAGAACAGACATTGTGATTTTAATTCCTTTGAAAATAGTTTCTTTGTTGTTCTAGGCACTGTTATGTGCGAATCCGTTGGGGGGTACCGCCTCCTACCCTGAGTAGGCAGTGAAATTACATGCAAATAACTGCGGGATGCTTCGTATGGCTTTAGATGGCTCTTACTCCACTCCAATGCTGTGGAGTGAGGTTCGGCAGAGAGGCTACATCCGCCCCTGTGTATGTCCCACTACATGGCGCTAAGACATTTTTCACTGAGTAAAGGGGGGTGGGTATCTCGACCATGACAAGTTGGAGAAAGCTTGGCATAGGGGGTGCGGTTCGCAACTATTTATTGTTCTCACTAAAGTGATTTTTATTTGCTCAGATCCCGCGCTAGTGTTGACTCCTCAGTCCAGTTGGCAACGAGGCAGGCAGACTCAGTTCAGACTTATTCAGATTGTTTAAAGATGGCACTGGGAGGGAGTAGTACAGTGAGATTCCTTACTTGGAACGTCAGAGGTCTTAATGATTACCGCAAAGTGCGCAAAGTATTTGCCTACCTCACGAGGCATACAATAGATATCGCTCTGTTACAAGGAATCCATTTGCCTGCAGATAGTAAAATGCTCACACACAGAAGATTACAGGGCTCCTTTCATGCGGCTTGTTTTTCAACACATGCAAGGGGGGTGCTAACATGTGTCAACCCAAAATCTGGTTTCACATTACAGCCCCTCGAGACGGATTCTGATGGAAGATATTCTATTTCTAGATGAAGGGGAAAGGGTCTAGACCTGTTGGTGGTTTATGTCTATTGTCCAAATTTTGATAACCCCCAGTTCTACCACAACCTACTAGTACGTCTACAAATAAACACCACTCTCCCGCTCCTTTGGGGTGGCAATTTTAATCGTATTCTGTACCCTTCACTGGACCACTCTGGGGGCCCAGCCCGCCGTCCTTCATGCTCTGCTAAAACCATTACTGACGTTATTATGCACCTAGACATGGCTGACGTTTGGCGCACACGTTTCCCTGGAAAAGGGGGTTTCACTCACTACTCCACCCCGCAGGATTTGCATCAAGAATTGATTACTGGTTCATAGCGAGAACTTTCTACCCTGTAGTTAGGGAATGCACGACCCTCCCACGCTCATTATCAGATCATTCACCTATACTCCTGGAGTTGCTAAGCTCACAGAAAAAACAGCCCCGTTCACATGGCGCTTCCCCCCTTTTCATTATTAAACAGTGTTTTTAAAACCGACATATACCACGTCATAGAAGATTTATGTTTAATTAATATTGGCTCTGTACCATGATTCGTCACAGTCTGGGAACCTTTAAGGTTTACATGCGAGGTATTGCTATCTCAAAGCACTCAGGTATACTCCGTTCACTTAAAGGAGGCCTTGATAGCCTGAAAAACATTTGACCGAATTAGAGCAAGCTGTTTTGTGAGGGGGTGAGGCTAGCAGCACAGAGTAATTGAAAAGGGCATTAGAGGAATACCATGAAATTGCTGACTGTGAGGTCAAACATATGGGTAAATATGCAGTAGCCAAAACATATGGGGAGAGTGAGAGCCCAGGGCTACCTTGTCTGCTTTATTGCGAAGCAGAAGAGAGGTGGCCACAGTTATTGAATTGCACAGGGGTGAATTGCTAACAGACCCGGCATGCATTGCAATCTGATTTAGCCAGTACTATACTGATCTACACCGCTCTTGGACGACAGCGGAGGCTGTCTTAGATTATTTAGGGCACATTAAGCTCCCAAGGCTGGGTAACGAGCACAGAGAGTATCTTATGAGACCCCTCAAACCTTGGGAGATACAGGAAGCCTTAAAAAACATGCACTCGGGTAGCGCCCCTGGACAAGACCGCCTTACAGTCGCTTTTTATAAAGAATTCAGAGATCTCCTAGTCCCACATTTGGTGACACTCTTCGAAGAAATCAGAGAATCTGGTGGGATGCACCTCTCTATGAGGGAAGCCCTGATAGTCACACTACTGAAACCTTGCAAACCATCTAATGAATGCTCCTCATTCTGGCCATTATCATTGTTAAATGCAGACACTAAAATCTACACCAAGCTTCTTGCCAACCGCTAGGCCCAGTTAGTACCAAAGCTGGTTTGCCCAGAACAAGCGGGCTTTGTCCAGAGGCGTAATCTGACATATAACTTGCGCACATTCTTCGGGGTAATACAGGTAATACAAAATGCTAATCCAGAGATCAAGTCTTTTACATGCAGAAAAAGCCTTTGACTCTGTGGAGTGGACGTTCATGACCTCAGTGATGAGGAGAATGGACATGGTCGAGATATTTCTCAAATTAGTCTCTGTCCTGTATAACTCCCCTTCCGCCTGAATAAGAATCGAAGATATAGTTGCTGCTCCCATTAAGATATCCAGAGGCACTCGGCTTGGTTGTCCACCATCACATCTCCTGTATGAAATAGTAGCAGAACCCCTGGCCTGTGCTCTTGGGGAGTATCACGGACAGAGGGGTATTCAGGTCCCAAACTATAACTTAATAATATCAACATATGCCGATGACAGTCTTCTGTACATTAGAAATCCTGAATTAAATCTATCTCCAGTATTTAGGGAGGTTGTATGCTTCTGGGAATTCTCAGGCCTAAAAATTTATTGGACTAAATCTATAATTTTCCCATAGACCTCAGTCACGGCACCTATCTAATTAGACTTTCCTCTTGCCTGATCGAATGATCCGCTGCACTCCCTAAGAATTCAAATTCACTCAGACCCTGAGATTGTATGTAAAGAGAATCATGGTAGGGCAGGCACCAAGTTAGAGGAAGAAGTGGAACGCTGGGTCCGCCTCCCTCTGTCCGTCCTTGAGCACAACTCACCGATAAAAATGGTGGTACCTCCTGGGTTTCTATTTTTGTTCCAGTACATACCAACCATGCTTACATCTCACTTTTTCAAAACCATCAGATCATTACTGACGAGGTTAGCCTGGGCTGGTAAGCAATTGCGCGTCCAATGGAAAATCCTAACTCTCCCCTACGTCCTGGGTGGTCTGAGAGCCCCAGATTTGGAACTTTACTATAGGGTTACACAATGCATTTGACCCCCTTCATTTACAGATAAAAAAGATAGTAGCTACACCCTTCCTGCTACCTTCCAGGTTATTTCAAGCCCCGGACCGTCGCACCGGTATTTTGGATTCGGTCAATGCCACGGTACACGCATGGCATGACTTAAAGAAGAGACAGGCGAGCACCATATTATACTGCCCACTAATGCCACTTGAATGGTGTCATTGGCTGCCCATTAGTAGGGAAAGAGAGGTGGTCAAGACACTAAAGGTTCTCAATATAACTAAAATTGGTGACCTCTTTCTTGCTGGTAGTGTGCGTGATTGGGCTGGGATTGCAGCCGAGAGACAAGATACCTCTTCTCTAGTGAGATTTCATTTTCACAGAGTGCGTCATCCCTTTCGGGAGCTTCTTGGTGACGACATGGTGGAGCCTCCTGAGGTAATCCCCTTCTCATTTTTATTGCGGTCTGAATCTCCCCGTAAATTGGTCTCCAGTATCTACAGTACTGTCCAGAGTTACCGTAAGAATTTCTACACTAAGCCCAGACTGGAGTGGCAATCTGAGTTAGGGGTGGCTATCGAAGATGGCACTTGGATCTACTGCTGCGTGGCAATGTGGCATATCTCATTAAATGGCCGTCATCGATTAATACATTTTACATTTTTGAATAGAGTCTATTATACACCTGCCCGCCTGCATAGTTATGGCTTGCGGGAAACAACGGATTGTGAACGTTGCAGGGCTAACCCAGCGGATTTCCTTCATGTGGTATGGTTCTGCCCGGATATATCCAAGTACTGGGTTTTGATATTCCAAAAGTTGAGTGAAATCACACAGACATCAATATCCCCCGATCCCTTATTTGCCCTTTTTATTTACTCAAAACAGATAAAGAAAGACATACATCACTTGATAGACATGGGGTTTTTGATCGCAAAGCGTAGAATAGCAATGCGTTGGTCACTTCGCTGTCATTCGCCCCTAGTCTTGCAGAAGGGTGGAATGACATGCTTTTTTTAATACACAAACAGAACTATATAGCAAATTACTCCCATCTCAGAACTGCCCCAAAATGTTTGGGGGTTATATCAAAAGTATTTGGCAGAAAAGGTATCAAATGTACCAGTGTAGAGTATCACTACAAGGTTCATTAACACGCTCTAATTATGCCCACTGGGACTGGTATTATCGGGTGGCTCATTCCCCGTTGAGTGTCCCGAGGGAGCGCAGGACATTGGTTTCCTAATATTTGCTTGAGACTCCAACATACACACAGTTCCTCCCCACTGGTATTTGGATGGGGTGTATGGACAGTCCCACTTTTGCAAAAACAATCAAAGTCTGTTGTGTTAGGATACGCACTGGGCACTTTCACTGTGCTCTGCCCATGCTTACAGTCATGTATTGTCATCATTATTTATCTAAACGGTGGTCGTTGGTAATGTATGAAACAATGGTTGCTATTTTTTTTTGTTTCTTTACCTTTTTTTTACTGCCGATTCTTCTAGATTTGTATGTAATAATATGCAATAAAACATTAGTAAAAAAAAACTATTACTTTTTAGACACAAGAGAGAAAGAAAACACAGCAGGCACAAGATAGACGGACAACACAGTAAAGGGACCACTGCTGCTACGCTTTGCAGGCTAGGAGTTATATAATTGTTTGAAAACTTCCCAGGCACAGGTGCTGATCACAATTACCATGCTGCCATAGCTGTGCTGAATGCTGACTTTGACCCTCAACTCAACCTGGGATATAATTTTGGGGAGAAAATGTGGCCTAACGGCTAGGGCGGTCGACCTTGGAGCTGGGGAGCCAGGTTCGAATTTCGGCAGGGACGCTCAACATTCTGCGATTCTGGGCAAATCACCTAATCTCCTCATGCATAACAAAATGAATGTGTCCGTCTGTAACGTAATTGGTGCCCATGTAGATTCAGGTCTAGTTTGGGCTATATAAAATTCCCCTCCACCCCCCCAAAAAACAGAAGTTCAAATTGCATCAGGTTGGACTGAGGGAATATGAGACAATCAACTTGTTTTCACCCGCCTGAGGGCAATAGCCAGCACGTTCTTGGATGATGGCCAGCCAAAAGAGTGAGGGCCCCAATCAACCAAGGATTGTTGCATATATAGAAATCATTTGATCTAATTTCTTATGTTTTTTTTCTGAAATTTATATTTCTTGACACATTTCGCCTTTTTATGAGAACTGGGGAGCAATTGTATTTATAAGCATGATTAAATATTGAATGTGTTAAGTTCCTATAAATGAAACTAAACCAGCCCACTTAAAAAACGGTGATGGTTGTTGTAATTTATGCTTGAGATTCAATGATTTTTAATTCAAATTAAATCATAACAGACATTTTCTAGTATGAAAGCCTCCAGCATAGCTTGGTCATTCAAAATAGTTTCACAACATATGGCACTGTAGTGATTACAAAAATAATAAGTACATGAACATATGAATATCGCAACATTGTCAGTCTCATAGTATATGTGAGTAAAACACTTCTTTTCAGACTTTTCCTGGATCCTCCATGCAAGAAGTTTCCTGCCATTATTGCTGATACTTCCTTTAAGATGTTTTGCAGGCAACTTTACACAATCTATTTACTTATTGTTGACCATTAAAATTTGTGTTCTATTTCAATTTGCCATTTATTAAGAGATTTGATTAATAATTGATCCGTAGAATTTTTAAGTAACACTTCTAATACCTCGAGGGTCCTGGGTATGGTTTGTATTTACTGGGTAAATTCTTTACATTAAGAGCAAAGCAATGAGGTAGCTAAGGGCCAGATGTAGGTAAATCCAATATACCGATTCTTAAATACACAGTTTTACCGATTCGGTATTTTAGAATCGGTAAATGGGATGCAGATAAAAATTCAGTAAATATTACCGAATCGATAATATTCGGTATCATCCATTCGGTATTTACCGATTCGTTAATTCCCATTCATTCCTATGGGCCTCCAGGCCCATAGGAATGAATGGGAATTACCGAATCGGTAAATACCGATTCGGTAAATACCGAATCGGCTATTCCAAATAAGAAAAAACCCAGGATTCAGCCAATCAGGTGCAACCACCCCCCTCCCAACCAGGAAGTGGCCACACCCATGCAGGTGCAAGCAATCAGAAGCTTCTGGAGAGGCTGTGAGAGCAGAGCAGAGCTTCTGAGCCACAGGAAAACTTTACTGCTTTTGAAAGTGAAAAAATAACAGACAACACTGAGAGGGAAGGTGCAGCGAGGAAGATCAAATTCAGCACCATGGAGCTGCAGGTCCTCCTGGAGGAGGTGGTAAAGGAACACCAAAGATTTTTTGGTAAGCAGTCCCTGCTGGTGTCAGAATCTGCCAAAAAGGAAGATTTGGCTGGCAATACAGTCAAAGGTAAATGATGTTGGAGTGACCCTACTGGATATTGATGACCTGAAGAAGCGGTGGTACAACCTCAGGAGCTTGACAAAGCGAAAGATGGCTGAGCTCCACAAACAGGCGAACCTGACTGGAGGAGGGAGGAACAGGGCACCTGCCCTGACTGAGCTGGAGGAGCTGGTGGAGTCCACCATTGAACCAGACAGCGTCTGTGGGATTGGAGATGCAGACAGCTCAGCCAGAGCTGCCACCAGTAAAGGTAAGAAGCATGCACAACAATCACCCCCACCCCATCCCCTTCCCTTTCCCCTTTCCCTATGTGGTAGTGTTAACCCCACTCCTGTAGAGGTAGCAATATACACCAGCAATGCCTTATGGGAGATGTAGTCTTTGAAACACCTACCATGTCAAACAGCACACCAAACAACAAGGCATGCGACACACATCAGTGATAAGCAAGCTGAGGCAATAGTGACAGTGTTTCAGATATTAGAATTTAATTGTATAAGCAGTGCTGCAGGACCACAGAGCTAATGTACGAATTTCTGTCCACAGGCGAGACATCTCGCAGGCGTACCAAGGAGAAGGAAGGCAGTGCACCACAGAGGGAAGACACACAGGAGACAAGGGCAGAGAATACCACACAGGAAACTGGTGCACCAACAGCACAGCCAGCCTCCCAAGACCTTCAAACATCACCACAGCTGCAGGCCTCCCCAAAGCGTTTTGACTCCCCTCTACTCCTGTTCACACCTGAACTGCTTGCGTCACCGGCTAACACAACACCTGCAATCCAAACAGCAAGAGGCATGTAGTTGCCACACTAGTTCAAATGGAGCCATCAGCAGGTGACACGGTGGTGGGTGATACACCAACCTTGGCTGGTGTAGAAAGCACTGCAATGCAGCAGTCCAGCACCTAGGGGGCCCGCACAGGTACCAGACGCCGCAGGCCCAGAGACAGCAGTGATTCGCAACATGTTGAGGGTCCCAGTATCTTCCGTGGACTGGAGGGTAGCATGGGGAAAATAAAGCGCATGCAGGTGTCGGCTATACAGTCGGTGCAACACCATATGAGGCACCTTAATGAGAACATGGCAAACATAGGAAAGGGCATCAGCTCAATGGTGGATTAAAACAGAGAGATGGCAGCAGGCAAGAGAGAGTTGGCTGGGGGGATGCGGGACATGTCCCAGTACGTACTGCTCTTGTGCACCAAGTTTGACCAGGACAGGGCAACAAGGCGGAAGGACTAGCAGCAAGCACAACAACACACTAAGGCAGTCAACCGCCTGGCCACTGCCACCTCCCTACTTTGCAGGCGATGCGTAAACATGCAGGAGGGACTGGCACACAGCAGCAGCAGTGAAGTCTCCAGGGGCCTTGTGAGGGTGACAAGTGCTGTTGAGGTGCTGCTTAATGCGCAGTCAGCACATACTGTTGCTCTGGATGTGGGTGAGAGCGAGGAGAGCACCAGTAGGAGCAGTATGACAACCCCCCCTATTGCTGACACACGTAGGAGCAGCAGGCTCCATGGGGCTGCCACTGCCCACACACCCAGTGAGGACAGCCAGCCAATTTCATCTGGCACCGGTAGGCGTGGCCGCAAATAACTAATGCTGCCCACACTCCCTGACCTGGAATGGGGAAGAAACCCAGGACTCCCAGTATGGATGGATACAATTTATGTTGCACATTTGTGCCTTTGTGTACTGGCGTAGTGCCAAAAAATTAAACTACGTTGGGTACATACTCCACCTGGCTGTGTCTCTTTACTTACTTAAAAGTAGTTGCGTGTGATCTCTGCCCGTCTCTGTCTCCCATCTGTTGCTGGCGCCACTTCTGCTGTGTTGGGCTCAGGCTGTGCACATTCATCATCGTGGTCCTCAAAATCACTTAATTCCACTTCTTTACCTTTCTTTGTAGCAAGGTTGTGCAACATTGCGCAAGTTGCAATGATCTTACAGCAGATGAGTGGTGAGTACTGACGTGCGCCTCCACTTTTTGGGAGGCAGCGGAACCTGCTTTTTAACAGCCCAAAGGTGCACTCCACAATGTTCCTAGTAGATTTGTGTGCCACATTATATCGTCTCTCGCTCGGGGTTGATGGGTTCAGGTAGGGTGTCAGGATGAACGAGCGGACGGCATATGCTCTATCAGCTATGTGGACATGAGAGAGCCATAAATCAAATGCACAACAACACATATGCAATATCTATCAGGGTGTGTCACAGTGTTTTACCTAGCAGGTATCCTTCTCTGAATCCCCCCGCTGTCAGGCGTGTGTACATCCCACTGTTCTGAAAAATTTAGGAGTCGTGGGTGCTTCCTGGGAATTTGGCCACATTGTTTGTGATTATGTTGGCAGCATCACAGATTACCTGCACATTGATAGAGTGGGTTGACTTTCTATTTCTGTAAATGTACTCTGTGGCTGCAGGTGGGCAGATTGGGATGTGTGTCCCTTTAAATACAGCCGATGACATGTGGGAACTGTGCCCGTTGATAGAAGTCAGTCTTGGTCTTTAGCAGTTCTGCACGTGTGTCAGGGAAGCTGATGTAATGATGCATTCTCTGCATCATGGCCTCCAGAGACTTCCGGAAGAAACAGGACAGGCAGCTCTGGGACACCCCACCTACTGCAGCTATCACCCCCTGGTAACTCCCAGATGCAAGCAGGTGTAGGCTACAGAGCACCTGCACATGCGGTGGGATGGCGTGCGCCCTTGGTGTTGGGTGCTCCAGGAGTGGGTGCAGGTGCCTACTCAAGTCCAGGATGGAGTGGGAGGGTGTTTTTAGACGTGATTACGAGCTGTTTCCTGACCCACATCTAGGCTGCTATAATTTGCTAATTTGCACTTTGGCTCTAAATTTTATAACTTGAACAGTCTTTCGGCAAAACTTTTAAATATTGTTTTAGCATTGTAATCAGGCTGCATTGACCCTGCAGTGCCCGTCTGTAAGAGTGGGCCCGCCACGATCGGGGTCAGCGTTCTAGTCTCCAGGCAGACTATAAAACACATGCTGGCGCGACCACGCAGCAGAGGTGCACAGCGGGCACGCCGCTGGCACGCCAAAGGCAAGCCCCTCTGCGCCCGGAACGCGACCAGCGCTAGAACCCCTACCGGTTTTAATAGGAAATATTATACGCAAGACAAATTATTGTTATTAAACAGGGGTAAGTGCCAAATGCCAACTCTATTGATTGATCACTGCTCTATGGATCCTAAATGCTGTTCTAGCTGTGGATTTATAACATGTGGCTCGCCAGTCACAGCCACTGTTTTCCATTCGGACTCCACTAACAATATTTGCTCAATTATTTTAATAAACGAAACCACAAACCAAATTAAAAGCAAAAACTGGTAGAAAGTCAGCAAACACGACCAGATGTGAAATGACTAACTCAATAACATGTATTCTGTTAAACACTAGGTCGATCGCTAAGCATAAATACAAACTAGAATCCTTAATATCTGACACTAGCCCAGATTTGGTATTTCTTACAGAAACCTGGGCTTCTTCCTCCTTTGGACCAGATTGGAACATTATTGCCACAACTGGTTACTCAGTGGCACAGGTGGAAAGAAAAGGAGCAGTTGGGGGTGGCATTGCCTTGCTACATCGTTCCCATCTTAAAGTAAACTATAGATCTGAATCCTCGCTCGAGGCTGAGGCCATGTCCTTTAGTATAAAACATAACAACCAAGTATTCCTACCAGGCTTATTGATCTATAGACCGCCTGGACCGAGAGCCCTTTTTACTAAAGCACTACAAGCCTTTCTAGAATCATGTCTGGATACTGCCACTTTTACAGTTTTAGGAGATTTTAACTTTCATTTAGAGGATAACAATAACTCTGATGCTGCTATATTATTTGATAACATGCTAGGCTATGGGATGAAACAGATTGTATCCAAATATACCCACCAAGCCGGACATACGTTGGATGGCATTTTTACTAGCAATGATTGCATTGAAATAGAAGATGTACTGACCATTCCCTGGTCAGATCATGCAGTAATTCATTCATTTTAAAATAAATACTAATCTATTTACTAATGGCCGAAGGGATTGTCCCATACCAGTGAAAATCCGTCCCTGGAAACAAATTCAGAAAGATGAATTAACTACCATCTGTCCAATAATATCCCTATTATAGAAGATAGTGATGGTGGGGCGAATAAACGTGACTTATGGATTAGCCAGGCAATCAACCAGTTGGCACCTGAGGAAACTAAGCAACCAAGGAGACGATTAGCCACCTCACCATGGTATACAGCGGAGACTAAATCTTTTAAAATTAAGTGCAGGCGCCTGGAGATCCGACTATACTGCACAGCACCGTAAGGAATATAATAAAGCTCTGGAGGATTATAAAGCAGAAATAAAACATGCTAAAGGGACCTATTTCACTAATAAAATTCAAGAGGCCACAAATTCCGCTAAAGAGCAATTTAAAACTGTAGCGACTTTAGCTAAGTGTCCTCGAGACACAGTGTTTGTTCCAGAACAAAATTTCGTGAACAACCTTGCTCTGTTCTTCCAACAAAAAATTAAAACTGTCCATAATGACCTCCAAAATTTGCCGGCAAATATGGAGAATAATAACGGGGAATCAACTGAGACTCCTTCAATCGTGAATACTTTATCTCAATTCTCCTTTCTTAATGAAACTTCGGTTGCTAATTTTGCTGGCCATGCCTCCCTATATACTTCATCCCGTCACCGAAATCATAAGTACTTTTCTGACCCCTCTTCTCAATGAAATTATAAGATCTGGAGTCTTTCCTCAAAAGTGGAAGAAGGCCTGTATAAGACCTATCTTGAAAAAAGAATCACTGGACCCTCTGGATACAAAACATTATCACCCCATATCCTGCCTTCCGTTGCCATCTAATATATTAGAGAAAGCAATGAACCAGGAGTTGATGGAGTTTGTAGATCAAAATAATATCCTGGACTCCACACAACATGGCTTTAGATCATGTCATTCAACGGAATCTGCTCTAATATTAGCAACTACTAAGGAAATCCGTAGGACCATGGATTAAGGTGGCAGAGCTGTCCTAATACTACTCGATGTAACGGCAGCTTTTGACACTGTCAACCAGGGGGTCCTACTGGAACGACTCAAAGCTGTAGGCATTAGAGATACTGCCCTAATCTTACTCGGGTCCTTTCTGGACTCAAGAGTACAACAAATCTTCTGGGAAGGTATCCAGTTGAGATAATTTCTTCTCCCTTGTGGAGTTCACCAGGGATCGGCACTATCGCCCACTCTATTTAATCTGTATGTAACACCATTGGCAATTAATAAAACATCATGGCCTACAACTGGTGTCATATGCAGACGACACCCAGTTAGTGGTGTCACTTACCCAGAGTGTAGAATTCACAGCTGAGCATTTCAGAAACTGCCTCCTGAGTGTTAAGAGCTGGATGAATAAGAATTTTCTAAAGCTTAACACTGAGAAAACGGAGGTGATAGAATTTGGCCAAAAACCCTCCATATGGAATCAATTATGGTGGCCACCCGAAGCTGGCATCTGCCCTGTTCCGGCTTTAAAAGTTAAGAACTTAGGCTTTATGATTGACAAAGACCTAACATTCACTTCTCAAGTTAATCAAGTCACCTCGGCCTGTTTCTTTACGATGAAGGTCCTCCGAAAAATACTACCTTATATACCTCTCATACTAAGGAAGACAGTAGTGGGAGCCCTGGTTTTATCACGCATTGATTATTGTAACGAAATGTATATGGGAATTGGAGAAAGACAGCTCTCCAAACTCCAGTCACTGCAAAATGCTGCGGTAAGAAGGCTGCTAGATCTCCCGAAACACCACCCAACATCCAACGGTATGAGGCAATTACACTGGCTCCCCATCCGACGAAGGGTGCCGTTCAAGGCCTTGTGCCTAGTGCATAAAGCTGTAAACGGAGGAGGCGCAGAAGAAATGAAATCGGGTTTCCCCGCTACGTACCTTCCCGCTCACTAAGATCTGGTAGCTTGGGCTTGATCTGTGTACCCAGGATAAAAAAAGCCTGATGGGGTGGAAAGGCACTTTCCTTTCAGGCGGCAAGACTCTGGAATTCTTTGCCTACTGATATACGATTTAAAACAAATAAGCTTGTGTTTAGAAAGGCCTTGAAAACCAGGCTTTTTACTAAACCTTAGACTGATAATGCTCATCTCAAATCCTCACATAGCGCCAAGACACCTCGGCATTAGTGCGCTTAATAAATAATTCAGCCAGTCAGTCAGTCAGTAAGTTGGAAGAGCGTGATCCGCTGTCTGTAGACTTGCTCCTCCCGTCTCCAGATCCTCTCTCCTGCTGCCTGTAGCCGTAGCCGCCTTGCTATCACATAGAGTGCCGCCATTCTGGTCACACTGTTGCATTTTAGGGCCTTTTTTATAGCCTGCACCTGGTTACCACTTGCTGTCAATCCATGGTAATTACCGACTCTTAAATACCGAATTTAAATACATTCTGTATTTTAGAAGTTACCTACATCTGTATTCTCATTTTTTACCATTTCTTATTTACCGATTCGGTAAAGAAGAAATGTTACTGAATCGGTATTTACCGATTCAGTATTTGGGCTCCTACATCTCAAAAGCCCAATACCGGTCGGTAACGGCCGAAATTCAGTAATTTTGGCCGTTACCGACCGGTATTGGGCTACATACATCTGGCCCTTAGTGTTGTGTAAGATGCATTTACCACCCCCCACAAATAACAATGCAGCGTATGCCCTGGGTTATTTTCCGACTGTTTTAAATGAAGATAAGTGAAAGGTCTTGGATTTCTTTTCTGTTGGAAAGTCAGTAGATAGATAATACTGAATGATGGCATCAGTGTCGGGGAATTAAAAAGAAGATATACAAATACCTTGAAACTAGCTCATGATGAACCAAGCATTGCAGTAACCCTTTGCAATTTAGAAAAATCTTTATTGCAGGAAAGAAGAAGCAGGATGATATTTCAATTTTAATATTTTATTGCAAATTAAAAGCAGCTCCCTATGAGCCAATGGAGTTCCATCAGGATGGGGTTGATCTGATCAGATTTCTTCAGGCACTCAATGAGATGTGCTACTGCCTTGAGGATGTCCCTAAGATGGGCCAGTGTGGAGTCCGGGAGGCCATGGAGCAGCCCCTTAGCACCATCCATTAGCACGAGGGCTTGAACATCAGTTCTTAAGTTCCTTTCCAGAAGAGATGGTTTCACTTTCTTTTAAAGAGAGTGCTGGTACCACGCCATCTTTGTTTTTTTCCTTGAGGCGATCAATGAAAGTTGGGTTTTGAAGCTATCATGGTTCATGCTATAGAGTTAGGCTTGTTCTGAGCCTTTTATGTTGTTCTTAGCAAATAATATGAATTGTATCTTGGTTGGGTTGAGCTACAGGTAGGCAATGAACATCCAGATCTGGATGATGTGCAAGTAGTGTTTGAGGTGTTGGATGTCTGAAGCAGAAGAGACTTTCAGGTAGAGTTGTGTATTATCATCATATTGGTGAATCTTGATGTTATCTGTGAGAAAATCATCAAGTGGCACCAGATAAAAGCTGAAGATGACAGGGGCCAGTATGAACCACTGGAGGATTTCATAGGTGATAGGGATCTTGTGGAAACTGGATGTGTCAATGTCAACTAGCTGGTGATGGTTGGAAAGGTAGAAGGAGAACCAATGCCAGACATTGCCGGTGAATTCCATTTGAGACAGAGCACAGGGTTCACATAAATCTGGGATGGTTGACTGTGTCAAAGACAGCTGAGAGTCCCAGTAATATCAGGAGGCAGGCATCATCTTCATCTGTGATCAGGGGGCATTGTCTACGATGTGTTAAGTAGCAGTCTCCATGCTGCAGCATGATCTGAAGCTAAACTGGTAGTGTCTTGCAAGAGATGAATAGCATTAATGTAATGTAATGAACAGACACAGCTTTTTTAATGATATGGCCGATGAATGGTAGGTGAGTAATGGGCCAGTAGACAAAGTCATCAGCGTCTTGTGTAGGGTCCTTTACAAGTAGGAATATCTGGGCTGTCGTGAGAGCCTCTGAGAAGTGAAAGAAGAATTGACAATGGTGAGTAGTCAAGTTAGAGTGTCTACACAGAGAACTGGCTTTGAGGTAGTTGAATATGTCAGTGAGATCGGCAAGAGATTGTATTTTGTACGGTAGAGCATTGCGGAATTCTACAGGAAGGGGTGAGTCTAAAAAACGAAGCAGCCTGAAAGTTGATTTGCTGTCCGATCATCTGTATATTATTATTGAAGAAGAGGACGTTGGCATTCTACTTTTCTTTGGAATATTTGGGTCTGCAGGAGGTTGATGAAGTGCTTGATTGTCTTGAAAATGCCTTAGATTTTGTTGATAGTGTCATTGATGTTATTGCTATAGTACTTTACTACAGCTGTTGTGATGAGCTGTCTGCGTGTTGGGTGGTGGGCTTTCAGTAATATGAGGTTATCAAGATGTGAGAAACTGGGTTGTTTTGTAGGGGGGTGAACCCCTACTTAAGCAACAGTCATAATCGTTGTCGGGGTGAACCACAAAAGTCACTAAATTAACTTGTGCTTAACCCTCTGGTAACTTATCACAAAAGCAGCCAGGATTAACTCAGAGCCAATGTGTAAAATATGTATTCAGCACTTAAACTGCAACAAAGTTAAAACACAATGCAAGATAAACCCCACACCAATTTAGTAAAATAGAGGTACTTTTAATAAATTGTTCAACACCAAAATAACAAAAGAACACTCTGCAGAACTGAAGTTATGATTTTTTTTAAATTTAAAGTGAAAAATAGAGCCCTAAGAGGTCAAAGCACCAACCATGGACATCTAGACGTGTGAGACCGTGGCAAATTCGAAAGTTATGTGCGACTGCAATGGAGCACGCTTATGGGTACACAAAGTGGATAGGGTCCGGTCTCTATTTACCTTCATACTTTCAAGAAATTTGATAACAAAAAGTAAGAGAAAGTAAAGTTCTTCAGGGAAAGGGAGCCGGTGATTTGCAATGAGGAAGTGTCATCAGGGAGCTGCTGTAAGAAGTTGGGGTGAAATTCTCTTCTTTCATACTTAATCTCTTTTGTGAAAGTCAAAAATCTCCAGTGGGAACAAATGTAAGCTATAGCCAATGAGAGCTCCACAAGGCCGGATAGCCTTTCTGCAAGAAGCCTCTGAACAGGAGTTACTGCTGCAGAGTAGAATGTAGCTGGACCTACCGGGATGTCAGGTCAACCGGCGATGTCCCTTGGTCAGCTCAGCGAACAGGTAGGTGCAGTCTCCTATCTGTTCTCTGAGCACCTTTTGTCTGAAAAGTCCTAAGTTTTAAATTTGGCCTCTTTGGGCACTTTTAGCACCACTTCCAAGTGTCCAGGACCGTAGGGGCACCACTTGGAGGGTCAGGACTTAATCAGGCTGGGTCCAGGTGCGTGCAGGTTCAAAATGGTTGGAGCCTTTTCTGTCCCTGATGCTCTAATTAGGAGGCCAGCCAACTCACCGTTGGTGTTGCTCTGGAAATTCTGGGTTCAAGAAGAAAAGCAGGTCTCAAGCAGCAGGGCCGTTCTCTGAGGGCACCAAGGCAGTCCTCTGAAGTACACAGCAGATCAAAGTCAGTAGGGCAGTGCTCTGAGAGCTCTTTCGCAGGTTCAGAAGTGAACTGAACAGTGGGTGCCAGTTACTATCTTTAAAGTGAAAGAAACTGCTTAAGTTTATCCCCACAGATGTGCCGGCAAACTTCCTGCCTCCCTGGCCTGGTCCCAGTCTGTCTGTAGTCACAATAGGCTAATGTGAAGTTCTTTGTTTTTGAGCTGAGGCAGAGTCTTTGAAGTGCAAGTAAGGCTGTGCACGTCTCCGCCCCCATCCTGCTTTGGATGTTACATCACTGTGGCCATTCCTGCGGGATGTAAAATCATTAGGTAGGACCGCCTCCTGGGAAGGGAGGTGGTATGGCCATTATCATAAAAGAAGAATTGGACTGTGTCCCTCTCTTGATCGAGCCAATGGAGGGAGCTGAATACTTAGGTTTCCGTTGTTTTTTATCCCCCAGAAATGACTAGCAGGGATATTGATGTATAGACCCCCTGGCGTTTTTGGAAATTTCTTGTCTTCTTTGAACAGAGTTATCACTCCCCTTGCGATTAAATATGATCAGTTCCTCCTTCTGGGAGATTTTAATTTACACATGGATAAACACACTGATCCTAATACTACCTCCCTGTTTGAAATCACAGCGGTGTGCAATCTGACACCGTCCATCTCTGCTCCCACCCATAATTTGGGACATACACTTGATCAGATATTCTGCATCAGAGAATTAAAAACGGATCTGCCGCTCCCTATCATTTGGTCCGATCAATATTAGATGAATTAGATATAGATCTTTTCATAAAATATCTCTGCCTTCGCTTAATGAGGCTTTGGAATTATCAGCTCCTACTCTGGTCGGTGATCTTGAATGCGACATCACCGCCCTAGAATGCTGGTTTAAGTCCAACCTGGAAAACGCCACTCCCCTGTCCTCACGGACCTCTAGGAGGGCCCACCCGTCCGCTCCTTGGTTTAATGAACCACGAAGAGCAAGTAAAAGGACCTGTTCTAGAAAGAAAATGGCACACACTTTACCTATTGGATGATAGGAAAATCTATAAAAGTGCCCAGAAATCCCATTACCTTCTGGTAAAAGAGGCTAAAATGAACTATTTAGAAGCAAAGATTGATACGCCTAAAAATAAAGGGAAAGTTATCTTTAATACATTGAAATCTTTCACCTCACCTGGGGCAACAAAGAACGAATCCCCGCACTCAGCCGAATGGACCCATCAGGTTGCTGTGTCCCTCCACAATAAGATTACCTTCATTCAACAATCCTTCGTGGAAATTACTGAAGAGAACCTAGTGACATACCAATCCCTGTCACATAGGGCCAATTCTTTGCCGATGCCTACGTTAGTAGAGTTTCCTAAAATACTATTATCCGACTCGCTTCACTATCTTAAAGGTCTTTGGTCCGGCTCTCCAAGCGAAGCCTGCCCGGCTAAATTACTTTCCTCCTTTGAACCTACGATCAATGCTACAGCTTAATAGGGTATGGAATTCCTCTCTAACTGCTGGTAAAGTGCGACTTTGCTGGAAACGGGTCAAAATCCTTCCCCTCTTAAAAAAACCTTCGGCCGATCATACTGATCGAGTCAAATATAGGCCGATATCTCTCCTTCCGGCTCTTTCAAAAGTTCTGGAAAAACACTTTAATAGTTATCTCAAACCAAGCAGAGCCAAAATCTGTTGCACCCTTCTCAATCAGGCTTTATGACCAACTCTAGCACTGAGACTGCCCTACTGGAAGTAACTGAGTATATTAGAGGAATACTGGATCAGGGTGGAAGGGCTGTCCTGATATTTCTCAATCCATCTGCAGCATTTTATACTGTCCCGCCCAAGAGAGTAATTGACAGATTGAGGAATCTGGGTATCGGCAGGACAGGATTGACCTGGCTAGACTCTTTTCTGCAGGACAGTGCTCAGGAGGTAAGGCTTCCCCTTTTTCAGCCACTATGCCAGGCATAGGGGCCGGAGTTCCTCAGGGCTCCATTCTTAATTCTACTCTTTTTAATCTATACTTGTCTCCCCTGGCATACAAAGCAGAGGCAAATGGTGCAAAGATCATATCCTAAGCGGATGATAGGCAATTGATTTTCACCTGCGAAAAAAGGATTGTATTTCTACGGTGTTAGTATCTCTTCAAGGTTTTTCAGTGGCTCAAGGCGAATCAGCTTAAATGCAACTCGCATAAATCCGAGATTGTCTTCTTTGGCCAACCTGCCGTCAGTGACTGGAGCGCCACCACACACTGAGCAGTGAGCTGTAAAAACCCTGGGAGTTTTCCTTGGATAACACCTTGTCCATTAAGTCTCAGGTCCAAGGCTTGATTGGCACCTGCTTCTGCATCCTGCGTATGTTGAAAATATTTCTTCTCTTTTGACAATAGAGTCTAGGAAAATTGAGGTCTAGGCCTTGGTGACATCAAGACTGGACTAAGCAAATGTTTGGTATCTGGGCCTTCCCTGTTACCTTGTACAGTGCCTACGGGTAGTACAAAATGCTGCAGCCAGGGCGATCCCCCAACCGAAACCAAGATCTTCAATGCCCCCCCTCCTTAAACCACTATATTGGCAGAGATTGAAGTAGAGGATCCAATTCAAAGCTCTTATTGTCTTTTATAAGGCTTTCCACGGGAAAGGAGCTGGCTACCTTAGCAGACGAGTCAATCGCTACATCCCAGCTCAAACTCTAAGATCCTCCTCCTCCGACAGCACTTGTACTCCTTAAGTATGCCTGACCCGGATGGGTGTCAGATCTTTTGGATTCTAGGGGGCCCAGGCATGGCACAGGCTCCCAGTCGCCTTACGCTCTATTTCAGATATCTCTGTCTTTAAGAAACATCTGAAAACATGGCTTTTCAAAACTTAGCACCGTTCCCCTAACCGCTTTCTGTCAGCACTGGGACACTCTATTGAGGAGTCGTTTGCGCTATATATATGTATTTTGATTGATTGATTGATTCATTCACTCATTCCTTCATTCATCCTGCTAACACCCAAACCCTCTATTGTGTGTTTGGGAGGAATATACAAATGCCGACTACACCTAGTCATGTGAAACAGGAACATGCTGTAGACACAAAATGGTTAAGAGAAGAAAAAAGCAATCTTCTAAAAGTGTAATTTTCCAAATTGTGACTTAAAATCTGACTTCAGATATAAAGATGATTTAAAATTAACATTTCTCAAACACCGAACATGAGATTGCTACCTGCCCCCAAACAAAAGTTTTCATTTATTAAATATAATGATGTAACCCAATATTATCCTATTGCAGAGATAGGCCTCACAGTAGTAAAAAACAAATTTAGGATTTTTTCACTACCAGGACATGTAAAACTTAAAAGCACATGTCCACCTTAAAAAAAATATTGCATTCTGCCTATGGGCTGTTTATTGCCTACCTTTGGGGTGACTAACATGTAAGACAAAATGAACTTATAGGCATGGCAAAGTGTTATTTTGCCACATACATTTGGCGGTTTAAAGCTGCATACAGCCTGCATTGGCTGGCCTAGAACATGTTTTAATGTATACCACTTTACTAGGGACTTATAAGTAAATAGTGACAAATAGTAAAATATGCCAATCAGGTGTAAGCCAATTTTAAAATACTTTAAGGAGTGAGCACAAGTACTTTGGCACTGAGTCCTAATTCCAACAAAAACAAAGTCAGCAAAATAGAAGGGAAATAGGCAAAAAGTTTAAGGGAAAACCACCATGCGACTGACATGTCTAATATGTGCCCCCCAGCTCAAAGTGGGGGAAACAACCCAACCTCCTGGGGATTCTCATCACTAAGGCTGAAGAACCTGGAATGCAATCAGCATTGGAGTGATCTGACCCAAAATGGTGTTCCGCCATTACGTCCATTCCCTGTAGGGAGATGGACCACCTTAACAGATTTGGATTTTCACCCCTCATTTGCATGAGCCAGGGGAGAGAATGCAGCCTAATGGCAGGGGAGGTCGATCTCAAATCTGTAGGAACCGGGTTCGAGTCTCAACAATGATGCTCAACATCCTGTAATTCTGGGCAAATCACTTAATCTCCCAGTGCCTAACAAAAATGAATGTGTCCTTGTGTAATGCAACTGGTGCTCATGTAAAGCGCTCTAATACCTCCGGGTCAAGTCTGCGCTATATAAAACTGCAGGGCAAAAAGCCATCTGGGAGACCTGTGGTCTGTCTGAATATGGAAGTGAGTCCCAAATAGGTATGGTATCAGCTTTTTAGTGCCCAGACCACAGCAAATGTTACAGGTAAAGGTGGTTCCGGTATGTACGATTTTCAGCAACACAAATATTTATACTACATTTATAGTAAAAAACAATAACAAACTTGGAAAGAGAGGTGTTATTTAATCACATCCTCATCAAAGCCCATGTATGACAAACAATCTTCTCAAAATATACACAAAATGTGCCCAGAGGAAAAGGGGGGGGGGAGGTAGGTAAGTGGCTTGGTGAGGATTGGGTTTGGTGGTAGGTGTTTTAAAGATTCAGTGAGGTCACAGAATGCATTGTTGAATCACTATGGTGTATTTACTTAGCACCATCAAAGAACAATGTTGAACCTAGGCCATACAATAGAACACAGTAATAATAGTCTGTTGTTCATGGATAGGTCATGTTGTAATAGTCGACGTTTCGACCCCTGCTTGTTGTAGGTTAGTTTCCCTTACTATGCGGTCTTTCTCAGGACTGGGATGGTGGAAGGGGTGAGAAGGGGCATCTAGGGTGAATAAAAATTGAGATGAGCTAATGGAAGTCACCTATTCAGGGTAGAGCGTAAGACATTGCAAATAATTACCAAGGGGGCCCTAATTGCTGGCGTTGATTTCCAAAGGAGGGGTTGGGCCCGTAAGCTCCCAATGAGCAGAGAGCGAGATATCACCTGAAACATAAGGTGTAAACATGAGTGGCCAAATCAAGAAAGCGTCATCTCATTGTAAATAGAAACTCACGATGAGCGGTGGGAGGAAACAAATTATACACATTAAGACACCGGAAGATACTTCATCTTGAACAGACTTGAGGAGGTTCAGACCCAGGCATACCTAAAACCCTGACATGGGACACCATATAATATATTAACTGCTAAAAGTTGCTAAACACAATAATCATAGGAGATTGAAACAGCGCGAGTGAACATAAAATGAAATCACAAGGTAAAATGCGTGCGCACCCTAGTAGCATATCAGTCCGTAGCTATAACGCAGTAGATTAGTTTTAAACGTTCGGCCCATGACACATTATACTAATCCAAGAAGAATCTACAATAAGTCAGAGCTTCCCCGTGTTGTGTTGATTCTTAAGTTAAAACGGGTTAAATAACTCAGTATTAAGATCAACATTATGCCAACGCGGCTCGCAGATCACTGAAGGTAAACAGAAGTATTCACCACATGATTGCAAACGATATGACCAAAGCTCGTATCAGCACACCAGAGACAGCTTCCAGTATCTTAACGAAGATTATTATAAACAAGATAATCAAGGCCATTTCACAGGTCGAGGGAGAGGTGGTTATCGTGGACGCAGGAACTACACAAAATTTTCAGATTCCTCGTACAGTGCGGACAGTGACCACGAACAAGCGGGTCCCAGCTCCAGCCACGGATACTAAGGCGACTGGAACCAACCCCAAAGTACTTCTCCTTTTTTAGGGCAAGGCCAATTGCGAACACTGAGAGGCAGAGGAGTCAACTGACGGAGAGGTGCACCCCAGGGACATTCCCATCCAATTCCAACTGGGAGGGAGGCCGAGGCAGGGCACAGAAGCAAGTCCATTTCCCGCCAGAGAGACATGGGGAAGTAACCACCTGCAGGATAGTCTACAGATGGTAGTGAAACAGATCAATCCTATGATCAATATTTCCTCCCATGCCCTTAATGAAGAAGAAATCAGCATTCTCAGCAAGGGATTATCCTTTGTGCCGACTGGCCATCCTGACCATTATGTCATCAAGACTGAACTCATGAGGTTTTTCCGCAAGAGCAGACTCAAATACTTCTTACGGAACAGCCCAAGGTCAAGGAATATCTCTACCACAGGGCTCAGACCACATTCTACCTTTGTCCCACCAGCAAACACAATAACCAACCAAATCTTGGCGTATTAGCGCACCGTACTGAAGGATGTATCCAGAACCCTTGGAACATACAAACACACTAAGCTCAAACACACTAAGCTCAACGTCACAAAAGAAGAGAAGACAGCACTTATGGCACTTAAGAACAACAAAAACATTGTCATCAAACCAGCCGACAAGGGTGGGGCAATCGTGGTGCAAGTTGTCGAGAAATATAAATTGGAAATCCTCAACCAGCTGGGCGATGGAGAGAGCTATCGGAAACTACGGGCAAACCCTTCAAAAGATTTGGCTTTGGAGATCCTCAACCTTACCAAACTAGGCAGAGATCAAGGTTTTCTGAGCGAACATGAATTTCTCTACCTGAACCAGCAGAACCCCAGGCTACCCACAATCTATACACTGCCCAAGGTACACAAGAACATGCAGGTACCACCAGGGAGACCGATCGTATCCGGATGTGGATCGATTTTGGAATCACTATGTAAATACATAGATATATTCCTTAAGCCAATTACTGAGTCCACTACGACCTATCTACGTGACACACTTCAAACCATTAACTTGGTCGATGGGCACCCCTTTGACAAAGACAATCAAACTCTGGTCACTTGCGACATCAAGTCTCTCTACACCAGTATTCCGCAAGATAAAGCCTTTGAAGTTATTCGACTGGCACTGAACGGACATCCAGCGCCTATGGCTGTACCCACGGATTTCATTATTGCTTTATTAACGATCACCGTGATGAAATTTTTTTTCATAATTCAGGATGAGTTCTATCTACAGACCAAGGGCGTCGCGATGGGGGCAGCCTTCGCGCCGGACTTGGCCATTAGTTTTATGGACGATTTTGAACAGAAGCATGTTCTCAACAGGACCAACCCCTACCACGATCATGTCATCTGGTGGCGATGGTATATTGACGATGTGCTGCTACTCTGGACTGGCACTAAAACGGAATTTGATTCCTTTCACATCTGGCTTAACCAACAAAGCCAGGATATACAATTCACGCAACAATCCTGCAACCAACACGTTGATTTCCTTGATCTCACCATCTTTGAAGAACATGATCAACTCTCCTTGACCTTATACCGCAAAGCAACAGAACGTAATTCATTGCTACGCTATAACAGCCATCATCTCAGAGGCTTAAGGGATAATCTACTGGTGGGACAATTTCTGCGGGTTCGTAGAAATTGCACTAAAAAGGAGGATTATTTCAAGGAATCAGATGATCTCAGGCCAAATCTTGGCGTATTAGCGCACCGTACTGAAGGATGTATCCAGAACCCTTGGAACATACAAACACACTAAGCTCAAACACACTAAGCTCAACGTCACAAAAGAAGAGAAGACAGCACTTATGGCACTTAAGAACAACAAAAACATTGTCATCAAACCAGCCGACAAGGGTGGGGCAATCGTGGTGCAAGTTGTCGAGAAATATAAATTGGAAATCCTCAACCAGCTGGGCGATGGAGAGAGCTATCGGAAACTACGGGCAAACCCTTCAAAAGATTTGGCTTTGGAGATCCTCAACCTTACCAAACTAGGCAGAGATCAAGGTTTTCTGAGCGAACATGAATTTCTCTACCTGAACCAGCAGAACCCCAGGCTACCCACAATCTATACACTGCCCAAGGTACACAAGAACATGCAGGTACCACCAGGGAGACCGATCGTATCCGGATGTGGATCGATTTTGGAATCACTATGTAAATACATAGATATATTCCTTAAGCCAATTACTGAGTCCACTACGACCTATCTACGTGACACACTTCAAACCATTAACTTGGTCGATGGGCACCCCTTTGACAAAGACAATCAAACTCTGGTCACTTGCGACATCAAGTCTCTCTACACCAGTATTCCGCAAGATAAAGCCTTTGAAGTTATTCGACTGGCACTGAACGGACATCCAGCGCCTATGGCTGTACCCACGGATTTCATTATTGCTTTATTAACGATCACCGTGATGAAATTTTTTTTCATAATTCAGGATGAGTTCTATCTACAGACCAAGGGCGTCGCGATGGGGGCAGCCTTCGCGCCGGACTTGGCCATTAGTTTTATGGACGATTTTGAACAGAAGCATGTTCTCAACAGGACCAACCCCTACCACGATCATGTCATCTGGTGGCGATGGTATATTGACGATGTGCTGCTACTCTGGACTGGCACTAAAACGGAATTTGATTCCTTTCACATCTGGCTTAACCAACAAAGCCAGGATATACAATTCACGCAACAATCCTGCAACCAACACGTTGATTTCCTTGATCTCACCATCTTTGAAGAACATGATCAACTCTCCTTGACCTTATACCGCAAAGCAACAGAACGTAATTCATTGCTACGCTATAACAGCCATCATCTCAGAGGCTTAAGGGATAATCTACTGGTGGGACAATTTCTGCGGGTTCGTAGAAATTGCACTAAAAAGGAGGATTATTTCAAGGAATCAGATGATCTCAGGACCAGACTCCAAGAAAGGGGCTATCCAAGACGACTCATTAAACAAGCCCAGAAAAGAGCATGGTACAGTCTCCGAGAACCACTTCTTGCTACACGGGACAGAACTGATGAGAGTCTCCAGAGAATGATTTGCGTAACTACGTACTGTACCCAGAGCAATGTCATCCGGAAAATTGTGAATAAACATTGGGGCCTTATTGCACAAGATATTGAACAACAGTGCCCCCCATGCACTCCTTCAAGAAGACCAAAAGCATTAGGGACCATGTGGTCACCTCCTTCCTAACCAGCCCGGACCAACCCACACTATGCTGAACCTCCCTGTGACAACTGGTCATTTTAGATGTGGGAGATGTAAGGCGTGTGAACTAACTGTACAAACCAAGCAATTGATTTACAAACAATATAAGATAGAACTCAAGTCCTTTACCAATTGTAACACTAACAATGTTATCTACTGCATCACATATCCCTGCGGATTTATTTATGTTGGACAAACCCAACAAAAAATCAGGTCACGAATCCTACAACATTGCAGTAGGATAAGGTGTAATGTGCAGGGAGCGCCCTTAGTAGATCACTTCAGGACAGCTAATCATAAACCAGAAGACCTTAAATGGGTCATTCTTGAGAAAGTATTCCTGGGCCCAAAGGGAGGTGACTTGGGCTCTATTCTGAATCTCAGGGAAAGCAAGTGGATGGTCCATTTTGACTCAATTTCCAATGGTCTCAATGAACAGGACACTAACTATGCTCAGCTAGCTTGTCTCTGATAATGTTTTTATCCATGATATGGAAAACCTTTCACATTGCTGGTATTCATGTATCATCATTCCTGTGTAGTTGAACGTCTAGACTATGTGTATGCTGCAACTGTGAATCATACCCGTTACCCATTCTAGTGATGTTAACACTCTGACTCAGACTGAACTTTTATTATATAATTGGGTTGATATGCAAATGCACTTTATTCACTTGTTATCATGCATCTATGTCTGTGACTACAAGACCTGTCATTCCATGTGGGTTATGCTTATTTGACTGATTAATTTGTCCAGAACAAAATAGGAGACCCCTCACCCACTTCTGCTATATCGCCCATTTCAGCTGCCGAATCAGTATCTGATGCCCACATTAGTCACCACAAGCCATCACACCATCTCCAAACCCTGATTTAATAGAATGCGTTAATGGTGACTACGAGGTTGGAAACCAGATTTGCCTCATGACACTATCCATCAACCTTGATATATTGGAATATGTTATTGGTGACTACTGGGTTGGTTTCAATATTGTTTATATATTCTTTAATATCTTAACACCTTTTTGGAAATTAGAATTGCCCGACTTGGGAGATCGTCGGGTTCGTTTGGCAGAACCGATATAGTCTTTTTTCCATGGCATCGCGATGATGCGGCTACGGAGAGCATTGCGCGGCGGCAGACATAATACGTGCACGCCGGTTATAATGGTCTCCCCAGCTGGTGTTTTCTCCTTGTGATTTATTCCAGCGGTCCTTGCTCCCGCGGTAAGCTGTTACACTGTTCGTGTCCTGTTACACAAGCTCCTAAAGCGGTTCTTTGAATTTGATGGAATGACCATTAATGGGTTACTGTATTTTTTTTTGTAGACTTTTGCACAGGCTGACCTTCATTTGAATCACAAGGCGTTGCCGATGTGTTTGGAATGACTGGCGACTACATTTATTTGACGATCCTGCTGAGAGGTATTCCATATTTATAAATCTCTCTGGTGTGCTGATACGAGCTTTGGGCATATCGTTTGCAATCATGTGGTGAATACTTCTGTTTAGCTTCAGCGATTTGCGAGTAGCGTTGGCATAATGTTGGGTTTAATACTGAGTTATTTAACCCGTTTTAACTTAAGAATCAACGCAACACAGGGAAGCTCTGACTTATTGTAGATTCTTCTTGGACTAGTATAATGTGTCATGAGCCCAACTTTTAAAACAAATCCACTACGATATAGCTACGGAGTGAGATGCTACTAGTGTACCTTGTGATTTCATTTTGATGTTCACTCGCGCTGTTTCAATCTCCTATGATTATTGTGTTTAGCAACTTTTAGCAGTTAATATAATATATGGTGTCCCATGTCAGGGTTTTAGGCATGCCTGGGTCTGAACCTCCTCAAGTCTGTCCAAGATGAAGTATCCTCCGGTGTCTTAATGTGTATAATTTGTTTCCTCCCGCCGCCCATCATGAGTTTCTATTTACAATGAGATGGTGCTTTCTTGATTTGGCCACTCATGTTTCAGGTGATATCTCGCTCTCTGCTCACTGGGAGCCTACGGGCCCAACCCGTCCTTTGGAAATCAACGCCAGCAATTAGGCACCCCCTTGGTAATTATTTGCAATGTCTTACGCTCCTGCCTGAATAGGTGACTTCCATTAGCTGATCTCAATTTTTATTCCCCCTAGGTGCCCGTTCTCACCCCTTCCACCATCCCAGTCCTGAGGAAGACCCCGTAGTAAGGGAAACTAACCTACAACAAGCAGGGGTCGAAACGTCGACTATTACAACATGATCTATCCATGAACAACAGACTATTACTACTGTGTTCTATTGTATGGCCTAGGTTCAACATTGTTCTTTGAAGGTGCTGAGTAAATACACCATAGTGATGTGAACAATGCATTCTGTGACCTCATTGGATCTTTAAAACACCTACCACCAACCCAAATCCTCACCAAGCCACTTACCTACCCCCCCGCCACCCCCTTTTCCTCTGGGTACATCTTGTGTATATTTTGAGAAGATTGTTTGTCATACATCTGCTTTGATGAGGATGTGATTAAATAACATCTCTCTTTCAAAGTTTGTTATTGTTTTTAACTATAAATGTAGTATAAATATGTGTGTTGCTGAAAATCGTACATACTGGGACCACTTTTCCCTGTAACATGTGATACCCAGGTCCCGGTACTTTTGGGTTTATCCTTCTAGGTAATAATCAGACCACAGCAAAGGCTTCTTTCTAAATAGCACTCCATCTCTTGGATCAGACCTGTATCCCCAACCCAAGGAAAACTAAGGCCATAAGGACAGCAGCCAACAGAGTCCACTGACAACTGTCAGTGTCAAGAGCCAGGCCCCAGGCCAGTTAAGGTTCTTTGATTCTTGAGGTTTATCAGAGTGGGGGCAACAGCCCCGATGTTAGGCACCCTTCTTCCACTGTCTTTCCTACCAGTCCAGGGGTGGTAACCTAAGACCAACCACTCAGCCCAGGATCCCACTCCTGAGGCTGAACAGGGATCAGGGAGGAGCTTTTCATCCCTATGCCCCTCCATCTGGGCCTTTGTACCTTCTGTTTGGGAGTGATAGGCCCAGAAACCTAAGCTTTTAGGATGCCACGGGCAGCTGCCCCTATTAGCACTTCTAAATGATGCCGGTGGTAACTTATTTCCCTGAATGAAGTCAATGGTCATCTGGGGACTAACTATGACCTTCCTCAAGGTCACCTGACTACCCCATTCCAGTGACACTAGTACCACAGGGCGGAAGAAGTCCTACCACAGGCCTGAGTCACCCTACACAACTTTCCAGTGTATTGATCTGGAGCAATAAGCCTTTTCACTGCCATTGTCTGGCTGGTACCGGTATCCCTCAGAGCAGTGACAGGGATCCCATTCACTCTGACATGGTGGAAGTGACGACTCCCACTTTCAGTGATCACAAGCTTACCCTCTGAGTCTATCTCCTATCTAAGGGAGCTTAGGGCATCTTCTAACACCTGCCCCAGGGGCCTAATTACCCCTAAGGCAATATTTGCCACCCCTGTAGAGCTTCCACTAGTGGGTGGTTGCTTAGGATAGAGACCTGTGCTTGTGTTCGAAATCAGAATAATCAAAGCACTGGGGTGTGAAACAGGTCACCCTCGGCCACCACCCACCGGAACCTCCCCTGGTTTCTCAAGAGGGGCCTGAGAACTAGTTCTCCCCACCTTATTCTGGGCCTTGCCTGTGTCTCCCTGGACCGCTCCTCACTCTGCTGTGTGGACCTGAACCACATTTCTTGGAGTCAATTCCAGGTAGCTTCTTAGACATTCTGATATTAATCCAGAAGTGTGCCTTCTTACCAAACTCCCTTGGGTCAATGAGCTTACTATCAACCAGGTGTTGTTGCAGCTCTTTAAAGCGGGTGCTGAGCAGGAGCTTTCTCTGAATTAGATTGTTTAGCCCAGTAAAATCATTCACCTTGCTGCCCCTCACCCAACTACTGGAGTAGTCCTGGAAATCCACCCAAGACTTGTTTGAAAGTTTCTGGCTGTCCCTGAACCTCATGCGATACTTCTCATTGGTCAGCCCAAACATTGATAGTAAAATGGCTGTCCTTGGAGTGTTAAATTACATAATTCTTGGGGCGACTTTCTACCCCAAAACCAATGGCACAGCACAGTTAAGCTTCTTCTATTTCTGTCAATTACTTTACTCCTTTTTTTATTCCTTGTACTCATTTGTTTCATCACAATTTTCACTATAAATCCAATTTGTTCCACACACGAGGTGTTGCAATTTTCAATGGTTTCTCATATTCAAGATGTACCCATCTGGGCCTCTCTTCAAGAATACGTACTGACGCATTTGTTCATCCAGGACAGTTTTTTATTAGGACCCAATGCATTTCGGGCTTTTGGGGCCCTTCGTCAGGGGTAACTACAAATAACAGATAAAACATGCATTGTAATTCCATAAGCAACAATATATATCAACCGACATGCAAATTTTTAGTATAAAATTAACGGCACTCCAGATCTTAGTAACTGTCACATTTTAAGTTTGTCCCCAATATAACTTAATGTGCAATACGGTAACACCCCATATAAATAAATACCCTTTAGCGAGATTGGGTCCCATCCCTTTATATCTATTCAACCTCCATGTTCCTCGACTGGTGGTTCCCACAAAATTATAATGTTACCCTGAACACCGCTACTTCTCCACCCAAAATATACCATCGTGCTTTCACACTCTCTCTGTTCCATCCTGCTGTGAAGCGCAAAATTACTCTCAAAACTTTACCCTTTGCTCAAAAAAACCTTTCAGTGCCACCCCCTACTTATAACCTTTCCATCATGTTTCTTCAAAGCACACCTTCACTTAACTAATCTATGCGCGCTGCGCTGCTCTCGCTCCATCATTATTCTGGCCTTTGCTTTTCTAATTCCCACTGTCAATCAGCCACCATCTGCCACGCACTGTTACCATCATTACAATTCCTCCCCGTCCACACCCTTTTCTTCACCCCTTTAGCATCCCTAATATCAAGAGTTATCTGCACTCTTCTAATCTTTTCACTCTCTGCCTCCCGTACCTTTCAACAAAACCGTCCGTCCTCTTATCTCTGTCCACAATAAAACTTCCTGTCACTTACACCACCCAGATTTGAACCAAACCCTTGTGTTCAGGATCCTCCCACCTAATTACTCTATAATTGGCCACATGTGTAACCCTCTCTTGCCGAAAAACCCTTGACCTCAATTATTAAACACTACGGTTCCCATAATGCAATACATCAGCTCAGCATAACATCACAATTCTAATTATCATAATGTCATGTTAACGGACTTCAAATGCAACATTCAGCTTATAATATCACTATAAATGCCGGCTGCTTAATGCAAATAAAAATGCTCGTTTAGGTGCCACTCTTTTAAAAGCTGCTGGATGATATCGATGTTCCGCTGCATGTGTGGAAAATAGCACAATTCCAAAGGTTCAGCTTTGATTGGTTATAGAATGTGGGTGCAACTCCCGTTAGGGATTGGTTATAGAATGTGGGTGCAACTCCCGTTAGGGATTGGTTATAGAATGTGGGTGCAACGATGTCCTTGGAGTGTACCTCTTCTGCTCCTTCATCTCTAATGTAAGAAGGGTATCTTTCCAACTGAAGGCATGTGTTTACACAGTCTGGCTAGCCAATACTCCTCTAGGACCCTTTGCATCCTCAGAGCTATCTCATATGCATAAAAACATTTATTTATATATTCCCCACCAAATAACAGCAGGTCTTGCGGTATGTGGACCTTCACCTCTCCATAGGGCACTTGACTGTTGACACCACTGCTGCTGGATCCTGTTGACTGTGTTGCTTCCATTTCCAGCTCCTTCAGGCTCCTTTCATGAGTCAGCCTTTTTTCCTCCAGAGCCAACTTCCTTTCCTTAATTTTAAGCATGACCATCTACAGCCTGAATGCTCTATCAGCCTTCCTGTCCGCCACTTCCTTAATGGACAGGCTGTGGGAAGACACACTGCTCTCCGGTTTGGTCGAGGGCTCCATTTCTGCGACCGAGTGATCTTCCTCCTCCTTAGGCTGCTGCAGTTCAGGGCCTATGGGCAGACCCTCATGCTCCTCCTCCCCTAAGTCCACTTTTTCTCCTTAGGGTTGTCATCTTCTTGCTACTCTGGGGTGGACTGCATCTAAAAGATCAAAGCACCAACTGCAGATTTCTAGTCGCTTGAGACTGGGGCAAAGTCGAAAGTTGCGATGGGGTGCTGTTCAAATACATGAAGAGAATTTGGCCCTGTCTCCTCATATCTTCTGACTTAGAAGACATTTTGGAAAAAAATGTCTAAGGAGGTATAATTCAGCGTGCAAGGAAATTAGAGGTGTTTGAGGAGGCAGAGGCGCCATCCTCGGGGAGGTGCTGGATGAAGTTGAAGTGAAGATTTTTCGTTTGGACTTAGCCCCTTTCATGTAAGCCAAAAATCTCCAGTGGGACAATGCTGCAGACTGTAGATGACAAAGGGTCCACATGGCTGAAAACCCCTGCTGGGAGGAGCCGCTGAACAGGATTTTCTGCTGAAGAGAAGAACGTAGCGGTATCTACCACAAAGTCAGGCCGGCAAGCAATGCACCTTGGGCGGATCGGCAAACAGGTAGGTCCTGGTCTCCTTTCGGTTCTCAGAGCACTTTTTGACTAAAAGTGTTCTAAGCCCCATGTTGTGGATTTGGGTTATCTGGAAACCTTTGCCACCACTTCCAAATGCCCAGGACACAGGTGCAGCACTTGGAGGGTTAGAACTTACTCAAGTTGGGTCCAGTTACGGTTTCAATATGGTCTGAGCTTTTTCTGTCTGTGATGCTCTGATCAGGAGGCCAGTGAACTTGCTCTTGGAGGCACTCTGGAAGTCCTGGTTCAAGGAGAAAAAGCAGGTATTAAGCTGTTGGGCAGTCCTCAAGGGGCACAGGGCAGGCTTCAGGCAGCAGGGCACTCCTCTTGGTGCAGCAGGACAGTCCCTTGAAGTAGACAGCAGGCCACAGGTGCAGGGCAGTCCTCTGAAAGTCCTTCGGCAGGTCCAGACGTGAACTGAAGAAAGGATCTGAGGCTCTTGTAAGAACAATTTTAGGAAAGCATAATTTAAATTCTGGAACTGAAGCGCATACACAATATATTTTAAATACAAATACATCCTGTCAAGTTTGATGTAGAAAAAATATATTTGTATTTATCTTTTATATTAATTATAGAGTGTATTAAATTTCTATACAGCTTAAAAAGAACATACTGAGAGGATAATACTCTCTGCAATCAGGAAATACATAATGTTAGTGCTTTTATAATCATATTTTCCATTATTTATCTAGACACTGTACTGTAAAAATGTTTCCTGTCACAGTATCAACCATAGATATTTGTCCCTAGAATCAATTGAACATTCAGTACTCAAAATCTTATTTCATGATATCAAACGGATATTCTTTTCTGGCATGGGTTTTGAGATTTTAATTCCTACGCGCATTTCAGCTGTGTGTCTTCATCAGGAAGCCAGGTATATTGACCATGAAAACCTAAACAGGGTGCATATAAACAAAAACCTAAATCAATGTTGCGCTAATGTCCTATTTACATTGTCAAGCCCAGAAATGGTCAATCACAATACAATTAATAAATTACCATAACCATTAAAAAGCACACTGGTTACAATTCTAAACATATACACTGACTTCCTAAGCTATACATCATGAAAGCGATAGCAAATATTCTCTGTCACCTATTTTCAGACACCCAATGGTGAACTACAAAGAAAAAATATAAACAATTTTAAGGCATAAAAAAGGAAATAAAAAATTGGTAAAGAGCCGATTGTATAGCCAAAGTTGTCTCCACTCTCATTATATCGAACCATCATTGATTAATTTGGTATTACGACAAAGTGATTTTACCTCATCATATGTACTAGGCCCTTTCGCCACAGGCTTGGTCTAACTTTTTCACCACAAAACTGGTGTAATACAGTACTTGCTAAAGGAGAAAAGAGGAATATTTCAATTACTTGGATGGAATCATCCTAAAGCAGCATGCTTTGAATTCGAAAATATTTTCTTAGTTGTGAATGATTGCTCTTTTACCTCTAAAAAGGAGGTTCAAAAGAAAAATGTTGAAGAAATTCTTTGTGATGAATATCATAGGCCGGAAAGGAGCCACTTGAAAGTCTATGTGAAATAAACATATCAAAATGCTTGAGCTGCGGCTGAACATAGCAATAAAGATATACGAGTAAATGCTCGACCTTGAAATGCCAAGCATAGAAATTCTAATCATATTGTGCTAACCTTCTAGAAATGTGGAAGATATCTAACCCCAATCTATGTTAGAATGTGCATTACTCTAAGATAAAAGAACAGATGCCAAAAAAAGGGGGATAGCACTAACTTTCACAAATGGAAGATCGATTGCATTGCAAATGCTTGTTATGTTACCTTGTTGGGGAGCCTGCCTGGGCCAATTAGTGCAATCTACCAGAAGTTGGACCCCTTGCTTCCTCAGATTGTGTGATATATATGTACTAAGCTTACTGAGTGTAATTGGGATGGGAAAGACAGGTGTGGACCATTCTGGTGACTCCCACTCCTGCTCTGTCCCAGCATTCCTCATCTCTTTCTCCATTGTCTGTGCAGACCAGTGTAGCTCAGATTGCTCTGTGGCTGGTCTGTATGCAGAAATCCCACAATGGAAGAGAGAGACCTTATATTTGCCTCATGCATCGAGCAACATGTAGCACGTCCTTCCATAGCCTGCTAAAGCTAGTACCGTTGTGAATTTGCCATGGTTGTGAATACATCAATAAACCTCTGGAACAAAACATTGTTTTTAAGTGGGTTGCCAAGGTGCTCTGCCCTCTTCCTCCTTTGCAGAGATCTCCTGTGCCATCTCCAACATGCATCACTTGATTTCCCTGGGCTGGAATTTCTAACCCACTGCCTCAAAGCGCCTAAGGGCACGACAAAGTCAGACTGACTGATGTTGGGTTTAACACTGGATGGCAAGTGGGGCCATCAGGCCTAATGCACAATTGATTATACTGCTCCTGCATCCTATGCTACATAAGCAACATGTAAGATGTTACTGCAAAACAGTACAATATTACTCTGACTCTGTTTCTTCTCCAACTCACAGCACAGCATGTTGAGTATAGCCGAGCGTAAGTGCCTTCACCATGCTTTAGAATGCACACATAAAAATGAGGGAGACATATTTCCTGAGGTTCTTGCGTTAGGCTGAAACCACATTAGTTATGAGCTGCTGTATTTTGCTCTAATACTGAATCTTATTTAAATGATTTAAATAAAGTACTATTTTTAAAGCAAACATAGGGCTGATGCAACTCAAACTTTTAGTTTGTTTGCCAACTATTTATTGAATGTTCACTGCATCTGATCTGCTAACTCCCCATCACTGTACAAGAGTAATCTTTAATTGAAAATTGTCCTGCAAGAACCAAAGCCCCACAATTAGTTTATGGGTGTTTCAGTGACTTGCACAGTTCTATCTACCTTTTGGAGGTTGAAAGATAAAATACGATATTAGTCACAAGCAATGCCCAGAACTTCAGTCTCAAGCCTAGAAGATCTGCACTAGCAAGTCCTTTTTACTCTGTATCCCAAACTCTTCTTGTTCACTATTTTCCTTCCTTCTCTCTGTCCCTTCCTTTGTTAAGCCCTTGGGTCTCCTTGCTCCTAAGCCGTGGAAGCATTTCCTTTCCACTGTACGTTCTTCAGAAGCACTTTTTATTTCAGAATGTCCGTGCACGCCAGTTAGGACTAGCAAGGATCAGCAGCTAAGGCCCCTGGCTTGCCCTTGCTACTCTTTATATCAGTGATAATGAAAGAAGCGTCAGGAGCTGCGAGACAGATGGTTCTTATGAACACTGTTTGCTGTCTATAGTTTCCACTCCTGACTGTTCTCTGAGCACCTCAGCAATCAAAATAGAAGGTTGTGTAGAGAGGAGGAGATTGGGATAAGAGAGTTAAAAAGTCTCATTCTAGTGATGTCCCCAAGGGTAACTCAACGAGCGCGAGATGTCACTTCCACTAATCCATGTTACTGTCCCTGAAACATTTTCTTTAGTCTGGAGCGTTTCCTGCTAGATTTGTACTTACCTGACATATTTTTGCATTATGTCGTCCTTATTTATATTTTCTATTTAGACCTAAACTCCCTGAAAATTAAATGAACACGTCAAAAAGTTGGAACCCTTTGTGAGGTAGGAGAGACTGAAGAGAGACGTGTGCGAAGGAGACAGTGACCCTAATGAATCACTTAGTTTCTCTTATGTGAGAAATATGATTAATATACATTTTTGCTGGCTTTAATTGGGGTTTCGTAGGTGTTCCCCCAGATTTACATTTATTTCCTTCACAAATTGAAAACATACCCGAAGAAGTTCGCATACTTTGAAGCTCATTGAGGGAGCCCTTAGTTTTCATAGACCACCTAAAACGAAACAGTTTCGGTTCATCCTGGGAAATATTTATTCTAAGAAAACTCTGTTGAACCCAAAACTCAGATAAAGAGCATCTCCATGAAGGTCCTTTTGAAATTCTTTGGCAAGGTCTTTTGCACCAAAGGCCAAGCGTTAATTGAAATGCCTAACAACCTGTGCCAGTGTCAATTTGTCTGATTCGGGATGTCATGTTGGCCTTTACCGGTTGAAGCTTGTGTATCTAGGGCATGCGTGTCCATTCAATTTGTAAGGGAAGGAAACACATCAGCAGAGCTGCATAGTACCCTGCTCCCCACAGTGCCTCAGCCAGACACCAGGCTCTTGAATATCACCCCTTGGCATCCCTGACTCAATGGAAACTCGAAAGGCCCAGACTGCCCTGGTTGATGTCAGACTTGTTCTACTTTATATTCATATTACATCTGGATGGATTTAATCTATGTAACTGCAATATGAGTTGCTTTTGTTTCCAGTAGATGTATGTACATAAGTTTGCAAAAGTATGTCTGAAGAGCTAAATAGGTTGTATGTACTGGGACAGAAAAATTAGATGCAATGCACCTTGTGCGGATTAATGAGCAGCTAGGTCCCCGCCTCCTCTCAGTTCTCAAAACACTTTTTGCCCACGTTTTGGACTTGAGCACCACTTCCAAGGGTCCAGGGCTGAGGGGCACCACTCGGAGGCTCAGGGCTCATGCTGGTTCCAAGTGCAGGTGTTAGATGTATACTGAAAACACAGAATCCAACTGTTATGCCCAAATCAGGAACCAGGCTTCCCAATGTAGAAAAACAAGAATGGTTCTGTGCAACTCTTTTAGTGTATGGTCAATAGGTATAGTTCAACATGTGCATTAAATCAAAAAAGTGCAGATGGCGCAGTGCTCAAGTGTGTGATATTGTGTGGTTTTTACAATGATCTATATATACAAGTTTAATGCCTGTTTCAGTTTGTAAATTCAACAACAGTTCGTTCTGCAATCACAGATCCTTGTTTTCAATTTAATTGTGCAATAGACAATCCCATATACAATTGTCAATGTTTCAACCCTGTAACTAATGTGCAAGGGTCTTTTCAGGACAAGAAATGCTGTCTGGCACTTCTCGTATCGGGGCAAGAGTATAAAGAGAGGCCAATTTACTATCAATAACTGACTAATCTGTTTCAAAACGGGAATAATAAACCAGAATTTTCCTCCTAGCAGTATACCTTGTTCAAATGCTAGGGTATCTGGATCCACACTAGTAGTAATTCATGTAATAAGTTCAGAAAGTGCTTACGCATCACTTCATGGTACTATAGTATATATATATAAGCCATGTGTGATCCATGGTCCATCTAATCAATCAACATCCTAAAAGTGGATAACAGATTGTGCTGCAGGCAATTATGTTGTGCTAATCGCCCAGATTCCAGCAATCTCTTGAGATTGTAGAAGTGAGGTTAAGTGGTGTGATGTTTGGTCATGTTTGGTGAGGGTGCCGAGTGTCAGGTGTGTCAGGATTCCCGAATGGATGTGGTGGATCCTAATTCCAGAGGGCTTGTAGGAGATCAGGCACGTTGTGCCCAGTGGCGTAGGAAGGGGGGTGCGGTGGGTGCGGGCCTCCACGGGTGTCATCACTGAAGGGGGTTACAAAATGGCAAAAATATGTGTTTTAAACACATATTGTTGCCATTTTGTCAAGCCGGGGGTGACAAGAAATTTTCCGCACCGGGTACCACCTGACCTTGCTACACCACTGGTTGTGCCAAGTGATCTAGTGACCCTGAGGTGTTGTGTGAGCCTTTAGCATGTGGAAGCGATGGTCAATGATGCCAGGTTAGGTTGGAATGCTTACACAAGTACATTGTTGCTCCTGTAGATACATTTTGTTGCCACTGCATTAGAGAGGGGGCAGACTGAGATTGATAATTTGGTTGGGGTATTTTTGTACCGATTAATACATTTAGGAGTGCATGAAGCACTTATTTCCATCTGGTTGTAGAGGACATGGAAAAGATGAAGTCAAATGTCATGGTTACATTTCTCATACACAAGTGGTTGTCTAAGATGAGTGTTTCAGGAAGGTCTTTTAATGACATCTGACGTTATTTGCTGCATTCTTCTAGACGTATGGTAGGTTGTTAATTCTAAATTAGTTTGGGCTTGTTTTGGCCTATTTTCTGAAGTGTGGTGGTTGTACCCCGTCATGTCTTTGATCTATGTTGCATGACATGAGTGGAAACAGTAATTTGGTCCATGCTAGGACATGATGTGGGTGAACCTTGGAGAGATGGGTGTCTTCTCTAGGCAATGGGATCTATTCTCCCACTCCTTGATTGTTCAGTCTCTTGGAGTCTACTTAAATGTTTTTAAATCAGAGGGTGAGCAGTTGTGCATCTGGGTAAGTTTGCTTTTTCTGTTTTAATCAGTGACTTTCGGTTCACCCATTCTTTGGTAGGGCCACAACTGGAAGGGAAGTTCAACATTTACGACCTTATGTTACTTTCCCTTGGTCCGTGGTGCAAACGTCTTACGAAGGGTTAGGGAAAGGATTCCTTATTTTCAAAGTTAAGCTAACTGTTAAACATTCACTATTCTTCATTCATTTTCAGCTCTCTTATCCTTGGGGTATCGACCGGTATTTTATTGCCAAACTCATCCAATATCAGTTTATGCTCTCAATGCATTTTGTGCTCTTGAACAACTTCATGAGACTCTATGTTGTGTTTTATAATCTTCCTTAATGTTACTGTCCCAGAACCCCGTACAGCTGGGAAGAAGATTATGGACAGCAGTCTCCGGGATTTCACGCCAGTATGTTGTGATCAACTTTGCACTCATCAACATAGCACTGACCCTGTGTCCTCTGGGGCATGCAACAATGGTGCTGTACTCACAAATCGAAATCCACAGCCAATGTTGGTTAAAATCCTGATACGTACTGGTAAAAGTGTGCTGGCCCCAGAAAGCAGGCCAGCAACAAACTTACTGGGTAGCCAGGGTCAGTTCATCTGGTTTGTGACCCCATCACCATTCACCAACCAGTGAGTAAAGGAGTCGGTTAGGTTGGCAAGTTCTGTAAAAGGTGTTACTATTTTCCAACTCAATGCTACTCATTTTATCAACCTCAGAAAACAAAAGGATGTGTATAGAGCCAGAACTGGAATCCCCAAACTTCAACTTACACACAGATTTGGGCAGCAGGTGCATTAGAAGACTTGCATTTCTTACTATTACCTTTAATACATACCTTAATGTCACTTAATTTGTAATTTTATTTCACCTGGTAATTGTCATGTTTTAGGTACTAATGATTGAAAGAACGCACTACATTGAAGGGCATTGGGTATTGTGACAGGAGTTCATTCGTTTTTTGTGGGATGAGGTAAATTGGTGATTTGCTGTGTTCATGCCCCCTTCATTCTATTAAAAAAATAACTAAAGCATTAATAAGACAAAACACATCCCAAAAACCCTGCAAAATCCCAAAAGCCCCAATGTGATTTGTTACTCTTTATTTAGTCTGTTTATTGCTAGGCTGGTATTGTTGAATCAAACAGGAGATTACACGGGTGATTTAAAGTTTGGTGGATGGAGAGTCACGCGCATCGCGACCCAAGATGGCTGCCTAGCTACGGAGCTCCACACCGCACCAGACATTGCGGTTGCTTCATCAGCGGCTCCAGCGCCTTTCCTGACATTATGAGGGCACATTCTTGAATCGGAACGCTTGGTCTACAGGAGGCTATGTTTTTCATTCTTCATCTCCAAGAATATCTAGCAAAATTATGCTGGTGACTCTTTTGCTGATTTGCGGCCGCCATTTTGTTTTTTCCACTACATCTTGTCTCCTCAAATTTCTTCACATGGCGCTCTAGAAGGCTATTTTTCATAGTTTTCTTTACCTTTTTTGCCTTTTCTTCGACTAAGTGTCTTTCCACATTGGGAGGTCTAATTATTTAATGGACTTGCTGAAGTTTGTGAGGTCAATTTACCCCTTTCTTTTTCTGTGCTTCTTTAAATAAGCCTTATTCTGGTCTTTGAATGTAACCTTTCATGGGTAGGAGCACATTTTTACTCCACTACACTAAGAAACTGAAGTCCAGCGATCCAGCGGCTTGATTTATCCATTTTACAGCTCCAAATAATTCCTCACACCCCTCTGAGGTTTTGGCGCAAAAGTTTGTTCTAGTAACACAGCACTATCGACCAATGCATCCAAAGCAAAACTACCTTCAGCTACCTTTAAGAGAATCAAACATGACCCTTCCTCTCTTCCTAAATCTGTGTCTCTGGTTTCTTTGGATATTGTTTTGGAAGAAATCCGCGCCCTTAGACCTTTGATCGAGGAAACTAACTCTTGCCTACAGACCATGGATAACAAATGGTCATCTATGGAATCCCGCCTTACTTTGTTGGAACAGCATCTTAGTGATGTACAGGATTCATCTTCCACTATCTCCTCTTTGGAGAAAGACGTCCTACAACTGAGAAGATCAACAAGAACCTTAAAAATAGAAATCATCGCAATAACTTGCAAATTTACGTGCTTCCTGAAGGCCTTGAGGGGATGACACTGTTACATACTTTACTTCCTTTCTTCCAGAGTTCTTTGGTCTCCCAACTTTGACCAAATTAAATATTCAACGAGCACATAGACTGAGTCCACGTTTATCCTTCTCAGCTGCTCCATCTAAACCTCGTGAAATAATTATTTTATTTCTACAGTTCACGGACCTCCTACAATTGCTAAGTGCAGCTAAATCCAAAAATCAGCTGACTTGGCATGGTACAAAAGTATTTATCTCTCAGGATGTTTCAACGGCCACTGCCATGCGGCGAAAATAATTCCTTGATCTTCGTCCTGCTCTTCGTTCCTTGGGTGCATGGTATGGATTATTCCACCTGTGCCTGTTTAAGGTCACCTTCTTGCGCAAAACGTCTACTTTTGAGGATTCGGCGGATCTCAGAAAATGTATTCAGTCTCATTCTACTGCTACAATGGAGATTGCTGGCCCTCCTCCTGACACTTGACTTTAATGTCTCTTTTGTTGTGTTATTTTTATTGATTATGTTATTTAGTTCCAATGTTTTTCTTGTTCTTATGTGCATAACTTTTTGTTTCCTATTACAGGTTTTTTGAATTCCACTGTGTTCCTATTTCATGTTCCCGCTCCCATTTTTGTTTAATTGATGTCCTGGTGTAGTGCGTTGCCCTTTGTTGGCTGTGCTGTTTTGGTTTGTCCGTTGCCGCTTCTAATCCTTCCATTTGTTCCCCGTAAAGTACGTACCACAGTCGTCATTTTTGGCATGCACTGTCTTCTCTTTCTCTTATTCTTCCTTCCCTTCCTTCCCCTTCCCTTCTTCTCTTTCTTCTTTATTGTATTTCCCACCCTTCTTTTGTTCTGATGGTATTGCATTCTTTCTCTTATATGCTTTTCTCTCCACATGATTTCTTGACTTTCCTCTTCTATGTATTTTTTCCTTTCTCCTTGACACCTCAACAGTTTTTAACTCTTCCTTTTCATTCCTCTTCTTTTCTCTTACTTCATTACTTCATTGTTGAACCCATTGTTCTTCATTTATTCTTGATGTTTTTACATTTAGAGTTATTTCTTGGAATGTGAAAGGCTTTATTAACCCAATTAAAAGACAGAGAATATTATCACATCTTACCTCTTATTACCCTGATTTGGTTCTGCTACAAGATACTCACCTCACAGAACCAGAGGCATTAAAATTGAGAAAAAAAGGTTGGGTTGGTTCAGTTTTAGTCTTCCCTACCTCCTCTTAAAAAAATGGTGTTATAATTGTATGCCACAAAAAATTGAAATGTAAAGTTATATCGCAGGAGATTGATACAGGGGAAGATGGTTGTTAGCTAAATTGCTTATTAATAACATTTCTTTCACTGTATTTAATGTCTATGGTCCTACACAACCAGATTACTGTTTTGGCCTTTGGTCACACAAAAATGTATTCAGTTTAGAGATGCTCTCTTTATTCTAGGAGGTGATTGCAATCAAGTTGTTGACTCCTTTCTTGACCGCCAGTCTCAGGTACGCTTCATTCCTCATAAATCCTATAAATAATTTCTTGATTCTATTTCCCAATCACACCCCGTGGATGCGTGGAGGCTCTCTCACCCTGATAATATTGACTTTTCTTTTTTCTCCCCACCTCCCAATTCTCTTTCCCGTCTAGACTATATTTTTATTTCTCAATCTTTATCTCAAAATCTTTTCTCTTCCTCTTTTGAACCCATTGTCATTTCTGACCGTGCTTCGATTCTGGCTGATTTTGATCTGCTCCCTCCACACCCCAAATCCTCCTGTTGGCATTTTAATAATTGCCTTCTGCTAGACCGTTTTTTCTCTTCTTCATATACCCTCTTTGCTAAAGAATGTTTTGAACGGAACAATGATCATAACACTTTTCACCATATTTTATTGGACTCCTTTAAGGGTACGGCTAAGGGCTTTATCATACACTTTGCCTAACAAAAAAAAAACGTTTCCTTCAACAACACAAAGCTACTCTAGCAAATATTAAGGCCCTAGAGCACAAATTTTACACCTCATTGTCGGACTCCATTTTACATGATCTTGTTCATGCTAAATTAAACTTTCATAAAGCTACTACTGATAACACATCTTCTATATTTCTCCAAAGCAGTGCTCGATATTTTGGCGGAAATAATAAAATTGGTAAACTTCTGGCTAGCTACCTCAAATCTCGAAAAAAACGTACTCTAATTGACTTGATTTATTCCTCAGATGGTTCTCTTATTCATAAAGATCAGGACATTCTCAATGAATTGTTGCTATTTTATAAAGATTTATACACCCTACAATATCCTCCTGCTAGTCCCCTTATTCAATCTTATCTCAATAACATTTCGGCCCCTTCTAACGATTATCTTAATATTTCTACACTTGAAACGGACTTATCCCTTAAAGATTTATCCATTGCTTTAACAGTTTTAAAGAAAGACAAAACCCCCGGACCGGATGGTTTTACAGTTGCATTTTATTTACATTTTTCTAATATATTACTTCCTAAGCTCTTAGAATTTCTTCATTCTTTTTTTCTTTCTGGTAAGACTTATGGCACTTTTTAGGAAGCCCTGGGTTTTTTGATTCACAAAGAGGGTCGTAATCCATGTTTTGTAATAATGATCATCCGATATCCTTGGTCAATGTAGATAATAATATATTCTCTAATTTATTTGCTCTAGGTCTAGAACTCTTATGCCTCACTTTGTTGTTAAGGAGTAGTGTGGTTTTGTCAACGGTAGATTAACCTCTGATCATTCTCGTCTCTTTCTTACTGTCTTGAACAAAATCCCTTTTCTTTCCACATCCTTAGCTGCAATTTCCATTGATGCTGAAAAAGCATTTGATAGAGTAGATTGGTCCTTTTTATTTGAATCTTTGAAGCAGCATGGTTTTGGTCCCAAGATGATTTCTCTTATTTCCTTATTATATTCTGCCCCTAGAGCTTTGGTGTTAGTTAATGGTTGTATGTCTTCCTATTTTCCTTTACAACGTTGAGTTTGTCAAGGTAGCCCTTTTCCCCCTTCTCTTCATCCTAGCCCTCAAACCTTTTTTATCATCGATCCGTAATAATGACTCTGTATCCGGATTTCTTATGGTGACCACCATTTAAAGCTTTCTGCATATGCAGATGACATTTTACTTTATTTCCAACCCTGAAGCATCTATTCCTCCGTTACTACATGAATTCTCTTCATTCTCCCTGGTCTCTGGTTACAAAATCAATTCGGATAAAATAGAGATTCTCCCTCTTACAAAATTCAGTTTTCAACATTCCTTTTCTTCCACTGGGTTTTCATTGAATAGTTCTAAAATTAAATTCTTAGGTATGTGGTTCTCCAACTCCATTGCTTCTTCCTTTAAATTAAATATGGTTGAGGCTTTATCTCATATTGACAAATTATTTTCATCCTGGAATCCTCTTTTTTTTTTCGTGGTAGGGTTGGTTAGACTCATTTAAAATGATTATCACTCCCATTTTAATTTATACTTTTTCCATGCTCCCTATCTATATTCCATCTGGTTATTTTGAGAAGATTGATTCTCAGCTCTCAAAATTTCTATGGAAAAATAAAAAAGCCAGAGTATTTTTATCTCTTCTTCGAAAGACAAAATCTAATAGACGTGTTAACTTTCCTAATTTTCGTACTTATCATAAATTCTTTTGTCTCCGTCAAACTTCGAAATGGCTCCTTTCTGACTCTTCCCCTTTTACGCCTTCATGGTTTTCTATTGAACGGTCTTTGCTACTACCCATTCTTTAAAGGAAGTTCTTGCCTTTTCTGCCAAAACTCCTCAAACTTATTTTCCCTTGTTTAGAGACACGTGTTCTTTGTTGAAACCTTTGACCCAACCAAAGATAATTTCCAGGGAATACATTCTATGTTCTCCAATATGTCATAATTCTCTTATTACCATTAATAAAAGATCTATCTTTTGGAAACCCTGGAGATTAAAGGGACTAGCTTGGGTCAAGGACCATTTTTGATGGTTTGACTCCCTGTTCTTTTCCCAATCTCAATCCACCTTTGATTGTCCCCGTTCTTTCTTACAGAAATTCTCTACTTTAATGTCAGTTATTCTTGATACTTTCTATTCTCTTCCCTCAATTCCTCTGTCCTCTGAAGAAAATTATTTTCTTAAGTTTTCTTATTGCTCTTCCTAAGGCCTCCCTAATATACAAGCACAGTGATAAAAGCACTCAATCAGAAGATGTTGAAGAGCTCGCTTTAATGTACAACCATCAACAGCAAGAGATACAGCAACTGAACTTAAAGCAATTGGAATGTAATCATTCCATTAATGATGTAATCAACAATGTGTTTCTTAAGGTGACAGTAAACATAACACATCCCCTATACACAGTAAATGAAGAATAACTGTACAGTATCCAAGTACAGTAGTAAATCCAAAGTGAATAAAAAGTCCAAAACTGCCCAAAATAAATCCAATACAAAATCCAAATGTAGGGGAATTGATGGTTGTAAGTGCTTGTCCCCAATCAAGCCTTGACCCTCGTCACCAGTGATAAAAGCACTCAATCAGAAGATGTTGTAGAGCTCGCTTTAATGTACAACCATCAACAGCAAGAGATACAGCAACTGAACTTACAGCAATTGGAATGTAATCATTCCATTAATGATGTAATCAACAATGTGTTTCTTAAAGTGACAGTAAACATAACACACACCTTATCTCCTGATCCAGATCGTCCTAAAAGTAAAGTAGAACTTGCCTGGGAATTGGATCTGGGATGTGAATAGACAATCAATTTCTGGGACAAATTCTGGTCCCGTTCTCTCAGAATTTCTAGATCTGCTTCTGTCACTCATTTTATGTTTTTCCCTTATCATAGACTGTATTTCATCCTTACCTCTATACCTACTTACTCCCACTCTACTGACACAAAATGCTGGACTTGTGGTCCCCCCGCTGCTGATCTCCCTCACCCTTATTCCTCTATAAATCTTAAACAGCTTTCTTTTTGCTCTAATAGCTAGCTATTTTCTGGTTGCATTTCTTCTATGATTACCATTTTGTATTTGCTGGTTTAATGTATTTCCTGTTATCTAAATAAAGCTTTTTAAACATAAAGTTTGGTGGATGTGGAAGTACTGCCAAAAACTGATGGATGTTCTGTCCACCCTACCTAGACTGTATACCAGTAGCAGCCAGTGTGTGGATTGAAGTTGAGGGGTGGGGAGGAGGGGCAGACTGACATAAAGTAAATTTTTAAAAACCACTTACCTGCATTGCCGCCGTGCATCCCTCTCTTTGGCAGGCACTCGCACCCAGTGTGCACGACAGCCAATCTTGACACTGCTGAAAGCAGAGTCAGGATTGACCTGAGCGCCAATGATTTGTGCTCCCAGTTAGACTGGGAGCCTGTGCCTGCTCTCTCCAACCTGGCAACACAGCTTGGGTTGGAGAGAGCTTCAGTGTAGATGGCGGTTTGGCCGGCCTCAGACAACCGGCCAAACTGTCATGGGCACTGAATAGCAGTGCAAAACAATCCTCAACAGCCTGCCATCACCCTGGCCCCACCCCAATGCCTCGACTCCGAAAGAAAAAACGATAATAAACAAGGGTTTATTATTGTTTTGTTTTTCATTTTTATGGTTGCTGGCAGGTGGGGCGCTGCTGCTGTATACTTGTGTATACACAAGCATACACAAGAATACACTCTAAACAGGGTGGATAAGGCATTTGCCAATTTTCAGTGGTTCTTCCACACCCACCATCACATGCAAGAGTCTGAATGAGCCCCTGAGTTTGAATTACAGCTATGCAAGAACACTGTGCTCCATATTGGATACACCACTGTTCTAATTGCTAGATTATTTCTCACAGAGATAGTACTTCCCTAAAAATGCACTTTCCATGGAAGTTTGACACCCGTTATTTGCGGAAGGATCAATTACACCCTTACGTATATGCTGGTCCTGCAGAGTTTGAGCCTCTTTGGAACTACAGTTTTGCTAAAAAGCTCACCCAGCTCTATTTGGAAGCACCCTCTGTTCCTGTTCTTTTATGGTGATAACAGAGAACAACCACTTCCCTAAAACTGTAGTTTATTTTTCAGTTTGATTGTGGTCCATGTGTTATCATAATATGAGATTTATATGAACACCTTAAATATTCATATGAAATGACAGTGTTAGTTATTCTTCAAGCAAACATGACTGGAACCTAGGAGGCAGAGTTGTATATAGGTTAGAAAATGTGGTGTTTTCAGATTGGGGCTGGTTTTAGAGTATGTCAATTTTTTGTATCTAATTGCTTTTAGAAAACCTTTCTCCACCACCTGTGTTTACTGTACTTTTAGGGACTGGTTCACAAAAGTAAATGTACACTTGCAGATTTATTCATGTGTGTATTTACTACTATATCTAGGTGAAAGACTACACTTTTGCTATTCACCATTTCTGAGTGTAGATTTACATCTAAGGTCTTGATTACAAACCAAGTGGAATGAAATTAAAGCATGGGAATCCTCTCCCCCTGATCAAATGTCTGTGGGTTTTTTCTTTACCTGAGTTTTCCAGGTGTAAAGAAACCACACCATAAAGACGGACAGAAAAATCATGTGAGACTTTGACTGCAGCATCTGTGATGCCTCATTCCCCATTCTATTTTCTGACGGGAGGGAGAGTAGAATTCATTCCCCTTCTTGCCCGACTCCCACAGATATCCACGCATACATTTCCATGGGTGTTATTTTACGTCCCTTCCTCCATGTTTTTTCTATTGGAGTCTGTTGCAGTACCTGCGAAGGGCCATGTGTGATGCTTGAGATACTCCTAGGTGCGGCTAGAGTACACATACAACTATTTTGTGACCTTTAGGGCTGTAGTAACTTTAGAAGTGTAGTGTGTGAATAGCAATGGGCTTACCCTTTTCTGGGTGGATGTTTGTAGTAGCCTGTCGCTCCATAAACCCTTCTTAACTCTTCCATAAACCTTGTCCATTTTTTAGTGAGTATTCCCCATTTTTCAGCCCATTACCCTTGCTTCTCCCACATTTACACTGAAAGTATAGGCAATGCAGAATGCTGCCAGAGTTCACATCATAGAAAAATAGGATAAATGGAGGAAGTTTGTAAATAGTATTTTATAGTATGTAAGCAGTACTAACGTGAGTACTACTTCATGTGCTACAAAAGAAAGTTTGTGAATCCAGTCCATAGTTCTTTCCCTATCCATAGGCCCCTGCGTCCTCCAATGTGTGGCAAATATTATCTGATTAATGCATCCCTGAATCAATTTACAGGGGGCAGGGCTTATACACCTCCATGTGCAAGTTTCAACAATGACAACTCTGTTTCTGTCAGATACTTGAGGATAGGTCCTGATCCTCCAAGTATGTTGTACAGCCAGGGGTAGCCTAAGAAAGTTAAAAAAATATATATTTTAATTTTGGGGCATTAAACATAGACATTATGGCTACTGAAAGAGTATAGTATGCATACTATGTCCCATACAGTTTTAGGGGGGAACATGTACACCAACTATTGATTAACGTATGTCCCAATAACGGACGTTGTATCTCGCTTTCACATTTTGTAATGACACCCTGACACATCAGCAACAATTGACAATTTATGCAAAAGTAAGATATACAGCAACAACAGAGCTCTCCTCCCATCCTGCAATATACATTCATAATGGTTCCCAAATAACCCTGGCACGTGTTGAACCTGACAGGAGAGTCAAGTACACTAGTTTCTTATTGCAGCAATTATTTACTAACGTAAATAGCCATAAATGCGGTGACTCTTCCCCGGCTAGGATATATGTAAACTAGGCGGTATGGGCGTCTCCTTTCACAGCACCAGCAGACAAATGAGATCTGCAGGTCTGGGCTAGTGAAACATGCCTTTTTAAATTCTAAACCAAGGGCCATGTTTATGAATTTAGTGGTGCAGGGCAGCGCAGCAAGTCACCTTGCTGCTCTGCCGTACGTCATAGGGAAAGGGCAGGTATACGCTGTATTTTTCCAATATGGCGCATTCCTGTCTTTTGCCCTTGTGCTGATGCACAATGTGCTGCCTAGTACCAACACTGGCATTCTTGCAACATGGTGCAAGGATTCCTGCGTTGTAAGCAGGATTGTTTTGGTGCAGGAAGGCAGGAATCACCTGAGGCATTTTCCTCCAGGAAAAACAAGGAGAAATGAAGATATTTCTCCTTGGTACGCCTCCCCTGATGAGGCATATATTCTTGGGCCATTCCCAGGTGTTCAAGGTCTTGTAAATCTGGGAATGCATTAGAAACCATGGGGGTTGCATGGGAATATCAACGCAATGCCTACCCAGGGCAGAGTAATGCAATGCAGCGATTAGCCCTGAGTTGTGTTACTCAATATTTTTGGAGCCACTCAAAGCCACACAAAGTGGCTTTTTTGCGTGGCTTCAAAAATATGACTGAAAGTTTGTGTTGCTCCTGCACTACGTTGCGTGGTGCAAGAGCGACGCAAACCGAGTTATAAACATGCCCCCTACTTTATATAAAACCTACGTGTCTCTTGGGCTAACTTGTTCTAACCCGGTTCCTCCACTAATAGGGGACATTGAGGTAGACTCAAATTCAGTGAATCAATGGTTTCAGAAGGCAATGGGTACATTAGCACCGGGTTCCCTCTGGGCTTTGCGCAAGCTGAGCAATACTGATCCTAAATTTTCACCACTTCTAGCTAAGGAAGAAAGAAAGTGTAAAAACCTTCATCATAATTGGCATAATATTTATGTGCTCAAAGAGAGAGAGACAAATATAAGCAAGCTTTAAAGGAATATAAGAAATAACTTAAATCTGCTAAATTTGATTGTTTTGCTCTACAAATCGATATGGCTCGCAATAAGCCTTGTGAGATTTTTATAATTGCCATACTTTCTCTGCAGGCCAAGGTTTGTAATTTGGCTATTAAACCCTCAGTAGAACTGGGCAATGATCTATCAGATTTCTTCGGAATAAAAAAAGAAGACTTCAAGCTAAAATGAATCCTATTACTCAGGATATTCTCTCTGAGAGACTTCCCTGGTCCGCTGTATCCTCATCCAAGTCCTCATTTTATAATTTTGAACCTATTCAACATCAAAACTTGCTATATATAATTAGCTGCAAATCAGATTCTCCGTTAGATTCCTGCCCTCCAAGTGTGCTGGTCAAAGTGAATGAAATTAATAATCCTGTGATAAATAAATAATTTTGTTTTTCTTTTTTTTTATAACCTTTATTGTAGCATTCAATAAAAATACAAGCATGGGCCTACAACCACAGGGGCTGGCCGCTAAACAAAATCCCCCTATATCACAGTACGACACAGCTCATCAGCCGACAACCCTGAGGTCCGGCAGCGATTCAGGATAGAACTTGTATTAGAATGCACAACTGAGTCCCAGGATGAGACAGAGGTTCCATTTTATATTATTTAAGAAAGGATCAGGTGCCATACAATCAAACAGAAGAATACGGGGGACAGGGCAAAAGACAGGATATGCACGTAAGAACCGCTATAATGGAACATTGGCGCCAAAGCATATGGATCGATGCAAACGACAATACAATATACATTCAATGTTGAGCGCCAGTTCTCAGGGCCTGCCCACCCGGGAATCAGGATATCATAAAAAGCATAAGCACCAAATACAAGTACACGATAAGAATCCGAATGATTCACAAGCTATACTGATCCTTTAAAGAATAGAAAGGGAAGGAAAGAAAAAGGCCATAGAAAAAAAACCCAAAAAAACCCCTTTCCAACCCCCCACCCTGCACCCCTGCAAATGGCTACAGCCTAACCCCACTGGCAGCGTGCCTGTCGCCCCTAATAACTAAAACCCTAAAAGTAGGAAAAAGAATGGAGGAGGGCTTATCCGTTTGGGCTCCCAGCCCCTTTAGTCCCCCCGCCAGAAACAGACACCCCCTATCACTAAAAGACCAACGTATGACAACACTTATAGAAGAAATTAGGGGGCACCGTAATACACCGCCCAGCCTTTTAGATCAAACAGTTGCAGGTCGAAAACCCGTAAAAGCCACTCCAACCTGTCCCGACCTAGTTGATCTTAACCTTGGCCCTTCCGAACCAGCACACAAACCCCCCCGAGCGAGACCCAAAGACACACAAAGGAGTAATAGAGGAGAAGGGAGTCATCAAGAATCAATCTATGGCGACTCGTAGGCAGTGAGTCCACAAGAACTTCAGACGCAGAAGAACTCTCCCTCCTAGATGCACAGTCCCAATGTATCTTGCCCAGGAGTCGTAAAGTCACCAAGAAAGGAGAAGACGACCACAAAATGAATGGAAAGTCAAGAACAAAAGTCTCCGGGAGGGGAACGCCTTTGGATACCTCCAAAGTCGATAGTGGTGGAAGGTTCGGCAATACACTGATGACCTCGGGAACACCTTCCTCCAGGGCACCATCCGATGGTTTCAATACTTGCTTCCTCACGGGGTTCTCGCACGGAGTCAAAATGGCCGCGGTTTGAATGGCTGCAGATTGCTGTTCCAACAGTAAGGCTGGGTCCGGTTCCACCAGGAGCATCTCAGATAGGCGCGTGTCCAATTTGCACAATAAGACATCCACATGTGAATGAAACACCCTAATTTCTGCCAATATTGACCTCAGCGATGGCTCAAGCACCGTTCGATCCATAATCTCACACCCAACACCAATCACAATCACCTCCCCGGGTGAATCTGGCATCCTCAGGGGGGACAAACAGGATCACGAACGTGCAGATGCGGAGGGTGACCAGTCTTTATTCGCAGCCACGGTCAACCCGGTTAAGGCCGCAGGCCAGAGACCCCGACCCACCGAACCCCGGCGGGCCCAATACCGGCTCCGCGGGACGGGGACCCCCACCCGCAGCCAACAGCAAGCAGAGTCACTCCTCCATCGATGCTGAGCAATAGAAACGATCGCCGCCAAATTCGGGCTTAAACAAAGCCTCCACTCCGATTGACCGGACCCAGCCTGGGTCTCCCGGCCGATGTTGTTGCACTGCAGCCCGGCTGTGAAAGTACTCGAGGCCCCGGCTTCACCGCTGGAGTAGGCCACAATCTTCAATTCGATGTAGCTTCGTCAAACCAGCCGATAAAAGTTCCCGGATTTCACCATCGGAGTGCGGAACAGTTCATGTACACAGAGGCTAGGCGTAAAATCAGGATAATGTACAGGATATTGCGGCGGGATACGGAGGTCGGTGGAGCCGGGAGCCTAAGCAGCCATCTTGTGTGCTGACGTAGCTCCTCCGTAGCATAAATAAATAATTTAACAACTCATTATAATAAGCTTCTATTCCAGATATTTGGAAACAAGCAAAGGTGTAAGGCTCCTTTTGAAAAAGCCCTTTGCCAATCCAGAAATTCTGTCAAATATTCACCCTATTTCTCTGCTTCCCACTCTTTCTAAGATTTTAGAAAAACTGATTAATGCTCGACAATCTGACAATTTGGAACAAGTTGGTCTTTTGCATTCTTTACTATCCAGCTTTAGGTCCCATTATAGCACAGAATTAGCTTTGTTGGAAGCTTCTGATTACTTCAGAATTGCTCTTGATAGGGGGAGATGGCGCCATCATTCTTCTTGATTTGTCATCAGCGTGTGACACTGGGGCTCATCCTTTACTTCTTCAGTGCTTGTCTGTGTTGGGCATTTGCGGCTCGGCGCTTAGATGGTTTCAGTCCTTTTTGTCAGACAGACAACAATCTTTCAGATAAGCACATTTTTCATCAGGCAACACATTTCTCAAATGTGGCATCCCCTTGGGATCTTAATTGAGTCCTACCCTGTTCAATATTTACATGTCCCCGATTGCGACATTCATTGAATCATTTGGAATTAAAGTAGTCTCTTATGCTGATGACGCTCAGTTGATCTTCTTTTTTTTTTAAATATAAATTTTTATTGAAACATTGCAGGGTCAAATTGTTGTACAATCTACATGGTCAAGCAAATCAAGACATCATTACAATAAGAAAACATTGCATAAATCAGTCCAGGAGTCTAGTCCGGTTCATGGCCAGTTCTACCGTGGAGGACTCACAGAGTTCACCTCGGTAAGTGTTCCAGTGGCCCCATTTCTTGTCCCACTTCGCAGGGCAGCCACGCAGTTTGTAGATAGTTTGTTCGGCCAGCATGCATCTGTCTAGTTCGGCCATCCAACCCACCACCAGAGTTCTCTCAGCCGCACCCCACTTCATTGCAACTGAACGCTTCGCCATTAAGAAACTCAAAGCAGCCCATTGTAATTCTCGTTCAGGGCTGTAGGATCCCAGACGTTAAGGACGATTTCCCTTGGCGACAGGGAAATGGGTTTCTCCAGTGAATCCCTTATTCGTCGGACAACCATACCCCAAAAGCGCTGTATTTCTGGACAGTCCCATAGTATATGGTAGAAGGTGCCACTCTGACCACAACCCCTTAGGCATCTATCGTCCACCCTCCTCCCGATCGTGGCCAACAGAGTTGCTGGCATACAGGTTCTATGAAGGATCTTCAATTGGATCAAACGCAGGCAGTGATTAATCGCCACCTCTCGGGTGGACATCAAGGCCGCCCGCCACTCATCTTCTTCCAGGTCGCCTAGGTCTGTTTGCCACTTATCTCGTAGGAGTGGAAACGTATTTGGGAGGTTATTACAGAGCTTGCGGTATGTGGAGGAGATGGCCTTTGTCGGGAGGCGCTCTGAGAATAACTTATCCTCCAGGGGGGAGGACTCAGGTAGGGAGGAAAGGTCAGGGACAGTGGAGAGGAGGGCGTGTTTGATCTGAAGGTAGCGAAAGGCCTCAGTTTGTGCGAGTCATGTTTGGTTTGTAATTCCGCAAAGGTTAAGAGTTTACCCATGTGTATCAGGTCTCCTATCGTTGAGATGCCTATTGCGTTCCATTTGTCAAAACCTAGCTGGAAGCAGAGGGAACCAAGATGTTGTGATGACCACAATGGGGTGGCTTTAGTGAGTCGGTTCGACCATCTCAGGCGGGCCGTGGCTTGATGCCAAATTGTGACTGTGTGTGCCATGGGGCCAATGTATCTTTTTTTTTTTTGGGCTTACTGTAAAGGGCCCCAAAGTATCCCTCCCGCCCGGTCTGGTACCTGTCAAGGTGGAAGGCTGGGTCATGGGGTGAGCCGTGTATCCAGTGGTTGGTAGCCACCAGTTGCGATGACCAGTAATAAAGGCGCAAGTTGGGGACTGCGATGCCCCCGTCGTACCAGCTCATTGACAACTTTTGTAGGGCAATGCGGGCAGCTCCTCCGTCCCACAGGAGAAGGCGGAGATCGCTCTCCACCGATCTGAAGTAGGAGTCGGGAATCGGAAAGGAACAGTTTCGGAGGGCATAGAGGAAGCGCGGGAGCGCTAACATCTTAAATAAGGCCGCTCTACCAGCGAGGGAAAGTGGAAGGGATCGCCAGTGTGTTAAGTTGGTGTGTAGTCTACGCAATGGGGCGAGCATCAGTTGATTTTCTTCATGGACTACTCTACCAACACTATGGTTGCTTCTTTTCAAATGTGTTTAGCAAATGTGTTGTGGCTCAGGCTGCTCTGCAATTGGAATCTTGTCCATGTCACCTGTTACAGCATAAAGCTGTGTGTACTCACTGTGTTCTCAACTTTGAATAACAGTCAGTTAGTGGCTGTCCTGAGGCTGCCGATGCGGGTTGGTGGTCTGTTGCTGTGAACATGGAATAAGCATGTACAAAAACCCTCTCTGGAGTGTCTTCCATGATTTGGTTCCTAACAAAAAGTCAATGAGTGGATACATGATAGTCTGCTTAAATGCAAATTTTATAAAACAGAGGTTTTCCTCTTTTTCTAGAGATAATATCTCCAACTTCCCAACCTCTGATTGGAGGCTTGAAGACTTGCCTACTCCACCCTCTCAAGTATGCACAGCTAGAAATCTGGGTTTCAAATGTAATATTGAGCTGCCTTTTAGTCCCCAAGTGTTGGCAGTTACTGGCTTGTGTTTTTTCAATTTTGAAAGTTCTGGAAAACGTCCTGGACATTCTTCCCCTTCAGGCACATAAATCAGTGGTACTTGGTCCTATTATGTCCATACTTGATTATGCTAACAGCCTGTATTTGTATCTCCCTAATGGTCTGTTGAGTTCATTACAGGTGACTTAAAATCTGACAGCATTTTTGATTCTTGGACTACCACAGCGCTGTTCTATATCACATCATTTCAGACGGCTGCACTGGTAACCAATAGCGAAACACTTCCAGTCAAAGCTCTGCTGTTGGCTCACAGAGTGTACTATGGCATTGATGTAACCTACCTCCAGCGCAGGTTACTTACTTATTCTTCGAGTAGACTCTTGATATCAAGTAAGGCCTTATTAATTAAAATCAAATGCTTAGGTGGCAAAGAAGGGGAGGAACGCCTTTCTCTTCCCTAGGAGAAAAAGCTTGGAATGAACTCCCATTTGTCATTGGTTTCATCAAGTCGGAGAATCATTTGCGGAAGCTCCTGAAGACTTGGTTGTTCACATCTGTGTAACTATGTTCTCCTATAGTGGCATGAGTTATTTGGCTAGTGCCTGGATGTTCCTTGGGGCAGCTGTCTGTGCTTAAAAAATTAGCTCATTCACTCATGCATTCCGTAGTTGTGCCAAAGGCTCCTCTTTGATATATTATGCTCGGTGATGAAAAAAGGAAAGGGGAGAGCAAAGGAGTGAGAGAGAAGTCGCATGCATGCTTGCGAATACATGATTTGCAGAAGGAGTTCAGAGTGTGGGTATAGGGCTGCTCCCCAGCAGAGGGAAAGGGCAGTGGATAATCATCCCTCCTCGTGTTCACCTGTGTGGGAAGGTGGGGATGACCTAAACAGTGAGCCTGTTGAGTAAATCTGGCTAGCTCTGAATAAGCCTAGGAGCTGAAGAGTGCTGTGTGGATATTTTGAGGAAGTTTTTTGTCACCACTACTATAGGTACCTGGGTGTGAGAAATTGGGTTGTTGGCTGACTGAGGTGTGAACCTTGGTCAAGCAACAGCTAGAATATTCTAAAGTCACTAAATTTAACCTATGATTAAAACCTGTGCACAAAAAGCAGTCATGCTTAACTTAGAAGCAATGTGAAAAATATTTATGCAGCATATAAACAGTGATAAAATGATAACACAACAGAAGAAGAATCACAAGCCAACGTAGAAAAATAGAGCATATTTTAGTAAATTAGGAGAGCCATAGTTATGGATTTTTTGAAGATTTTAGTGAAAATAGTGCCAAAAAGCACAAAGTGACAACTATGGATATCTGGTGGTGCTGGACCGTGTCAAAGTCACAAGTTCAGGCTAACTGTGATGCAGTGCAGGTCGCTACAGTCAATAGGGTAGGCACTGTGAAATTTTACCTTCTCAAATACATGACAAGAGTCCCATTCTTGGTAAAGGGGTTGTGGGGAGCAGGGAAAACGTGGGAGGCTGCTGGTGTAACGCAAAGAGTAGACCCTGTGTCGCATATAGGTGTTGCTGGTGCTTCGCGTTGGCAGTATCCATGAGCGGTTAATGCTGTAGCTCGAAGGCTTGGCTGCCGGAGCTTTGAATTAAATTGCGGTGCGAGCGAAAAGGGCTTGTGCTAATAGGTCCATTTGCAATTGTGAAAAGCTTAAAAGCTTGAATGCAGCTCTCTGAGCCACATCAAGGGTCCAGAACCTGAGGGGCACCCTTGGGGATCAGGAACTCAATTCAGCTCGGTTCAGGTACTGATGCAGGATGTTGGGGAGCCTTTTGTGTCCCTGGGGCTCGGATCAGGAGGCCAGCAGACTAGCCCTTGGAGTCACTGTGGTAACCCTGGGTTTAAGATGAAGCTGCAGGTTCCGTTCTTCTTCCCCACACAAGAGGCAGCAGGGCAGAAAGGCAACAATTCAGCAAGGCAGCAGCAGGTCAGCAGTCCACCAAAGTGGCAGTCCCTTCAACAGCACAGCAGTCCTTCTTCCTGGCAGAGTATCCACAGGTCCAGAAGTGCACTGAAGAGTTTGTGTTGGAGGCCCCTTTTTAGGTCTCGGCTAGCCGCGCGAAGCGCGTCTCCGCCGAGCCCCTTTTGTCGGCATGTGTGCTTCCCAGGAGACAGTCCAGGCCGCGCGCATCGCCTTGGAGGCGATTTGAAAGTGACACGCGCACGCGAACGAGCGCTGCGGCCAGGCGCTGTCTCCTGTGAAGCACACACGCATGCGCATACACACATCAAGTGCTTCGTGAAATTACAGATGAAAGTAAGTGTATTTATTCACATTGCGTGTGTCCTCTTTTCCCGCCTCCACCCCTGGGGCAATCCCTCGTCTATCCTTGCTCCCCGAACACCAGCCCAGCTCCCTCCCAAGCTCCGGCTGCGGCTTTACCTTTGCAGCGGCGCCGAGCCGGATGCGCGCTCAGATCCACGGAAATGTAACCGGGAGAGCTCCGCCGGGAGGCTGACATCGAGAGGCGCCGGGAGGCTGACATCGAGAGGTGCGGGGAGTGGGGCAGCTGCAGTGCGCTTCCACCGACTGCAGGGGGCGTCACCGAGCGGCTTGCCGAGGAAAGCGGTGGGAGGCAGGGGCCGAGCTTGCGGGAGGAGGTAAGGAGAGGAGGGAGGAGAAACGAGAGCGCGCTCGAGACAGAAGCACGAGGAGGCAGGACTTCTCACGAAAAACAGAATTGAGCTCTAGTTGACACCCCCGGGGTACCAAAGAGTTGTCGGCGTGAAGGAGTAGAAACGTCTCGCCCTGGGGGTATTTACATTTTAAAGCTTGGTGACGCTACTCTCGTAAGTTAATAAAACGTTGCCCATCGCAAATCGTACCCAAGCCACCACGCGTAACCCCAAGAAAACAGACCCCTCAGCTTGTGATATACCACACCCGACCCTTTAGTGAAGATATGTTAGGAGCTCAGGCTCTTAAAGTTTTAAGGCTAGCCTGACTCAAAGAATGAAGGCGGTGTTCTTACCCTTGTGCAGAGTAGTGAGTGTAGAGTGAGTGTGCAGAGTAGTGAGTGCAGAGTGAGTGTGCAGAGTAGTGAGTAGTGAGTGCAGAGTGAGTGTGCAGAGTAGTGAGTGCAGAGTGAGTGTGCAGAGTAGTGAGTAGTGAGTGCAGAGTGAGTGTGCAGAGTAGTGAGTGCAGAGTGAGTGTGCAGAGTAGTGAGTGCAGAGTGAGTGTGCAGAGTAGTGAGTGCAGAGTGAGTGTGCAGAGTAGTGAGTGCAGAGTGAGTGTGCAGAGTAGTGAGTAGTGAGTGCAGAGTGAGTGTGCAGAGTAGTGAGTGCAGAGTGAGTGTGCAGAGTAGTGAGTGCAGAGTGAGTGTGCAGAGTAGTGAGTGCCGAGTGAGTAGTGAGTGCAGAGTAGTGAGTGCAGAGTAGTGAGTGCAGAGTGAGTGTGCAGAGTAGTGAGTGCAGAGTGAGTGTGCAGAGTAGTGAGTAGTGAGTGCAGAGTAGTGAGTGCAGAGTAGTGAGTGCAGAGTAGTGAGTGCAGAGTAGTGAGTGCAGAGTAGTGAATGGAGAGTAGTGAGTAGTGAGTGCAGAGTAGTGAGTGCAGAGTGAGTGTGCAGAGTAGTGAGTGCAGAGTGAGTGTGCAGAGTGAGTGTGCAGAGTAGTGAGTGCAGAGTGAGTGTGCAGAGTAGTGAGTGCAGAGTGAGTGTGCAGAGTAGTGAGTGCAGAGTGAGTAGTGAGTGCAGAGTAGTGAGTGCAGAGTAGTGAGTGGAGAGTGAGTGTGCAGAGTAGTGAGTGCAGAGTAGTGAGTAATGAGTGCAGAGTAGTGAGTGCAGAGTAGTGAGTGCAGAGTGAGTGTGCAGAGTAGTGAGTGCAGAGTGAGTGTGCAGACTAGTGAGTGCAGAGTAGTGAGTGCAGAATAGTGAGTGCAGAGTGAGTGTGCAGAGTAGTGAGTGCAGAGTGAGTGTGCAGAGTAGTGAGTGCAGAGTAGTGAGTGCAGAGTAGTGAGTGCAGAGTGAGTGTGCAGAGTAGTGAGTGCCGAGTGAGTAGTGAGTGCAGAGTAGTGAGTGCAGAGTAGTGAGTGCAGAGTAGTGAGTGCAGAGTAGTGAGTGCAGAGTGAGTGTGCAGAGTAGTGAGTGCAGAGTGAGTGTGCAGAGTAGTGAGTAGTAAGTGCAGAGTAGTGAGTGCAGAGTGAGTGTGCAGAGTAGTGAGTGCAGAGTGAGTGTGCAGAGTAGTGAGTGCCGAGTGAGTAGTGAGTGCCGAGTGAGTAGTGAGTGCAGAGTAGTGAGTGCAGAGTGAGTGTGCAGAGTAGTGAGTGCAGAGTAGTGAGTGCAGAGTAGTGAGTGCAGAGTGAGTGTGCAGAGTAGTGAGTGCAGAGTGAGTAGTGAGTGCAGAGTAGTGAGTGCAGAGTAGTGAGTGCAGAGTGAGTGTGCAGAGTAGTGAGTGCAGAGTAGTGAGTAGTGAGTGCAGAGTAGTGAGTGCAGAGTGAGTGTGCAGAGTAGTGAGTGCAGAGTGAGTGTGCAGAGTAGTGAGTAGTGAGTGCAGAGTAGTGAGTGCAGAGTGAGTGTGCAGAGTAGTGAGTGCAGAGTGAGTGTGCAGAGTAGTGAGTGCCGAGAGAGTAGTGAGTGCAGAGTAGTGAGTGCAGAGTAGTGAGTGCAGAGTAGTGAGTGCAGAGTGAGTGTGCAGAGTAGTGAGTGCAGAGTAGTGAGTAGAGTAGTGAGTAGTGAGTGCAAAGTAGTGAGTAGTGAGTAATGAGTGCAGAGTAGTGAGTAGTGAGTAGAGTAGTGAGTGCAGAGTAGTGAGTAGTGAGTAATGAGTGCAGAGTAGTGAGTAGTGAGTACAGAGTAGTGAGTAGAGTAGTGAGTAAAGTAGTGAGTAGAGTAGTGAGTGCAGAGTAGTGAGTAGTGAGTGCAGAGTAGTGAGTTCAGAGTAGTGAGTGCAGAGTAGTGAGTGCAGAGTAGTGAGTGCAGAGTAGTGAGTGCAGAGTAGTGAGTGCAGAGTAGTGAGTGGTGAGTAGTGAGTAGTGAGTAGAGTAGTGAGTAGTGAGTGCAGAGTAGTGAGTAGTGAGTGGTGAGTAGTGAGTGCAGAGTAGTGAGTGGCTGGCCCTGTTTCTAGCTCAAGCGGCACCGGCACCGGCACCTGTAGTCTAAAGATAATACCTCTGCCTCAAGTGAAGTACTCTGGTACCCAAGGATGACTAGCAAACAATATTATTCACAACGTTGCTTACTATTCAGCAACATTTGACAGTTTGCAATCAATCTTTATAAAACAATTCAGAGTTTGATAACAAATTAATGCAACACATTGTAATATACAATGGCAATAGCTCAAACTTTAATGCTGCGAGACCTATTGCATTGTAAATGCTTGTTATAGCCTGGTGCCCTGGCTCTGGATGGTGGAAGTAGCTTCTAAACATTGACTTTGAAGGACATGGAATTTTCTGCCTCCCCTGCCCTGGCTCCATGATGGCTGCAGTGACAATGTGGCGTCGTTATGCCCTTTGTGGGAGGGCATAGCACATGTAATTCAGTTGAAAGTGGGGCTATGCTCCGCTCCGCTCCCCCATCGCCAGCAGATTGCCCATTCAGGCACACCTGATCTCTCTATTGTGTGACTGGGAAGAATTTGCAAAGTCCAACTGTCAGTTACACTCAGTCATAAGACCCAGGCCAGGCCACAGGCACAATGTGCTAAGGGCAGGAAAATGCCAACTTACAAAAAGTTCAAAATTGTAATCAAATATCTGTCTTTGGGATGGGTAGACCTCACAGTAGTGAAAAGCAAATTGAGGAGTTTTTCACTACCAGGACATGTAAGCTGCATTCAGGATGCTATGGGAGGCCTGGAACAGGTTTTAAGGTGCTATTTTAATGGGTAACACTATAAATGCTGCAGGCTCACTGGTAGCACTTATTTTACAGACACTGGGTATAAGGCGTACCAATCTACAAGGGATTTATAAGTAAATTAAATATGCCAATTAGGTATATGCCAATTAAACAATGTTTAGTGGAGTGAGCACAAGCACTTTAGCCCTGGTTAGCAGTGATAAACTGCACAGAGTCCTAAGGTCAACAAAAACAGATTCAGCACAAATTGGAGGGAAAAAGCTAAATGTTTGGGGGTGACCCTGCAGAGAGGGCCATGTCTAGCACTAGGTAGTCCCCTTTCTAAGGAGCTATATAATTGCTTTTGAGTACTTGAGAGAATGCAGATATTAACTGAATCCACACAACAGCTATTGGGAACTTGCTAAGACCCATGGCTACTTCTTTTTGTAGTGCCATGCTTTCGCTAATTAGAAATCGTGCAACAGCATTGCACCACTGGTTCTATATTCCCAAGTTAGGCCCATGTAGCGAAGCAGCTTATTTCTTACTTTGTCCTATTTGTCAGCAGTAACCTTTTGCACATGTTTGCATGCTTGACAATGTTGGATTTGTTTCTCTGAAACTAAAATTGTTTTCGCAAAACATTTTTGCAAAGCCCTGATATGTACAAGGTCTCTTTTCGCACTATGTACAAATGTCATCTTTATCCTCATCCACAGGGCAGCAGAGCTTTCTACATATCCATAACATCCCTAATCTATACACGCATCGCAAGGTTGCTTTCTATTATAAAAGAAGAGCATCATGATAGATTAGCAGAGGGGCACTCCAGCTGACACCAGAGGTCCATGCATGCTGTGAATTCACCACGCAGCACTCTGACATCTCGTGAGGGGTGTTCAGTTTGTGACCAAGACGTGTTCCTTAATTCTTTCCCACTAGGCAATGGGGATCGATCCTCCTTTGGGGGACTGTTGGCCCTACACAGACACACACTCTAGGTACACTTAGAGTAGAGTTCGCATAGTAGGAGTACTTTTTGATTACTGCCTTGTTTATATTTTTTAGCACCATGGTAGAATTATATCTACTATTCACTCTTTTGGTGCTTGTAATCACTTTTATCTGCTTCTGTCTATTATTCCAGCTCATATATTCTATACAAGAATAATGTTGGTTCAATAAATATATTGAAAAAGTCCCACTGTGTATTCTCTGTATACTGTATACCTGAGCGAAAGGTACTGTACTGTTTCCACGATCCCTGAGGGGTCACAGTTGTCATGTTAAATGGTTGCCAGAAACCATTCGCACTCTGGTATGTTAGGGGTGCTTACAGAAGCACTATGAGCTAGCTGGTCCAATAGGTCAACATATCCTGTGGGGGTGTCCGGAATCAGTCTTGACACAAAGCCCTTATTTTATGTTGTCCAAGCAATGTGCAAATCCTACGGATTAGTAAGTTCTACACGACATGGCGCTGCCAACGTTGGTTGGGTTCTTACTTAATGGTCAATCTGAGTAGTTCAGTTGTGCTTTCTTAGAGACCCCTTCTCAAATTTAAACCACGGACGTACGAAGTGGGAAGGGAAATAAATCCGCCTCAGCTGAGTAGGTATACCCTATGTATTGAATGTAGGTTATTCAAGCTTGGATGATTAGAAGTTCTCACATTGTGCATACCATATCTCTCTAAAAATTTTAACTAAATACTATTTCTCTGACAATGACCGAACAAGCTGAAAAAGTTGAAGAGCAGGTAACAGCTCTAAATATTACAGAAAATTACCGACAGGCAGTTACTATGAAACTTTTACTAAATGGCCTCCTGACAATGTGTGGAGATGTTACCTTCGTACATGAAGCATTCAGAATAGAGGTATTCTTCTCATGGGTTTAATTCCTGCCTACAGTTGCACGTACACAGTTGTTTCACACTTACATTGAAGATGAACCACTTGAGGAGTACTCATACGTGAAGTTAAAGTCCCATTAACTTCCGAAGAGCAGATTAATTGGTTTAAAGGTGCCCTACTCCATACCAAGGAAAATGTGGGACTCAGCAGGCCAAGTTGCGACCTGGCCGGTCTTGGCTTCATACACACCACATCCAGACATTGCTGCTTTATCAGCAGCAGGAATGCATACACTCTTCAGAGATTTACTACACATTTACAGAAATATTACATAATATATAAGGAGAATATTGACAGTCCAACCTGTGAGGACTGGTCAGGCTGCACAACCTCAATTGGCTACTACAGGTATTAGCCTCCAACCACTAAATGCCATTATGGGAAAGATTCCCACCAGTCGGGAGCAAATCCCGCTGTGGATAGCACCGAACACAGCACAGCTTGAGGCAATTTTTCTCCATAAGGGCCAGCAGGAAAAACACAGAATACCGCCAATTTCCTTATTAATGAGGATGGCTCCCCCGTTAGAAGATTGTGTCACTTGGGGTACAATCGTCGCTACCGTTTATACCAGAACTCATGGTACCCCTTCAATAGCAGTTATATCAGATGCACTGAAACCAATACAGAATGAGTAAAGGGGCAGAGCCTGCCCTAGACATGGGGATAAAATTGATGGGCAATTTTTACCAGGTATCCGCCATTATTATTTTATAAGTAACATAAAACGGGAGGTAGCAGCGGTAGCTATATGCCAACACCTGTGGGAATTTCCTCCTGCACAGAAGGAGCGAGAATTCCCATAGATTAACAAAGAAACATATACTTCACTAGGTATAGATAATTTGGGAGCTAGACCTGGGAAACCAACAGTTAAGAGCAATTCTGAAAAGGATAACTCTAAGCAAGCACCCGTTTCTTCAAAGAAAAAATGGGATAAAAAACAAATAAATAAACAAAACAAAACACAATCGCGGTGTGGGTCTCCTCAACAGGATCACACCAATTGAAAATACAATTTGAGAAACGTGACACTATTAGGGAGCCTAACAGTTATCAGGATACTGATACACATTCCTCTTGTTCCTTTTAGGAGTCATCCGAAAGGCGTTCGGAGAAAGATAGACGGTCAGAGCACAGATCGGAAGAGCAAGTTAAGCCAGAATGGAAGACACATCGCACTTCGGACTACACCATTAAACTAGGAAGATAAACCAAAGACTTCTAAACTTCAATTAAAAAAGAAAAAGGTAGCAGAGATTAAAGTTAGAAATGCCCAGGCTACTGAGGACTCTGCTTCTGAACGTAGAATGGGCAGTGTCAATGCTAGACAGAGTGGCAGAAGTAACAATAGCTCACCGGAACTGTTTTATTATCTGGTGGCAGTAGCACTGAGTGAGCATATCATGGTGGAAACACCTGATAAAACGGTAAGCGTCCCACGTAGTTTATATGAAATAACGCTACAAATGGAAGAGGACATACCCTGACAAGTAAAGGGTCTCTTTTGTGGGAACCTGACCTATGGTTACGACATTCTTTTGGCCGAAAAAGATTGGCCACCCGATTTCGTAGTGGATTGCCCAATGGGGGAAGAAGTTATTTTACCTGCTTTCTACAACCATGTACCAGAATTAGTTAAAAATTCATATGCGCCGGAGTGTGCACTAGTTCTAGCTTCTGCACTTTACCGCAATCATGTTGGATGGGTTGATGTGTCACATCATCATGAAATCCTATTAAAATCGTTTTTTCTACCACAGAGATAATACCCAATAAAGCATGGAGCAAAGAAACAAGTCAGCGAGATCGTAGATCAACTTGAATATCGGGGCATTATTGAAAATTACACCACAGCTATGAATAATCCCTTGTTTCTGGTAATGAAACCTGATGATTCATATCATCTAGTCTTAGATTACAGACATTTAAACGCATCCACACATACATTTACAGTACAAAATGCACATAGTGCCGCACTAAAGAATAACATGGTGCTCAAAAAATACAAGACAGCTCTGGGCATCTCAAATTTCCGCCAAAATACAGCACCTTGGACAAGTATTTGACAGCATTCTCAGCGCTGGGTTCTCAATGCCAGTCCGGATTGGGTGAGGGTTTGCCTGTCCCAGTCAAATTTGTGGAAGTCAGACCTCTAGAGATTTCCAGCAGGATGTACCAGGGATCCAGGCTGACTCATGGTTGGCAGTTCGGTCAGACTGATTTGCATATGGCCATGTCTGAACTGGGGTGGCAGAGTGGGCTAAAGAACGGTGATGGATTAAACCCAGATCTGTTGACTGGGTGTGAGTGTTTGATTGGTTCAGATGCTCCGTCCATCACCATCCCCTTTTGTACCGCTTTGTTCGCCATAAGTAGTCAGGGTATGCTCAGACGTGAGTCCCTTGCTCACTTTGCCACTGGGTTCAAGCAAGCCTGCCTGAAGACGGCTGTAATGCCAGAAACCGGTCCTAGGAAGCTTGTTTCCAGTCCAGGGAAGGCATGACTTGGCAGTTCGGGCTGGACTGTTCCCATGAGTCACAGGATCAGACTGATTTGCATATGGCCATGTCTGAACTGGGTGGCAGAATGGGCTAAAGAACGGTGATGGATTAAACCCAGATCTGTTGACTGGGTGTGAGTGTTTGATTGGTTCAGATGCTCCGTCCATCACCATCCCCTTTTGTACCGCTTTGTTCGCCATAAGTAGTCAGGGTATGCTCAGACGTGAGTCCCTTGCTCACTTTGCCACTGGATTCAGGCAAGCCTGGCTGAAGACGGCTGTAATGCCAGAAACCGGTCCTAGGAAGCTTGTTTCCAGTGCAGGGAAGGCATGACTTGGCAGTTTGGGCTGGACTGTTCCCATGAGGCACAGGGTCATACTGATTTGCATATGGCCATGTCTGAACTGGGGTGGCAGAGTGGGCTAAAGCACGGTGATGGATTAAACCCAGATCTGTTGACTGGGTGTGAGTGTTTGATTGGTTCAGATGCTCCGTCCATCACCACCCCCTTTTGTACCGCATGGTTGAAGTTGGGCAGCTCGACTTTTGCGGTTGGTCCCGGTCACCTCTCCTACATTGAGACTTAGAAACCTTTACGGTGCTTTTTCTTCAGGTGTCCCTCGCGGCTCTTCACCAGGCCATCTTCGGTGGGGGCTCGCCATCTTGGGTTTCAGCTTATTCCCGATCAAACTCTGGAAGTTGGATCTCCAGAGCTTTTTAGCAGGACAAACCTAACTGGCAGGCCAGCTTGCTGTTGAGGGTTGCCGGCTGGGCTGGCCAGGGTGAGTCGGTCCTCTTATGGAGCTTTTTTCCAAAGTTGTTCCAAAGTTGTTCCAAAGTTGCTCCAAAGTTCTCCAAACTTCTAGAACTTTTTTCTGAAGTTCCTCAGAGGGTCCTAAAGTGACCAACACTTATTTGAAGGACCTGGAAGCTCCAATATGGTCCATGATAGTTTGGGACTTCATTTCCCACAATCCACTTGGACAAAGCCCTTACCAATCCACTGATAGTACTCCAGGTTGGGTAATCCAGGTGAGCTCTGTTAACCTGTAGTTCGAAGGGAGTCCAGTCTTTAATCCTTTTGAAGCAGGTTTGATCGACAGGACTGTAGTTCCAGATTGTGAAGCAGGCACAGTCAGACAGAGTGCATGGCCTGGTTGGTGCAAATCAAACTTCCAGCATGAACCCTTCTTTTTCTCTAAGTTTTAAGTAGCAGATCTGAGAGGCTCCACCCCTCTCAAATATTTATTCCAAATTCTCTCGGTCAAGCAGGAGGGCACTCCTTTCCAATGAGGTGCAGGGCAACACCCCATGATATGACCACATCCTCCAAAGTGTGGCACTATATGCTCCCAGAGAGCAACATTTCTCCAAAATTCATAATGGCTAATTGTCCAGCAGAGAGAGTGAAGAGCTATCTAAAAAAGCCTACAGGATGGCTCATCTACCTATGGTCTCTCTCCTTTGTATCTGGAAATTCCTGACTTAAGCCTGCCATCCGGCTGGGTTCAGAGGGTAGGGCTGTAACTGGACCTGACTTACACTGTCTGTTCCCTTCTCTCTTTAGAGAAGATGTTTTACGACCCCTCCCCCTACCATAGACTTCCTATGTAGCAGAACCTAGTATTACGCCCTTACCCCCGGCTACTTATCACCTTACCAAAGCAGCCTGACTAATCTACTTAATTCTGGCCAGTCAGATCAGAGCACTTGAGGGCTGAATTTTGGCTTACAGACAAAAGAATCTTATAACTTCTTGTCTGTACATTTTAGGATAAATTCAACCATACCATGTTGTTGGATGTATTAATACCATTCTAGAAAGTCCTTGAATTATATTTTTATCACCTCCTTGACGTTAATTATTATTTAGTAACTTCTTGCCATGTTAACTTATGTGGCTCGGGATTTGCAATGGGAAAAATGACTTGGGCAATTTTTCGAACACCAGGGCTTCTAAAACATATTTAATGAGGGTCCTGCCTATATCTACAGGACCCCACACCCTGGGGATACCTACGAGGGACTTTAGGGGTTCAGAATATGTAAAAATATTGCAGCTCCTCACTCCATAGTGCTCCCTGCACAAAAGTCGATTTTGGTAAGCACTTTACTGCAATGTGGGAAGTAAAATGTGCAATTTCACTAACACCCAACCTCGTTTTATAAGGGTCCTACTTATAGATACACACAGCCTATACAGATGTAAGTGTGAACCACCTCCCCCACTTCCTGCTCAGGAAGGCTATCAGAATGCAGATGCATGCAGATGAGTCCTCTGTCACACCCAGCCCTTCCTGTGTTTATGGCTATCTAGAGGGGATGTACAAAGTGTAGTTGTCATTCAACCCAGATGTGTATTGGAGACAGGCTGCAGACATACAATACAAAGTTAAGAGGAGAAAAATGTCCACTTTCTAAAACTGGCATTTCTAAAATGGTAATGTCAAATCCAACTTTATCATTAAAGATGACTTATTACCGCCATTTCAAAGATATTAAACATGAAGTAGCTACTCCTTTCCATCCAGGAATTACAGCTTATGAGTGTTTTAAAGAATTTACAATGCTATCCAATAGAAGGAGTAGGCCTCACAGCAGGGAAAAACTAATTTAGCTGTTTGTCACTGTTAGGACATGTAAACTTGCTAATCTTATAAATACACGTCCTGCCTTTCAGTTACACAGCACCCTCCCCTTAAGGTCACTTAGAGCCTAACTTAGTGGTGACTTATTTGTAATAAAAGGGGAGTTTAAGGCGTGGCTAGTGGTTTTAAATGCCAAGTCAAAGTAGCAGTAAACTGCACACAGTAGCCATGCAATGGCAGGCCTGAGACAAGTTTGGAAGGCTGTTTGTGTGGATGGCACAACCAGTGCTGCAGGCTCACTAAAGTAGCATTTAGATGATAAGCCCTGGGTACATGATATACCACTTTACAAAGGAACATACGGGTAAACTAAATATGCCAATCAGGTATTCACTATACACCAATGTCAACATGTTTAAAGGCGAAGCACATGCACTTTAACACTGGTTAGCAGTAATAAAGTGCTCAGAGTCTTAAGGTCAACAAAAATATACAGCAAAAAATGGAGGGAAGGATGACTGGTTCAACAAGCAGTAACAACAGAGAGCAGGCTCTCTAAATCTATTCCTCTGTATGCTGAAATGCTGCATGGATGATAATAAATACCCATTTAGGTCTGCACCAACAGGTTAAGGTGGCAATTCACCACTCCTGTTGTGCCGGTAAACCAGGTTAGTGCTGAAAACATCAATGCAGCACATTGTGGTTCATCATATTTAGGGCAATATTTTTTATGAGTGTCCCTTGTGCTGTGTGTAAGATACCCTGAATTATGAGGAAGTGCCACGGTGTATCTGCCGCAGGTCCAGATGTTATGTTACATTATTGTATTTGTATAGTGCACAACTCACCCGTGAAGGTATCTTGGTGCTGAAGCAGGAGCTGAATGGCCCAATCCAGGTTCAGGGCTAGGTGAGGAGCCAGGTCTGCAGTTTCCTGTAGAATTCAAGATATGAGGAGGAGTCTCTGATGTATAAGGACAGGTCTTTTCAGTTTTTAGGAGCAGGGAAAGAGAAAGCATGACCCCAAGCTCAGTTTCTGCGTATGCAGGGGCTGTGTGATGAGAAGAGGTGTCTGTAAGGTTTGTGGAAGTTTATGTGGTTGTTAAGGTACATGCAGCCAATGGTATGGAAGGCTTTGTATGTGTGCGTGAGGAGTTGGAAGAGTACTTGTCTGTGGATTAGATGCCAGTGAAGCTCTCAGATGTGCGCGGTGGGAGGTAGTCGATGAGCCTAACCGCAGAATTTTGTATGGCTTGGAGTCTTCCGGTCAGTTGGACATTGATTCCAGCTTAGAGTGCATGGCTGAAGTTCAGATTGCTGGTGTTTAGGGCTTGGGGGACAGTTCTGCAAGTGTTGGTGAGGAGCCACTTCAAGATCTTGAGCATTGTGAGTGTTTGGAAGCAGGAAACAGAGACTGCATTCACTTGGCTGTTCATGGTGAGTTGGTTGTCAATTAATATTCCAAGGTTCTTTACGTGGGTAGCCAGGAGGGGCTTGAGTCCAAGTTTGACATGCTATCACGTGGAGTCCCAGAGTGAGGTGTCTTTGCCAATGATTACTACTGTCTTGTCTGTGTTGAGCTTAAGGCAGTTGAAAGTGCAATTTGTTTATACTCAAAACAACTACACATTTACTGTATGTGGAAAAAGATTTAAAAAAAATTATGTAACCTCAGCGCTTTGCCAAGTTGCTGGGTTGACCACCTGGGAGATGCGTTCATGCTGTGTTGGCTGATCTATGCTATTATATGTGGGCATTTCCTTGAGGTATTGGAAGCCCTCACATCCCATGTCAGTAGTTTAATTAGGAAATGTGTGCATATCTCCCTCACTATGTTAGTTGTCATAGTGATGGGCAGTGGTCACTATGTCATAGTGTGAAAGATTTGGGTGCTTGCTCATGATGCCACTAATGGTTAGAGTGTGAAACAACCTTTTTGCCTTCAACCCTCAGCGCCCCCCCCCCCCCACACTGAACCCAAACCTTTAAATGAAGATCTCCAACACAGTTTCCAGGCTGTGTAATTAATATAGCCTCTCCCACAAAAGATTCAGTCAAGGTAAACATTAACTGAGCTTACCACTGATGGTGGGGAGAGCAGTATTGTGACGGTACATTCTACCCATTTAACAGAAAACATCAGAGCCATCATGTCATATTAATGCTAGATAATGTTAAGCACTGACATTACCAGCACAGCAGCTAACATCCTATGCCCTACTCAAGACAATGGGATTGCATGCCTAAGTGCAATTCAATATAGATATGTTAGAAATCCAAATATATCAGCTTTTATTGAGCAATAGCCAACTTATAACTTTGTATAGATCGAAACTGACAATATGTTATAAAAAACAGTATTAGCATTTCCATATACTTAATTAGAGTAAGCATTAATCCATGGCCATTTCACATTGCTGAGATGCTGTTCTCCTATTAGATTCGCACCATCTTTGCCCTTCCAAATTTTGGTGAAAGTTTGTTGTTGTGTGCGGACATCGCCTAAGTGTCAGAAAAGACATTGTCTTACCATGCACAGTAAAACACTGTTTTGCAGGGTACAGAGTAGCATAGTGAATCGATTGTTTTGTTTTAGCTTGTTCTTGATTGATGTGAATTTCTGGCGTGCCTTTTCACCAACTGGGTGAAGTCCGGGTAGAAAGTGACCATAGAGCCAGAATATTTTATATGTCTCTATTATATTTCGTCAGTTTCAGGGTTCTTGTGTTAGTCTCCATAGTTGAGACGTTTGGCTATAATGGGATGTGGTGGAGCACCTGGGACTGGGTTGGGAGCCACTGGATGATGTTCTTGCTCCATAATGAATACCTGCTAGAGATTAGTATGGCCCATAGCTGTTTATTCAGATATACTGATAATGCAAGGGTTATTACTGCAAAATCTTGCCTGTAAGTCCTGAGACTTAAATTTGTTTTTTTCTAATTAACTTGCCTTTTTTTGTCAATAGGACTGCATAGCAGCAGGATCTTATACTTCAGAGGCACATTTTTCACCATATCTACTGAAGCATTGTTTGTCCAGGTGCTCCTCAATTTCATCTAATTAATGTGTCAGTCTTGGTATCTGTGGAAGCCAAATTGCTTTTCACTTCAGCAGGGATACCTTAACAACCTGTTCAGAACATGCGTAGTCAGCCTGGTCGGTTTAATAGCAGTGTGTGGATCTTCCAGATGGTCCTATATGTGCGCAGCTTTCTTTTATTCAAAAGTTAGCTTGAGCTGCTGGGTATGATTTGTTCATATTGCTGAAAACAAACTCTGAAGATGTACCTAAGAGGGGACAGTGTTACGTCTCTCACCCCCTCCTCCCCTTCCCCCCAAGACTGACCTTCTACCACTAAGCCACAGGATGTTAGATATGGAAGTCTGTGCAGTTCAGTGCTTTAAATGGGAAAAAATAAGTGCAGGTACTCATTAAAATTAGCTGGAGGTGTGGCAAGTGAGCGGGGCTATGGGCGGGGCTAAGGCCAAGATATGATGATACATAATGACTTCTATACCATTTGCAGCACATATCAAAACACAACAGAAATGCATTTCTGTTAACAAAACAGGTTAAATCATTACACAAAATGAAAGGCAAACAGGATAATATGTTAAAAAATGCCCTTTTTAAAAAAAATTGCAACTTCTTAATGCCATACCGTTCTTTGTTGTTGTTTGGGACAATGCTATATATCCTCAATCGTGCACACACACAAAGAATTAAGCAGACTTACACAAAAGCGGCTGAGATAAGGACTACAGAAGTGCCTTGGCTGTCAGAGACAGCTTCTTCTCGGACAGCCTGGTGCTAACCAGCACTAGTAGCCAATGAGCTTACCTTTCATGAGTACTGGTACTCTCCTAGGCAACGGCGAAGGGCCGGTATTAACAGTGATAAAAATAAGAAGTGCCAGTACCGGCCCCTTTAAAGCACTGCCTCAGCCCTTTTCCCTATGGCCAGGCTCTTCCTGTCCCTTTCTGGTTCAGTGTCTTTACCTCCACATCTACTCTCCATTCACGATTAACCTCTCATTTCTACCCAGTGTCTAACCTTTTCTCCCTGGTTCTACCCCTCTTACTGCCACCTCTCCCTTACTTTCGCCACAAGTCTCTTACATTTTGTCACTGTTTTTCCCCCACTTGCCTCCTCTTCTCCCCTCCATGATGTACCCATACCCTAAATCTGGCACCTGTCCTGTAATTTGTTGTCCTATATTTCATTGTTTGTGTTGATAGAGCACGCTTACTGTTGAGGCATGTATTTTTAAATATTTGTTCCAGTTAATAAAAGCATAAATCATTTATTCACTTCAAATGTGCAAAACTATTTCCAAACTGTGAAAGTGTGTGTGCGCGCGCTTGTGTGCCTCTGCATGTGACTGTGATCCTGTGTGAGCATGTGACTGTGTGCGTGCATGCTCCGCCGCGCACTGTAAATTCTGCTGGGCAGCGTTTTGAACCGAATTTCAGACATGTGGTTCATCAATAGCTAAACCAATTACTTCAAGAAATACAGCAGATTTGAATTTGTATTAAAATACAATTCCTAAGCACCCATTTCAAAACTAAACCAATATCTAATATTGTTTTCTGAAAAAAGTGGCAATTCTAACTTAAGCTGTCACCTCACTTTTTTACAATCCTCCCTCCCCCTTCCTTCTATGTTCATCTCGGGTGTCACAGGAGCTTATTTCTGGAGTGTTGCAGCGTTCCCTGCTATTCATTGCTCTTTGGGCTGGGCTGCCTTCACACCTAGGGATTCCTCGCTGTTATCATGTCAATTCGGCAACACAAAGGAAAGCAGCTCCTGTGCTGAAAAAAACAAACATAAGAAAACCGGCTTTGGGAAAGATGTACTGGCTTACTGACCAGCTGCCCCAGGCCAGGCTATTTCACACACCTAACAGAGAGGTGGACGAGGGGAGGGGGTGGGCTGAAGCACTTTCAGCATAATGGTCGTTTCACGCCCAATCAACAGTGCAGGGTCTGCCTAGACCCTACCCTGTTAATCACAGCATTAAGCAAGCCCTCCCCAACCCCTGCAGTGTGGGGAAATTCTAATGGTCTCTACTAAACGTTAGCAGCATCTCTGCAAAAGGCTCCTTCAGGGGCTCCGTGCGACTGCGAGATCAAAAAGCACAGCAGCATTTGTCCCACATTGGAGGCGATCCCAAACTTTATCCTGCCATGCCATCAATCAGGGTACCGGTACTCTACCTGACTAAAACAAAGTGCCGGTACTGACGGCTACAAAATTCGGAAGTGCCGGTACTCAGTACCGGTGAGTACCGGCCCATTTAAAGCACTGGTGCAGTTCACTGTTGCACAATAAAGCAGCTTTTTGCCTACCATCATTAGAATCGGAGGGCGTTGGAACCCACAGGAACACTGAGAGCAGCCACGATCTTTGCCCGTAAGTATTAAGGTATTTACAGTGATAGTAGTGGTGCCTGGTAACGAAGCAGTGGGCGGCCAATCGATAAAACAATCGGTCAAAACAAACTGCGGGATCATGGCGTGAGATAAGCCGGATGGTTCAGGTTAAGGGCCCCAAGGGTGTGTGCATCAAATAGCTTGCTTGAGGGGGCCATAGCGTAGGTGGAGTCGCTAAGGAGAGGTATCCGCACTCAACACACACATAAGTTGGAGACAGGCAGGCCGGCGTTGGAGTCGATGGAGGCTGCCTTGTCACAGCAGATATAGATGGAGTGGGTATATTAAAGCAAGTCGCGTATGTGATGGGGGTAGGACCGATGGCAATCTGTGTGGTCCAGCCCAGGATTACAGCATGCCATATCGAATGGAGCTGTGGGGCCAACATGTTAGAGGGAATCAAGTGGCGGCGGGCGTCAGTAAACACTCGCTCGGATGAAAGCACCTGCGCAAAGATAATATGTAAAAACGATAACTACGGAAAAGTTTAGGGAGCGCCCTGTAAATGGGGGGGTTCTGAACTTAACGAGCAGCGTAAACTCGGAGCGGGCCCGGGAGGACTGCCTGGGGGTTACCGTGGAAATAAGGGGGACAAGCTATCATAACTGTAAAGCGGGCGTGAGTGACTGACTAAAACCTTTACCTAGAGCAGGGATACTCATAGTACGGCCCGCGGGCCGGCAGCAGCCCGGCAAGCCTTCCGTGGTGGCTCGCGGACCATGAGACATTGTACTCGTGGTTTAAAAGACACATTTTCAAGGAGTGTCTGCAAACACTGCCGGTTGCAGAGACACTCGGAGAGGCTCTGCTGCTCTGTGGGGGCCGGGCGATTCATTCCAGCAAGGCCAGAGTGGAGCTGCAGGGGCACTAAGAGGAGGTGAAATACAGCAAAGCCCCATTCACATGCAAATGGTCTTTTTAAAGATTTGTGAAGTGCTCGGGTGGGGCTGTGTGTGGGTGCACTGGTGGAAGCTGGCTGGGGAAGCTGTCTCAGCCCGGTGACACACATGCAGGGTGAGATGACAGAGGGTGACAGTGGGAGGTAGAGGGACAGAGACAGGGAGGGAAAGGGAGTTAGACAGAGACACAGGGAGAGGGAGGGAAAGGGAGACCGAGAAATGGAGACAGAGAAAGGGAGACAGACAGAGGGAGGAGGGAGGCAGAGTGAGGGAGAAGGAGTGAGGGAGACGGAGTGAGGGAGACGAAGTGAGGTAAGGAGGGAGTGAGGGAAGGGAAGTGAGGGAGGGAGTGAGGGAAGGGGAGTGAGGGAAGGGAGTGATGGAAGGGGAGTGAGGGAAGGGAGTGATGGAAGGGAAGAGAGCGAGGGAAAGGAAGGGAGTTTGGGGAGGGAAGAGAGTGGGGGGAGGGAGTGAGAGAAGGGGAGTGAGGGAAGGGGGTGAGGGGAGGGAGGGAGGGAGTGAGGGAAGGGGAGGGAGGGAAGGGGAGAGAGGGAAGGGGAGAGAGGGAAGGAGTGAAAGAAGGGGAATGAGGGAGGGAGTGAGGGAAGGGGAGTGAGGGAGTGAGGGAGGGGGTGAGGGAAGGGGAGTGAGGGAGGGAGGGGGTGAGGGAAGGGGAGTGAGGGAAGGGGAGTGAGGGAAGGGGGCGAGGGAGTGATGGAAGGGGAGTGAGGGAGGGAGAGAGGGAAGGGGATTGAGGGAAGGGGAGTGAGGGAAGGGGGTGAGGGATTGATGGAAGGGGGTGAGGGAGGGAGAGAGGGAAGGGGTGGGATGGAGAGAGGGAAGGGGAGTGAGGGAAGGGGAGTGAGGGAAGGGGAGGGAGGGAGTGAGGGAAGGGGAATGAGGGAAGGGGAGTGAGGGAAGGGGAGTGATGGAGTGAGGAAAGGGGAGTGAGGGAAGGGGATGAGGGAGTGAGGGAAGGGGAGTGAGGGAGGGAGAGAGGGAAGGGGAGAGAGGGAAGGGGGTGAGGGAGTGATGGAAAGGGAGTGAGGGAGGGAGTGAGGGAAGGGGTGGGAGGGAGAGAGGGAATGGGAGTGAGGGAAGGAGGGAGGGGAGTGAGGCGAGGCCGGATTGCCGAGGAAGGGAGAGTGAGGGAAGTGAGGGAAGGGGAGTGAGGGAAGGGGGTGAGGATTGATGGAAGGGGGTGAGGGAGGGAGAGAGGGAAGGGGGTGGGATGGAGAGAGGGAAGGGGAAGGGAAGGGGAGTGAGGGAAGGGAGGAGGAAGGGAATGAGGAAGGGGAGTGAGGGAAGGGGAGTGATGGAGTGAGGAAAGGGGAGAGAGGGAAGGGGTGGGAGGGCGAGAGGGAAGGGGAAGAGAAGAGGAGTGAGTGAGGGAAGGGGAGTGAGGGAGGGGGAGTGAGGGAAGGGTGTGAGGGAAGGGGGAGTGAGGGAAGGGAAGTGAGGGAAGGGGAGTGAGGGAAGGGGAGTGGGGGAAGGGGAGTGAGTGAAGGGGAGTGAGGGAGGGAGTGAGGGAAGGGGAGTGAGGGAAGGGGAGTGAGGGAGGGAGAGAGGGAAGGGGAGTGAGGGTGAGGGAAGGGGAGTGAGGGTGAGGGAAGGGGAGTGAGGGAGGGAGAGGGGAAGAAGGGAAGGGGAGTGAGGGTGAGGGAGGGAAACAGAGGGAAGGAGAGGGAGGGAGAGGGAGGAGAGGGAGGAGAAGGAAGGAGAGGGAGGGAGAGGGAGGGAGAAGGAAGAAAGGGAGGGAGAGGGAAGGAGAGAGGGAGAGTGAGTTAGACAGAGGGAGACAGGGAGATAGAGGGATGGAGGGAGGGAGCACACTTTGCACGGTTGGTGCCGGACAAAAGGGATGAACGTTCCCCTACTATTTAATTAATCACCAAAAAGAAATTAATGTCCGCACTCGCTCAGTACATTAGTTGGGTTTATTAAACCAGAGACTCACATACAGCCCCCTTCACCTACGCGTTTCGACCGCAGGTCTTGTTCTCAGTGTTGCCACTAGTCCATCCTCTATTTTTAATTTATATACCTTTCCACCCACCAGCATGTAATGATGCATTCTGGGAGAGGTAGTTTTAAATAACAATTGGAAACAAAATCGTTTGTAAAACAGTGACTTTGAAACATTTTACAATTATATAGATCACTTACAGTTCAATTTAAAACTGATGAACCGGTTGAACAGTATCCTTTGAAGTCTATATGAGTCGATTAAAGTATTAGGAACTTCCTATCTCACCGGTGGGTGGAAAGGTATATAAATTAAAAATAGAGGATGGACTAGTGGCAACACTGTACACAAGACCTGCGGTCGAAACGCGTAGGTGAAGGGGGCTGTATGTGAGTCTCTGGATTAATAAACCCAACTAATGTACTGAGCGAGTGCGGACATTAATTTCTTTTTGGTGATTAAATATATATATATATATATATATATTCACTGAAAAAAACATAGGTGAGCAAAGTCTTTAAGCATAGGACTAGTACAGTGCAGTCCTTGCCGAGCTGTCAAATAACAAAAGCCATTTATCACTCCAGGCACAATATTACAGCTTTGAATTGGTAAAATACCAACTCAAGCCAACCTGAAATGAATAAAAGCAACCCCTGACACAGTGTTTCGCTCTAATTAGAGCTCTTCAGAGAGGTATAGCTTTGTCCAGCTTAAAGACTTTGCTGTTTAAATGGCGAAAGACTTTGTCATTTTCTATCTCGGCATGGATAGCACTGTCTAATCCTATGCTTAAAAACTTTGATAGAAAAACAGACATTTGAGGTGAGCAGATCTAGAGTGTCGCTGGTGTTGAGAGTGCTCTAACAGGAGCTGCTTTCCACCTAAACTGAGACCTACCCAGAGTTCTCTCCTTCTTTTTTGCATATATATATATATAAATGTAGGATGCCGCAGCCGCAGCTCCTTCGAGATGTAAGTGCCTGACCCCTTCGCTCTGTGTGTCGTGAGACGTGATACTTCTTTGAGCCCAGATACGGGGAAATAAAATAGAAGTCTATCACCGCTTACCGGTTTTCCACTCGTCGGCTGTCTTTAATCACAGATGTTCTTCCGACGTGAAGGCAGAAAATACAACGGTCCCAAGTTGCAATTGACGAAGGCTCATCGCCGAAACGCGTCTTGTGTGTGCTGGTAGCCAAATAAAGAATCTTTGGCTTTGAACCCCCCTGTGAGTGCCGTTTCTAATTTCGCAGGACTGCGTATTGGATTTTGCAGCAAGAATATATATATATATATATAATTCACTGAAAAAATCATAGGTTTCACACCAGTTATAGTTAGCTGGAAGTTTTACTCGCATAAAACCATTGAAATTCCCACGTTATAGTTAGTTGGACTCACTATAACTTGCGCGTGCAATGCACTGCTGATGACGTCACATATTACACCACTCATGACATGGTCAGTGACATCACTCATGACACATGACACCATCCTTGTGACAGAGTGATAGACCTCCTTTCACTGTAATGTAACCCTTGAAACAAATATTCAAAAATAGAGACTAAAATTTTCAAAAAAATGGAGATACCCATACCACTTTTTAAAAAAAAAAATTATTGTTTGCCCGGAGCGCACCCAGGGCGCGTACCGGTGAACGCACGGGTAAGCGCAATGTTACGGCGTGCCCCGGGGCGCGTACCGGTGAGCGTCCCGTTAGTGCTATTGCCGCGAACGAAAACAATATCATGACGTATCGCGTAGACGCGTGATACGTCATATCACGCACTGCGTAAGCGCACCCGGAAGCACGCGAGCGTATACGATCGCGCAACGTCCCGACGCGCTTAAGCTACGCGCCCCGGGGCGCGTAGCGTAAGCGCTTCGGGTCATGTGATCCGAAAATAACACTTTTCATTGGTGCAGATCAGTTTTGGTTTCCAAATGATGAAAGCCTGGATCATGTGACTTGAAAATAACACTTTTCATTGGTCCAGAACAGTTTTGTTTTCGAAATGATGAAAGCCCCCACCTTTTTTCCTTATTCTGACTTTGTCCTTTGACTGAGGAAGACCTGTTTGGAGACGTGTCTCTAATATTTTCTACTTTAAAATGGCTACAGTAGCAGTAGCAGCTGGAGCATCTGCACCACCACCACCGCCAAGAGGACCACCACAACATCACATTGGTGGTCAGGAAGAAGAAGAGGAGGAGGAGGAGGATGAGGAGGGGACAGGGAGATTTCTCCCAGAAGACAATCCCCCATATAGGCCAAAGGAGCACATAGTATGGGAGTTTTTTCTATTCCAGAGGGCAAAAAGAAAGTCAATGCACCAAAGGTGACTTGCCTAATCTGTAGGGCAGAGGTCCGAGAAATGGCCAGGAACCCTTCTCGATCTTCAGCAAGCACCTCCCAAAGAAAGCAACCCACTCCATCGGATCCAGAGGCAAGAGAGACAATGTCTGTAATTCAACTCAAGTTTGCAAATTTTAAAATCGTATGCATATTTTGTTGGAAGACACTTTGCTACGGAGAGCAAAGCCTAAAACGTATCCTCCGTGCTAATGATAACCACAAGTGCCCGAAAAACACCTAATTTTTCCCTGATTTTTTTTGCTCCAGTTTAGCCATTTACAATTCCCTGTTTTTTGTTTCTCCCCATAAAAAATACAAAAAAAATATAAAACTGTTCAGAAAAGCCAAAAAAAGTAAAAAATGTTAAAAAAAACAATAACAAAATATAAAACAACAAAAAGAATAAAAAAACTGTTCTTTTTAGAACTACCTTTAATTTATAAAAATAGACCTATATTTTTAAAGAATCTCTGTCAATCTTTTTTCCTTAGGGTACGCGCACCGGGGCGCGCACCCAAAAAAAAGAAAAAAAAATTAATGAAGGAGTTAGCATGAGGGAAGAACAGAGAGAGAGTAATGTTAAGTGAAAGAGAGCTAGAGGGAGCAACACAGAGGGATTGTTTATTACATAGTAAAAAACAGAGAAGGTGTAATAGGGTAAAAGTGAGAAAAGTCAAATGAATAAGGGAGCGAAAGAAGGGAAGAGAGAGGAAGAAGACTAAAGTAGAGGTAGTGGGAGAATGTGAGTGGGTGTTGAAAGAAAAACAAAGGACAGTAAAAAATGGGGAATGAAGGATAGTGACGGAACTGGGATAAATGAACAACGGTGAGGGAGGGTGAGAAAAGAGCAGTGAGTGTAAGTAAAGAGGGGTGAAAGAGGGTGAAAAAATTAAATTAGGATAAGACATGGGGAGTGACAGAGAGAAAGGACAGAGAGAGTAAAGGAAACAGTGCCTGAAAGGGTCTGAGTGAAACAGCAAAGAAAGGTAAGTAAGGCATTGTGGGTGACTTATAGGGAGTCAGTGGGTGTAGGTGGGGGTGTGGGTGTGTAAGGTGTGTCTGTGGGTGTGTGGGGTGTTTCGGTGTGGGTGGAGGTGTGGGTGTGTGAGATATGTGTGAGGGGTGTGTGTGTGTGGGGGGTATGTGTGTGGGATGTGTGTGTGTGTGTGTGGAATGTCTGTGTGTGTGAGGAGTGTGTGTGGGTGTGTGTGCGTGTGTGTGTGAGGTGTGTGTGCGGTGTGTGTGTGTGGGGTGTATGTCTGAGGTGTGTGTATGTGTTGGGAGGGGGATGCGGTGTGTGTGTAGAAGTGAAGTAAATAATTAAGAAAAAGAGAATGAGTGAGGAAGCAAAGGAAGGGAACAGAGGGTAAGTGAAGTAAAGAATGGGGACTGAAAGAAGTTAAATATGAGAGGGGAAATAGGGAAAGGGGAGTAAACATGGAGAATAAGAATAAGCGAGGGAAGCAGAGTAAAGAAACAGGAGTGAGGTTGGTTGAGAAAATATTAGTGAGGTTAAAGCAAACGGTGATGACAAACTACATTTTTTTACTCACACTTACCATATAATAAATGTAACTTTAATTACATTTTTTTACTACACTTTGTATCTGTGAAAGAGAGAAGAAAAAATAAGTTATAATTAGTAAAATATGTATTTTAAATTAAAAGATACAAATGAAGAGGTTAAAAAACATAACAGTGTATTTAGAAATAAATTAAGAGTGAAGGACACAGAAAGGGAAATAAAGTAAGGTAGAAGGACAAAAAGAGAGAAAAAGAAATAGAAGGAGAGCAAATTACTAAGAGTAAGGCATATAGATTCACTGACAGAGAGGAAGAGAAGAACAGAGAAATGAACTGAAGGTAAGAAAGATACTTAAACAATGTGAGTTACCAAACTAAATCAGGAAACAGTAGTAAGTAAAAAGATAATGACTGAGACGGAAAAGAGTCTAATTAAGGATGCATTTAGAAGAATGAGGAACGGAAGATAACTGAGAGTAAGTGAAGAACAGTTATAGAGTGAAGGGATGAAGGGAGAGAGGATAATATACAAGGATTGAGAGAAAAGGAGTGAGGGATTTAGTAGACAGACAGACTAAGATAAAAACTGAGTGAAGTGGAGTACAATGAGTGAGCAAAGGAAATGAGTAAGGGAGCAAAAAAAATAAAAAAGAGAGGGGAAGAGGACTAAAACAGTGGTGCTGAGAGAAAATGATTCGGTGATGAAAGTAAAGAGAAGGACACTGAAAGAAAGGAAATGAGGGATAGTAATGGAACCAGAGTAAAAGAAATGGGATGAAGAACGATGAGAGAGGAGTAGTGAAGTTGTTGTAAAAGAAATGATAGAAGGTAGATAAACACAAGTGAACATAACACAAGGAGAGTGAGGCACTGAGGACATAGAGGTAGTGAACGAAAAATAGAGAGAATAGGTCAAAAGAAAAGAGCAAATAAAGATAAGCGAGGGAGAGTGGGTGATTTATAGTGATAGAGTGCGACAATACTGCTGAGTGAGTAAAGAGGAATTACTAAAAGAGCAAAGGAGGAAAATACGGAAACGGGAAGTAAAGCAGAGAGACTGAAAGCTGAAAAGTTATGCAAGTGAGAGAGGTGATGCAGACAGTTGAAATGAGACTGAGGGGTTGTGAAAGAAGTGGAGTAAAGGAACGGGGTGAGAGAGAGTGAGAGAAAGACATTATAAGTGAGTAAAAAGAGCTGAAAGAGGATGAAAAATGAAAGTGAGTGTCTGACAATGGGAATACAATTTAAATTACACAATACAAAGTATAGAATAACTTGTACAACATGTTACATAGTTTATTTTTGCTGTTCTCAGAATATATTGAATTTCACTTAAAACAGTGAGTTAAAATTACTCATCATATGACAGCGGGAAAAAAAAACACAATCTAAAAGATTGTGTTTTAAAAAAAACCTTAGATACTGACAAATGACAAATGTACACTAATCTTTGATTCACTTACTTTTCCTTTAGGCCAAATAGTATATCATGAAGGTCCTTTTCTCGTTGGAAAGTACTCTGCTGTTCACTAAAAAATCCATTTCATCGACTTTCTAGAAGAAATGCTCCAAGAACATCTGAAATATTTTCATTATTTTCATATACTCCTTTTTTCAGTCCTGACTCTTTACTCATTCCTTTACTTGTCCTTTAGGCCAAATAGTGTCAGATGTATGAGTATATTTTCAAATTAATTATAAGAAACTCTGAAATTACAGTTTTTCCGACGTTCTGAAAGAAAGGCTCATACAACATATTCACAATATTTAAATATTCGTAAAACCATCTCTGAGTCACTCATGTTCATCATTTTGTATAATACTGATATCACTTACTATGAGATCCACTTTCAGTACCTATATGACAAGTCAATTTTTTATATTATCTTGATCTCTTTTACTCAGAATATAATTTTAAACAGCAAACTAACCTTTATTAACTGCTCCCGTCTTCATAGGACAATTACCTTTACTTAAATTTTGGTTCTAAAAACACTAGGTATGAATTTTTTAAGTCAAAAGGCAAACGTTGTTTGAAAGTCAAATGAGTGTCATTACAAAGGGTCCAACCTTTACAACTTTTAAATAGCATGTGTAATGCCCTGATGTTGTTGAAGGACCGTCATGATAAATAATAGCTACAGTTGCAAAGGTTCTTCCTGAAATTGATAACTGAGAAGCCACACAATTTTTAATAGAAGTTGACAATTTACTTCCATCAGGTCTACATCGTTGGAACATTAAAATCACATATTTACCATAAGTTTGTAAAAATAATGTGGACAGCATTGCAGACTTACATTGGGTACACACCATATTGTGATCAGCTGCTTTAACTAGATTATTAAAAGGCAATGATTTGCAGTCTGGTAAACTCAAATATATAAATCTTTCAGTGTCTATTCTAGTACTACTTGATAAACTACAGTTGTCGCAGTCATGCTGCCATTGATAAGAAAGGCTAAAAAGATGTTTTATATCTACTCCTTCATCTTCCAATACATCAAACATATATATTAAAACTTCCTGACAATCCTTCTGAATAATCTGTGAAAATTGATTTTGACCAGAACATATGTCTAGAAGATTTCTAATTTCTGAAACACTTTCTATTTTTGCTCTATCACTGCTACATTTTTCAAACACAGAATTCAATAACCAGTAGAATTTTTGATTCCGATTTTCAAGAATCTGTTCTTGTAAATTTTGAAGAAAAAAACCAACATTAACCACTACATTAGCATAGCAGTTGACACCAGAACTGTTTTCAAACTGAAATCCAACAACATCTTCAACAGAATCCATTTTCTTTCTCCTTACAATTACAGTTTCATCTAATTTTTGTCTTTTTGCTACTACCTCACTGCAATTATTCTCATTTCTTCTTTTTCGGCCTACCACACGTTTTTCAAACAGAGGATATTGAGGCAAATGTGGAGCATACTCTCTTCTTAACCTATTGTATTCTTTAACACAATCTAGATCAGCACAAATCTTTGTTTCATCACACTCAATCAAGTACAATCCTGATAAAGTTCTGACTCGTGAAAATGCCACATATGCCATACCCTCTTTAAACACAGAACTTCCAATGTTCACCAAAGCACTATCTACACTTAAACCTTGAGATTTATGAATTGTCACTGCATATGCCAAACAAACAGGAAACTGTTTTCGGCGAACATATAAGTCTTTCACTAGCAAAAATCTAGCTGAACAACGACAAATTTGTTCTATTTCGTCAATGCCATCAAATTTAATTTTTAAAGTTTCAATTCCATCTCTATTTTGGTAATTCACAAAACCAACAACATGACCCATTGCTCCATTTACCAGACCTCTTTCAACATTTAAATTCCTTCTCAAAATGATACGACAATTTAAACACACATTCAGAGTCTTTTCAAAACCAGCAGTTTTAGATATAGTCTTCTCTAATGAATCCAATTTTGATTTCAAATTTTCAGACAAAATAATTGTTGCTCCCATATGCTCTATTTTATCTATAGCTTCCAGTTTCACTATCTCTCCATTTTCTAACTTTAACATTTTGTTGTTGAACATGGAACATTCTTTCGGAGTTGGCATCAAACATATGGCAGATTTCTTCTCGTTAATTTTCTTAAAAATATTCTCTGGAAGAATGTTTTCATTTGGGTACAAATTTGAAATTAATCGTCCATGTAAAGCTTCTTTCCCATGCTGACTTACTTTTCCGATTCTTACATCTTGTAGAATATTTGTATAATCTTCATCCTTTGCCTGCCGCATATTTTGGAGTAGTTCTGCATATTTGAAATTTAACCATATATTAACGTTTCCAATGCTTCCTAGGCACTTCCTGGTATCTTCATGCGTGACCATTTTAAACACTGTTTGTCCTTTCACTGGAGTCAACTGCAGTAGATCTCCAAAAACAATAATGTGTTTCCCTCCAAATAACACATCATATTCTGTTCTAAGAATTTCTTGCATTCTCAAATGCACAAAAGCAAGCATTAGATTTGAGACCATGCTTACTTCATCAATGATAAGAAGTTTCATTTTCTTCAGGACTCTCGAAACTTCGGAACACGCATCGCCAGATAGCTTGTGGTATTGCAATTTGTTATCATGCTCCACTGGCAGCATCAGTAAACAATGTAAAGTAATCCCTTTAATATTATGTGCTGCCAGCCCAGTTGGAGCGGTAACAACACAAGATAGTGGTGATTCAGTCCTTTTCTGCAGATACGTTGCAATTACTTTAATCAGAAAACTTTTTCCAGTTCCCGCTTCTCCACTCACGTACAGTTGGACAGGCTTAAATGATGTACATGAGCACTCTTTCTTCTCGTGACTGAATCCATGTTCAACCTGTTCTGTGACTTCGTCATATATCTGTTTCTGCTCAAGGTTTAATTGTTTCACCAAATCTTCTAAATTAATTACATCCTCTTGAGCTTGCTCCATAGCTCTTTCCACCTCATCCATGGCAGTGTCAGCTTCATTTTGGATAATTGGTCCTCCTAGTGGATCCTGACTCAATGAAGCAGAACTCTGACTGTCTTGAGAACTGTCTCTCGCAATCTCTGCAGCAATTGTTGCTTCTTGCTCTATTTCTTCGTTCAACATTTGCAGATAATTTGGAAAAACAGGACATTCTATGGTATCCTTCGTTGCATTAAAAGAGTCTTCGTAACAGAGAAAATCTCCAAGTAGTTCCTCTTCTGTACGCCATGGTTTAAAGAGTTGAAAAAGAGCCAAATATTAAAATTCTCTTTTGTCTGGATTTTTGCAACTCATTTTTCGATGATTAATCAAATGACCTTTTCTCTGTTTCACTAGACATCCTTCACATCCAATGACAGCATATATTCCATTATTGATATCTTCTCTGATGTTCCTCTTATAAATATATCTTTGCCGAACTTCATAGAGACAAGCGTTCCCAAGATAAGGACTTCTATTTGGATAGTATGTATCCAACATGTTTGTCTTCAAAATATCTGTACTTTCTGGTTCTTTCTCCGCCTAATACTCTATTTCCTGTACAGATTTCAAAATTCGGTTTCGTGTTGCAGCAAGACCTAGACTCACCCAAATGATGGTTCTAGATTTGGCATATAGACTTGCTGATGACAATCGATCGGAACATTCATATGCTCCAAATTCTCGATGTGACAACATCTTTAGACTGTAACTGTATAATTTCTTGCTTAGACTCTTTTCATGTGAAATGTCCTCCCACATTTCCTTCAGTTCTGTCTTTTCTTTTTTTGTGATGTAAGACGTCACATATCGAGCCACAGCAATAGAGTTGTCAGCAACGAATTGAATATCCATGTTAGCATTCCACATGGACAAAATTACTGGGTTGTAGTCGTTGATGTACTTGGACTCTTCGTTTCTTTTTAAATTGTATGTATTTTTGGGTGATTTCCTCGTCACAGTATGTCGCAGAGAAGACATCAAATTATTTACTCTTCCTTTAGAAATCACTGCTCGTGGAAAACCAAAACGACATTTTGTGTAGAACTTGTCCTTGTTTCTGAATTTTCGACGACAGTACTTTCCACAACGATGGGATTGAAAGCGTAAAACTTGTTGCCTTAAACTGTTTTCTTCAGTAGTTTTCGGAACAGCACATGTTGAATACTCTTCAATGAAGCTCATGACTGTCTCATCCGAATCTTTTCCAAATTTGGGTGCATCTTTAATCCACAACAACATATGTATGTGAGGAGCACCTCTCGCTTGGTACTCCTTTCTCCAAAAGAAATCCAAAATCTCTCCAAGGGGGAAAGACATCATAGCTTCAAATCTATGATTAAAATATCTGCATACATTCACTGGATCCAAAGAACACAGTTCTCCAGGTGTTTTGAATTCTATATTTTGTATATTTGCATTTGCCTCGCGTATAAATTGAAGTAAGTCGTCCCATGCATACTCGGCACAGCTGAGAGTGAGGAACCATGTAGGAGTTCCTAAGTTTCTTAGCATACATTTCAATTCCCCATGACGACGGTACCAATACTCGTTTGTACCACGCTGACATGCCATGAGATTGATTAGATGAGATTCCAAAATATTATCTTGCAGATTAACTTTCTCCATAAAGTCCCTCGCCGAAACATTTTGGAGATGTGCTCCACTTTTCAGTATATGGTTTACTGCATAAGAAAGCCCAGACAAGTCACTTTCATACAGTAGATGAAACAGATATGGGATGCATTGCCGAAACCTTGGATCTTCAGCATATAATCTTAAAGTCCGGTATTCAGATGCTGGAATTTGAAGTGGTCGATCGTCATATCGTCCACCTCGACCTGTTGGAAATAGCTGTGGAAAACAACGAGCTTCCAAAATTTCTTCCCATACACTAATGGGACTTCCTTTTGCTGATTTCATTTGAAACAAGTCAATTGCATTCCCCATTACTTCTTTGGAATGCAAAGGATGAACAGTATAATGTTCATACATTTCTTCACTTCTAGACACATCAACTTTTTCAATTTGGCCAGCTGAACAATCACTGTCTTCATCTGCAGCTGTTTCCTCTGCTCCAACACATACATGTGTGTAGTACTCATTGTTTTTGACCAAATACAACGTTGCCTTTTTGACTTTCCTAACATCCACTAAATCTTGCCAGATTTTCTTACTCTTTGTCGGAACCCCATTGACTAGAATAACCAGAGGTTCCTCTTCCACTTTCTCTACACCAATTGTATCAATATTTTTCTTGAAATCTAGAGGCAAATAAACAACTCTTCCCTTTAATCCTCTCTGTAAATCTGAAGGAGGCAATTTCCCTATCTTTGGCTCCATGCGAACAATTGCCTGAAAAGGATGGACACATTGAATCAAAATACACTCATATGTATTTAAATCCATCAATTCAGGAGGAATGTCTACCAACTCAAGATTATTATGAACAGCTCTAGCAGACATTCTGTTTTGATTTAATTTATCATAACAATATTTACAAATACGCTGATCAGAACTCAAATCAAAAGAATTCTCCACCCACAAATAAGTTGCAAAATCCTTCCACTCATAATTATTTATCTTTTCATTTTTTACATATAAATCAACTAATCTAGTTTGATGCTTATAATGAGTTCGTCGACAACACACACAAGTAAAATTCGGCCTTTCACTTGATTTCACCTTAAACCTGATAATTTCCTGGTCAAACTTTTCTGTACTTAAAATCTGTACATTGTCTTCCACATTACCTTGAATTTCTGTGTCAATTTCTACACTGTCCTCTTTTTCACTAAAATAACAAATCTCAATTTCTTCACAAATCTTCTTCACATCTAATTCAGTTCCATGCAAAAGAGCACTGTTTAATTGTTTAAGCTTAAGTGCTGGACTTTTTGCATAATACAACCTTCTCACTAATTTCCTCATTTTGTTATGATGCACTGCTAACATCCTAAAATGATGAAAAAGACTCTGACATACTTTTCTTGAAAGACAAGCCAGTGAATGGCCTTGCCAACCTGTCTTTTCTCTCACTCTGCAAGGATCTAAGTCTTGCAACATTTTCATTTTCTGTTTTAGACTTTTCTTACTATATGTACGTAAGAAATTACGAAGCAGATCGATTGATTCCTGTCGCACACTACAAATACTACTACACTTCCAAGTGTACACTGGACCCTTAGTACGTCTCCCTCATCAGTTGATACCTCTTCTACATCTCTAGACACAAGTTTCTCTTTTTCAATCGGACAACCATCTTTCACCTCATATGCTTGACCACTGGTGTCAACTGCATGCACCAAATCATTCTCCTGAAAGTAACTCTCCTCATTAAAAAATGGCTCACAACTTGAACTATGCATCCATTCTCCAGAAAAAACTTTACAAAAATTAGTCCGATTAATTACTCTCTTGCATCTACTCTTTGATTTGAAAACATCAATTGTCTTGTTAAGTGTCCTAATTCTATTGATTATTAAAATAAATAATTTTTTCTTAACTTCAAAAGCCTGATCAACAATCTTCTCTACACTTTTCTTTTTCTTATAAAAAGCAGATCTCTGTTTACCGTTTTTAATATTTTTTAACAAATTTAAAACTACCCTATTGCGAAACATTCGTTTACGAATGTCCCTAAATTGATTTTGCCTTCTATTCCTATACATATTATTGTCTCCTGCTGCAGTAGTAACATTTTTTAGGGATCTTTCCTTCCTCTTCAAATTTGCTCTCTCCTTCTCTTTTTCTACATTCTGTCCAACATTTTTTTTGATCCACATAAGTTCCGTAAGAAAGACTTAGTTGTCTTACCAGGAGCTTTTTTCCTGTTTTTTGAAGTATTTGTTGTAGGAGACTGCTTTAATTCCGTTGCTGTTTTTGTTTTTTTCCGCTTAACATCTTTTTGTCTCCTTTCCCTTGAGGGCATATTTCCTTACTAATGAAATTTTGATTTTAATCTGTGGTAAACAAAAAATAAAAATAAAAAACTCATTATAGACCACTATTACCAAACAACAAAACAATGACAATAAGCAAACAATATAAACACTATAATGCTTACACATATGACCTTATCTCTGTTTTTTAAATATAATTCTAAAAAAATATTTCGGGCACATGAATTGGTTTTACATTATTGACAAAGATTAGATAGTATCTGCATGATTAAAAAAATATATGTGCACATTTCACAATCATATCAGTTGTGTTTCCTCAGATTAGTAAGCAAATTGTGCACATGAGGTAAGGCCTGTCCAGGGGAACATAGGTGGTCAGACCGGTGTCTAAGAGTGCACTGGACTGGACTTTATGAAGCCTATCCCCCACTACACTCTTAGATACAGCCCTCACCTTCTTTCCACCCCTGGACAGACCTCTCTTCCACTACACTCTTCAACACAGGCATCACTTCCTATGCACCCCTGGATAATCCTCACCTTATCTACAACCCTGAATAGACCTCAACACATCTGCACCATGAAACAGGCTTTAGTTCATCTACACCCCTGGACACGCCTCATCTCATCTGCATCCTGTTACCATGAATTATACTCAATGTATTGAGGTCTGTCCAAGGGACACAGATTAGATAATGCTTGTCTAAGGTTTAGAGGAGGTAAGTCCTCTCCATTGCACTCATGGACACAGGCCTCAACTCTTTTGTACCCCTGGACATGCCTCACCTCATCTGCACAATCCACTTCCTAATTTGAGGAAACACAGGTGACATGATTGTGAAAGGTTCAAATATTTTTATGTATTCATGCACACACTATTTATTCCTTCTCAAAAACATTAAAACCATTAATTTACCCCAAAATTGTTTTTGTAATAACATTTTAGAAACAGAGCGCAGTGCCTATATACATTTATGAGGCCGTGCGTCACTTTTACGCCGCCAGTGCATCACTTTTTGTAACGCATCGGCAGCGTAAAACATGCCTCCTGTTGCACACTATTTACAAAGTGACGCATTTAAGTAGATGCATCACTTTATAAACCCCTACGCTACATTATACCTGCGTCAGGTATAATGTATGCAGAGGGGCGCTCCCCCGCAAAAAGACTCGTAATAGTGACGCAGTAAAAACTATGAGATTTCACTGCGTCACTTTTAGGACGCTATTACGTCAAAATCTTATGACTGCCTCACAGCGTAAGAATAACACAAGCCCTTTCACATGGGGCATTCCCCATGTGAAAGGACGCATTGCTGCAGTTGCGTCACTTTTGTGACACTCTCCAGCAATGCGTCACTTTTGCGCCGTACAGATACGTCAGAAATACTGACTTATCTGTAAGTCCTTGCACCATGATGCGTCATACATTAAACATAACACATCATTGGTGTCACAAGGAGTGCGCAGTGAAAAGTGACGCATCGCTGTTTTCATAAATAAGGCTCTCAGTGTGCTTCCTAATCTGACGTAATACAGGTGACATGATTGTGAAAGGTTCAAATATTTTTATGTAATCATGCACACACTATTTATTCCTTCTCAAAAATGTAAAAGCCATTGATTTGCCCCAAAATTGTTTTTTGAATAACATTTTAGAAACAGAGCACAGGTCCTATGTACAAGCATTCCATTTCAGTACTGAAAACTCACTATTTTACAAAATACATTTCCTCTCTCTTGCAAACATTCCTACCAAGCATTACCAAAAAAAATGACACAAACCAACAGCAAAGATGCTCACTCTGATTCCTAATCTGAGGTAACACAGGTGACATGATTGTGAAAGGTTCAAATATTTTTATGTAATCATGCACATACTATTTATTCCTTCTCAAAAATGTAAAAGCCATTGATTTGCCCCCAAATCGTTTTTTGAATAACATTTTAGAAACAGAGCACAGGTCCTATGTACAAGCATTCCATTTCAGTACTGAAAACTCACTATTTTACAAAATACATTTCCTCTCTCTTGCAAAAATTCCTACCAAGCATTACCAAAAAAAATGACACAAACCAACAGCAAAGATGCTCACTCTGATTCCTAATCTGAGGTAACACAGGTGACATGATTGTGAAAGGTTCAAATATTTTTATGTAATCATGCACACACTATTTATTCCTTCTCAAAAATGTAAAAGCCATTGATTTGCCCCAAAATCGTTTTTTGACTAACATTTTAGAAACAGAGCACAGGTCATATGTACAAGCATTCCATTTCGGTACTGAAAACTCACTATTTTACAAAATACATTTCCTCTTTCTTGCAAACATTCCTACCAAGCATTACCAAAAAAAATGACACAAACCAACAGCAAAGATGCTCACTCTGATTCCTAATCTGAGGTAACACAGGTGACATGATTGTGTAAGGTTCAAATATTTTTATGTAATCATGCACACACTATTTATTCCTTCTCAGAAATGTAAAAGCCATTGATTTGCCCCAAAATCGTTTTTTGAATAACATTTTAGAAACAGAGCACAGGTCCTATGTACAAGCATTCCATTTCAGTACTGAAAACTCACTATTTTACAAAATACATTTCCTCTCTCTTGCAAACATTCCTACCAAGCATTACCCAAAAAAATGACACAAACCAACACCAAAGAAGCTCAGTCTGATTCCTAATCTGAGGTAACACAGGTGACATGATTGTGAAAGGTTCAAAAAATTTTATGTAATCATGCACACACTATTTATTCCTTCTCAAAAATGTAAAAGCCATTGATTTGCCCCAAAATCGTTGTTTGAATAACATTTTAGAAACAGAGCACAGGTCCTATGTACAAGCATTCCATTTCAGTACTGAAAACTCACTATTTTACAAAATACATTTCCTCTCTCTTGCAAACATTCCTACCAAGCATTACCAAAAAAAATGACACAAACCAACACCAAAGAAGCTCAGTCTGATTCCTAATCTGAGGTAACACAGGTGACATGATTGTGAAAGGTTCAAATATTTTTATGTAATCATGCACGCACTATTTATTCCTTCTCAAAAATTTAAAAGCCATTGATTTGCCTCAAAATCGTTTTTTGAATAACATTTTAGAAACAGAGCACAGGTCCTATGTACAAGCATTCCATTTCAGTACTGAAAACTCACTATTTTACAAAATACATTTCCTCTCTATTGCAAATATTGATACCATGCATTTTCAAAAAGCATCACACAAACCAACAGCAAAGAAGCTCAATGTGCTTCTTAATCTGAACTCTCTATCTATATTGAATGAATCATAACTCACCTTTACAAATGCTTTGGGAGATTGAGAACAGTGTCAGACACACACACCAATATTTCTTTAGCATAGCAAAAGGTATGTACTCCAGGCACTGCAACCATGAATGGCACAGAAAACCTCTAATTCTACACACATATTCCTCATGGTAACCAATAAAAACTCTTCCCTCTCTATTTTCAAATCAACACCCTTCCCCCCCTCAGCCCTTTCTACTTGTTACCATAGCAACTCCCTCCTCACTGAGCACTCAGGGTTAAAAGTTTATTCTACAATGTTGCAAATGAACTCAGCAAGGATGTTTGACCTATCAATAAACTAGCTCACCAGGTGCAATCTTTCTTTTAATGACTTTTTCTTGACCATTCAAATGACTTCTTTCACAGAACAGAACCATGCACCCTAACTTTAAGTTTTCAACTATCTGAATCCACCAATCATTGCAAGAGCACTGAAACTCCACAGTTTTTTTTTGCAAACTCCTACTGTTCCAACTGCCACTTCATTCCTACACTTCATCTGACTGCACCAGAACCTCCTCTCACCATGTACTCTGTCTGGATTATTGGACATAGCTACATTCACTGGGCTCAAAGGTATGCAGCTATCAGAAATTTTCACAACCTTGATTTACCAAATGTGCACATAAAGTGGATTGGCCAAAGAAGATTGAGATGTCATCAATTGATACCATTGGTGAAAACCTTTCACCATCTGCCGCACCCTGACCTTATAATTTTGCACTGTGGTGGAAATGACCTAGGCACTTTGACTGGGGTAGGTCTGGAAATGGTTTTAAAGGACACCTTTGGGCAATTGATGACACTTTTTCCACAAACTGCCTTGGTATATTCCAATATATGCCAAAGACAGAAATGAAAGTGGTCCAACCAATTTTGTCCACAATTTGAGAAAGCACGGAAACATGTGAATAAATCTGTTTCTGCTTACATGAGAGACTATGGAATGGGTTCAATATACAACAACAACTTGCGTTACAACATGCAAGATATATACAGAGGAGATGGTGTGCACTTCTCAGATGAGGGGAATAGAATATTCCTCCTGAATTTAAGACTGAGCATTGGAACCTACTTGTAGGTACCTAAATCAGCCACACAACCCAAAAGCTCTTTTCAGGTCTACCCTACCTCTGATCACTCAAAATTATTATCTTTTTATAATTTTTTTCACTATTTTTCACCAAAGTACGCTCCCCGGTACGCTTCCCGGTGCGCGTACCGGGCGCTCACCCCGCAAAATTATTATTTTTTTTTTTTGGGCATATATGTAGCTCCTAAACGACCCTCAGAAAACCTAGGGGGTCAGGGGGTGTCTACCGTGCCCCCTTTTACCCATTCCCAACGTTGTTTGTCCTCCATCTTGTGTCTCAATTCTTCCGAAACACAAGATGGAGGACTTCCGTTGCGCTTACCAGTACGCGTACCGGGGCGCTCACCGGTAAGCGCTCCCAAAAAAAATTTAAAAGTTAATTTACATACAAAAATCTGTAGAAAAGTTCACCAAATATAGAATAGGCAATACTACATACCAGTCCCTACCATTTTCCAAAATTTGGTGGAATTCCATTCATCCATTTGGCCTGTATCCCTGTCTAAACATCCTGAGGTAAATAACATGACAAAAACACATCTGAAGTGTTAGAATTTACAACCAATTAAAATGTTACTTTGATTTTCCACTATTATTTCCTGACATTTGATTGGTTATGTACATGAATATATATAAAAAAAGAGAGGAAAACACAGCCATTTTGACTACTACTTCCTGAAGTACATTTGAAAAGGATTTTCACTGAGAACTTCAACTGCTTTCACAAAGGTAAGTTGTTATTTTGGAAAGTGAGTATGTTGTGCACTTTAAGTTAATTTGGGAAAACATTTTCTGATAGTTATATACTATCCATCTGTAATAGTTATAGATTGAGATAGGCTTCTCTGTTATAGTTATGGATTGACTTAGACTTCTCTTGTATAATTATGAATTTACTTAGGCTTTATCACATACACTTTTTTATATTTCTACTTCCAGCCTGATACCATACACTGCCCAAAGATAACTTCACTGTTAAAAAATCAAAACTACCTGTCTGAACTTAAACCCAACAGTGCCCTATCTCTACTGATATATTTATTTTTTATGCAATTTACAGCAAGAAAATGGAAGGAGAAGCAAATATTTCTTTCGAAATTGTTGTACAGAACAACCCTGAAGAAAATATTGCTGAGAATGATGACTTTGACTTTATGGATGAGTCTATAGACCATGAATTACGGGATTGTGTGGAGGCAATGGAATCATGGACTGAAAATGAGGACATTCCTGACAATATAATGTTGGAAGTGTTATTAAATTTTGAAAAATCAGAGCAATACATTTTTATTTAATAATTAAAAATTGTTCCAGACATTATTCTTTTTTATATGTAATTCATGAAATAGTACCAAAATGAATATAATATAATGTGAGACTTATAGTATACTGTGCAAATTTTTTATGTTACATAGTCATTTTCCTCATAGTTACTTCCTTTCTCCCACTATATTATCTCCAATGTATATTTGACATCTCTTTTTCATCTCCTGCCTCAATGTTGTTTCTACTTTCCTGACAAACTATGGTATGAATTCCATATACCACAATAACTTCCACTATATTATCTCCAATGTATATTTGACATCTCTTTTTCATCTCCTGCCTCAATGTTGTTTCTACTTTCCTGACAAACTATGGTATGGATTCCATATACCACAATAACGTCTGTAACAACATGCAAATTATCTACAGAGGAGACAATCTACATTGAATTTAAAACTCTGCATTGGTACCTACATGCTGGTACTTATATCACCCACACAACACAACAACTCTATGCAGAGCTACCCTACCTCTAAGCACTTTAAATTATTATTTTACTGTTTCACTGGGTTTTCCTCATGGTACGCTCCCCGGTACGTGTGTGTGCGGGGGGGGTGAGGTGTGTGTGGGGGATGTGTGGGGTGTGTCTGTGAGGTGTGTGTGTGGGGGGGGGGAGGTGTGTGTGGGTGTAGGTGTGTGGGGTGTGTGGGTGTGGGTGGGGGTGTGGGTGTGTAAGGTGTGTGTGTGGGTGTGAGTGTGTGGGGTGTTTGGGCGTGGGTGGAGGTGTGGGTGTGTGAGGTGTGTGTGGGGGGTGTGTGGGTGTGGGGGGTATGTCTGTGAGGTGTGTGTGTGTGTGTGTGGGGGGGGGGAGGTGTGTGTGTGGGATGTGTGGGGTGTGTCTGTGAGGTGTGTGTGTGTGGGGGGTGAGGTGTGTGTGGGTGTGGGTGTGTGGATGTGGGTGTGTGGATGTGGGTGTGGGTGTGTGGGGTGTTTGGGTGTGGGTGGAGGTGTGGGTGTGTGAGGTGTGTGTGGGGGGTGTGTGGGTGTGGGGGTGTGGGGTTATGTGTGTGGGGTGTGTGTGTGTGTGTGTGTGGGATGTGTGGATGTGTGTGTGTGAGGAGTGTGTGTGTGGGTGTGTGTGGGTGTGTGTGTGGGGTGTGTGCGTGTGAGTGTGTGTGGGATGTACTTGTAGGTACCTAAATCAGCCACAGAACCCAAAAGCTCTTTTCAGAGATACCCTACCTCTGATCACTCAAAATGATTATTTTACACTAACTTTTTTCACTATTTTTCACCAAAGTACGCTCCCCGGTATGCTCCCCGGTGCGCGTACCGAGCGCCCCCCCCCCCGCGAAAATCGAAAAAAATGTACTTTTTTTTTTGTCCTGCGGGACCCTTTTATGGCCTCCACATCAAACTTAGGGGTCAGGGGGGTCTACCCTGCCCCCTTTTGGTCATTTCCCCCTTTGTTTTTGCCACCTCTTGTGTCTCGATCCTACCGAGACACAAGATGGCGGCCTCTCCGGACTATTTGGAATGTTGACAGACACCCGAGAGCCAATCAGCTTCCCGCGCGCGAACTCGCGTTACGCGCTGGTACGCTCCCCGGTGCGCGTACCGGGGCGCGCTTATAGATATATATATTTTTTTTAACCTAAATTACTCAAACTCCACTGGAGCACATATCTTGAGACATAGCAAAGGCACATCGGGCTACCAGTCCCTACAATTTTGCCAAGTTTGGTGGAAATCCATTCAGCCGTTCGGGCTAAAAGTGAGTCCAACCACCCTATGGAAATTAACATGGGGAAAACACGTTTTGGGACCCCCAAATATCTCAGCCCCCGCTTCACGAATCCCCCCCAAACTTTCAGGGAAGGAGTAGAGCGGAGCGGGCCATCTTCTTTGAGAAATTCGAGAAGATTCATCCACCGGTGCCAAAGTTATTCCCAATAGAATGTTGCGGATTTCCTATGGAAAACAATCCTAACTATAACTACCTACTGGCGACCGCCAGTAGGCTATATATATATATATATATATATATATATATATATATATATATATATAGGGTCTGGTAGCTCAGTGGGCGAAGGCGTCCGCTGCAGGGATCTGTGTTCAACCTCATGGTCACAGTTTTTTTTGTTGATCTAGCCCCGCCCCCTCCCACACTGACCCTGCCCCCACCGGTGCGGCCCTCAGACACAAACCACACTGTAAATTTGGCTCCTGAGAGAAAGTTTGTGAGTACCCATGCCCTAGAGTGAGAGGGGAACCGGCAACAGTTAAGGTGGGTGCGGAGAACTCACCCCTTGAAGGACGTCACGGGCCAACAGGGGTGGCCGGAGCACGTCGTAACTCCGCAGGTCTGGGAAAAAGGGCAGAAGTTATCTATATGGCAGGAGAGGTCAGCTTACCAGTTTGGCGGATGGCCTTAGCAGCGTGGTACGAACAGTAACAAGGAAGCAACTTGCCTGAATCCTACCCGAGCTCCAGGGTCCCGTAACCGGTAGTTCCGGTTTGGTGTTATTTATGTGAAAACTTGAACAGCAATTGGGGCGGCCATCTTCGGTGGGTGAATGTGAGAAAACTTGGAAAAAACTTTATACAGCCGTGAACACACTCGTAGGGAGAGACGAGTGGGTGGCAGCCACTGGAAAATGTGTAGTTAAAGCTGTAAGCCATAAAAAACTTGGTTATGTTGTGGACCATGTGTTAAGCCTCGGGTCTCGCCTCTGAACACTAGGGGAGGATTAGGTGGGGGTGGGTGGGCGTATGGCGAGCCAGGCACGGGTCAGGGCATATGTGGGAGTATTAGGAGGAATGAGCAAACAGCTACCACTTTGCAGCCAGTGTTTAGCATGGTGCCGAAGTTAACGCTCATTTGAAGCAGACACTAAGCAGCCAGTGTTTTAGGTAATGTTCATTTAAAGCAGATAGGTGAAGGAGAGAAGTGTGTCCCATATATGGACTAGAGGTGCATGTGTTACGTGTTATGCCTTGAAATGTCGCTAGGTCGGGGCGCTTGTAGGCGTAGCAAGGGTTTAGAGGTGTCAGCGTATTCCAGAAAATGACACAGGATGTAGTCAAATGAGTAGGAGGGCGATGGCATTATTGATTCAGTTCTGCCCAGGGGATGTCATCGTTTAGGCCCCTGGTGTTAGAACCCAACTTGAAAACCCACCGTTGTACCTTTCTGAAGAGGGCCTACTTGGTGATGGTAGGAAAGGCCTCAATGATTGTCCAGAGTAAATCATTTGGTGAATGGTTGGATTCCAAAAAGTGGCTGCACATTTTGGTGTTTGTTTTTTTACAACGAAAATTGCTCCTGTGTTCAATGATCCTAGTTTTCACAGTTTGTGTGGTCATCCCTACATATTGGAACTGACAGGGGCATGTTATCAAATAGATGCAATTTCGTGTGTTACAGTTTGTGTGCTTGGTTTGGATCCACCTCCAGCTGTCAGTCAATGGAATAGTTTTGGTTGCCTGCCTGAAAGGGCAAACTACGCACTGCCTGCAGGGGTAGTGGCCAGTGACAGGTGGTAAGTTCCAAAGGGTATTGGTGGGTGTGTGTGTCTGTTTTTTTGGTCTGGTATTCACCAATAGATCTTTGATGTTGGCTGTCCTTTTAAAGGCAAACCGTGGCTTGCTTATGCTCAATTCCCCTGTTTCCAGAATTCTCCAGTGTTTATTGACAATTCTTTTTAGCAAATTGGATTCGGGAGTAAAGGTGGTAACACATGTGATTGTATCAGTTGCTGGCTTTATGTGTGTTTCTAGAAGGCTTAGTCGGTTGGAGTTCCTTTTGTGCATTGTTTACAATATGGGAGTATTGTCTCTTGATCAGTTTGGTACTAAGTTCAGCAGCTTGCTTTTTGTAATCCTCAACATTGCTACAATTTCTCCGGATACAAAGAAATTGTCCATAGGGTAGATTCTCCCTCAGAGCCTTTGGGTGGAAGCTTTGGTACAATAGGGGACTGTGGCTGTCAGTGGGTTTTTTGTATGTGATAGTGTCAAGTTGGTTGGGTCTTTTTTTGATCATAAGATCAAGGAAAGGAATTTCTTGTTCAGAACAGTTGGCAGTGAATTTGACATAAGGGTTAAGGTTATTGATCCAGAGGAGAAACCCGTGAATGGTGTCCCCGTTTCCTTTCCAGAATATCAATATATCATCGATATAGCGTTTCCAGAGGAGAACTTTATTCGAAAAAGGGTTGGACTCTGTGAGGACATGCCCTGCCTCGAAGTCAGAAATGTAGAGACATGCCAGACTAGGGACTAAGGTGCAGCCCATAGATGTCCCCTGTGTCTGGTGAAACAGCTTTTCTTCGAACTGGAAGACATTTTTAGTGAGAGCAATGTGGGCACATTCCATCACGAACTGATGGGGGTGGGTGAAGTCCAAGTTGTTTCCTGTAGGATTTCCTCTACTACCTAAGTGTGTTGAATTGAGGGATGTTGGTATAGAGGGCCTCCACATCTAGTGTCAGCAGTCAGGGAGAAGGCCCTCTGTGTTCATAGTTTCAATTAATTTTAAGACATACCTAGTGTCCTGGAGGAAAGTAGGTGTTCTGTGGACCAACGGTTGGAAAAATTGTTTGCTGAATTTTGACAATGGTTCCAGAACTGACCCTATGCCCGAAACTATAGGTCTGCCAGGAGGTGGATTCACCCCCTTATGAATGTTGGGCAAGATGTAAAAGTAGGGAAGTTTGGGGTTCTGGTTGTAAAGGAAATCTGCCTCGTTCTTGGTGAGCCACCCCTGGTTAAGGGCCGCTGTGACCATGGATAGTATTTGGGTCTGTAAGCGTGACGTAGGGTCTTGGGTGAGGGGGGTGTAGTACTGGGTGTTCTGCAATTGACTCAGACATTCCGTCCGGTAGTCTGTGGTAGCCATGATAACGATGGCTCCCCCTTTTTCTGCCTCTTTTATTGTTATAGTTGCGTTGTTTGCCATGGTTTTCATGGCTGTAGATTCAAGATTGGAGATATTGCAAAATCTGGACCCCTGGCATTTCTCCGTTAATTCCTTGAGGACAGCACGTTCAAATGTCAGGACATCTGGGGGGGACCATAGTCGAGGTAGGGGTGAATGTCGAGGGTTTGCGAAGACCGTTGTTGGTTGATGTTACCTCAGGTTGGTCACTGAAATATGCATTGAGGCATACCTTCCTGAAAAGGCTTTGGATTTCACACGTTGTACGAAAGTTGTCCACCTTGGACGTTGGTACAAAGCCCAATCCTTTTCTGAGGACCGTCGGTTCTTTGGCTGTGAGTGGGCGGTTGGAAAGGTTGACAATCAGTTTCTCTTGTCTTGGTTGCGCCGAGATTCCGTGTGTGGCTGTTCCTGTTGTGGCTGGTCTTGCCACTGTACTTGTTTGGGTTGGTTCTGTGTGCCTCGTCTTCTTCTGCCGTGCCCTTTGCCCCAGCCTCTGCCTAAAAAAGGTTGTGGTTGAAAGGGGGGGAAGAGTGGTGGTGGTCCGTTCTGGTAAAGAGGAAAAATGCCACATTGGCGGTCCTTGAAATGGTGTGGGACCTTGGTATGATGCTGGTCAGTAGCCGTACATAGAGTTCGCCGGTAATCTGCGTTGTTGATTATGTTTTGTGGGTAGTTTCCTTGGTTTTCAGTACTGGAGTTGCTGCCTGAAGAGTAATTTCTCTGGCGAGAGCCTGTGCTTTCATCTGAGGAGTAGTCATCTCCCTAGGGTTTGTAGTCATCCTTCAAGTAGGGATATATTTGTTCTTTACTGAAGCGTGTGATGTCTTTCTGGAGTTTGCTGATTTAAGTAATAAGTACTTTCACATTTACCCACAGACAGAGATTGGTTAAAACCATCAGATACATCGGCCTCAAAACTGGTATTGATAGCAGGTTAATTGCCAAATACAGCAGGTGTTAAACATTTAATGCAAGGTGTAGTGACAGGTACCTGTGAAAAGAGTCATGTCACCATGTACATGGAATAGTGGTGAAAACATAACACAAGACTTTCCACATACCAACAAACCCTATACGTTCATGGTGTACCATTGTTACATTTGATACCTTGAGCTAATCTTGGCTTTTTACCCACCTGCACTTTACTGCTGGATATTAAGCCCATTGTTAGCAGCCCAATGGAAAGCTCAGAATACAATGTGATGTGAGTGAAAATGTCAGAACTGAGTCAAAGAGAGACATTTGCCATGGGAACGTTTGGCAGCTTTAAATGTTGACACAACAGCAGCACTGTCCTAATGTAGTCAAGCAAAGAGTGCAGAAAAACAGTGCCAATCACTCTAAAAGCCCTACATTGCAGGTGTCTAATAACTAGGGTGGTAAATGCCTAGTTCTGCCACTCCGCTTGGTGTTCGGAAAAAAACTCTGCAACCCCACAGTGTGGCAAAGTTTACCTGCACTCAACCCTAGAAATAGCTGTTAATTACCTAGCACTCAACTGTACAGATAGCTTCTCCCTTAGAAGCAACAATATGTAACTGCCTAGAGTGCCTCCACCAATAACAATGAGTAACTCAGGGACTGAGGCACCTCGCTCAACTAATCAGACTACAGAGACTTGTAGAAATATGTTTCTCTCCGGCGCATGTTAATGCAAGAGAATGTAGCCTCAGTACAAGCATCAGAGCAGACGTTTTATCCAACCTTGCCCTGGCTCCGGTGACAGGTAGAGGGTGTGCACGGGAGGAGCTCCGGTGGTTACTCCACGCACTGAATGCTGCGGTGACACAGACAGCTTATGTCGGTGAGAGCAGATGCGGTGGCATTGAAGCCACTTCAGGGGTCAGGCATCAAACAAAACTCAGAGGCTCTGTGAGCAGTGAGTACAGCAGCAGCAGCACCTCTGCAGCTCACTTGAGAGCTCCAGCTGACAGAGGCACAACTTCTGAAATCAGGGGAAGCCCATGAGTTTCTACTACCCGCCGCGATCGACCCTGCCACCAGGGAAAGGTAAGCTGATGAGGGACTGCAGTGCAGAGACTGAGTTGAGAAGGGGATCGAAGGGCAGAGCAGAGACCCCTGAAGGTAAGCAACCAGCCAGTGCGATCACAAAGTATTGCATGATGGCACTACATAATCATAAACCGGTTATTTGCCATGCAAATTCCGTGGCTTAGCGGACTTCTTTGTCCCAGAGCAAATATATTATATTTTAATGCTTGTAAAGTAACATCAGAACAGAAATCCAATTTACTGCTTCCAAAAGTCATTCCCTTAAAAGTGCTGTGAAAGCTCGCCCTTTACTTTATTTCCATAAAAGTTAAGGACAGTATACATCCGATGGAGACATCTCTTCCTGGAATAAAGTGAAATGTGCAGATGCATTTATATTGTTGTTAGCCAACATTAATGGCTGCAGTCGGTAGCTTCAGAATAAAACTGCCTTGTGACAAAAATACTGGGTGTAACGTTAGGGAGGTACCCCCTCTGTGTGTGCAGGAAAATTAGTTAAAACATCCATGATTATGAACATTGAGCCCCAGTAAATGTCTAGAGAAATCATTATTTTAAGACATTTGATTCACCAATGACCTCGCCATATACAGTTGCGGCTTTCTTTTCATATGTGCCATATTTTATTCCAGCATGCACTGCAGTATAAAAAGCATTTGAATCCATAACATTTTGGTAGTGGCAACACTTTTAATCCCATAAACCATGTAAATAAAGGATAAATGTAATCTAGTAAATAAACCGAACAGACAAAAAAACGGAGTCCCCGATGCTCAAATCTCCCTTTAAGCAGCTGGAACAAGGTGACAGCTCAGTGGCATTGGAAAGGGACCTGCATCAAACTACTTCTGAAGGCTAGTGTTTGCTCAGATAGAGCACTGTGTGACAGAAGGATTACCTCTGTAGGTGAGCGACAGGAGCGGCCTGTGCAGGTAAGAGCGGTGAGGCGGGGGGGACTTGACAGATAACAATAATTCATTATCCTTGTCATGGTGTGTGTCGAGTCCCACCACCCCGCCCCACCGCTCTTACCTGCACAGTGTTCTATGAAGATAGAATAGCATGTGAGAAGTGTGTGTGACACTAATAGTCAGTAGAAGGTGCCTGAGAACGAGGCCAAGCTCAGTGAGGTGGGAATAGCACAACACTAAGGGCATCATTACGATGTCGGTCAGAAAGCATTCCGACCGACTCCTTGTCAGAATAGGTTCTGACCGACTCAGGTTCGGCGAGTCTGATCGCCTATTACATGTTTTCAAACAACTTTTGGATGGACTCCATGGTGCCTGCCACACTGTGCATGGTTGCAAAGAGGGGTCTCATGGATACCACCACGGGCCCCAATAGGAGGCCTCCGGGTGAAGTCGGCCTGCTACGGGCCCCCAAAGGCAGTTTCTGACAGCCAGGCCATGTCGAACAGACCGATTCATAAAGGCTGTCTGAATCCGACACCATAATACGTCGGTGGTAAACTCTGTCCATAGAGCTGTACACTTCAGCAGTGACTGACTTGGTTGAAGTCTCCAAATGCCAGTCGGAACAGAGTCAGAAAGACCAAACGGTTACCTTCTATGATAATCAGTTGGTCAGAAATGTTTCTGAGTCGGTTGGAAACATGGGTTCTGACACAGGTTAGGAAAATCCAAATGTCATTCGAAGCCTTTTCCACCAACATCGTAATGAGGTCCAATGATGAGGGGAATGAGGTCTGGGGATGAGTATGAGTTTCTTGAAGAAGGGACAGAATGTGCGTGAGGGTGCGCTCTATAGGAATGGCACGTGCTGTGTGCACTCACTGGTGAAAGAGTACTATGCCTTTATAAGAGTGTCGTTTGGTCGGAAAGGATTACCATGTGATGGGCAGAACTCAGCGAAATCTTGCAGAGGTTTTGTGTAACTCCACGGAATTCCGTTGAATAAAACTCTGCGAGTTTCTCCCACCTCTACTTAGAAGAGGGCTAGAAATTAATCCGGTGTAATTCAAAATGTTAAAGGTTTCACAAGGTACAGTTGGCAGTGTTGATCACCCGACTATAGCATAATATCCAGTAAGATAGTAGATGAATGACCCTTAACTGTGAACAGGCGTTCTTATTAAAACATTTGAATATAACACTATGGGCCATATGTATCAGACTTCGAATTTGCAATTCTCAAATTGCGATTTTTAGTGAATCTCAATTTGAGAATCGCAAATCGGTATGTAGATAAAATCTCGCAAATAAATAGAGATTCCCTAAAATTCGCTTTTTCAATTGCTAAGGCCCAAATAGCGATTCCTTATTTGCGTATTCACTAATATTGCGATCTTGCAAATAAGGAATAGCAAATCTGCTAATCAGAAACTCAGGTGCAGCTTGATGACATGTGACTACTGTGAGAAGAGACATGGCCAGCCAGGACAAGCAGAAGGGGGAAACAACAAAGCTAAAACACAGGTTTTCTGAAAGGGAGCAGGAGGGCTTGATACAGGAGATGGTGGTGAGCCATGAGCTGCTCTTCGGGAAAAAATCCCTGTGTGTGCCAGAGACACACAAACGAAGGATATGGACTGACATACAGGAGAAGGTAAACTCCATTGGCGTCACCCACCGCAGCGTCGAGGATTTGCGAAAAAGCTGGTATGACATGCACCAGCGCTCAAAGGAAAAGGTTGCTGCCAGGCTGGAGGAGGCTAAAAAGACCGGTTGGGACCTCCACTGCCACCGCTTCCACGGACCTTAACAGCTCCGACCACCCAGACCCAAGACAACGAAGAAGCATGCCATCACACCCCTGATACCTCCCTTCTTCACCCACACACCCAGGAGAGACCCAGGCACACAACAAAAATGCAAGTCCAGTTCAGGCACACAAGCACACACAGCAATGCATTATGGGAGATGTAGTCACATGCACCTAACAGTGGAGCAGTGACACCCAGCTAGGGTCAACCAGTATGAGTGCATCAGGAAAGGCAAAACACACAGTCAGGAACCATGTAACTATAAACAGTGTAATTTATTTCATGACAAATGCAAGGCAGGACACCAAATTAATGTGTGCATTTACGTCCACAGCACCACCAGAAACACAGGGACCGATGACCGGAGGGGAGGATGAATCCCACAGCACAGAGGTGTCAGGGCTAGTGAAGGAGGAGGAGTGCCAGTCATCCCTGCAAAACACCCCCGGCACATCGCAGTGCCACCATTGCCACCGCTGGAGGAGGAAACACAGGACACTGATGTTGATGCCAACCAAGACCAGGGACAGTCTGAGCCACAAGACAGAGCTCGATCACTTTCAACTCCCGTTCCAGCTATACCATCCAGACGCAGGGCATGTCCATCCATAAGTGCACCTGCCGCAGGAGAGGAGACAGTCTTCAGTGGGCTTCAGGGGCACATGCTTGAAGGGCAGCATCTGCAGGGAAAAAGCATAAGATCCATTCAGAGACAAATCAGAGTGGGCTTCATGGGCCTGATGGGTGCCCTGGAGGCACTCTGTGCTGAGATAAGAGAGGACCATGCTGCTAGGCGCAGGGATAGGCAGCGCCTCCACACATGCCTTGACTTATACACAAGGGCTGTCAACCGTCTGGCCTCAGCAACCACAGTGCTGTCACGGCGCTGCATCAGCATGCAGCATGAGGTGGCACACTGCAGCCAGGACGTGGCCAGGGGAATAGTCCAGGTCACATGTGCTGTAGACCAGCTGTGGGCAGCTGCCACTGCTGGAACAGGAGTTCTCAGTCCACTGGAGGAGGACGCCCAATCAAGCAGGATCAGCATCACTCCACCGCTCCCACAGGACAGGCGCCGTAGTGTGCGTCATGGCAGGGCTGCTGTTGCTACTGAAGGGGGCACTGTGCACTAAGGGCGAGGAGCTACAAGCCGACAGCACCGGCGTTGAGGTGCCCTGACTATCAAATATTAATAGGTGTATTAACCCATTGCACACAGAAACTTGTTAAGTTTTGTTTCTTTGCACTGTGTGTCCAACATGTGCGGGACATTTATAACTACATTGTGTTTCACACAGGATGTGCGACGTAATATATTCTGAACTTAAGGAAATTAAACACAGTCTTGCATAAATATATAGCATTGTGTCATCATTTCTCACCTAGAAATAGTTGTGTTTAATCTCATCTCGCCTCTGGCGCCCGGCAGCCGCACGTATAACACCGGCTGGCCTGCATCCTGGAGCTGGCCCCTCCTCATCTGATGATTCCGAATCGGTGAGCTCCACTGGGGTGCCTTTCCTGGTGGCGATATTGTGCAGCATGGCACACGCAACCACAATCTTGCAACAGGTCTCGGGCTGTATTGTAGTGCCCCTCCACTATTATGTAGGCAGCGGAAACGGCTCTTGAGTATTCCAAAGGTCCGCTCAATGGTACAGCGTGGGCTGTGGGGCACAGTTGTATCTCTGCTCCACTGCGTTGGCAGGATTCAGGTACGGAGTCATTATGTAGTCACGGACAGCACTGTCACCTGTGGGGTGAGAGGAATAAGGTTAAACACTTTCCTGCCACTGGTGTACTTTACTAGTGTATCCTTGTTTCCAATGCAATTACCTAGTAGGTAGCCCTCACCAAACTCCCCATTTGTGAGTCGACGGTGGATCCCACTCTGGCAGGAGATGAATGAGTCGCGGGTGCTGCCTGGATATTTCGCTACGATGTCAGTGATAATATGCGTGGCATTGCACACCACCTGTATATTCAGGGAATGGTAGTACTTGCGATTCTAGAACACATATTCGTTCTGGGAGGGAGGGGATATAGCGATATGGGCCCCATCTATGCAGCTGATGACGTGGAGAAATTGTGCAATTTGATAGAACTCCTGCTTGGTCTGGTCTAGTGCCTGTGGTGTGCTAGGGAAGTGGATGTGGTGATACAGCCTCTGTATCATTGCATCAAGGAACGCGTGGAAAAAGCACGAAAGTGCACTCTGTGAGACACCTCCTGATGTGGCTATCATCCCCTGGAAGCTCCTTGATGGCAAGAAGTGTAGTGGGCACAGGACCTGTATATGGGTGGGGATAGTGTGTGTCCTGCGTGTGGGGTGTTCAAGTATAGGTTTGAGCTCCTCTATTAAGTCCAGGATGCTCTCTCTTCATCCAGCCTGTAGTTAAGATGTATCTCCTCCTCAGTCCACTGGAACAGGGTAATGCGCACTCTAAAGATCATTTCCTGGCGTCTCCTTCTCTGTGCAGCAGCTCTGAGTCGCAGCCTCCAGGCTATTACATACAGCCCAAACATTGTGGAAAAATACTGTGCTATTGTGGGCCGCTTTAAATAGGTTGTACCTGGTTGCCACCTGTTCAGACTTGGTGGTAATTGCGATTTACAAAATTGCGATTTTCAAGAATTAGCAAATTGCAATTTTTTCAGACATTTCGTTTTGCGAATTTGCAAATTGAGGGGGTGAACATTTGCGATTTTTGCAATTGTGGTGTAGCAGTTTGCGAAATCGCAAAAATATTCACAGATTCTATCTGTCGCAAAATTGCTAATCACAAATTTAGTGTTTGGCAATTTTGCGATCAGGATGTCTCTCATACATAGCGAAGCTGTGTTTTGTGATCACTGACACAGTTTTTTGCGAATCGCAGTGTTTGCGATCGCAAAACAGCTTCATACATATGGCCCTATGACATTTTAATCCATTATTAGTCCTGTAGAGCAAACCGAATCCTGAGAGAGTGAGACTGAGAGGTAGTGAGATGTGAGAGAGGGTAATGCGATGTGAGTGTGTGATGGAAATACTCAGACTTTCTATTCTTAAAACAGCTTCATTCTGCATTACTTCCCCATTAAATTAAATATGTGCTTCATAACCATCACTTCAAAAACATGTTTTGTAAACACTAGCATAGTACATTTTTTCTTGTGAATTTGGCAGCTGAGTAAACACTGAGAAGCCCTGATTTAAACAGGTTTGGAAAAGACAGAGAAAACACCACTGAATTCTACAAAATAAACACTGAAAACAGGACAGTCTAGTAATACAATATCTATCTATCTATCTATCTATCTATCTATCTATCTATCTATCTATCTATCTAGGTGTGTGTATATATATATATATATATATATATATATATATATATATATATATATATATATATGAAATATACGATAATCCGCTTTGTGGATCATAGATGAGGCGCACACAAGGAGGTTATATTCTCTGTATTTATTCCGCAACAAAACAAAAACAACAGACAGACGCGTTTCGGCTACACGCCTTTGTAAAAAAAAAGATATATATATATATATATATATATATATATATATATATATATATAGAGAGAGAGAGAGATATATCTATATCTATAGAGATATATCAGAATATATGCTTGCTTCTGTTCCCAGTTATGGATTCGTCCGGAACCCGTCCCTCTCGCATGGTGATCAGGGTGGTTGAGGTCGAAATACCTCTCAGTGGGCACCAAGCCCCTGCTCTAATTTTCACCCTGCCTGAAGGACTGACAGTTTGAGGGGGCCCAAGGAGTGACCTTGTTTTATTGGAACAACCCGAATCAGCCCTTCAAACCCTGCTGCTTTTTCCTCGCCTCCAACTTATTACACCACTTTGGAACATCATTTACCCTTCACCATCACACCGGCCTGGATTGTGTAAGCATGATGCCTTCTGGGGGTTGTGGTGCGCAGATACCCACCCACCGCACCGCAACAGGTGAGCGGAATCGCATGGGGGAGGAGCGGAGTGGCGCCATTACCAACGAGCGGCAGGCTGGCTTTTCGAGACTTTCTGTCAGGTGTTGGGCGCTGAGGAAGGCTAATGCGCCGAAATGCATTCGCCGCCACCAGACTGTTATTATTTTAATAAAGCCCCTCTGAGGAGGGATTTACATATATATATATATATATATATATATATATATATATATATATATATATATATATATATATATTTTATTTTATTTATTTTTTTACGACAAGGGACGCGGTACTCTGAGCAGGCTTTTGCTTGATTTATTGTTAGTATCACACTCCGCCAACGCGCTTCAGCTTTCGACGGCTTTTCTGGCGGTCAGCGAGTCTTTCCATGCTTACACTTTTCAAGGCCTTGGAAACCTTTAAGTGGCATTGTGGGAATCGTAGTGTATAATAGTTATATTAACGTGAAAAAAAAACGGTATACAAATATTTACAAGAAAGACATAGCGCATCATGTCAGCTAATTACATTCATCATTGCTGTTGCATTTTGTATAATTTCCATTCCGTTTTTGCATTGTTGGCCTGTTTTCAATGTTATCAAATTTTTTTGTTATCACATTTATATGCATATAGTGTTGCTAGGTGTAGTACCTCTGATTTTCTATCTCTATGCATTGTTGAAAGCAAGTATTTTCATAGAATTAATAGTGACCACAATTTACTTGCAAAACATAATCGGTATAGTACCCATACATCTACTTTCAATTGTCAATTTTCTGAAAATCAAAAAGTTATCAAGTCAATAGTTTCAATCAAGATGTACATAAAGTTCTTCATCATTATTAATGCCTCTGGGGATCTTTGTTTTGAGTCTTATAATGAAAGGATTTTCCATTTGGCGTAGCTTTTTGATTCTGTTCCCACCACGCTCTTCTTGTGGTATTATTTTGATTCCAAAGTTGGTAATTGCTCTCCAGTTTCCTTTTTGACACTTGATCATGTGTTTGGCTGTTGCATATGTGATATCTCCGTTTTTCACAGCCCGAATATGTTCAAGGATGCGCTTTTTTTAATGTACATTAACAAATATATTTCCATTTGGTTCCATGACGGTTGTCACATTTTTGCCTATTTTACAGGCTTTGCATGAGTTGCATTTTTTAAAACCTTTCTGTTGCTCTGTTAGCCAATTGGTTTGTTGTTTTGCTTGAAAGTGGCTCCTTACTAATAGATCTTTCAAAGATTTCGTTTTTCTGTAAGTAACCACTAGTTTTTAACTTTGGATCTTTCCAATATCAAGATCTCCAGATATGAGATGCCAATATTTTTTAATTTTGTTGACGATTCTTCCACTTTCTTTAGAGTATGTGGTCATAAAACGTGGAGCCCCTTGTTCTTTGTCTTTACTGGCTTTGGTTTTAGTGATCACTATTCCTTATCTTGTTTGGTGATCAATTCGTCTTTTACATTTTTGTAAAGTTTTTTTCATTATAGCCTCTCATTCTGAATCTGCTCATTGACTCTTCAATTTTTTTTCGGCATCTTCATTTTTCGAAGTTTTTCTTCATGCGCATAAATTCTCTGTAGGTGATGCTGTCTATTAGTGCTTTAGAATGGAAGCTTGTCCCATGCAGGATATATATACAAACAGTACTTAATGCAACATGTATTTATAAATTATTCATGTGACCTTCGAATAATTAATATATGAAATGCAAGCATGGGTACCTTAACATTAAATGCAAGGATTACATCAATATTCTGCTGACTCCGGGATGCACATCAAGCATTTTCTGACTACCCTTCTCAAACCAAAATGGTCTATTACATAGTAGCGTAGCAGTGAAGACAAAGCATTTAATAGTTTGGAAAAAGGATTTTCATTGCCATTTGCTAGTGTTGGGTTTTTTCTGATTTTGTTGGAATAGACGGCATGAGTGAAACTCATCGTTTATCTTTAGTCTGTTGATGTGGAAAATGAACTATTGACTATCCTGTCCTCAGTCAGACAGAACAAGCTGCTGCTTGGAAGACTGTTATGGTGACTGCTTGAAGAGCAGGGGTAGAGGAGTTGGAGGAGGAAGAAGAACTGCAGCAGGATGAGGCAGCCGAAGTACAGGGGGTATGGACAACCACAGCAGTAGTGTGCAGGAAGAGCACAGAGGAAAGGGTGCAAAAAGAGTCACTAGCTCTTTAGGAGGATGAACGAGAAAGGAATGAAATGCTCCTGGTGTCAATCACCTATTGAGTATGGCAGTTTTTCAGGAAACTTAAGAAAAGTTTAGACGACAAGCATAAAACAATATACAGTTCCAGTAAAAAAGCAATTATTCTGCATTCATTGACCGGTACCACTGCCTCCTAGCTCACTGGTTTGAGATACGCAAAACACTGCCATCATCGGTATATTCATCACCATGCTATTTACTTTATGTTCTTTTGTGCTTATGAATGACGTTGCTTAGACATCAATAGCTTCAACGGGGGCTATCTGGTGATGCTTAACCATGGCTCATCCAAACATTCAGTCCAACCATTATGGAATGCGGGCTGGATTCACGAGTCACACAGACCCGCTGACAGTACCTTGGTTGTGCCAATGTTCGGGGATGATGGGTTGAGCAAAGGAGGGGATGCATCACTGTGGAAGGCGATGCACATAATTTTCCAAGTCGGGCAACATCATTGATGCGTCGATGTCAAGAAGCGATGTGCATCAGGCCAATGCATCAATGAGTTGTGTTGGGATCCGGGGACAGGCCATTGCAGAAATTGGTGATGTACTGTCCAGGGCCGTGGAAGCAGAGGTGATGCGGAGGTGCTGCATCGGCAAGGTCAGGGCTGCGTTGTAAGTCGGTGTTATTGTGTTACAGTTGGCGAGCTGTGTACATGACGTTGGTACTGGCAGCAGTGATGTGTAGATATCGCAGAGGAATGGGCCAGTTTCGATCAATGCTACGTTGTTGATGCGTTAGTTTCTTGGGTTGCTGCACCAAACACTCACTTTCACGGGCCCAGGACTGGATTTGGCACCACTTGGCAGAGCAAGACTCAAAGCAAAGGAGCCCAGATGCTGTTAGCAAGACGCAGGTTAAGTCTTTTATACTGATCAAAAAACATAAGCTAATACAGCACACCCTCGGTCTGTGTGAATAGGGTCTACACAGGAGACAGCATTGTGGACCGATATTAATCAAAATTCAATGAAACAATCCCACAAATCCTGGAGTCATATTTGGCAGTCCAATATCAACCAAGATATGATGAACAACCCACGAGGCTTCAGTAGAAAATGTTCTTTTTATTGATTTTTAGACCAACTTCACAATGTAAAGAACAGCCAACACGTGTTTCGTCTGTACTAGTCAGTACTCAGACTTTCTCAATGCTATGAGATGATTCTATTAGATCCAGAATCAAATCAGAAGTAATGGAGGGTTGATAAGCACTAAATACAAAATCCACACAACATAATGGATTGAAGTCGGGCCAGTCACCACTAGTAGACCACTATGGTGAGCTGACAGTATAACCCAGTGTTGTAGAAAAAACAAAGGCTCACGTCACCCGTAACCTAATATGTTTTTACATTTGCACTAGACACGATCCCCAATGCGGTGAACTCCTTCCAGATGGGGAAGTCAAACTGGAGCAAAATACGTGGAGCCAGTCAGAACCCTCCTGAACCGGTGGATTACAGAGTGGACTACGAGTTAGAATTGCCAAAGGAAACTCCTGACCGTGATACATCGAGTCCTCGTAAGCTCCCAAGTCGCCGGCATCGTTAGCGTTATGACGCGCGGTGACTTGTTAGCGTTATCACGTGCGGTGACTCGGACGGCGACTTGGGAGCTTACCAGGACTCGACATATCACGGTCGGGAGGTTCCTTTGGCAATTCTAACTCATAACCCACTCTGTAATCCACTGGTTCAGGAGGGTTCTGACTGGCTCCACGTATTTTGCTCCAGTTTGGCTTCCCCATCTGGAAGGAGTTCACCGCATTAGGGATTGTGTCTAGTGCAAATGTAATAACATTAGGTTCCTTTGGCAATTCTAACTCGTAACCCACTGTGTAATCCACCGGTTCAGGAGGGTTCTGACTGGCTCCACGTATTTTGCTCCAATTTAGCTTCCCCATCTGGAAGGAGTTCACCGCAATGGGGATCGTGTCTAGTGCAAATGTAATAACATTAGGATACGGCTGAATTTGGTCTGAAAATCAATAAAAAGAACATTTTCTACTGAAGCCTCGTGGACTGTTCATCATATCTTGGTTGATATTGGACTGCCATATATGACTCCAAGATTTGTGGGATTGTTTTATTGAATTTTGATTAATTTCGGTCCACAATACTGTCTCCTGTGTAGGACCTATTTACACAGACCAAGGGTGTGCTGTATTAGCTTATGTTTTTTGGTAATTAAATTGGCAGGTTGTTTCTTCAACTTGATGAATGAGCACTCTTGGATAGTGGGTGCTTTTACCTAGCCAAGCACCCCGCTGTACTTACAGCAAAAGTCATTTTTATTTGTTTCACGCCACTGACTTTGTTTGTACACTAATTGTTTATCTTGATGTTCAGGTTTTTCCCTGTAAGGGAACACTACTACTTTCTTGTGTAAATCTTTTATACTTATACCCATTTTAGCCTTTGAAGTATGGAGAATTCAAAGAAAGGTCTTTGTAGTGCACAAGACCCTGCCTTTTCCTGTCCTGGCTTGAGAAACACTACAGGTCGGTAGGCAACTCTTTGTGTGGGGACAGGCACAACCCTATTCAGGTGCAAGTGTCAGCTTCTCTCTCTCATTCTAGCTCAGAACACCCATCAGCCTTGGGGTGGGCCAACAGGCTATGCAGGGTACACCTCAGCTCCCTTTGTGTGTAAACTGTCTGGAGAGAATGCACAAAGCCCAGCTGTTACCCAACCCCGACTTATATCCGAGAGACAGGCAGAGGCACAGAATGGTTAAAGTAAAAAGAATGCCAACTTTTGAAAATTTACATTTTCAGACTTACAATTGAAATACCAACTTCACTAAAAATTGAGTTTTTAAATTGTGAGTCCAGAGACATCAAACTTACTCTTCATATGTTTCCCAATTAGAAGTTACACTTGTAAAGTGTTACACGGCAGCTCCCATGCTAACCTATTTGGATGGATAGGCATTGCTGCAGTGAAATATACATTTGAGGCTATTTCACTACCAGGACATGTAAAACTGAAAAGTACATTCCCTACTTTTCAACTACATCATGCCAGAGGTTGCAAAATGTTATTCAGGAGTTGCAGTTGTGACCTCTAAATTACGTCCATGAATTCACTATGTAAAATCACTTCTTATTACATTTGGCAGATCTTTCATAATCTAAAGCATCTTTCCACTGTAGTTGCCATGGTGTTACACCATACAATGCCTATAAAACTGTATTTGACATGAGGACTGCATTAACACTGTCTCTATCCATTGTGAGTAATGGAAGAACGTCATAGCTAACACAAATATGGTGTAATCAAATGATCTTAATGAACATCAACATAGGCGTTAATATTGATGTTAATATATGCAACAATCTATACATTTTCAAAAACGAGATTGAATCACTGTTGTCGAAATCTCCAGAGATTACCTCTTCATCAACCCTGAGGATGAAATACGTGGTCAGGCAGGCCCTGCGACTTAGGTCTCAGGCTCCTAATTGACAGATCACAGATTGGGTGGCTTGTATACAGCCGGATAAACGTGAAAACAGGAAAAACAGTCAACAGATAAACAGCAACACCACAATGGTCCCAGGAGATTGGCCGCAATAAAGCACATATGGCCGTAGGGGTGTGAGCGTTCCCACTACACCATAATGTTAGACACCATATGTAGTTAGGAACACTCAGCCAATCAAAACACAGCACACACAGTACATGCAGTGATCCCGTGCTCCTCATGCTGGACATCTGCACACGTCATCCACTGGCCATCATTGTGTCCTCGCAAGGCTGAGACCCACCTGCATTTGCCATCAGGTGGCCTGACTACTGGTTCTATGACTAGGCCCACATTCCTTTTTCTGAATTAAGATCTAAATAGTTTTATGGTGCTTCAAAGACTGTATATAATGGAACTCAGAACAAATGTATGTTGAGACAGTCCTTAGACCCGTGTTCACTTCCAGCAACATAGGAGTGGAAACAAAGCCCCACTCCAAATACTGCTTTTAAATGTGTTTTGGTGAGTGCATGAGTTCTGGAAGACAGCTAAAACTTTCTCTAGCGAGAACTAAAAACAACGTTCAAGGGAGTGTATACAGACATTCCAGGAAAGTGGAAGCAATATTTTACTCAAATATTGTAAAGAAAAAGGTGGAACGATACTTCCAGTTTCAGAAACCCTCATTAGAAAACTGAATTTTCAACTACTGCTCCACACCATGAAAGTCCTCTATTTCCAGATTAGAATTGGGTAGTGGGAAGTGAGGGGTCGTATCACAAGTGTTGCAATTTCTAGCCTTTCAATGTAGTTAAGCAACAGGAGTGTGCTTTCTAGTTATTTATGGATTAGCTCCCATTGACTAAGTGAGTGGGGGGTGGTAAGGTGGGCTAATTTAAACAGGCTTTCAGCCATGCACGCACATAGGAAGGAGGAGTGAATTGCAGATGACTGCCCACGCTCGCCAGTACACTAGTGGATTTCTTCCTGACTCAAAATGGTGGTGGGAAATAAAGTATTGATATCAACACTGATATCTTGCACTAAAATTAGTTTATTGCGATCTAGAAATGCTAATAGATCTGAAAGACATTTTGTGGCTCTTTGGAGTCAGAGGTTCTCAAAAAAACCTTCAAACCTGACTTTTTAAAGATACATTTGACCAGGTTCTAACTCAAATATTGTTTGGGCTGTATCAAGCGTAATTGCCCATTACAAACACTCTGCAATCCAGATTTTGAAATAAATATAGCACATGTTTGTCCTATTTTGTCTATTGGGACAATGTCTTATTTTGTTGCTTGAAAGACTGGTTTAGCATCTCAACTCTTATTCTAGATTGGCCCAACTAATTTCTCTCCAAGTTAGTTTCTAAATATCAAGATGTCTATTGGGACAATGTCTTTTTTTTTGCTTGAAAGACTGGTTTAGCATCTCAACTCTTATTCTAGATTGGCCCAACTAATTTCTCTCCAAGTTAGTTTCTAAGTATCAAGATGGGCTCAAACTCGCTGTTGACTCTAGGGATCCCCCAGACTCATCACTTTACTGGCAATGTTTAATGCATTCCTACAACGAATGTGACTAGTTTCAGTCACTTCAGCGTCAACAGCCAGATGACACGCAAATTATGGGTTGCTTGTTCTAACTGGATATGCTGTGGTTCTGACAAACATTTCACCTCACTCTCAAATTTCGAAGCAAACCAGGGCTTGATTACCCTGGGAATTCTGTCCATGACAGGAAAAAAGAATTCTCCAACACAATTCTCAATTCCACTTGACTTAGCCACTCATTAGTCAATACCTGTGCCAATGGATTCTACTTCTAACCTATTTATTTTATTTCCCTCTACCATTAGGAACGGTAAGCACCAACTAGACGGAAGTATCAATGTGCTTGTCTTTGACTATGTGCCTCACATCATCACCTATCACCATTTACAAAAAAGTAAAGCAGCAAGACTTTTATACAACCTGCCGCATGGAGAAAAATTCCTGACCTACCTATATAATTACAAGATTGGACTTCTAGACATGTATAAGCAAGACATCCAAGATCTTTCAAAACTGTCTTGTTGTCAGTATCAATATTAAACAGTACATTTTCCTTGTACCAGCTGCCATTATTTGGAACTCTACCTCACCTCCACTCCTTGAAGAGCCAAATGTTCTGCAATTATGGGGACATATCGTAAGCTACCCTTCCCATTCTTTAACTAATTTACTTGCGCTGGTTATATATGCTTGCTTATTTCCACTTTTTCTTTTTACTTTTAAGAGTCCGCTGCGCTATTGGTGGTTGTCCATTTTAAAGCGTTTTATTATCCATTTCAAGATGACCACCGGCACGTGCGCAATGCACATGTCTGTGTGGCTAGCACTAAGAAATGGGTTTGTATTATTTTAATAAACTCATTCAAAGATGACTTCTGCAGATTTACACATATCTACTGTGGCTATATTTGAATGAGTTTGTTTAATAGAATACAAATGTGTTCATGTAAGGCAGGCACTAATGCATGCATACGCACTGCAGCTGTAAAAAAAGCTGCCCAAAAAGCGTTAACAAAGTTGAACATGGGTTTTACTGCTGGAATATATAAGCTTTGCCTATGCTTGTTAGAAGGTGGTAGAGATGCTGTCAGTTTATACTTCTCTGGCTCCATCAAGGCCTGAACTTAACTCCTCCAGACTTCGTGGCAGATCTGGTACCAAATCGAGGATGGCTTTTCCACCACCATGTCCGGTAGAGTTAACCCTGTGAAAGGCCACCATGGTAATGGCAGCTAACTTTCATGAAAAGGTATCTTTGGTTTCCTGAACATGGTGGGAATTACTAGATCGCATGTTAGGAAGACCAGGCATACTGGCACTCTTTCTGTAGCCACCCTTTGGGAGACATTTCCAATGCACATATTTGATTTTGGTAATTCTGCTTGGGTTGACAGGCAATGGTGATTCTTTGCAAGACGTTTTCTTTTCTAAGTGAGTCTTTTAATGGTGGATGTAGCTACTTCAATGGCGAAAACTCCTCTGCACTTCGGGGGAATTGGCAGCTCTCCCACACTAGCAATAACAACTTTGACAGAGAAATCCTAAATTGGGTACCACATCTTTGCAGGAGGAGAATTGGGGTGGCAGTAATAATTTCATTTTGAAGGATGAATAAACTGCCTATCAGATATGCAGAGGTGAACATGCTGATCATTAGGACAATGCAGGAAGAATTATTGCAATTCATTTATATAAGCTGTCGAATATTGTTGAATAATTCAGTGAATGTTGATAAAAATTACTTCCAGGAGGTGAGGAATGTGGGGAAGCCCCCGTTAATGGACAGCAGGATATATGAAATTGATTAGTTTCATGGAGGAGTAAGAATGGCAAACAATGTAATTGCACAGGAGACTTGACAGTATTTACTAATTATCGATAGGACAAAAAATGCAATTGATCCAATCTGTTAGAAAGTCAAGAAAACTACAGTTAATTAAATGCAAGTTCATCAATGTGTAGGAGAAGAAAAGCACATATGTACCAATATGGAGGACCATAGATCTCAGCCAATTATTTGCTGAAGGGCTGAAATTGATACTCTTTTCATGAGCTGGGGAAGCAAATGAGTAATCACGTGTGAGGGATGGCAACCCCATTATTCTGTGCAGAAGTAGGAATGCCAATAATGATATGTGTGTCGTAGAGATCATACCATTAATCAATTTCTGAAATTGAGTAAATACATTTATGCAGGCTGATGAATTTGTACCAATATTTAATTATGTACAGTGGTAAGAATACATAATTTTGTACAGGTGTAGCAATGTTAATTATTATTTACGTGCAAGAGTGAAACTTTCAGTAATTAATTTGGAGGAGGAGTACGTATGTCAGGAAGGAATTCTATGGGGGGGAGGAATGTCACTTATTAATTATGTGCGAAGCAAGGGGGTGATAATCTATGCTTATATTCGATCACCAAGGTGGCTGGGAAGGTCTGTTTCAAGCGCTTTTCTCGAGAACTTCGCCAAAATGAATTTCTGGTTTACAACACACATAGGAGAACAAGGTTTTAAACGCTCATAGTTTTGGAATCAGGTTGAGGTCAAATCGTCCTTTTGAAAGAGATAAAAGTCAGATAAAGAGAAAAACACAATAATTAATCGATAAATAAACTGATTAAATATCATATGATCACATTAAGAAACAATGAAAAATTTCCTAGCTAACGTACAGGAAAGTTTCAATTCTATTAAGGAGGCGGAGGCGAGGATTAGGCTGTTCTTTCTCGTTTATTTCCACTCCAGCAGCCATAAAAGGTATCAACATTAGTAACAAAACCACATTTCCCATGAGCAACAGGGAAATTGGAAACAGAAAAAGTCTCGCACATTGACCAATCCCAGGCCGTGGCTCCTCATAACATCCCCTTCTGGTACTCTATCTTCCTCTTTCTTCCTGCGACACTGCCACAAGAATAAATCTATCAGTCCTGCTTGCCTGCTTCCGCACCTACGGCACAAGAAGACCGGGTAAGGCATCCAGCAATGAACCATGCACTTCATGGGCAATAACACTGTGCAACATTGAACGACATAATTGCATTCTAGATCACCAGCAATTGAAATGCGACATGAGAACCAACATGCAACGCATTCATGTAGGAAACTGCATTAAAGACTTTACTTACTGACCCAACGTAGAGTTCTGGGAGGGTTCGAAGAAGACAGGGTGGGCTAATCCTCGCCTCCGCCTCCTTAATAGAATTGAAACTTTCCTGTACGTTAGCTAGGAAATTTTTCATTCTATGTCAGGAGCGGAGGCTTCTGATTAGGCTAGTTCAAAGCTTGTCGACTACCACAGAAGCCAGCGAGGGGACCGGTTTAAAGTAAAACCTCTTAAAAGTAGAGTCTGACGACCAGTCGGCCGCCTTCATAATGTCCTCTAAGCGAGCCCCCAGGGAAAACGCCTTAGATGCCATGGCCCCTCTGACCGAATGGGCTCCAAACCGAGAAGTATCTACGCCGGCCTCCTGCATAACCCAGCGCACCCAGCGCGCAATAGTAGGGGATGAAACCGCTCCATGTGGCTTAGTAAGAGCAATGAACAATTGTTTGACGCCCTGTGGGCGTATATCAACAGTAGCCACTTCGTAGGCCTTTAAAGCCCGAACCACACATAGCTTTGGGGCATCTGGGAAAGCAGGATATGAAATCGAACGAGAGTCACACTTAGTACGTCTCGAAAGAAGGAAGGTCACCCCATCCGGGGACAAAATGCGACCCGAACGGTCCAAGGCTCTGACATCCGAGACCCTACGACAGGAAATCAGACAAAGCAACATCGCTAGCTTGGCTGAAATTTGTTTCCTGGATAAGTATCTATTAGACGGCCAGCCCTGAAACAGGTTAAGAACCTTATTGACATCCCACAGAGTCGAGTAGCGAGGTTGCGGTGGGACCGCAAGTCTCACCCCCCGCAGCAACTTACAAACCAGGGGGTGTTCGCCTACGGGCTTCCCATCAACTGGGACGTGACCCGCCGAGATGGCCGAACGAAAGGTGTTAATAGACCTGTAAGCCAGGCCCTCCCTTGACAGGGAAGCTAAAAAGTTAAGGATGTGGACAACGTCCGCCCCCAAAGGATCAATCTGGAGTCGCAGACACCAACCACTCCACCTAGCCCATGCGGACCGGTATCGTTTGTTGGTGCTGTCTGCCCAGGATTTGGCCAACAGCGCCGCAGCGTCCTCCGAAAGTCCCGGGACTTGCCAGCGTCTCCTGTAACCCGCCAGGCCATCAGGCACAAGCTGCCTGTGGACAGGAGGTGGTGAGGGTTCCCCTGAGGATTCCTGAGGAGATCTGGAACGCGGGGTAGAGGGATTGGAGAATCCCAAGAAAGTTCCATCAGAGCTGGAAACCAAACTTGCGACCTCCATATCGGGGTGATCACCACCAAATCCGCTCGTTGCCTCCGCACTTGGGTAGACAACCTCATGATCATCGCGAAGGGGGGAAACGCATAGCCGTTCTCCTTGCCCCAGTCCTGCAGGAAGGCATCGGTCGCCGCCGCTTCCGGGTCTGGGCGCCAACTGAAGTAGCGTTCCAGTTGAGCGTCCAGCCTCGAGGCAAAAAGGTCCACCGAGAACGGACCCCATCTGTCCCTGATCGCTTCGAACACATCCGGGCGAAGTCGCCACAGGCTCGTGTCCCTCCAGTGACGGGACCACCAATCCGCCACCAGATTGGCAGAGCCGGGGAGATGTTCCACCGACAACGAAATCTCGTGGGCTAGGCAGTATTCCCAAAGGGAGCGGGCCAGGTCGGACAACGCCTTGGACCTGGTCCCTCCTAGATGATTGATGTAGCGCACGGCCGCCACATTGTCCATCTTCAAGAGGACACAACATTGAAGCTTCTCTTTCGTCCAGCACCGCACCGCGAAGGAGCCTGCCATTAGTTCCAGGCAGTTGATGTGCAGGCCTAGTTCTGCGGACGACCACGCGCCGCCTGTAGAGACAGCGCCGCAACGCGCTCCCCATCCAAGGCCACTTGCATCGGACTCGATTACCAAATCCGGTTGCGACCCGAAGATGGCTCGCCCGTTCCAGGCGTCCATATGATCGATCCACCACCGAAGCTCCGTTCTCGCTTCTTCCGTGAGTGGAATGACTTGTGAATAAGTCAAACCCCTGCGAAGGTGAAGGGCCTTGAGGCGCTGAAGGGCCCGGTAGTGGAGGGGCCCCGGAAAAATCGCCTGAATGGACGATGACAGGAGGCCGACCACTCTGGCCAGGTGGCGCAACTGGATCGTGGGACGCGCCAGGGTACGTCTCAGTTCGTGCCTGATCTTGGACAGTTTCCGAGAGGGAAGGGACAAGGTAGCTTTCACCGAGTTGATCATAAAGCCCAGAAACTGCATGTTCTGTGCCGGGGTTAGGTCCGATTTGACTGGATTGATAATGAACCCCAAGGACTCCAATAGGGTCACTGTCCTCTGGAGGTGGGCCAGTAGCGCCCGTGAGCATTGGTGTAGAAGGAGCATATCGTCTAGGTAAATTATTAGACGGATGCCCTCCATGCGCAAGCGCTCCACCACAGGTTTTAGCACCTTGGTGAAGCACCACGGCGCGGACGATAGTCCGAAAGGAAGGGAGACAAACTCGAAAACCTGGTGGCCCCACCGAAATTGCAGAAAGCGCCGGTGAGGGGCAAAAATGGGAATCGTGAGGTAGGCATCCTTCAGGTCCAAACGGACCATCCAGTCCCCCTCCTGGAGCAGGTCTCTCAGAAGATGGATGCCCTCCATCTTGAAATGGCGGTAGACTAGCCAGCCATTGAACTCCTTGAGGTTTATCACTGGGCGATAACCTCCGTCCTGCTTCTCTACAAGGAAAATGTTGCTCAGAAAACCCCCAGGGTGCCATTGTGTCTGTATGATCGCCCCCTTGCAAAGAAGGTCCGCCACCTCCCCGTCTATGAGGGAAATCTGGTCTGGCGTAAAACTGATGGGTTTGGGAAGAACCAGCTGTTTGGGGAGCCCTGCATATTCGATGTGAAAACCTTTGACGGTCTGTAAGACCCAAGCGTCTGAGGTAATGGAAGACCATGCATGTAAAAAGTATTGGAGTCTGCCCCCCACTCTCAGACCCGACACACTCTGAAGTCTCACCTCTTGAGTAATTGTAGCCGCCGTCACCACGTCCTCTTCCACCACGGCGGCGGGGGTAACCTCTGGTCTGATAAAAGTTGCCGAACTTGTCGGGATCCTGATACTGGCCTCGATGGGACTCGCCCTGTCTATTGGGGCCTCTGGTGTAGGACCTGCCAGACGAGCGCCCCCTGCCTCGGCTGGCTGCTCCAAAAACACGGGGGGAGAAGATTCTCTTCACTGAAGACTGGGCCTTGTCGAGTGAGTTGAAGGTGTTAACGAATTTTCCCAATTCTTTGACGAATGGGTCGCCGAATAGGTTTCCCTCCGCCATAGGGCCTGCCTCGGAGGTTGCCAGTTCTCCCAATTTTGGGTCGATTTTGATCAGGACTGACCTCCTCCGCTCCGTAGATATGGCCACGTTCGCGTTCCCCAAGAAAATAACTGCTCTCTGCGCCCAGCCAGATAGAATTTCCGGGGAGATCAGCGAACCAGAGGTTTTGGCGTCCTCCGCCATGTCGAGGATTTTCGCCAGGGGACCTGCTGCATCCAAGAGTTTATCTTGGCAGGCTCTCCACGATCGGTCGATACCCTTCTTGGGATCCTTGACGAATTTTGTGAGAAACGTAGACATCTTAGGGTCGATGTCCGGTGTTATCGCAACCTTGCCCTCCAAGGAGGGGCGCGGGCATTCGGCCCGAAGACAGCTACGCACTTCTTGGTCTATCGGCTTGCGCAGCCTGGCCGCCATGTAGGCCGCCACCTTGGGTGCAGGAACCCATTGAGACGAGCGTGGGTGGAGGAGCTCATCGGGGTTGAGCATATCAGAACTAAGGTCCGGATGGGAGGGCTGAGTGGTCGGTGCAGCGGACCACGAATTATCGGGCTCTCCATCCCCGTCCGAGGTGTGCGGAGACTCGTCGGGGTCAGCTACATCCCCGTCACCCTGATCATCCCCTGCAGTAGCAGTCGGAATCGCCTTCGAGGTAGAAGGGGCGTCGGAGGTCTTAGCCTCCAGGAAGGCCTTCTTGAGGCGCGAGAAAGCGTCCGCGTCCACCCCCGTGTCAACAGAGCGTTTTCGCTTGGGGTCCGGCACAGAGGGGGAAGCTTGGGCCGGGGGTTGGGGTCCTGTCGCTCTAGGGCATCCGCCCCATGTCTAGAGGGTTGGCATTGGGCTTGAAGTTGCTCAATCCTTTTTTCTAAGGGCTCGACAACCCGCGTCACCGCCTTCCATAAGGAGGAATCCATGACCTTACAGAAATGGTCGTCCACCGGCAGGTAGATAACCTGCTCCTCCTCCTCCTCAGCATAGTACTCGTCGTACTCCATGTAGGTAGCACAGGGGTTGAGGTGGGCAAAGCCCGGATAGAAAGTTCTTCCCGCTGTCGCGGGGTCAAAACAAATGGAGTCGGGACCCACCAGCCTCTGTTATGAGGCGCACAAAACTGCCCGGGCCGGTCCCAAATCGAAGCAACACCTTACCCGCAGCGCGGGTGTTCAGGCTCCGGGCAGGGCTCTGTAATACCTATTGCCGACAGCGCTGCCCACAGTACCCGCCGAACTTCCCTCACTACGCGCGAGACCGTTAGGACGCTTCGTCGACGGAAGGTACGAAGCGTACTCAACGACTCGCACGACGCGGGGGGTCAAGCTCCTCAGAGCGGCAGCACAGGCGCGCGGTCCCCTAGCGGCCGGAGGCCGCCCGCGCACAGAGCGGAAAAGAATGTCACCGCGAAAGGAGCGGCGAACGCTCCCGCGGCTCACTCACAGTCGCCCCACGTAACCCAACGCGGTAGACTGCGAACCATAAGCATAAAATTGAACAAATGTTCGAACAATCAGTAAAAACACAAGAAACAAAAGGCACTCATCTGTCTGCTGCTGGAGCAGCAAAGAAAGAGGAAGATAGAGTACCAGAAGGGGATGTTATGAGGAGCCACGGCCTGGGATTGGTCAATGTGCGAGACTTTTTCTGTTTCCAATTTCCCTGTTGCTCATGGGAAATGTGGTTTTGTTACTAATGTTGATACCTTTTATGGCTGCTGGAGTGGAAATAAATGAGAAAGAACAGCCTAATCAGAAGCCTCCGCTCCTGACATAGAATTCGAATACATGCCCTACAATCACATAAAATGTGAACATATGCAAACATTCCGTAGAATTATCTGAGTTAGTGAATTAGAAATGATAGTAATACAATTATGTCATGAACTTAGGCGAGATTTAGTAAACTCAGCTACTTTGATATTTATTTCCTGACCCAAAGTCATTGTTCAACTAAGCTATCTGCTCTTCTGCTGGGGTCCCCCACACTTCCATAAAGGTGCTGCCATAAGGTCTTCTCGCCATGTTAAATAGGAGAAATAACATAAGGCTCTTTGGCACACAAGAAGGCAAAGAACTAATTGACATTACCACATTTCTAGAAAACCTCCTCCCCAGGTTGTTAGACAACACTTTCAAAGAATTTTTAATATACAATGCACTCACAGAATTATACTATCAAAAAACAAAAAAACAATGGCAAACCAAACAGAATAATGATGTATTTCCTACAATACACACAGACAATCCTCTATTTAGAAATAGCCAACCTCCAAAAGAAAATCACGTAAGATAAACAACAAATACATCTCTGAAGATGTCAAATAGCACAGCAGACAGAAAAAAGCAATTCTTAGATATGAAACAACAAATGATACAATACAACATAAAATATGGAATTATCTACCCAGACAAATGCGAACCACCTCGAAGATGTTTGAAGAACCAGGCTATTTAAAAAACAAAATTCTGGACGTATTAACTGATAAGGAAATTGAAACCAGCCAGGTTAAACCCACTGGATAATTCTAGTGCATATCTGATAATAAAGCCCATGATAATTAAGCAGCGACTGAGAAGCCAATTAGTTTATCCCCAGCCATAATTGCAGTTGAAATGAGACTCCATTCTCCACAAATTACTACGGTTATTCTTGCAGCCCCATTGACAACACTCATCACCTTGGTCGGAAAATAAACTTTACCTATAGCAAAGGTTAAGAAAGATACCACAGGAAAGAAGACACTTTTTGCAAGACAGCCACACAATGGAAAATTACAAAAAGAAAAGCAACAGTGCCAATAAAACAATTGGAAACAATGAAGGATAATGAAATATAAAGCAATAAATAAGAGGAATAATGCTGCTACATGAATAGAATAGAAAATGCTTTATTCGATTTCACAAATTGATAAAACCATAAAAGCAACAGTTCATTACAGAAATACAAACATACATAAGTTAAGAACCACTAATACATTTTCTTTTCCTCAATATACTTTTTTAGAAAACCAAGCATAATTCCTACACAATACTCATCATTCAATAATTACAAAAATAAAAGGGCCGGTCGGCATTGCCGCCACATACCCTGCTTTAAAAAGGGTTTAATCCATCTGGCCCGTTTTGTAGCATAAAATGTACAAAAAAAGATCAAGTGTAATGAAGATTGATTTGATAAATTATCACACGGACATTTAGTACGCAGTCTGGACCAATCATTTGTGTTTGGGAATGTGACCAGGCGAAAGAAACAATCAAACCTGAACCTGGTCAAGATATATCTGTCATAACCCCCTAGACACAACACTAGATAGGGCTGGATGGTGGTAGAAACCAAAATAAGTTGATGTTGCATCACAGATTTTTTACTTAACTCTAGCCCCAATCTAATCGATTCAAAATGGTACAAACACAATGCTTTGAGATCTTTTCTGGAGATATTAAGTAAGGAATCAGGGTTACTAAAAAATTCTGGCCTACCCAAGTCTTTTGAGAGGTTACAGATGTAATTCAACCATGGGATCTTTCTCACCTGATCCAGACCCATGGAATCTTTAATTATATCCAAGTTTAGTCCTAGTTCAGTTTATGTCCAGGCTTTGTGCCATAATAGCATTGGTTGCATTTTAATCACATCTGTGATATAGCGGATCCCTAGTTCGTTATGACAATTAAAAACGGCTGCGCTTTGGGGAGTAGCTAAAATAAATCTTAAAAAGCATTTTCTACTACTTGAATGGGTAAAACATCATGAAATCCCCAAACCCCTGCTCCATATGTAGCTACACTAATACACTTAGCCTGATATATTTTTAGTAGTATTTTCGGCGCCCTCTTGCCCATCTATTTGGCGAAAATCATCACTGCCGCCGTCGACCTCTTAAATAATAAGGCCCTGGTCTTTATTGCTGGTCCCCAAGAACCTGAGTCCTCCAATAAGCTGCCGAGGTAGGAGAATGTTTTTGTAGGTTCAATTTTGTCTTCCCCGGCTACAAGAATACAGGACCTACTCTTGCCCTTTCCACATGACATGACCAATGTCTTCTTAACATTGAGCTTCAAACCCCTGTTGTCCATGAAGTCAATGTAAGTACTTAGAGCCTTCTGGAGACCAAGCTGGGTTCCCGCCATTAAGACTGCATCGTCTGCATATAAAAGTGAGGCAATCTTGTTGTTATTAACTTGCGGCGAGTCTCTCACGCTGGCCACCAATGCCTCCTCCAGTTCATTGGTGTATAGACTAAAGAGGAACGGGGCAAGTACGCAGCCTTGTCTTACACCTTTTTTACATGGAAAGGCTTGGTATATTCCCCTCTTAATCCGAACCTCACCTTCGCGGAAGCCCCAGCCTATAATTGTCTCAAAAATGATATAAGAGATTGCTCTACCTTTAATCCTTCTAGGATCTGCCATAGTCTATTGTGGTCTACACAGTCAAAGGCCGCAGTAAGATCTACAAATAGGTTAACTTGCTTGGCCTGAGTATATTTCCCATGTAACATAGTGAAATTGAGAACCTGCTCGACAGTACCCCTCCCTAAATCCTTATTGAACCGGACTTAGGACCTTATTATCTTCGGCCCACTGTTGCAGTCTGTTCAGAATGACCCTACCTGCAACTTTCATAAGGGAGTCAAGCAAGGAAATAGGTCTATAGCATGCCGGATTTTCCCTATCCCCTTTTTTAAAAATGGGAATGATTATGGACTCTGACCAAGATTTAATAAAATCCTTTTCACAACTGGCCTCCAATACTCGTGTTAATAATGGAGACCATAACTCGATCATATATTTATACAGGTCGATCGGAGTCCATTCCGGCCCTGGAGCTTTACCTCCTTTGCTCTCTTTGATGGCCACTAGTACTTCCTCATGCACAAAATGGATATCAATTGGCGAAAAATGGATGTGTTCATACTGTACTACTTGTTCACTAGCTGCATCAATATCATTACCCCGGTATCATAAACCAAAGAAAAGAAATCGACCCAAGAATCTTCACTTATTGCCACCTTAATCCTCGAGAAAAAAGGGGCCTTTACTGCCTCCCAGAAAGAGGAGCAATTCCGCTGTGAGGATGCTTCATACAGATTTATCCACGCCTGTTCCTTAATATCCTTCTAACGCCTGTTTCTAGCTGAACTATAGGCTTCCTGACCCCCCTAATTTCCTCATAGTCCTTTACTGGTTTATGTAGGGCAGCATTTAATAGGGAATAAGCTTTAGTGCAGTGCGAGTCGAACCAACCATTTGTTAACATTTCTTGGTTCCTACATGGTCGATTCAACATTTTTTGAATGATCCGTGTAATTTGGGAAAAGGCACTCAATATCTCACATGGGGAGATCTCTTCTTGCAAACACTTAATTATTGGGATTTTAGCCTATAGCATTATTTTTGAAATCGTGATCTCAGGATCACACTTAGCCCAACATAATGAATATCCATTCTGTCGACCCAACACGCAGCCTTGGGTCCAGGCTAAACTCTGTACCACAGAACCGGTACCCTTGTCTGGCAATAAAATGTTAATACTTAATGCAAGATGATAACTAATCCCAATTGGGTGGGTGATGAATTCCTCCACCCATGTTGAATATCGATTTGGGAGAATGATAAAATCAATCAGTGTACTGTGGCCATGACCTACAAACGTGGGGCTAAAATCAATAGGTGGAGCACACATCCTGTTAGCAAAACCAAGATCATGCATTGCCATAATTTCATTAAGACTTTCACCCACTGTTGAATGAGTAAAATGAGCCATTTGACCTGAATCCTCTTCATCCGATTCCCCAAACCCGCATGAGGGCTGTGTACATAAGTTGGTATTAAAATCCCCTCCCCATTGTATTAAAATGGAATCCTTCCCTGATGTGCCACTTAGCTTCTTAATTTCCTCATTGAGGCCAGATAATACATCGGAAACATTACCCCTGTCTATGTTATTGTAAAGATTAATAATGACCATCTCCACCAATGATGAGAAATTAATGACAACAATATGGTAATAACTAGTCGATTTTAACATTTTTATCCGTAACACCCCCAATAAGTTTGAGATGTACACACAAATCCCCCCTTTATGCCTCCCATGAATTGAACGACATGCTGGAATGTGGAATGTTTTAAAACCATCGAAATGTATTTCTTCCAACAGCCAGGTCTCCTGTAGGCATAAGATGTCAAAGTCCTTAATAAAGTCACTCCAAACTGGATTATTAACCTTGGATTGAAGCCCAGAGATGTTTCAGTAGACTATTCTCACCCGCCCCCCCCCGGCATACTTGGATTGAAGCCCTGTCACCCTCACTCCCCTCTCCCCATCTTGACCCTTCCTTGACTCTGTAATAGAGCTGACACTTCTATCCTTACTTCCAGCTGTTACCAATTCATGCCGTTCATGCTTAGTCACTTGGGCATTATTCACCTGGTCTTCAGGTCCTATTGTCGAAACATCACCCCTTTTAGATGTACTCAGACGATTTATTATGTTCAAACTGTTATAGGAAGGCGGGGAGGTAACTGCTACTGATATAACCTCAGACAATCTTATATGATCTATTTCCGTGAATTCCACCACAGCTACTCATTTGCCATAGCTTTGGAGAGCTATGGGCCCTTCACTAATTACGTTTATGGAAAACAGGGTTAAACCCACAAGAGTCTAAAGGGACCTGGGTAATTGTCAGTACGAAAGGAAGGGGTCCTAGACACAAAACAAATGATTCAAACTTATTGCGTTTATATTCAATAAATTCAAAGAGCAAAGCTATTGACTGCAAAAAAGTTTAATTCTGATTTGCATATACATCCTATTCAATGGTTGAAATTCATAATACATTTGATTATATACATAATACATTTCTATAAATGTGCGTGCCCACATTCACAACGGGGAGGGGTGAAGTGAGGGAAGTGTCAAGGATAGGGTAAGGATGTTCTGATTCATTCAGTGACAAGTCTTATTCTCAATTTGAAGACTGTGTAAACGTGGTCCCTTAAGCCAAAGGCCACATCACGAGGCTCGTAAAGAGTCCAAAAAATAACGTTTCGACCCGGATTAACAGTAGGAGTGTGTTCCTTACAGAGTGGGTCTTCGTCAGGACAAAGGGAGTTGTGGGTGGGCAACCTCCTGGGGGATAGTTAAAAAAGAATCAGTTAGACCACTCCCGTCCTATTAATTGTTACAAGGAGGGCGGATTTTTTGAAGGACAATTAAAAACGTGTTGTCAAATTGTGTCGAAAACACAATACACATAATGTTGAGGAATACATAGAATATCGATAGCTCACCTATCGCTGGGGGCGAGAGGGGCTGGATCAACAGAAGGTGAATTCTCCCCGGTCAAAGTGATATTTTCTAACTGTGAATAACGAGGAAAAGGCTTATTCATCTAAAAGTCTTGCGATTACCAGTTTTTCAACATGAAATATAAATACAAAAGAGCATGTCGGGTCAGCGCTGTTAAGTCAATAGCACCGTGAAAATAAGATGCCCCAGAATGCTGACATCTTGTCCAATATGAGATGAACAGTATCTAAAACTACACCCCATATCAGCGATCTCACCAATCTTAAATAGGAAAAAAGAGATAGTAATTCTCTAATATTCACGGACAGTTGTATGATTACATACTTATCGAACTAAATCAGGATTACAAATACCTACTGTCCGTGGCCTGTAATTCAACTCTAATCTCTGAAGGTTCTCAGGGCGTCTTGACAATACAGTAAAATGTTCTTAAGGATTGTTGATTTGGTCACCTTAAAATAGGAAGACGGGTTTTTTTTGAAAAATTAAATCATAGAGGCATTATTTTTATGTTCACTCTGAAAATCAGGGATAGTTCATTAACTAAGGCTTACCACTACGATTCAATTGGATAGCAGACAGGATGGATTCTGTGCAAGTTGTACACTTTTAAGTGCTTAAAAACTTCGTGCTACCACGACCAGATTTTATTAGAGAACGCCTACGTAAGGGGGACACAAAGAGGAGACAAATTTTAATTTTTGTAACCAGTGCCTAGGCATAATTTTGAAAAAGAAAACAACCTGTCTATAAATTATTGTGGTTCCGAGATTACCTCTCATGAGCTGCAGGTTCTGAGAGCATCGGTCTGTAGAAATTCGGGTTTTACATTAAGCCTGAAAACATGAGGGAAAAGCCTTTTAAGATATTGATGCCGTGTTTAACTAGATACAGAAAGGGGCGACTGTGTTAGAAACCTTACCTCCACAAGTAGAAACTCATCTGGAGGTAGACCGCATCATACTTGATTTGTACAGCCTCCTGTAAAACAGTAAGGCACCCACACGTTCATAGACCGAACAGTGATTACACCGCGTTGTCTAGATTCGTAAAGCAAAGAAAAGCGGGATGAACTAATTACCTTGGACGTGTAAAAACCCGCCGGAATCAATCCGATGTGCTCAAGATGCTCTTCGCTCAGCCACCGACCGCGTCTAACCGTTTACTTCCTGGTTGGTTTTAAAGGGGGCGGGGCATCCGGTTGAGGTCATGCAGATAGAAAAAAGACTGAAAAAAGACTCGCCCGTCTTGGTGTTTTTAAAGCGTGATCATAAAATCTTTACAAAGTGGATAATAATATCCGTGTAATTATTTTGGGGAGGCTATGCTACTATATCCTACAAAAGTTATAAGATTAATCCAAACCGGTTCGGCGACGCCAAAAGGGTGCATCAAGAGGTCGACCCTTTAGAATGCAGTAATGTTTAGGACTTTATTAGAGATCAACCTATTTGTGGGATACTGGCTCCGTCGCTCTGAGAGAGCTAAGTTCAATAGACCTTACATGTTAAATGTAGAGTAGTATTGTTATACAATTATCATTAATCCAGGCCATACGTGATCAACTCATCCCATATGATCTATCAGGACATTTTTGGATTCCTCTTAGCACATACATGTTGTGTCTAAATGGTAGAGTGCACTTATCTCATAGGATAGTGTAGACTCGTACGATTACTGGTTCAGAAAGATAATTTCTACAAATAAACAAGAAATAAAAATAAAATAGACACACAAAGCACTTTATGCTCCTAATGTGTTATACTTCTAAACATTTATGCGGTCTGTTATTACCAAAGAGTGTCGTATCTTGAGAGTAGAGTGCACTTATCTCATAGGATAGTGTAAACTCAAGCAGTCCATTTACAGTGTCATTATAAAAGTGGAACCAAAACATTCAGTCAATTATACTGTTTTGTAGTTGGATAAACTGCAAATGGTTCAACATATGACCCTGGAAAAGAAAATCAAAGATTGGCTAATTGCACAAAACTGTTCTCAGATTCATTTAAACCCTCAGCTACAGAGTTGAAGATATGCATCCATTTTAGCTCTCTGATATTTAGAATACTGGGTAGATCACCGCCCCTTGGACCTAGTATGACATGTTCCAAAACCACCCATTTCAATGATTCAGGCAGATGGTTTTGTTTAGCGCAATGTTCAACCAGGGGTGCCCCAGGTACCTTACATCTGATTCGGCTACAATGTGAAAGGAATCGTGCTTTAACACGCTGCTGCGTTTGGCCTACATAAATGAGATCACATGGGCAGATTATGCCATAGATCACATTCTTAGTGTTGCAATTAGTGTGGCTTTTATGTGTATGTCGATGATTTTTGAAAACAAAGTCTTTAGATTGGATGGTTGAAGGGCAAGCTTTGCAGTTCCCGCATCTAGAATGTCCAACTATAGGTGGTTGTTTCCAGCACGAGGCCAGAGTAGGTTCTGGTGGGCATTCTAAGAAAGATGAAACTACATAATCTTTCACATTCCTCGCCTTTTTGAAGGCGTGCAAGGGTACGTTTTTAATCTCCAGATCGTTCGCAATCAGACCCCAGTGTTTGTTTATTGCCTTTTTTATGGAATGGCTCTTCGTTGAGAAGGTAGTTACGCAGATCATGCGTTCTTCTGAATGACGATTACGTGCGGAAGGTTCCAAGAGTGTTTCGCGGTGACAGAACCATGCTCTCTTCCTAGAGCGTTTGATTAACCGTTTCGGGTAGCCTCTCTCTATTAGACGTTCTATCATGATGTCAGATTGTAGCATGTAGTCTTCTTTTTTGCTGCAGTTCCTTCGAACACGAAGGAACTGACCATAGGGCAAGTTGTCTCGAAGGCTCCGTGGGGGGTGGCTTGAATACTGCAACAATGAATTCCGTTCCGCAGGTTTTCTGAATAGCGTAGTATACAATGTGCCTTCCTCTGCTACTAGCGTGATGTCGAGGAAATCAATCTTCTTGTTACTGGCTTGCATCGTAAATTGGATGTCAGATGATTGTAGATTCAGCCAAGAGTGAAAATGTTTAAGTTCATTGTCATTACCCTTCCAGATTAGCAGCACATCATCAATATAACGCACCCAAAGTTGTATTTGGTGCCGAAAAGGGTTATGATCACAAATGACAAAAGTCTTTTAAAAAAAGGCCATGAACAAAATCGCCAAGTCCGGGGCAAAGGCTGCCCCCATTACCACGCCCTTTGTTTGCAGGTAAAATACATTTTGGAACATGAAGAAGTTCCTCATCATGGCGATCTTCAATAGAAGAATTATAAATGAAGTGGGTACTTGTACCGGGGCTTCCCGACTGTCAAGGGCTACAGTGGCCACCATTAGAGCCTCCTCCTGTGGGATGCTTGTGTAAAGCGACACAATGTCGCAAGTTACTAATAGTTCCTCATCAGGATTGAAGGGTTTCCCATCTACCAAAGTAATGGTATGTGTGGTATCTCTCAGATAGGTGGAAGTGGCTTCAGCTAATGGTTTTAAAAAGAAGTGCACGTATCGGCATAGAGGCTAATCTGGAAGGGTAATGACAATGAACTTAAACATTTTCACTCTTGGCTGAATCTACAATCATCTGACATCCAATTTACGATGCAAGCCAGTAACAAGAAGATTGATTTCCTCGACATCACGCTAGTAGCAGAGGAAGGCACATTGTATACTACGCTATTCAGAAAACCTGCGGAACGGAATTCATTGTTGCAGTATTCAAGCCACCACCCACGGAGCCTTCGAGACAACTTGCCCTATGGTCAGTTCCTTCGTGTTCGAAGGAACTGCAGCAAAAAAGAAGACTACATGCTACAATCTGACATCATGATGGAACGTCTAATAGAGAGAGGCTACCCGAAACGGTTAATCAAACGCTCTAGGAAGAGAGCATGGTTCTGTCACCGCGAAACACTCTTGGAACCTTCCGCACGTAATCGTCATTCAGAAGAACGCATGATCTGCGTAACTACCTTCTCAACGAAGAGCCATTCCATAAAAAAGGCAATAAACAAACACTGGGGTCTGATTGCGAACGATCTGGAGATTAAAAACATACCCTTGCACGCCTTCAAAAAGGCGAGGAATGTGAAAGACTATGTAGTTTCATCTTTCTTAGAATGCCCACCAGAACCTACTCTGGCCTCGTGCTGGAAACAACCACCTATAGTTGGACATTTTAGATGCGGGAACTGCAAAGCTTGCCCTTCAACCATCCAATCTAAAGACTTTGTTTTAAAAAATCATCGACATACACATAAAAGCCACACTAATTGTAACACTAAGAATGTGATCTATGGCATAATCTGCCCATGTGATCTCATTTATGTAGGCCAAACGCAGCAGCGTGTTAAAGCACGATTCCTTTCACATTGTAGCCGAATCAGATGTAAGGTACCTGGGGCACCCCTGGTTGAACATTGCGCTAAACAAAACCATCTGCCTGAATCATTGAAATGGGTGGTTTTGGAACATGTCATACTAGGTCCAAGGGGCGGTGATCTACCCAGTATTCTAAATATCAGAGAGCTAAAATGGATGCATATCTTCAACTCTGTAGCTGAGGGTTTAAATGAATCTGAGAACAGTTTTGTGCAATTAGCCAATCTTTGATTTTCTTTTCCAGGGTCATATGTTGAACCATTTGCAGTTTATCCAACTACAAAACAGTATAATTGACTGAATGTTTTGGTTCCACTTTTATAATGACACTGTAAATGGACTGCTTGAGTTTACACTATCCTATGAGATAAGTGCACTCTACTCTCAAGATACGACACTCTTTGGTAATAACAGACCGCATAAATGTTTAGAAGTATAACACATTAGGAGCATAAAGTGCTTTGTGTGTCTATTTTATTTTTATTTCTTGTTTATTTGTAGAAATTATCTTTCTGAACCAGTAATCGTACGAGTCTACACTATCCTATGAGATAAGTGCTCTCTACCATTTAGACACAACATGTATGTGCTAAGAGGAATCCAAAAATGTCCTGATAGATCATATGGGATGAGTTGATCACGTATGGCCTGGATTAATGATAATTGTATAACAATACTACTCTACATTTAACATGTAAGGTCTGTTGAACTTAGCTCTCTCAGAGCGACGGAGCCAGTATCCCACAAATAGGTTAATCTCTAATAAAGTCCTAAACATTTCTGCATTCTAAAGGGTCGACCTCTTGATGCACCCTTTTGGCGTCGCCGAACCGGTTTGGATTAATCTTATAACTTTTGTAGGATATAGTAGCATAGCCTCCCCAAAATAATTACACGGATATTATTATCCACTTTGTAAAGATTTTATTATCACGCTTTAAAAACACCAAGACGGGCGAGTCTTTTTTCAGTCTTTTTTCTATCTGCATGACCTCAACCGGATGCCCCGCCCCCTTTAAAACCAACCAGGAAGTAAACGATTAGACGCGGTCGGTTGCTGAGCGAAGAGCATCTTGAGCACATCGGATTGATTCCGGCGGGTTTTTACACGTCCAAGGTAATTAGTTCATCCCGCTTTTCTTTGCTTTACGAATCTAGGCAATGCAGTGTAATCACTGTTCGGTCTATGAACGTGTGGGTGCCTTACTGTTTTACAGGAGGCTGTACAAATCAAGTATGATGCGGTCTACCTCCAGATGAGTTTCTACTTGTGGAGGTAAGGTTTCTAACACAGTCGCCCCTTTCTGTATCTAGTTAAACACGGCATCAATATCTTAAAAGGCTTTTCCCTCATGTTTTCAGGCTTAATGTAAAACCCGAATTTCTACAGACCGATGCTCCCAGAACCTGCAGCTCATGAGAGGTAATCTCGGAACCACAATAATTTATAGACAGGTTGTTTTCTTTTTCAAAATTATGCCTAGGCACTGGTTACAAAAATTAAAATTTGTCTCCTCTTTGTGTCCCCCTTACGTAGGCGTTCTCTAATAAAATCTGGTCGTGGTAGCACGAAGTTTTTAAGCACTTAAAAGTGTACAACTTGCACAGAATCCATCCTGTCTGCTATCCAATTGAATCGTAGTGGTAAGCCTTACTTAATGAACTATCCCTGATTTTCAGAGTGAACATAAAAATAATGCCTCTATGATTTAATTTTTCAAAAAAAACCCGTCTTCCTATTTTAAGGTGACCAAATCAACAATCCTTAAGAACCTTTTACTGTATTGTCAAGACGCCCTGAGAACCTTCAGAGATTAGAGTTGAATTACAGGCCACGGACAGTAGGTATTTGTAATCCTGATTTAGTTCGATAAGTATGTAATCATACAACTGTCCGTGAATATTAGAGAATTACTATCTCTTTTTTCCTATTTAAGATTGGTGAGACCGCTGATATGGGGTGTAGTTTTAGATACTGTTCATCTCATATTGGACAAGATGTCAGCATTCTGGGGCATCTTATTTTCACGGTGCTATTGACTTAACAGCGCTGACCCGACATGCTCTTTTGTATTTATATTTCATGTTGAAAAACTGGTAATCGCAAGACTTTTAGATGAATAAGCCTTTTCCTCGTTATTCACAGTTAGAAAATATCACTTTGACCGGGGAGAATTCACCTTCTGTTGATCCAGCCCCTCTCGCCCCCAGCGATAGGTGAGCTATCGATATTCTATGTATTCCTCAACATTATGTGTATTGTGTTTTCGACACAATTTGATAACACGTTTTTAATTGTCCTTCAAAAAATCCGCCCTCCTTGTAACAATTAATAGGACGGGAGTGGTCTAACTGATTCTTTTTTAACTATCCCCCAGGAGGTTGCCCACCCACAACTCCCTTTGTCCTGACGAAGACCCACTCTGTAAGGAACACACTCCTACTGTTAATCCGGGTCGAAACGTAGACTACAACACCAACGACCAACTCCAACCCCAAGCAAGACATTAACGGCTCCAGCGGAGTTAGGCCATTGTTCATCAGTTATTTTTTGGACTCTTTAAGAGCCTCGTGATGTGGCCTTTGGCTTAAGGGACCACGTTTACACAGTCTTCAAATTGAGAATAAGACTTGTCACTGAATGAATCAGAACATCCTTACCCTATCCTTGACACTTCCCTCACTTCACCCCTCCCCGTTGTGTATGTGGGCACGCACTTTTATAGAAATTTATTATGTATATAATCAAATGTATTATGAATTTCAACCATTGAATAGGATGTATATGCAAATCAGAATTAAACTTTTTTGCAGTCAATAGCTTTGCTCTTTGAATTTATTGAATATAAACGCAATAAGTTTGAATCATTTGTTTTGTGTCTAGGACCCCTTCCCTTCACTAATTACAGGTTTCCGGACAACGGTCGCTAGCATTTGTCAATCTACATCCTCCAGAGAATGTAATGGGTCAAACCTATTTGAAACCTGTAGGTTGTATCTCATATAATTATTAGGAAGGATACCCGGCGGGGCTATATTAAAGTTGTCTGACATATTTGGTCGACAGAAAAATCCCTGGGGCAGCACGTTTATCCCCTCTGCCGTAAGTCTACTAGAACCCGGCCGGGTCGAAATTTCTTGAACTAAGGGGGCGGGGGGGGAGCCTAGAGATAGAACTATGCAATCCCCTTTAAAAGACTTTTTGCTGGGACCTACCCAACTTACGTGTCTTACCATTTTGAAGGGATTAAGCATCTCTTGTGTCAGGCAAGTCTTTGCTCCTAAGTAATGTAGCGATTTATTTCTAACCGTTGCCCAATTTTCCCTGTCACCCTCATTACATGGTGGTACATTTGCCAAAATCAGAGTGTACAGAGCTGCTGCAGGTGGAAGTTTCAAATTGACAAAAGTGTTACTGTGATCCTGTTTATGTGTAATTCTAGTGACTGATCTAAGACGGTTATCTGTAGAAAGCGGGTTTATACTGTTTATTCTATTTGGGTCGTTTGTGCTCCCTCTCGGTGTAGCCCTCCTGGATGCCTGCACATTTGGGCCCTGTGGTTTATCGGGCACCAATCCCTCGTATTGGCTATCTCTTTCCGCACTGATTGTTTGCTTGCCGTAAAAGGGGGGACAGACTGCTGAAGAGTAATTATAGTTTGTAGCTGATTCCCTGTTACTACATGGTTCAGGTTTCTGAGTGCTTATATCCTTTAAGTACCCTGACAGTGAAACCAAACTAGACTCGATTAGGTCGAGTCTATTTCCCAAAATACCAATTGCGTCTTTGACAAAAATAGTCAAGTCAGCAATAGATTTCATAACTCCACCCATGTCGGCACTAATTAGATCTTTGCTTGAGCCCTTTTTATTTGTACTTTTAGCACGTTCTTTTGATTTAATGTTAACTGGGCGTTCCTTTCCTGATAGTGTAGTATGCTTAATTGTTCCATTATTATATATCCGAGGTGTTCCATGGATCTGTGGCGGTAAAGCTTTGATAGCTGGTTTCTTTGATACACACGCTCTTTTGAGAGGGGGTAGTAAAATGCCTCCCGTTTCAGTTACAGATATCTCATCGCTCCCTAGTTGTACACACCTGTTTTGTATGTTGTCTGGTGTCTCGTGGAGTGTTGGTTTTGCAGCCACATCAAATTGTCCATGGGAGGGTGGGTTGATAATACTCAGGTCGGTAGGGCCAAGCGACTCTTTACTCAACTCCTCTTCTACATTGGAGATTTGTTTTTCTAGTGCTCCCACCGCCCCTGTCAGTTCTTTTTTTTTTATAAGTGAAGCACTAGGATCTTTAGCCTTCTTCATCTTTTGGCTAGGAGAAGTAATATGGAATTTTCTTTTCCCCATTTTCGTGCCCTCTAGGTAATTCCTGTCCTAGATATAAAGGAGGATCAAGACAGAGGTTTGCCCTCCCTTACTCCTGAATAGGAGGATTAAATCAATTAACAATGACCCCTTCGTTCAGTACTGGTAACGAGACGGAATGTTATACAAAACCACTATCCCTAGACATCAGGAATGCATCCTACGATTCTAAGGGATTAATTCCTTTTAGTTATTCATCCCCGACCCCCGTCAAACAACAAACAGCGGACAATGACCAGCAGGTTATAAGTCCCGAATATCTGGAAGTCAAGGCTCACAGTTATCTCATCTGTTGATTATATAAAAAGTTACCGCAAAACAGGCATGTTAAAGTTGGATCAACGATGGTGAAAAACCAAGAGTCCTGGCCGAGCCCGGCCTCTTCTGGCTGATGACGGGCAAGGACGGGCCCACCCGAGGCCCGCGCGCGTCCCGCGCCGCGGGAGCCCGCAGGAAAAATTATGGGCCTGCTCCCCTCCTCCTCGTGCGAGATCGCACTGCCTCCTGGGAGCTGTAGTTTCGGCAGTTGGCGGTCCACGATCAGGAGCGGGTGGAAGAGCAGAGGGCTGAGCAGCACGTCTTCGCCCAACACAGGGCACTGGAGCAGGGCAGTTGACAATCATAAAGACAGCAGCGTAGCGGTCCAAGTGACCCGAGGCAACAAGTAAGGGTGTCCCGCGCTGCGGGAGCCCACAGGAAAACTTATGGGCCTGCTCCCCTCCTCCTCTTGCGAGACCGCGCTGCCTCCTGGGAGCTGTAGATTCGCCAGTCGGCGGTTCTCGATCAGGAGCGGGTGGGGGAGCAGAGGGCTGAGCAGCACGTCTTCGCCCAACTCAGGGCACTGGAGCAGGGCAGTTGGCAATCAAAAAGACTGCAGCGTAGCGGTCCAAGCGACCCGAGGCAACAAGTAAGGGCGTCCCGTGCCGCGGGAGCCCGCATGAAAACTTATGGGCCTGCTCCCCTCCTCCTCTTGCAAGACCGCGCTGCCTCCTGGGAGCTGTAGTTTCGGGAGTCGGCGGTCAGCGATCGGAGTGGGTGGTGGAGCAGAGGGCTGAGCAGCACGTCTTCGCCCAACACAGGGCACTGGAGCAGGGCAGTTGGCAATCAAAAAGACAGCAGCGTTGTGGTCCAAGCGACCCGAGGCAACAAGTAAGGGCGTCCCGCACCGCGGGAGCCTTCATGAAAACTTATGGGCCTGCTCCCCTCCTCCTCTCGTGAGACCGTGCTGCTTCCTGGGAGCTGTAATTTCGGCAGTTGGCGGTCCGTGATCAGGAGCGGGCGGGGGAGCAGAGGGCTGAGCAGCACATCTTCGCCCAACACAGGGCACTGGAGCAGGGCAGTTGACAATCAAAAAGACAGCAGCGTAGCGGTCCAAGCGTCCCAAGGCAACAAGTAAGGGTGACCCGCGCTGCGGGAGCCTGCAGGAAAACTTATGGGCCTGCTCCCCTCCTCCTCTCACAAGATCGCACTGCCTCCTAGGAGCTGTAGATTCGGCAGTCGGCGGTCCGCGATCAGGAGCGGGTGGGGGAGCAGAGGGCTGAGCAGCACGTCTTCGCCCAACTCAGGGCACTGGAGCAGGGCAGTTGGCAATCAAAAAGACAGCAGTGTAGCGGTCCAAGCGACCCGAGGCAACTAGGAAGGGACATCCACACGTTGCTACAAAAACATGCCAACTATAAATGAAAGATGAAACATGATGTGAACAAATAACAAAATTTAAAAAACTAAAATCCTTTATTATTATGGACACATTTTGCCTGCTCACAGGAGACCCATTGAATGTACTAGTATCACTTAAATTGACATAAAGGAGTGGTGTAAGAAAATTGAGTATTAGTTGGAGAGAATGTGAGTCCTTCCTAATTAATAAGTCTAAACTCTTGTCAGTACCAACACATAAGTTCAATAAACAGCATTAAAGTATTTAACAGCAGGAAAACAATGATAAAGTCAAAGCATAACACAATCCTAATCTCAAAAACAATTTCTAAAACTAAAGAAAATATAATCAGAAAACTGCTACTAAAACAATTGAAATCCAATAATGGGAACAAGTAATAAGAATTGTTTAAGTTCTAGGGCAAAAATTGCCAAGAAAAAGTAAATCGCCAATCAGAGGTCACTCTTTGTGGATGACCAGCGCCTAACTGTGATTTCAGGATTACAGCTTTAGTACAGAAAAAACACACAAAAGGGAGTGCCTCAAGAGTCCAACAATTTTAATATAGAGTTTGTTCTCTTTAGGGCACATGCATCAACCTATTTAGGAAGTGCAAACGGTGCGAATCGGTAAATTCGGCCGTTTGCACTTCCTAAATAAGTTTTTGGGATGCATCATACTTTTTTGTGGAAATCGCTATTTTTAGTGATTCTAAAAATGCGATTGCTTTTAAGGAATCGCAAATATGCGAAAAGTTATGGAAATGCTCAAAAATGCATTTTTTAAACTTTCATGTTACAGACACACATGTCCTTAGGACATGTGTGTGTGAAACATGCACTTTAAAATACATTTCAGGGGTGCAGGGGGGGGTCCTTTGGACCCCCCTCTGCACCCTTGCAATGCATCAACAAATTGCGAATTGCAAAAAAAAAATGCAAAACGGCATTGATTCCTATGGGCCTCATTGATTTTGACACCATTGAAATATATGTACCTTAGTGAAAGGACGAGAGTAAAAAAAAAATTATGGTTTTGGAGTGATTTGACCATTAGAGGTTGAGTGCAGACCACTATTACCTTGTAGAACTAGCACCTGTGCATCTGTCTTAAGCCAGAAATACTCCTTTTGGGATTATTCCTACAGCCTTAGTCTCTCAAATTGAAGTTGAAATCCACCAGAAGGGCAAGCTTGCAGGCTATATCTAGAGTAGTATTCTCAGAGCTGGATTTTCATTGGAAGAGATCCAGCTGGAGCTATTGGTTTTGACAAGAAATGTCTGGAGCATAAACTTTCAAATTTCACACAATGTCAGTCTAATTCTATTCGCACTGTCGTCCTCTCAAGATTTCTACCTTCAGACTCAGTCTCTTTTTTGGAGTTCAAAATCCTCCAGCGCAAAAACCCGGATCTTTATCTGACAAAGACTTCTTGAAGTTTGACACCTTTGCTGCAAAGTGCAGCTGAAGCTCCAGAGGTTTAGAAGTCTGAAAATGTTCACAACTTTTCAGACTTTCTGAAGCAGTTCCTCTGCACCTCTTCCAAGGTTCCCAGGATCTCATGGACACAACTTGGGGACAGTACTCCCTCGAGAAAAGGCCACCATCAGTGTCCAGACCAGGTCAGGAAAAGGCCTCCTGCAGTTTGTTGTGTCCTTATAGTCATACAAGTGGTCAGCCAACTGCCCCGTCGAGTCTACTTCTCAGTCCTTGGTATAAGGTGGAGCAGGTCAGTCCTACAGGTCTCCACACTGGTCACAGATAGCAGGCGCAGTAGGTTTTGGTCATCCACAGGTCCAGATGTTTTTAGGTGAGGTGTCACACTTGTATGGACCACTAGCTAGTGATTGGGGGTGATGTCTGGATCCTCCATACAAAAAAAGTTTCCAAGGGCAAACCTTCACCCTTTTTGCAGCACATCCTTTTTACATTACTGCAACCTATGGTGCTCTATACTGTACAAAAACCAACATGGAAGAATCCTTCTGCCGTTGGAGGTGGCTGATGTCCCAGCCAATGGTGTGACTAGAAAATTGAGCAGTCCCCTCTTTGTCAACCACATCAAACTAGGTCTTCTGGGACCAGCTCCCCATCCCATTCAGCTGGTGCCAAAATGACTACATTTGGCACAGGGAACAAAGGTTTCTCTTCCCTAGGTCCCTCTTTAGTCTTTGATATGGAGGGGTGTGCCTCACACTGGTCCCTTTCAAGTAGTGATGTTTCCGAACTGTCACCAACTGCTCCTACTGAGATGAGTTGATCCATACCCAGGTTGTCTTGCCAAAAGACCTATGCTATTGTTTCTGCTTGGGAGCAGTTTTAACATCTCATTAAGGGGCAGCACTGACAGTGGCTGCTTCGGGCTGGCAAATGCTAATTAGCGACTGTATCTTCAGGAAGACAAAGCCTAGCTTTTACATTTTTTTTACTTTTCCTATATATTTATCAAAAGTACAACGCCACAGTTGAATAAATATTAAAAACCTGTGGTTAAATCAAACCAGAGTTGCCAAAAATAGTATTTTAATTGCACTTTAGTTTTCCTCATAGGATCAAATACTGCCCTGCACAGTGAAAAGAGCTTTTGGTGCTATCTTTGTGGTAACACCTCAACACTAAATTCTTGCATGCACCATTTTTAAATACTGGGCACCCTACCTAGGGGTGACTCAATTAATATTCAAAAGTAGGGGAGCGTGGCTTGGCAGGCCATGGAATAGAACATGCAGTTTTGCGCTCCTACTGAAATCGGGGCCTCAAAGCCAGTAACTTATTAAACAGAACCCCCCATGGTCCCCAACAAATTGGGGGGCTTCAGCGCTGGACATCCGACGGTGCGAGGAGGACCAGACACATGGAGTGTGCCGTGAGGCTCCCTTGGTGGGCTATGATGGAGGCAATGCAAGGTCAAAATGGGAGCAGCCACTCCCTAATTGAGCAGAGAAGGAGGCGCTGAGATGTTTGGCAAAAGGAGCTGTCCGAGAGGTGTGGTGTGTAGACGTGGTGCAGTGAGAGGTTGGGCACCGTGATGGTGGGGTGCCGCCAAAAGGCACCATACGAAATGCTTCAGTAGTGCGAGCAAAGTGCCAAGAGCAGTGTCATCTGCAAGAGATGGAGAAGCGAGATCCTCAGTGATCCAGAGCTGTGTAAATCAGAAGCTAGCTTGAAGGAAGAGGATGCGTTAGAGTGGTGGCTAGTAATGCAGAGGCCTAGAGAGGCCCTGAAAGAGCGTGATCTGAAAGAAGAAGACCCCCCTCCTTTCTCCCCACACCTTGTAGACTTCCTCGCTTCTCCTCCCTGGGGCTCGCTCCCCACCTGAAGCTCTCACAGAGATGATGAGAACCAGAGGCGGACTGGCTCATGATCCCCAGGCCGCAGGAGGCTGGGGCTGCTATATGGGGGAGTGGAAGGAACATAAAACCACTGATACAGTGGGGCCAAAAAATGCTTATTGGACCAGAAGTATTGGCCGTTTGGTACTCTCTGAACCATGAATAGCCTTGTGGAGGAAAACAAGGGCGGATGGGACAGTGAGAGACTCTAAAAGATGCTACACACAAAACCCAGGTTGGGAACAGATTTTAGTTCCCCTGCCATAAACTGAAGCACCACTCTTGCTCTTCCGGCCCCCCCTCCTCTCCCCCGGGAGGAAGAGTCATGGCTGAAGGGTGGAAGCCTGAGTCGTTGGCGGCACAGCTTGTCAGGTTCCTGAGAAGGAGGATGGGAAGGTCCTGCTAGGTCAAAATTGAATGGTGCAAAGTTAGGTTATGTTATGTTAGCCGGATTTATAGAGCGCACAGATGCCCCAGCAAAGGGGCGTCCTGGCGCTAGCAGAACAGAAAACCGGACAAAAGCAAATAACAGGAACCAGAACACAACAACACTAAAAATCCGAGGGAAAAAGGAAAGTTTTAGCAGCCTTCCTGAACGCCAGAAGTCCGTCAATCGCACAGATATGAACAGGAAGGGAGTTCCATAACTTGGCAGCAAGCACTCTGAAGGAGCGGCCGCCAATCCTAGACCTCTTGAAGCGCGGTACTATAGCCAGGTGAAGTCCGGAGGACCTCAAAGTCCGTGATGGAACATATGAAGAAATAAGATGCTCCAGAATCTGAGGGGAAGAGTGTTTCAGGATTTTGAACGAAAGGCAGAGAGACTTAAACTTGATTCTCTGAGCAACAGGAAGCCAGTGGAGCTTGTGAATAGTTTTTTTGGCTGAGCAGAATCTTGGTAAGCCAACCAGAGCCCTGGCGGCAGCGTTCTGAACGCGTTGGAGTCTAGAGAGTTCAGCCTGATTAGCTCCAAGCAAAAGCGAACTGGCGTAGTCCAACTTAGACAGAATCATAGCTTGTACAATGAGCTGTCTAGTAGGAGCATCAAAGAATTTAAAAATGGATCTGAGCTTACGCAAAGTCCCGAAACACATAGCAGCAACTCTTTTAGTGTGGGCGGTAAAGCTGAGTTTAGAATCAAACCAAACCCCTAGATTTTTAACCTCAGTAGCAGGGATGGGAGTAGGACCGAGCCCTGGAGGCCACCAATTGTCGCCCCATAGATGACTCTGTTTTCCAACAATGAGCACCTCGGTTTTCTTGGCGTTCAATTGAAGGCAATTATCAGTCATCCAACGGGCCACTGAGATAAGCCCCTCACGGAACTTAGCTGCCTCAGGATCGGGAGCCCCACTTATTGCAACCGCCAGCTGCGTGTCGTCAGCGTAGGACACCATAGTCAGGTTCCCACGCTTGGCGACATCGGCCAGCGGCTGTACATCTACCACCATTCATAGATGTTCAGCTATTGAGAGTAACGCAGTCTCGGTACTATGACCGGGCCGGAACCCATTCTGCGAAGCATCTAATATATTGGCAGAATGGAGATGATTAGATAAGATGGTATTAACATGGGCCTCGGTCAGTTTAGCAACCCACGGGAGAAGGGAAATGGGGCGATAATTCTCCATTTTCAGTGGGTCCAGGGCAGGTTTTTTCAAGATGGGAGTCACCTGGGCTTGTTTCCAGGTGCCCAGAACAGAGCCGGAGGATAAAGACAAATTAATAAGATCGCATAAAGGAGGGAGGCAAAAGGAAGCAGATTCTCTGAATTGAACAGGTCGTAAAGGATCCATAGGAGAACCTGATTTAACTTTCACTACAAGTTTGTTAAATTCCTCCATTGAGAGCTCTGGGAGGTGAGATAAAGATAAAGTAGTTTTCAAAACAGGTATCGGTTTCTCCGAAGACCCTAAAGAGCCAGGAAAGGAGCGGTAGATAGCCTCCACCTTTCCAATAAAAAAAGCAGCCAAATCCTCACAATGGGAGGAGGAGCAGATCTCATCAGCAGGGGCTCTGCTGGTTGTGAGGTCCCTAAGCACCTTAAATATTAATTTGGTCGGGTTAGTGCAAGTACTAAATTCATGAGAAAAGTAGGCAGCACGAGCCTTATAAATCGCTCTATGGTACTTCTTAATACTAGCAAGGTATTGAGTTTTCCTTTCGGGCAGATATGATTTACGCCAGGCTCTTTCAGCTTGTCTGCAAGATTTTTTTAAGAGCCTAAGCGAGTCATCATACCAAGGACTGGATTCAGTACGCCGCTGTTTACTCTCAGCGATGGGAATCAGCCTGTCTAAGGCTTTAATCAGCCAATTGCAGTAAAGATCATAGCCAGACTCCACATCAGAAAAAGGGCCCAAAGGGAGAGAGCTAAGAAGCTGATGGAAGTCGGCCAGTTTTAATTTTTTCCAAGGACGTCTGAGAGTAGTGGGAGTAGAGGCTTTAAGGGGAGAGTCATTAAGCGTAAGGTGCAGTTCAATTAAATGATGATGAGTCCAGGCCATGGGCCTCGGAGGCAGTACCTTAGCCATCGTTAGGTTAGTAAAAATGGGTTCCAAAATATGACCGCCAACGTGTGTGTGGTGATCGACTAATTGGAATAGCTGGAGAGCTTCCAGGTCGGCAAGAGTACTGGTAGCCGCCGGGGAGCATGGAGAATCAAAGTGGAGATTTAAATCACCGACAATGCTAAAGTTAGCAACTCTTAGGGCCAGTGAACTAACTGCATCTGGAAGAGCTGCCCTAAAGGCAGCATTCGGACCCGGGGGCCGGTAAATAAGCAGGCCAGAAAAGGTAAAGTGGTGGCTGACAGAGACAGAGAAATGGACACTTTCGCAACCGGCTATCTCCATAGCCTTCCAGGCACACGGGTAACAAGATTTAACAGCAGCCGCAATGCCACCACCTCTAGAGTTACGATTAAGGGTGAATATTGAATACTCAGGAGGGAGTGCCAGGTTAACTGCCGCCAAAGCTTCATCGTGTAACCATGTTTCTGATATGAAAAGAATGTCAGAAGTGTCCTCCATAAGTAGGTTATAGATATCCAGGTGATGCTTAACCAGAGATCTCACATTGAGATGGCAAACCTTAAAGACATAAGAATCTTGAGGTTTCACCTGAGAAAAACCAATATTGTTGGAAGCCCCTAAAGAGACTGAACTATGTGCAGAAGTAGGAACCGGGGATGTAAGAGAAAAGCACACCCAGGGCACTGAAAAGGTCCGCAGAGAGGATGCAGAGAACTATCGGAACAGGGAAGCAAAATCGGACGTAAACGAAGCAGCTCGGCTCTAGTGTACATACTTACAAGAGGAAAGAATAACGACACATAAGAGACCAAACCATGAGTCCCAGCCCTAGCACTTCCTAAGCGCTGACGGGCGCAGACGGGCAGGACTCTGGCACGACTCAGGCGAAGTGAATGCAAACACAACAATGATGGACAGAATGTGGATCAATGTCACACATTCACCCCAGTCCAAAGATCTGGGCCCAAATCCATTGTTTTTCCACTCCACACCACCCTGGGTTAGACAATGGCAATATGCAAATCAGCGCTGACCCTGTGCCCCATGGGAACAGTCCAGTCCGAACTACAAAAGCCATGTCCTTCCCAGAACGGAAACAAGCATCCGAGGACCGGCCCGGTTTCGAGGTAACACCTCTCTTCAGCCCGGCTAGCTTGATTCCAGTGGTGTGGAGTGCCTGGGACTCACGCCTGAGCATCCCCAGTACACTTAGAGCGGTAACTGCAAACACAACAATGATGGACAGAATGTGGATCAATGTCACACATTCACCCCAGTCCAAAGATCTGGGCCCAAATCCATCGTTTTTCCACTCCACACCACCCTGGGTTAGACAATGGCGATATGCAAATCAGCGCTGACCCTGTGCCCCATGGGAACAGTCCAGTCCGAACTACAAAAGCCATGTCCTTCCCAGAACGGAAACAAGCATCCGAGGACCGGCCCGGTTTCGAGGTAACACCTCTCTTCAGCCCGGCTAGCTTGATTCCAGTGGTGTGGAGTGCCTGGGACTCACGTCTGAGCATCCCCAGTACACTTAGAGCGGTAACTGCAAACACAACAATGATGGACAGAATGTGGATCAATGTCACACATTCACCCCAGTCCAAAGATCTGGGCCCAAATCCATCGTTTTTCCACTCCACACCACCCTGGGTTAGACAATGGCGATATGCAAATCAGCGCTGACCCTGTGCCCTATGGGAACAGTCCAGTCCGAACTACAAAAGCCATGTCCTTCCCAGAACGGAAACAAGCATCCGAGGACCGGCCCGGTTTCGAGGTAACACCTCTCTTCAGCCCGGCTAGCTTGATTCCAGTGGTGTGGAGTGCCTGGGACTCACGTCTGAGCATCCCCAGTACACTTAGAGCGGTAACTGCAAACACAACAATGATGGACAGAATGTGGATCAATGTCACACATTCACCCCAGTCCAAAGATCTGGGCCCAAATCCATCATTTTTCCACTCCACACCACCCTGGGTTAGACAATGGCGATATGCAAATCAGCGCTGACCCTGTGCCCCATGGGAACAGTCCAGTCCGAACTACAAAAGCCATGTCCTTCCCAGAACGGAAACAAGCATCCGAGGACCGGCCCGGTTTCGAGGTAACACCTCTCTTCAGCCCCGCTAGCTTGATTCCAGTGGTGTGGAGTGCCTGGGACTCACGTCTGAGCATCCCCAGTACACTTAGAGCGGTAACTGCAAACACAACAATGATGGACAGAGTGTGGATAAATGTCACACATTCACCCCAGTCCAAAGATCTGGGCCCAAATCCATCGTTTTTCCACTCCACACCACCCTGGGTTAGACAATGGCGATATGCAAATCAGCGCTGACCCTGTGCCCCATGGGAACAGTCCAGTCCGAACTACAAAAGCCATGTCCTTCCCAGAACGGAAACAAGCATCCGAGGACCGGCCCGGTTTCGAGGTAACACCTCTCTTCAGCCCGGCTAGCTTGATTCCAGTGGTGTGGAGTGCCTGGGACTCACGTCTGAGCATCCCCAGTACACTTAGAGCGGTAACTGCAAACACAACAATGATGGACAGAATGTGGATCAATGTCACACATTCACCCCAGTCCAAAGATCTGGGCCCAAATCCATCGTTTTTCCACTCCACACCACCCTGGGTTAGACAATGGCGATATGCAAATCAGCGCTGACCCTGTGCCCCATGGGAACAGTCCAGTCCGAACTACAAAAGCCATGTCCTTCCCAGAACGGAAACAAGCATCCGAGGACCGGCCCGGTTTCGAGGTAACACCTCTCTTCAGCCCCGCTAGCTTGATTCCAGTGGTGTGGAGTGCCTGGGACTCACGTCTGAGCATCCCCAGTACACTTAGAGCGGTAACTGCAAACACAACAATGATGGACAGAGTGTGGATAAATGTCACACATTCACCCCAGTCCAAAGATCTGGGCCCAAATCCATCGTTTTTCCACTCCACACCACCCTGGGTTAGACAATGGCGATATGCGAATCAGCGCTGACCCTGTGCCCCATGGGAACAGTCCAGTCCGAACTACAAAAGCCATGTCCTTCCCAGAACGGAAACAAGCATCCGAGGACCGGCCCGGTTTCGAGGTAACACCTCTCTTCAGCCCGGCTAGCTTGATTCCAGTGGTGTGGAGTGCCTGGGACTCACGTCTGAGCATCCCCAGTACACTTAGAGCGGTAACTGCAAACACAACAATGATGGACAGAATGTGGATCAATGTCACACATTCACTCCAGTCCAAAGATCTGGGCCCAAATCCATCGTTTTTCCACTCCACACCACCCTGGGTTAGACAATGGCGATATGCAAATCAGCGCTGACCCTGTGCCCCATGGGAACAGTCCAGTCCGAACTACAAAAGCCATGTCCTTCCCAGAACGGAAACAAGCATCCGAGGACCGGCCCGGTTTCGAGGTAACACCTCTCTTCAGCCCGGCTAGCTTGATTCCAGTGGTGTGGAGTGCCTGGGACTCACGTCTGAGCATCCCCAGTACACTTAGAGCGGTAACTGCAAACACAACAATGATGGACAGAATGTGGATCAATGTCACACATTCACCCCAGTCCAAAGATCTGGGCCCAAATCCATCGTTTTTCCACTCCACACCACCCTGGGTTAGACAATGGCGATATGCAAATCAGCGCTGACCCTGTGCCCCATGGGAACAGTCCAGTCCGAACTACAAAAGCCATGTCCTTCCCAGAACGGAAACAAGCATCCGAGGACCGGCCCGGTTTCGAGGTAACACCTCTCTTCAGCCCGGCTAGCTTGATTCCAGTGGTGTGGAGTGCCTGGGACTCACGTCTGAACATCCCCAGTACACTTAGAGCGGTAACTGCAAACACAACAATGATGGACAGAATGTGGATCAATGTCACACATTCACCCCAGTCCAAAGATCTGGGCCCATATCCATCGTTTTTCCACTCCACACCACCCTGGGTTAGACAATGGCGATATGCAAATCAGCGCTGACCCTGTGCCCCATGGGAACAGTCCAGTCCGAACTACAAAAGCCATGTCCTTCCCAGAACGGAAACAAGCATCCGAGGACCGGCCCGGTTTCGAGGTAACACCTCTCTTCAGCCCGGCTAGCTTGATTCCAGTGGTGTGGAGTGCCTGGGACTCACGTCTGAGCATCCCCAGTACACTTAGAGCGGTAACTGCAAACACAACAATGATGGACAGAATGTGGATCAATGTCACACATTCACCCCAGTCCAAAGATCTGGGCCCAAATCCATCGTTTTTCCACTCCACACCACCCTGGGTTAGACAATGGCGATATGCAAATCAGCGCTGACCCTGTGCCCCATGGGAACAGTCCAGTCCGAACTACAAAAGCCATGTCCTTCCCAGAACGGAAACAAGCATCCGAGGACCGGCCCGGTTTCGAGGTAACGCCTCTCTTCAGCCCGGCTAGCTTGATTCCAGTGGTGTGGAGTGCCTGGGACTCACGTCTGAGCATCCCCAGTACACTTAGAGCGGTAACTGCAAACAGACCACTGCTCAGACGTGAGTCCCAGGCACTCCACACCACTGGAATCAAGCTAGCCGGGCTGAAGAGAGGTGTTACCTCGAAACCGGGCCGGTCCTCGGATGCTTGTTTCCGTTCTGGGAAGGACATGGCTTTTGTAGTTCGGACTGGACTGTTCCCATGGGGCACAGGGTCAGCGCTGATTTGCATATCGCCATTGTCTAACCCAGGGTGGTGTGGAGTGGAAAAACGATGGATTTGGGCCCAGATCTTTGGACTGGGGTGAATGTGTGACATTGATCCACATTCTGTCCATCATTGTTGTGTTTGCAGTTACCGCTCTAAGTGTACTGGGGATGCTCAGACGTGAGTCCCAGGCACTCCACACCACTGGAATCAAGCTAGCCGGGCTGAAGAGAGGTGTTACCTCAAAACCGGGCCGGTCCTCGGATGCTTGTTTCCGTTCTGGGAAGGACATGGCTTTTGTAGTTCGGACTGGACTGTTCCCATGGGGCACAGGGTCAGCGCTGATTTGCATATCGCCATTGTCTAACCCAGGGTGGTGTGGAGTGGAAAAGCAATGGATTTGGGCACAGATCTTTGGACTGGGGTGAATGTGTGACATTGATCCACATTCTGTCCATCATTGTTGTGTTTGCAGTTACCGCTCTAAGTGTACTGGGGATGCTCAGACGTGAGTCCCAGGCACTCCACACCACTGGAATCAAGCTAGCCGGGCTGAAGAGAGGTGTTACCTCGAAACCGGGCCGGTCCTCGGATGCTTGTTTCCGTTCTGGGAAGGACATGGCTTTTGTAGTTCGGACTGGACTGTTCCCATGGGGCACAGGGTCAGTGCTGATTTGCATATCGCCATTGTGTAACCCAGTGTGGTGTGGAGTGGAAAAACGATGGATTTGGGCCCAGATCTTTGGACTGGGGTGAATGTGTGACATTGATCCACATTCTGTCCATCATTGTTGTGTTTGCAGTTACCGCTCTAAGTGTACTGGGGATGCTCAGACGTGAGTCCCAGGCACTCCACACCACTGGAATCAAGCTAGCCGGGCTGAAGAGAGGTGTTACCTCGAAACCGGGCCGGTCCTCGGATGCTTGTTTCCGTTCTGGGAAGGACATGGCTTTTGTAGTTCGGACTGGACTGTTCCCATGGGGCACAGGGTCAGCGCTGATTTGCATATCGCCATTGTCTAACCCAGGGTGGTGTGGAGTGGAAAAACGATGGATTTGGGCCCAGATCTTTGGACTGGGGTGAATGTGTGACATTGATCCACATTCTGTCCATCATTGTTGTGTTTGCAGTTACCGCTCTAAGTGTACTGGGGATGCTCAGACGTGAGTCCCAGGCACTCCACACCACTGGAATCAAGCTAGCCGGGCTGAAGAGAGGTGTTACCTCGAAACCGGGCCGGTCCTCGGATGCTTGTTTCCGTTCTGGGAAGGACATGGCTTTTGTAGTTCGGACTGGACTGTTCCCATGGGGCACAGGGTCAGCGCTGATTTGCATATCGCCATTGTCTAACCCAGGGTGGTGTGGAGTGGAAAAACGATGGATTTGGGCCCAGATCTTTGGACTGGGGTGAATGTGTGACATTGATCCACATTCTGTCCATCATTGTTGTGTTTGCAGTTACCGCTCTAAGTGTACTGGGGATGCTCAGACGTGAGTCCCAGGCACTCCACACCACTGGAATCAAGCTAGCCGAGCTGAAGAGAGGTGTTACCTCGAAACCGGGCCGGTCCTCGGATGCTTGTTTCCGTTCTGGGAAGGACATGGCTTTTGTAGTTCGGACTGGACTGTTCCCATGGGGCACAGGGTCAGCGCTGATTTGCATATCGCCATTGTCTAACCCAGGGTGGTGTGGAGTGGAAAAACGATGGATTTGGGCCCAGATCTTTGGACTGGGGTGAATGTGTGGCATTGATCCACATTCTGTCCATCATTGTTGTGTTTGCAGTTACCGCTCTAAGTGTACTGGGGATGCTCAGACGTGAGTCCCAGGCACTCCACACCACTGGAATCAAGCTAGCCGGGCTGAAGAGAGGTGTTACCTCGAAACGGGGCCGGTCCTCGGATGCTTGTTTCCGTTCTGGGAAGGACATGGCTTTTGTAGTTCGGACTGGACTGTTCCCATGGGGCACAGGGTCAGCGCTGATTTGCATACCGCCATTGTCTAACCCAGGGTGGTGTGGAGTGGAAAAACGATGGATTTGTGCCCAGATCTTTGGACTGGGGTGAATGTGTGACATTGATCCACATTCTGTCCATCATTGTTGTGTTTGCAGTCAGGCGCAGTGAAGGCGCGACCGCTGCGCGTCACTGCTGCGCGCTAGAGGAAAGGTTCAAGAAGGGCGGGCGGAGGACAGCCGCACAACTAGAGCGCTCGGTCAGGCGCCTCTAGAACGGCACATCTACACCCAAGATGGCGTCACAAACAAACAAACAGGCTGAGAGCCCACAGACCCGGACCCACGAAACAGCGGTGTTTTCACAATTAAGGGGCAGGAAAACCCTATTAAAATCAGGAAATAAGAAAGTAAAATGAACCAAGATAAAAAACAGTCGGCTTAAAATGCGAGTAGTGCAGCCTGCAGAGACGTTGCAGCGTGCGAGTCCTCAGCACGCTAGTGCTCGGGTATCATGTCCTAGCTGACCCCCTAAAGGACTGGACTTAAGAAGGGCGGGCGGAGGACAGACGCACAACTAGAGCGCTCGGTCAGGCGCCTCTAGAACGGCACATCTACACCCAAGATGGCGTCACAAACAAACAAACAGGCTGAGAGCCCACAGACCCGGACCCGCGAAACAGCGGTGTTTTCACAATTAAGGTGCAGGTAAGGGGCAGGAAAACACTATTAAAATCAGGGAATAAGAAAGTAAAATGAACCAAGATAAAAAACAGGTGGTTTAAAATGCGAGTAGCGCAGCCTGCAGAGACGTTGCAGCGTGCGAGTCCTCAGCACGCTAGTGCTCGGGTATCATAAATAGCAGCTGAAAACACAGATGGTGCACTGGTGGCACTGTGTGCGGCAGCTGGCACAGGTAAGCGTGCACGACAGGGGGACGCCGACAGATGACAGAATTAGGCATTATTTATTTATCTAATTATACCTATTCCATCATCTGTCGACTCCACTCCCATTCCTGCCCCGCCCGCCCCACCCCATTGCCTGAATACTGGTGGGGATTAAGTACTACAAGGTGTAATTGGAGACCCAAATTTTGACAGTGGTGAATGAGATGGGCGATACAAAAGGGGATGATGGACGGAGCGTTTGAGCAAATCAAACACTCACCCCCAGTCAACTGATCTGGGTTCCTTTGCCACTGGATTCAAGCAAGCCGGGCTGAAGAAGGCTGAAATGCCAGAAACCGGTCCTCGGTAGCTTGTTTCCGGTCCAGGGAAGGCATGGCTTCGCAGTTCGGGCTGGACTGTTCCCATGAGGCACAGGGTCAGACTGATTTGCATATGGCCATGTCTGAACTGGGGTGGCAGAGTGGGCTAAAGAATGGTGATGGATTAAACCCAGATCAGTTGACTGGGGGTGAGTGCTTGTATTGTAAACGCTCCCTCCATCATTTCCTTTGGTTTTTCTTTGTTCGCCATAAGTTGGCAGGGTATGCTCAGACGTGAGTCCCTTGCTCACTTTGCCACTGGATTCAAGCAAGCCGGGCTGAAGAAGGCTGAAATGCCAGAAACCGGTCCTCGGTAGCTTGTTTCCGGTCCAGGGAAGGCATGGCTTGGCAGTTCGGGCTGGACTGTTCCCATGAGGCACAGGGTCAGACTGATTTGCATATGGCCATGTCTGAACTGGGGTGGCAGAGTGGGCTAAAGAATGGTGATGGATTAAACCCAGATCAGTTGACTGGGGGTGAGTGCTTGTATTGTCAACGTTCCGTCCATCATTTCCTTTGGTTTTTCTTTGTTCGCCATAAGTTGGCAGAGTATGCTCAGACGTGAGTCCCTTGCTCACTTTGCCACTGGATTCAAGCAAGTCGGGCTGAAGAAGGCTGAAATGCCAGAAACCGGTCCTCGGTAGCTTGTTTCCGGTCCAGGGAAGGCATGGCTTGGCAGTTCGCCTGGACTGTTCCCATGGGGCACAGGGTCAGACTGATTTGCATATGGCCATGTCTGAACTGGGGTGGCAGAGTGGGCTAAAGAATGGTGATGGATTAAACCCAGATCAGTTGACTGGGGGTGAGTGCTTGTATTGTCAACGCTCCGTCCATCATTTCCTTTGGTTCTTCTTTGTTCGCCATAAGTTGGCAGGGTATGCTCAGACGTGAGTCCCTTGCTCACTTTGCCACTGGATTCAAGCAAGCCGGGCTGAAGAAGGCTGAAATGCCAGAAACCGGTCCTCGGTAGCTTGTTTCCGGTCCAGGGAAGGCATGGCTTGGCAGTTCGGGCTGGACTGTTCCCATGAGGCACAGGATCAGACTGATTTGCATATGGCCATGTCTGAACTGGGGTGGCAGAGTGGGCTAAAGAATGGTGATGGATTAAACCCAGATCAGTTGACTGGGGGTGAGTGCTTGTATTGTCAACGCTCCGTCCATCATTTCCTTTGGTTTTTCTTTGTTCGCCATAAGTTGGCAGGGTATGCTCAGACGTGAGTCCCTTGCTCACTTTGCCACTGGATTCAAGCAAGCCGGGCTGAAGAAGGCTGAAATGCCATAAACCGGTCCTCTGTAGCTTGTTTCCGGTCCAGGGAAGGCATGGCTTGGCAGTTCGGGCTGGACTGTTCCCATGAGGCACAGGGTCAGACTGATTTGCATATGGCCATGTCTGAACTGGGGTGGCAGAGTGGGCTAAAGAATGGTGATGGATTAAACCCAGATCAGTTGACTGGGGGTGAGTGCTTGTATTGTCAACGCTCCGTCCATCATTTCCTTTGGTTTTTCTTTGATCCTAAGAGATGACCAGAGGAAACAGTCTGTGTGAGTAAAAGAGACCGAGACTCAATTGCAGACAGTCTAGGCTACAGTTAACGATCTTGCAGAGCAATGCAGCAGCATGGCAAATGAGACCATGGTACATGTGGACCACTTGGACGATGCTGAGGGGAGATCGAGGAGGCATAACTTGCGACTGGTGGGGTTTCTGGAAAAGGAAGAGGGCCCTAATTTAGAACTGTTTGGGGAAGAGTGGCTAAGTGGGACTGAGCTGCAGGGATGCCAGTCACACTTCTTCTCAGTGAAAAGAGCACATAGAATCCCAGGACAGGCCCCAGCACCCAGACTGATCATAGTTTGCTTGATGAACTTTAGAGACTGAGACAATATTCTGCAACTGTCGTGCACACATGGCCAAGGGAGTATTAAAGGAAGTGACATCAATATCTTTCCAGACTATAATAACCTGCTGGTGAAAAGAGTGCTGAGGCAACTGAATATTAAGTATGCTCTCTGCTTCTCTGCAAAACTGCAAATCAGCTACAAAGATAAACATGCACTTATTTGGGTGGGCCCATGAGTCCTAGATCTGGCTCAAGCAGAAGGGATTGAAACCAAGGTCAGATGCTCAAACACAGCTGAACACTAGGTGGAAGAAAACCACCCAAGAGATGAAACAGGATTAAAAACAAAGCCCCCCTGACTAAGGTGCAAATCCGTACAGAACAAGCTAAGATGGCACTGGAAAAGTCAGGCAACGTAGCAATGTCCTTGATAACAATAAATGGTGCTCACTGGTTTCTTAGGAGGAAAGAAGCAGATCTGCCGGTGCAGGATTGGAGCTGGACACTGAGGAGGAGAGACTACCAGTGGTCACACCGATGACAGCAGAGCACATTGTTTGATCCTGCAATGCTTACAGTAAGGCGTGTGTCTGATTGGATGTATGGATCCCCCCACCGAGTGCTTTGGAGATAAAGCTTTTGTACCAGATGGGAGTGCAACATAGGATGGCATGTACTGTATCGAGAGACTAAGATATAGCAAACTTGGGCACAGATCCAGTAGCAGGATTTAGGCTGGAGAGAGATCCCTCCCTTCAAGAGTTGTACTGCAGACCTAGTTAATGTGTTTGGTGTGGCATCAAACATACTGGGAATTGTGGATGGTCAATTTTATGACTATGGCATGGTAAGGCCGGGTGGAGGGTAGTTACAAAGGGAGTTTATGACACAAGCACGCATGGGACCCAGTTGCGACAAACAGCCATTGGCCTACATACAGAGGAGTGAGGAGAGGGTGTTGAGGAAGCCATGGCGAATGCCACAGAGACAAAACATGACGTGGAACATCAATGGTCTGGGGAATAGATTGAAGAGAGGCCTGGTCACTAAGGCGCTCTCGAGATATAAGGTAGACATAATGTTCCTCTAGTAGACACACATGATGGACCTCCTAATGGATGCTTGTAAAGGAGCAGCTTTAGAGTAGCCTGTCATGCTCAGTACAGACTTGGATCTAGGGATGTGGTAAGCCTGCTAAAAAAAAGCCCGGAGTCCCATGTTACATGCTCATGGTCAGGTTGGGCTGTTACGCAGTGCTAAAGGGGGAATGGTAGGGAGAGGCAATCATATTAGGGAACGTCTATGCCCTACCAGAGCTACAGTCATTTGTACTCAGGACTCTTGGACGCCTATTGACGGAAATGCCCTGGACCCTCACAATTCTTGGTGGTGACTTCGATGTAGTCTTAGACACATACACATGGACAGGATGAGTGACAGGCTGGAGGGCAAGGTGACAATAGGAGACCCACAGGGTTCACAGAGGCATTGGGGTTGGGAGATGTTTGGTGGGCAAAGAGGTAGAACGTATGAACAAAGCCACATAACACTACTTTAAAGAAAATGAGGGGTCAGTACAGAGCAAACATACACGGTGGGAGGCTTTCAAAGACACGATCTGAGGCATCATTTTTTTGGGTGAGGTGGGGACAGGAGGGAGAGGCGCAAACACCTACACCCTTAGAACACAACCTATCATGACTGGAGACCCAGAACAGTGCAAACCCACTGTCTCAACTGCAGAGATACATTTACCTCACAGTGGAAGAATACAGAGCAGTGGCATGAGTCAAAGTGAAAACCTCCTACCTTGCCAAACAGAAGCAAATATACAAGGCTGGGGATGAGGCATGGATACTACTGGCATGGCCGGGGAGAGTGAAGTGAGAAGAGAGGCACACTAGAGAGATTATTCTAGAGAATGGGGACAGAGTAAGTGGCAGCAGCAAGATAGCAAAGTTCATTGTGGAGAATATATTACTGCTTTTTACAAACCTAACCATACCCACGGCAGAAGTAGTGGAGTTTGTGCTGGAGTGTCCTGCAAAGCAATTGATCCCAACTCGGAGATGGGACCTGGACGCAGACCTGTCCAAGAAAGAGGCTGCCCTGCTGCTCTTGCAGATGCAGATGGGAAGGCAATGGGCCCAAACAGGCTCCTAGCGGACTTCTTCCAGAAAATGGTGAGGGAGTTGATTGATCCGCTGCATGCAATGTGTATTTTGTTTTCCAGAGTTTTATATATCGCAAATTTGACACAAAGGTATCAGAGCTCTCTACATGAGCACCAGTTGCATTACAGACTGACACATTCATTTTTGTTGTTACATTTCGAAGATGGGGAAACACTGATACAAATGTGATTCCTAAAGGCCAATATCCCTGCAAAACACAGATGTTAAAACCCTGGCGAAAATGATGGTAAATAGGCTACGCACAGTGGTGACCGAATTGATCCACTTGGATCGAATATGATTTATGCTGTATAGGTCGAACAGGCTAAATCTGTGGGGACTTCACAATGCCCTGGCTACTGCCAGGCAGATGCTGGAGCCGTGGGCCATCATATCGCTGGATGGCAATAAGGCCTTTGATTCAGGTGTATGGCCCTTCTTATTCACCATGCTAGGGCGGATGGGATGTGAGCCTAGATATATTTGTTGGGTACTGCTGATATACACAAGGCCAATAGCCAGAGGGAAACTTAATGGATGCATGTCCCAGGAATTTCACATAGAGAGGCCAACGAGGCAGGGGTGTCCCCTGTCGCTGACGTTCTTCATCTTGGTGGTAGAGGTCTTAGCCGAATGGGTGAAAATAGGTTCCCAAATATGGGTCTGGTCAGGGGGCAGGTGCTGGAAAGAGTGAATATGAATCTATGCGGATGATATTCTGTTATACTTAGCCAATACAGACTAGTCACTGCCCAGACTAAGGGATATTTTCTGGATATACGGTAGATACTCCGTCTATACCATCAATTGGGAGAAATTTCAGTTGAATCTGATGGAGGGGTAGAAACAGGATGAGAAACTGCAGATGCCACTTAGAGTTGAATCCCACAAGTTTAAATAGCTAGGTATATGGGTTTCTAGTGAGGCTGAGTCCCATTTTGAGGCAAATCTGATGACCTTGATAACTGCTTTGGAAAGGGACGTGAAACACTGGTACACACTGCCAATCTCGATACTGAGCAGGGTGGCAATGTTTAAAATGATTGCTCTACCCAGGCTACTTTACATCCTGCAAAACAACCCATATTGGATCCCAGATGCCTTCTTCCAAAATAGATGTGCAATTGAGAACACTCTTTATGGCGAGGGACCTCCACTTATATCATTGGCAGTGCTGCAGTACTCCAAAAATGCCAGGAAGTATTATGAGGCATCCCAGGTCAGAGTAGGTAACTGGGCGCACATGGCATGGGATAACCCAGCCTTGTACTTGACAGACTGGGTTTTGACAACAAAAGCTATATGCATTTTTTTTATCATGGTGGAAGGCTGGGTGCCAAGGTACAGCCAACTTCATTGACGGTGGTGACTGTGTGGAGACAGCTGAACAGGTTATTGAAATGGGATAAGAAGCTGATCCCGAAGATGCTGTGTGGGACGGAACCAGAACGGGGCTTACAGGAGCACTGCAGGGATTTCAGAGGTGGGATAATATTGTTCGCTCCACGCTGGCTGAGGTATGGATGTGAATGGGATAGTCCCATTTGAGCACTTGTAGATGGAATAACAAATATCCATGACGCAATGGCTCATGTATAGACAGTTGAGACATACTTTGCATCAGTGCATATGCAGAGAGGAGGAGACCCAGGAGGGGTCCCCAATGGAAATGAGGTTATTGGATGGTTGTGTCCACTCGAAGTCAATTTCATTGACATACAGGATGCTCGTGAGGAACATGAAGAGGATACTGGGGAAGTTGTGGGAACAGTGGGAGCAAGACCTGGGGGAAGTGGATGAGGAAGATTGGACTACAGTGCTAAGCTTCCCCTCGGAGGTGGTGATTAAGGCATCATATTGGTTGATTTTGCTGAAAATCCTGTATAGAACATGCTATACGAGAACCTTGCTGCAAAAAAAGGGGAAAGGTGAGGGACACAAAGGGACCCCGGAATTCCGGCATGGAAGCCTCCTTGCTCGTTCTTCCACACTCTGTTGAAGTGCTCGATACCGCACCCTTTTTGGGAAAAAGTTGCCGCCTCACTGTTGGAATGTTAGACCTGGCATCCATGGCATGGTTACCCCAGTATTTTTGGTCTAGATGCTTTGGGCACTTTTGGCACTGCTGATCAGTGCCAAAGTGAAAGTGCTCCCTAGATAAATTGTGTTTATGGATTAGTGTTTCCATGATTGGCCTATTTAATTAACTGCTAGGACCCTAGTACAGTGCACTGTGTGTACCCAGGGCCTGTAATTAAAATGCTTCTAGTGGGCCTGCTGGTGTATATGCAACAAATGATGGGCGTAATGCTGAATAAATCAAACATTCTCCCCCAGGCAAGAGATCTGGGTTAAATCCATCATTCTTTTGCCCAATATGCCTCCCCAGTTTGGACCCAGCCATATGCAAACAAATCAATCTTGACCCTGTGCCTCATGGAACAGTCCAGACCGAACTGCCAAGCCAGGTCCTCCCTGGACCGGAAACAAGTATCTGGGCATCGGTTTCAGGGTATGTCACCCTTTATCACCCAGGCTAGCGTGAATCCTGTGGCACAGTGAGCAAGGGAACAACGTGTGGGCATATCCATCCCACTTAGTGCGAAAAGTGTATATGCAAAAAATGATGGACGGAATGCTGAATGATTCAAACATTCTACCTCAGTCAAGAGATCTGCAGCACTGATTGTGCCACCCACATAGGCAGCCTTTCAAAGGTGTCTCAGACCTGCCACTGCAGTGTCTGCACATAGTTTTAACTGTCATGTCAGTCTGGCAAGTGCACCCTCTTGCCAGGCCCTAACCCTCCCTTTTCTTACATTTAGGACACCCCTAAAGAAGGCCCAAGGTACCCTCATGGGTAGGGTTCAGTGTATGTGAAAGGTAGGACATGACCTGGTGTGTGTGACATGTCCCGGTAGTGAAATAGTGCAAATTTCGTTTTTCACTACCAAAAAGCTATCTGGCCAATAGTATAGCATGGGAGATACTTTGTAACATCTTACAAGTATAACTTCCCATGGGGACAAAATAGAAATATGGAATTTAGGTTCTCAGAACTCGGAATTTTAATCACACATGTTTTAGTAAAGATGTTTTTTAAATTGTGGGTAGGAAAATACCACTTTTGGAAAGTAGGCATTCTCTTATGTGGGCACAGAATAGGACAAGTGGGGGGGCGGGACTTGCAGTCAAATTTAAATCAGCGCGCTCTGTTTAAAATTGCTCTGACCCATAATTTTACCTTTACTGGACTCTTTATTTACCATCCCCCAGGCCCTGCAAAAGCCTTTTAGGAAGCTTTAGTCCACATTACATCCACTCTTGTTTTAGAATCAGCCAATCTCAGCATTGTAGGAGATCTGAATCTACATTTGGAATGCTCTGACTCCCATGAGATTGCCAACTTCCTGGGAGACATGGATTTCTACCAACTAACTCATCTAGTGGAGGAACCAACACATGCTGCAGGACATTTACTTGATCCGGTATTTTCGAATCTTCAGAATCTGGAGGTCAAAACACCCATCCCTCTGACCAGGACTGATCACTTTCTCCTTTTTCTGTGCCTCTGTATTGTAGGCACCCCCATACGTTCCTCCTATCAGTCTTCTACGCAGCGCCCTTAGCATAAATTGGATGCATCCACCTTTCTACCCACCCTAAACCTGTCCCGCCCAGAATGGCCTACTGATTTAGAGGCAGCTGACAGTACGTACGGGGATTGGATTAACAACACACTTGATCACTATATCCCGAGGAAAATGATCTTTGCCAAGCGTATTCAAACCACGCTTGGTACAACGAGATCCTCATCATGGAAAAGAAAAGATGTAACATTTTAGAGTGGGCTTGGAGAACTGCCTGTGACTCCACTGCAAAAATCACTTATAGGAAAGCAATTAAAGTATATCATAAACGAGTTCAAAAGACCAGGCCATGTTCTATGCCAATCTGAAGTCATCAAGCCCTAACCCCTAAAAAACCATATTTTCCCTGATAAAAGACATGGTGAAACTCCTGGCTGAGGCCAATAACATCATATCTTCCAATACACAGTTCGAGTCATAGGCTAAACACTTCATCGATAAGGTTGAACACATTTACAGTACACCCGACACGAGGACGGGAGTCTCAGTATCATTGGCGAACCCCATTATGATAGTTCAGTCCCATTCTTTACAAGATCTGCTACCCATGTCTCTTAAAGACAAAGATGCTCTGTCTATGAAGGTCAAATCAGACTCCCCCAATTATCCTCTCAAACCCGACCTGTTTAGGAAATTCAATGATTGCCTGAGGGTCAGGAATTGATAAATATGTCACTACAAACTGCATCGTTCACTAAGTCATGGAAGCACGCTAAGGTAATTCCTTTGCTGAAGAAACCCACACTGGATGTGTCTCTGCCAGAGAAGTTCCACCCAATTTCTTTGCTACCGTATTTGGCCAAGATTATAGAGTCCTATGTTAACATCGCTCTGACCAAGCATTTGGAAGTAAATAAGATCTTGGACAGGTCACAAAATGGTTTCCAGCCCAGGCACAGTACTGAATCAGCTCTACTGGCAGTAACAGAGTAGCTATGGGCCCTGTTAGATGAGGGTAACACCTCAGCACTGATTATATTAGACCTCAGTGTGGTCTTTGACAAGGTCTCCCATAAGATTCTGCTCTCGAGGAGATCGGGGTCAAACGCAAAGACCTGGCCTGGTTTGCATCTTTCCTCACCGATCGCTCTTTTCAGGTCTCTGCACCTCCCTATTTGTCCAGGATCTACCCTCACGGTTGTGGGGTCTCCCAGGGCTCTGCCTTGAGCCCTACACTGTTCAACAAAAATGTCCGCCCACTGGCCCTCTTGGCTAAAGCACGGAACATCAATATGGTATCTTATGCTGATGATACTCAAATGGCATTTACCTTTTCCAACAACCTTAAACAAGACCAAGTAAAATTCCAAGAGGATCTTCTGGCCATCTCAGACTAGATGGCAAACAATTACTTACAATTGAACTCCTCCAAATCTGAGATGCTCATGGCGGGTCGTGACATCGATCAATGGGACAACCAATGGTGACCTACGGCTCTGGGTACCCCCTACCGAAAACCGTGGTTAAGAGCTTAGGGGTTCTGATGGACAATGCCCTCTTATTTGAGAATAAGAGTCCACACAAGTCCACGCCAAAAAAGTTGCGGGGACTTGTTTTGGCCTCCTATGCGGCCTGAAACCCATCTTGGGATACTTTGATGCATCCATCCGCCAAACAATTGTTTCTGTAGTGGAGTGTCGATTAGACTATTGTAACAGGCTCTTACTCGGTGTGAAAAAATCTGTAACTAAAAAACTCCTTTGGGCACAGAATGCAGCAGCTCACACTCTTTTTGCCTTACCAAAGCACTATCATGCCTCTAATCTTCTTCACCGTCTTCACTGGTTACCAATTGAACAGAGAGTCCAGTTTAAGACTCTATGCACTATGCACAAGATTCTACATGGCCAAGGCCACCAAATCCTGCAAGGGCTTTGCTCTCCTTATGTACCGACTTGAGCTCTATGCTCCGCTGACTTGCACCTGGTTTGTACTCCCCGAGTGCGAAGAGGGAGAGCAGGGGGGCGCTCGTTTAGGGCAATAGCCCCGCCCTATGGAATGCTGCTCCTCTTTCTGCTCGGAGAACATAAGATCACTGGGCATTTAGGAAATTGATTAAAACCTGGCTTTTCACTACTCTCTAGTTTTCCTCTCTATGGCCACCTGTCTGTCAGCTCTGGGACGCCCCGTTGTTGGGGCAGCCATGCGCTTTTTAAGTTTGCTTAACATAACATAACATAACATCTGTGAAACTCAACTTAAACTTCCTGGATTCTGCTGTGCTAGAATTAGCTTAGCGCCAAAAAGTAGCAGAATGAGAATTGGAATGCTGTAAAAATATGCAGCAAATATGTAGACGTTTTTCCTGTTATTTATGCTTTTAGTAAAAATTGTGGCTGCTGTACTATTTGTCTTTATTGTGCTTACAATTCATATTATGTGCACTAGGATATGGTTTTAATTTTTAAGAATACATCTTATAAAATACTCTATCATTTTCTAGTGTTCTTTAGTGTGGTCTTTCTTAATGAAAGAGGGTTTAGGGCTCCACTAACTAGCCCTGTGATGTCTCATTCAATTGATTGTTATCTGAAAAACTTCTCACTTGTAGCTCAGTGGGTTGTGGGGTTGTTGCAGTCCAACTGCTTTATTGTCTAGGGGTGGCACATGTACTGAGTCCTTAGTGCCCGGGATCCATGAAATGGAACTCTATGTTCTAGAGCAATCTAGAAGATGTATCGTTTGGCACTCAATGTGGGGCACGAATGTTCTAGATCCTTGATTAATTTTGGATGCCACACTCAAGAAACCAAGTATTACAATTAGCGGAGACATCTGTTTCAATACTGGGCTCTTGTCTTATAAAAGGTTATTCACCAATTTGATTTCTGTTATTTGAATCTTACGTTTTGTAAATCTGTGTGTTGAAAATGGTGCAAGCTCCTATTCTGATACCGGTACACTTCTGGGCACAAGTGAAACAACATCTCCATTCTAGGGCTGTCCTTAACACAGGGATAGAGTAACATTTGTTGAAAATGCACATGCTGCAAACCCCTTTGCAGTATTTTACTCAGGGGTGGAATTTGAGGCTGCTGATCCCAATCCAGGGAACTTTCATACATACAGAGATGCATGACTACTACCTACTTATGAACCTTCTCAAGACTTGGGAATCCTAATAGGTTATCAAGAACACCAAGCATGGTTTGCACTTGTAATGCAAAAGGTCAGAATGAGTACCTTAAGTAATAAAGAGACTACTTGTATTGTACCAGCTGGGTATACAACATATACTGGTATAGCAAATCTACCAGTTGCAGAAGTAGGCCAGTTAAAACATCAGGTGGTGGCTGTCTACAGGCAACCTCCACAGTATGTCTTAGAAACTACTGCTCCGGGAGCAGTTGCTCCTGGACCTGGACAACATGTGCATGCCGCAGTGCAGGTAATCGGTACACAGCTATTACCGCCATCATGGGCAAATCACCTACTAAATGAGACAACATTTAATTATGGATTGCTCACAAAACCAATTAATTAGAAGCTGGCAATCACCATACAACATGCAAGGACAGGCATGGAATCTTAACTAAACTATATGTCTTTCCCATGGGATGTTACCAACTGTAGAAGGGTGTAACAAATTGGGAACAGTATTTGCATGTATTTATATTACTATGCATGGCACACCCTCATTGGCTGGGCTAACGGAGATGTTAAAACAAGAACAAATCAGCATGGAGCTGCAGCTGCTCTTGATTAAGGATTAAATTAATGGATAACTTTGAGACCTTTTCCTCAATAATTTTGAGTACTGATTGTGGAGAATCTGCAGTTCAGGCTGTGGACAGTGCAGAATCAACTTTCCTGATTTCCACCTTTATGAAGACGCTGTAAGATTATCACAGTATAACAATAACGGGCCTGACTCTAATCAGTAATGCTGAGTCCTCTAAACCAAAACAACAACCAAAATGCCAATACTGATAACAATTTCAAACAATTGAATGAATGGTTCAAAGATGCTCAAACTATGCATCCATAAGCTCTTCAGTAGCCTTTATTTCAATATCAAAATTTCTTATTTGCATATAACATAAGGGAAACATACTGGTACATACTGGTACATACAATACATCAAAAACATTACTGACTTCAATATATTACCACATCACTTGCAATCAAACTTTCACATTCACTCCATCTTCCTTTTACGTTAAAAAGTCCAGGCTTTTGATTGCTGCCGTGCTTTTAAAACAAATTCCAATACCACCGGATTATGACCCAAGAATATCCTTGGTATTATCTCTGTTTTAGCATTTGCCACCACCTCAGTAGAAATAAAAAAATAATCTAACCGAACATGCTTCTTGTGAGGAGCGGAGTAAAAAGTATACCCGGGAACACTACTCTTCTGAATGACCCATGCATCAGCCAGATCAAACTCTTTAACTAGACTTTGGTCTTTTTTCCCATATAGGGACATATAGGGACAATTGCTCCTAATTTCAAAATCCCCCTCCAAATGGAGATTAAAGTCCCCACAGAAATTTAAGGGGGCTGGCCAAGCCGCCAGTTCAATACTTAAATAATGTAACACCCCCAGATCATCCAGATTGGGTCCGTACACTGAACAAATTGTCAGTGGAGAACCATTAATAACCAATTCCATGGTTACCCAGCGCCCCAAGGCATCCTCCTTAACCTGCCTCCTCACCCCTAACCCATGTCTCATGAAAATAGCTACACCTCTAATATTAGAGCCTTGTTTGGTACATCCTAAAACTTCCATACCTAGATCACTAAGCCACTTTCGATTATTCCAAGCTACATGCATTTCTTGTACACAATACAAATCATACTGCTACCTCCGTAGGATTTGAGCCATCATCCCCTTTTTCTTTTATCGTTTAAACCACAAATGTTCCAAGAACAGGTAGGAAATCGACCCATCTTCTTTATTGGGTTAGGCAATCTCATCTGCCATTCCCCACCATAGTAAACTAAAACAAAACATTTCCTGCTTCAAACTAAATAGTACCATAACCATTCTACAAAGACTCAACCCCCACCAACCCTCTGTGCCTACCTCTCTCCCCTCACCACCCAGCTTCCCCTCCCCCAACAACAACCCACCCCTCAACCCCCACCCACCCAAATAAGGTGTACGGACTGAGTCCTCAATGATGGAAAGTGGATTGAGGAACGTACCTCCCTTCTTACCCCCACGTGACCCTTCACACCCCCAAAGTATGCTTTCTTTTTTTAGAACCGTTCCCTAAGACATTAGAAACCCTATGACTAACTTAAGTGCATGTTATCATCACATTGCCTTAAAAAATTCCTCTGCTAATATTTTTAACACAAAATACTGAGTCTTCTCCTTATGAATCACTTTTAGCTTCGCAGGGATCAACAGAAACCCTGCCCTCCCCCTTAGACTGGAAAGACGTGATCATTTGACGTAGCGTCCACTCTGTGAGGCTACGTCAGGTTACCGACTCGCAAAATAGGGTAAAAACATGATACTACCCTTTTTAGTTGTCGCAAATGGCTGTATCTACTTTTTGAACCACTAAAAACAATGGTACATGTGGCCCTGAATAACAATCTTAGGCTGTGCACTTTGTTCAGTGCTCTGGCATGAGGAGTGCAAAAATCCAATAAAATGAAATGGAATTGATTCAGGATTCTGTTGGAATTGCTTAACTGCTTCAAGTTGCTGATTGAACAAGAAGCAAGTCATTGGCCTTTTCTGGCTGCTGGATACCAACAAATAGTGGAAGAGACAGATGCCTGCAATGTTGAGCACAAGAGGTACATCAGGCTGGATCTCTCTAAGTTGTACGGTCTGGAAAGCTGATGCTATTTTCCACTTTCTGATTGTGCAATACCTGTTAGGGTGCTAAGAAGGAAGATCTACACACAAGAAGACAGTGAGGGAATTGAGCTTCCTACTCAATTCAGCTGCTCTGATCGACTGGTATGTTTTTTGAAACTGTGAACGAGAGTCAAGCATAGCAACATATGAGATCAAGCGCGAGATGTACGACCATTTCATTTTGGGAGTCTCTATTTGTGATTTTTTACAACTCACAAGTAGGAACTCACAAAATGAAATGTAAGAATGTGTCTCAAACTCGGGGGCGCTAGGTGGCGCCAAACCAAGATGGCCGAACTTGTGTGAGGCTCCAGCCAGACCGAGCGCAATCACACGATCCTTCATCATCCTTCATCGTCAATAAGGCCTGAATCACATCTCATATTGTGCCCGACGCCGAGACGAACTCAGCAGTGCCTGGATTATCCGAATCGGACGTCGGGAGCTGGTGCCCGGGTGCGGTGTCTCCTGAGTCGGTCGCTGGCGCTGGAGCGGGGACTCGCTGACTGTGGGCCGGACTAACGGGAGAGACCGGGGATACCGGGCCTGCTCGCAGCGGCCGGAAGATCTCTCCTGCCCTACATCCCTCGGCGCGCCCCGGCGCTTGTGTACTGCCTACGGGGGTGTGCTCCGGACGACGGAAAAGGTACATGTGCCCTGCTGCACCTGCCCTGCATCATCGGAGACCCTGACTCCCTTTGGGCTCACCACACGCTGCGCCCCTGGGGCCTCCATAGACGGCCTGATTCCCGTGAGCGGCGGAGTCCGGAGGTGACACACACCACGCCGGCTGCGGCGAGCCGAGCCCCCCCCCCACTGCGGGTCTCTAGCGACGGCGTCGCGGCCCCCGTCCAGGGCCGCCTGAACAGCCTTTGCTTCGCGCCGCAGCCCGCGGCCTACTGCTCCGGGGCCGGTCGGGCCCGCCTGCGCTCCGGGGCTTCCACGGGGCCCTGATCAGCGCTGCCCGCTTCACCTGACCGCCCCCGGGGCCTCCATTGACGTCCTGATCCCCATGAGCGGCGGAGTCCGGAGGAGACGCACACCGCGCCGGCTGCGGTGAGCCGAGCCCCCCCCCCACTGCGGGTCTCTTGTGACTGCGTCGCAGCCCCCATCCAAGGTCACCCGAACAGCCTGCACTTCGCGCCGCGGCCCGCGGCCTACTGCTCAGGGGCCGAGTGGGCCCACCTGCACCCCGGGGCTTCCACGAGGCCCACATCAGCGCTGCCCGATTCATCTGACCGCGACACGGCTGACACCCGGCGGACCTGCCCCCGCCGGCTCGCCATTGACCTCGGGTGGCTCGGGGGACCCTTCTGGCCTAGTTTTTTTTAAATTGAGGCCTCCACGCCTGACGACTGCGACACCGCTGCTGGATCACTGCACTCCGACTCCGCCCTCACGGGCCCAACTCTGACCATACCGTGGGGCACTGGAGCCGGGCGCGGACGGGGTGGCGCGGACGTCCATCTCGCGCTCGCTCTGGGCCCCGAGGGAAGCTGAGTTTCAGGACACCAGTTGGCCTAACTCTCCGAAGCCTGCAGTGCGCCCGGGTTGAGGGCTCCACAACTCCATCAGCCCCCCCAGCTCCAGCTTGTCCTCCTACTGTCTTCGCCCCGCGCCCTGGCTTCCTCCTCTGCCGCGGCAGCGCGGACTCCTCGGCGTGAAATGGGCCGCAATGACGCCAGACAGTCAAAAATTCCCTTCGAATCCAAGAAGACGACCAAACCGCCGCCGGAGAGGGTGGATAGCCCCACCGCCTCAGCTCCCCAGGATGATTACTGGAAATCACTCCTATTGGACATGAGACAGAGCCTCTCCACAATTGATGGCAAGATAGACACCATCAATTCACACATGGACAGCGTCGTGGCGAAACTTGAGCACCATGACACGCGTCTCAAGGAAGCAGAGGACCGGATCTCCGGGCTGGAAGATGGTGCTACTGCTACTGGCAGACAGGTCACTCGGATGGACAGGCTACTGAAAATCATAGCGGACAAGAATGAGGATTTAGAAGCAAGGTCCAGGCGCAACAACGTCCGCGTCCTTGGCCTTGCGGAATCCACCAACACCGGAAAGATGGAGATCTTTATTGAAAACCTTCTTGTGGAATTATTTGGTATGGAGTCCTTCTCGCCGCACCTCATAGTGGAGAGAGCCCATAGGTCCCTCGCTGCCAGACCCCCCCCGGGTGCTCAACCGCGACCCATTATCGCCCGCTTCCTCAATTACAGAGACAGAGATGCGGTGCTGCGCCGGGCGAGGGAGGTTGGAACAGTTACCTATGGCAATACAACGCTTTCCTTTTTCCCTGACTTCACCCCCTCAGTCCAGGAGGCCAGACGCAAATTCGCCGGGGGTGAAAAAGAAACTCCAATCTCAGGAAATTCCATACGCCATGCTGTATCCAGCCAAGCTGAAGATAACACACCGGGGCTCACAGCATTTTTTTCAAAATCCGCAACAGGTGGAAGACTTCCTAAAACTCCACAAAAAAGACCGCGTCAGGGAAGAAGCAGAATCGCGACGCTCTAGGTCGCCATCCCCGATGTCTCAACAGGAGTGACGGACTGGGCTGTCATCAGGTTCACGCTAATACAGAACTCTGCACGTTGACAGACCGGTCCCTGCTTTCACGGTGAGGTACATGTACTGCTTTAAGCCTAACTGGACTGTAATTGATACTGCGCTTGGTCGCCCACCTCCGTCCCGCACAGGACAGCTAGGACCTCAGCTGGTGTCTAGCGGGAGGAAGTTAGGAGGTGGTTGGCAGGTCTGGCGCCCCTAGATCACCGTCCCCAATGGGTGATCCCCTACAAACTTTTGTCCTATTCTTAGTTTTGGGGTGGTTAATAGTTGGGTGGGGGGTGGGAGACTTGGATGCCCGGCCAGTTGGGGATACCGGTGTGGGTGGGACTACTTTCCGATTGCTTGCTAAGGCAGCGAATGCTATAGCCACACAGTATATTCATAACATGTCTCATGCTGCAACTGTACTGTTTTACCGGCCTGTTGGGGTTGCCGGTTGTGTTGGACATATTAACTGTTATAGTCCCGCCGGGGTAGCCGCTGCGGGTTTCCTGGGGACAGGGGGAAATTCTGTGAATAATGTGATACACGAACTTCTTGGTGTTGTTGATGTGTGCTGTTGGGGACCGACCGCCAAATGCCTGTGCTATGTTCTCATTATGTGGCTGGGATGGGTGACGTGAGTGACTCGCAGCCAAACCAACAATTTCGTCTGTTAGCATGGAATGTGCGTGGGCTGAACGACCCGAGGAAGAAACGACAGATCCTGGGGTACTTAGATAGACATGGAGTATCTGTTGCAATGTTACAAGAAACTCACCTGGTGCCGACTGCGTCCCCATTGTTTGCCTCCCGCTGGGCCTCATGCAGGGTGTTTTCATCGTATTCAAATTACTCTAGAGGTGTCACGATACTGATCAAGAAAGACTTGGGATTTACCCCATTTGGCACTGAAATGGACTCCAATGGCAGATACTGCATGGTTTGGGGGAGGTTACACTCTCACACAGTTCTACTTGCTTGCTACTATGGGCCCAACATAGACGATCCGGCTACACTCCTCACTCTGTGGGGTAAGATACAAACCCTTGGCATATCTCATGTGATCCTAGGTGGGGACTTTAACACTGCACTGAACCCTTCAGTGGACAGATCTCATCCCCATTCTACCCATTACACCCGCACACAACGCGCCTTACAGGGCATTGTGGAAGACCACCACCTGACTGACTCATGGAGGCACTCACACCCATCTATCAGACAGGGCACACACTTCTCCGCAGTCCACTCCACTTGGGCGCGCATTGACTATGTCTTTCTCTCTGCTGGTCTTACCCCATGGCTAATCAAGACACAACACCTAGCCCGCACCTTCTCAGACCACGCGCCTGTCCTTCTGGCCCTGCGTATTCCCCTCGATGTTTCCCCTTACCTGAGCTGGCGCCTTAATCCCGCGCATCTAACCGATACAGCCTTTAAAGCGGACCTAGAGCAAGACATAACAGAATTTTTTGACCGCAATGTCACTTCAGTCTCCAGTCTCACTACGGTCTGGGAGGCATTCAAGGTCACTGTGCGGGGCTGGTGCCTCTCCAAAGGGGGAGGAGTCCTTAAATCCCTACGAGGTGATCTGCGAAAACTTGAAGTAGAAATAGGCAATCTGGAGAGGGAAATATCCCTAGGATTGGGGGGACACATAGCCAGGGCTCGAATACGGGAAAAAATTAATGAATATACTGAGGCTGTCGATAAAGAATGCAAATTTCTGGGGAAGCCCTTTACAGCGCGTACATATGGAGAGGGGGACAGACCGGGCAGAGCGCTCGCAACTGCGGTTAGACCACCTAGACACAATAATTATGTCACCACACTCCTTGATAGTCAAGGTACACCCCAGAGAGACCTCCCTGGACAGCTCCGGGTCCTAACCAACCACTACACTGAGCTCTACACCTCCCACAGACGTGTAGCGCTTGATCTGCCCGACTATCTTGATGACACTGCAATAGCCTGGCTCGGCCCCACCCAACAGAAGTTCCTCCACCTGGAGTTGGAGGTAGACGAAATTAAAGACGCAATTATGTCCATGAAATCGGGCAAGGCCCCAGGCTCAGATGGCCTACCAATAGATTTCTATAAAACCTTTATACACCTTCTGGCCCCGATTCTAAAAAAGGTATACTATTCGGCCCTTGAAGACGGCATTTTACCACCCAGTATGCGGGAAGCCCTGATTGCCTCCCTGTTAAAGCCTGGTAAACCACCAGAACACTGCGATTCGTACAGACCTCTTTCATTATTAAATACTGACGTTAAAATACTAGCAAAGGTCTTGGCGACCCGTCTGAACCTATTGATGGAGCGGCTGGTCCTTCCGGACCAGGCGGGCTTTGTCCCGAACCGCGCCCCCTCTCACAACCTCCGCACCCTTCAGGCAGTGCTACAGGATATAGACCCCAGATGCGAGGCAGCAGCGGTCTTTCTTGATGCCACAAAGGCTTTTGACTCCCTAGAATGGGACTATCTGCTGGCACTTCTGGAACGCATGGGCACCCCCTTCAACTTCATTGATTGGATTCGCCTGCTATATCATAAACCACAGGCTGCGGTCCTCTTAAATGGGGCCGTTCAACACCATTTGAGATTCGCAGAGGCACTAGACAGGGGTGCCCTCTCTCCCCTGTCCTTTTTGCAATAGCGATTGAGCCTCTAGCGGCCAAACTCCGGCAGCACCACAATCACTGATCCCTTATCTACCCGGAAAGGCAACTACTCATCTCATTGTATGCTGATGATATGACTCCTATATCCATAAACCACAAGAAAATTTGAATCCGATCTTACGCGAGATAACTAAATTTGGCGCCATCGCGGGAGTGCAGATAAATTGGGCAAAGTCGGCCCTGTTCCCTCTTACGGACAAGACTCAGAAGTTCCCTCTTGACTACCCGCTTATGTGGGAAAGCGATGAACTTAAATATTTAGGGATCAATATCACTAGGAGTCGGGAAACCCTTATACGTGCTAATTACGGTCCTGTCTTGGATAAACTGATTGATAGCGTCACTAAATGGATACACCTTCCTCTATCTATGGCGGGGCGTATCTCCTTAATTAAGATGGTGGTGCTCCCGAAGTTGCTATACCTCTTTACCAATATACCTTACAGCCCAGGTGCGCATTTCTTTCAGGCCCTGGACTCCCAAATGTCTAGACTTATATGGGGAGGGAAGCAGGCTAGAGTCGGACTAAAAACTCTCATGCTCCCCTACCATCAGGGTGGATTTGATGTGCCAAATTTTCGCCTCTACTATGACTGTGCGCAAGGACATTTTGCCGCGTACTGGCTTCACCCTCCTCCTTTCATGGCACACCTGGCTGTGGAAGATGGATACATGAGGCCCGAAAAACCCTCGGGCTATCTTTATACGGCCTCCCGAGTGATTGATCGCGACCCCACGACGGTGGACTGCACTGTGCAGGCTTGGCGCCGGATAATGGCACGCATGGGCGTTACTATCCTATACTCCCCCCGCATGCTATTAGCACATGACCCTAGACTGAGTGTTGCCGGCGAAGAACTCGGTCGCAAGCTGCTTACTAAATTGGCACTATGCACGTGGGGAGATTTGTACATACAGGGCCGATTCCGGTCGGCTGCGCAGTTCTTTGGGACGCACGCACCCTCAATCATGGACACATTCCTTTACACGAGATTGCGGCAGAATGTCCGTGCGGTCACCCCAGACTTCCCTCACGAGCCGGAAACCGTGGCCCCCTTACACACTCTCCTACTCTCTGATACCCCGACACATGTAGTCTCCATGCTGTACAAGCAAGCGTATGCGGCCCTCAACCCCCCTCCTCTCAGAGCTAGACGGGATTGGGATGCTGACCTCGATGCCCCCCTCTCGGACGAACAATGGGAGGAAAGCTGCTCCCACACGAATGCAGTAACTGGCAATGCCCGCCTTCGGCTGGTTCACTTTAAATTCCTGCTCCGGATTTATCATACTCCCGCCAAATTGTGCCGTTTCGGGTTACGTGCAGATGACAGGTGTCTTCGATGCAAGAAGGCTGGTGCTGACTTCCTTCACCTGGCCTGGACGTGCCAGGATGTGGCATTGTACTGGGTGGAGGTGTTTCAAGCTATGTCCGAGATGGTGGGTGTGGAGGTCGCCCCCTGCCCCAAAATAGCCCTACTGGGCCAATCTTTTTCGTCGCTCAAGACGCACCGGAAATTCTTCGTGCTAGGGTTCTTACTGGCAAAACGCCAACTAGCTTGCAGATGGGGGCGTGGACGAGCCCCCAAATTCAAGACTTGGCTATCTACTATGTCTACTTGGCAAGACCAACTTCACAATTACGCTGACTTGTTACCCCACAAAATGCGCCCCAAGGACTTGTGGGGCCCCCTTACCGCTTACCTTCTCCGGACTCAGGAGGAGGACCCGGCAGTTCTGAGCCGACAAGAGTCTCCGGCTCGCTCAGACCCCCCGAACACGCACGATGGCGGGCCTGACCCCCGATGAATCATCCCCATTGGGCCTCCCTTTCCTCCCTCCCCTCCCCACATACCCCCGGCCTACTCACCACCGCGCTGCCAGTATACTGAGTTAATTGGGGTCAGTCGGGAGATGGGAGGCATAGCCTCAGTAGCAACTCCTGGGATGGCTCCTGATTCCCCTTCCGATGTGGAACGTGTGAGGGCCCCCTGACCGTTCTCCCATCCCCTATTGGGATAATGGCCCACGAGCGCAGGCATTGCGGTCGTGCGATATAGGTACAGACAGCACACTTTTCAGCGAGCACTTATGTTTCCAGACTACACTCCCCCCATCTCCACACCTGTTCCAAGTAGCTATACGGTTGCAGAGCAGTCCAGATCCGACACCGACCTACTCTAATGTGGGAACACTACGCTCAACTGCTCTGCCCCGTACATTCCTCTGCAACACACAATATATGTGATGTCCATGGTTTTGGATGGGTTAGGACACATTGATTTTCCCCGAGGTTCAATCTCAGAGTTGGGGGGGGAGGGAGTGGGAGGGTGGGAGTTACACGGAAAATGACCTCAGCTGTTGAGCGTTTATTCTGAAAACTCACAAGTGAAGCTCGACACAGTATGACGATTTATAATATGACTTTTCTCACATTACAACGCGGCCGGCCCGGATGGGTTGTTGGCTACACGCTGTGTTAACTAACTGCACTTCTCCACATCGTCATGGCAATATTGACTCCAGTTATTGCTGCCGGCCTGTCATACAAGGTTGTAGGCGTGAAGCTGTGTATTAATCACTTGCACCAAATAAAGGTTTTTAAAAATAAAAAAATAAAAAAATAAAAAAAAGAATGTGTCTCAAACTCATTACGATTCTCAATGTGGCTGCAATTGACCTGACTCATCAATATTAATGAGGCAGGTTGCAATTTGCGACCCATTGGGAATGAGCAATAACACAGGGATGGTGTAGACGGTTTTTCTTCATAGAAAAAAGAAAAACTAAACATTTCGGTTTAATTTGTTAAGGGTAGGCTGTGGTCCGTGGTACCACTGCCTGCTCTTTAAAAAAACCTTCCCGTTTGTGAATGAGCTACCACCTACATGAAGTAAACTGTGATTGTTTTGTGACTGCATTTCGGTCGCAAAACAATTGTGCATCCCCCTGTGACTAGCTATTAGAAAGGTATGCCCTTGGCACACCCCTTCCAAATAGTGACTCACAAACCCTATTTTTCTAGTCGGTAATAGGTTGCTGATTTGCAAAATAGGGCTTGTACATAGAAAATGCACTTCAGAGGTTGCACAAAGCCTGATGGGCTGTTTGTGACCAGTTAAATGTGGCATACATCTGTCCCCAAGTACTGAACTGGAAATCTGCAACCGTCCGAGACCTCTCCACTGTAGTGCTGCTTGGGATACCCAACTGGGGCAATTGCATCTGCTACCATCAGGTCCTACCCTGGAAGTCCTGTTTGAACACTGTAATTTTACTTACGTATGATTGTGAATGCCACTACCCATTAGGCAGTGCTAGGGGCTGTTCAGAATGGTACTTAGTCACTCAAGTTAAAAGCTACACAAAGTGTATGGGTGATTTTGTGCTGAGCCTGAGCTCTCCCTGTAGCTTCTGGCAGTGGCATCCGTATATTAATTTGTACATTAATACAAGGCAATTTTGTAATTTCAGTATCACCTTGTCTACTCCATTCTTTAAACATCTACCTCATTCCCACTCTCAGCCTCAATTTCCCTTCTTCTCCCCCTTCTTCTCTTCTCAGTTCCCTTTACCCTTATACTTATGATTCTTTTCGTCCCCTTTCCTACTTACCAACTTTCACCTTCTTGTCTCTAGTCCATTTTAACCATGTTTCTCACACTTCCTCAAACTTTATTCTTTACCAAATTCTCATTGCTTTGCACCCTTAATAACAGCATTTATTTAACTATGCACCATATGCATCACAATACTGAATTAACCACATAGGTCTTTAATTATTACTAGCACCAGATTACAAATGTTATGTTATGTTATGTTAAAATATTTTATACCGCGCACGTTCACCGAAACGGTTTCTTGGCGCTCATAACAAATGCGGAGGGCAAGGGCAGAAGTTTACTCAAATGCCAACTGAAAGAGAAACGTCTTCAGTGTCCTACGAAAGCATTCGTAGGTAGGGCAGTGGCGAAAAGAAAACGGGAGGGAGTTCCAAAGTGTGGGGGCTAGAAAAGAGAAGCGAAGACCGCCATGTTTTTTGCGGCGAATTTGAGGGATAAGCAAAAGGTTATCGGCGGAAGAGCGAAGATCTCTCGTGGGTATGTACCGCTTCAGGCTAGAAGAGATGAAGGCAGGCGCGAAATTGTTAAGGACTTTGAATATTGTACAGCCAAGCTTGAAAGTGCAGCGTTTGGCCACCGGGAGCCAGTGCAGGCTCCGTAATAGCGGTGAAACGTGCTGATGCTTAGGCTGATGGTATACTAAGCGAGCAGCCTGGTTTTGTATCAGCTGCAGCCTATGGAGCTGGTAGGCGGGGATCCCTGCATATAGGGTGTTAGCAAAGTCAATTCTAGACATTACAATAGCCAAGATGACAAGGATAAGTGCATCTCTGGTGAGAAATCTACAGATTTTGCGTATCCTACGCAGGTGGAAGAAGCAGGATGATGTTACAGCGCTAATCTGAGGCTTCATAGAAAGGTCACCAGAGATGACTACACCGAGGCTTTTCACAGAATTGACAGGACGGGGAGGGATCCCAAGTGAATGGGGCCAGAAGCTGTCATTCCATGGATTGGCGGATCCACCCACCAGCACCAGCTCAGTCTTTGTGGGATTTAGTTTGAGCTGGCTGTGAGACATCCAATCTGAGATGTCTAACATGGTGGTTTGAAAACTGATACGGGAGGAAAGGGAGGTGTCTATGGGAAAGATCAACTGCAGATCATCCGCATAGTTGAAAATTGTTGCAGAGGATTTGCGAAGAGAAACTATAAGGGGCTGCATATACAGATTGAAAAGCAAAGGGGATAGGGCGGAGCCCTGAGGGACTCCGCAGAACAGAGAAGAATAAGAAGCAGAAAAAGTGGAGAGATGTACGACTTGGGAACGTTTGTCAAGGAAAGATCTGACCCAATCGATGGCTACGCCCTGGATGCCGGCATTGTGGACACGGTCGATCAGTATAGTATGATCGACCGTGTCAAAAGCCGCCGACAGATCCAGCAGGACGAGGGCTTGAAAGATGTTATTATCAGCACCTGTTCTTAAAGTGTCCATAACAGCCACGATGACCGCCTCCGTGGAGTGAAGAGGACGGAAACCGGCCTGTTGGGGATCTAAAAAGGACGAGCTCTCGATAAAGGTGCTTAGGCAGCGCGTGACGTAGGTCTCCAAGATCTTTCCTAGATAGGGGAGAAGGGAAATGGGCCTGTAATTACTTAGGACCGTAGGGTCAGCATTAGATTTCTTTAAGATTGGTATTACGACTGCCTGTTTAAAGGAGTCCGGAACTACTCCAGTAGACAGCAAGTTGTTGAGTAATGTCAAGGCAGGGTCGGGACAGGCCAGGAAGATTTCTTTGAGAATAGAATCTGGGGAGGGCAGCAATCATTGGGGGAACCAGAACTAACTTTGTGCAGTAACCTATGAAACTCAGTAATAGAGATAGGGGGGAAGGCATCTAGATAGTGCGGGTTATTGGGTGGTAAGGGAAAAGAAAAGGAGGAAGAGGGCATGGGAATATTGTTTTTAATAGTAGTGATTTTATCTAAAAAGTAAGTATTTAATGAATCGCACAGAGCCTGAGTAGGTAGGGCTGGAGGAGTGACCCGGTCTGGAAGGGAGAGCTCATTCACTATGGAGAATATGTCTTTTGCTTTGGAGGCAGACTCCATAATTTTATGGGAGAAGTAAGTTGTCTTGGCCAAGAGAATGGAAGATTTGTAGGCTTTTAAGCGGTTCACAAATTCAAGTTTGAGTTGTGGATCGTAGTTTGCGTCGCCATCGTTGTTCGGCCTGGCGAAGAGCAAGTTTATCTAGTTTTAGTTGATCGGTGAACCACCGCTGGGCGTCATGAGGGCGCATGGATTTTATAGTTTTCAGAGGGGCCACAGAGTTACATGCAGACAACAGCCATTGTTCAAGGGTAGAGGCCTGATGAGCTACTGAGCCAGAGGGCAGAGGTACTGTAGATGCCAAAATAGAGTGAAGTTCTGTCAGATTAGCTTTCTTCCAGTTACGGGCTAGAACATTAGTCATAGGGGGGGGCGACAGGGGATAGATAGATTAAGAGAAAAAGAGATGAAATAATGGTCTGACCAGGAGCAGGGAGTCACTGAAGGGGGCGAGATTTCAAGGTTTGCCGTCCAGACCTGGTCCAGAATGTGACCCTTGCAATGAGTGGGTGTCCTGATAAATTGACGGCAGTTCATGCTTAAAAGGAAGTCCGAGAATTCCTCCGATAAGCGACTTTCCCGAGGGTCAGAAGGCCAGTAATTAAAATCATCAATGATGATAACTGTGGCGTTGTTAATGATTAGTTGGGAAATAAGGACACCGAACTGTTGTGGAAAGGAGGGCATGTAATCCGGGGGTCTATACACAAGGACACAGATGAAGGAAGACCTAATGGAGGTAAATTTGATAATGTGACTTTCTGTTTTAGGGATCGCTGTACAAGCCAAGGTGGTAAAGGTGTACTGTGTACGGATAATAGCTGCAACCCCCCCTCCGGCTTGTCCAGTAGGGCGGTTAGTTTGCAAAATATAATAACCGGTAGGAATGGCCGCAAGGATATCAGGGATTGAATCGTCGGTCAACCAGGTTTCGGATAGGAGTAAAATATCCACAGCACTGTCATCTAATAGCTGAAAAATTTCAAGCTGATGTTTTGCCATAGACCGGGTGTTAAGATACAGCACGGTCAAGGGAAGAGTCCCTGGCGTTAGTGTGGAATGATGAGATGATACAGGCTTAGGACATAAAGGGGGAGTTGTAAAAACCGATGAGTCAGGGAAGACCAAAATACCACAACCCTGGGCAGCCCTGACAGCACGAGGCGGTAGGGGCACAGGATGTCGGAGTGTTAGAAGATCGGCGGAAGAATATGAGATGATTTGGGCAGAGTGAAGGGCCGCTGGACGCGACCGGCCGCGGATGGGCGCAGACGGCGCTCCCGCTGCGCTCGTCCGCTGCGCTTCCGCCAGGTCACCATAATATGTTAATCTGAGGTGAGCCACTAGACCGCTAACCTGCAATGTAGAGGTGCAGGGCGGAAGTGGTACTAGGAGCCGGAAATGGCGCTCGAGAAAACGGCCCTCCGCACAAACGGCACTGTGCCGGGGCGGAACGGGGCCAGGAGCGATATAAAACAAGTAGGAAGCTCTAAGGATAAGTACAATTTTATCAGAGCAAATAATACATCACACACTCAATTTACAAAGAAGCTTTTAAAATCAGCTATTAAAAAAAGATGGTTAGCAAGACCAGCATACATCCTCAGCCTCAGTCGCCGCGTCTGTCAAGCGAATGGTGGCGAATTCGCGCCTAAAATAGGAGACCAAATCAGCAGCCACTAGACCGCTAACCTGCGATGTAGAGGTGCAGGGCGGAAGTGGTACTAGGAGCCAGAAATGGCGCTCGAGAAAACGGCCCGCCGAACAAACGGCACTATGCCAGGGTGGAACGGGGCCAGGAGCGATATAAAACAGATAGGAAGCTCTAAGGATAAGTACAATTTTATCAGAGCAAATAATACATCACACACTCAATTTACAAAGAAGCTTTTAAAACCAGCTATTAAAAAAAGATGGTTAGCAAGACCAGCATACATCCGCAGCCTCAGTCGCCGCGTCTGTCAAGCGAATGGTGGTGAATTCGCGCCTAAAATAGGAGACCAAATCAGCAGCCACTAGACCGCTAACCTGCGATGTAGAGGTGCAGGGCGGAAGTGGTACTAGGAGCCGGAAATGGTGCCCGAGAAAACGGCCCTCCGCACAAACGGCACTATGCCGGGGCGGAACGGGGCCAGGAGCAATATAAAACAGATAGGAAGCTCTAAGGATAAGTACAATTTTATCAGAGCAAATAATACATCACACACTCAATTTACAAAGAAGCTTTTAAAATCAGCTATTAAAAAAAGATGATTAGCAAGACCAGCATACATCCGCAGCCTCAGTCACCGCGTCTGTACCTGTTGAGGCCGCAGATTGCTTCTTTGACCCACAGTACTGCTTGGCAGTGTCATTCCGCCACCGCTCTAATAGAGTGCACTTAAAATGACCCCACTGGGCTGAATCCTGGGTGGCCACCTACCCTGTGGGGGGGTGGGGGGGGGTGGAAATGTCTACGTCCACCTGACTCCTGGTTGAGTCTTAGGTAGAGGCGCTTGTAAACCTCCAGAAAAAACACTAAGGTTGTGGAAAGTAAAATACTAGCCTAACTGGCAGATGCATCAACGTAGCATTTTGCTATTCCTAAATAGCGATTTTTAAGGAATTGCTATTTAGGAATAGCAAAAGCCTATGCATGTAGGAATCGCTATTAAAATAGCGATTCCTAAACATTCCTTAATTGCTACTCGCAAATTGCTAGTAGCAATTAAGGAATGCCGTACCATTCATACCTATGGGCCTACAGGCCCATAGGAATGAATTGGAGATTGCATGAGCAATTTGCGAGTTCCAGTAGCTACTCGCAAATTGCTCATGCAATTTCAAGGGTGCAAGGGTGTCAAAATAACACCCTTTTGCACCCCTGAAATTGATCTCTGCACATATGTTGCACACACACATGCCCTAAGGGCATGTGTGTGTGCAACATGAAACTTTGAAAAATGCACAAAAGTGCTTTTTTCCAAGTTTTAGCAAATTACCATGCAGTTCAACTTCATGGTAATTTGCTACTCCTATTAGCAAATTCGCTATTTTTTTTACTTCCATGCATTGCATTTAAGGAATCTCAATTTGGGTTTCCTTAAATGCAATCGCAATTTAAGGAATCTCAATTTAGAGATTCCTTAAATTGCGATTTCTGCATTTGGGATGATACATCCCAAATGCAAAAATACCGGGAGCAAAGGGGCAGATTCTGAGAATCTGCCCCTTTGCTCCCAGTATTTACTTTGATGCATGTGCCTGTTAATGTCCAAAATGCAATTTGAATAGTGACAGGAGCTGTTGTACATTTGCATAGTGCATTTGCCAGTCACATGAGCATTGGAGAGCAGCAATATTGTGGGGCAGTAGTAATTTTTATTCGCGTAGTACATTTAAGAGGTCCACCCAATAGTGTGAAGTGGGTGGAATGTTGCCATTGGCAGTAACTTTACACGCAGGTTAGTAATATATGGTGGAAGCTCTCCCTGGTGTGAAATTAACCCATGAATATTCTTCTAAACAGAAAAAATTACTTCTGATGATTAAGTTTGTTTGCTTCTATGTCGCTGTATTAGTTACATTTAGAAGTGTGATAAATAGAGTTGCGAGTGTTACCAAAACTTGATACTACTTCCTGGTAATGTTCATATTTCTCCAACAGGCACTCTTGGATTAACACAAGGGACTATTGAACATGCCTGCTGGAGCTTACAGTTTTGGCACTTGCCTCTTGGTAGAGTATTAATGTGAACAATTTGTTGTTATGTAAATTGCTGCTAAGAAAAAAACTACTGCAATTGCCCTGATATTTAAGCTTGACCATTCAGTTCCTATTGATGTAGACATCTCTATGCCCCAGCATGCACCCAAGCTGAATGGTGCAGGGTATTCTCCATGAGAGAAATAGGCAAGTTAGATGAAAGATTAGTTCACCTGGGCCAGATGTAGGAAGCAGAAGGGCCATTTGCGACTGGTAAAAAGCATTTTCAAATGTACCAACCGTATTTTGCAAGTTGGTAACCTATTACTGACTCGCTCAATAGGGTTTGTGAGTTGCTATTAGGAAGGAGCGTGCCAAGGGTGTATCCTTTCTTATAGCGAGTTACACTGGAATGTAGAAATGTTCTGCAACCATGAATGTGGTCGCCAAACATTTGCAGTTTACCACCCTTTCCCCTTTGTAAATGGGGGAGCCAACATTTTTTTCAGAGCAGGTAGTGGCCCCACAGACCACTGCCCACTCTGAAAAAATTTGAAGAAAACTTTCCATTTTTATTTTTGAAAAGCATCCTGTTTTCTTTTAAGGAAAATGGGAAGCATTTTAAAAAAAATGCTTCATTTAAAAAGCAAATTCAAAACAACAGTTGATGGACAGAATGCAGAACAATGTCATACATTCACCCCAGTACAGAGATCTGGGCCTAAATCCATCGTTTTTTTGCACTCCACACCACCCCAGTTCAGACCTGGCCATATGCAAATCAGCCTTGACCCTGTGCCTCATGGGAACAGTCCAGCCCGAACTGCCAAGCCATGTCTTTGCTGGACCGGAATCAAGCATCCTAGGACCGGTTTCTGGCTATCAGCCATCTTCAGCCAGGATAGCTTGACTCCAGTGGTGTGGAGAGCACGGGACTCACGTCTGAGCATAGCCATCCCACTAGGGGTGACAAATGCAAAACAACAGTTGATGGACAGAATGCAGAACAATGTCATACATTCACCCCAGTACAGAGATCTGGGCCTAAATCCATAGTTTTTTTTCACTCCACACCACCCCAGTTCAGACATGGCCATATGCAAATCAGCCTTGTCGCTGTGCTTCATGGGAACAGTCCAGCCCGAACTGCCAAGCCATGTCTTTCCTGGACCGGAATCAAGCATCCTAGGACCGGTTTCTGGCTATCAGCCGTCTTCAGCCAGGATAGCTTGACTCCAGTGGTGTGGAGAGCATGGGACTCACGTCTGAGCATACCCATCCCACTAGGGGTTACAAATGCAAAACAACAGTTGATGGACAGAATGCAGAACAATGTCATAAAATCACCCCAAAAAGCAGTCACAGACATGGTGGTCTGCTGACCTCTGCAGGCCACCACCCCTGAGAGTGCTGGCCATTTCTAATGGGTCGCAAATTGCGTCCTTCTTCATGAATATTAATGAGTTTCAGATACTGTTGTACATCAGGTTTTGAGACTCACAAATTGTGAATCGCTAAAAATTGTGATTTGCAAGTCGCAAACCATGATGGTCATATATCTGCCCTTCCTCCTTATAATTCTCACAATAGGAGTCTGACAAAAATCTAAATAGCTTGAGCAGAAACAAATGGCTGACACCATGGCTGGAAGAAAACAACCTATTGCTGCTAGATAAGTAATCCGGACTTTCAAAAACTGGGAGGCACATGGACGCACATTTGGAACTGCGAGTTTTGAATTGTGATTCCATGCAAATCGTAGTTAAGAAAGCGCAATTTCAAATGTATGAAACTCTATTTAGTTACATTTGTGATATCCAGTTGGTCGCTAATTGGCCTACTTCATTAATATTCATGAGGTAGGTCTCAGAGCGCGACCCTTTGGTAATTGCTAAAAACACATGGGGACAGCAGACCACCATGTCTACTTGCTTTTAAATAACGCAAACTTAAAAAAAAAAAATACAGCCTGCTTTCCTTAAAAGCAAATGGGATCTGTTTCAAAAAGATAAATGAAATGTTTCAGTTTCATTTTTTAAGAGTAGGCAGTGCCTGCTCTGAAAAAACTTTTTCCCAACTATTCGCAAAGTAGAAGTGGTCTCCTGGGAACCCCTTCCCATTGAAAGTGGGTTACCACCTTATTGAAGTAGTTGATAAAATGCAAATGTTTTGCAACCACACTTTGGTCGCAAAATATTTGTACATGGCACTGTGAGTCACTATTAGGAAGGGACACCCTTAACACGCCCCTTCCTAATACTGAATCACAAAACTCAAATTGCTATTTGGGCTTTATACATGCCAAAAAGCCTTTTTTGCATTCACAAATGGGCTGATTCTGAAAATCGACGCGTTGGCAACGTGCAAAAGGTTTGTACGTGTGGCCCTTAGTTCGTCGCAAAGTATCTCTTGATCTAAAAACTTTACAGAATATGTCTGGCACTGTCACCTCCTGAAAGGAAGTGCAATTTCTTTTATTGGACAACTTTAACCTATCTGAATAGGAAAGCAGAATCCCGGAAATAATATGAAATGGGTATACACCTATGCAATCCATATAGAAGGGCGTATTATCAGTGTAATAATAAATAATACAGCATTGTTGTGTGACAAAAGGATAGCTGTGATATATGTATATATACATATCCTCAAAAGGACAATAGAGAGGAAGCTGTTTCCCCCTCACAGAGAGCTACATGTGCTCCTCACGTGTGTCCTTGAGATGTAGTATGCATCATCGTGTTCTTGGAAGGATCAACAAAGTGACAATATTCCACTTGCGTCCTACAGAGGTGCTGGCCTTTTAGTGAAAGCCTGCATTAGATTGTATCCCTTACGTTCAGTTTAAAGCTTTGTTTAGAATCAGCAAAACACCTTGTCTTCTGTTTAGTGGTGAATGCTTCCATTAGTTTTCCATCAATTTCTTAACGCCACCACATCCGTTTACAGTTTGGTTAGGGCGGCTACTTTTTAGAGCATCCACTGTTCCATACTGCATGAACTATGCTTCTTTAAGAACTTTTGTTTGTGAAACGCCTCATGATGCTTTTTTGCCACCATCCTCATCCTCCATGATATTCTTCTCCGAGGGTCCTCATTAGATCCACAATGCACCCCAAAACATGAAAATACAGCAAGTGCATTGCAAGAATGTGATAATGCAAAATCCATGAAGGTAATATCATTTTGTGGATTTTAAAAATATAAAGGCACAATTTTGCAGTTTTCATCTTCTTTTTTTTAGTTTAATTCTCACTTTCAAATAGTTAGCCAGTAACGTCCCCATCTTGTTTTCACCGCCATAATAGCAAGAACTACTTTTTAGTAAGTAATTGGAAGCAGCGTCAGTAGATAGCTTTTTGAAAGTAAATTTAGCATCATTAAGATTTTTCAAAGAGGGCTCATTATTAGAATGATAATATGTATATTCTAATTGTTTCATTTTATCAAGTAATTGAGAGGTTTGGGCTTCTAAAGATTTTTTCTTTTCCGATACAAAATTTATAATAAAATCTCTGGCAGTTGCTTTGAAGGAATCCTACACCATGACAAAGGGAGAATCTGGGGTATTGTTGATAATAAAAATCTCAGAGGCAAAGGAGTTGAATTTTTGACAGAAAATAGGGTCAAGGAGAAGGGAATTATTGAATTGCCATTGTCCTGAGTGAGGAGGTTTCAACGGTCTGCTGTTATTTTAGCTACATCTTGAGAGAAAAATAGGCGATCACCTTCCCAGAAAATTTGTTTTTTGGACTTGACATCAGATAGGAACTGCAGATGGTCTGTTTATTGCAGGAATAACATGATGACACAACATGGTTTCGCAGAGATTTTAGGACCAAGCCTGTGAGCCCTCTGAATGTTGAGAGGAGGAGTAGGTAAGTCCAAGAGCTTATGCAAAAACAACTGAAAAAAGACAGTTGGGTTGGAACCCTCAATAGTTTCAGGTGGACCATAAACTCTGAGATTGTTCCTGTGAGTTAGATTTTCTAAGTCCTCAGCCTGTTTCTTGAGTATAGATATTCCGAACTCTAGAGATGTAATATGAGAGCAAGAAACTTGAAGAGACTCTGTTCTTTGTTCCACAACGAGCACTTGAGAATCCAATCAAGACCATTTGTCATTCAAAAACTGTAGAGTTTTGTTAGTTTCTTCTATGAAAGGTTTCAGAGCACAAATTTCCTCAAGGATTAAATCCATGGAGGCTGAGGAAGAGTTCACCGGAGAGGGAGGGTCTTATTTTGGTCATTTGGTAGAGATCGCAAGTAATTTGCTTGAAAGTTGTGTTTTTGGAATGGTGCTTTTATCGAAGTATCAGGTTTCTGAGACAAAATATTCTTCATTTCATTAAAGTTGGAGTCTGAGTCTGAGCATGCAGTAATTTTGGTAGAAGTAGTACGTTTAAGGATCCTCACTTTCCACATATAAGGACGCTGGAGTTTAGTGAGTAAAACAAATTAAACTAAACTCTTAAGAACTGACTCTTTAATACCTAGGATCACTGCACGGGTTTTCCATGAAAGAAATGTTGAAATAAAAAAGGGGAAGCTTAAGCTGTTAGTTGAGGGCGTAAAAGAAATAATTAAAAGTACTGTAAAACAGTTCCAAGACACTAGGAATTTTGGATGACCACCTTTATGGGAATGTGGTGCATTCAAGAAAAGTCCAGGAATTATAACGACAACAAGAGCGGCAACATGCTGACCACCAGTATTGAAGTAATTTGCTTGAAAGTTGTGTTTTTGGAATGGTGCTTTTATCGAAGTATCAGGTTTCTGAGACAAAATATTCTTCATTTCATTAAAGTTGGAGTCTGAGTCTGAGCATGCAGTAATTTTGGTAGAAGTAGTACGTTTAAGGATCCTCACTTTCCACATATAAGGACGCTGGAGTTTAGTGAGTAAAACAAATTAAACTAAACTCTTAAGAACTGACTCTTTAATACCTAGGATCACTGCACGGGTTTTCCATGAAAGAAATGTTGAAATAAAAAAGGGGAAGCTTAAGCTGTTAGTTGAGGGCGTAAAAGAAATAATTAAAAGTACTGTAAAACAGTTCCAAGACACTAGGAATTTTGGATGACCACCTTTATGGGAATGTGGTGCATTCAAGAAAAGTCCAGGAATTATAACGACAACAAGAGCGGCAACATGCTGACCACCAGTATTGAAGTAATTTGCTTGAAAGTTGTGTTTTTGGAATGGTGCTTTTATCGAAGTATCAGGTTTCTGAGACAAAATATTCTTCATTTCATTAAAGTTGGAGTCTGAGTCTGAGTAATTTTGGTAGAAGTAGTACGTTTAAGGTTCCTCACTTTCCACATATAAGGACGCTGGAGTTTAGTGAGTAAAACAAATTAAACTAAACTCTTAAGAACTGACTCTTTAATACCTAGGATCACTGTACCGGTTTTCCATGAAAGAAATGTTGAAATAAAAAAGGGGAAGCTTAAGCTCTTAGTTGAGGACGTAAAAGAAATAATTAAAAGTACTGTAAAACAGTTCCAAGACACTAGGAATTTTGGAAGACCACCTTTATGGGAATGTGGTGTATTCAAGGAAAGTCCAGGAATTATAACCCCAACAAGAGCGGCAACATGCTGACCACCAGTATTGAAAGAGTATTCGCCTCATATATCATGTTTAGTTGAGCACAAAAGTGTTGTTGTTCTCAAAGAAGTCCAACTACAGTTATCATATATCAAAAAATAAAAACAGAAGAAGCATAGCTTTAACAGATGAAAAGACTCACTTGTCCGTTATAACATGGCAGGCGCCAGCTGCACCATGTGTAATAAACGAAGCATTGTGAAATCTTCTTTAAACACTGTGTTTGCGGTGAAAAGAAAAACAAAATGGCAGCCGTTAGGAAGAGGAAATGAGTAGCGGCATCAAAATTGCAGAAAATTCAAGGAAAACGGCATTGAAAGTGTTCAAAGGCTCACTGCTGTAGTGTAAAAACAGAAACCTGCATCATTAGGCTGACGGAGGAGGATATTCCTCCCGACGAGAAATGACCTCGGGAACGATGACGCGGGAATGATCCTATGAAAATGTTTATTCCATCAGACTTCAGAAGATATTCCTCCCGAAGAGAAATGACCTCGGGAACGATGACGCGGGAATGATCCTATGAAAATGTTTATTCCATCAGACTTCAGAATAACAAAAGAAAGTGCTTCGTGTGTGCTTTTCTAACTGCTGATATATTTTGAAATATTTGAACAGTTTTGTGTAAGAAAATAATTAATATTCTACAGTTTTTCCATTCGCTCTGAGCAAGATTGTCATATAGTTCACCTTACAAAATCTACTCACTTAGCAGTAACAGAAAGAAAACTAATCGCCAAATATTAAAAGATAAATCAGCAATTTATCAGAAGACAGAGCCTGACATCTGATCTCTATGACGAGAAAAAATGTAAAGGCAACTTTATGGCTCATTCACCTTACGAACTCCAACATGATTGTTTTGGGGGTGCTGGAGCAACCCTTGTGCCCCTATGCCCAGCACCTTTGTATATCCCTAACTACTCAAATGTTCCTAAAATGTATTAGCAAGTGAATTCATTGAGCTACAGTGGAATCTTTTTCTTGCTTCATATTTTGGCCTGAGCCCTTAAAAGGCTCATCATGGCTCTTTGCCCCAACTGGGTGTATACCAATCTGTGTATTTGTGAGTGGAAGGGAGATCACGCTAAAACAGATCATACTTTTTTACCATGCAAAAATCGACTGTGAAAGCAGCATTTTCAAATATACTTGCCACTTTTCAATGTTGTATCTTTCATTAACGGGGCTTTAAGGAGACCTTGTTGCATATTTAGAAAGAAGTGATGGAGCGTGAAGTTAGCCTTCTTGGCTTAACGCCGCGCTTCGCCACTTCTAAAACGCAGGAACCTTATTCACAACAACGCAGTACAGCCCTTCATTTCCCCCAGTGCTCATTTAAACTGCCTTGCGCCAACACAGGTACCCTTGCACCATAGTGCAAGGGTGCCTACGTTCTGGGGAATTATTGTTTATGGGCAGGAAGGTGTTCCTTCCTGCACATAAACAATCTGAAATGGCGATTTGTAATTTCTATGAGTTGCAACTCGCCATTTTTAAAATGATTTTAATCATTTGTTGTTTTGCTGTTTCTATGTGTGCTGCACAATGCAGCACTTATAGAAACAGCAAAAATGAGGTGAAATAAAGCATTTCTCCTCGTTTCACCATGTTAAGACTAGATTGTTTTTGGGTCTTAATTGTGGCACTATTTCCTATTTAGGCCACCCTTGTAAATAGGGGCAGCATCAAAATCAATGGGTGTTGCGGCGGAACGCCCACGCAATGCCCATTGCCCACCCCTTTCACGCTAAGGGTGCCTCATTTACAAGGCAGCGTTAAGCCACATTAAGTGGCTTAACACTGCCTTGTTAATAAGGTGAAGAACACTGTTTGCCCTGATCTACTGTCACAAGGTTCTGGGCTTGTGCGATGATTTTTTTGATCTCCCAGTGGGAAACAATATAATACTTAATCGTGTCCGCCTTAAATCGGAATAATAAACATCGTTCCCAGTGCCCATGTACACTAAACAAATAATTGGTCACTTGTCTTTCAAAGGTCAAGTGTAAGTAAGCTGCAACAGTGGGCTTTAGCATTCCTATATTTAATCTATGCGATCATGCTAGATTGGATAATAATATCTGCACGTGCTTTTCATCTATACTACCACTAGTAGAACTCGGTACTGGCGACTGTGCAAGATTTTTTAAAATGTTGGTCAGTAACGGAGCCCAAAGTTCAGTATTACACTTTATTAAATCAATAGAGACTCTGTCTGGGCTGGGAGCCTTCCCGCTAACACTCTGTTGAATTGAGACAACAACTTCACAGAGCATGACCTGAATACTTGGTTGCATTTAACATTCAAACTAGGCTGAGAAATTGTTGTCGTAGCAGTGTATATTTTAGAGAAATGAGCCTCCAAATCGTCACTGGTAATGTGGCAGCCAATCAAGCTAAAGTATGATTTATAGTTCAGATGGCAGTTATGGCAGTCCAGAAGGCCTTGCTGGCCTTCTTAGATACAACTGGAGCTAAAGCATCCCACTGCTGAGTGATGACCTCCTTCCATCTCTTTGCAGTAACTCCAGTATACTGCATACTTAAGGCATGTACAGTGGAGGGAGCCATGGGATTAGCAGCAAGTGCCCTGCGTAATAATCAGTTGTCTGCTGAACAACCCTGATTAAACCACTTTGGTGAAGTGTGTATGGACCTGAGAGGTTTTACAAGACCTTTTTTAATGTTTGAACAAAGGGCAACGAAAGAACAGACCATTGCTTTTTGAGCTGCCATGTCAGACAGGGAGCTCATGACCAACACCTGTATCTCTTTTATTATATTTCCCAGGAATTGAGCCAGATTCTGAATTATCCAGACTTAACTAGGATTGTCTTAGGATGGCTGAAATTTGACCTGTAGCTGTGTCTAAAGTTTGCTATGGAAAATGCATTTTTGGGCATCTTTTTTTAAAATTTTGTCAGGAACTACTGAACGGATTTACACCATTTAACAAAAAGAGTTCTTTCTGAAACAAGGGCTAACTTTTTGCCAAATTTCCCCCGCATTCTGAATCACCCTGAAACTTTTAAGATAGGAGCTGACCGGAGCGGGCCATAAGTATTGAAAATTTCGCAAAGATTCGTCAACCGGCGCCAAAGGTATTGGGAAAAGAAAAAAATATATATATATATATATATGGTAAAAAATGCTCTATCTGCTTTAACCTGTTGCATTATTTTATTAATATTGCATTTTATGTTTCATCTTTCATTTATTGTTGCTTTAGTGGTTTAACTACTACTGTCATTATATCAAAGGTCATGGAAACACCCTAACATCATCAGGGTTAAAAATGTATGTGATGTCATTAGCGTCTGAACTTTTAGATTATGTCACATCCCCTCCCCCAGGCATTTTCGTGAATCAGCGCCAGCCTGTAGGGTTTTACCTCCTCGAAAAAAATCCACACTTTTAAGGTTGTCGCTTTGGTTTCATTGCCTGGAGAGTCTGTGTCAGAACTGGGTTCCTGGTCTGTTGAGGGACAGCTGCTTCCTGGTTCATCTGTTGTTCTGGTTGCAATGTAATCATATTGTTTTGCAAATATATACACTCATCCTTGTTGATAGCCCAGCTGATCCCTGGAAGTTTCCTGTTCTTTCTCATAATTACATCTTCCTCATAATTATCGCTTACTTGGTGTAGTTATTCCTAGTTCTGTAGCCTTATGGGAGCATGCCTTAGTTCCTTAAGTATATATAAGTCTGGGCAGAGATTTGTAGTGGCCCATGGACTATGCTACTTTGAAATGACTTCCTTTTCATTTTAGAATAAGACTTTTGTACCCAGAAAGTAGCCAATAACCTTGGGACCCACAAACACAAGAACAGTTAATTAAATGTTGAGTATACATTTTGATACAAGTATAAGTTCCTTTAACTAGAAAAAACTGCTGACTTCGATAAGACCAAAATGAGATTAAAAATAATTTATTGTCAAAATTCCAGGGTTTCTTGAGAAATTGGACCATCCTGTTAAAATTGATGTTAATCTACAAAACGAACCATGTATATTTAAAAACAAGATCAAGTCACTGTTGTCGAAATCTCCCAAGATGACCTCTCCATCAACCCTGAGTAAGAAATACATGGGCAGTCAGGCCCTACGACCTGGGCTTGAGGCTACTGATTGACAGATCACAGTTGGGGTGGTATGTAACCAGCCGAACAAACACGCAAATAGGGAAAACCCAGTTTAGTCCCACAGATAAGCAGCAACACCACAATGGTCCCAGGAGATTGGCCCCAATAAAGCACATATGGCTGGAGAGGTGCCGCGTTCCCAAAACACTTAAAGTTCGATGCCACTTGAAGTTAGGTACACCCAGATAATCTGAGCACAACACACATAGTACATGCAGCAATCACCCGCTCCTCTTACTGGACATGTTTCACCCACTGGCCCTCATTGTGTCCATGTAAAGGTTGAGCTCCACCTGCATTCATTATCAGGTGGCCCGATTTACACCCCATAACTAGGCCCACATTCCTTTCTCTAAAATAAGATCTAACCTCTTGTGTGGCTAGAAGCACACAAGGTGCAAAAGGCCTTTTCCTGAAAGTACCATGCTGATTGATGGCAACAGGGCCTGGATTGGACCTTGCCTTTGGCCTCTGACTGACACTTCGTGACTCTCTACATGCCTCGCCTTAGGTCTGGGGGCATTTAAAAGTGCACTCCATTGGTTGTTGGGCACCAGAAGAAAGTTTGGAAACCTTTGAAAATGTTTGCTCCAGACCAGTGGGCTTTAGAAATGTTTTCAACTTTTTGATCTTTAGACTTTTACTGGGACCAACCCGCTCGATATATCTAACCCGGGGCTCAATCGCTGCCACCCTGAAATTGCACCTCGGTACCGGTCTACCACAACCATTGGTTAGCATTGGCGCGTGTCATTTTCTTGGAGCTATTTCTACTTATAAAAATCATATCTTGTGTTCCCCTTATTACATTTTTGTTGGTTCCGTTGCGTATTGTTTAGTTAATCCTACTCTTGGTTTCCAATACAGTTTGTGCCTTTTATTGCTTGGTGTTATGACTTTATTAATGTATTGGTCCTGTATAACTACTTTACACATTGCCCATAATTAAGCTTATCTGCTTTGAGGCATTGCTACAAGGCCTCGGCCAGCATCCAGGAATACCTCGGCGGTGGGGAAAGCAAGTGGGAATCGCTTTTGTGCCAATGCTGGCACCGCCAAGCAGATACCGACCTGCCTTTCTACCAAGCATTTCATGGTGGGGACCCTGCCATGGAATGCTTAGTGGAAAGGCAAGGAAAGGGGCCCGGGCAAATCTGCCCCTAGGGGTGTGTGTGTGGGGTGTGATGTGGCACCCAAAAGTGCATGGACAAGAATGCACTGTGTGGCATATTCAACATGGTGCATTCCACACCATGCACGGACGGACATGCTGGAGGTGCTGTCACGGAGACAGTATACTGTTTGGGCTCTCCTATGAGACAAACGTACCCGCCGACATGAACTTGGCTCACCACCAGCCCTGGATTCAACTAGGAATCTGGCGGGCGGGTTCACTAAGGGTTTCACGGTCGTCTTGGAACTGCCGCAGTGGTGATGCTACCGGAAGACTTCCAAACTCGTAATCAGAGCCATTGTGTCAAATTAACCTGAGATGCGTATTTTATTAACACAGTGTATTATTATCTGACAGAATTGTACAAAAACTGTCCTCTTGTGTTAAATGAGAGTGAGAAGGGGAAATTAATCTAGTCAGTGGCTTAATTGCGTTGCATCTGACCAAGATGCCTGAATTCAAATCCGGGATACCTGGGATAAATAAATTGCCTGATCTAAGTCAGATCAATTTACATCATGTGTCTAATTTATCTGATAGTGGCATTTGATAGCACTTTTAAGTAATTCTGTTCAAGATGGATCCTGTAAAAAAACAAATCATTGTTGCGACATTTATAGTAATAATATTGGCCATGATGTAAGGGGTAGTAGATAATTGGTTCCCTTTGTTTTCTAATGGTGTTGTCAAGAGGGATGGTTAATACATATTTTCTTTACTGTTAATGTTTAGAACCTTTTACTTCAAATAAATGTCAATGTAATTTTGTGGTGTGATGTATTAAAATGAAACACTTACATATGTTAAAGAATCACTTTCTGCATGTAAAGTCTTTATCATGTTCTTGCATTTTGTTTGTTGTGTTAGTTATATCCAAAACATTTTGAAGATTCTAAATGTTCTTTGGTACTAAGGGATGAAACAGTTGACTGGTTTGGCCATGGCGAGACCACAGAGCCATTTAACAACTTGGGCAGAGATAAATCAATCAATCAATCATGCCATTTGTATAGCGCACTACTCACCCGGGAGGGTCTCAAGGCGCTGGGTGGAGGGGTATGCTACTGCTCGAACAACCAGGTCTTGAGTTGTTTCCTGAAGGCGAGATGGTCCTGGGTCAGCCGAAGGTGGATGGGGAGGGAGTTCCAAGTCTTGGCAGCCAGGTAAGAGAAGGATCTTCCTCCGGCGGTGGCTTTTCGGATGCGTGGTACGGCTGCGAGGGCGAGGCTGGTGGACCGTAGCTGGCGGGTGGGCGTGTAGAAGGTCAGGCGGTCGTTGAGGTACTTGGGGCCCAGGTCGTGGAGAGACTTGTGTGCGTAGGTGAGGAGCCGGAACGGGATCCTCTTGTCGACGGGGAGCCAGTGCAGGTTCCTCAGGTGGCTGGAGATGTGGCTGCGTCGGGGGACATCCAGGATGAGTCGGGCGGAGGCGTTCTGGATGCGCTGGAGTCTTTTCTGTAGCTTGGCTGTGGTTCCGGCGTAGAGGGCGTTTCCGTAGTCCAGTCGGCTGGTGACGAGTGCCTGGGTGACAGTCTTCCTGGTCTCGGTCGGGATCCAGCGGAAGATCTTGCGAAGCATACGCAGGGTGTTGAAGCACGATGAGGAGACGGCGTTGACTTGTCTGGTCATCGAGAGGGAGGGGTCCAGGATGAAGCCCAGGTTGCGTGCGTGGTCGGTTGGCTTGGGTGCGGGGCCCAGGGCTGGGGGCCACCAGGAGTCGTCCCAGGCGGAGGGCGAAGATCCCAGGATGAGGACTTCCGTCTTGTCCGAGTTCAGTTTCAGGCGGCTGTCCTTCATCCACTCGGCGACGTCTTTCATCCCTTCGTGTAGGCAGGTTCTGGCGGTGTCGGGGTCTCTGGGGAGGGAGAGGATCAGCTGGGTGTCATCGGCGTAAGAGATGATGTTGAGGTTGTGCTGGCGTGCGATGGCTGCGAGACGTCTCATGTAGATGTTGAAGAGGGTGGGGCTGAGTGAAGATCCTTGCGGGACGCCGCAGATGACTTCGGTGGCCTCCGAGCGAAACGGGGGGAGGCGGACTCTTTGTGTTCTTCCGGCGAGGAACGAGATGATCCACTCCAGTGCCTTCTCTTGGATACCGATGTTGCTGAGGCGCTGGACTAGGGTGCGGTGGCAGACCGTGTCGAACGCAGCGGAGAGGTCCAGGAGGATGAGGGCCACTGTTTTCCCCTTGTCGAGCAGGGTCCGGATGTCGTCGGTGGCTGCGATGAGGGCGGTCTCGGTGCTGTGGTTGGCTCTGAAGCCGGACTGCGAGGGGTCGAGGGATCCGTTCGTCTCGAGGAAGGCGGTCAGCTGTCTGTAGACGATCTTCTCGATGACTTTAGCAGGAAAAGGGAGGAGCGAGATGGGGCCGAAGTTTTTGAGATCGGTGGGGTCCGCTGTAGGTTTCTTCAGGAGGGCGCTGATCTCGGCGTGCTTCCAGCTCCCCGGGAAGGTGGCAGTGTTTAAGGAGGCGTTGATGATGTTCCGGAGTTGGGGTGCGATGGTGGAGTCAGCCTTGTTGAAGACGTGGTGTGGGCAGGGGTCGGTCGGTGATCCGGAGTGGATGGTGTTCATCGTGCGGGCTGTGTCTTCGGTGGTCACCGTGGTCCAGGTGCGAAGGGTGGCAGGTAATTTCAAGGGCCTGACCCCTTCCCACCCTCCACAAGCATGAACAAGGGACAATTGCACCAGCAGAGTGGGTGGGCGGTGCTTGTTTATCCACTCGATAGTGCCTCTTCTGTTTCTGGCCCCTCTGTGGAGATTACTCTCCAGGTAAGCAGTGCTTTCCGATACTCATGGCAGGCCTATCTGATTTTAAGAATTGTCTGACCTTGTTCTTCTCTTACGTATTGGTTAAGTTCTTCGCAATAACCCTTTGAATCAGCTGCTGCAGATATCCCATGTGATCTTGACTTCATCCTGCTCTTTAATTCTCTTTGTCTGGTTGTATAGGCTCCAGTTCTGAGATAAATGTTGAGTCCTTGAGGCACACTCTAATGCAAGAAGTCAGACCTGCTTGGTGCGGTGTGACTACAGATAAGTTCTGGAAATCTCATATCCTGACATTATGTGTGAGACTGTCACCCAAACCATCTGCTCTGCCACTGATGATTTTTTAGGTTTGACATCTAGTGGAGTGTGAGGTGAACCAGATGTTTTTGTAAAGCTTGTCTAAACTAGCAGAAAGTGAACATTTCACATGAGGTAATGCTTCCCTAACTGTTTGAGATGGCTTTTAAAATAGTTAGAAAGATAATAAAAATGTTCCTGTTGCTTTTTCTCTAAGAAAGATTGGGTAGCTTTGGTTAAGGGTGATGCCCTTGACACCATGCATAACCTAAATTAGCGTGTACCATAGAAGGATTCAACTGATAAATAATCTCAAATTATACTAAACTAACAAATAAAATAAAACTATGAAAAACTTTAATCTATAAAGTCAAGCAAACAATTAAATCAACAATCTATAAAGAACACTAATTTGGACAACTGAATACTTCAAAAATGACAAACGCTGCAAGATGAGGAAACTCTGCCTGATTCTCCCAACAAACCATTAAAGAAGCAAAATACGCATCTGAAAAAAATGATATTCCAAATAATCATATAATGCGTTTATAGCCAAAAACTTGTAAAGTAAATAAAAAAAAAACCTGCAAAACACTTTACATTCCCAAAAATACATGTACTTAATAGTTAATCATCAAAATGTAACTAACATCATGCAATTTAACATAGCAGGGTAATACATTACTAAAACTAGTGTAAAATACTAACAACAGTACATCTAAATATACCAAAAAACCGACAAAACAGACTATAACTAACTGTTAAACGTCCCTTGTACCCCCTACCTTCAAAACCCTTATACTGTTCTTGAAAAAGGACTTACCTGTTCTGTTGAACAACAGGACCTTACAGTGACCTGGTTCCGGGAAAATTTATCAAACGTAACACAAATAGATTACAAAATAGAAACTAGAGGTAAAAAATCAAATGGCCGCTAAATGAAACAAAAAAAAGGACTATCACCTTATAGAAATGAAATATTGTAACAGTGTTACAGTGTTGAAGAAATATTTTAAAATGTAAAAACTTATGAAACATGTAAAACATACCAAATTATGTTGTAAATAATTATGAAACATTTGAAAAGTATAGATTAAATAATAGAATAAAATATATGCAATTATTTAATATATACTAATAAAACATATGTCAAAATAATGTTGAAAATATACATATAAAATAAAATAAAATAAATTACTATCTCCTTAAAGAATTGAATAGGAAATGTTGTAAAAGTGTTGTATAAATGTTCTAACAAAATTAAAAATTAATAAGTATATATAACATGTCAAACAAGGTTATACAAAATTGTGAAAACATTGTAAAGCATTGATTAAATAATAGTATAAAATATATATGGTTATTTAATACATACTTATAAAACATATGTTAAAATAGTGTTGAAATATATAGAACAAAAGCTTAGAAATGTCATACAAATGAATACAATTATTAACCATATGAAGCATATTAAACTATGTTATACAAATAGTGAAAACATTGTAATGTATCAATTAAATAATAGTATTAACATATATACTATTATTAATATGTACTAATAAAACATACGTTAAAATAATGTTGAAAATATATATGACAGTTAAGAAAAGTTAAAAATTGTTAATAATGAAAAATATGATTTGAAAATGTACAACATACAAATGTATACAAATTTGATTTACCAGATCTTTTATTTTATTATTTACATATTTTTCTATTTTTACTTGAAGTATGTATGATTCAAAATGTAAAACTACAGAATAAATAAATATTGGAAACAAATGAAATAGAAAATGTGTGAAGTCTTTATTATACAAAATTTGGGGAAGGTGCTGGACACTGAAGGGGTGAAATTTACTTTTCCGAATCCAGTGTAAACCTATTTGGTGGGAGGTGCTGGACTCTAAAGGGTACCATTTAATATTCCCATACAATCTAAACCAATTTGGGGAAGATGTTGGACAGTTAAAGGGTGACATTTTACTATTCCCACTGTAATGTAAAACAATTTAGGGAAGGTGTTGGACACTAAAGAGTTGACATTCACGATTCCCAATCCAATCTAACCATATTAGAAAAGGTGTTGAACAACAAAGGGATGAAATTTACTACTCCCACTCCAATCTAAGCAAATTTTGGGAGGGTGTTGAACACTAAAGGGATGACTTATACTGTTCCCACTCCAATCTAACCATGTTGGGGGAAGGTGTTGGACACTAAGAGCCTTATTACGAGTCTGGTGGATCGAGGAATGCCAGACTTATGGTGGCGACGTGATCTCAAATCCAGCCATGCCACATCGGTGGTCCGACCACCTGATTATGACTTAGGAAGCCGGACCGTAATGGGTCACCAGCTCTGCCTGGGAACCACCATTCCATGGCATATTAGTGGGGGTCAAAGGCCACAATATGCTTGGTGGAACCGCCACGATCCCGCCATGCATATTCAAGTTTCCTCTCCGCCAGGCTTTTCATGGCGGTTCCACCACCATGAAAACCCTGGCGGAGAGGAAACAAAGGAGGCATAACATGTGCCCCGCTGTGTGCATGCACAAAGGTTCCTGCACGGGATGAACTTTCGAGTCCATGCCATGCAGGAACCTTGTAGTGCATTCCAGTTGTTATTACTTTTTTAATACCACCACCGCCTTTAAAAGAGGCACCGCCATGGGACCCTCATGCCGCCCACTTGCCAGACCGTGAAAATGCCAAATCTGGCAGGCGGCGCAAGCTTTGACTGAGCTTCGCCTAAGACTAGTAATTAGGCCCTAAAGGGGTGACATTTACTATTTCCACTTCAATCTAAATCAATTTGTGGAAGGTGTTGGACACTAAAGGGGTGACATTTACAATTCCCACTTCAATCTAAAAAAATTGGTGAAGGTGTTGGGCACAAAAGGAGTGACATGTACTATTCCCCCTCCTATCTAAAGCAATTTTCGGAAAGTGTTGGACACTAAAGGGGTATCATTTACAGTGATCCTCAATAAAGCATGACCTGGGAATCTCGTTAATTCCCAAATTACAACACCATAGGGGTGGTTTACATGATCACCTATACATGTAACCTACATTATGTGGCATGACTACTAGAAAGGTCAGCACGAGAATAGTAGAACACCGTAGCAACATTAGGTGCAAACGGACCACAACAAAAATTACATTGCATTTCATTGAGAAGCAATGCACCCCATAGATCTAACATGGGTAGTGTTAGAACATATCAAACACACTCATAACCTCGAACACAGACTACTAGAAAAGGAACAACGCTGGGTTTTCAAATTACGCACAGATACTAGAGGTCTGAATGACAATATCCCTTTGGGCCAGTTTATCGAGTAGCAACAGGGCTCTGCAATACCACCCAGCCACAGCTATGATTATCACGCAGGAGACAGCTTCCTCCTTCCGGTAATGATAGATGATTGTCATCACGCCTACTTAAGCCTTTAGTAATGTCTGCATACTCACTCCTGAATTTTGTCAGCGAGAGTTGGAACTCCATGGTTTCATGAACACTAAAATCTATATGTAAACCACTAACTAAGTAGGATAAAACGTTGCTGGTACTCCAAGTTTTTCATTAACATTACACCCTATACGTGAAAACCACTAAGGGGGCATGAAGACATTTTGGCAATGATAATGGGAGCCCCTCAAAATATAGGGGTCGATTAGGATGGCGTACGGAAACGGGTAACGTCCGCCATGGTCGCGGAAAAATCACTCCCGCTCGCACCGCGGAGAATCCGCGGTTGCGATTAGGATATTCATGTCAAGGAATTCTGACTGCGGCGGACGGATCACATCAAACACCGTCAGCGGCGGACGGAACACATCTAACACCGTCTGCGGCGGACGGAACCAAAAGAACCCCCACCGCCGCGGACGCACATGACCGCGGGAACAGGCCCAAACGACGCCATACCCGCGAAGGGTCCGTCCGCGCGATTAGGATAATGCCGCCATTCCAACGGAACTCACCGCCGTCCTCCATCGCCGCGGAAACAATACCTCCGAAAACAGACCATGACAGCGGAAGGACCACACAAACACCATCCCATCCGTCAAACCGATTAGAAAATGGCCGACGGAAGTAAATAGACATCACATCAAACAGAACACCCAACCACCTGAAACACCCACCCCCAGCAACTACACGCCCCAATTACACCCCCCCAAGCACCGAAAAATGCACCTAATTCACCACACCCACAGAACACCTGATTGGCAACTACCATTGGGACACCACCACCACACAGAGTATAAAATGAATCCCTCCCACTACCACAGTCCTTTGCATCACAGCATAGCTGCAAGCAAGAGCCACATTAGCACGACCAGCAGACACACACAAACACACATACAACCTGCTCACAAACACACACACCACACAACCCAACACCACACCATCCATACACACCACTCACCTGCACATCCCACCACACCCCCCCACACCTAGCACATCACACACCATGGCACCCAAGAAAAATCCTAAATTCACTGACACTGAGTTGAAGGTCATGGTGGATGAAATCATTCGTGTCGAACCACAGCTCTTTGGCAACCTAGTCAAGCAGACAACCTTGGCAACCAAAAACCACATGTGGGACAGGATAGTCAGCAGAGTGAATGCGTCAGGGACCGTGCCACGCACCAAGCACGACATTCAGAGGCGGTGGCACAACCTCAAGGCAAGGGTGAAAGGCATCAGAGCGAAGAACCACCTGCAGGCACACCACACTGGCGGCGGTACTCCCCTGGAGCCCCTACCATTTACTGATTGGGAGGAGAAGGTGCTGGGCATACTGCACCCTGAGAGCCTGGAGGAAATCGAGGAGGGAGAAGAGGCTGGTAAGTACAAACAAATGACCACGAACGCACTGATATGCTCTGCCATGCACAACTGACAAGACAAATCTCCCTGCCACCAATCCATGCATGTGCACCACACAGTCACCCAAATGTGCAGTCCTCCCCTCAAATCCACCCACCATGACCAAACACAAATGTTGCCTCCTACGTTCCAATGCTTGCATGTTGTCAGAGCAACCAGCACCACAACTCCCAATAGGCCCCCATGTCCACAGGGAAGGTGGCTGTGGGGGTGGGGGGTGAGAGAGGTGGGTGGGGTGTGTGAGAGACCAGCACTACAGCTCCCAACAAGCCCCCATGTCCACAGGGAGGGTGGTGGTGGTGGTGGGGGGGTGAGAGAGACCAGCAACACAACTCCCAACAGGCCCCCATGTCCACAGGGAGGGTGGCGGTAGGGGGTGTGTGTGAGAGAGGTGGGTGGGGTGTGTGAGAGACCAGCACTACAACTCCCAACAAGCCCCATGTCCACAGGGAGGGATGGCGGTGGGCGGGGTGTGTGAGAGACCAGCACCACAACTCCCAATAGGCCCCCATGTCCACAGGGAGGGTGGCTGTGGGGGTGGGGGGTGAGAGAGGTGGGTGGGGTGTGTGAGAGACCAGCACTACAACTCCCAACAAGCCCCCATGTCCACAGGGAGGGATGGCGTTGGGGGTGTGTGAGAGAGGTGGGTGGGATGTGTGAGAGACCGGCACTACAACTCCCAACAGGCCCCCATGTCCACAGGGAGGGGGGTGGTGGTGGTGGTGGGGGGGTGAGAGAGACCAGCACCACAACTCCCAACAGGCCCCCATGTCCACAGGGAGGGATGGCGGTGGGGGGGTGAGAGAGACCAGCACCACAACTCCCAACAGGCCCCCATGTCGGGTGGCGGTGGGGGGTGCGTGTGAGAGAGGTGGGTGGGGTGTATGAGAGACCAGCACTACAACTCCCAACAAGCCCCCATGTCCACAGGGAGGGATGGCGGTGGGGGGGAGTGAGAGAGGTGGGTGGGGTGTGTGAGAGACCAGCACCACAACTCCCAACAAGCCCCCATGTCCACAGGGAGGGATGGCGGTGGGGGGGTGAAAGAGGTGGGTGGGGTGTGTGAGAGACCAGCACTACAACTCCCAACAGGCCCCCATGTCCACAGGGAGGGTGGTGGTGGTGGGGGGGTGAGAGAGACCAGCACCACAACTCCCAACATGCCCCCATGTCCACAGGGAGGGTGGTGGTGGGGGGTGTGTGTGAGAGAGGTGGGTGGGGTGTGTGAGAGACCAGCACTACAACTCCCAACAAGCCCCCATGTCCACAGGGAGGGATGGCGGTGGGTGGGGTGTGTGAGAGACCAGAACCACATCTCCCAACAAGCCCCCATGTCCACAGGGAGGGATGGCGGTGGTGGTGGGGGGGTGAGAGAGACCAGCACCACAACTCCCAACAGGCCCCCATGTCCACAGGGAGGGATGGCAGTGGGGGGGTGAGAGAGACCAGCACCACAACTCCCAACAAGCCCCCATGTGCACAGGGAGGGATGGCGGTGGGGGGGTCAGAGAGACCAGCACGACAACTCCCAACAGGCCCCCATGTCCACAGGGAGGGTGGTGGTGGGTCGGGTGTGTGAAAGACCAGCACCACAACTCCCAACAGGCCCCCATGTCCACAGGGAGGGTGGCGGTGGGGGGGAGTGCGAGAGAGAGGTAACTGAATAGTAATGTTGTTACCAAAACCATGTCATGTCCACAGCATTGAACTTGATAATTTTGTCCGTCAGGTGATCGCAACTTGACTGCCGCAAGCACCAACCGCCAGCACCCGTCACCCCCCTCACAGCACGGACTATCTGGGGACGAGCCCATTGCCAGCTCAGACGCAGAGGACGAAGCGGGACCAATCAGACTTCCAGGGCCATCAGGCTCACAGGACATCACTACCTCCACCACCACGGCCTGTGTCACCACACCATCACCTGCCATAGTGAGCTGTGCAGCCACCACTACCACCACCTCCACCACCACCACCACCACCACTCCTGCCAGTGTCACCCTGCCTGACCCATCAGCCGATGATGGGCCATCTACATCCCAGGCAAGCAGGGAGAGTGGACATGAGAGGACACAGGTGAGGGCACAGCACACAAGCAGGAGTGCAGTTGCCCGCCGAGGTGGGGAAGGACACCCACCCCATCCAGCCACAGAAACCCTGGAAGCCATTGCAAGAGTCAATGCATCGTATCAGCGGGCGCAGGAACAGTCTGAACGGGCCCACCAAGACTCACAGGAGAACAGCAATCTGTTGCGGTCCATAGATACGCCCATAGGGCAAATTGTGGACATCATGGCCCAAGCAACTGCACTGTGGAGGGACTGGCTATCCCGCGCCACACCACCACCCCCTCACCCTAGTGCCCAGCGGGACCGCTCCCCAACACCACCGCCACCCACACCTGAGCCCACGGAAAGGGAGGTGGCCCCTGACCAACCTGCACCCACAGCTGTCTCCGCTCCTGCTACACGACGGAGGGGCCGTCCGAGGCTGGATGCCGGTGAGAGCAGTGGTGTTGCTCCAGCTACCCGCTATAAGAGGGGTCGCCAATGACTCCACCCTAGTCCTAGCATGCCATTCACTCTGCCAACTATCCTGCCCCACAATGCCAAGCATTGCCACACGTCTGTTGGACTAGGTGGACATCACAGAATGTGGTGTCCCAACAGTGTTTCCATCTGCCATGACCTTCAACTCTCACTCCCCCACCAACACTCCTTTGTAAATATGCACCAACAACAATCCTCAACCTGTAAATAAACATCACGTACACACTCAATGATGTGTTGCCTCCATGTTTTAATCACATGAATGTCTCAGAATGTTAAGTTACCAGGTGCAGGGATAAATGTTGGTGAGAATCATGGCTCTGTGGGAGTGACCTAGAGATAAAGAGAGAACAACAAACACAGGTCATGAAAGAGATTCACATCCATCACAACACACTGTACTGCATCATCCCACAAACCACACTCATCACCAATTAAGTTGATCACAGGACACACATCGGGGAGCATACCATGTACCCATGTAACACACACATTTGCTAACTGAACATACCAGAACAGGCAGCATAGACACACCACATCCACACTCCACCACCAAACATACATCACGCATTGTCTGGCTGTACAAGCGGTAGTTACTCACATTCAAGGGAAATAGCGATCAATGAGCTGACGCCTCTGGTCCACACCTTCTTCCTCACCACTTTCCTCATCAGTCAACATGGGTGGGATGGGAGGCCGAGCAACCTGTTGGTCTTCAGGGTCCATGATCAGTTCTATGTTATTGCGCAATGCCAGGTTGTGCAGCATGCAGCAGGCAATCACGATTTTGCATACTTTGCCTGGTGAGTATGGCAGGGCCCCTCCGGTTTTATCCAGGCAGCGAAACCTAGACTTCAGCAGTCCAAAAGTACGTTCTATCACTCGACGTGTCCTCCCATGGGCATCATTATAACGCAATTCACCAGGGGTAGTAGGATTCCTGATGGGGCTCAGCAGCCGCGGCCTGTTTGGGTACGCCGAGTCGCCTGGATGGTATGATGACAGACAAAAATGTCATTACCATGAATTGTGGAAACACTATGCCACACATACAACACATTTGTCCTCACAACACACTGACAACACAATTGTCCTTTCAGGACACTCACCTACAAGCCACGCACGTTCTGGACGCAGATTAGCCATCAGTTGGGGGACAATGCTGCTCCGCATGATGTGGGAGTCATGGGCGGAGCTGGGAAATCTGGCACACACATGCGAGATGATGTTGTCAGCCAGGCACACCACTTGCACGTTGAGGGAATGGTAGTGCTTCCGATTCCTATATACAGCTTCACGTGCCCGGGGTGGTATGAGACCAATATGTGTTCCATCAATTGAACCCACCACGTGTGGTAACTGGGCCAGGGCATAGAAGTCCCCTTTGACTGCTGCCAACTCGGCCTGACGTGGAAAATGGATGTAGTCATCCTTGTACAGCATCATGGCATTCAGGACATCCCGCAGAACCATGCTGAACATGGATTGTGACATCCCTCCCGCATGGCCAACGGTGTACTGGAAAGTGCCAGTCGCAAAGAAATGTAGTGCCGCCATCACCTTTGCTGTGGGTGTGAAAGCCCCAGGATATGTCCGGCGTGGCTGCAGATGAGGTGTCAATTGTGTGACAAGCTCCTGCAATCTCAGTCGGTCAAGCCGGTATTTGCGGATCACCTCCTCGTCAACCATGTCCTCCAGCACAGTGTATGGTCGATGCACATTCGGAGCCCTCCTGTGTGGGAATAGATGGCAGCAGATGTCAAATGATCAACAACGCATAGCCGTGCAACACTATCACATCAAGAGCACCACAATGCTAATAAGACATGTTGCAGACAGTGATGATATGTGTGACCGGGACAAAATATCATGAAATAGAGCAGACTACACACAATGTACAGCCGCAAAGACCATCCTGTGGCCTCACATGTACAATGTAAAGTGCACACATGTTAGAACTTTTTGCAACAACACATGACTGAGGGCCCATATGTGGACAAGCGTCCACACAGATACACATGTACGTGCACAAACAACATGAAATTTGAAGACACCCGACTTGTGGTCATGCACCCATGCAAACACAGACAATGCCCCCTCAGCTGACATGCATGGGCACACACCAACAGACACGCATACACAGAATGCATGTACACACACATCATTGTTACTTGCACACACAAACAACACACTCACAACAGGTAATGAATGTGTGTACACACCCTTGAGGTACTGTGTTGATGTGTAAAAATGAACACGTGTGTCCACAAGACCAAACCGTCAACACGTCAAAATGCACATCCGACGCTACTTTGGGCAACAACACTAGCCTATGTTGACCACTGGCAAGGTCTACAGTCTGAGCACACATTGAAAAAATGGACATGATTGTCGCACATGGACATGCTCCATAGACTACGCATCAAAATATCTTACAGCATTCCAGACATGTCCTGACACACTAAGAAGTTTACATGTGTGCGGAGACATGCAGTGTGTGTACATACGCCATCTGGGGAGGCCTTCCAGCAACACAGGAGATGACCGATTACACAGCAATTAAGCATTACATATGCTCTATGGTCACTGATCATCCCGGTTGCACTCCGCTAAATGCATGTGCGCAACACCGCGGCGGTGCATCATTTGAAAATATTCACTCACTGGCGTCGCTATGGCGGTGCACGCCTTCCGCGGTGGCGGTGCAGGCAAACACGTACATTTGATGATCCAATCTGACATGGCAGTTGAAACAACCACTTACAGGGTTATTGCCTCACCCACTGCCAGTCCAGGCCGGTCACCCACCGGCAGTCCAGACCGGTCACCCACTGCCAGTCCAGGCAGGTCACCCACCGTCAGTCCAGGCCGGTCACCCACCGCCAGTCCAGGCCGGTCACCCACCACCAGTCCAGGCCGGTCACCCACTGCCAGTCCAGGCTGGTCACCCACCGTCAGTCCAGGCCGGTCACCCACCGCCAGTCCAGGCCGGTCACCCACCACCAGTCCAGGCCGGTCACCCACCGCCAGTCCAGGTCGGTCACCCACCACCAGTCCAGGCCGGTCGCCCACCACCAGTCCAGGACGGTCACCCACCGCCAGTCCAGGCCGGTCACCCACCGCCAGTCCAGGACGGTCACCCACCGCCAGTCCAGGACGGTCACCCACTGCCAGGACTGTGCGGTGCCTGGACTGGCGGTGGGTGACCGGCCTGGACTGGTGGTGGGTGACCGGCCTGAACTGGCGGTGGGTGACCGGCCTGGACTGGCGGTGGGTGAGACAATAACACTGTAAGTGGTTGTTTCAACTGCCATTTCAGATTGCATCATCAAATGTACGCGTTTGCCTGCACCGCCACCGCGGAAGGCGTGCACCGCCATAGCGGCGCCAGTGAGTGAATATTTTCAAATGTTGCACCATCGCGGTAGCGCGCACATGCGGTTGCCGTTGTGTGAACGTGGCGGTCCGTGCACATGTTGCCAATGAGAACAGGTAACGCGTTGCACGTAAGCGCATTCAAATATTGCGGAAGACGTGATCCGCCACAACAATGTGAGTCATTGGCTCTTTTTGAATGAAGCATCCATGGAAAACCAGTTGCTGCAGACGTATGCCACTGGTATGAACTCAGGGCCCTATATATGTGTGAAGATTTCCTGCACACATTCACCGCTTCCAGCCACTGCTGCCTGCAACCGTCACCTCGACCTGCTGCTCATGAGCTATCCAACTACTGCTGCCTGCGACCGTCACCTCGACCTGCTGCTCCTGAGCTATCCAACTACTGCTGCCTGCGACCGTCACCTCGACCTGCTGCTCCTGAGCTATCCAACTACTGCTGCCTGCGACCGTCACCTCGACCTGCTGCTCCTGAGCTATCCAACTACTGCTGCTGTACTGCCACAGTCGTCAACCTTGCCATGCAGGGAGTGCGAGAGACCCGGTCTCGTCCCTTCACCACAGCGGAGCTGGATGTCCTTGTGGACGGTGTGCTCAGCCACTATGAACGGCTCTATGGTCCCCCCGGACAGGTGGTAAGTGAAGTGGGTAACATGTTGGTGGGCATGAGGTGGTCACTGACTCCTTGCTACTGCAAGCTTGGCGGTGTGCTGTGGGACCTTCACATGTGTTGTACTGCGCATGGCTGCATGAAGATACGTGTTTCTGCAATGTCTATGATTGTCAAGCAGTCCACTGACGTTAGCCTCTTGTCTCCCATCCTGGTAGGTGAAGCTGCACCTTCGCAAGGTCGTGTGGAAGACCATAGCACGTGATGTACGGGCAGTGGGGGTGTGCAATAGACGACACACACACTGCCACAAGCGCTGGGACGACATATCCAGGCTCAGCAAGAACATCGCAGAGATGACACTGGGGATAATTCCGAGAACAGGCCGCCTTGAACGACGCACCATGACCCCTCTAATGTATCATATCATTGCTGTGACGCATCCTGACCTGTCCGCTCGGCTGAGAGGGGATCCAGAGCAAATTAGCGGTAAGCAGACTGTATGTGTCTGTAACTTGTGAGTGAATGCATGTATCCGTGCTCAGACACAGTAGTGACATCCGTGGTGCGTTTCTGATGCATATATTGCATGTTGGTGTAATTAGCGGAGTGGGCGGTAGCACGCATGTCCGCAAGGTGGACATGCCAGTTGATTAGTATTTGAGGGTTCCAGGACATGCCGTTGAGGTCTGGTGTCCCATGGCATGACATGTGTGGTGTTCTGCATGCACTTGCCCTGTTTGTATGATGTACAGGTTTCACAGAAACCAACGGATCTATGATGTTTGGATGTGTGGTAGGGGTGGTTCGTGTACAGGATGGGTGCTACATGTCAATCGACTGTAAGGAACGTTGTGACTTTTTAACCTTCAGTACGTGAGTGTGGCACTTAGGTTAACATCTCTTCTCTCTCTCTTCCAGCTTTGGCCGAGGGCACTGACACACAGACGACGGAGATGAGTGGTGGTAATGCATCCGGATCCGAGATGACACACACGCAGACTGACATTGAAGATGGGAGCCACGGAGAGGGGGACAGAACCGTCCCAGAGGACTCACATGTGGAGACACCATCGCCCTCATCCTCAGAAAGTGTTGGTGAGTCCGCACTGTTGGGACAGACAGGGAGTGGGCAATCAACACCTTCAGTCGGAACACAGCACACAGGGCCCACACTGCCACCCACTGCAACATGTACTGCTTGTGCTCGCCAGAGGAGGGGGAGCAGAGTTGCCTTTGGTGCAGGAACCGCTGCCCCTGCCCCTGTGACACAAAGTGCACTTTGTGCAGAGGCTGTTGATCTGCTGCGACAGCTGTGTGTAGGGCAGACCAACATGATCAATGCATTCCAAGACCACGATAGGAAGTTGGGGTAGGTGGTGGCATTCATGGAGGGGATGCATGGCGATGTTGCTGTCTCCACAGAACAGTTCAGTCATTGGCAAACCCTGTGTCCTCAGCCATTGTACAGTCGCATAGACAGGGTGCTACTTCTGTACAACCAGCCACACCACTTGATGTTACAGGGGAGAGTGAGTCATCAGACCAGGCCTCCTATTCAGGTTATTACACTAGGAGCAGCCACAGGCTGCAAGGCAGGGCACGAAGGGCACAGACACCATCCCCTAGGCCTGTGATCTCTTTATCCGAAGACGACGTGTCCAACACTGGAGTTGACACACAGGATCATCTAGGGGTGTGTGTGGAAATGGATTCACATGCTACACAGCCATCCCCCACCAAAGTGACTCCCAAGCCAAGGCCACCTCCCAGGAGCAGGGACACTCCCAAGGACAAGGACAGTACCAAGGAAAGGGCACCTCCCAAGAGCAGGGACACTCCCAAGGACAAGGACAGCACCAAAGAAAGGGCACCTCCCAAGAGCAGGGACACTCCCAAGGACAAGGAGAGTACCAGGGAAAGGGCACCTCCCAAGAGCAGGGACACTCCCAAGGACAAGGACAGTACCAAGGAAAGGGCACCTCCCAAGAGCAGGGACACTCCCAAGGACAAGGACAGTACCAGGGAGAGGGCACCTCCCAAGAGCAGGGACACTCCCAAGGACAAGGACAGTACCAAGGAAAGGGCACCTCCCAAGAGCAGGGACACTCCCAAGGACAAGGACAGTACCAAGGAAAGGGCACCTCCCAAGAGCAGGGACACTCCCAAGGACAAGGACAGTACCAAGGAAAGGGCACCTCCCAAGAGCAAGGTAGCATCAAAGGAGAGGGACACTACAATGGACAAGTCTGCACCCAGGGACTGGGCACTGGCAAGGGATCAGGGCCATTCCAGGGACAGGACACCTCCGACGTCCAAGGCACATCCCATGGCCAAGGGTTCTCCCATAGACACGAGCACCATCAAGGACAGGCATATATCACCCCTGGCTGCACTGAGGCTGATGTTTAAGGAATGTACAACACATGTGTCAGCGGTGGAGTCCCCCCATACCTCTACTCCCATCCATGCCCCGCAGAAGCAGAGGAAGGAGTACACTGTTGTTGCATCCCCCATTACACATGATGCAGAGGGCAGAAGGCAGGCACACAGCAAACGGCAGGCAGGGTCCAGCACTTCGCCAGAGAGCAGACCACTACAAGCACATGATACACCTTTGATGTCTGGTGATGCCACTCCACTTACCAGTCCAGGCATGTCCGGGGTGCCCCTACGTTTCACAAAGAAACGGAGACAAACACCACTGAGACCTGAACACCCCAATGTCGCTCCAGTACAGCTGTCCCCAGCTCCCAGAGCCACCCTGCCTCCTGGCCCATACAGCCCTGTGGCTCATCATTTCAGTGGTCCTAGTGGCTCAGCTGCAGTTCACTCACATGTGTCAGGTGCAGGCATGGTATTTGTTGGTCAGTGTACAGGGACATGTCCGGGCAGTGTGTCTGGGTCTATGGCACATGTGTCAGTCACCACAGCTGTGGCTGTGTCTCACACTCCTGTTTCTGGTGCTGGCGGTGTGTCTGGGTCTATGGCTCATGTGTCAGTCAGTAGATCGGTGGCTGTGTCTCACACTCCTGTTGCAGGTGCTGGCAGGGTGTCTGGGTCTATGGCTCATGTGTCAGTCAGTAGATCGGTGGCTGTGTCTCACACTCCTGGTGCTGGTGCTGGCGGTGTGTCTGGGTCTAGGGCTCATGTGTCAGTCAGTAGATCGGTGGCTGTGTCTCACACTCCTGTTGCTGGTGCTGGCGGTGTGTCTGGGTCTAGGGCTCATGTGTCAGTCAGTAGATCGGTGGCTGTGTCTCACACTCCTGTTGCTGGTGCTGGCGGTGTGTCTGGGTCTATGGCTCATGTGTCAGTCAGTAGATCGGTGGCTGTGTCTCACACTCCTGTTGCTGGTGCTGGCGGTGTGTCCGAGGCGAGTAGTTCAAGCAGTCCACCAGATTCTGTGGTGTGAGGTTTAGTTGCCATCAGTCACATGTCATTTAACTTTGTGTGTACATTGACGTATGTAACCACCTAGGTATTATTAATCTCCTTGTGACGGGTCGCTTGACACACGTACTTGGGTAGCCAATGATGTACCTGCTGTGTTGTCCACAATGCCCTGTTGCAGTTCTGATACTGCATTCTGCCCTCTCACTTGCTGCCAATGATGTACCTGCTGTGTTGTCCACAATGCCCTGTTGCAGTTCCGATACTGCATTCTGCCCTCTCATTTGCTGCCAATGAGGTACCTGCTGTGTTGTCCACAATGCCCTGTTGCAGTTCCGATACTGCATTCTGCCCTCTCATTTGCTGCCAATGATGTACCTGCTGTGTTGTCCACAATGCCATGTTGCTGTTCTGATACTGCATTCTGCCCTCTCATTTGCTGCCAATGATGTACCTGCTGTGTTGTCCACAATGCCCTGTTGCAGTTCTGATACTGGATTCTGCCCTCTCATTTGCTGCCAATGATGTACCTGCTGTGTTGTCCACAATGCCCTGTTGCTGTTCTGATACTGCATTCTGCCCTCTCATTTGCTGCCAATGATGTACCTGCTGTGTTGTCCACAATGCCCTGTTGCTGTTCTGATACTGCATTCTGCCCTCTCATTTGCTGCCAATGATGTACCTGCTGTGTTGTCCACAATGCCCTGTTGCTGTTCTGATACTGCATTCTGCCCTCTCATTTGCTGCCAATGATGTACCTGCTGTGTTGTCCACAATGGCCTGTTGCTGTTCTGATACTGCATTCTGCCCTCTCATTTGCTGCCAATGATGTATCTGCTGTGTTGTCCACAATGCCCTGTTGCAGTTCTGATACTGCATTCTGCCCTCTCATTTGCTGCCAATGATGTACCTGCTGTGTTGTCCACAATGCCCTGTTGCTGTTCTGATACTGCATTCTGCACTCTCATTTGCTGACAATGATGTACCTGCTGTGTTGTCCACAATGCCCTGTTGCTGTTCTGATACTGCATTCTGCCCTCTCATGTGCTGCCAATGATGTAGCTGTTCTGTGCAATGGACTGTCGATGCACTTATCCCCTCTCATATGCTGCCTGTGATGTTGCTGTCCTGTGCAATGGACTGTCGATGCACTTACCCCCTCTCATGTGCTGCCTCTGATGTAGCTGTTCTGTGCAATGGACTGTCGATGCACTTATCCCCTCTCATATGCTGCCTGTGATGTTGCTGTTCTGTGCAATGGACTGTCGATGCACTTACCCCGTCTCATGTGCTGCCTCTGATGTAGCTGTTCTGTGCAATGGATTGTCGATGCACTTATCCCCTCTCATATGCTGCCTGTGATGTTGCTGTTCTGTGCAATGGACTGTCGATGCACTTACCCCCTCTTATGTGCTGCCTCTGATGTAGCTGTTCTGTGCAATGGACTGTCGATGCACTTATCCCCTCTCATATGCTGCCTGTGATGTTGCTGTTCTGTGCAATGGACTGTCGATGCACTTACCACCTCTCATGTGCTGCCTCTGATGTAGCTGTTCTGTGCAATGGACTGTCGATGCACTTATCCCTTCTCATATGCTGCCTGTGATGTTGCTGTTCTGTGCAATGGACTGTCGATGCACTTATACCCTCTCATGTGCTGCCTCTGATGTAGATGTTCTGTGCAATGGACTGTCGATGCATTTATCCCCTCTCATGTGATGCCAATGATGTACATGATCTGTTGTACACAATGCCCATGCTCTTGGATATTCTGATATTATGCACCTAATATGTTGAATAAAGCTAATAAATCATGTTTTGTGGTATGTCGTTGTCATTCCTGGTTGTGTACTTCAATTGTGTATATTTTTGTGAGATCATCAATGTATTTCCTATGACAAGCCACTCCCCCTTCCAACGTCACAGCCCTGGCAAGTACTCCCCTTCCGGCAGCAATAAGTGAGTTGGCGTACCTGCATCGTCGTCGATGATGGTCCATGACTTGTTGGTGGTGGAGCACGAAGAGTATCGGAAAGGCGTGCAGCGCTGGGTCCATGACTGCGATCTGCTTGTGGTGTGTATCTCCACTGTGGTGATTCCGCCGTGTTCAGGCAGGTTGTTTTTCCGCTGTAATTTTATGTGTGTTTTCCGCCATCGTGATTTGGGGGACGGTCGGACACGTCATTCCGTACGGCGGTGTGTCTGGTTTGGGTGCATCTGCCGTGTGGTCGGGTGTACTACCGCGGCGGTGCGTGCTCTTCCGCCGCGTACAGTAATTTGACAGGGTTTCCCATCCTAATATGGCGGACGGAGTGTCCGCGGCAGGCGGACAGAAAAAATGCTTTTTCCGCCTACTCAAGGACGGCGGTCGTCCTTCCGTCCGCCATCCTAATGAGCCCCTAAGTACGGCCAGGGAACAGAGGGGAATAAGGAAGGTACAACAACGAGAACAATGTTCCCTCAATGGCCACAGTATTACAATGTCGGTATATATCCCATTCCTGATATGGTACAGGTGACAAATGCAAAAATAGTCTTATTTATTTTCTTCAAAAGATGTAGAATTTTTTATTTTCAATTTATCATTGCTTATTTATTTTTATCTTTTTTCATAATTACTTAGTTCATAAAAAACATTTTGACAATGTAAATTTCATAAATAGTTTCATGGTTCATGGTTCATACAAAAAAGATAACAGATAGTAAAGTAAATACGACAATAACTATATACACAAAAACAATTCATCCCAATCCTCATACCCTTGGTAACTCACAATCTATTACAGCAGTCACACACAATCTTACCCTCACTACATTCATAACCACAACATTTGAAAAAAGAACTGAGTCTAAATTGGCAGAAACATCCTGCCAATTTGCAGGTCTCAGGGCACTTTTATGAGACCCCGCACTTGGTCGACGCGCGTTTCGGCGGCGCAAGGCCACCTTCTTCAGGACCTCTTCCAGACACCCAAATCCATATATCCAGGGGACCTAAAATATATATAATAAACACTGTCTCCCGTTCTGCTCCCCGCCGACATGCCAAATCCGCCCCTCAGCGCGGCGGCTCACCAGTGGACAGTCAGGCGTCGCCTCGGGCAGGAGGAGGCCCCTCGCTAATGTCCGCAGCAGGCCGCGGGGCCCCCGGTCCAAGCTTCCTCAAAATGGCACCCAACGCCCGGGATCTCTGCTCTCCCACCGTACGGCCCTCGAAGAGGTGAGTGGCAATCTCCCTAGGCGATCGGTGGGGTCCGGAGCAGAGGCAGTTTACAACCGCTTTGCCATCTTACTTGGCCACGCCCCCGGCTGCCCCTTTTTGTCTATTTTGAATCCACTGGACAAACTCACCCTGGGGCCCTGTTTACCTTCCTGGCCTTTCCAATTACCTTTTCTTGGTGGTGTCCCTGCCATGAAAAGGTCAGCAAAAAGGCAGGTCATGATCACCATGGCAGTGCTGGCATCGGCACAGTCGTCATAGACAGCCGCTTTCCCCACCAGTGCGGGATCCAAGATCCTGGCAGTTGTGGCGATCTTGTGGCGGTCTTATTGCCCTCTTCATAATAGGGCCATCAGACTGCCTAAGAAGCGGCGGTCAAACTGCCACTGGAGGTATGGCGGTCTCAAGACCACCGTACTCAAAATCAGCCCCTTTGTGTTACATTTTTTTTGCATTCTGAGTAAGACATCAACTTGCTACTGTGTATGATACGGGAAACAACATTTTCATTGCATGCGCTACAACGCATGCAATTACAACGCAAGCCATTACATCGCAAGTCGTTTTTATGACTGGTTGTAGGGGGCGCGCTAAACTAAGGAATAGTATAATTTACTATTCCAACACCTTCCCCACTGTTGTATCCATTTCTCCTCGGTTTTGTTTCCTGTTTCTATGCATGCTGCATTTTGCAACACACATTGAAAGAGGAAATCACCTCTAATGATTGTTTTTGTTCAGGAAGGGTGCCCTTCCTGCACATAAACAATCACTGAAACAATGCTGTTATTCAACTTCTATTTGCGTTAATGCAACACACATATAAATTAAAAAACTGCATTTCAGGTTGTTTTTGTGCAGGAAGGGAACCCTTCCTGAACAAAACCAATCTCCTTACGACATAGGCATCCTTGCACTATGGTGCCAGCGCAGGGGGAAGCACAGAGATGTAACATATTGTAAATATGTTGCATCGCTGTGCTTTCCAAAGTAACGCAGCACGGCGCAGTAAAGTGGCTTGCTGCACCATGCTGCATTAGTTTATTATAAATCTGCCCCAGAGTGTCTGCAAAATTAGCATTTCTCCAGTTCAGCTGTGAACCCACTGTCTCTCTGCTTAACCAGGACAGAATGCAAGGTGGCATCATGATCTTCCTTACTTTTCCCCATGATGAGGATTTCATCCTGGAAGTAGGTTACGTTGGAAATATCTTTGAGGAGGCGATGCATCAACCTTTGAAAGACAGCTGCGACTGATACAAGCCTGAAAGGCATGTGAATTAATCTGAAGCATCCCGTGGGTGTTGTGCTATGGTTGAAAACCATTTAACCGCCTTTTTAAGGCACTGTAGTTCATTTATCTTGGGCAAGAGGAACTTGTCCACTACTATGCTTTTATTGAGATCCCTCAAATCGATGCAAAGTCTGATCTTGCCATTACCTTTCTGGGCATCAAACAAGGTGGACAGCCACTCCGAGCCAACTCTTTATTTAATAACTTTTCCAGCTCTTTTGTAACCTTATGCCTAACGCTAAAAATTCCATGCCTTGTGACAAACAGGTTCCATGACCTTCTTAAGTAAAGCGCGATGTACAAAGTCTTTTAGTTTGCCCACTGCCCCTTAGAATACTTCAGGATAGGTGCTCTTCAACTCTTCTACAGATATTTGTTCAATTACATCTAACAAAAGGACTAGGTCCCTTGGAATTGAGTACGATATCAAGAGCCTTCTTGTCTATCCAACCCAGGACCGAAGTCCCCACTTCTGCTACGTAGAACTTGCTTATGGTACACCTGAATTTAAACTCAAAGTTAAGGGCCATATGTATCAAGCAGAATTGCATTCGCTAACGCTGAAATTCGCAGAATTTTGGCATTTGCAATCGCAATTTTGCCATATGGTATGTATGAGGCAAGTCTGTGTGCAAAATAAGGAATAGCAAAATTTGAAATTCCTTATTTTGCGATTGCATTTAAGGAATCGCAAATTTTGCGATTCCTTAAATGCAATGTAAGAAGCACCAAAAAAGTGCAGTTTGGCCTTAAGGAATCGCAAATTACCACCAACTTCAAATTGGTAGTAATTTGCGATTTCTTTGAAAAATTTACTTTTTTGCATTTTTCAAAGTGTAATGTGAAGCACATACATGCCCTTAGGGCATGTATGTGTGCCACATGTGCACCCATGCTTATTTCAGGGGTGCAACAGGGTGTCCTTTTAACACCCCTGCACCCTTCAAATTGCATTCTCAATTTGCGATTCGCTATTTGCTAATCACAAATTGAGAATGTCTTCCAATTCATTTCTATGGGCCTCTAGGCCCATAGGAATGAATGGGGAGGTATTCCTTAATTGCGAATCGCAATTTGAGATACGCAATTAAGGAATATGAGGATTTGCAAAATGTATTGCAAATCCTACATACGTGGCATTTTGCGATTCTCAAATAGCGATTCGCAAAAAATCGCTGTTTGAGAATCGCAAATGGAGATGTTGATACATAGTTCTCTATAATCCAACATTGGTATCTATTGTCCTGTAAAAGTGACGGAATATATATCTGATTCCGTTAAACAACCCCCCAAGGCAGGTATGAACTTCTTCTGCCATGCATCTTGATTTATTATAGTATATGGCGAACAGGAATCAGCTACGATAGCTAACTCTACACCACCAATCAACATTTTACACATAGGTTAATATTTGGCATTCCTCTTCAAATTAAGAAAAGTAGCATCAATGCACAGCACACCCTCAGATTCAAGATTATCCTCATCAGATTGTTCAGAATCCTTTTTGGTGGCGATTAATTTCACTTCTCAGATTTTCTTAATTTTCTTCTACATACGAAGTGTCCAACCACACCACAATAAAGGCACTTCACTTGTAAAGCAAGACAGCCCTTGTCTTTAGCCAGATGATCTTTGCTACCTCAAATGTAACAGCTCCAATTTTTTCCCCCTGGGAATTTCCTTAGATTTCCTTTTAATTTTTAATTACCACCATGTCTTTGCTTTTACCCTTATTGGAGATTTTGCAGATCGCCTGACGAGTACTACTACTTCTCCATATCACAATTAGGTGTGGAAGATACCACTGTTTTGGCACATCTCCTCAACATTTTGCTTTTTTTTGCAAATACAATTATATCATTAAGAGGCTTATCACCATTCACCCAAAGTCTTTCCTGAAGGTTCTAGTCATTAGTGTGCACACACTAATTCATCATGTAGAATGCCAAACTTGCAAGAAACTGCTAATTTCTTGAGTACCAAAACATACTCATCAATAAGTTCAGTCTTGCCTAGTTTCCGTTGGAAGAAATTGAATCTGTCTATGGCCGCACAAACTGTAGGTTGGTAGTAATTGTCCAAATCCTCCAAAGCATTCAAAAATACATTCTGCCCCATTCTTGATCTGACCTTTTTACCATCCCATTGAAAACTCCTAACCCTTCGTGCCCCAAATTGTGCAAAAGAATTTCTTTTTTCCTCTCACATGAGAATTCATCAGCCCCCTATTCCTCAATGGCACTAATGTAATTGAGGAAGTACTCTTTCTACTCCGGCCATTTCATAGCTGGTTCAACTCGAGTTGGTAGAAATTGCAAATGTGGAGTGAGCGAAAAGGTTTGAGCACACATGGTAAGCACAGTGCACTGAACTAAATACTGTGCAAGGATTACCCAAATAGGTAAAGAGGTGCACGTGTTTTTTTTTCCTCGTATTGTTTTTTAAAGAAAAACTAGAGCTTTAAGCAGAGAATTAGGAAATAAAGACAATATACCAATAATAGATTACTATGTAGTAGAATAAATAGTGCCTAAAGCATGAAGAAAAAAATAAACGCTGCAGGCACAGCAGTATATAAGTACATAGACTTTACAAGAGTGTGCGTGCCACTGTGTCAGTAAGATGTGCATATCAACGTAACGTTTCTTTGACACACAGAAGATTGAAAAGCATGTAACCTCAGTGTGCGTGTCACTGTGGTAGCTGAAGGAAAAACGTGTTCATGTAGATAAGGAAGTCAAATAACATATACCATGTGCACGCAAGTTTTGCTCGTCACCAAGTAAAAAGGTACAAAGAATACTTCCAGCGAATATCAGGAGCCCAGCCAGCCAGGTGTGCGCATCACCGAAAAACAATAAATGAAGTACGCCAACAGCTTGCGCTTCTCAAGAAGGGAGGTACGTTCCAGTATTCTGCCCTGACATCAAAATAATAAGCGAAATCACGTGCAAGAGTACGCAGTGATGTTGACGCTCTGACAGCAGACTCATGCTGCTCAGTAGCTCACGCTGTGACAATGGCGGCCACTCGCGCTGGTTCTCATGCACTAACTATGGCACGGAACCTTTTGATCATCGAAACAAAGGGCCAGATGTAGGCGGCTACATACCAGTCGGTAATACCGAAATTCGTTAAATTTCTGCGTTAACGACCAGTTTTAGCCATGTGCGATGTAGGTGACTTTAAACCTACATGCAAAATACGGAATCGCAAAATAGCGATCCCTTATTTTGCTCTTGCATTTAAGGAATCGGAACTACTGATTCCTTAAATGCAATGTAGGTAGCACTAAAAACAGTGCACCTCAGCCTTAAATAATCGCTATTTACCACCAGTTCAAGTTGCTGGTAAGTAGCGATTTCCTTACAAAAAGCACTTTTTTGCTTGTTTTTTGTGCCATGTGGCACACATCCATGCCCTTAGGGCATGTATGTGCGCCACATGTGCACACATGCACATTTCAGGGGTGCCAGGGTGTCCTTTGGACACCCTGGCACCCTTGAAATACCTCCCTCTATTAACGATTCGGTAATACCGAATCGCTAATAGTGAATCTCTTCCGATTCATTCCTATGGGCCTCCTAGTCCATTGGAATGAATAGCTAGATATTCCTTAATAACGAATCGGAATTACCGATTTGTTAATAAGGAATGTTAAGGAATCGCTAATATTTTAGCGATTCCTACCTACATTCCATTTAGCGAATCTTTAATAGCGATTTGGTAATAATTGCAATTAAGGGCTCGCTAAATAGAAGTTACCTACATCTGACCCAAAGTTCCTTAAGTTCCACGGGTGCTGGGCTAATGAGCTGTCAGCTAGCAGGATCATCCATGTTCATGCGCTGAAAGATGCAGAGACCACCGGGTGGGTAGAGAAGGTGGCAAATTGTAAAGGATGACCGTGCACCAGGTGAAAGTAAGTGTAGTTTATTCCAAATAGCAGTGCAATGGGAGAGCAAGGAGACAGGTCTTATGCAGAGGACCGCTATCACCAACTGCCTTCACCACATGCCAAAAGGAACTCTCACTATGTACTATCCCGTTGCTATTGTTCTATGCCAACAGGACACCACAGTCCTCTTTTTATGCCTGGTAATTTCCTACTTTTTACCTTTTCAAATAGCACAGACAATACTCAGAAATGCCATTTCTTCTTTATATATTTGCCAAGCTACAATAACAAGTGTGTGGGTATATCTCGCTAAAACACTCATAACTTAATGCCTTTTAATCCTTCCCAACTGATATGTACAATATTTTTGTCATGTGTGCAGAGCCTCACCAAGTGTGGGTCACCAAAACAAACTTTTTTATACACACAATAATTGGCAAGTTGAATAATAAAATATGACAAAGGATTAAAAGACAAATAAATAAATATATATGTTTCTACTACATGCTAATTTTAAACTAAATGTGCTTATTTGCACCCATGAAAAATCCCCAGGCCCGTGAGGCACTTAGGGACGAAACATGTGTAGATCTTTGAAATGCAGCCAAGAATAAAATAATACAAACAGCTGTCTTACAATGTACTCTTTTCTTACTTGAGATCTGTGTCTCTTAGTTTTGGAAATGTTTTTTGCCAAGTTGTTAGAACCGGGGTCACCGATTCCGACATGGTAGCTTGGCACGAGCAGGAAGGCACCCGAAGGCAATGTGTTAAGCAGTGGTGCAGCGCACACTCACACTGACTCAGTAATACGCACGCAATGAAGAGACACCACACCAGGCTGTTTTATAAAACAGGACTCTTTATCTACTTTTGATTCAGGCAGGTAACGCTAGGTTCTCACTTGAAACAGGGTAACCAGTTCTCATAACATTAAATTCATGTAGGTAACACTTTTTAGGCATAAATTCAATCCAGGTAACAATTCTCAGGTTCAGGGACAACATAGGCAACATTCCTGAGGTACCCATCAATTAAAGTCAACATTTCCTATGCAGGTGCACTCTAATAATAACAGTCCCTATGCAAAGGTTAATTCAGGGTACATTTCTTAGCCAGTGTAAACACCACTGGACAACACTTCTAGCCCACTAGGCATTATAAATACCCATTCTCAAGGCTCTTACTCAGGGTGGGCATGCAGTCTCCTTTAGGTCCAGTTCATCATTACTAAGGGCAGTTCTGTGCTTAATTTAGGCCCAGCCCCCAACAGTTCCAAAACGGGGCACACAACATCAGGCCTGGCCAGCAGGGGGTTGAGGAAAGTCTCCACGGCCCAGCCAGTCCTCACTCGATATTGGCGGCGGTCACGGGGCTGCCACTCTGATTCTGTCTTATTCTCCGGCAGCCCCGCTTCTGAGGTGGACCTTGCCTCCCTCCGCCCGGATGTTACCTGCTCAAAGTAGGGGGGAGAGGGGATCCTCCTGATGCGGCTCTCATCCTTCAGCCCGGTTCGGTGGAGGTCCGGGGCTCCCACGCTCCTACTCGGAGCCCCCTCCTTCTGGCTTGGGCGGGCTCCGGTCTCCCTTCCACTCGGAGACCCGGGAGCCAATGAGGGTGCGGCTCTAAGGGGGCGCGATTGCAGGAGCCAATGGAGGTGCGACTTAGAGGGGGCGCGGCTGATGATGCGGTCGGCGCCCCGGTCGCTTAGCAACGTGTGCTCGTGAGGCCTAGCGCGGTCCTTGCTGAAGCCACGGCGGCCCTCCCTGGGCTTCGGGGGCCATGGCGGCATCCTCCGACCGAGCTCTTCTCTCTCCCTTTGGTGCCCAGAAGGCGGCGGTGAGTTTGGCACAGCGAGGCTTCTTCGGTGCTCACGGGGCCTAGCACGGCCCTCCCAGAACCTCAGGCCGCGGCAGCACCCTCTTCCAGAGAGCCCCCTCTTCTCTCGGGGGAAGCCTGCACAGCTCTCTTAGCGTCGCCTGGGCTGCGGCGATGATCGGGGGCATACAGCGCTTCAGTAGACACAGCCCTTGGTGTTAAGACCACAGCAGGTCCTGAGTTCACCCAGTAGCAGCGCCAGCAGAAGGAGGGGCCCAGCCTGAGCGCTCCCAGGACACGGCGAATACCTTCAGGGCAGCGCCAATTAGCACAGCGCTAGCCGGAGGGCAGCAGCTTCTTCAAAATAGCGCTTGGTTGACACAGCGCTTACCTTGGGGAGTTCCCAGCACTTCCCAGTCTCAGTGCTGGTAGTGGATGGCAGGTCTTAGTTGCAGTTTCTTGGGGAAACGGGTAGGGGGGTTGAGTTGGCAGGCACAAGAGGCAGGATGGTTCCCTGAGGCACACTGGAGTTGGTCTCCTGGGTTTCCCCCTCACTGGGCAAGGTCAGCAGGCTGGCAGAGCCCCTCAGCTATCTTGGGTACAGCAGGGCCTAAGCTCAGTCAGTCTCAGTAGTGTAGGTTTTCCCTTAGGCCCAACAGCCTATACTCCGGCAGAGGTTCCGCCAGGTCCAGTGGTGCCCCAACTAACTAGTTAGGTTTCCCTCCTTTCCTCTTATACCCCTAGGTCAGGTGACCCTCCTGAAAGGCGGCAAAGTATAACTCCTTCCTGGGCTGAAAGGTTCCAGGGGCTTCCACCATGTCTGTCTATGTGACAAAAAGGTGGGACTGCAAGGATACAGTAGCAGTATGTCCCAGCCTGACCCTAACTACTGGTGCGTGTATGTACAATGGCCACTCCGCAGTAGCAGGGGCCTGTGGCAGCCATATTATTAGGAGAGAGCACCTGCACCTCAGCACTGTTTGGCAGTGGTAAGGTGCCCAGGGGCCTAGGTCCAACAAAACGATGGTGGCAAAAATGAGGCGAAAAGGGAATAAAACGGGGTAAGACCACCCTAGGGCTGACAGGTCTAACACAAGTAATCTAACAATGTGATATAAACTGTGCCAGCAGACAACATCTCTACACGTCATAATCCCACTGTGGGTCATGTCAATAAGCATTGAAAAGGCACCGAAAAAGAGTCAAGCTACTCTGAATTTATTAAAAATGTATTGTATGTCTGAATTAGGTGATTTAACTTTTAGTGTCAGGTGGGCAGACAAGTTCCCATCACTGGCCTCAGATGGCATTGTTGACACACTGTCTTTACTGCTCTCAGGGGAAATATAGACCCATTTTCTTCACTGGTAAGTGGATTCTGCTGCCCTCCCACCTCTAACTTGAGACGTTCCGGGTTATGCTACAAGATCTTTGATATTCTTCCATATCCAGAGTAGAAAGGAGCTATTGAGACTCTGCGGATGGTGTAGCAACCTTTTTTTTTATAGACTTTGTTCCCTTCTCATTGGTGAACTCCTTCTAATGTATCTGCCTCTGTGATTGGCTCATTTGAATGGGCAATTTTTGTACCAAATCTGTTTTTTTCAAATACATGGAAAATGCTTCTGACAGATTTTGAGGGGAAATTCAATAGGTGTTTCCTCTATGGTCTTGATTATGAATTTGGCTGTCCTGGACCAGGGCGCCACGCGGACACCCGCTCCAGGACTACCAAAGCCATCCTCCCATCTCCCACCGGATTGCGGGTTAAAATCCGACGGGCTGACCTGCGGTGCTGGCCCATGGTGCTGCCTTTTAAAGGTTCGTAGGAGAGCCTTAGGGATTAATTATGATTATAGGGGTACATAGGACCGGCGTTGTCGCAGTGGTGGTCTAACAACTTTGCAATCCATGCCGCTCTCGAATGCACTGTGGCTGGCCCACGGCACTGCCTTTCTAAGGCTCCATTATGAGCCATCAGTTAAATGTATAAAGTGTTTTTTTCTAGAGCAACCAACAATAAAGTGGGATACAATCCTGCATCCGTTACATGAGAACACAACTAACAAACAAATAAACATTAGGATTTTCAGGCTAAGAAGAGAATAAGCTTCTGGTCAATGTAAATACAAAACAAGCTATCCATAAGAGTCATCACACTAATGTAACACAATGGTTGTCTGTGTGAAACTATTCAAGTGGTTGACGACGTTTCGATCCCTTTGAACGTATAATGGGATCATCATCAGAACTGTTTAAATCACATGCCTGAATGTTTAGAACTGCCTGTGAAGAAAGGGGGGAGAGAAAGGCAGAGGTAGCATTTGTAAGAGGGGAGAAAATACAGCTTGTTTGAACCCTCGTATAAAATGTGGCCATGCACTATGAGGAAGGTGAAGGCCTTTATGTTCTATAACGTGAGAAGGTGTGAGGCACCGTATGATCTTTTTCTCAGTATCGCGATCAATAAGTGAAGTACTATACTCGGTGGCGTTCAGTAGTATTGAACCGACTCTGCCGAAGCATGCAATTCACTTTTGTGCCATCCATACACCTATTGCTATTATGCACTTTATTGATATGACCGCCGAACTTTTCCCTCACGATACACGGTGCTTCAGACTTGCACAGATTAATTCTCCATGCATCCGATCTTATGCACACTGTGAATTACTGCCATTCTCAGTGTCTACACTTTTATATCTTGTACTGCACTAGCATGGTTAGATACCACTGAACGCCACCGAGTATAGCACTTCACTTATTGACCGCAATACCAAGAAGCAGATCACACGGCACCTCACGCCTTCTCCCAGGGCATTTCACTTCTATTAATCTTTACGGATTACCAACCTACCATGATTCCATGCATAGCTCACTTTATAGAACACAAAGGTGTTTCCTCTCCGCCACAGTTTTTATGGCAGTTCCTACTCCATGAAAACTGTGGCTGATAGGAAACAAAGGGCGTCTGTCGTCTCAGGGCCATGGGGTGCATACAGGGGGGTCACATGTTGTGCCCCCCTGTGTGCATGCACCCCACTACCTTCATGGAATGGACTGCACCTGTCCATGCTGTGCAGGTACTGCTTTTGACTTTGCCATTGTGTTCCCTTTTTAATAGGTACTGCCGTGGTACCTCCAAAGTACCGCCCACTAGTGACTACAAAAGTTGTAATCTGGACGGCGTGTGCACACTGAAAAAAAATCCTAACTTAACGACTCAGTTTCTCTTAAGTTTTTGTCTTAAAATCCTAACTTTATGACTTTCGGTATTCACAAGGGGCATTTAGAAGTAGTAAAGTTAGGAATCCCAACCTTACTATTCCTAAATGCCCTTTATGAACACCAAAAGTCATAAAGTTAGGATTTTGTCTCAGTTAAAATTAAGTTTTGGTCTTAAAATCATCCTAACTTTACGACTTTCGGTATTCACAAAGGGCATTTAGGAGTAGTAAAGTTAGAAATCCTAACTTTACTACTCCTAAATCCCTTAGGATTTTGTCTCAGATTACTTTTATGAATCGAGCCCAAGATCCGCAGATCTATCACATGGGTCAGCGCACCCCCGTGTAAATCTGGAATGGATCCACAGATCTTGTGTGGTTGAAAAACATATATAAGTACGCTCATATCCTCTGTGACAGCCATACAGATACTCACAACCATTCACACCCCCCTAGAGACACTCTCACACCCACTCATATACCTATACAGACACTCTCACACCCATTCACATATCCATACAGAAACTAACACATCCACTCACATACCCATATGGACACTGTCACAGCCCCTCACATACCCATAGAGATCCTCACACACCCACACTGACACCCATACAGATACTCACACACCCACTCACATACCAATACAGAAACTCTTATACCCACTGACACAGCCATACAGATACTTTCACACCCAGTCACACACAAAGGCAGACACTCTCATACCCATTGACACACACTTACACCCACTCACATACTCATACAAACACTCTCACAACCACTCAGACACCCATAGATACACTCTCACACCCACTCTATCACCCAAACAGACATTCACACACCCACTCATACACTAACACTCTTGTACCCACTGACACACCCATACAGACACTCTCAAACTTACTTGCTGTCCAGTTTCAGTTTCGGTAACACTGAGGAACCGGGGACGTCAACAATTTTGGGAAAAACACAATACAATAAAAATAATTATATAATTCTCTCCCAAAAATATAGACATTTTCAAATATTTTTTTAATGGCCATTAAAACAATATTTTAAATGTAAAAAACTGCACAAAAAATAAAAATCGATACATAAATAAAATGTAAATAACAAAAAAGTAAAAAAATACATTCACAAAAAAGAAAACTATGTAAACATTGCAGGAAAGTGCCTCTTTTTACATGGTTAGCCCCCACTTTTTGCTAACCAGGTTTCCAGTGCCAGATCTGTTTCCCAAAACTGTATCTCGATTGGCACAACTTCAACCACCCCTGTGACTTCCTAGTAAATGGTACCTCTACTACCTGGGGCATGGGTACAGAAGAGGATTCACTGAGACTGCAGCACCAATCATGCCGCCCCAGAGAACCCCAGAACACCAAGACCATGCAAACTGCCATTGCAGGCTGCATGTCTTAGTGCAGAGAAAACTTAAGAGTCCACATGGCACATAACCATGAGTGCCATGTCCTCCTATACTTCATGAGATATAGGTAAGTCATCCCTACTGCAGGCCTAACAGCCCTATGGCAGGGTTACCTATATCCCATGTGTGGACATATGCTCATGAGCAGATAAGACGCTGCGATATCTAAGCCACACTGGGATATTGTAAATGCACAGGGAAGCCAGAAATAGTACATGGGCTGGATACTCATCATTACGAGTTCCTAGCTCCATGATGACTTCACTAAACCCTAAGATGTTTGGTGCCTTAATAAATCCCCACATATACCAGTGTAGGATTTATTAATCCATCATTCCACCAATGGCTTGTAAAGCATGACTACTCACCTGTAAGGGTCTCAAAACACTGGAGGGGGAGCTGCAGGTCCATCGAGGTGCTGTAGTTTAACCGAAGAGCCAGGTCTTGCAGTACTTCTTGAATTGAGTCTGTGATGGTGATTTCCTGTGGTGGAGAGGCAGGGTATTGCAGGTCTTTGCTACAAGGTAGGAGAAGGATCTTCCTCTGGCTGTGGTCTTGCGGATACGTGGGACTCTAGCCAGGGCCAGTTGGGTAGAGAGGAGGTCTCTGTTGGGTATGTGGAATGTGAGGCGGTGGTTGAGGTAAGCAGGCCACGCGTTGTGTATTACTTTGTAGGTGTATCTGAGGAGCTTGTAGGTGAATCTTTTGTTGACTGGGAGCCAGTAGAGGTATCTTAGGGGGCTGATGATGTGGTTGCGGTGAGGGATGTTAATGAGGAGTCTGGTGGCGGCATTCTGGATGTTCTGCAGTTTCTTGAGAAGCTTCTGAGTGGTACCGGCAAAGAGTGCACTGCCGTAGTCAATTCTGCTGTGTGGGTAATCGTCTTTCTGGATTTGAGGGGGATTCATTTGAAGATCTTTTGAAGCAGGTGTAGCATGTGGAAGCTGGATGTTGAGACAGCGTTGATCTGGCGGCTCATAGTGAGCACACACTAGAGCCCCTTTAAAGCAGTCCCCTGAAAACCTGATAATCATAGGTGTGGTCTCTGACTAGTCATAGTCAGCCTGCCACCACCAGACATGTTTCTGAACTCATGGGGTAGACTCTGCAGTGTCAGAGGCCAGAAACAAAGCCTGCTCTGGGCAGAAGTGCTTCACGCCTCCTCCAGGCTGGAGTGGTTTTCCAGAGCTGGAAGCTTCAAAGGCGATGCCAGTTTTGAAGTTCAGCCCAGGCTTTCCCTAATTCCAAGCCCCCATCCTGCTCCACATTTGGCAGGAGGACAGGCGGGAAAATTAGTTCGATGAGGAGGGTTGTCCACATTCAGCCAGCACCCCCCATAAGGTGTGGCAGGCGATGTGAACCCCTCTCCTGAAAACCCACCATTTTGGGATGGTGGAAAATCCACCTACCAGGGCTAGGGTAGTGTCCCTTCCCACAAGAAGTGGTAACTTATAGGGTGTGGACACCCTAATGGTAGGTAGCCCATAGGCTACTACCTGTCTTTCCCTTTAACTCCCCTAAATTTAGTATTTAGGAAGCATCCCTGGACCTTGAATCTAGATTTGAGGGACAAGTAGAACACTAGGACAAAGTAGACTCGCTACCCGAGAACTGAAGTCCTGCTGCAGAAGAAATGTGGTGCTAAACCCTGCCTGCTACCTTTAGGACTCAACAATCATGGTGTGCCATGTCGTCCTGCACCTGTGAAGACTCCAAAAAACCTGAAAATCCTCCAACCTTGGAGAAATTGTCAAGAACCTCCCTTGGAGTTGAGGTATCACTCCACTGCACACCACAAGCACAGATCTTGCTAAGTATGGCTTGTCAATATACTGCTCCCTAAATTACTTTGATGCAGTTCCCACACCAAAAGAGGTACACCAGCTCTGGAGGGTCAGATCTGTCTCCCCACTAAGTTTTGAGACACCAGGACCTACCGAAGCAACACCGTACCAATACCCAGGGTACTGGACCACCTACAGCAAATAGTGAGACGAAGACTCTATTATGGACTCTAATGATTCTAGAAGCAAGCACCCTTCAAGAGACATTGAGACCCCAGAGACGAACATCCTGAGTGGCCAAGCTGTCCAGAAATCGCCTCTACAAGTTGCCTCCTCCTGACATCGAGGACTTCTTGACACACAATGCCCGGCTGAAATATCTGCTCGGCACTCAGCCCTGGTAACGATAAACCAGCTATGCTCCTGTGGTCCTGCAACCCTTATGACCTCCTCCCTCCAGTGCGACCCACCAGACTTATATTTAAGTCCTCCTGTTCAGTGTCCCCCAGGTGACCCCCTTCGTCATAGTGCACTAGCTACCATCACCCCCAGCACTCTGCTACCGGCGGAATCCGGGACTCTCCCGATCTTCTGGTGCTGGAACATTGGACCTTGTCCTGCTATCACCCTAACACGAGAAGGTGAACTTCGTGAAAGGATTGCTTGTTTTTATATGCATTTTTCTGTTTTTTCCCAATGACTTCAATAGTAAGTAATTGTGCACAAAAGTGATATAATTTCTGAACTCTTTAAAAATGGTACCTCTGAAAGTACTGGGTTTTAATAACTACATAAAAATCAATACTATTTTTATTAACGGGTCTCCGAGTTATTCTTGAGTGTGTGTCTCATTTATTGCCTCTGTGAGTACACCAAATGTTTAGCACTACCCCCTCATAAGCCTAACTGCTCGCCCACACTACCACAAATAGAGCGCTAGTATTATCTACTTTTGCCTCTATCAACCAAAAATTTACTTACTGGACTCTCTGCACAGTGTACTTCATTTTAGTATAATATACAGAGAGCCAGCTTCCTACAAATATATTATAATATATTCTTAAAATCTAGACATAAATATTAAAAGTTCAAAAAAAGAAAATGCTGAAGTTGTTCTGAAAAACTAAAAGAAAAATTGTTAATAAACTTAAGAGAATACATTTTGAAAAACGTTGAAATTCATTGAAAAAACCCTAAGATTAGTTAGAAAATGATATTTAAAAAAATTAGAAATTCACATTTGAGATGCCATTAATAATATCATCAGGGATGTCAGTGACCATATCATGAGTGATGTAATAGGTGAGGTCAGAAGCCGTACATTGCAGGGGCATAAGTAATAAATAGTTCCCGCAACTATAACTGGTGAATTCCACTGGTTTTGAATAAGTAAAATCTGAGTCTAACAATAATCTCCCTGTAAGCTTAGTTTTTTCAGTGGATTTTTTAGGTGTTTTACTATTATTTGATAACTATAACATCCCTGTAACCTTTGGATTTTATTGTGAATTTCTATTTTTTTTAAATGTTATTTCCTAACTATAACCCCTCTGTAACCTTTGTTTTTTAGCTGAATTTCCAAGCTTTTGTTTTTTCCTAATTGGAAACTTTGAGAATGAATGTGTGAGTGAGTCCATGAATCTCTCAGTGGGTGTCTGAGTGAGTGCATGAGTCTCTCAATGGTTGTGTGCGTGGGTGTGTCTGTGTCTGGTATCTGTGCAGATCTGGGTGTCGCTGCATAAGTGTCTCACTGGGTGTGTGAGTGTCTGAGTGGGTCTGTGAGTAGGTGCATGAGTGCCTGAGTGGGTGCATGAGTGTTTGAGTGAGTGTCTCAGTGAATCTGTGAGTGGGTGTGATAATGTCTGAGTGGGTTTTCGAGTGCCTCCATGAGTGTGTGTCAGTGTATGAATGAGTGCATGAGTGGGTGTATGAGTCTCTTAGTGGTTCTGTATGTAGGTGTCTGAGTGGGTGTGTGTGTCTGAGTGGGTATGTGAGTGGCTGTGAGAGCATCTGAGTAGGTCCGTGAGTGATTCTGAGTGGGTGTCTGAGTGTATCTGTGAGCATGTGTATCAGTGTCTGGGTCTGTCAGTGGGTGTGTGAGTGCATGAGAGTATAAGTGGGTGTCTCAGTGTCATTCAGTAGCTGTGTCAGTGACTGGGCCAGATTGGAACTGCACCTGCTACTTAAATCCAAAAAGAGTTAACAGTTTTGCACAAAAATCTACCCAAGTGGAGTACTTTCTACTGGGTAATTACTAAGTGCTACCTCCTTTGATGAATGTCCAATACATATTCTACACTACAGCTGAGTAATAGAGCACAAGGAAATGTCACCAATGACCTAGTGTGTGCTTTGGCAATGTAAGTATTCCTGGTGCATCTTTATGCAGAAAAGTTGTGATAACATGAATCTTCCTATAGAGAAGACGTCAATAGAACAAAGAGGCAAATCTCAACCAAACCAGAGTCCTTCAACTTAACTGATTGAATTGCCTCTTTCTTTGGGGGAAATGCCCTCATATTCCTTGGCATCAAGAAAGCGCTGCCAAAATCGTCAGGAAATGCCTTGGGGGGCCTTTTGGTAAGCTGGCTATCATCCAGGGAAAAGGCGGGAAGACCATTGCATACTAATAGTAATTTTAAAGGAAGAAACGTACTCTACTCTCACCAGGAGAGGACAAACCCACTTATCACAGTCACATACAGATTTCACTGCAATAGATCATGAGTCTTTGAAAGGGTCTGTGAGAGAGTGCATGTGTCTCTGAGTGGGTCTGTGAGTGAGTGTGTGAGTTTTTGAGTGGGTCTGTGAGTGGGTCTGTGAGTCTCTGGGTCGGTGAGCGTGTGCATGAGTCTCTGAGTGGGTCTGTGAGCGGGTGCATGAGTGTCTGAGTGGGTCTGTGAGTGGGTGCATGAGCCTCTGAGTGGGACTGTAAGTGAGAGCATGAGTTTCTCAATGGGTCTGTGAGTGAGTGCATGAGTCTTTGAGTAGGTTTGTGAGTGGGTGTGTAAGTTTAACTGAATCTCTGAGTGGCTGTGTGAGTCTCTGAGTGGACCTGTGAGTAGGTGTTTGAGTGTCAGAGTGCTCTATGTTTTGGGTCTTCTGCTCTGTTTTGCCTTTTCTGCTTGCATAAATATGGCCAGTTGAAGGCTCTAGCCGAAACGAGTTGCCACATATGTAATATCTGCACTTGAATGAGAAAAATGGAGAAAAATTGGATTGCAGTACCTGGTCTGGTTGTGCTGCCTGTTCTTCTAGTCCCGTCAAGAGCTGCTGTGGTTGAAGCGGGGTGGAGGAAGACGTGGTTTGAAATATATATATAATATATTCACAGAAAAAACCATAGGTTATGGACCATATATAGTTAGGAATTAGCATTTACAAAACCTTGAAAATTCACTGAAAAAACCATAGGTTATAGACCATATATAGTTAGGAATTAGCATTTACAAAACCTTGAAAATTCACTGAAAAAACCATAGGTTATAGACCATATATAGTTAGGAATTAGCATTTAAAAAACCTTATTTTACTCACACAAAACCATTGAAATTCCATATATAGTTAGTTGCACTAACTATATATCGTGCACCCGCAATCCACTGCTGATCATGTCACATATTACATCATTCATGACATGGTCAGTGACATCACTGATGACATCACTGATGACATCTCAAATGACATCACTGATGACAACATCCAGTGACTGTATTTTTCTGTAAAGTTAAAATATGTCTTGAGTTGATGTATAAGTGTCTGGATGAAGGATTTAGTAGGTGCATGACTGACTGTATGAGTGAGTGATTAAATGTGTCTCACTGAATGCATGGGTTAGTGACTAAACTGTCTTAATTTGTGCATCATTATGTCTGTTGTTCTGTAAACTGCTGCATGTGTTGATCATTAGCTATACGAGAGGCTATATGTGTTATTAATTGGTTGCCCAAGTATTTCTATGGGAGATTGAGTTTGTGTGGGGGTGGCTGGAAGGTGTGAGACTCTATGCATAGATGTGTGAGCAGTTTATTCACTAGGTGTATGAGTTCAAGAGTGCATGTGGAAACAGCTACATGGGCAGTTGACTGTGTGCATGAGTGTATTGATGAGTGAATGGATATCTCAATGCTACATGTCATAGTAAGTACATATGTAAAACACAGTACATGTGAGAGTTGGCATATATAAATAACTGTGCATGAGAGCCACTGAATGAGTGAGTGGTTGTATCGATCATTGTGAACTTGTATCAGGGATTGTATAAGAGAGTAAATATGTGTTAGTATATGTTTCAATAAGTAAGGTGTGTTTAACTGTATAGTTGAAGAAATGGAGGTGAGATTGTTTCTTTGCATGACTGACTGGGTGTGTGAGTAACTCCATGGATGAGTGGCAGTGTGTGAGTGTCTGTATACACTGAGTGTATCTAAGGTTATATTAGAGTCTGAAGAGGTTTATCGTATTAGCACAAGAATGATGTCAAATGAGATGTCATCAGTGATGTCATCAGTGATGTCATTTGAGATGTCATCAGTGATGTCATCAGTGATGTCACTGACCATGTCATGAATGATGTAATATGTGACATGATCAGCAGTGGATTGCGGGTGCACGATATATAGTTAGTGCAACTAACTATATATGGAATTTCAATGGTTTTGTGTGAGTAAAATAAGGTTTTTTAAATGCTAATTCCTAACTATATATGGTCTATAACCTATGGTTTTTTCAGTGAATTTTCAAGGTTTTGTAAATGCTAATTCCTAACTATATATGGTCTATAACCTATGGTTTTTTCAGTGAATTTTCAAGGTTTTGTAAATGCTAATTCCTAACTATATATGGTCCATAACCTATGGTTTTTTTTGTGAATTTCATTGGTTTTTTAACAGCTAATATCTGTAGCTGTAAAATGTATTCTTCTTTAAATCCAAAAATATATTTTATATGTTTATGAATAATTTTTTTTTTAAATATTTTTTTTTCTTCGTTCCCGCTTCGCAAATCGGGAAGCTTCCCGTTAGCTGACCTTGATGCCGCGAAATAGACCGCGAGCCGGTAAACGTTTCTTTACCGCAAGTGCCGCGTTACAAAACAACATCGTGACGCCTCCCGTCCGCATGACGTTTCACGTTGTCGCGTGATACGTCATATGACGTACTACGTTAGCGAACTGGTACGCGAAGCGAGTCGCAAAGCGCAGGTTTCTGGAAGCAAACCGGGAGGCCCTGCAAAGCGCTTAACGTAAACACAGCAAGTCATGTGACTTGGTAATAACACTTTTCATTGGTTCATTTCACTTTTGGTTTCCTAATGATGTAAGACTAGGTCATATAATCTAAAATGAACACTTTTGATTGGTTGAGAACTCTTGTTTTTCCCAAATGATGAAAATCCCTCCTTCTTTCCTCACTCTGACTTTCATCATTGTGAGAGAAAGACCCTTTGTGATCACTGAGCAATGGCTTCTTTAGTAGCTTCAGCTGGTGCTTCCCCACCACCTCCACCACATCCAAGGAAGAGTGGACCACCTGCTCAAGTTATAATTCAACAAGAAGAAGAAGAAGAGGAACAGGAGGACGAGCACGAAGAGAGGCAGTTTTTGCCTGAGCAGCCCAGGACGTCTCACCGGAAAGAAAACTTCATTTGGCAATTTTTTAAAATTCCCAAAGGTCAGAAAAAAGTAAATGCAAGATACGTAACTTGCCTTATATGTCAAGATAGACTGTCCAGAGGGACCGACAAAAAATACAGTTTCGGAAACTACACAATGCATCGCCATATGACTAGGTGGCATCCTAACAACTACAGTGCTGCACAGTTTCGGAACGACCTAGATAATCTCCCTATTATGGCCAGAAGATCTGTTGTACCGGAAGTAACGGGACCAGAGGGCAGGGAGATGGTGCCAAATATACAAATGAGATTTGGTGAAGTAAAACACACCTGCGTATTTTGCGATGGATTCATTTCCTACGGAGAAAGAAGCATCACTCTGATCAACAGAGCTATTGACTATCATATGCAAGTTTGTCCGAAACGCCCAAAATAATAAATACTTCTTTTTTTTGTTTTGTTGCTCCTGTTGAGCCCTTTACAATGAATCGTTTTCATTGCCCCCTCCAAGAAAAACCCAAAAAAATATAAAACTGTTCTGAAAAATTCAAAAACAGTAAAAAAATGTTCAGAAAAATAAAAAAAAAAGTTCTTTTCAGAACTACCTCCCCGTTATTAAAAAATTGGTACAATATTTGGAACTGTGCCAACCTCTATTTCTCTTAGTTCGCTTCCTAGTTCGCTCGCCGGTACGCGAACTGGAAGCGAACCAAAAACAGTAAGTATAAGGGAGGGAAACACACACTTATGTTAAAATAAAGACAGCTATAGGGGAGTAAACTAGAGATACTATTACCCGTAATCCACTGCTGATGATGTCACATATTACATCATTCATGACATGCTCAGTGACATCATCAGCAGAGGATTGCGGGTTTTTTGACAACATGCCTTATCCACGGTTTAATAACGCTGCCTTTTGCTTTATATAAGTTTTCAAATTGTATGAAATATATACCAATAGGTCGTTATGAACCTTTAGGTAGTGCTTTTCTTCATGAGGTCTGGTCGCTTCCATACACATACAGATGTTTCAAAGATGATCAAGAAGTTTATCTGAATGGAGAGGAATGCACTGAGACGCCAGATCATTCACTAATGTGTAGGCACATACAGTTACACGGTTCATGCAACAAACACCGACCAAATATGGCTTGCGTGTTGCAAGGCACGCCAGTTCCTGCTATCATCCCCACGTTCAAGTTGTTGGAAAATGGTAGTTATTTGATGCTCAATAATGAAGATTGTTCTGAGTTAATTAAAAGTATTCCTTTTATCGTAATAGTAAGTGAACGGGTTATTTGCTGCAGAAATGTTCTATTTCCTCCCACACATGAACATAGGGAGTTTTCAATCTGGCCACAAATACCAACCTTGGGACACGTTTCAACGGCATGGCAAGAATAAGAGCTCTTTTGTCTCAGAGAGAGGTGGCCTTGAGTTCGGCCCGTGAAACTTTCGTACTTCACATAGCGAACACCCGTACAGAGGTGCACACCCTTTTCAATTAAGATTTGCCTTTCAATTTCAGCAACATGTTTCCGACTATCTTTAACGCATCCTCCACAAAGTCCCTGACACACTTTTTTAAAGTTGTTACCAGTGGCCTCGTGACTTCATTTGAGAAAATCTTTGGAGTCATCCCTGCTTCCTTTCATTGTATTTTCTGCACTCTGGTTCGTGGATTGGCATTTTTACTTGCATTACCAGCGGACGCTCTTGTGCTTTTTTACATTTTTAAATATGGATGTCCCTCCTATGCAACCTCCGACCCTGCAGCTGCTGACACTGTTCCGCAATCGCATGCTAGAATATTATGGCACAATGCCGTTGGCGATATTAAGCACGGCATATGGATTATCTTTTCGGTTCTCCTACTTCACCTGTATCCAGCCTGTATTTCACTGCCTGACCTGTGATTTCGATTGGGCCATTGATTTGTGTCTCTGCGGACCGGTTTCTCCTGACGTCGACTTTAATCAGCTGATGACTCCTATCATTACTCACGAGTTGGTTTGTCCTGGCGAAAGGATTATGGCTGTGGCATTGATGCATGGACTACTTGGTCCCTGGAATTTACTGGCGACAGCACAGTCTTTCTTGGAACAGAGCTTTCTTGAAAACCCACCGAGCTGTCCTCTGATGGTGATAGAGGATCCGGTGCTGGGAGAGCACGTATGTTCTTTTCCGCTTTTAAATTGGATGGCTGAACTGTTTTCGGATGAAGACGGTGACTTCCTATTGGAGGCTGTTGCAGCTTATTTTGCATACACAGTTATGTCATAGACCTTTTTCATGTTTGATATGCTGAGTACTAGCATTTCATTGACAATTCATTAACTTATTTGTCAAGTTTTTATTATTTACCTTGCCTATTGGCTTAAGACTCGATAAAGTACTTGGCTGTTTTATTTTTCTTTAGCATTAAATTTTCCTAGTTTTTAATGCTTTACCTTGCGGACCGTCCACATATAAACTTGCAATCTGCTCTCATGAGATGGCACTTCTATTATCTTATTCAGTTCGTTTCCGGATCATGAGGAGGTGTCATCTAGGTCCTGGATATCTTTACACCGTGTTAAGTTAGCATGGGCTCATTACCGGTTTAAACGCCATTTTTCCTTTTTTGCAACTTCTGCACACGACACTTAGTTGTTGCTTTAGCTTTCCACCTAGTAGTTCATCGTGGTTTACATGAGAATAATATGTTATTGGTCTACTATCTGCTTTACTTGTTAAACTATATCTGTACAGCGAGTGCTAAAGTTTCAAGAACAACACGATACAGAATTGTTATGAGGTCTGATCTCCACGACTTCATACTCATAACATAAGTGCAACTTCTGCCAATTCTGGGCATGAGGCGGGTTTTATATTGCTTTGCCGAACACACATACACAACAGTTGATGCGGTTCACATGAAGAGAGAGCTGGTGTATGCTGATGTGATTCCTTCAAATCTAAGACACTAAAGTATGGGCACGCCCTAAACCAACACAAAGAGACCTTCTTAGCAAATAATATAATATGTGTATTAGGGAGGGTGAGATATAAGCAGCCGCGGGCCGTGGAGGGAGTTACGGTGAGGCAGGGAGGCGGGGAGGGGGAGAAGCAGGGTGGAGCCCTCTCTACCTTGCCCCTCCCCCTCCCCGCCTCCCTGCCCCACCGTAACTCCCTCCACGGCCCGCGGCTGCTTATAAGTGTTGCTAACTCTTATTCATTTACAGCATGTTAACATACTGTCACCATTCGCTTTTTATGTACTAGTAACTATGCTGGTAATTTTGCTACTGATAATATGTGTACTTGTATTCTCCACCCTGCTTCTCCCCCTCCCCGCCTCCCTGCCTCACCGTAACTCCCTCCACGGCCCGCGGCTGCTTATAAGTGTTGCTAACTCTTATTCATTTACAGCATGTTAACATACTATCACCATTCACTTTTTATGTACTAGTAACTATGCTGGTAATTTTGCTACTGATAATATGTGTACTTTTATTATCTAAGGTACTACGCCTGAGAAGACGGCATTAGTAAATAAACATTTCAAATACACATCTGTTCTTCTTAACTCCATTTTCTGGTTTCTAAGAAATCTATAACGACCGACTGTTCATGAGTTCCACGTATCCTGAGGTACTATAAGTTCATATTCTGGATTGTCTAAACATTGAGAGTTTGTTATATCCAATGTGACACTGTACCTAGCTTGCTAAGGAGTTTTTGATTACTAACGTGAGTTTTGGGACACCCTAATTCGCCGAGGTTCCAATCCTCTGTCCACAGTTCTGTGTGAGAACAGAAACCCTGCGACAGGGGCACCCCCGACCCTTGCTGGAGCTTCATCACACTTGCGATACAACTCCAGCAATGCATTCGCCGAGGTTCCAATCCTCTGTCCACAGTTCTGTGTGAGAACAGAAACCCTGCGACAGGGGCACCCCCGATCCTTGCTGGAGCTTCATCACACTTGCGATACAACTCCAGCAATGCGCCACCTTTACGGCACAGATACATCACGCATCTGTGCTGTTTTTGCCCCATGATGCGCCGCATTGTAAATGCAGCACACCATAGGTGACGGAACAGCGGCACAGAATGACTAACACATCCCTGGTGATGCGCCAGTCATCATAAATGTATCCCTATGCTTCTTATCTTGTTAGAGATGAACCGCCATATATATCATCAAAGTTTTTTGCATTTCCTAAATAGCGAACTTTAAGGAATAAATAGCGATTCTTTACCATTCCTAGTTTGCGATGAGCTATTTGCTAATTAGCCGAATGTAGCCCAATGAAGCCCAATGTAGCCCAATGTAGCCCAAAGATGGCCGCCAGACACACAAAAAAACAAATGTAGCCCAAATATCAGCCAGATGTAGCCCAACTATAGCCCAGTGACAGAATGACCAATCAGCTTCGCAAACCTCCGTTACGCGAAGCGGAGCGCTGTTACAGATATATATCTTTTTTTGAACGTTAATTTCTCAAAATCCACTGGAGCACATATATTGAGACCTAGCAAAGGCACATCGGGCTACCAGTCCCTACAATTTTGCCAAGTTTCGTGCAAATCCATTCAGCCGTTCGATTATTATTATTATTTTTTTTTTTTGCCCCGCGGGGCCCTTTTAAAACCTCCACATCAAACCTAGGGGGTCAGCGAGGATCTACTATTCCCCCTTATGGTCATTTGCCCCTTCGCTTTGGCCTCCTCTTGTCTCTCGATCCTACCGAGAGACAAGATGGCGGCCGCTACGGACTGTTTGGAATGTTGACAGACGCCAGAGAACCAATCAGCTTCGCTTCACAAAGCTCCGTTGCGCGAAAAGTACGCGTCCTGGGCCGCTGCCCGGTCCGCTGTTACAGATATATATCTTTTTTTAAACGTTAATTTCTCAAAATCCACTGGAGCACATATATTGAGACCTACAAAAGGCACATCGGGCTACCAGTCCCTACAATTTTGCCAAGTTTCGTGCAAATCCATTCAGCCGTTCGGGCTAAAAGTGAGGCCAACCGCCCTATGGAAAACTCAATGTTAAAAACACGTTTTGGGACCCCCCTTTTTTCTCGGCCCCCACTGGACGAACCCCCCCCAAATTTTCAAGGGCTGCTCAGAAACAAAATGTGCCATTTTCCTGAAAATTTCAGCCAATTCCATCCACAAACGCCAAAGTTATTAGACATAGAATTTTCAAAAAACCCATAGAGAAAAAATCCTAACTATATATACCTACTGGCGACCGCCAGTAGGTAATATATCCAAGCAAACTCCTTCTCAAATAGCCAGTGCTTTCCAGGCAAAAAGAAAGAGCGCGGATCGCCGTAGTGCGTCAGCTTCAATCTTTATTTAAAACTCCCAAAAAGATGCACATGATTAGTTCTTAAAGTGACCAGTGCATATAGGACAAACAACATAATATGTAGAACTGAAAGAAATACTGCCTGTCAAGCATGGCATCTATTTAACAGATATTCGTAATTGTAGTCACCCAATTTGTCAATAACATTGTTTAGATGACAATACTTTGTCATCATTGATATCTGCATAAATGCGTTTGTTTGTCTATATATATAGCAGCAAGTAATATTAATAAATATATAAATAAATAAATAAATATATAAATATATATGCTGTTATATAATAAAAGCACCAAAATAAATCTTTGTATGTTGCTAGTTTTGGTTATATATATATATATCTTTCCCAAATTTGCTGCGTATAACTGCAGATGGCCCCGTGGGAGGTGGCGTGTACTCCGGCCGAGCACGCCGGTAATTCGATCAACAAAAGGTTCCCAATGATAACGCTCTCAGAAAAACGACACACCACGCCAGAATGTCAAGTCCAAGGGTGTTTAATCACACCTACAACATGTTTCGGCTTGAGACAAGCCTTGTTCACGTAAGTGTGAGTGTGTGCAGAGATTGTTAATAAAGATACAATCAACAGTGTAAACACAAACAACGGACTACTGTCCCAGCGTAATAACGGCAGACATTTTGGAATGGTGAAAAACATTATAAATACATGTTGTTCAACATCAGAATTCGACAAAACTTTATATTGTAACAATAAATTGTTCTTGCCAAGTAGTCTAGTAAGGTAACCTACTGCCCAAGTGCAAGGCTCTATATAAAAGCCTCAATCAACCTAAAATAGGCCTCTAAATAATATGCGAAGGATCGTAAGGGATGAATATCTCTTGGGGGTGTAGACAGATGACAAGTCAAATGCTCGATTGTAAATGGTTGTTGCAGATCCACAGTAAAACATGTACATGGTGATGTCCAGTTTGTGGATAGATCACTTTACAATAATAACGATACAACAGATCAAGTATCTAGATATAAAATACGATTGCAAGACCCAAAGGGA